>NC_071996.2:1285000-4056250 GCF_028885655.2 Pongo abelii | reverse complement strand
TGGAATGGAAGGTATCGTAGAATGGAACGTGGAGTGGAATGTGGAATGGCACGTGGAATGGAACGTGAAATGGAATGGAATGGAATGTAGAATGGAACGTGGAGTGGAATGTGGAATGGAACGTGAAATGGAACGTGGAATGCAGTGGAATGGAACGGAGAATGGAACGTGGAGTGGAATGTGGAATGGATCGTGGAATGGAACTTGGAATGGAATTGAATGGAACGTAGAATGGAACGTGGATTGGAATGAGGAATCGAACGTGGAATGGAAAGTGGAATGTAATTTGGAATGGAAAGGAAAGGAATGTGGAATGGAATGGAATGGAAAGTAGAATGGAATGGAATGGAATGTGGAATGGAATGGAATGGAATATCGAACATAATATGGAATGAAATGGAAAGGAATCAAGAATGGAATGGAACAGAATGGAATGGAATTGAATGGAATGGAACATGTAATGAAATGCAATGGAACGTGGCATGGAAGGTGGAATGGAACTTGTAAATGGAACGTGGAATGGAATGGAATGTAGAATGGAAGGGAATGGAATGTGGAATGGAATATTTAATAGATTTGAATGGAATGGAATTGAATGGAATCTGGAATGGAATGGAATGGAACGTGGAGTGAAATTTTGAATGAAAGGTGGAATGGAATGGATCGGTATGGCATGTGGAATGGAATGGAATGGAATGGATTTGATTGTGGAATGTAATGGAATGCAATGTGGAATGGTTTGGAATCGAATGTGGAATGGAATGGAATGGAAAGGAATTCGGAATGGTAGGGAATGGAATGTGGAATTTAATGGAATGGAAAGTGGAATGGAATGTGAAATGGAATGTGGAATGGAACATGGAATGGAATGAAATGCAACATGGAATGGAATGGAAAGGAACATGGAATGGAATAGAATGGAAAGTGGAATGGAACGTGGAATGGAAAGAGGAATGGAAGTTGTAATTGAATGGAATGGAATGTTGAACGGAATGGAATGGAATGTCGAATGGAATCTAAGGGAATATGGAATGCAACGTGGAATGGAATGGAACGTGGAATGGTACATGGAGTGGAACCTCTAATAGAACGTAGAATGGAACACGGAATGAAATGGAATGGAATGTCTACTGGAAGTAGAATGAAAGATGGAACAGAATGGAATGGAATGTGGAACTGAATGTGGAATGGAATGTGGAATATAATGGAATGGAATGTGGAATATAATGGAATGGAATGTTTACTGGAGTGTAATTGAATGTGGTATGGAATGTGGAATGGAATGGAAAGGAATGTGGAATCGAATGTGGTATTTGATGTGGGAAGAAATGGAATGGAATGTGGAATGGAATGTGGAATGGAATGGCATGGAATGTGAAAGCATTTGTGGAATGCAGTGTGGAATGGAATGTGGATATGGAATGGAATGCTGTGTGGAATGAAATGCGGTGTGGGATGTGAAATGGAATATAATGGAATGTGGAATTGAATGTGAAAGGAATGTGGAATGGAATGTGGAATGGAAGACCATGGAATGTAGAATGGAAAGTGGAATGCAAAGGAATGGAATATGGAATGGAATGTGGAATGGAAAGTGGAATGCAATATGGAATGGAACGTAGAATGGAACGGAAAAGAATGTGGAATGGAACATGTAATGGAATGGAATGGAACACTTAAGGGAACGTGAAATGAGACGTTGAATGGAATATGGAATGGAACATTGAATGGAATGTGCCACGGAATGTGAAATAGAGTATTGAAAGGAATGGAATGGAAAGTGGAATGGAACATGAAATGGAATGGTATGGAAGGTGAAATAGAACGTGGAATAGAATGGAATGGAAAGTGGAATGCAACGTGGAATGGAATGGTATGGAAGGAGGAATGCAAAGTGGAATGGAAAGCGGAATGGAATGGAATGGAATGTGAAATGGAAAGTGGAATGGAATGTGGAATGGAAGGTGGAATGCAATGGAATGGAATTTGCAATGGAATGTGGAATTCAAAGTGGAATGGAAAATGGAATGGAACTTGCAATGGAATGGAATGGAATGTGGAATGATTTGTCGAATGGTATGGAATGGAGTGTGGAATGGAATGTGGAATTTAAATTGGAATGGAATGGAAGGTGGAATGGAACGTGGAATGGAATAGAATGGAAAGTTTAAATGGAACGGAATGGAATGTGGAATGGAATGTGGACTGCAATGGAATGCAATGTGGAATGGAATGGAATGGAATGTAGAATGGAATGATTAATGGAATGTGGAATGAAATGTGAGTGTAACGTGGAATGGAACGTGGAATGCAATGGAATGGATGGTGTAAAGGAACGTGGAATGGATAATGGAATGGAAGGTGGAATGGAGCGAGGAATAGAATGGAACGGAACGTGGAAAAGAATGTGGAAAGGAATGAAAGGGAATGTGGGAAGGAATGAAACGGAATGTGGAATGGAATGTGGAATGGAATGGAATTGAAAGGAATGTGGAATGGAATGTGGAATGGAATGGAATAGAATGTGGAATGGAATGGAATGGAAAGTGGAATGGAACGTGGAATTTAACGTGGAATGGAATGTGGAATGGAACCTGGAATGGAGTGGAATTGAACATGTAATTGAATGGAATGGAATGTGGAATGGATGGTGGAATGTAATGGAATGGAATGTGGAATGGAACGTGGAATGGAACTTGGAATGGAACGTGGAAAGGAATGTGGATTGGAACGTGAAATGGGATGGAATGGAATATGGAATGGAATGGAAGGGAAGATGGAATGGAACGTGGAATGGAATGGAATGGAAAGTGGAATGCAAAGTGGAATGGATATTCTAATGGAAACAGGTATGGAACGTTGAATGGAATGGACTGGAAAGTGGAATGTGGAATATACTTGAATGGAATGTGGAATGGAAAGGAATGGAATGTGGATGGGAAAATGAATAGAATGGAACGTGGAATGGAATGTGGAATGGAATGTGCAATGGAACAAGGAATGTAATGTGCAATGGAATGTGGAATGGAACGAGGAATGGAATGCAATGGAAAGTGGAATGGAACGTGGAATTAAAGGTGGAATGGAATGTGCCATGGAAAGTGGAATGGAACTGGGAATGGAATGGAATGGAATGGAATGTGGAATGGAATGTGGATTGCAATGGAACGGAATGTGGAATGGAATGTGGAATGGAATGCAGTGGAATTGAATGGAATGTGGAATGGAATGTGGAATTGAATGTGGAATGGAATGTGGAACACAACGTGGAATGGAATGGAACAGAATTTGGAATGGAATGTGGAATGGAATGGAATGGAGTGTGGAATGGAATGTGGAATGGAATCGAAGGTGGAATGGAATGTCGAATGAAATGGAATGGAATGTTTAAATGAAATGGAATGGAATGTGGAATGGAATGAGGACTACAATGGAATTCAATGTGGAATGGAATGGAAAGGAATGTGGAATGGAATGTGGAATTTATTGTGGAATGGAATGCAATGGAATGGATTGTGGAATGGAATGTGGAAAGGAATGTGGAATGGAATGTGGAATGGAAAGCAGAATGCAATGGAACGGAACGGAATGGATTGTGGAATGGAATGTGGAATGGAAAGTGGAATGGATCGTGGAAAGGAATGGAATGGAAAGTGGAATGCGATGGAATGGAATGTGGAATGGAACGTGGAAATGAATGTGGAATGGAATGTGGAATGGAACGGAATGGAAAGTGGAATGGAATGTGGAACGGAACGTGGAATGCAATGGAATGGAACAGAATGGATTGTGGAATGGATTGTGGAATGGAAAGTGGAATGGATCGTGGAAAGGAATGGAATGGAACGTGTAATGCGTTGTAATGGAACGTGGAATGGAACGTGGAATGGAACATGGAATGGAACGTGGAATGGAATGTACAATGGAATGTATAATGGAACATGGAATGGAAACGAATGGAAAGTGGAGTGGAAAGTTGAGTGGAATTTAATGGGACGTGGAATGGAATGTGGAATGGAAAGTGGAAAGAAACCTGAAATGGAAAGTGGAATGGATTGGAATTGAATGTGGAACGGAATGTGGAATGGAATGTGGAATGGAATGCAGGCAATGTGGAATGGAATGCGGAATGCAATGGAAAGGAATGTGGATTGGAATATAATGGAATGTGGAATGGAATGGAATGGAATTTGAAATGGAATGTGGAATGCAATGTGGAACAGTCAGAGGAATGGAATGGAATCTGCAATGGAACGTGGAATGGAATGGAATGTGCAATGGAACGTGGAATGAAATGGAATGTAACATGGAATGAAACTTTGAATGGAACGTGGAATGGATGGTGTAATGCTATGTGTAATGCAGCGTGGAATGGAATGTGGAATGGAATGCAGAATGGAATGGAATGGAATGTGGAATGGAATGGAATGGAATGTGGAGTCCACAGTGGAATGGAATGGAATGCAATCTGGAATAGAAAGCGGAATGGAAAGGATTGGAATCTGGAATGGAATGTGGAATGCAACGTGGAATGGAATGGAATGGAATGTGGAAGGGAACGCAGAATTGAATGGAATAGAACTTGGAATGGAACGTGGAATGGAACGTGAAATGCAATGTGGCATGGGACGTGGAATAGCATAGGCAACGGAATGTAGAATGGAACGTGGAATGTAATTTAACGGAACGTGGAAAGGAATTTGGAATGGAATGGAATGGAACGTGGAATGGAGTGTGGAAATGAATCTGGAAAGAAACGTGGAATGGAATTGAATGGAATGCGGAATGGAATGGAATGGAATGTGGAATGGAATGTGGAATGGAATGTGGAATGGAATGTGGAATGGAATGGAATTTGGAATGGAATGGAATGCAATGTGGAATGTATGGTGGAATGGAATGCAGAAAGTAATCTGGAACGGAATGGAATGGAATGTGGAATGGAATGGAGTGTAATATGGTATAGAGTGGAATGTAATGTGTAATTAAATGTGGAGTTTAATGGAATGGAATGTGGGATAGAATGTGGAATGGAATGGAATGGCTTCCGGAATGGAGTGGAATGGATTGGAATGGAATGCGAAATGGAATGTGGAATGGAACGTGGAGTGGAATGTGGAAGTGAATGGAAAATAATGTGGAATGGAAGGTAATGGAATGTGGAATTGAATGTGGAATGAAACGGAACGGAATGTGGCATGGAACGGAAATAAATGTGGAATGGAAGGTAATGGAATGTGGAATGGAATGTGGAATGAAACGGAATGGAATGTCAAATATAATTTGGAATGGAAAGGAAAGGAATCCAGGATGGAATGGAACGGAATGGAATGGAATGTGGAAAGGAACGTGGAATGGAACGTGGAATGGAATGTGGAAAGGAATGCAATGGAATGGGGAATGGAATGTAATAGAATGTGTAATGGACTGGAATAGAATGGAATCGAATCGAATGTGGAATGCAATGGAATGGAAGGTCAAATGGAATGTGGAATGGAAAGTGGAATGGAATGGAATAGTATAGAACGAGGAATGGAAAGGAATGGATTATGGAATGGAATGGAATGGAATCGAATGTGGAAAGGAATAGAATGGATTGGAATGTGGAATGGTGTGGAATGGAACGAGGATTGGAATGGAAAGAAAGGTGGAATGGAATGTGAAAAGGAATGTGGAATGGAATGTGAAAAGGAATGTAGAATGGAACGTGGAATGGTATGAAATGGAACGTGGAATGGAGTGGAATGGAACGTGCAGTGGAATGGAATGGAACGTGGAATGGAACATGGAATGGAACACGGAATGGAAAGTGGAATGGAACGTGGAATGCTTGGAATGGAATGTTGAATGGAATGGAATGGAATGTGGAAAGGAACTTGGAATGGAAACTCTAATAGAACATAGAATGGAACGTGGAATGGAACGGAATGGAACATCAAATGGAATGTAGAATGAAACGTGGAATGGAATGGAATGGAACGTGGAATGGAATGTGGAATTGAATGTGGAATGCAATAAAATGGAACGTGGAATGGAATGGAATGGAATGTCGTATGGAATGTGTAATGGAACGGAATGGAATGTGGAATTGAATTTGGTAGTGGATGTGGAATGGAATGGAATGGAATGTGGAATGAAATGTGGAATGGAACGGAATGGAAATGTGAGCGGGAATGTGGAATGCAATATGGAATGAAATGTGGAATGAAATGGAATGGTATGTGGAATCTAATGTGGAATGCAATATGGAATGAAATGTGGAATGAAATGGAATGGTATGTGGAATCTAATGTGGAATGGAATGGAAAGGAATGTGCAATGGAATGGAATAGAATTTAGATTGCAATGTGGAATGGAATGTGCAATGGAAAGGAATGGAATATGGAACAGAATGCGGAATGCAAAGGAATGAAATATGGAATGGAATGTGGAATGGAAAGTGAAATGGAATGGAAGGGAATGTGGAGTGGAAAGTGGAATGGAATGTGGAATGCATTGTGGAATGCAATGAAATGGAATGTGGAATGTAATGTGGAATTGAATGTGGAATGGAATGAGGAATGCATTGTGGAGTGGCACGTGGAATGGAATGGAGTGGAATTTGGAATGGAATGTGGAATGGAATGTGAAATGGAACGTGGAATGGAATGCAATGTGGAATGGAACGTGGAATGTAATGGAATGGAATGTGGAATGGAACATGGAATTGAAAGTGGAACGGAATGTGGAACGGAACATGGAATTGAAAGTGGAATGGAATGTGGAAAGGAAAGTGGAGAGGAATGGAATGGAACGTGGAATGGAATGGAATGGAAAGTGGAATGGAAAGTGGAATGTAATGGAAAGAAACCCGGAATGCAATGTGGAATGGAAAGTGGAATGGAATTTTGAATGGAATGGAATGAAATGTGGAAAGGAATCCAATGGAAAGTGGAATGGAATGAAATGGAACGTGGAATGGAACGGAATGGAAAGTGGAATGGAACATAGAATGGAATGGAAAGGAACGTGGAATAGAATGTGGTTTCTAATGTGGAATGGAACATGGAATGGAATGGAATGGAATGTGGAATCGAATGTAGAATGGAATTTGGAATGGAAAGTGGAATGGAATGTGGAATATAATGTGGAATGGAATGTGGAATGGAATGTGGAAAGAAATGTGGAATGGAATGTGCGATGGAATGGAATGGAATGTGGAATGGAATGTGGAACTGAACGTAGAATGGAATGAAATGTAATGGAATGGATTGTGGAATGGAATGTGGAATGGAGTGGAATGGAATGTGGAATGGAATGGAATGAAATGGAACGTGGAAAGGAACGTGCAATGGAATCTGGAAGGGAACGTGGAGTGGAAATTAATGGAAAGTGGAGTGGAAGGTGGAAAGGAATGGAATGGAACGTGTAATGGAATGTGGAATGGACGGTGGAATCTAACGTGAAGTGGAAAGAGGAATGGATTGGAATGGCATGAGGAATGGAATGTGGAATGGCATGTGGAATGGAATGCAACGCAATGTGGAATGGAATGTGGAATGGAATGGAATGGAATGTGGAATGGATTGTAGTATGCAATGTGGAATTGAACGGAATGGACTGTGGAATGGAAAGTAGAATGCAATGTGGAGTGGAAGGTGGAATGGAATGGAATGGAACGTGGAATATAACTTAGAATGGAATCTGGAATTGAACGTGGAATGGAATGTGGAATGGAGCATGGAATGGAAAGAGGAATGGAATGTGGAATGGGATTTGGAATGGAATGGAGTGGAATGTGGTATGGAACGTGGAATCTAATGGAATGGAAAGTGGAATGGAATGTGGAATGGAACGTGGAATGAAACGTGGAATGGAATGGAATGGAACGTGGAATGGAATGTGGAATGAAATGTGGAATGGAAAGGAATGGAATGTTCAATGGCCTGGAATGGAATGTGGAATGGAATGTGGAAGGCAATGGAATGGAAAGTTGAATAGAAATTGAAGTAGAAAAGAAAGGAATCAGGAAAGGAATGGAAACGAATGATATGGAATGACGAACGAAATGGAATGGAACGTGGGATAGAAAGTGGAATGGAATGTGGAATGGAATGAGGAACGGAATGGAATGGAATGTGGAATGGAAGAGAATGCAATGTGGAATGGAATGTGGAATGGAATGGAATGGAATGTGGAATGCAAAGGAGTGGAATGTGGAATGGAATGCTGAATGGAATGGAATTTAATGTAAAGGAATGTGCAATGGAATGGAAAGGAAAGTGGAACGGAAGGGAATAGAATGTGGAAAGGAATGTGGAAGGGAATGGAATGGAATGGTATGGAGTGTGGAATCGAAAGGAATGCAGTGTGGAATGGAATGAAATGGAATGTGAAATGGAATGGAAAGGAATGGAATGCAGAATGGTATGGAATGGGATTTGGATTCGAATATAATGGAGTGGAATGGAATGTGGAATTGAATGGAAGGTGAAATGGAATGGAATAGAATGGAATGTGTAATGGAATCGAACGGAAAGGAATGGAATGGAAGGTGGAATGGAATGTCAAATGGAATGTGGAATGGAACGTGGAATGGAATGAAAGAGAACGTGGAAATGAATGGAATGGGAAGAGGAATGGAAAGGAATGGAACGTGGAATGGAATGTGGACTTGAAAGCGGAAGGTAACATGGAATGGAATGGAATGGAACGTGGAAAGGAATGGAATGGAATGTGGAATGGAATGGAATGGAATGTGGAATATAATGGAATGGAATGTGGGATGGAATGGAATAGAACGTGGAATAGAATGGAATGAAACATGGAATGGAACGTGGAATGAAACGCCTAATGGAACGTGGAACGGAACGTGGAATGGAATGGAATGAAAGTGGAATGCAAAGTGGAATTGAATGAGGAATGTAATCAAATGGAATGTGGAATGGAATGGAATGGAATGTGGTACGGAATATGGAATGAAATGGAAAGGAATCTGGAATGGAATGGAAAGGAATGTGGCACAGAATGTGGAATGGAGTGGAATGGATTGTGGAACGAATGAGGAATGGAATGGAATGGTTTGTGGAAAGGAATGTGGAATGGAAAGGAATAGAATGTGGAATGGAATGTGGCGTGGAAGGTGGAATGGAATGGAATGGAATATGGAATGGAATGTGAAATGCAATGGAAAGGAATGGAATGTGGAATGGAATGTAATTGAATGGAATGTGGAGTGGAATGTAATGGAAAGTGCAATGTAATGGAATGGAATGTGGAATGAAATGGAATGTGGAATGGAATATGGAATGGAATGGAATGTGGAATGGAATAGAATATAACAGAATGTGGTGTGGAATTCTTTGGAATGGTATGGAAGAAAATTTGGAATGGAAGGGAATGGAATGTGGAACGGAATGTGCAATTGAATGGAATGGAATGTGGAATGGAATGTGCAATAAAATGGAATGGAATGGAATGGAATATGGATTGGAATGGAATGGAATGTGGAATGGAATGGAATGTGGAATAGAATGCAATGTGGAATGGAATGGAATGGAATGTGGAATGCACTATTTAATGGAATGGATTGGAATTTGGAATGGAATGAAATGAGCAATGGAATGTGGAATAGAATGGAATGTAATGTGGAATGGAATGGAATATGGAATGGAATGTGAAATGGAATGTGGAATAGAATGTAATGGAAAGGAATGTGGAATGGAATGTGGAAAGGAAGGTGGAATGGAATGTGGAATAGAAAGGAATGGAATGTGGAATGGAATGTGGAATGGAATGTGGAATGGAAAATAGAATGGAATATAATGGTTTGTGGAATGAAATCTGAAACGGAAGACAGAATGGAATGTTAAATGGAACGTAATGCAACGTAGAACAGAATATGGAATGGAATGTGGAATGGAAAATTTAATGGAATGGAATGGAATGGGGAATGGAACTTGGAATCAAACGTGGATTGGGATGAAGAATGGCACGTGGAAGGGAACGTGGAATGGAATGTGGAAAGGAATGTGGAATGGAAAGTGGAATGGAATGGAATGGAACGTGGATTGGATTGTGGAAAGGAATGTGGAATAGAAAGTGGAATGGAATGTGGAATGGAATGTGGAATGGTATGGAATGCAACGCGGAATGGAATGGTATGGAGTGGAATGGAATGTGGAATGGAATTTGGAATGGAATGTGGAATTGAATGGAAAGGAACGTCGAATGGAATGTGGAATAGAATGTGTAATGGAACGTGAAATGAAATGAGGAATGGAACGGAATAGAACGTGGAATGGAATGTGGAATGTAATGTGGAATGGAATGGAATGCAATGTGAAAAGGAATGTAATCGAATGTGGAATGGAAAGAATTGGAAAGTGGAATGGAATGTGGGATGGAATGGAATGGAATGTGAAGGGAATGTGGAACGGAATGTGGAATGGAATGTGTAAGGGAATGTGGCATGGAATGTGAAATGTAATGTAGAATGGAATGTAATGGAAAGTGGAATGGAATGTGGAATGTATGGGTATGGAATAAGGAAGTTAACGTGGAATGGGATATGGAATGGAATGTGTAATGGAACGGAATGGAATTTGGAATGGAATGTGGAATTGAATGGAATGGAATGAAGAAGGGAATTTGGAATGGAATGTGGAATGCTATGCGGAATGTAATGGAATGGAATGCACAATGGAATGTGGAATGGAATGGAATGGAATGTGGAATGGAATGGAATGGAATGTGGAATGCAATGTGGAATAGAATGTGGAATTGAATGGAATGGAATTTTGAATGGAACGTGGACAGGAATGGAATGGAATGTGAAGGCAACGTGGAACGGAATGTGTAATGGAATGTGGAATGGAATGTGGAATAGAATGTGGAATGGAATGGAATGGAATATGAAGGCAACGTGGAATGGAATGTGTAATGGAATGTGGAAAGGAATGTGGAATAGAATGTGGAATGGAATGGAATGGAATGTGGAATGCAATGTGAAATGGAATTGAAGGTAATGTGGACTGGAATGTGGAATGGAATTTGTAATGGAATGTGGAATTTATTGTGGATTGGCATGTGGAATAGGACGGAATGGAAAATGGAAAGTAATGTGGAATGGAATGTTTTAAGGAAAGGAATGGAAGGTGGAATGCAATGTGCAACGGAATGTGGAATGGGTCGTGGAATGGAAAGCAATGAAATGGGAAAAGGAACGTGGAATGAAATGGAATGGAATGTGGAAGGGAACGTTTTAAGGAAAGGAATGGAATGTGGAATGCAATGTGCAACGGAATGTGGAATGGATCATGGAATGGAAAGCAATGAAATGGGAAAAGGAACGTGGAATGGAATGGAATAGAATGTGGAAGGGAACGTGGAATTGAATGGAATGGAACTTGGAATGGAACGTGGAATGGAACGTGAAATGCAATGTGGCATGTGACGTGGAATAGCATAGGCAATGGAATGTAGAATGGAACGTGGAATGTAATTTAATGGAAAGTGGAAAGGAATTTGGAATGGAATGAAATGGAACGTGGAATGGAGTGTGGAAATGAATCTGGAAAGAAACGTGGAATGGAATTGAATGGAATGCGGAATGGAATGGAATGGAATGTGGAATGGAATGTGGAATGGAATGGAATTTGGAATGGAATGGAATGCAATGTGGAATGTATTGTGGAATGGAATGCGGAAAGTAATCTGGAACGGAATGGAATGGAATGTGGAATGGAATGGAGTGTAATGTGGTATAGAGTGGAATGTAATGAGTAATGAAATGTGGGGTGGAATGGAATGGAATGTGGGATAGAATGTGGAATGGAATGGAATGGATTCCGGAATGGAATGGAATGGAATGGAATAGAATAGAATGAGAAATGGAATGTGGAATGGAACGTGGAATGGAATGTGGAATTGAATGGAAAAGAATGTGGAATGGGAGGTAATGGAATGTGGAATTGAATGTGGAATGAAACGGAATGGAATGTGGAATGGAACGGAAACAAATGTGGAATGGAAGGTAATGGAATGTGGAACGGAATGTGGAATGGAATGGAATGGAATGTCAAATATAATTTGGAATGGAAAGGAAAGGAATCCAGGATGGAATGGAACGGAATGGAATGGAATGTGGAAAGGAACGTGGAATGGAACGTGGAATGGAATGTGGAAAGGAATGCAATGGAATGGGGAATGGAATGTAATAGAATGTGTAATGGACTGGAATGGAATGGAATCGAATCGAATGTGGAATGCAATGGAATGGAAGGTCAAATGGAATGTGGAATGGAAAGTGGAATGGAATGGAATAGTATAGAACGAGGAATGGAATGGAATGGATTATGGAATGGAATGGAATGGAATGGAATCGAATGTGGAAAGGAATAGAATGGATTGGAATGTGGAATGGTGTGGAATGGAACGTGGATTGGAATGGAAAGAAAGGTGGAATAGAATGTGAAAAGGAATGTAGAATGGAACGTGGAATGGTATGAAATGGAACGTGGAATGGAATGGAATGGAACGTGCAGTGGAATGGAATGGAACGTGCAGTGGAATGGAATGGAATGTGGAATGGAACATGGAATGGAACATGGAATGGAAAGTGGAATGGAAAGTGGAATGCTTGGAATGGAATGTTGAATGGAATGGAATGGAACGTGGAAAGGATCTTGGAATGGAAACTCAAATAGAACGTAGAATGGAACGTGGAATGGAATGGAATGGAACGTCAAATGGAATGTAGAATGAAACGTGGAATGGAATGGAATGGAACATGGAATGGAATGTGGAATGGAATGTGGAATGCAATAGAATGGAACGTGGAATAGAATGGAATGGAAGGTGGTATGGAATGTGTAATGTAACGGAATGGAATGTGGAATGGAATGTGGTAGGGAATGTGGAATGGAATGGAATGCAATGTGGAATGAAATGTGGAATGGAACGGAATGGAAATGTGAAAGGGAATGTGGAATGCAATATGGAAGGAAATGGAATGGAATGTGGAATGGAATGTGGAATGGAATGGAAAGGATTATGGAAAGGAATGGAATGGAATTTAGATTGCAATGTGGAATGGAATGTGGAATGGAATGGAATGGAATGTAGAATGGAATGTGGAATGCAAAGGAATGAAATGTGGAATGGAATGTGGAATGGAAAGTGAAATGGAATGGAATGGAAAGTGGAGTGGAAAGTGGAATGGAATGTGGAATGCAATGTGGAATGCAATGAAATGGAATGTGGAATGTAATGTAGAATTGAATGTGGAATGGAGTGTGGAATGCATTGTGGAGTGGCAAGTGGAATGGAACGGAGTGCAGTGTGGAATGGAATGTGCAATGGAATGTGAAATGGAACGTGGAATGGAATGCAATGTGGAATGGAACGTGGAATGTAATGGAATGGAATGTGGAATGGAACATGGAATTGAAAGTGGAATGGAATGTGGAATGGAAAGTAGAGAGGAATGGAATGGAAAGTGAAATTGAGTGGAATGGAAAGTGGAATGGAATGGAATGGAATGTGGAATGGAATGGAATAGAAAGTGGAATGGAAAGTGGAATGGAAGGGAAAGGAACCCGGAATGGAATGTGGAATGGAAAGTGGAATGGAATTTTGACTGGAATGTGCAAAGGAATGGAATGAAATGTGGAAAGGAATCCAATGGAAAGTGGAATGGAATGAAATGGAACGTGGAATGGAACGGAATGGAAAGTGGAATGGAAAGTAGAATGGAATGGAAAGGAACGTGGAATAGAGTGTGGTTTCTAATGTGGAATGGAACGTGGAATGTAATGGTATGAGGAGTGGAATGGAACGGAACGCAATAAATGAATGGAATGGAAAGTGGAATGGAATGGAATGGAATAGAATGTGGAATGGAATGTGGAATGGAATGGAATGTGAAATGGAATGGAATGGAACAAGGAAAGGAAAGTGGAATGGAATGTGGAATGGAATATTGAATGGAATAGTATGTGGAATGGAAGGGATTGGAATGCAATGAAATTTGGAAATGAATGGAATGGAATCTGGAATGGAATGGAATGTGGAATGGAACTCGGAATGGAATGCAATGGAAGGTGGAATGGAACGTGGAATGGAATGGAATGGAACGTGGAATTGCAAGTGGAATGGAATGGAATGGAAAGTGGAATGGAATCTGGAATGGAACCTGGAATGGAATGGAATGGAATGGGAATGGAATGTCAAATGGAGTGGAATTGAACGTGGAATGTAACGTGGAATGGAACGTGTAATGGAATGTGGAATTGAACATGGGATGGAATGTGGAATTGAATGTGGAATGGAATGGAATGGAATGTGTAATGGAAAGTGGAATGGAATGGAATGGAATGGAATGTGGAAAGGAATGTGAAATGGAATGGAATACAATGTGGAATGGAATGTGGAATGGAATGTGGAATGGAATGGCAACGGATGGAATGGAACGTGGAATGGCATGTGAATTGGAACGCAATGGAATGTGGAATGGAATGTGGAATGAAATGCAATGGAATGAGAATGGAATGAAGAATGGAAAGTGGAATTGAATGAGGAATGGAATGTAGAATGGAACGTGGAATGGAATGGAATGTAATGGAATGGAATGTGAAATGGAATGTGGAATGGAATGGAATCAAATGTGGAAAGCAATGTGGAATGGAATGTAATGAAATGTGGAAGGGAATGGAATGGAATGTTAAATGGAATGAAATAGAAATTGGCATGGAATGGAACGGAACGTGAAATAGAACGTGGAATGGAATGTGGAATGGAATGTGGAATGGAATAGTATGTGGAATGGAACGCAATCTAATGCAATGAAATGTGGAAATGAATGGAATGGAATGTGGAATGGAAAGCAATGGAATGCGGAATGGAACGAAATGGAGTGCAATGTCGAATTGAATGGAATAGAATGCAGTGGAACGGAATGTGGTATGGAATGTGGAATGGAATGGAATGGAATGTGGAATGCAATGCGGAATGAAATGTGGAATAAAATGTGGAATGGAATGTGAAATGGAATGAGAATTGGAATGGAATGGAATGTGGAAAGTAATGTGGAACGGAATGTGGAATGGAATGGAATGTGGAACGTAATGTGAACTGGAACGTGGAATGGAATATGGAATGAACGCGAAATTTAATTCAATGCAACGTGGAATGGAACATGGAATGGATCGTAGAATGGAACGTGGAATGGTATGTGCAATGGAATGTGGAATGTAGTGTGGAAAGGAATGTGGAATTTAGTATGGAAAGGAACGTGAAATTGAACGGAATGGAACGTGGAATGGAACGTGGAATAGAATGTGGAATGGAACGAGCAATGCAAAGTGGAATGTATCGTGGAAGTGAAAGAGGAATGGAATGGAATGAAATGTGGAATGGAATGGAGTGCAAATTGGAATGGAATGTGGAAAGGAATGGAATGGATTGTGGAATGGAATAGAATGGAATGGTATGGAATGTGGAATGGAATGGAATGGAATGTGGAATGGAAAGTGGAATGAAACGGAATAGAACGTGGAATGGAAAGGGGAGTGGAAAGGAATGGAACGTGGAATGGAAAGTGGAATGGAACGTGGAATGGAATGTGGAATGGAACGTGGAATGGAATGGGCAATGGAATATAGAATGCATCGTAGAATGGAATGGAATGGAAATTGGAATGGAGAATGGAATGGAAAGTGGAATGGAAAATGGAATGGAATGCAATGGAATGTGGAATGGAATGTGGAATGGACTGTGGAATGGAAAGTGTAATGGAACATGGAATGCAATGGATTGTAATGTGGAATGGAATCTGGAATGGAATGGAATGGAACGTGGAAAGGAATGTGGAATGTAATGTGAAATGGAATGGTTTGGAATGTGTAGTGGAATTGACTGGAATGTGGAATGGAATGTAGACTGGAATGGAATGCAATGTGGAAAGGAATGTGGAAAGGAATGGAATGGAACGTGGAATGTAATGTGGAATGCAATGTGGAATGGAAAGTAATGGAATGTGGAATGGAATGTGGAATGGAATGCAGAATGTAATGTGCAATGGAACGGAATGGAACATGGAATGGAATTCAATGGAACGTGAAATGGAACTTGGAATGGAAAGTGGAATGGAACATGGAATGGAATACGGAATGCAGCGTATAATGGAATGTGTAAGGGAATGTGGAATGGAACGGGGAATGGAACGTGGAATGGAATGGAATGGAACATGTAATGGAATGTGGAATGGAAATATTAATGGAACGTTGAATGGAACGTAGAATGGAATGGAATTTAACGTGGAATGGAATGTTTAATGGAATTTGGAATGGAACATGGAATGGTATGTGGACTGTAAAGTGGATTGGAAAGGAATGGAATGCGGAATTGAATGCAATGGAATGTGGAATAGAATGGAACGGTATGTGGAATAGAATGTGGAATGGAAAGGAATGGAATACGGAATGAAATTGAATGGAATGGTATGGAATGTGGAATGGAATGCAATGGAACTTGGAATGGAACGTGGAATGGAATGTGGAATGGAAGGGAATGGAATGTGTAAGGGAAGGGAATGGAATGTGTAATGGAAGGGAATGGAATGTGGAATGGAATGTGGAATGGAATGGAAAGGATTAGAGTGCAATGCAATGTGGAGTGGAATGGAATAGAATAGTATGTGGAATTTAATGGAATGATATGGAATGTGGAATGGTATGGAATGGATAAGAATGGAATGCAATGTGGAATGGAATGGAATAGAATGTGGAATTTAATGGAATGGTGTGGAATGTGGAATGGAATGGAATGGAATGGAATGGATTGAGGAATGGAATGGAATGGAATGTGGAATGGAATGGAATGGAATGGAAAGGAAAGTGGAATTGAATGGAATGGGAATTGGAAATTAATGGAATGGAAAGGGGAATAGAATGGGGAATGGAAAGGAATGAAAGCTGGAATGGAAATTGTAATGGAAGGGAAAATGGATCATGGAATGGAATGAAATGGAACGTGGACTGCAATGGAATGGAACGTGGAATGGAATGGTATGGAAGGTGGAATGGAACGTGGAATGGAATGGAATGGAACAAGGAAAGGAACGTGGAATGGAAGGTGAAATGGAATGTGGAATGGAACGTGGAATGGAATGTGGAATGTAATGTGGAGGGCAAAGTGAAATGCCATGCAATGGAAACTGGAATGCAAAGTGGAATGCAATGGAATGGAATTTGAAATGGAAGGTGGAATGGAATGGAATGTACAATGGAATGTGGAATGCAGTGTAATGGAATGTGGAATGGAATGGCACGGAATGCGGAATGGAATGGAATCGAATGGAAAGTGGAATGGAATGTGGAATGGAATGTGGAATGGAATGTACTGCAATGAGGAATGGAATGTAATGGAATGTGGAATAGAATGGAATGGAATGGAATTTGGAATAGAATGTTGAAGGGAATGCGGAATGGAATGGAATGGAATGTGGAATTGAATGTGGAGTGGAATGGAATGGAATCTGGAAGAGAATGTGGAATGGAATGCAATGGAATGTCGAATGGAATGAGAAATGGAATGGAAGGGAAAGTGGAATGGAATGTGGAATGGCATGGAATGGAATGTGGAATGGAATTTAGAACGCGAAACGGAATGGAATGCAACGTGGAATGGAACGTGGAATGGATCGTCGAATGGAAGATGGAATGATATGTGGAATCGAATGTGGAATGTAGTACGGAATGGATCGTGAAATTTAATGGAATGGAATGTTGAATGCAACGTGATATGGAATGGAGTGGAACGTGGAATGGAATGTGAAATGGAAGGTGGAGTGCAACTTGGAATGGAATAGAATCGAATGTGGAATGTAGTGTACAATTGAATGTATTGGAGTGTGCAATGCAATTTGGAATGGAATGGAATGGAATGGGGAATGCAACGCTGAATGGAATGGAATGGAATGTGGAATGGAAAGTGGAATGGAATGGTTTGGAATGTGGAATGGAATGTGAAATGGAACGTGGAATGGCATATAATAGAATGTGGAATGGAAATTGGAACGGAATGTGGAGTGGAAAAGAATGTAACGTGGAATGGAATGTGGAAGGGAATGTGGAAAGGAAAGTGGAATGGAACGGAATGGAATGTTGAATGGAACATGGAATTGAATGGAATTGAAGATGGAATGTAAAGTGGAATGGAACGTGGAATGTAACGTGGAATATAACGAGGAATGGAATGTGGAAAGGAACGAGGAATGGAATGTGGAATGGAATGTGGAATAGAATGGAATGGAATGTGGAATGGAATGGAACGGAATGTGGAATGGAATGGAATGCAATGTGGAAAGGAAAGTAGAAAGGAATGGAATGGATTTAGGAATTGAATGGAATCGAATATTATGGAATGTGCGATGGAATCGGATGGAATGTGGAAAGGAATGCGGAATGGAATGTGGAATGTAAAGTGGAATGTAATGGAAGAGAATGTGGAATGGAACAGGGAATGGAATGGAATGGAATGTGGAATGGAACATGGAATGGAAAGTGGAATGGAATGTGGAATGGAATGTGGAATGGAATGCGCAATGGAATGTGGAATTGAACGTGGAATGGAATGGAATGGAAAGTGGAATGGAACGTGGAAAGGAATGGATTGGTATGTGGAATGGATGGTGGAATGAAAAGTGGAAAGGGAAGTGGAATGTAATGGATTGGAATGTGGAATGGAATCTGGAATGCAATGGAATGGAATGTGGAATGGAATGTGGAATGGAATGTGGAGTGGAATGGATTGGAATGTGGAATGGAATGGAAGGGGATGTGGAATGGAATGTGGTCTGGAATGGAATGCAATGTGGAATGGAATGCGGAATGGAATATCACGGAATGTGGAATGGAATGGAATCGAATGGAAAGTGGAATGGAATGTGGAATGGAAAGTAATGCAATGAGGAATGGAATGTGGATTAGAATGGAATGGAATGGAATTTGGAAGAGAATGTGGAAGGGAATGCGGAATGGAATGGAATGGAATGTGGAATTGAATGGAATGGAATGTGGAATTGAATGCGGAGTTGAATGGAATGGAATCTGGGATTGAATGTGGAATGGAATGGAATGGAATGTTGAATGGAATGTCGAATGGAATGAGAAATGGAATGGAAGGGAAAGTGTAATGGAGTGTGGAATGGCATGGAATTGAATGTGGAATGAAATTTGGAATGGAACGTGAAACGGAAGGGAATGCAACGTGGAATGGAACGTGGAATGGATCGTCGAATGGAACGTGGAATGAAATGTGGAATGGAATGTGGAATGTAGTATGTAACGGATCGTGAAATTTAATTACATGGAATGTTGAATGCAACGCGATATGGAATGGAGTGGAACGTAGAATGGAATGTGCGATGGAATATGAAATGGAACGTGGAGTGCCATGTGGAATGGAATAGAAACGAATGTGGAATATAGTGTACCATTGAATGGATTTGAGTGTGCAATGCAATTTGGAATGGAATGGAATGGAATGTGGAATGCAACACCGAATGGAATGGAATGGAAAGTGGAATGGAAAGTGGAATGGAATGGTTTGGAAAGTGGAATGTAATGTTGAATGGAATGTGAAATGGAACGTGGAATGGAATGGAATGGAATGTGGAATGGAAACTGGAATGGAATGTGGAGTGGAACAGAATGTAACGTGGAATGGAATGTGGAATGGAATGTGGAAAGGAAAGTTAAATGGAATGGAATGGAATGTTGAATGGAACATGGAATTGAATGGAATTGAACGTCGAATGGAAAGTGGAATGGAACGTGGAATGTAACGAGGAATGGAATGTGGAAAGGAACATGAAATGGAATGTGGAATGGAATGTCGAATAGAATGGAATGGAATGTGGAATGGAAAGGACAGGAATGTGGAATGGAATGGAATGCAATGTGGAATGGAAAGTGGAAAGGAATGGAATGGATTTTGGAATTTAATGGAATGGAATAATATGGAATGTGCGATGGAATGGGGTGGAATATGGAAAGGAACGTGGAATGGAATGTGGAAAGTAAAGTGGAATGTAATGGAATAGAATGTGGAATGGAACGGGGAATGGAATGGAATGGAACTTGGAATGGAACGTGGAACGGAAAGTAGAATGGAATGAGGAATGGAAAGTGAAATGGAATGGGCAATAGAATGTGGAATGGAACGTGGAATGGAATGGAACGGAATGTGGAATGAATGGTGGAATGGAACGTGGAATGGGAAGTGGAATGTAATGGATTGGAATTGGAATGGAATCTGGAATGCAATGGAATGGAATGTGGAATGGAATGTTGAATGGAATGTGGAGTGGAATGGATTGGAATGTGGAATGGAATGGAAGGGGATGTGGAATGGAATGTGGTCTGGAATGGAATGCAATGTGGATTGAAATGTGGAATGGAATGCATTCCACATTCCATTCCATATTCCATTCCATTCCATTCTTGGAATGTGGAATGCAATGTGGAATGGAATGTAATGGAATCTGGAATGGAAAGTGGAATGGAATGTAGAATGGAATGTGGAATGGAACCTGGAATGAAACTTGGAGTGCAACTTGTAATGGAATGTGGAATGGAGAGTGGAATGGAATGTGGAATGGAATGTGGAACAGAACGTGGAATGGAATGGAACGGAACGTGGAATGGAACATGGAATTGAAAAGAATGCAAAATGGAATGGAACTTGGAATGGAATGTGAAATGGAATGAGGAATGGAATGTGGAATGCAATTTAATGGAATGTAGAATGGAATGTGGATGGAACGATTGGAATGGAATGTGCAATGGAATGTAGAGATGAATGGAATGAATGTGTAATGGAATGGTATGGAATGTGGAATGGAATATGGAATGGATTGTGGAATGGAATGTGGAATGGAATGTTCAATTGAATGTGGAATGGAATGTAACACAATGTGGAATGGAATGCAATGGAATGTGGAATAGAATGGACTGGAATTGTATGTGGAATAGAATGTGGAATGGAATGCAATGGAATGTGGAATACAATGGAATGGAATGGAATGTGGAATAGAATGTGGAATGGAATGTGCAATGAAATGGAATGGAATGTGCAATGGAATGGAATGGAATGCGGAATAGAATGGAACGGAATGGAATGTACAATAGAATGTGGAATGGAATGTGAAATGGACTGTTGAATGGAATGTGGAACGGAATGAAATGGATAGTGGAATGGAATGGAATGGAAGGTGTAATGGAGTGGAATGGAACGTGGAATGGAACCTGGAATGAAAAATGGAATGGAACGTGGAATGGAATGTTGTGGAATGGAACCTTGTATGCTATGAGGAATGGAACGTGTAATGTGGAAGAATGTGGAATGGAATGTGAAATGGAACGTGGAATAGAATGCTTGGAATATGGAATGGAATGTGGAATGGAATGGAATGTGGAATGGATTGTGTAATAGAATGGAATGTGGAATGGAATGGAATGGAATGTGGAATGGAGTGGAATGGAATTCCGAATGGAGTAAAATGGAATTTGGCGTGGAATGCAATGGAATGAAATGTGCAATTTAATAGAATGGAATGTGGAATGGAATGGAATTGAATGTGGAATGAAATGTGGAATGGCATGGAATGGAAAGCCACATGCAATCAAATGGAATGTGGAACGGAATTGAATGGAATGGAAGGTGGAATGGAATGGGATGGAATGTGGAATGGAACGTAGAATGGAATGGAATGGAATGTGAAATGGAATGGGGAATGGAATGGAACGTGGAATGGAAAGTGGAATGGAACGTGGAATGTAACGTGTAGTGGAATGCAGTGGAATGTGGAAAGGAATGGAATGGAGTGGAATGTGGAATGCAATGGATTGGAAAGGAATGTTATGTGATATGGAATGGAATGGAATTTGGAATGGAATGGAAAGAAATGTGGAATGGAATGTGGAATGGAATATGAAATGGAATGGAATGAAATGTGGAATGGAAGGTGGAATGTATTGTCGAATGGAACGTGGAATGGAAAGTGGAATGGAAAGTGGAATGGAATGGAATGGAACGTGGAATTGAACGTGGAATGGAATGCGGTTTGGAACGTGGAATGGAATGGAACGCAACGTGGAATAGAATGGATTGGAACATGGAATGGAAAGTGGAATGAAATGTGGAATGGAACGTGGAATGCAAAGTGTAAGGAAACGTGGAATGCAATGGAATGTGAAATGAAATGAGGAATGGAACGTGGAATCGAATGTGGAAAGGAGTATGGAATGCAACGTGGAGTGGAATGAAACATGGAATGGAATATGGAATGGAATGGAATTGAATGCAATGTGGAATGGAATGGAATTGAATGACGAATGACGAATGGAATGGAATGGAATGGAATGTGGAATGGAGTGGAATGGCATGTGGAATTGAATATGGAATGGAATGTAATGGAATCTGGATTAGAATGTGGAATGGAATGGAATGGAATGCAAAATGGAATGGAAAAGAATGCGGAATGTAATGGAATGGAAAGGAATGGAATGTGGAATAGATTGTGGAATGGAAAGTGGTGTGAAATGTGGAACTGAATATTGAATGGAATGGAATGGAAGGTGGAAAGGAAGGTGGAATGGAATGTGAAATGGAATCTGGAATGGAACGTGGAATGGAAAGAAATGGATCGTTGAATGGAATGTAATGGAACATGGAATGGAATGGAATGGAACGTTGAATGGAATGTGGAATGTAACGTGGAATGGAACGTGCAATGGAAAGTATAATGGAATGGAATGAATTGTGGAATGGAATGGAATGGAATGTGGAATGGAATGGAATGGAATGTGGAATGGAACGGAATGGAATATGGAATGGAAGGTGGAATGGACTGTGGAATGGAAAGTGGAATGATATGTGGAATGGAATGGAATGGAACGAGGAATTCAACGTGGACTGGAATGCAAAGGAATGTGGAATAGAATGTGGAATGGAATGGAATGGAATTTGGAATGGATTGGAATGCAATGTGGAATGGAAAGGAAAGGAATGTGGAGTGGAAAGTAGAATGGAATGGAATGGAAGGTGGAATGGAATGGAAGGGAATGTGGAATGGAACATGGGATGGAATGTGGAATGGAATGTGGAATGCTATGAAATGGAATGTGGAATGGATTCTAATGCAATGTTGGGTGGTATTTGGAATAGAATGGAATGGAAAGTGGAATGGAACGTGGAATGATATGTGGAATGTAATGTGGAAAGGAATGGAATGGAATGTGGAATGGAAACTAAAATGTAATGGAATGGAATGTGGAATGGAACGTGGAATTTAATGTGGAATGCAATATGGAAAGCAAAGTGGATTGGAATGAAATGTGGATTGGAATATGGAATGGAAAAGAAAGGAATGCAATATGAAATGAATTGGGATTTAATGTGGAAAAGAATTTGGAATGGAATGGAATTGAATGTGGAATGAAATGTGGAATGCAATGAAACGGAATGTGGAACGGAATGTGGAATGGAACTGAATGGATTTTGGAATTGAAAGTGGAATGGAATGGAAGGGAATGTGGAATGGAATGGAATGCAATGTGGAATGGAATGGAATGGAATGTGGAATGGAATACCATGGAATGAGGAATGGAATGTGGAATGGAAAGGAATGGATTGTGGAATAGAATGCAATGCAATGTGGAATGGAATGTGGAATGGAATGGAATAGAATGGAACGTGGAATATAATGGAAAGGAATGTGTAATGGAATCGAATGAAAGGTGGAATGGAATGTGGAATGGAATAGAATGGAATGTGGAATGGAATGGAATAGAATGGAACTTGGAATGTAGTAGAATGCAATGTGGAATGAAATGGAATGGAAGGTGGAAAGGAATGGAATGGAACATGGAATGGAATAGAATTGAATGGAATGTGGAACGGAATGGAATGTTGAATGGAAGGGAATATGGAATGGAATGGAACGTCCAATGTAATGGAATGGAATATGGAACGGAATGGAATGCAATGTGGAATAGAATGGAATGGAACGTGGAATGGAATGGAATGGAAATTTGAATGAAATGGAAGGGAATTGGGAATGGAATTTAATGTGTAATTGAATGGAATGGAATGTGAAATGGAAAGGAATGGAAGGGAATGTGAAACTGAATGGAATGGTATGTGGAATGGGATGTGGAATGGAATTGATTGGAATGTCGAATGGAATGTGCAATAGAATGGAATTGAATGTGAAATGGAATGGAATGGAATGGAGTCAGGAATGGAATGGAAGGGAAAGTGAAATGGATTGGAAAGGAATGTGGAATGGAATGTAGAATGGTGTGAAACGGAATGTGGAATTGAATGCAATGCAATGTGGAATGAAATGTGGAAGGGAATGGAATGGAATGGAATGGAAAGTAGAATGGAATAGAATGCAATGTGGAATGGAATGGAATGAAATTTGGAATTAAATGGAACGGAATGTGGAATGGAAACTGGATTGGAATTGAATGGAATGGAAAGTGGAATGCAATGGCATGGAATGTGGAAAGCAACGTGGAATGGAACATGGAATGGAACGTGGAATGGAAGGTGGAAATGAACGTAGAAGGGAATGGGGTGGAACGTGTAATGGAATGGAATGGAATGATTAATGGAATGAAATGCAATTTGGAATGGAATGTGTAACAGAATGTGGAATGGAATGGAATGTGGAATGGAATGGAATGAAATGGAAAGAGGAATGGAATGGAATGGAATGGAATGTGGAATGGAATGGAAAGGAAAGGAATGGAATGGAATATGGAATAGAATGTTAGGGTATGTGGAGTTTAACTGAATGGAATGGAATGTGGAATGGAATGGAACGGAATGTGGAATGGAATGGACTGCAATGTGGAATGGAATGGAATTGAAAATGGAATGGATTGGAAAGGAAAGAGGAATGCACTGGAATGGAATGGAATGTGGAAAGGAATGTAGAATGGAATGGAATGGAATGTGGAATGAAATGGAATGTGGAATGGAATGGAAGGCAATATGGAATGGAATGGAATGGATTGTGGAATGGAATGGATTGTGGAATGGAATGGAAAGGAATGGAATGGAGTGGAATGTGGAATGAAACGGAATGGAATGTGGAATGGAATGTGGAATGGAATATCGAATGCAATGTGGAATGTTATGGAATTGAATGTGGAACGGAATTTGGAATGGAATGGAATGGAACGAAATGAAATGAAATGTGGAATACAACGTGGAATGGAACGTGGAATGGAACGTGCAATGGAACGTGGAATGGAACGTGGAATAGAATGTGGAATGGAATGTTGAATGGAATGTAATGGAATATGGAATCGAATTGAATGGAATGGAATGGAATGTTGAAAGGAATGCAATTGAATGGGGAATAGAATGTGGAATGAAATGGAATGGAAAGTTGAATGAAATGTGGAATGGAATGGAATGCGGAATGGAATATCGAACGCAATGTGGAATGTTGTGGAATGTTATGTAAAGGAATGTGGAATGGAATGTGGAATGGAATGGAATGTGGAATGGAAAGGAATGGAATGGAAAGTGGAATGGAATGGAATGTAACTGAATATTGAATGGATTGGAAAGGAAAGGAATGGAATGGAATGGAATAGAATATGGAATGGAATGGAAAGGAATAGAATATGGAATGGAATGAAAGAGTATGTGGAGTGGAATGGAATGGAATGGAATGTGGAATGGAATGGAATGGAATGAAATGTGGAATCGAATGTGGAATTTAAGGTGGAATGGAATGGAATGTGGAATGGAATGGATTGGTATGTACAATGGAATGGAACGGAATGTGGAATCGAATGGACTGCAATGTGGAATGCAATGGAATTGAAAGTGGAATGGAATGGAATGGAAAGTGGAATGCACTGTAATGGAATGGAATGTGGAATGGAATGTAGAAAGGAAGATAATGGAATGGAATGTAGAATGAAAAGGAATGTGGAATGGAATGTAATGGAAGGCAATCTGGAAAGGAATGGAATGTGGAATGGAATGGAATGGAATGTGGAATGGAACGGTGTGCATTGTGGAATGGAATGGAATGGAATGGAGTGGAATCTGGATTGAAATGGAATGGAATGTGGAATGGAATATCGAATGGAATGTGGAATTTTATGGAGTTGAATGTGGAATGGAATGTGGAAAGGAATGAAATGGAATGAAATGAAATGAAATGTGGAATACAACGTGGAATGGAACGTGCAATGGAACGTGGAATGGAACGTGGAATAGAAAGTGGAATGGAATGTTGAATGTAATGTAATGGGAAATGGAATGGAATTGAATGGAATGGAATGCAACGTTGAATGGAATGCAATTGAATGTGGCATAGAATGTGTAATGGAATGGAATGGAATGTTGAATGACATGTGGAATGGAATGGAATATGGAATGGAATGGAATGTGGAATGGAATATCGAATGGAATGTGGAATGTTGTGGAAAGTTATGCAAAGGATTGTGGAATGGATTGTGGAATGGAATGGAATGGAATGTGGAATGGAATGGAATGGAATGGAAAGTTGAATGGAATGGAATGGAACGGAATATGGAATGGAATGGAAAGGAATGGAATGGAATGGAATGAAATGAAAAGTGGAATGCAACGTGGAATGGAACGTGGAATGGAACGTGCAATGGAACGTGGAATGGAACGTGGAATAGAATGTGGAATGGAAAGTAGAATGGAATATAAAGGAATGAGGAAAGGAATTGAATGGAATTAAATGGAAAGTGGAATGGAATGCAATTGAAAGTGGAATAGAATGTGAAATGGAATGGAATGGAATGTTGAATGGAATGTGGAATGGAGAGGAATATGGAATGGAATGGAATATGGAATGGAATGCAATTGAATGTGGAATGGAATGTGGAATAGAATGGAACGGATTGTTGAATGGAATGTGGAATGGAATGGAATATGGAATGGAATGGAATGGATTGCAATGTGGAATGGAATGCAATGGATTGTAGAATCGAATGGAATGGAATGTATAATAGAATGGAATTTATTGGAATGTGGAATGGAATGAGGAATGGAATGGAATGGAATGTGGAATGGAATATACTGGAAGGTAAAATGCAAAGGAATGGAATGGGGAATAGAATGGAATGGAATATGGACTGAAATGGAATGTAATGGAATGTGGAATGCAATGTGAAATGGAATGGAATGGAATGGGATGTGAAATGGAATGTGGAACGGAATGGAATGGAATGTAGAATCGAATGTTTAATGGAATGAATGGAATGTTGAATGGAAAGTGGAATGGAACGTGGAAAGGAACGTGGAATGGAACGTGGAATGGAAAGTGGAAAGGAGTAGAATTGAACGTGGAATGGAATGGAAAGTATCGGAACGTGGAATGGAAAGTGGAATGGAACGTGGAATGGAATATTGACTGGAGTGGAATCGAATGGAATGTGCAATGGAAACTGGAATGGAATGGAATGGAATTTGGAATGGAATGGAATGAAATGGAATGTGGAATGGGATGTGGAAAGGAACGTGGAATGGAATGGAATGGAAAGTGGAATGGAATGGAGTGGAATGTGGAAAGGAATGGAAAGAATATGGAATGAAATGGAATGGAAAGTGGAATGGAAAGGATGGGAATGGATTTTGGACTGGACTGGAATGGATTGGAATGTAATGTGGAAAGGTATCAAAAGTGGAATACTACAGAATGGAATGTAGAATGGAATGGAATGGAATGGAATGGAATGGAATGTGGACTGGAATGGAATGGAATTGAATAGAATGTGGAATGTGGAATGGAATGTGGTGTGGAATGGAATGGAATGTGGAATGGAAAGGAATGGAAAGTGGAATGGAATGGAATGAAATGTGGAATGGAATGGAAAGGAATGGAAAGTGGAATGGAATGCAATGGAATGTGGAATGGAATGGAATGGAGTGTGGAATGGTAGAGAATGGAATGTGAAATGGAAATAGAATGGATTGTGGAATGGAATGGAATCTAAAGTGGAATGGAATGGAATGGAATGTGGAATGGAATGTTTAATGGAATGGAAAGTAATGTGGAATGGAATGTGGAATGGAATGGAATGGCATGTAGAATGGACTGGAAAGGAATGGAATGTGGAATGCAATCGAATGGAATGCAATGAAATGAAATGTGGAGTGCAATGGAATGGAACGTGGAATGCAATGGAATGGAAGGTGGCCTGGTACTTCCAATGGAATGGAATGCAATGTGGAATATAAAGGAATGGAATGAAATTTGGAATGGAATGGAACGGAATGAGGAATGGAATGGAATGGAAAGAATGGAATTTGAAATGGAATGGAATGGAATGTGGAATGGAAAGGAATGGAAAGTGGAATGGAATGGAATGAAATGTGGAATGGAATGGAAAGGAATGTGGAATGCAATCTGGAATGGAATGTGCAATGGAATGTGGATTGGAATTGAGTGAAATGTGGAATGGAATGTGGAAGGGAATGGTGTGGAATGTGGAATGGAATGGAGTGGAATGTAGAATGAAATGTGGAATGGAATGGAATGTGGAATGGAATGTGGAATGGAATGGAATGGAATGCAGAATGGGTCGTGGAATGGAATGTGCAAAGGAATGGAATGGAATGTGGAATGGAATGTGGAATGGAATGTGGAATGGAAAGTGGAATGGAACGTGGAATGGAAAGTGGAATGGAACGTGGAATGGAAAGTGGAATGGAATGGAATGGAACATGGAGTGTAAACTGGAAAGGGACGTGGAATGGAAGGTGGAATGGAACGTGGAATATATCGTGGAATGGAATGGAATGCAATGTGGAATGGAATGGAAAGGAAGGTAGAATGGAATGGAATTTAATGTGCATTGGAATGGAATGGAATGGAATGAAATGTGCAACGGAATGGAATGGAATGTGGAATACAATGTGGAATGCAATGGAATGGAAAGTGGAATGGATTGCGGAATGGAATGGAATGGAATGGAATGTGGAATGGAATGTGGTATGGAATGAGGAATGGAAAGTAGTGGAATGGGGAATGGAATGTGGAATGGAATGAAATGGAAAGTGGAAAGGAATGGAATGGAATGTGGAATGGAATGTGTAACGGAAAGTAAAGGAATGTGGAATGGATTGTGGAATGGAATTTGATGGAACATGGAATGGATGATGGAATGCAATGTGCAATGGAATGTAATGGAATGTGGAATGGAATGGAATGGAATGTAGAATGCAATGAAATGAAAGGTGGAATGGAATTGAATGGAATGGAACGGAATTTGGAATGGATTGGAATGGAATGTGGAAAGAAAGAGAAATGGAAATCAATGGAATGCAGAATGGAAGGTAGAATGGAATGGAATGTGGAATGAAATGTTTAATCGTTTGTAGAAGGAAATGTAATGCAATGAGGAATGGAATGTAGAATTGAATGTGCTATCGAATGCAAAGCAATGTGGAATGAAATGGAATGAAATGTGTAATGGAATGGAATGAAATGTGGAATGGAATGTGGAATGGAATGGAATGAAATGTGGAATGGAATGGAATGTGGACTGGAATGGAAAGGATTGGAATGGAATGTGAAATGGAATCTAAGGGAATGTGGAATGCAAGTGAATGTAAAGTGGAATGGAATGGAAAGGAATGTGGAATGGAATATCTAATGGAATGTGGAATAGAATTGAATAGAATCTGGAATGGAATGGAATGGAATGGAATATAGAATGGAATGTGGTATGGAATGGAATGGAATGTGGAACGTAATGTCGTATGGAATGGAATGGGATATGGAATGGAATGGAATGAATTGTAGAATGGAATGGAATGGAATAGAATGGAATATGGAATGGAATTGAATGGAATATATAATGGAATGGAATGGAATGGAATGTGAAACGGGATATAAAGGAAAGGATTCTGGAATTCAATGGAATTGAATAGAACGGATTGGAATGGAAGGGAATGGAGAATGGAATGTGAAATGGAATGTAAAGGAATGTGGAATGGAATGCAATGCTATGGAATGTGGAATGGAATGGAATGTGGAATGGAATAGAATGGATTATAGAATGGAATGGAATGGAATGGAATTGAATATGGAATGGAATGGAAAGCAAAGGATTGTGGAATGGAATGGAAAGGAATGGAATGTGTAATGCAATGCCAAGGAAAGGAATGGAATGGAATGGAAGGGAATGGAGAATGGAATGTGGAACAGAATTCAAAGGAATGTGGAATGGAATGTAATCTGGAATAGAATGGAACGGAATGTAAAAAGGAATGGAATGGAGTGTGCAATGGAATGGAAAGGAATATGGAATGGAATGGAATCGAATGGAATGTGGAATAGATTGTGGAATTTAATGGAATGGAAAGTGAAAATGAATGGCATGGAATGTGAAATGGAATGGAATGGAATGTGGAATGGAATAGAATTGAAAGATGATAGGAAAGGGGAATGGAATGGAATGGAATGTGGAATGCAATGTGGTGTGGAATGGAATGGAATGTGGAATGGAATGGAATGGAAACAAATGCAATGGAAAGGAGTGGAATGGAAGAGAATGCGGAATGGAATGTGGAATGGAATGGAAAGGAATATTTAATGGAATGGAATGGAATGGAATATGGAATGTAATGGATTGGAATGTGGAATGCAATTTAAAGGATTGTAGAGTGGAATCGAATGGAATTGAATGGAATATGGAATGGAATGGAATGTGAAATGGAATGGAATGGAATGTGGAACGGAATGGAATGGAATGTGGAATGGAATGGAATGGCATGTGGAATGGAATGTGATGGAATGTGAAATAGAATGGAATGCAAAGCGGAATGGAATGTGGAATGGTATAGAATGGAATGTGAGAAGGAATGGAATCGAATGTGGAATGGAATGGAATGGAATGGAATGGAGTGGAATGTAAGGGAATGCGGAATGCAATGTGGAATGCAATGGAAAGGAATGTGGAATGGAATGTAATCGAAAGGAATGTGGAATGGAATGGAATGGAATGGGAAAAGGAATGGAATTGAATGTGGAAAAGAATGGAATGTAAAAAGGAATAGAATGGAATGTGGAATGGAATGGAATGGAACGTTGAATGGAATGCAATGGAATGTGGAAAGTAATGGAATGGCATGTGGAATGGAATGGAATGGGATGGAATGTAGAATGTAATATGGAAAGGAATTTGTATTGGAAGGTAATATGGCATCGAATGTAGAATGGTATGGGGAATGAAACGCGGAATGGAATGGAATGGAATGTGTAATAGAATGTGGAATGTAATGGAATGTGGAATGCAATGTAGAATAGAAAGTGGAATGGAATCTTGAATGGAATGGAATGGATTGTGGAAGGAATGTGGAATGCAATGGAATGAAATGTTAAACGGAAAGTGGAATGGAATGGAATGGAACGTGGAATGGAATGCGGAATGGAATGGAATGGATTGTGTAATGGAATGAAATGGAATGTGGAATGGAATGTGGAAAGGAATGGAATGGAATGTGGAACGGTATGTGGAATGGAATGGAATGGAATGTGGAATGGAATGTGGAATGGAATGTGGAAAGGAATGTGGAATGGAATGGAATGCAATGTGGGATGGAATGGAATGGAATGTGGAAAGGAAAGGAGTGGAATGAAATGGAATGTTGAATTTAATGGAAGGGAATGGAATGTGGAATGGAATGGAATTGAGAGAAATGGAATGTAGAATGGAATGAAATGGAATGTCGGGAGGTATGGAATGGAATGGAAGTTGTTATTGAATGCAAAGGAATACGGAATGGAATGCAATTGTATGTGGAATGGAATGGAATGGTATGTGGAATGGAATGAAATGGAATATGGTGTGGTATAGAATGGAATGGAATGTGTTATTGAATGGAATGGAATGCGGACTGGAAACCAATTGAATGTGGAATGGAATGGAAAGGAAGGTGGAATGGAATGGAATGGATATTGGAATGGAAAGGAATGGAATGCAATCGAATGTGGAATGGAATGGAAGTGAATGTGGAATGTAATGAGGAATGGATTGGAATGGAAAGAAATGGAATGCGGAATGGAATGTAAGGGAAATTTCAATTGAATGTGGAATGGAATGGAATGTAATGTGGAATGGAATGGAATGGAAATTGGAATGGAATATAATGGAATTGAATGTGGAATGGAATGGAATGGAATGTGGAATGGAATGGAATGGAATATAATGGAATGTGGAATGGACTGGAGTTGAATGGCATGGAATGTGGAAAGGAATGTAATGCAATGTGGAATGGAATTGACTGCAGTGGAAATGGAATGTGGAATGGAATGGAATGTGGAATGTGGAATGGAATATGGAATGGAAAAGAATGAGAAGTGGAATGGAATGTGGAATCTAATGGAATGGAATGTGGAATGGAATTTGGAATGCAATGGAATGTGGAATGTAATGCGGAATGGAAAGGAGAGGAATGAAATGGAATGTTGAATTTAATGGAATGGAATGGAAAATGGAATGGAAAATGGAAAGGAATGGAATGGAAAGGAATGGAATGTGGAATGGAATAAAATGGAATGTGGAGAAGTATGGAATGGAATGGAATGTGTTATTGAATGCAACGGACTACGGAATGGAATGCAATTGTAGGTGGAATGGAATCGAATGTAATGTGGAATGGAATGAAATGGAATGTTGGGAGGTATGGAATGGAATGGAATGTGTTATTAAATGGAATGGAAAGTGGAATGGAATGCAATTGAATGTGGAATGGAATGGAAAAGAATATGGAATGGAATGGAATGGAATTTGGAATGGAAAGGAATGGAACGCAATCGAATGTGGAATGGAATGGGAGGGAATGTGGAATGTAATGAGGTATGGATTGGAATGGAAAGAAACGGAATGCGGAATGGAATGGAAGGGAAATTGGAATGGAATGTGGAATGGAATGGAATGTAAGGTGGAATGGAATGGAATGGAATTTGGAATGGATTATAATGGAATTGAATGTGGAATGCAATGGAATGGAATGTGGAATGGAATGGAATGGAATATAATGGAATGTGGAATGGAATGGAGTTGAATGGCATTGATTGTGGAAAGGAATGTAATGCCATGTGGAATGGAATGGATTGCAGTGGAACATGGAATGTGGAATGGAATGGAATGTGGAAAGGAATGGAATTTAATGTAATGTGGAATCAATCGAATCGAATGTGGAATGGAATGTGGAATGGAATGTGGAATGGAATTTAGTAGAATGTGGAATAGAATGTGGAATGGAATGGAATGGAAAGTGTAAAGGAACGGAATGGAATGTGGAATGGAATGTTGAATGGAAGGGAATGGAATGTGTAATGGAATAAGGAATGGAATGGAATGGAACGTGGAATGGAACCTGCAATGCAACATGGAATGCAATGTGCAATGGAATGGAATGGAAAGTGGAAAGGAATTTGGAATGGAATGGAATGTGGAATGCAATTGAATAGAATGGAACGGAATGTGGAATGGATTGGAATGGAATGTGGAATGTATTGGAATGGAATGTGGAAAGGAATGTGAAATGGAATTCAATGCATTGCTGAATGGAATGTTGAATGGAATGGAATGGAATTTGGAATTTAATGGGGAAAGGAATGTGGAATCGAATGTGGAAAGTAATGGAATGTAATGTGGAATGCAATGTGGAATGGAATTTGCAATGGAATGGAAAGCAATGTGGAATGGAATGGAATGGAATGTGCAATGCCATGGAATGAAATGTGGAATGGTATATGGAATGGAATGGAATGAACAGTGGAATGTAACGGTATGTGGACTGGAATGGAAATGAATGGAATGGAATGTGAAATGGAATGGAATAGAATGTGGAATGGATTTGAATGGAATGTGTAATGGAATGGAATGGAAAGCGGAATGGAATGGAATGCAGAATGGAATGTGGATTGGAATGTGGAAAGTAATTCAATGGAATGTGGAATGGAATGGAATGTAGAACGGAATGTGGAATGGATATAAATGTAATGTGGAATGGAAGGGAATGGAGTGGGATGCAATGTGGAATGGAATGGAAAGGAATGTGGATTGGAATGTGGAATGGAATGGAAAGGAATATGGAATGGAATGTGGAATGGAATGGAATGGAATGGAATGTGGAATAGAACTTGGAATGAAATGGAATGGAACGTGGAAAGGAATGGAATAGAAAGTGAAATGGGACGTGGAATGGAATGGAATGGAAGGTGGAATGGAATGGAATTGAATGAGAGATGGAAAGGAATGGGATGTGCAATGTAATGGAATTGACAGTGGAATGCAATGGAATGGAATGTGGATTGGAATGGAATGGAATAGATTCTGGAATGGAATGGCGTGGAAAGTGGAACAGAAAGTGAAATGGAACGCGAAGTGGGACATGGAATGGAACGTGGAATGGAATGGAATGGAATGTGGAATGGAATGTGGAATGGACGCAATGGAATGTGGAATGGAATGTTGAGTGGAACAGATTGGAATGGAATGGAATGTGGAATGGAATGGAATGGATTGTGGAATGGAATGTGCAATGGAATGTGCAATGGAATATCGAATGGAATGGAATGGAATGTGTAATGGAATGTGGAATGGAATGTGGAATGTAACATGGAATGGAAAATGGAATGGAACTTGGAAGGGAAAGGAATGGAATGTGGAATGTGTAAAGGAATGGAAAGGAATGTGGAAAGGAATGTGGAAAGGAATGTGGAAAGGAATGCAATGTGGCAGGGAATGGAATGCAATGGAATGGAATGTGTAATGGAATGTGAAAGGGAAAGGAATGGAATGTGGATGGAATGGAATGGAATGAGGAAGGCAATGTGGTATCGCATGAAATGGAATGTGGAATGGAATGGAATGGAATGTAGAATGGAAAGTGGAATGGAATGGACTGTAATGTGGAATGGAAAATGAAATGGATTGTGGAATGGAACGTGGAACAAAATGGAATGGAATGTGGAATGGAATGGAAAGTGGACTGGAATGTAATGGAATGGAATGTTGAATAGAATGGAATGGAATGGAACGGAATGGAACGTGGACTTGAGTGCAATGGAATGGAATGGAATGTGGAATTGAATGGAATTGAATGTGGAATTGAATGGAATGGAATGTGGAATGGATTGGAATGGAATGGAATGTGGAATGGAAAGGAATGGAATGTGGAATGGAATGGAATGGAATGTGGAATGGAATGCAATGGAATGGAAAATGGAATGCAATGGAATGGAATTTGGACACGAATGGAATGGAATCTAGAATGGAATGCATTGGAATGGAATGTGGAATGGAATGGAATGGAATTTTGAGGGGAATGGAATGCAATCTGGAATGGAATGCCAATTAATAGAATGTGGATTGGAATGGAATGGAAAGTGGAAACCAATGGAATGGAATGTGGAATGGTATGGAATGTATCGTGGAATTAACGTGGAATGGAGCGAGGAATGAAATGAAATGGAAACTGGAATGGAATGTGGAATGGACTGTGGAATTGAATGAAATGGTATGTGGATTCGAATGGAATGGAATGTGGAATAGAATGTGGAATGGAATGGAATGAAATGTAGAATGGAATGTGGAATGTTATGAATGCAATGGAATGGAATGGAATGAGAAACGGAATGTGGAATGCAATGGAACGGAATGAAATAGAATTTGGAATTGAAAGTGGAATGAATTGGAATGGAATGTGGAATTGAATGTGGAATGGACTGTGGAATGGAATGTTGATTGGAATGTAATGGAATCTGGAATGGAATCTGGATTGGAGTGCAAAGGAATGTGGAATGGAATGCAATGGAACCTGGAATGAAACGTGGTTTGGACGTGGAATGGAACATGGAAAGGAACGTGGAATGGAATGTGGAATGGAATGTGGAATAGGATGGAATGCAATATGCTATGGAATGGAATGAAATGTGGAATGGAATGAATAGAATTTGGAATGGAATGGAATGGAATGAAATGTGGACTGCAATGGAATGGAATGGAATGGAATGCAGATTGCAACCTGGAATGGAATGTGGAATTGAATGGAATCAGGAATGTAATGTGGAATGGAATGGAATGGAATTGAATGGAAAGGAATGGAATGTGGAATGGAACGTGGAATGGAATGGAATGGAATGTGGAATGTATTGTGGAATGGTATGGAATGGAATGGAAGGGAACGTGGAAAGGAATGTGGAATGGAATGGAATGGAAAGTGGAATAGAATTTGGAATTGAATGGTATGGAACGTGGAATGGAATGTGGAATGGAATGGAATGGAACGTGGAATGGAATGGAATGCAACGTTGAATGGAATGTGGAATGTAATGGAATGGAACATGGAAAGGAATGAGGAATGGAATGGAATGGAATGTGAAATGGAATGAGGAATGTAACGGAATGGAACTTGGAATGGAATGTGGAATGGAAAGGAATGGAATTTCTAACGGAAAGTGGAATGGAACGTGGAACGGAAAGCGGAATAGAACGTGGAATGGAATGTAACGTGGAATGGAAAGTGGAATGGAACATGGAACGGAACGTGAAATGGAATGTGAAAAGGAATGTGGAATTGAACGCGGAATGGAATGGAATGGAATGTGGAATGGAATGGAATGCAATGTGGAATGCACTGGAATGGAATGTGGAATGGAATGTGGAAAGGAATGTAATGGAATGTGGAATGGAATGGAATGTGGAATGGAATGGAACATAATGTGGTTTGCAATGTGGAATGGAATGGAATGGAATGTGGAATGGAATGGATTGGAATGGAATGTGGAGTGGAATGGAATGGAATGGAATGGAATGGACTGAAGAATGGAATGGAATGGAATGGAATGTGGAATGGAATGGAATGGAATGCGGAATGGAACGTGGAATGGAATGGAATGTGCTATGGAATGGTATGGAATGGAATGTGAAATGCAATTGAAAGTGAAATGGAATAGAATGGAATGTGGAATTGCGTGGAATGGAATGTGTAATTTCATGGAATGGAATATGCAAAGGAATGAGGATTGGTATGAAATGGATCGTGGAAAGGAATGTGGAATGAAATTGAGTGCAATGTGGAAAAGAACGTGGAATGTAATGTTATGGAATGTGGAATGAAATGGAATGGAAGGTGGAATGGAACGTGTTTTGGAATGGAATGTGATGTGGAAGGGAATGCGTAATGAAATGGAAAGGAATGTGGAATGCAATGTGGAATGGCATGGATTTGAAAGGAATGGAATGGAATGTGGAATGGAAGGGAATGGAATGGAATGTGGTATGGAAACTTGAATGGAATGCAAGGGAATGTGCAAAGGAATGTGGAATGGAATGGAATGGATCATTGCAGAGAATGTGGAATGGAACGGAATGGAATGTGCAAAGGAATGTGGAATGGAATGAAATGGAACTTGGAATGGAATGTGGAATGGAATGGAATGTGGAATGGAAAGTTGAATGGAACATGGAATGGAACGCTGAATGGAAAGTGGAATGGAAGTTGTAAAGGAAGGTGGAAAAGAAGATGGAATGGAATGGACTGTAAAGTAGAATGCAATGGAATGGAATGTGGATTGCAATGGAATGGAATGCGGAAAGGGAAGTAATGGAATGTGGAAAGGAATGGAATGCTATGGAATGTGGAATGGAATGGAATGGAATGGAATGAAATGCAATGTGGAATTGAATGGACTGGAATTTGGAATGGAACGGAATGTAATGTGGAATGGAATGAAATTCAATGTGGAATAGAATGGAATGGAATGGAATGGGGAAGGAAACGGAATGGAATGGAATGAGGAATGGAATGGAATGAATTGTGGAATGCAGTGGAATGGAATGGAACCTGGAATGGAATGGAATGGAATGTGGAATGGAATGGAATGTGGATTGGAATGTGGAATGCAAAGGAATGGAATGTGGAATGGAATGTGGAATGGAATGGAATGGAATGTGGAAAGGAGTGTGTAATGGAATGTGCAATGGAATGGAATGGAATGTGGAGTGGAATGTGGAATTCAATGTGGAATGAACGGAATGTAACGTGGGATGGAATGCGGAATGGAAAGTGTAATGGAATGGAACGGAATGTAGAATGGAATGTGTAATAGAATGGAATGGAACGTGGAAAGGAACGTGGAATGGATATTGGAACGGAACTGTGAACGGAAAGGAATGGAATGTAATGGAATGTACAATGGAAGGGAAAGGAATGTGGAATGGAATGTGGAATGGATTGGAATGGAATGTGGAATGGAAAGTGGAATATAATGTGGAATGGAATATGGAATCGAATTGAATGGAATGTGGAATGGAATGCAAAGGAATGTGGAATGGAATGGAATGGAATGTGGAATGGAAAGAATGGAATGCGGAATGGAATGGAATAGTATGAAATGTGGAATGGAATGGAATGGAATAGAATGTGGAATGGAACATAATGGAATGGAACGGAAAGTGAAATGGAATGTGGAATGAAATGAGAAAAGGAATGTGGAAAGAAATGTGAAACAGAATGAAAAGGAACGTGGTAAGGAATGGAATGGAATGTAATGTGGAATGGAATGTAATGGAATGTGGAATGGAATGTGGAATGGAATGTAATAGAAGATGGACGGGGATGTGTAATGCATTGTGCAATGGAAAGTGGAATGGAATGTGGAATGGAATTGAATGGAATGTGGAATGCAAGGGAATAGAATGTGGAATGGAATGTGGAATGGAATGGAATGGAATGTAATGAAAGGTGCAATGGAATGGAATGGAATGTGGAATGTAAGGGAATGGAATATGGAATAGAATGTGGAATGGAATGGAAAGGAATGGAATGGAATGTGCATTGGAATGGAATGGAATGTGGAATAGAAATGAACACAATGTGGAATGGAATGGAATGGAATATTTAATGGAAAGGAATGCAGTGAGGAATGGAATGGAATGCTATGGAATTTGGAATGAAAAGGAATGGAATGGAATGCAGTGTGGAATGGTAAAGAATGGAATATATAATGGAATGGAATGGAATGTGGAATGGAATTGAATGGAAAGTAATGCGGAATGGTATCGAATGGAATTTGGAATGGAATGTAATTGAATGGAATGGAATGTGAAATTGAATAGAAGGGTATGTCGAACGGAATGGAATGGAATGTGGAATGGAATGGAATGGAAGGTGGAGTGGAATGTGAAATGGAATGTGGAATGGAACATGGAATGGAATGAAATGGAACTTGGAATGCAATGGAATGGTACGTGGAATGGAATGCAATGGAACGTAGAATGGAACGTGGAATGCAAAGTGGAAAGGAACGTGGAATGGAATGGAATGGATCATGGAAAGCAATGGAATGGAATGTGGAAAGGAATGGAATGGAATGTGCAATGGAATGGAGTGGAACATGGAATGGAACGTGGAATGGAATGGAATGGAGCATGGAATGGATCTCAGAATGGAACGTCTAATGGAACGTGGAATGGGAAGTGGAATGGAATGGAATGGAATGGAATTGTATGAAATGTGGAATGGAATGGAATGGAACGTGGAATGGAACGTGGAATGGAACGTGGAATGGAATTTGGAATGGAATGTGGAAAGGTACGGTATGGAACGTGAAATGGAATATGGAATGGAATGGAATGCAAAGTGGAAGGGAAGGGAATGGAATGTGGAATGGAACGTGAAATGGAATGGAATGGAATGGAATGGAATGTCTAATGAAAGGGAATGGAATGTGTAATAGAAAGGAATGGAATGCGAAATGGAATGGAATTTTATGTAACGTGGAATGGAATGGAATGGAATTGAACGGAATGTGGAATTGAATGGAATGGATGGTGGAAAGGAATGTAATGGAAAGAATGCAGAATGGTATGGAATGGAATGTGGAATGGAATGTTATGGAATGGAATGAATATGGAATGGAACGGAATGGAATGTGGAATGGAATGTTATGGAAAGGAATGAATGTGGAATGGAATGGAATGGAATGTGGAATGGAATGTTATGGAATGGAATGAATGTGGAATGGAATGGAATGGAATGTGGAATGGAATGGAATCGAGTGTGGAATGGAACGTGGAATCGAATATGGAATGAAATGGAATGGAATTTGGAATAGAATTTAATGGACTGGAAGTTTTAATGGAATGTGGAATGGAATGGAATTGAATGTGGAATGAATTGGAATGGAATGTGGAATAGAATGGAAACTGGAATGGAATGGAATGGAATGTGCATTCGAACGGAATGGAATGTGGAAGAAATGGAATGGAATGGAAAGAAATCTGAAATGGAATGCGGAATGGAATTTGAAATGGAATGAAATGGAACTTGGAATGGAATGAAATGGAATGTGGAATGGTACATGGAATGTAACCTGGAATGGAATAGAATGGAATGTGGAATGGCATGGAATGGAATGTGAACTGCAATGGAATCGAATGTAATGCAATGTTTAATGGAAGGTGGAATGGAACGTGGAATGGAATGGAAAAGGACGCGGAATGGAACGTGGAATGGAACGTGGAACGGAAGGTGGAATGGAACGTGGAATGGAAGTTGGAATGGAACGCGGAATGCAATGGAATGGAATGTGGAATGGAATGTGGAATGGAAGGTGGAATGGAACGTGGAATTGAATGTAATAGAACGGGGAATGTAATGTGGAAGGAATGCTGAAAGGAATGGAATGGAATGCGGAAAGTTTTGTAATCGAATGTGGAATGGAATGTGGATTGGAATGGACTGGAATGTGGAATGGAATGTGGAATGGAATGGAATGGAATGTGGAATGGAATGGAATGGAATGTGGAAAGGAAAATGGAATGGAGTTGAATTGAACGTGGAAAGGAATGTGGAATAGAATGTGGAATGGAATGGGACGGAATGTGGAATGAAATGTGGAATGGAATGGAATGGAAACTGAACTGGAATGTGGAATGGAATGTTGAATGGAATGTGGAGTGGCATGTGGAGTTGAACGGAATGCAACGTGGAATGCAATGTGGAATGGAATGTGGAATGGAAAGTGCTATGGAATGGAATGGAATGTGGAATGGAACGTGGAATGGAATGCGGAATGGATCGTGGGATGGAGTGGAATGGAATGTGGAATGGAACGGAATGGAATGTGGAAAGGTATTGAATGTAATGTAATGTGGATTGGAATGGATTGGAATGTAAAATGGAAACTGGAATGGCATGGAACGATATGTTGAATGGAATGTGGAATGGAATGGAATGGAATGGAATGTGGAATGGAATGTAGAAAGGAATGTGGAATGGAAAGTGGAATACAACTTAATGGAATGTGGAATTGAATGTGAAATGGAAAACAGAATGGAATGTAATGGAATGTGGAATGGAATGTGAAATGTAATGTGAAATGGATTGTAGAAAGGAACGTAATTGAATTTGGGATGGAAAGTGGAATGGACTGAGGAATGGAATGGAATTGAATGTCTAATGTAATGTGGAATGAAATGGAATGTATTGTTGAATGCATTGTGGACTAGAATGTGGAATTGAATGGAATGGAATTTTGAATGGAATGTGGAATGGAATGTTATGCAATGTGGAAGGGAATGTGGAATGGAATGTGGAATGGAATGTGGAATTCAATGCTGAATGGAACGGAATGGAAAGTGGAATGGAATGTGAAATGTAATGGAATGGAATGTGGACTGGAATGGGGAATAGTCTGTGGAATGGAATGTGGAATGATATGTGGAGTGGCATGTGGAATAGAACAGAAAGAAATGTGGAATGGAATGTGGAATGGAACGTGTTATTGAGCGGAAGGGAATGTGAAATGAAAAGTGGAATGGAATGTGGAATGGATTGTGGAATGGAACGTGGAATGTAAAGGAAAGGAAAGGTGGAATGGAACGTGTAATGGAAAGTGGAATGAAATGTGGAATGGAACGTGGAATCGAATGGAATGGAATGTGGAATGGAATGCGGAAAGGAATGTAATGGAATGATGAAGGTAATGTGGAATGGAATGTGGAATGCAATGTAGAATGGATTGGAATAGAATGTGGAATGAAAAGGAATGCTATGTCTAACGGAATGTGGGATGGAAAGGAATGCATTGTGGAATGCAAAGTGGAATAGAATGTGGAATTTAATGGAATGGAATTTTGAATGGAATGTGGAATGGAATGGAATGGAATGTGGAAGAGAATGCGGAATAGAATCTGGAATGGAATGTGGAATGGAAAGTACAATTCAATGCGGAATTGAATGGAATGGAATGTGGAATGAAATGTGGAATTGAATGGAATGGAATCTGGACTGAAATGTGTAATAGAATGTGGAATGGAACGTGGAATGTAATGTGGAGTGGCATGTGGATAATAACGGAATGGAATGTGAAAGGGAACGTGTTATGGAAGGGAATGGAATGTGGAATGGAATTTGTAATGAATGGTGGAATGGAATGGAATGGAATGTGGCATGGAACGTCGAATGGAAAGGAATGGAAAGTGGAATGGAATGTGTAAAGGAACATGGAATGACGTGTGGAAAGGAACGTGGAATGGAATGTGCAAAGGAATGTGGAGTGGAACGTGAAATGGAAAATAGAATGGAAAGTGGAATGGAATGTAAAGGAATGTGGAATGGAACGTGGAATGCGATGTGGAATGGGACCTGCTATGTACTGGAATGGAATGAAGAATGGAAAGTGGAATGGAATTTGGAATGGAATGTGGAAAGGAATGTGGAATTGAATGGAATGGAATGGAATGTGGAATGGAATGGGCTGGAATGTGGAATGGAATGTGGAATAAAATTTAGTGGAAAGTGGAATTGAACGCGGAATGGAATGGAATGGACTGGAATGGAATGTGTAATGGAATGAAAAAGAATATGGAATGGAATGTGGAAGGGAATGGAATGACAGGTGGAATGGAATGTGGAATGGAATGTAATGAAATGTGGAATGGAATGTTGATTGGAATGGAATGGTATGTGGAATGGAATGGAATAGACTTCAGAATGGAATGCGGAATTTAATGTGGAATGGAATGTGGAATATAATGGAATGGAACGTTGAACAGAATATTTAAAGGCATGTGAATAGGAATGCATTGGAATGAGGAATGGAATGTGGAATGAAATGCAAAGGAATGAGAATCGATTGTGGAATGGAATGTGGAATGGACTGTGGAATGGAATGAGGAATGGAATGTGGAATGGAATGTGTAATAGATTGTAGAATGGAATGTGAAATGGAATGTGGAATGGAATGTAACTGAATGTGGAAGTAATGTGGAATGTAACGTAACAGAATGTGGAATGGAATGTGTATTTGAATGTGGAATGGAAAGTGGAATGGAACGGAATGGAATGAGGAATGGAACATGGAATGGAACTTGGAATGAAACGTGGAATGGAACGTGGAATGGAAAGTGGAATGGAACGTGGAATGGAATGTTTAATGGAATGTGGAGTGGAACGTGGAATGGAACGGAATGGAACATGGAATGGAACATGGAACTGAAAGGAATGGAACGTTGATTGGAATGTGAAATGGATCGTGGAATGGAAAGGGGAATGGAATGGAACGGAATGTGGATTGGAATGTGGAACGGAATGCGGAATAGGAAGTGGAATGGAATGTGGAATGGAATGTGTAATGGAAATAAATTCATTTCGGAATGGAATGGGATGGAATGTGGAATGCAATGGAATGAAATGTAGAATGGAAAGAAATGGAATGTGGAATGGAATGGAATGGAATGTGGAATGGAATGTGGAATAGAATAGAATGGAATGTGGAGTAGAATGTGAAATGGGATGGAATGGATAGCGGTATGGAATGGAATGGAATGCAATGGTACGGAATATGGGATGGAATGGAAAGGAACTTGTAGTGGAATGTGGAATGGAATGCGGAATGGAACGTGGAATGGAAGGTGCAATGGAATGGAATGGAAAGTGGAATGGAACGCGGAATGTAATGTGGAATGGAACGTGGAATAGAATATGGAATGGAATGTGGAATGAAAATGAATGGAATGTGCAACTGAATGGAATGGAATGTGGAATGGAATGGAAAGGAATGTGGAATGGAAAGGAAGGCAATTGGGAATTGAATGTGGAATGGAATGGAATGGAATGAGGAATAGAATGTGGAATGCCATGGAAAGGAAAGCGGAATGGAATGGAATGGAAAGGAATGTGGAATGGAATGGAATGCCATGTGGAATAGAATGTGGAATGGAATGGAATGGAATCTGGAATAGAATATGTAATGGAATAGAATGGAAAGCGGAATGGAATGGTATGGAATGTGGAATGGAATGGAATGCAATGTGGAATGGAGTGGAATGGAAAGTGGAATGGAACGTGAAATGGAATGTGGAATGGAAAGTAATTGAATGTGGAATGGAATGCGGAATGGACAGGAATGGAATGGAATGGAATGGAAAGTGGAATGAAATGTGGAATGGAATGGAATGCAATGTTGAATGGAATGTGGAATGGACTGGATTGGAATGTGGAATGCAGTGTGGAATGGAATGGAATGGAATGGAATGCTAAGGAATGCAGAATGGAATGTGGAATGGAATGGAATGCAATGTGGAATGGAATGTGAAAATAAATGTAGAATGGAATGTAATGCAATTTGGAAAGTAATGTGGAATATAATGGATTGCAACGTGGAATGGAATATGGAATGGAATGTGGAATGGAACGCAATGGAATGTGGAACGGAATGTGGAATTGAGTGTGGAATGGAATGGAATGGAATGTGGAATGGAACGTGGAATGTAATGTGGAGTAAAATGTGGAACAGAATGGAATGTAACGTGGAATGAAATCGATTGCAACGTTTAGGAATATTAAATTGAATGGAATGGATCGTGGAATGGAACGTGGAATGGAACGTGGAATGGAAGGTGGAATGGAACGTGGAATGGAACAGAATGGAACGTGGAATGGAAAGTAATCGAATATGGAATGGAATGTGGAATGGAATTGACTGGAATGTGGAATGGAATGGAATGGAATGTGGAATGAAATGTGGAACGGAATGGATGGAATGTGGAAAGGAATCTGGAATGGAATGGAATGGAATGTGGAAAGGAATGTGGAATAGAATGTGGAATGCAATGGGATGGAATGTGGAATGGAATGTGGAATGGAATGGAATGGAATTTGGACTGGAATATGGAATGGAATGCGGAATTTAATGTAGAGTGGCATGTGGAATTGAGCAGAATGGAACGTGGAATGAAATGTGGAATGGAATGTGGAATGGAACGTGCTATGGAATTGAGTGGAATGTGGAATGGAACGTGGAATGGAATGTGGAATGGATCGTGGAATGGAGTGGAATGGAAAGTGGAATGGAAAGTGGAATGGAATGTTGAATGGATCGTGGAATGGAGTGGAATGTAACGTGGAATGGAACGTAAAATCGAATGGAATGGAATGTGGAATGGAACCTGGAATGGAATGTGGAACGGATCATGGAATGGAATGGAATGCAATGTGTAACGGAACGTGGAATGGAATGGAAGGGAACGTGGAATGGAACGTGGAATGGAACGTGGAATGGAATGTAGAATGGAAAGTGGAATGAAAGGTGGAATGGATCGTGGAATTGAATGGAATGGAAGTTGGAATACAATGTGGAATGGAATGGAAGAGAACGTGGAATGGAATTTGGAATGGAATGTGGAATGGAATGTGGAATGAAAGGTGCAATGGATCATGTAATTGAACGGAAAGGAACTTGGAATACAATGTGGAATGGAAAGGAATGTGAAATGGAATGTGGAGTGGAATACAATGGAAAGTGGAACAGAATGGAAAGGATTGCGGAATGGAATGTGCAATGGAACGGAATTTAATGGGGTATGGAATGTGGAAAGCAATGAGGAATGGAAAGTGGAATGGAATGGAGTGTGGAATGGAATGGAATGTAACTTGGACTGGAATGTGGAATGGAATGTGGAGTGGCATGTGGAATTGAACGGAATGGAACATGGAATGGAATTTGGAATGGAATGTGGAATGGAACATGCTATGGAACGGAGTGGAAAGGAATGTGGAATGGAACAAGGAATGGAATGTGGAATGGATCGTGGAATGGAGAGGAATGGAAAGTGGAATGGAACGTAGAATGGAATGGAATGCAATGTGGAATGGAACGTGGAATGGAATGTGGAATGGATGGAGGAATGGAATGTAATGTAATGTGTGATAGAACCTGGAATGGAATAGAACGGAACCTGAAATGGAAAGTGGAATGGAACGTGGAATTGAAAGTGGAATGGAAAGTGGAATGGAATGTGCAAAGGAATGTGGAATGGAATGTGGAATGGAATGGAATGGAGACTGGAGTGGATCTTGGAATGGAATGGAAAGGAACGTGGAATGGAATGCTGAGAGGAATGTGGAATGGAATGTGGAATGGTATAGAAAGTAACTTGGAATGGATCGTTGAATGGAATGTAGAATGGCATTTGGAATGGAATGGAATGGAATGGAATGGAATGTGGAATGGAATGTGGAATGGAATGGAATGGACTGTGGAAGGGAATGTGGAAAGAATGTGCAATGGAATGTGGAATACAACGGAATGAAATGTGGAATGGAATATGGAATGGAAAATCGAATGCAATGTTATGGAATGTGGAATGGAATGTGGAATGGAATGTTGAATGAAAGGTGGAATGGATCGTGGAATTGAATGGAATGGAACTTGGAATACAATGTGGAATGGAATGGAAGGGAATGTGTAATGGAATGTGGAGTGGAACGCAATGGAAAGTGGAACGGAATGGAATGCAGTGCGGAATGGAATATGGAATGCAGTTCGGAATGGAATGTGGAATGCAACGGAATGTAATGGGGTATGGAATGTGGAATGGAATGTGGAATGGAAAGTGGAATGGAAGGGAATGGAACGTGGAATGGAATGTGGAATTGAGTGTGGAATGGAACGTGGAATGGAATGGATTGGAATGGAATGCCGAATGGAACATGGAAAGGAAAGTGGAACGGAATGGAATGGAATGTGGAATGGAACATGGAATGGAATGTGGAATTGAGTGTGGAATGGAACGTGGAATGGAATGGATTGGAATGGAATGTCGAATGGAACATGGAAAGGAAAGTGGAACGGAATGGAATGGAATGTGGAATGGAATGGAATGGAATGTGCAATGGAATGCGGAATGGACTTTAAAGTAATATGGAATGAAAAGTGGAGTGGAATGTGGAATGTATTGAGGAACAGAATGTGGAATGGAAGGGAATGGAATGTGGAATGGAATGTGGAATGGAGTGTGGAATGGAACTTGGAATATAATGCAATATAATGTTGAGTGCAACATGGAATGGAATGGAATGGAACGTGGAATGGAAAGTGGAATGCAACGAGGAATGGAATGGAGTGGAATGGGAAGTGTAGTGGAACGTGGAATGGAACTTGGAATGCAACAGAATGGAATGTGGAATGGAACGTGAAATGGAATGGAATGTGGAATGGAACGTCAAATGGAATGGAATGGAACGTGGAATGGAACGTGGAATGGAACGTGGAATGGAATGTGGAATGAAACGGAATGGAATGTGGAATGGAATGTGGAATTGAGTGTGGAATGGAACGTGTAATGGAATGGAATGGAATGTGGAATGGAACATGGAATGGAATGGAATGGAATGGAATAGAATGTGGAATGGAACGGAATGGAATGTGGAATGTAATGGAATAGAAAGTGGAAGGGAATGTGGAATGGAATGTGGAATGTAATGTGGAATATAATGGAATGAAATGTGGAATGAAATGTGGATTGGAATGGAATGGAATGGGGAATGTAATGGACTGGAATATGTAATGGAATGTGGAATAGAATTTAATGGAATGTGGAATGGAAAGTGGAATGGAATGGAATGGAATGCGGAATGGAAAGGAATGGAATGTGGAATGAAATATGGAATGGAATGTGAAATGGAAAGGAATGGAATGTGGAATGGAATGGAATGTGGAAAGGAATATGGAATGGAATGTGGAATGGAATTGAATGAAATGTGGAATGCAATGTTGATTAGGAATGGAAAGGAATGTGGAATGGAATGGACTGTGGAATGGAAAGTGGAATGCAATGTGGAATGGAAAGTGGAATATAATGGAATGGAAGTTGGAATAGAATGTGGAATGGCATGTGAAATGGAATGCAAAGGAATGTGCAATGGAATGTGGAATGAAATGCAATGAAATGAGAATGGAACGCGGATTGGAATGTGGAATGGAATGTGGAATGGACTGCGGAAAGGAATATGGAATGGAATGTGGCATGCAATGTGGAATGGAATGAAATGGAATGGAATGTGGAATGGAAAGTGAATTGGAATGCAAAGGATTGTGGAATGGAATATGGAGTTAAATGCTTGGAATGAGAATGGAATGCGGAATGGAAAGTGGAACGGAATGGAATGGAATGTGCAATGGAATTTGGAATGCAAAGTTGAATGGAATGAAATGGAATGTGGAACGGAATGTGGAATGGAAAGTGGAATGGAATGGAATGGAATGTGGAATGGAATGTAGAACGGATTGTGGAATAGAAGGGAATCGAATGTGGAATGGAATGTTGAATGTTATGTGGAATCGAAAGTGGAATGGAATGGAATGGAATGTGGAATGGAACGTGGAATGGAACGTTGAATGGAAAGTGTAATGGAACATGGAATGGAACGTGGAAAGGGATATGCAATGGAATGTTGAATGGAAAGTTGAATGGAATGGAATGGAACGTGGAATTGAACGTGGAATGGAATGGAATGGAACATGGAAAGAAACGTGGAATGGAAAGTGGAATGGAACATGTAATGGGACGTGGAATGGGATGTGCAATGGAATGCGGAATAGAAAGTTAAATGGAATGGAATGGAACGTGAAATTGAACATGGAATGGAATGGAATGGAACGTAGAATGGAACGTGGAAGGGAACATGGTAAGGATTGTGGAATGGAACGTAGAATGGAATGTGGAATGGAAAGTGGAAAGAATGTGGAATGGAATGGAATGTAGAATGGAACGTGCAATGTATCGTGGAATTTAATGTGGAACGAATCATGGAATGGAAGGTGAAATGGAATGTGGAATGGAATGTGGAATGGAATACGGAATGGAAAGTGAAATTGAATGGAATGTAATGTTGAATGGAACGTGGAACGGAATGGAATGGAATGTGCAATGGAATGTGGAATGGAATGTGGAAAGTAATGGAATGTAGTGTGGAAAGGAATCTGAAAGGAAAGTGGAATGTAATGGAATGTAATGTGGAATGGAACTTGGAATGGAATAGAATGGAATGTGGAATGTAATCTGGAATTGAAAATGGAATGGAACGGAGAATGCAATGTGGCATGGAATGGGCAATGGAATGTGGAATGGAATGGGCAATGGAATGTGGAATGGAACGTGGAATGGAATGGAATGGAAAGTGGAATGGAACGTGGAATTGTATGGAATGGAAAGTGGAACGGAAGTTGGAAAGAAAGGAATGGAACATGCATTGGAATGTGGAATGGAATATAGAATGGAACGTGGAATGGAACGTGGAATGGAATGGAAAGGAAAGTGGAAAGGAATGGAATGGAACTTGAAATGCAATGTGTAATGGAATGTGGTATGGAAGGTTGAATTGAAAGTGGAATGAAATGGAATGGAACGTGCAATGGAATGTGGAATGGAATGAAATGGAATTTGGAAAGGAATGATAATGGAATGTGGAAAGGAAAGGAATGGAACGTGGAAAGGGACGTAGAATGGAACATGGAATGCAACGTGGAATGGAACGTGGAATGGAATGTGGAATGCAATGGTATGGAATGTGGAACGGAATGGAACGGAATGTTGAATGTAAAAGAATGCAACCTGGAATGGAACGTGGAATGTAACATGGAATGGAATGGAATAGAACGTGGAATGGAATGTGGAATAGAATGGAATGGAAATTGGAATGCAATGTGGAATTGAATGTGGAAAGATACGTGGAATGGAACGTTGAATGGAATGTGGAATGGAATGGAATGGATTGTGGAATGAAATGGAAGGGAATGTAGAATGCAAAGGAATGGAACATGGAATGGGACATGGAATGGAACATGGAATGCGACGTGGAAAGTAAAGAGAAATGGAAGGTGGAATGGAATGGAATGGAATGCAATGGAATGTGGAATGGAATGGAATGGAATGGAATGTGGAATGCAATGGAATGGAGTGGAATATGGAATGGAATGGAATGGAATGCGGAATGCAATGGAACTTAATGTGGAATGGAATGGAATGGAATGGAATGGAATGGAATGTAGAATGGAACGGAATGGAATGTGGAATGGAATGGATTGGAATATGGAAAGGAATGGAATGGAAAGTGGAATGGAATGTGGAATGGTATGTGGAATGCATTGTTTAAAGGATTGGAATGGAATGTTGAATACAATGGAATGGAATGGAATGTGGAATGGAAAGTGGAATGGATCGCTTAATGAAATGGAATGGAATGTGCAACAGAATGGAATGGAATGTGTAATGGAATGGAATGGAAAGTGAAATAGAATGTGGAACGGAATGTGAAATGGAATGTGGAATGGAATGTGGAATGGAATGTGGAATGGAATGGAATAGAATGTCGTATGAAATGTGGAAGGGAATGGATAGGAATGTGGACTGGAATGTGGAATGGAATGCAATGGAATGAGAATGGAATTTGGAATGAAATGGAATGGAATGTGGAATGGACAGCGGAATGGAATGTGGAATGGAATGTGGAATGGAACGTGGAATGGAACGGAATGGTATGGAATGTGGAATGGATTGTGAATTAGAATGCAATGGAATGTGGAATGAATTGCAATGGAATGAGAATGGAATGTGGAATGGAATGTCAAATGTAATGGAATGGAATGTGGAATGGACTGCAGAATGGAATGTGCAATAGAGTGTGGAATTGAATGTGGAATGGAATGGAATGGAATGGAATGGAATAGAATGGAATGGAATGTGGAATGGAATGGAATGCAATGTGGAATAGAATGGAATGGAAAGGAAGTTGGAGTTGAATGGAATGGAATGTGAAATGGAATGTGGAATGGAAAGTGGAATGGAATGGAATTGAACGTTGAATGGAATGGAATGGAACGTGGAATGTAACGTGGAATGGAATGAAATGGAACGTGGAGTGGAACGCGGAATGGAATGTGGAATGGAACGTGGAATGGAACGTGGAATGGAATGGAATGGAATGTGGAATGGAATGTAGAATGCAATGGAATGGAATGACTAATGGAATGTGGAATAGAAGGTGGAATGGAACATGGAATGGAATGTGGAATGGAATGTGGAATGGAATGGAATGTGGAATGGAATGTGGAATGGAAAGGAATGGAGGGTTTAAATGGAATGGAATGTAATATGGAGTGGTTTGTGGACTAGAATGGAATGTACTGTGAAATGAAATGTGGAATGGTATGGAATGGAATGTGGAATGGAATGCTCAATGGAATGTGGAATGGAATGTAGCGGAAAGTGGAATGGAATGTGGAATGGAACGTTGAGCAGAATGTGGAATGGAAAGTGGAATGGCATGGAATGGAATGTGGAATGGAATGTGGAATGGAAAGTGGATTGGAAAGTGGAATGGAATGGAATCGAATGTAGAATGGATTGTGTAATGGAATGAAATGGAATGTGCAATGCAGTTTTGAATGGAATGGAATGGAATGTGGAATGGAATGGAATGTGGAATGGAAAGTGGAATGCAATGGAGTGGAATGTGGAATGAAATGTGGAATGCAATGGAATGCAAGGTGGAATGGAATGTGGAATAAAATGGAATGCAAAGAGAAATGGAATGTGCAATGGAAAGTGGAATGAAGCGTGGAATGAAAGATGGTATGGAATGGAATGGAATGTGGAATCGAATGTGGACTGGAATGGAATGTTTAATAGAAAGTGGAATGGAATGTAATGTTTAAATGGAATGGAATGGAATGTGGAATGGAATGTGTACTGGAATGGAAAACTATGTGGAATGGAATGTGCAATGGGATGGAATGTGGAATAGAATGTGGAATGGGATGGAATGTGGAATGGAATGTTCAATGGAGTGTGGAATGGAATGTGGAATGGAATGTAATGAAATGTGGCATGGAATGTGGAATGGAATGTGGATTGGAACGTTGAATGGAATGGGGAATGGAATGTGGAATGGAAAGTGGAAAGGAACGTGGAATGGAATGTGGAACGGAACGGGGAATGGAATTGAATGGAACATGGAATGGAATGTGGAATGGAATGGAACGTGGAATTGAACCTGGAATGGAATGGAATGGAATGTAGAATGGAATGTGGAATGTAATGGAACGGGATGTGGAATGGAATGGAATGGAATGTGGAATAGAAATTAATGGAACGAGGAATGGAACATCTACGAGAACGTGGAATGCAGCATGGAATGGAACATGGAATGGAATGTGAAATATAATGGAATGGAATGTAGAATGGAATGGAATGGAATGTGGAATGGATTGAAATAGAGTGGAATGTGGAATGGAGTGGAATGGAATGCAATGGAATGGAAGGGAATGGAAAGGAATGTGGAATGGAATGGAATGGAATCTAATGGAAAGTGGAATTGAATGGAAAGGAGTGTGGAATGGAATGGAATGGAATGTCGAATGGAATGGAATGGAAAGTGGAATGGAATGTGAAATGGAAAGTGGAATGGATTGTGGAATGGAAAGTGGTAAGGAATGTGGAATACAATGTGGAATGGAATGTGGAATGGAACAGAATGCAATGTGGATTGCAATGTGGAATGCAATTTGCAAAGGAAAGTGGAATGTAATGGAATGGATTGTGGAATGGAATGGAATGGATTGTGGAATGGAAAGTGGAATTGAATGAAATGGAACGTCGAAAGGAACATGGAATGGAACGTGGAATGGAACGAGAAATGGAATGTGGAATGGAATGTGGAAAGGAATGTGGAATGGAATGGAATGGAACGTGGAATGGAACGTGGAATGGAATGGAATGGAACGTGGAATGGAACGTGGAATGGAATGGGCAGTGGAATGAGGAATGTAACGTTGAATGCAATGGAATAGTAAGTGGAAAGGAACGTGGAATGGAATAGAATGGAACGTGGTATGGTACAGAATGGAATGTGAAATGGAATGTGGACTGGAATGGAATGCAATATGGAATGGAATGTGGAATAGAATGTAATGGAATGTGGAACGGAATGTAGAATGGAATGTGATGGAATGTGGAATGTAATGTGGACTGGAATGTGTAATGGAGTGGAATGGAATGTAGAATGGAACTTAGAATGGAACGTGGAATGGAATGTGGAACGGAATGTGGAATGGAAACTGGAATGGAATGGAATGTCGAATGAAACGTGGAATGGAATGGAATGGAAAGTGAAATGGAAGTTGCAATGTTACGTGGAATGGAACGTGGAGTGGAATGTGTGATGGAATGTGGAATGGAATGTTTAATTGGATTGAATGGAATGTGGAATGGAATGGAATGGAATGTGGTATGGTACGGAATGGAATGTGAAATGGAATGTGCACTGGAATGGAATGCAATGTGGAATGGAATGTGGAATGGAATGTAATGGAATCTGCAACGGAATGTGGAATGGAATGGAATGGAATGTGGAGTGGAAATTGGAATGGAATTTGGAATGGAACGGAATGGAATGTGGAACGGAATGTGGAATTGAAAGTGGAGTGGAATGGAATGCAATGTCAAATGAAACTTGGAATGGAATGGAATGGAAAGTGAAATGGAAGCTGCAATGGAACATGTAATGGAACGTGGAATGGAATGTGGAATGGAGTGTGGAATGAAATGTGGAATGGAATGTGGAATGGAACGTGGAATGGAATGGGATGTAAAGTAGAATGCAATGGAAGTTCACGTGGAATGGAATATGGAAGAGAATGTGTAATGAAAAGTGAAATGGAAAGTGGAAAGGAATGGAATGGAACGTGCAATGGAATGTGTAATGGAATGTGGAATGTAACGGGGAATGTAATGTGGAATGTAAAGTGGAATGGAAAGGAATGTAATGTGGAATTGAATGTGGAATGGAATGGAAGGGAATCCAGAATGGACAGGAAAGGAATGTGGAATGGAATGGACTGGAATTGAATGGTATGGAATGGAATGAAATGTGGAATGAAATGGAATGCAATGTGGAATGAAAAAGGGAATTCACAATGGAATAGAATTTCATAAAGTGCGGAATTGAATTGAATGGAATGTGGAGTGGAAGGCAATGGAATGGAATGGAATATGCAGTTGAATGCAATGGTAGGTGGAATGGAATGGAATGGAATGTGCAAAGGAATGGAATGGAATGGAATGGTAGGTGAAATTTAATATGAAATGGAATGTGGAATGGAACGTGGAATGGAACACCTAATGGAAAGTGGAATGGAAAGTGGAAGGAATGGAGAGCAAACTGGGATGAAATGTGGAATGGAATGGAATAGAATGTGGATTGCAATGTGGAATGTAATGTGGAAAGAAATGGAATGGAATGGAATTTGGAATGGAAAGGAATGGAATTGAATGGAATATGGAATGGAATGAATTGGAATGTGGAATGGAAAGGAATGGAATGTGGAATGGAATGTGGAGTGGAATGGAATGGAAAGTGGAATGCAATGTGCAGTGAAAGTGAATGGATTGTGGAAAGGAATGGTTTGGAATGAGGAATGGAATATGAAATGCAATGGAATGACATATGGAAGGGAATGGAATGGAATGATGTATGGAATGTAGAATGGAATGGAATGCCATGTGGAATGGAATGGAAGGGAATCTGGAATGATACTTAATGGAAGGTGGAATACAATGTGGAATAGAATGAGGAATGGAATGTGGAATGGAATGGAATAGAATGTATAATGGAATGGAACGGAATGTGGAATAGAACGGAATGGAATGGAATGGAATGGGAATGGAATGGAATGAAATGTTGATTGCAAAGCAATGAAATGAAAGGAGGAATTTAATGAAATGTAATGTGGAATGTAATGGAATGGAACGTGGAATGAAAGGTGGAATAGAATGTGGAAAGGAATGTGGAAAGGAAAGTGGAATGGAATGGAATGGAATGTGGAATGGAATGGAATGGAATGGAATATGGAATGCAATGGAATGGAATGTGGATTGCAATGGAATGGAAAGAAATGTGGAATTGAGTGGAATGGAATGTGGAATGGAATGGAATAGAATGAGGAATGCAATGGAATGGAACGTGGAATGGAATGTGGAATGGAATGTGGAAAGGTATGTGGAATGGAATGTGGAATGGAATGGAATGGAATGCTGAATTGAATGGAATGGAATGTGGAATGGAATGTGGAATGGAATGGAATGGAACCTGGAATGGAATGGAATGGATTGTGGAATGGAATGGAATGGAACTTGGAATAGAATGTGGAATGGAATGTGGAATGGAACACGGAAAGGAATGGAATGGAATGTGGAATAGAATGCAATGGAATGGAATGGAATTCGGAATGGAATGGAATGGAATGTAAAGTGGAATAGAATGGAATTGAGTGGAATGTGGAATGGGATTTGGAACGGCATGTGGAATGGAATGGAATGGAAAGTGGAATGGAATGGAATGGAATGTGAAATGGAATGGAAATTGGAATGGAATGGAACTTGGAATGGAATGGAATGTTGATTGGAAAGAAATGGAATTTCTCTTTTATGTTTAATGGAATGCTGAAAGGAAACGAATGGAATGTGAAATGGCATGTGGAGTGGAATGTGGAATGGAATACGGAATGAAATGTGGAATGGAATGTGGAATGGAATGTGGAATGAAAGGTGGAATGGAACGTGGAATGAAATGGAATGGAACGTGGAATGGAATGGAATGGAACTTGGAATTAAATGTCACATGGAATGGAATGTGCAATGGAATGTGCAATGGAATGGAATGGAATGTGGAATGTAATTTGGAGTGAAAAGGAATGGAATGTGGAATGGAATGCAATGGAATGTGGAATGGAATGCAATGGAATGTGGAATGGAATGCAATGGAATGTGGAATTAAATTTGAAATGGAAAGGAATGTAATGGGAAATGGAATGTTGAATGGAATCTGGAATGGAATGTGGAATGGAATGTAATTGAATGTGGTGTGGAATGTGGAATGGAATGTGGAATGTAAAGTACTGTAATGTGTAATGGAATGTGGAATGGAATGTGGAATGTAATAGAATGGAATGTTGAATAGAATGTGGAATGGAATGGAATGGAATGTGTAATTCAATGTGGAAAGGAAAGGAATGGAATGTGGAATGGAATCTAATGGAATGAGGAATGGAATGTGGAATGGCATGAAATGGCATGTGGAATTGTATGGAATGGAATGTGGAATTAAATCGAATGGAAACTGGAATAGAATGTGAAATGGAATGTGGAATGGAATGTGGAAAGCAATTCAATGGAATGTGGAATGGAATGGAATGGAATGGAATGTGGAACAAAATGGAATTGAATGGAATGGGAGTGGAATGGAATGGAGTGTGGAATGCAATGGAATGGAATTAAATGAGGAATTGAATGGAATGGAATTTGGAATGGAATGTGGAATGGAATGGAATATAATGTGGAATGGAATGTGGAAAGGACTGGAATGGAATTTGGAATGAAATGGTATGGAACGTGGAAGAGAATGTGGAAAGGAATGTGGAATGGAAACTGGAATGGAATGGAGTGGAATGTGGAGTGGAATGGAATTGAATGTGGAATGGAATGGAATGGAATGGAATGGAATGCGAAATCGAATGGAATGTAAAGTGTATTGCAATAGATTGGAATCAAATGTGGAATTGAATGGAATGGAATATGGAATGGATTGTGGAATGGAATGGAAGGTGGGATGGAATGGAAAGGAATGTGGAATGGAATGTTGAATAGAATGTTGAATGGAATGTTAAATAGAATGTGGAATGAAATGGAATGGAATGCGGAATGGAAAGTGGAATAGAATGGAATGGAACGTGGGATGGAATGGAAAGGAATGTGGAATGGAATGTTGAATAGAATGTCGAATGGAATGTTAAATAGAATGTGGAATGAAATGGAATGGAATGCGGAATGGAAAGTGGAATAGAATGGAATGGAACGTGGAATGGAATGTGGAATGGAACGTGGAATGGAATGTGGAATGGAACGTGGAATGAAATGTGCAATGGAATGTGGAACGGAATGTGGAATGGAATGGAATGCACGTGGAAAGGAACGTCGAAATCAACGGAATGGAACGTAGAATGGAATGGAATGTGGAATGGAATGTGGAAAGGAATGTGGAATTGAATGGAATTGAAAGTGGAATGGAATGTGGAATGGAATGGAATGGAATGTGGAATGGAATGTGGAATGGATTGGAATGGAAAGGAATGTGGAATGGAATGTGGAATGGAATGAAATCAAATGTGGAATTGAATGTGGAATGGAATGGAAAAGAATGTGGAATGGAATGGAATGGAATGTGGAATAGAAAGGAAGGGAATGTGGAATGGAATGTGGAGAGGATTGGAATGGAATGTGGAATGGAATGGAATGGAACCTGGAATGGAACGTGGAATGGAATGTGGAATGAAAGGTGGAATGGAATGCTACGTGGAATGGAATGGAATGGAATGCAATGAAATGTGGAAATGAATGGAATGGAATTGGAATGGAATGGAAAGGATTGGATTGTGGAAGGGAATGGAATAGAATGCAATGGAATGGAAAGTGGAATGGAATCGACTAGAATTTGGAATGGAATACAATGTGGAATGGAAAGAAATGGAATGGAATGTTTAATGAAATGGAATGAAATGGAATGGATTGTGGAATAGAATGGAATGGAATGTGGAATGGAATAGAATGTGGAATGGAAAGGAATGGAATGGAATTGGGAATGGAATGGAATGGAATGGAATGGAATGTGTAATGGAATGGAATGGAATTTAATGGACTGTGTAATGGAATGGAATGGAATGTGGAATGGAATGGAATGGAATGTGGAATGGAATAGAATGTGGAACGGAATGAAATGGGATAGAATGTGGAATGGAATGGAATGGAATATGGAATGGAATGGAATGGAATGTGGAGTGTAATGGAATGTAATGTAATGTGCAACGGTATGATGAATGGAATGGAATGAAATGGAATGGAATGCAATGGAATGTGGAATGGAATGGAATGGAATGGAATAGAATGGATTAGAATGTGGAATGCAATGTGGAATGCAAAGCAATGGAATATGAAATGGAATGTGGAATGGAACCTATTGGTATGCAATGAAATGTGGAAATTAGTGGAATGGAATATGGAATGGAATGGAATGGAAAGGAATGGAATGTGGAATGGAATGGAATGGTATGTGGAATGGAATACAAAGTGGAATGGAATGAAATGGAATGAAATGTAGAAGGAAATGGAATGTAATGTCGAGTGGAATGGAATGGAATGGAATTGAATGTGGAATGGAATGGAATGGAATGAGGAATGGAATAGATTTTGGAATGCAATGGAATGGAATGGAGAGTGGAATCGAATGAAATGGAATGGATTGGAATGGATTGTGGAGTGGAATGGAATGGAATGTGGAATGTAATAGAAAGTGGAATGGAATGAAACGGTATGGTATGTGAAATTGAATGAAAGGAAATGTGGAATGTAATGGAATTTAATTTGGAATGGAAAGGAATGTGGAAATGAATGAAACGGAAAGTAATGTGGAATAGAAATTGGAATGGAATGGAATTAAATGTGGAATGCAGTGGAAGGTAATGTGGACTGGAATGTGGAATGGAATGTGCACTGCAGTGTGGAATGGAAAGGAATGGAAGGAGGAATGGAATGGAATGGAATGTGTAATAGTACTTGGAAAGGAATGGAATGGCATGTGGGATAGAAAGTGGAATGGAACGTGGAATGGAACATGGAATGGAACGTGGAATGGATGAGAATGGAACGTGGAATGCAATGGAATGGAATGTGGAATGGAATGGAATGGAATGGAATGGAATGTGAAATGGAATGGAAGGGAATGTGAAATGGAATGTGCAATGCAATGGAATGGAATGTGGAATGGAATGTGTATGGAATGCATTGGAATGTGGAATGGAATGTGGAATGGAATGGAAATGAATGTGGAATGGAATGTGGAATGGAATGAAATGGAATGGAATGTGAAATGGAATGGAATGGAACTTGGAAAGGAATGTGGAATGGAACGTGGATTGGAACTTGGAATGGAATGCGGAATGGAATGTGAAACGGTATGTGGAATGGAATGGAATGAAATGGAATGGCATATGGAATGGAATGCAATGGGATTGTATGGCATGGAATGTGGAATGGAATGGAATGGAATGGAATGTGGAATGCAATGAGGAATACAATTCAATGGAATATGAAATGAAATGTGGAATGGAATGAAATAGGATGTGACGTAAATGTGGAAATAAATGGAATTGAATGTGGAATGGAAGGGAGTGGAATGTGGAATAGAATGGAATGTAATGTGGAATGGAATGGAATGGAATGGAATGTGGAATGAAATCGAATGGAATGGAATGGAATGTGGCATGGAATGGAATGTATTGTGGAATGGAATATAATATGGAATGGAATGAAATGGAATGCGATGTAGAATGGAATGGAATCGAATGTGGAATGGAATGGAATGGAATGTGGAAAGGAATGGAATGAAAGGGAATGTGGACTGGAATATGGAATGGAATGTGGACTGCAATGTGGAATGGAATTGAATGGAATGTGGAATGGAATGTGGAATGGAATGTGAAATGGAATGTGGAATGGATTGTGGAATGGAGTGTGGAATGCAATCTGGAATGGAATGGAATGGAAAGTGGAATTGAATGGAGTGGAATATGAAATGGAATAGAATGTGGAATGGAATCAAATGGAATTGAATGTAGATTGGAATGGAATTTGATGTCGAATGGAATGGAATGGAATGGAATGTGGAATGGAATGTGGAATGGAATAGAATGTGGAATGCAATGGAATGGAATGGAATCTGGAATGGAATGCATTGGAATGGAATGTGGAATGGAATGGTATGGAATGTGGAATGGAATAGAAAGTGGAATAGAATGAAATGTTATGGTATGTGAAATGGAATGGAATGGAATGTGGAATGGAATGGAATGGAATGTGGAATGGAATGGAATGGAAGGAATGTGGAGTGGAATGTGGAATGGAATGGAATGTTGAATGGAATGTGGAATGGAATGGAATTGAATGTGGAAAGGAACGTGGAATGGAATGGAATGGCTTGTGGAATAGAACGTGGAATGGAACGTGGAATGGAACGTGGAGTGAAACGTGGAATGGATTAGAATGGAACGTGGAATGCAATGGAATGGAATGTGGAGTGGAATGGAATGTGGAATGGAATGTGGAATGGAATGGAATGGAATGCAGAATGGAATGTGGAATGAAATGGAAAGGAATGTCAAATAGAAATAAATGGATTGTGGAATTTAATGTGCAAACGAATGGGAGGGAATGGAATGGAATGTGAAATGGAATGGAATGGAATGTGGAAAGAAATATGCAATGGAATGAAATGGAATGGAAGGGAATGTGGAAAGAAATATGCAATGTAATGGAATGGAATGGATTTTGGAATGGAATGGAATGGAATGTGGAATGGAATGGAATGGAAAGGAATGTGGAATGGAATGTGGAATGGAATGGAATGGAATGTGGAATGGAATGGAATGGAATGTGGAATGGAATGGAATGGAATTGAATGCAATAGAATGCAATGTGGAATGGAATGTAATGGAATAGAATGTGGAATGCACTCATCCCAAAGAAGTTTTTAAGTGAAAATATTTTCTAGACAGAAGCATTCTCAGAAACAGCTTTGTGATTTCGGGATTGAACTCACAGAATTGAACCTTCCTTTTCATAGAGCAGTTCTGCAACACTCTGGTTGTGGAAACTGCAAGTGGATATTTGGTGCGATTACGGCATCTAGTGGAAAAGGAAATACATTCAGATAAAAAATAGAACTGTTCTGAGAAACTTTTTTGTGATGTGTGCATTCTACTCACAGGGGTGAACCTTCCTTTTGATAGAACAGTTTTGAAACACTGTTTTTGTGGAGTCTGCAACTGGATATTTGGAGTGCTTTGAAGCCTATGTTGGAAAAGAAACATTTTCACCTAAAAACAAGATAGAAGCATTCTCAGAAACTTCTTTGTGATGTGTGCATTCAACTCACAGAGTTGAAGCTTCCTTTTGATATAGCTGTTTTGAAACACTCTTTCAGTAGAATCTGCAAGTGGATATTTGGAGTGCTAAGAGGCCAACAGTGGAAAAGGAATTCTCTTCACATAAAAACTAGACGGAAGCATCCTCAGAAACTTCCCTGTGCTTTATGGATTCACGTCAGAGAGAGGAACTTTCCTTTTGAAAGCGCAGTTTTGAAACCCTCTTTTTGTAGAATTTGCTAGTGGATGTTTGGAGCGATTTGAGGCCTATGCTGGAAAACGAAATATCTTCCCATAAAAACTAGACAGAAGCATTCTCAGAAACTTCTTTGTGATGAGTGCATACAACTCACAGAACTTGAACCTTCATTTTGAAAGAGCAGTTTTGAAACACTCTTTTTGTAGAATCTGCAAGTGGATATTTTGAGCGTTTTGAGGCCTTTGCTGGGAAATGAAATATCTTCACCTGAAAACTACACAGAAGCATTCTCAGAAAATTCTTCGTGATGCGTGCATTCAGCTCACAGAGTTGAACCCGCCTTTTCATAGAGCAGTTTGGAAACAGCCTTTTTGTAAAATCTGCAAGTGGATATTTAGAGCAATTTGAGGCCTACGCTGCAAAAGGAAATATCTTCAGAGAAACCCTAGACAGAAGCATTCTCAGGAACTCCTGTTTGATGAGTGCATTCAACTCACGGACTTGAACTCCCTTTTGATGGAAAAGTTTTGAAACACTCCTTTTGTAGAATCTGCAAGTGTTTATTTTGAGCGCATTGAGGCCTATGATGGAAAAGGAAATATCTTCATGTAAAAACGAGACAGAAGCAGTCTCAGAAACTTCTGTGTGATGAGTGCATTCAACTCACACACTTGAACTTTCCTTTTGATAGGGCAGTTTTGAAACACTCTTTTAGTAGCATCTGTAAGTGGATATTTGGAGGGATTTTATGCCAATGCTGGAAAATGAAATATCATCACAGAAAAACTAGGCAGAAGCATTCTCAGAAACTTCTTCATGATGAGTGCATTCAACTCACAGAGTTGAACGTTCCTTTTGATAGAACAGTTTTGAAACACTCCTTTTGTAGTATCTGCAACTGTTTATTTGGAGCTCTTTGAGGCCTATGTTGGAAAAAGAAATATCTTCACATAAAAACCAGACAGAAGCATTATCAGAGACTTCCCTGTGCTTTCTGCATTCAACCCACATAGTTGAACCTTCGTTTTGATAGAACAGTTTTGAAAATCTCTTTTCATAGAATCTGCAATTCGACATTTGGAACGGTTTGGGGCTTACACTGGAAAAGGAAATACGTTCACATAAAAACTAGATAGAAGCAGTCTCAGAAACTTCTTTGTGATGTGCGCATTCAACTCACAGAGTTGAAGCTTCCTTTTGATATAGCTGTTTTGAAACACTCATTTAGTAGAATCTTCAAGTGGATATTTGGAGTGTTAAGAGGCCAACACTGGAAAAGGAAATATCTTCATATAAAAACTAGACAGAAGCATTCTCAGAAACTTCCCTGTACTTTATGCATTCAAGTCACAGAGAGGAGCCTTTCTTTTGAAAGCGCAGTTTTGAAACCCTCTTTTTGTAGAATTTGCTAGTGGATGTTTGGAGCGATTTGAGGCCTATTCTGGAAAACGAAATATCTTCCCATAAAAACTAGACAGAAGCATTATAAGAAACTTCTTTGTGATGAGTGCATTCAACTCAAAGACTTTAGCTTTGCTTTTGAAAGAGCAGTTTTGAAAACACTCTTTTTGTATAATCTGCAAGTGTATATTTTGAGCGTTTTGAGGCCTTTGCTGGGAAATGAAATATCTTCACCTGAAAACTACACAGAAGCATTCTCAGAAACTTCTTTTTGATGTGTGCATTCAACTCACAGAGCTGAAGCTTCCTTTTGATACAGCTGTTTTGAAACACTTTTTCAGTAGAATCTGCAAGTGGATATTTGGGGTGTTAAGAGGCCAACACTGGAAAATGAAATATCTTCAGATAAATACTAGACGGAAGCATTCTCAGAAACTTCCCTGTGCTTTATGCATTCAAGTCACAGAGAGGAACCTTCCTTTTGAAAGCGCACTTTTGAAACCCTCTTTTTGCAGTATTTTCTAGTGGATGTTTGGAGCGATTTGAGGCCTATGCTGGAAAACGAAATAGCTTCCCATAAAAACTAGACAGAAGCCTTCTCAGAAAGTTCTTTGTGATGAGTGCAATGAACTCACAGACTTGAACCTTCATTTTGAAAGAGCAGTTTTGAAACACTCTTTTTGTAGAATCTTCAAGTGGATATTTTGAGCGTTTTGAGGCCTTTGCTGGGAAATGAAATATCTTCACCTGAAAACTACACAGAAGCATTCTCAGAAACTTCTTTGTGATGTGTGCATTGAACTCACAGAGTTGAACCTGCCTTTTGATAGAGCAGTTTGGAAACAGCCTTTTTATAAAATCTGCAAGTGGATATTTGTAGCGATTTGAGGCCTATGCTGCAAAAGGAAATATCTTCACAGAAACCCTAGACAGAAGCATTCTCAGGAACTTCTGTGTGATGAGTGCATTCAATTCACTGACTTGAACCTTCCTTTTGATAGAATAGTATTGATACACTCCTTTTGTAGAATCTGCAAGTGTTTATTTGGAGTGCTTTGAGGCCTATGATGGAAAAGCAGATATCTTCACATTAAAAATGAGACAGAAGCATTCTCAGCAACTTCTCTGTGATGAGTGCATTCAACTCACACACTTGAAATTTCATTTTGATAGAGCAGTTTTTAAACACTCTTTTAGTAGCATCTATAAGTGGATATTTGGAGGGCATTTATGCCAATGCTGGAAAACGAAATATCCTCACATAAAAACTAGACAGAAGAATTCTCAGATACTTCTTTGTGATGAGTGCATTCAACTCACAGAGTTGAACGTTCCTTTTGACAGAACAGTTTTTAAACACTCCTTTTGTAGGATCTGCAACTGTTTTTTGGAGCGCTTTGAGGCCTATGTTGGAAAAGGAAATATCTTCACATAAAAACTAGACAGAAGCATTCTCAGAAACTTCCCTGTGCTTTCTGCATTCAAATCACATAGTTGAAAGTTCCTTTTGATAGAACAGTTTTGAAACACTCTTTGTGTAGAATATGCAAGTCGACAGTTGGAACGCTTTGAGGCCTAAGCTGGAAAAGGAAATATCTTCACATTAAATACGAGACAGAAGCATTCTCAGAAACTCCTTTGTGATGTGTGCATTCAACTCACAGAGTTGAAGCTTCCTTTTGATATAGTTGTTTTTAAACACTCTTTTAGTAGAATCTTCAAGTGGATATTTGGAGTGTTAAGAGGCCGACACTGGAAAAGGAAATATCTTCACATAAAACTAGATGGAAGCATTCTCAGAAACTTCCCTGTGCTTTATGCATTGAAGTCACAGAGAGGAATCTTCCTTTTGAAGACGCAGTTTTGAAACACTCTTTTTGTACAATTTGCTAGTGGATGTTTGGAGCGATTTGAGGCCTCTGCTGGAAAACGAAATAGCTTCCCATAAAAACTAGACAGAAGCATTCTCAGAAACTTCTTTGTGCTGTGTGCATTCAACTGAGAGAGTTGAACCTGCCTTTTGATAGAGTAGTTTGGAAACAGCCTTTTTGTAAAATCTGCAAGTGGATATTTGGAGCGATTTGAGACCTATGCTGAAAAAAGAAATGTCTCCACATAAACCCTAGACAGAAGCATTCTCAGAAACTTCTTTGTCATTTGGGGATTGAACTCACAGACTCCAGCCTTACTTTTCATAGAGCAGTTCTGCAACACTCTTGTTGCGGAAACTCCATGTGTACATTTGGTGCGATTGTGGCATCTAGTGGAAAAGGAAATACATTCAGATGAAAACTAGATAGAATCGTTCTCAGAAACTTCTTTGTGATGTGTGCATTCTACTCACAGTGTTGAAACTTTCTTTTGAGAGAACAGTTTTGAAACACTCTTTTTGTGGAGTCTGCAAGTGGATATTTGGAGCGCTTTGAAGCCTATGCTGGAAAAGGAAACATCTTCACCTAAAAACTAGATAGAAGCATTTTCAGAAACTTCTTTGTGATGTGCGCATTCAACTCACAGAGTTGAAGCTTCCTTTTGATATAGCTGTTTTGAAACACTCTTTCAGTAGAATCTGCAAGTGGATATTTGGAGTGATAGGAGGCCAACACTGGAAAAGGAAATCTCTTCACATAAAAACTAGATGGAAGCATTCTCAGAAACTTCCCTGTGCTTTATGCATTCAACGCACAGAGAGGAACCTTCCTTTTGAAAGCGCAGTTTTGAAACCCTCTTTTTGTAGAATTTGCTAGTGGATGTTTACAGCGATTTGAGACCTATGCTGGAAAACGAAATAGCTTCCCATAAAAACTAGACAGAAGCATTCTCAGAAACTTCTTTGTGCTGTGTGCATTCAACTCACCCAGTTGAACCTGCCTTTTGAGAGAGCAGTTTGGAGACAGCCTTTTTGTAAAATCTGCAAGTCGATATTTGGAGTGATATGAGACCTATGCTGCAAAAAGAAATATCTCCTCATAAACCCTAGACAGAAGCATTCTCAGAAACTTCTTTGTCATTTGGGGATTGAACTCACAGAGTTGAACCTTCCTTTTCATAGTGCAGTTCCGCAACACTCTTGTCGTGGAAACTGCAAGTGGATATTTGGTGCGATTATGGCATCTAGTGGAAAAGGAAATTCATTCAGATGAAAGCTAGATAGAACCGTTCTCAGAAAGTTATTTGTGCTGTGCGCATTCAGCTCACAGACTTTAAATTTCCTTTTGAAAGGGAAGTTTTGAAAGCACTCTTTTGGTAGAATCTGGAAGTGGATATTTTGAGCGTCTTGAGGACTTTGCTGGGAAATGAATTATCTTCACCTGAAAAGCAGACAGCAGTATTCTCAGAAACTTATTTGTGATGGGACATTCAACTCACAGAGTTGAAGCTTCCTTTTGATATAGCTGTTTTGAAACAGTCTTTCAATAGAATCTACAAGTGGAAATTTGGAGTGTTAAGAGGCCAAAACTGGAAAAGGAAATCTCTTCAAATAAAAACTAGACGGAAGCATTCTCAGGAACTTCCCTGTGCTTTGTGCATTTAAGTCACAGAGAGGAACCTTCCTGTTGAAAGCGCAGATTTGAAACACTCTTTTTGTAGAATTTGCTAGTGGATGTTTGGAGTGATTTGAGGCCAATGCTGGAAAACGAAATATCTTCCCATAAAAACTAGACAGAAGCATTCTCAGAAACTTCTTTCTGCTGTGTGCATTGAACTCACAGATTTGAACCTGCCTTTTGATAGTGTAGTTTGGAGACAGCCTTTTTCTAAAATCTGCAAGTGGATATTTGGAGCGATTTGAGATCTATGCTGCAAAAAGAAATATCTCCACATAAACCCTAGACAGAAGCATTGTCAGAAACTTCTTTGTCATTTGGGGATTGAACTCACAGAATTGAATCTTCCCTTTCATAGAGCAGTTCTGCAAAACTCTTGTTGCAGAAACTGCAAGTGGATATTTGTTGTGATTCCAGCATCTAGTGGAAAAGGAAATACATTCAGATGAAAACTAGATAGACCCGTTTTCAGAAACTTCCTTGTGATATGTGCATTCTACTCAAAGTGTTGAACCTTCCTTTTGAAAGAACAGTTTTGAAACACTCTTTTTGTGGAGTCTGCAAGTGGATATTTGGAGCGCTTTGAAGCCTATGCTGGAAAAGGTAACATCTTCACATAAAAACTAGATAGAAGCATTCTCAGAAACTTCTTTGTGATGTGTGCATTCAACTCACAGAGTTGTAGCTTCCTTTAGATGTAGCTGTTTTGAAACACTCTTTCAGTAGAATCTGCAAGTGGATATTTGGAGAGCCAAGAGGCCAACACTGCAAAAGGAAATATCTTCACATAAAAACTAGACGGAAGCATTCTCAGAAACTTCCCTGTGCTTTATCCATTCAAGACACAGAGAGGAGCCTTCCTTTTGGAAGCACAGTTTTGAAACTCTCTTTTTGTAGAATTTGCTAGTGGATGTTTGGAGCGATTTGAGGCCTATGCTGGAAAACGAAATAGCTTCCCATAAAAATTAGACAGAAGCAATCTCAGAAACTTCTTAGTGATGAGTGCATTCAACTCACAGACTTGAACCTTCATTTTGAAAGAGCAGTTTTGAAACACTCTATTTGTAGAATCTGCAAGTGGATGTTTTGAGCGTTTTGAGGCCTTTGCTGGGAAATGAAATATCTTCACCTGGAAACTACACAGAAGTATTCTCAGAAACTTCTTTGTAATGTGTGCATTCTACTCACAGAGTTGAACCTTCCTTTTGATAGAACGGTTTTGAAACACTCTCTTTATAGAATCTGAAAGTGGATACTTGGTGCGCTTTGAGGCCTCTGCTGGAAATGGAAATATGTTCTCATAAAAACTAAGCAGAAGCATTCTCACAAAGTTCTTATTGATGAGTGAATTCAACTCACAAACTTAAACCTTCCTTTTGATAGAACAGTTTTGACACACTCTTTTTGTAGAATCTGCAAGTGGATATTTGGAGCACTATGAGTCCTACACTGGAAAAGGAAATATTTTCACCTAAAAACTATACAGAAGCATTCTCAGAAACATCTCTATGATGAGTGCATTGTACTCACAGACTTGAAGCTTCCTTTTGACAGAGAAGTTTTGAAACACACTTTTTGTACATCCGCAAGTGGATAATTGCTGTGCTTTGAGGCCTAAGTTGGAAAAGGAAATATCTTCAGATAAAAACTAGACAGAAGCATTCTCTGAAACTTCTTTGTGATGTGTGCATTCATCTAACAGAGCAGAACGTTCCTTTTGATAGCGTAGTTTTGAAACACCCTTTTTGTAGAATCTGCAAGTGGATATTTGGAGCAATTTGGGGCCTATGCTGTAAAAGGGAATATCTTCACATAAAAACTAGACGGAAGCATTCTCAGAAACTTCCCTGTGCTTTATGCATTCAACTCACAGTCTTGAACCTTCCTTTTGAAAGAGCAGATTTAAAATACTCTTTTTGTAGAAACCGTAAGTGGATATTTGGAGTGCTTTGAAAAACTGGACAGAGGCCTTCTCAGAAACTTCTTTCTGATGAATGCATTCAGCTCACAGTGTTGAACCTTCCTTTTGATAGAACAGTTGTGAAACACTATTTTTGTAGAATCTGAAAGTGGATATTTGGAGCTCTTTGAGGCTTACAACGGAAAAGGAAATATCTACACATAAAATCTAAATGGAAGTGTTCTCAGAAACTTCTTTTTGATGAGTGCATTCAATTCACAGAGTTGAACCATCTTTTTGATTGGACAGTTTTGAAACACTCTTTTTTAGTATCTGCAAGTGGATATTTGGAAGGCTTTGAGGCCTATGCTCGAAAAGGAAATATCTTCATATAAAAACTAGACTGAAGCATCCTCAGAGACTTCTTTGTGATGACTGCATTAAACTAACAGCGTAGAACCTTCCTTTTGATAGAGCAGATTTGAAACACCCTTTTTATAGAATCCGCAAGTGGACATTTGGAGAAATTTGAGGCCTATGCTGGAAAAAGGAATATCTTCACATAAAAACTAGACAGAAGCATTCTGAGAAACTTCCCTGCACTTTATACATTCAACTCACAGGCTTGAACCTTCCTTTTGAAAGAGTAGATTTGAAACACTCTTTTTGTAGTATCTGCAAGTAGATATTTGGAGGACTTTGAAGCCTATGCTGGAAAAGGAAATATCCTCACATAAAAACTAGACAAAAGCATTCTCAGAAACTACTTTGTGATGAGTGCATTCAACTCACAGAGTTGAACTTTCCTTTTGATAGAACAGTTTTGAAACACTCTTTTTGTAGAATCTGCAAGTGGTTATTTGAGCGCTTTGAGGCCTATGCTGGAAAAGGAAATATCTTCACATAAAAACTAGATGGAAGCATTCTCAGACACTTCTCTGTGATGATTGAATTCAACTCACAGAGTTCAACATATCTTTTCATAGAACAGTTTTGAAGCACTCTCCTTGTAGAGTCTACAAGAGATTATTTGGAGTGCATTGAGGCCTGTGCTGGAAAAGGAAATATCTTCCCATAAAAACTAAGCAGAACCATTCTCAGAAACATTTTGTGATGACTGCATTCACCTCACGGACTTGAACCTTCCTTTTGAAAGAGCAGTTTTGAAACACTCTTTTTGTAGAATCTGCAAGTGGATATTTGGAGCAATTTGGGGCCTATGCTGCAAAAAGGGAAAATCTTCACATAAAAACTAGATAGAAGCATTCTCAGAAACGTCTTTGTGATGACTGCATTCAACCCACAGAGTTGAACTTTCCTTTTGATAGAACAGTTAAAAATACTCTTTTTGTAGAATCTGCAAGTGGATATTTGGAGTGATTTGAGGCCTATGCTGCAAAAAAAGAATATCTTCACATAAAAACTAGACAGAAGCATTCTCAGTAACTTCCCTGTGCTTTATGCATTCAACTCACAGACTTGGACCGTCTTTTTGATAGAGCAGTTTTGAAATACTCTTTTTGTAGAATCTGCAAGTGGATATTTGGAGCGATTTGAGGCCTGTGATGAAAAAGGAAATATCTTCACCTAAAAACTAGACAGAAAAATTTTCAAAAACTTCTTTATTAAGAGTGCATTCTGCTCACAGAGTCGAACCTTCCCTTTGATAGAACAGTTTTGAAACACTCTTTTTGTAGAATCTGCAAGTGGATATTTTAGTTCTTTGAGGTGTATGCTGGAAAAGGAAATATCTTCACATAAATACTAGACAGAAGAATTCTGAGAAACAACTTTGTGAGGAGTGCATTCAACTCACAGACTTGAACTTTCTTTCTGGTAGAGCAGTTTTGAAACACTCTTTTTGTAGAATCTGCAAGTGAACATTTGGAGCGATTTGAGGCCTATGATGGAAAAAGAAATATCTTCGCATAAAAATTAGACAGAAGCATTCTGAGAAACTTGCCTGTGCTTTATGCATTCAACTCACAGACTTGAACCTTCCTTTTGAAAGAGCAGATTTGAAACACTCTTTTTGTAGAAACTGCAAAAGGATATTTGGAGGGCTTTGAGGCCTATGCTGGAAAAGGAAATATCCTCACATAAAAACTAGACAAAAAGATTCTCAGAAACTTCTTTGTGATGAGTGCATTCAGCTCACAGAGTTGAACTTTCCCTTTGATAGAACAGTTTTGAAACACCCGTTTTGTAGTCTGCAAGTAGATATTTGAGCACTTTGAGGCCTATGCTGGAAAAGGAAATATCTTCACATAAAAACTAGTCGGAAGCATTCTCAGACACTTCTCTGTGAGGATTGCATTCAACACACAGAGTTCAACATTCCTTTTTGATAGATGAGTTTTGAAACACTCTCTTGGTAGAATCTGCAAGAGATAATTTGGAGCGCCTTGAGGCCTGTGCTGGAAAAGGAAATATCTTCCCATAAAACATAAGCAGAAGCATTCTCAGAAACTTTTTTGTGATGAGTGCATTCAACTCACAGACTTGAAACTTCTATCTGATAGAGCAGTTTTGAAACACTCTTTTGGTAGAATCTGTAAGTGCATATTTGTAGCGCTATGAGGCCTTAGTTGGAAAAGGAAATATCTTCACATAAAAACTGGACAGAATCGTTCTCAGAAACTTCTTTGTGATGTGCACATTCAACTCACAGTGATGAACCTTCCTTTTGAAACAGCAGTTTGAAACTCACTTTTAGTAGAATCTGCAAGTGGATTTTGGAGCGCTTTGAGGCCTTTTATGGAAAATAAATATCTTCACATAAAAACTAAACCGATGCATTCTCAGGAACTTCTCTGTGATGTGTGCACTCAGCTCACAGAGTTGAACATGACTTTGATAGAGTAGTTTTGAACCACCCTTTTTGTAGAATCTGCAAGTGGATATTTGTAGCGCTTTGAGGTCTCTGCTGGAAAAGGAAATATCTTCACATTAAAACTGGAGAGAAGTATTCTGAGAAACTTCTTTGTGATGAGTACATTCAGCTAACACAGTTGAACCTTCCTTTTTATAGAACTGTTTTGAAACACTCTTTTTGTAGAATCTGCAAGTGGATATTTGCAGAGCCTTGAGGCCTATGATGGAAAAGAAAATATCTTCACATAAAAACTGGACAGAACCATGCTCAGAAACTTCTCTGTGATGAGTGCATTGAATTCAAAGAGTTGAACCTTCCTTTTGATAGAGCAGTTTTGAAACACTCTTTTTGTAGAATCTGCAAGTGAATATTTGGAGCTCATTGAGGCCTATGCTGGAAGAGGAAATACCTTCACATAAAAATTAACAAAAGCATTCTCAGAAAATTCTTTGTGATGTGTGCATTCAATTCACAGAGTTGAACAGTATTTTTGATGGAGCAGTTTTGAAACACCCTTTTTTCAGTATCTGCTAGTGGATATTTTGAGCACTTTGAGGCCTATGCTGCAAAAGAAAATATCTTCACATAAAAACTAGACTGAAGCATTCTCAGAAACTTCTTAGTGATGAGTGCATTCAACTCACGGATTTGAACCTTCGTTTTGATAAAGCAGTTTTGAAGCACACTTTTTGTAAAATCTGCAGGTGGATATTTGGAGTGCTTTGAGGCCTACACTGGAAAAAGGAATATCTTCACATAAGAGCTTGACAGAAGCATTCTGAGAAACTTCCCCGTGCTTTTTGCATTCAAATCAAAGAGTTTTTTTTTTTTTTTCTTTTATTATTATTATTAATATTATCATTATTATACTTTAGGTTTTATGGTACATGTGCGCAATGTGCAGGTAAGTTACATATGCATACATGTGCCATGCTGGTGCGCTGCACCCACCAACTTTGTCATCTAGCACTAGGTATATCTCCCAATGCTATCCCTCCCCCCTCACCCCACCCCACAACAGTCCCCGAAGTGTGATGTTCCCCTTCCTGTGTCCATGTGTTCTCATTGTTCAATTCCCACCTATGAGTGAGAATATGCAGTGTTTGGTTTTTTCTTCTTGCGATAGTTTACTGAGAATGATGATTTCCAATTTCATCCATGTCCCTACAAAGGACGTGAACTCATCATTTTTTATGGCTGCATAGTATTCCATGGTGTATATGTGCCACATTTTCTTAATCCAGTCTATCATTGTTGGACATTTGGGTTGGTTCCAAGTCTTTGCTATTGTGAATAATGCGGCAATAAACATACGTGTGCATGTGTCTTTATAGCAGCATGATTTATAGTCCTTTGGGTATATACCCAGTAATGGGATGGCTGGGTCGAATGGAATTTCTAGTTCTAGATCGCTGAGGAATCGCCACACTGACTTCCACAAGGGTTGAACTAGTTTACAGTCCCACCAACAGTGTAAAAGTGTTCCTATTTCTCCACATCCTCTCCAGCACCTGTTGTTTCCTGACTTTTTAATGATTGCCATTCTAACTGGTGTGAGATGGTATCTCATTGTGGTTTTGATTTGCATTTCTCTGATGGCCAGTGATGGTGAGCATTTTTTCATGTGTTTTTTGGCTGCATAAATGTCTTCTTTTGAGAAGTGTCTGTTCATGTCCTTTGCCCACTTTTTGATGGGGTTGTTTGTTTTTTTCTTGTAAATTTGTTGGAGTTCATTGTAGATTCTGGATATTAGCCCTTTGTCAGATGAGTAGGTTGCGAAAATTTTCTCCCATTTTGTAGGTTGCCTGTTCACTCTGATGGTAGTTTCCTTTGCTGCGCAGAAGCTCTTTAGTTTAATTAGATCCCATTTGTCAATTTTGGCTTTTGTTGCCATTGCTTTTGGTGTTTTAGACATGAAGTCCTTGCCCATGCCTATGTCCTGAATGGTAATGCCTAGGTTTTCTTCTATGGTTTTTATGGTTTTAGGTCTAACATTTAAGTCTTTAATCCATCTTGAATTGATTTTTGTATAAGGTGTAAGGAAGGGATCCAGTTTCAGCTTTCTACATATGGCTAGCCAGTTTTCCCAGCACCATTTATTAAATAGGGAATCCTTTCCCCATTTCTTGTTTTTGTCAGGTTTGTCAAAGATCAGAGAGTTGTAGATATGTGGCATTATTTCTGACGGCTCTGTTCTGTTCCATTGATCTATATCTCTGTTTTGGTACCAGTACCATGCTGTTTTGGTTACTGTAGCCTTGTAGTATAGTTTGAAGTCAGGTAGTGTGATGCCTCCAGCTTTGTTCTTTTGGCTTAGGATTGACTTGGCGATGCGGGCTCTTTTTTGCTTCCATATGAACTTTAAAGTAGTTTTTTCCAATTCTGTGAAGAAAGTCATTGGTAGCTTGATGGGGATGGCATTGAATCTGTAAATTACCTTGGGAAGGATGGCCATTTTCATGATATTGATTCTTCCTACCCATGAGCATGGAAAGTTCTTCCATTTGTTTGTATCCTCTTTTATTTCCTTGAGCAGTGGTTTGTAGTTCTCCTAGAAGAGGTCTTTCACATCCCTTGTAAGTTGGATTCCTAGGTATTTTATTCTCTTTGAAGCAATTGTGAATGGGAGTTCACTCATGATTTGGCTCTCTGTTTGTCTGTTATTGATGTATAAGAATGCTTGTGATTTTTGCACATTGATTTTGTATCCTGAGACTTTGCTGAAGTTGCTTATCAGCTTAAGGAGATTTTGGGCTGAGACAATGGGGTTTTCTAGATATACTATCATGTCATCTGCAAACAAGGACAATTTGACTTCCTCTTTTCCTAATTGAATACCCTTGATTTCCTTCTCCTGCCTAATTGCCCTGGCCAGAACTTCCAACACTATGTTGAATAGAAGTGGCGAGAGAGGGCATCCCTGTCTTGTGCCAGTTTTCAAAGGGAATGCTTCCAGTTTTTGCCCATTCAGTATGATATTGGCTGTGGGTTTGTCATAAATAGCTCTTATTATTTTGAGATACTCAAATCAAAGAGTTGAACCTTCCCTTTGATAGCGCAGGTTTGAAACACTCTTTTTGTAGAATCTACAGTTGGATATTTTGAGCACTTTGAGGTCTATCCTGGAAAAGGAAATAACTTCACATAAAAACTAGACTGAAGCATTCTCAGAAACTTCTTTGTAATGTGAGCATTCAACTCACAGAATCGATCCTTCCTTTTGACAGAGCAGTTTTGAAACACCCTTTTTGTAGAAACTGCAAGTGGATATTTGTAGCCCTTTGAGGCCTATGCTGGAAAAGGAAATATCTTCATATAAAAACCAGACAGAAGCATTCTCAGAACTTCTTTGGGATGATTGCATTGAACTCAATGAGTTGAAACTTTCTTTTGATAGGATAGTTTTGAAACACTCTTTTTGTAGATTCTGCAAGTGGATTTCTGGAGCGATTTGAGGCCTACCCTGGAAAAGGAAATATCTTCACATAAAAACTAGACAGAAGAATTCTCAAAAACATCTTTGTGATGAGTGCATTCAACTCATGGAACTGAACTTTTCTTTTGATAGAGCAGTTTGAAATACTCTTTTAGTGGAATCTGAAAGTGGATATTTGGAGTGGAATGAGGCATTTGCTGGAAAAGGAAATTTCTTCACATAAAAACTAGACAGAAGCGTTCTGAGAAACTTGTTTGTGATGGGTGCATTCAACTCACAGAGTTGAAACTTCCTTTTGAAACAGCAGTTTTGAAACACACTTTTAGTAGAATCTGCAAGTGGATATTCGGAATGCTTTGAGGCCTATGCTGGAAAAGGAAATGTCTTCACAGAAAAACTAAACAGAAGCATTTTCAGAAACTTCTTTATGATGTGATCATTAAACTCTCAGAGTTGGACCTTCCTATTGATAGAACAGTTTTGCATCACTGTTTTTACAGAATCTGCAAGTGTATATTTGGAGCGCTTTGACGCTTATGCGGTAAAAGGAAATAACTTCACATAAAAACGAAACAGAAGCATCCTCACAAACTTCTTTGTGATGTGTGCATTCAACTCACAGAGTTGAACCGTACTTTTGATAGAGCAGTTTTGAAACACCCTTTTTGTAGGCTCTGCAAGTGGATATCTGCAGTGCATTGAGGCCTACACTGGAAAAGTAAATATCTTCACATAGAAACTAGACGGAAGCATTCTCAAAAACTTCTTTGTGATGAGTGCGTTGAACTCACAGAGTTTAACATTGCTGTTTAGGAGCAGTTTTGAAACACCCCTTTTATAAAATCTGCAAGTGGATATTTGGAGTGCTTTGATGCCTATGATGGAAAAGTAAATATCTCCAAATAAAAATTAGACAGAAGCATTCTGATAAACTTCTATGTGATGAGTGCATTCAAATGTCATAGTTAAACCTTCCTTTTGAAAGAACAGTTTTGAAACACTCTTTTTGTAGAATCTGCAGTTGCATATTTCAAGCGATTTGAGGCCTATGCTGGAAAGGGTTATATCTTTATATAAAAACTAGACAGTAGTATTCTCAGAAACTTCTTTGTGATGAGCACATTCATCTCACAGAGGTGAGACTTCCTTTAAATAGAGCAGTTGTCAAACACTCTTTTTGTAGAATCTACAAGTGTATATTTGGAGTGCTTTGAGGCCTATGCTGGAAAAGGAAATATCTTCACACAAAAATTAGACAGAAGCATTCTCAGAAACTTTTTTGTGATGAGCACATTCACCTCACAGAGTTAAGACTTCCTTTTGATAGAGAAGTTTTGAAACACTCTTTTTGTCGGATCTGCAAGTGGATATTTGGGGCACTATGAGGCCTACGCAGGAAAAGGAAATATCTTCACATAAAAACAAGACAGAAGCATTCACGAAAATTTCTTTTTTATGAGTGCATTCAACTCACAGAGTTGAACCTTCCTTTTCATAGAACAGTTTTGAAACACTCTTTTGTAGAATCTGCAAGTGGATATTAGGAGCGTTTTGAGGCCTATGATGGAAAAGGAAATATCTTCACATAAAAACTAGACAGAAGTATTCTCAGAAACTGCTCTGGGATGAGTGCACTGAACACCCCAAGATGAAACTTTCTTTTTATAGAACAGTTTTGAAACACTCTTTTTGTAGAATCTACCAGTGGATATTTGGAGCCCTTTGAGGCCTATGCTGGAAACGGAAATATCTTCACATAAAAACTAGACAGAAGAATTCTCAGAAATATCTTTGTGTTGAGTGCATTCAACTCACAGACTTGAACTTTCCTTTTGATAGAGCAGTTTTGAAAAATTCTTTTGGTAGAATCTGAAAGTGGATATTTAGAGTGCTATGAGGCTTATGCTAGAAAATTGAACATCTTCACATAAAAACTAGACAGAAGCATTCTCAGAAACTTCTTTGGGTTGTGCACATTCAACTGACAGAGTTGAACCTTCCTTTTGAAACAGCAGTTTTGAAACACACTTTTAGTAGAATCTGCAAGTGGATATTTGGAATGCTTTGAGGCCTATGCTCGAAAAGTAAATATCTTCTCATAAAAAATAGACAGATGCATTCTCAGAAAGTTCTCTGTGATGAGCGCTTTCAACCCACAGAGTTGAGCCTTCCTTTTGATAAAACAGTTTTCAAACACATTTTTTGTAGAATCTGCATGTGGATATTTGGAGCGGTTTGAGGCCTATGATGGAAAAGGAAATATTTTCTAATGAAAACAAAACAGAAGCATTTCAGAAACTTCTTTGATATACGTGCATTCAACTCACAGAGTTGAACCATACTTTTGATACAGCAGTTTTGAAACACTCTTTTTGTATTATCTGCTAGTGGATATTTGGAGCGCTTGGAGGCCTATACTGGAAAATTAAATATCTTCAAATAAAAACTAGACAGAAGCATTATGAGTAACTTCTTTGTGATGAGCACATTCATCTCACAGAGTTTAAAATTCCTTTTCATATAGCAGTTTTGAAACACCCTTTCTGTAAAATCTTCAAGTGGATATTTGGAGCTCTTTGAGGCCTATGCTGGAAATGGAAACATCTTCACATAAAAACTAAACAGAAGGATTCTGGGAAACTTCTATGTGATAAGTCCATTCAACTCTCAGAGTTGAACCCTCCTTTTGATAGGACAGTGTTGAAACACTCTGTTTCAATAATCTGCAAGTGGATATTTGGAGCACTTTGAGGCCTATGCTGGAAAAGGAAATACCTTCACATTAAAACTAGACAGTAGCATTCTCAGAAACTTCTTTGTGATGAGCGCATTCAACTCACTGATTTGAGCCTTCTTTTTGATAGAGCAGTTTTGAAACCCTGTTTTTGTAGAATCTGCAAGTGGGTATTTGGAGCACTTTGAGGCCTATGCTGGAAACGGAAATGTCTTCACATAAAAACTAGACAGAAGAATCCTCAGAAACTTCTTTGTGATGAGCACATTCAATTCACAGAGGTGAGCGTTCCTTTGGATAGAGGAGTTTTGAAACACTCTTTTTGTAGAATCTGGAAGTGGATATTTGGATTGCTTTGAGACCTATTCTGGAAAAGGAAATATATTCACATAAAAACTAGACAGTAGTATTCTCAGAAACTTCTCTGTGATGAGTACATTAAACTTCCTGAGTTGAACCTTTCTTTTGATAGAACAGTTTTGCAACACTCTTTTTGTAGGATCTGCAAGTGGATATTTTGAGCGCTTTGAGACCTAAGCTGGAAAAGGAAATATGTTCACAAAAAACTAGACGGAAGAATTCACAGAAACATCTTTATGATGAATGCATTCAACTCACAGACTTGAACTTTCTTTTAATAGAGCAGTTTTGAAACACTCTTTTGGCAGAATCTGAAAGTGGATATTTGGAGCGCTATGAGGCCTATGCAAGAAAAGGAAATATCTTCGCATAAAAAGTAGACAGAAGCATTCTCAGAAACTTCTTTGTGATGTGCACATTCAACTCACAGAGTTGAAACTTCGTGTTGAAATAGCAGTTTTGAAACCCACTTTTTGGAGAATCTGCAAGTGGATATTTGGTATTTTTTGAGGCCTATGCTGGAAAAGGAAATATCTTCACATAAAAACTAAACAGAAGAATTCTAAGAAACTTCTTTGTGATGTGTGCATTCAACTCACAGAGTTGAACCTTACTTTTGATAGAGCAGTTTTGAAACACCCTTTTTGTAGTATCTGAAAGTGTATATTTGGAGCGCTTTGAGGCCTATGCTGGAAAAGGAAATATCATGACATAAAAACTAGTCAGAAGCATTCTGAGAAACTTCTATGTGATGAGTGCATTCAACTAACGGAGTTGAACTTTCCATTTGATATAGCAGTTTTGAAACACCATTTTTGTGGAATCTGCAAGTGGATATTTGGAGCGCTTTGAGGCCTATGCTGGAAAAGGAAGTATCTTCACATAAAAACTAGAGAGAAGTAATCTCAGAAACTTCCCTCTGCTTTATGCATTCAACTCAAAGACTTGAACTTTCCTTTTGATGCAGTAATTTTGAAACACTCTGTTTGTAGAATCTACACGTGGATATTTGGAGCGTTTGAGGCCTATGATAGAAAAGAAAATATCTTCACATAAAAACTCTATGGAAGCATTCTAAGAAACTTATTTGTGATGACTGAAATCAACTGACAGACTTGAACCATCCTTTTGATAGAGGAAATTTGAAACACTCTTTTTTTAGAATCCTCAAGTGGATATTTGGAGCAATTTGAGGCTTATGATTCAAAAGGAAATATCTTCACATAAAAACTAGACAGAAGAATTTTCAGAATCTTCTCTGTGATGAGTGCATTCAACCTACAGAGTTGTACTTTTCTTTTCATACAACAATTTTGAAACACTCTTTTTATAGGATATGCACGTGGATATTTGCAGCGTTTTGTGGCCTATGGTGCAAAAGGAAATATCTTCACATAAAGACTAGACAGAAGCATTCTGAGAAACTTCTTTGTGATGTGCACATTCTACTCACAGAGTTGAACCTTCCTTTTGATAGAACACTTTTGAAACATTCTTTTTGTAGAATCTCCAAGTTATTAATTGGAGTGCTTTGAGGCCTTTGCTGGAAAAGGAAACAACTTCACATAAAAACTAGATTGAAGCATTCTCAGACACTTCTTTGAGATGTGTGCATTCAACTTAAAGTCTTGAACCTGCCTTTTGATAGAGCAGATTTGAAACACTCTTTTTGTAGAATCTGCAAGTCGATATTTGGAGCTCTTTCAAGCCTATGCTGGAATAGGAAATATCTTCACATAAAAACAAGACAGAAGCTCTATCGGAAACTTCTTTTAGATGAGTGCATTCAACTCACAGAGTTGAACCTTCCTTTTGATAGAACGGTTTTGAACCACTCTTTTTGTAGAATCTGCAAGGGGATATTTGGAGTGCTTTGAGGCCTATAATGGAAAAGGAAATATCTTCACATAAAAACTAGACAGAAGCATTCTCATAAACTTCTCTGTGATGAGTGCATTGAACTCCCTCAGTTGAAATTTTCTTTTGATAGAAAAGTTTTGAAACACTCTTTTTGTAGAATCTGCAAGTGGATATTTGGAGCGCTATGAGGCCTATGCTGGAAAACGAAATGTCTTCACATAAAAGTTATACAGAAGAATTCTCAGAAACATCTTTGTGATGAGTGCACTCAACTCACAGAGTTGAATTTTCCTTTTGACAGAGCAGTTTTGAAAAACTCTTTTGGTAGAATTTGAAGGTGGATATTTGGAGCGCTATGAGGCCTATGCTATAAAAGAAAATATCTTCACATGAAAACTAGACAGAAGCATTCTCAGAAAGTTCTTTTTGATGCACGCATTCAACTCACAGAGTTGAACCTTGCTTTTAAATCAGCAGTTTTGAAACACACTTTTAGTAGATTCTGCAAGTGGATAGATTGAATGCTTTGAGGCCTAAGCTGGAAAAGGAAATATCTTCACATAAAAACTAAACAGAAGCATTCTCAGAAACTTCATTGTGATGTGTGCATTCAATTCACAGAGTTGAAGCTTACTTTTGTTAGAGCAGTTTGGAACCACCCTTTTTGTAGAATCTGCAAGTGGATATTTGGAACGCTTTGAAGCCTATGCTGGAAAAGGAAATATCTTCACATAAACACTAGACAGAAGCATTCTCAGAAACTTCTTTGTGATGTGTGCATTCAATTCACAGAATTGAAACTTCCTTTTGATAGAGCTGTTTTGAAACACCCTTTTCCTACAATCTGCAAGTGGATATTTGGAGCGCTTTGAGGTCTATGCAGGAAAAGGAAATATCTTCACATAAAAACTAGACAGAAGCATTCTCAGAAAGAGTGCATTAAACTGACAGAGTTGAACCTTCCTTCTGATAGAACACTTTGAAAACACTCTCTTTGTAGAATCTGCAAGTGGATACTTGGAGTGCTTTGGGGCCTATGCTGGAAAAGGAAATATCTTCCCACAAAAACTAGACAGAAACATTCTCAGAAACTGCTTTGTGATGAGTGCATTCAACTCGCAGAGTTGAACCTTCTTTTTGACAGGACAGTTTTGAAACTGTCTTTTTGTTCAATCTGCAAGTTTATATTTGGAACGCTTTGAGACCTATAATGGAAAAAGAAATATCGTCACATAAAAACTAGACAGATGCATTCTCAGAAAGTTCTCTGTGATGAATGCATTCAACTCACAGAGTTGAACCTTCCTATTGATAGAAGAGATTTGAAACACACTTCTTGTAGGATCAGCAATTTATATTTGGAGGGCTTTGAGGCATATTCTAGAAAAGAAAATATCTTCACACAAAAACTAGACAGAAGCATTCTCAGAGACTTCTTTGTGATGAGTGCATTCAACTCACACAGTTGAACCTTCCTTTTCATAGAAGTGTTTTGAAACACTCTTTGTAGAATCTGCATGTGGATATTTGGAGCGCTTTAAGGCCTATGATGTAAAAGGAAATATCTTCACATAAAAACTAGAAAGAAGCTTTCCAAGGAACTTCTCTCTAATGATTGTATTCAACTCACAGAGCTGAACCATACTTTTGATAGAGCAGTTTGGAAACACCCTTTTGTAGAATCTGCAAGTGGATATTTGGAGCGCTTTGAGGCCTATACTGGAAAAGTAAATATCTTCACATAAAAACTGGACAGAAGCATTCTCAGAAACTTCTTTGTGATGAGTGCATTCAACTCACAGAGTTTAAATTTCCTTTTGATAGAGCAGATTTGAAACAACCTTTTTTAAAATCTGCAAGTGGATATTTGGAGTGCTTTCAGACCTATGCTGGAAAAGGAAACATCTTCACATAAAAACTAGACAGAAGCATACTCAGAAACATCTTTGTGATGAGTGCATTCAACTAACGTAGTTGAACCTTCCGTTTGATATAGCAGTTTTGAAACACCATTTTTGTGGAATCTGCAACTGAATATTTGGAGCACTTTGAGGACTATGCTGGAAAAGGAAATATCTTCACATAAAAACTAGAGAGAATCATTCTCAGAAACTTCACTGTGCTTTATGCATTCAACTTACAGACTTGAACTTTCCTTTTAATAGAGCACTTTTGAAACACTTTTTGTGTAGGATCTGCAATTGGATATTTGGAGCGTTTTGAGGCCTATTCTGGAAACGGAAATATCTTCACACAAAAAATTGACAGAAGCATTCTAAGAAACTTCTTTGTGATGAGTGAATTCAAATCACAGGCTTAAACCATCCTTTTGATAGAGCAGTTTTCACTCTTTTTGTAGAACCTGCAAGTGGATATTTTGAGTGCTTTGAGGCCTATGCTGGAAACGGAAATATCTTCACATAAAAAAATAGACAAAAGGATTTTCAGAAACTTCTTTGTGATGAGTGCATTCAACTCAAAGAGTTGCACCTACCTTTTGATAGAACATTTTTAAAACACTCTTTTTGTAGAATCTGTAAGTAAATATTTGCAGTGCTTTGAGGCCTATCCTGCAAAAGGAAATATCTTCACATAAACACTAGACAGAAGCATTCTCAGAAACTTTTTGTGATGTGTGCATTCAACTCACAGAATTCAACCTTCCTTTGATAGAACAATTTTGAAACACTCTTTTTGTAGAATCTGCAAGTTGATATTGTAACACTTTGAGGCCTGTACTCGAAAAGGAAATAACTTCACATAAAAACTAGATGGAAGCATTCTCAGAAACTACTTTGGGATGTGTTCATTGAACTCACAGGCTTGAACCTTCCTTTTGATAGAGGAGTTTTGAAACACTTTTTTGTAGAATCTCCAATGGATATTTGGGAAACTTTGGGACTTATGATGGAAAAGGAAATACCTTCTCATAAAAACTAGACAGAAGAATTCTCAGAAACTTCTCTGTGATGACTGCATTCAACTCATATAGTTGAACCTTCCTTTTGACAGAACAGTTTTGAAACACTCTTTTTCTAGAATCTCCAAGTGGATATTTTGAGCACTTTGAGGCCTATGTTGGAAAAGGAAATATCTTCACATAAAAGTTAGTCTAAAGCATTCTCACAAAATTCTTTGTGATGAGTGCATTCAACTCACAGAGTTGAAACTTCCTTTTGATAGAAAAGTTTTGAAACACTCTTTTTGTAGAATCTGGAAGTGGATATTTGGAGCACTTTGGAGCGTATGATGGAAAAGGAAATATCTTCACATAAAAACTAGACAGAAGCATTCTCAGAAACTTCTCTGTGATAAGTACATTCAACTCATGGAGCTGAACCTTCCTTTTGAAAGAACAGTTTTGAAACACTGTTTTTGTACAATCTGCAAGTGGATATTTGGAGCACTCTGAGGCCTATGCTGGAAATGGAAATATCTTCATATAAAAATTAAGCAGAATCATTCTCAGAAACTTCTTTGTGATGAGTGCATTCAACTCCCAGACTTGAAACTTCCTTTTGTTAGAGCAGTTTTGAAACACTCTTTTTGTAGAGTCTGCAAGTGGACATTTGGAGTGCTTTGATGCCTCTGCTGGAAAATTAAATAACTTCACAAAAAAACTAGACAGAAGTATTCTCATCAAACTCTTTGTTATGAGTGCTTTCAACTCACAGAGTTGAACTCTCTTTTTAATAGAACAGTTTTGAAACCCTCTATTTAAAGAATCTGCAGGTGGATATATAGAGTGCTTTGAGGTCTATGATGGAAAAGGAAGTATCTGTGATGTGTCCATTCAACTCACTGACTTGAACCTAACTTTTGATACAGCGGTTTTGAAAGACTCCTTTTGTAGAATCTGCAAGTGCATGTTTGAAGCACTTTGAGGCCTATGCTAGAAAAGGAAACATCTTCTTATAAAAATTAAGTTGAACCTTTCTCTGAAACTTCTTTGTGATGTGTGCATTCAACTCACAGATTTGAACCTTCGTTTTGGTAGAACAGTTTCGAAAAACTCTCTTTGTAGAATCTGCAAGTGGATATTTGGAGCACTTTGAGGCTGATGCTGGAAAAGGAAATATCTTCACATAAAAACTAGACAGAAGCATTCTCAGAAACATCTTTTGATGAGTGCATTAAACTCACAGACTTGGACCTTCCCTTCCATAGAGCAGTTTTGAAATACTCTTTTTGTAGAATCTGCAAGTGGATATGTGGAGCACTTAGAGGCCGATGTTGGAAAAGAAAATATTATCACATAAAAACAAGACAGAAACATTCTCAGAAAATTTTCTGCAATGAGTGCATCCAACTCACAGAGTTGAACTTTCCTTTTGAGAGAACAGTTTTGAAACATTCTCTTTGTAGAATCTGGAAGTGTATATTTGGAGAGATTTGGGGACTATGCTGGAAAAAGAAATATCTTCACATAAAAACTAGACAGAAGCATTCTCAGAAACTTCTTTGTGATGTGCGCATTCAACAAACAGTGTTGAACCTTCCTTTTGATAGAGCAGTTTTGAAACACCCTTTTTATGGGATCTGCAAGTGGATATTTGGAGCGATTTGAGGCCTATGTTGGAAAAGGAAATATCTTCACATAAGAACTAGACAGAAACATTCTGAGAAACTACCCTGGGCTTTATTAATTCAACTCACAGACTTGAACCTTCCTTTTAATAGAGCAGTTTTGAAACACTCTTTTCATAGAATCTGCAAGGGGATATTTGGAGCGCTTTGGGGCCAATGCTGTAAAAGGGAATATCATCACATAAAATCAAGACAGAAGCATTATCAGAAACTTCCTGTGCGTTATGCATTTATCTCACAGACTTGAACCTTCCTTTTGATAGAGCAGTTTTGAAACACTCTTACTGAAGAAACTGCAAGTGGATATTTGGACCGCTTTGAGGTCTATGCTGGAAAAGGTAATATCTTCACATAAAAATTAAGCTGAAGCATTCTCAGAAACTTCTTCATAATGAGTGCATTCAACTGACAGACTTGAACTTTCCTTTTGATAGAGCCGTTTTGAAACACTCCTTTTGTGGAATCTGCAATTGGATATTTGGAGCGGTTTGAGGCCTATGATGGAAAAGGAAGTGTCTTTACATAAAAACTAGACAGAAGCATTCTCAGAAACTTCTTTGTGATGTGTGCACTCAACTCACAGAGTTGAACCTTCCTTTAGGTAGAGAAGTTTTGAAACACCCTTTTTGTAGAATCTGAAAGTGGATATTTGGGTCGCTTTGAGGCCTATGCTGGAAAAGGAAATATCTTCACATAAAAACTTGACAGAAGCATTCTGAGAAATTTCCCTGTGCTTTATGAATTCAATTCACAGACTTGAACTTTCCTTTTGATAGGATAGCTTTGAGACACACTTTTTATAGAATCTGCAAGTGGATATTTGGAGCATTTTCTGGCCTATGCTGGAAAAGGGAATATCTTCACATAAAAACTAGACAGAAGCATTCTAAGACACTTTCCTGTGCTTTATGAATTCAACTCACAAACTTGAAGTTTCCTTTGATAAAGCAGTTTTGAAACACACTTTTTGTAGAATCTGCAAGTGGATATTTGGAGTGCTTTCTGGCCTATGTTGGAAAAGGGAATATCTTCACATTAAATGTAGACAGAAGCATTCTCAAAAATTTCATTTTGCTTTAGGCATTTAACTCACAGACTTGAACATTCCTTTTGATAGAGTAGTTTCGAAAAACTCTTATTGTAGAATCTGCATGTGAATATTTGGAGCGATTTGAGGCCTATCCTGGAAAGGGAAATATCTTCACATAAAAACTAGACAGAAACATTCTCAGAAACTTCTTTATGATGAGTGCATTCCTCTCACGGAGTTGAACATTACTTTTGATAGAACAGTTTTGAAACACTCTTTTTGTAGAATCTGCAAATGGATATTTGGAGCGTTTTGAGGCCTGTGATGAAAAAGGAAATATCTTCATATAGAAACTAGACAGAAGCATTCTCAGAAATTTCTCTGTGATGAGAGCATTGAACTCACAGAGCTGAACTTTTCCTTTTATAGAACAGTTTTGAAACACTCTTTTTGTACAATCTGCAAGTGGATATTTGGAGCACTTAGAGGCCTATGCAGGAAAAGGAAACATCTCCACATAACAGCTAAGCAGAAGCATTCTCAGAAAGTTCTTTAAGATGAGTGCATTCAACTCACAGACTTGAACCTTCCTTTTGATAGAGCAGTTTTGAAACACTCGTTTTGTAGTATCTGCAAGTGGATATTTGGAGCTCTTTGAGTCCTATGCTGGAAAAGGTAATATCTTCACATAAAAATTAAGCTGAAGCATTCTCAGAAACTTCCCCATGATGAGTGCATTCAACTGACAGACTTGAACTTTCCTTTTGATAGAGCTGTTTTGAAACACTCCTTTTGTGGAATCTGCAATTGGATATTTGGAGCGCTTTGAGGCCTATGCTGGAAAGGGAAATATCTTCACATAAAAAGTAGACAAAAGAATTATTAGACAGTACTTTGTGATGAGTGCATTGAACTCACAGATTTGAACCTTTCTTTTCATAGAACAGTTTTGAAACACTCCCTTTGTAGAATCTGCAAGTGGATATTTGGACGCATTGAGGCCTATGATGGAAAAGGAAATATCTTCATATAAAAACTAGACAGAATCATTCTCAGAAACTTCTTTGTTATGAGTGCATTCAACTCACAGTCTTGAACCTTCCTTTTCATAGAGCAGTTTTGTAAGACACTTTTTGTAGAATCTGCAAGTGGATATTTGGAGAGCTTTGAGGCCTATGCTGGAAAGGGAAATATCTTCAAATAAAAACTAGACAGAAGTATTCTCAGAAACTTCTCTGTGATCAGTGCATCCAACTCACAGAGATGAACCTTCCTTTTGATAGAAGAGTTTTGAAAAATTCTCTGTAGAATCTGCAAGGGGATATTTGGAGTCCTTTGAGACCCATGCTGTAAAAGGAAATATCCTCACATAAAAACTAGACAGAAGCATTCTCAGAAACTTCTTTGTAATGTGTGCATTCAACTCACAGAGTTGAAGATTCGTTTTGATCGAGCAGTTTTGAAACACACTTTTTGTAGAATCTGCCAGTGGATATTTGGAGATATTTGAGGACTATGCTGGAAAAGGGAAAATCTTCACATAAAAATATTAAAGAAGCATTCACAGAAACTTCCCTGTGATTTATGCATTCAACTCACAGACTTGAACCTTCCTTTTGATAGTGCAGTTTTGAAATACTGTTATTGTGGAATCTGCAAGTGGATATTTGGACCGCTTTGTGGTCTATGCTGAAAAAGGAAATATCGTCACATAGAAACTAGACAGAAGCATTCTCAGAAACTTCTTGGTGATGAGTGCATTCAAATCACAGAGTTGAAACTTCCATTTGACAGAACACTTTTGAAACACTCTTTTTATAGAATCTGCAAATGGATATTTGGAGCGCTTTGAGGCGTATGATGGAAAAGGGAATATCCGTGATGAGTGCCTTCACCTCACAGACTTGAACCTTCCTTTTGATAGAGCAGTTTTGGAACACTCCTTTTGTAGAATCTGCAAGTGAATATTTGGAGGGCTATGAGGCCTACGCTGGAAAAGGAAATATCTTCACATAAAAACTAGACAGAAGTATTCTCAGAAACTTCTTTGTGATGAATTCATTCAACTCACGGAATTGAACCTTCCTTTTGATAGAACAGTTGTGAAACATTCTTTTTATAGAATCTGAAAGTGGATGTTTTGAGGGCTTTGAGGCCTATGCTGGAAAAGGAAATATCTTCACATAAAAAATAGACGGAAACAATCTCAGAAAATTCTTTGTGATGAGTGCATTCAACTCAAAGACTTGAGCCTTCTTTTGATAGAGCAATTTTGAAACACTTTTTTGTGGAATCTGCAAGTGTGTGTTTGGAGCAATTTGAGGCCTATGCTGGAAAAGGATATATATCCACATAAAAAGTAGACAGAAGCATTCTCAGAAACTTCATTGTGATGTACGCATTCAACTATCAGAGTTGAACCTTCCTTTTGATAGAGAAGTTTTGAAACACCCTTTCTGTAGAATCTGCAAGTGGATATTTGGAGAGCTTGAGGCCTATGCTGGAAAAGGAAATATCTTCACGTAAAAATTAGACCGAAGCATTATCAGAAACTTCCCTGTGCTTTATGAATTCAACTCACAGACTTGAACATTCCTTTTGATAGCTCAGGTTTGAAACACTCTTTTTGTAGTGTCTGCAAGTTGATATTTGGGGCATCTTGATCGCTATGCTGGAAAAGGAAATATCTTCACAGAAAAACTAGACAGAAGCAATTTCAGAAACTTCTTTGTGATGAGTGCATTCAACTCAAAGACTTGAACCATCTTTTCATTGAGCAATTTTGAAACACTCTTTTTGTAGAATCTGCAAGTGGATGTTTGGATCAATCTGAGGTCTATGCTGGAAAAGGAAATATGTTCACATAAAAAATGGACAGAAGCATTCTCAGAAACTTCTTTGTGACGTATGCTTCAACTCACCGTGTGGAACCTTCCTTTTGATAGAGCAGTTTTTAAACACCCATTCTGTAGTATCGGCAAGTGGATATTTGGAGCGCTTGAGGCCTATGCTGGAAAAGGTGATATTTTCCCACAATAATTAGACAGAAGCATTGTCTGAAACTTCCCTGTGCTTTATGAATTCAACTCACAGTCTTGAACATTCCTTTTGGTAGTTCAGGTTTGAAACACTCTTTCTGTAGTATCTGCAATTTGATATTTGGGGCGTCTGAGCACTGTGCTGGAAAAGGAAATATCTTCACATAAAAACTAGACAGAAGAATTCTCAGAGACTTCTTGTGGTGAGTGCATTCAACTCACACAGTTGAACTTTCCTGTTGATAGAACAGTTTTGAAACACTATTTTTGTAGAATCTGCAAGTGGATATTTGGAGCGATTTCAGGCCTATGATGGAAAAGGAAATATCTTCACTTATAAATTAGACAGAAGCATTCTCAGCAACTTCTCTGTGATGAGTGCATTCAACTGATAGTGTTGAACCTTCCTTTTGACAGAACAGTTTTGAAACTCTCTCTTTGTAGATTGTGGAAGTGGATACTTGGAGTGCTTTGATGCCTATGCTGGAAAAGGAAATATCTTCACCTAAAAAATAGAAGCATTCTCAGAAACGTCTTTGTGATAGAGCATTCAACTCACGGATGTGAACCTTCCTTTTGATAGAACAGTTTTGAAGCATTTTTTTTGTAGAATCTGCAAGTGGATATTTGGAGTGCTTTGAAGCCTATGCCGGAAAAGGAAATATCTTCACATAAAAACTAGACAGAAGCATTCTCAGAAACTTCTTTGTGATGAGCGCATTCAACTCACAAAGTTGAACCTTCCTTTTGATAGAAGAGTTTTGAAACACTCTTTTTGTGGAATCTGCAAGTGGATATTTGGAGCACTTTGAGGCCTATGCTGGAAAAGGAAATAAATTCACATAAAAACTAGATTGAAGCATTCTCAGAAACGTCTTTCTTATGTGTGCATTCAACTCACAGACGTGAACCTTCCTTTTAATAGAGCAGTTTTGAATCACTCTTTTTGTAGAATTTGCAAGGGTATATGTGGAGCCCTTTGAGGCCTATGCAGGGAAACGAAATATCTTCACATAAAAACAAGACAGAAGCATTCTCAGAAACTTGTTTGTGATGTGTGCATTCAACTCACAGTGTTGAACCTTCCTTTTGATAGAGAAGTTTTGAAACACCCTTTTTGTAGAATCTGCAAGTGGATATTTGGAGCGATATGATGCCAATGCTGGAAAAGGGAATATCTTCACGTAAAAACTAGACAGAAGCATTCTGAGAAACTTCTCTGTGCCTCATAAATTCAACTCACAGACGTGAAACTTCCTTTTGATAGAATAGTTTTGAAACACTCTTTTTGTAGAATCTGCAAGTGGATATTTAGAGCGATTTGAGGCCTATGCTTGAAAACGAAATATGTTCACATGATAAGTAGACAAAAGCATTCTCAGAAAGTTCTTTGTGTTGTGTGCATTCAACTTACAGAGTTGAACATTCCTTTAGATAGAGCTGTTTTGAAACACCCTTTCTGTACAATCTACAGTTGGGTATTTGGAGCGATTTGAGGCTTATGATGGAAATAGAAATATCTTCCCATACAAACAAGACTGAAGCATTCTCAGAAACTTCTTTTTGATGAGTGCATTCAACGCACAAAGTTGAACCTTCCTTTTGATAGAAGAGTTTTGAAACACTCTTTTTGTTGAATCTGCAAGTGGATATTTGGAATGCTTTGAGTCCTATGATGGAAAAGGAAATAAATTCACATAAAAACTAGATTGAAGCATTCTCAGAAACGTCTTTCTTATGTGTGCATTCAACTCACAGATGTGAACCTTCCTTTTTATAGAGCAGTTTTGAAACACTCTTTTTGTAGTATTTGCAAGGGTATATGTGGAACTCTTTGAGGCCTATGCAGGAAAACGAAATATCTTCACATAAAAACAAGACAGAAGCATTCTCAGAAACTTGTTTGTGATGTGTGCATTCAACTCACAGTGTTGAACCTTCCTTTTGATAGAGCAGTTTTGAAACACGCTTTTTGTAGAATCTGCAAGGGGATATTTGGAGCGATGTGAGGCCAATGCTGGAAAAGGGAATATCTTCACATAAAAACTAGACAGAAGCATTCTCAGAAACTTCTGTGTGCTTCATAAATTCAACTCACAGGATTGAAACTTCCTTTTGATAGAATAGTTTTGAAACACTCTTTTTGTAGAATCTGCAAGGGGATATTTACAGCGATTTGAGGCCTATGTTTGAAAACGAAATATCTTCACATGATAAGTAGACAGAAGCATTCTCAGAAAGTTCTTTGTGATGTCTGCATTCAACTTACAGAGTTGAACATTCCTTTTGATAGAGCTGTTTTGAAACACCCTTTCTGTACAATCTGAAATTGGATATTTGGAGCAATTTGAGGCCTATGATGGAAATAGAAATATCTTCACATACAAACAAGACAGAAACGTTCTCAGAAACTTCTTTGTGATGAGTGCATTCATCTCACGGTGTTGAACCTTCTTTTGGTAGAACAGATTTGAAACACTCTCTTAGTAAAATGTGCAAGTGGATATTTGGACCGTTTTGACGCCTATGCTGGAATAGGAAATATCTTCACAAAAAAACTAGACAGAAGCATTGTCAGAAACTTTTTTTGAAGAGTGCATGCAACTCACAGATTTGAACTTTCCCTTTTGATCGAACAGTTTTAAAAAACCCCTTTTGGAGAATCTACAAGTGGATATTTGGAGCGCTTTCAGACTTATGCTGGAAAAGGAAATCTCATCACATAAAAACTAGAGAGAAGCATTATCACAAGCTACTTTGTGATGGGTGCATTCAACTCACAGTGTTGAACCTTCCTTTTGATAGGACAGCTATGAAACACTCTTTTTGTAGAGTCTGAAAGTGGATATTAGGAGCGCATTGAGGCCAATGGTGAAAAAGGCAATACCTTCACACTAAAAGTAGACAGAAGCATTCTCAGAAACTTCTTTGTGACGAGTGCATTCAGCTCACAGAGTTGAACTTTATTTTTGATAGAGCAGTTTTGAAACACTCTTTTTGTAGAATCTGCAAGTAGATATTTGGAGCACTTTGAGGCCTTTGCTGAAAAAGGAAATATCTTCACATAAAAACTGGACAGAAGCATTCTCGGAAACTTCTTTGGATGAATGCATTCAACTCACAGAGTTGAACCTTCCTTTTGATAGAGCTGTTTTGAAACACCCTTTCTGTACAATCTGCAATTGAATATTTGGAGCGATTTGAGACCTATGCTGGAAAAGGGAATATCTTCACATAAAAACTAGACAGAAGCATTCTCAGAAACATCTTTGTGATGTGTGCATTCAACTCACATAACTGAACATAACTTTTCATACAGCAGTTTTGAAACACTCTTTTTGTATAATCTGCAAGGGGAGAAGTGGACCAATTTGAGGCTTTCATTGGAAAAGGGAATATCTTCACATAAAAACTTGACAGAAGGATTCTCAGAAACTTCTTTGTGATGTGAGCATTTAGCTCAAAGCGTTGAACCATCCTTTTGGTAGAGCAGTATTGAAACACTCTTTTTGCACAATATGCAATTGGATATTTGACCTATTTGAGGCCATCATTGTAAACGGGAATGTCTTCATATAAAAACTAGACAGAAGCATTCTCAGAAACTTCATTGTGATGTGGGCCTTTAACTCACAGTGATGAACCTTTCTTCTGATTGAAGAGTTTGAAACATTCTTTTTGTAGAATCTGCAGCTGGATATATGGACTGCTTTGTGGCCTTTATTAGTAATAGGAATAATTTTGAATAAAAACTAGACGGAAGTATTCTCAGAAACTAATTTGTGATGTGTGCATTCTACACGCATAATTGAACCTTCTTTTCAGTACAGTAGTTTTGAACACTCTTTTTGTAGAACCTGCAAGGGAATAATTGGAGCGTTTTGAGGCCTTCGTTGGAAATGGGAATGTCTTCACATAAAAATTGGACAGAAGCATTCTCAGAAAATTCTTTGTGATTTGTGAATTGAATTCACAGATTTGAACCTTCCTTTTGATAGACCAGTTTTGAAACACCTTTTTTGTAGAATCTACAAGAGAAGATTTTGTGTGCTTTGAGGCCTACACGGGAAAAGGAAGTATCTTCACATAAAAACTAGACAGAAACTTCTTGGTGATGTGTGCATTCAACTCACAGAGTTCAACTTTCCTCTTGATATAGCAGCTTTGGAACACTCTTTTTGTGAAATCTGCAATTGGATATTTGAAGCACTTTGAAGCTTTAGTTGGAGAAGGGAATATCTTCAAATAAAAGCTAGACAGAACAATTCTCAGAAACTACTGTGTGATGTGTATTCAACTCAAAGAGATGACCCTTTCTTTTGAGAGAGTAGTTTTGAAACACTCTTTTTGTGGAATCTGCAAGTGGACATTTGTAGTGCTTTGAGGGCTATGGTGGAAAGGAAATATCTTCAAAATAAATCTAGACAGAAGCATTCTCAGAAACTTCTTTGTGATGTTTGCATTCAACTCACAGAGTAGAACATACCTTTTCACAGAGCAGTTCTGAAACACTCTTTTTGAAGAATGTGCAAGTGGATATTTAGAACAAATTGACACCATCTTTGGAAACGGGAATATCTTCACATAAAAACTACACAGAAGCATTCTCAGAAATTACTTTGGGATGTGTGCATTCAACTCACGGAGTTGAACCTTCCTTTTGATAGAGCAGTTTTGAAACCCTCTTTTTGTATAATCTGCAAGGGGATATTTTGACCGTGTAGAGGCTTTCGTCGGAAACGGGAATATCGTCACATAAAAACTGCACAGAAGTATTCTCAGAAACTACTTTGTGATGTGTGCATTCTACTCACAGAGTTGAAACTTCTTTTCAATAGAGCAGTTTTGAACCCCTCTTTTTGTAGAATCTGCAAGGGGATATTTGTAGCGTTTTGAGGTCTTTGTTGGAAACGGGAATATCTTCACATAAAAACTGGGAAGAAGCATTCTCAGAAATTCCTTTTGATGTGTGCATTCAACTCTCACACTTGAACATTCCTTGTGATACAGCAGTTTTGAAACAACTTTTTTTTAGAACCTGCAATAGGAAGTTTTAGGCGCTTTGAGGCCTTCGGTGGAAAAGGAAATATCTTCTCATAAAAACTAGACAGAAGCATTCTCAGAAACTTCTTTCTGATGTGCGCATTCAACTCACAAAGTTGAACCTTCCTTTTGTTAGAGCAGTTTTGAAACACTCCTTTTGTAGAATCTGCAAGGGGATATTTAGACCGATTTGAGGCCTTTGTTGGAAACGGGAATATCTTCACATAAAAACTGTACAGAAGCTTTCTCAGAAACTTCTTCGAGATGTGTGCATTCATCTCTCAGATTTGAAGCTTCCCTTTTATAGAGCAGATTTGAAACTCTCTTTTTGTACAATTTGCAATGGGATATTTGGACAGTTTTGGGACTTCTTTGGAAACGTGTATATCTTCAAATAGAAACTAGACAGAAGCATTCTCAGAAGCTTCTTCATGATGAGTGCATTCAGCTTACAGAGTTGAGCCTTCCTTTTGATAGAGCAGTTTTGAAACGCTCTTTTTGTAGAAACTGCAGGTGGTTATTTGGAGCGCTTTGAGACCAACAGTACAAAAGGAAATATCTTCACATAAAAACTAGAAAGAAGAATTCTCATAACTTCTTTTTGATGTGTCCATTCAACTCACTGAGTTGAAACTTCCTTTTGATAGACCATTTTTGAAACACTCTTTTTGTAGAATCAGCAAGTGTATATTTTGAGCGCTTCAAAGCCTTCACTGGAAATGACAATATCTTCAAATAAAAACAAGACAGAAGCATTCCCAGAAACTACTTTGTGATGTATGCATGCAACTCAAAGAGTAGAACATTTCTTTTGATAGAAGAAATTTGAAAAACTCTGCTTTTAGAATCTGCAAGTGGTCATTTGTGGAGCTTTGAGGGCTGTGGTGGAAAATGAAATAACTTCAAATAAAAACTAAACAGAAGCATTCTGAGAAACTTCTTTGTGATATTTGCATTCAACTCACAAACTTGAACCTTCGTTTCGATAGAGCAGTTTTGAAACAGTTTTTTTGTAGAATCTGCAAGTGGACGTTTGGGGCACTAGGAGGCCTTCGGTGGAAAAGGAAATATCTTTACATAAAAACTAGACAGAAGCATTCTCAGAAACTTCTTGGAGATGTGTGCATTCAACACACAGATTTGAACTTTCCTTTTGATAGAGCAGTTTTGAAACACTCTTTTTGTAGAATCTACAAGTGGATATTTCGAGCACTATGAAGCATTTGCTGGAAAGAACATCTTCAAATAAAAAGTAGACAGAAGCATCCTCAGAAAGTACCTTCTGATGTGTGCATTCAACTCACTGTGATGAACCTTCCTTTTGATAGAGCAGTTTTGAAACCCTCTTTTTGTAGAATCTGCAAGTGCATATTTGGAGTGAACAGGCCTATGCTGGAAAAGGAAATATCTGCCTATAAAAAGTAGAGAGAAGCATTCTCAGAAAATTCTTTGTGATATGTGCAATCAACTTTCACTTTTGAAATCTCCTTTTGATAGAGCAGTTTTGAAACACTGTTTTTGCAGAATCTGCAATAGGATATTTGGAGCGGTTTGAGGCCTATGCTGGAAAAGGATATTACTTCCCATAAAAAGTAGAGAGATGTATTCTCAGAAACTTCATTTTGCTGCGTGCATTCAACTCACAAAGTTGTACTTTCCTTTTGATAGAACAGTTTTGAAATACTCCTTTTGCATAATCTGCAACTGGATATTTGAAGCCCTTGAAGGCCTATGCTGGAAAAGGAAATATCTTCACATAAAAACTATACAGAAATATTATCAGAAACTTCTTTGGGATGTGTGCATTAAATTCACAGAGTTGAACCTTCTTTCTGATACAGCAGTTTTGAAACACTCTTTTTCTAGAATCTACAAGTGGATATTAAGAACGACTGTGGCCTCTGGGGGAAAAAGAAATATCTTCATATAAAATCTAGACAGAAGCGTTCTCAGAAACTAATTAGTAATGTGTGCTTTCAAATCACAAACTTGTACCTTCCTTTTGATAGAGCTGTTTTGAAAGACTCTTTTTGTAGAATTTGCAGTTGGTTATTTGCAGCACTTTGGGGCCTATGCTGGAAAAAGTAATATCTTCACATAAAAACTAGACAAGCGTTCTCAGAAACTTCTTTGTGACGTGTGCATTCAACTCACAGAGTTGAACCTTCCTTTTGATAGTGCATTTTGGAAGCACTCTTTTTGTAGAATCTGCTACTGGATACTAGGGGCATCTTGAGGCCTATGTTGTAAAAGGAAATATTTTTCCATAAGAACTAGACAGAAGTATACTCAGAAACTTCTTTGTGGTGTGTGCATTCAAATCACAGAGATGAAATTTCCTTTAGATAGACCAGTTTTGAAATACTATTTTTGAAGAATCTGCAAGTGGATATTTGGAACGCTATGAGGCCTGTGCTTGGAAAAGGAAATATCTTCACATAGAAACTAGAGAGAAGCATTCTCAGAAACTTATTTGTGATGTGTGTGTCCTTTCAACACACAGAGTTGAACCTTTCTTTTGATAGAGCAGTTTTGAAACACTCTTTTTGTAGAATCTGCAAGAGGATATTTTCAGCGCCTTGAGGCCTGTGCTGGAAAAGGAAATATCTTCACATAAAAACTAGACAGAAGCATTCTCAGAAACTTCTTTGTGATGTCTGATTTCAACTCATAGAGTTCAACCTTTCTTTTAACAGCGCACTTTTGAAACACTCTTTTTATAGGATCTGCAAGTGGACATTTGGAGTCCTTTAAGGACAATGCTTGAAAAGGAAATATCTTCACCTAAAAACTAGACAGAAGTGTTCTCAGAAACTTCTTTGTGATACGTGCCTTCAGCACACAGTGTTGAACCTTCCTTTTGATAGAGCAGTTTTGAAACACTCTTTTTTTTCGAATATGCAAGTGGATATTTGGAGTGATTACAGATTCTGGGGGAAAAGGAAATATGTTCATTTAAAAACTAAACAGAAGTTTTCTCAGAAACTAATTTGTGATGCGTGCTTTCAACTTCCAGATTTGTACCTTCCTTTTGATAGAGCAGTTTAGAAAAACTCTTTTTGTAGAAATTGCAAGTGGTTATTTGTAGCGCTTTAAGGCATATGCTGGAAAAGGAAATATCTTCACATAAAAATTATACAGAAGCATTCTCAGAAACTTCTTTGTGATATGTGGCTTCAACTCACTGAGTTGAACAAACCTTTTGATAGAGCAGTTTTGGAACACTGTTTTTGTAGATTATCCAAGTGGATACTTGGATCCCTTAGATGCCAATGATGGAAAAGGAAATATCGTCACATAAAAATTAGACAGAAGCGTTTTCAGAAACATCCTTGAGATGTGTGCATTCAACTCACAGAGTTGAACTTTCCTTTTGATAGAGCAGTTTTGAAACACTATTTTTGGAGAATCTGCAAGTGCATATACGGAGCTCTTTGAGGTCAATGCTGAAAAAGGAAATATCTTCACAAAAACTAGACAGAAGCATTCTCAGGAACTTCTTTGTTATGTGTGCTTTCAACACACTGAGTTGAACCTTCCTTTTGATAGAGCAGTTTGAAACACTCTTTTTGTAGAATCTCCTTGTGAATATTGCGAGCAGTTTAAGGTCTAAGCTGGAAAAGGAAATATCTTCACGTAAAAAGTAGATAGTAGCATTCTCAGAAACTTCTTTGTGATATATACATTCAACTCACGGAGTTGAACCCTTTTATTGATAGAGCAGTTTTGAAACACTCATTTTGTGGAATCTGCAAGGGGATATTTGGAGCGCTTTGAGTTCTAAGTTGGAAAAGGGAATATCTTCACCTAAAAACTAGACAGAAGTATTCTCAAAAACCTCTTTTTGATGTGTGCATTCAACTCACAGAGTTGAACATTCTTTTTGATAGAGCAGTTTTGAAACAGTCTTTTTGTAAAATCTGCAAGTGGATATCTGGAGCGCTTTGAGGCCTATGCTGGAAAAATAAATATTTCCCATAAAAAGTAGAGAGAAACATTCTCAGAAACTTCTTTGTGACGTTTGCATTAAACTCACAGAGTTGAACCTTCCTTTTGATAGAGCAGCTTTGAAATGCTCTTTTTGTAGTATCTGCAAGTGGATATTTGAAGCCCTTTAAGGTCTATGCTGGAAATGGAAATATCTTCACATAGAAACTAGACAGAAGCATTCTCATAAACTTCTTTGTGATGTGTGCATTCAATTCACAGAGTTGAAATATCCTTTTGATAGAGCAGGTTTGAAGCACTCTTTTTGCAGAATCTGCAAGTGTTTATTTTGAGCGCTTTGAGGCCAATGCTGTAAAAGGAAAATCTTCAACTAAAAACTAGACAGAAGCATTATCAGAAACATCCATGAGATATGTGCACTCAATTAACAGAGTTGAACCTTCTTTTGATAGAAGAGTTTTGAAACACTCTTTTTGTAGAATCTGTAAGTGGATATTTGGATCGCTTTGCGGTCAATGCTGGAAAAGGAGTTATATTCACATAAAAACTAGACAGCAGCATTCTTACAAACTTCTTTGTTCTGTGCGCATTCAACACACAGAGTTGAACCTTCTTTTTGATAGAGCAGTTTTGAAACAATCTTTTTTCAGAATCTCCAAGTCAATATTTTGAGCCCTTAGAGACCTATTTTGGAAAAGGGGACAGCTTCATATAAAAATTAGACAGAAGCATTCTCAGAAACTTCTTTGTGATGTCTACATTCAAGTTATAGAGTTGAAACTTCATTTCATAGAGCAGTTTGAAACACTCTTTTTTAAGAATCTGCAAGTGGATATTTGGAGCAATTTGAGGCCAAACCTGGAAAAGGAAATATCTTTACATAAAAACTAGACAGAAGCATTCTCAGAAACTTCTTTGTGATGCCTGCATTCAACTCACATAGTTGAACCTTCCTTTTGATAGAGGAGTTTTGAAACACTCTTTTTGCAGAATTTGCAAGTATATATGTGGAGCGCTTTCAGGTCTATGCTGGAAAAGGAAATAACTTCCGATAAAAAGTAGAGAGAAGCATTGTCAATAACTTCTTTTTGATGTGTGCATTCAACTCACAGAGTTGAACCTTCCTTTTGATAGAGCAGTTTTGAAACCCTATTTTTGTAGAATCAGCAAATGAATATTTGAAGCCCTTTATGGCCTATGCTGTAAAAGGAAACATATTCACATAAAAAACTAGACAGAAGCATTCTCAGAGACTTCTTTTTCATGTGTGACTTCAACTGACAGATTTGAAACTTCCTTTTGATAGAGCAGTTTTGGAACATTTTGTATAGAATCTGCCATTGGACAGCTTGAGAGCTTTGAGGCCTTCGGTGGAAAGGGAAATATCTTCACATAAATACTTGATTGAAGCATTCTTAGAAACTTTTTGGTGATGTATGCATTCAACTCACAGAGTTGTACCTTTCTTTTCATAGAGCAGTTTTGAAACACTCTTTTTATAGAATCTGAATGAGGACAATTTGTAGGACTTTGAGGGCTGTGGTGGAAAAGGAAATATCTTCCAATAAAAACCAGACAGAAGCATTCTCAGAAACTTATTTGAGATGTTTGCATTCAACTCACAGAGTTGAACATTCCTTTTGATAGAGCAGTAGTGAAACACTCTTTTTGAAGAACCTGCAAGTGGATATTTGGACCGATTTGGGGCTTTCATTAAAAAGAGGAATATCTTCACATAAAAACTGGACAGAAGCATTATCAGTAATTTCTTTGTGATGTATGCTTTCAATTCACGGAGGAGAACATAAGTTTTCATGGAGCAGTTTTGAAACACTCTTTTTGTATAATCCGCAAGTGGATATTTGGACCGTTTCAGGGCTTCATTAGAAACGGAATTATCTTCCCATAGAAACTACACAGAAGCATTCTCAGAAACTTCTTTGTGATGGGTGCATTCAACTCACAGATTTGAACATAACTTTTCACAGAGCAGTTTTGAAACAGTCTTTTTGCAGAATCTGTGAGGGGATATTTGGACTGATTTGAGGCCTTTGTTGGAAACTTGAATATCGTCACATAAAAACTAGACAAAAGCATTGTCAGAAACTTCTTTATGACGTGTGCATTCAACTCAAAGTGTTAAACCTTCATTTTGATAGAGCAGTTTTGAAACCTTTTTTTGTGGAATGTGAATGTGGACAATTGGAGCACTTTGAGGCCTTCAGTGGAAAAGGAAATATCTTCACATAAAAACTAGGCTGAGCATTCTCAGAAAGTTCTTTCTTTTGTGTGCATTCAACTTACAGAGTTGAACCTTCCTTTTGGTAGAGCCGTTTAGATACAGTTTTTTTGTGGTATTTGAAAGTGGACATTTGGAGCACTTTGAGTTCTCTGGTGGAAAAGGAAATATCTTCACATGAAAACTAGACAGAAGCATTCTCAGAAACTTCTTTGTGGAATGTGAATTCAACTCACCGAGTTGAATCTTCCTTTTGATAGAGTAGTTTTGAAACAGTTTTTTGTAGAATCTGCAAGCGGATATTTAGAGGGCTTTGAAGCCTTCGTTTGAAACAGAAATATCTTCAAATAAAACTAGACTGAAGCACTCTCAGAAACAACTTTGTGATACGGCCATTCAACTCACAGAGTTGAACCTTTCTTTTGATAGAGCGGTTTAGAAACTGCCTTTTTTTGTAGAATCTGAAAGCGGACATTTGTAGCACCTTGAGGGTTATTGTGGAAAAGGAAATATCTTAAACCAAAAACTACACAGAAAAATTCTCAGAAACAACTTTGGAATGTTTGCATTCAACTCACGGAGTTGAACATACATTTTCTTAGTGCAGTTGTTGAACACTCTTTTTGAAGTACCTGCAAGTGGATATTGGGAATGATTTGAGGCCTTCATTGAAAACGGGAACATCTTCACATAGAAATTAGACAGAAGGATTCTCAGAAACTACTTTGTGATGTGTGCATTCAACTCATGGAGTTGAACATAACTATTCATAGAGCAGTTTTGAAACACTCTTTTTGTATAATCTGCGAGAGCATATTTGGACAGTGTGAAGCCTTCATTGGAAACGGGAATATCTTCACATAAAATCTAGACAGAAGCATTCTCAGAAACTACTTTGTGATGTGTGCATTCGACTCACAGAGTTGAACATAACTTTTCATAAAGCAGTTTTGAAACACTTTTTTTGTAGAATCTGAAAGGTGATATTTGAACCTGTTGGAGGCTTTCGTTGCAAACGGGAATATCTTCAGATAAAAACAAGACCTGAGCACTGTCAGAAACTTCTTTGTGATGTGTGCATTCAGCTCACAGAGCTGAAACTTCCTTTTGATAGAGCAGTTTGAAACCTTTTTTTGTGGAATTTGCAAGTGGACATTCAGAGTTCTTTGAGGTCTTTGGTGGAAAAGGCAACATCTTCTCATAAAAGTAGACAGAAGCAATCTCAGAAACTTCTCTGTGATCTGTGCATTCAACTCACAGAGTTGAACCATCCTTTTCATAGAACAGTTTTGAAACACATTTTTTGTAGAATCTGGAAGTAGACAATTGGAGTGCTTAGAGGACTTCATTGGAAAAGGAAATCTCTTCACATAAAAACTAGACAGAAGCATTATCAGAAACTTATTTGTGTTGCGTGCATTCAACTCCCAGAGTTGAATCTTCCTTTTGATAGAACAGTTTTGAAACGCTCTTTTTGTAGTATTTGCAATTGGATACTTGGAGAGCTTTGAAGCCTTCATTGGAAACGGGAATGTGTTCAAATAAAATCAGAAGCATTCTCAGAAACTACTTTGTGATGTGTGCATTCAAATCACAGAGATGAACATTTCCTTTGATAGAGCAGCTTTGAAACACTCTTTTTGTACAATCTGCAAATGGACATTTCTATCGCTTTGAGGGCTATGGTGGAAATTGAAATATCTTCAAATAAAAGCTAGACGGGAGCATTCACAGAAACTTCTTTGTGATATTTGCATTCACCTCACAGAGTTGAACATGCCTTTTCATAGAGCAGTTGTGAAACACTCTTTTTGAAATCCTGCAAGTGGATAATTTTACCAATTTGAGGCCTTTGTTGTAATCGGGAAAATCTTCACATAAAAACTAGACAGAAACATTCTCAGAAACTTCTTTGTGAAGTGTGCATTCAACTCACAGAGTAGAACATAAGTTTTCATAGGACAGTTTTGAAACACTCTTTCTGTAGAATCTGCAATGGATATTTGGACGGTTTGATTCATTCATTGGAAATGGGAATATCTTCCCATTAAAATTAGACAGAAGAATTCCCAGAAACTTCTTCATGATGTGTGCATTCAACTCGCAGAATTGAACATAACTTTTCATAGAGCAGTTTTGAAACACTCTTTTTGTAGAATCTGCAAGGGGATATTTGGACCAATTTGAGGCCTTCGTTGGAAACAAGAATATCTCCACATAAAAACTAGACAGAAGCATTGTCAGCAACTACTTTTTGATGTGTGCATTCAGCTTAAACAGTTGAACCTTCCTTTTGCTAGAGTAGCTTTGAAACCTTTTTTTTTTTTTTTGGAATGTGCATGTGGATATTTGGAGCGATTTCACGCCTTTGGTGGAAAGGGAAATATCTTCACATAAAAACTAGAGAGAAGCATTCTCAGAAACTTCTTTGTGACGTGTGCATTCAACTCACAGAGTTCAACATAACTTTTCATAGAACAGTTTTGAAACCCTCTTTTTTTAGAATCTGCAAGTGGATAATTGGAACGCTTTTAGGCCTTCATTGGAAACAGGAATATCTGCACATACAAAATAGACAGAAGCATTCTCAGAAACTACTTTGTGATCTGTGCATTCATCTCACAGAGTTCAACATTCCTTTTGATAGAGCAGTTTTGAAACACTCTTTTTGTAGAATCTGCAAGGGTATATTTCACCGATTTGAGGCTTTCATTCGAAACGGGAATTTCTTCACATAAAAACTAGACAGAAGCATTCTCAGAAAATTCTTGAAGATGTGTGCATTCAACTCACAGAGTTAAACCTTCCCTTTGATAGAGCAGTTTTGAAACACTCTTTTTCTAGAATCTGTAAGGGGACATTTGGACTGTTTTGAGGCCTATGGTAGAAAAGGAACTGTCTTCACTGAAAAACTAGACAAAGACATTCTTAGAAACATCTTTGTGATGTGTGCATTCAAATCACAGAGTTGAAACTTTGTTTTGATAGACCAGTTTGAATCACTCTTTTTGTATTATCTGAAATTGGATATTTGGAGCACTTGGAGGCCTATGGTAGAAAAGGAAATATCTTCACTTAAAAACTAGACAGAAACAATCTCAGAAACTCCTTTGTGATGTAAGCATTCAACTAACAGTGTTGAACTTTCCTTTTGATACAGCAGTTTTTGAAACACTCTTTTTGTAGAATCTGCAAGTGGATATTTGGAGCGCTTTGAAGCCTTCATTGGGAACGGGAATATCTTCAAATGAAAACTAGACAGAAGCATTCTCAGAAACTACTTTGTGATGTGTGCATTCAACTCACCGAGTTGAGCCTTCCTTTTGATAGAATAGTTTTGAAACACTCTTTTTGAAGTATCTACAGGTGGCTATTTGGAGCACCTTGTGGCCTATGGTACCAAAGGAAATGACTTCACATAATAACTAGAAAGATGCATTCTCATAAACTTCTTTGTGATGTTTGAATTCAACTCACAGAGTTGAACATAATTTTTCATAAAGCTGTTTTGAAACACTCTTTTTCTAGCCTCTGCAAGTGGAATTTTGGAAGGATTTGAGGCCTTCATTTGAAACGGGAAATTCTTCACATAAAAAGTAGACAGAAGCATTCTCAGAAACTTCTTTGTGATGTGTGCATTCAGCTCAAGGAGTTGAACTATCTTTTTAAGAGCATTTTTGAAACATTCTTTTTTAGAATCTGCAAATGGACACTTTTAGCGATTTTGGGCTATGGTGGAAAAGGAAATATCACAAATAAAAACTACACAGAAGCATACTCAGAAACTTCTTTGTGATGTGTGCGTTCAACTCATAGAATTGTACATATCTTTTCATAGAGCAGATATGAAACTCTTTTTGTGGAATCTGCAAGTGAATACTTGGAACACTTTGTGGCCTTCTTTGGCAACGGGAGTACCTGCACATAAAAACAAGAAAGAAGAATTCTCAGAAAATTTTTGTGATGTGTGCATTCAACTGACAGAGTTGATCCTTCCTTTTGATAGAGGAGTTTTCAGACACTGTTTTTGTAGATTCTGCAAGGGGATAGACCGATTTGATGCCTTAATTGGAATCCGGAATAGCTTCACATAAAAACTAGATAGAAGCATTCTGAGAAACGATTTTGTGATGTGTGCATTCAACTCAGAGAGGTGAACCTTCCTTTTTATAGAGCAGTTTTGAAACACTCTTTTTGTAGAATCTGCAAGTGGAAATTTTGTCCGCTTTGAGGCCTTTGTTGGAAACGGGAATATCTTTACATAAAAATTAGACAGAAGCATTCTCAGAGACTTCTTTGTGATGTGTGCTTTCAACCCACAGAGTTGAACCTTCCTCTTGATAGAACACTTTTGAAACACTCTTTTCCTATGATCTGCAATGGGATATTTGGACCGTTTTGAGGCCTTCATCAGAAACAGGAATATCTTCACATAAAAGTACACAGAAGCATTCTCAGAAACTATTTTGTTATGTGAGCATTCAGCTCACCGAGTTGAATCTTCCTTTTCATAGAACAGTTTTGAAAAAGTGTTTTTGCAGAATCTGCAAGAGGACATTTGGAGCACTTTGAGGCCTTCAGTTTAAAAGGAAATATCTTCATATAAAAACTAGACAGAAGTATCCTAAGAAACTTCTTTGAGATATGTGCATTCAACTCACAGAGTTGAACATAACGATCCATTGAGCAGTTTTGAAACACTCTTTTTGTACAATCTGCAAGTGGATATGTGGAGCGCTTTGAAGCTTTCATTGGAAACGGGTATATCTTGAAATAAAATCTAGATAGAAGAATTTTCAGAAACTAATTTTTGGTGTGTGCATTCAACTCATGGAGTTGAGCCTTCCTTTTGATAGAGCAGTTTTGAAACACTCTTTTTGTAGAATCTGCAAGTGGATATTTGCAGTGCTTTGAGGCGTATGGTAGAAAAGGAAATATCTTCACATAAAAACTAGACAAAGCATTCTCAGAAACTTCTTTGTGATGTTTGCATTGAACTCACAGAGGTGAACAAATCTTTTTGTAGAGCAGTTGTTAAACATGCTTTCTAAGAACCTGCAAGTGGATATTTTGACCGAATTGAGGCCTTCTTTGGAAACGGGTATATCTTCACATAAAAACTAGACAGAAGCATTCTCAGAAACATCTTTGAGATGTGTGCATTCCACTCACAGAATTGAACATAATGTTTCATAGAGCAGTTTTGGAACACTCTTTTTCTAGAATCTGCAAGTGGATATTTGGAGTGCTTTGAGGCCTATGGAAGAAAAGGAAATATCTTCTCATAAAAACTAGACGGAAGCATTCTCAGAAACTTCTTTTTGATGTGTGCATTCAACTCACAGAGTTGAACCTTCCTTTTGATAGAACAGTTTTGAAACACTCTTTTTGTGTAATCTGCAAGTGGATATTTGGAGTGCTTTGAAGCATTCTTTGGAATCGTGAGTATTTTCAAATAAAAGCTAGACAGATTCATTTTCAGAAACTACTTTGTGATGTGTGCATTCAACTCACAGTGTACAGCCTTCTTTTTGATAGAACAGTTTTAAGCAATCTTTTTGTGGAATTTACAAGTGGATATTCGGAGCATTTCGAGGATTATGGTGGAAAAGGAAATGTCTTCAAATAAAAACAAGACAGAAGCGTTCTCAGAAACTTCTTTGTGATGTGTGCATTCAACTCACAGTGTTGAACCTTCATTTAGATACAGCAGTTTTGAAAAACTCTTTTCGTAGATTCTGCAAGGGGATATTTAGACCTATTTGAGGCCATCCTTGGAAACGAGTAGATCTTCACATAAAAACTAGACAGAAACATTCTCAGAAACTGCTTTGTGATGTGTGCATTCAACTCGTAGATTTGAACATAACTTTTCATAGAGCAGTTTTGAAACACTCTTTTTGTAGAATCTGTAAGTGGACAATTGGAGCACTTTTAGGAATTCAGTGGAATATGAAATATCCACATAAAAAGTAGACAGAAGCATTATCAGAAACTTCTTTGTGATGTATGCATTTAACTCACAGAGTTCAACATAATTTTTAATAGAGCAGCTTTTAAACACTCTTTTTGTAGAATCTGCAAGTGGACATTTGGAGCACTTTGAGGCGTTCAGTGGAACAGGAAATATCTTCACATAAACACTAGACAGAAGCATTCTCAGAAACTTCTTTGTGATGTGTGCATTCAATTTACTGAGCTGAAACTTCCTTTTGATAGAGCAGGCTTGAAAATCTCTTTTTGTAGAATCTGCAAGTGGATATTTGGAGCACTTTGAATCCTTCCTTGGAAACGGGAATATCTTCAAATATAAACTAGACAGAAGCATTCTCAAAAACTGCATTGTGATGTGTGCATTCTTCTCACAGAGTTAAACTTTCCTTTTGATAGAGCAGTTATGAAACACTCTTTTTGTATAAACTGCAGGATGATGTTTGCACCATTTTGAGGCCTTCATTCGAAACGCATATACATTCACATAAAAACTAGACAGAAGCATTCTCAGAAACTTCCTTGTGATGTGTGCATTCAACTCACAGATTTTAACATTCCTTTTGATAGAGCAGTTTCAAAACACTTCGTTTGTAGAATCTTCATGTGGACATTTGGAGCGCTTTGAGGCCCTCTGTGGAAAAGGAAATATCTTCACATAAAAACTAGACAGAAGCATTCTCAGAAACTTATTTGTGATGTGTGCATTCTGCTCACTGAGTTGAACATACCTTTTCATAGAGCAGTTTTGAAACACTCTTTTTGTAGAGTCCGCAAGGGGATATGTGGACCGATTTGAGGCCTTTTTTGGTAAAGAGAATTTCTTCATATAAAAAATTGAGGGAAGCATTCTCAGAAACTGCTGTGTGAAATGTGTATTCTACTCACAGAGTTTTACCTTCCTTTTGATAGAGCAGCTTTGAAACCCCCTTTTTGTAGAATCTGCAAGTGGATATTTTGAACGCTATGGTTCCTTCATTGGAATCTGGAATATCTTCAAATAAAAAATAGACAGAAGCATTCTCATAAACTACTTTGTGATGTCTGCATTCAATTCACAGAGTTGAACCTTTCTTTTGATAGAGCAGTTTCGAAAAACTCTTTTTACAGAATCTGCATGTGAACAATTGTAGCGCTTTGAGGGCTATGGTGTGATACGAAATATCTTCAAATTAAAACTAGACAGAAATATTCTAAGAAACTTCTTTGTGATTTTTGCATTGAATTCACAGAGTTGAACATTCCTCTTCATAGAGCAGTTGTGAAACACTGTTTTTGAAGATCCTGCAACTGTATACTTGGACCAATCTGAGGCCCTCATTGGAAACGCGAATATCTTCACATAAAAACTGACAGAAGCATTGTCAGAAATGTCTTTGTGATGTGTGCATTCAACTCACAGAGTTGAACCTGCCTTTTGATAGAGCAGTTTTGAGACACTGTTTTTGTAGAATCTGCAAAGCGATATTTGGACCGATTGCGTTCCTTCATTGGAAAGGGGAATATCTTCACAAAAATCTAAGCAGATATATTCTCACAAAGTCCTTTGTGATGTGTGCATTCAACTCACAGAGTTGGGAATATCTTTTCGTGGAGCAGTTGTGAAACACGCTTTTTGAAGAACCTGAAATTGGATATTTGGGCCAATTTGAGGCCCTCATTGGAAACGGGATTATCTTCAAACAAATACTAGACAGAAGCATTCTCAGAAATGTCTTTGTGATGTGTGCATTCAACTCACAGAGTTGAACCTTCCTTTTCATAAAGAAGTTTTGAGACACTGTTTTTGTAGAATCTGCAAAGTGATATTTGGAACGGTTGCATTCCTTCGTTGGAAAGGGGAATATTTTCATAAAAATCTAAGCAGAAACATTCTCACAAATTCCTTTGTGATGTGTGCATTCAACTCACAGAATTGAGAATACCTTTTCGTAGAGCAGTTGTGAAACACGCTTTTTGAAGAACCTGCAAGTGGATATTTGGGCCAATTTGAGGACTTCATTGGAAACGGATATATCTTCACATAAAAACTAGACAGAAGCATTCTGAGAAACTTCTTTGTGATATGTGCATTAAACTCACAGAGTTGAAACTTCCGTTTGATAGAGCAGTTTTTAAACACTCTTTTTGTAGAATCGGCAAGGGGATATTTGAACCGATTTGAGCCCTTCATTGAAAACGGGAATATCTGCACATAAAAACTGAACAGAAATATTCTCAGAAACTTCTTTCTGATGACGTCATTCAACTCACCAATTTGGAACTTCCTTTTGATAGAGCAGTTTTGAAACAATTTTTTGTAGAACCTACCAGTGGACATTCGGAGTGCTTTGAGGACTTTAGTGGAAAAAGACATATCTTCATATAAAAATTAGACAGAAGCATTCTTTGAAACTACCTTTTGATGTGTGCATTCAACTCACAGAGTTGAACATTCCTTTTGTTACAGCAGTTTTGAAACACTCTTTTTCTACAATCTGCAAGTGGATATTTGGAGCGGTTTGAAGCCTTCTTTGGTATCACGAATATCTTCAAATAAAAACTAGACAGAAGCATTCTCAGAAAGCCCTTTGTGGTTTGTACATTCAACTTACAGAGTTGAGCTTTCCTTTTGATAGAGCAGTTTTGAAACAATGTTTTTGTAGAACCTACAAGTGGATATTTGGAGCGCTTTGAGGCCTGTGTTAGTAAAGGAAATAACTTCACATAAAAACTAGACAGAAACATTCTCAGAAACTTCGTTGAGATGTGTGCATTCAACTGACAGGGTTAAACATAACTTTTCATAGAACATTTGTGAAACTCTGTTTTTGAAGGACCTGCGAGTGGATATTTGGACCGATTTGAGGCTTTCATTGGAAACGGAAATATCTTCACCAAAAAATTCCCCAAAAGCATTCTCAGAAACTTATTTGTGATGTGTGCATTCAACTCACAGAGTTGAACATAGGTTTTCATAAAGCAGTTTTGAAACACTCTTTTTGTAGAATCTGCAAGTTGATATTTGCACTCCTTTGAGGCCTTCATTGGAGATGGGAATACCTGCACATAAAAACTAGAGAGACACATTCTCAGAAACTTCTTTGTGGTGTGTGCATTCAATTCACAGAGTTCAACCTTACTTTTGATAGAGCAGATTGAAACACTCTTTTTGTAGAATCTGCAAGGGGATATTTGGACCGTTTTGAGACCTTTGTTTGAAAGGGGAATATCTTCACATAAGAACTAGACTGAAGCATTCTCAGAAACCTCTTTGTGATGTGTGCATTCAACCCACAGAATTGAACCTTCCATTTTGTAGAGCAGTTTTGAAACACTTTTTGTGTGGAATCTGCTAGTGGATGTTTGCAGCACTTAGAGACATTCGGTGGAAAAGGAAATATCTCCACATAAAAACTAGACAATAGCGTTCTCAGAAACTTCTTTGTGATGTGTGCATTGAACTCACAGAGTTGAATCTTCCTTTTGATAGAGCAGTTTTGAAACTTTCTTTTTGTACAATCTGCAATTGGACATTTGCAGCACTTTGAAACCTTCATTGGAAACGGGAATATCTTCACTAAAAACAAGACAGAACCATTCTCAAAAACTGCTTTTTGATGTGTTCATTCAACTTACATAGCTGAACATTACCTTTCATAGATCAGTTTTGATACACTCTTTTTGTCAAATCTGCAAATGGACATTTGTAGCTCTTCGTGGGCTATGGTGGAAAATGAGATATCTTCAAAGAAAATTAAACAGAAGTGTTCTCAGAAACTTCTTTGTGATATGTGCATTCAGCTCACAGAGTTGAACATAACTTTTCATAGAGCAGCTTTGAAACCATTTTTTGTAGAATCTGCAAGTGTACATTTGATCACTTTGAGGCCTTCAGTGGAAAAGGAAATATCTTCACATAAAAACTAGACTGAAGCAGTCACAGAAACTTCTTTGTGTTGTGGGCATTCAACTGACAGAGTTGAACCTTCCTTTAGATAGAGCTGTTTTGAAACACTGTTATTGTAGAATCTGCAAGTGGATATTTGGAGGGCTTTGAGTCCTATGCTGGAAAAGGAAATATCCTCACATAAAAACTAGACAGAAGCATTCTCAGAAACTGCTTTGTGATGTGTGCATTCAACTCACAGAGTTGAACCTTCCTTTTGATAGAGCAGTTTTGAAACACTCTTTTTGTAGAATCTGAAAGTGGATATTTGGAGAGCTTTGTGGCCTATGCTAGAAAAGGAAATATCTTCACATAAAAACTAGACAGAAGTGTTCTCAGAAACTTATTTGTGATGTGTGCATTCAACTTACAGAGTTGAACTTTCCTTTAGAAAGGGTAGTTTTGAAACACTGTTTTTGTAAAATCTGCAAGTGGATATTTGGCAGGCTTTGAGGCCTTTCCTGGAAAAAGAAATATCTTCACATAAAAACTGGACAGAAGGGTTCTCAGAAACTTCTTTCTGATGTGTGCATTCAACTCACAGAGTTGAATCTTACTTTTGTTAGAGTAGTATCAAAACACACTTTTGGTAGAATCTGCAAGTGGATTCTTAGAGCACTTTGAGTCCTATGATAGAAAAGGAAATATCCTCACATAAAAACTAGACAGAAGCATTCTCTGAAACTTCTTTGTGATGTGTGCATTAAACTCACTGAATTGAACTTATCGTTTCATAGAGCAGTTTTGAATCACTCTTTTTGTAGAATCTTCAAGTGGACATTTTGAGTGCATTGACGCCTTAGGTGGAAAAGGAAATATTTTTACATAAAAACTACAGAGTAGCATTCTCAGAAATTTATTTATGATGCATGCATTCAACTAATGGGGTTGAACATTCGCTTTCATATGGCAGTTTTGAAACTCTCTTTTTGTAGAATTTGCAAGTGGATATTTTGAGTGCTTTTAGGCCTAAGGTAGAAAAGGAAACATCTTCATATAAAAACTACACAGAAGCTTTCTCAGAAACTTCTTTGTGATGTGTGCATTCAACTGACATGGTATAACCTTCTTTTTTATAGAGCAGTTTTGAAACACTCTTTTTGTAGAATCTGCAAGTGGTTATTTGGAGTGGTTTGAAGCCTTCGTTGGAAACGGTAATATCTTCAAATAAAAACTAGACAGAAGAATTCTTAGAAACTACTTTGTAATGTGTGCTTTCAACTCACCAAATTGAGCATTTCTTTTGATAGAGCAGTTTTGAATCTCACTTTTTGTAGAATCTGCCAGTGGATATTTGGAGTGCTTTGAGGCCTACATTAGAAAAGGAAATATCTTCGCATAAAATCTACAGAGATGCATTCTCAGGAACTTGTTTGAGATGTGTGCATTCAACTCACAGGGTTGAACCTTCCTTTTTATAGAGCAGTTTTGAAACACACTTTTTGTAGAATCTGCAATTGGCTATTTGGAGAGATTTGAAGCCTTCATTGGAAACGGGAATTTCTTCAAATAAAGAAGAGACAGAAGCATTCCCAGAAACTGTTTTGTGATGTGTACATTCAACTCACAGAGTTGAACCTTTCTTTTGATAGATCAGTTTTGAAACACTCTTTTTGCAGCATCTTCAAATGGTTGCTTGTAGAGCTTTGAGAGCTGTGGTGGAAAAGGAAATATCTTCAAATAAAAACTACACAGAAGTATTCTCAGAATCTTCTTTGTTATGTGCACATTCAACTCACAGAGTTGAACACATCTTTTCATAGAGCAGTTGTGAAACACTCTTTCTGAAGGACCTGCAGGTGGATATTAGGACCAATTTGAGGCCTTCATTGGAAATGGGAATGTCTTCACATAAAGACTAGACAGAACCATTCTCAGAAACTTCTTTGTGATGTGTGAATTCAATTCACATTGTTGTACATAACTTTTCATAGAGCAGTTTTGATACACTCTTTTTGTAGAATCTGCAAGTGGATATTTAGAAGACTTTGAGGCCTTCGTTGGAAAAGGGAATATCTGCAGATAAAAACTTGACAGAAGCATTCTCAGAAACTTCTTTGTGATGTGTGCATTCAACTCACAGAGTTGAAGCTTCCTTTTGATAGAGCAGTTTTGAAACACTCTTTTTGTCGAATATGCACGGGGATATTTTGACCGTTTTGAGACTTTCAATTTAAACGGGAATACCTTCACATAAAAACTAGAGAGAAGCATTCTTAGAAACATCTTTGTGATGTGTGTATTCAATTCACAGAGTTGAACCTTTGTTTTGATAGAGCAATTTTGTAACACATTTTTGGTAGAATCTGCAAGAGGACATTTCGAGCCCTTTGAGACCTTTTGTACAAAAGGAAATATCTTCACATAAATACTAGACAGAAGCATTGTCAGAAACTTTTTTGTGATGTGTGCATTCAAACTCACAGTGAAGAGCCCTCCTTTTGATAGAGCAGCTTTGAAAGACTCTTATTGTAGAATCTCCAAGTGGATATTTGGAGCACTTTGAATCCTTCGTTGGAAACGGGAATATCTTCAAATAAAAACTAGACAGAAGCATTCTCCAAAACTACTTTGAGATGTATGCATTCAATTCATGGATTTGAGCCTTTCTTTTGATAGAGCAGTTTTGAAAACTCTTTTTGTAGAATCTGCAAATGGATATTTGGACTGCTTTGGGGTCTATGTTAGAAAAGGGAATACCTTCACATACAAACTAGACAGAAGCAGTCTCAGAAACATTTTTGTGATGTCTGCCTTCAACTTATAGAGTTGAACATTTGTTTTGATACAGCACGTTTGAAACACTTTTTTTGCAGAATCTGCAATTGGACATTTGGATTGCTTTGTGACCATTGGTGGAAAAGGAAACATCTTCACATAAAAAGTAGATAGAAGCATTCTCAGAAACTTCTTTGTTATGTGTACATTCAACTCACAGAGTTGAACCTTCCTTTTGATAGAGCAGTTTTTAAACACTTTTTTTTTAGAATCTGCCAGTGGACATTTGGAGTGCTTTGAGGCCCTTGGTGGTAAGGGAAATCTCTTCACATAAAAACTACTGAGAAGCATTCTCAGAAACTTCTTTTTGATGTATGCATTCAACTCACAGAGTTGAACCTTCCTTTTGTTAGAGCAGTTTTGAAACACACTTTTTGTACAATCTGCAAATGGCTATTTTGAGCGCTTTGAAGCCTTCCTAGGAAACGGGAATTTCTTCAAATAAAACTCGACAGAAGCACTCTCAGAAAGTGTTTTGTGCTGTGTGCATTCAACTCACAGTGTTGAATATGTCTTTTGACAGGGAAGTTTTGAAACACTGTTTTTGTAGAATCTGCATATAGACATTTGTAACGCTTTGAGAGCTATGGTGGAAAAGTAAATATCTTCAAATAAAAACTAGAGAGAAGCATTATCTGAAACTTCTTTGTGATGTGTGTATTAAACTCACAGAGTTTAAACTTTCTTTTGATGGAGCAGGTTTGAAACACTCATTCTGTAGTATCTGCCAGTGTATATTTGGAGTGCTTTGAAGACTTCATTGGAAACGGGAATATCTTCAAATAAAAACTAGACAGAAGCACTCTCAGCAACAAGTTTGTGACGTGTGTATTCAACTCACAGAGTTGAACATAACTTTTTATAGAGGAGATTTGAAAATCTCTATTTGCACTATCTGAAAGGGGATATTTGGACCGTATTGAGGCCCTCTTTGGAAACAGGAATATCTTCCCATAAAAACTAGACAGAAGCATTCTCAGAAACTACTTCGTGATGTGTACATTCAACTCACACAGTTGAAGCTTCCTTTTGATACAGCAGTTTTGAAACCGTCTTTTTGAAGAATCGGCAAGTGGATATTTGGAGCACTTTGAATCCTTCATTGGAAACGGGAATATCTTCAAATAAAAATTAGACAGAAGCATTCTCAGAAACTTATTCTGATGGGTGCATTCAACTCACAGAATTGAACTTTCCTTTCGATAGAGCAGTTTAGAAACACTCTTTTTGTAGAATGCAAAGGTAGATATTTGAACCGATTTGAGGCCTTGGTTGGAAATGGGATTAAATTCACATAAAAACTAGACAGAAGAATTCATAGAAACTTCTTTGTGATGAGTGGATTCAACTCACAGAGACGAAACTTCCTTTTGGTAGAGCAGTATTGATACACTCTTTTGTAGAATCTACAAGTGGACATTTGGAGCGCTTTGAGGCCTTCGGCAAAAAAGGAAATATCTTCACATAAAAACAAGACAGAAACATTCTCAGAAACTTCTTTGTGATTTGTGCATTCAACTCACAGATTTAAACCTTTCTTTTGATAGAACAGATTTGAAACACTCTTTTTGTAGTATCTGCAAGTGAATAATTGGAGTGCTTTGAAGCATTTGTGGGAAACGGGAATACCTTCAACTAAAAAGTAGACAGTAGCGTTCCCAGAATCTACTTTGTGATGTGTGCATCCAACTCATAGAGTTGAATATACCTTTTCAGAGAGAAGTTGTGAACAATTCAATTTGAAGAACATGCAAGTGGATATTCATGGAAGAAAATGTGGAATGCATTGGAATGCAGAATGGAATGTGTAATGCAATGGAATGGACCATGGAATGGAACGTGGAAAGGAAGGTGGAATTGAACGTGGAATGGAATGGATTGGAATGTGGATTGGAATGGAAAGGAACATGGAATGGAATGGAATGGAATATTGAATAGAATGGAATGAAAAGTAAAATGTAATGGAATGGAACTTGGAATGGAATGGAATGAAATTTAAGGTGGACTGGAAGGGAATGGAATGGAATGGAAAGTGGAATGGAATGGAATTGAATGTGGAATGAAATGTGGAAAGACATGGAATGGAATATGAAATGGAGCAGAATGGAATGTGGAATGCAATGCAAAGGAATGTGGAATGAATCAGAAGGGAATGTGGGAATGGAAGGTGGAATGGAATGGAACCTAATGGAATGTGGAATGGATTGCAATGGAATGTGCAACGGAATAGAATGGAATGGAACGTGGAATATAATGGAATGGAACGCAGAATGTAATGAAATGGAACTTGGAATGTAATGGAATGCAATGTGGAATGGAATGTAATGGAATGTGGAATGGAATGGAATGGAAAGCGGAATGGAATGCGGAATGGAACGCAAAGGAATGTGGAATGGAATGTCGAATGGAATGGAATGTGAAATAGAATGGAAAGGAATGGAAGGAGAAATATAATGGAATGGAACGTGGAATGGAAAGGAATGGAAAGTGGAATGTAATGGAATGGAATTTGGACAGGAATGCAATGGAATGTGGAATGGAATGGAATGGAAAGTGGAATGGAATGGAAAGTGGAATGGAATGGAATGGAATGTGGAGTGGAATGGAATGTAATGAGGAGTGGAATGGAATGGAATGTGGAATGGAATGGAATGGAATTTGGAATGGAAAGGAACGCGTAACGGAATGGAATAGTATGTGTCATGAAATGGAGTGGAAGGAAATGTGGAATGGAACAGAATGGAATGGTGTGTGGACAGGAACTGAATGGAATAGAATGGAATTTAGAATGGAATGGAGAGGAAAGGGTAATGGAATGTGGAATGAAATGGAATGGAATATGGAATGGAATGGAATGGAAAGTGGAATGGAATGGAATGGAAGGTGGAATGGAATAGAATGGAATGGAACATGGAATGGAACGTGGACTGGAACGTGGCATGCAATGTGGATTGGCAGGTGTAAGGGAATGCAATGTAAAGTGGAAGAGAATGGAATGGAACGTGGAATGGAATGGAATGGAACGTGAAATGGAATGGATTGTAATGTAGAATGCAATGGAATGGAAAGGAATGAAATGTGGATTGGAATGGAATAGAATGTGGAATGGAATGTGAATTAGCATGGAATGGAATGTGGAATGGAATGTGGAAAGCAATGTGCAAAGGAATGGAAAAGAATGTGGAATGGAATGTAATGTGGAATGGAATGAGGAATGGAATGTGGAATGGAATGCAATGGAATGAGGAATGAAAGGAATGGAGTGTGGAATAGAACGTGGAAAGGATAGGAATGTAAAATTGAATGGATTGTGTAATGGAATGGAAAGTAATGTGGAATGGAAGGTGGAATGGAATGTGGAATGGAATGGAATGGAATGTGGAGTGGAATGGAATGGAAATGGAATGGAATTGAATGGATTGTGGAATGGAATTGAATCAAATGTGGAATGGAATGAGGAATGGAATAATATGGAAAGTAGAAAAGAATGTGGAAAGGAAAGGAATCGAATGGAATGGAATGGAATGTGAATGGAGTGGAATGGAATGGAATGGGGAATGGAGTGGAATGGAATGTGGAATGCAATGGAATGGATTGTGGAATGGAATGGAATGGAATGTGGAATGGAATGGAATGAAAGGTGGAATTGAATGGGATTGAATGAAAGTTGGAATGCAATGGAATGGAATGTGGAATGGAATGTGGAATGGAGTGGAATGGAATCTGGAATGGAATGGAATAGAATGCAATGGAATGCAATGAGAAATGGAATGGAATGGAATGGAATGTGGAAAGGAAAGTATTGGAAATTTGAATGGAATTTTGATTGGAATGGAATGGAATCTGGAATGGAATGGAATGGAATGTGTAATAGAACGTGGAATGGCATGTGAAATTGAACGTGGTATGGAACGTGGAATGGAAAGTGAAATGAAATGTGGAATGGAATGTGGAATGGAATTGAATGGAATGTGGAATGGAATGGAATGGAATTTGGAAAGGAATGGAATGTGTAATGGAATTGAATAGTATGTGTAATCAAATGGATTGGAAGGAAATGTGGAATGGAATGGAATGGAATGGTGTGTGGACTGAAATGGAATGGAAAGGAATGTGGAATGGAATTTAGAATGGAAAGGAAAGGAAAGGGGAATGTAATGTGGAATGAAATGGAATGGAACGTGGAATGGAATGTGAAATGGAATGCAGCGGAAAGTGGAATGGAATGCGGAATGGAATGAAATGGAATGTGGAATGGAATGTCTAATGGATTGGAATGGAAAGTGGAATGGAACGTGGAATGGAATGGAATGGAACGTGGAATGGAATGGAATGGAAGGTGGAATGGAATGCAATGCAACGTCGAATGAATCAGAAGGGAATGTGGGAATGGAACGTGAAGTGGAATGGATTGGAATGGAATGGAATGGAAAGTGGAATGGAATGGAATCTGGAATGGAATAGAATGTGCAATGGATTGGAATGGAATGGGGAATGCAATGTGGAACGGAATGGAACGGAAAGTGGAATGAAAAGGAATGTGGAGTGGAATGGAATGCAGAATGGAATGTGGAATGGAATGTGGAATGCAATGCAATGGAATTGAATGGAATGTGGAATGGAAAGGAATGGAACTTGGAAAACAATACAATTGAATGGAGTGTGAAATGGAATGGAAAGGAATGAGGAATGGAAGGGAATGGTATTTGGAATGGAATAGAATGTGGAAAGGAATGGAATGGAATATGGAATGCAATGTGGAATGGTGTTGAATGGAAAGTCGAATGGAAGGGAAACGAATGTGCAATGCGAAGTGGAAAGTCCTGGAACGGAATTTGGAACGGAATGTGGAAGGTAAAATAATGGAATGTGGAATGCAATGGAATGGGATGGAATGTGGAATGGGATGGAATGTGGAATGGAATGGAATGGAATGTAACAGCATGTGGAACGGAATGGAATGAAATGGAATGTGGAATGGAATGGAAAGGAATTGAAAGTGGAATTGAATGGAATGGAATGTGGAAAGCAATGGATTGGAATGTGGAACGCAATGTGGAATGGAATGGAATGGAATGTGGAATGGAATGTGGAATGGAATTGAATCTGAATTGAAAGGAATGGAATGTGGAATAGAATGGAATGGAATGGAATGTGAAATGGAAATAGAAGGGAATGTTTAAAGGAATGGAATGGAATGTGGAATGGAAGACAACGGAGTGTGGAATGGAATGGAGTGGAATGTGGAATAGAATGTGGAATGTAAAGGAATGGAATGTGGAATGGATTGGAATGGAATGAGGAATGTAAAGTGAAATGGCTTCGTATGGAATGTGAAATGTAATAGAATGGAAAGAGGGATGGAATGTGGAATGGAATGGAACCAAATGGAGTCAAATGTGGAATGGAATGGAATGGAATGTGAAATGGAAATAGAATTGAATGTTTAATGGTATGGAATGGAATGTGAAATGGAATGGAATGGAATGGAAAGTGGATTGGAAGTTGGAATGGAATGGAATGGAATGTGGAATGGTTTGGAATGCAATGTGGAATGGAATGTGAAATGGAATGGAATGGAATGGAAAGTGGATTGGAAGGTGGAATGGAATGGAATGGAATGTGGAATGTATTGGAATGGAATGTGGAATGTAATGTGGATTGGAAAGTAATGGAAACTGGAATGGAATGTTGAATGGGATGATATGGAATGTGTAATGGAATGTGGAATACAATGGAATGGAATGCGGAATGGAATGTGGAATGGAATGGAATGTGGAATGCAATGTGGAATGGAATGGAATTCAATGTGGAATGGTATGTGGAAAGGAAAGTCGAATGGAATGGAATCGAATGTGGAATGGAATGGAACAGAATGTTGAATGGAATGTGGAATGGAATGAAATGGAATGCAATGTGGAATGGAATGGAACGGAATGGAATGTGGAATGGAATGGAATGGGATATGGAATGAAATGTGGAATGGAATGGAATGGAATGTGTAATGGAATGGAATGGAATGTGGAATGGAATGGAATGGAATGTGGAATGCAATGTGGAATGGAATGGAATGGAATGTGGAATGCAATGTGGAATGGAATGGAATGGAATGTGGAATGCAATGTGGAATGGAATGGATTGGAATGGAATGGAATGTGGAATGCAATGTGGAATGGAATGGAATGGAATGTGGAATGCAATGTGGAATGGAATGGAATGGAATGTGGAATGGAATGGAATGCAATCTGGAATGCAATGTGGAATGGAATGGAAAAGAATGTGGAATCCAATGTGGAATCCAATGTGCAATGAAATGGAATGAGGAATGGAATGGAATGGAATGGAACGGAATGTGGAATGGAATGGAATTCAATGTGGAATGGAATGGAATGGAAAGTGGGATGGAATGTGGAATGGATTGGAAGGGATTAGAATGGAAAATGGAATGTAATGGAATGTAATGGATTTTGAAATGAAAATAAAATGGAATGTTTAATGGAATGGAATGCAATGTGGAATGGAATGTATTGGAATGTGGAATGGAATGGAATGCAATGTGGAATGGAAGCTGGAAAGGAATGGAATGTGGAACGCAATGCGGAAAGGAAAGGAATGGAAGGGAAAGTGGAAAGCAATTTAATGGAATGGAGTGGAAACTTCATTGGAGTTGAATGGAATGTGGAATTGAATGGAATGGAATGCAGAACGGAATGAAATGTGGAAAGCAATTTAATGGAATGGAGTGGAACACTCATTGGAGTGGAATGGAATGTGGAATGCATTCTGGTATGGGACGTGGAATGGAATGGAATTGAATCGAATGGAATGTGGAAGGCAATGGAATGGAATGGAATGGAATCTGGAATGGAATGGAATAGAATGGAATGTGGAATGGAATGGAGTGGAATGGAGTGTTTAATGGAATGGAATGGAATGTGGAAAGGAATGGAATAGAATGGAAAGTGGAATGGAATGGAATGGAATGGAGTGTTTAATGGAATGGAATGGAATGTGGAAAGGAATGGAATGAAATGTGGAAAGGAATGGATTGGAATGTGCAATGGAATGAAATGGAATGTGGAATGGAATGAAAAGGAACGTGGAATGGCATGGAATGGAATGTGGAATGCAACGTGGAATTCAATGGAATGGAAAGGAATTTGGAATGGAATGTAGAATGGAACATAGAAAGGAAAGGAATGGAATGGAATGTGGAAAGGAATGGAATGGAATGTGGAATTCAATGGAATGTAATGGAATATGGAATGGAATGGAATGGAATGGAATGTGGAATGGAATGGAATGTGGAATGGAACGTGGAATGGAATGGAATGGAACTTGGAATGGAATGCAAAGAAATGTGAAATGGAAGGTGGAATAGAATGGAATGGAACATGGAAATGAATGGAATGGAACATGAAATGGAATGGAATGGAACTTGGAATGGAATGGAACGCAATGTGGAATGGAATGGAATGGAAAGTGCAATGTGATGGAATTTAAAGTGAAATGCAATGGAATGAAATGTGTAATGGAATGGAATGGCATGGAATGAGGAATGGAATGTGGAAAGGAATGGCATACAATGTGTAATAGAACGGAATGGAATGTGGAATGGAATGAGGATTTGAATGTGCAATGGAAATGAATGGAATGTGGAATCGATTGTGGAACGGAATGGAATGGAATGTGGAATAGAACGTGGAATGGAATGTGGGATGGAATGTGTAATGGAATGCAATGGAATGTGGAATGGAACTAGGAATGGAACGTGCAATGGAAATGAATGTAATGTGGAGTGGATTATGGAATGGAATGGAGTGGAACGTGGAATAGAACGTGGAATTGAATGTGGAATGGAACGTGGAATGGAATGTGGATTGCAATGTGGAATGGAATGGAATGGAAAGCAATGTGGAATGGAATTTAATGGAATGGATTGGAATGGAAAGTGGAATGGAATGGAATGGAATGTGGAATGGAAGGTAGTGTGGAAAGGAACGTAATGGAATGTGGAATGGAATGTGGAATGTAAAGTGGAATGGATTGGAATGGAATGTGGAATGGAATGGAATGGAATGGAATGGAATGTGGAATGGAATGGAATGGAATGTGGAATGAAATGGAATGGAATGTGGAATTGAATGGAATGGAATTTGGAATGGAATGGAATGGAACGTGGAATGGAATGGAATGGAAGGTGGAATGGAATGCAATGCAACGTCGAATGAATCAGAAGGGAATGTGGGAATGGAACGTGAAGTGGAATGGATTGGAATGGAATGGAATGGAAAGTGCAATGGAATGGAATCTGGAATGGAATAGAATGTGGAATGGATTGGAATGGAATGGGGAATGCAATGTGGAACGGAATGGAACGGAAAGTGGAATGAAAAGGAATGTGGAGTGGAATGGAATGCAGAATGGAATGTGGAATGGAATGTGGAATGCAATGCAATGGAATTGAATGGAATGTGGAATGGAAAGGAATGGAACTTGGAAAACAATACAATTGAATGGAGTGTGAAATGGAATGGAAAGGAATGAGGAATGGAAGGGAATGGTATCTGGAATGGAATAGAATGTGGAAACGAATGGAATGGAATATGGAATGCAATGTGGAATGGTGTGGAATGGAAAGTCGAATGGAAGGGAAACGAATGTGCAATGCGAAGTGGAAAGTCCTGGAACGGAATTTGGAACGGAATGTGGAAGGGAAAATAATGGAATGTGGAATGCAATGGAATGGGATGGAATGTGGAATGGGATGGAATGTGGAATGGGATGGAATATGGAATGGAATGGAATGGAATGTAACAGCATGTGGAAAGGAATGGAATGAAATGGAATGTGGAATGGAATGGAAAGGAATTGAAAGTGGAATTGAATGGAGTGGAATGTGGAAAGCAATGGATTGGAATGTGGAATGCAATGTGGAATGGAATGGAATGGAATGTGGAATGGAATGTGGAATGGAAATGAATGTGGAATTGAAAGGAATGGAATGTGGAATAGAATGCAATGGAATAGAATGTGAAATGGAAATAGAAGGGAATGTTTAAAGGAATGGAATGGAATGTGGAATGGAACAGAACGGAGTGTGGAATGGAATGGAGTGGAATATGGAATAGAATGTGGAATGTAAAGGAATGGAATGTGGAATGGATTGGAACGGAATGAGGAATGTAAAGTGAAATGGCTTCGTATGGAATGTGAAATGTAATAGAATGGAAAGTGGGATGGAATGTGGAACGGAATGGAACCAAATGGAGTCAAATATGGAATGAAATGGAATGGAATGTTAAATGGAAGTAGAATTGAATGTTTAATGGTATGGAATGGAATGTGAAATGGAATGGAATGGAATGGAAAGTGGATTGGAAGTTGGAATGGAATGGAATGGAATGGAATGTGGAATGGTTTGGAATGGAATGTGGAATGGAATGTGAAATGGAATGGAATGGAATGGAAAGTGGATTGGAAGGTGGAATGGAATGGAATGGAATGGAATGTGGAATGGATTGGAATGGAATGTGGAATGTAATGTGGATTGGAAAGTAAGGGAAACTGGAATGGAATGTTGAATGGGATGATATGGAATGTGTAATGGAATGTGGAATACAATGGAATGGAATGCGGAATGGAATGTGGAATGGAATGGAATGTGGAATGCAATGTGGAATGGAATGGAATTCAATGTGGAATGGTATGTGGAAAGGAACGTCGAATGGAATGGAATCGAATGTGGAATGGAATGGAATAGAATGTTGAATGGAATGTGGAATGGAACGAAATGGAATGCAATGTGGAATGGAATGGAACGGAATGGAATGTGGAATGGAATGGAATGGGATATGGAATGAAATGTGGAATGGAATGGAATGGAATGTGGAATGGAATGGAATGCAATCTGGAATGCAATGTGGAATGGAATGGAATGGAATGTGGAACGGAATGGAATGGAAAGTGGAATGCAATGTGGAATGGAATGGAATGTGGAATGCAATGTGGAATGGAATGGAATGGAATGTGGAATTTAATGGAATGCAATCTGGAATGCAATGTGGAATGGAATGGAAAAGAATGTGGAATCCAATGTGCAACGAAATGGAACGAGGAATGGAATGGAATGGAATGGAACGGAATGTGGAATGGAATGGAATGCAATGTGGAATGGAATGGAATGGAAAGTGGGATGGAATGTGGAATGGATTGGAAGGGATTAGAATGGAAAATGGAATGTAATGGAATGTAATGGATTTTGAAATGAAAATAAAATGGAATGTTTAATGGAATGGAATGCAATGTGGAATGGAATGTATTGGAATGTGGAATGGAATGGAATGCAATGTGGAATGGAAGCTGGAAAGAAATGGAATGTGGAATGGAATGGAATGCAATGCGGAAAGGAAAGGAATGGAAGGGAAGGTGGAAAGCAATTTAATGGAATGGAGTGGAAACTTCATTGGAGTTGAATGGAATGTGGAATTGAATGGAATGGAATGCAGAACGGAATGAAATGTGGAAAGCAATTTAATGGAATGGAGTGGGACACTCATTGGAGTGGAATGGAATGTGCAATGCATTCTGGTATGGGACGTGGAATGGAATGGAATCAAATCGAATGGAATGTGGAAGGCAATGGAATGGAATGGAATGGAATGTGGAATGGAATGTAATAGAATGGAATGTGGAATGGAATGGAATGGAATGGAGTGTTTAATGGAATGGAATGGAATGTGGAAAGGAATGGAATGAAATGTGGAAAGGAATGGAATGGAATGTGCAATGGAATGAAATGGAATGTGGAATGGAATGAAAAGGAACGTGGAATGGCATGGAATGGAATGTGGAATGCAACGTGGAATTCAATGGAAAGGAAAGGAATTTGGAATGGAATGTAGAATGGAACATGGAAAGGAAAGGAATGGAATGGAATGTGGAAAGGAATGGAATGGAATGGAATGTGGAATTCAATGGAATGTAATGGAATATGGAATGGAATGGAATGGAATGGAATGTGGAATGGAATGGAATGTGGAATGGAACGTGGAATGGAATGGAATGGAACTTGGAATGGAATGCAAAGAAATGTGAAATGGAAGGTGGAATAGAATGGAATGGAACATGGAAATGAATGGAATGGAACATGAAATGGAATGGAATGGAACTTGGAATGGAATGGAACGCAATGTGGAATGGAATGGAATGGAAAGTGGAATGTGATGGAATTTAAAGTGAAATGCAATGGAATGAAATGTGAAATGGAATGGAATGGCATGGAATGTGGAATGGAATGTGGAAAGGAATGGCATACAATACGTAATAGAACGGAATTGAATGTGGAATGGAACGAGGATTTGAATGTGCAATGGAAATGAATGGAATGTGGAATCGATTGTGGAATGGAATGGAATGGAATGTGGAATAGAACGTGGAATGGAATGTGGGATGGAATGTGTAATGGAATGCAAAGGAATGTGGAATGGAACTAGGAATGGAACGTGCAATGGAAATGAATGTAATGTGGAGTGGATTGTGGAATGGAATGGAGTGGAACGTGGAATAGAACGTGAAATTGAATGTGGAATGGAACGTGGAATGGAATGTGGATTGCAATGTGGAATGGAATGGAATGGAATGCAATGTGGAATGGAATTTAATGGAAAGGAATGGAATGGAAAGTGGAATGGAATGGAATGGAATGTGGAATGGAATGGAATGGAATGTGGAATGGAATGGAATGGAATGTGGAATGGAATGGAATGGAATGTGAAATGAAATGGAATGGAATGTGAAATGAAATGGAATGGAATGTGGAATTGAATGGAATGTAATTTGGAATGGAATGGAATGCAGTGTGTAATGGAATTGAATGGAATATAATTTGGAATGGAATGGAATGCAGTGTGTAATGGAATTGAATCGAATGTGGAATTGAATGCAATGGAATGTGGAATGGAATGTAATTGAAAATAGAATGGAATGGAATGTGGAATGGAAAGTGGAGTGGAATTGAATGGAATGTGGAATGGAATGGAATGGAATGGAAAATGGAGTGGAATTGAATGGAATTTGGAATGGAATGGAATGGAATGGAAAGGAATGGAATGGAATGGAATGGAAAGGAATGGAATTGAATGGAATGGAATGTGGAATGCAATGGAATGGAAATTTGGAATAGAATGGAAGGGAATGGAATGTGGAATGGAATGGAATGTGGAATGGAATGGAATTGAATATGGAATGGAATGGCATGGAATGTCGATTGGAATGGAATGGAATGTGGAATGGAATGGAATGCAATGTGGAAAGGAAAGGAATGGAATGTGGAATGGAATGGAATTGAACGGAATGTGGAACGGAATGGAATGTGGAATAGAATGGAATGAAATGTGGAATGGAATCTGGAAAGGAAGGCAATGAAATGTGGAATGGAATGGAATGGAATATGGAATGTAATGTGGAATGGAATGAGGAATGGAAACTGTAACGGAATGGAATGGAATGTGGAATGGAACGTGGAATGGAATGTGGAATGGAATGCGGAATGGAATGTGGTATGGAATGGAATGTGGAATGGAATGTGAAATGGAGTGTAAAGGAATGCAAAGTGTAATGGAATGGAATGGAAAGTGGGGACGGAATGGAATGGAATAGAATGGAATGTGGAATGGAATGGAATGGAATGTGGAACATAACATGGAATGGAATGGTATGGAATGTGGAACATAACATGGAATGGAATGGAATGGAATGTGGAACGCAGTGGAATGGAATGTGGAATTGAATGTTGTGGAATGGAATGGAATGAAATATGGAATGCAATGGAATGCAATCAGGAAAGGAATGCAATGTGGAATGGAATGTGGAATGGAATGGAATGGAATGTGGAATGAAATGCAAGGGGATAGAATGTGGAATGGAGTGGAACGGAAAGTGGAATGGAATAGAATGTAATGCGGAAGTGAATGGAATGGAATGGAATGTGGAATGGAATGTAAAATGGAATATGGAATGCAATGTGGAACTGAAGGGAATGGAATTTGGAATTGAATGAGCAATTGAAAGGAACTCGATGTGGAAAAGAATGTTGAATGGTATCGAATGGAATTTGGAAAAGAATGTGCAGTCCAATGGAATGGAATGTGGAATGGAATGGAATGGAATGTGGAATGGAATGTGGAATGCAATGGAATGGAATGTGGAACAGAATGGAATGGAATGGAATAGAATGTGGAACAGAATGGAATGTGGAATGGAATGTGTAATGGAATGGAGTGGAATGTGGAATGGAAGGTGTAGTGGAATGGAATGCATTGTGCAAAGGAATGGAATATAATGTTAATTAACATGGAATGGTATGAAATGGAATGTGGAATGGAATGGAATGCTGTGTGGGAAGCAAAGTGGAATGGAATGGAATGGAATGTGGAATGCAATGTGGAATGGAATGGAATGGAATGTGAAATGGAATGTGGAATGGAATGGAATATAACGTGAAATGGAATGGAAGGAAAAGTGGAATGGAATGGAATGGAATGTGCAATGGAATGTGGAATTGAATGGAATGTAATGTTTAATGGAAACTGGAATGGAAGGTGGAATGGAATTTAATGCAAAGTGGAATGGAACGCACAAGGGAATGTAGACTTTAAAGGAATGTAACATGGAATAGAAAGTGGAATGTAACGTATAACTTAATGGAATGGAACGTGGAATGGCATGGAATGTAGAGTGAACTGAGGAATGGAATGAAATGGAATGGAATGGAATGGAATGGAATGTGGAATGGAATGGAATGGAATGTGCAATGGTATAGAATGGAATGTGCAATGGAATGTGGAATGGAATGGAATGGATTGGAATGAAATGGAATGTGGAATGCAATGGAAAGGAGTATGGACTGGAATGTGGAATGGAATAGAATGGAATGTGGAATGCAATGGAATGGAATTTGGAATGGAATGTGGAAAAGAATGTAATGGAATGTGGAATGGAATGTGGAATGGAATGCAATGGAAAGTGGAAAGCAATGCAATGCAATGTGGAATGGAATGGAATGGCATATGGAATTCAATGGAATGGAAGATTGAATGGACAGCAATTTAACATGGAATGGAAAGTGGGATGGAACGTGGAATGGAATGTGGAATGGAAAATGGAACGGAACTTGGAATGGAAAGTGGGATGGAAAGTGGAATGGATCGTGGAATAGAACGTCGAAGGAAATGGAATGGAAAGTGGAATGGAATGGAACGGAAAGTGGAATGGAAAGGAATTGAATGGAATGGAATGTGGAATGGAATGGATTGGAATAGAAGGTGGAATGTGGAATGGAAAGGAATGGAATGTGGAAAGGAATGTGGAATTGAAAGTTTAAAGGAATGGAATTGAGTGGTATGGAATGGAATGTATAATGGAATGAAATGCAATGTGGAAAGGAGTGGAATGGAATGGAAAGTGGAATGGAATGGAAATGAATACGGAATAGATTGGAAAGGAATGTGGAATAGAATTGAATGGATTGAGGAATGGAATGGAATGGAATGGAATGGAAACGAACGTGAAATGGAATGGAATGGAATGTGGAATGGAATGTGGAATGTGATCAAGTGGAATTAAATGGAATGTGAAATGGAATTGAATGGAATGTGGAACGGTATGGAACGGAATGTGGAAAGGAATGGAAATTGGAATGGAATGGATTGTGGAATGGAATGAAATGGAATGGAATTTGAAATGCAATGGAATAGAATGTGGATCAGAATGGAACGGAATGTGGAATAGAAAGTGAAATGGAATATAATGGAATGTGGAATGGAATATGAAATGGAATGGAATGAATGCAATCTGGAATGGAATGTGGAATAGAATTTGGAATGGAATGTGGAATGGAATGTGGAATGGAATGGAATGGAATTTGGAATGGGATTTGTAATGGAATGGAATGGAATGTGGAATGGAATGGAATGGAATGGAATGTGGAAAGAAATGCAATGCAATTTGGAATGGAGTGGAAGGGAATATGGAATGGAATGGAATGGGATGTGGAATGGACTGGAATTGCACATGGAATGGAAAATGGGATGAAACTTGGAATGGAATGCGGAAAGGAAAATGGAATGGAACGTGGAATGGAAGGTGGGATGGAACATGGAATGGAACATGGAATGGAACGTGGAAGGGAACGGAATGGAAGGTGCAATGGAATGGAGTGGAATGTGGACTGAAATGGAAATAAATGTAATGGAAATTGGAAAGGAATGGACTGGAATGTGGGGTGGAATGTGGAATGGAATGGAATGGAATGTGGACTGGAATGTGGAACGGAATCTGGAATGGAATGGAATGCTATGGAATGGAACGTGGAATGGAATGAAATGGAATGAAGGCAATCTGGAATGGAATGTGGAATGGAATTTGGAATGGAATGTGGAATGCAATGGAAAGGAATATGGATTGGAATGCGGAATGGAATGCAATGGAATGTGGAATGGAATGTGGAATGGAATGGAATGTGGAAAGCAATGCAATGCTATGTGGAATGGAGTGGAATGGAATATGGAAAGGAACGGAATGGAATGTGGAATGGACTGGATTTGATCATGGAATGGAACATGGGATGGAACGTGGAATGGAATGGGGAAAGGGGAATGGAATGTTGAAAGGGAAATGGAATGCAACGTGGAATGGAAAGTGGGATGGGAATTGGAATGGAATGTGCAATGGAACGTGGAAGGGAATGGAATGGATGGTGGAATGGAATGGAAATGAATGGAATGGAAATAGGAATGGAATAGACTGGAATGTAGGGTGGAATGTGTAATGGAATGGAATGGAATATGGAATGGAATATGGAATGGAATATGGAATGGAATGGAATGGTATGGAATGGAATGAGGAATGGAATGAAATGGAATGTGGAAAGGAATGGCATATAATGGAATGTGGAATAGAATGGAACGGAATTCGAAACAGAATGGAAAGTAATGTGGAATAGAATGGAACGGATTGTGGAATGGAATGGAATGGAACGTGAAATTGAATGGAATGGAGTGTGGAACGGAGTGTGGAATGGAATGGAATGGAATGGAATGGAATGGAATGGAATGGAAAGGAATGTGGAATGGAATGGAATGGAATGGAATGGAATGTGAAATGGTATGGAATGGAATGGAACGAAATGGAATGGAAATGAATGGAATGTTGAATGGAACGAAATGGTATTTGGAATGGAATGAAATGGAAAGTGGAATGGAATGTGGAATTGAATGGAAAGAAATGTGAAATGGAATGGAATGGAGTGGAATGTTGAATGGAATGGAATGGATTGTGGAATGGAATGCAATGGAATGTGGAATGGAATGGAAAGTTAAAAGGAATGGAATGGAATGTGGAATGGAATGGAATGGATTTTGGAATGGAAAGAAATGGAATGTGGATTGGAAAGTCGAATGGAAAGGAATGTGCAATGGAATAGAATGGAATCCAGAATGGAATGCGGAATGAATTGGAATTGAATGTGGAATGGTATTTGGTATGGAATGGAATGGAAAATGCAACGGAACGGAATGGATTGTGGAATGGAATTGAATGGAATGGTTTAGAATGTGGAATGGAATGTGGAATGGACTGGAATTGAACATGGAATGGAAGCTGGGGTGGAACGTGGAATGGGAATTGAAATGGAAAGTGCAATGGAAAGTGAAATGGAACGTGGGATGGAAGGTGGAATGCAAAGTGGAATGGAACGTGGAAGGGAATGGAACGGAAGGTGGAATGGAATGGAAAGCAATGTGGAATGGAATGGAATGGCACTTGGAATACAATGTGGAATGGAATGAAGTGGAATGTGGAAGGGAATGTGGACTGCAATGGAATGCAAAGTGGAAAGCAATGCAAAGCAATGAGGAATGGAATCGAATGGAATATGGAATGGAGAGGAATGGAATGTGGAATGGACTGGAATTGAACGTGAAATGGAACATGGATGAGAATGTGGAATGGAACATGGAACGGAACATGGAATGGAACATGGAAGATAATGGAATGGAGGGTGGAATGGAATGGAATGGAGTTTGGAATGGAATGGAAAGGAATGCAATGGAAAGTGGAATGGAATGGAATGTGGAATGGAATGGAATTTGGAATGGAATGGATTAGAATGTAGAGTGGAAAGTGGAATGGAATGGAATGGAATGTGGAATGGAACGTGGAAAGGAATGTGGAATGGAATGGAATGGTCCGCAATGGAATGTGGAATGAAAAGAAATGGAATGTGGAAACGAATGGAACGGAATGGAATGTTGAATGGAATGGAATGGAATGCTGAATGGAATGGAACGGAATGGAATGGAATGTGAAATGGAATGGAATGGAATGTGGAATGGAATGTAGAATGGAATGGAATGGAATGTGGAATGGAATGGAATCGAATGTGGAATGGAATGAAATGGAAAGTGGAATGGTACGGAATGTAAAGTGGAATGGAATGGAATGTGGAATGAAAAGTTTAATGGAATGGAATGGAATGTGGAATGGAAAGCGGAATGCAATGCAATGCAATGTGGAATGGAATGCAATGCATTATGTGCATTATGTGCATTATGGGCATAATGCAATGCATTATGTGCATTATGTGCAATGCATTATGTGCATTATATGCAATGTGGAATGCAATGCAATGCAATGCAATATGGAAAGGAATGGAATGGAATGCGGAATGGAATGGAGTGGAATGTGGAATGGAATGGTACGGAATGTGGAATGGAATGTGGAATGGAATGAAATGTGGAATGGAATATGGAATGGAATGGAATGGAATGTGGAAAGAATGGAATGTGGAAAGGAATGGAATGGAATGTGGAATAGATTGTGGAATGGAACAGAATGCATTGTGAAATGCAATGGAATGGAATGTGGAATTGAATGTGGAATGGATTGTAATGCAATGTGGAATGGAATGTGGAATGGAATGGAATGGAATATGGAATGGGATGTGGAATGGTATCTTTAATGGAATCTGGAATGGAATGTGGAACAGAATGTGGAATGGAAAGGGGAATGGAATGGAATGGAATTTGGAATGGAATGTGGAAAGGACTGGAATGGAATGTGGAATGGAATGTGGAATGGAATGCAATGGAACGTGGAAAGCAATGAAATGCAATGTGGAATGGAATGGAATGGAATATGAAATGAAATGGAATGGAATGTGGAATGGACCGGAATTGAAAATGGATTGGAAAGTGCTACGGAATGTGGAATGCAAGGACGAATGGGAAATGGAATGGAAAGTGTAATGGAAAGTGGCATGGAACGTGGAATGGAACGTGGAATGGAATGTGCAATAGAATGGAATGGAAGGTGGAATGGAATTGTATGGAATGTGGAATGGAATGGAAAGGAATGCAATGGAATATGGAATGTAATGGATAAGAATGTAGAGTGGATTGTGAAATGCAATAGAATGGAAAGTGGAATGCAATGTAGAAGGGAATGTGGAATGGATTGGAATGGTCCGCAATGGAATGTGGAATGGAAAGTAATGGAATGTGAAAAGGAATGGAATGGAATGGAATGAGGAATTAAATGGAATGGATTGCAGAATGAAATGGAATGGAATGTGAAATGGAATGGAAAGGAATGTGGAACAGAATGTGAAATGGAATGGAATGGGATGTGGAATGCAATGTGGAAAGGAATGGAATGGAATCTGGAATGGAAAGGAATGTAATGTTGAATGGTATGAAATGTAATGTGGAATGAAATGGAAAGTGGAATGGAATGCAACGGAATGTGGAATGGAATGCGGAATGGAATGTGGAATGGAATGTAATGGAATTAGGAATGGAATGTGGAATTGAAAGTGAAACGGAATGTAATGGAATTTGTAATGGAATGTGGAATGTAATAGAATGGAATATGGAATGCAATGGAATAGAATGTGGAATGGAATGAGTAATGGAATGTGGAATGGAATGTGGAATGGAATGGAATGGAATTGAATGTGGAATGGAATGGAATGTAATGTAGAATGCAGTGTGAAATGGAAATTGGAATGGAATGTGGAATGGAATATGCAAAGGAGTGTGGAATGGAAAGAGGAAAGGAATGGAATGCAATTTGGAATGGAATCTGGAATGGAATAGAATGGAATGTGGAATGGAATGCGGAATGGAATGGAATGGAATGTGGAAAGCAATGCAATGCAATGCAGAATGGAATGGAATGGGATATGGAATGGAATGGAGTGAAATGTGGAATGGACTGGAATTGAACTTGGAATGGAATGTGGGATGTAACGTGGAAAGGAATGTGGAATGGAAAATGGAATGGAAAGTGGAATGGAAAGTGGGATGGAACGTGGAATGGAACGTCGAAGGGAATGGAATGGAAGGTGGACTGGAAGGGAATGGAATGTGGAATGGAATGGATTAGAATATAGGGTGGAATGTGTAATGGAATGGAATGGAATGTGGAATAGAATCTGGATTGGAAAGTGGAATTGAATGGAGTGGTATGGAATGGAATCTGGAATGGAATGAAATGGAATGTAGAATGGAATGTGTAAGGGAATGAAATGGAATGTGTAAAGTAATTTAATGGAATAGAATGTGGAATGCAACGGAATTGAATTTGGAATGGAATGGAATGGAATGTGGAATAGAATGGAATGGATTGGGGAATGGAATGGAATGGAATGGAAAGGAACGTGAAATGGAAAGGAATGGAATGTGGAACGGAATGTGGAATGTAATGAAATGGAATGTGGAATGGAATGGAATGGAATGTGGAATGGTATGCAATGGAATGTGGAATGGAATTGAAAGTGAAATGGAATGGAATGTGGAATGAAGCGAAATGCAACGGAATTTCAAATGGAATAGAATAGAACGTGGAACGGAATGGAATGGAATGTGGAACGGAAAGTGGAATGGAATATAATGGAATGTGGAATGGAATATGAAATTGAATGGAATGAATGTATTCTGAAATGGAATGTGGAATGGAATTTGGAATGAATGTTGAACAGAATGTGGAATGGAATGGAATGGAATTTGGAATGGAACGTGGAATGGAATGCAATGAAATGTTGAATGGAATGTGGAATGGAATGGAATGGAATGGAATGCGGAAGGCAATGCAATGCAATGTGGAATGGAGTGGAATGGAATATGGAATGGAATGGAATGGAATGTGGAATGCACTGGAATTGAACATGGAATGGAACGTGTGATGGAATGTGGAATGGAATGGGGAATGGAAAATTGAATGTAACATGGAATGGAAAGTGGGATGGAACGTGGAATGGAACGTGGAATGGAACGTGGAAGGGAATGTAATGAAAGGTGCAATGGAATGGAATGGAATGTGGAATGGTATGGAAATGAATGAAATGGAATGTGGAATGGAACGGACTGCAATGTAGGGTGGAATGTTGAATGGAAGGTAATGGAAAGTGGAATGGATTGTGCAATGGAATGTGGAATGCAATGGAGCGGTATGGAATAGAATGTGGAATGGAATGAAATGGAATGTGAAAGGAATGGCATAGAATTGAATGTGGAATGGAATGGAATGGAATTCGGAATAGAATGGAATGGAATGTGCAATAGAATGGAATGAATTATGGAATGGAATGGAATGGAACGGAACTTGGAATGGAATGGAATGCAACGTGAAAGAGAGTGGAATGGAAATTGGAATGGAATAGAATGGAACGTGGAACGGAATGGAACAGAATGTAACGTGGAATGGAATGGAAGGGAATGGAATGTGGAATGTGATGGAATTGAAAGAGGAATGCAAGGAAATGCAATGTGGAATGGAATGGAATGGCATGGAATCTGAAAAGGAATCTGAAATGGATTGGCATGCAATGCGGAATGGAATGGAATGGAATGGAATGTGGAATGGAATGGAAAGGACTGTTGAATCTAATGTGGAATGGAATGGAAGGGAATGTGGAAGGGAAAGTGGAATGGAATGCAATGGAATGTAGAATGGAAAAGATTGGAATTTGGAATGGAAAGTGGATTGGAATGGAATGGAATGTGGAATGGAATGGAATGGAATGTTGAATGTAATGGAACAGGACGTGAAATGGAATGTGGAATTTATCGTGGAATGGAAAGTGAAATGGAACGTGCAATGGAAAGTGGAATGGAATGGAAGGGAATATGGAATGAAATGCGGAATATAATGGATTGGAATGTGGAATGCAATGTGAAATGGAATGGAATGGAACGTGGAATGGAATGGAAACGAATGTGGAATGGAATGTGGAATGGAACGTGCAATGAAATCGAATGGAATGTGGAATGGAGTTTGGAATGCAGAGGAATGGAATGTGGAATTGAATGTGGAATGGAAAGGAAATCAATGTGCAATGCAATGAAATGGAATGTGGAATGAGATGGAATGGAATGTGGAATGGAATGTGGAACGGAATGGAATGGTATGTGGAATGGAATGTGGAATGGAATGGAATGGAATGGAATTGAATTTGAAATGGAATCGAATGGAATGTTAAATGCAATGGAATGGAATGTGGAAAGGAATTCAATGGAATGTGGAATGGAACAGAATTGAATGTGGGATGAAAGGTGGAAAGGAATGGAATGTGGAATGGAATGGAATGGAATGGAATGGAATACGGAATGGAATTGAATGTGGAATGGAAGGGAATGGAATGTGGAATGAAATGTGAAATAGAATGGAATGGAATGGGAACTGCAATGGAATGGAAGGTCGAAAGGAATCGAATGCAATGTGGAATGGAATGAGGAATGGAATGTAAAGGATTGTGGAATAGAATGGAATGGAATGTGGAATGGAAAGTGGAATGGAATTGAATGGAAAGTGGAATGGAATGGAAAGGAATCTGGAATGGAATGGAATGGAATGGAATGTGGAATGGAACGTGAAATGAAATCGAATGGAATGTGGAATGGAATTTGGAATGGAAAAGAATGGAATGTGGAATTGAATGTGGAATGGAAAGGAATGGTATGCGGAATGGAATGTGGAATGCAATGAAATGGAATGTGGAATGAGATGCATTGTAATGTGGAATGGAATGTGGAACGGAATGGAATGGTATGTGGAATGGAATGGGAATGCTTGTAATTTAATGTGCAATGGAATGGAATGGAATTAGAATGGAATGTGGAATGCAACGTAATGGAAAGTGTAATGAAATATGGAATGGGATGGAATCGAATGTGGAATGGAATGTGGAATGGAATGGAATGGAATGCAGAATGGAATGTGGAATTGAATGGAAAGGAATGTGGAATGGAATGTGGAATGGAATGGAATGGAATGTGGAATGGTATGTGGAATGGAATGTGAAATGCAACGGAATGGAATGTGGAATGGAATGGAATGGAATGTGTAGTGGTATAGAATGGAATGTGGAAAGGAACGTCTACTGGAACGGAATGTGGAATGGAATGGAATGGAATGGTATACGGAATGGAATTGAATGTGGAATGGAATGGAATGTGGAATGGAATGTGGAATGGAATGGAATACAATGTGTACTGCAATGGAATGGAATGTCGAAAGGAATGGAATGGAATGTGGAATGGAATGTGAAATTGGATGGAATGGAATGTGTAATGGAATGTTGAATGGAATGAAATGGGCTGCAGAATGGAATGTGGAATGGAAAGCAGTGGAATGTGGAATGGTATATGAAATGTAATGGAATGAAATTTGGAATGGAACGTGGAATGGAACTTCAAATGGAACATGAAATGGATTGTGGAATGGAGTGGAATGGAACGTGGAATGTAACGTCAAATGGAACATGGAATAGAAGGTGGAAAGGAATGGAATGCAATGTGGAATTGAATTGAATGTGGATTGGAATGGAATGTGGAATCGATTGGAATGAAATGTGGAATGGAATGTAGAAAGGTTTGGAATATGGAATGGTAAGTGGAATGGAATTCAATGGACTTTGGAATGGAATGTGGAATGGAATGGAATGGAATGGAATGTGGAATGGAATGGAATGTGGAATGGAATGTGCAATGGATTGTGGAATGGAATGGAATGAATTTGGAATGGATTGTAATGGAATGTGGAATGGAATGTGTTATGTAATGAAATAGAATAAGAAATAGAATGGAATGGAAAGTGTGATGGAATGCAGAATGGAATGGAATGGAATGAGGAATGCAATGGAATGTAACGGAATGAGAAATGGAAATAGAATGGAATGTTTAATTGAATGGAATGGAACGTGAAAGGGAATGTGGAAAAGAGTGGAATGGAATATGGAAAGGAATGTGGAATGGATGGTGGAATGGAACGTTCGATCGATTGTGGAAAGGAATGTGGAAAGGAATGTGGAAAGGAATGTGGAATGGAATGTGGAATGGAATGGAATGGAATGGAATGGAATGTGTAATGGAATCGAATGGAATGGAAAGTGTAATGGAATGGAATGCAACGGAATGTGGAACGGAATGGAATGGTATGTGGAATGGAATGTGGAAAGGAATGGAATGGAGTGGAATTGAATTTGAAATGGAATCGAATGGAATGTGGAACGGAATGGAATGGAGTGGAATTGCATTCGAAATGGAATCGAATGGAATGTTAAATGCAATGGAAGGGAATGTGGAATGGAATTCAATGGAATGTGGAATGGAATAGAATGGAATGTGGGATGGAAGGTGGAAAGGAATGGAATGTGGAATGGAATGGAATGGAATGGAATGGAATGGAATACGGAATGGAATTGAATGTGGAATGGAAGGGATTGGAATATGGAATGAAATGTGGAACAGAATGGAATGGAATGTGAACTGCAATGGAATGGAAGGTCGAAAGGAATCGAAGGCAATGTGGAATGGAATGTGGAATGGAATGTAAAGGATTGTGGAATAGAATGGAATGAAATGTGGAATGGAATGGAAATGAATCTGGAATGGAATGGAATGGAATGTGGAATGGAATGGAATGTGGAATGGAAAGTGGAATGAAATCGAATGGAATGTGGAATGGAATTTGGAATGGAAAAAAATGGAATGTGGAATTGAATGTGGAATGGAAAGGAATGGTATGTGGAACAGAATGTGGAATGCAATGAAATGGAATGTGGAATGAGATGCATTGGAAAGTGGAATGGAATGTGTAACGGAATGGAATGGTATGTGGAATGGAATGGGAATGCTTGTAATTTAATGTGCAATGGAATGGAATGGAATTAGAATGGAATGTGGAATGCAACGTAATGGAAAGTGAAATAGAATACGGAATGGGATGGAATGGAATGTGGAATGGAATGTGGAATGGAATGGAATGGAATGCAGAATGGAATGTGGAATTGAATGGAATGGAATGTGGAATGGAATGTGGAATGGAATGGAATGGAATGTGGAATGGTTTGTGGAATGGAATGTGAAATGCAACGGAATGGAATGTGGAACGTAATGGAATGGAATGTGTAGTGGTATAGAATGGAATGTGGAAACGAACGTCTACTGGAACGGAATGTGGAATGGAATGGAATGGAATGGTATACGGAATGGAATTGAATGTGGAATGGAATGGAATGGAATGTGGAATGGAATGGAATGCAATGTGTACTGCAAGGGAATGGAATGTCAAAAGGAAAGGAATGGAATGTGGAATGGAATGCGAAATGGGATGGAATGGAATGTGGAATGGAATGTTGAATGAAATGGAATGGGCTGCAGAATGGAATGTGGAATGGAATAGAGTGGAATGTGGAATGGTATATGAAATGGAATGGAATGAAATTTGGAAGGGAACGTGGAATGGAACTTCAAATGGAACATGAAATGGATTGTGGAATGGAGTGGAGTGGAACGTGGAATGTAACGTCAAATGGAACGTGGAATAGAAGGTGGAAAGGAATGGTATGCAATGTGGAATTGAACTGAATGTGGATTGGAATGGAATGTGGAATCGATTGGAATGAAATGTGGAATGGAATGTAGAATGGTTTGGAATCTGGAATGATATGTGGAATGGAATTCAATGGACTTTGGAATGGAATGGAATGGAATGGAATGTGGAATGGAATGGAATGTGGAATGGAATGTGCAATGGATTGTGGAATGGAATGGAATGGAATTTGGAATGGATTGTAAAGGAAAGTGGAACGGAATGTGTTATGTAATGGAATGGAATATGAAATAGAATGGAATGGAAAGTGTGACAGAATGCAGAATGGAATGGAATGGAATGTGGAATGCAATGGAATGTAACGGAATGTGAAATGGAAATAGAATGGAATGTTTAATTGAATGGAATGGAACGTGGAATGGAATGTGGAAAGGAGTGGAATGGAATATGGAATGGAATGTAGAATGGATGGTGGAATGGAACGTTGGATGCATCGTGGAAAGGAAAGTGGAAAGGAATGTGGAATGGAATGTGGAATGGAATGGAATGGAATGCAATGGAAGGTGTAATGGAATCGAATGGAATGGAAAGTGGAATGGAATGGAATAGAATGTGGAATGGAAGGGAATGGAACCTGGGATTGAATGTGGAATAGAATGGAATGGAACGCAGAATGGTATAAGAAATGGAATGGAATAAATTGTGGAATAGAACGTGGAATGGAACGTGGAATGGAAAGTGGAATGGAACGCAGAGTGGCACGTGGAATGGAATGTGGAATGGAATGGAATGGAATGTTTAATGAAAGTGGAATGGAATTGAATGGAATGTGGAATGGAAAGGAAGGGAACGTTAAATCGAATGTGGATAGGAATGGAAAGGACTGCGGAATTGATTGGAATGGAATGTGGAATGGAATGGGGAATGGTTTGGAATGTGGGATGGTATGTGGAAAGGAATGCAATGAAATGTGCAATGGAATGGAATGGAATGGAATGTGGAATGGAAAGTTGAATGGAATGGAATGGAATGAAATGTGGAATGGAACGGAATGGAATGTGGAATGGTACGTGGAATGCAATGGAATGGAATGTGCAACGGAATGTGGAATGGAATGGAATGGAATGTGGAATGGAATGGAATGTGGAATGCAATGGAATGGAATTTGGAATGGAATGTGGAATGTAATGGAATGGAATGTGGAATGAAAATCAAAGGAATGTTTAATGGAATGGAAAGGAATCTGGAATGCACTCTGGAATGGAATGGAATGGAATGTGGGATGAAACGTGGAATGGAATGGAATGGAATGGAATGGAATGTGGAATTGAATGTGGAATGGAAAGGAATGGAATGTGGAAAGGAATGCAATGGAATGTAGAAAGGAATGGAATGGAATCGAATAGAATTTGAAATGGAATGGAATGGAATGTGGAATGGAATGGAATGGAATGTGGAATTGAATATGGAATGGAATGGGGTGGAATGTGGAATGCTATATGAAATGGAATGGAATGGAAAGTGGAATAGATTGGAATTTGGAATTGAATGGAATGGAATGTGGAATGCAATGTGGAATGCAATGTAGTGGAACGTGAAATGGAATGTGTACTGGAATGGAGTGGAATGTGGAAAGGAACGCGGAATGGAACCTGGAATGGAATGGGGAACCGAATGTGGAATGGAATGGAATGGAATGTGGAATGGAACGTGGATTGGAACCTAGAAAGGAATGGAATGTGGAATGGAACGTGGAAGGGAACGTGGAATGGAGTTTGTAATGGAACTTGGAACGGAATGTGGAATGGAACGTGGAAAGGAATGTGGAATGGATGGTGGAATGAAACGTTGGATGGAACTTGGAATGGAATGTGGAACGGAATGTGGAATGGAATGTGCAATGGAATGGAATGGAATGTGGAATGAAATGGAATGGAATATGGAATGGAATGTGGAAAGGAGTGGAATGGAATGTGGTATTGATTGGAACGGAATGGAATGTGGAATGGAATGGAATATAATGCATAACGGAATGTGGAATGGAATGGAATGGAACGTCAAATGCAAGGTGGAATGGAATGGGAACTGGAACTTGGAAAGGATCATGTAATGGAAAGTGGAATGGAACATGGAATGGAATGTGGAATGGAATGTGGAATGGAACGCAATGGATAGTGGAATGTAATGGAATGGAATGTGGAGTGGAATGTGGAAAGGAATGGAATGGAATGTGCAATGCTTTGTGGAATGGAGTGCAATGGAACCTGGAATGGAACGTGGAACGGCACGTGGAAAGGAATGGAGTGGCATGGAATGGAATGTGGAATGGAATGATATGGAATGGAACGAGGAATAGAATGGAATGGAATGGAATGGAATATGGAATGGAGTGGAATGGAACCTTGTATTGAAAGTGGAATGGAACGGAATGGAAGGTGGAAAGGTTTGTGAAATGGAATGGAATAAAATGTGGAATAGAACGTGGAATGGAACGTGGAATGGAATATGAAATGGCATTTGGAATGGAATGTTTAAAGGAATGGAATGGAATGTGGAATGGAAAGTGTAATGGAATAGAATGGAATGTGGAATGGAATGGAATGGAATGTGGAGGGGAATTGAATGGCTTGTGGAAAGGAATGGAATGGAAAGGAATGTGGAATGGAAAGCGAAATGAAATGGAATAGAACGTGGAATCAAAAAAATGGAAGGTGGAATAGAACGTGGAATGGAATGGAAGGGAATATGAAATGGAACTTGGAATGGAATGGCGAATGTGTCATGGAATGGAATGGAATGTGGAATGGAATCTGGACCGGAATGTGAAACGGAATGGAATGGAATGTGCAATGGAAAGTGGAATGAAATGGAATGCAATGTGGAAAAGAAAGGAAAGGAATGTGGAATGGATTGGAATGAAATGTGGAATGGAAAGGAATACAACATGGAATGGAACGTGGAATGGCACGCGGAAAGGAAAGTGGACTGGAACGAGGAGTGGAACATGGAAAGAACTGTGGAATGGAATTGAATGCAATGTGGAATGGAATGTGAAATGGAAAGTGGATTGGAATAGAATGGAAGGTGGAATGGAAAGTGAAATAGAATGGAAGAGAATGTGGAGTGGAATGTAATGGATTGTGGAATGGAATGGAATGGAAAGGAAATTGGAAGGGAAAGCAGAAAGAAATGGTATGGAAAGTGTAATAGAATGGAATGGATTGTGGAATGGAAGGTGGAAAGGAATGGAATGGAATGTGGAATGGAAAGTGTAATGGGACGTGGAATGGAATGGCATGTGGAATGGAATGTGGAATGGAATGGAATGGAACGTAGAATGCAACGTGGAATGGAATGGAATGGAATGTGAAATGGAATGTGTAATGGAATGAGGAATGGAAAGTGAAAAGAAATTGAATGTGGACTGGAAAGTAAAGTGGAATGGAATGGAATGGAATGTGGCAAGGAATGCAATGGAATGTGGAATGGAATGGAATGGAATGGAATGTGGAATGGAATGGGATGTGGAACGGAATGGAATGTGGAATGGAAAGGAATGGAATGTGGAAAGCAATGAATTGGAATGTGGAACGCAATGTGGAATGGAATGGAATGGAATGTGGAACGGAATGTGGAATGGAGTGGAATGTGGAATGGAATGGAATGGAATGGAACGAAACGTGTAATGGAGTGGAATGGAAAGGAATATGAAATGGAAATTGAATGGAATGTTTAATGGAATGGAATGGAATGTGGCATGAAATGGAATGGAATGTGGAATGGAATGGAATGTTGAATGGAATGTGGAATGGATTGTGGAATGGAATTGAATGGAATTTGGAATGGATTGTAATGGAATGTATAATGGAATGTGTCATGTAATGGTATGGAATGTGAAATGGAATAGAATGGAAAGTGGGATGGAATGCAGAATCAAATGGAACGGAAAGGAGTGGAATGTGGAATGCAATGGAATGTAACGGAATGTGAAATGGAAATAGAATGAAATGTTTAATGAAATGGAATGGAACGTGGAATGGAATCTGGAAAGGAATGGAATGGAATGTGGAATGGAATGGAATGGAATGGAATGGAATGCAGAATGCAATGGTATGGAACCGAATGGAACGTGGAATGCAATGGAATGTGGAATGTAATGTAATGAAACGTGGAATGGAAAGGAATGGAATGTGGAATGGAACGTGGAATGGAATGGAATGGAAGGGAATATGGAATGGAATGTGGAATGGAACGTGGAATGGAATGTGGAATGCAATGCAATGGAATGGATGGTTTAATAGAATGGAATGGAATGGAAAGGACTGTGGAATGGAATGGAATGGAATGTGAAATGGAACGTGGAATGGAATGGAATGGAACACGAAATGGAATGGAATGGAAAGTGGAATGGTTTGGAAATGAAAGTGGAATGGATTGGAACGTAACGTGGAATGGAATGGAATGGAATGTGGAAAGGAATGGAACTGACTCTGGAATTCAATGGAATGGAATGTGGAATGGAATGTAATGGCACAGAATGTGCAATGGAATGTGGAATGGAATGGCATGGAATATGCAATGCATTGTGGAAAGGAATGGAATGGAACGTGGAACAGAATGTTTTAGGGAAGGTAATGGAATATGGAATGCAATGGAATGGAATGGAATGTGGAATGGAGGCGAATGGACTGGAACGAAATTTGGAATGGAATGCTATGGAATGGAATGAGGAACGGAGTGGTATGGAATGTGAATTGGAATGGACTGGAAAGTGGGATGGAATGTGGAATGGAATGGAAAGGAATGGAGTGGAATGGCGAATGGAATGGAATATACTGGAATGTGAAAAGGAAATAGAATGGAATGTTTATTAGAATGGAATGGAATATACTGGAATGTGAAAAGGAAATAGAATGGAATGTTTATTAGAATGGAATGGAATGTGGAATTGAATGGAAAGGAAAGTGGAATGAAATGGAATGGAACATTGTAATGAAGGTGGAATGTAATGGGAAGGAAAGTGGAATGGAATGCGGAATGGAATGGAATGCAACGTGGAATGCAATGGAATGGAATGGAATGTGGAATGGAATGAAAAGTAATGGATTGTGGAATAGAATGGAATGTAATGGCAAATGTAATGGAATTGAATGTAATGGAACGAGGAATAGAATGGAATGGAAGGTGAAATCTAACATGGAATGGAATGGAATGGAACTTAGAATGGAATGGAATGGAACGTGAAATGGAACGGAATGGAACTTGGAATGGAATGGAACAGAACGTGGAGTGGAATGGAATGGAATGTGGAAAGTAAGGGAACTGAAACTGGAATGCAAAGTAATGGAATATGGAATGGAATGGAATGGCATGGAATGTGGAATGGAATGTGGAATGGAATGGCATTGAATGTGGAATGGAATGGAATGGAATGCCAAATGGAAAGTGGAATGGAATGGAATGAAACGTAGAATGGAATGGAATGTGGAATGGAAGGGAATGGAATCTGGAATGCAATGTGGAATGTTATGGAATGGTATGTGGAATGGAAGAGAATGGTATTTGGAATAGAATGTTGAATGGAATGGAATGCAAATTGGAATGGAATGGAATAGAACGGAGATTGGAACGTGCAATGGAACGTGTAATGGAAAGTGAAATGGAACCTGCAATGGAATGTGGAATGGAATGGAATGGAATGTGGAATGGAATGTGTAATGGAATGGAATTGAATGGAATGGAATGTGGAATGAAATGTGGAATGGAATGGAAATGAATGGAATTTGAAATGGAATAGAATGGAATGTAGAATGGATTGGAATGGAATGGAATGGATTGTGGAATGGAAACGAATGGAATGTGGAATGGAATATGAAATGGAATGTCATGGATCATGGAATGGAACGTGGAATGGAACGTGGATTGGACAGTGAAATGGAACTTGGAAGGGAATGCAACGCAACGTGGAATGAAATGGAATTGAAAGTGGTATGGAATGGAAAGGAATGTGCAATGTAACTGAACGGAATATGGAAGGCAATGTGGAATGGAATGGAAAGGAATTTGGAATGGAAAGTGGAATGGAGTGGAATGGAATGTGGAATGGAAAGGAATGGAATTTGTTATGGGATGTGGAATGGAATGGAATGGGAAGTGCAATGCAATATGGAAAGTAATGGAATGGAATGTGGACTGGAAAGTGGAAGGGAATGAAATGGAATCTGGAATGCAATGGAAAGGAATGGAATGGAATGTGGAATGGAATGAAATGGAAAGGAACAGAATGTGTAATGGAATGGAATGGAATGGAATGGAATGTGGAATTGAATGAAATGGAATGCGGAATGGAATGGAATGGGATATGGAAAGCAATGGATTGGAATGTGGGAAGCAATGTGGAATGGAATGGAATGGAATGCGGAAAGGAAAGGAATGGATAGGAACGGAATGTGGAATGGTATGGAATGGAATGGAACGTGAAGTGCAAATAGAATGGAATGTTTAATGGAATGGAATTGAATGTGGATTGGAATGGAATGGAATGTGGAATGCAATGGGATGGAATGTGGAATGGAATGGAATTGAATGTGGAATGGGATATAGAATGCAATGTGGAATGGAATGGAATGGAATGTGGAATGGAATGGAATGGAATGGGGAATGCAATGGGATGGAATTTGGAACAGAATGGAATTGAATGTGGATTGGGATGTGGAATGCATTGTATAAAGGAATGGAATGGAATGTGGAATGGAAAGAGGAATGGAAAGTGGAATGGAAAGGAATGGAACGTGGAATGGAACGTGGAATGTAATGTGGAAAGGAATGTGTAATGGAATGCAATGTGGAAGGGAATGCAAAGCAATGTGGAATGGAAAGTGGAATGGAATGGAATGGAATGTGGAATGGAATGGAATGGAACCTGGAATTCAATGCAATGGAATAGAATGGAATGTGGAATGGAATGGAATGGAAAGGAACAGAATGTGTAATGGAATGGAGTGGAATGGAATGTGGAATGCAATGGAATGGAATGTGGAATTCAATGGAATGGGAAGTGGATAGCAATGGATTGGAATGTGGGAAGCAATGTGGAATGGAATGGAATGTGGAAAGGAATGGAATGGAACGGAACGGAATGCGGAAAGGTATGGAATGGAATGGAATGTGAAGTGGAAGTAGAATGGAAGGTTTAATGGAATGGAATTGAATGTGGAATGGAATGGAATGGAATGTGGAATGGAATGGAATTGAATGGAATGGAATTAAATGTGGAATGGAATGGAATGGAATGTGGAATGGAATGTGGAATGGAATGGAATTCAATGGAATGGAATGTGGAAGGAAATGTGGAATGGAATGGAATTGAATGGAATTTGAAATGGAATACAATGGAATGTAGAATGGATTGGAATGGAATGGAATGGATTGTGGAATGGAAACGAATGGAATGTGGAATGGAATATGAAATGGAATGTCATGGATCATGGAATGGAACGTGGAATGGAACGTGGATTGGACAGTGAAATGGAACTTGGAAGGGAATGCAACGCAACGTGGAATGAAATGGAATTGAAAGTGGAATGGAATGGAATGGAATGTGCAATGTAACTGAACGGAATATGGAAGGGAATGTGGAATGGAATGGAAAGGAATTTGGAATGGAAAGTGGAATGGAATGGAATGGAATGTGGAATGGAAAGGAATGGAATTTGTTATGGGATGTGGAATGGAATGGAATGGAAAGTGCAATGCAATATGGAAAGTAATGGAATGGAATGTGGACTGGAAAGTGGAAGGGAATGAAATGGAATCTGGAATGCAATGGAAAGGAATGGAATGGAATGTGGAATGGAATGAAATGGAAAGGAACAGAATGTGGAATGGAATGGAATGGAATGGAATGTGGAATTGAATGAAATGGAATGCGTAATGGAATGGAATGGGATATGGAAAGCAATGGATTGGAATGTGGGAAGCAATGTGGAATGGAATGGAATGGAATGCGGAAAGGAAAGGAATGGATTGGAACGGAATGTGGAATGGTATGGAATGGAATGGAACGTGAAGTGCAAATAGAATGGAATGTTTAATGGAATGGAATTGAATGTGGATTGGAATGGAATGGAATGTGGAATGCAATGGGATGGAATGTGGAATGGAATGGAATTGAATGTGGAATGGGATGTGGAATGCAATGTGGAATGGAATGGAATGGAATGTGGAATGTAATGGAATGGAATGGGTAATGCAATGGGATGGAATTTGGAACAGAATGGAATTGAATGTGGATTGGGATGTGGAATGCATTGTATAACGGAATGGAATGGAATGTGGAATGGAAAGAGGAATGGAAAGTGGAATGGAATGGAATGGAACGTGGAATGGAACGTGGAATGTAATGTGGAAAGGAATGTGTAATGGAATGCAATGTGGAAGGGAATGCAAAGCAATGTGGAATGGAAAGTGGAATGGAATGGAATGGAATGGAATGGAACCTGGAATTCAATGCAATGGAATGGAATGGAATGTGGAATGGAATGGAATGGAAAGGAACAGAATGTGTAATGGAATGGAGTGGAATGGAATGTGGAATGGAATGGAATGGAATGTGGTATTCAATGGAATGGGAAGTGGATAGCAATTGATTGGAATGTGGGAAGCAATGTGGAATGGAATGGAATGTGGAAAGGAATGGAATGGAACGGAACGGAATGTGGAAAGGTATGGAATGGAATGGAATGTGAAGTGGAAGTAGAATGGAAGGTTTAATGGAATGGAATTGAATGTGGATTGGAATGGAATGGAATGTGGAATGGAATGGGATGGAATGTGGAATGGAATGCAATTGAATGTGGATTGGGATGTGGAATGCATAGTGTAACCCAATGGAATGGAATGTGGAATGGAAAGAGGAATGGAACTTGGAATGGAATGGAATGGAACGTGGAATGGAATGGAAAGGTACCTGGAATGGAATGTGAAATGGAATGTGGAAAGTAATGTGGAGTGGAATGAAATGGAAGTGGAATAGATTGGAAAGGAAGGTGGAATAGAATGGAAAGGTACGCGGATTGGAACATGGAATTTAACGTGGAATGGAATTGAATGGAATGTGGATTGGAATGGAATGTAATGTGGAATGGAAAGGAATGGAATGTGGAATTGAATGAGGAATTGAACGTGGAATGCAAAGGAAAGGAATGTAGAATGGAACGTGGAAGGTAATGGAATGGAATGTGGAATGTAAAGTGGAATGCAATGGACTGGAACTTTGAATGGTATGTGGAATGGAATGTGGAATGGAAAGTGAAATGGAACCTGGAATGGATTGGAATAGAGAGTGGAATAGAATGTGGAATGGAATGTGGAATAGAATGTGAAATGGAATGGAATGGAATCTGCAGTGAAACTCAGTGGAATGGGGAATTGAATGTGTAATGGAAAATGGAATGCAAAGGAAAGGAATGTAGAATGGAACGTGGAATGGAATGTGGAATGTAATGGAAGGGAAAATTTAAATGGAATGTGGAATGGAATGTGGAATGGAACATGGAATGGAACGAGGAATAGAAACTGGAATGGAAAGTGTAATGGAACGTGGAGAGGAACGTGGAATAAAATGAGGAATGGAATGGAATGCAATGTGTAATGGAAATGAATGGAATGTGGAATGGAAGGTGGAAAGGAATGGAATGGAATGGAATGGAACGTGGAATGGAATGGAATGTGGAATGGAAAGGAACGGAATGGAATGTGGAATGGAATGGGATGGAATGTGCAATAGAAGGATATGGAACGTGGAATGGAATGTGGAATGGAATGGAATGGAATGGAATGGAATGGAATATGGAATGGAACGTGGAATGGAGTGGAATGGAATGGAGTGGATTGTCGAATGTAATGAAATGGAATATGGAATGGAATTGAATGGAATGGAAAGTAGAATGGAATGTGCAAAGGAATGTGGAGTGCAATTGAAAAGAATGAGGAATCGAATGGAATGGAATGTGGAATGGAATGTGGAATGGAACTGATTGGAAAGTGGAATGGAATGGAATGGAATTTGTAATGGAATGGAATGGAACGTGAAATGGAATGGAATGGAATCTGGAATGTGAAATGGAATGTGTAATGAATTGTGGAATGGAAAGTGAAATGGAATGTGGAAGGGAGTGCAAAATGAAAGGAAAAGGAATGTGGAATGGAATGGAAAGGAACGTGGAATGCAATGGAATGGAATGCGGAATGGAAAATGGAATGGTATGGAATGTAACGTGTAATGGAACATGGAATGGAATGGAATGGAATGTGGAATGGAATGGTATGGAATGTGGAATCGAATGGAATTGAATGTGGAATAGAATGGAATGGAATTTGGAACGTAATGTGGAATGCAATGGAATGGAATGTGGAATGGAATGGAATGGAATGCAATGGAATGCAATGTGGAATGCTAAGGAATTGAATGCAATGAGGAATTGAATGGAATGGAATGCGAAATGGAATGCAGTGTGGAATGCACAGGAATTGAATGGAATGAGGAATTGAATGGAATGGAATGTGGAATGGAATGGAATAGAATGTGGAATGCAAAAGAATGGATCTTGGAATAGAATGTGGAATGGATAGTGTAATGGAATGTGGAATGTAATTCAATGGAATGTGGAATATAATGGAATGGAATGTGGAATAGAATGGAATGGAGTGGAATGTGAAATAGAGTGGAATGCAATGAAATGAAATACGGAATGGAACGGAATGGAATTTGGGAAGCAATGTAATGGAATGAAATGTGAAATTGAATGGAATGGAAGGTGGAATGGAATGGAATGGAATGGAATATTTAATGGAATAGAATGGAACGTGGAATGGAATGTGGAATGGAATTTTCAATGGAATCTGCAATGGAATTGAATGGAATGTGGAATGGAAAGTGGAATAGAATAGAATAGAATGGAATGAGGAAAGGTATGTGGCGTGAAATGTGGAATGTATTGTAATGGAATGTGTAATGGAATGGAATGCAACGAGGAATGGAACGTGGAATGGAATGTGGAATGGAATGTGGAATGGAATGGAATGTGGAATGGACTATGGAAAGGAATGTGAAATGGAACAGAATGGAATGTGGAATGGAATGTGGAATGGAGTGTGGAATGGGATGTTGAAAGGAACGGAATGGATTGTGGAACAGAAGATGGAATGGAATGTGGAATGGAATGCGGAATGGAATGGAATGGAATGCGGAATGGCATTCAATGGAATGGAGAATAGAATGGAATGGAAAGGAGTGTGCAATAGAATGGAATGGAATGTGGAATGGAACGGAAAGAGTGTGGAATGGAATGGAATGGAATGGAATGCGAATTGAAATGTGGAATGGAATGTGGAAAGGCATGAAATGGAACGTGGAATGGAATGGAATGGAATGTGGAATAGAATGGAATGGAACGTGGAATGGAACGTAGAAAGGAATGGAATGTAAAGTGGAATATAACGTGGAATGGAATGGAATGGAACGTGGAACGAACGAGGAATGGAACTTGGAAAGGAATGAAATGGAACCTGGAATGGAATGTGGAATGGAATGGAATGGAACGTGGAATGGAATGTGGAATGAAACGGGGATTGGAAAGTGGAATGGAATGGAATGGAATGTGGAATCCAAAGAAGAATGGAATGGAATTTTGAATGGATTTTGGAATGGAATGGAATGGAACATGGCATGAAATTTGGAATGGACTGTGGAATAGAATGTGGAATGAAATGAATGTAATGCGGAACGGAATGTGAAATGAAACGTGGAATGGTATGGAATGGAATGTTTAATGGAATGAAATGGAATGTGGAATGGGATGGAATGGAATATGGAATGGAATGGAATGGAATGGAATTGAATGTGGAATGGAAAGGAAAGGAAATGAATGGAAGGGAAAGTGGAATGGAATGCAATGTAACGTGGAAAGGAATGGATTCGAATGTGGAATGGAATGTGGAATGGAATGGAATGGAATGTGGAATGGAATGGAACGAAATGAAATGGAATGTGGAATGTAACATAATGGAATGGAATGGAATGTTTAACTGAATGGAACGGAATGTGGAATGGAATGTGGAATGGAATGGGATGGAATGTGGAATGGAATCTGGAATGTAATGGAATGTAATGGAATATGGAATGGAATGGAATGGAGTGGAATGGAAAGTTGAACAGAATGGAATGGAATGTGGAACGGAATGGAACGGAATGTGCAATGGAATGGAATCTGCTATGGAATGTGGACTGGAATGGAATGGAATGTTGAATGGAATGTGAAATGGAATGGGATGGAATGTAGAATGGAAAGTGGAATGCGTTGGAATTGAATGGAATGTGGAATGGAATGGAATGGAATGTCTAAAGGGGTGTGGAATGGAATGGAATGGAACGTGAAATGGATTGTGGAACGGAACATGGAACGGAACGTGTAAGGGAATGCAATGGAATACAACGCGGAATCGAATGCAATGTTACGTGGAATGGAATGGATTGGAATGTGGAACGGACTGTGAAATGGAATGGAATGGAACGTGAAAGGGATACTGGAACGGAACGTGGAACGGAATGCGTAATGGAATGCAACCTGGAATGGTATGGAATGTGCAATGGAATGGAATGGAATCTTGAATGGAAGGGAATGGAATCGAATGGAATTTGGAATGCAATGGAATGGAATGGAATGTGGAATGGAATGGAAGCGAATTTGGAATGGAATATGGAATGGATTGGGATGAAAAGTGGAATGGAATATTTAATGGAATGGAATGCAATGTGGAATGGAATGTCGAACGTAAGGTAATGTAATGGGGAATGGATTGTTGAATGGAATGGAATCGAATGTGGAGTAGAATGGTAGGGAAAGTGGAAAGGACTGCAATGGAATAGAAAGGAATGTGAAATGCAATATGGAATGGAATGGAATGGAATGCGGAATGGAATGGAATGGAAAGTAGAATGTAAAGGAATGGAATGGAATGGAATTTGGCATTGAATGTAATGGAATGAAGAAAGGAGTGGAATGGAAAATGGAACGGAATGTATAATGGAATGGAATGGAATGTGGAATGGAATGTGGAGTGGAATGGAATGCAATGCAGAATGGAATATGGAATGGAATGGAATGGAATGTTTAATGGCGTGGAATGGAATGTGGTACGGAAGTGAATGAAATGTGTAATTCAATGGAGTGGAATGTGGAATGTAATGTAATGGAAGGGAATGGAATGTGGAATGGAATATGGAATGGAAGGTGGAATGGAATGTAATGGAATGTGGAATGCAATGGGTTGGAATGTGGAATGGAATGTGGAATGGAATGGAATTGAATGTAATATGGAATGGAAAGTGGAATGGAATGGAATGGAAAGGGGTATGGAATGAAATGGAATGTGAAACGACATGGAATGGAATGGAATGGAAAGTGAAATTGAATGGAATGGAATGCGGAATGGAATGGAAATGAAATGTGGAGTAGAATGGAATGGAATGTGGAATCCAATGGGATGGAATGTGGAGTGGACAGTGGAATGGAATGGAATTGAATGGAATGTGGAATGGAATGGAATGGAATGGAATATTGAAGGAAATTGAATTGAATGTGGAATAGATTGGAAAGGAATGTGGAATTCAATGTAGAAGGTAATGGAATGGAATGTGGAACGGAATGTGGAATGGAATGGAATGGAATGTGGAATGGAATGGAATGGAATTGAATGGTGGAATGGAATGTGGAATGGAATGGAATGGAATTAAACGGTGGAATGGAATGTGGAATGGAATGGAATGGAACATGGAATGGAATGGTAAGGAATGTCGAACGGAATGAAAGGGAATTTGGAATGGAATGGAATGGAATGTGAAACGGAATGGAATGGACCGTGGAAAGGAATGGAATGGAAAGTGGAATTTAATGGAATGGAATATGGACTGACATGGAATGAAATGGAATGTGGAATGGAATGGAATGGAATGTGGATTTGAATGGAATGTAATGTCGAATATAATTTGGAATGGAATGGAAAGGAATTCAGAACGGAATGGAAAGGAATGGAATGGAATGTAGTGGAAAAAACCTGGAAAGGAACCTGCAGAGGAACATGGAATGGAATGTGGAATAGAATTGTATGCAATGTGGAATGGAATGTGTAATGGAATGGAATGGAATTTGGAATGGAATGTGGAATTTAATTGAATGGAACGTGGAATGGAGTAGAATGCTATGGAATGTGGAATGGAATAGAATGGAATGGAATGGAATGTGCAATGGAATGGAATGGAAAACAATGGAATGTGGAATGGAATGGAATGGGAGACAGAATGGAATGTGGAATGGAATGGGATGTAGAATGGAATGTGGAATGGAATGGGATGGAAAGTGGAATGGAATTTGAATGTAATGGAATGGAATGGAAGGTGGAATGGAACGGAATGGAATTGAATTTGGGTAGGAATGGAATGGAATTTGGAATGGAATGGAATGGAATGGAATGTGGAATGGAATATGGAATGGAATGTGGAATGGAATGGAATGGTATGCGGAATGGTAAGGAATGGAATATGGAATGGAATGGAATGCAATGTGGAATGCAATTGAATTGGTTGAAATGGAAAGAGGAATGGAATTGAATGGAATGTGGAATGAAATGTGGAATGGAAAGTGGAACTATATTGAATGGAATGTGGAATGGAATGTGGAAAACAATGGAGTGGAATGTGGAATGGCATGGAATGGAAGGTGAAATGGAATGGAATTGAAGGGAATGAAATGTGGAATGGAGTGGGATGGAATGTGGAATGGAATGGAATGCAATATGGATTGGGAGGAAAAGGAATGGAATGTGAAATAAAATGGAATGTAATAGAATGGACTGGAATAGGGAATGGAATGGAAATTAATGTGGAATGGAATGGAATGGAATGTTGAATTAAATTTGGAATGGAAACTCATGGAATGTGGAATGGAATGTGGAATGGAATCGAATGTTATGGAATGTGGAATGCAATGGAATATAATCGAATATGGAACCGAATGGAATTGAATGTGGAACGGAATGGAATGGAATGTGGAATGGAATTGAATGTGGAACGGAATGGAATGGAATGTGGAATGCAATGGAATGTGGATTGGAATGTGGAATGGGATGTGTAATTGAATAGAATGGAATGGAGTGTGGAATGGAATGGAACGTGGAATGCAATGGAATGGAATGCGGAATGGAGTTGAATGGAATGTGGAGTGGAATGGAATTCATTGTTAAATGGAAAGGAATGCGGAATGCAATGGAATGGAATGGAACGGAAGATGGAATGGAATGGAAGGGAAAATGTGGAATGGAATATGGAACGGAATGTGGAATGGAATGTGGAATGGAATATGGAAAGGAATGTGAAATGTAACCGACTTGAATGTGAAATGGAATGGAATGAAATGTGGAATGGAATGTGAAATGGAATCGAATCGAATATGGAATAGAATGGAATCGAATGTTGAATAGAATGGAATATGGAATGGAATGGAATGTGGAATGAAATATGGAAAGGAATGTGGAATGGAATGAGGAAAGGAATGTGGAATGTAACTTAATGGAATGTGAAATGGAATGGAATGAAATGTGGAATGGAATGTGCAATGAAACGTGGAGTGGAACGGAATGGAATGCGGAAGGGAATGTGGAGTAGAGTGTGGAATGGAATGTGGAAAGGAACGGAATGAAAAGTGGCATGGAAAGTGGAAAGTATTGTGGAATGGAACGTAAAATGGAATTGAGTGGAATGTGGAATGGAACGTGGAATGGAATGTGGAAAGGATTGCAATGTGGAAAGCAATGGAATGGAATGTGGAATGGAATGGAATGGAGTGATGAATGGAATGGAATGGAATGTGCTCTGGAATGTGGAATGGAATGGAATAGAATGTGGAATGGAAGGTGGAATGGAACGTCGAATGGAATGTAGAATAGAATGTAACGGAATGGAATTTAATGTGGAATGGAATGTGGAATGCAATGTGGAATGGGACGTGGAATGGAATGGAGTGGAATGTGGAATGGAACATGGAATGGTATTGAAAACAATGCGCAATGGAACTTGGAATGGAAAGAGGAATGGAACGTGGAATGGAATGTGGAAGGGAGTGTGGAATGGAGAGTGTAATGGAATGGAATGGATCATGGAATCGAAAGGCATGGAATGTGGAATGGAGTGGAATCGAATGTGGAAGGGGATGGAATGGAAAGTGAAACGGAATGGAATGGAACGTGGAATAGATTGTGGAAAGTAATGTGGAATAGAATCTGGAATGTAATGGAATGGAATCTGGAATGTTATTGAAAGGAATGTGGAAAGGTATGGAATGGAACGTGGAATAGAATGGAGTGGAAAGGAAAGTGGAATAGATTGGAATGGAATGGAATTTGGAATAAAATGGAATGGAATGGAATGGAATGTTGAATGAAATGGAATGGAATGTGGAATGCAATGTAGTGGAATTGAATGTGAAATTGAATGGAATGCAATGTGGAAAGGAATGGAATGGAATGTGGAATGGAATGGGATCGTATGTGGAATGGAATGGAATGGAACGTAGAATGGAATGTGTAATTGAATGGAATGGAATGTGGAATGGAAAGCAATGTGGAATAGAATGTAAAGGAATTCAATGAGGGATGGAATGTGGAATGTAATTGAATTGAATGTGGAATTTAATGGAATAGAATGTGGAAAGGAATTCAAGGGAATGTGGAATGGAATGTGTTATGAAATGTGTCATGGAATAGAATGGAATGTGTAATGGAATGTGGAATAGAATGTGGAATGGAATGGAATGTGGAATGGAATGTGGTATGGAAAGTATTGGAAAGCTTAAATGGAATGGAAGGGAATGTGGATTGGAATGGAATGCAATATGAAATGGAGTGGAATGGAACGTGGAATGGAATGGAATCCAATACTGAATGGAATGGAAAGGAATGGAATGTGTAATGTAATGTGGAATGGAACGTAATGGAATGTGCAATGGAACGGAATGGAATATGGAATGGAATGTTGATTGGATTTTGGAATAGAAACTGGAACGGAATGGAATGGATTGTGCAATGGAAAGTGGAATGTAATTGAGTGAGACATGGAATGCAACTTGGAATGGAAAGTGGAATGGAACGTGGAATGGAATGTGGAATGTAGCGTGGAATGGGATACAGAATGGAATGTGGAATGGAATGGAATGGAATGTGGAATGGAATGGAATTGATTGGAATGGAATGTGGAATGGAATGCAATGGAATGTGGAATGGAATGCAATGGAATCTGGAGACTTATGGAATGGAACGAGGAATGGAACATGGAATTGAACGTGCAATGTACCGTGGAATGGAATGTGGAAAGGAAAGTGGAATAGAACGTAGAATGGAACGTGGAATGGAACGTAGAATGGAAAGTGGAACGTAATGTGGAAAGGAACGAGGAATGGACAGTGGAATGTAATGTGCAATGGAAAGCAATGGAATGGGGAATGGAATGAAATGTGGAATGGAATCGATTGGAATTTGGAATGGAATAGAATGCAATGGAACGTGGAATTGAATGGGATGGAATGTAGAATGGAAGATGGAATGGAACGTAGAATGGAACGTGGAATGGAACGTAAAATGGAACGTGGAATGGAAAATAGAGTGGAATGTTCAATGGAACGTGGAATGGAATGTGGTTTGGAAAGTGGAATTTAATGTGGAATGGAAAGGGATGTAATGTGGAATAGAAGGGAATGGAATGTGGAATGGAATGGAATGGAATGTGGCATGGAATGGAATGAAAATTAGAATATAATTTGGAATGGAATGAAAAGGATTTCAGAATGGAATAGAATGGAACGGAATTGAATGGATTAGAATGGAATGGAATGGAACGTGGAAAGGAATGTGGAATGCAATGTGGAATGGAATCTAATGGAATGTGGAATGGAAGAGAATGGAATCTGGAGTGGACTGTGGAAAGGAATTGAATGGAGTGGAAAGTGGAATGTGATGGAATGGAACATGGAATGGAATGTGGAATGGAAAGTGGATAGGAAGGGAAACGTATGGAATGGGGAATGGAATGAAATGGAATGGAACGGAATGGATTGGAAAGTGAAATGGAATGTAATGGAATGTGGAATGGAATGGAATCGAATGTGGAATGGAATGGAATGGAATGGAAAGTGGAATGGTAGGGAATGGAATATTGAATACAATGGAATGGACTGGAATTGAACGTGGAATTCAGTAGAATGGAAAGTGGAATGGAATGCAATGGAATGTGGAATGGAATGAGGAATGGAAAGTGGAATTTAATGTGGAATGGAATGTGGAATGCAACGTGGAATGGAATGGAATGGTAAGCAACGGTTTGTGGAATGGTATGTGGAATGGAATGGAATTGTATGGAATGTGGAATGGAAAGGAATGAAATGTGGGATGGAATGGAATGGTATGGAATGTGGAATTTAAAGGAATTGAATGTGGATTGGAAAGGAATGGAATGTGGAATAGAATGGAATTGTGTGGAATGTGGAATGGAATGGAATGGAATGGAATGTGGAAGGGAATAGAATGGAAGGAATAATGGAATGGAATGGAATGTTTAATTTAATGGAGTGGAATGTAATGTGGAATGGAATGGAATGGAATGGAATGCGGAATGGAATGGAATGTGAAATGGAATGGAATGGAATGCTATGGAATTTGGAATGGAAATTAATGGAATATGGAAGAGAATGGAATGGTATGGAATCTGGAATGGAATGGAATGGAATGGAATGTGGAATGGAACAGAATGGAATGTGGAATGGAATGGAATGGAATGTGGAATTTAATGGAAAGGAATCGATTGTGGAGTGGAATGCAATGGAATATGAATGTGGAATGGAATGGAACGCAATGTGGAAAGTGATGGAATGGAAAGGAATGGAATATGGAATTGAACGGAAGGGAATGTGGAATGGAATGGAATGGAATGTCAGATGGAATGGAATGGAATAGGGAATGGAAGGTGGAATGGAACGGAATGTGGAATGGAATGGGCAATGGAATGTGGAATGGAATGTGTAATGTAAGGTGGAATGAAATGTGGAATGCAATGTTGAATGAAAACGAATGGAATGTAGAATGGAAACGAATGGAATGTGGAAAGGATTGTGGAATGGAATGGAATGGAATGTGGAAAGGAATGTAGAATGGAATGGAATGTGGAATATAATGGAATGTGGAATGGAATGGAATGGTATGTGGAATGGAATGGAATGGTATATGGAATGGAACAGTAAGGAATGTGGAATGGAATGGAATGGAATGTGGAATTTAATAGAAAGGAATCGATTGTGGAGAGAAATGGAATGGAATATGAATGCGGAATGGAATGGAACGCAATGCGGAAAGGGATGGAATGGAATGGAATGGAATGTGGAATTGAACTGAAGGGAATGTGGAATGGAATGGAATGGAATGTCAAATTGAATGGAATGGAATGTGGAATGGAAGGTGGAATGGAAGGGAATGTGGAATGGAATGGGCAATGGAATGTGGAATGGAATGTGTAATGTAATGTGTAATGTAATGTGGAATGAAATGTGGAATATAATGTTGAATGAAAACGAATGGAATGTAGAAAGGAAACGAATGGAATGTGGAAAAGAATGTGGAATGGAATGCAATGGAATGTGGAATGGAATGTGGAATGGAATGGAATGTGGAATGGAATGGAATGGTATGTGGAATGGAACAGAATGGAATGTGGAATGGAATGGAATGTGGAATTTAATGGAAAGGAATCGATTGTGGAGTGGAATGGAATGGAATATGAATGCGGAATGGAATGGAACGCAATGTGGAAAGGGATGGAATGGAATGGAATGGAATGTGGAATTGAACGGAAGGGAATGTGGAATGGAATGGAATGGAATGTCAAATGGTGTGGAATGGAATGGGGAATAGAAGGTGGAATGGAAGGGAATGTGGAATGGAATGGGCAATGGAATGTGGAATGGAATGTGGAATGGAATGTGTAATGTAATGTGGAATGAAATGTGGAATGCAATGTTGAATGAAAACGAATGGAATGTAAAATGGAAACGAATGGAATGTGGAAAGGAATGTGGAATGGAATGGAATGGAATGTGGAATGAAATGTGGAATGGAATGGAATGGAATATGGAATGGAAAGTGGAATGGAATGGAATGGAAAGTGGAATGAAATGCAATGGAATGGTATGAAATATGGAAAAGAATGGAGTGGAATATGCAAAGGAATGTGGAATGGAAGGTAGAATGGAACATGAAAAGGAACGTGGAATGGAACGTGGAATGGAAAGTGGAATGAAATGGAATGCAGAAAGGAAATTACTGCAATGTGGAAAGGAATGGAATGCTATGGAATGTGGAATGGAATGGAATGGAAAGGAATGGAATGTTGAATGGAATAGAATGGAATTTGGAATGGAATGGAGTGGAATGTGGAATGGACTGAAATGCAATGTGGATTGGAATGCAATGGAATGAAATGTGGACTGGAATGGAACAGAATGGAGTAGAATGCAGAAGGAAATCGAATGAAATGTTTAATGCAATGTAATTGAATCGAACGTGGAATGGAAAGGAATGGAATGTGGAATAGAATGGAATGGAATGTGGATTGGAACGTGGAATGCAAAGGAATGGAATGCGGAATAGAATGTGGAATGCAATGGAATGGAATGTGGAATGGAATGTGGAATGGAATGTGGTACGGTATTGAATGGAATGTGGAATGCAATGTGAATGCAATGTGGAATGGAACATAATGTAATATGGTTGGAATGTGGAATGTAAAGTGTAATGGATTGGAATGGAATGTGGAATGTAATGTGTAATGGAATGGAATAGAAGGTGGAATGGAACATGGAATGGAAATTGGAAAGGAACGTGGAATGGAAGGTGAAATGGAACGTGGAATGGAAAGGAATGGAATGGAATGGAATGTGGAAAGGAAAGAAATTGAATGGAATGGAATGTGCAATGGAAGGGAATGGAACGTAGAAGGGAATGGACTGCAATGGAATGTGGAATAGAATGGAATGGAATGTGGAATGGAAAGAAAGGAATGTGGAATGGAATGGAACGTTGTGGAACGGGGAATTGAATGGAATGATACGGAATGTGGAGTGGAATGGAATGGAATCGAAAGTGGAATGGAATGGAAAGGTATGTGGAAAGGAATGGAAAGGAATGTGGAATGGAATGGCATGGAATGGAATGGAATGTGAAACAGAATGTGGAATGGACTCTGAAATGGAATGTGGAATGGAATGTGAAACAGAATGAAAAGGAACGTGGAATGGAAGGGAATGGAACATGGAATGCAATGGAACGGAATGTGGAATGGAACATGGTATTGAGTGGTATGGCAAATGGAATGCAATGGAATGGAACATGGCATCGAACATGGAATGGAAAGTGGAATGGCACATGGAAAGGAACGTGGAATGGAATGTGGTTGGAATGCGGAATGGAATGGAATGGAATGTGGAATGGAATGAGGAATTGAATGTAAAGGAATGTAGAATGGCATGTGGAATGTAATGTGGAATGGAATGTGGAATAGAACGATAGAGAATGTGGAATGGAATGTGGAATAGAACGATAGAGAATGTGGAATGGAATGTGGAATGGAACGTGGAATGGAACGTGGAGCGGAATGGAATGGAAGGTGGAAAGGAATGCGGAATGGAATGGAATGGAATGTGGAATGGAATTTGGAATGGAATATCGAATGGGATGGAATGCAATGTGGAATGGAATGTGGAGTGGAATGGAATGGAATGTGCAATGGAATGAAATAGAATGAGGAATGGAATTTGGAATGGAATGTTGAGTGAAATGTGGAATGAAATGTAAAATGGAATGTTGAGTGGAATGTGGAATGGAATGTGGAATGGAAAGTAATGGAATGTGGAATGTAATGTGGAATGGAATTTGGAATGGAAAGTGGAATGGAATGGAATGCAATGGAATGGAACGGAATATGGAATGGAATGTGAAATACAATGGAATAGAACATGGAGTGGGATGTGGAATGGAATGTGGAAGGGAACGTGGAACTGAATGAAATGTGGCATGCAATGGAATGGAATGTGGAATGGAATCTGAAATGAAATGTGGAATTTAATGTTGAATGTAATGTTGAATGGAATGGAAAGGGATGTGGAATGTACTGTGGAAAGGAATATTCAATGGAATGTGGAATGGAATGTGGAAGGGAACATGGAATGGAATGGAAAGGCATGTGCAATGGAATGTGGAATGGAATGGAATGGAATGTGGAAAGGAGTGTGAAATGGAATGCAATGGAATGTGGAATGGAATGAGGAATTGAATGTAAAGGAATGTAGAATGGCATGTATAATTTAATGTGGAATCGAATGTGGAGTAGAACGGTAGGGAATGTGGAATGGAATGTGGAATGGAACGTGGAATGGAAAGTGGAGCGGAATGGAATGGAACGTGGAATGGAATGCAGAATGGAATGGAATGGAATGTGGAATGGAATTTGGAATGGAATATCGAATGAAATGGAGTGCAATGTGGAATGGAATGTGGAGTGGAATGGAATGGAATGTGGAATGGAATGAAATAGAATGAGGAATGGAATGTGGAATGGAATGTTGAGTGGAATTTGGAATGGAATGCAATGGAATGTGGAATGAAAGGTGAAATGGAATGTTGAGTGGAATGTGGAATGGAATGTGGAATGGAAAGGAATGTAATGTGGAATGGAATGTGGAATGGAAAGTGGAATGGAAAGGAATGTAATGTGGAATGGAATGTGGAATGGAAAGTGGAATGGAATGGAATGGAATATGGAATGGAACGTGGAATGCAATGGAATAGAACATGGAGTGGAACGTGGAATGGAACGTGGAAGGGAACGTGGAATGGAATGAAATGCGGCATGCAATGGAATGGAATGTGGAATGGAATGTGAAATGGAATGTGGAATTTAATGTTGAATGCAATGTTGAATGGAATGGAAAGGGATGTGGAATGTACTGGGGAATGGAATCTTCAATGGAATGTTGAATGGAATGTGGAAGGGAACATGGAATGGAATGGAACGGAATGTGCAATGCAATGTAGAATGGAACGGAATTGAATGTGGAATGGAATGGATTGGAATGTGGAAAGGAATGTGGAACGGAATACAATGGAATGTTGAATGGAAAGGAATGGAATGTGGAATGGAATGTGGAATGGAACGGAATAGAATGTGGAATGGCAGGTGGAACGGATTATGGAATGCAATGTGGAATGGAAGGGAATGAATCATGGAATGGAATGTGTAATGGAGTGTGGAATGGAATGAGGAATGGAATGTGAAATTGAATGTAATGTAATGTGGAATGGAATGTAGTGGAATGTGGAATGGATTTGAATGGAATGTGGAATGGAATGGAATGTAAGGTGGAATGTAACATGGCATGGAATAACGAAGGGAATTGAATGGAATGTGGAATGGAATGGAGCGGAATGTGGAATAGAATGGAATGCAATGGAATGTGTAATGGAAAGCGGAATATAATCGAACGGAAAGTGGGATGGAATGCAATGGAATGTGGAACGGAATGTAGTGGAATATGGAACAGAATGGAACTTGGAATGGAATGCAAGGGAATGTGGATTGGAATGGAATGGAATTTGGAATGGAATGGAATGTAATGCAATGGAATGGAAAGTGAAATTTAATGAGAATTGAATGTGAAATGGAATGTGTAATTGAATGTGGAATGTAAAGTGGAATGGAATGAAATGGAAAGCGGAATGGAGTGGAATGGATCATGGACTGGAAGCTGGAATGCATCGTGTAGGGAAACGTGGAATGTAATGAAATGTGGAATGGAATGGAATGGAATGCGGAATGACATGTAAAACGGAATGTGGAATGGAATGCTGAATGGATTGTGGAATGAAATGGAATGGTAAGGAGTATGTAATCGAATGGAATGGAATGTGGAATGGAAATTGGAAAGGAACGTAGAATGGAAAGTGGAATGGAACTTGGAAAGTAATGGAAAGGAACGTGGAATGGAATGTGGAATGGAACGGGAAATGGAACATCGAAAGGAAAGGAACTGAAGGTGTAATGGAGTATAAAATGGAATGGAATGGAATGTGGAATGGATTGTGGAATGGAATGTGGAATGGAACGGAATGGAATGTGGAAAGGAATGTGGAATGAAATGTTGAATGGAATGATTAATGGAATGTGGAATGGAATGGAATGGAATGTGGAATGGATTATGGAATGGAATGTGGAATGGAACGGAAGTAATGTGGAATGGAATGTGGAATGGAATGTGGAAAGGAAACTGGAACGGAATGGAATGGAATGTGGAATGGAACGTGGAATGTATTGGAATGGAACGTGGATAGGAACGTGGAATGGAACGTGGAATGCAACGTGGAATGGAATGTGGAGTGGAATGGAATGGAATGTGGAATGGAATGGAATGCCATGTGGAATGAAATGTGGAATGGAATGTGGAATGGAATGTGGAATTGAATGGAATGGAATGTGGAAAGGAATGTGGAGTGGAGAGTGGAATCGAATATGGAGTGGAACAGAATGCAAAGTGTTATGGAATTTGTAATGGAATAGTTGAATGGAACTTGGAATGGAATGGGACATGAAATGGATCGTGGAATGGAACGTTTAATGGAACAGAATAGAACATTGAATGGAAAGTGGAATGGAATGTGGAAAGGATTGGAATGGAATGTGTAATGGAATGCATTGTAATATGTAATGGAATGTGAAATGGAACATGTAATGGAATGTTGAGTGGAATGGAATGGAATGTGGAAGGGAATGTGGAAGGGAACATGGAATGGAATGGAATGGAATGTGGAATAGAATGTGGAATAGAATGTGGAATGGAATGTGGAAAGGAATGGAATGGAATGGAATGTGGATTCGAATGTGGAATAGACTGTGGAATGGAATGTGTAATGGAATGGAATTGAATGTGGAATGGTGTGTATATCAATGTGGAAAGGATGTGGAAGGGAATGCAATGGAATGTGGAATGATATGTGGAATAGAAAGTGGAATGGAATGTGGAAAGGAATGGAATGGAATGTTCAATGGAATGTGGAATTGAGTGTGAACTGGAAAGTAGAATTGAACGGAATGGAATGTGGAATGGAACGGGGAATGGAGTGTGGAATGGAATGGAATGGAATCTGGAATGGAAAGGAATGGAAAGTGGAATGGAATGGAAAGGAATGTGGAATGGAATGGGGAATGGAATGTGGAGTGGAACGTTCAACGCAATGGAATGGAATGTGGAATGGAACGTGTAATGGTATGGAATGGAAAGTCGAATGGAACTTTGAAAGGAAAAAGGAATTGAACGTGGAATGTAATGTGTAATGGAAGGTACACTGGAATGTGCAAGGGATATTGGAATGGAATGTGGAATGGAACGTGGAATGGAATGTACATTGGAATGTATTGGAATGTGGAATGGAATGTGGAATGGAATTCAATGGAATATGGAATGGAATGTGGAATGGAATATGGAATGGAATGGAGTGAATTGTTTAATGGTATGTGGATAGGAATTAAATGGAATGTGGAATGGAGTGCAATGGAACGTGAAATGGAATGTGGACTGGAATGCATTGGAATGTATTCCATTCCATTGAATGTATCCCATTCCACTTAATGCATTCCATTCCATTGACTGTATTCCATTCCATTGAATGCAATGGAATGGAATGTGGAATGGAACGGAATGAAATGTGGAATGGAATGTGAAATGAAATGTGGAAAGGAATGTAGAATGTAATGGAATGCAATGTGGAATGGAATGTTGAATGGAGTGGAATTGAATGTGGAATGGAATGTGAAATTGAATGTGGAATGGAATATGGAATATAATATAGAATGATGTGGAATGGAATATGGAATTGAATGGAATGTAATATGGAATGGAATGTTGAATGGAATGGAATTGAATATGGAATGGAATGGAATGGATTGAGAAATGGAATGTGAAATGGAATGTGGAATGGATTGTGGAATGTAATGGAATGGAATGTGGAATGGCTTGTGGAATGGATTGTGGAATGGAATTGAATGGAATGTGAAATGGAATGGGGAAAGGAACGTGGTATGGAACGTGGAACAGAATGGAATGGAATGTGGAATGGAACGTGTAATGGTATGGAATGCAACGTGGAATGGAACGTTGAATGGAACTAGAAATTGAACGTGGAATATCATGTGGAAAGGAAGGAACAGTGGAATGTGCAATGGAATGTAGAATGGAATGTGGAATGGAACGTGGAATTGAATGTGCAATGGAATGTAATGGAATGTGGAATGGAATGTGCAATGGAATGGAATGAAATGTGGAATGAAATGGAATGGAATGTGGAATGCAATGTGGACTGGAATGCATTGGAATGTGGAATGGATTGTGTAATGGAATGGAATGGAATGTGCAATGTAATGTGGAATGGAATGTGGTATTGAACATGGAATGGAATGTGAAAAGCAACGTGGAATGGAATATGCAGTGGAATGTGGAATGGAATGGGGAATATAATGGAATGGAACGTGGAAAGGGACGTGGAACTGAAAGAATGGAAGGTGGAGTGGAACGTGGAAGGAGGAAGGGAACTTGGAATTCTAAGTGGAATGGAACTAGGAATGGAATGTGGAATGCAATGGAATGGAAAGGAATTTGAAATGGAATGGAATGTGGAATGGAATGGAATGGGATGGAATTTGAAATCGAATGGAATTGAATGTAGAATGGAATGCAATGGAATATGTGATGGAATGGAATGGAAAGTGGAATGGAATGGAATGGAATCGAATGTGGAATGGAATGAAATGGAATGTGGAATGCAATGGAATGGAATGAAATATGGAATGGAATTTGTAATGGAATCAAATGCAATTTGAAATGGAATGTAATGTAATATGGAATGGAATAGAATGGAATGTGTAATGTAATGTAATGGAAAGTGGAATGGAATGGAAAACAATGTGGAATGGAATGGAATGGAATGCGTAATGGAATGTGGAATGAATTGGAAGGGATCGTGTAATGGAATGGAATGGAGTGTGGAATGGAATGTGTACTGGAACACAATGGAATGTGAAAGGGAATGTGTAATGGAATGTGGATTAGACTGTCAAATGTAATGGAATGGAAAGTGGAATTGAACGTGGAATGGAATGGAATGGAATGCGGTGTGGAATGTGGGATGGAATGGAATGGAGTGTGGAATGCATTGTGGAATGCAATGTGGAATGGAAAGTGGAATGGAATGGAGTGGATTGTGGAATGCAATGTGAAGTGGAGTGTAATGGAATGTGAAATGGAATTTGGATTGGAATGTGGAATAGAAAGTGGAATGGAACGTCGAATGTTATGCGCAATGGAATGGAATGGATCGTGTAATGGTATGTGGAATGGGATGGAATGGAATGTGTAATGGGATGGAATTGAATGAGGAATGGAATGTGGAAATGAAAGTGGAATGGAATGGAATGTAATGGGGAATGGATTTTGGAATTTAATTGAATGGACCTTGCAATGGAAAGTAGAATGGAACGTGGAATGGAAAGTGGAATGGAAAGGAATGGAATGTGAAATGGAATGCGGAATGGAATGGAGTGGAATGTGGTATGGAATGTTTAATGGAATGTTGAATGGAATGATTAATGGAATGTGGAATGGAATGGAATGGAAAGTGGAATGGAATGTGGAATTGAATGTGGAATGGAATTTGGAATGGAACGGAAGTTATGTGGAATGGAACGTGGAAAGGAATGATGAAAGGAAACTGGAACGGAATGGAATGTGGAAAGGAAACAGGAACGGAATGCAACGGAATGTGGAATGGAGCGTGGAATGGGATACAGAATGGAATGTGGAATGGAATGGAATGGAATGGAATTGATTGGAATGGAATGTGAAATGGAATGCAATGGAATGTGGAATGGAATGCAATGGAATGGAATGCAATGGAATCTGGAGACTTATGGAATGGAACGAGGAATGGAACATGGAATTGAACGTGCAATGTACTGTGGAATGGAATGTGGAAAGGAAAGTGGAATAGAACGTAGAATGGAACGTGGAATGGAACGTAGAATGGAAAGTGGAACGTAATGTGGAAAGGAACGAGGTATGGAGAGTGGAATGTAATGTGCAATGGAAAGCAATGGAATGGGGAATGGAATGAAATGTGGAATGCAATCGATTGGAATTTGGAATGGAATAGAATGCAATGGAACGTGGAATTGAATGGAATGGAATGTAGAATGGAAGATGGAATGGAACGTAGAATGGAATGTGGAATGGAACGTAAAATGGAACGTGGAATGGAAAATAGAATGGAATGTTCAATGGAACGTGGAATGGAATGTGGTTTGGAAAGTGGAATGTAATGTGGAATGGAAAGGGATGTAATGTGGAATAGAAGGGAATGGAATGTGGAATGGAATGGAATGGAATGTGGAATGGAATGGAATGGAATATGGAATGGAAAGTGGAATGGAATGGAATGGTGTGTGGAATGGAAAAGAATGGAATTTGGAATGCAATGTGGAATGGAATGAAATAAAATGTTTAATCGAATGGAATGGAATGTGGAATGGAATGGAATGGAATTTGGAATGGAATGAAATGGAATTGAATGGAATGTGGAATGGAATGAAATGGAATTGAATGGAATGTGGAATGGAATGGAATGGAATTTGGAATGCGATGCAATGGAATGGAATTTGAAATGGTATGGAAAGTAATGTGGAACAGAATGGAATGGAAAATAATGTGGAACAGAATGGAATGGAATGTGGAATGGAATGGAATGGAAAGTGGAATGCAATGTGGAATGGAATTGAATGGAAAATGGAATGGAATGAAATGTGGAATGGAATGGAATGGAATGGGGAATGCAATGGAGTGGAATGGAATGTGAAATGGAATGGAAATGAATGTGCAATGGAATGGAATGGAAAGTTGAATGGAATGGAATGGAACATGGAATGCAATTGAATGACATCTGCAATGCAATTTGGAATGGACTGGAATGAAATGTGAAATGGAATATGGAATGGAATGGAACGGAATGTGGAATGGAAAGGAATGGAATGGAATGTTGAATGGAATGGAATGGAATGCAATGTGGACTGCAAGGGAATGGAAAGGAACGGAGTGTGGAATGGAATGGAATGTGCAAAGGAATGGAACGCAATGTGAAATCGAATGGAAAGCAACTTGGAATGCAATGGAATGCAAGGTGGAATGGAATGGAAAGGAAGGAGGAATGGGAATGGAATGGAATGGTATGCCATGGAATGGAATCAGGAATGGAATGGAATGTGGAATGGAAGGGAATTTAGAATGAAATGGAATGGAATGTGGAATGGAAAGGAAGGGAATGTGGAATGGTAAGGAATGGCATGTGCAATGGAATGGAATGGAATGTGGAATAGAATGGAATGGAATGTGGAATGGAATGGAAAGGAATGTGGAATGGAATGGAATGGAAAGTGGAATGGAATGGAATAGAATGTGGAAAGGAATTGCATGAAATCTGCAATGCAGTCTGGAATGGAATGGAATGAAATGTGGAATGGAATATAGAATGCAATGGAATGGATTGTGGAATGGAAAGGAGTGGAATGGAACGTGGAATGCAATGGAATGGAATGGAATGGACTGCAATGTGGAATGGATTGTGGAATGGAAAGGGGAATGGAATGGGAAATGGAATGGAATGGAATGGAATGTCAAAAGGAATGTGGAATGCAATGTGGAATGGAATGGCATGGAATGGAATGGAATGGACTGTGGACTCGAATGGATTGGAATGTCGAACGGAATGGAGTGGAATGGAATGGAATTGAATGGAATCTGGAATGGAATTTAATGGAATGGAATGGAATGGAATGGGATAGAATGTGGAATGGAGCAGAATGGATTATGGAATGGAAAGTGGAATGGAATGGAATGGAATGTGGAATGGAATGTGGAATGGAATGGAATGGAGTGTGGAATTCAATGTGGAAGGGAATGGAATGGAACATTAAATGGAATGTGGAAAGGAATAGAAGGGAATGTGTAGTTGAATGTGAAATGGAATGCAGTGGAAAGTAATGGAATGTTGAAAGGAATGGAATGGAATACGGAATTGAAAGGAATAGAATATGGAATGGAATGTAATTGAATTGAATGGAATATGGAATGGAATGGAATTGAAAGGAATGGAATGCTGCGTGGAATGGAATGGAATGTGCAAAAGAATGCAATGGATGGGAATGTGGAATGGAATGATATGGAATGCGGAATAGAATGGAATTTAAGGTGAAAGGGAATGGAATGGAATGTGGAATGGAATGTGGAATGTGGAATGGAATGCGGAATGTAATGGAAAGGAATTGGGAATTCAAAGTGGAATGGAATGCAATGCAATGGAATGGTAATTGGAATGAAATGGAATGGAATATGGAATGCAGTGGAAAGCAATGTGGAGTGGAATGGGATGGAATTGACAGGAATGTGGAATGGAATGGAATGGAATGAGGAATGAAATGCAGATTGGAATTGAATGGAATCTGGAAGGGAATGTATTGCAATGTGTAATGGAATGGAATCAACTGTGAAATTGAAATGAATGCAATGGAAAGGGATTGAAAGTGGAAATGAATGGAATGGAATGGAATGTGGAATGGCATGGAATGGAATGGAAAGGAATGTGGAATGGAATGCAGTGGAATATGGAATGGAATGTGGAATGGAATGGAATGGAATGGAATGGTATGTGGAATGGAATGAAATGGGATGTGGAAAGGAAGGTGGAGTGGAATGGAATGGAATGTGCAATGGAAAGTGGAATCGAATGCAATGAAATGTGGAATGAAATGGAAGGTAACGTGGAATTCAACGTGGGTAGTATTGGAATGGAATGTGGAATGGAATGGAACGTGGAATCGAATGGAATGGAAAGGAATGTGGAATGGAATGTGGAATGGAAAGGAATATAATGTGGAATGGAATGGAATGGAATGGAATGTGGAGTGGAAAGGAATGGAATTGAACGTGGAATGGAATGGAAAGGAACGTGGAATGGAACGTGGAATAGAATGGAATGGAAAGTGGAATGGAACATGGATTGGAATGGAATCGAAAGTGGAATGGAACGTGGAATGGAAAGTGGCATGGAACGCGGAATGGAACTAGGAATGGAATGGAATGGAACGTGGAATTGAATGGAATAGTATGTGGAATGGAATGGAATGGAACTTGAAATCGAATGGAATGGAATGTGGAATGGAATAGAATGGAATGGAATATGAACTGAAATTGAATGGAATGGAGTGGATTGTGGATTGGAGTGGAATGGAATGTGGAAAGGAATGTGAAATGGAATGGAATCGAATGTGGAATGGAATGTTGAATGGAATGGAATAGAATGTGGAATGGAATGTGGAATGGCGTGGAATGGAATGTGTATTGCAATGGAATGGAACGGAATGGAACGTGGAGGGGAATCAAATGAAACATGGAATGGAATGGAACGGAACGAAGAATGGAAAGGAATGGAATGTGGAATGGAACGTGGAATTGAAAGGAATGCAATGGAATGTGGAATGGAATGTGGAATGAAAATGAATGGAATGTGAAATGGGACGTGGAATGTAATGGATAGGAAAGTGGAATGTAATGGAATGCAGTGTGAAATGCAAGAAGGAATGGAATATAATGGAACTTAAAATGGACTGGAATGGAATCTAGAATGGAATGGAATGGAACGTGGAATGGAATGGAATAGAATGTGGAATGTAATGGAATTGAAACTGGAATGCAATGGAATGGAATGTGGAAAGGAATGGAATGGCACAGAATGTGGAATGAATCTAGAATGGAATGGCATGGAATGTGTAATGGAATGGAATGGCATACAGAATGGAATGGAATGGAATATGGGATGGAATGTGTAATGGAATGGAATGGAAAGAGGAATGGAATGGAATGTGGAAGGGAATGGAATGGGATGTGGAATGGAAAGTGGAATGGAATGGAATGGTATGTCGAATGGAAAAGAATGGAATTTGGAATGCAATGTGGAATGGAATGAAATAAAATGATTAATCGAATGGAATGGAATGTGGAATGGAATGGAATGGGATGTGGAATGGAATGAAATGGAATTGAATGGAATGTGGAATGTAATGAAATGGAATTGAATGGAATGTGGAATGGAAAGTAATGGAATTTGGAATGCGATGCAATGGAATGGAATGTGAAATGGAATGGAAAGAAATGTGGAAAAGAATGTTATGGAAAATAATGTGGAACAGAATGGAATGGAATGTGGAATGGAATGAAATGGAATGTGGAATGGAATGGAATGGAATGTGGAATACAATGTTGAATGGAATTGAATGGAAAATGGAATGGAATGAAATGTGGAACGGAATGGAATGGAATGGGGAATGCAATGGAGTGGAATGGATTTTGAAATGGAATGGAAAAGAATGTGGAATGGAATGCAATGGAATGTGGAATGGAATGGAATACAATGTGGAAAGAAATTGCATGAAATCTGCAACACAATCTGGAATGGAATGGAAAGGAATGTGGAATGGAATGCAATGGAATGTGGAATGGAATGGAATAGAGAGTGGAAAGAAATTGCATGGAATCTGCAACGCAATTTGGAATGGAATGGAATGAAATGTGGAATGGAATAGGGAATGGAATGGAATGCAATGTGGAATGGAAAGGAATGGAATGGAATGTGAAATGGAATGGAATGGAATGCAATGTGGAATGCAGGGGAATGGAATGGAACGGAGTGTGGAATGGAATGGAATGCGCAATGGAATGGAACGGAATGTGAAATCGAATGGAATGCAACTTGGAATGGAATGGAACGCAACGTGGAATGGAATGGAATGGAAGGAGGAATGGAAAGGAATGGAATGTTATGGAATGGAAATGAATGAGGAATGGAATGGAATGTTGATTTGAATGGAATTTAGAATGGAATGGAATGTGGAATGGAAAGGAATGGAATGTGGAATGGTATGGAAGGGAATGTGGAATGGAAAGGAATGGAATGTGGAATGGAAGGGATTGGAATGTGGAATGGAAGGGAATGGAATGTGGAATGAAATGGAATGGAAGGGAATGGAATGTGGAATGAAATGGAATTGAACGTGGAATGGAATGAAATGGAATATGTAATGCAATGGGGAAGCAAATGGAATGGAATGGAAGGGAATTTGGAATGGAATGTCATGTGATGTGGAATGGAATGGAATGGAATATGGAATGCAATGTGAAATGGAATGGAATGGAATGGAACGGAGTGTGGAATGGAATGGAATGGAATGCAACGGAATGTGGAATGGAATGGAATGGAATACAGAATGGAATGGAATAGAATGTGAAATGGAATGTAATGGAATACCGAATGGAATGGAATGGAATGTGGAATACAATCTAATGGAATGGAATGTGGAATGGAATGTGGAAAGGAATGAGTAATCTAATGGAATGGAACGTGGAATGGAATGTAGAATGGAAATGAATGGAATGTGGATTGGAACGGAAAGGAATGGAATGTGGAATGGAACGGAAAGGAATGGAACGTGGAATAGAATTGAATGGAATGGGGAATGCAATGTGGAATGGAATGGAATGGAATGTGGATTGGAATGTGGATAGGAATGTGAAATGGAATATAATGCAAAGTGGAATGGAATTTGGAATGGAAAGGGATGGAATGTGGAATGGAAGGTGTAATGGAATGGAAAGGAAAGTGTAATGGAATGGAAAGGAATGGAAGAGAATGTGGAATGGAAGGTGGAATGGAATGGAATGGAACGTGGAATGGAATGTCGGATGGAATGGACTGGAACGTGGACTGGAAGGTGGAATGGAACGTGGAATGGAATGTGGAATAGAATCTCTATTGTGGAATGGAATGGAAAGAAATGTGGAATGGAATGTGGAATTGAATGAAAATGGAATGTAGAATGCAATGGAATGAAATGCGGAATGGAAAGTAGAACATAATTGAATGGAACGTGGAATGTAAGATGGGATGCAATGTTATGAATCGTGGAATGGGACATGGAATGGAATGTGCAATGGTACATGGATTTGAAAGTGGAATGTGGGATAGAATGGAATGGAATGTGAAATGGAAAGGATTGAAATGTGGAATGTAATGGAAGGGAATGTGGAATGGAATGTTGAATGGAATGTAAAGGGGAATGGAATGGATTATGAAACAGAATGGAATGCAATGTGGAATGGAATATAAGGGAATGAAGAATGGAAAGGGATGGAAAGTGGAATCGGATGGAATGGAATGGAATATGGCCTGAAATGGAATGGAATGGAAAGTGGAATGGAACGCGGAACGGAATGGAAAGGAATGGAATGTCAAATGGAATGTGTAATGGATTGGAATGGAATGTAGAATGGAATGTTTACTGGAATGGAATGGAATGTTGAATGGAACGCACAATGGAAAGTGGAAAGGAATGTGGAATGGAACGCGGATGGTTCATGGAAAGCAACGTGGAATGGAACGTGGAATAGAATGTGGAGTGGAACATGGAATGGAATACCGACCGGAATGGAATCGAATAGAATGTGCAATGGAATCTGGAATGGAATGGAATGGAATGTTGAATGGAATGGTACGGAATCTGAAGTCGAATGGAACGTGGAATGGAACGCACAATGGTACGTTGAATGGAATGGAATGGAAACTGGAATAGAATGTAATGGAATGTGGAATGGAATGGAAAGGAAAATGTTATGCAATTCAGTGGAATGTGCAATGGAAAGTAAGGGAATGGAATGTGGAATTGAAAGAAATGGAATGCAATGGAATGTGGAATGGAATGCAAAATGCAATGCAACGCAATGGAATGTGGAATGGAACGGAATGTGGACTGGAGTGAAATGGAATCGAATAGAATGTGGAATGAAATGGAATTGAATGTGGAATGAAATGTGGAATGTCTTGGAATAGAACGTGGAATGGAAGGGAATGGAATGTGGAACTGAATGGAATGGAATATGGAATGCAATCGAATGGAATGTGAAATGGTGAGGAATGGATTGGAAAGTGGAATGGAATGAAATGGAATGCGGAATGGAAAGGAATGGAAAGGAATATGGAATGGAATGTGGAATGGAATGTAGAATGGAATGGAATGAGGAATGGAATGGAATGTGGAATGGAATGTGGAATGGAATGGAATTGAATGCAGAATGGAATGGAATGGAATGGAATGTGGACAGGAATGGAATGGAATGGAATAGAAAGTGGAAGCGTATGTGGAATGGAAAGGAATGGAATGTGGAATGGAATGGAATGGAAATTTGAATGGAATGTAGAACGGAATGGAATGAAATGTGGAATGGAATTTGGAATGGAATAGAAAGGAATGTGGAATGGATTGGAATGGAAAGTGGAATGGAAAGGATTGGAACGTGGAATGGAAAGGAATGGAAAGGAATGGAATGGTTTGGAATGGAAATTGGGATGGAATGGAATGTGGAAGGAATGGAATGTGGAATGGAATGCAATGGAATGTGGAATGGAATAGAATGCAATCTGGAATGGAATGGAATATGTAATGGAATGGAATGGAGTGTGGAATAGATTGGAAAGGAATGTGTAATGGAATGGAATGGAATGTGGAATGTAATTTGCAAGGGAATGGAATTGAATGGAATGGAATGTGGAATGGAATGCAATGGAAACTGGAATAGCATGTGGAATTGAATGGAATGGAATGGAATGTGGAATGAAATGGCATGGAATATAGATTGGAATGCAGTGCTAAGTGGAATGGAATGGAATTGAATGATGAATGCAATGTGGAATGGAATGGAATGGATTGTGAAGGGAAATGAAATGGAAGGTTGAATGGAATGAGGAATTGAATGGAAAGGAATGTGGAATGGAATGGAATGTGGAATGGAAAGAAATGGAATATGGAATGGAAAGGAATGGATTGGAATATGGAATGGAATGGAATGGAATGGAATGCGGAATGGAATGTGGAATGGAAAGGAAAGTGGAATGGAAGGGAATGGATGTTGACTGGAATGCAATGGAATGGAAAGGAACGAAGAATGGAATGGAATAGAATGTGGATTGGAATGTGGAATGGAATGGAATGGAATGTGGAATGGAATGTGTAACAGAATGGAATAGAATGTGGAATGGAATGCAACGGATTGTGAAGTTAAATGAAATGGAAGGTGGAATGGAATGTGGGAGGAATAGAATAGAATGAAATGGAATGGAAAGTGGTATGTATTGGAATGCAACGTGGAATGGAATGGAATGGAACGTGGAAGGGAATGAGGAAGGGAATGGAAAGGAATGGAATGGAATGCGATGTGGAATTGAACGGAATTTAATGTGAAATGGAATGGAATGGAATTTCGAATGGAATGTGGAATGGAATGGAATGTGCAACGGAATGGAATGTGGAAGCGGAAGGAATGGAATGTGGAATAGAATGTGGAATTCAATGGAATGGAATGTGTCATACAATGGAATGTAATGCGGAGTGGAAATAGGAATGGAATGCAACGGATTGTGGAAAGGAATGTGGAATGCAATGAATTCGAAGGTGGCATGGAAGGGAAAGGAATGAGGAATGGAATGTGCAATTGAATGGAATAGAACGTGGAATGGAATGGAATGCAATATGTAAAGGAACTTGCAATGGAATTTGGAATGCAACGTGTAATGGAATGTGGAATGGACTGTGGAATGTGGAGTGGAATGTGGAATGGATTGGAATGGAATGAGGAATGGAATGGAAGTGAATGTGGAATGGATTGGAATGGAATGTGGAATGAAATGTGGAATGGAATGCAATGGAATGTGGAACGGAATCGAAAGGAAAGTGGAATGGAATGGAACGGAATGTGAAATGGAATGGAATCTAACGGAAAGGAATGTGCAATTGAATGGAATGTGAAATGGATTGGAATGCAATGTGGAATGGAGTGGAATGGAATGTAGAATGTAATGGAATAGAAAGTGGAATGGAATGTGGAATGGAAAGGAATGGAATGCAATCTGAAATGGAATGTGGAATAGAATGGAATGTATTGTGGAATGGCAAGGAAAGGAATGTGGAATGGAATGGAATGGAATGTGAAATGGAATGGAATGGAATCTGGTATGGAATGGAATGGAATTTGGAATCAAATGGAATGGAACCTAGAATGGAATGGAATGGAACTTGGAATGAAACGGAACAGAATGGAATGTGGAATGGAATGGAATGTGGAATGGAATGGAAAGGAATATCACATGGAATGGAATGTAATGCGGAATGGCATGTAATGGAATGTGGAACGGAATGGAATGGAATGTGGAATGGAATGGAAAGGAATGTGGAATGGAATTTTTAATGGAGTAGAAAGGAATGTGAAGTGGAATGTGGAATGGAATGGAATGGAAGTGAACGGAAAGTGGAATGGAAGTTAATGGAATGCAGAATGGAATGGAATGGAATGTGGAATGGAATCGAAAGGAATGGAATGTGGACTAGAATGGAATGGAATGCGGAATGGAATATGGAATGAAATTTGGAATGGAAAGAAATGTGGAATGGAATGTGGAAAGGAATGTGGAATAGAATGTGGAATGGAATGGAATGGAATGGAATGAGGAATTGAATGTCGAATGTCATGGAATGTAACGTGGAATGGAATGTGGAATGACGTTGAATGTAAAGTGGAAAGGAATGTGGAATGGAATGGAATGGAATGTGGAATAGAATGGAATGGAATATGGAATGGAAAGGAATGGGATGTAGAATTTAATGGAATGAAATGTGGAATGGAACATTGAATGGAATAGAATGGAATGTGGAATGGAATGGAATGGAACGTGGATTGGAATGGAATGGAATGGAAAGTGGAAAGGAATGCAATGGAATGGAATGCGGAATTGAATGGAATTTGGAATGAAATGGAATGTGGAATTGAATGGAATGGGATGTGGAAAGGAATGGAATGGAATGTGGAATAGCATGGAATGGAACGTGGAATGGCATGGAATGGAATGTGGAATGGAAAATAATGCGGAATGGAATGGAATCTATTTGCAACGGAATGGAATGGAATGTGGAATGCAATGGAAACCATTGTGGAAAGGAAAGTGGAAGGGAGTGCAATGGAATGTGGAATGGAATGTGTAATGGAAGGGAATGGAATGTGGTTCGAATCTTGAACGGAATGGAAGGAAAGGAATGGAATATGGAATGGAATTGAATGGAATGGAATGTAGAATGGGATGTGCAATGGAATGCAATCAGATATGCAATGGAATGTAATGGAAGGTGCAATGGAATCGAATGGAATGTGGAACGAAACATGGAATGCAATGGAGTGGAATGTGCAATGTTATGGAATGATACCTGGAATGGAATGGAATGCAATGTGTAATTGAATGGAATGGAAAGGAATAGAATGTGGAATGGAATGGAAGGTGGCATGGAATGGAATGTTATGCGGAATGGCATGGAATGGAATGTGGAATTAAATGGAACGTGGAAAGGAATGGAATGGAAAGTGGAATGGAAAGTGGAATGGAATGGAATGGAATGTGGAATCGAATGCAATGGAAAGTGGAATGGAGTGGAATGGAATACTGAATGTAATGGAATGGAATGTGCAATGCAATGGAAAAGAAAGTGGAATGGAATGGAACGGAATGGAATGCAGACTGGAATGGATTGGAATGGAATGGAATGTTGAATGGAACAGAAAGGAATGTGGAATGAAATGTGGAATGGCACGGAATGGAATGTGGAATGAAATGGAACGGATTGTGGAATGGAAAGTAATGGAATATGGAATTTAATGGAATGGAATGGAGTATGGAATGCAATGCAATTGAATGGAATGGAATGTCGAATGGAATGGATTGTAAAGTGGAATGGAATGTGGAATTCAATTGAATGGAATGGAATGTGGATTGGAACGTGGAATTGAATGGATTGGCAAGTCTAATGGAAGTTGGAATTGAATGGAATGTACTGTGGAATGGAATGTGGAATGGCATGGAATGGAACGTGGAATGGAATGGAATGAAATATGGAATGGAAAGTGGAATGGAATGGAATGGAATTTAATGTGGAATGGAATGGAAATTGGAATTAAATGGAATGTGGAATGGAATGGAATGGAATGGAACGTGGAATGGAATGAAATGGAACACGGAATGGAATGGAATGGAACATGGAATGGAATGGAATGGAAAGGAATGGAATGGAATGGAAAGCATTGGACTGATGATTGCAATGTGGAATGGAAAGGAATGGAACGTGGAAGGGAATGTGGAATGCAATGGAATGGAATGTGAAATGCAAAGAAATGGAATGTGGAATGGAACGGAATGTAATATGGAATGGAAAGGAAAGTGGAATGAATGGAATGGAATGTGGAAAGGAATGGAATGGAATAGAATGGAATGGAAAGTGGAATGAATGGAATGGAATGGAATGGAAAGTGGAAAGGAATGTAATGGAAAGGAATGGAATGGAAAGTGGAATGAAATGGAATGGAATGTGGAATGGAAAGGAATGGAATGTGGAATGGAAAGTGGAATGTAAAGTATTGGAATGTGGAACGGAAAGTGCAATGGAATGTGGAATGAAATGGAATGGAAAGGAATGGAATGTGGAAGGGAATGTGGAATGGAAAGGAATGGAACGTGGAATGGAAAGTAGAATGGAATGTGGAATGGAATGGAATAGAATGTGGAATGCAAAGGAACTTAATGTGGAATGGAATTGAGTGGAATATGGAATGGAACTTGGAATGGAAAGTAAAATGGAATGTGGAATGCAATGAGATAAAATGTGGAATGCAAAGGAATGGAATGTGGAATGGAATCGAGTGTAATATGGAATGGAAATTGGAATGGAAAGTAAAATGGAATGTGGAATGGAATGAGATAAAATGTGGAATGCAAAGGAATGGAATGTGGAATGGAATCGAATGGAATATGGAATTGAACGGAATAGAATGGCATGCGGAATGGAATGGAATTTGGAAAGGAAAGTGTTGGAATGCAATGGAATGGAATGGAATGGATTAGAAGGTGGAATGGAAGGGAATGGAAAGTGGGATGCATTGTGAAATGGAATGGAATGGAATGGAATGTGGAAAGCAATGGAATAGAAGGAGGAATGGAACGTGGAACGGAAAGTGGAGTGGAATGGAATGGAATGGAAAGAGGAGTGGAAAGTGGAATGGAATGTGTAATGGAACGTGGAATAGATTGGAATGCAATGTTGAATGGAATGGAATGGAAGTTGCAATGGAACGGAATGGAATGTGGAATGGAATTGAATGGAATGGAATGGAATGTGGGATGTATTGCAATGGAATGTGGAATGAAATAGAATGGAATTTGGAGTGGAAGGTGCAATGGAATGGAATGGAATGTGGAATGAAACAGAATGGAATTTGGAGTGGAAGGTGCAATGGAATGGAATGGAATGTCGAATGGAATGTGGAAAGGAAGGGAAAGGAACGTGGAATGGAATGTGTAATGGAATGTGGAATGGAATGGAATGGAATGTGGAATGGAATGGAATGGTGTGGAATGTGCAAAGGAATATTATGGATTTTGGAAAGGAACGGAATGGAATGGAATGTGGAATGGAACGGAATGGAATGTGGAATGGAATTCAGTGGAATGTGAAAAGCAATGGAATGGAACGTGGAATGAAATGGAATGAAATGGAATGGAAAGTAAGGGAATCCGGAATGCAATCTGTAATGAAATTGAAAGGAATGTGGAATGTAATGTAATGGAATGCAATGTGGAATGGAATGTGGAATGGAATTGAATGGAATGTGAAAATGAATTTAATGGAATGTGGAATGGAATGGGATGTGAAAACGAATAGAATGGAATGTGGAATGGATTGGAATGAAATGCGGAATGGAATGGAATGTAGAATGGAATGCTGAATGAAATGTGAAATGGAATTGAATGGAATGTGGAATGGAATGGAATGGAATGTAGAATCGAATATGGAATGGAGTGGAATGGAATGTGGAATGGAATACGGTATGGAATGGAATGGATTGTGCAATGGAATGTTGAATGGTTTGTGGAATAGAATGGAGTGGAATGTCGAAGGGAAAGTGGTATGGAATGGAATGGAATGTGAAATGGAATGGAATGGAATTGAATGGATTGGAATGCAATGGAAGGGAATTCGGAATGGAAAGGAATGCGTAATGGAATGGAATGGATTGGAATGTGGAATGGAACGTGGAATGGAATGTGGAATGGAATGTGCAACGTAATGTGGAATGGAATGGAATGTAAGATGGAATGGAATGGAATGGTATGGAATGTGGAATGGAAAGGAATGGAATGGAATGTGGAAAGGAATGGAATGGAATGGAATAGATTCGAATGTTATGTGGAATATAACGGAATGCAATGTGGAATGGAATGGATTGGAATGTGGAATGGAACGTGAAATGGAATGGAATGGAATGGAATGGGAAATGGAAAGGAATGGAAAGGAACGTGGAATGGAATGGAATAGAAATTGGAACGGAACAAGAAGTGGAACGTGGAATGGAATGGAATGGAACGTGGATTGGAAAGTGGAATGGAACATGTAATGGAAAGGGAATAAAATGGAATGCAATGTGGAATGGAATGAAATGGAAGGTGGAATGGATTCGAATGGAATGTGGAAATGAATGGCAGTGAATTTCGAAAGGAATGGGGAATGAAATGGAATGGAATGTGAAATGGAAAGTGGAATGGAATGAAATGGAATGTGGAATGGAAAGGAATGGAACATGGAATGGATTGTGGAATGAAAAGTGGAATGGAATGTGGAATGGAATGTGGAATTTGATGGAATGGAAAGCTGAAGGGAATGGAATGGAATGTGGAATGTAATGGAGTGCAAAGTGGAATGCCATGGAATGGAATGAGTAATGGAATGTTGAATGAAATGAAGTAGAAAGTGGAGTGGAATGTAGAATGGAATGTCGAATGCAATAGAGTGGAATGTGGAATGGATTGGATTGGATTGGAATGTGGAATGGAATGTAGAATGGAATATGGAATGCAAGGTAGAATGGAATTGTATGTGGAATGGAATGTGGAGGGGAATGGAATGGATTTTAATGGAATGTGGAAAAGAAAGGGGAATGGAATATGGAATGGAATGGAATGAAATGGAATGGAATGTGTAATGGAGTGAAACGGAATGTGGAAATGTATGGAGTGGAATGGAATGGCATGGAATGCAATGGAGAGCAAAATGGATTCGAATGGAATGCGGAATGGAATGCAATTGAATGTGATATGGAATTGAATGGAATGTGGAATGGAAAGGAATAGAATGGAATGTGGACTGGAATGGAATTTAAAGGACTGGAATGTGTAATGGAATGAAATGGAATGTGGAAAGGTATGGAGTGGAATGGAATGTGGAATGGAATGGAATGGAAATGTATGGAGTGGAATGGAATGTGGAACGGAATGAAATGGAATATAATGGAAAGTGGAATGGAATAGAATGGAATGCGGAATGGAATGCAATTGAATGTGGAATGGAATGGACAGGAATTTGGAATGGAATGTGAAAAGGAATTGAATGGGATGCGGAATGGAATATTGAATGGAATGGAATGGAATTTGGAATGGAATGGAATGGAACGAGGAATGGAATGTGGAATGGAACGTGGAATGGAATGGAATTTCGAATGGAATGGAAAGGAACGTGGAATGGAATGGAAAGTAATGGAATGGAATGGAATGTGAAAAGGATTGCAAATGAATGTGGAATGGAAAGGAATTAAATGTGGAGAGGAATGGATTGGAATGTGAAGAGGAATGGAAAGCAATGTGGAATTGAATGTTGAATGGAATGGAATGGAATGGAATGGAATGTGGAATGTAATGGAATGGAATGAGGAATGGAACGTGGAATGGAACATGGAATGGAATGGAATGGAATTTCGAATGGAATGGAAAGGAACGTGGAATGGAATGGAAAGTAATGGCATGGAGTGGAATTTGAAAAGGAATGTGGAATTGAATGTTGAATGAATCGGAATGGAAATTAATGGAATGGAATGGAATTTGAAAAGGAATGTGGAATTGAATTTTGAATGGAATGGAATGGAATGTGGAATGGAATGGAATGGAACGAGGAATGGAATGCGGAATGGAATGTGGAATGGAATGGAATTTTGAATGGAATGGAAAGGAACGTGGAATGGAATGGAAAGTAATGGAATGGAATGGAATTTGAAATGGAATAGAATGGAACGTGGAATAGAATGCAATTGAGTGGAATGTTGAATGGAATGGAATGGAATGTGGAAAGGAATGTGGAATGGAATGTGGAATGGAATGTGCAATGGAATGTGGAATGGAATGCAATGGTGTGGAATGTGGATTGGAATGGAATGCAATGCGGAATGGAATGTGGAATGGAAAGGAATGGAAAGGAATGGAATGGAATGGAATGCAAAGTTGAATGGAATGGATTGGAATGGAATGGAATGTGGAATGAAAAGGAATGGAATGTGAAATGTAATGGAATGGAATGTGGAATGGAAAGGAATGGAATGGAATGGAATGCAAAGTTGAATGGAATGGATTGGAATGGAATGGAATGTGGAATGGAATGGAATGGAATGTGAAATATAATGGAATGGAATGTGGACTGGAAAATAATGGAATCGAATGGAAAGTGAAATGGACTGGAATAGAATTTGCAAGGCAATTCAATGGAATTTGGAATGGAATGGAATGGAATGTGGAATGGAATGTAAATGCTTGTGGAATGGAAAGTGGAATGGAATGGAACGGAATGTGGAATGGAGTGGATTGTATTGTCGAATGGAATGGAAGGGATTGGAATGAGGATTGGAATGCTATGGAAACGAATGAAATGCAATGTGGAATGGAATAGAATGGAATGGGGAATGAAATTGAATTGAATGTGGAATGGAATGGAATGGAATGGAATGTGGAATGGAATGGAATGGAATGGAATGGAATGGAATGTGGAATGGAATGTGGAATTGAATGGAAATGAATGGAATGGAATGGGAAATGGAATGTGGAATGGAACTGAAAGGAATGTGGAATGGAATGGAATGGAACTGAAAGGAATGTGGAATGGAATGGAAAGGAATGTAGAAAGGAGTGTGGAATGGAATGGAATGGAATGTGGAATGGAATGTGGTATGGAATAGAATGGAAAGTGGAATGGAATGGAATGGAATGTGGATTGGAATGGAATGGAATGGAATGGAATATAGAATTGTATGGAATGGAATGTGCAATTCAATGCAACACTCGTAATGTGGAATTCAATGGAAAGGAAAGGAATGTGGACTGGAATGGAAAGCAATGATGAATGGAATGGAATGGAATGTGGAATAGAATGTGGAATGGAATGGAAAGGGATGTGAAAAGGATTGCAATTGAATGTTTAATGGAATGGAATGGAATGTGGAGAGGAATGGAATGGAATGTGGAATGGAATGTGGAATCGAATGAAATGAATTGTGGAATGGAATGGAAAGGAACGCTTAATGGAACGTGGAATGGAATGTAACGGAATGTGAAATGGAATGGAAAGGAATATGAAAATGAACGGAAAATAATATGAAATGGAATGGAAAGGAATGTGAAGAGGAATGGAATGGAATGTGGAATGTAATGGAATGGAATGAGGAATGGAACATGGAATGGAACGTGGAATGGAATGGAATGGAATTTCGAATGGAATGGAAAGGAACGTGGAAAGGAATGGAAAGTAATGGCATGGAATGGAATTTGAAAAGGAAGGTGGAATTGAATGTTGAATGAATTGGAATGGAATTTAATGGAATGGAATGGAACTTGAAAAGGAATGTGGAATTGAATTTTGAAAGAACGGAACGGATTGTGGAATGGAAAGGAATGGAATGGAACGAATGGAACGTAGAATGCAACCTGGAATGGAATGGAATTTCGAATGGAATGCAAAGGAACATGGAATGGAATGGAAAGTAATGTAACGCAATGGAATTTGAAATGGAATGGAATGGAATGTGGAATAGAATGGAATTGAGTGGAATGTTGAATGGAATGGAATGGAATGTGGAATGGAATGTGGAATGGAATGCGCAGTGGAATGTGGAATGGAATGGAATGGAGTGGAATGTGGAATGGAATGGAGTGCAATGCGGAATGGAATGTGGAATGGAAAGGACTAGAATGGAATGGAATGCAAAGTGGAATGGAATTGATTGGAATGGATGGAATGTGGAATGGAATGGAATGGAATGTGGAATGTAATTGAATGGAATGTGGACTGGAAAAGAATGGAATCGAATGGAAAGTGAAAGGGAAAGGAATAGAATTTGCAATGCAATTCAACGGAATTTAGAATGGAATGTAATGGAATGTGGAATGGAATGTAAAGGAATGTGGAATGGAAAGGGGAATGGATTGGAATGGAATGTGGAATTGAGTGGAATATATTGTAGAATGGAATGGAATGGAATGGAATGGAATGAGGATTGGAATACTATGGAAATGAATGAAATGGAATGTGGAATGGAATAGAATGGAATGGGGAATGAAATGCAATGGAATGTGGAATGGAATGGAATGGAATGAACTGTTTAATGGAATGGATTGGAAAGGAACAGAAGGTGGAGTGGAACAGAAGGGAATGTGTAATCCAACGTGGAATTGAATGGAATGGAATGGAATGGAATGGAATGGAACGGAATGTGGAATGGAATGGATTGGAAAGGAATTGAAGGTGGAATGGAATGAAAGACAATGTGGAAAGGAATGCATAATGGAATGGAATGGAATCTGGAATGTAATACAATGGAATGTGGAATGGAAGGGAATGGAATCTGGAATGGAATGTGGAGTGGAATGAAATGGAATGTGGAATGTAATGGAATGGAAAGTGGACAGGAATGGAATGGAATCGAATGGAAAGTGAAATGGAATGGAATGGAATTTGCAATGCAGTTCAATGGAATATGGAAGGTAATGGAATGGAATGTAGAATGGAATGGAAAGGAATCTGGAATGGAAAGTGGAAGGGAATGGAACAGAATGTGGAATGGAGTGGAATGGATTGTGGAATGGAATGGAATGGAATGAAATGTAGATTGGATTTTAATGGAAACGAATTAAATGGAACGTGGAATGGAATAGAATGGAATGGGGAATGAAATGGAATGGAATCTGGAAAGTAATGAACTGGAATTTAATGTGGAATGAAATGGAATGGAAAGGAATGGAAGGTGGAGTGGAATGGAATGGAATGTGTAATGGAATGAGGAATGGAATGGAAAGGAATGGAATGGAATGTGGAATGGAATGGAATGGAAACGAATGGAAAGTGGAATGGAATGGAAGTGAATGTGGAATGGAATGTGGAATGTAATGGAATGGAATGTGGAATGTAATGGAATGGAATTTGGAATGGAATGGAATGGAATGTGGAATGGGATGTGAATTGGAATGCAAAGGAATGGAATGGAAGGTGGAATGGAATATGCGATAGAATGGAATGTGGAATGGAATGCAATGGAAAGGAATGGAATGTGGAATGGAATGAAAGGGAATGTTGAATGGAATTTAATGGAATGGAATGTGGAATGGAATGGAATGGAATGTGCAATGGAATTGAATGGTACGGAATGTGGAATGGAATGGAATGTGGAATGGAATGTGGAATGGAATGTGGAATGGAATGGAATGATAAGTGGAAAGGAAGGAGGAATGGAAAGGAATGGAATGTCAAATGGAATGGAATGGTATGTAATGTAATGTGGAATGGAAAGGAATGTAATGTGGAATGGAATATAATGGGAATTGAAATGGAATGGAATGGAATGGGGTGTGAAATGGAATGGAAACAAAGGTTGAATGGAATGGAATGGAGCGAAAAGCGGAATGGAATGGAATGGAATGTGGAATGTAATGTAGAATGTAGTGGAATGGAATATGGAATGGAATGGAATCAAATGCGGAATGCACTGGAATGGAATGTGGACTGGAATTCAATGGAATGGAGTGGAACATGAAATGGAATTGAAAGGAATTTGGAATGGAATTCGTAATGGAATTTAATGGGCTTTGGAATGGAATGGAATGGAATGGAAGGTGGAATGGAATAGAATGAAAAGTGGATTGGAATTGAATTGAATGTGGAATGGAATCGAAAGGAATGGAATGTGGAATGGAATGAAATGGGATGTGGAATGGAATGAAATAGGATGTGGAAAGGAATGGAATGGAATGTGGAATGGAATCGAATGCAATATGAAATGCAACTGAAAGGAATGGTATGTGTCTTGGAATATAATGTGGAATGGAATAGAATGGAATGGAATGGAATGTGGAATGGAATATGGAATATAATGTGTAATGGAATGGAATTGATTGTGTAATGGAATGGAATTGAATGCGGAACGGAATGTGGAATGGAATGGAATGGAATGTGGAATCGAATGGAATGGAATGTGGAATGGAATGTAATGGAATGTTGAATGGAATGTAGAATGGAATGGAATGTGGAATGGAAAGTAATGGAATGTTGAATGGAATGTGGAATGGAATGGAATGTGGAATTGAATGGAAAAGAACATGGAATTGAATGTGGAATGGAATGGAATGGAATGTGTAATTGAATTTAATGGAATGTGGAAAAGAATTTGGAATGAAATGGAATTGAATGTAGAATGGAATGTGGAATGCAAAGGAATGGAATGTTGGAGGGAATGGAATTCAACGGGAATGGAATGTGGAAAGGAATGTGGAAAAGAATCGAATGGATTTCGCAATGGAATGAGACATGGAACGTGGAATGGAATGGAATGGAACTTGGAATGGAAAGTGGAATGGAAAGTGGAGTGGAACGTGGAAAGGAACGTGGAATGGAATGTAAAGTGGAATGGAATGGAATTGAATGGAACGAGGAATGGAATGGAATGGAACGAGGAATAGAATGGAATGGAATGTGGAATGGAATAGAATGGAATGGAAAATGGACTGAAATGGAATGGAATGGAACGAAAAGTGCATTGCAGTGGAATGGAAAGTGGAATGGAATATAAAATTGAATGGAATCGAATGTGGAATGGAATGTTGAATGGAATGGGATGGAATGTGGAATGGAATGTGGAATGGCATGTAATGGAATGTGGAATGGAATGGAATGGAATGTGGATTGGATTGGAATTGAATGTGGAATTGAATGGAATGGAATGTGGAATGGAATGGAATTAAATGTGAAATGGAACGTTGAATGGAATGGAATGAAATGGGGAATGGAATGTGGAATGGAATGTAATGGAATGTGGAATGCAATGGAATGGAATGGAATGGAATGTGGAATTTAGTAGAATGGAATGTGGATTGGAATGGAATTGAATGTGAAATGGAATGGAATGCAATGTTGAAAGGAACGTGAAATGGAATGGAATGGAATGTGAAATGGAATGTGGAATGGAACGTGGAATGGAATGGAATGAAATGGAATGGAATGTGGAATGGATTGTGGAATGGAAAGTGGAATGGAAAGGAATGGAATGTTGAAAGCAACGTGGAATGGAATGGAATGGAATGTTTAATGGAATGTGGAATGGAACGTGTAATGAAATGGAATGGAATGGAATGTGGAGTGGTATGTGGAATGGAATGTGGAATAGAATGGAATGGAATGGATTGGAAGGGAATGTGGAATGGAATGCAATGGAATGTGGAATGGAATGGAATGTGGAGGGGAATGGAACTGAATGGAATGGAATGGAAGCGATTGCGGAATGCAATGTGGAACGGAATGGAATAGAATGGAATGGAATGTGGAATGGAATTTCGAAGGGAATCTCGAAAGGAATGTGGAATGGAAAGGAATGGAATGCAATGTGAAATAGTATATGGAATGGAATGTGGAATGGAATGGAATGGAATGTGGAATGGAATTTGGAATAGAAGGTGGAATGGAATGGAAAGTGGAATGGAATGTTATGGAATGTGGAATGGAATGGAATGGAATGGAATGTGGAGTGGAATGGAGAGGAATGGAATGGATAGTGGAATAGAATGGAATGGAATGTGTAATAGAATGGAATAGAATGTGGACTGGAATGTGGAATGGAAGGGAATGGAATGTGGAAATAAATGGAATCGAATGGAATAGAATGTGAAATGGAATGGAATGCAATGTAGAATGGAATGTGGAAGGGAATGGAATGTAATGTGGAATGGAATGTGGAAATTAATGGAATCGAATGGAATAGAATGTGAAATGGAATTGAATGCAATGTGGAATGGAATGTGGAAGGGAATGGAATGTAATGTGGAATGGAATGGAATGGAACGTGGAATAGAATTTAATGGAATGTGGAATGGAAAGTGGAATGGAATGGAATAGAGTATGGAAAGCAATGTGGAATGCAATGGAATCGAATGTCATTTAATGTGGAATGGAATTTAATGGAATGTGGAATGGAATGGAAAGGAATGTGGAATGGAATATGGAAGGGAATGGAATGGAATGTGAAATGGAATGTAATGGAATGTGGAATGGAATGGAATGGAATTTCGAATGGAAGTGAATGGAATGGAAAGGAAGGTGGAATGCAACGGAATGGAATGGAATTTGGAATGTAATTGAATAGAATACGGAATGGAATGCAACTTGGAATCAAACCGAACGGAATGTGGAATCGAACGGAATGGAAGGTGGAATGGAATTTTGCAAGGAATGGAATGGAATGTGGAAAGGAATGTGGAATGGAATTGAATGTGGAATGGAATGGAATGGAATGTGGAATGCTAAGTGGAATGCAGTTTAATGTGGAATGGAATGGAATGGAAAGTGGAATTGAATGAAAAGTGGAATGTGGAGTGGAATTTGGAATTGACTGGAATGGAATGTGGAATGGAATGGAATGGAATGTGGAATGGAATGGAACAAAATGGAATGTGGAATGGAATGCGGTGGAATGGAATGGAATTGAATGTGGAATGGAAAGTGGAACGGAATAGAATGGAATGTAATGTGGAATGGAATTAAATGTGGAATGGAAAGTGGAACGGAATAGAATGGAATGTAATGTGGAATGAAATGGAATGGAATGGAAAGTGGAATGGAATGGAATGGAAGGGAATGTGGAATGGAATGGAATGGAATGGTATGGAATATGGAATGGAATGGAGTGGAATGTGGAATGGAATGAAACGTTGCAATGGAACGAAATGCAACATGGAATGGGATGCAATGGAATGTGGAATGGAATGTGGAATGGAATGGAATGGACTGTGGAATTGAATTGAATGTGCAATGGTATGGAATGGAATGAGAAGTGGAAGTAGTTTGGAATGTGAAATGTAAATAGAATGGAATGTGGAATGGAATGGAATGGAATGTGGAATGGAATGGAATGGAATCTGGAATGGAAAGTGGAAGGGAATGTAATGGAACTGAAAGTGGAATATAATGGACCATGGAATGGAATGGAACGTGGAATGGAATGGAATGGAAACTGGAATGGAGTGGAATGGAAAGTGGAATGGAATGGAATTTAACAGAGTGGAATTTGGAATGGAATGTGGAATGGAACGTGGAATGAAATGCAATGGAACAGAATGGAATGTGGAATGGAATGTGGAATGGAAAATGGAATGGAATGGAAAGCAATGGGACGAAATGTGGAATGGAATGTGGAGTGGAATGGAAAGGAATGTGGAACGGAATGTGATATGGATTAGAATGGTATGTGGAATCGAGTGGAATGGAATGTGGAATGGAACGTGGAATGGACTGGAAAGGAAAGTGGAATGGAATGTGGAATGGAATGGAATGGAACGTGCAATGGAATGGAAGGAAATGTGGAATGGAATGGAATGGAATGGAATGGAATGGAATGGAATGTGGAATGCAATGGAATGTAAAGAATGTTATAGAATGGAATGTGGAATGGAAAGTGGAATGGAGTGGAATGGAAAGGAATGGAATGTGGAATGGAAAGTGGAATGGAATGTGGAAGAGAATGTGGAATGGAATGGAATGGAATGTGGAATGGAATGGAATGCAAGGTGAAATGGAATGTCATGGAGTGGAATGTAATTAGTGTTGGAGTGGAATGTGGAATGGAAGGGAACGCAATGTGGAATGTAAAGGAAAGTAATGTGGAATATATTGTGGGTTAGAATCGAATAGGAATGTGGAATGGAATGTGGAATGGAAGGTAATGCAATGTGGAATGGAAAGGGAAGTAATGTGGAATGTATTGTGGAATGGAATCGAATAGGAATGTGGAATGGAATGTGGAATGGGATGTAAAGTGGAATGGAATGGGAAGGAATGTGGTATGCAGTGGAATGGAATGAGGACTGGAATGGACTCGAATGTGGAAAGGAATGTGGAATGGAATGTGGAATGCAGGGTGGAATGAAATGGAATGGAATGCGGAATGGAATGGAATGTGTAATGGAATGTGAAATGGAACCTGTAATGGAATTTGGAGAGGAATGTTGAGTACAAAGGAATGAAAAGTGGAATGCAATCTGGAATGTAATATAATGGAATGAGGAATGACATGCGGAATTGAATCGAATGGAATGTGGAATAGAATGGAATGTGGAATGGAATGGAGTGGAATGTGGAATGGAATGGAATGGAATGTGAAATGGAAATAGAATTGAAGGTGGAATGGAATGGAATGGAATGTGGGATGGAATGGAATGTGGAATGGAACCTGGAACAGAATGGAATAGAATTTCGAATGGAATGGAGTGGAATGGAAAGTGGAACAGAATGGAAAGGAATGTGGAATTGAATGTGGTATGGAATAGAATGGAATGTGCAATGGAATGGAATGGAATGTGGAATGGAAAGTAATGTGCAATGGTATGGAATGGAATGTGGAATGGAACGTAGAACGGAATGGAATGAAATGTGGAATTGAATGTGGAATGGAATGGAATGGAAACTGGAATGGAATGTAATGGATTCGAATGTGGAATGCAATGGAAAGGAATGCAATGGAATGGAATGTGGAATGGAAATTGGAATTCATTTGAGTGGAATGTGGAATGGAATGTGGAATAGAATGTGGAATGGAATGGAAAGGAATGTGGAATGGAATGTGAAAAGGGTTGGAAAGAAATGTGAAACGGAATGGAATGTAACTTGGAATGGAACGTGGAATGCAATGGAATGGAATGTGGAATGGAATTTAAAATGGAAAGGAATGGAATGTGCAATGGAATGGAAAGGAATGTGGAATGGAATGGAATAGAAAGTGGAATGGAAGGTGGAATTCAATGGAATGGAATGTGGAACGGAATGGAATGTGGAAGGAAATGGAATGGAACGTGGAATGCAATGGAATGGAAAGAAGAATGGAATGGAACGTTTAATGGAGTGGAATGGAACTTGGAATGGAATGTGGAATGCAATGGAATGGAATGGAATGTGGAAAAGAATTGAATGGAAGGGAATGTGGAATGGAATGGAATGGAATGGAATGTGGAATGGTATGTGGAACAGAATGGATTGCAAGGTGGAATGGAATGCAACGATGGAATGGAATGGAATGGAAAGTGAAAAGTAATGGAGTGGAATGGAATGGGAAATGCAATGGAATGTGGAATGTAATGCAATGTAATATGGAATGGAATTTGGAATGGAATGGAATGTGGAATGGAATGGAATGTGGAATATGGTATGGAATGGAATGTGGAATGTAATGGAATGGAATGGAATGTGGTTTGCAATGGAATTGAATGGAATATGGAAAGGATTGGAATGGAATGTGGTTTGCAATGGAATTGAATGGAATATGGAATGGATTGGAATGGAATGTGGAATGGAATGGAATGGAATGTGGCATGGAATGAGGAATGGAATGGAAAGGAATGGAATGGTATTTGAAATGGAATGGAATGGAATGTGGAATGGAATGGAATGGAATGCAATGTGAAATGGAATGGAAATGAAAGTGGAACGGAATGTAATGAAATGTGGAATGGAATGGAAAGGAATGGAAAGTGAAATCTAAGGGAATGGAATGTGAAATGGAATGGAATAGAATGTGGAATGGATTGAAATCGAATTTGGAATGGATTGGAAAGGAATGTGGAATGTACTGGAATTTAAGGCAATGTGAAATGGAATGGAATGAAACGTGGAATGCAATGGAATGGAACGTGAATGGAATTAAATGGAATGTGGAAGGAAATGCGGATTGGAATGCGGTATGGAATGGAATTGAATGTGTAATGGAATGGAATGGATTGTGTAATTGAATGAAGAATGGAATGGAATGCAATGTGAAATTGAATGGAATGGATCTGGAATGGAGTGGAATGTGGAATGGAAGGGAATGCAATGTGGAATGGAATGGAATGGAACTGAATGTGAAATGGAATGGAATGCAACGGAATGTTATGTTGAATGGAACGAGGAATTGAATGTAATGGAATGTGGAATTAAAGAAGAATGGAATGGAATGGAATGTGGAATGGAATGGAATGGAATGTGGAAAGGAACGGTATGGAATGATAAGTGGAATGGAATGGAATGCAATGTGGAATACAATGGTATGGAATGGAAAGTGGAATGGAAGGGAATGGAATGTGGAATGGAATGCAATGGAATGTGGAACACAATGGAAAAGAATGGAATGTTGAATGGAAGGGAATGGAATGTGGAATGGAATGGAATTGTATGTTGCATGGACTGGAATGGAATCGAATGCAATGTGGAATATAATGGAATGTATTGGAATGTGGAAGTTAATGGAATGGAATATGGAATGGAAAGGAATGGAATGTGCAATGGAATGTTGAAAGGAATGGAATGGAATATGGAATGGAATGTGGAATGGAATTGAATGTGGAATGGAATGGAATGGAATATGGAAAGGAATGTTTAATGGAATGGAATTGAACGTGCAATGGAATGTGGAAAGGAATGTGGAATGGAATGGAATGCAAAGTGGAATGGAATGAGAAAGGGAACGTGGAAAGAATGGAATGGAATGTGGAATGGAATGGAAAGGAATGTGGAAAGGAAGGTGGAAAAGAACGTGGAAAGGAATGGAATAGAATGGAATGTGGAATGGAATGTGTAATGGAACGTGGAATAGAATGGAATGGAATATGGAATGGAATGTGGAATGGAATGAATGGAATGTGGAATGGAATGGAAAGTGGAATGAAAGGGAATGGAACGTGGAATGGAATGGAATGTAAAGTGGAATGGAATGTGGAATGATATATGGAATAGAGTGCAATGAAATGTGAAATGCAATGGAATGAAATGTAGTGTGGAGTGGAATGTAATGTGGAATGGAATGGAATTTCGAACGTGGAATGGAACGGAATGTGGAATCGAATGTAATGGAATTTGGAATGGAATGGAATGGAATGTGGAATGGAATGGAGTGGAATGGAATGGAATTTGGAATGGAATATAACGGAATATGGAAAGGAATGGAATAAGGTATTGAATGGAATGGAAATCAATGTCAAATGGAATGGAATGGAATGTGGAATGGAGTGGAATGGAATGTGTAATGGAATGGAATGGAAGGAAAGTGGAATTGAAGGGAATGAAATGTGGAAAGGAATGGAATGGAATGTGCAATGGAAAAGAATGCAATGGAATATGGAATGGAATCAGGAAGGGAGCGTGGAATGGAATGTGGAAAGGAATGAAGAATGCAATGGAATGTAACGTGGAATGGAATGAGGAAGTGAACGTGGAATGGAATGTGGAATGGAGTGGAATGAAAAGTGGAATGGAAAGAGGAATGGAATCTGGAATGGAATGGAGTGGAACGTGGAATGGAATGAGTAAAGGAAAGTGGAATAGAATGCAATGGAACGTGGAATGCACCATGGAAAGGAACGAGGAATGGAACGTGTAATGGAAAGTGGAATGCAATGGAACGTATAATGGAGTGGAATGGAACCTGGAATGGAATGTGGAATGCAATGGAAAGGAATGGTATGTTTAAAAGAATGGAATTTAATGGAAAGTGGAATGGAACGGAATAGAACGGAATGGAATGAGGAATGGTATGTGGAATAGAAAGCAATGTAATGTGGAATAGAAGGCAATGATGGAATGGAATGGAATGGAATGTGAAATGTAATTGAATGGAATGGAATGTTCAACGGAATGGAATGTGGAAAGGAATGGAATGGAATGTGGAATGGAATGTGGAATGGAATGGAATGGAATGGAATGTGGAATGGAATGGAATGTGTAATGTGGAATAGAATGGAAAGAGGACTGGCATGGAATGGAATGGAATGTGGAATGAAAAGGAATGGAATGGAATATGGAATGGAATGGAATGGAAATTGGGATGGAATGTGAAATGGAAAGGAATGGAATGTGAAATGGAATGTGGAATGGTATGGAAAGGAATGGAATGGAATTTGGTATGGAATGGAATGGAAGGGAATGGAATGTGAAATGGAATGGAAAGGAATGTGAAATGGAATGGAATGGAATGTGGAATGGAATGGAATGGAATGTGGAATGGAATGTGGAATGGAATGGAATGGAAAGTCGAATGGAATCGAATGTGGAATGTGGAATAGAATGGAATACAGAATGGAATGGAATGGAATGTGGAATGCAATGGAAAGCAATGGAATATGGAATGTGGAACGGAATGGAATGGAATGTGGAATGGAATGTGGAATGAAATGTGGAATGGAATGTGGAATAGAAAGGAAAGGAATGTGGAATGGAATGCGGAATTGAATGGAATGGAATGGATTGCAACTTGAAATGGAATGGAAAGGAGTGTGGAATGGAATGAAATGTAATTTGGAATGGAACGGTATGGAATTGAATGGGGAATGGAAACGTAAACAATGTAATAGTATGTGGAATGGAATGAGGAATGGAATGTAAAGAAATGTAGAATTGGATTAAGAGAGCATTGGAAAGGAATGTGGAATGGAATGGACTGGAATTAGTATAGGAACGCTATGGAATGGAATGTGGAATGAAATGCAATGGAATGGAATATGGAATCGAATGGCATTGAATGGAAATTGTGATGGAAGGGAAAAGAATGTGGAATGGAATGGAATGGAATGTGGAATGCAATGGAAAAGAATGGAATGTGAAATGTAAGGGAATGGAATGTGGAATGGAATTGAATGGAATTTGGCATGGTATGGAATGGAATGGAAAGTGGAAAATAATGGAATGTGGAATGGAATGGAATGGAATATGGAATCGAATTGAACGGAATTTGGAATGGAATGGGGAAAGGATTGGAATGGAATGTGGAATGGAATGTGGAATGGAATGGAAAGGAATGGAATGTGGAATGGAATGGAATGGAATGCAGAATGCAATGGAACGTGGAATGGAATGTGGAATGGAATGTATAGCAACGTGGAATGGAATGTGGAATGAAATGTGGAATGGAAGGGAATGCAACATGGAAGGGAAAGAGGAAAGGAACGTGGAAGTGAATGGAATGGAATGTGGAAACGAACGTGCAATGGAAGGTGGAATGGAATGGAATGGAACGTGGAATGGAATGTGGAATAGAATGGAATTTAATGTAATGAAATGCGGAATGGAATGTGGAATGCAATTTGTAATGGAACGTGGAATAGAATGGAATGGAATGTGGAATGGAATGGAAGGTAACGTGGAATGGAATAGAATGGAATGTGGTGTGGAAAGGAATGGAATTTGGAATGGAATGGAATTTCGAATGTTGAATGGAATGGAATGTAGAATGGAATGGAATGGAAGGTGGAAAGGAATGGAATGGAATTTGTAGTGGAATATAATGGAATATGGAAAGGAATGTTATGGAAATCAATGTCAAATTGAATAGAATGGAATGTGGAATGGAATGGAATGGAATGTGGAATGGAAAGGAATGGAATGGGGAAAAGTAAAGAATGGAGTGCGGAATGCAATGTGGAATGGATTGGAAAGGAATCCAAGGTGGAATGGAAAGGAATGGAATGTGGAACGGAGTGGAATGGAATATGGAATGCGATGAGGAAAGGAATGTAATGAAATGTGGATTTGAATGTGTGATGGAATGGAATGGAATGCAATAGAACGTGGAATGGAATTGTATGGAATATGGAATGGAATGGAATGGAAAGGTATGTCAAATGGAAAGGAATGGAATGTGGAATGCAATGGAATGGAATGGAATGTGGAATGCAATGGAATGGAATGGAATGCGAAATGAAATGGAATTGAGTGTGAAATTGAATGGAATGTAATGTGGAATGGAATGGAATGGAATGTGGAATGAAACGTGGAATGGAATGGAATGGAATGAGGAATGGAATGTGGAATGGATTGGAATGGAATGTGGAACGGAATGGAATGTGGAATGTGGAACAGAATTGAATGTGGAATGGAATGGAATGTAATATGGAATGCAATGGAAATGAATGGAATGTAGAATGGAATGGAATGGAATGAAATGAAATGTGAAATGGAATGGAATGTGGAATGAGGAATAGAATGGAATGTGGAATAGAATGGAATAGAATGTGGAATAGAATGTGGAATAGAATGTGGAATGGAAAGGAATGTGGAATTGAATGTGGAATGGAAAGTGGAATGGAATGGAAAGGAATGTGGAATTAAATGTCGCATGCAATAGAATGGAATGTGCAGTGGAATGGAATGCAATGTGGAATGGAAAGTGGAATGGAATGGAATGGAATGTGGAATGGAAAGTGGAATGGAATGGAATGGAATATGGAATGACATAGAAAGGAATGGAATGGAGTGGAATGTGGAATGGATATTGCAATTCAGTGGAATGGAATGTGGAATGGAATGTGGAATGGAATGGAAAAGCATATGGAATGAAATGTGAAATGGGTTAGAAAGGAATGTTGAATGGAATGGAATGTGAAATTGAACGTGGAATGGAATGGAATGGAAGGTGGGATGGAATTTGGAATGGAATGGAATGGAATGTGCAATGGAATGGAATGGAATGTTGAATGGAATTGAATGGAATGGAACGGAATGGAATGCAAAGTGGAATTGAATGGAAAGTGGAATGGAATGTGGAACGTAATGCAAAGGAATGTGGAATGTAATGTGGATTGTAAAGGAATGGAAAGTGGAATGGAATGTGGAATGGAATGGAATGTGGAATGGAATGTGATGGAAAGTGGAATGTCACGGAATGGATTTGGAATGGAATGTGGAATGGAAAGGAATAGAACTCAATGGAATGGAATATGGAATGGAAGGTGGAATGGAATGTGGAATGGAACGTGAAAAGGAAAGGAATGGATCATGGAATGGAAAGGAATGGATTGTGGAATGGAATGGATCGTGGAATGGAATGGAACATGGAATGGAATGGAATGGAATGTGGAATGGAAACGAACGGAATGGAATGTGGAAAGGAATGGAAGGTAATGGAATGGAATCTGAAATTTAATGGAATGGAATGGAATGAGAAATGGAATGGCATGGAATGTAATGGAATTTGGATAGGAAAGGAATGTGGAATGGAATGGAATGCAATGTGGAAGGGAATGGAATGGAATTTGGAATGGAATTTGGAATGGAATGGAGTGTGGAATGGAATATGGAAAGTAATGGCATGTGGGAAGGCATGGAATGTAATATGGAATGGAATGGAAAGGAATTTGGAGTGGAATGGAATGGAAAGGGATGTGGAATTGAATGTGGAATGGAATGGAGTGGAAAGTGGAATGGAATTAAATGAAATGTGAAATAGAAAGTGGAATGGAATGGAAAGAAAAGTAGAATGGAAATTGGAATGGAATGGAATGGAATGTGGAATGGAATGGAATGGAATGTCGAATGGAATGGAGTGGAATGGAATGTGAAATGCAATGGAATGGAATGGAGTGGAATGGATTTGAATGGAATGTGCAATGGAATGGAATGGATTGTGGAATGGAATGGAATGGAATGTGGAATGGAAGGTGGAATGAAATGGAATGGAATGTGGAATGGAACATGCAGTGGAATGGAATGGAACAGAATGGAATGTGGAATCGAATGTGGAATGGAACGTGGAATGGAATGGAATGCAATGTCGGATGCAATGTGGAATGGAACGTGTAATGAAACGGAAAGGAATGTGGAATGCAATGTGGTATGGATTGGAATGGAATGTGGAATGGAATGTAATGGAATGTGGATTGGAAAGTGGAATGGAATGGAATGGATTGTGGAATGGAATGCGGAATGTAATATAATGGAATGTGCAATGGAAAGGAATTGAATGTGCAATGTAATGCAATGTGGAATGCAGTGGAATGGAATAGAATGGAATGGAATTTGGAATGGAAAGTGGAATGTAATGGAATGGAATGTGGAATGGAATGTGAAATTGAATTTGGAATGGAACGTGGAATGCATCGGAATGGAACGGAATGGAATGTGGAACGGAATGTGGAATGGAAAGTGGAATGGAATGGAATGGAGTGGAATGGAATGGAATGTGGAATGGAAAGTGGAATTGAACGTGGAAAGGAATGGAAAGGAACGTGGAATGGAATGTGGTATGGATTGGAATGGAATGTGGAAAGGAATGGAGTGGAAAGTGGAATGTGGAATGTAACGTGGAATGGATTGGAATGGAATTTGGAATGGAAGGTGGAATGGAATGGTATGGTATATGCAATGGAATGGAATGAAATGTGGAATGGAATGGAAAGGAATGGAATGTGGACTACAAAGCAATGGAATGGAATGGAATGGAATGGAACGTGGAGTGGAAAGTGGAATGTAATGGAAAGGAAAGTGGAATTTAATGTGCTATGGAATGGAAAGGAAGGTGGAATGGAATGGAATGGAATGCAGAATGGAATGGAATGGAACGTGGAATGGAATTGAATGGAATGGAATGTAGAATTCAATGGAAAGGAATGGAATGGAATGGAATGTGGAATGGAATGGAATGGGAAATAGAAAGTGGAATAGAACGTTGAATGGAATGGAACGGAATATTATGGAAAGTTCAATGGAATGTGGAGCAGAAAGTGGAATGGAATGTTAAGGAATGTGGAATGCAAAGTGGAATGGATGGGAATGGCATGTGGAATGGAATGGAATGGAATGTGGAATGGAATGGTATGGAAGGTGGAATGGAATGGAATGCAAAGTGGAAAGGAATGGAATGGAATGTGGAAAGGAATGCAGAGGAATGTGTAGTGGAATGTGGAATAGACTGGAATTAAATGGAATGGAATGTGGAATGGAATGGAATTAAATGGGGAATGGAATGGAAAGGAATTTGAAATGGAAATAGAATGGAATGTGGAATGGTATGTAATGAAGAGTGGAATGGAATGGAATGTAATGTGGAATAGAATGAGGAATGGATCGTGGAATGGAATGGAATGAAACGTGGAATGAAACGTCGAATGGAATGTGGAGTGGAACGTGGAATGGAAAGTGGAATGGAATGTGAAATGGAACGTGGAATGGAACGTGGAGTGGGAAGTGGAGTGGAAAGTGGAATGGAATGGAGTAGAACATAGAATGGAAAGGAAGGTGGAATGGAATGGAATGGAAAGTGGAAAGGAATGGAATGGAACATTGAATGCAATGGAAAGGAAAGAGAAATGTAATGGAACGTGTAATGGAATATGAAATGGAATGGAATGGAAGGTAGAATGGAATGTGGAATTGGAAGGAATGCAATGTGGAATAGGATGGAATGCAATGTGGAATGGAATGTGGAGTGCAATGGAATGGAACGTAGAATAGAATGAGGAATAGAACTTTGAATGGAAAGGAATGGAACGTGGAATTGAATGGAATGGAATGTCAAATCGAATGGACTGGAATTGAATATGGAATGCAATGGAATGGAAAGAAAAGGAATGTGGAATGGAATGGAATGGAATGTGGAATGGAACGTGGAATGGAATGGAATGGAACATGGAATAGACTGTAGAACGGAATGGAATGGAACGTGGAATGGAAAGTGGAATGGAATGTGGAGTGGAAATTGGAATGGAATGTGGAAAGGACTGGAATGGAATGTGGAAAGTAATGTGGAATGGAATGGAATGGAACATGGAATAGACTGTAGAACAGAATGGAATGGATCGTGGAATGGAAAGTGGAATGGAATGTGGAATGGAAATTGGAATGGAATGAGGAATGGAATGGAAAGGAATGTGGAATGGAATGGAATGGAATGTGGAAAGTCATGAGGAATGGATTGAGCAATGGCATGAGGAATGGAACGTGGAGTGGAATGTATTGGAACGTGTAATGGAACGTCAAATGGAACATGGACTGGAAAGTGGAATGGAAAGTGGAATGGAAAGTGAAATGGAACGTGGAATGGAACGTGGATTGGAACGTGGAACGGAAAGTGGAATGTTATGGAATGGAACATGGCATGGAATGGAAGGTGGAATGGAATGGAATGGAATGTGGAAAGGAATGGAAAGGAATGTGGAATGGAATGGAAAGGAAAGAGAAATGGAATTGAACATGGAATGGAATGTGGAATGGAATGGAATGGAATGTGGAAAGGAATGAGGAATAGAAAGGAATGGAACGCGAAATGGAATGGAACGTGGAATGGAGTGGAATGGAATGTGAAATGGAACATGGAATGGAATGGAATGGAATGTGGAATGGAATGGAATGGAATGTGGAAAGTAATGTGGAATGGAATGGAATGGAACATGGAATAGACTGTAGAACGGAATGGAATGGATCGTGGAATGGAAAGTGGAATGGAATGTGGAATGGAAATTGGAATGGAATGAAGAATGGAATGGAAAGGAATGTGGAATGGAATGGAATGGAATGTGGAAAGTCATGAGGAATGGATTGAGCAATGGCATGAGGAATGGAACGCGGAGTGGAATGTATTGGAACGTGGAATGGAACGTCAAATGGAACGTGGACTGGAAAGTGGAATGGAAAGTGGAATGGAAAGTGAAATGGAACGTGGAATGGAACGTGGATTGGAACGTGGAACAGAAAGCGGAATGTTATGGAATGGAACATGGCATGGAATGGAAGGTGGAATGGAATGGAATGGAATGTGGAAAGGAAAGGAAAGGAATGTGGAATGGAATGGAATGGAATGTGGAAAGGAATGAGGAATAGAAAGGAATGGAACGCGAAATGGAATGGAACGTGGAATGGAGTGGAATGGAATGTGAAATGGAACTTGGAATGGAATGGAATGGAATGTGGAATGGAATGGAGTTGAATGTGGAATGGAAAGTGGATGGTATGTGGAATTGTACGTGGATAGGAATGGAATGAAATTTGTAAATGAATGTGGAATACAATGGAATGGAATGTGGAATGGAATGGAATGCAATGTGCAATGGAAAGGAATGGAATGTTGAACGGAATGGAATGGAATGGAATGGAATGGAATAGAATGTGGAATGGAACGGAATAGAATGTGGAATGAAACGGAATGGAATGTGGAATGGAATTGAATGGAATTTTAAATGTAATGGAATGGAATGAAACGCGTAATGGAATGGAATGGACTGTGTAATGGAAAGGAATAGAGTGGAATGTGGAATGGAATGGAATGGAAGGGAATGTGGAATGAAATGTGGAATGGAATGGAATGGAATGGAATGAAATGGAATGTGGAATGAAATGTGGCATGAAATGGAATGGAATGTGGAATGGAATGTGGAATGGAATGTGGAATGGAACGTGGAATGGAATGGAATGGAATGTGGAATGGAATGTGTAATGTAATTAAATCGAAGACGTTATGGAAGGAAATGGAACGGAATGTTAACTGGAATGGAATGGAATGGAATGTGGAATGGAATGAAATTGAATGTGGAATCGAATATGGAATGGAATGGAATGTGAAATAGAATGTGGAATGGAATAGAATGGAATGTGGAATGGAATGGAATGTGGAATGGAATGGAATTGAATGGAATGTAGAATGGAATGGAATGGAATAGAATGTGGAATGGAAATTAATTAAATGGAACGGAATTTGGAATGGAAAGGAATGGAACGGAATGTGGAATGGAATGGAATGGAAAGGTATGGAATAACGAACGGAATGGAAGGGAATGTGGAATGGAAAGTGGAATGGAATCTAATGGAAAGTGGAATGGAATCTAATGGAATGTGGAATGGAATGGAATGGTTTGGAATGTAATGAAAAGGAATGTGGAATTTAATGGAATTGAAAGTGGAATGGAATGCGGAATGGAATGGAAAGGAATGTGGAATTGAATGGAATGGAATATGGAATGGAATGTGGAATGGAATGGAATGGAATGTGGTATGGAATCGAATGGAATGTAGAATGGAATGGATTGGAAAATGTAATGGAATGTGGAATGGATTATGGAATGGAATGGAATGGAATGTGTAATGGAAAGATGGGAAAGTGGAATGGAATGCAGAATGAAATTAAATAGAGTATGAAGTTGAATGGAATGGAATATGTAATGGAATAGAATGGAATGTGGAACGGAATGTGAAATAGAATGGAATGGAATGTGGAATGGAATGGAATGGAATGTGAAATTCAATGGAATAGAATGTGGAATGGAATGGAATGGATTGTGGAATGCAAAGGAAAGGAATGGAATGTTGAATGGAATGGAATGGAATTGAATGCAATGTGGAATGGAATTGAATGTGGAATGTGAAATAGAATGGAATGTGTAATGGAACCGAATGGAACGTGGAAAGTAATGGAAAGGAATGGAATGTGGAATGGAATGGAATGAAATCTGGAATGGAATGTGGAATCGAATGGAATAGAAGGTGGAATGGAATATAGAATGGAAAGCAAGGGAATGGAATTGAACTTGGAACTGAATGGAATGAAACGTGGAATGGAATGGAATGGAGTACAATGTGAAATGGAATGGAATGGAATGCGGAATGAAATGGATTGGAATGCATTGTGAAATGGAATGGAAGTTAATGTGGAATGGAATGGAATGGAATGTGGAATGGAATGGGATGGAATGTGGGACAGAATGGAATGGAATGGAATGGAATGTGGAATGGAATGGAATATGGAATGGAAACTGGAATCAAACATGGAATGGAATGGAATGGATTGTGAAATGGATAGGAATGGAATGAGGAATGGAATGGAATGGAATGGAATGAGGAATGGAATGGAACGGAATAGAATGTGCAATGGAATGGAATAGAATGGAATGTGGAATGGAATAGAATGGAATGGAATGGAATGTGTAAAGGAATGGAATGGAATGGAATGAAATGGAATGGAATGTGGAATGGAATGGAATTGAATGTGGAATGCAATATAATAGAATGTGGAATGTAATGGAGAGAGGAATGGAATGGAATGGAATGGAATGTGGAATGCAAGGTGGAACGGAATGGAATGGAATGGAATGGAACAGAATGAAATGGAATGGAATGTGGAAAAGAATGTGGAATTGGATCTGGAATGGAATGTTGAAAGGAATGGAATGGGATGTGGAATGGAATGTGGAATTCAACGGAATGGAATGGAATGGAATGGAATTCGGTATACAATTTGGAATGGAATGGAAACAATGGAATGTAGGATGGGATGGAATGGTATGGAGTAGAATGTGGAATGGAATGGATTGGAATGGAATGGAATCTGGAATGGAATGGAATGGAATGAGGAATGGAATGTGGAATGGAATGAAATCAAAGGTGTAATACAATGGAATGTCATGTGGACTTCAATGGAATGGAATGGAATGGAATGTGAAATGGAATGGAATTGAATGTGGAAAAGAACGTGGAATGGAATGGAATGGAATGTGAAATAGAATGTGGAATTTAATGGAATAGAATGTGGAAAGGAATGGAATGGAATGTGGAATGGAATGGTATGCAATGGAATGGAATGGTGTGTGGAATGGAATAGAATGGAATGGAATGTGGAATGGAATTTGGATTGGAAAGGAATGTGGATTTGAATGGGATGGAATGTGGAATAGAATGTAATGAAATGTGGATTGGAATGTGGAATGGGATGGAATGGATTGTGGAATGGAATGCGGAATGTAATGGAATGGAATGTGCAATGGAAAGGAATTGAACGTGCAATTTAATGGAAAGTGGAATGCAATGGAATGGAATTGAATGGAATGGAATTTGGAATGGAAAGTGGAATGTAATGGAATGGATTGTGGAATGGAATGTGGTATGCAATGGAATGGAATGTGGAATGGAAGGTGGAATGAAATGGAATGGAATGTGGAATAGAACATGCAGTGCAATGGAATGGAACAGAATGGAATGTGGAATGGAATGTGGAATGGAATGTGGAATGGAATGGAACAGAATGGAATGTGGAATCGAATGTGGAATGGAATGTGGAATGGAATGGAACAGAATGGAATGTGGAATCGAATGTGGAATGGAATGTGGAATGGAATGGAATGGAATGTGGAATGGAATGTGGAATGGAACGTGTAATGGAATGGAAAGGAAAGTGGAATGGAATGTGGTATGGATTGGAATGGAATGTGGAATAGAATGTAATGAAATGTGGATTGGAATGTGGAATGGGATGGAATGGATTGTGGAATGGAATGCGGAATGCAATGGAATGGAATGTGCAATGGAAAGGAATTGAACGTGCAATGTAATGGAAAGTGGAATGCAATGGAATGGAATTGAATGGAATGGAATTTGGAATGGAAAGTGTAAAGTAGAGGAATGGAATGTGGTATGGATTGGAATGAAATGTGGAAGGGAATGTAATGGAATGTGGATTGGAAAGTGGAATGATATGGAATGGATTGTGGAATGGAATGCGGAATGCAATGGAATGGAATGCGCAATGGAAAGTAATAGAATGTGCAATGTAACGGAATGTGGAATGCAATGGAATGGAATTGAATGGAATTGAATTTCGAATGGAAAGTGGAATGTAATGGAATGGAATGTGGAATGGAATGTGAAATGGAATGTGGAATGAAACGTGGAATGAATCGGAATGGAACGAAATGTAATGTGGAACGGAATGTGGAATGGAACGTGGAATGGAATGGAATGGAGTGGAATGGAATGGAATGTGGAATGGAATGGAGTGGAAAGTGGAATGGAATTAAATGAAATGTGAAATGGAAAGTGGAATGGAATGGAAAGAAAAGAAGAATGGAAAGTGGAATGGAATGGAATGGAATGTGGAATGGAATGGAATGGAATGTCGAATGGAATGGAGTGGAAAGGAATGTGAAATGCAATGGAATGGAATGGAGTGGAATGGATTTGAATGGAAAGTGCAATGGAATGGAATGGATTGTGGAATGGAATGGAATGGAATGTGGAATGGAAGGTGGAATGAAATGGAATGGAATGTGAAATAGAACATGCAGTGGAATGGAATGGAACAGAGTGGAATATGGAATCGAATGTGGAATGGAATGTGGAATGGAATGGAATGCAATGTGGAAAGGAATGTGGAATGGCACGTGTAAAGGAATGGAAAGGAATGTGGAATGGAATGTGGTATGGATTGGAATGGAATGTAGAATGGAATATAATGGAATGTGGACTGGAATGTGGAATGGGATGGAATGGATTGTGGAATGGAATGCGGAATGCAAAGGAATGGAATGTGCAATGGAAAGGAATTGAATGTGCAATGTCATGGAATGTGCAAAGCAATGGAATGGAATTGAATGGAATGGAATTTGGAATGGAAAGTGGAATGAAATGGAATGGAATGTGTAATGGAATGTGGTATGGAATGGAATGGAATGTGGAATGGAATGTAATGGAATCTGGATTGGAAAGTGGAATGGAATGGATTGTGGAATGGAATGCGGAATGCAATGGAATGGAATTTGCAATGGAAAGGAATTGAATGTGCAATGTAATGGAATGTGTAATGCAATGGAGTGGAATTGAATGGAATGGAATTTGGAATGGAAAGTGGAATGTAATGGAATGGAATGTGGAATGGAATGTTAAATGGAATGTGGAATGGAACGTGAAATGAATCGGAATGGAACGGAATAGAATGTGGAACGGAATGTGGAATGGAACGTGGAATGCAATGGAATGGAGTGGAATGGAATGGAATGTGGAATGGAATGTGGAATTGAACGTGGAATTGAATGGAAAAGAATGTTGAATGGAATGTGGTATGGATTGGAATGGAATGTGGAAAGGAATGGAATGGAATGTGGAATGGAACGTGGAATGGATTGGAATGGAATTTGGAATGGAGGGTGGAATGGAATGGTATGGTATATGCAATGGAATGGAATGAAATGTGGAATGGAATGGAAAGTAATGGAATGTGGACTGCAAAGCAATGGAATGGAATGGAATGGAATGGAATGTGGAGTGGAAAGTGGAATGGAATGGAAAGGAATGTGGAATTTAATGTGCTATGGAATGGAAAGGACTGTGGAATGGAATGGAATGGAATGTGGAATGGAATGGAATGGAATGCAATGGAAAGTGGAATGCAATGGAATGGAATGGAATGGAATGGAATGTGGAATGGAATGGAATGGGGAATAGAATGTGGAATAGAACGTTGAATGGAATGGAACGGAATAGTGTGGAAAGTTCAATGGAATGTGGACCTGAAAGTGGAATGCAATGGAAAGGAATGTGGAATGCAAAGTGGAATGGATGGGAATGGCATGTGGAATGGAATGGAATGGAATGTGGAATGGAATTGAATGGAAATTGGAATGGAATGGAATGCAAAGTGGAATGGAATGGAATGGAATGTGGAACGGAATTCAAAGGAATGTGTAGTGGAATGCGGAATAGACTGGAATTAAATGGTATGGAATGTGGAATGGAATGGAATGGAAAGAGGAATGGATTGGAATGCAATTTGAAATGGAAATAGAATGGAATGTGGAATGGTATGGAATGAAGTGTGGAATGGAATGGAATGGAATGTGGAATAGAATGGGGAATGGATCGCACAATGGAATGGAATGGCACGTGGAAGGGAAAGTCGAATGGAACGTGGAGTGGAACGTGGAATGGAAAGTGGAATGGAATGTGAAATGGAACGTGGAAAGGAACGTGGAGTGGAAAGTGGAATGGAAAGTGGAATGGAATGGAGTAGAACATAGAATGGAAAGGAAGCTGGAATGGAATGGGATGGAAAGTGAAAAGGAATGGAATGGAACGTTGAATGGAATGGAAAGGAAAGAGAAATGGAATGGAACGTGAAATGGAATATGGAGTGGAATTAAATGGAATGTGGAAAGGAATGTGGAATTGGAAGGAATGCAATGTGGAATGGAATGGAATGCAATGTGGAATGGAATGTAGAATGCAATGGAATGGAACGTAGAATGGAATGAGGAATGGAACTTTGAATGGAAAGGAATGGAATGTGGAATGGAATGGAATGTCGAATAGAATGGACTGGAATGGAATATAGAATGCAATGGAATGGAAAGAAATGGAATGTGGAATGGAATTTAATGGAAAGTGGAATGGAACATGGAATGCAATGAAATGGAACGTGGAATGGAATGGAAAGTAATGTGAAAAGAATGATTAATGGGATTTAATAGAATGGAATGGAATGTTGATTTTAATGGAATGGAAAGTGGAATGGAATGTGGAATGGAATGGAATGGAATGTAGAATGGAATGCTGAACAGAATGGAATGGAATGTGGAATGGAAGGGAATGGAACGTGGAATGGAATGTGCAATGGAATGTGAAATGGAATGGAATGGATAGAGGAATGGAATGAGGAATGCAACATGCAATGGAATGGAATGAAACATGGAATGGAACGTGGAATGAAACGTAGAGTGGAACGTGTAATGGAAAGTGAAATGGATCATAAAATGGAATGCGGAATGGAACGTGGAGTGGAATGGAATGTAATGGAATGTGGAATGGAATGAAATGGAATGTGGAATGGAATGGAATGGATTGTGGAATGGAGTGGATATGGAATGTAGAATCAAATGAATAGGAATGTGGAATGGAATGGATTGGAAGGGAACGAATTGGAATGTGGAATGGAATGGAGTGGAACGTGGAATGGAATGTGGAATGGAATGTGGAGTAGAATGGAATGGACTCTGGAATGGAATGGAAAGGAAGGGAAAGGAATGGATTGTGGAATGGAATGGTGTGGAATGTGAATTGGAATGTGGAACGGAATGGTATGGAATGTCGAAGGGAAAGGAATAGAACGTCTAAAGGCATGTGGAATGCAATGGGGAAAGAAATGTAACGGAATGAGGAATGGAATGAGGAAAGGAACATGGAATGGACTGGAATGAAAAGTGGAATGGAATGTGGAATGGAGTGTGGAATATAATGGAATGGAATGGAACGGAATGTGGACTTGAATAGAGTGGAATGTAACGGAATTTGGAATGGAATGCTAAGGAACGTGGAATGGAACATGGAATGGAATGGAATGGAATGGAATGAAATGGAATGTAGAATGGAATTTGGAATGGACTGGAAAAGAATGTGAAATGGAAAGGAATGGAATGTGGAAAGGAATGGAATGTAGAATGTGTGGAAATGGAAAGGAATGTGGATTGCAATGGAATGGAAATGAATGGAATGTGGAATCGAATGGAATGGATTGTGAAATTGAATGGAATGGAATGTGGAGTGGAAAGGAATGGAATGTGGATTGGAATGGAATGGAATGGAATAAAAAAGGGAATGGAATGGAATGTGGAATAGAAGGGAATGGAATGGAATGGAATGTGGAATGGAAAGGAATGAAATATGAAATTGAATGAGGAACGGAAAGGAATGAAATGTGGAATGGAACGTGGAAAGGAATGGAATGGAACGTGGAATGGAATTGAATGGAATATGTAATGAAATGAGGAATGGAATGGTAAAGAATGGAATGGAATATGGAACGTAATGGAATGGAATGTGGAATGCTATGGAGTGGAATGTGGAATGGAATGTGGAATGCAGTGGAATCGAATGTGGAATGGAGTGTGGAATGGAATAGAAAGGAACGTGGAATGGAATGGAATGGAATGGAATCTGCAATGGAATGGAATGGAATGGAATGAGGAATGGAATGTGGATTGGAATGTTGAATGGATTTCAATGGAATGTGGAATGGAAGGGAATGGAATGTGGAATTGAATGGAATGAAATGTGGAATGGAAGGCGGAATGCAATGGAATGGAATGTGGAATTGAATGGAATCGAATGGAATGTGGAATGGAAGGGAATGGAATGTGGAATGGAATAGAATTTGAAATGGAATGGAATGGAATGGAAAGTGAAATGGAATTGAATCGAATGTGGAATGGAATGGAATAGAATGTGGAATGGAATGGAATGGAATAGAATGTGGAATGGAATGGAATAGAATGTGGAATGGATTAGAATGTAATGTGGAATGGAATGGAAAGGAATGGAATACGGAATGAAATGGAATGGAATGTGCAATGGAATGTGGAATGGAATGCAATTTGGAATGGAATGGAATGGAATGTGGAATGGAATGGAATGGAATGCAATGTGAAATGGATTGGAATGGAATGCGGAATGCAATGGAATGGAATGTGGAATGGAATGGAATGGAATAGAATGTGAAATGCAATGAGATGGAATGTGAAATGCAATGGAATGGAATGTGAAATGGTATGCAATGGAATGTGGAATGGAATGGAATAGAAGATGGAAAGGAATTTGGAATTGAATGCAATGGAAAGTGGAATTGAATGAAGAATGGAATGGAATGGAATATGGAACGGATAGGAATGGAAATTGGAATGGAATGGAATGGAATTCGGAATCAAATGGAATTGAATGGAATGTGGAATGGAATGGAAGGGAATGGTATAGAATGGAATGGTATGTGGAATGGAAAGGAATGGAATATGGTATGTAAAGTGTAAAGGAATTGAACGGTATGTGGAATGGAACATAGAAAGAATGGAATGGAACTTGGAATGGAATGGAATGGAATGTGTAATGTAATGAGGAATGAAATGGAATGGAAAGGAATGGAATGTGGAATGGAATGGAATGGAATGTAGAATTGAATGTTGAATGGAATGGAATGGAATGTTAAAAGGAATGTGGAACGGAATGGAATGGAATCTGGAGTGGAATGGAATGGAACGATTAATGGAATGTGGATAGAAATGTGGAATGGAATAGAATGGAATGTGGAAGGGAATGTGGAATGGTATGTGGAATGGAATGGAATAGAACGTGGAATGGAATGAGGTGTGGAACGTGGAATGGAATGGAATGGAAAGTGGAATGGAACGTGGAATCGGACTTGGAATGGAAAGTGTAATGTAATGGAACGTGGAAAGAAATGGAATTGAAAGTGGAATGTAATGGAATGGTGGGTGAAGTGGAGTGGAATGGAACATGGAATGGAATGTGGAATGCAATGGAATGGAATGTTGAGAGGAATGGAATGGAATGTTGAAAGAAATGTGAAATAGAACGTGGAATGGAATGGAATGGAATGGAATGTGGAATGGAATGTGGAATGGAACCTGAAATAGAATGGAATGGAATATGGAATGGAATGTGGAATGGCATGGAATGGAAAGTGGAATGGAATGGAATATGGAATGGAATGAAATGGAATGTGGAATGGAATGGAATAGAAAGTGGAATGGAATGAGTAATGGAATAGAATGGAAATGAATGTTGAATGGAATGTGAAATGGAATGGAAAGGAACGTGGAATGGAATGGAATGGAATGGAAAGTTGAATGGAAAGGAATGGAATGTGGAATAGAATGGAATCGAAAGTGAAATGGGATTGAATGGAATGGAATGGAATGTGGAATGGAATGGAATGGAATATGGAATGGAATGGAATGGAACGTGAAATGGAATGGAATGGAATGAAAAGTCGAATGGAAAGGAATGGAATGTGGAATGGAAGTTAATGGAAAGGAAAGTCGAATGGAATGGAATTGAAAGTTCAATGGAAGGGAATGGAATGGAATGGAATGTGAAATGGAATGGAATGGAATATGGAAAAGAATGTGGAAAGGAATGGAATGGTATGTGGAACGAAACGTAGAAGGGAATGGAACGGAACGTGGAATGGAATGGAATGGAATGTGTTATGGAATGAGGAATGAAATGGAATAGAATGGAAAGGAATTTGGAATATAATGGAATGGAATGTGGAATGGAAAGTGGAATGGAATGGAAAGGAATGTGGAAAGGAATGTGGAACAGAATGGCATAGAATGTGGAATGGAATGGAATTTAACGTGGAACGGAATGTGGAATGAAAAGTGGAATGGAATGGAATGGAATGTGTAATGGAATGGGGAATGGAACGTGGAATGGAGTGGAATGGAAGGTGAATTGGAATGAGGAATGGAGTGGAATGCAATGTGGAATCGAATGCGGAATGGAATGGAATGGAATGTGGAATGGAATGTGGAATGAAATGGAATGGAACGTGGAATGGAATGAGGAATGGAACGTGGAATGGAATGAGGAATGGAACATGGAATTGAAGATGGAATGGATCGTGGAATGGAACGTGGAATGGAATGTGGAATGGAGTGGAATGAAAAGTGGAATGGAAAGAGGAATGGAATGTGGAATGGAATGGAGTGGAACGTGGAATGGAATGAGTAAAGGAAAGTGGAATAGAATGCAATGGAACGTGGAATGCACCATGGAAAGGAACGAGGAATGGAAAGAGGAATGGAACGTGTCATGGAATGGAACGTGGAATGGAATGAGGAAAGGAACATGGAATTGAAGATGGAATGGATCGTGGAATGGAACGTGGAATGGAATGTGGAATGGAATGGAATGAAAAGTGGAATGGAAAGAGGTATGGAATGTGGAATGGAATGGAGTGGAACGTGGAATGGAATGAGGAAAGGAAAGTGGAATAGAATGCAAAGGAACGAGGATTGGAATGAGGAATGGAACGTGGCATGGAAAGTGGAATGGAATGGAACGTATAATGGAGTGGAATGGAACCTGGAATGGAATGTGGAATGCAATGGAAAGGAATGGTATGTTTAAAAGAATGGAATGGAATGGAAAGTGGAATGGGACGGAATAGAATGGAATGGAATGTGGAATGGTATGTGGAATAGAAAGCAATGTAAAGTGGAATAGAAGGCAATGGTGGAATGGAATGGAATGGAATGTGGAATGGAATGGAATGGAATGTTTAATGTGGAATAGAATGGAATGAGGACTGGCATGGAATGGAATGGAATGTGGAATGCAAAGGAATGGAATGGAATATGGAATGGAATAGAATGGAATGTGGGATGGAATGTGGAATGGAAACGAATGGAATGTTAAATGGAATGTGGAATGGTATGGAAAGAATGGAACGGAATTTGGTATGGAATGGAATGGAAAGTGGAATGGAATGGAATGGAATAAAATGTGAAATGGAATGGAATTGAATGTGGAATTGAATGGAATTAAATATGGAATGGAAAGGAAAGGAATGGAATGTGAAATGGAATGGAATGGAAAGTGAAATGGAATGGAATGGAATGTGGAATGGAATGGAATGGAATGTGGAATGGAATGGGGAATGGAATGAAATGTAAAGTCGAATGAAATGGAATGTGGAATGTGGAATAGAATGGAATACAGAATGGAATGGAATGGAATGTGGAATGCAATGGAAAGCAATGGAATATGGAATGTGGAACGCAATGGAATGGAATGTGGAATGAAATGTGGAAAGAAATGTGGAATGGAATGTGGAATAGAATGGAATGGAATGTGGAATGGAATGTGGAAAGGATTGGAATGGAATGGAATGCAATGTGAAATGGAAAGGAAAGGAATGTGGAATGGAATGAAATGTAATTTGGAATGGAACGGAATGGAATGTGGAATGGGGTGGAATTTAACGCAATGTGAAATGGAATGGAACGAAATGTGGAATGGAATGGAATAGAATTTCCAATGGAATGGAATGGAATGTGGAATGGAATGCTGAAAGGAATGGAATGCCATGTGGAATGAAATGGAATGGAATGTGGAATGGAATGAAATGGAACGGAGTGGAATTGAATGTGGAATGGAATGGAATGTGAATTGGAATGGAATGGAAAGTGGAATGGAATTGAATGGAATGTGCAACAGATTGTGGAATGAAATGGAATGGAATGTGGAATGGAGTGGAATGAAATGGAATGCTGAATTCAATGTAATAGAATGTGGAGTGCAATGGAATTTAATGAAATGTGGATTGCAAAGGAATGGAACGGAATGTGAAATGGAATAGAATGGAATGTGGAATGCAATGGAATCAAATGGAATGGAATGTGGAATGGAATTGAATGGAATGTGGAATGGAATGTAAGGGAATGTGGAATGGAATGGAATGGAATGTGGAATGGAATGGAATGGAATCGAATGGAATGAAATGTGGAATGGAATGGAATGGAATGTGGAATGGAATGGAATGTGAAATGGAATGGAATGGAATGTGGAAGGGAAAGGAAAGCAATGGAATATGGAATATGGAACGCAATGGAATGGAATGTGGAATGGAATGTGGAAAGAAATGTGGAATGGAATGTGGAATAGAATGGAAAGGAATGTGGAATGGAATGTGGAAAGGATTGGAATGGAATGGAATGCAATGTGGAATGGAATGTGGAAAGGATTGGAATGGAATGGAATGCAATGTGAAATGGAATGGAAAGGAATGTGGAATGGAATGAAATGTAATTTGGAATGGAACGGAATGGAATGTGGAATGGAGTGGAATTTAACGCAATGTGAAATGGAATGGAACGAAATGTGGAGTGGAATGGAATAGAATTTCCAATGGAATGGAATGGAATGTGGAATGGAATGCTGAATGGATTGGAATGCCATGTGGAATGAAATGGAATGGAATGTGGAATGGAATGAAATGGAATGGAGTGGAATTGAATGTGGAATGGAATGGAATGTGAATTGCAATGGAATGGAAAGTGGAATGGAATTGAATGGAATGTGCAACAGATTGTGGAATGAAATGGAATGGAATGTGGAATGGAATGGAATGAAATGGAATGCTGAATTCAATGTAATAGAATGTGGAGTGCAATGGAATTTAATGAAATGTGGATTGCAAAGGAATGGAACGGAATGTGAAATGGAATAGAATGGAATGTGGAATGCAATGGAATCAAATGGAATGGAATGTGGAATGGAATTGAATGGAATGTGGAATGGAATGGAATGGAATGTGGAATGGAATGGGGAATGGAATGGAATGGAATGTGGAATGGAATGTGGAATGGAATGGAATGGAATGTGGAATGGAATGGAATGTGGAATGGAATGGAATGGAATGTGGAAGGGAATGGAATGGAATGTGGAATGGAATGTAGTGGAACGTGGAATGGAATATGGAATGGAATTTGGAATGGAATGGAATGGACTGTGGAATGGAATGGAAAGGAATGGAATGTGAAATGGAATTTAATGGATTGTGGAATGGAATGATATGGAATGGAATGTGGAATGGAATGGAATGGATTCTGGAATGGAATGCAATTGAATGTGAAATGGAAGGGAATGGAATCTGGAATGGATTGGAATGGATGGTGGAATGGAATGTGAAATGGAATGTGGAATGGTACGTGGAATGGAATGAAATGGATCGTGGAATGCAGGGGAATGGTACGTGGAATGGAATGGAAAGAAACGTTGAATGGAACGAGGAATGGAATGTGGAATGGAACGTAAAATGGAATTAAATGAAATGTGGAATGCAATAGAATGGAATGTGAAATGGAATGAAATGGAAAGTGGAATGGAATGGAGTGGAATATGGAATGGAACGTGGAATGGAATTGAACGGAAACTGGAATGGAACGCCTAATGGAACGTGGAATGGAACATGAAATGAACTACAATGGAAAGTGGGATGGAAGGTGAAATGGAATCTGGAATGGAATGGAATGGAATGTGGAATGGAATGGAATGGAATGTGGAAAATTACGGAATGGATTGGAAGTTGGAATGAAATTTGTACTGGGATGTGGAATACAATCGAATGGAATGGAAGGTGGAACGTAATGTTGAATGGAATGAAATGGAATGTGGAATGGAATGGAATGGAATTGAATGTGGAAGGAATGGAATGGAAAGTGGTATGGAATGGATCGTGGAAAAGAATGGAATGGAATGTGGATTGGAATGGAATGGAAAGTGGAATGGAATAGAATGGAATGGAATGGAATGAAATGTGGAATACAAAGGAATGAAATGCAATGGAATGTGGAATGTAACGGAATTGAACGTGGAGAGGAAAGTGGAATTGAATGGAATGTAATGGAAGGTGGAAAGTAATGGATCGGAATGTGGAATTGAATATGCAATGTAGTGGAATGGAATGTGGAACGGAGAGAGGAATGGAATGGAAGGGAATGTGGAATGGAATGGAATGGAATCTGGAATAGAGTTGAATCGAATCAAATGTGGACTGGAATGGATTGGAATGCAATGGAATGGAATGTGGAAGGGAATAGAATGGAATGTGGAATGGAATGTGGAAGGGAATAGAATGGAATGTGGAATGGAATGAAACTGAATGTTTAATGGAAAGTGGAATAGAATGTGGAAAGGAATAGAATGGAATGGGGAATGGAATGTGCAATGGAAGGAAATGTGATGTGGATTGGAATGTGGAATGGAATGGAATGGAATGGAATGTGGAATGGAAAGGAATGGAATGGAATTGAATTTTCAATGGAATGGAACAGAATGTGGAATGGAATAGAATGGAATGGAATGTGGAATATAAAGGAATGGAATGGAATGGAATTTTCAATGGAATGGAATAGAATGTGGAATGGAATGGAAGGGAATCTGGAATGGAATAGAATGGAATAGAATGGAATGTGAAATGGGATGTGGAAAGGAATGGAATGGAATGAAATAGAATGTGGAAAGGAATGGAATGGAATGGAATGTGGAATGTAATGGAATGTGGAATGGAAAGGAATTGAATTGAATGGAAGGGAATGGAATGGAATGGAACAGAATGGAATGGAATTAAATTTAAAGGAATGTAATGTGCAATGGAATGTGGAATGGAATGTGGAATGGAATACGGAATGGACTGTGGAATGGAATGTAGAATGGAATGGAATGTGGAATGGAATGTGGAATGGAATGGAATGTGGAATGGAATGTGGAATGTAATGGAATGGAATGTGGAATGGATTGGAATGGAATGTGGAATGCAGCATGGAATGGAATGGAATGGAAACGAATGGAATATGGAATGGAATGTCGAATGGAACGTGGAATGGAATGGATGCAATGGACTGGAATGTGGAATGGAATGTGGAATGGAACGTGCAGTGGAATGCAATGGAATGGAATGTGGAATGGAACGTGGAATGGAATGGAATGGAATGGATTGGAACGTGAAAAGAAATGTGGAATGGAATGTTGAGTGGAATGGAATGGAATGGAATGTGAGATGGAATGTGGAATGGAACATGGAATGGAAAGGAATGGATTGTGGAGTGGAAGATGGAATGGATTGGAATGGAATGTGTAATGGAATGGAATGGAACGTGGAATGGAGTGTGGAATGCATTGACAAGGAATGTGGGATGGAATGGAATGGAATGTGGAATGGAAAGTGCAAAGGATTGGAAAAGAATGTGTAAAGGAATGCTGTGTATTGTATAATAGAATGGAATGGAAATAAATGTGGAATGGTATGGAATGGACTGGAATGGGATGTGTAATGTAAAGGAATGGAATGGAATGGAATGTGGAATGGTATGGAATGTAATGAAATGCAATGTGTAATGGAAAGGAATGGAATGGAATGGAATGTGTCGTGGAATGGAATGGAATGTGGAATGGAATGTGGAATGGAATGCAATGGAATGGAATGGAATTGATTGTTGAATGCAGTGGAATGGAATGTGGAATGGAATGGAACATAATGGAATGGAATTGAACGTGGAATGGAATGCAATGTGGATTGGAATGGATAGTGTAATAGAATGGTATGGAATGTTGAATGGTATGTGGAATGGAATGGAGTTGAATGTTTAATAGTATGTGGAATGGATTGGAATGGAATGCAAAGGAATGGAATGCAGAATGGATTGGAATGGAATGTGGAATGGAATGGAATGTTTAATTGAATGTGGAAAGAATGGAATGGAATGTGGAATGGAATGTCGAAAAGAACGTGGAATGGAATGGAATGGAATGGATTGGAATAAGGAATGGAATGTGGAATGGAACGTGGAATGGAATGGAATGGAATGGAATGTGGAATGGAAAGTATAAGGGAACGTGGTATGGAATGGAATGCAACGTGGAGTGGAATGTGGAATTAATTGGAATGGAATGTGGAATGGAATGGAATGGAACGTGAAATGGAGTGTGGAATGGATTGGCAAGGAATGTGGAATGGAATGTAATGGAATGTGGAATGAAATGTGTAAAGGATTGGAAAGGAATATGTAATGGAATGCAATGTATCGTATAATGGAATGGAATGGAAAGGAATGTGGTATGGTATGGAATGGACTGGAATGGAATTTGTAATGGAAAGGAATGAAATGGAATGGAATGTTGAATGGTATGGAATGCAATGGAATGCAACGTGTAATGGAAAGGAATGGAAGGGAATGGAATGTGGCATGGAATGGAAAGGAATGTGGAATGGAATGTGGAATGGAATGGAATGGAATGGAATAGATTGTGGAATGGAAAGGAATGGAAAGTGGAATGGAATGGAATGGAATTTAATTGAATGTGGAATGGATTGGAATGTGGATTGGAATGGATAGTGTAATAGAATGTAATCTAAAGTTGAATGGTATGTGGAATGGAATGGAATTGAATGTGGAATTGAATGTGGAATGGATTGGAATGGAATGGAATGGAATGGAATGTGGACTGGAACATGGAAAGTAATGGAACGGCTACTGGAATGCGTCGGATTGTGATGTGTAATGGAATGAGGAATGGAATGGAATAGAGTGGAAAGGAATGTGGAATGTGGAATGGAACGAAATGTGGAATGGAATGAGGAATGTAATTGAATGCAATGTGGAATGGTAGGGAGTAGAATGTGGAATGGAATGTGGAATGTAGTGGAATGCAATGTGGAATGGAATGTGGAATGTAATGGACAGAAATGTGGAATTGAAGGGAATGGAATCTGGAATGGAATGGAAAGAAATGGAATGGAATGTGAACTGGAATAGAACGGAATGTAATGGAATGTGGAATGGAAAGGAAAGGAAAGTTAAATGGAATGTGGAATGGAATAGAATGGAATGTGGATTGGAAAGGAATGGAATGGAATGGAATGTGGAATTGAATGGAATGGAATGTGGAATGGAACGTGGAAAGTAATGGAATGGACAGTGGAATGGAATGAAATGTAATGTGTAATGGAATGAGGAGTGGAATGGAATAGAATGGAATGGAATGTGGAATGTGGAATGGAAAGGAATGTGCAATGGAATGTGGAATGGAATTGAATGGAATGTGGAATGGTACAGAGTGGAATGCGGAACGGAATGTGGAATGTAGTGGAATGGAATGTGGAATGGAGTGTGGAATGTAATGGACAGGAATGTGGAATTGAATGGAATGGAATCTGGAATGGAATGAAATGGAACGGAATGTCGGCTGGAGTGGAATGGAATGGAATGGAATGTGGAATGGAATGGAATGGAAAGTGGAATGGAATCTGGTAAGGAATGTGGAATGGAATGGAATGGAATGGATTGGAATGGAAAGGAATGGAGAATGTATTGGAAAGGAATTTGGAAGGGAATGGAATTTAATGGAAGAGAATGGAATGTGGAGCGGAATGTAGAATGGAATGAAATGGGATGTGGAACGGAATGTGGAATGGAATGGAATGGAATGGAATGTGGAATGGAATTTGGTATGGAATCTAGAATTTAATGTGCAATGGAATGGAAAGGAATGGATTGGAATGAGGAATGGAATGGAATGGAATGTGGAATGTAGTGGAATTGAATGTGGAATGGAGAGTGCAAGGGAATGGAAAGGAATGTCAAATGCAATGGAATGGTATCTGGAATGGAGTTGAATCAAATGGAAATCGGACTGGAATGGAATGGAATTGAATGTGGAATGGAATGGAATGGAATGTGGAATGGAATGAAATGGAATGTGGAATGGAAAGTGTAATGAAATGTGGAAAGGAATAGAATGGAAGGGGAAAGGAATGTGCAATGGAATGGAATTTGATGTGAAATGGAATGTGGAATGGAATGGAATTGTATAGAACGTGGAATGGAAAGGAATGGAATGGTATGGAAAGTTGAATGGAATGGAATTTAATGTGGAATGTATTGGAATGGAATCTGGAATGGAATGGAAAGGAATAGAATCGAATGTGGAATGGAATGTGGAACGGAATGGAATGGAACAGAAAGTGGAATGGAATGGAATGGAATGTGGAATGGAATGGAATGTGGAATGGAATGGAATTGAATGGAATGGAATGGAATGGAATGGAAGAGGATGGAATGGAATGGAATTTAAAGGAATTGAAGTGGAATTGAATGTGAAATGGAATCCGGAATTGACTGTGGAATGGAATGTGGAAAGGAATGGAATGTGGAATGGTATCTGGAATGTAAAGGAATGGAATGTGGAATGGAATGGAATGTGAAATGGAAATAGAATGGAATGTGAAAAGGAAATAGAAAGGAATGTGGAATGGAATGGAATGGAAAGTGGAATATAATGCATTGGAAACTGGAATGGAACGTGGAATGGAATGGAATGGAATGTGGAATGGAATGTGGAATGGAAAGTATTGGAATATGGAATGGAATGTGAAATGGCATGGAATGGAATGTGGAATGGAAAGAATGGAATGTCGAATGGAATGTCGAATGGAATGGACTGAAATGGAATGCGGATTGCAATGAAATGGAATGGAATGGAATGAAATATGGAATGGAATGTAATGGAATGTGGAATGGAAACTGGAAAGGAATGGAATGGAATGGAATGGAATGGAATGGAATGTGGAATGGAATGTGGAATGGAACGTGTAATGGAATGGAATGGAGAGGAATGGAATGTGGAATGGAAAGCGGAATGGAATGGAATGGAATGGAATGGAATGCAATGGAATGTGGAATGGAATGTGGAATGGAACGTGTAATGGAATGGGATGGAGAGGAATGGAATGTGGAATGGAAAGCGGAATGGAATGGAATGGAATGGAATGGAATGTGACGTGGATTGTGGAATGGAACGTGGAATGGAAACGAATGGAATGTGGAATGTAGTGTGGAATAGAAAGGAAAGGAATCGCATATAATGGAATGTGGAAAGGAACAGAATTGATCGGAATGGAATGGAATGGAATGCGGAAGGCAATGAGGAATGGAATGGAATGGTATGAAATGTGGAATGAAATGTGGAATGGAATAGAATGGAAGGCAATGTGGAAAGGACTGTGGAAAGGACTGTGGAAAGGAATGTGGAATGGAATGGAATGGAATATGGAATGGAATGGAATGGAATGTGGAATGGAATGGAATGTGGAATGGAATGGCGTGGAATGAAATGGAATGGAATGTGGAATAGAATGGAATATGATGTGGAATGAAATGTTGAATGGAATGGAATGGAATGTGGAATGGAATGGAATGGAGTGGAATGTGGAATGGAATGGAATGGAATGTGGAATGGAATGTGGAATGGAATGGAATGGAATTTGGAATGGAATGGAATGGAATGTGAAATCGAATGTGGAATGGAATGGAATGTGAAATGGAAATAGAATAGAATGTGGAATGGAAAGGAATGTGGAATGGAATGGAATTGAATGGAATGGAATGGAATGGAATGGAAGAGAATGGAATGGAATGGAATGGAAAGGAATGGAATGTGGAATTGAATGTCAAATGGAATCCGGAATTGACTGTGGAATGGAATGTGGAAAGGAATGGAATGAGGAATGGAATGTGGAATATAATGGAATGGAATGGAGTGGAAAGTGGAATGCAGCGTGTAATGGAGTGGAATGGATTGAAATGGAACGTGGAATGGAATGGAATGGAAGAGAATGAAATGTGGAATGGAATGTCGAATGGAACGTAGAATGGAATGGAAAGGAAAGGAATGTGGAATGGAATGTGGAATGCAAAGGAATGGAACATTTAGTGGAATGTGGAATGGATTGGAATGGAATGTGGAAAGGAATGGAAGGGAACGTGGAATGGAATGTTTAATGGATGGGAAAGGAATGTGGAATGGAATGGAGTGGAATGCGGAATGGAATGTGGAATGGATTGGAAAGACATGTGTAATGGAATGAAATGGATTGTATAATGGAATGGAATTGAAAGGAATGTGGAATGGTATGGAATGGACTGAAATGAAATGTGGAGTGGTATGGAATGGAATGGAATGGAATCTGTAAAGGAAAGTAATGGAATGGAATGGAATGTGGAATGGAATGGAATGGAACGTGGAATGGAATGTAGAATGGAATGGAATGGAATGGAATGGAATGGAATGGATTGTGAAATGGAATGGAATGGATTGTGGAATGGAATGAAATGGAATGGAATGTGGAATGGAATGAAATGGAATGAAATGGAATTGAATGTGGAATGGAATGGAATGTGAATTGGAATGGAATGGAATGTGGAATGGAATGGAATGGAATATGGAACGGAATGTGGAATGGAAAGGAATGGAATGTGGAATGGAATGGAATGGAATGGAATGTGGAATGGAATGGAATGGAATGGAATGTGGAATAGAATGTAATAGAATGTGGAATGCAATGGAGTGGAATGAAATATGGAATGCAAAGGAATGGAACGGAATTGAAAGTGGAATGGAGTGGAATGGAATGTGAAATGGAATGTGGAATGGAATGTAATGGAATTGAAAGGAATGTAATGTGGAATTGAATTGAATGGAATGTGGAATGGAATGGAATGTGGAATGGAACGGAATGGAATTGAAAGGAATGTAATGTGGAATTGAATTGAATGGAATGTGGAATGGAATGGAATGTGGAGTGGAATGGAATGCAATCTGGAATGGAATGTGGAGTGAAATATGGAATAGAATGGAATGCAATGTGGAATGGAATAAGTAGTGAATCGTAGAATGGAATGGACTGGAACGTGGAATGGAAAGTGGAATTCAACGTGGAATAGAAACTTTAATGGGTCGTGGAAAGGAATGGCATGGAATGTGAAATGGAATGGAATGGAAATTGGAACATAATGGAACGTGGAATGGAGTGGAACGGAACTTGTAATGGAATGTGGAATTGAATGGAATGGAATGGAATGTGGAAAGGAATGAGGAATGGAACCTTTAATGGAATGGAATGTGGAATTGAATGAAATGGAATGTGGAAAGGAATGAGGAATGGAACTTTTAATGGAATGGAATGGAAGATGGAATACAACATGGAATGGAACGTAGATTGGAACGTGGAATGTATCGTGGAATGGAGTGGAATGGAATGTGGAATGGACTGGAAAGTGGACTGGAATGGAAAGGAATGTGGAATGGAATGGATTGGAACGTGAAATGGAATTGTATGGAAATTGGAATGGATTGGAATGGAACGTGGAATGGAATGTGGAATGGAATGGAACAGAATGGAATGCAAAGTGGAATGGAATAGATTGTGGAATGGAATTGAATTGAACGTGGAATGGAATGTGGAATGAAATGGAATGGAATGTGGAATGAAATGGAATGGAATGTTTAATGGAATGGAATGTGAAATGGAAGTAGAATGGAATGTGAAATGGAAATAGAATGGAATGGAATGGAATGTGGAATATAATGCAATGGAAAGTGGAAAGGAACGTGGAATGGAATGGAATGGAATGTTGAATGGAAGGAATGGAATGTCGAATGGAATATCGAATGGAATGGACTGAAATGGAATGAGGAATGCAATGGAATGGAATGGAGTGGAATGAAATATGGAATGGAATGGAATAGAATGTGGAATGGAATGTGGAATAGAAAGTGGAATGGAATGGAATGGAATGGAATGTGGAAAGGAATGTGGAATGGAACGTGTAATGGAATGGAATAGATAGGAATGGAATGTGGAATGGATTGTGGAATGGAACGTGGAATGCAATGGAATGGAATGTGGAATGTAATGTAGAATAGAATGGAAAGGAATCGAATGTAATGGAATGTGGAATGGAATAGAATTGAACGGAATGGAATAGAATGGAGTGCGGAAGGCGATGTGGAATGGAATGGAATGGAATGAAATGTGGAATGGAATGGGGAATGAAATATGGAATGGAATGTGGAATGGAATGGAAGGGAATGCAAAGTGGAATTGAATGTCGTATGGAATGTGGAATGGAATGGAATGGAATATGGAATGCAATGGAATGGAATGTGCAATGGAATGTGGAATGGAATGTAACGGAATGGAAGGTGGAACGGAATGGAGTGGAATGGAATGGAATGGAATGTGGAATAGAATGGAATGGAATGTGGAATGAAATGAGGAATGGAATGCAATGGAATGTGGAAAGGAATGGAATGGAATGGAATGGAATGTGGAATGGAATGGAATGTAACGTGGAATGGAATCTGGAATTGAATGGAATGGAATGTAGAAAGGAATCTGGAATGGAATGGATTTGAATGTGGAATGAAATGGAATGGAATGAGGAATCGAATGTGCAATGGAATGGAATGTGAAATAGAAATAGAATGGAATGTGGAATGGAATGGAATGGAATGTCGAATGGAATTAACTGGAATGGAATGTGGAATGCAATGGAATGGATGGGAATGGAATTTAAAGTGGAATGGAATGGAATGGAATGTGGAATGCAATGGAATGGATGGGAATGGAATTTAACATGGAATGGAATGGAATGGAATGTGGAATGGAACGTGGAATGGAATGGAATGTAATGGAATGTGGAATGTTATTTTGAATGGAACTTGGAATGGAATGTAATGGAACGGAAAGGCATGTTGAATAGAATGTTGAATGGAACGTGGAGAAGAATGGAATGAAATGGAATGGAAAGTGGAGTGGATTGTGGAATGGAACGTGGAATGGAATGGAATGGAATGGAATGTGGAATGGAATGAGGAATAGAATGGAATGGAATCGAATGGAATGGAATGTGGAATAGAATGGAATTGAACGGAAGGAGGAATGCAATGGAATGGAATGTGGAATAGAATGGAATGGAAAGTGGAAGTCAAAGGAATGGAAAGTGCAATGGAATGGAATGGAATGTGGAATGGAATGAGGAATAGAATGGAATGGAATCGAATGGAATGGAATGTGGAAAGGAATGGATTTGAACGGAAGGAGGAATGCAATAGAATGGAATGTGGAATAGAATGGAATGGAAAGTGGAAGTCAAAGGAATGGAAAGTGCAATGGAATGGAATGGAATGTGGAATATAATGGAAATGAATGTGGAATGGAATGGAAAGAAATGGAATGTGGACTGGAATAGCACGTGGAATGGAATGGAATTGAAGGTGCATTGGAATATGGAATAGAACGGAACGCCAGGTGGAACGGAATGTGGAATGGAATGTGGAATTGAATGGAACAGAATGTGGAATGGATCGTGTACCGGAACATGGAATGGAATCTAATGGAATGGAAAGGAATGTGGAATGAAATGGAATGGAAAGAGAACTGGAATGGAATGGAATGGAACGTGGAATAGAATGGAATGGAATGTGAAATGGAATGTGGAATGGAATGGAATGGAATATTGAGTGGTATGGAGTGCAATCTGGAATGGAATGTGGAATGTAGTGGAATGGAATGGGGAATGGAATGTTGAATGGACTGGAAAGGAATGTGGAATGTAATGAAATGGAATCTGGAATGGAATGGAATGGAATGGAATGTGGACTGGAATGGAATGGAATGGAATGGAATGTCGAAAGGAATGGAATAGAAGGTGGAATAGAATGTGGAATGGAATGTGGAATAGAATGGAATGGAATGTGGAAAGGAATGTGGATTGGAATGGAATGCGATGTGGAATGGAATGTGGAATGGAATGGAATGGAATGGGGTGGAATGTGGGACGGAATGTGGAATGGAAACTGGAATGGATTGTAAAACAGAATGGAATTTAATGGAATGTGGACTGGAATGGAATGGAATGAGAAATGGAATAGAATGTGGAATGGAATTGAATTGAAAGTAATGGTATCTGGAACGGAATGTGGAATTGAATTGTATGGAATGGAATTGAATGGAAGGGAATGTGCAATGGAATGTGGAATGTAACATGGAATGGAATGTGGAATGGAATGTGGAATGGAATGTGGAATGGAATGGAATGCAATGTGGAATGGAATGGAATGGAATGTGGAATGGAATGTGGAATGGAATCTGGAATGGAATCTGCAATGGAATGTGGAATGGAATGGAATGGAATGAAATGGTATGTGGAATGGAATGGAATGGAATGTGGATTGGAATGGAAAGGAATGTGGAAAGGAATTGAATGGAATGTGGAATGGAATGGAATGGAATGGAATGGATTGTGGAATGCAATGGAATGGAATGGATTGTCGAATGGAATGGAATGCAATGGAATGGAATGTGGAATGGAATCTGCAATGGAATGTGGAATGGAATGGAATGTGGAATGTCATGGAATGTAATCGGATGGAATTTGGAATGGAACGTGGAATGGAATGTGGTATGGAATGGAATGGAATGGAATTCAGTGGAATAGAATGTGGAATGGAATGGAATGGAATGTGGAATGGAATGTAATGGCATGTGGAATGGGATGGGGAGTGGAACGGAAAGGAATATTGAATTGAAAGTGGAATGGAACGGAATGTGGATTGCAATGGAATGGGATCGAGTGGAATGTGGAAAGGAATGGAATGGAATGTGGAATGAAATGGAATGGAATGGAATGTAGAATGGAATGTGATGGAATGTAGAATGGAATGCTTATTGGAATGGAATGTGGAATGGAATGGAATGGAACGTGGAATGGAATGGAGTGGAATATGGAATGGAATGTGGAATGGAGTGGAATGGAATGTTGGAATGGAATAAAAAATTGAACATGGAATGGAATGCAATGGAACGTGGAATGGAAAGTGGAATGCAAGATGGAATGGAACTTGGAATGGATGGTGGAACGGAATGGAATGGAACGTGGAATGGAATGGAACGTGAAATGGAATGGAATGGAACTTAGAATGGAATGGAACGTGGAATGGAATGGAATGGGTCGTAGAATGGAATAGAATGTGAAATGGAGTGGTATGTAACGTTGAATGGATTTTGTAATGGAATCGAATGGAAGGTGGAATGGAATGAGGAACGGATTATGGAATACAATGGAATGGAACATGGAATATAACGTGGAATGGAACACGGAATGGAACGTGGAATGTATCGTCGAATAGGATGGAATGGAACGTAGAATCGAATGGAACGTGGAATGGAATGCAATGGAATGTGGAATGGATGTGGAATGGATTGGAATGGAATGTGGAATGGAATTGAATGGAATGTGCAACGGAATGGAATGGAATGCAATGTGGAAAGAATGGAATGGAATGGATTGTGGAATGGAATGTTGCATGGAAAGGAATGGAACGTTGAATGGAATGGTATGGAAAGGGGAATGGAGTGGAATGGAACTTGGAATGGAATGTGGAATGGAATGAAACGGAATGGAAAGCAAAGTGGAATGCAATCGAAGGTGTAATGGAATGGAATTTAATGTGGAATGGAATGACACATTCCGTTCCACATTCCATTCCATTCCGTTTCACATTCCATTCCATTCCATTCCACATTCCGTTCCACATTCCATTCCATTCCGTTTCACATTCCATTCCACTCTCCATTCCATTCCACATTCCATTCCACTTTCCATTCCTTTCCATTCCATATTCCATTCCACCTTCCATTCCATTGCATTGCTCGTTTCATTCCACATTCCATTCCATTACATTCCACTTTCCTTTCCACATTCCATTCCACATTCCATTCCACATTCCGTGCCATATTCCATTCCATTCCATTCCACAGTCCATTTCTTTACATTCCACATTGCATACCACATTCCATTTCACCTTCCATTCCATTCCATTCCACGTACCCTTCGAAATTACATTGGACATTCCATTCCACGTTCCATTCCATTGAATTCCACGTTCCGCTCCATGTTCCATTCCATTCCATTCAACATTCCATTCCATTCCATTCCACATTCCATTCCCTTCCTTTCCACGTTCCATTCCATTCTGTTCCACGTTCCATTCCATTCTGTTCCACGTTCCATTCCATTCCATTCCACGTTCGATTTCATTCCATTTCACATTCCATTTCACGTTCAATTTCACATTCCATTCCACCTTCCATTCCATTCAATTCCCTTCCATTTCACATTAGATTCCATTCCATTCCACTCTCCATTTCACTTTCCATTCCACGTTGCATTCCACGTTTTATTCTGCGTTCCATTCCACGTTCCATTTCTTTCCACTCCACCTTCCATTCCATTGCCTTCCACATTCCATTCTGTTCAATTCCATTCCATTCCACATTCCATTGCACAATCCATTCCCTTCGATTACAGATTCCATTCCATTTCATTCCACATTCCTTTCCACGTTCCATTCCACTTTCCTTTCCACGTTCCTTTCCACATTCCATTCCACATTGCTTTCCATTCCACTCCATATTCCATTCCACATTCTATACAATTCCATTTAAACCTTCCATTCCATTCCATTACACATTCCATTCCACATTCCATTCCATTCCATTCCACATTCCATTCCTCATTCCGGTTCTTTCCATTCCATATTCCATTCCAAATTGCATTCCACATTCCATTCCGCATTCCATTCCATATTTCAATCCATTACATTCCGCAATCCATTCAACATTCCATTCCATTGCATTCCAGATTCCATTCCACGTTCCGTTCCACATTCTATTCCATTCCATTCCACGATCCATTCCACGTTCCATTCCACAATCAATTCCATGTTCCATTCCACTTTCCATTCCATTCCATTCCACATTCCATTGCACATTCCATTCCACCCTCCATTCCGCATTCAATTCCATTCCATTCCACATTCCATTCCATTGTATTACACAGTCCATTCCACATTCCTTTCCATTCCATTCCATTCCACGTTCCATTCCACATTCCGTTCCATTCCACTGCACATTACATTCCACATTCCATTCCATTCCAATCCTCATTCAATTATACATTCCTTTCCAAGTTCCAGTCCACATTCTATTACACGTTCCATTCCATTCCATTCCACGTTCCATTCCACATTCCATTCTACATTCCATTCCACATTCCATTACCTTCCATTCCAGATTCCATTCCACTTTCCATTCCATGCTACATTACATTCCACATTCCATTCCACATTTGTTTTCACATTCTTTTCCATTGCATTCCACATTTCATTCCATTCCACATTCCATTCCATATTCCGTTCCATTCCTTTCCACATTCCTTTCCACATTCCATTCCATGTTCCATTCCATTCCAATCCACGATCCATTCCACATTCCCTTCCATGATCCATCCCATTTCATTCCACGATCCATTACAAATTCCATTCCATTCCATTACACTTTGCATTCCACATTCCATTCCACATAACATTCTGTTCCATTGCACATTCCTTTCCACACTCCATTCCACATTCCAATCCTCTTTCCATTCCATTCCATTCCACATTCAATCCCGCATTCCATTCCACATTCCATTCTGTTCCATTTCACTTTAATTTTCACTTTCTATTCCACATTCCATTCCATTCCTTTCCACATTCCATTCCACACTGCATTACACCTTCCATTTCACATTCCAATCCACATTCCATTCCATTCTGTTCTACATTCCATTCCATTCCGTTCCACATTCAATTGCATTCCTTTCCACATTTCATTCCACTTTCCATTCCATTCCATTCCACATTCCATTTCACTTTCCATTCCATTCCATTACATTCCACATTCCAATCCACATTCCATTCCATTCCATTCCATTCCATTCTGAATTTCTTTGCACATTCCATTCCATTCCACTCCACATTCCATTCCTCATTCCAATCCACATTCTATTCAATTCCATTCCATTCCATTCCGCATTTCATTGCACATTCCATTCCATTCATTTCCACTTTCCATTCCATTCCATTCCATTCCACATTCCATTCCATTCCATTCCGCATTCCATTGCACATTCCTTTCCATTCCATTTCACGTTACTTTTCACATTCCATTCCACATTGCATTCCATTCCATTCCACTTTCCATTGTACTTTCCATTCCATTCCATTCCATTGCACATTCCATTTCACATTCCATTCCATTCCTTTCCGTATTGCATTGCACATTCCTTTCCGTTCCATTCCAAATTCCATTCCATTGAATTCAATTCCACATTCCATTCCACATTCCATTCCATTCCATTCCACATTCCATTCCATTCCATTCCACATTCCATTCCATTCCATTCCAAATATCATTCCACATTCCATTCCAATTTCCATTCCACTTTCCATTCCATTCCATATTCCATTCCACATTCCATCCCACATTCCATTCCATTCAATTACACATTGCATTCCATTCCATTCCTTTCCATTCCATTCCATATTGCGTTCCACATTCCATTCCATTGCGTTCCACATTCCATTCCATTGCGTTCCACATTCAATTCCATTCCACTCCACATTTCATTCCACTTTCGATTCCATACCATTCCACTTTCCATTCCACTTTCGATTCCATTCCATTCCATTCCACATTCCAATCCACATTCTCTTCCATTCTATTACATTCCATTCCGCATTCCATTGCAAATTCCATTCCGTTCCATTCCACATTCCATTCCTTTCCATTCCGTTCCACATTCCATTCCACATTCCATTCCATTCCACATTCCATTCCATTCCACATTTCATTCCATTCCATTCCACAATCCATTCAACATTCCATTCCATTGCATTCCACATTCCATTCTAAATTCCATTCCACGTTCCATTCCACATTCTATTCCATTCCATTCCACGATCCATTCCACGTTCCATTCTACAATCAATTCCACGTTCCATTCCACTTTGCATTCCATTCTATTCCACTTTCCATTCCATATTGCATTCCATTCCTTTCCACGTTTCATTCCACATTCCATCGCACATTCCATTCCACGTTCCATTCCTCATTCAATTCCATTCCATTCCACATTCCATTCCATTGCATTCCATATTCCATTCCACATTCCATTCCATTCCATTCCATTCCCCGTTCCATTCCACATGCCATTCCTTTCCATTGCACATTCCATCCCACATTCCATTCCATTCCATTCCTCATTCAATTCCACATTCCTTTCCAAGTTCCAGTCCATATTCTATTACACGTTCCATTCCATTCCATTCCACATTGCATTCCACATTCCATTCCACATTCCATTCCACATTCCACTCTATTCCATTCCAGATTCCATTGCACTTTCCATTCCATGCTACATTCCATTCCACATTTCTTTTCACATTCTATTCCATTGCATTCCGCATTCCATTCCATTCCATTCCACATTCCATTCCATATTCCGTTCCATTCCTTTCCACATTCCTTTCCACATTCCATTCCACGTTCCATTCCATTCCAAACCACGATCCATTCCCCGTTCCCTTCCATGTTCCATCCATTTCATTCCACGATCCATTCCACATTCCATTCCATTCCATTTCACTTTGCATTCCACATTCTATTCCACATACCATTCTGTTCCATTGTGCATTCCATTCCAAACTCCATTCCACATTCCATTCCTATTTCCATTCAATTCCATTACACATTCCATTCCACATTCTCTTCCACATTCCATTCCGTTCTATTTCACGTTAGTTTTCACATTCCATTCCACATTCCATTGCATTCCATTCCACATTTCTATCCATATTCCATTTCACTTTCCATTCCACTTTCCATTCCATTCCATTCCATTCAACATTCCATTCCATTCCATTCCACGTTGCATTCCATTCCATTCCTTTCAATTCCATTCCACATTCCATTCCATTCCATTCTATTCCACATTCCTTTCCATTCCATTCCACTTTCCATTCCATTCCTCATTCCTTTCAACATTCCCTTCCACATTCCATTCCATTCGTTTCTATTCCATTTTGCATTGCATTGCACGTTCTATACCATTTCATTCCACATTCCATTTCATTCCATTCCACATGCCATGCCATTCAATTGCTTATTTCATTCCATTCCTTTGCATTCCATATTCCATTCCATTCCATTTCCTTGCCATTCCATTCCATTCCATTCTATTCCAATTTCCATTCCATTCCGTAGCACATTCCATTACATTCCGTTCCACATTCCATTCCACATTCCATTCCACATTCCATTTCATATTCCTGTGTGCATTCTATTCCACGTTCCATTCCATTTCATTCCACTATCCATTCCATTCCATTCCACATGCCATTTCATTCCATTCCAAATTCCATTCCACATTCCATTCCACATTCCATTCCACATTCCTTTCCATTCCTTTCCACATTCCTTTCCATTCTATTCCACATTCCATTCCTTTCCATTCCACATTGCATTCCACATTCCATTCCATTCCATTCCACATTCCATTGCACATTTGATTCCTTTCAATTCCACTTTCCATTCCACATTCCATTCCACTTTCCATTCCACGTTCCATTCCATTCCATTCCACATTCCATTCCATTCCATTTCACATTCAATTCGACATTCCATTCGACATTCCATTCCTTCCCATTCCATTCCACATTTCATTCCATTCTATTCCACATTCCATTCCATTCCATTCCACATTCCATTCCATAACTTTCCACTTTCCAATCCACATTCCATTCCACATTCCACTCCATTCCATTCGTTTCCATTGCACGTTACATTTGACATTCCATTCCACATTCTCTTCCATTCCGTTACACATTCCTTTCCACATTCCTTTCGATTCCATTACACTTTCCATTCCACATTCCATTCCCCATTACATTGGGTTCCATTCCACATTCCATACCACATTCCATTACACATTCCATTCCATTTCATTCCACATTCCAATCCACATTCCATTCCATTGCATTCCACATTCCAATCCATATTCCATACCCTTCTATTCCACATTACGTTCCATTCCATTTCACTTTCCATTCCATTCCATTGCATTCCTCATTACATTCCATTCCATTCCGCATTCCCTTCCATTCCATTCCATTCCATTCCATATTCCATTCCATTCCATTCCTTTTCACATTACATTTTGTTCCATTCCACATTGCATTCCGTTACTTTCCAAATTCCATTCATTTCCACTCCACATTGCATTCCGTTACTTTCCAAATACCATTCCTTTCCACTCCACATTCCATTTCATTCCATTCCACGTTCCATAGGATTCCATTCCTTTCCACATTCCATTACTTTCCGTTCCCCATTCCTTTCCACTGCATTCCACATTTCATTCCACATCACTTTCCATTCCAGTCCACATTCCATTACATGCTCCATTCCACGTTAGTTTCCAGGTTCCATTCTATATTCCATTCCCCATTCCATTCCTTTCCACATTCCATACCGTTCCATTGAATTCCATTCCACATTCCATTCAATTACATCCACATTCCATTCCATATTCCATTCCACTCCAGTCCACATTCCATTCCACATTCCATTCCATTTCATTCCACATTCCATTCCACATTCCATTCCGTTCCATTCCGCATTCCTTTCCACGTTCCATTCCATTCTTATACACATTCCATTGTATTCCATCCGACCTTCCATTCCGTTCCACATTCCATTCCACATTCCATTCCACATTCCATTCCACATTCGATTACATTCATTTCCACATTCCATTCCATTTCATTCCACATTCCATTGCACATTCCCTTCCATGTTCAATTCCATTCCATTCAACGTTGCATTCTACCTTCAATTCCACGTTCCATTCAACGTTACATTCCACTTTCCATTCCATTCCATTCCACCTTCCAATCCACATTCCTTTCAATTCCACTCCACATCCCATTTCACATTCCAGTCCAGCACATTCCACATTGCATTCCTCATTCCATTGCATTCCTTTCCACTTTTCATTCCATTCCACTCCACATTCCATTCCACATTTCATTCCATTGCATTGCATTCCATTCCACTTTTTATTGCACGTTCCATTACATTCCATTCCACATTCCATTCCACATTCCATTCCATTCCATTCCACATTCCATTCCACATTCCATTCCACATTCCATTCCATTCCACTCCACATTCCACTCAATTCCATTCCATTCAACTTTACATTACATTCTACACCTTTTCTCATTCCATTCCATTCCATTCCTTTCCATTCCACATTTCATTCCACATTCCGTTCCACTTTCCATTCCACATTCCATTCTACACTCCATTCCATTCATTTCCACATTCCATTCCACATTTCATTCCACAATCCGTTGCAGGTTCCTTTCCACATTTCAACCACATTCCATTCCACTATATTTCTCCTTCCATTCCACATTCCTTTCCATTCCATGCCACATTCCATTCCACATTCTGTTCCATTCCATTCCACATTTAATTCCTCGTTCAATTCTACATTCCACTCCACGTTCCATTCCACGTTCCATTCCACGTTCCATCCCATTGCTTTCCACATTCCACTGCACATTCCAATACATTCCATTCCACATTCCATCTCACATTCCCTTCATTCCATGCCACATTCCATTCCATATTTAATTTCACATTCATTTCTATGTTCCACTCCAAGTTCCATTACACGTTTCATTCCACGTTCCATTCCATGTTCCATCCCATTGTATTCCACATTCCACTGCACATTCCAATAGATTCCATTCCACATTCCATTCCACATTCGATCTCACATTCCATTAAACATTTCAATCAATTCCATTCCACATTCCATTCTACGTTCCATTCCACGATCCTTTCCACGTACCATTCCATTCCATTCCACTTTTCATTTCATTCCATTCCACTTTCCATTTCACATTCCATTCCACATCCCATTTCACATTCCATTCCACATTCCATTTCACTTTCCATTCCATTCCATTCCATTTCACATTCCTTTCCACATTCCATTTCACTTTCCATTCCATTCCATTCCGTTCCATTCCATTCAATTACACATTGCATTCCATTACAATCCACATTCCTTTCCGTTCCATATTCCATTCCATTTCATTCCACATTCCATTCCACATTTCATTCCATTCCATTCTATTCCACATTCCATTCGATTCCACTTCACATTCCATTCCATTCCATTCCACGTTCCATTCCACATTCCATTCCACGTTCCATTACACATTCCGTTCCATTCCATTCCACATTCGATTCAATTCCATTACACAGTCCATTCCATTTCATTCCACATTCCATTTCATTAAATTTCGCATTCCATTCAATTACATTGCATTCCACATTCCATTCCATTCCATTCTACATTCCATTCCTTTCCATTCCATTCTATTCCACATTCCATTCCATTCCATTCTTTTCAACATTCCATTCCATTACATTCCACTTTCCTTTCAATTACATTCTACATTCCATTCCACATTCTATTCTACATTCTCTTCCACATTCCATCCCACAGTGAATTCCACATTCCATTCCACATTCTATTCTACATTCTCTTCCACATTCCATCCCACACTGAATTCCACATTCCATTCCTTTCCATCGCACATTCCATTACATTTTCCATTCCATTCCTTTCCACTTTCCATTCCACTTTGCATTCCATTCCTTTCCACCTTCATTCCGTGTTCGATTGCACTATCCATTCCACGTTACTTTCCACGTTCCATTCCACGTTCCATTACATTCCATTCCATATTCCATACCATTCCATTCCATTCCATTCCTCATTCCATTCCACATTCCTTTCAACATTGCCTTCCACTTTCCATTCTCTTCCATTCCACATTCCAATCCACATTCCATTGCATTACATTACACATTCCATTCCATTCCCCTCCACATTCCATTCCACATACCCTTCCATTCCTCTCCACATTCCATTCCACATTCCATTCCATTCCATTCAACATTCCATTCCACATTCCATTCCATTCCATTCCACATTCCATTCCACGTGACATTCCATATTCCATTCCACATTCCATTCCACATTCCATTGTGTTCCATTCCACATTCCATTCCTCATAACTTTCCACAATCCATTCCACATTCCATTCTATTCCATTTAACTTTCCTTTCCATTACACTCCACATTCCATTTCACATTCCTGTCCAGCACATTCCACATTGCATTTCACATTCCATTGCATTCCTTTCCACTTTCCATTCCATTCCACTCCACATTCCATACCACATTCCATTCCATTCCATTCCATTCCATTCCACGTTGTATTGCACTTTCCATTAGATTCCATTCCACATTCCTTTCCACATTCCTTTCCATTCAATTCCACATTTCATTCCACATTCCATTCCACATTCCATTCCACATTCCATGCCATTCCACTCCTCATTCAACTCAACTCCATTCCATTCCACATTACATTGCATTCTACACCTTTTCACATTCCATTCCATTCCATTCCACATATAATTCCATGATCAATTCCATGTTCCACTCCATGTTCCATTGCAGGTTCCATTCTACATTCCATTCCACGTTCCATCCCATTGCATTCTACATTCCACCGCACATTCCAATACATTCCATTCCACATTCCATTCCACCTTCCATCTCACATTCCATTCCACATTCCAATCTGTTCCATTCCGCATTCCATTCTAAGTTCCATTCCATGATTCATTCCGCGTTCCTTTCCATGTTCCATTCCATTCCATTCCATTACACTTTCCATTTCATTCCATTCCACTTTCCATTCCACATTCCATTCCACATTCCATTTCACATTCCATTCCGCATTCCATTTCACTTTCCATTCCATTCCATTCCATTACATTACACATTGCTTTCCATTACAATCCACATTCCTTTCTGTTCCATTCCACATTCCATTCCGTTCCACTTTCCATTCCTTTCTGTTCAATATTCCAATCCATTTCATTCCACATTCCATTACACATTTCATTCCATTCCATTCTATTCCACATTCCATTCGATTCCATTCCACATTCCATTCCATTCCATTCCACGTTCAATTCCACATTCCATTCCACATTCCATTCCATGTTCCATTCCACAATCCATTCCATTCCAATTCACATTCGATTCCATTCCATTCAACATTCCATTCCATTCCGCATTCCATTCCATTTAATTTCACATTCCATTACATTACATTGCATTCCACATTCCATTCCATTCCATTCTGCACTCCATTCCTTTCCATTCCATTCTATTCCACATTCCATTCCATTCCATTCTATTCCACATTCCATTCCATTCCTTTCCACTTTCCATTCAATTACATATCACATTCCATTCCACATTCCTTTCTACATTCTATTCCACGTTCCATCCCCCATTGAATTTCACATTCCATTCCTTTCCATCCAACATTCCATTACATGCTCCATTCCATTCCATTCCACATTCCATTCCACTTTCCATTACATTACATTCCACCTTCCATTCCATGTTCCATTGCACTTTCCATTCCACGTTACTTTCCACGTTCCATTCCACATTCCATTACTTTCCATTCCATATTCCATACCATTCCATTCCATTCGATTCCACAATCCATTCCATTCCATTCCTCTTTCCATTCCACCTTCCGTTCCACATTCCGTTCCATTCCATTCCACTACCATTCCACTCTCCATTCCACATTCCATTCCACATTCCACTCCATTACATTCCACATTCTATTCCACACTGCATTCCACATTCCATTCCACATTCCATTCCATTTCATTCCGCATTCCATTCCACATTCCATTCCGTTCCATTCCAAATTCATTTCTGCATTCCAATCCATTCTCTTATACATTCCATTCCATTCCATTCCGTATTTCATTCGACATTCTATGCCACTTTCCATTCCACGCTCCATTCCATTCCGTTCCACATTCTATTCCACATTCCATTCCACATTCCATTCCGTTCAATGCCATGTTCCCTTCCACATTCCTTTCCACATTCTATTCCACATTCCATTCCACATTCCATTCCGTTCAATGCCATGTTCCCTTCCACATTCCATTCCACATTCCATTCCACATTCCTTTCCACATTCCGTTCCACATTCCATTCTACGTTCCATTCCATTCCATTCCAAATTCCATTCCATTCCATTCCACATTCCATTCCATTCCATTCCACATTCTATTCCATTCCATTCCACATTCTATTCCATTCCATTCCATTGTCTTCCATATTCGATTCCATTCCATTCCACATTCCATTCTGTTACATTCCACTTTGCATTCCACATTCCATTCCACATTCTATTCCACGTACCATTCCGTTCCATTCCACATTCTATTCAATTCCATTCCACATTGCATTCCATTCAATTCCACTTTCCATTCCATTCCATTCCAGATTCCATTCCACATTCCATTCCATTCCATTCCACATTGCATTCCACGTGGCATTTCATTCCAAACCACATTCCATTTCACATTTCATTCCACTTTGCATTCCACATTGCATTTCACATTCCATTCCACATTGTATTCCATTCAATTACACATTCCATTCCACATTCCATTTCATTCCATTCCGCATTCCATTCCATTCCATTCGACGTTTCATTGAACGTTCCATTCCGTGATGCTTTCGAAGTTCCAATCCGCTTTCCATTCCATTCCATTCCAAATTTCTTTCCATATTCCATTCCATTCCATTCCACATTCCGTTGCAAATTCCATTCCATTCCATTCCACATTCCATTCCATTAATTTCCACATTCCAGTCATTTCCACATTCCATTCCAAGTTTCATTCCACAATCCATTCCACTTTCAATTCCGTTCCATTCCACAATCCATTCCACATTGCACTCGACATTGCATTCCACATTCCGTTCCACATTCCCTTCCACATTCCATTCCATTCCATTCCACATTCCATTCCATTCCATTCCATTCCATTCCACATGCCATTTCACATTCCATTCCGTTCCATTCCACATTCCTTTCGAGATTCCATTCCACATTGCATTCCACATTCCATTCCACATTCCTTTCCATTCCATTCCATATTCCATTCCATTCCATTCCACATTCCATTCCATTCAATTCCACATTCCATTTCACATTAAATTCCGTTCCATTCCACATTCCATTCCAGATTCCATTCCTCTTTCCATTCCACATTCCGTTCCACATTCCACTCCATTGCATTCTGCATTCCATTCCATTCCATTCCATATTTAATTTCACTTTCCATTCCGCTTTTCATTTCACATTCCATTCCATTCCATTCCCCATTAAATTGCATTCCATTCCACATTCCTTTCCACTTTTCATTCCATTCCATTGCACATTCCATTCCATTCCATTCCATTCCACATTCCATTCATCTCTACATTCCATTCCACATTCCATTCCATGTTCCACTCTGCATTTCATTACACATTCCATTCGACTTTCTATTGCGTTCCATTCCACATTCGGTTCCACACTCCCCTCGACATTGCATTCCACATTCCATTCCACATTCCGTTCCACATTCCATTCCATTCCATTGCACATTCCATTCCGCTTTCCATTCCATTTCATTCCACATTCCATTCCCTTCTATCCCACATTCCATTAAACATTCCATTCCACGTCCCATTCCACGTTCCATTCCACGTTCCAATCCATTCAATTCCTCATTCCATTACACATTGAATTCCATTCCATTCCACTTTCCTTTAAAAATTCCATTCCACATTCTATTCCACATTCCATTCCACATTCCATTCCACTTTCCATTCTATTCCATTCCACATTCCATTCCACATTCCATTCAACATTCCATTCCACATTCCAATCCATTTCATTCCACATTAAATTCCACATTCCATTCCACACTGCATTCCGTTTGATTCCACATTCCATTAAACATTGAATTCCACATTCCATTGCTTTCCATTCCACGTTTCATTACAGGATCCATTCCATTCTATTCCACTTTCCATTGCATGATCCAGTCCACTTTCCATTCCACATTCCATTCCACATTCCATTTCACAATCCATTCCACATTCCATTTCACATTCCATTCTATTCCATTTAACATTCCATTCCATTTCATTCCACTTTCCATTCTACATTGCATGCTACATTCCATTCCATTCCATTCCACATTCCACTCCAATTTTCATTCTACATTCCATTCCATTCCATCTCACATTCCATTCCACATTCCATTCCATTCCATTCTGTTTTGCATTCCACGTTGCATACCACGTTCCATTACACGTTCCTTTCCACATTGCATTCAATTCCGTTCCACATTCCATACCATTCCATTCCATTTCATTTCACAATCCATTCCATTCCATTCCACATTCGATTCCATATTCCATTCCACATTCCTTTCTGTTGCATTCCACACCGCATTCCGCACTCCATTAAACATTCCATTCCACATACCATTCCTTTCCACTCCACATTCAATTCCACGTTTGATTTCACTTTCCATTGCATTCCATTCCACATTACTTTGCATTCCATTCCACATTCTTTCCATTATATTCCACATTCCGTTCCACATTTTATTCCATCTTTCTTTCCACATACCATTCCATTCCATTCCACATTCCATTCCACTTTCCATTCCACTTTCCATTCCATTCCATTCCACATTCTATTACACGCTCCATTCCACGTTAAATTCCATGTTCCATTCCACTTTCCATTGCATTACATTTCACGTTCCATTCCACTTTGCATTACATTACATTCCACTTTCATTTCCACATTCAATTCCACATTTCATTCCACTATATATTCCGTTCTATTTCACATTCCATTCCACGTTCCATTCCACATTTCATGCCATTCCATTCCACATTGTTTTCCACATTCCATTTAACAGTCCGTTCCACATTTCATTACATTCCATTCCACATTCCATTCCACATATGATTCCATTCCATTCCACATTCCATTCCACATTCCATTCCACATTCCATTCCATTCCATTCCATTCCTATTCCATTCCATTCTATTGCACATTCCATTCCATTCCATTCCACGTTCCATTCCATTCCATTCCACATTCCACTCCACATTACAGTCCTTTTCATTCCACATTTCATTCCACATTCCATTCCATTCCAGTACACATTGCATTCCACATTCCATTCAACATTCCATTCCACATTCCATTCCATTCCATTCCACATTCCGTTCCACATTTCATCGCATTCCATTCCACATTCCTTTGAATTCAACTCCACCTTCCATTCCACATTCCTTTCCACTCCATTCCACATTCCATTGCACATTCCATTCCACATTATATTGCATTCCACATTCCATTCCACATTCCATTCCATTCCATTTCACATTCCATTTCATTCCATTCCACATTCCATTCCAAATTCCATTTCACTTTCCATTCCATTCCATTGAAATCCACATTCCATTCCATTCAAATCCACATTCCATTCCATTCCTTTCCTAGTTCCATTCCATTCGACATTCCATTCCATTCCATTCCACATTCCATTACACATTCAATTGAAATTTCCATTCCATTCCATTCTATTCCACATTGCATTCCATTCCATTCCACATTCCATTCCATTCCATAAAACCTTCCATTCCACATTCCATTCCACATTCCATTCCAGATTCCATTCCTTCCAAATTCACGTTCCATTCCTTTCCATTGCATTCCACATTCCATTCCACATTCCATTCCATTCCATTCCACATTCCATTCCACATTCCATTGAATTCCATTCCACATTCCATTCCTTTCAAATTCACGTTCCATCCCTTTCCATTGCATTCCACATTCCATTCCACTTTCCATTCCATTCCATTCCACATTCCATTCCACATTCCATTGAATTCCATTCCACATTCCATTCCTTTCAAATTCACGTTCCATTCGTTTCCATTGCATTCCACATTCCATTCCACATTCCATTCCATTCCATTCCACATTCTATTCCACATTCCATTGAATTCCATTCCACATTCCTTTCCATTCAGCTCCATCTTCCATTCCAGTTTCCGTTCCATTCCATTCAATATTCCATTGCAGATTACATTTTACATTCCATTCAATTCCATTCCACATTTCATTCCACATTCCATTCCATTCCTTCCCACGTTCCATTGCACATTTATTTCCACATTCCATTCCACATTCCATTCCGTTCCATTCCACATTCCCTTCTGTTCCATTCCACATTCCATTCTACATTCCGTTCCATATTCCATTCCACATTCTACTCCGCATTCCATTCCACATTCCATTCCATGATCCACTCCATTCCACTTTCCATTCCACATTCCATTTCATTCCATTCCACATTCCATTTCATTCCATTCCACATTCCATTCCAAATCCCTTTTAATTTTCCATTCCATTCCATTCCATTCCACATTTCATTCCATTCCATTCCAATCCACATTCCTTTCCATTCCTTTCCAAGTTCAATTCTGCTCCACATTCCATTGCATTCCATTCCACCTTCCATTCCACATTCCATTGCGCATTCCATTCCATTCCATTCTACTCCTCCTTCCATTCCATTCCCTTCCACATTCCATTCCATTCCCTTCCACATTCCATTCCACATTCCATTCCTTTCCATTCCACATTCCATTCCACATTCCTTTCAACATACCATTCTCCATCCATTCCATTACATTCCACATACCATTCTCCATCCATTCCATTACATTCCACATACCATACCATTCCATTCCAATCCAAATTCCATTCCTTTCCATTCTACATTCCATTCGATTCCTTTCCACATTCCATTCTTTCAATTCCGCATTCCATTCCATTATATTGCATTCCAATTTCCATTCCATTCTATTCCGCATTCCATTCCTTTGCATTCCATTCCATACCACATTACATTCCACATTCCATTCCAAATTCCATTCCACGTTCCGTTCCATTCCATTCCACATTCCATTCCATTCCATTCCCATTCCATTCCACATTCCATTCCATTGCATTCCACATTCCATTCCATCTCATTCCATTCCACGTCCCATTCCATTCCATTTCACACTCCATTCCATTCCATTCCACATTCGATTCCATTCCATTCCACTTCACATTCCATTCAATTCCACATTGTATTCCATTCCATTCCATTCAATTCCACATTGCATTCCATTCCACATTCGATAAAATTCCATTCCACTGCGAATTCCATTCCTTTTCATCCACATTCCATTGCATTCAATTGCATATTCCATTCCACGTTCCATTTCACAATCCTTTACTTTCCATTCCACATTTCATCAATTTATATTCCATTCCATTCCAGATTCCAATCCATTCCCTTCCAAATTCTATTCCACATTACATTCCTTTCCATTCCACATTCCATTACATTCCTTTCCACATTCCATTCCATTCCACTTTCCATTCCATATTGCATTCCATTCCAGTCCACATTCCATTCCACATTCCATTCCATACCATGCCACATTTCATTCCATTCAATTCCACTTTACATTCCATTCCATTAAGCATTCCATTTCCACATTCCATTTCCACATTCCATTACTTTCCCTTCCACATTCCATTCCACATTCCATTCCAGATTCCATTCCACGTTCCATTACATTCCATTCCATGTCCCTTTCCACTTTCCATTCCTTTCTATTCCACGTTCCATTGTACTTTAAATTGCCCATTGCATTCCACTTTCCATTTTACATTCCATTCCACTTTCCTTTCCATTCCACTCCACATTCCATTCCGTGTTCCATTCCATTCAATTCCACTTTCCTTTGCAACTTGCATTCCACATTCTATTCCACATTGCATTCTGTTCCATTCCACATTCCATTCCAAATTCCCATCCACATTCCATTACACATTCCTTTGCATTCCTTTCCACATTCCTTTACACATTCCATTCCACACTCCATACCACATTCCATTCCATTCCCTTCCACTTTCCATTCCACATTCCATTTCATCCCATTCCACATTGCATTCCACATTCCATGCCACATACCATTCCGTTCCATTGCACATTCCATTCCACATTCCATTCCATTCATTCCACGTTGCTTTCCACGTTCCATTTCTCATTCCATTCCGTATTCCTTTCCACGTTCCATTCCACTACATTCCACATTCCATTCAACGTTCCATATAATTCTATTTCGCGTTGCATTTCATATTCCATTCCTCATTCCTTTCCACATAACATTCCATGGTCGATCCCACTTTCCATTCCACAATGCATTCCACGTTCCATTCCACGTTCCGTTCCATTCCATTCCACATTCCTTTCCACATTCCATTGCACCTTCCATTCCCTTCGATTCTATTCCACATTCCCTTCCTTTCCATTCCACATTCCATTGCATTCCATTCCACGTTCCATTCCACTTTCCTTTCCACATTCCATTCCACGTTCTACTACACGTTCCATTCCTTACCATTCCATGTTCCATTCCACGTTCCATTCCATTCCCTTCCATTTTCCATTCCACATTCCATTGCAAGTTCTATTCCATTCCCTTCCACATTCCCTTCCACATTCCCTTCCACGTTCCATTCCATTCCATTCCACATTCCATTACATTCCATTCCACTTTCCATTCCACATTCCATTACATTCCATTCCACTTTCCATTCCATTCCATTCCACGTTTCATTCCACTTTCCATTCCACGTTTTATTCCATTCCAATCCACGTTCCATTCCATTCCATTTCACGTTCTATTTCATTGAATTCCACGTTCCATTTCATTCCATTTCACATTCCATTCCACATTCCATTTCACATTCCATTCCATTCCATTCCATTGTATTCCACATTCCATTCTATTCTAATCCATATTCCATTCCATTCCAATCCACGGTCCATTCCATTCCACTTTCCATTCCATTGCATTCCACGTTCCCTTCCATTCCATTCCACACTCCATTCCCCATTTCATTCCACCTTCCATTCCATTCCATTCTATTCCACATTCCATTCCATTCCATTCAACATTAAATTTCATTCCATTCCACATTCCATTCCACATTTCATCCCATGTTCCATTCCATTCCATTCCACGTTCCATTCCATGTTCCAGTAGGCAGTCTTTTCCACATTCCGTTCCATTCCTTTCCACGTTCCATTACATATTCCATTCCATTCCATTCCACATTCCATACCACTCCATACCATGTTCAGTTTCATTACATTCCACGTTGCATTCCACATTCCATTTCACATTCCATTTCACATTCCTTTCCACCTTCCATTTCATTCCATGCCATTCCATTCCACATTTCATTTCATTCCATTCCACTTCCCATTCCATTCAATTCCACATTCCATTCCATTCCGTTCCATTCCATTCTACATTCTGTTTCATTCAAATACATTACATTACACATTCCATTACTTTACGTTACATTCCATTCCACATTCCATTTCATATGATTCCACGTTCACTTCCATTCCATTCCATTCCACATTCCATTTCATTCCATTCCACCTTCCATTCCATTGAAATCCACTCCATTCCACATTCCATAATATTCCATTCCATTCCGCATTCCATTCTCTCTAAATCCACTTTCCATTCCGTTTCTTTCCACATTCCATTCCAGTCCATTCCGTTCCATTCCATTCCACATTCCATTCCACAGTCCATTGTCTTCCATTGCACATTCTATTCCATTCCATTCCACATTCCATTCCACGTTCCATTCCAAGTTCTATTCGAAGTTCCATTCCACGTTCCATTCCATTTCATTTCACGTTCCACTCGACATTCCATTCCATTCCATTCCACTTTCCATTCCACATTCGATTCCACATACCATTCAATTCCATTCCACATTCTATTCCACATTCCATTCCATTCCACTTTCCATTCCATTCCATTCCGTTCTATATTCGATTCCATTCCATTCCACATTCCATTCCACATTTGATTCACTTCCAGTTCACATTGCATTCCACATTCCATTCCATTCCATTCCACATTCCATTCCACATTCCATTACTCCTAACATTCCACGTAACATTCCGTTCCTTTCCACCTTCCATTCCAAATTCCATTCCTCACTAGTTTCCGTTCTATTCCATTCCACATTACAATCCATTCCACTCAACCTTCCATTCCATTTCTTTCCACCTTCCTTTCCATTCCATTCCGCATTCCATTACATTCCATTCCACATTCCATTCCACTTTCCATTCCATTCCATTCCACATTCCATTCCACTCCATTCCACATTGCATTCCATTCCATTCCATTACATTCCGCATTCCATGCCATTCCATTCCACATTCCATGACATCGCATTCCACATTCCATTCCATTCCTCATTCAATTCCATTGCACATTCCATTCCATTCCAATCCACATTCCATTCCATTCCATTGCAATCCATTCCTTAATCGATTCCATTAAATTCCACATTTCATTGCATTCCACATTCCATTTCATTCCATTCCACATTCCATTGCATTAGATTCCACATTCAATCCACATTTCATTCCACATTTCTTTCCGTTCCATTCCACATTCCATTCCTTTCACTTCCATTTCATTTCTCATTCCATTCCCATTTGCATTCCACATTCCATTACATTCCATTCCACATTCCACTGCATTCCATTCCATCTTCCTTTCCATTTAACTTTCCATTCCACATTCTATTCGATTTCATTAGACATTCCATTCCATTCCACATTCTGTTTCATTCTATTCCATTACACATTCCATTCCATTCCATTACACATTCCACTCCATTCTACATTCCAATCCATTCCGTTCCACATTCAGTCCACATTTCATTCCACATTGCATTCTATTCCATTCCTCATTCCATTTCACTTTGCATTCCATTGCATTACATTCCTTTCCACATTCCATTCCATTCCAATCCATTCCATTCCACATTCCCTTCTACATTCCATTCCACTTTCCATTCCATTCCATTCAATATTCCATTGCATTCCATTTCACATTCCTTTCCATTCCACATTGCATTCGTTTCCATTCCACATTCCCTTCCACCTTCCATTTCGAATTCCATTCCACACTGCATTTCACATTCCATTTCACATTCCATTCCTTCCTGTTCCATTCCACATTCCATTCCATTCCTTTCCACATCCCATTCCATTTCATTCCACATTCCATTTCTCATTCCATTAGGTTTCATTCCACATTCCTTTCCACATTCCATTCCACTTTCCCTTCCACATACCATTCCTTTCCATTCCACATTCCATTCCATTTCATTCCACATTCCATTCCACATTCCATTCCACATTCCCTTCCACATTCCATTACATTTCATTCCACATTCCATTCCACATTCCATTCCATTCCTTTCCACATTCCATACCACATTCCATTCCATTCTATTCCACATTCCATTCCATGACATTCCACTTTCCATTCTATTCCACATTCCATTCCATGACATTCCACATTCAATTCCACATTCCATTCCATTCCATTCCAAGTTCCTTTCCATGTTCCATTAGACGTTCCATTCAACATTCCATTCCATGTTCCATTCCATTGCATTCCACATTCCATTCTACATTCTATTCCACATTCCATTCCATTGCATTCCACATTACCTTCTTCGCCATTCCACATTCCATTCCATTCCATTCCATTCTGCATTCCATTGCATTCTATTCCACATTCCATTCCATTCCATTCCATATTCCACTCCATTCCATTCCATTCCACATTTTGTTCCATTCCACCATCCATTCCTTTCCAATCCACATTCAATTCCATTCAATTCCATTTCATTCCCCATTCCATTCCATTCCATTCCACATTCGATTCCATTTCATTCCATTCCAGATTCTATTCCATTCCACATTGCGTTCCATTCAATTCCACATTCCATTCCGATCCATTCCATTCCAGTTCACATTGCTTTCCATTCCATTCTATTTCACATTTTATTCCATTTCGCATTCCTTTCCATTTCATTCCACATTCCAATCCATTTCATTCCATTCCATTGCACATTCCATTCCATTCCATTCCACATTCCAGTCCATTCCATTCCATTCCAAAATCTATTCCATTCCACATTCCATTCCACTTTCCATTCCACATTCCTTTCCACATTCCATTCCACATTGCATGAGATGTTCCATTCCACGTTCCATTCTCCATTCCTTTCCACGTTGCATTCCACGTTGCATTCCACTTTCCATTCCTCTTTCCATTCCATGTTCCATTCCAGTTTCCATTCCCTTCCATTCCACATTCAATTCCATTCCAGTCCATATTCCATTCAACATTCCATTCCATTCCATTACACATTCCTTTCCAATTTCCATTACATTCCATTCCACATTCCATTCCATTCCATTCCACTTTCCATTTCACATTCCAGTCCATTCTATTCCATATTCCATTCCACATTCCATTGCACATTCTATTCCCTTGCATTCCATCCCACAGTGCATTTGGCATTCCATTCCACTTTCCCTTTCACATTCCATTCCATTCCATTCCACATTCCAGTCCACATTCCATTGCATATTCTATTCCATTCCATTCCATTCCACATTGCATTCGGCATTCCATCACATTCAACATTCCTTTCCACATTCCATTCGATTCCACGTTACATACACCTTTCCACTCCATTCCATTCCACATTCCATTCAATTGCATTCCACTTTCCATTCTAATCCATTCTACCTTCCATTCCACTTTCCATGTCATATTCCATTCCACGTTCTATTAACCATACCATTCCATTCCATTCCACATTCCATTACACATTCCATTGCAATGCATTCCACATTGCAGTCTACTTTCCATTCAAAATTCCAGTCCACATTCCATTACATTCCATTCCACGTTCCATTTCACATTGCATTCCATTCCACTCCACTTTCCATTCCACAGTCAATTCGACATTGCATTACACATTCCATTCTATTTAATTCCACTTTCCATTCCATGTTCCATTCCACATGCCATTCCATTCCTTTCCACATTCCATACCATATTCCATTCCATTCTATTCCACATTCCATTCCATGACATATCACTTTCCTTTCTATTCCACATTCCATTCCATGACTTTCCGCATTCCATTCCATATTCCATTCCAGATTCCATTCCATTCCATTCCAAGTTCCTTTCCACGTTCCATTATACGTTCCATTCAACGTTCCATTCCAAGTTCCATTCCATTCCATTCCACATTCCATCCCATTTCATTCCAATTTCCTATCCATTCCATTCCACATTCCATTCCACTCCATTCCACATTCCATTTCACATTTCATTCCATTGCATTCCACATTACATTCCTCTCCATTCCACATTCCATTCCATTCCACTCCATTCTGCATTCCATTGCATTCCATTCCACATTTCATTCCATTCCGTTCCATATTCCATTGCATTCCATTCCATTCCATTCCATTCCATTCCATTCCATTCCATTCCACATTCTGTTCCATTCCACATTCCATTCCTTTCCAATCCACATTCAATTCCCTTCAATTCCATTACATTCCTCATTCCATTCCATTCCATTCCACATTCGATTCCATTTCATTCCATTCCAGATTCTGTTCCATTCCACATTGCATTCCATTCAATTCCACATTCCATTCTGATCCATTCCATTCCAGTTCATATTGCTTTCCATTCCATTCTATTCCACATTTTATTTCATTCTGCATTCCATTCCATTTCATTCCAGATTCCAAACCATTTCATTCCTTTCCATTGCACATTCCATTCCATTCCATTCCACATTCCAGTCCATTCCATTCTATTCCACAATCTATTCCATTGCACATTCCTTTCCACATTCCATTCCACGTTCCATTAGACGTTCCTTTCCACGTTCCATTCTGAATTCCTTTCCACGTTGCATTCCACGTTGCATTCCACATTCCTTTCCTCTTTCCATTCAATGTTCCATTCCAGTTTCCATTCCATTCCATTCCTCCTTCCATTCCATTCCACTCCATATTCCATTCCACATTCCATTCCATTCCATTCCACATTCCATTCCAATTTCCATTACTTTCCATTCCACATTCCATTCCATTCCAAACGACTTTCCATTTCACATTCCAGTCCATTCCATGCCACATTCCATTCCACATTCCAATGCACATTCTTTTCCATTCCATTCCACATTCCAATGCACATTCTTTTCCATTCCATTCCATTCCACATTGCATTCGGCATTCCATTCCATTACACATTCCTTTCCACATTCCATTCCATTCCACGTTACATACAACATACCATTCCGTTCCATTCCACATTCCATTCCATTGCATTCCACTTTCCATTCTAATCCATTCCACGTTCCATTCCACGTTCCATTCCACGTTCTATTAACCATACCATACCATTCCATTCCACGTTCCATTACACATTCCACTGCAATCCATTCCACATTGCATTCCACTTTCCATTCCAAATTCCTGTCCACATTCCGTTCCATTCCATTCCACGTTCCATTTCAAATTGCATTCCATTCCATTCCACGTTCCATTCCACACTCTATTCGACATTCCATTCCACATTCCATTCCTTTCCATTCCACTTTCCATTCCACATTCCATTCCACATTTCATTCCCTTCCATTCCACATTCCATTCTGCATTCCATTCCATTGCGTTCCACATTCCATTCCATTCCACTGCACATTCAATTCCACATTTCCTTCCATTCCATTGCACATTCTACTGAAAGTTAATTTCCATTCAATTCCTCGATCCATTCTACTTTTCATTACACATTCCATTCCACATTACATTGCATTCCATTCCACATACCATTCCATTCCTTTCCACATTTCATTACACATTCCTTTCCACATTCCATTCCGCATTCCATTCCGTATTCCATTCCATTCCATTCCACATTCCATTCCATTCCATTCCACATTCCATTCCACATTCCATTCTGCATTCCATTCCATTCCATTCCACATTGCATTCTGCATTCCATTCCATTCCTGTCCATCCGCATTCCATTCCACATTCCATTCCTTTCCATTAAACATTCGTTTCCACGTTCCAGTCCACGTTCCATTCCATTCCATTCCACATTGCATTCTATTCCATTCCACATTCCATACAATTCCATTCCATTCCATTCCGCATTCCACTCCATTCCATTTCATGTTCTCTTCCAGATTGCATTCCATGCCATTCCACATTCAATTACACAGTCCATTCCATTCCATTCCACATTCCATTCCATTCCATTCCATTCGGCATTCCATTCCATAGCATTCCACATTCTATTTCTCATTCCATTCCATTCCATTCCACATTGAATTCCAGATTCCATTCCATTCCATTCCACATTCCCTTCCATTCCATTGCACATTCCATTCATTTCCATTCCACATTCAATTCCACTTTACATTCCATGTTCCATTCAACTTTCCATTCCACGTTCCATTCCACTTTCCATTTCACGTTCCATTCCACGTTACATGCCATTCCATTCCATATTCCTTACCAATGCATTCTGTTGCATTCCGCATTCCATTCCATTCCATTCCATTCCACATTCTACTCCACTATCAATATCATTCCCTTCCACATTCCACTCATTCCATTCCACATTCCAGTCCATTCCATTCCACATTCCATACTTTTCAATTATAGATTCCATTTCACATTCCATTCAACTTTCTATTCCACATTCCATTCCACATTCCAATCCAAGTTCCATTAAATTCCATTCCACTTTCCATTCCACGATCGATTCCACAGTCCACTCCACGCCTCATTCCATTCCATTCCATGATCCATTCCACGTTCCATTCCACGTTCCATTCCATTCCATTTCACATTCCATTCCACATTCCATTCCACACTCCACTCCACGTTCCATTCCACTTTCCATTCCACATTCCATTCTATATTTCAATCCAAGCTCCATTCCACTTTCCATTCCATTCCATTCCACGTTCCATTCCACAATCCATTCCATTCCATTACACTTTCCATTCCTCATTCCAATCCACATCCCATTCCACATTCCAATACGTTCCATTCGACATTCCATTTCACATTCCATTTCACATTCCATACCACATTCTATTACATTCCGTTCCACATTACATTTCACATTACATTCCACATTCCATTCTGTTATATTCCACATTACATTCCACATTCCTTTCCACATTCCATTCCACATTCCATTCCACTTTCCATTACACTTTTCATTCCATTCCATGCCACATTCCATTCCATTCCATGCCACTTTCCATTCCACATTCCATTGTACATTCCATTTCAAGTTCCATTCCACATTGCATTCCAAGTTCCTTTCCAACTTCTATTGAACATTCCATTCCATTCCATTCCATGGAATGGAATGTGGAATGGAACTTTAATGGAATGGAAAGTGGAATGTAATGGAATGGAACGTGGAAAGGAATGTGGAATGGAATAGATTTTGGAATGGAATGGAATGGAATGTGGAATGGAATGGAATGGAATGGATTGCATTGTGGAATGGAATTGAATGGATTGGAATTTAGAATGGAATGGAAAGGAATGTTGAATTGAATAGAATGTGGAGTAGAATGGAATGGATGGCAAGTGAAATGGAATGGAATGGAAAGGAATGGAATATGTAATTGAATTTTATGGAATGGGCAACGGAATAGATTGTGCAATGGTATGAAAAGGAATCGAAAGTGGAATGGAATGGAATGGAATGAGGAATGGAATGGAATGGAATGGAATGGAACGTGGATTGGAATTGAATGGAATGTGGAATGGAACAGAATGTGGAATGGAATGGAATGTTTAATGGAATGGAATGGAATGTGGAATGGAATGCAATGTAATGCGGAATGGTATGGAATGGAATGGAATGTTGAATGGAGTGGAATGTAATGTGGAATGGAATGGAACCGGAAAGGAATGGAAAGTGGAGTGTATTGGAATGGAATGTGGAATGGAATAGATTGTGGAATGGAATGGAGCGGAATGTGGAATGGAATGGAATGGAATGGAATGGAATGGATTGCATTGTGCAATGGAATTGAATGGATTGGAATGTATAATGGAATGGAAAGGAATGTTGAATGGAATAGAATGTGGAATAGAATGGAATGGATGGCAAGTGAAATGGAATGGAATGGAAAGGAATGGAATATGGAATTGAGTTGTATGGAATGTGCAATGGAATAGATTGTGGAATGGTATGAAATGGAATCGAAAGTGGAATGGAATGGAATGGAATGAGGAATGGAATGTAATGGAATTGAACGTGGATTGGAATTGAATGCAATGTGGAATGGAACAGAATGTGGAATGGAATGGAATGTGGAATGGAATGGAATGGAATATGGAATGGAAATAAATGGAATGCAGAATGGTATGGAATGGAATGGAATGTTGAATGGAGTGGAATGTAATGTGGAATGGAATGGAATGGAATGTGGAATGGAATGTGGAATGGAATGTGGAATGGAATATGGAATGGAATGGAATGGAATGTGGAATGGAATGGATAGGTAATTGGAATGAAATGGGAAGGAATGTGGAATGGAATGGATTCTAATGTGTCATGAAAAGGAATGGAAATTGGAATGGAATGTGGAATGGAATGGAATGGATAGGAATGTGGAGTGGAAGGTGGAATGGAATGGAATGAAACGTGGAATGGAATGTGGAATGAAATGTGGAATGTCATGGAATGGAATGTGGAATATAATGGAAAGGAATGTGATATGGATTGTGGAATGGAATGGAATGGAATGTGGAATGGAATGTTAAATGAAATGGAATGGAATGTGGCATTGAATGTGTAATGGGATGGAATGGAATGTGGAAGGGAATGTGGAATGGAACGTGTAAAGGAATGTGGAATGAAATATAATGGAATGTGGAATGAAATTGTGGAATGTAATGGAAGGGAATGTGGAAAGGAAAGGAATGGAGTGTGGAATGGAACGGAATGGATTGGAACTTGAAATGGAATGTGAAATGCAATGTGGAATGGAATTAGAAAAGGAATGTGGAATGGAATGTGCAATGGAATATAATGCAATGTGGAATGGAATGGAATGTGAAATGGAATGCAAAGAAATAAGGAATGGATTGGAATTAAAGGTGGAATGAAATGCGAAGGGAATGTGGAATGGAATGGAATGGAATGTGGAAAGGAATGGAATGCAATGGAATGGAATGTGGAATGGAATGGATTGGAAAGTGGAATGGAATGGAATGTGGAATGGAATGTGGAATGGAATGTAATGGAATGTGAAATGGAATGGAATGCAATGGAATGTGGAATGGAATGGAATGCGGAATGAAATGGAACAGAATGTGGAATGGAATGTTAAATGGAAAGGAAGGTTTAATGGAATGCAGTGGAATGTGGAATGGAAGGGAATGGAATGTGGAATTGAAAGTGGATTTGAATGTGGAATGGAATGAAATGGAATGTGAAATGGAATGGAATGGAACGTGGAATGAAACGTGGATTGAACGTGGAATTGAATGGAATGGAATGTGGAATGGAATGGAATGGAATGTGGAATGCAATGGAATGTGGAAAGGAATAGAATGGAATGGAAAGAGGAATGGAATGGAATTGAAGGTGGAATGGAATGTGGAATCTAATGTGGAATATAATGGAATGGAATGATGAATGGAATGTGGAATAGATTGAAATGGAACGTGGAATGGAATGGAATGTGGAATTGAAAGAGTAATTTAATGGAATGGAAGGTGGAATGGAATCTGGAATGGATCGTGGAATTTAATGTGGAATGGAACGTGGAATGCAATGGAATTTAATGAAAGTGGTATGGAATGGAATGGAAAGGAATGTAGAATGGAATGGAATGGAATGTGGAATGGTACTTGGAATGGAATGTGGAATGGAATGTGAAGTGGAATGTGGAATGGAATGGAATGGAATGGCATGTGGGATGGAATAGAATGTTTAATGGAATGGAATGAAAATTGGAATGGAATGGAACTGAACGGAATGGAGAATGCAATGGAATGGAATGTGGAATGGAAAGGAATGTGGAATGAAATAGAATGGAATGGAAATTGAATGGAATGGAATGGAATGTGGAATGGAGTGGAATGGAATGGAATGTCGAACGGAATGGATTGGAATGCAATATGGAATAGAATGCAATGGAATGTGGAATGGAAAGTGGAATGGAATGTAATGGAAAGCGGAATGGAACGTCTAATGGAACGTTGAATGGAACTTGGAATGGAATGGAATAGAACGTGGAATGGAATGTGAAATGGAAAGTGGAATGTAATGGAATGGAAAGTTGAATAGAATGGAATGGAATCTGGTATGTAATGTGGAATGGAATGGAATGGAATGTGGAATGGAATGTGGAATGTAATTTAATGGAATGTGAACGGGAATGTGGAATGGAATGTGGAATGGAATGTGGAGTGGAATGGAAAGGAATGTGGAATGAAATGGAATGGAATGTTGAATGGAATGGATTGTAATGTGGAATGAAATGGAATGGAATGTGGAATGGAAGAGAATGGAATGTGGAATGGAATGGAATGGAATGTGGAATGGAATGTGGAATGGAATGCAATGGAATGTCTAATGGAATGTGGAATGGAATGTGGAATTGATGGAAAGGGATGTGAAATGGTATGGAATGGAATGTGAAATGGAATGTGGAATGGAATAGAAAGGAAAGTAATGTGGAATGGCATGTCGAATGGAATGGAATGTGGAATGGAAGGTGGAATGGAATGGAATGGAAAGTTGAATAGAATGGAATGGAATCTGGTATGTAATGTGGAATGGAATGGAATGGAATGTGGAATGGAATGTGGAATGTAATTTAATGGAATGTGAACGGGAATGTGGAATGGAATGTGGAATGGAATGTGGAGTGGAATGGAAAGGAATGTGGAATGAAATGGAATGGAATGTTGAATGGAATGGATTGTAATGTGGAATGAAATGGAATGGAATGTGGAATGGAAGAGAATGGAATGTGGAATGGAATGGAATGGAATGTGGAATGGAATGTGGAATGGAATGCAATGGAATGTCTAATGGAATGTGGAATGGAGTGTGGAATTGATGGAAAGGGATGTGAAATGGTATGGAATGGAATGTGAAATGGAATGTGGAATGGAATAGAAAGGAAAGTAATGTGGAATGGCATGTCGAATGGAATGGAATGTGGAATGGAAGGTGGAATGGAATGGAATGGAATGTGGAATGGAAGGAGGAATGGTATGTGGAATGGAATGTGGAGTTGAATTTAATGGAATGTGGAATGCAATGTGGAATTGAATGGAATCAAATGTGGAATGGAATGTGGAATGGAATGGAATCGAATGGAATGGAATGGAAAGTTGAATGGAATGGAATAGAATGTGGAATGGAATATGGAATGTAATGGAATGGAATGTGGAATGGAATGTGGAATGGATTGGAATGGAACGTGGAATGGAATGGAATGTAATGCGGAATTGAACATGGAATGGAATGAATTGGAAGGTGGAATGGAATGTGGAATGGAACGTGGAAAGAAACGTTGAATGGAACGTGGAATGGAACTTTGAATGGAACGTGGAACTGAATGGAATGTAAAGGAAAGTGGAAAGAAATGGAATGGAAAGGAATGTGGAATGGAATGAAATAGAATGTGGAGTGGATTGGAATGGAATGTCAAATGGAACGTGGAATGGAAGGTGTAATGGAAATTGGAGCAGAATGTGGAATGCAATGTGTAATGGAACAGAATGGAATGGAATGTGGAATGGAAAGGAATGTGGAATGGAATGGAATTGAATGGAATGTGGAATGGAATGGAATGGAATGTGGAATGGAAAGGAATATGGAATGGAATAGAATGGAATGGAATGGAATGTGGAATGGAATGGAATGTGGAATGGAGTGGAATGGAATGGAATGGAATGTGGAATGGAATGGAATGTGGAATGGAATGGAATGGAATGTGGAATGGAATGGAATGGAATGTGGAAAGGAATGTGAAATTGAAAGGAATGGAATGGTATGGAATGTGGAATGTAATGGAATGGAATATGGAATGGAATGGAATGACAAGTGGAATGGAATGGAATGGAATGTGAAATAGAATGGAATGGAATGCAATATGGAATGGAATATAAAGGAATGTGAAATAGAACGTGGAATGGAATGGAATGGAACTTGGAATGGATCGTGTTAAGGAACGTCTATAAGAAGGTGAAATGGGCCTCGGAATGGAATGGAATGGAAAGTGGAATGGCATGTAGAAATGAATGTGGAATGTAATGGAATGGAATGTGAGATAGAATGGAATGGAATGTGGTATGGAATGTGGAATATAATGTTTTGGAATGTGGAAAGTTATGTGGAATGTTATGTGGAATTAAATGGAATGGAATGTTGAATGGAATGTGGAACGGAATGTGGAATGGAATGGAAAGGAATGTCAAATTGAAAGAAATGGATTGTGGAATGGAATATAGAAGGGAGTGGTATGGAACGGAATGTGGAATGGAATGGAATGTAATGCAGTATGGAATGTGGAATAGAATGGAAAGGAATGTCAAATGGAAAGAAATGGACTGTGGAATGGAATATGGAAGGGAAGGGAATGGAATGGAATGTTGAATGGAATGTGGAATGAAATGGAATGGAATGTGGAATAGAAAGGAATGGAATGGAATGAGGAATAGAATGTGCAATGGAATGTGTAATGTAATGCAGTGGAATGTGGAATGGAATGGAATGGAATGTGGAATGGAATGGAATGGAATGGAAGGTGAAATGGAATGTGCAATGGAATGTGAAATGGAATGTGGCATGGAATGTTTAATGGAATGAAATGGAACGTGGAATTGAATGGAATAGAAGATGGAATGGAATGGAATGGAACGTGCAATGGAACCTGGAATGGAACATGGAATGGAAGTTGGAATGGAATGTGGAATGGAATGTAGAAAGCAATGGAATGGAATGTGGAAAGAAATGTGGAATGAAGTGGAATTGAATGCGGAATGGAATGTGGAACGGAATGCAATGGATTGCGGAATGGAATGTGGAAAGGAATGGAATGGAAGGTGGAATGAAATAGCAAGTGGAATATAACGGAATGGAAAGTAGAATGGAACATGAAATGGAACGTCTAATGGAACCTGGAATGGAAAGTGGAATGAAATGTGAAATGGAGTGGAATAGAATGGAATGGAATGTGGAATGGAATAGAATGTGGAATGGAATGAAATGGAATGGAATGTAGAATTGAATGGAATGGAATGTCGAGTGGAATGGAATGGAATGTAATGGAATGTGGAATGGAATCGAATGGGATGGAATGTGGTATGCACTCATCCCAAAGAAGTTTTTATGTGAAGATATTTTCTAGACAGAAGCATTCTCAGAAACTTCTTTGTCATTTGGGTTTTGAACTCACAGAGTTGAAACTTCCTTTTCATAGAGTAGTTCTGCAACTCTCTTGTTGTGGAAACTGCAAGTGGATATTTAGTGCGATTACTGCATCTAGTGGAAAAGCAAATACATTCAGAGGAAAACTAGATAGAACCGTTCTCTAGAAACTTCTTTGTGATGTGTGCATTCTACTCACAGAGTTGAACCTTCCTTTTGATAGAACAGTTTTGAAACACTCTTTTTGTGGAGTCTACAAGTGGATATTTGGAGCGCTTTGAAGCCTGTGGTGGAAAAGGAAACATCTTCATATAAAAACTAGATAGAAGCATTCTCAGAAACTTCTTTGTGATGTGCGCATTCAACTCACAGATGTGAAGCTTCCTTTTGATATAGCTGTTTTGAAACACTCTTTCAGTAGAATCTGCAAGTGGATATTTGGAGTGCTAAGAGGCCAACACTGGAAAAGGAAATATCTTCACATAAAAACTAGACGGAAGCATTCTCAGAATCTTCCCTGTGCATTATGCATTCAAGTGACAGAGAGGAATCTTCCTTTTGAAAGCGCAGTTTTAAAACACTCTTTTTGTAGAATTTGCTAATGGATGTTTGGAACGATTTGAGGCCTATGCTGGAAAACGAAATATCTTCTCATAAAAACTAAACAGAAGCATTCTCAGAAACTTCTTTGTCATGAGTGCATTCAACTCACACACTTGAACCTTCATTTTGAAAGAGCAGTTTTGAAAAACTCTTTTTGTAGAATCTGCAAGTGGATATTTTGAGCGTTTTCAGGCCTTTGCTGGGAAATGAAATATCTTCACCTGAAAACTACACAGAGGCATTCTCAGAAACTTCTTTGTGATGTGGGCATTCAACTCACAGAGTTGAACCTGCCTTTTGATAGAGCAGTTTGGAAACAGCCTTTTTGTAAAATCTGAAAATAAATATTTGGAGCCATTCGAGGCCTATGCTGGAAAAGGAAATATCTTCACAGAAACCCTAGACAGAAGCATTCTGAGGAACAGCTGTGGGATGAGTGCATTCAACTCAAGGAAGTGAACCTTCCTTTTGATAGAACAGTTTTGAAACACTCCTTTTGTAGAATCTGCAAGTGTTTATTTGGAGTGCTTTGATGCCTATGATGGAAAAGTAAATATCTTCACATAAAAACGAGACAGAAGCATTCTCAGAAGGTTCTGTGTGATGAGTGCATTCAGCTCACACACTTGAACTTTCCCTTTGATAGAGCAGTTTTGAAACACTCTTTTAGTAGCATCTGTAAGTGGATATTTGGAGGGCTTTTATGCCAATGCTGGAAAACGAAATATCATCACAGAAAAACTAGGCAGAAGCATTCTCAGAAACTTCTTCGGATGAGTGCATTCAACTCACAGAGTTGAACGTTACTTTTGATAGAACACTTTTGAAACACTCCTTTTGCAGGATCTGCAACTGTTTATTTGGAGTGCTTTGAGGCCTATGTTGGAAAAGGAAATATCTTCACATAAAAACTAGACAGAAGTATTCTCAGAGACTTCCCTGTGCTATGTGCATTCAACCCACATAGTTGAACCTTCCTTTTGATAGAACAGTTTTGAAAATCTCCTTTTGTAGAATCTGCAATTCAAAATTTGGAACGCGTTGAGGCCTATGCTGGAAAAGGAAATATCTTCACATAAAAACTAGATAGAAGCATTCTCAGAAATTTCTTTGTGACATGCACATTCAACTCACGGAGTTGAAGCTCCCTTTTGATATAGCTGTTTTGAAACACTCTTTTACTAGAATCTTCAAGTGCATATTTGGAGTGTTAAGAGGCCAACACTGGAAAAGGAAATATCTTCACATAAAAACTAGACAGAAGCATTCTCAGAGACTACCCTGTGCTTTCTGCATTACACCCACATATTTGAACCTTCCTTTTGATAGAACAGTTTTGAAAATCTCTTTTTGTAGAATCTGCAAGTCGACAGTTGGTACGCTTTGAGGCCTATGCTGGAAAAGGAAATAGCTTCACATAAAAACTAGATGGAAGCATTCTCAGAAACTTCTTTGTGATGTGCACATTCAACTCACAGTGTTGAAGCTTCCTTTTGATATAGCTGTTTTCAAACACTCTTTTAGTAGAATCTTCATGTGGATATTTTGAGTGTTAAGAGGCCAACACTGGAAAAGGAAATATCTTCACATGAAAACAAGACGGAAGCATTCTCAGAAACTTCCCTGTGCTTTATGCATTCAAGTCAGAGAGAGGAACTTTCCTTTTGAAAGCGCAGTTTTGAAACACTCTTTTTGTACAATTTGATAGGGGACGTTTGGAGCGATTTGAGGCCTATGCTGGAAAATGAAATATCTTCCCATGAAAACTAGACAGAAGGATTCTCTGAAACTTCTTTGTGCTGTGTGCATTCAACTCACAGAGTTGAACCTGCCTTTTGAGAGAGTAGTTTGGAAACAGACTTTTTGTATAATCTGAAAGTGGATATTTGGAGCGATTTGAGACCTATGCTGCAAAAAGAAATGCCTTCACATGAAACCTAGACAGAAGGATTCTCAGAAACTTCTTGGTCATTTGGGGATTGAACTCACAGAGTTGAACCTTCCTTTTCATAGAGCAGTTCTGCAACACTCTTGTTGCGGAAACTGCATGTGGATATTTGGTGCGATTGCAGCATCTAGTGGAAAAGGAAATACATTCAGATGAAAACTAGATAGAACCGTTCTCAGAAACTTCTTTGTGATGTGTGCATTCTACTCACAGGGTTGAATCTTCCTTTTGATAGAACAGTTTTGAAACACAATTTTTGTGGAGTCTGCAAGTGGATATTTGGGGCGCTTTGAAGCCGATGCTGGAAACGGAAACATCTTCACCTAAAAACTAGATAGAAGCATTTTCAGAAACTTCTTTGTGATGTGCACATTCAACTCACAGAGTTGAAGTTTCCTTTTGATATAGCTGTTTTGAAACTCTCTTTCAGTAGAATCTGCAAGTGGATATTTGGAGTGCTAGGAGGCCAACACTGGAAAAGGAAATATCTTCACATAAAAACTAGATGGAAGCATTCTCAGAAACTTCCCTGTGCTTTATTCATTCAAGTCACAGAGAGGAACCTTCCTTTTGAAAGCATAGTTTTGAAAAACTATTTTTGTAGAATTTGCTAGTGGATGTTTGGAGTGATTTGAGGCCTATGCTGGAAAACGAAATATCTTCCAATAGAAACTAGACAGAAGTATTCTCAGAAACTTCTTTATGATGAGTGCATTCAACTCACAGAGTTGAACCTTCATTTTGAAACACTCTTTTTGTAGAATCTGCAAGTGGATATTTTGAGCGTTTTGAGGCCTTTGCTGGGAAATGAAATATGTTCACCTGAAAACTACACAGAAGCATACTCAGTAACTTCTTTGTGATGTCTGCTTTCAACTCACAGAGTTGAACCTGCCATTTGATAGAGCAGTTTGGAAACAGCCTTTTTGTAAAATCTGCAAGTGGATATTTGGAGCGATTTGAGGCCTACGCAGTAAAAGGAAATATCTTCACAGAAACCCTAGACAGAAGCATTCTCAGGAACTTCTGTGTGATGACTGCACTCAACTCATGGACTTGAACCTTCCTTTTGATAGAAAAGTTTTGAAACACTCCTTTTGTAGAATCTGCAAGTGTTTATTTGGAGCACTTTGAGGCCTATGATGGAAAAGGAAATATCTTCACATTAAAAACGAGACAGAAGCATTCTCAGAAACTTCTGTCTGATGAGTGCATTCAATTCACACATTTGAACTTTCCTTTTGATAGAGCAGTTTTGAAACACTCTATTAGTCGCATCTGTAAGTGGATATTTGGAGGGCTTTTATGCAAATGCTGGAAAACGAAATATCATCACATAAAAACTAGGCAGAAGCATTCTCAGAAGCTTCTTCATGATGAGTGCATTCAACTCACAGAGTTGAATGTTCCTTTTGATAGAACAGTTTTGAAACGCTCCTTTTGTAGGATCTGCAACTGTTTATTTGGAGCGCTTTGAGGTTTATTTTGGAAAAGGAAATATCTTCACATAAAAACTAGACAGAAGCATTCTCAGAAACTTCCCTGTGCTTTCTGCATTCAACTCACATAGTTGAACCTTCCTTTTCATAGAACAGTTTTGAAACACTCTTTTCATATAATCTGCACGTCGACATTTGGAACGCTTTGAGGCCCATGCTGGAAAAGGAAATATCTTCACATAAAAACTAGATAGAAGCATTCTCAGAAACTTCTTTGTGATGTGCACATTGAACTCACAGAGTTGAAGCTTCCTTTTGATATAGCTGTTTTGAAACACTCTTTCAATTGAATCTTCAAGTGGATATTTGGAGTGTTAAGAGGCCAAAACTGGAAAAGGAAATATCTTCACATAAAAACTAGATGGAAGCATTCTCAGAAACTTCCCTGTGCTTTATGCATTCAAGTCACGGAGAGGAACCTTCTTAATGAAACACAGTTTTGAAACACTCTTTTTGTAGAATTTGCTAGTGGATGTTTGGAGCGATTTGAGGCCTATGCTGGAAAACGAAATAGCTTCCCATAAAAACTAGACAGAAGCATTCTCTGAAACTTCTTTGTGCTGTGTGCATTCGACTCACAGAGTTGAACCTGCCTTTTGAGAGAGTAGTTTGGAGACAGCCTTTTGGCAAAATCTGCAAGTGGATATTTGGAGTGATATGAGACCTATGCTGAAAAAAGAAATATCTCCACATAAACCCTAGACAGAAGCATTCTCAGAAACCTGTTGGTCATTTGGAGGATTGAACTCACAGGGTTGATCCTTCCTTTTCATAGAACAGTTATGCAACACTCTTGTTGTGGAAACTGTAAGTGGATATTTGGTGCGATTGCGGCATCTTGTGGAAAAGGAAATACATTCAGATGAAAACTAGATAGAACCATTCTCAGAAACTTCTTTGTGATATCTACATTCTACTCACAGAGTTGAACCTTCCTTTTCATAGAACAGTTTTGAAGCAGTCTTTTTGTGGAGTCTGCAAATAGATATTGGAGCGCTTTGAAGTCTATGGTGGAAAAGGAAACATCTTCACATAAAAACTAGATAGAAGCATTCTCAGAAACTTCTTTGAGATGTGCGCATTCAACTCACAGAGTTGAAGCTTTCTTTTCATATATCTGTTTTGAAACACTCTTTCAGTACAATCCGCAAGTGGATATATGGATTGTTAAGAGGCCAACACTGGAAAAGGAAATATCTTCACATAAAAACTAGACGGAAGCATTCTCAGAAACTTCCCTGTGCTTTATGCATTCAAGTCACAGAGAGAAACCTTCCTTTTGAAAGCGCAGTTTTGAAACACTCTTTTTGTACAATTTGATAGGGGACATTTGAAGCGATTTGAGGCCTATGCTGGAAAATGAAATATCTTCCCATAAAAACTAGACAGAAGCATTCTCTGAAACTTCTTTGTGCTGTGTGCGTTCAACTCACAGAGTTGAACCTGCCTTTTGATAGAGTAGTTTGGAAACAGCCTTTTTGCAATATCTGCAAGTGGATATTTGGAGTGATATGAGACCTATGCTGAAGAAAGAAATATCTCCACATAAACCCTAGACAGAAGCATTCTCAGAAACCTGTTGGTCATTTGGGGGATTGAACTCACAGAGTTGATCCTTCCTTTTCATAGAACAGTTCTGCCACACTCTTGTTGTGGAAACTGTAAGTGGATATTTGGTGCGATTGCGGCATCTTGTGGAAAAGGAAATACATTCAGATGAAAATTAGATAGAACCATTCTCAGAAACTTCTTTGTGATATGTGCATTCTACTCACAGAGTTGAACCTTCCTTTTCATAGAACAGTTTTGAAACAGTCTTTTTGTGGAGTCTGCAAGTAGATATTGGAGCGCTTTGAAGTCTATAGTGGAAAAGGAAACATCTTCACATAAAAATTAGATAGAAGCATTCTCAGAAACTTCTTTGAGATGTGCGCATTCAACTCACAGAGTTGAAGCTTCCTTTTGATATATCTGTTTTGAAACACTCTTTCAGTAGAATCTGCAAGTGGATATTTGGAGTGTTAAGAGGCCAACACTGGAAAAGGAAATATCTTCACATAAAAACTAGACGGAAGCATTCTCAGAAACTTCCCTGTGCTTTATGCATTCAAGTGACAGAGAGGAACCTTCCTTTTGAAAGCGCAGTTTTGAAACACTCTTTTTGTACGATTTGATAGGGGACGTTTGGAGCGATTTGAGGCCTATGCTGGAAAATGAAATATCTTCCCATAAAAACTAAACAGAAGCATTCTCTGAAACTTCTTTGTGCTGTGTGCATTCAACTCACAGAGTTGAACCTGCCTTTTGATAGAGTAGTTTGGAAACAGCCCTTTTGTATAATCTGCAAGTGGATATTTGGAGCCATATGAAACCTATGCTGCAGAAAGAAATGTCTTCACATAAACCCTAGACAGAAGCATTCTCAGAAACTTCTTGATCATTTGGGGATTGAACTCACAGAGTTGAACCTTCCTTTTCATAGAGCAGTTCTGCAACACTCTTGTTGCGGAAACTTCATGTGGATATTTGGTGCAATTTTGGCATCTAGTGGAAAAGGAAATACATTCAGATGAAAACTAGATAGAACCGTTCTCAGAAACTTCTTTGTGATGTGTGCATTCTACTCACAGGGTTGAAACTTCCTTTTGATAGAACAGTTTTGAAACACTCTTTTTGTGGAGTCTGCAAGTGGATATTTGGGGCTCTTTGAAGCTTATGCTGGAAACGGAAACATCTTCACCTAAAAACTAGATAGAAGCATTTTCAGAAACTTCTTTGGGATGTGCACATTCAACTCACAGAGTTGAAGCTTACTTTTGATATATCTGTTTTGAAACACTCTTTCAGTAGAATCTGCAAGTGGATATTTGGAGTGTTAAGAGGCCAAAATTGGAAAAGGAAATATCTTCACATAAAAACTAGATGGAAGCATTCTCAGAAACTTCCCTGTGCTTTATGCATTCAAGTCCCAGAGAGGAACCTTCGTTTTGAAAGCGCAGTTTTGAAACACTCTTTTTGTTGAATTTGCTAGTGGATGTTTTGAGCGATTTGAGGCCTATGCTGGAAAACGAAATATCTTCCCATAAAAACTAGACAGAAGTATTCTCAGAAACTTCTTTGTGCTGTGTGCATTCAACTCACAGAGTTGAACGTTCATTTTGAAAGAGCAGTTTTAAAACACTCTTTTTGTAGAATCTGCAAGTGGATATTCTGAGTGTTTTGAGGCCTTTGCTGGGAAATGAAATATCTTTACCTGAAAACTACACAGAAGCATTTTCAGAAACTTCTTTGTGATGTGTGCATTCAACTCACAGAGTTGAACCTGCCTTTTGATAGAGCAGTTTGGAAACAGCCTTTTTGTAAAATCTGCAAATGGATATTTGGAGCGATTTGAGGCCTATGCCGCAAAAGGAAATATCTTCACAGAAACCCTAGACAGAAGCATTCTCAGGAACTTCTGTGTGACGAGTACATTCAACACACGGACTTGAACCTTCCTTTTGATAGAACAGTTTTGAATCACTCCTTTTTTTGAATCTGCAAGTGTTTATTTGGAGTGCTTTGAGGTCTATGATGGAAAAGGAAATATCTTCACATAAAAACGAGACAGAAGCATTCTCAGAAACTTCTGTGTGATGAGTGCATTCAATTCACACATTTGAACTTTCCCTTTGATAGAGCAGGTTTGAAACACTCTTTTATTCCCATCTGTAATTGGATATTTGGAGGGCTTTTATGCCAATGCTGGAAAATGAAATATCATCACAGAAAAAGTAGGCAGAAGCATTCTCAGAAACTTCTTCATGATGAGTGCATTCAACTCACAGAGTTGAACGTTCCTTTTGATAGATCAGTTTTGAAACACTCCTTTAGTAGGGTCTGCAACTGCTTATTTGGAGCGCTTTGAGGCCTACATTAGAAAAGGAAATATCTTCACATAAAAACTAGACAGAAGCATTCTCAGAAACTTCCCTGTGCTTTCTGCATTCAACCCATATAGTTGAACCTTCCTTTTGATAGAACAGTTTTGAAAATCTCTTTTCGTAGAATCTGCAAGTCGACATTTGGAACGCTTTGAGACCTATGCTGGAAAAGGAAATATCTTCACATAAAAACTAGATAGAAGCATTCTGAGAAACTTCTTTGTGATGTGCGCATTCAACTCACAGAGCTGAAGCTTCCATTTGATATAGCTGTTTTGAAACACTCTTTTAGTTGAATCTTCAAGTGGATATTTGGAGTGTTAAGAGGCCAACACTGTAAAAGGAAATATCTTCACATAAAAACTAGACGGAATCATTCTCAGGAACTTCCCTGTGCTTTGTGCATTCAAGTCACCGAGAGGAACCTTCCTTTTGAAAGCGCAGTTTTGAAACACTCTTTTTGTAGAATTTGCTAGTGGTTGTTTGGAGCGATTTGAGTCCTATGCTGGAAAACGAAATATCTTCCCATAAAAACTAGACAGAAGCATTCTCAGAAACTTCTTTGTGCTGTGTGCATTCAACTCACAAAATTGAACCTGCCTTTTGATAGAGTAGGTTGGAGACAGCCTTTTTGTAAAATCTACAAGTGGATATTTGGAGCGATTTGAGACCAATGCTGCAAAAAGAAATATTTCCACATAAACCCTAGACAGAAGCATTCTCAGAAACTTCTTTGTCATTTGGGGATTGAACTCACCGAGGTGAACCTTCCTTTTCATAGAGCAGTTCTGCAACACTCTTGTTGTGGAAACTGCAAGTGGATATTTGGTGCGATTGCAGAATCTAGTGGAAAAGGAAATACATGCAGATGAAAACTAGATAGAACCATTCTCAGAAACTTCTTTGTGATGTGTGCATTCTACTCACAGAGTTGAACCTTCCTTTTGATAGAACAGTTTTGAAACACTCTTTTCGTGGATTCTGCAAGTGGACATTTGGAGCGCTTCGAGGCCTTTGCTGCGAAATGAAACATCTTCACCTGAAAACTAGACAGAAGCATTCTCAGAAACTTCTTTGTGATGTGTGCATTGAACTCACAGAATTGAAGCTTCCTTTTGATATAGCTGTTTTGAAACACTCTTTCAGTAGAATTTGCAAGTGGATATTGGGATTGTTAAGAGGCCAACACTGGAAAAGTAAATATCTTCACATAAAAACTAGACGGGAGCATTCTCAGAAACTTCCCTGTGCCTTATGCATTCAAGTCACAGAGGGGAACCTTCCTTTTGATAGCACAGTTTTGAAAAACTCTTTTTGTAGAATTTGCTAGTGGATGTTTGGAGCGATTTGAGGCCTATGCTGGAAAACGAAATATCTTCCCATAAAAACTAGACAGAAGTATTCTCAGAAACTCCTTTGTGGCGAGTGCATTCAACTAACAGACTTGAAACTTCCTTTTGAAAGAGCAGTTTTGAAACACTCTTTTTGTATAATCTGCAAGTGGATATTTTGAGCGTTTTGAGGCTGGAAAATGAAATAACTTCACCTGAAAACAACACGGAAGCATTCTCAGAAACTTCTTTGTGATGTGTGCATTCAACTCACAGATTTGAACCTGCATTGTGATAGAGCTATTTGGAAACAGCCTTTTTGTAAAGTCTGCAAGTGGATGTTGAAGCAATTTGAGGCCTAGGCTGCGAAAGGAAATATCTTCACAGAAACCCTAGACAGAAGCATTCTCAGGAACCTCTGTGTGATGAGTGCATTCAACTCATGGACTCGAACCTTCCTTTTGATAGAACAGTTTTGAAACACTCCTTTTATAGAATCTGCAATTGTTTATTTGGAGCGCTTTGATGCCTATGATGGAAAAGGAAATATCTTCACATTAAATACGAGAAAGAAGCATTCTCAGAAACTTCTTTGTGCTGTGTGCATTCAACTCACAGAGTTGAACCTGCGTTTTGATACATTGATTTGGAAACAGCCTTTTTGTAAAATCTGCAAGTGGATATTTTGAGCGATTTGAGACTTATGCTGCAAAAAGAAATATCTCCACATAAACCCTAGACAGAAGCATTCTCAGAAACTTCTTTGTCATTTGGGGATTGAACTCACAGAGTTGAACCTTCCTTTTCATAGAGCAGTTCTGCAACACTCTTGTGGAAACTGCCAGTGGATATTTGGTACGATTGCGGAATCTAGTGGAAAAGGCAATTCATTCAGATGAAAACTAGATAGAACCATTCCCAGAAACTTCTTTGTGATGTGTGCATTCTACTCACAGAGTTGAACCTTCCTTTTGATAGAACAGTTTTGAAACACTCTTTTCTTGGCGTCTGCAAGTGGACATTTGGAGCGCTTTGAGGCCCTTGCTGGGAAATGAAATATCTTCACTTGAAAACTAGACAGAAGCATTCTCAGAAACTTCTATGTGATGTGCACATTCAACTCATAGAGTTGAAGCTTCCTTTTGATATAGCTGTTTTGAAACACTCTTTCAGTAGAATCTGCAATTGTATATTTGGTGTGTTAAGAGGCCAACACTGGAAAAGGAAATATCTTCACATAAAAACTAGATGGAAGCATTCTCAGAAACTTCCCTGTGCTTTATGCATTCAAGTTACAGAGAGGAACCTTCCTTTTGAAAGCGCAGTTTTGAAACACTCTGTTGTAGAATTTGCTAGTGGATGTTTGGAGTGATTTGAGGCCTCTGCTGGAAAACGATATATCTTCCCATAAAAACTAGACAGAAGCATTCTCAGAAACTTCTTTGTGATGAGTGCATTCAACTAACAGACTTGAAACTTCGTTTTGAAAGAGCAGTTTTGAAACACTGTTTTTGTAGAATCTGCAAGTGGATATATTTGGAGCGTTTTGAGGCCTTTGCTGGGAAATGAAATATCTTCACCTGAAAACTACACAGAAGCATTCTGAGAAACTTCTATGTGATGTGCACATTCAACTCATAGAGTTGAAGCTTCCTTTTGATATATCTGTTTTGAAACACTCTTTCAGTAGAATCTGCAAGTGGATATTTGGAGTGCTAAGAGGCCAACACTGGAAAATGAAATATCTTCACATAAAAACTAGACAGAAGCATTCTCAGAAACATCCCTGTGCTTTCTGCATTCAATCTACATAGTTGAACCTTCCTTTTGATAGAAAAGTTTTGAAAATCTCTTTTCGTAGAATCTGCAAGTCGACATTTGGAACGCTTTGAGTCCTATGCTGGAAAAGGAAATATCTTCCCATAAAAACTAGATAGAATAATTCTCAGAAACTTCCCTGTGCTTTATGCATTCAAGTCACAGGGAGGAACCTCAATTTTGAAAGCACAGTTTTGAAACACTCTTTTTGTAGTATTTGCTAGTAGATGTTTGGAGCGATTTGAGGCCTATGCTGGAAAACGAAATATCTTCCCATAAAAACTAGACAGAAGCGTTCTCAGAAACTTCTTTGTGATGAGTGCATTCAACTCACAGACTTTAACTTTCGTTTTGAAAGAGCAGTTTTGAAAACACTCTTTTTGTAGAATCTGCAAGTGGATATTTTGAGCGTTTTGACACCTTTGCTGGGAAATGAAATATCTTCACCTGAAAACTACAGAGAAGCATTCTCAGAAACTTCTTTGTGATGTGCACATTCAACTGACAGAGTTGAAGCTTCCTTTTGATATAGCTGTTTTGAAACACTCTTTCAGTAGGATCTGCAAGTGGATATATGGAGTGTTAAGAGGCCAACACTGGAAAAGAAAATATCTTCACATAAAAACTAGATGGAAGCACTCTCAGAAACTTCCCTGTGCTTTATGCATTCAAGTCATAGAGCGGAACCTTCCTTTTGAAAGCGCAGTTTTGAAACACTCCTTTTCCAACATAGGCCTCAAAGAGCTCTAAATAAACACTTGCAGATTCTAAGAAAACAGTGTAGAGTGGATTGGAGATTCCAATCCATTCCATTCCATTGCATTCTACTCACAGAGTTGAACCTTTCTTTTGATAGAACAGTTTTGAAACACTCTTTTTGAAGAATCTGCAAGTGTTTATTTGAAGAGCTTTGAGGCCTAAGTTGGAAAAGGAAATATCTTCCCATAAAAACTAGACCGAAGCATTCTCAGAAACTTCTTTGTGATGAGTGCATTATTCTCACAGAGTTGAACCTTCCTGTGATAGAATAGTTTTGATACACTCTTTTTGTAGATTCTGCAAGTGGATATTTGTGCGCTTTGAGGCCTATGTTGGAAAAGGAAATTTCTTCCCATAAAAACTATACCGAAGCATTCTCAGAAACTTCTTTGTGATGAGTGCATTCTACTCACAGAGTTGAACCTTCCTTTTGAGAGAACAGTTTTGAAACACTCTTTTTGGAGATTCTGCAAGTGTTTATTTGGAGCTCTTTGAGGCCTATGCTGGTAAAGGAATTATCTTCCCATAAAAACTAGACAGAAGGATTCTCAGAAACTTTTTCTGATGTGCGCATTCAACACACCAAGTTGAACCTACCTTTTGGTATAGCAGTTTTGAAACACTCTTTTTCTAGAATGTGCAAGTGGATATTTGGATTGTTAGGGGGCCAACACTGGAAAAGGAAATATCTTCCCATAAAAACTAGACAGAAGCATTCTCAGAAACTTCTTTGTGATGAGTGCATTCAACTCACAGACTTTAACTTTTCTTTTGAAAGAGCAGTTTTGAAACACTCTTTTTGTAGAATCTGCAGGTGGATATTTTGTGTGCTTTGAGGCCTAAGCAGCAAAAGGAAATATCTTCACATAAAAACTAGACAGAAATATTCTCCAAAACCTCTTTGTGATGTGTGCATTCAAATAACAGAGTAGAACCATCCTTTTGATAGTGCAGTTTTGAAACACCCTTTTTGTAGAATCTGCAAGTGGATATTTGGAGAGATTTGAGGCCTATACTGAAAAAGGGATATCTTCACATAAAAACTAGATAGAAGCATTCTCAGAAACTTCTCTGTGCTTTATGCATTCAACTTACAGACTTGAAACTTCCTTATGAAAGAGCACATTTGAAACACTGTTTTTGTAGAAACTGCAGGTGGATATTTGGAGCGCTTTGAGGCCTATGCTGGAAAAGGAAATATCCTCACATAAAAACTAGACAAAAGCATTCTCTGAAACTTGTTATGATGAATGCATTCAGCTCACAGAGTTGAACCTTCCTTTTGATGGAACAGTTTTGAAACACTCTTTTTGTGGAATCTGCAAGTGGATATTTGGAGCGCTTTGTGGCCTATGCTGGAAAAGGAAATATCTTCACATAAAAACTAGACGGAAGCATTGTCAGACACTTCTCTGTGATGAGTGCATTCAACTCACAGAGTTCAACCTTCCTTTTTGTGGAACAGTTATGGAACACTCTCTTTGTAGAATCTACAAGGGATCATTTGGAGTACATTGAGGCCTATGCTGGAAAAGGAAGTATCTTCCCATAAAAAACCAAGCAGAATCATTCTGAGATACTTTTTTGTGATGAGTGCATTCGACTCACAGACTTGAACCTTCCTTTTGATAGAGCAGTTTTGAAACACTCTTTTTGTAGAATCTGCAGGTGGATATTTGGAGCACTTTGAGGCCTGTGCTGGAAAAGAAAGTATCTTCCCATAAAAACTAAGCAGAATCATTCTCAGAAACATTTTTGTATCTTCCCATAAAAACTAAGCAGAATCATTCTCAGAAACATTTTTGTGATGAGTGCATTCAACTCACAGACTTGAACATTCCTTTTGATAGAACAGTTTGGAAACACTCTTTTTGTCAAATCTGCAAGTGGATATTTGGAGCGCTTTGAGGCCTATGCTGGAAAAGAAAATATCTTCATATAAAAACAAGATGGAAACATTCTCAGACACTTCTCTGTAATGAGTGTATTCAACTCACAGAGTTCAACCTTCCTTTTGGTAGAACAGTTTTGAATCACTCTCTTTGTGGAATCTACAAGAGATTATTTGGAGTGCATTGAGGCCTATGCTAGAAAAGGAAGTATCTTCCCAAAAAAACTAAGCAGAATCATTCTCAGAAACACTTTTGTGATGAGTGCATTCAACTCACAGACTTGAACATTCCTTTTGATAGAGCAGTTTTTAAACACTCTTTTTGTAGATTCTGCAAGTGGGTATTTCAAGCGCTTTGAGGTCAAAGATGGAAAAGGAAATATCTTCATATAAAAACTAGACAGAAGCATTCTCAGAAATTACTTTGGGATGAGTGCATTCATCTCAAAGAGTTGAACCTTCCTTTTGATAGAACAGTTTTGAAACACTTTTTTTGTAGAATCTGGAGGTGGATATTTCGGGCAATTTGAGGCCTATGCTGGAAAAGGAAATATCTTCACATAAAAACTAGATGGAAGCATTCTCAGAAATTTCTTGGTGATGAGTGCATTTAACTCACAGGTTTGAACTTGCCTTTTGATAGAAGAGTTTTGAAACACTCTGTAGAATTTGCAAGCGGATATTTGGAGAGATTTGTGGCCTGTGCTGCATAAAGGGAATATCTTAACTTAAGAACTAGACAGAAGCATTCTCAGAGACTTCCCTGTGCTTTATGCATTCAAATCACAGGCTTGAACCTTCGTTTTGATAGAGCAGTATTGAACCACTCTTTTTGTATAATGTGCAAGTGGATATTTTGAGCGATTTGAGGCCTATGATGAAAAAGGAAATATCTTCACCAAAAACTAGACAGATACATTCTCAGAAACTTCTGTGGGATGAGTACATTCAACCAACAGAGTTGAACCTTCCTTTTGATAGACTAGTTTTGAAACACGCTTTTTGTAGAATCTGCAAGTGGATGTTTGGAGGGCTTTGAGGCCTATGCTGGAAAAGAAAATATCTTCACCTAAAAACTAGACAGAAGCATTCTCAGAAATTTCTTTGTGATTAGTGCATTCAACTCACAGGGTTGAAAGTTCCTTTTGATAGAACAATTCTGACACAATCTTCTTGTATAATCTGCAAGTGGATATTTGGATCGCTTGAGGCCTATGCTGGAGTAAGAAATAATTTCACATAAAAACTATATTGAAGCATTCTCAAAAACATCTTTGTGATGTGTGCCTTCAACTCAAGAATTGAAACTTCCTTTTGATAAAGCAGTTTTGAAACACCATATTGTAGAATATGCAAGTGGATAGTTTTAGCACTTTGAGGCCTAGCCTGGAAAAGGGTATATCTTCACATAAAAACCAGACAGAAGCATTCTCAGAAACTTCCCTGTGATTTATGAATTCAACCCACAGACTTGAACCTTCCTTTTGATAGAACAGTTTGGAAACACACTTTTTGTAGAATCTGGAAGTGGATATTTGGAGTGCTTTGAGGCCTATGCAGGAAAAGGAAATACCATCACATAAAAACTCGACAGAAGTATTCTCAGAAACTTCTTTGTGATGTGTGCATTCAACTCACAGAGTTGAACCCTGCTTTTGAAAGAGCAGTTATGAAACACCCTTTTTGTAGGATCTGCAGGTGGATATTTTTGGTGCTTTGAGGCCAATGCTGGAAATGGAAATATGTATTCATAAAAACTAGACAGAAGCATTCTCAGAAACTTCTCTATGTTTTATGATTTCAACTCAGAGATTTGAACCTTCCTTTTGATAGCGCAGTTTTGAAACACTCTTTTTGTGGAATCTGCAAGTGGATTTTTGGAGCCCTTTGAAGACTATGCTGCAAAAGGAAACATCTTCATATAAAAATTGGACAGAGGTCTTCTCAGAAACTACTTTGTGATGAAGGCATTCAGCTCACAGGGTTGAACCTTCCTTTTGATAGAACAGTTGTGAAGCACTCTTTTAGTAGAATCTTCAAGTGGATATTTGGAGCTGTTTGTGGCTTATGATGGAAAAGGAAATATCTTCACATAAAACCTAGACGGAAGTATTCTCAGAAACTTCATTGTGATGAGTGAGTTCAACTCACAAGTTGAACCAACCTTTTGATTGAACAGTTTTGAAACACTCTTTTTGTAGAATCTGCAAGTGGATATTTGGAATGCTTTGAGGCCTATGCTCGAAAAGGAAAATTCTTCATATAAATACTAGACAGAAGCATGCTCAGAAACTTCTTTGTGATGAGTGCTTTGTACTCACAGACTTTAAATTTCCTTTTGATAGAGCAGTTTTGAAACAGTCTTTTTGTAGAATATGCAAGTTTATATTTGGTGCGATTTGAGGGCTAAGCTGGAAAAGGAAATATCTTCACATAAAAACTGGGCAGAAGTATTCTCCTATCTTCTTTGTGATGTGTGTATTAAACTAACAGAGTAGAACCTTCCTTTTGATAGAGCAGTTTTGAAACACCCTTTTTGTAGAATCTGCAAGTGGATATTTGGAGCGATTTGAGGCCTATGGTGAAAAAGGGGATATCCTCGCATAAAAGCTAGATAGAAGCATTCTCAGAAACTTCCATGCACCTTATGCATTCAACTCACAGACTTAAAACTTCCTTTTGAAAGAGCAGATTTGAAACACTTTTTTTGTAGAAACTGCAGGTGGATATTTGGAGCGCTTTGAGGCCTACACAGGAAAAGGAAATATCCCCACATAAAAAGTAGACAAAAGAATTTTCCGAAACTTCTTTGCGATGAATGCATTCACCTCACAGAGTTGAACCTTCCCTTTGATGGAACAGTTTTGAAACACTCTTTTTGTAGAATCTGCAAGTGGATATTTGGAGCGCTTTGAGGCCTATGCTGGAAAAGGAAATATCTTCACATAATAACTAGACGGAAGCATTCACAGAAACTTCTCTGTGATGAGTGCATTCAACTCACAGAGTTCAACCTTCCTTTTGGTGGAACAGTTATGAAACACTCTCTTTGTAGAATCTACAAGAGATTATTTGGAACTCATTGAGGCCTATGCTGGAAAAGAAAGTATCTTCCCATAAAAACTAAGCAGAATCATCCTCAGAAATATTTGTGTGATGAGGGCATTCAACTCACAGACTTGAACCTTCCTTTTGATAGAATAGTTTTGGAACACTCGTTTTGTAGAATCTGCAAGTGGATATTTGGAGCACTTTGAGGTCTATGCTGGAAAAGGAAATATCTTCACATCAAAACTAGACAGAAGCATTCTCAGAAATTTCTGTGTGATGAGTGCATTCAACTCACAGACTTGAACATTCCTTTTGATAAAACAGTTTTGAAACATTCTTTTTGTAGAATCTGCAAGTGGGTATTTGGAATGATTTGAGGCCTATGCTGCAAAAAGAGAAATCTTCACACAAAAACTAGACAGAAGCATTCCCAGAAACTTCCCCGTGCTTCATGCATTCAACTCACATACTTGAACCTTCCTTTTGATAGAGCAGTTTTGAAACACTCTTTTTGTAGAATCTGCAATTGGATATTTGGAGCGATTTGAGGCCTATGATGAAAAAGGGAATATCTTCACCTAAAAACTAGACAGAAGCATTCTCAGAAACTTCTTTGTGATGAGTGCATTCAACCCACAGAGTTGAAACTTCCTTTTTTTAGAACAGTTTTGTAACACTCTCTTTGTAGAATCTGAATGTGGATACTTGGTGCACTTTGAGGCCTATGCTGGAAATGGAAATATGTTCTCATAAAAACTAAGCAGAAGGATACTCACAAAGTTCTTAGTGATGAGTGCATTCAACTCAGAGACTTAAACCTTTCTTTCGATATAGCAGTTTTGAGACACTCTTTTTGTAGAATCTGCAAGTGGATATTTGGAGCGCTATGAGGCCTACGCTGTAAAAGGAAATATCATCACATAAAAACTATACAGAAGCATTCTCAGAAACATCTCTATGATGAGTGCATTGTACTCACAGACTTGAACTTTCTTTTTGATAGAGCAGTTTTGAAACACTCCTTTTGAAGAATTTGCAAGTGGATATTTGGTGTGCTTTGAGGCCTAATCTGGAAAAGGAAATATCTTCACATAAAAACTAGACAGAAGCATTCTCTGAAACTTCTTTGTGATGTGTGCATTCATCTAACAGACTAGAAACTTCCTATTGATAGAGCAGTTTTGAAACACCCTTTTGTAGAATCTGCAAGTGGATATTTGGAACGATTTGAGGCCTGTGGTGTAAAAGGGAATATCTTCACATAAAAATTAGGTGGAAGCATTCTCAGAAACTTCAGTGTGCTTTATGCATTCAACTCACAGACTTGAACCTTCCTTTTGAAAGAGCAGGTTTGAAAAACTCTTTTTGTAGAAATTGCAAGTGGGTATTTGGAGCTCTTTGAGGCCTATGCTGGGAAAGGATATATCCTCACATAAAAACTAGACAAAAGCATTCTCCGAAACTTCTTTGTGATGAATGCATTCAGCTTACAGAGTTGAACCTTCCTTTTGATAGAACAGTTTTGAAACATTCTTTTTGTAGAATCTGCAAGTGGATATTTGGAGTGCTTTGAGACCTATGCTGGAAAAGGAAATATCTTCACATAAAAATTAGACAGAAGCATTCTCAGACACTTCTCTGTGATGAGTGCATTCAACTCACAGAATTCAACCTTCCTTTTGGTAGAACAGTTTTGGATCACTCTCTTTGTAGAATCTACAATAGATTATTTGGAGCGCTTTGAGGCCTATGATGGAAAAGGGAATATCTTCCCATAAAAACTAAGCAGAATCATTCTCAGCAACATTTTTGTGATGAGTGCATTCAACTCGGAGACTTGAACATTCCTTTTGATAGAGCAGTTTTGAAACACTCTTTTTATAGAATCTACAAGTGGATATTTGGAGCAATTTGAGGCCTATGCTGGAAAAGGGAATATCTTCACATAAAAACTAGACAGAAGCATTCTCAGAAATTTCTTTGTGACGAGTGCATTCAACTCACAGGGTTGAACTTTCCTTTGGATAGAACAGTTTTGAAACACTCTGTTTGTAGAATTTGCAAGTGGATATTTGGAGCAATTTGAGGCCTATGCTTCAAAAAGGGAATATCTGAACATAAGAACTAGACAGAAGCATTCTCAGAGATTTCCTTGTGCCTTATGCATTCAACTCACAGGTTTGAACCTTCCTTTTGACAGGGAAGTTTTGAAACACCCTTTTTGTAGACTCTGCAAGTGGATATTTAGAGCGATTTGAGGCCTATGGTGAAAAAGGGGATATCTTCACATAAAAACTAGATAGAAGCATTCTCCGAAACTTCCCTGTGTTTTATGCAGTCAACTCACAGACCCGAAACTTCCTTTTGAAAGAGCAGATTTTAAATACACTTTTTGTAGAATCTGCAATTGGATATTTGGAGCGCTTTGAGGCCTGTGCTGGAAAAGGAAATATCTTCACATAAAAACTAGTCGGAAGCATTCTCATACACTTCTCTGTGATGATTGCATTTAACTCACAGAGTTCAACATTCCTTTAGATAGAACAGTTTTGAAACAATCTAGTGGTAGAATCTGCAAGAGATTATCTGGAGCACTTTGAGACCTGTGCTGGAAAAGGAATTATCTTCCCATAAAACATGAGCAGAAGCATTCTAAGAAGCTTTTTTGTGATGAGTGCATTCAACTCACAGACTTGAACCTTCTCTCTGATAGAACAGTTTTGAAACACTCTTTTGGTAGAATCTGAAAGTGGATATTTGGAGCACTATGAGGCCTTTGTTGGAAAAGGAAATATCTTCACATAAAAACTGGACAGAATCATTCGCAGAAACTTCTTTGTGATGTGTGCATTCAACTCACAGTGTTGAACCTTTCTTTTGAAACAGCAGTCTGAAACACACATTTAGTAGAATCTGCAAGTGGATATTGGGAGCGCTTTGAGGCCTTTTATGGAAAAGGAAATATCTTCACATAAAAACTAAACAGATGCATTCTCAGGAACTTCTTTGTGATGTGTGCACTCAACTCACAGAGTTGAACATGACTTTTGATAGAGCAGTTTTGGAACATCCTTTTTGTAGAATCTGCAAGTGGATATTTGTAGCGCTTTGAGGCCTCTGCTGGAAAAGGAAATATCTTCACATTAAAACTACAGAGAAGTATTCTGAGAAACTTCTTTGTGATGAGTACATTCATCTAATGCAGTTGAACCTTCCTTTTCATAGAACAGTTTTGAAACCCTCTTTTTGTAGAAGCTGCAAGTGGATATTTGGAGAGCTTTGAGGCCTATGATGGAAAAGAAAATGTCTTCACATAAAAACTAGACAGAACCATGCTCAGAAACTTCTCTGTGATGAGTGCATTGAAGTCAAAGAGTTGAATCTTCCTTTTGATAGGGCAGTTTTGAAGCACCCTTTTTGTAGAATCTGCAAGTGAATATTTGGAGCTCCTTGAGGCCTATTATAGAAAAGGGAGTACCTTCACATAAAAACTAAAGCAAAGGATTCTCAGAAAATTCTTTGTGATGTGTGCATTCAATTCACAGAGTTGAACAGTATTTTTTATGGAGCAGTTTTGAAACACCCTTTTTTCAGAATCAGCAAGTGGATATTTTGAGCGCTTTGAGGCCTAGGCTGGAAAAGAAAATATCTTCACATAAAAACTGGACTGAAGCATTCTCAGAAACTTCTTAGTGATGAGTGCATTCAACTCACGGATTTGAACCTTCGTTTTGATAAATCGGTTTTGAAGCACACTTTTTGTAAAATCTGCAGGTGGATATTTGGAGTGCTTTGAGGCCTACACTGGAAAAAGGAATATCTTCACATAAGAACTTGACAGAAGCATTCTGAGAAACTTCCCCATGCTTTATGCATTCAAATCAAAGAGTTGAACCTTCCCTTTGATAGCGCAGGTCTGAAACACTCTTTTTGTAGAATCTACAGTTGGATATTTTGAGCGCTTTGAGGTCTATCCTGGAAAAGGAAATAACTTCACATAAAAACTAGATTGAAGCATTCTCAGAAACTTCTTTGTAATGTGAGCATTCAACTCACAGAATCGACCATTCCTTTTGACAGAGCAGTTTTGAAACACCCTTTTTGTAGAAACTGCAAGTGGATATTTGTAGCCCTTTGAGGCTTATGCTGAAAAAGGAAATATCTTCACATAAAAACTAGACAGAAGCATTCTCAGAACCTTCTTTGTGATGATTGCATTGAACCCACTGAGTTGAAACTTTCTTTTGATAGGACAGTTTTGAAACACTCTTTTTGTAGAATCTGCAAGTGGATTTTTGGAGCACTTTGAGGCCTACCCTAGAAAAGGAAATATCTTCACATAAAAACTAGACAGAAGAATTCTCAAAAACATCTTGGTGATGAGTGCATTCAAATCACGGAATTGAACTTTCCTTTCAATAGAGCAGTTTGAAATACTCTTTTAGTGGAATCTGAAAGTGGATATTTGGAGTGCTATGAGGCTTATGCTAGAAAATTGAATATCTTCACATAAAAACTAGACAGAGGCATTCTCAGAAAATTCTTTGGGATGTGTGCATTCAACTCACATTGTTGAACCTTACTTTTGAAACAGCAGTTTTGAAACACACTTTTAGTAGAATTTGCAAGTGGATATTTGGAATGCTTTGAGGCCTATGCTCGAAAAGTAAATATCTTCTCATAAAAAATAGACAGATGCATTCTCAGAAAGTTCTCTGTGATGAGTGCTTTCAACCCACAGAGTTGAGCTTTCCTTTTGATAGAACAGTTTTCAAACACACTTTTTGTAGAATCTGCAGGAGGATATTTGGAGCGGTTTGAGACCTATGATGGAAAAGGAAATATTTTCTCATGAAAACAAAACAGAAGCATTTCAGAAACTTCTTTGTTATATGTGCATTCAACTCACAGAGGTGAACCATACTTTTGATAGAGCAGTTTTGAAACACCCTTTTTGTAGTATCTGCTAGTGGATATTTGAAGCGCTTGGAGGCCTATACTGGAAAATTAAATACCTTCAAATAAAAACTAGACAGAAGCATTATGAGTAACTTCTTTGTGATGAGTGCATTCAACTCACAGAGTTTAAAATTCCTTTTCATAGAGCAGCTTTGAAACACCCTTTCTGTAAAATCTGCAAGTGGATATTTGGAGCTCTTTGAGGCCTATGCTGGAAATGGAAACATCTTCACATAAAAACTAAACAGAAGGATTCTGGGAAACTTCTATGCGATGAGTCCATTCAACTCTCAGAGTTGAACCCTCGTTTTGATAGGACACTGCTGAAACACTCTGTTTCAATAATCTGCAAGTGCATATTTGGAGCACTTTGAGGCCTATGCTGGAAAAGGAAATATCTTCACATTAAAACTAGACAGTAGCATTCTCAGAAACTTCTTTGTGATGAGCACATTCAACTCACCAATTTGAGCCTTCCTTTTGATAGAGCAGTTTTGAAACCCTCTTTTTGTAGAATCTGCAAGTGAATATTTGGAGGACTTTGAGGCCTATGCTGGAAACGGAAATATCTTTACATAAAAACTAGACAGAAGAATCCTCAGAAACTTCTTTGTGATGAGCACATTAAATTCACAGAGGTGAGCGTTTCTTTTGATAGAGCAGTTTTGAAACACTCTTTTTGTAGAATCTGCAAGTGGATATTTGGAGCGCTTTGAGGCCTATTCTGGAAAAGGAAATATCTTCACATAAAAACTAGACAGCAGTATTCTCAGAAACTTCTCTGTGATGAGTGCATTGAACTCCCTTAGTTGAACCTTTCTTTTGATATAACAGTTTTGAAACTCTCTTTTTGTAGGATCTGCAAGTGGATATTTTGAGCGCTTTGAGATCTAAGCTGGAAAAGGAAATATGTTCACAAAAAACTAGACGGAAGAATTCGCAGAAACATCTTTATGATGAATGCGCTTAACTCACAGACTTGAACTTTCTTTTAATAGAGCAGTTTTGAAACACTCTTTTGGCAGAATCTGAAAGTGGATATTTGGAGTGCTATGAGGCCTGTGCAAGAAAAGGAAATATCTTCACATAAAAAGTAGACAGAAGCATTCTCAGAAACTTCTTTGTGATGTGTGCATTCAACTCACAGAGTTGAAACTTCGTGTTGAAACAGCAGTTTTGAAACACACTTTTTGTAGAATCTGCAAGTGGATATTTGGAATGTTTTGAGGCCTATGCTGGAAAAGGAAATATCTTCACATAAAAACTATACAGAAGCATTCTAAGAAACTTCTTTGTGATGTGTGCATTCAACTCACAGGTTTGAACCTTACTTTTGATAGAGCAGTTTCGAAACACCCTTTTTGTAGTATCTGCAAGTGGATATTTGGAGCGCTTTGAGGCCTATGCTGGAAAAGGAAATATCATGACATAAAAACTAGACGGAAGCATTCTCAGAAACTTCTATGTGATGAGTGCATTCAACTAATGGAGTTGAACTTTCCATTTGATATAGCAGTTTTGAAACACCATTTTTGTGGAATCTGCAAGTGGATATTTGGAGTGCTTTGAGGCCTATGCTGGAAAAGGAAATATCTTCACATAAAAACTAGAGAGAAGCATTCTCAGAAACTTCCCTCTGCTTTATGCATTCAACTCACAGACTTGAACTTTCCTTTTGATGCAGCAGTTTTGAAACACTCTGTTTGTAGAATCTACACGTGGATATTTGGAGCGCTTTGAGGCCTATGATACAAAAGAAAATATCTTCACATAAAAACTCAATGGAAGCATTCTAAGAAACTTCTTTGTGATGACTGAATTCAACTGACAGACTTGAACCATCCTTTTGATAGAGGAAATTTGAAACACTCTTTTTTTAGAATCTTCAAGTGGATATTTGGAGCAATTTGAGGCTTATGATTGAAAAGGAAATATCTTCACATAAAAACTAGACAGAAGCATTTTCAGAATCTTCTCTGTGATGAGTGCATTCAACTTACAGAGTTGTACTTTTCTTTTCATGCAACAATTTTGAAACACTCTTTTTATAGAATATGCACGTGGATATTTGCAGCTTTTTGAGGCCTATGCTGCAAAAGGAAATATCTTCATATAAAGACTAGACAGAAGCATTCTGAGAAATTTCTTTGTGATGTGCACATTCAACTCACGGAGTTGAACCTTCCTTTTGATAGAACACTTTTGAAACATTCTTTTTGTAGAATCTCCATGTTATTATTTGGAGTGCTTTGAGGCCTTTGCTGGAAAAGGAAACAACTTCACATAAAAACTAGATTGAAGCATTCTCAGACACTTCTTTGAGATGTGTGCATTCATCTTACAGGCTTGAACCTGCCTTTTGATAGAGCAGATTTGAAACACTCTTTTTGTAGAATCTCCAAGTCGATATTTGGAGCACTTTCAAGCCTATGCTGGAATAGGAAATATCTTCACATAAAAACAAGACAGAAGCTCTATCGGAAACTTCTTTTAGATGAGTGCATTCAACTCACAGAGTTGAACCTTCCTTTTGATAGAACGGCTTTGAACCACTCCTTTTGTAGAATCTGCAAGTGGATATTTGGAGTGCTTTGAGACCTATAATGGAAAAGGAAATATCTTCACATAAAAACTAGACAGAAGAATTCTCATAAACTTCTCTGTGATGAGTGCATTGAAATCCCTCAGTTGAAATTTTCTTTTGATAGAAAAGTTTTGAAACACTCTTTTTGTAGAATCTGCAAGTGGATATTTGGAGCGCTATGAGGCCTATGCTGGAAAATGAAATGTCTTCACATAAAAGTTATACAGAAGAATTCTCAGAAACATCCTTGTGATGAGTGCATTCAACTCACAGATTTGAACTTTCCTTTTGATAGAGTAGTTTTGAAAAACTCTTTTGGTAGAATCTGAAGGTGGATATTTGGAGCGCTATGAGGCCTATGCTATAAAAGAAAATATTTTCTCATAAAAACTAGACAGAAGCATTTTCAGATACTTCTTTGTGATGTGCACATTCAACTCACAGAGTTGAACCTTGCTTTTGAATCAGCAGTTTTGAAACACACTTTTAGTAGATTCTGCAAGTGGATAGATTGAATGCTTTGAGGGCTAAGCTGGAAAAGGAAATATCTTCACATAAAAACTAAACAGAAGCATTCTCAGAAACTTCATTGTGATGTGTGCATTCATTCACAGAGTTGAAGCTTACTTTTGATAGAGCAGTTTTGAACCACCCTTTTTGTAGAATCTGCAAGTGGATATTTGGAGCACTTTGAGGTCAATGCTGGAAAAGGAAATATCTTCACATAAAAAATAGATAGAAGCGTTATCAGAAACTTCTTTGTGATGTGTGCATTCAACTCACAGAATTGAACCTTCCTTTTGATAGAGCAGTTTTGAAACACCCTTTTCGTACAATCTGCTAGTGGATATTTGGAGCGCTTTGAGGTCTATGAGGGAAAAGGAAATATCTTCACATAAAAACTAGACAGAAGCATTCTCAGAAAGAGTGCATTAAACTGACAGAGTTGAAACTTCCTTTTGATAGAATACTTTGGAAACACTCTCTTTGTAGAATCTGCAAGTGGATACTTGGAGTGCTTTGGGGCCTATGCTGGAAAAGGAAATATCCTCACACAAAAATTAGACAGAAATATTCTCAGAAACTGCTTTGTGATGAGTGCATTCAACTCGCAGAGTTGAATCTTCTTTATGATAGGATAGTTTTGAAACAGTGTTTTTGTTCAATCTGTAAGTTTATATTAGGAACGCTTTGAGACCTATGAAGGAAAAAGAAAGATCGTCACATAAAAACTAGACAGATGCATTCTCAGAAAGTTCTCTGTGATGAGTGCATTCAACTCACAGAGTTGAACTTTCCTATTGATAGAAGAGATTTGAAACACACTTTTTGTAGGATCAGCAATTTATATTTGGAGGGCTTTGCAGCCTATGCTAGAAAAGAAAATATCTTCACATAAAAACTAGACAGAAGCATTCTCAGAGACTTCTTAGTGATGAGTGCATTCAACTCACACAGTTGAACCTTCCTTTTCATAGAAGTGTTTTGAAACACTCTTTTTGTATAATCTGCATGTGGATATTTGGAGCGCTTTAAGGCCTATGATGGAAAAGGAAATATGTTCACATAAAAACTAGAAAGAAGATTTCCAAGGAACTTCTCTGTAATGATTGTATTCAACTCACAGATTGAACCTTCCTTTTGATTGAGCAGCTTTGGAACACCATTTTTGTAGAATCTGCATGTGGCTATTTGGAGCAATTTGAGGCCTGTGCTGGAAAAGGAAATATATTCACATAAAAACTAAACAGAAGCATTCTCAGAAACTTCTTTGTGATGTGTGCATTCAACTCACAGAGTTGAACCATACTTTTGATAGTGCAGTTTGGAAACACCCTTCTGTAGAATCTGCAAGTGGATATTTGGAGCGCTTTGAGGCCTATACTGGAAAAGTAAATATCTTCACATAAAAACTAGACAGAAGCATTCTCAGAAACTTCTTTGAGATGAGTGCATTCAACTCACAGAGTTTAAACTTCCTTTTGATAGAGCAGTTTTGAAACAACCTTTTTTAAAATCTGCAAGTGGATACTTGGAGCACTTTCCGGCCTATGCTGGAAAAGGAAACATTTTCACTTAAAAACTAGACAGAAGCATTCTCAGAAACATCTTTGTGATGAGTGCATTCAACTAATGTAGTTGAACCTTCCGTTTGATATAGCAGTTTTGAAACACCATTTTTCTGGAATCTGCAACTGAATATTTGGAGCACTTTGAGGCCTATGCTGGAAAAGGAAATATCTTCACATAAAAACTACAGAGAATCATTCTCAGAAACTTCACTGTGCTTTACGCATTCAACTTACAGACTTGAACTTTCCTTTTAATAGAGCAGTTTTGAAACACTCTTTTTGTAGGATCTGCAAGTGGATATTTGGAGCACTTTGAGGCCTATTCTGGAAACGGAAATATCTTCACACAAAAAATTAATGGAAGCATTCTAAGAAACTTCTTTGTGATGAGTGAATTCAATCACAGGCTTAAACCATCCTTTTGATAGAGCAGTTTTCAAACACTCTTTTTGTAGAATCTGCAAGTGGATATTTGGAGGGCTTTGAGGCCTATGCTGGAAAAGGAAATATCTTCACATAAAAAATAGACAAAAGGATTTTCAGAAACTTCTTTGTGATGAGTTCATTCAACTCAAAGAGTTGCACCTTCCTTTTGATAGAACAGTTTTGAAACACTCTTTTTGTAGAATCTGTAAGTAAATATTTGCAGCGCTGTTAGGCCTATCCTGCAAAAGGAAATATCTTCACATAAACACTAGACAGAAGCATTCTCAGAAACTTTTTGTGATGTGTGCATTGAACTCACAGAATTCAACCTTCCTTTGATAGAACAGTTTTGAAACACTCTTTCTGTACAATCTGCAAGTTGATATTGGAGCGCTTTGAGGTCTGTGCTGGAAAAGGAAATAACTTCACATAAAAACTAGATGGAAGCATTCTCAGAAACTACTTTGGGATGTGTTCATTCAACTCACAGGTTTGAACCTTTCTTTTGTTAGAGGAGTTTTGAAACACTCTTTTTGTAGAATCTGCAAGTGGATATTTGGAAAACTTTGGGGCTTATGATGGAAAACGAAATACCTTCTCATAAAAACTAGACAGAAGAATTCTCAGAAACTTCTCTGTGATGACTGCATTCAACTCATACAGTTGAACCTTCCTTTTGACAGAACGGTTTTGAAACACTCTTTTGAACAATCTGCAAGTGGATATTTGGAGTGCTTTGAGGCCTATGCTGGAAAGGGAAATATCTTCACATAAAAACTAAGCAGAAGCATTCTCAGAAACTTCTTTATGATGAGTGCATTCAACTAACAGATTTGAACCGTCCTTTTCATAGAGCAGTTTTGAAACACTCTTTTTGTAGCATCTGCAAGTGAATATTTGGAGCGCTTTGAGGCCTAGGCTGGAAAAGTAAGTATCTTCACATAAAAACTAGACAGAAGCATTCTCAGAAACTTCTTTGTGATGCATGCATTCAACTCACGGAGTTGAACCTTGCCTTTGATAGAACAGTTTTGATACACTATTTTTGCAGAATCTGCAAATGAATATTTGGAGTGCATTGAGACCTACGATGCAAATGGTAATATCTTCACATAAAAACCAGACAGAAGCATTCTCAGAAACTTCTCTGTGATGAGTGCATTCAACTCACAGAGTTGAACCTTCCTTTTGATATAACAGATTTGAAACACTCTCTTTGTAGAATCTGCAAGTGGATATTTGGAGCGCTTTCAGGTTTACTCTTTAAAAGGATATATCTTCACATAAAAAACAGACAGAAGCATTCTCCGAAACTCCTTTGTGATGAGTGCATTCAACTCACAGACTTGAACCTTCCTTTTGATAGAGCAGTTTTGAAACACTCTTTTTGTAGAATCTGCAAGTGGATATTTGGAGCGCTTTGAGGCCTATGCTGGAAATGGAAACATCTTCACATTAAAAATAGTCAGAAGAATTCTCAGAAACTACCTTGTGATAAGTGCATTTCACTCACAAATTTGAACCTTCCTTTTGATAGAACAGTTTTGAAGCACTCTTTTTCTAGAATCTCCAAGTGGATATTTTGAGCACTTTGAGGCCTATGCTGGAAAAGGAAATATCTTCACATAAAGACTAGTCTGAAGCATTCTCACAAAATTCTTTGTGATGAGTGCATTCAACTCACAGAGTTGAAACTTCCTTTTGATAGAAAAGTTTTGAAACACTCTTTTTGTAGAATCTGGAAGTGGATATTTGGAGAACTTTGGGGCCTACGATGGAAAAGGAAATATCTTCACATAAAAACTAGACAGAAGCATTCTCAGAAACTTCTCTGTGATAAGTGCATTCATCTCACAGAGCTGAACCTTCCTTTTGAAAGAACAGTTTTGAAACACTGTTTTTGTACAATCTGCAAGTGGATACTTGGAGCACTCTGAGGCCTATGCTGGAAATGGAAATATCTTCACATGAAAAATAAACAGAAGCATTCTCAGAAACTTCTTTGTGATGACTGCATTCAACTCCCAGACTTGAACCTTCCTTTTGTTAGAGCAGTTTTGAAACACTCTTTTTGTAGAGTCTGCAAGTGGACATTTGGAGCGCTTTGAGGCCTATGCTGGAAAACTAAATATCTTCACATAAAAACTAGACAGAAGTACTCTCATCAAATTCTTGGTTATGAGTGCTTTCAACTCACAGATTTGAACCCTCTTTTTAATAGAACAGTTTTGAGACCCTCTTTTTAAAGAATCTGCAGGTGGATATAGAGAGTGATTTGAGGTCTATGATGGAAAAGGAAGTATCTGTGATGGGTCCATTCAACTCACAGACTTGAAGCTAACTTTTCATAGAGCAGTTTTGAAACACTCCTTTTGTAGAATCTGCAAGTGCATGTTTGGAGCGCTTTGAGGCCTATGCTGGAAAAGGAAACATCTTCTTACAAAAATTAAGTAGAAGCTTTCTCCAAAACTTCTTTGTGATGTGTGCATTCAACTCACAGAGTTGAACCTTCATTTCGGTAGAACAGTTTTGGAAAACTCTCTTTGTAGAATCTGCAAGTGGATATTTGGAGCGCTTTGAGGCCGATGCTGGAAAAGGAAATATCTTCACATAAAAACTAGACAGAAGCATTCTTAGAAACATCTTTTGATGAGTGCATTAAACTCACAGACTTGGACCTTCCTTTCCATAGAGCATTTTTGAAATTCTCTTTTTGTAGAATCTGCAAGTGGATATGTGGAGCACTTAGAGGCTGATGTTGGAAAAGGAAATATTATCACATAAAAACAAGACAGAAACATCCTCAGAAAATTTTCTGCAATGAGTGCATTCAACTCACAGAGTTGAACCTTCCTTTTGAGAGAACAGTTTTGAAACATTCTCTTTGTAGAATCTGCAAGTGTATATTTGGAGAGCTTTGGGGACTATGCTGGAAAAGGAAATATTTTCACATAAAAACTAGACAGAAGCATTCTCAGAAACTTCTTTGTGATGTGCACATTCAACTAACAGTGTTCAACCTTCCTTTTGATAGAGCAGTTTTGAAACACCCTTTTTATGGGATCTGCAAGTGGATATTTGGAGAGCTTTGAGGCCTATGTTGGAAAAGGAAATATCTTCACATAAGAACTAGATAGAAACATTCTCAGAAACTACCCTGTGCTTTACGAATTCAACTCACAGACTTGAACCTTCCTTTTGATAGAGCAGTTTTGAAACACTCGGAATATCTTCACATAAAATCAAGACAGAAGCATTATCAGAAACTTCCTGTGCATTGTGCATTTATCTCACAGACTTGAACCTTCCCTTTGATAGAGCAGATTTGAAACACTCTTACTGAAGAAACTGCAAGTGGATATTTGGACCGCTTTGAAGTCTATGCTGGAAAAGGTAATATCTTCACATAAAAATTGACCTGAAGCATTCTCAGAAACTTCTTCATGATGAGTGCATTCAACTGACAGACTTGAACTTTCCTTTTGATAGCGTCGTTTTGAAACACTCTTTTTGTGGAATCTGCAATTGGATATTTGGAGCACTTTGAGGCCTATGCTGGAAAAGGAAGTGTCCTCACATAAAAACTAGACAGAAGCATTCTCAGAAACTTCTTTGTGATGTGTGCACTCAACTCACAGAATTGAACCTTCCTTTAGGTAGAGAAGTTTTGAAACACCCTTTTTGTAGAATCTGAAAGGGGATATTTGGATCGCTTTGAGGCCTATGATGGAAAAGGAAATATCTTCACATAAAAACTTGACAGAAGCATGCTAAGAAATTTCCCTGTGCTTTATGAATTCAACTCACAGACTTGAACTTTCCTTTTGATTGAGTAGTTTTGAAACACACTTTTTATAGAATCTGCAAGTGGATATTTGGAGCATTTTCTGGCCTTTGCTGGAAAAGGGAATATCTTCACATAAAAGCTAGACAGAAGCATTCTAAGAAACTTTCCTGTGCTTTATGAATTCAACTCACAGACTTGAAGTTTCCTTTGATAGAGCAGTTTTGAAACACACTTTTTGTAGAATCTGCAAGTGGATATTTGGAGCACTTTCTGGCCTATGCTGGAAAAGGGAATATCTTCACATAAAATGTAGACAGAAGCATTCTCAAAAATTTCACTTTGCTTTAGGCATTTAACTCACATATTTGAACCTTCGTTTTGATAGAGCAGTTTCAAAAAACTCTTATTGTAGAATCTGCATGTGGATATTTGGAGCGATTTGAGGCCTATGCTGGAAAAGGAAATATCTTCACATAAAAACTAGACAGAAACATTCTCAGAAACTTCTTTATGATGAGTGCATTCATCTCACAGAGTTGAACATTACTTTTGATAGAACAGTTTTGAAACACTCTTTTTGTAGAATCTGCAAGTGCATATTTGGAGCATTTTGAGGCCTATGATGGAAAAGGAAATATCTTCATATAAAAACTAGACAGAAGCATTCTCAGAAATTTCTCCTTGATGACAACATTGAACTCACAGAGTTGAACTTTACCTTTTATGGAACAGTTTTGAAACGCTCTTTTTGTACAATCTGCAAGTGGATATTTGGAGCGCTTAGAGGCCTATGCAGGAAAAGGAAACATCTTCACATAACAGCTAAGCAGAAGCATTCTCAGAAAGTTCTTTGAGATGAGTGCATTCAACTCACAGACTTGAGCCTTCCTTTTGATAGAGCAGTTTTGAAACCCTCGTTTTGTAGTATCTGCAAGTGGATATTTGGATCGTTTTGTGGCCCATGCTGGAAATGGTAATGTCTTCACATAAAAATTAAGCTGAAGCGTTCTCATAAACTTCTTCATGATGAGTGCATTCAACTGACAGACTTGAACTTTCCTTTTGATAGAGCCGTTTTGAAACACTCCTTTGTGGAATCTGCAATTGAATATTTGGAGCGCTTTGAGGCCTATGCTGGAAAGGGAAATATCTTCACATAAAAAATTGACAAAAGCATTCTCAGACAGTACTTTGTGATGCGTGTATTGAACTGGCAGAGTTGAACCTTTCTTTTCATAGAGCAGTTTTGAAACACTCCCTTTGTAGAATCTGCAAGTGGATATTTGGGTGCATTGAGGCCTATGATGGAAAAGGAAATATCTTCATATAAAAACTAGACAGAAGCATTCTCAGAAACTTCTTTGTTATGAGTGCATTCAACTCACAGACTTGAACCTTCCTTTTCATAGAGCAGTTTTGTAAGACACTTTTTGTAGAATCTGCAAGTGGATATTTGGAGCGCTTTGAGGCCTATGCTGGAGAGGGAAATATCTTCAAATAAAAACTAGACAGCAGTATTCTCAGAAACTTCTCTGTGATCAGTGCATTGAACTCACAGAGATGAACCTTCCTTTTGATAGAAGAGTTTTGAAAAACTCTCTTTGTAGAATCTTCAAGGGGATATTTGGAGTCCTTTGAGAGCCATGCTGTAAAAGGAAATATCCTCACATAAAAACTAGACAGAAGCATTCTCAGAAACTTCTTTGTAATGTGTGCATTCAACTCACAGAGTTGAACATTCGTTTTGATAGAGCAGTTTTGAAACACACTTTTTGTAGAATCTGCCAGTGGATATTTGGAGATATTTCAGGACTATGCTGGAAAAGGGAAAATCTTCACATAAAAATATTAAAGAAGCATTCACAGAAACTTCCCTGTGATTTATGCATTCAACTCACAGACTTGAACCTTCCTTTTGATAGAGCAGTTTTGAAATACTGTTATTGTAGAATCTGCAAGTGGATATTTGGACAGCTTTGTGTTCTATGCTGAAAAAGAAAATATCGTCACATAGAAACTAGACAGAAGCATTCTCAGAAACTTCTTGGTGATGAGTGCATTCAAATCACAGAGTTGAAACTTCCATTTGACAGAACACTTTTGAAACACTCTTTTTATGGAATCAGCAAGTGGATATTTGGAGGGCTTTGAGGCCTACGATGGAAAAGGGAATATCCGTGATGAGTGCCTTCAACTCACAGACTTGAACCTTCCTTTTGATAGAGCAGTTTTGGAACACTCCTTTTGTAGAAGCAGCAAGTGGATATTTGTAGCACTATGAGGCCTACACTGGAAAAGGAAATATCTTCACATAAAAACTAGACAGAAGTACTCTCAGAAACTTCTTTGTGATGAATGCATTCAACTCACAGAATTGAACCTTCCTTTTGATAGAATAGTTCTGAAACATTCTTTTTATAGTATCTGCAAGTGGATGTTTTGAGGGCTTTGAGGCCTATGCTGGAAAAGGAAATATCTTCACATAAAAAATAGACAGAAACAATCTCAGAAAATTCTTTGTGATGAGTGCATTCAACTTAAAGACTTGAACCTTCTTTTGATAGAGCAATTTTGAAACACTTTTTTGTGGAATCTGCAAGTGGATGTTTGGAGCAATTTGAGGCCTATGCTGGAAAAGGAAATATATCCACATAAAAAGTAGACAGAAGCGTTCTTAGAAACTTCGTTGTGATGTATGCATTCAACTATCAGAGTTGAACCTTTCTTTTGATAGAGAAGTTTTGAAACACCCTTTCTGTAGAATCTGCAAGTGGATATTTGGAGCGCTTGAGGCCTATGCTGGAAAAGGAAATATCTTCACATAAAAATTAGACCAGAGCATTATCAGAAACTTCCCTGTGCTTTATGAATTCAACTCACAGACTTGAACATTCCTTTTGATAGCTCAGGTTTGAAACACTCTTTTTGTAGTGTCTGCCAGTTGATATTTGGGGAGCCTTGAGTGCTATGCTGGAAAAGGAAATATCTTCACAGAAAAACTAGACAGAAGCAATTTCAGAAACTTCTTTGTGATGAGTGCATTCAACTCAAAGACTTGAACCATCTTTTGATTGAGCAGTTTTGGAACACTCTTTTGTAGAATCTGCAAGTGGATATTTGCAATAATTGAAGGCCTATGCTGGAAAAGGAAATATCTTCACATGAAAAGTAGACAGAAGCATTCTCAGAAACATCTTTGTGATGTATGCATTCAACTCACCATGTGGAACCTTCCTTTTGATACAGCAGTTTTGAAACACCCATTCTGTAGTATCGGCAAGTGGATATTTGGAGCGCTTGAGGCCTATGCTGGATAAGGAGATATTTTCCCATCATAATTAGACAGAAGCATTGTCAGAAACTTCCCTGTGCTTTATGAATTCAACTCACAGTCTTGAACATTCCTTTTGATAGTTCAGTTTGAAACACTCTTTTTGTAGTATCTTCAATTTGATATTTGGGTCGTTTGAGTGCTGTGCTGGAAAAGGAAATATCTTCACATAAAAACTAGACAGAAGAATACTCAGAGACTTCTTAGTGGTGAGTGCATTCAACTCACACAGTTGAACCTTCCTGTTGATAGAACAGTTTTGAAACACTATTTTTGTAGGATCTGCAAGTGGATATTTGGAGCGATTTCAGGCCTATGATGGAAAAGGAAATATCTTCACTTATAAATTAGACAGAAGCATTCTCAGCAACTTCTCTGTGATGAGTGCATTCAACTGATAGTGTTGAACCTTCGTTTTGATAGAACAGTTTTGAAACTCTCTCTTTGTAGATTGTGGAAATGGATACTTGGAGCGCTTTGATGCCTATGCTGGAAAAGGAAATATCTTCACATAAAAAATAAACAGAAGCATTCTCAGAAACTTGTTTGTGATAAGAGCATTCAACTCACGGATGTGAACCTTCCTTTTGATAGAACAGTTTTGTAGCATTCTTTTTGTAGAATCTGCAAGTGGATATTTGGAGCGCTTTGAAGCCTATGCCGGAAAAGGAAATATCTTCACATAAAAACCAGACAGAAGCATTCTCAGAAACTTCTTTTTGATGAGTGCATTCAACTCACAATGTTGAACCTTCCTTTTGATAGAAGAGTTTTGAAACACTCTTTTTGTGGAATCTGCAAGTGGATATTTGGAGCCCTTTGAGGCTTATACTGGAAAAGGAAATAAATTCACATAAAAACTAGACTGAAGCATTCTCAGAAACGTCTTTCTTATGTGTGCATTCAACTCACAGACGTGAACCTTCCTTTTGATAGAGCTGTTTTGAAACACCCTTTCTGTAAAATCTACTATTGGATATTTGGAGCGATTTGAGGCTTATGATGGCAATAGAAATATCTTCACATACAAACAAGTCTGAAGCATTCTCAGAAACTTCTTTTTGATGAGTGCATTCAACTTACAAAGTTGAACCTTTCTTTTGATAGAAGAGTTTTGAAACACTCTTTTTGTTGAATCTTCAAGTGGATATTTGGAGTGCTTTGAGGCCTATACTGGAAAAGGAAATAAATTCACATAAAAACTAGATTGAAGCATTCTCAGAAACGTCTTTCTTATGTGTGCATTCAATTCACAGATGTGAACCTTCCTTTTCATAGAGCAGTTTTGAGACACTCTTTTTGTAGTATTTGCAAGGGTATATGTGGAGCGCATTGAGGCCTATGCAGGGAAACGAAATATCTTCACATAAAAACAAGACAGAAGCATTCTCAGAAATTTATTTGTGATGTGTGCATTCAAATCGCAGTGTTGAACCTTCCTTTTGATAGAGCAGTTTTGAAACACCCTTTTTGTAGAATCTGCAAGTGGATATTTGGAGCGATGTGACGCCAATGCTGGAAAAGGGAATATCTTCACATAAAACTAGACAGAAGCATTCTCAGAAACTTCTCTGTGCCTCATAAATTCAACTCACAGACTTGAAACTTCCTTTTGACAGAATAGTTTTGAAACACTCTTTTTGTAGCATCTGCAAGTGATTTGAGTGATTTGAGGCCTATGCCTGAAAGCGAAATATCTTCACATGATAAGCAGACAGAAGCATTCTCAGAAACTTCTTTGTGATGTCTACATTCAACTTACAGAGTTTAACATTCCTTTTGATAGAGCTGTTTTGAAACACCCTTTCTGTACAATCTGCAATTGGATATTTGGAGCGATTTGAGGCCTATGATGGAAATAGAAATATCTTCACATACAAACAATACAGAAACGTTCTCAGAAACTTCTTTGTGATGAGAGCATTAAACTCACGGTGTTGAACCTTCTTTTCGGTAGAACAGATTTGAAACACTCTCTTAGTAGAATCTGCAAGTGGATATTTGGAGAGTTTTGAGGCCTATGCTGGAATAGGAAATACGTTCACAATAAAACTAGACAGAAGCATTCTCAGAAACTTTCTGTGAAGAGTGCATTCAACTCACAGATTTGAACTTTCCCTTTTGATCGAACAGTTTTAAAAAAACCCTTTTGGGGAATCTACAGGTGGATATTTGGAGCGCTTTCAGACCTATGCTGGAAAAGGAAATCTCATCACATAAAAACTAGACAGAAGCATTATCAGAAACTACTTTGTGATGGGTGCATTCAACTCACAGTGTTGAACCTTCCTTTTGATAGGACAGCTTTGAAACACTCTTTTTGTAGAGTCTGCAAGTGGGTATTTGGAGTGCATTGAGGCCAATGGTGAAAAAGGCAATACCTTCACATTAAAAGTAGACAGAAGCATTCTCAGAAACTTCTTTGTGATGAGTGCATTCAGCTCACAGAGTTGAACTTTATTTTTGATAAGGCAGTTTTGAAAAACTCTTTTTGTAGAATCTGCAGGTAGATATTTGGAACACTTTGAGGCCTTTGCTGAAAAAGGAAATATCTTCACATAAAAACTGGACAGAAGCATTCTCAGAAACTTCTTTGCGATGAATGCATTCAACTCACAGAGTTGAACCTTCCTTTTGATAGAGCTGTTTTGAAACACCCTTTCTGTACAATCTGCAATTGGATATTTGGAGCTATTTGAGGCCTATGCTGGAAAAGGGAATATCTTCACATAAATCTAGACAGAAGCATTCTCAGAAACATCTTTGTGATGCGTTCATTCAACTCACATAATTGAACATAACTTTTCATACAGCAGTTTTGAAACAGTCTTTTTGTAGAATCTGCAAGGGGAGAAGTGGACCAATTTGAGGCTTTCATTGGAAAAGGGAATATCTTCACATAAAAACTTGACAGAAGCATTCTCAGAAACTTCTTTGTGATGTGTGCATTTAGCTCAAAGCGTTGAACCATCCTTTTGGTAGAGCAGTATTGAAACACTCTTTTTGTACAATCTGCAATTGGATATTTGACCTATTTGAGGCCTTCATTGTAAACGGGAATGTCTTCACATAAAAACTAGACAGAAGCATTCTCAGAAACTTCATTGTGATGTGGGCATTTAACTCACAGTGTTGAACCTTTCTTTTGATTGAAGAGTTTTGAAACACTCTTTTTGTAGAATCTGCAACTGGATATATGGACTGCTATGAGACCTTCATTAGTAATGGGAATAATTTCGAATAAAAACTAGACGGAAGTATTCTCAGAAACTAATTTGTGATGTGTGCATTCTACTCGCATAGTTGAACCTTCCTTTCAATAGAGTAGTTTTGAACACTCTTTTTGTAGAACCTGCAAGGGGATATTTGGAGCGTTTTGAGGCCTTCGTTCGAAATGGGAATATCTTCACATAAGAATTAGACAGAAGCATTCTCAGAAAATTCTTTGTGTTGTGTGAATTGAACTCACAGATTTGAACCTTCCTTTGGATAGACCAGTTTTGAAACACCTTTTTTGTAGAATCTACAAGAGAACATTTGGAGTGCTTTGAGGCCTACAATGGAAAAGGGAATATTTTCACATAAAAACTAGACAGAAACTTCTTTGTGATGTGTGCATTCAACTCACCGAGTTCAAATTTCCTCTTGATATAGCAGTTTTGGAACAGTCTTTTGTGAAATTTGCAATTGGATATTTGAAGCATTTTGAAGCTTTAGTTGGAGAAGGGAAAATCTTCAAATAAAAGCTAGACAGAACAATTCTCAGAAACTACTGTGGGATGTGTGTGTTCAACTCACAGAGATGAACCTTTCTTTTGAGAGAGTGGTTTTGAAACATTCTTTTTGTGGAATCTGCAAGTGGACATTTGTAGTGCTTTGAGGGCTATGGTAGAAAGGAAATATCTTCAAAATAAATCTAGACAGAAGCATTCTCAGAAACTTCTTTGTGATGTTTGCATTCAACTCACAGAGTTGAACATACCTTTTCACAGAGCAGTTCTGAAACACTCTTTTTGAAGAACGTGCAAGTGGATATTTAGACCGAATTGACACCATCTTTGGAAACGGTAATATCTTCACATAAAAACTACACAGAAGCATTCTCAGAAATTACTTTGTGATGTGTGCATTCAACTCACGGAGTTGAACCTTCCTTTTGATAGAGCAGTTTTGAAACCCTCTTTTTGTATAATCTGCAAGGGGATATTTCGACCGTGTAGAGGTGTTCGTTGGAAACGGGAATATCTTCACATAAAAACTGCACAGAAGCATTCTCAGAAACCAGTTTGTGATGTGTGCATTCTACCCACAGAGTTGAAACTTTCTTTAGATAGAGCAGTTTCGAACCACTCTTTTTGTAGAATCTGCAAGGGGATATTTGTAGTGTTTTGAGGTCTTTGTTGGAAACGGGAATATCTTCACATAAAAACTGGACAGAAGAATTCTCAGAAATTCCTTTTGATGTGTGCATTCAACTCACAGACTTGAACATTCCTTTTGATACAGCAATTTTGAAAGAACTCTTTTTTAGAACCTGCAAGAGGACATTTTAGGCGCTTTGAGGCCTTCAGTGGAAAAGGAAATATCTTCACATAAAAACTAGACAGAAGCATTCTCAGAAATTTCTTTCCGATGTGCACATTCAACTCACAAAGTTGAACTTTCCTTTTGATAGAGCAGTTTTGAAACACTCCTTTTGTAGAATCTGCAAGGGGATATTTAGACCGATTTGAGGCCTTTGTTGGAAATGGGAATATCTTCACATAAAAACTGTACAGAAGCTTTCTCAGAAACTTCTTTGAGATGTGTGCATTCAACTGTCAGAGTTGAAGCTTCCCTTTTATAGAGCAGATTTGAAACTCTCTTTTTGTACAATTTGCAATGGGATATTTGGACAGTTTTGGGACTTCTTTGGAAACGTGTATATCTTCAAATAGAAACTAGACAGAAGCACTCTCATAAGCTTCTTCATGATGTGTGTATTCAACTCACATAGTTGAGCCATCCTTTTGATAGCACAGTTTTGAAACACTCTTTTTGTAGAAACTGGAGGTGGTTATTTGGATTGCTTTGAGACCAACGGTACAAAAGGAAATATCTTCACATAAAAACTAGACAGAAGCATTCTTATAACTTCTTTTTGATGTGTCCATTCAACTCACTGAGTTGAACCTTCCTTTTGATAGACTTGTTTTGAAACACTCTTTTTGTAGAATCAGCAATTGTATATTTTGAGTGCTTCAAAGCCTTCACTGGAAATGACAATATCTTCAAATAAAAACAAGACAGAAGCATTCCCAGAAACTACTTTGTGATGTATGCATGCAACTCAAAGAGTAGAACATTTCTTTTGATAGAAGAAATTTGAAACACTCTGCTTTTAGATTCTGCAAGTGGACAATTGTAGAGCTTTGAGGGCTGTGGTGGAAAATGAAATAACTTCAAATAAAAACTAAACAGAAGTATTCTGAGAAACTTCTTTGTGATATTTGCATTCAGCTCACAGACTTGAACCTTCCTTTTGATAGAGCAGTTTTGAAACACATTTTTTGTAGAATCTGCAAGTGGACATTTGGGGCGCTAGGAGTCCTTCTGTGGAAAAGGAAATATCTTTACATAAAAACTAGACAGAAGCATTCTCAGAAACTTCTTGGAGATATGTGCATTCAACACACAGATTTGAACCTTCCTTTTGATAGAGCAGTTTTGAAACACTCTTTGTAGAATCTACAAGTGGATATTTCGAGCACTATGAAGCATTTGCTGGAAACAATATCTTCAAATAAAAAGTATACAGAAGCATCCTCAGAAAGTACCTTGTGATGTGTGCATTCAACTCACTGAGATGAACCTTCCTTTTGATAGAGCAGTTTGGAAACACTCTTTCTGTAGAATCAGCAAGTGTATGTTTTGAGCGCTTCAAAGCCTTCATTGGAAATGACAATATCTTCAAATAAAAACAAGACAGAAGCATTCTCAGAAACTACTTTGTGATGTGTGCATGCAACTGAAAGAGTAGACTATTTCTTTTGATAGAACAAATTTGAAACACTCTGCTTTTAGAATCTGCAAGTGGACATTTGTAGAGCTTTGTGGGCTGTGGTGGAAAATGAAATAACTTCAAATAAAAACTAGAAAGAAGAATTCTGAGAAACTTCTTTGTGATATTTGCATTCAACTCACAGACTTGAACTTTCCTTTTGATAGAGCAGTTTTGAAACACTTTTTGTAGAATCTGCCAGTGGACATTATGGGCGCTTTGAGGCCTTGGGTGGAAAAGGAAATATCTTTACATAAAAACTAGACAGAAGCATTCTCAGAAACTTCTTGGCAATGTGTGCATTCATCACACAGAGTTGAACCTTCCTTTTGATAGAGCAGTTTTGAAACACTCTTTTTCTAGAATCTGCAAGTGGATATTTGGAGCACTATGATGCATTTGCTGGAAACGGGAATATCTTCAAATAAAAAGTAGATAGAAGCATCCTCAGAAAGTACCTTGTGATGTGTGCATTCAACTCACTGAGATGAACCTTCCTTTTGATACAGCAGCTTTGAAACACTCTTTTTCTAGAATCTGCAAGTGCATATTTGGAGTGAATAGGCCTATGCTGGAAAAGGAAATATCTGCCTATAAAAAGTAGAGAGAAGCATTCTCAGAAAAATCTTTGTGATATGTGCAATCAACTTTCACTTTTGAAACCTCCTTTTGATAGAGCAGTTTTGAAACACTGTTTTTGCAGAGTCTGCAAGAGGATATTTGGAGTGGTTTGAGGCCTATGCTGGAAAAGGATATATCTTCCCATAAAAAGTAGAGAGATGTATTCTCAGAAACTTCATTTTGCTGCGTGCATTCAACTCACAAAGTTGTACCTTCCTTTTGATAGAACAGTTTTGAAACTTTCTTTTTGCATAATCTGCAACTGGATATTTGAAGCCCTTGAAGGCCTATGCTGGAAAAGGAAATATCTTCACATAAAAACTATACAGAAATATTATCAGAAACTTCTTTGTGATGTGTGTATTAAATTGACAGAGTTGAACCTTCTTTCTGATAGAGCAGTTTTGAAATACTCTTTTTGAAGGATCTACAAGTGGATATTTGGAGCAACTGTGGCCTCTGGGGGAAAAAGAAATATCTTCATATAAAAACTAGACAGAAGCGTTCTCAGAAACTAATTAGTGATGTGTGCTTTCAAATCACAGACTTGTACCTTCCTTTTGATAGAGCTGTTTTGAAAGACTCTTTTTGTAGAATTTGCAGTTGGTTATTTGCAGCACTTTGAGGCCTATGCAGGAAAAAGAAATATCTTCACATAAAAACCAGACAGAAGCACTTTCAGAAACTTCTTTGTGATGTGTGCCTTCAGCTCACAGAGTTGAACATTCCTTTTGATAGAGCAGTTTTGAGACACTCTTTTTTAGATTCTGCAAGTAGATATTTGGATCTCTTTGATGCCTATGATGGAAAAGGAAATATCTTCACATAAAAACTAAAGAGAAGTGTTTTCAGAATCTTCTTTGTGATGTAGGCGTTCAACTCTCAAAGTTGAATCATCCTTTGTATAGTGAAGTTTTGAAACACTCTTTTTGTATTATCTGCAAGTGGATAGTTGGAGTGCTTTGAATCCTAAGCTGGAAAAGGCAATATCTTCACATAAAAACAAGAGAGAAGGATTCTGAGAAACTTCTTTGTGATGTGTGCATTCAACTCACAGAGTTGAACCTTCCTTTTGATAGTGCAGTTTGGAAGCACTCTTTTTGTAGAATCTGCTACTCGATACTAGGGGCATCTTGAGGCCTATGCTGTAAAAGGAAATATTTTTCCATAAGAACTAGACAGAAGTATACTCAGAAACTTCTTCGTGGTGTGTGCATTCAAATCACAGAGATGAAATTTCCTTTAGATAGACCAGTTTTGAAATAATATTTTTTAAGTATCTGCAAGTGGATATTTGGAATGCTATGAGGCCTGTGCTTGGAAAAGGAGATATCTTCACATATAAACTAGAAAGAAGCATTCTCAGAAACTTATTTGTGATGTGTGTGTGCTTTCAACACACAGAGTTGAACCTTCCTTTTGATAGAGCAGTTTTGAAACACTCTTTTTGTAGAATCTGCAAGAGGATATTTTCAGCGCCTTGAGGCCTGTGCTGGAAAAGGAAATATCTTCACATAAAAACTACACAGAAGCATTCTCAGAAACTTCTTTGTGATGTCTAAATTCAAGTCATAGAGTTGAACATTCCTTTTGATGGCGCAGTTTTGAAACACTCTTTTTATAGAATCTGCAAGTGGACATTTGGAGTCCTTTAAGGACAATGCTTGAAAAGGAAATATCTTCACCTAAAAACTGGACAGAAGCGTTCTCAGAAACTTCTTTGTGATGTGTGCCTTCAGCTCACAGAGTTGAACCTTCCTTTTGATAGAGCAGTTTTGAAACACTTTTTTTTTTTTTCGAATATGCAAGTGAATATTTGGAGTGATTACAGATTCTGGGGGAAAAGGAAATATGTTCATTTAAAAACTAAACAGAAGTTTTCTCAGAAACTAATTTGTGATGCGTGCTTTCAACTTCCAGATTTGTACCTTCCTTTTGACAGAGCAGTTTAGAAAGACTCTTTTTGTAGAAATTGCAAGTGGTTATTTGCAGTGCTTTAAGGCATATCGTGGAAAAGGAAATATCTTCACATAAAAATTATACAGAAGCATTCTCAGAAACTTCTTTGTGATATGTGGCTTCAACTCACCGAGTTGAACAATCCTTTTGTTAGAGCAGTTTTGGAAACTCTTTTTGTAGATTATCCAAGTGGATGCTTTGATCCCTTAGATGCCAATGATGGAAAAGGAAATATCTTCACATAAAAATTATAGAGAAACGTTTTCAGAAACATCCTTGAGATGTGTGCATTCAACTCACAGACTTGAACTTTCCTTTTGATAGAGCAGTTTTGAAACACTATTTTTGGAGAATTTGCAAGTGCATATACGGAGTGCTTTGAGGTCAATCCTGAAAAAGGAAATATCTTCACAAAAACTAGACAGAAGCATTCTCACGAACTTCTTTGTTATGTGTGCTTTCAACACACTGAGTTGAACCTTCCTTTTGATAGAGCAGTTTGAAACACTCTTTTTGTAGAATCTCCATGTGAATATTGCGAGCAGTTTAAGGTCTAAGCTGGAAAAGGAAATATCTTCACATAAAAAGTAGATAGTAGCATTCTCAGAAACTTCTTTGTGATATATGCATTCAACTCACGGAGTTGAACCCTTTTATTGATAGAGCAGTTTTGAAACACTCATTTTGTGGAATCTGCAAGGGGATATTTGGAGCGTTTTGAGTTCTAAGCTGGAAAAGGGAATATCTTCACATAAAAACTAGACAGAAGCATTCTCAGAAACTTCTTTTTGATGTGTGCATTCAACTCACAGAGTTGAACATTCTTTTTGATAGAGCAGTTTTGAAACAGTCTTTTTTAAAATCTGCAAGTGGATATCTGGAGCGCTTTGAGGCCTATGCTGGAAAAATAAATATTGCTCATAAAAAGTAGAAAGAAACATTCTCAGAAACTTCTTTGTGACGTTTGCATTCAACTCACAGAGTTGAACCTTCCTTTTGATAGAGCAGCTTTGAAACGCTCCTTTTGTAGTATCTGCAAGTGGATATTTGAAGCCCTTTAAGGTCTATGTTGGAAATGGAAATATCTTCACATAGAAACTAGACAGAAGCATTCTCATAAACTTGTTTGTGATGTGTGCATTCAATTCACAGAGCTGAAACATCCTTTTGAAAGAGCAGGTTTGAAGCACTCTTTTTGCAGAATCTGCAAGTGGTTATTTTGAGCGCTTTGAGGCCAATGCTGTTAAAGGAAATATCTTCAACTAAAAACTAGACAGAAGCATTATCAGAAACATCCATGAGATGTGTGCATTCAATTCACAGAGTTGAACCTTCCTTTCGATAGAATAGTTTTGAAACACTCTTTTTGTAGAACCTGTAAGTGGATATTTGGATCGCTTTGCGGCCAATGCAGGAAAAGGAATTATATTCACATAAAAACTAGACAGCAGCATTCTCACAAACTTCTTTGTTCTGTGCGCATTCAACACACAGAGTTGAACCTTCTTTTTGGTAGAGCAGTTTTGAAACAATCTTTTTTCAGAATCTCCAAGTCAATATTTTGAGCGCTTAGAGGCCTATTCTGGAAAAGGGAACAGCTTCATTTAAAAACTAGACAGAAGCATTCTCAGAAATTTCTTTGTGATGTCTACATTCAAGTTATAGAGTTGAAACTTCATTTGATAGAACAGTTTTGAAACACTCTTTTTTTAGAATCTGCAAGTGGATATTTGGAGCAATTTGAGGCCAAACCTGGAAAAGGAAATATCTTCACATAAAAACTAGACAGAAGCATTCTCAGAAACTTCTTTGTAATGCAAGCATTCAACTCACAGAGTTGAACCTTCCTTTTGATAGAGCAGTTTTGAAACACTCTTTTTGCAGAATTTGCAAGTATATATGTGGAGCGCTTTGAGGCCTATGCTGGAAAAGGAAATAACTTCCCATAAAAAGTAGAGAGAAGCATTGTCAATAACTTCTTTTTGATGTGTGCATTCAACTTACAGAGTTGAACCTTCCTTTTGATAGAGCAGTTTTGAAACCCTCTTTTTGTAGAATCGTCAAATGAATATTTGAAGCCCTTTAAGGCCTATGCTGTAAAAGGAAACATCTTCACATAAAAAACTAGACAGAAGCATTCTCAGAAACTTCTTTGTGATATGTGCAGTCAATTCATAGAGTTGAACCTTCCTTTTGATAGAGCAGTTTTCAAACACTCTTTTTGTAGAATCTGCAAGTGGATATTTGGAGCGATTGCGGCCTCTGGTGGAAAAGGAAATATCTTCATATAGAAACTAGACGGAAGCCGTCTCAGAAACTAATTTGTGGTGTGTGCTTTCAACTCACAGACTTGTACCTTCTGTTTTGTAGAGCAGTTTTGAAACACCTTTTTTGTAGAATTTTCAATTGGTTATTTACAGTGCTTTGAGGCCTATGCTGGAAAAGGAAATATCTTCACATAAAAACAAGAGAGAAATGTTTTCACAAACTTCTTTGTGTTGTGTGCATTCAACTCCCAGAGTTGAACTTTTCTTTTGATAGAGCAGTTTTGAAACACTGATTTTAGAGGATATGCAAGTGTATGTATGGAGCGCTTTGAGGACTATGCTGGAAAAGGAAATATCTTCACATAAAAACAAGACAGAAGCATTCTCAAAAATTTATTTGTGACATGTACATTCAACTTATAGAGTTAAACCGTCCTTTTGATACAGCAGCTTTGAAACACTCTTTTTGAAGAAGTTGCATGTGAATACTTAGAGCACTTTGATGCCTAAGCTGGAAAAGGAAATATCTTCACATAAAAACTAGAGAGCTGCATTTTCAGAAACTTCTTTGCGATGTACGCGTTCAACTCACAGAGCTGAACCACCCTATTGATACAGCAGTTTTGAAACACTCTTTTTGCAGAATCTGCAAGTGGATATTTGGAGCGCTTTGAGGCCTAAGCTGGAAAAGGGAATATTCTCACATACAAACAAGAGAGAAGCATTCTCAGAAACTTCTTTGTGATGTGTGCATTCAATTCACAGTGCTGAACATTCCTTTTGATAGAGCAGTTTTGAAACACTCTTTTTCTAGACTCTACAGGTGGATATTTGGAGCACTTCGAGGCCTATGCTGGAAAAGGAAATATATTCTCTTAAAAACTATACAGAAGCATTCTGAGAAATTGCTTTGTGATGACTTCATTCAATTCACAGAGTTGAATCTTCCTTTTGATAGAGCAATTTAGAAACACTATTTTTGTAGAATATGCAAATGAATATTTGGAGCGCTTTGAGGCCTGTGCTGGAAAAGCGAATATCTTCACCTTAAAACTAGACCGAAGCATTCTAAGAAACTTCTTTTTGACGTGTGCATTCAACTAACAAAGTTAAAACTTTGTTTTTATAGAGCAGTTTTGAAACACTCTTTTTGTAGAATCTGCAAGTGGATATTAGGAGTGTTTTGAGGCCAATGCTGGAAAAGGAATTATATTAACATAAAAACTAGACAGCAGCATTCTCACAAACTTCTTTGTTCTGTGTGCATTCAACATGCAGAGTTGAATCTTCCTTTTGATAGAGCAGTTTTGAAACAATCTTTTTGCAGGATCCCCAAGTCAATATTGGGAGCGCTTGGAAGCCCATTCTGGAAAAGGAAACATCTTCATATAAAAACTAGACAGAAGCATTATCAGAAACTTCTTTGTGATGTCTACATTCAAGTCATAGAGTTGAACCTTCCTTTTGATAGAGCAGTTTTGAAACACTCTTTTTGTAGAATCTGTAAGTTGCTATTTGGAGCGATTGTGCCTCTTGTGGAAAAGGAAATATCTTCATATAGAAACTAGACGGAAGCCTTCTCAGAAACTAATGTTTGGTGTGTGTTTTCAACTCACAGACTTGTACCTTCTGTTTTATAGAGCAGTTTTGAAACACCTTTTTGGTAGAATTTTCAATTGGTTATTTGCAGCGCTTTGAGGCCTATGCTGGAAAAGGAAATATCTTCACTTAAAAACTAGAGAGAAGGGTTTTCTCAAACTTCTTTGTGATGGGTGCATTCAACTCCCAGAGTTGAACTTTCCTTTTGCTAGAGCAGTTTTGAAACACTGTTTTTAGAGGATCTGCACATGTATATATGGAGTGCTTTGAAGACTATGCTGGAAAAGGAAATATCTTCACATAAAAACAAGATAGAAACATTCTCAAAAATTTATTTGTGACGTTTGCATTCAACATATAGAGTTATATCGTCCTTTTGATACAGCAGCTTTGAAACACTCTTTTTGTAGTATTTGCGTGTGAATATTTAGAGCACTTTGAGGCCTAAGCTGGAAAAGGGAATATCCTCACATAAAAACAATAGAGAAGCATTCTCAGAAACTTCTTTGTGATGAGTGCATTCAATTCACAGTGCTGAACATTCCTTTTGCTAGAGAAGTTGTGAAACACTCTTTTTCTAGAATCTGCAAGTGGATATTTGGAGCACTTTGAGGCCTATGCTGGAAAAGGAAATATCTTCACTTAAAAACTAGACAGAAGCATTCTCAGAAACTTCTTTGTGATGTCTGCATTGAATTCACAGAGTTGAACCTTCCTTTTGATAGAGCAGTTTTGAAACACTATTTTTGTAGAGTCTGCAAGTGAATATTTGGAGCGCTTTGAGGCCAATGCTCTAAAAGTAAATATCTTCACCTAAAAGCTAGACAGACGCATTCTAAGAAAATTCTTTTTGATGAGTGCATTCAACTAACAAATTTGAACTTTTTTTGATAGAGCACTTTTGAAACACTCTTTTAATAGAATCTGCAGGTGAATGTTTGGAGTACTTTGAGGCCAGTGCTCCAAAAGTAAATATCATCAAATAAAAACTAGACAGAAGCATTGTCAGAAACATCTTTATGATGTGTGCATTCAACTCACAGAGTTGAAGCTCCTTTTTGATAGATTAGTTTTGAAACACTCTTTTTGTAGAATCTGCAAGGGGATATTTGGACTGATTTGAGGCATTCGTTGGAAACGGGAATATCTTCACTTAAAACTAGACAGAAGCCTTCTCAGAAACTTCTTTTTGATGTGTGCAATCAATTCACCTAGCTGAACCTTCCTTTTTTGATAGAGCAGTTTTGAAATACTCTTTTTGTAGAATATGCAAGTGGACATTGGGAGCACTTTGAGGCCTTCTGAGGAAAAGGAAATGTCTTCACATAAAAACTAGACAGTAGAGTTTTCAGAAACTGGTTTGTGATGTGTGCATTCAATTCACTGAGTTGAACTTTCCTGTTGATCAGCTGTTTTGAAACACTCTTTTTGTAAAATCTGCAAGTGGATATTTGGAGTGCTTTGAATCCTTCATTGGAAAAGGGAATATCTTAAAATAAAACAAGACTGAAGCATTCTCAGAAACTTCTTTGTGATGTGCACATTCAACTCACAGAGTTGAACCTTCCTTTTGATAGAGCAGATATAAAACACTGTTTTTCTAGGATCTGCAATGGACATTTGTAGTACTTTGAGGGCTATGTTGGAAAATGAAATATCTTCAAATAAAACCTAGACAGAAGCATTCTCAGAAATATCCTTGTGATGTTTGCATTCAACTGACAGAGTTGAACATACCTTTTAATAGAGGAGTTGTGAAACACTCTTTTTGAGAAACCTGCAAGTGGAAATTTTAAATGATTTCAGGCCTTTGTTGGAAACGGAATATCTTCACATAAAAACTAGACAGAAGCATTCTCATAAACGTCTTTGTGATGTGTTCATTCAATTCACAGAGTTGAACTTTTCTTTTGATAGAGCAGTTTTGAAACAATGTTTTTGTAGGATCTGCAATAGGATATTTGGACATATTTGAGGCCTTCTTTGGAAACTGGAATATCTTCACATAAAAGCTGGACAGAAGCATTCTTAGAAATTTCTTTGTGATATGTGCACTCAACTCACAGAGTTGAACCTTACTTTTGCTATATCAGTTTTGAAACCCACTTTCTGTAGATTCTGCAAGAGGACATTTGGAGGGCTTTAAGGCCTTTGGTGGAAAAGGAAATATCTTCACATACAAACTAGACAGAAACATTATCAGAAACATCTCTGAGATGTGTGCATTCAACTCAATGATTTGAGTCTTCCTTTTGATAGAGCAGTTTTGAAACACTCTTTTTGCAGAATCTGCAAGTGGATATTTGGAGCTGTTTGAATCCTTCATTGGAAACGGGAATATCTTCAAATAAAAACAAGACAGAAGCATTCTCAGAAACTACTTTGTGATATGTATATTCAACTCACAGAGTTCAACCCTTCTTATGATAGAGTAGTTTTGAAACGCTCTTTTTGTAGAATCTGCAAGTGGACATTTGCAGCTCTTTGAGGGCTCTGGTGTAAAAAGAAATATCTTCACATAAAAACTAGACAGAATCATTCTCAGAAACTTCTTTGTGATGTTTTCATGCAACGCACAGAGTTGAACATATCTTTTCATAGAGCAGTAGTGAAACACTCTTTTTTAAGGACCTGCAAGTGGTTATTTGGACAGATTTGAGGCCTTCATTGGAAACAGGAATATCTTCACAGAAAAACTAGACAGAAGCATTCTCAAAAACTTCTTTCAGATGTGTGCATTCCCCTTACAGAAGTCAACATAACTTTTCATAGAGCAGTTTTGAAACACTCTTTCTGTGGAATCTGCAAGTGGATATTTAGACCTCTTTGACGCCTTCTTTGGAAACGGGAATATCTTCACATAAAAACTAGACAGAAGCATTCTCAGAAACTTCTTTTTCATGTGTGACTTCAACTGACAGATTTGAAACTTCCTTTTGATAGAGCAGTTTTGAAACATTTTGTGTAGAATCTGCAATTGGACAGTTTGAGAGCTTTGAGGCCTTCGGTGGAAAGGGAAATATCTTCACATAAAACTAGACAGAAGCAATCTCAGAAACTTCTCTGTGATCTGTGCATTCAACTCACAGAGATGAACCATCCTTTTCATAGAGCAGTTTTGAAACACTCTTTTTGTAGAATCTGAAAGAGGACAATTTGTAGGACTTTGAGGGCTGTGGTGGAAAAGGAAATATCTTCCAATAAAAACCAGACAGAAGCATTCTCAGAAACTTCTTTGAGAAGTTTGCATTCAACTCACAGAGTTGAACATTCCTTTTGATAGAGCAGTAGGGAAACACTGTTTTTGAAGAACCTGCAAGTGGATATTTGGACAGATTTGGGGCCTTCATTAAAAACAGGAATATCTTCACATAAAAAGTGGACAGAAGCGTTATCAGTAATTTCTTTGTGATGTATGCTTTCAATTCACGGAGCAGAACATAAGTTTCCATGGAGCAGTTTTGAAACCCTCTTTTTGTATAATCCACAAGTGGATATTTGGACCGTTTCAGGGCTTCATTAGAAACGGAATTATCTTCCCATAAAAACTACACAGAAGCATTCTCAGAAACTTCTTTGTGATGGGTGCATTCAACTCACAGATTTGAACATAACTTTTCATAGAGCAGTTTTGAAACAGTCTTTTTGTAGAATCTGTAAGGGTGTATTTGGACCGATTTGAGGCCTTTGTTGGAAACTTGAATATCATCACATAAAAACTAGACAAAAGCATTGTCAGAAACTTCTTTGTGATGTGTGCATTCAACTGAAAGATTTAGACCTTCTTTTTGATAGAGCAGTTTTGAAACCTTTTTTTGTGGAATGTGAATGTGGACATTTGGAGCGCTTTGAGGCCTTCAGTGGAAAAGGAAATATCTTCACATAAAAACTAGACTGAACATTCTCAGAAAGTTCTTTCTTTTGTGTGCATTCAACTTACAGAGTTGAACCTTCCTTTTGATAGAGCCGTTTAGATACAGTTTTTTGTGGTATCTGAAAGTGGACAATTGGAGCACTTTGAGTTATCCGGTGGAAAAGGAAATACCTTCACATGAAAACTAGACAGAAGCATTCTCAGAAACTTCTTTGTGAAGTGTGAATTCAACACACTGAGTTGAATCTTCCTTTTGATAGAGTAGTTTTGAAACCGTTTTTTGTAGAATCTGCAAGCGGATATTTAGAGGGCTTTGAAGCCTTTGTTTGAAACGGGAATATCTTCAAATAAAAACTAGACCGAAGCACTCTCAGAAACAACTTTGTGATATGGCCATTCAACTCACAGAGTTGAACCTTTCTTTTGATAGAGCAGTTTAGAAACTCTCTTTTTTGTAGAATCTGAAAGAGGACATTTGTAGCACCTTGAGGGCTATCGTGGAAAAGGAAATATCTTAAACCAAAAACTACACAGAAAAATTCTCAGAAACAACTTTGGAATGTTTGCATTCAACTCACGGAGTTGAACATACATTTTCTTAGTGCAGTTGCTGAACACTCTTTTTGAAGGACCTGCAAGTGGTTATTTGGAATGATTTGAGGCCTTCATTGAAAATGAGAACATCTTCACATATAAACTAGACAGAAGGATTCTCAGAAACTACATTGTGATGTGTGCATTCAACTCATGGAGTTGAACATAACTATTCACAGAGTAGTTTTGAAACACTCTTTTTGTAGAATCTGCGAGAGCATATTTGGACAGTGTGAAGCCTTCATTGGAAACGGGAATATCTTCACATGAAATCTAGACAGAAGCATTCTCAGAAACTACTTTGTGATGTGTACATTCGACTCACAGAGTGGAACATAACTTTTCGTAGAGCAGTTTTGAAACACTCTTTTTGTAGAATCTGAAAGGGGACATTTGGACCGATTTGAGGCTTTCGTTGCAAACGGGAATATCTTCAGATAAAAACAAGACCTGAGCACTGTCAGAAACTACTTTGTGATGTGTGCATTCGGCTCGCAGAGCTGAAACTTCCTTTTGATAGAGCAGTTTGAAACCTTTTTTTATGGAATTTGCAAGTGGACATTTGGAGTGCTTTGAGGTCTTTGGTGGAAAAGGCAACATCTTCACATAAAACTAGACAGAAGCAATCTCAGAAACTTCTCTGTGATCTGTGCATTCAATTCACAGAGTTGAACCATCCTTTTCATAGAGCAGTTTTGAAACACATTTTTTGTAGAATCTGGAAGTAGACAATTGGAGTGCTTAGAGGACTTCATTGGAAAAGGAAATCTCTTCACATAAAAACTAGACAGAAGCATTATCAGAAACTTCTTTGTGTTGTGTACATTCAACTCCCAGAGTTGAATCTTCCTTTTGATAGAGCAGTTTTGAAACACTCTTTTTGTTGTATCTGCAATTGGATACTTGGAGAGTTTTGAAGCCTTCATTGGAAACGGGAATGTGTTCAAATAAAATCAGAAGCATTCTCAGAAACTACTTTGTGATGTGTGCATTCAACTCACAGAGATGAACATTCCTTTGATAGAGCAGCTTTGAAACACTCTTTTTGTAGAATCTGCAAATGGACATTTGTATCGCTTTGAGGGCTATGGTGGAAATTGAAATATCTTCAAATAAAAACTAGAAGGAAGCATTCACGGAAACTTCTTTGTGATATTTGCATTCACCTCACAGAGTTGAACATGCCTTTTCATAGAGCAGTTGTGAAACAGTCTTTTTGAAATCCTGCAAGTGGATAATTTTACCAATTTAAGGCCTTCATTGAAATCGGGAAAATCTTCACATAAAAACCAGACAGAAACATTCTCAGAAACTTCTTTGTGATGTGTGCATTCAACTCACAGAGTAGAACATAAGTTTTCATAGGACAGTTTTGAAACACTCTTTCTGTAGAATCTGAAAGTGGATATTTGGTCTGTTTGATTCATTCATTGGAAACGGGAATATCTTCCCATAAAAATTAGACAGAAGCATTCCCAGAAACTTCTTTGTGATGTGTGCATTCAACTCACAGAATTGAACATACCTTTTCATAGAGCAGTTTTGAAACACTCTTTTTGTAGAATCTGCAAGGGGATGTTTGGACCAATTTGAGGCCTTCGTTGGAAACAGGAATATCTCCACATAAATACTAGACAGAAGCATTGTCAGCAACTACTTTTTGATGTGTGCATTCAACTTAAACAGTTGAACCTTCCTTTTGCTAGAGTAGCTTTGAAACCTTTTTTTTTTTTGGAACGTGCAAGTGGACATTTGGAGCGATTTCAGGCCTTCGGTGGAAAAGGAAATATCTTCACATAAAAACTAGAGAGAAGCATTCTCAGAAACTTCTTTGTGACGTGTGCATTCAACTCACAGAGTTCAACATAACTTTTCATAGAACAGTTTTGAAACCCTCTTTTTTTAGAATCTGCAAGTGGATAATTGGAACGCTTTTAGGCCTTCATTGGAAACAGGAATATCTGCACATAAAAAATAGACAGAAGCATTCTCAGAAACTACTTTGTGATCTGTGCATTCATCTCACAGAGTTCAACATTCCTTTTGATGGAGCAGTTTTGAAACACTCTTTTTGTAGAATCTGCAAGGGTATATTTCACCGATTTGAGGCTTTCGTTCGAAACGGGAATTTCTTCACATAAAAACTAGACAGAAGCATTCTCAGAAAATTCTTGAAGACGTGTGCATTCAACTCACAGAGTTAAACCTTCCCTTTGATAGAGCAGTTTTGAAGCACTCTTTTTCTAGAATCTGTAAGGGGACATTTGGACGGTTTTGAGGCCTATGGTAGAAAAGGAACGGTCTTCACTGAAAAACTAGACAAAGATATTCTCAGAAACATCTTTGTGATGTGTGCATTCAAATCACAGAGCTGAAACTTTGTTTTGATAGACCAGTTTTGAATCACTCTTTTTGTATTATCTGAAATTGGATATTTGGAGTGCTTGGAGGCCTATGGTAGAAAAGGAAATATCTTCACTTAAAAACTAGACAGAAACAATCTCAGAAACTCCTTTGTGATGTGTGCATTCAACTAACAGTGTTGAAATTTCCTTTTGATACAGCAGTTTTGAAACAATCTTTTTGTAGAATCTGCAAGTGGATATTTGGAGCGCTTTGAAGCCTTCATTGGGAACGGAAATACCTTCAAATGAAAACTAGACAGAAGCATTCTCAGAAACTACTTTGTGATGTGTTCATTCAACTCACAGAGTTGAGCCTTCCTTTTGATAGAATAGTTTTGAAACACTTTTTTTGAAGTATCTACTGGTGGATATTTGGAGTACATTGTGGCCTATGGTACAAAAGGAAATGTCTTCACATAATAACTAGACAGATGCATTCTCATAAACTTCTTTTTGATGTTTGAATTCAACTCACAGAGTTGAACATAACTTTTCATAGAGCTGTTTTGAAACACTCTTCTTCTAGCTTCTGCAAGTGGAATTTTGGAACGATTTGAGGCCTTCGTTTAAAACGGGAATTTCTTCACATAAAAAGTAGACAGAAGCATTCTCAGAAACTTCTTTGTGATGTGTGCATTCAGCTCAAGGAGTTGAACTATCTTTTTAAAGAGCATTTTTGAAACACTCTTTTTTAGAGTCTGCAAAAGGACACTTTTAACGATTTTGGGCTATGGTGGAAAAGGAAATATCATCAAATAAAAACTACACAGAAGCATACTCAGAAACTTCTTTGTGATGTGTGCGTTCAACACATAGAATTGTACATATCTTTTCATAAAGCAGTTTTGAAACTGTCTTTTTGTGGAATCTGCAAGTGAATACTTGGAACCCTTTGTGGCCTTCTTTGGCAATGGGAGTACCTGCACATAAAAACAAGAAAGAAGAATTCTCAGAATTTTTTTGTGATGTGTGCATTCAACTGACAGAGTTGATCCTTCTTTTTGATAGGGGAGTTTTGAGACACTGTTTTTGTAGATTCTGCAAGGGCATAGACCGATTTGAGGCCTTCATTGGAATCCAGAATAGCTTCACATAAAAACTAGACAGAAGGATTCTGAGAAACTATTTTGTGATGTGTGCATTCAACTCACAGAGGTGAACCTTCCTTTTCATAGAGCAGTTTTGGAACACTCCTTTTGTAGAATCTGCAAGTGGAAATTTGGTCCGCTTTGAGGCCTTTGTTGGAAATGGGAATATCTTCACCTAAAAATTAGACAGAAGCATTCTCAGAGAATTCTTTGTGATGTGTGCTTTTATCTCACAGAGTTGAACCTTCCTCTTGATAGAACACTTTTGAAACACTCTTTTCCTAGAATCTGCAATGGGATATTTGGACCGTTTTGAAGCCTTCATCAGAAACAGGAATATCTTAACATAAAAGTACACAGAAGCATTCTCAGAAACTATTTTGTTATGTGAGCATTCAACTCACCGAGTTGAATCTTCGTTTTCATAGAACAGTTTTGAAAAACTTTTTTTGCAGAATCTGCAAGAGGATATTTGGAGCGCTTTGAGGCCTTCAGTTTAAAAGGAAATATCTTCATATAAAAACTAGACAGAAGTATCCTAAGAAACTTCTTTGTGATGCGTGCATTCAACTCCCAGAGTTGAACATAACGGTTCATCAAGCAGTTTTGAAACACTCTTTTTGTACAATCTGCAAGTGGATATGTGGAGCGCTTTGAAGCTTTCATTGGAAACGGGTATATCTTGAAATAAAATCTAGATAGAAGAATTTTCAGAAACTAATTTTTGGTGTGTGCATTCAACTCACGGAGTTGAGCCTTCCTTTTGATAGAGCAGTTTTGAAACACTCTTTTTGTAGAATCTGCAAGTGGATATTTGCAATGCTTTGAGGCATATGGTAGAAAAGGAAATATCTTCATATAAAAACAAGACAAAGCATTTTCAGAAACTTCTTTGTGATGTTTGCATTGAACTCACAGAGGTGAACAAATCTTTTCATAGAGCAGTTTGTGAAACATGCTTTCTAAGAACCTGCAAGTGGATATTTGGACCGAATTGAGGCCTTCTTTGGAAACGGGTATATCTTCATATAAAAACTAGACAGAAGCATTCTCAGAAACATCTTTGAGATGTTTCTCCCAGAATTGAACATAATGTTTCATAGAGCAGTTTTGGAACACTCCTTTTCTAGAATCTGCAAGTGGATATTTGGAGTGCTTTGAGGCCTATGGAAGAAAAGGAAATATCTTCTCATAAAAACTAAACGGAAGCATTCTCAGAAACTTCTTTTTGATGTGTGCATTCAACTCACAGAATTGAACCTTCCTTTTGATAGAACAGTTTTGAAACACTCTTTTTGTATAATCTGCAAGTGGATATTTGGAGCGCTTTGAGGCCTGTGGTAGAAAAGGAAATAACTTCCCTTAAAAACTACACAACAGCATTCTCAGGAACTTCTTCTTGATGTGTGCATTCTACTCACAGAGTTGAACCTTCCTTCTGATAGAGCACTTTTAAAGCACTCTTTTGGTAGAATCTGCAAGTGGATATTTGGAGTGCTTTGAAGCATTCTTTGGAATCGTGAGTATTTTCAAATAAAACTAGGCAGATTCATTTTCAGAAACTACTTTGTGATGTGTGCATTCAACTCACAGTGTACAGCCTTCTTTTTGATAGAACAGTTTTTAGCAATCTTTTTGTGGAATTTACAAGTGGATATTCGGAGCGTTTCGAGGATTATGTTGGAAAAGGAAATGTCTTCAAATAAAAACAAGACAGAAGCGTTCTCAAAAACTTCTTTGTGATGTGTGCATTCAACTCACAGTGTTGAACCTTCCTTTAGATACAGCAGTTTTGAAAAACCCTTTTCGTAGATTCTGCAAGGGGATATTTAGACCTATTTGAGGCCTTCCTTGGAAACGAGTAGATCTTCACATAATAACTAGACAGAAGCATTCTCAGAAACTGCTTTGTGATGTGTGCATTCAACTCATAGATTTGAACATAACTTTTCATAGAGCAGTTTTGAAACACTCTTTTTGTAGAATCTGCAAGTGGACAATTGGAGCACTTTTAGGAATTTGGTGGAATATGAAATATCCACATAAAAAGTAGACAGAAGCATTATCAGAAACTTCTTTGTGATGTATGCATTTAACTCACAGAGTTCAACATAATTTTTAATAGAACAGCTTTGAAACACTCTTTTTGTAGAATCTGCAAGTGGACATTTGGAGCACTTTTAGGCGTTCAATGGAACAGGAAATATCTTCACATAAACACTAGACAGAAGCATTCTCAGAAACTTCTTTGAGATGTGTGCATTCAATTTACTGAGCTGAAACTTCCTTTTGATAGAGCAGGCTTGAAAGTCTCTTTTTGTAGAATCTGCAAGTGGATATTTGGAGCACAATGAATCCTTCCTTGGAAACGGGAATATCTTCAAATATAAACTAGACAGAAGCATTCTCAAAAACTGCATTGTGATGTGTGCATTCTTCTCACAGAGTTAAACTTTCCTTTTGATAGAGCAGTTATGAAACACTCTTTTTGTATAAACTGCAGGATGATGTTTGCACCATTTTGAGGCCTTCATTCGAAACGCATATACATTGACATAAAAACTAGACAGAAGCATTCTCAGAAACTTTTTGTGATGTGTGCATTCAACTCACAGATTTTAACATTCCTTTTGATAGAGCAGTTTCAAAACACTTCGTTTGTAGAATCTGCAAGTGGACATTTGGAGCGCTTTGAGGCCTTCTGTGGAAAAGGAAATATCTTCACATAAAAACTAGACAGAAGCATTCTCAGAAACTTATTTGTGATGTGTGCATTCTGCTCACAGAGTTGAACATACCTTTTCATAGAGCAGTTTTGTAACACTCTTTTTGTAGAGTCCGCAAGGGGATATGTGGATCGATTTGAGGCCTTTTTTGGTAACGAGAATTTCTTCACATAAAAAATTGAGGGAAGCATTCTCAGAAACTGCTTTCTGAAATGTGCATTCTACTCACAGAGTTTTACTTTCCTTTTGATAGAGCAGTTTTGAAACTCCCTTTTTGTAGAATCTGCAAGTGGATATTTTGAACGCTATGGTTCCTTCATTGGAATCCGGAATATCTTCAAATAAAAAATAGACAGAAGCATTCTCATAAACTACTTTGTGATGTGTGCATTCAACTCACAGAGTTCAACCTTTCTTTTGATAGAGCAGTTTCAAAAAACTCTTTTTACAGAATCTGCATGTGGACAATTGTAGCGCTTTGAGGGCTATGGTGTGATAGAAAATATCTTCAAATTAAAACTAGACAGAAATATTCTAAGAAACTTCTTTGTGATTTTTGCATTGAACTCACAGAGTTGAACATTCCTCTTCATAGAGCAGTTGTGAAACACTGTTTTTGAAGAACCTGCAACTGTATACTTGGACCAATTTGAGGCCCTCATTGGAAACGGGAATATCTTCACATAAAAACAAGACAGAAGCATTCTCAGAAATGTCTTTGTGATGTGTGCATTCAACTCACAGAGTTGAACCTTCCTTTTGATAGAGCAGTTTTGAGACACTGTTTTTGTAGAATCTGCAAAGCGATATTTGGACTGATTGTGTTCCTTCATTGGAAAGGGGAATATCTTTACAAAAATCTAAGCAGAAACATTCTCACAAGCTCCTTTGTGATGTGTGCATTCAACTCACAGAGTTGAAAATACCTTTTCTTGGAGCAGTTGTGTAACATGCTTTTTGAAGAATCTGAAAGTGGATATTTGGGCCAATTTGAGGCCCTCATTGGAAACGGGAATATCTTCACACAAATACTACACAGAAGCATTCTCAGAAATGTCTTTGTGATGTGTGCATTCAACTCAGAGTTGAACCTTCCTTTTGATAAAGCAGTTTTGAGACACTGTTTTTGTAGAATCTGCAAAGTGATATTTGGACCGGTTGCATTCCTTCGTTGGAGAGGGGAATATCTTCATAAAAATCTAAGCAGAAACATTCTCACAAACTCCTTTGTGATGTGTGAATTCAACTCACAGAATTGAGAATATCTTTTCATAGAGCAGTTGTGAAACACGCTTTTTGAAGAACCTGCAAGTGGATATTTGGGCCAATTTGAGGACTTCGTTGGAAACGGGTATATCTTCACATAAAAACTAGACAGAAGCATTCTGAGAAACTTCTATGTGATATGTGCGTTCAACTCACAGAGTTGAAACTTCCGCTTGATAGAGCAGTTTTTAAACACTCTTTTTGTAGAATCTGCAAGGGGATATTTGAACTGATTTGAGCCCTTCGTTGAAAACGGGAATATCTGCACATAAAAACTGGACAGAAATATTCTCAGAAACTTCTTTCTGATGACGTCATTCAACTCACAGATTTGAACCTTCCTTTTGATAGAGCAGTTTTGAAACAATTTTTTGTAGAACCTGCCAGTGGACATTCGAGGTGCTTTGAGGACTTCAGTGGAAAAAGAAATATCTTCATATAAAAATTAGACAGAAGCATTCTTTGAAACTACCTTTTGATGTGTGCATTCAACTCACAGAGTTGAACATTCCTTTTGATACAGCAGTTTTGAAACACTCTTTTTGTACAATCTGCAAGTGGACATTTGGAGCAGTTTGAAGCCTTCTTTGGTATCATGAATATCTTCAAATAAAAACTAGACAGAAGCATTCTCAGAAAGCCTTTTGTGGTTTCTACATTCAACTTACAGAGTTGAGCTTTCCTTTTGATGGAGCAGTTTTGAAACAATGTTTTTGTAGAATCTACAAGTGGGTATTTGGAGCGCTTTGAGGCCTATGTTAGTAAAGGAAATAACTTCACATAAAAACTAGACAGAAACATTCTCAGAAACTTCGTTGAGATGTGTGCATTCAACTCACAGGGTTGAATATAACTTTTCATAGAACATTTGTGAAACACTGTTTTTGAAGGACCTGCAAGTGGATATTTGGACTGATTTGAGGCTTTCATTGGAAACGGAAATATCTTCACCTAAAATTTCCCCAAAAGCATTCTCAGAAACTTCTTTGTGATGTGTGCATTCAACTGATAGAGTTGAACATAGATTTTCATAAAGCAGTTTTGAAACACTCTTTTCGTAGAATCTGCAAGTGGATATTTGCACTCCTTTGAGGCCTTCATTGGAGACGTTAATATCTGCACATAAAAACTGGAGAGATACATTCTCAGAAACTTCTTTGTGGAGTGTGCATTCAATTCACAGAGTTCAACCTTACTTTTGATAGAGCAGATTGAAACACTCTTTTTGTAGAATCTGCAAGGGGATATTTGGACCATTTTGAGGCCTTTGTTGGAAAGGGGAATATCTTCACATAAGAACTAGACAGAAGCATTCTCACAAACCTCTTTGTGATGTGCACATTCAACTCACAGAATTGAACCTTCCTTTTTTTAGAGCAGTTCTGAAACACTTTTTGTGTAGAATCTGCTAGTGGATGTTTGCAGAGCTTAGAGACATTCAGTGGAAAAGGAAATATCTCCACATAAAAACTAGACAATAGCATTCTCAGAAACTTCTTTGTGATGTGTGCATTGAACTCACAGAGTTGAATCTTCCTTTTGATAGAGCAGCTTTGAAACTTTCTTTTTGTGGAATCTGCAATTGGACATTTGCAGCACTTTGAAACCTTCATTGGAAACGGGAATATCGTCCACTAAAAACAAGACAGAACCATTCTCAAAAACTGCTTTTGATGTGTTCATTCAACTTACATAACTGAATGTTACCTTTCATAGATCAGTTTGGATACACTCTTTTTGTCAAATCTGCAAATGGACATTTGTAACGCTTCATGGGCTATGGTGGAAAATGAAATATCTTCAAAGAAAATTAAACAGAAGTATTCTCAGAAACTTCTTTGTGATATGTGCATTCAGCTCACAGAGTTGAACATAACTTTTCATAGAGCAGCTTTGAAACCATTTTTTGTAGAATCTGCAAGTGTACATTTGATCACTTTGAGGCCTTCAGTGGAAAAGGAAATATCTTCACATAAAAACTAGATTGAAGCAGTCACAGAAACTTCTTTGTGTTGTAGGCATTCAACTGACAGAGTTGAACCTTCCTTTAGATAGAGCTGTTTTGAAACACTGTTATTGTAGAATCTGCAAGTGGATATTTGGAGGGCTTTGAGTCCTATGCTGGAAAAGGAAATATCCTCACATAAAAACTAGACAGAAGCATTCTCAGAAACTGCTTTGTGATGTGTGCATTCAACTCACAGAGTTGAACCTTCCTTTTGATAGAGCAGTTTTGAAACACTCTTTTTGTAGAATCTGAAAGTGGATATTTAGAGAGCTTTGTGACCTATGCTAGAAAAGGAAATATCTTCACATAAAAACTAGACAGAAGTGTTCTCAGAAACTTATTTGTGATGTGTGCATTCAACTTACAGAGTTGAACTTTCCTTTAGATAGGGTAGTTTTGAAACACTGTTTTTGTAAAATCTGCAAGTGGATATTTGGCAGGCTTTGAGGCCTTTCCTGGAAAAAGAAATATCTTCACATAAAAACTGGACAGAAGGGTTCTCAGAACCTTCTTTCTGATGTGTGCATTCAACTCACAGGGTTGAATCTTACTTTTGATAGAGCAGTATTGAAACACACTTTTGGTAGAATCTGCAAGTGGATTCTTAGAGCACTTTGAGTCCTATGATAGAAAAGGAAATATCCTCACATAAAAACTAGACAGAAGCATTCTCAGAAACTTCTTTGTGATGTGTGCATTAAACTCACTGAGTTGAGCTTAACATTTCACAGAGCAGTTTTGAATCACTCTTTTTGTAGAATCTTCAAGTGGACATTTTGAGTGCATTGATGCCTTAGGTGGAAAAGGAAATATCTTTACATAAAAACTACAGAGTAGCATTCTCAGAAATTTATTTATGATGCGTGCATTCAACTCATGGGGTTGAACATTCGCTTTCATATAGCGGTTTTGAAACTCTCTTTTTGTAGAATTTGCAAGGGTATATTTGGAGTGCTTTTAGGCCTAAGGTAGAAAAGGAAACATCTTCATATAAAAACTACACAGAAGCTTTCTCAGAAACTTCTTTGTGATGTGTGCATTCAACTGACAGGTATAACCTTCCTTTTTATAGAGCAGTTTTGAAACACTCTTTTTGTAGAATCTGCAAGTGGTTATTTGGAGTGCTTTGAAGCCTTCATTGGAAACGGTAATATCTTCAAATAAAAACTAGACAGAAGCATTCTCAGAAACTACCTTGTAATGTGTACTTTCAACTCACCAAATTGAGCATTTCTTTTGATAGAGCAGTTTTGAATCTCACTTTTTGTAGAATCTGCCAGTGGATATTTGGAGTGCTTTGAGGCCTACATTAGGAAAGGAAATATCTTCACATAAAATCTAGAGAGATGCATTCTTGGGAACTTCTTTGAGATGTGTTCATTCAACTCACAGGGTTGAACCTTCCTTTTTATAGAGCAGTTTTGAAACACACTTTTTGTAGAATCTGCATTTGGCTATTTGGAGAGATATGAAGCCTTCGTTGGAAACGGGAATTTCTTCAAATAAAGAAGAGACAGAAGCATTCCCAGAAACTGTTTTGTGATGTGTACATTCAACTCACAGAGTTGAACCTTTCTTTTGATAGATCAGTTTTGAAACACTCTTTTTGCAGCATCTTCACATGGTTGCTTGTAGTGCTTTGAGAGCTGTGGTGGAAAAGGAAATATCTTCAAATAAAAACTACACAGAAGTATTCTCAGAAATTTCTTTGTTATGTGCACATTCAAATCACAGAGTTGAACACGCCTTTTCATAGAGCAGTTGTGAAACTCTTTTTGAAGGACCTGCAAGTGGATATTAGGACCGATTTGAGGCCTTCATTGGAAATGGGAATGTCTTCACATAAAACTAGACAGAACCATTCTCAGAAACTTCTTTGTGATGTGTGAATTCAATTCACATTGTTGTACATAACTTTTCATAGAGCAGTTTTGATACACTCTTTTTGTAGAATCTGCAAGTGGATATTTAGATGACTTTGAGGCCTTCATTGGAAAAGGGAATATCTGCAGATGAAAACTTGACAGAAGCATTCTCAGAAACTTCTTTGTGATGTGTGCATTCAACTCACAGAGTTGAAGCTTCCTTTTGATAGAGCAGTTTTGAAACACTCTTTTTGTCGAATCAGCACGGGATATTTTGACCGTTTTGAGGCTTTCGATTTAAACGGGAATACCTTCACATAAAAACTAGAGAGAAGCATTCTTAGAAACATCTTTGTGATGTGTGTATTCAACTCACAGAGTTGAACATTTATTTTGATAGAGCAATTTTGTAACACATTTTTGGTAGAATCTGCAAGAGGACATTTCGAGCCCTTTGAGACCTTTGGTACAAAAGGAAATATCTTCACATAAATACTAGACAGAAGCATTGTCAGAAACTTTTTTGTGATGTGTGCATTCAAACTCACAGTGATGAGCCTTCCTTTTGATAGAGCAGCTTTGAAAGACTCTTATTGTAGAATCTCCAAGTGGATATTTGGAGCTCTTTGAATCCTTCATTGGAAACGGGAATATCTTCAAATAAAAACTAGACAGAAGCATTCTCCAAAACTACTTTGAGATGTACGCTTTCAATTCATGGAGTTGAGCCTTTCTTTTGATAGAGTAGTTTTGAAAAATCTTTTTGTAGAATCTGCAAGTGGATATTTGGACCGCTTTGAGGCTTTTGCTGGAAACGGAATAATTTCACACAGAAACTAGACAGAAGCATTCTCAGAAACTACTTTGTGATGTGTGCATTCAACTCACATATTTGACCCTTCCTTTTGATAGAGCAGTTTTCTAACACGCTTTTTGTAGAATCTGCAAGTGGATATTTGGAGTGCCTTGAAGCCTATGGTAGAAAAGAAAATGTCTTCACATAAAAATTGGACAGCAACATTCTCAGAAACTTCCTTATGATGTGTGCATTCCACTAACAGAGTTGTACCTCTCCTTTGAGAGAGCACTTTTGAAACAGTCTATTTGTAGAATCTGCAAATGGACATTTCTAGCAATTTGAGAGCTATGTTGTAATTGGAAATATCTTCATATAAAAACTAGGCAGAAGCATTCTCAGAGACTTATTTGTGATGTGTGCATTCAACTCACAGAGGTGAATATAACTTTTCATAGAGCAGTTTCAGAGCACTCTTTTTGTAGAATCTCCAAGTGAATATTTGGACCACTGGGAGGCCTTTGTTGGAAACTGGAATATCTTCACATGACAACTAGACAGAAGCATCCTCAGAAACTTCTTTGTGATGTGTGCAGTCAACTCACAGAGTTGAACCTTCCTTTTGATGGAGCAGTTTTGAAATACTCTTTTTATAGAATCCACAAGTGGATATTTGGAGCACTTTGAAGCCTTCGTTGAAAACGGAAATATCTTCAAATAAAAACTAGACAGAAGCACTCTCAGAAACCACTTTTTGATGAGTGCATTTATCTCACAAAGTTGAAACTTCTTTTAATAGAAAAGTTTTGAAACACTCGTTTTGTAGAATCTGCTAGGGGACATTTGTAGAGTTTTGAGGGCTATGTTGGAAAAGGAAATATCTTCAAATAAAAACTAGATAGAAGCATTCTCAAAAACTAATTTGTGATGATAGCATTTAACTCACAGAGTTGAAAATACCTTTTCATACAGCTGTTGTGAAACACTCTTTTTGAAGATCCTGCAAACAGATAATTTGAACGCTGTGAGTCCTTCATTGGAAACTGGAATACCTTCACATAAAAACTAGACAGAAGCATTTTCAGAAACTTCTTTGTGATGTGTGCATTCAACTCACAGAGATGAACATTCCTTTTTATAGAGCAGTTTTGAGACACTCTTTTTGTAGAATCTGAAAGAGGACATTTCTTGGACTTTGAGGGTATGTTGGAACAGTAAATACCTTCAAATAAAAACTAGAAAGAAGCATTCTCAGAATGTACTTTGTGATGCGTGCATTCAACTCACCGAGTTGAACATAACTTTTCATAGAGCAGTTTTGAAACCCTCTTTTCGTAGAATATGCAAGTGGATATTTAGACTGCTTTGAGGTCTTCATTGGAAACGGGAATATCTTCACATAAAAACTAGACAGACACATTCTCAGAAACTTCTTTGTGATGTGTGCATTCAACTCACAAGTTCAACATAACTTTTCATAGAGCAGTTTTGAAATACTCTTTTTGTAGAATCTGCAAGGGGATATTTGGACCGATTTGAGGCCTTTGTTGCAAACGGGATTATCTTAACATAAAAATTAGACAGAAGCATTCTCAGAAACTTCTTTGTGCTGTGTGCATTCAACTTATGAAGTTTAACCTTACTTTTATTAGAGCACTTTTGAAACTTTTTTTGTGGAATGTGCAAGTAAACAATTGGAGAACCTTGAGGCCTTTGGTGGAAAAGGAAAAGTCTTCACATGAAAACTAGACAGAAACATTCTCTGAAACTTCTCTGTGATGTGTGCCTTCAACACACAGAGTTGAACCTTCCTTTTGATAGGGTAGTTTTGAAAAACTTTTTTCGTAGAATCTGCGAGTTTACATTTGGAGCATTTTGAGGCCTTCGGTGGAAAAGGAAATATCTTCACATAAAAAGTAGACAGAAGCACTCTCAGAAACTTCTTTGTGATGTTTCCATTCAACTCACAGAGTTGAAACTTCCTTTTGATAGAGCAGTTTTGAAAAACTCTTTTTGTAGGATCTGCAAGTGGATATTTGGAGCGTTTTGAAGCCTATGGTAGAAAAGGATATATCTTCACATAAAAACTAGACAAAACATTCTCAGAAACTTCTTTGTGATGTGTGCATTCACCTGACAGAGTTGAAACTTCCTTTTGTTAGAGCAGTTTTGAAACACTCCTTTTGTAGAATCTGCAAGTGTATATTTGGAGTGCTTTGAAGCATTCATTGGAAACGGGAATATTTTCAAATAAAATCTAGACAGAAGCATTCTTAGAAACAACTTTGTGATGTGTCCATTCAACTCACAGAGTTGAACCTTCCTTTTGATAGAGCAGTTTTGAAACACTCCTTTTGTAGAATCTGCAAGTGTATATTTGGAGTGCTTTGAAGCATTCGTTGGAAACGGGAATATTTTCAAATAAAATCTAGACAGAGGCATTCTTAGAAACAACTTTGTGATGTGTGCATTCAACTCTCAGAGCCGAAATTTTTTGTTGATAGAACAGATTTGAAACACTCTTTTTGTAGAATCCCAAAGAGGACATTTGTAGCACTTTGAGGGCTATAGTGGAAAAAGGAATATATTAAAATTAAAACTAGACAGAAGCATTTTCAAAACTTCTTTTTGATGTTTGCATTCAAGTCACCGTGTTGAACACACCTTTTCATAGAGCAGTTGCGAAACACTGTTTTTGAAGACACTGCAAGTGGCTATTTGGACTGATTTGAGGCCTTCATTGGAAACGGGAATATCTTCATATAAAAAGTAGGCAGAAGCATTCTCCGAAACTTCTTTCTGATGTGTGCATTCAACTCACATAGTTGAACATTCTTTTTGATACAGCAGTTTTGAAACACTCTTTTTGTAGGATCTGCATGGGGATATATGGACTGTTGTGAGGCCTTCCTTGGAAACAAGAATAACTTCACATAAAAACTAGACAGAAGCTTTCTCAGAAACTTCTTCGTGACGTGTGCATTCAACTCACAAAGTTGAACCATTCTTATGATAGAGAAGTTTTGAAAACTCTTTTTGTAGAATCTGCAACTGGATATTTTGACCGCTTTGAGGCTTTTGTTGGAAATGGGAATATCTTCACATAAATACTAGACAGAAGCATTCTTAGAAACTACTTTGTGATGTGAGCATTAAACTCACAGAGTTGAACCTTCCTTTTGATGGAGCAGTTTTCTAACACTGTTGTACAATCTGCAAGTGGATATTTGAAGCACTGTGAAGCCTACGATAGAAAAGAAAATAACTTCACATAAAAACTAGACAGAAGTATTCTCAGAAACTTCTTTGTGAGGTGTGCATTCCACTCACAGAGTTGAACCTTTCCTTTGATAGAGCAGTTTTGAAATACTCTTTTCGTAGAATCTGCAAATGGACATTTCTAGTGCTTTGAGTGCTATGTTCTAAATAGAAATATCTTTTAAAAAACTAGACAAAAGCATTCACAGAAACTTTTTTGTGATGTGGGCATTCAACTCACAGAGTTGAACATACCTTTTCATAGAGCAGTTATGAAACACTCTTTTTGAAGAGCCTGCAGGTGGATATTTGGACCAATTTGAGTCCTTCGTTGGAAGCGGGAATATCTTCACATGAAAACCAGACAGAAACATTCTCAGAAACATCTTTGTGATGTGTGCATTCAACTCACAGTGTTTAACATAACGTTTCATAGAGAAGTTTTGAAACACTCTTTTTGTAGAATCTATAAGTGGATATTTGGACCTCTTTGAGGCCTTTGTTGGAAACGGGAATATCTTCACATAAAAACTAGACAGAAGCATTCTCAGAAACTTCTTTGTGATGTGTACATTCGACTAACAGAGTTGAACATAGCTTTTCATAGAGCAGTTTTGAGACACTCTTTTTGTAGAATCTGTAAGTGGATATTGGGACCACTTAGAGGCCTGTTTTGGAAACGGGAATATCTTCACATAAAAATTAGACAGAAGCATTCTCAGAAACGTCTTTTTGATATGTGCATTCAACTCACAGGTTTGAACAAAACTTTTCATAGAGCAGTTTTGAATCAATATTTTTGTAGAATCTGCAGGGGGATATTTGTACCATTTTGAGGCCTTTGTTGGAAATGGGAATATCTTCACATAAAAACTAGACAGAAGCATTCTCAGAAACGTCTTTGTGATGTGTGCATTCAACTCACAGAGTTGAACCTTCCTTTTGATAGAGCAGTTTTGAAACACTCTTTTTGTAGAATCTGCAACTGGATATTTTGAGTGCTTTAAGGCCTTTGATAGAATAGGATATATCTTCACATAAAAACCAGACAGAAGCATTATCAGAAACTTCTTTGTGATGTGTGCATTCAAATCACAGATTTGAACCTTCTTTTGATAGAGCAGTTTTGAAACACTCTTTTTGCCGAATCTACAAGTGGACATTTGTAGTGATTTGAGGGCTGTGGTGGAAAGGGAAATATCTACAAATATAAACTAGACAGAAGCATTCTCAGAAACTTCTTTGTGATGTGTGTGTTCAACTCACAGAGTTGAAGATACCTTTTCATAGAACAGTTGTGAAACACTCTTTTTGAAGAACCTGCAAGTGGATATTTGTACTCATTTGAGGTCTAGGTTGGAAACGAGAATATCTTCACATAAAAATAGACAGAAACATTCTCAGAAAATACTTTGTGATATGTGCATTCAACTCACAGAATTGAACACAACTTTTCCTAGAGCAGTTTTGAAACACTCTTTTTGTAGGATCTGCAAGTGGATATTTGGATCGCTTTGAGGCCTTCGTTGGAAACGGGAGTTTCTTCACATAAAAACTAGACAGATCCATTCTCAGAAACATCTTTGTGATGTGTGCATTCAACTGACAGTGTTGAACCTTCCTTTTGATAGAGCAGTTTTGAAAACCCCATTTGTAGAATCTGCAAGTGAGTATTTAGAGTGCTTTGAATTCTTCGTTGGAAACCAGAATATCTTCAAATAAAAACTAGACATAAGCAGTCTCAGAAACTACTTTGTGATGTGTGCATTCAACTCACAGAGTTGAAACTTTCTTTTGATAGAGCAGTTTTGAAACACTATTTTATTAAAATCTGCAAGTGGATATTTGGAGTGCATTAAATCCTTCATTGGAAACGGAAATATCTCCAAATAAAACTAGTCAGAAGCCTTCTCAGAATCTGTTTTGTGATGTATCCATTCAACTCACACAGTTGAACCTTTCTTTTGAGAGAGCAGTTTTGGAACACTCTTTTTGTAGAATCTGCAAGTGGACCTTTGTAGCGCTTTGAGGGTTATGGCAGAAAAGGAAATATCTTCAAATAAAAACTAGACAGAAGAATTCTCAGAAACTACTTGGTGATGTTTGCATTCAACACACAGCGTTGAACATACCTTTTCTTAGAGCAGTTGTGAAACGCTCTTTTTGAAGAATCTGCAAGTGGATATTTGGACTGATTTGTGGCCTTCATTGGAAACAGGAATATCTTCACATAAAAACTAGACAGAAGCATTCTCGGAAACTTCTTTGTGATGTGTGCATTCAACTCGCAGAGTTGAACATTCCTTTTGATTCAGCAGTTTTGAAACACTCTTTGTAGAACCTGCAGGTGGATATTTGCACCGTTTTGAGGCCTTAATTAGAAACGGGAAAATCTTCACTTAAATATTAGACAGGATGATTCTGAGAAACTTCCTTGTTGTGTGTTCATTCTACTCACAGAGTTGAACTTTTCTTTTGATAGGGCAGTTTTGAAACCCTTTTTTTGTAGAATCTGCAAGTAGACATTTGGAGTGCTTTGAGGACTTCTGTGGAAAATAAAATATCTTCATATAAAAACTAGACAGAAGCATTCTCAGAAACTTCTTTGTGATGTGTGCATTCAAATCACAGAGTTGAACCTTCATTTTGATAGAGCAGTTTTTAAACACTCTTTTTGTAGAATCTCAAAGTGGATATTTGTAGCACTTTGAAGACTTCATTGGAAACGGGAATATCTTCAAATAAAAACTAGACAGAAACATTCTCAGGAACTACTTTGTGATGTGTGCATTCAACTGACAGCATTGAACATTTCTTTTGATAGAACAGTTTTAAAACACTCTTATTTTAGAATCTGAAAGGGACATTTGAAGCACTTTGTGGGCTATGGTGGAAAAGGAAATAACTTCAAATAAAAACTAGAGAGAAGCATTCTCAGAAGTTTCTTTGTGATGTGTGCATTCAAATCACGAAGTTGAGCATATCTTTTCCAAGAGCAGTTTTGAAACACTCTTTTTGGAGAATCTGCAAGTGGATATTTGGACCGCTTTGAGGTCTTCATGGAAAAGGGACTATCTTCATATAAAAACTGGACAGAAGCATTCTCAGAAACTTCTTTGTGATGTTTGTATTCAACTCACAGTATTGAACCTTCCTTTTCAGAGAGCTGTTTTGAATCACTCTTTTTAAAAATCTGCAAGGGGATATTTGACCGATTTGAGGCCTCTTTATAAAAATTATGAGACCTTCGTTAGAAACGGGATTATCTTCACATGAAAACTAGACAGAAGCATTTTCAGAAACTTCTTTGGGATGTGTTCATTGAACACACGGAGTTGCACCTTCCTTTAGATAGGGCAGTTTTGAAACACTCTTTTTGGAGAATCTCCAAGGTGATATTTGGAACTTTTTAAGGCATTGGTTATAAACGGGAATATCTTCCCATAAAAACTAGGCAGAAGCAGACTCAAAAACTTCTTTGTGATGGGCGAATTCAACTCACAGAGTTGAACCTTCCGTTTCATAGAGCAGTTTTGAAATATTTGTAGAATCGGAAAGTGGACATTTGAAGCACTTTGAAGATTTGGTTGGAAACAGGAATGTCTTCAAATAAAAACTAGATAGAAGAAGTCTCAGAAAACTCTATGCTATGTGTGCATTCAAATCACAGAGTTCAACCTTTCTTTTGATAGAGTAGTTTTGAAACACTCTTTTTGTGGATTCTGCAAGTGGACATTTGTAGCGCTATGAGGGCTACAGTGGAAAAGGGAATAACTTCAAAAAAAAAAACTATACAAAAGCCTTCTCAGAAACTACTTTGTGATGCGTGCATTGCACTCACAGATTTGAATATAATTTTTCATAGAGCAGTTGTGAAACACTCTTTTTGTAGAATCTGCAGGTGGAAATTTGGACTGCTTTGAGGCCTTCGTTGGAAACGGGAATATCTTCACATGAAAACTAGACAGAAACATTCTCAGAAACTTCTTTGTGATGTATGCATTCAACTCACAGAGTTAAACTTTCCATTTGGTAGACTAGTTTTAAAACACTCTTTTTGTAGAATATGCTGGTGGATATTTGGAGTGCTTTGAGGACTATGGTAGGAAAGGAAATATCTTAACAAAAAAACTAGGCAGAAGCATTCTCAGAAACTTCTTTGTGATGTGGGCATTCAACTCACCGGGTTGAATCTTCCTTTTGATAGAGCAGTTTTGAAACACTCTTTTTGTGGAATCTGCAAGTGGATATTTGGAGCGCTTTGAAGCCTTCATTGGAAAAGGGAATATCTTCAAATAAGAACTAGACAGAAGCATTCTCAAAAAGTACTTTGTGATGTGTGCATTCAACTCACAGAATTGAGCCTTCCTTTTGATAGAGCAGTTTTGAAAAACTCTTTTTGTGGAATCTGCAAGTGGATATTTGGATCGCTTTGAGACCTATGGTAGAAAAGGAAATACCTTCACATAAAACCTAGACAGAAGCATTCTCAGAAACTTCTTTGTGATGTTTTCATTCAACTGACAGAATTGAATATACCTTTTCTTAGAGCAGTTGTGAAACACTCTTTTTGAAGAACGTGGAAGTGGATATTTGGACCAATTTCAGGCCTAGGTTGGAAACAGAAATATCTTCACATAAAACTAGACAGAAACATTCTCTGAAAAATGTCTGTGATGTGTGCATTCAACTCACGGAGTTGTGCACAACTTTTCATAGAGTTGTTTTGAAGCACTCTTTTTGTTGAATCTGCAAGTGCATATTTGAACCACTTTGAGGCCTTCGTTTGAAGCGGGAGTTTCCTCTCATAAAAAATAGACAGAAGCATTGTTAGAAACTTCTTTATGTTGTGTGCATTCAACTCACGGAGTTCAACGTTCCTTTTGATAGAGCAGTTTTGAAAACCCCATTTGTACAATGTGCAAGTGGATATTTGGAGTGCTTTGAAGACTTTGTTGGAAACGGGAATATCGTCACATAAAAACTTGACAGAAGCATTCTCAGAAACAACATTGTGATGTGTGCGTTCATCTCACAGAGTTGAAACTTCCTTTTGATAGAGCAGTTATGAAACACTCTTTTTGTAGAATCTGCAAAGAGATGTTTGCACCATTTTTAGGCCTTCATTGGAAACGAGTATATCTTCACATAAAAACTAGACGGAAGCATTCTCAGAAACTTCTCTGTGATATGTGCATTCTACTCACAGAGTGGAACATAACCTTTCATAGAGCAGTTTTGAAACACTATTTTTGTAGAATCTGCAAGTGGATATTTGGACCGCTTTGAGGCCTTTGTTGAAAACGGGAATACCTTCACATAAAAACTAGACAGAAGCATTCTCAGAATCGACTTTGTGATGTGTGCATTCAACTTACAGAGTTGAACCTTCCTTTTGAAAGAGCAGTTTTGAAACATTCTTTTTGTAGAATCTTCATGGGGATATGTGGACCGATTTGAGGCATTCATTGGCAACGGGAATATCTTCACATAAAAACTAGATAGAAGCATGCTAAGAAACTACTTTCTGATGTGTGCATTCTACTCACAGAGTTGAACTTTCATTTTGATAGAGAAGTTTTGAAACACTTTTATTGCAGAATCTGCAAGTGGACATTTGGAGTGCTTTGAAGCCTTCAGTGGAAAAGGAAATATCTTCACAGAATAACTAGACGGAAGGATTCACAGAAACTTCTTCATGATGTGTGCATTCAACTCACAGAGTTGAACCTTCTTTTTGATAGGGCAGTTTTGAAACACGCTTTTTGTAGGATCTGCAATGGGATATTTGGAGCGCTTATATGCCTTTGTAGATAACGGGAATATCTTCAAATAAAAACTAGACAGAAGTATTCTCAGAAACTACTGTGTGATGTGTGCATTCAACTCACAGAGCTGAACATTGCTTTTGATAGAGCAATTTTGAAACACTCTTTTTGTAGAATATGCATGTGTACATTTGTAGCACTTTGAGGGCTATGGTGGAAAAGGAAATATCTTCAAATAAAAAAGAGACAGAAGCTTTCTCGAAACTTCTTTGTGATGTGTGCATTCAGCTCACAGAGTCAAACATTCCTTTTCATAGAACAGTTGTGATACAATCTTTTTGAAGAACTTGCAAGTGGATATTTGGACCGACTTGAGGCCCTCATTGGAAACGGGAATATCTTCCCATAAAAATTAGACAGAAGCATTCTCAGTAATTTCTTTGTGATGTGTGCATTCAACTCCCAGATTTGAACGTAACTTTTCATAGAGCAGTTTTTTGCCACTCTGTTTGTAGAATCTGGAATTGGAAAGTTAGGCCGCTTTGAGTCCTTCGTTGGAAACTGGAATATTTTCACATAAAAACTAGACAGTCGCATTCTCAGAAAATTTTTTGTGACGTGTGCATTCAACTCACAGATTTGAGCCTTCCTCTTTGATAGAGGATTGTTGAAACACTCTTTTTGTAGAATCTGCAAGTGGATATTTGGAGCACTTTGAGACCTATGATTGAAAAGGAAATGTCTTCAAATAAAAACTAGACAGAAGTGTTCTCAGAAACTTTTTTGTGATGTGTGCATTCAACTCAGAGAGTTGAAATTTCCTTTTGATAGAGCAGCTTTGAAACACTCTCTTTGTAGAATCTGCAAGTGAATATTTGGAGTGCTTTGAAGACTTCATTGAAAACGGGAATATCTTCAAGTAAAAACTAGAGAGAAGCATTCTCAGAAACTACTTTGTGATGTGTACATTCAACTCACAGAGTTGAACTTTTCTTTTGATAGAGCAGTTTTGAAACACTTTTTTTTCAGAATCTGCATGTGGACATTTATAGCATTTTGAGGGCTATGGTGGGAAAGGAAATATCATCAAATAAAAACTAGATAGCAGCATTCTCAGAAACTTCTTTGTAATGTGTGCATTAAACTGACAGAGTTGAACATTCCTTTTCATAGAGCATTTGAGAAAAACTCTTCTTGAAGGAACTGCAAGGGTATATTTGGACGGATTTGAGGCCCTCGTTGGAAACGGGAATATCTTCACATAAAATCTAAACAGAAACATTCTCAGAAACTCCTTTGTCATGTGTGAATTCAACTCATAGGGTTGAACATACGTTTTCATAGAGCAGTTGTGAAATACGCTTTTTGAAGGACCTGCAAGTGGATATTTGGACCTGATTTGTGGTCTTCATTGGAAACGGGATTATCTTCATCTAAAAACTAGACAGAAGCATTCTCAGAAACTTCTTTGGGATGTGTGCATTCAAATCACAATGTTGAACCTTTCTTTTGATAGAGCAGTTTTGAAACACTCCTTTGTAGATTCTGCAAGTGGACATTTGTAGCCCTTTGTGGGCTTTGGTGCATAAGGAAATATCTTGAAATAAAAACTAGGCAGAAGCATTCTCAGAAACTTCATTTTGATGTTTGCATACAACTCACAGCGTTGAACATACCTCTTCATAGAGCAGTCGTGAAACACCCTTTTAGAAGAAACTGCAAGTGGATATTTGGATCCTTTTGAGGCCTTCGTTGGAAATGGGAATATCTTCACATAAAAACTAGACAGAAGCATTCTCAGAAACTTCTTTGTGATGTGTGCATTCAACTGACAGAGCTGAACTTTCCTTTTGATAGAGCAGTTTTGAAACACTCTTTTTAGAATCTGCAAGTGGATATTTGGACCACTTTGAGACCCTTCATTGTAAATGGGAATATCTTCAAATAAAAACTAGACAGAAGCATTTTCAGAAACTTCTTTGTGATGTGTGCATTCAAATTACAGAGTTGAACCTTCCGTTTGATAGAACCTTTTGAAAAACTCTTTTTGTAAAATCTGCAAGTGGATATTTGGACTGCTTTGAAGCCATCATTGGGAATATCCTCACATAAAAACTCGACAGAATCATTCTCAAAAACTTTTTTGTGATGTGTAAATTCAACTAACGGAGTTCAACTTTCCTTTTGATAGAGCAGTTTTGAAACACTCTTTTTGTAGGATGTGCAAGTGGATATTTGCACCGTTTTTGAGGCCTTCGTTGGAAAGGGGAATATCTTCATGTAAAAACTACAGAGAAGCCTTCTCTGAAATTTCTTTGTGATATGCACATTCAACTCGCAGAGTTGAACCTTCCCTTTGATAGAGCAGTTTTGAAACCCTCTTTCTGTAGAATCTGCAAGTGGACATTTGTAGCTCTTTGAGGCCTTCCTTGGAAAAGGATATATCTTCATATAAAAACTATACAGAAGAATTCTCAGAAACTTCTTTGTGATGTTTGCATTCAACTCACAGAGTTGAACATAACTTTTCATAGAGCAGTTTTGAAATTCTGTTTTTGTAGAATCTGCAAGTGGAAATTTGAAGCCCTTTGAAGCCCTCATTGGAAACGGAAATATCTTGGAATAAAAACTAGACAGAAGCATTGTTAGAAACTACTTTGTGATGTGTGCATTCAACTCAGAGAGTTGAACATTTCTTTTGATAGAGCAGTTTTTAAACCCTCTTTTTGTACAATCTGAAAATGTACATTTGTAGTGCTTTGAGGGCTATGGTGGAAAAGGTAATATCTTCTTATAAAAACTAGACAGAAGCATTCTCAGAAACTTATTTGTTATGTTTGCATTCAAGTCACAAAGTTGAACATACCTATTCATAGAGAAGTTGTGAAACACTCTTTTTGTAGGATCTGCAAGTGGATTTGGACCGCTTTGAGGCCTTCATTGGATATGTGATTATCTTCACATAAAACTAAACAGAAGCATTCTCAGAAAATTCTTTGTGATGTGTGCTTTCAACTCACAGAGTTGAACATAACTTTTCATTGAGCAGTTTTGAAACACTCCTTTTGTAGAATATGCAAGTGGACTTTTGAAGCGCTTTGAGGCCTTCAGTGGAAAGGGAATTATCTTCACATAAAATCTGGTCAGAAGATTTCTCAGAAACTGCTTTTTGATGTGCACATTCAACTCACAGTGTTGTAACTTTCTTTTAATGGAGCAGTTTTGAAACACTCTTTTTGTAGAAACTGCAAGTGGATATTTGGTGCTCTTTGACCTCTATGATGGAAAAGGAAATATCTTCACATAAAAACAACACAGAAGTATTCTGAGAAACTTCTTTGGGATGTTTGCATTCAACTCAAAGAATTGAGCCTATCTTTTTATTGAGCAGTTTTGAATCTCCCTTTTTGCAGAATCTGCAAGTGGGTGTTTGGAGAGCTCTGAATCTTACTGTGGAAAAGGAAATATCTTCACATAAATACTACACAGAAGCATTCTGTAAACTTCTTTGTGAGCTGTGTGTTCAACTCATAGAGTTGAACTTATCTTCTCATTGAGAAGTTTTGAATCTCTCATTTTGTAGAATCTGCAAGTGGATATTTGGAGCCCTTTGCGTAATATGGTGGAAAAGGAAATATCTTCAAATAAAAACTACATAGAAACAATCAGAGAAACTACTTTGTGATGTGTGCATTCAGCTAACTGTGTTGAACCTGTCTTTTGATTGAGTAGTTTTGAATCTCTCTTTTTGCAGAATCTGCAGGTGGATATTTGGAGCCCTTTGAGGCTTATAGTGGAAAAGCAAATATCTTCACATAAAAATTACACAGAATGATTCTGAGAAACTTCTTTGTGATGCATGCATTCAACTCCCAGAGTTGAACACATCTTTAGATTGAGCAGTTTTTAATCTGTCTCTTCCAGAATCTGCAAGTAGATAATTTTAGCCCTTTGTGGCCTATGGTGGAAAAGGAAATATCTTCAAATAAAAACTACACAGAAACTTTCGGAGAAACTTCATTGTGATATGTGCATTCATCTCACAGGGTTGAAGCTAACTTATGCTTGAGCAGTTTTGAAACAGTCTTTTTGTGCAGTCTGCAAGTGGATATTTAGAGCGCTATGAGGCCCACCGTGAAAAAATAAATATCTTCAGACAAAAACTACACAGAAGAATTCTGAGAAACTTCTTGGGATGCGTGCATTCATTTCACAGAGTTGAAACTTTCTTTTGATTGAGCAGTTTTGGAACACTCTTTTTGAAGAAGCTGCAAGTGAATATTTGCAGTCCTTTGTTGCCTATGGTGGAAAAGGAAATCTCTTCACATGAAAACTGCACAGAAGCATTCTGATAAACTTCTTTGTGATGTGTGCATTCATCTCACAGAATTGAAACTTTCTTTTGATTGAGCAGTTTTGACACACTCTTTTCGTAGAATCTGCAAGTGGATAATTGAAGCCCTTTGAGGCCCACTGTGGAATAGGAAATATCTTCACATAAAACCTACTCAGAAGCATTTTGAGAAACTTCTTTGTGATGTTTGCATTCAACTCACAGAGTTGAATCTATCTTTTGATGGAGCAGTTTAGAATCTCTCTTTTTGTAGAATCTGCAAGTGGATATTTAGAGCACTTTGTGCCCTGTGATGGAAAAGGAAATAACTTCAAATTAAAACTACACAGAAGCATTCTCAGAAATTTCTTTGAAATGTGTGCATTCAATTCACAGAGTTGAACTTATCTTCTTATTGAGCAGTTTTGAATCTCTCTTTTTGAAGGATCTACAAGTGGATATTTGGAGCCCTTTGCGACCTATTGTGGAAAAGGAAATATCTTCAAATGAAAACTGCTCAGAAGCATTCTAAGAAACTTTTCGTGATGTGTGCATTCAACTCAATGAGTTGTGCCTACCTTTCTATTGAGCCGTTTGGATTTCTCTGTTCATAGAATCTGCAAGTGGATATTTGGAGCACTGTGACTCCTACTGTGGAAAATAAAATACTTTCAAATAAAACCACACAGAAGCATTCTGAGAAACTTCTTTATGATGTGTGTATTCAACTCACAGAGTTGAACCAATCTTTTGATTGAGAAGTATTGAATCTCTCTTTTTGGAGAATCTGCAAGTGGATGTTTGGAGAGCTTTGAGGCTTTGTGGAAAAGGAAATATATTCACATAAAAACTACACAGAAACATTCTGAGAAACTTCTTTGCAAGGTGAACATTCAAATCACACAGTTGATCTTATCTTCCCATTGAGTAGTTTTGAATCTCTCTTTTTGGAGAATCTGCAAGTGGATATTTGGAGCCCTTTGTGCCGCATGGTGGAAAAGGAAATATCTTCAAATAAAAAGTACAGAAAATCATTCAGAGAAACTTCCTTGTGATGTATGCATTGAACTCATAGAGCTGAACCTGTCTTTTGATTTAGCCATTTTGAATCACTAACTTCGCATATTTGCAAGTGGATATTTGGAGACATTTGAGGCCTAATGTGGAAAAGCAAATATCTTCTCATAAAAACTACACAGAAGCATTCAGAAAAACTTCTTTGGGATGTGTGCAATCAACTCACAGAATTGAACCTTTCCTTTGATTGAGCAGTTTTGAATCTCTCTTTTGCAGAATCTCCAAGAGGATATTTGGAGCCCTTTGTGGCCTATGGTGGAAATGGTTATACCTTCAAATAAAAACTGCACAGAAACATTCTGAGAATCTTTTTGAGGAGTGCACTCATCTCACAGGGTTGAACTGATTTTATCATTGAGAAGTTTTGAAACACTCTTTTTGTAGAATCTGCAAGTGAATATTTGGAGCCCTTTGAGGCCTACCGTGGAAAACCAAATATCTTCAGATAAAAACAACACAGAAGCATTCTGAAAAACCTCTTTGTGATGTGTGCATTCAACTCACTGAGTTGAAACTCTGTTTTGATTGAGCAGTTTTGAAACAATCTTTTTCTAGAATCTGCAAGTGGATAATTTGAGCCCTATGAGGCCTATTGTGGAAAAGGAAATATCTTCAGGTAAAAACTATTCAGAAGCATTCTAAGAAACTTCTTTCTGATGTGTGCATTTAACTTACAGAGTTGAATCTATCTTTTGGTTGAGCATTTTAGAATCTCTCTTTTTGTAGAATCTGCACATGGATATTTGGAGCCCTTTGGACCCTATGGTGGAAAAGGAAATATCTTCAAATAAACGTTACACAGAAGCATGCAGAGAAACTTCTTTGTGATGTACGCATTCAACTCACAGACTTGAACCTATCTTTTGATTGAGCAGTTTTGAAAGTCTTTTTGCACAATCTGCAGGTGGATGTTTGGAGGGCTTTGAGGACTATTGTGGAAAAGGAAATATCTTCACATAAAAACTACACAGAAGCATTCTGAGAAACTTCTTTGTGAGGTGTGCATTCAACTCACACTGTTGAACTTATCTTCTCATTGAGCAGCTTTGAATCTCTCTTTTTGCATAATCTGCAGGTGGCTATTTGGAGCCCTTTGAGGCCTACTGTGGAAAAGCAAATATCTTCACATAAGAACTACACAGAAACATTTTGAGAAATTCTTTGGGATGTGTGCATTCAACTCACAGAGTTGAAACTATCTTTTGATAGAGTAGTTTTGAATCTCTCTTTTTGCAGAATCTGCAAGTGGATATTTTGTGCCCTTTGAGGCCTATTGTGGAAAAGTAAATATATTCACATAAAAACTGCACAGAAGCATTCTGAGAAACTTCTTTGTGATGTGTGCAGTCATCTCACATAGTTGAACCTTTCCTTTGTTAGAGCAGTTTTGATTCACTCTTTTTGTAGAATCTGCAAATGGATAGTTGGAGTCCTTTGAGGTGTAATGTCGAAAAAAAATCTTCACAAAAAAACTACACAGAAAGATTCTGGGAAACATCTGTGAGATGGGTGCATTCAACACACATAGTTGAACCTATCTTTTGATTGAGCAGTTTTGAATCTCTCTTTTTGTAGAATCTGTGAGTGGATATTTGGAGTGCTGTGAGATCTACTTTGGAAAATCAAATATGCTCATATAAAAACTACACACAAGCATTCTGATAAACTTCTTTGTGATGTGTGCATTCAACTCAAAGAGTTGAAACTACGTTTTGATTGAGCAGCTTTGAATTTCTCTTTTTGCAGAATCTGCAAGTGGATGTTTGGAGAGCTCCGAGGCCTGTTGTGGAAAAGGAAATATCTTCACATGAAAACTACACAGAATAATTTTGAGAAACTTCTTTGTGAGGTGTGCATTCAACTCACAGAGTTGAACTTATCTTCTCATTGAGCAGTTTTGAATCTATCTTGTTGTAAAGTCTGCAAGTGGATATATTGAGCCCTTTGAGCCCTATGCTGGAAAAGGAAATGTCTTCAAATAAAAACTACACAGAAGCATTCAGGGAAACTTCTTTGTGAGGTATGCATTCAACTCACAGTGTTGAACCTATCTTTTGATTGAGCAGTTGTGAATCTCTCTATTTGCAGAATCGGCAGGTGGATGTTTTGCGCCCTTTGAGGTCTACTGTGGAAAAGAAAATATCTTCACATAAAAACTATACTGAAGCCTTCTGAGAAACTTCTTTGGGATGTATGCATTAAATTCACAGAGTTGAACTTTCTTTTGACTGAGCAGTTTTAAATCTCCCTTTTTGCAGAATCTGCAAGTGGATATTTGGAGCCCTATGCACCCTACGGTGGAAAAGGAAATATCTTCATATAAAAACTACACAGAGACATTCTGAGAAAGTTCTTTGTGATTTGTGCATTCATCTCACAGGGTTGAACCTATCTGATGATTGAGCAGCTTTGAATCACTCTTTCTGTGGAATCTGCAAATGGATATTTGGAGGGCTTTGAGGCCAACCGTGGAAAAGCAAATATCTTCAGATAAAAATTACACAGAAGCACTCTGAGAAACTTTTGTGTCATGTGTGCATTCAACTCACAGAGTTGAACCTATCTTTTGATGGAGCAGTTTTGAATGTCTCTTTTTGCAGAATCTGCAAATGGATGTTTCGAGATCTTTGAGGATTGTGGTGTAAAAGGAAATATCTTCACATAAAAACTACACAGAAGCATTCTGAGAAACTTCTTTGTGAGGTCTGCATTCAACTCACAGAGTTGAACTTATCTTCTAATTGAGCAGTTTTGCATCTCTCATTTTGTAGAATCTGCATGTGGATATTTGGAGCCCATTGTGACCTATGGTGGAAAAGGAAATATGTTCAAATAAAAACTACACAGAAGAATTCAGAGAAACTTCTTTGTTATGTACGCATTCAACTAACAGGGCTGAACCCATCTTTTCATTGAGCAGTTTTGAATCTCTCTTTTTGTAGAATCGGCAAGTGGATTTTTGGAGACCTTGGCGCCCCATAGTGGAAAAGGAAATATCTTCAAATAAAAACTACACAGTACTATTTAGAGAAACTTCTTTGTGATGTATGCAATCAACTCTCAGAGTTGAACCTATCTTTTGATAGAGCGGTTTTGAATCTCTCCTTTTGCAGAATATGCAGGTGGATATTTGGAGCCTTTTGAGGCCTACAGTGGAAAAGCAAATCTCTTCACATAAAAACTACACAGAAGCATTCTGAGAAACTACTTTGGGAAGTGTGCATTCAACTCACAGAGTTGAACCTATCTTTTGATTGAGCAGTTTTGAATCTCTCTATTTGCAGAATCTGGAAGAGGATATTTGGAGTCCATTGGGTCCCATGGTGGAAAAGAAAATATCTTCAATTAAAAACTACACAGAAACATTCAGAGAACCTTCTTTGTGATGTGTGCATTCATCTGATAGGGTTCAACCTATCTTATGATTGAGGAGTTTTGAAACACTCCTTTTACAGAATCTGCGAGTAGATAGATTTGGTGCGCTTTCCGGCCTATCTCAGAAAAGCAAAAACCTTTAGATAAAAACTACACAGAAGGATTCTGAGAAACTTCTTTGTGATGTGTGCATTCATCTCACAAAGTTGAACTTTTCTTTTGATTGAGGAGTTTTGAAACACTATTTTTGTAGAATCTGCAAGGGGATATTTGGAGCCCTTTGAGGTCTATTGTGGAAAAGGAAATATCTTCACATAAAAACTACACAGAAGCTGTCAGAGAAACTTTTTTGTGATGTGTGCATTCATCTCACAGAGTTGAACATTCCTTTTGATTCAGCTGTTTTGAAACACTCTTTTTGTAGAATCTACAAGTGGATAATTGGAGCCCTTTGCGCCCAATGGTGGAAAAGGAAATATCTTCAAATAAACCCAGAAACTTTTTCGTGATGTGTGTATTCAACTCACAGAGTTGAACCTATCTTTTGATTGAACAGTTTTGAATCTCACTTTTTGTAGAATCTGCAAGTGCATATTTGTATTCCTTTGTGCCGCATGGTGGGAAAGGAAATATCTTCAAATAAAAAGTACATAGAGCATTTTCAGAAACTTTTTCTTGATGTGTGAATTCAACTCACAGAGTTGAACCTATCTTTTGATTGACCAGTTTTGAATCTCTCTTATTGTAGAAACTGCAAGTGGATATTTGGACCTCTGTGAGGCCTACGGTGGAAAATCAAATATGTTCACATAGAAACTTCACAGAAGCATTGTGAGAAACTTCTTTGTGATGTCTGCATTCAACTCAGAGGATTGAGCCATCTTTTGATTGAGCAGTTTTGAATCTCTCTTTTTGAAGAATCTGAAGAACGTGCAAGTGGATGTTTGCAGAGCTTTGAGGCCTATTATGGAAAAGGAAATATCTTCACATAAAAACTACACAGAAGCATTCTGAGAAACTTCTTTGTGATGTGTGCACTCTTCTCACAGAGCTGAGAATTTATTTTGATTGAGCAGTTTTGAAACACTCTTTTTGTAGAATCTGCAAGTGGATAATTTGAGCCCTTTGAGCTTTACTGTGGAAAAGCAAATATTTTCAAATTAAAACTAACCAGAAACATTCTGAGAATCTTCTTTAGGATGTCTGCATTCAAATCACAGAGTTGAATCTATGCTTTGATTGAGCAGTTTTTAATCTCTCTTTTTGCAGAATCTGTTAGTGGATATTTGGAGGCCTTTGCAGCCTATGGTGGAAAAGGAAATATCTTCAAACAAAAACTACACAGAAATAGTCTCCGAAACTTCTTTGTGATGTGTGCATTCATCTCACAGGGTTGAACCTATCTTACGATTGAGCAGTTTTGAAACACTCTTTTTGTAAAATCTGCAAGTTGATATCCGGAGCGCTTTGAGGCTTACCGTGGAAAAACAAATATCTTCAGATAAAAACTACACATAAGCATTCAGGAAAACTCTTTGTGATGCGTGCATTCATTTCACAGAATTGAAACTTTCTTTTGATTCAGCAGTTTTGAAACACTGTTTTAGTAAAATCTGCAAGTGGATATTTGAAGCCTATTGAGGACTATTGTGGAAAAGGAAATATTTTCACATAAAAACTACACAGAAGCATTCTGAGAAACTTCTCATTGATGTGTGCATTCATCTCAGAGGGTTGAAACTTTGTTTTTATTGAGCCGTTTTTAAACACTCTTTTTCTAGTATTTGCAAGCGGATAATTGGAGCCCTTTGAGTCCTATTGTGGAAAAGGAAATATCTTACCATAAAAACTACTCAGAAGCGTTCTGAGGAACTTATTTGTGATGTATGCATTCAACTGACAGAGTTCAACATATCTTTTGATTGAGCAGTTTTGAATCACTCTTTTTTTAGAATCTGCAAGTGGATATTTGGAGCCCTTTGAGACCTATTGTGGAAAAGGAAATATCTTCACATAAAAACTACACAGAAGCAGTCAGAGAAACTTATTTGTGATGTGTGCATTGATCTCACAAGGTTGAACCTATTTCATGATTGAGCAGTTTTGAAACACTCTTTTTGTGGAATCTGTAAGTGGATATTTGGATCGCTTTCAGGCCTACTATGGAAAGGCAAATATCTTCAGCTAAAAACTACACAGAAGCATTCTGAGAAACTTCTCTGTGATGTGTGCATTCAATTCACATATTTGAACCTCTCTTTGAATGAGCTGTTTTGAATCTCTCTTTTTGCAAAATCTACAAGTGGATGTTTGGAGAGCTTTGAGACCTATTGTGGAAATGGAAATATCTTCACATAAAAACTACACAGAAGCATTCTGAGAAACTTCTTTGGGATGTGAGCACTCAACTCACAGAGTTGAACTTATCTTTTGATTGAGCAGTTTTGAATCTCTCTTTTTGCAGGATCTGCATGTGGATATTTGGAGCCGTTTGCGGCCTATGGTGGAAAAGGAAATTTCTTCAAATAAAAACTACTCAGAAGCATTCTGAGAAACTTCTTTGTGATGTGTATTCATCTCACAAGGTTGAACCCATCTTATGATTGAGCAGTTTTGAAACATTCTTTTTGTGGAGTCTGCAAGTGGGTATTTGGAGTGCTGTGAGGGCTTCTAGGGAAAATCAAATATGTTCACATAACAATTACACAGAAGCATTCTGAGAAACTTCTTTGTGATGTGTGCATTCAACTCACAGAATCGAACCTATCTTTTGATTGAGCAGTTATGAATCTCTCTTTTTGCAGAATCTGCAAGTGGGTGTATGGAGAGCTTTGAGGCCAATTGTTGAAAAGGAAATATCTTCACATACAAACTAAAAAGAAGCATTCTAAGAAACTTCTTTGTGAGGTGTGCATTCAACGCACAGAGTTGAACTTATCTTCACATTGAGCAGTTTCAAATCGCTCTATTTGTAGAATCTGCAAGTGGATATTTGGAGCGTTGTGAGGCCTGCTTTGGAAAATCAAACATGTTCACAGAAAGACTACACAGAAGCATTCTGAGAAACTTTTTCTGATGTGTTCATTCATCTCAAAGTGTTGAACCTATCGTTTGATTGAGCAGTTTTGAATCTCTCCTTTTGCAGAATCTGCAAGTGGATGTTTGGGGATCTTTGAGGCCTATTGTGTAAACGGAAATATCTTCAAAAAAAAAACTACATGGAAGCATTCTGAGAAACTCCTTTGTGAGGTGTCCATTCAACTCACAGAGTTAAACTTATCTTCTCATTGAGCAGTTTTGAGTCTCTCTTTTTGTGGAATATGCAAGTGGATATTTGGAGCCCTTTGCGCCCTATGGCGGAAAAGGAAATATCTTCAAATAAAAGCTACACAGAAGCATATAGAGAAACTATCTTGTGATGTGTGCTTTCGTTCCACAGAGTTGAACCTTTCTTTTGATTTAGCAGTTTTGAAACACTCTTTTTGTAGAATCTGCAAGTGGATAATTGGAGACCTTTGAAGCCTATTGCAGAAAAGGAAATATCTTCATATAAAAACTACTCAGAAGCATTCTGAGAAACTTCTTTGTGATGTGTAGATTCAACTCACAGAGTTGAACCTATGTTTTGATTGAGCAGTTTTGAATCTCTCTTTTTGTAGAATCTGCAAGTGGATATTTGGAGCGTTGTGAGGCCTACTGTAGAAAATCAAATATGCTCACATAAAAACTACACAGAAGCATTCTGAGAAACCTGTTTGTGATGTGTGCATTCAACTCACAGAGTTGAAACTTTCTTTTGATTGAGCAGTTTTGAATCTCTCTTTTTGCAGAATCTGCAAGTGGAAGTTTGGAGAGCTATGAGGCCTATTGTGGAAAAAGCTATATCTTCACATAAAAACCATACAGAAGCATTCTGAGAAAGCTCTTTGTGATGTGTGCATTCAGCTCACAGTGTTGAACTTATTTTCTCATTGAGCAGTTTCGAATCTCTCTTTTTGTAGAACCTACAAGTGGATATTTGGAGCCCTTTGTGCCCTATGGTGGAAAAGGTAATATCTTCAAATAAAATTGACACAGAAGTATTCAGAGAAACTTCTTTGTGATGTATGAATTCATCTCACAGAAGTGAACTTATGTTTTGATTGATGAGTTTTGAATCTCTCTTTTTGCAGAATTTGCAGTTGGATATTTGGAGCACTTTGAGGCCAATGGTGGAAAAGCAAACATCTTCACATGAATACTACACAGAAGCATTCTGAGAAACTATTTTGGGATGTGTGCATTCAACTCCCAGATTTGAAACTTTCTTTCATGGAGCAGTTTTGAATCTCTCTTTTTGCAGAATCTGCAAGTGGATATTTGGAGCCCTTTGCAGCCAATGGTGGAAAAGGAAATAATATCTTCAAATAAAAACTACACAGAAACATTCTGAGAAACTACTTCATGATATGTGCATTCATCTCACAGGGTTGAACATATCTTATGACTGATCAGTTTTCAAACACTCTTTTTGTAGTATCTGCAAGGGGATATTTGGAGCGCTTTGAGGCCTACCATGGAAAAGCCAGTATCTTCAGATAAAAACTACACAGAAGCATTCTGAGAAACTCCTTTGTGATGTGTGCATTCATCTCAGAGTTGAACTTTTCTTTTGATTGAGCAGTTTTGATACACTCCTTTTGTAGAATCTGCAAGTGGATAATTGGAGCCCTTTTTGACCTATTGTGGAAAAGGAAATATCTTCACATAAAAAGTAGACAGAAGCATTCTGAGAAACTTCTTTCTGATGTGTGCATTCAACTCACAGAGTTGAATCTTTCTTTTGATTGAGCAGTTTAGAAACTCTTTTTGCAGAATCTGCCGGTGGATACTTGGAGCCCTTTGAGGCCTACTGTGGAAAACCAAATATCTTCACATAAAAACTACACAGAAGAATTCTGAGAAATTTCTTTGGCATGTGTGCATTCACTCATAGGGTTCAACTTATCTTTTGATTGAGCAGTTTTGAATCTCTGTTTTTGCAGAATCTGCAAGTGCATATTTGGAGCCCATTGCGGCCTGTGGTTGAAAAGGAAATATCTTCAAACAAAAACTACACAGAAACATTCTGAGAAACTTCTTTGGGATGTGTGCCATCATCTCACAGGGTTGAACCTATCTTCTGATTGAGCAGTTTTGAAACAATCTTTTTGTATAATCTGCAAGTGGATATTTGGAGCACTTTGAGGCCTACTGTGGAAAAGCAAATATCTTCAGATAAAAACTACACAGAATCATTCTGAGAAACATCTTTGTGATGTGTGCATTCATCTCAGAGCTGAACTTTTCTTTTGATTGAGCAGTTTTGAAACTCTCTTTTTGTAGAAACTGCAAGTGGATATTTGCAACTTTTTGAGGCCTGTTGTGGAAAAGGAAATATCTTCCCATAAAAACCAGATAGAAGCATTCTGAGAAACTACTTTGTGATGTATACATTCATCTCACAGAGTTGAAAGTTTCTTTTGATTGAGCAGTATTGAAACATCCTTTTTGTAGAATCTGCAAGTAGATAATTGCAGCCCTTTGAGGCCTATTGTGGAAAAGGCAATGTCTTCACATAAAAACTACTTAGAAGCCTTCTGAGAAAGTTTTTGTGATGTGTGCATTCAACTCACAGAGTTGAAAATATCATTTGATTGAACAGTTTAGAATCTCTCTTTTTGTAGAAACTGCAAGTGGATATTTGGAGCCCTTTGCACTCTGTGGTGGAAAAGGAAACATCTTTAAATAAAACCTACACAGAAGCATTCTCAGAAACTTCTTCCTGATGTGTGCATTCAACTCACAGAGTTGAACCTAATTTTTGAATAAGTTGTTTTGAATCTCTCTTTTTGTAGAATCTACAAGTGGATATTTGGAGCGCTGTGAGGCCTTCTGAGGAAAATCAAATATGTTCACAGAAAAAGTACACAGAAGCATTCTGAAAAACTCCTTTTTGATGTTTGCATTAAACTCACTGAATTGAACCTACCATTTCATTGAACAGTTTTCAATCTCTTTTTGCAGAATCAGCAAGTGGATGTTTGGAGAGCTTCGAGGTCTATTGTGGAAAAAGAAATATCTTCACTTAAATACTAAACAGAAGCATTCTGAGAAACTTCTTTGTGAGGTGTGAATTCAAAACACAGTGTTGAACTTATCTTCTCATTGAGCTGATTTGAATCTCCCTTTTTTTAGGATCTGCAAGAGGATAGAAAAAATATATCTTCCAATAAAAGCAACATAGAAGCATTCAGGGAAACTTCTTTGTGATGTATGCATTCAACTCAAAGGGTTGAACCTATCTTGTGATTGAGCAGTTTTGAATCTCTTTTTTTGTAGAATCTGCAGGTGGATATTTGGAGCCCTTTGAGGCCTACTGTGGAAAACCAAATACCTTCGCATAAAAATTACACAGAAGAATTCTGAGAAACTTCTTTGGGATGTGTGAATTCAACTCACAGTGTTGAACCTATCTTCTGACTGAGCAGTTTTGAGTCTCTCTTTTTGCAGAATCTGCAAGTGGATATTGGGAGCCCTTTGTGGCCTACGGTGGAAAAGGAAATATCTTCCAAAAAAAAAAAACTACACAGAAACATTGTGAGAAACTTCTTTGTGATGTGTGCATTCATCTCACAAGTTTGAAGCTATCTTATGATTCAGCAGTTCACACTTTTTTAAATTAATTAATTTATTATTATTATACTTTAGGTTTTAGTGTACATGTGCACAATGTGCAGGTTAGTTAAATATGTATACTTGTGCCATGCTGGTGCGCTGCACCCACTAACTCCTCACCTAGCATTAGGTATATTTCCCAATGCTGTCCCTCTCCCCTCCCCCCACCCCACAACAGTCCCCAGAGTGTGATGATCCCCTTCCTGTATCCATGTGTTCTCATTGTTCAATTCCCACCTATGAGTGAGAATATGCAGTGTTTGGTTTTTGGTTCTTGCGATACTTTACTGAGAATGATGATTTCCAATTTCATCCATGTTCCTACAAAGGACATGAACTCATCATTTTATACGGCTGTATAGTATTCCATGGTGTATATGTACCACATTTTCTTAATCCAGTCTACCATTGTTGGACATTTAGGTTGCTTACGTTTGCATGTGTCTTTAGAGCAGCATGATATATAGTCCTTTGGGTATATACCCCGTAATGGGATGGCTGGGTCAAATGGAATTTCTAGTTCTAGATCCCTGAGGAAATGCCACACCGACTTCCACAATGGTTGAACTAGTTTAGAGACCCACCAACTGTGTAAAAGTGTTCCTATTTCTCCACATCCTCTCCAGCACCTGTTGTTTCCTGACTTTTTAATGATTGCCATTCTAACTGGTGTGAGATGGTATCTCATTGTGGTTTTGATTTGCGTTTGTCTGATGGCCAGTGATGGTGAGCATTTTTTCATGTGTTTTTTGGCTGCATAAATGTCTTCTTTTGAGAAGTGTCTGTTCATGTCCTTTGCCCACATTTTGATGGGGTTGTTTTTTTTTTTCTTGTAAATTTGTTGGAGTTCATTGTAGATTCTGGATATTACCCCTTTGTCAGATGAGTAGGTTGCAAAAATTTTCTCCCATTTTGTCGGTTGCCTGTTCACTCTGATGGTAGTTTCTTTTGCTGTGCAGAAGCTCTTTAGTTTAGTTAGATCCCATTTGTCAATTTTGGCTTTTGTTGCCATTGCTTTTGGTGTTTTAGATATGAAGCCCTTGCCCACGCCTATGTCCTGATTGGTAATGCCTAGGTTTTCTTCTAGGGTTTTTATGGTTTTAGGTCTAATGTTTAAGTCTTTAATCCATCTTGAATAGATTTTTGTATAAAGTGTAAGGAAGGGATCCAGTTTCAGCTTTCTACATATGGCTAGCCAGTTTCCAAGCACCATTTATTAAATAGGGAATCCTTTCCCCATTGCTTGTTTTTCTCAGGTTTGTCAAAGATCAGATAGTTGTAGATATGTGGCATTATTTCTGACGGCTCTGTTCTGTTCCATTGATCTATATCTCTGTTTTCGTACCAGTACCATCCTCTTTTGGTAACTGTAGAATTGTAGTATAGTTTGAAGTCAGGTAGTGTGATGCCTCCAGCTTTGTTCTTTTGGCTTAGGATTGACTTGGCGATGTGGCTCTTTTTTGGTTCCATATGAACTTTGAAGTAGTTTTTTCCAATTCTGTGAAGAAAGTCATTGGTAGCTTGATGCGGATGGCATTGAATCTGAAAATTGCCTTGGGCAGTATGGCCATTTTCACGATATTGATTCTTCCCACCCATGAACATGGAATGTTCTTCCATTTGTTTGTATCCTCTTTTATTTCCTTGAGCAGTGGTTTGTAGTTCTCCTTGAAGAGGTCCTTCACGTCCCTTGTAAGATGGATTCCTAGGTATTTTATTCTCTTTGAAGCAATTGTGAATGGGAGTTCACTCATGATTTGGCTCTCTGTTTGTCTGTTGTTGTTGTGTAAGAATGCTTGTGATTTTTTACATTGATATTGTATCCTGAGACTTTGCTGAAGTTGCTTATCAGCTTAAGGAGATTTTGGGCTGAGACAATGGGGTTTTCTAGATATACAATCATGTCGTCTGCAAACAGAGACAATTTGACTTCCTCTTTTCCTAATCGAATACCCTTTATTTCCTTCTCCTGCCTAATTTCCCTGGCCAGAAATTCCAACACTATGTTGAATAGGAGTGGTGAGAGAGGGCATCCCTGTCTTGTGCCAGTTTTCAAAGAGAATGCTTCCAGCTTTTGCCCATTCAGTATGATATTGGCTGTGGGTTTGTCATAGATAGCTCTTATTATTTTGAGATACGCCCCAACAATACCTAATTTATTGAGAGTTTTTAGCTTGAAGCATTGTTGAATTTTGTCAAAGGCATTTTCTGCATCTATTGAGATAATCATGTGGTTTTTGTCTTAGGTTCTGTTTATATTCTGGATTACATTTATTGACTTGTGCATATTGAACCAGCCCTGCATCCCAGGGATGAAGCCCACTTGATCATGGTGGATAAGCTTTTTGATATGCTGCTGGATTCGGTTTGCCAGTATTTTATTGAGGAATTTTGCACCAATGTTCATCAAGGATATTGGTCTAAAATTCTCTTTTTTGGTTGTGTCTCTGCCCGGCTTTGATGTCAGCATGGTGCTGGCCTCATAAAATGACTTAGGGAGGATTCCCTCTTTTACTATTTATTGGAATACTTTCAGAAGGAATAGTACCAGCTCCTCCTTGTACCTCTGGTAGAAATCGGCTGTGAATCCATCTGGTCCTGGACTTTTTTTGGTTGGTAATTATTTTTTGGTTGGTAATTATTTTTTTGGTTGGTAATTATTGCCACAATTTCGGCTCCTGTTATTGGTCTATTCAGAGATTCAACTTCTTCCTGGTTTAGTCTTGGGAGAGTGTATGTGTCATCGAATTTATCCATTTCTTCTAGATTTTCTAGTTTATTTGCGTAGAGGTGTTTGTAGTATTCTCTGATGGTAGTTTGTATTTCTGTGGGATCGGTGGTGATATCCCCTTTATCATTTTTTATTGCATCTATTTGATTATTCTCTTTTTTTTTCTTTATTAATCTTGCTAGCGGTCTTTCAATTTTGTTGATCCTTTCAAGAAACCAGCTCCTGGATTCATTAATTTTTTGAAGGGTTTTTTGTGTCTCTATTTCCTTCAGTTCTGCTCACATTTTAGTTATTTCTTGCCTTCTGCTAGCTTTTGAATGTGTTTGCTCTTGCTTTTCTAGTTCTTTTAACTATGATGTTAGGGTGTCAATTTTCTATCTTTCCTGCTTTCTGTTGTGGGCATTTAGTGCTATAAATTTCCCTCTACACACTGCTTTGAATGCATACCAGAGATTCTGGTATGTTGTATCTTGGTTCTAGTTGGTTTCAAAGAACATCTTTATTTCTGCCTTCATTTTGTTATGTATCCAGTAGTCATTCAGGAGCAAGTTGTTCAGTTTCCATGTAGTTGAGCGGTTTTGAGTGAGATTCTTAATCCTGATTTGTAGCTTGATTGCACTGTGGTCTGACAGATAGTTTGTTATAATTTCTGTTCTTTCACATTTACTGAGGAGAGCTTTACTTCCAAGTATGTGGTCAATTTTGGAATAGGTGTGGTGTGGTGCTGAAAAAAATGTATATTCTGTTGATTTGGGGTGGAGAGTTCTGTAGATGTCTATTAGGTCTGCTTGGTGCAGAGCTGAGTTCAATTCCTGTGTGTCCTTGTTGACTTTCTGTCTCGTTGATCTGTCTAATGTTGAAAGTGGAGTGTTAAAGTCTCCCTTTATTAATTTGTGGGAGTCTAAGTCTCTTTGTAGGTCACTCAGGACTTGCTTTATGAATCTGGGTGCTCCTGTATTGGGTGCATATATATTTAGGATAGTTAGCTCTTCTTGTTAAATTGATCCCTTTACCATTATGTAATGGCCTTCTTTGTCTCCTTTGATCTTTGCTGGTTTAAAGTCTGTTTTATCAGAGACTAGGATTGCAACCCATGCCATTTTTGTTTTCCATTTGCTTGGTAGATCTTCCTCCATCCTTTTATTTTGAGGCTATGTGTGTCTCTGCACGTGAGATGGGTTTCCTGAATACAGCATACTGATGGGTCTTGACTCTTTATCCAATTTGCCAGTCTGTATCTTTTAATTGGAGCATTTAGTCCATTTACATTTAAAGTTAATATTGTTATGTGTGAATTTGATCCTGTCATTATGATGTTAGCTGGTTATTTTGCACGATAGTTGATGCAGTCTCTTCCTAGTCTCGATGGTCTTTACATTTTGGCATGATTTTGCAGTGGCTGGTACCGGTTGTTCCTTTCCATGTTTAGCACTTCCTTCAGGAGCTCTTTTAGGACAGGCCTCGTGGTGACAAAATCTCTCAGCATTTGCTTGTCTGTAAAGTATTTTATTTCTCCTTCACTTATGAAGCTTAGTTTGGCTGGATATGATATTCTGGGTTGAAAATTCTTTTCTTTAAGAATGTTGAATATTGGCCCCCACTCTCTTCTGGCTTATAGAGTTTCTGCTGAGAGATCCACTGTTAGTCTGATGGGCTTCCCTTTGTGCATAACCCGACCTTTCTCTCTGGCTGCCCTTAACATTTTTTCTTTCATTTCAACTTCGGTGAATCTGACAATTATGTGTCTTGGAGTTGCTCTTCTCGAGGAGTATCTTTGTGGCATTCTCTATATTTCCTGAATCTGAATGTTGGCCTGCCTTGCTAGATTGGGGAAGTTCTCCTGGATAATATCCTGCAGAGTGTTTTCCAACTTGGTTCCATTCTCCCCGTCACTTTCAGGTACACCAATCAGACATAGATTTGGTCTTTTCACATAGTCCCATATTTCTTGGAGGATTTGCTCATTTCTTTTTATTCTTTTTTCTCTAAACTTCCCTTCTCGCTTCATTTCATTAATTTCATCTTCCATCACTGATATACTTTCTTCCTTTTGATCACATCAGCTCCTGAGGCTTCTGCATTCTTCACGTAGTTCTCGAGCCTTGGTTTTCAGCTCCATCAGCTCCTTTAAGCACTTCTCTGTATTGGTTATTCTAGTTATACATTCTTCTACATTTTTTTCAAAGTTTTCAACTTCTTTGCTTTTGGTTTGAATATAAACCCATAGCTCAGAGTAATTTGATAGTCTGAAGCCTTCTTCTCTCAGCTCATCAAGGTCATTCTCCATCCAGCTTTGATCCGTTGCTGGTGAGGAACTGTGTTCCTTTGGAGGAGGTGAGGCGCTCTGCTTTTTAGAGTTTCCTGTTTTTCTTTTCTGCTTTTTGCCAACTTTGTGGTTTTATCTACATTTGGTCTTTGATGATGGTGATGTACAGATGGGTTTTTGGTGTGGATGTCCTTTCAGTTTGTTAGTTTTCCTACTAACCGACAGGTCCCTCAGCTGCAGGTCTGTTGGAGTACCCGGCCGGCCGTGTGAGGTGTCAGTCTGCCCCTACTGGGGGGTGCCTCCCACTTAGGCTGCTCGGGGTTCAGGGGTCAGGGACCCACTTGAGGAGGCAGTCTGCTCATTCTCAGATCTCCAGCTGCGTGCTGGGGGAACCACTGCTCTCTTCAAAACTGTCAGACAGGGACATTTAAGTCTGCAGAGGTTACTGCTGTCTTTTTGTTTGTCTGTGCCCTGCCCCTAGAGGTGGAGCCTACAGAGGCAGGCCTCCTTGAGCTGTTGTGAGCTCCACCCAGTTCGAGCTTCTCAGCTGCGTTGTTTACCTAAGCAAGCCTGGGCAATGGCAGGCGCCCCTCCCCCAGCCTTGCTGCTGCCTTGCAGTTTGATCTCAGACTGCTGTGCTAGCAATCAGTGAGACTCCGCAGTCGTAGGACCCTCTGAGCCAGGTGCGGGATACAATCTCCTGGTGCGCCGGTTTTTAAGCCCTTCAGAAAAGCACAGTATTCGGTAGGAGTGACCCGATTTTCCAGGTGCCGTCTGTCACCCCTTTCTTTGTGTAGGAAAGGGAACTCCCTGACCCCTTGTGCTTCCCGAGTGAGGCAATGCCTCGCCCTTCTTCAGTTCACGCATGGTGCATGTCCACTGACCTGCGCCCACTGTCTGGAACTCCCTAGTGAGATGAACCTGGTACCTCAGATGGAAATGCAGAAATCACCTGTCTTTTGCATCGCTCACGCTGGGAGATGTAGACCAGAGCTCTTCCTATTCGGCCATCTTCAGTTCACACTTTTTATAGAACCTGCAAATGGTATTTTGTGTGTTTTTTGCCCATGGTGGAAAAGGAAATATCTTCAAATAACAAAATTAACAGAAGCATTCTCAAAAACTTCTTCGTTATGTGTGCATTCAACTAAGAGTGTTGAATCTATCTTTTGACTGAGCAGTTTTGAGTCTCTCTTTTTGTAGAATCTGCAAGTGGATATTTGGAGCACTGTGAGGCTAAATGGAAAATCAAATATGTTCACATAAAAACTACACAGAAGCATTCTGACAAACTTCTTTGTGATGTGTGCTTTGAACACACAGACATGAACCAATCTTTTGATTGAGCAGTTTTGAATCTCTCTTTTCGTAGAAATTACAAGTGGATGTTCAGAAATCTCGGATGCCTATTGTGGAAAATGGAATATCTTCAAATAAAAACTACACAGAAGCATTCTGAGAAACTTATTTGTGAGGTGTGCATTGAACTCACAGAGTTGAACCTATCTTTTGATTGAGCAATTTTGAATCTCTCTTTTTGCAGAATCTGCAAGTGGATATTTGGCACCCTTTGCAGCCTATGATGGAAAAGGAAATATCTTCCAATTAAAACTACAGAAAAAATTCTGAGAAACTTCTTTGTGATATGTGCATTCATCTCACAGGTTTGAAACTTTCTTTTCATTGAGCAGCTAGGAAATGCTCTTTTTGTAGAATCTGCAAGTGGATATTTGGAGCCCTTTGAGGCCTATTTTGGAAAGGGAAATATCTTCACCTAAAAATTAGACAGAAGCATTCGTAGAAATTTCTTTGTGAAGTGTGAATTCAACTCACAGAGTTGAACTTATCTTCTCATTGAGCAGTTTTGAATATCTCTTTTGTAGAATCTGCAAGTGGATATTTGGAGCACTTTGCTCCCTATGGTGGAAAAGGAAATGTCTTCAAATAAAAACTACACAGAAGCATTCTCAGAAACTTCCTTGTGATGTGTGCATTCAACTCACAGGGTTGAATCTGTCTTTTGATTGAGCAGTTTTGAATCTAGCTTTTTGCAGAATCTGCAGGTGGATATTTGGAGCCCTTTGTGGCCTACTGTGGAAAAGCAAATATCTTCACCTAAAAACTACACAGAACAAGTCTCAGAAACTTCTTTGTAATGTGTGCATTCTTGTCACATAGTTGAACCTATCCTTTGATTGGGTAGTTTTGAATCTCTCTTTTTGCCGAATCTGTAAGTGGATATTTGGAACACTTTGCGGCCTATGTTGGAAAAGGAAATATCTTCAAATAGAAACTACACAGAAACATTCTGAGAAACTTCTTTGTGATGTGTGTAGTCATCTCACAGGGTTGAACTCACCTTAAGATTGAGCAGTTTCAAAACACTCTTTTTAAAGAATTTACAATTGGATATTTGGAGTGCTGTGAGGCCTACCATGGAAAAGCAAATATCTTCAGATAAAAACTACACAGAAGCATTCTCAGAAACTCCTTTAGAATGCATGCATTCATCTTACAGGGTTGAATCTGTCTTATGATTGAGCAGTTTTGAAACGTTCTTTTCCTAGAATCTGCAAGTGGATATTTGGAGTGCTTTTTACCCTGTGGTGGAAAAGGAAATATCTTCAAATAAAAACTACACAGAACCTTTCTCAAAAACATCTCCGTGATGTGTGCATTCAACTCACAGAGTTGAATCCATCTTTTGATTGAGCAGTTTTGAATCTATCTTTTTGTAGAATCTGCAGGTGGATATTGGGAGCGTTGTCAGGCCTAATGTGGAAAATCAAATATGTTCACATAAAAACTACACAGGAGCCTTCTGAGAAACTTCATTGTGATGTGTGCATTCAACTCAGAGCTGAACCTATCTTTTGATTGAGCAGTTTTGAATCTCTCTTTTTGTGGAATGTGCAAATGGATATTTGGAGCCCCTTTTGGCCTATGGTGGAAAAGGAAATATCTTCAAATAAGAACTACACAGAAACATTTTGAGAAACTTCTTTGCAATGTGTGTATTCATCTTACAGAGTTGAACCTATCTTTTGATTGAGCTGTTTTGAATCTCTCTTTTTGCAGAATATACAGGTGGATATTTTGAGCCCTTTGAGGCCTACTGTGGAAAAGCAAATATCTTCACATAAAAATTACACAAAAGCATTCCAAGAAACTTCTTCGTGATGTGTGTATTCAACTCATAGTGTTGAACCAATCTTTTGATTGTGCAGTTTTGAATCTCTCTTTTTGCAGGATCTGCATGTGGATATTTGGAGCCCTTTGCAGCCTATGGTGGAAAAGGAAATATCTTCAAATAAAAACAACCCAGAAACATTCTGAGAACTTCTTTTTGATGTGTGGATTCATCTCACAGTGTGGAAACTTTCTTTTGATTGAGCAATTTTGAAACAGTCTTTTGGAAGAATCTGCATGTGCATATTTGGAGCTCTTTGTGGCCTATCGTTGAAAAGGAAATATCATCACATAAAAACTACACAGAAGCATTCTGAGAAACTTATTTGTGATGTGTGCAGTCATCTCACAAGTTTGAACTTCTTTTATGATTGAGCAGTTTTGAAACACTCTTTTTGTAGAATCTGAAAGTGGATAATTGGAGCCCTTTGAGGCCAATTGTGGAAAAGGAGATATCTTCAAATAAAAACTACTCAGAAGCATTCTGAGAAACTTCTTTGTGATGTGTATTCATCTCACAGGGTTGAACCTATCTTATGATTGGGCAGTTTTGAATATCTCCTTTTGTAGAATCTGCAAGTGAATATTTGCAACACTTTGAGGCCTACCGTGGAAGAGCAAATATCTTCAGATTAAAAATACACAGAAGCATTCTGAGAAACTTCTTTGTGATGTGTTCATTCATCTCACAGAGTTGAACGTTACTTTTGATGGAGCAGTTTTGAAACTTTTTTTTTAGAATCTGCAAATTTATATTTGGAGCCCTTTGAGGCCTATTGTGGAAAAGGAAATATCATCATAAAAACTACACTGAAGGATTCTGAGAAACTTGTTTGTGATCTGTGCATTCATCCAACAGAGTTGAATCTTTCTTTTGATTGACTAGTTTCGAAACAGTCTTTTTGTAGAATCTGTAAGTGGATAATTGGGGCCTTTTGAGGCCTATTTAAAAAAATAGTTTCGTATAAAAACTACTCAGATGCATTCTGAGAAACTTCTCTGTGATGTGTGCATTCAACTCACAGAGTTGAACCTAACTTTTGTTTGAGCAGTTTAGAATCTCCCTTTTTGTAGAGTCTGCAAGTGGATATTTGGAACCCTTACACCCTATTGTGGAAAAGGAAATATCTTCAAATAAAAACTACACAGAAGCATTCAGAGAAACGTTTTTGTGATGTATGCATTCAACTCACAGAGTTGAACCTATCTTTGGATTGAGCAGTTTTGAATCTCTCATTTTCAGAATCTTCAAGTGGATGCTTGGAGAGCTTTGAGGCCTATTGTGGAAAAGGAAATATCTTCACACAAAAACTACACAGAAAGATTCTGAGAAACTTCTTTGTGACGTGTGCATTCAACTCACGGAATTGAAATTGTCTTCTCATTGAGCAGTTTTGGATTTCTCTTTTTGTAGAATCTGCAAGTGGATATTTGGAGCCCTTTACGCCCTATGGTGGAAAAGGAAATATCTTCAAATAAAAACTACACAGAAGCATTAAGAGAAACTTCTTTGTGATGTATGCTTTCAACTAACAGAGTTGAACCTATCTTTTGAATGAGCAGTTTTAAATCTCTCTTTTTGGAGAATCTGAAAGTGGATATTTGGAGCCCTTTGCGGCGTATGGTGGAAAAGGAAATATCTTCAAATAAAAACTACACAGGAGCATTCTCAGAAACTTCTTCGTGATGTGTGCATTCAACTCACGTGTTGAACCTATTTTTTGATGGAGCAGTTTTTAATCTCTCTTTTTGTAGTATCTGCAAGTGGATATTTGGAGCGCTGTGAGGTCTACTGTGGAAAATCTAATATATTCACCTAACGACTACACAGCATTCTGAGAAACTTCTTTGTGATGTGTGCATTCAACTCAAAGGGTTGAACCTATCTTTTGATTGAGCAGTTTAGAATCTCTCTTTTTTAGAATCTGCAAGTAGATATTTGGAGTGCTGTGAGGCCTACTGTGGAAAATTAAATATGTTCACATAAAAACTATACAGAATCACTAAGAGAATCTCCTTTGATGTCTACATTCAACTCACAGAGTTGAACTTATCTTTTCATTGAGCAGTTTTGAAACACTCTTTTTATACAATCTGCAAGTGGATATTTGGAGCCCTTTGCACCCTATGGTTTAAAAGGACATATCTTCAGATAAAAACTACCCAGAAGCATTCTCAGCAACATCTTCGTGATGTATGCATTCAAGTCACACAGTTGAACCTATCTTTTGATTTTGCTGTTTTGAATCTCTCTTTTTGTAGACTCTGCAAGTGGACATTTGGAGTGCTGTGAAGCCTACTGAGGAAAATCAAATATGTTCTCATAAAATCTACACAGAAGCATTCTGAGAAACTACTTTGGGATGTGTGCACTGAACTCACAGTGTTGAACCTATCTTTTGATAGAGCAGTTGAGCAGTATTGAATCTCTCTTTTTTCAGAATCTGCAAGTGGATGTTTGGAGAGCTTTGAGGCCTATTGTGGAAAAGGAAATATCTTCACGTAAAAACTACACTGAAGCATTCTGAGAAACTTTTTGTGAAGTGTGCATTGAACTCTCAGAGTTGAACTTATCTTCTCATTGAGCAGTTTTGAATCTCTCTTTTTGTAGAATCTGCAAGTGGATATTTGGAGTGCTGTGATGCCTAATGTGGAAAATCAAATACTTTCACATAAAAACTACACAGAAGTATTCTGAGAAACTTCTTTGTGATGTGTGCATTCAACTCACAGAGCTGAACCTATCTTTTGACTGAGCAGTTTTGAATCTCTCTTTTTGCAGAATGTGCATATGGATATTTGGAGCCCCTTTTGACCTATGGTGGAAAAGGAAATACCTTCAAAGAAGAACTACATAGAAACATTCTGAGAAACTTCTTTGTGATGTGTGCATTCACCTCACAGAGTTGATCCTATCTTTTGATTGAGCTGTTTTGAATCTCTCTTTTTGCAGAATCCACATGTGGATATTTTGAGCCCTTTAAGGACTACTGTGGAAAAGCAAATATCTTCATATAAAAACTACACAGAAGCATTCTGAGAAACTTCTTTGGTATATTTGCATTCAACTCATAGAGTTGAACCTATCTTTATTTTTGAAACCATCTTTTTGTAGAATCTACATGTGGATATTTGGAGTCCTTTGTGGCCTATTGTGGAAAAGGAAATATCTTTACATAAAAACTACAGAGAAGCATTCTGAGAAACTTCTTTGTGATGTGTGCATTCATCTTACAGAGTTGAACCTTTCTTTTGATTGAGCAGTTTGGAAACACTCTTTCTGTAGAATCTGCAAGTGGATATTTGAAGCACTTTGAGTCCTATAGTAGAAACGGAAATGTCTTCACATAAAAACTACACAGGAGCATTCTCAGAAACTTCTTTGTGATGTTTGCATTCAATTCAAAGAGTTGAAACTATCGATTGAGCAGTTTTGAATCACTCTTTTTGTAGAATCTGCAAGTAGATATTTGGTGTCCTTTGCAGCCTATTTTGGAAAGGGAAATATCTTCACAGAAAAACTACACAGAAGCATTCTCAGAAACTACTTTATGATGTGTGTATTCATCTCACAGAGTTCAATCTTTCTTTTGATTGAGCAGTTTTGAAACACCCTTCTTGCAGAATCTGCAAGTGAATTTTTGGAGCACTTTGTGGCCTGTTGTGGAAAAGGAAATATTTCCACATAAAAACTGTACAGAAGCATTCTGAGAAACTTCTTTTCAATGTGTGCACTAATCTCACAGATTTGAAACTTTCTTTTGATTGAGCAGTTTGGAAACACTCTTTTTGGAGAATATGCACGTGGATATTTGGAGCGCTTTGAGGCCTATGTTGGAAAAGGAAATATCTTCACACAAAAGCTACACAGAAGCATTCTGAGAAACTTCTTTGTGATGGGTGCATTCAATTGATGGAGTTGAACCTATCTTTTGAATGAACAGTTTTGAAACTCTGTTTTTTGTATAATCTGCAAGAGGATATTTGGAGCCCTTTGTGACCTATGGTGAAAGAGGAAATATCTTCACATAAAAACTACACAGAAGCATTCTGAGAAACACCTTTGTGATCTATGCCTTCATCTCACAGAGTTCAAATTTTCTTTTGATGAGCAGTATTCAAACACTCTTTTTGTAGAATCTGCCAGTGGATATTTGCAGCCCTTTGAGGCCTATTCCCGAAAAGGAAATATCTTCCTATAAAAACTACACAGAAGCATTCTGAGAAACTTCTTTGTTATGTGTGCATTCATCTCACTGAGTTGAACCTTTCTTTTGAGTAAGCAGTTTGGAAACACTATTTTACAGAATCTGCAAGTAGATATTTGGAGCTCTTTGAGGCCTATTGTGAAAAAGGAAATATCTCTAAATAAATACTACACAGAAGCATTCTGAGAAACTTCTTTGTGATGTGTGCATTCATCTCACAGAGTTGAACCTTTCTTTTGATTCAGCTGTTTGGAAACACTCTTTTTGTAGAATGTGCAAGTGGATATTTGGAGCACTTTGATGCCTATTGTCTAAAAGGAAATATCTTCACATAGTAACTACACAGAATGATTCTGAGAAACTTCTTTGTGATGTGTGCAATCAACTCACATTGTTGAACCTATCTTTTGATTAAGCAGTTTTGAATCTCTCTTTTTGTAGAATCTGCAAGAGGATATTTGGAGCCCTATGCGGACTATTTTGGAAATTGAAATATCTTCACATAAAAACCACACAGAAGTATTCTGAGAAACTCCTTTGTGATGTGTACATTCATCTCAGAGAGTTGAAATTTTCTTTTGATTGAGCAGTTTTGAAGCACTCCTTTTATAGAATCTGGAAGGGGATATTTTAAGCAATTTGAGGCCTACAGTGGAAAAGGAAATATCTTCCCATAAAAGCTACATGGAAGCATTCTCAGAAACTTCTTTGTGATTTGTGCATTCGTCTCACAGAGTTAAAGCTTTCTTTTGATTGAGCAGTTTTGAAAAAATCTTTTTGTAGGGTTTGTAAGTGGATATTTGGAGTGCTTTGAAGCCTATTGTAGAAAAGGAATTATCTACTCATAAAAACTACACAGAAGCATTCTGAGAAACTTGTTGTGATGTGTGCCTTCATCACACAGAATTGAAACTTTCTTTTGATTGAGCAGCTTTGAATCTCTCTTTTTGTAGAATCTGCAAGTGGATAACTAGAGCCCTTGTGGCCTATTTTGGAAGGGAATTATCTTCCATAAAAACTACACAGAAGCATTCTGAGAAACTTCTTTGTGATGTGTGCATTCATCTCACAGAGTTAAACCTTCCTTTTGATTGACCATTTTGGAAACACTCTTTATGTAGAGTGTGCAAGTGGATATTTGGAGCGATTTGAGGCCTATAGGGAAAAGGAAATATATTCACATAAAAATTACACAGAAGCATTCTGAGAAACTTCTTTGTGATGTGTGCCTTCATCTAACAGGGTTGAACATTTCTTTTGATTGAGAAGTTTTGAAACACTCTTTTTGTAGAATCTGTAAGAGGATATTTGGAGCAGTTTGAGGCCTAATGGGAAAAGGTAATATCTTCACATAAAAACTACACAGAAGCATTCTGAGAAACTTCTTCGTGATATCAGCATTCATCTCACAGAGTTGAACGTTTCCTTTGATTGAGGAATTTGGAAACCCTCTTTATGTAGGATCCGCAATAGGATATTTGGAGTTCTGTGAGTTCTATTGTGGAAAAGGAAATATCTTCAAATAAAAACTACAGAGAGCCATTCTGAGAAAATTCTTTGTAATGTGTGCATTCATCTCACAGAGTTGAAACTTTGTTTTGATTGAGCAGTTTTGAAACATCCTTTTTATAGAATCTGCAAGTGGATATTTGAAGGGCTTTGAGGCCTACTGTGGAAAAGGAAATATCTTCACATAAAAACTACACAGAAGCATTCTGAGAAACTTCCTTGTGAGGTGTGCATTCATCCACAGAGTTGAAGTTTTCTTTTGATTAATCAGTTTTGAAACACTGTTTTTGTATAATCTGAAAGTAGATATTTGGAGCACTTTGAGGCCTATGGTGGAAACGGAAATATCTTCACATAAAAACTACACAGAAGCATTCTGAGAAACTTCTTTGTGATGTGTGTATTCTTCTCACAGAGTTGATCTTTTCTTTTGATGGAGCAGTTTTGAAACACTCTTTTTTTAGTATCTGCAAGTGGATATTTGAAGCGCTTTGCGGAATATTGTGGAACAATAAATATCTTCACATAAAAACTACAAAGAAGCATTCTGAGTAACTTCCTTGTGATGTGTGCGTTCATTTCACAGAGTTGAACTTTTCTTTTGATTAAGCAGTTTTGAAACACTCTTTTTGTAGAATCTGCAAGTGGATATTTGGAGCACTTAGAGGCCTATGGTGGAAAAGGAAATTTCTTTACATAAAAGCAACACAGAAGCATTCTGAGAAACTCCTTTTTATATGTGCATTCATCTCCAGGAGTTGAATTTTTCTTTTGATTGGGCAGTTTATAAACACTCTTTTTGTAGAATCTGCAAGTGAATATTTGGAATGCTGAAATACCTGTTGTGGAAAAGGAAATACATTCACATAAAACTACACAGAAGCATTCTGAGAGACATCTTTGTGATGTGTGCATTTATCTCACAGAGTTGAACTTTTCTTTTGATTGAGCAGTTTTGAAACACTCTTTCTGTAGAATCTGCAAGTGGATATTTGGTGCGCTTTGAGGCTTATGGTGGATAAGGAAATGTCTTCACAGAATACAAAGAAGCATACTGAGAAACAGCTTTGAGATGTGTGCATTCAACTCACAGAGTTGAACTTGTCTTTTGACAGAGCAGTTTTGAAACTCTCTTTTTGTAGAATCTGCAAGTGGATATTTGGAACCCTTTGCAGCCTATGGTGGAAAAGGAAATATCTTCCAATGAAAACTTTACAGAAATATTCTGAAAAACATCTTTGAGATGTGGGCATTCATCTCACAGAGTTCAGCCTTTCATTTGATTGAGCAGTTTTGAAACATTATTTTGGAGAATCCAGAAGTGGATATTTGGAGCTCTTTGAGGCCCATTGTGGAAGAGGAAATATCTTCACATGAAAACTACACAGAAGCATTATAAGAAATTCCTTTGTGATGAGTGCATTCATCTCACAGAGTGGAACTTTTCTTTTCATTGAGCAGCTTTGAAACACTCTTTTTGTAGAATCTGCGAGTCAATATTTGGAGCAATTTGAGGCCTATTGTGGAAAAGGAAATATCTTCACAAAAAAATACACGCAAGAATTCTGAGAATCTTCTTTGTAATGTGAGCATTCAACTCACAGCGTTGAAACTAACTTTTGATAGTGGAGTTTTGAAACTCTTTTTTTTTGCAGAATCTACAAGTGGATATTTGGAGCCATTTGCAGCCTGTGGTGGAAAAGGAAATATCTTCACATACAAACTACACAGAAGCTTTCTGAGAAACTTCTTTTTGATGTGTGCATTCATCTCACAGAGTTGAAACTTTCTTTTTGTGGAGCAGTTTTTAAACGCTCTTTTTGTAGAATCCCCAAGTGGATATTTGGAGTGCTTTGAGGTATACTGTGGAAAAGGATTTGTCTTCAAATAAAAACTACACAAAATCATTCTGAGAAACATCTTGTGTTGTGTGCATTCATCTCACAGAGTTGTAACTATTATTTGATTAAGCAGTTTTGAAACACTCTTTTTGTAGAACTTCCAAGTGGATATTTTGAGCGCTTTGAGGCCTATGGTGGAAAGGGAAATATCTTCACATAAAAATTACACAGAAGCATTCAGAGAAACTTCTTGGTGATGTATTCATTCATCCCACAGAGTTGAACCATTCTTTTGATTGAGTAGTTTTGAAAAACTTTTTTGTAGAATCCGCAAGAGGACATTTGAAGTGCTTTGAGGCCTATTGTGGAAAAGGAAATATCTTCACTTAAAAATTACACAGAAGCTTTCTGAAAAACTTCTTTGTGATGTGTGCCTTAATTTTGTGGAGTTTAAATTTTCTTTTGATTGAGCAGTATGGAAACACTTTTTTTTTGGAAACTGCAAGTGAATATTCAGAGCACTTTGAGGCCTATGGTGGAAAAGGAAGTATCTTCACATAAAAACTAGACAGAACCATTTGGAGAAACTACTTTGTGATGTGTGCACACATCTTCCAGAGTTGAACCTTTCTTTTGAATGAGCAGTTTTGAAACACTTTTTGTAGAATCTTCAAGTGGCTATTTTGAATGCTTTGAGATCTTTGTTGGGCTAGGAAATATCTTCACATAAAAACTAGACAGAAGAATTCTGAGAAACTTCCTTGTTATATGTTCATTCAACTCACAGAGTTGAGCGTTTCTTTTCATTCAGCAGTTTGGAAACAATCTTTTTGTAGTATCTGCAAATGGATATTTAGAGGGCTTTGAGGCCTACAGTGGAAAAGGAGATATCTTCACATAAAAACTAGACAGAAGCATTCTGAGAAACTTCTTTGTGATGTGTGCATTCATCTCGCAGATTTGAACTTTTCTTTTGATTGAGCAGTTTTTAAACACTCTTTTTCTAGGATCTGCATGTGGATATTTGGAGTGCTTTGAGGCCTTGGGTGGAATAGGAAATGTCTTCAAATAAAAAGTAGACAGATGCTTTCTGAGAAACTTCTTTTTTTGAATTGTACTTTAAGATTTATGGTAGATGTGCACAATGTGCAGATTAGTTACATATGTATACATGTGCCATGCTGGTGTGCTGCCCGTATTAAGTCCTCATTCAGCATTAAGTATATCGCCTATTGCTAGTCCTCCACCCTCCTCCCACCGCACAGCAGTCCCCATAGTGTGATGTTCCCCTTCCTGTGTCCTTGTGTTCTCATTGTTCAATTCCCACCTACAAGTGAGAACATGCGCTGTTTGGTTTTTTGTCCTTTCAATAGTTTACTGAGAATTATGATTTCCAATTTCATCCATGTCCCTGCAAAGGACATGAACTCGTCATTTTTTATGGCTACATAGTATTCCATGGTGTATATATGCCACATTTTCTTAATCCAGTCTATTACTGTTGGACATTTCGGTTGGTCCCAAGTCTTTCCTATTGTGAATAGTTCCACAATAAACGTATATGTGTGCATGTGTCTTCGTAGCAGCATGATTTATATTCGTTTGCATATATACCCAGTAATGGGATGGCTGGGTCAAATGGTATTTCTAGTTCTAGATCCCTGAGGAAGAGCCACACTGACTTCCACAACGGTTGAATTCGTTTACAGTCCCACCAACAGTGTAAAAGTGTTCCTATTTCTCCACATCCTCTCCAGCACCTGTTGTTTCCTGACCTTTTAATGCATGCCATTCTAACTGGTGTGAGATGGTACCTCATTGTGGTTTTGATTTGCATTTCTCTGATGGCCAGTGATGGTGAACATTTTTTCACGTTTTTTGGCTGGTAAATGTCTTCTTTTGAGAAGTGTCTGTTCATGTCCTTTGACCACTTTTTGATGGGGTTGTTTCTTTTTATCTTGTAAATTTGTTTTAGTTCATTGTAGATTCTGGATATTAGCCCTTTCTCAGATGAGCATGTTGTGAAAATTATCTCCCATTTTGTAGGTTGCCAGTTCACTGTGATGGTAGTTTCTTTTGCTCCGTAGAAGCTATTTAGTTTAGTTAGATCCCATTTGTCAATTTTGACTTTTGTTGCCATTGCTTTTGGTGTTTTAGACATGAAGTCCCTGCCCATGCCTATATCCTGAATGGTAATGCCTATGTTATCATCTAGGGTTTTTATGGTTTGGATTCACAGCCGAATTCTACCAGAGGTACAAGGAGGAACTGGTACCATTCCTTCTGGAACTATTCCATTCAATAGAAAAAGAGGAAATCCTCCCTAACTCATTTTATGAGGCCAGAATCATCCTAATACCAAAGCTTGGCAGAGACAGAACAAAAAAAGAGAATTTTAGACCAATATCCTTGATGAACATTGATGCAGAAATCCTCAATAAAATACTGGCAAACAGAATCCAGCAGCACATCAAAAAGCTTATCCACCATGATCAAGTGGGCTTCATCCCTGGGATGCAAGGGTGGTTCAATATACACAAATTAATAAATGTAATTCAGCATATAAACAGAACCAAAGACAAAAACCACATGATTATCTCAATAGATGCAGAAAAGGCCTTTGACAAAATTCAACAACCCTTCATGCTAAAAACTTTCCATAAATTAGGTATTGATGGGACGTATCTCAAAATAATAAGAGCTATCTATGACAAACCCACAGCCAATATCATACTGAATGGGCAAAAACTGGAAGCATTCTCTTTGAATACTGGCACAAAACATGGATGCCCTCTCTCACCACTCCTATTCAACATAGTGTTGGAAGTTCTGGCCAGGGCAATTAGGCAGGAGAAGGAAATAAAGGGTATTCAATTAGAAAAAGAAGAAGTCAAATTACCCTGTTTGCAGAGGACATGATTGTATATCTAGAAAACCCCATTGTCACATCCCAAAATCTCCTTAAGCTGATAAGCAAATTCAGCAAAGTCTCAGGATACAAAATCAATGTACAAAAATCACAAGCATTCTTATACACCAATAACAGACAAACAGAGAGCCAAATCATGAGTGAACTCCCATTCACAATTGCTTAAAACAGAATAAAATGCATAGGAATCCAACTTAAAAGGGACGTGAAGGAACTCTTCAAAGAGAACTACAAACCACTACTTAATGAAATACAAGAGGAAACAAACAAATGGAATATCATTCCATGCTCACGGGTAGGAAGAATCAATATTGTGAAAATGGCCATATTGCCCAAGGAAATTTATAGATTCAATGCCATCCTCATCAAGCTACCAATGACTTTCTCCACAGAATTGGAAAAATCTACTTAAAAGTTCACATGGAATCAAAAAAGATCCTGCATCGCCAAGTCAATCCTAAGCCAAAAGAGCAAAGCTGGAGGCATCATGCTACCTGACTTCAAACTATACTACAAGGCTACAGTAACCAAAACAGCATGGTACTGGTACTAAAACAGAGATATAGATCAATGGAACAGAACAGAGTCCTCAGAAATAACACTGCATATCTACAAATATCTGATCATTGACAAACCTGAGAAAAACAAGCAAAGCTGAAAGGATTGCCTACTTCATAAATGATGCTGGGAAAACTGGCTAGCCATATGTAGAAAGCTGAAAATTGATCTCTTCCTTACACCTTATACAAAAATTAATGCAAGATGGATTAAAGACTTAAACGTTAGACCTAAAACCATAGAAACTACTTTTTGATGTGTGCATTCAAATCACAGTTTTGAACTTTTCTTTTAAATGAGCAGTTTTGAAACAGTCTTTTTGTAGAATCTGCAACTTGATATTTGGAGCGCTTTGAGGCCTATGGTGGAGAAGGAAATATCTTCACATAAATACTAGACAGAAGCCTTCTGAGAAACTTCCTTGTGATGTTTGCATTCATCTCACACAGTTGAAACTTTCTTTTGATTGAGCAGTTTTGAACAACTCCTTTTGCAGAATCTGCAATTGGATATTTGGAGCACTATGTGGCCTATGGTGGAAAAGGAAATATCTTCGCATAAAAACTAGACACAAGCATTCTGAGAAACTTCTTCATGATGTGTGCATTCAACGCACAGAGTTGAACCTTTCATTTGATTGACCAGTTTTGATATACTCTTCTAGAATCTGCAAGTGGCTATTTGGAGTGCTTTGCAGCCTATAGTGGAAAAGGAAACATCTTCACATTAAAACTACACAGAAGCATTCAGAGAAACTTCTTTCTGATGTGAGCATTCAACTCACAGAGTTGAACCTTTCCTTTTATTGAGCAGCTTGAAAACAGGCTTTTTGTAGTATCTGCAAATGGATATTTGGAGCACTTTGAGGCCTACAGTTTAAAAGGAAATATCTTCACATAAAAACTAGACAGAAGGATTCAGAGAAACTTCTTTGTGATGTGTGCATTCATCTCACAGATTTGAAACTTTCTTTTTATTGAGCAGTTTAAACACTGTTTTTGTAGAATCTGCAAGTGGATATTTGGACAGCTTTGTGACCTATAGTGGAAAATTAAATATCTTCACATAAAAACTACACAGAAGCATTCAGAGTAACTTCTTTGTGATATATGCATTCATCTCACGGAGTTGAAACTTTCTTTTGATTCAGCAGTTTTGAAGCACTCTTTTTGTGGAATCTGCTAGTGGATATTTGGAGCGCATTGAGGCCTAGGATGGAAAAGGAAATATCTTCACTTAAAAACTAGACACAAGCATTCTGAAAAACTTCTTTGTGATGTGTGCATTCATCTCACAGAGTTGAACATTTCTTTTGATTGAGCAGTTTGGAAACAGTCTTTTGGTAGTATCTGCAATTGGATATTTGGAGTGCTTTGAAGCCTATAGTGGAAAAGGAAATATCTTCACATAAAAACTAGACAGAACCATTCTGAGAAACTTCGTTGTGATGTGTGCATTCAACTCACAGAGTTGAACGTTTCCTTTGATTGCACAATTTGGAAACAGTCTTTTGTAGTATCTGCAAATGGATATTTGGAGAGCTTTGAGGCCTATGGTGGGAAAGGAAATATCTTCAAATAAAAACTAGATAGAGGCATTCTGAGAAACTTCTCTGTGATGTGAGCATTCATCTCACAGAGGTAAACATTTCTTTTGACATAGCAGTTTTGAAACACTCTTTTGGTCAAATCTGAAAGAGGTTATTTGGAGCACTTTGAGGCCCATGGTGGAAAAGGAAATAACATCACATAAACACTAGACAGAAGCATTCTGAGAAAATGCCATGTGATGTCCGCATTCCTCTCAAAGAATTCAACATTTCTTTGGTTTGAGGACTTTTGAAACACTCTTTTTGTAGAATCTGCAATTGGATACTTGGAGAGCTTTGAAACCTATGGTGGAAAAAGAAATATCTTCACATAAAAACTAGACAGAAGAAATCTGAGAAACTTCTTCGTGATGTGTGCATTCCACTCACAGGGTTGAACCTTTCTTTTGATTTAGCAGTTTGGAAACAGTATTTTTGTAGTATATGCAAATGGTTATTTGCGGTGCTTTGAGGCCTATAGAGGAAAATGAAATATTTTCACATAAAAACTAGACAGAAGAATTCTGAGAAACTTCTTTGTGATATGTGCATTCAATTCACAGAGATGAAACTTTCTTTTGATTGAGCAGTTTTGAAATCCTTTTTCATAGATACTGCAAGTGGATATTTGGAGCTCTTTGAGCCCTTTGGTGGAAAAGGAAATATCTTCACATAAAAATTAGACAGAAACATTCTGAGAAATTTCTTTGTGATGTTTGCGTTCATCTCACAGAGTTGAACTTTTTTTTGATTGAGCAGTTTTGAAACACTCTTTTTGTAAAATCTGCACGTGGATGTTTGGAGTGCATTGGGGCCTATGGTGGAAAAGGAAACATCTTCACATAAAGACTACACAGAAGTAATCTCAGAAACTTCTTCCTGATGTGCGCATTCAACACACAGAGTTGAAACTTTCTTTTGATTGAGCAGTTTTGAAGCACACTTTCTGTAGAATCTGCAAGTGGATATTTGGAGCGATTTGAGGCCTACAGTGGAAAGGGAAATACCTTCATATAAAAACTTGACTGAGGCTTTCTGAGAAGTTGGTTTTAATGTATACATTCATCTAACACAGTTGAACTTTTCTTTTGTTTAACCAGTATTGAAACACTCTTTTTGTAGAATCTGCAGGGGGATACTTGGAGGGCTTTGAGGTCTATGGTGGAAAAGGAAATATCCTCACATAAAAACAAGATGGAAGCATTCTGAGAAATTTCCTTGTGATGTGTGTATTCAACTGACACAGTTGAACCATTCTTTTGATTGAGCAGTGTGGAGACAATCTTTTGGTAGTTTCTGAAACTGGATACTTGGAGCACTTTGAGGCCTATGGTGGAAAAGGAAATATCTTCACATAAAAACGAGACAGAAGCATTCTGAGAAACTTCTTTGTGAAGTGGGCATTCAATTCATAGAGTTGAAACTTTCTTTAGGTTGAGCAGTTTTGAAACACTCTTTTTGTAGAATCTGCAAGTGGATATTTGGAGCACTTTGTGGCCTCTAGTGGAAAACAAAATATCTTCACATAAATACTACAAAGAAGCATTCTGAGAAACTTCTTTGTGATGTGCACATTCATCTCACAGAGTTGAACCTTTCTTTTGATTGAGCAGTTTTGAAACACTCCTTTTGTAGAGTCTGAAAGAGCATATTTGCAGCACTGAGTGCTAAGGTGGAAAAGAAATATCTTCACATAAAAACTAGACAGAAGCATTCACAGAACCTTGTTTGTGATGTGTGCATTCATTGCACAGAGTGGAACCTTACTTTTGATTGAGCAGTCTTGAAACACTCTTTTTGTAGAATCTGCAAGTGGATATTTGGAGCGTTTTGAGGCCTAAGGTGGAAAAGGTAATATCTTCACATAAAAACTAGATAGAAGTATTCTGAGAAACATCTTAGTGACGTGTGCATTCATCTCACAGAGTAGAAGCTTTCTATATATTGAGGAGTTTTGAAACCCTCTTTTTATGGATTCTGCATGTGGGTATTTGGGGTGCTTTGCAGCCCATGGTGAAAAAGGAAATATCTTTACATAAAAACTAGACAGAAGCATTCTGAGAGACCTCTTTGTGATGTTTGCATTCATCTCACAGAGTTGAACCTTTCTTTTGATTGAGCAGTTTTGAAACACTCTTTTTGTAGGATCTGCAACTTGATATTTTTAGCGATTTGTGGCGTATGGTGGAAAAGGAAATAACTTCGCACAGAAACTAGACAAAAGTGTTCTGAGAAACTTCTTAGTGATATGTGCATTCAACTCACAGAGTTGAACCTTTCTTTTGATTGAGCAGTTTAGAAACACTCTTTTTGTAGAAACTGCAAGTGGATATTTGGAGAGATTTGCAGCCTATGGTGGAAAAGGAAATATTTTAACATAAAAACTAGACAGAAGCATTCTGAGAAACCTCTTTGTAATGTGTGCATTCATCTCACAGAGTTGAAACTTTCTTTTGATTCAATAGCTTTGAAACACTCCTTTGTAGAATCTGCAAGTGGATATTTCAAGTGCTTTGAGGTCTATGATGGAAAAGGAAATATCTTCATTTAAAAGCTAAACAGAAGCATTCTGAGAAACTTCATTGTGATGTGTGCCTTCATCTCACAGAGTTGAAACTTTCTTTTGATAGAGAAGTTTTCAAACACTCTTTTTGGAGAGTCTGCAAGTGGATATTTGGATCGATTTGAGGCCTACGATGGAAAAGGAAACATCTTCACTTAAAAACAAGACAGAGGCATTCTGAGAAATTTCTTTGTGATGTGTGCATTCATCTCACAACGTTGAACACTGCTTTAGATACAGCAGTTTTGAAGCACTCTTTTTGTAGAATCTGAAAGTAGATAGGGGCCTAAGGTGCAAAAGAAATATCTTCACATAAACACCAGATAGAAGCATTCTGAGACACACCTTTGAGATGTGTGCATTCATCTCACCGGGCTGAACTTTTATTTTGATTGAGCCGATTTGAAACACTGTTTCTGTAGAACCTGCAAGTGGATATTTGGAGTTCTTTGTGGCCTTTAGTGGAAAGGGAAATATCTTCACATGATAATTAGACAGAACCATTCTGAGAAACTTCTTTGTGATGTGTGCATTCATCTCACAGATTTAAACCTTTCTTTTGATTGAGCAGTTTTGAAATCCTCTTTTTGTAGAATTTGCAAGTGGATATTTTGAGGCCATTGAGACCTATGGTGGAAAAGGAAATATCTTCACATAAAAATTAGAAACATTCTGAGAATCTGCTTTGTGATGTGTGTGTTCATCTCACAGAGTTGAAGATTTCTTTTGACTGAGCAGTTTTAAAACACTCTTTATAGAAACTGCTGGGGATATTTGGAGCGCTTTGGGGCCAATGGTGGAAAATGAAATATCTTCACATAAAAACTACACAGAAGCTTTCTGAGAAACTTCTTTGTGATGTGTGCATTCATCTCACAGAGGTGAACCTTTCTTTTGATTGAGTGGTTTTGAAAAACTCTTTTTGCAGAATCTGCAAATGTGTATTTTGAGGGCTTTGTAGACTATTGTCGAAAAGGAACTATCTTCACATAAAAACTAGACAGAAGCATTCTGAAAAACCTCTTTGTGATGTGTGCATTCATCTCGCAGAATTGAACCTCTCTTTTCATTGAACAGTTTTGAAACACTCTTTTTGTGGAATCTGTAAGTGGATATTTGGAGCGCTTTGAGGCCTATGGTAGAAAAGAAATATCTTCACATAAAAACTTCACAGAAGAATCTGAGAAACTTCTCCATGATGTGCACTTTCATCTCGAAGAGTTCAAACTTTCTTTTGATTGAGCAGCTTTTAAACACTCTATTTGTAGAATCAGCAATTGGAGATTCAGAGTTCTTTGAGTCATATGGTGGAAAAGGAAATGTCTTCACATAAAAACTACACAGAAGTATTCTGAGATACTCCTTTGTGATGTGTGCATTCATCTTACAGTGTTGAACCTTTCTTTTGATTGAGCAGTTTTGAAACACTCTTTTTGTAGAATCTGCAAGTGGATATTTGGAGTGCTTTGAGACCTATGGTAGAAAAGGAAATATCTTCACTTAAAAATGACACAGAAGCATTATAAGAAATATCTTTCTGATGAGTGCATTCAACTCACAGAGTTGAACCTTTCTTTAGATTGAGGAGCTTGAAACACTCTTTCTGTAGAGTCTGCAACTGTATATTTGGAGCGTTTTGTGGCCTATGTTGGAAAAGGAAATTTCTTCAAATAAAAGGTAGACAGAAGCACTCTGTGAAACTTCTTTGTGATGTATGCATTCATCTCACAGATTTCAACCTCTCTTTTGATTGAGAAGTTTTCAAACACTCTTTTTGTTGAATCTGCAAGTGGATATTTGGAGCGCTTTGAGGCCTATGGTGGAGAAGGAAATATCTTCACATAAAAACTAGACAGAAACATTCTCAGAAACTTCTTTGTGATGTGTGCATTCAACTCACAGAGTTGAACTTTTCTTTTGATTGAACAGTTGTTAAACTATCTTTGTGTAGAATCTGCAATTGGATATTTGGAGCCCTTTGAGGCCTATGGTGGAAAAGGGAACACCTTCACGTAAAAACCAGACAGAATCATTCTCATAAACTTTTTTGTGATGTGTGCATTCATCTCACAGAGTTGAACCTTTCTTTTGTTTGAGGAGTTTTGAAACACTCTTTTCGTAGTACCTGCAAGCAGATATTTTGAGTGATTTCTGGCCTATGGTGGAAAAGGAGATACCATCACATAAAAGCAAGACAGAAGCATTCTGAGTAGCTTCTTTGTGATGTGGGCATTCATCTCACAGAGTTCAACCTTTCTTTTGATTGAGCAGTTTTGAAACACACTTTTTGTGCAATCTGAAAGTGGATATTTGGAGCCCTTTGGGGCCTATGGTGGAAAAGGAAATATCTTCCCAATAAACTAGACAGAATCATTCTGAGAAACTACTTTGCTATGTGTGCATTCATCTCTCAGAGTTGAATCTTTCTTTTGATTTAGCAGTTTTGAATCACTCCTTTTGTAGAATCTGCAAGTGGATATTTGGAGCACTTTACGTACTATTGTGGAAAAGGAAAAATCTTCTCATAAAAACAAGACAGAAGCATTCTGAGAAACTACTTTGTGATGTCTGGTTTCAACTCACAGAGTTGAAACTTTCTTTTGTTTGAGCAGTTTTGAAACACATTTTTTGTAGACTCTGCAAGTAGTAATGAGGAGCACTTTGTGGCCTAAGGTGGAAAAAGAAATATCTTCACATAAAAACTGGACAGAAGCATTCTGAGAAACTTCTTTTTGATGTGTGCATTCATCTCACCAACTTGAAAATTTATTTTTATTCAGCATTTTTGAAACATTCTTTTTGTACAATCTGCAAGTGGATATTTGGAGAGCTTTCGGACCTATGTTGGAAACGGAAATATCTTCACATAAAAACTAGACAAAAGCATTCGGACAAACATCTATGTGATATTTGCCTTCATCTCACAGAGTCGAACCATTCTTTTGATTGAGCAGTTTTTAAACAATCTATTTGACGAATCTGCAAGTGGATATTTGAAGATCTCTGAGGTCAATGCTGAAAAAGGAAATATCTTCATATAAAGATCAGAAAGAAGCAGTCTGGGAAACTTCTTTTTCTTGTGTGCATTCATCCCAAAGAGTTGACCATTTCTATTTATTGAGCAGTTTTGAAACACTGTTTTTTTAGAATCTGCAAGTGGATATTTGGAGCACTTTGAGCCCTTTGGTGGAAAAGGAAATATCTTCACATAAAAATTAGACAGAAGCATTCTGAGAAACTTCTTTGTGATGTTTGTGTTCATCTCACAGAGTTGAACCTTTCTTCTGATAGAGCAGTTTTGAAACACTCTTTTTGTAGAATCTGCAGGTGGATATTTGGAGCACATTGGGGCCTATGGTGGAAAAGGAAACATCTTCAAATAAAAACTACACAGTAGTAATCTGAGAAACTTCTTTGTGCTGTTTGCATTCAACTCACAGAGTGGAAACTTTCTTTTGATTGAGCAGTTTAGAAACAGTCTTTTTATAATATCTGCAAATGGATATTTGAAGTGGATTGAGGCCTATGGTGGAAAAGGAAATATTTTCACGTAAAAACTTGACAGAAGCATTGTGAGAAAGTTTTTGGGATGTGTGCATTCATCTCACAGAGTTGAAACCTTCTTTTGATTGAGCAGTTTTGAAACAGTCCTTTTGTACAACCCACAAGTGGATGTTTGGAGCGCCTTAGGGCCTATGGTGAAAAAGGAAATATCTTCCCATAAAAACTAAACATGAGAATTCTGAGAAACTTCTTTGTGATATTTGCATTCATCTCTCAGTGTTGAATCTTTTTTTTAATTGATCAGTGTTGAAACAGTCTTTCTCTACAATCTGCAATTGGATATTTGGAGCGCTTTGAGGCCTATGCTGGGAAATGAAATATCTTCACATGAAAACTAGACTGAAGATTTCTGAGAAAGTTCTTTGTGATTTGTGCATTCAACCCACAAGTTTGAACATTTATTTTGATTGAGCAGTTTTAAAACACAGTTTTTGTTGAATCTGAAAGTGGATATTTTGCATGATATGCAACATTTACTGGAAAAGGAAATATCTTCACATAAAAACTTGACAGGAGCATTCAGAGAAACTACTTTGTGATGTGTGCATTCATCTCAGACAGCTGAACCTTTCTATTAATTAAACAGTTTTGAAGCACTCTTTTTGTAGAATCTGCAAGTGGTGATTGGAGCACTTTGAGGCCTATGTTGCAAAAGGAAATATCTTCACGTAAAAACTAGACAAAAGCATTCTGAGAAAGTTCTTTGTGATGTGTCCATTCATCTCACAGAGTTGAAACTTTCTTTTGATTGAGCAGTTTTGAAACACTCGTTTTGTAGAATCTGCAAGTGCATATATGGATCACTTTGAGTCCTGCAGTGGAAAAGGAAATATCTTCACATAAAAACAAGACAGAAGCATTCTGAGAAACTTCTTTGTGGTGTGTTCATTGATCTCATAGTGTTGAACCTTTCTTTTGATTGACCAGTTTTAAAACACTCTTTTTGTAGAATCTGCAATTGGATATTTGGAACATTTCACGCCCATGGAGGAAAAGCAATTATCTTCACATAAAAACTAGACAGAAGTATTCTAAGAAATTTGTTTGTGATGTGTGCATTCATCTCACAGAATTTAACCTTCCTTTTGACTGAGCAGTTTTTAAACACTCTATTTGTAGAATCTGCAAGTGGATATTTGGAGCACCTTGAGGTCAATGGTGGAAAAGGATATATCTTCATATAAAAATTAGACAGAAGCATTTTGAGAAACTTCTTACTGATGTGTGTGTTCATCTCACAGAGTTGAAGATTTCTTTTGGTAGAACAGTTTTGAAACACTCTTTTTGTTGAATCTGCCTTTGGATGTTTGGAGCGCTTTGGGGCCTATGATGGAAAAGGAAATATCTTCACATAAAAACTACTCAGAAATAATCTGAGAAACTTCTTTGTGATGTGTGCATTCAACTCACAGAATGGAACCTTTCCTTTGATTGATCAGTTTTGAAACACTCTTTTTGTAGCATCTTCAAATGGATATTTGGTGCGGATTCAGGCATACGGTGGAAAAGGACATATCATCACATAAATACTAGACAGAAGCATTCTGAGAAACTTATTTGTGATGAGTGTATTCAACTCACAGAGTTAAAACTTTCTTTTGATTGAGCAGTTTTGAAACACTCTTTTGCAGAATCTGCCTGTGGATGTTTGCAGATCTTTGGGGCCTACGGTGGAAAAGGAAATATCTTCAGAAAAACTAAACAGAAGCATTCTGAAAAACTCCCTTTTGATGTGTGCATTCAATTCACAGAGTTGAACATTTCTTTTGATTGAGGAGTTTTGAAACACTCTTTTTGTAGTATCTGCCAATGGATATTTGGAGGAGATTGAGGCCTATAGTGAAAAACGACATATCTTCACATAAATACCGGAAAGAAGCATTCTGAGAAACTTATTTGTGATGTGTGTATTTAACTCACAGGGTTGAAACTATCTTTTGATTAAGCAGTTTTGAAGCACTTTTCTTGTAGAATCTGCAGATGGATATTTGGAGTGCTTTGAGGCCTATGATGGAAAAGGAAGTATCTTCATATAAAAACTTGACAGAAGCATTCTGAGAAACTTCTTTTTGATGTGTGCATTCATCTCACAGAGCTGAACCCTTCTTTTGATTGAGCAGTTTTGAAACAGTCCTTTTGTAGTATCTGCAAGGGGATGTTTGGTGAGCCTTGGGGCCTTTGGTGGAAAAGGAAACATCTTCACATAAAAACTAAGCAGGAGCATTCTTAGAAACTTCTTTGTGATGTTTGCATTCATCTCACAGAGTTGAATCTTTCTTTTAATTGACCATTGTTGAAACACTGTTTTTTTACAATCTGCACGTGAATACTTGGAGCGCTTTGAGTCCTATGGTGGAAAAGACATATCTTCACATACGAAGTACACAGAAGTACTCTGAGAAACTTCTTTGTGATGTGTGCATTCACCTCACAGTGTTGAACCTTTCTTTTGATTGAGCAGTTGTGAAACACTGTTTTTGTAGAAACTGCAATTGGATATTTGGAGTACTTTGAGACCTATGTTGGAAAAAGTTAATATCTTCACATAAAAAAGAGACAGAAGAATTCTGACAAACTTCTTTGTGATGTGTGCATTCATCTCACAGAGTTGAATTTATCTTTTGATTGATCAGTTTAGAAACACTCTTTTTGTAGAATGTGCAAGTGGATATTTGGAGCGCTTTGCAGCTTATGGTGGAAAAGAAATATATTCACGTAAAAACTAGAAAGAAGCATTCTGAGAAACTTCTTTGTGATGTGTGCAGTCATCTCACAGAGTTGAACCTTTCTTTTTATTGAGCAGTTTTGCAACACTCTTTTTATAAAACCTGCAAGGGGATTTTTAGAGCGCTTTGAGGCCTATGGTGGAAAAGGAAATATTTTCCCATAAAAACTACACAGAAGCATTCTGAGAAACTTCTTTTTGATGTCTGCATTCTACTAACAGAGTTGAAGCTTTCTTTTGACAGAGCAGTTTTGAAACACTCTTTTTGTAGATTCTGCAAGTGGATATTTTGAGTGCTTTGCCACCTGTGGTGGAAAGGAATATATCTTTACATAAAAACTAGACAGAAGCATTCTGAGAAACTACTTTGTGACGTGTGCATTCATATCTCAGAGTTGAACCTTACTGTCAATTGAGCAGTTTGGACATACTCTTTTTGTAGAATATGTAAGTGGGTATTTGGAGCCCTTTGCTTCTTACAGTGGAAAAGGAAATATCTTCACATAAATCTAGAAAGAAGCATTCTGAGAAACTTCTTTGTGATGTGTGCATTCATCTCACAGAGTTGACCCTTTCTTTTGATAGAGCAGCTTTGAAAAACTCTTTTTGTAGAATCTGCAAGTGGATATTTGGAGCGCTTTGTGACCTGTAGTCGAAAAGGTGATATCTTCACATAGAAACTAGACAGAAGCATTCTAAGAAACTTCTTTATGATGTGTGCATTCATCTCCAGAGTTGAACTTTCTTTTGATTGAACTGTTTGGAACCAGTCGTTTTGTAGAATCTGTGAAGGGGTGTTTGTGAGCCCTTTGAGGCCTATGGGGTAATAGGAAATATCTTCACATAAAAACAAAAAAAGAAAATTTCTGAGAAAACTATTTCTGATGTGTGCTTTAATCTCACAGTGTTGAAACTTTCTTTTGATTGGGCACTTTGTAATCAGTCTTTTCGTAGAATCTGCAAGTGGATATTTGGAGCGCTTTGAGACCTATGGTGAAAAAGAAATATCTTCACATAAAAAATAGATGGAAGCATTCTGAGAAACTTCTTTTTGAAGTGTGCATTCATTTAACAGACTTGAACCTTTGTATTGATTGAGCAGTTTGGAAACAGTCGTTTTGTAGACTCTGTAGGGGGATATTTTTCAGACCACTGAAGCCTCTGGGGAAATAGGAAATATCTTCAGATAAGAACTAGACAGAAACATTCTGAGAAACTGCCTTCCTATGTGTGCATTCATCTCACAGAGTTGAACCTTTCTTTTGATTGAGCAGTTTGGAAACTGTCTTTCTGTACTATCTGCAAATGGATATTTGGAATGCTTTGAGACATACGTTGAAAAAGGAAATATATTCACATAAAAACTTGACAGAAGCATTCTGAGGAACTTATTTTTTATGTGTGCATTCATTTCGCAGTGTTGAACCTTTCTTTTGATTGAATAGTTTTGAAACACTCTTCTTGTAGTATCTACAAGTGGGTATTTGTAGTGTTTGGGACCTATAGAGGAAAGGATATATGTTCACCTAAAACCTAGACAGAAGCATTCTGAGAAACTTCTCTGTGATTTTTGCATTAATCTCACCGAGTTCAACCTTTTTTTTGATTGAGCAGTTTGGAAACCCTCTTTTTATAGAATCTGCACGTGTATATTTGGAGTGCTTTGTAGCCTATAGTGGAAAAGAAATAACTTCATGTAAAAACTAGACAGAAGCATTCTGAGTAACTTCTTGTGACTTGTGTGTTCATCTCACAGAATTGAATCTTTCTTTTGATTCAGCAGTTTGGAAACATTCCTTTTGTAGAATTTGCAATTGGATATTTGGAGGGCTTTGCAGACTACAGTGGAAAGGGAAATATCTCCACATTAAAATTAGACAGAAGCATTCTGAGAAACTTCTTTGTGATGTGTGCATTCATATCACAGAGGTAAACCTTTCTTTTGATGGAGCAGTTTGGAAACAGTCGTTTTGTACAATCTGCAAAGGGACATTTGTGAACCTATTGAGGCCTCTGGGACAATAGGAAATATCTTCACATAAAAACTAGACAGAAACTTTCTGAGAAACCTCCTTGTGTTGTAGGTGTTCATCTCACAGAGTTGAAACTTTCTTTTGATTGAGAAGTTTCAAAACACTCTTTTTATATAATCTGCAAGTGGATAGTTGGAGTGCTTTGCAGCCCATAGTTGAAAAGGAAATATCTTCACGTAAAAACTAGACAGAAGCGTTCAGATAAACTTCTTTGTGATGTGTGCATTCATCTCACAGAGCTGAACCTTTCTTTGTTTTGAAAAGTTTTGAATAAGTCGTTTTCTAGAATCTGCAAAGGGATATTTTGGAGCCCTTTGTGGCCTCTAGGGAAACCGAAAATAATTTCACATAAAAAATAGACAGAAACTTTCTGAGAAATTTCTTTGTGATGTGTGCCTTCTTCTTACAGAGCTGAAACTTACTTTTGATTGAGCAGTTTGGAAACAGTTTTTTGCAGAATTGGCAAATGGATATTTTGAGTGCTTTGCAGCCTCTGGTGGAAAAGGAAATATCTTTACATAAAAACTAGAGAGAAGCATTCTGAGAAACCTCTTTGAGATGTGTGCATTCAACTCACAGAGTTGAACCTATCTTTTGATTGAGCAGTTGGAAACTTTCTTTTTGTAGCATCTACAAATGTATGTTTGGAACGCTTAGAGGACTATATTTGAAAAGGAAATATCTTCACATAAAAACTAGACAGAAGCATTCTGAGAAACTTCTTAGTGATGTGTGCATTCATCTGGGGGAGTTGAAAGACTCTTTTGATTGAGCAGTTTGGAAACAATCTTTTTGTAGTATCTGCATGTGGATATTTGGAGCGCTTTGTGGCCAATGGTGGAAAAGGAATTATCTTCACACAAAATCTAGACTGAAGCATTCTGAGAAACTTCTGTGTGATGTGTGCATTCATCCCACAGAGTTGGACTTTTCTTTTCATTGAACAGTTTCGAAACACTCTTTCTGTAGAATCTTCAAGTGGATATTTGGAGAGATTTGCAGCCTCTTCTGGAAAGTGAAATATCTTCACATAAAAATTAGACAGAAACATTCTGAGAACCTTCTTTTTGATGGGTGCGTTCATCTCGCCAAGTTGAACGGTTCTTTTGATTCAGCAATTTTGAAACACTCTTTTTGTAGAATCTGCCATTGGATTTTGCAGTGCTTTGAGGCCTACGTTCAAAAGGAAATATCTTCACATAAAAACTAGACAGAAGCATTCTGAGAAACTTCATTGTGATGGATACATTTTTCTCAAAGACGTGAAGCATTCTTTTGATTGAGTAGTTTTGAAACACTCTTTTTGTAGAATCTGCAGGTGGACATTTGGAGCGCTTTGAGGCCTATGGTGGAAAAGGAAGTACCTTAACGTAAAAATTAGACAGAAGCATTCTGAGAAACTTCTTTGTGATGTTTGCATTCATCTCACAGAGTTGAACCTTTCTTTTGATTAAGCAGTTTTGAAACGTTCTTTTTGTAGAATCTGCAAGTGGATATTTGGAATGATTTGTGGCCTACGATGGAAAAGGAAATATCTTCACATAAAAACTAGACAGAAGCAATCTGAGAAACTTCTTTCTGATGTGTTCATTCAACTCACAGAGTTTAACAACTGTTTTGTTTGAGCAATTTGAAAATAGTCATTTTGTAGTATCTGCAAATCGATATTTGGAGTGCTTTAAGGCCTGTGGTGGAAAAGGAAATATCTTCACGTAAAAATTGGACAAAAGCATTCTGAGAAACTTCTTTGTGATGTGTGCATTTCCCTCACAGATTTGAACATTTCTTTTGATTTAGCAGTTTTGAAACACTCTTTTTGTGGTATCTGAAATTGGATATTTTGAGTGCTTTGCAGATTCCAGTGGAAAAGGAAATATCTTCACATAAAAACTCGACAGAAGCATTCTGAGAAACTGCTTTGTGATGTGTGCATTCATCACACCGAGTTCAAACTTTCTTTTTATTGACCAGTTTTGAAATACTCTTTTTGTTGGATCTGTAAGTGGATATTTGTTGTTATTAAAGGCCTTTTTTGAAAAAGGAAATATCTTCATATAAAAACTAGACAGAAGCATTCTGATAAACTTCTTAGTGATGTGTGTATTCATCTCACAGAGTTAAACCACACTTTTGATTGAGCAGTTTGGAAACAGACTTTTTGTAGTATCTGCATGTGGATATTTAGAGCACTTTGATGCATATGGTGGAAAAGGAAATATCTCAACATTGAAATTAGAAAGAAGGATTCTGAGAAACTTCTTTCTGTTGTTTGCATTCATCTCACAGAGTTGAACCTTTCCTTTGATTGAACGTTTTTGAAACACTCTTTTTGTAGAATCTGCAAGTGGATATTTGGAGTGTTGTGAGGCCTATGGTGGAAAAGGACATATCTTCACATTAGAACTGTAAAGCAGGTTTCCTAAAAACAGCCTTGTGATGTGTGCATTCATCTCACAGAGGTAAGGGTTTATTTTCTCTGTTCAGTCTGGAAAATCTGTTCTTGTACAATCTGAAAAGGGGTATTTTTGAGCCCTTTGAGGCCTATGTTGACAAAGGAAATATCTTCACATACAAAGTAAAAAAAAGTTTCTCAGATACTTCTTTGAGATATGTGCATTCATCTCACAGAGTTGAACCTCTTTTTTGATTGAGCAGTTTGGAAATGGCATTTTTACAGAATCTGCAAATGGATATTTTTGAGCACTTTGAGGCCTAGGCAGAAAAATAAGTATCTTCAAAGAAAACTATAAAGAAGGTTTCTGAGGAACTGTTTTGTGATGTCTTCGTTCATCTCACAGAGGTAAATGATTCTTTTCTTTGATCAGTTGGGAAACTCTGTTTTTTTAGAATCTGCTAAGGGATATTTGTGAGTGCATAGAGCCTCATGGTGAAAAAGGAATTGTCTTCACATAAAAACTAGACAGAAGCCTACAGAGAAACTTCTTAGTGATGTGTGCATTCATCTCACAGAATTGAAACTTTCTTTTGATTGAGCAGTTTGGAAACATCTTTTTGTGGAATCTGCAAAGGGATATTTCTGAGCACTTTGAGGCCTATGGTGAAAGAGAAAATATGTCCACATAAAAACTAGACTAAAGAATTCTGAGAAACTGCCTTGTGATGTATGCATTCATCTCACAGATTTCAACAATTCTTTTGATTGAGCAGTTGGGAAACCGTCTGTTTGTAGAATCTGCAAAGGTATATTTGTGAGTGCTTTGAGGTCTATGGTTAAAAGGAAATATCTTCACATAAAAACTATAAAGAAGGTTTGTGAACAACCTCTTTGTGATGTGTCCTTTCATCTCACAGAGTTGAACCATTCCTTTGACTCAGCAGTTTGGAAACAGTCTTTTTTTAGGATCTGCAAAGGGATACTTTTGAGCAATTTGAGGCCCATGGTGAAAAAGGAAACACGTTCACATAAAAACAAGATAGAAGCTTTCTGAGAAACAACTTTTTGATATATGTATTCATCCCAGAGAGGTGAACCTTTCTTTTGATGAGCAGTTTGGAAACAGTATTTTGTAGAATTTCCAAATGGTTATTAGTTAGCACTTTGTGTCCTACGTTGAAAAAGGAATTATCTTTACATAAATACTAGACAGAATATTTCAGAGAAACTGCTTTGTGATGTGCGATTTCATCCCACAGAGTTAATGATTTCTCTTCATTGAGCAGATTGGAAATTCTGTTCTTGTAAAATCTGCAAAGGGATATTTGTCAGCGCTTTGAGGCCTATGGTGAAAAAGGAATTATCTTCATGTAAAAACTGGACAGAAGCTTTCTGTGAAACATCTTGGAGATGCGAGAATTCATCTCACAGAATTGAAACATCCTTTTGATTGAGCAGTTTGTAAACAGTATTTTGGTAGAATCTGCAAAGGGATATTTGTGATGCTTTGATGCCTATGGTGAAAAAGGAAATATTTTCACAAGAAAACTAGAGAGAAGCTTTCTGAGAAAACTCCTTGTGATGTGTGCATTCATCTCACAGATTTGAAACTTTCATTGGTTTGAACAATTTGGATACAGTATTTTTGCAGAATCTGTTAAGGCATATTTTTGAGAGCTTTGAGGCTTATGATGAAATAGGAAATATCTTCACATAAAAACTAGACAGAAGTTTCCCAAGAAATTTCTTTGTGATGTGTGCATTCATCTCATAGAACTCAACCATTTTTTTGATTGAACAGTTTGGAAACAGTATTTTTGTAGAATCTGCAAAGGGATATTTATGAGTGCTTTGAGGCCTATGGTGAAAAAGGAAATATATTCACATAAAAAGTATAAACACGGTTTCTCACAAACAGCTTTGTGATGTAAGCATTCATCTCACAGAGGTAAAATTTTCTTTTCTCTGGTCAGTCTGGAAACTGTTCTTGCAGAGTCAGCAAAGGGATATTTATGAGTCCTTTGAAGCCTATGTTGAAAAAAGAAATATTTTCACATAAAAATTAGAGAGAGGCTTTCTGAGAAACCTCCTTGTGAGGTGCGCATCCATCTCACAGATTAGAACCTTACAATGGATTGAGCAATTTGGATATAGTATTTTTGTAGAATCTGTAAAGGCATATTTTTGAGAGCTTTGAGGCTTATGATGAAATAGGAAATATCTTCACATAAAAACTAGACAGAAGCTTCCCAAGAAACTTCTTTGTGATGTGTGCATTCATCTCATAGAGCTCAACCATTCTTTTGATTGAACAGTTTGAAAACAGTCTTTTTGTAGAATCTGCAAAGGGATATTTATGAGTGCTTTGAGGCCTATGGTGAAAAAGGAAACATATTCACATAAAAAGTATAAACAAGGTTTCTCAGAAACAGCTTTGTGATGTAAGCATTCATCTCACAGAGGTAAACTTTTCTTTTCTCTGGTCAGTCTGGAAACTGTTCTTGTAGAGTCTGCAAAGGGATATTTATGAGTCCTTTGAGGCCTATGGTGAAAAAAGAAATACCTTCACATAAAAATTAGAGAGAGGCTTTCTGAGAAACGTCTTTGTGATGTGGGAATTCATCTCACAAAAATGAAACTTACTTTTGACTGAGCAGTATGGAAACTATCTCTTTGTGGAATCTGCAAAGGGATATTTATGGGCATTTTGAGGCCAATGGTAAAAAAGGAAATGTATTCATATAAAAGGTATAAGGAAGGTTTCTTAGAAACAGCTTTGTGATGTGTGCATTGATCTCACAGAGGTAAATGTTTATTTTCTCTGATTAGTCTGGAAACTCTGTTCTTGTAGAATCTGCAAAGGGATATTTGTGAGTGCTTGGAGGCCTATGGTGAAAAAGAAAATATCTTCACATAAAAACTAGACAGAAGCTTTCTTAGTGGCTTCTTTGTGATGTGTGCAATCATCTCACAGAGTTCAACCATTATTTTGATTGAGCAGTCTGGAAACTGCCTTTTTGTAGAATCTGCAAGGGATAATTTTCAGGACTTTGAGTGCTATGGTGAAAAAGGAAATATCTTCACACAAACAATGGACAGAAGATTTCTGAGAAACCTCTTTGTGATGTGTGCATTCATCTCACAGAGTTCAAACATTTATTTAGTTGAGCAGTTGGGAAGACATCTTTTTGCAGAATCTGCAAAGGGATATTGCTGAGCACTTTGAGGCTTATAGTGAAAAAGGAAATACCTTCACATAAAAACTATAAAGAAGGTTTCTGATAAAATTCTTTGTGATGTATGCATTCATCTCATGGAGTTGAACTATTTTTTTGATTGAGCAGTTTGGAAACAATCTTTTTGTAGAATCTGCAAAGGGATATTTTTGAGCACTTTGAGTCCTAGGGAGAAAAAAGAAATATCATCACATAAAAAGTATAAAGAAGGTTTCTGAGAAAGAATTTTGTGACGTGTGCATTCATCTCACAGAGGAAAACATTTGTTTTCTTTGATCAGTCTGGAAATTCTGTTCTTGTAAAATCTGCTAAGGGATATTTGTGAGCAGATGGAGGCCTATGGTGAAAAAGGAAATGTCTTCATAAAAAAATTAGACAGAAGCCTCCTGCAAAACTACTTAGTGATGTGTGCATTCATCTCACAGATTTGAAACTTTCTTTTCTTTGAGCCGTTTGGAAGCAGTCTTTTTGTAGAACCTGCAAAAGGCTATTTGGAGCACTTTGAGGCCTATGGTGAAAAAGGAAATATATTCACATAAAAACTAGACTGAAGGTTTCTGAGAAACTTCTTTGAGGTGTGTGCATTCATCTCACAAAGTTCAATAATTCTTTTTATTGAGCAGTTTGGAAACAGTCTTTTTTTAGGATCTGCAAAGGGATACTTTTGAGCAATTTGAGGCCCATGGTGAAAAAGGAAACACGTTCACATAAAAACAAGATAGAAGCTTTCTGAGAAACAACTTTTTGATATATGTATTCATCCCAGAGAGGTGAACCTTTCTTTTGATGAGCAGTTTGGAAACAGTATTTTGTAGAATTTCCAAATGGTTATTAGTTAGCACTTTGTGTCCTACGTTGAAAAAGGAATTATCTTTACATAAATACTAGACAGAATATTTCAGAGAAACTGCTTTGTGATGTGCGATTTCATCCCACAGAGTTAATGATTTCTCTTCATTGAGCAGATTGGAAATTCTGTTCTTGTAAAATCTGCAAAGGGATATTTGTCAGCGCTTTGAGGCCTATGGTGAAAAAGGAATTATCTTCATGTAAAAACTGGACAGAAGCTTTCTGTGAAACATCTTGGAGATGCGAGAATTCATCTCACAGAATTGAAACATCCTTTTGATTGAGCAGTTTGTAAACAGTATTTTGGTAGAATCTGCAAAGGGATATTTGTGATGCTTTGATGCCTATGGTGAAAAAGGAAATATTTTCACAAGAAAACTAGAGAGAAGCTTTCTGAGAAAACTCCTTGTGATGTGTGCATTCATCTCACAGATTTGAAACTTTCATTGGTTTGAACAATTTGGATACAGTATTTTTGCAGAATCTGTTAAGGCATATTTTTGAGAGCTTTGAGGCTTATGATGAAATAGGAAATATCTTCACATAAAAACTAGACAGAAGTTTCCCAAGAAATTTCTTTGTGATGTGTGCATTCATCTCACAGAACTCAACCATTTTTTTGATTGAACAGTTTGGAAACAGTATTTTTGTAGAATCTGCAAAGGGATATTTATGAGTGCTTTGAGGCCTATGGTGAAAAAGGAAATATATTCACATAAAAAGTATAAACACGGTTTCTCACAAACAGCTTTGTGATGTAAGCATTCATCTCACAGAGGTAAAATTTTCTTTTCTCTGGTCAGTCTGGAAACTGTTCTTGCAGAGTCAGCAAAGGGATATTTATGAGTCCTTTGAAGCCTATGTTGAAAAAAGAAATATTTTCACATAAAAATTAGAGAGAGGCTTTCTGAGAAACCTCCTTGTGAGGTGCGCATCCATCTCACAGATTAGAACCTTACAATGGATTGAGCAATTTGGATATAGTATTTTTGTAGAATCTGTAAAGGCATATTTTTGAGAGCTTTGAGGCTTATGATGAAATAGGAAATATCTTCACATAAAAACTAGACAGAAGCTTCCCAAGAAACTTCTTTGTGATGTGTGCATTCATCTCATAGAGCTCAACCATTCTTTTGATTGAACAGTTTGAAAACAGTCTTTTTGTAGAATCTGCAAAGGGATATTTATGAGTGCTTTGAGGCCTATGGTGAAAAAGGAAACATATTCACATAAAAAGTATAAACAAGGTTTCTCAGAAACAGCTTTGTGATGTAAGCATTCATCTCACAGAGGTAAACTTTTCTTTTCTCTGGTCAGTCTGGAAACTGTTCTTGTAGAGTCTGCAAAGGGATATTTATGAGTCCTTTGAGGCCTATGGTGAAAAAAGAAATACCTTCACATAAAAATTAGAGAGAGGCTTTCTGAGAAACGTCTTTGTGATGTGGGAATTCATCTCACAAAAATGAAACTTACTTTTGACTGAGCAGTATGGAAACTATCTCTTTGTGGAATCTGCAAAGGGATATTTATGGGCATTTTGAGGCCAATGGTAAAAAAGGAAATGTATTCATATAAAAGGTATAAGGAAGGTTTCTTAGAAACAGCTTTGTGATGTGTGCATTGATCTCACAGAGGTAAATGTTTATTTTCTCTGATTAGTCTGGAAACTCTGTTCTTGTAGAATCTGCAAAGGGATATTTGTGAGTGCTTGGAGGCCTATGGTGAAAAAGAAAATATCTTCACATAAAAACTAGACAGAAGCTTTCTTAGTGGCTTCTTTGTGATGTGTGCAATCATCTCACAGAGTTCAACCATTATTTTGATTGAGCAGTCTGGAAACTGCCTTTTTGTAGAATCTGCAAGGGATAATTTTCAGGACTTTGAGTGCTATGGTGAAAAAGGAAATATCTTCACACAAACAATGGACAGAAGATTTCTGAGAAACCTCTTTGTGATGTGTGCATTCATCTCACAGAGTTCAAACATTTATTTAGTTGAGCAGTTGGGAAGACATCTTTTTGCAGAATCTGCAAAGGGATATTGCTGAGCACTTTGAGGCTTATGGTGAAAAAGGAAATACCTTCACATAAAAACTATAAAGAAGGTTTCTGATAAAATTCTTTGTGATGTATGCATTCATCTCATGGAGTTGAACTATTTTTTTGATTGAGCAGTTTGGAAACAATCTTTTTGTAGAATCTGCAAAGGGATATTTTTGAGCACTTTGAGTCCTAGGGAGAAAAAAGAAATATCATCACATAAAAAGTATAAAGAAGGTTTCTGAGAAAGAATTTTGTGACGTGTGCATTCATCTCACAGAGGAAAACATTTGTTTTCTTTGATCAGTCTGGAAATTCTGTTCTTGTAAAATCTGCTAAGGGATATTTGTGAGCAGATGGAGGCCTATGGTGAAAAAGGAAATGTCTTCATAAAAAAATTAGACAGAAGCCTCCTGCAAAACTACTTAGTGATGTGTGCATTCATCTCACAGATTTGAAACTTTCTTTTCTTTGAGCCGTTTGGAAGCAGTCTTTTTGTAGAACCTGCAAAAGGCTATTTGGAGCACTTTGAGGCCTATGGTGAAAAAGGAAATATATTCACATAAAAACTAGACTGAAGGTTTCTGAGAAACTTCTTTGAGGTGTGTGCATTCATCTCACAAAGTTCAATAATTCTTTTTATTGAGCAGTTTGGAAACAGTCTTTTTGCAGAATCTGCAAAGAGATATTTGTGAGGGCATTGAGGCCTATGGTTAAAAAGGAAACATTCACATAAAAACTTAATAGAAGCTTTCTGAGAAACTTCTTTTTGACATGTGCATTCATCTCACAGAGTTGAAACTTTCTTTTGATGAGCAGTATGGAAACAGACTTTTTGTAGAATCTGAAAAGGAACAATTTTGAGCACTTTGCATCCAGTGGTGAAAAAGGAAATACCTTCACATGAAAACTAGACAGAATGTTTCTGAGAAACTGCTTTGTGATATGTGCACTCATCTCCCAGATGTTTCTGTTTCTTTTCATTGAGAAGATTTGAAACTCTTTTCTTGTAAAATCTCCAAAGTGATATTTATGAGCCCTTTGAAGCATATGGTGAAAAAGGAAATATCTTCACATAAAAACTACACAGAAGCTTTCTGAGAAACATTCTGGGGATGTGAGCATTCATCTCACAGAGTTGAAACATTCTTTTGATTGAGCAGTGTGTGAAGAGTCTTTTTGTAGAATCTGCAAAGGGATATTTGTGAACCTTTTGAGGCCTATGGTGAAAAAGGAAATATCTTCACATAAAAACTAGAGAGAAGCTTTCTGAGAAACCTCGTTGTGGTGTGCATAAATCTCACAGAATTGAACCTTTCTTTTGATTAAGCAATTTGGTAAAAGTATTTTTGTAGAATCTGTAAAGGGATATTTGTGAGCACTTTGAGGCTAGGGGTGAAAAAGCAAGTATCTTCACTTAAAATCTAGACAGAAGAATTCTGAGAAACTTCCTTGTGATGTATGCATTCATCACACAGAGTTAAACCTTTGTTTTTGTTGAGCAGTTTGGAAACAGTCTTTTTGTAGAATCTGCAAATGGATATTTGGAGTGCTGTGAGGCCTATGGTGAAAAAGGAAATATATTCACATAAAAACTAGACTGAAGGTTTCTGAGAAACTTCTTTGAGATGTGTGCACTCATCTCACTGTGTTCAATAATTATTTGTATTGAGCGGTTTGGAAACAGTCTTTTTGTAGAATCTGCAAAGGGACATTTGTGAGGGCTTTGAGGTGAGGCCTATGGTGAAAAAGGAAATATCTTCACAGAAAAACTATAAAGAAAGTTTCTGAGAAACTTCTTCATGATGTGTGCATTCATCTCATAGAGTTGAAACATTCTTCACATTTAGCAGTTTGAAAACAGTCCTTTTGGTACAAACTGCAAAGGGATATTTAGGAGCACATTGAGGCCTATGGTGAAAAAAGAAATATCTTCACATAAAAACTAGAAAGAAGCATTCTGAGAAGCTGCTTTAAGATATGTGTATTCATCTCACAGAGGTAAATATTTCTTTTCATTGAGCAGTTTGTAAACTCTGTTATTCTAGAATCTACAAAGGGATATTTTTGAGTGCTTTGAGGCCCACATTGAAAAAGGGACTATCTTCACATAAAAACTAGTGAGAAGCTTGCTGAGAAACTACTTTCTGATGTGTGCATTCATCTAACAGAGTTGAAACTTTCTTTTGATTGAGCAGTTTGGAAAGTCTTTTTGTAGATTCTGCAAAGGTATATTTGGGAGTGCATTGAGGACTATGTTCAAAAAGGGAATATCTTCACATAAAAACGAGAAGGAGGTTTTCTGAGAAACTTCTTTGTGATGTGCACATTCATCTCACAGTGTTGAACCACTCTGTTTATTGAGAAGTTTGGAAACATTCTTTTCATAGAATTTGCAAAGGGATATCTGGGAGCACGTTGAGGCATATGGTGAAAAAGGAAATATCTTCACATAAAAAGTATAAAGAAATTTTCTGAGTAACTCCTTTCTGACATGTGCATTCATCACACAGAAGTAAAAGTTTCCGCCCATTGAGCAGTTAGTTTTTATGTGAAGATGTTTCCGTTTTCACAATAGACCTCAAACTGCCTATATATATCCCTTTGCAGATTCTACAAAAAGACTGTTTCCAAATGGCTCAAAGAAAGTTTCCACTCTGCAAGATGAATGCACACATCACAGAGAAGTTTCTCAGAAAGTTTCTGTCTACTTTTTATTTGTTGATACTCCCTTTTTCACCATAGGCCTCAAACCACTCATAAATAACCCTTTGCACATTCTACAAAAAGACTGTTTCCAAACTATTCAATCAAAAGAAAGGTTCAATTCTGTGAGGTGAATGCACACATCACAAAGAAGTTTCTCAGAAAGCTTATGTCTAGTTTTAATTTGACGATGTTTCCTTTTTCAATATAGGCCTCAAAGTGCTCACAAGTCTCCCTTTACAGAATTTACAAAAAGACTGTTCCCAAACTGCCCAACCAAAACAAAGCTTCAACTCTTTGAGATGAATGCACACATCACAAAGAAGTTTCTCAGAAAGCTTCTGTCCAGTTTTTATTTGAAGGTATTTCGTTTTGCACCATAAGTCTCAAAGCATTCAAATTATCACTTTGCAGATTCTACAAAAACATTTTCCAACCTGCTCTATCTAAAGAAAGGTTCAAAGCTGTGAGAAGAAAGCACACATCAAAAAGAAGTTTCATAGAATGCTTCTGTCTAGTTTTTATGTGTAGACATTTCCTTTTTCACCATAGGCCAAAAAGGGATCCCAAATATCCCTTTGTACATTCTACAAAAGGACTGTTTCAAAACTGCTCAATCCAAAGACAGTTTCAACTCTTTGGGATGAATGCACACATCACAACGAAGTATCTCAGAAAGCTTCTGTCTAGTTTTTGTGTGAAGATATTTCTTTTTTCACCATAGGCTTCAAAGAGCTCACAAATATCACAAAGCAGGTTCTACAAAAAGACTCTATCCAAACTGGTCAATGAAAAGAACACTTCAAATCTGTGAAATGAATGAGCACATCACAAAGAATTTTCTCAGAAAGCTTCTGTCTCGTTTTTATGTGAAGATATTTCCATTTTCACCATAGACCTGAAATCACCTACATACGTCCCTTTGCAGATTCTACAAAAAGATTGTTTCCAAACTGCTCAATCAAATAAAGCTTTCTACTCTGTGAGATGAATGCACACATCACAGAGAAGTTTCTCAGAAAGTTTCTATCTAGTTATGGTTGTCGATACTCCTTTTTTCACCATAGGCCTCAAACTGCTCATAAATAACCCTTTGTAGATTCTACAAAAGGACGGTTTCCAAACTGCTCAATCAAAAGAAAAGTTCAACTCTGTGTGATGAATGCACACATCACAAAGAATTTTCTCAGAAGTCTTCTGTCTAGATTTTATTTGTGGATATTTCCTTTTTCACAACAGGCCTCAAAAAGCTCACAAATATCCCTTTGCATATTCTACAAAAAGACTGCTTCCAAACTACTCAATGAAAGAAAATTCAACTCTGTGAGATGAATGCACACATCACAAAGTGGTTGCCCAGAATACTTCTGTCTAGTTTTTATATGAAGATATTTCCTTTTTCACCACATGCCTCAAACCACTCAAAAACATCCCTTTGCAGATTCTCCAAGAAGACTGTTTCCAAACTGCTCAATCAAAAGAAAGATTCAACTCTTTGAGATGCATACACCCATCACAAAGAAGTTTCCCAGAAAACATGAGTCTAGTTTTTATGTGAAGATATTTCCTTTTTCACTATAAGCCTCAAAGCCTTCACAAATATCACTTTGCAGGTTCTATGAAAAGACTGTTTCCAAACTGCTCAATCAAAAGAAAGTTTCAACCCTGTGAGACGAATGCACGCATCACAAAGAAGTTTTTCAGAAAGCTGCTGTCTACGTTTCATTTTTCGATATTTCCGTTTTCACCATAGGACTCAAACCTCTGAAACATATCACTTTGCAGATTCTACAAAAAGACAGTTTCCAAACTGCCCAATGAAAAGAAAGGTTCAACTCTCTGAGACGAATGTGCACATCATGAAGAAGTTTCTCAGAATGCTTCTCTCTAGGTTTTATGTGAAAATATTTCCTTTTTCACTGCAGACCTCAAACCACTCATAAATATCCCTCTGCACATTCTACAAAAATACTGTTTCCAACCTGATAAGTCAAAAGAAAGTTTCAACTCTGTGAGATGAATGCACACATCACAAGAAAGTTTCTCAGATTGCTTCTGTCTACTTTTTTATGTGAAGGTATTTCCTTTTTCACCATATGCCTCAAAACGCCTTCAAATATCCCTTTACAGATTATACAAAAAGACTCTTCCCAAACTGCTCAATCAAAACAAAGGTTCAAATCTGTGAGATGAATGCACACATCTCAGAGAAGTTTCTTTGAAAGCTTCTGTATAGTTTTTATGTAAGGATATTTCCTTTTAAACTATAGGCCTCAAAGAGCTCAAAAATGTCTCCTTACAGATTCTACAAAAATACTGTTTTTGAACTGGTGAATCAAAACAAATGTTCAACTCTGTGAGATGAATGCACACATCCTAAGGAAGTTTCTCAGAAAGCTTTTTAATAGGTTCAGGTGAAGATATTTCCTTTTCCACCATAAGCCTGAAAGCATTCACAGATATCTCTTTGCAGATTGTACAAAAAGACTATTTAAAAACTTCTCAATCAAAACAAAAGGTCAACTATGTGAGGTGAATGCACACATCACAAAGAAGTTTCTCAGAAAGCTTCTGTTTAGATTTTTTTGTAGATAATTCCTTTTTCACCATAGGTTTCAAATTGCTCACAAATATTCCTTGCAGTTTCTAAAAAAGACTGTTTCCAAACTACTCAATCAAAGGAGAGTTTCAACTCTGTGAGATGAACACACACATCACAAAGAAGTTTCTCAAAAACCTTCTGTCTAGTTTTCATGTGAAGATAACTCCTTTTTCAACATAGGACTCAATGGGCTCACAAATATCCCTATGCAGATTCTGCAAAAAGACTGTTTACAAACTCCTCAATCAAAAGGAAGATTCAACTCTGTGAGATGAATGCACACATCACAAAGAAGTTTCTCAGAGAGCTTCTGTCTAGATATTATTTGTGGCTATTTCCTTTTTCACCATAGGCCTCAAAGGGCTCACAGATATCCCTTTGCAGATTCTATAGAAACACTGTTTCCAACCTGCTCAATCTAAAGAGGGGTTCAACACTGTGAGCTGAATGCACACATCCCAAAGAAGTTTCTCAGAATGCTTCTGTCTAGTTTTTATGTGAAGATATTTCCTTTTTCACCATAGGCCTCAAATCGCTCACAAATGTCCCTATGCAGATTCTACATAAAGACGTTTTAAAACTGCTCAATGAAAAGAAAGGTTCAACTCGGTGAGATGAAAGCACACAACATGACGAAGTTTCTCAGAATGCTTCTGTCTAGTTTTTGTATGAAGATATTTACTTTTTCACCATAGGCCTCAAAGGGTTCACAAATATCACTATGCAGATTCTACAAAAAGAATGCTTCCAAATGGATCAATCAAAAGGAAGCTTCAACACTGTGAGATGAATGCACACATCACAAAGAAGTTTCTCAGAAAATTTCTGTCTAGCTTTTTTGTGAGGATGTTTCTTTTTTCACCATAAACCTCAAATTGTTCACAAATATAACTTTGCAGATTATACAAAAAGCTCCCAAACTGCTCAATCAAAACAAATGTTCAACCCTGTGAGATGAATGCACACAGCACAAAGAAGTTTCACAGAAAGCTTCTTTCTAGCTTTTATTTGTGGATATTTCCTTTTTCACCTTAGGCCTCAAACTGCACACAAATATATTTTTGCAGATTCTCCAAAGAGACGTTTCCAAACAGCTCAATCAAAAGACAGGTTCAACTCTGTGAGATGAATGCACACATCACAAAGAAGTTTCTCAGAATGATTCTCTACAGTTTTTTTTGTGAATACATTACCTTTTTCACCATATGCCCCAACATTTTCACAAATATCCCTATGCAGATTCTATAAAAAGACTGCTCCCAAAATTCTGAATCAAAAGGAAGCTTCAAATCCGTGAGATGAATGCATACACACCAAAGAAGTTTCTCAGAAAGATTCTGTTTAGTTTTCATGTGCATATATTTCCTTTTTCACCATATGCCTCAAAGCGCCCAGAAATATCACTTTGCAGATTCTACCAAAAGACTACCAAAAGACTACCAAAATTCTACCAAAATGCTCAATCAAAAGAAAGGTTCAAACCCATGAGATGAATGCACCCATCACAAAGAAGTTTCACGGAAAGATTCTGTCCAGATTTTATTAGTGGATATTTCCTTTTTCACAATAAGCCTGAAAGGGCTCACAAAAATCCTTTGGCAGTATCTACAAAAAGACTGTTTACAAACTTCTCCATCAAAAGGAAGTTTCAACTCTGTGTGATGAACGCACACATCACAAAGAAGAATCTCAGAAAGATTCTGTCTGTTTTTTATGTGAAGACATTTCATTTTTCACCATAGATGTCAAACCTCCTTCATATATACCTCTGCAGATTATTCAAAAAGCCTGCTTCCAAACTGCTCAATCAGAAGAAAGGTTCCACTCTGTGAGATGAATGTACACGTTACAAAGAAGTTTCTTAGAATAGTTTTGTCTAGTTTTTATGTGAAGACATTTCCTTTTTCACTGTAGGCCAAAAATGGATCTCAAATATCCCTTTGCAGATCCTACAAAAAGATTGATTCGAAACTTTTCAATCAAAAGAAAGGTTCAACTCTGTGAGACAAATGCACACATCACAAAAAAGTTTCTCAGAAAGCTTCTATCTAGTTTTTATATGAAGATATTTCCTTTTTCACCATAGACCTCAAAGCTCTCTCAAATGTCTCTTTGCAGATTCTACAAGAAGACGGTTTCCAAACTTCTCAATCAAAAGACAGGTTCATATCTGTGACGTAAATGCACACATCACAAAGAAGTTTCTCAGAAAGCTTCTATCTAGTTGTTATGGGATGATATTTCCTTTTTCACCATAAGCTTCAAAGCCTTCAGAAATATCAGTTTTCAGATTCTACAAAAAGTGTGTTTCCAAACTGCTCAATGAAAAGAAAGTTTCAACTCTGAGAGATGAATGCACACATCACAAAGAGGTTTCTCAGAAATCTTCTGTCTGGTTTTTATGTGAAGATATTTCGTTTGTCACCATAGGCCTCCTATCACTCACAAATATCCCTTTGCAGATTCTACAAAAAGACTGTTTCCAAACTGCTCAATCAAGAGAATGGTTCAACTCTGTGACATGAAGGCACACATCACAAAGAAGTTTCTCAGAAATATTCTGTCTAGTTTTTATGTGAATATATTTACTTTCTCACCATATGCCTTAAGACACTCTCAAATATCTCTTTGGAGATGCTCCAAAAAGATGGTTTCCAAACTGCTCAATCAAAAGAAAAGTTCAACTCTGTGAAATGAATGCACACATGACAAAGAAGTTTCTCAGAAAGTTTCTGTGTAGATTTTATGTGTAGATATTTCCTTTTTCACCATAAGCCTCAAACTGCTCACAAATATCCCCTTGCAGAATCTACAAAAAGACCGTTTCCAAACTGCTCAATCAACAGCAATGTTTAAATCTGTGAGATGAATGCACGCATCACAAAAAAGCTTCTCAGAAAGGTTCTGTCTATTTTTTATGTGAACATATTTCCTTTTTCAACATAAGCCTCAAATCGTTCACAAATATCATTTTGAAGATTCTACAAAAAGACTGTTTCCAAGCTGCTCAATCAAAAGAAAGGTTCAACTCCGTGTGATGAATGCAGACATCACAAAGAAGTTTCTCAGGAAGATTCTTTCTAAGTATGTATTTGTAGACATTTCCCTTCTCACCATAGGGCTCAAACTGCTCACAAATATCCATTTATAGATCTACAAAAGACTCTTTCCAAACAGCTCAATTAAAAGAAAGGTTCAACTCTTGAGATGAATGCACACATCAAATAGAGGTTTCTCGGAAAACTTGTCTAGTTTTTATGTGAATGTATTTCCTTTTTCACCATTAGCCTCAAAGCTTTCACAAATGTCCCTTTGCAGATTTTACAAAAAGACTGTTTCCTAACTGCTCAATCAAAAGATCAGTTCCAAACTGTGAGATGCATGCTGACATCACAAAGAAGTTTCTCAGAAAGATTCTGTCTAGTTTTTACCTGAATATATTTATTTTCTCAACTTAGGCCTCAAACTGCTGACAAATATCCCTTTGCAGGTTTTCCAAAAAGACACTTTACAAACTGCTCAATCAAAAGAAAGTTTCAACACTGTGATATGAATGCTCACATCGAAAAAATAAGTGTCTCAGAAATCTTCTGTCTAGATTTTATTTGTGGATATTTCCTTTTTCACCATAAGCCATAAGCTGCTTAAAAATATCCCTTTGCAGATTCTACAGAAAGACAATTTACAAACTCCTCAATCAAAAGAAAGTTTCAACTCTGTGAGATGAATGCTCACATCACAAAAAAAGTGTCTCAGTAAGCTTCTGTGTAGATTTTATTTGTTGATATTCCCTTTTTCACTTTAAGCCATAAATCACTTAAAATATCCCTTTGAAGATTCTACAAAAAGACTGTTTCCAAGCTGCTCAATGAAAAAAATGGTTCAACTCTGTCAGTTGAATGTGCTCATCACAAAGAAGTGTCACAGAAAGATTCTGTCCAGATTTTATTAGTGGATATTTCCTTTTTCACCATAAGCCTGAAAGGGCTCACAAATATCCTTTGGCAGAATCTTTAAAAAGACTGTTTACAAACTGCTCAATCAAAAGAAAGATTCAGCTCTGTGTGATGAATGCACACATCACAAACAAGGTTCTCAGAAAGATTCTGTCTAGTTTTTATGTGAAGATATTTCCTTGTTCACCATAGGCCTCAAAGCGCACCAAATATCCAATTGCACATTCTACTAAAAGACTTTTTCCAAACTGCTCAATCAAAAGAAAGGTTCAACTCTATAAGATGAAAGTGCACATTACAAAGAAGTTTCTCAGAAATATGTGTCTAGTTTTTATGTGAAGATAGTTCCTTTTTCACCATAGGCCTCAAATGGCTCAAAAACATCCCTTTGCAGATTATACAAAAAGACATTTTCCAAACTCCTCAATAAAAAGAAATGTTTAAATCTGTAAGATGAATGCACACATCACAAAGGAGACTCTCAGAATGCTTCTGTCTGCTTTTTATGTGAAGATATTTCTTTTTCAGCATAGGCTTCAAACCACTCAGAAATATCCCTTTGCAGATCGCACAAAGAGACTGTTTCCAAACTGCTCAATGAAAAGAAACTTCAATTCTGTGACGTGAATGAAAACATTACAAAGAAGTTTCTCAGAATGCCTTGGTCTAGTTTTTATGTGAAGATATTACCTTTTTCACCATAGGCCTCAAACTGCTCACAAATATCCCTTTGCAGATTCTACAAAAAGACTGTTTGCAAACTGCTCAATGAAAAGAAACCTTCAACTGTGTGAGACGAAAGCACACATCCCTAGAAGTTTCTCAGAATGTTTCTGTCTTGTTTTTATGTGAAGATATTTCCTTTTTCTCCATAGGCCTCAAATTCTTCCAAATATCCATTTGCAGATTCCACAAAAAGATTGTTTCCAAACTACTCAATCAAAAGAAAGGCTCAACTCTGTGATATGAAAGCCCACATCACAAAAATTTCTTAGAAAGCTTCTGTCTAATTTTATGTGTAGCTATTTCCTTTTTCAGAATAGGCCTCAAAGTGCTCAGAATTACCCCTTGCAGATTCTACAAAAAGACTGTTTCAAAACTGCTCAATCAAAAGAAAGGTTAAACTCTGTGAGAGGAATTTTTTCACCACTTGCTTCAAAGTGCTACAAATATCCATTTGCATATTCTATGAATAGACTGTTTCCAAACTGCTCAAAATCAAAACAAATGTTCAACTCCGTGATATGAATGCACACATCACAAAAATTTTCTTAGAAATCTTTTGTCTAATTTTTATGGGAAGATATTTCTTTTTCACCATAGGCCTCAAAGAGCTGCAAATATCCACTTGCAGATTCTACAAAAATACTGCTTCTAAACTGCTAAATCAAAGGAAAGTTCAACTGTGTGAGATGAATGCACACATCACAAAGAAGTTTCTCAGAAAGCTTCTGTCTAGTTTTTATGTGAAGATATTTCCTGTTTCACCATAAACCACAAAGGGCTCACAAATATCCCTTTCTGGATTCTACAAAAAACAGTTTCCCAACTGGTCAATCAAAAGAAAGTTTCAACTCTGTGAGGGGAATGCACACATCCCAAATAAGTTTCTCAGAAAGCTTCTATCTAGTTTTTATGTGAAGATATTTCCTATTTCACCATAAGCCTCAATGGGTTCACAAATATCCCTATGCATATTCTAAAAAAAGACTGTTTCCAAACTGCTCAGTCAAAAGAAAGTTTTAACTCCATGAGATGAGCACACACATCACAAAGAAGTTTATGAGAATGCTTCTGTCCAGTTTTTATGTGAAGATATTTCCTATTTCACCATAGGCCTCAAAGTGCTCACAAATATCCCTTTGCACATTTTATAAAAAGACTTTTTCCAAGCTCCTCTGTCTAAAGAAAGTTTCAACACTGTGAGATAAATGAACACATCACAAATACGTTTCTCAGAATGCTTCTATCTATGTTTCATGTGAAGATATTTCTTTTTCACCATAGGGCTCAAACCGCTCAGAAATATCCCTTTGCATATTGAACAAAAACACTATTTCCTAACTACTCAATGAAAAGAAAGTTTCAACTCTGTGAGGTGAATGCAAACATCACAAAAAAGTTTCTCAGAAAGCGTCTGTCTAGTTTTCATGTGAAGATATTTCCTTTTTCACCATAGGCCTCAAACCCACGAAATATCCATTTGCAGATTATACGAAAAGACTGTTTCCAAACTGCTCAATCCAAAGAATGGTTCAACTCCTGAAATGAAAGAACACACCACAAAGGAGTTTCTCAGAAAGCCTCTGTCTAGTTTTTATATGAAGATATTTCCTGTTTCACCATAGGCTTCAAAGCGCTCTCAAATATCCCTTTAAAATTCTGTGAAGAAAGTCATTGGTAGCTTGATGGGGATGGCATTGAATCTATAAATTACATTCGGCAGTATGGCCATTTTCATGATATTGATTCTTCCTACCCATAAGCAAGGAATGTTCTTACATTTCTTTGTATCCTTTTTTATGTCATGGAGCAGTGGTTTGTATTTCTCCTTGAAGAGGTCCTTCACGTCCTTTGTAAGTTGGATTTCTAGGTATTTTATTCTCCTTGAAGCTATGCAGCCATAAAAAATGATGAGTTCATGTCTTTGTAGGGACATGGATGAAATTGGAAATCATCTTTCTCAGTAAACTATCACAAGAACAAAAAACCAAACACCGCATATTCTCACTCATAGGTGGGAATTGAAAAGTGAGTACACGTGGACACAGGAAGGGGAACATCACCCTCTGGGGACTGCTGTGGGATGTGGGGAGGGAAGAGGGATAACATTAGGAGATATACCTAATGCTAAATGACAAGTTAATGAGTGCAACACCTCAGCATGGCACATGTATACATATGTAGCTAACCTGCACGTTGTGCGCATGTACCCTAAAACTTAAATTATAATAATAATAAAATAAAAATAAATGTAAAAATAAATAAAAAATAAGAAAAAAATATCCCTTTGCAGATTCTACAAACAGACTGTTTCCCAACTGCTCAGTCAAAAGAAAAGTTCAACTCTGTGAGATGAAAGCACACATCCCAAAGTTGTTTCGCATAAAACTTCTGTCTAGTTTTTATGTGAAGATATTTCCTATTCCACCGTAGGCCTCAAAGGGCTCACAAATATCCCTTTGCAGATTCCAAAAAAATACTGTTTCCAATTGCTCAATCAAAAGAAAGGTTAAGCTCTTTGGGATAAATGCACACATCACAAAAAACTTTCTCGGAATGCTCCTGTATAGTTTTTATGTGAAGATATTCCCTATTTCACCATAGTCCTCAAAGGGCTCAAAACTATCCCTTTGCAGATTCCACAAAAGTACCATTTCCAAACTGCTTTATGAATAGTAAGGTTCAACTCTATCAAATGAATGGAAAAAATCACAAAGAAGCTTCTCAAAAAGTTTCTGTCTAGTTTTCATATGAGGATGCTTCCTATTTCACCATAGGCCTCAAAGGGCTCAAAAATATCCCTTTGCACATTCTACAAAAAGACTGCTTCCAAACTGATCAATCAAAAGAAAGCTTCTACTCTGTGAGAAGAAAGCACACGTCATAAGGAAGTTTTTCAGAATGCTTCTGTCTAGTTTTCTGTGAAGATATTTACTTTTTCACCATAGGCTGCAAACTGCATACAAATATCCCTCTGCAGATAGTACAAAAAGACTGTTTCTGAATTGTGCATTCATAAGGTTCTACTCTGTGAGATTAATACACACGTCAGAAATAAGTTTCTCAGAATGCTTCTGTCTATTTTTTATGTGAAGATATTTCTTTATCTCCATAGGCCTCAAAACGCTCAGATATATCCCACTGCAGATACTACAAAAAGACTGTTTGCAATCTGCTCAATAAAAAGAAAGCTTCTATTCTGTGACAAGAAAGCACACATCTTAAGGAATTTTCTCAGAATGTTCTGTCTAGTTTTTAAGTGAAGATATTTCCTATTTCACCTTAGGCCTCAAAGGGCTGACAAATATCCCTTTGCAGATTCTACAGTAAGATGGTTTCCAAACTGATCAATGAAAAGAAAGTTTCAACTCTGTGCAAGGAATGGACACATCACAAAGAAGTTTCTCAAAGTTCATCTGTTTAGTTATTATGTGAAGACATTTCTTTTTCAACGTAGGCCTGAAACCAATCAGAAATATCCCGTTGCAGATTGTACAAAAAGACAGTTTCCAAACTGCTCAGTCAAAACAAAGGTTCAGCACTGAGATGAATGCACACATCACAAAGACGTTTCTCAGAACGCTTCTGTTTAGTTTTTATGTGAAGATATTTCCTTTTTCACCATAGACCTCAAAGCACTCCAAATATCCATTTGCAGATTCTACAAAAAGAGTGTTTCCAAACTGCTCAATCAAAAGAAAGATTAAACTCTGTGAGATGAATGCAAACATCACAAAGTAGTTTCTCAGAATGCTTCTGTCTAGTTTTTATGTGAAGATATTTCCTTTTTCATCATAGGCCTTAAACTGCTCAGAAATATCCCTCTGCAGATACTACAAAAAGACTGCTTCCAAACTGCTCAATCAAAAGAAAGGTTCAACTCTGCAAGATGAAAGCACTCATCAAAAAGTAGTTTCTCAGAAAGCTTCTGTCTAGTTTTTATGTGAAGATATTTCATATTTCAACATAGGCCTCAATGGGCTTAGAAATATGCCTTTGCAGATTGTCCAAAGAGACTCTTTCCAAACTGCTCAATCAAAGGAAACGTTCAACATGTGAAATGAAAGTGCACATCACAAACAAGTTTCTCAGATGGTTTCTTTCTAGTTTTAATGTGAAGATATTTCCTTTTTCACCATACGCTTCAGTGGGCTCAAAAATATCTCTTTGCAGATCTTACAAAAGGCCTCTTTCCAAACTGCTCTAACAAAGGAAAGTTTCAACTCTGTGAGGGGAAATCACACATCACAAATAAGTTTCTCAGAAAGATTCTGTCTAGTTTTCATGGGAGGATATTTCCTATTTCACCTTAGGCCATAAAGGGATAACAAATATCCCTTTACAGAATCTACAAAAAGACTCTTTCCAAACTGCTCCATCAAAAGAAAATTTCAACTGTATGAGATTAATGGATGCATCACAAAGCAGTTTCTCAGAAAGCTTCTGTCTACTTTTTATGTGAAGATATTTCTTTTTCACCATAGGCCTCAAACGTCTAAGAAATATCCCTTTGCAGATTGGACATAAAGACTGTTTCCAAACTTCTCAATCAAAAGAAATTTTCAACTCTGTGTGATGAATGTACACAGCACAAAGAACTTTCTCAGAATGCTTCTGTCTAGTTTTTATGTGAAGATATTCACTTTTTCACCATAGGCCTTAAACCGCTCCCAATTATCCCTCTGCATATAATACAAAAAGACTGCTTCCAAACTGCTCAATGAAAAGAAAGTTCAACTCTGTGGGATAAAAGCACACATCACAAAGACGTTCTTTAGAAAGTTTCTCACTAGATTTTATGTGAAGATATTTAGTTTTTCACTACAAGCCACAAAGCGCTCCAAATATCCATTTGCAGATTCTTCAAAAAGACTGTTTCCAAACGGATCAATCAAAAGAAAGGTTCAACTCTGTGAGATGAATGTAAACATCACAAAGAAGTTTCTCAGAATGCTTCTGTCTAGTTTTTCTGTGAAGATATTTCCTATTTCACCATGGCCCTCATTGGGCTCACATATATCCTTTTGCAGATTCTACAGAAAGACTGTTTCTGAACTTCTCAATGAAAAGAAATGTTCAACTCTGGGAGATGAATGCACACATGAAAAAGAAGTTTCTCAGAATGCCTCTGTGTAGTTTTTATGCTAAGATATTTCTTTTTCACCATAGACCTCAAACCACTCAGAAATATCCCTTTGCAGATTGTATGAAAAGATGGTTTCCAAACTGCCCAATGAAAAGAAAGGTTCAACTCTGTGACATGAATATGCACATCACAAAGAAGTTTTTCAGAAAGCTTCTGTTTAGTTTTTAAGTGAAAATATTTCCTTTTTCACCATAGGCCTCAAAGCCCTCCAAATATCCTTTTGCAGAATCTACAAAAAGAGAGTTTCCACACTGTTCAATGAAAAGAAAGATTCAAATCTGAGAGATGAAAGCACACATCACAAAGAAGTTTCCCATAATGCTTCTGTCTACTTGTTTTGTGAAGATATTTTCTATTTCAATATAAGCCTCAGAAGGCTCACAAATATCCCTTTGCAGACTCTACAAAAAGACAGTTTTCGAACTGCTCCATGAAAAGAAAGTTTCAACTCTGTGAGATGAATGCACAAATAATAAATTAATTTCTCATAATGTTTCTGTCTAGTTTTTATGTGAAGATATTTCTTTTTCACCATAGGCATAAAACCTTTCAGAAATATCCCTTTGTAGATTCTACAAAAAGACTGTTTCCAAACTGCTCAATCAAAAGAAAGGTTCAACCCTGTGAGATGAATGCACATATAACAAAGAAGTTTCTCAGAAATATTCTGTCTTGTTTTCATGTGAAGATATTTACTTTCTCAACATAGGCCTCAAAGTGATCCAAATATCCATTTGCAGATTCTACAAAATGACTGTTTCCAAACTGATCAATCAAAATAAATTTTTAACTCTCTGAGATGAAAGCACACATAACAAAGAAGTTACTCAGACAGCTTTTCTCTAGTTTGTATGTGAAGATATTTCCATTTCACCTGAGGCCATAAAGGGCTCACAAATATTCCTTTGAAGCTTCTACAAAAAGACTGTTTCCAAACTGATCCATCAAAGAAAGTTTCAACTCTGTGAGATGAATGGACTCATCACAAAGAAGTTTCTCAGAATTCTTCTGTCTAGTTTTTATGTGAACATATTCCCTTCTTCACCATAGGACTCAAATTGTTCCAAATATCCATTTGCAGATTCTACAAAAAGAAAGTTTCCAAACTTCTCAATCAAAAGAAAGGTGAAACTTTGTGAGACAAAAGCACACATCACAAAGAAGTTTCTCAGAAAGCTTCTGTTTACTTTTTATATGAAGGTATTTCCTTTTGCACAATAGGCCTTAAACTGCTCACAAATATAACTCCGCTTATACTTCCAAGAGACTTTCTCCAAATTGCTAAATCAAAAGAAACGTTCAAATTTGTGAGATGAATGCACACATCACAAAGAAGTTTCTCAAAATGCTTCTGTCTAGTTTTCATGTGAAGATATTTATTTTTCACCATTGGCCTCAAACCACTCTGAAATATCCCTTTGCAGTTTGTACAAAAAGAGTGTTTCCAAACTGCTCAATGAAAAGAAATTGTCAACTATTAGAGATGAATGGAAATGTCACAAATAGTTTTCTCAAAAAGCTACTGTCTAGTTTTTATGTGAAGATATTTCCTTTTCCACTATAGGCCTCAAAACGCTCCAAATATCCATTTGCAGATTCTACAAAAAGAGTGTTTCCAAACCGCCCCATAAAAAGAAAGGTTCAACTCTGTGAGAGGAAAGTGCACATCACAAAGAAGTTTCTCAGAAAGCTTCTATCTAGTTTTTATGTGAAGATATTTATATTTCAACATAGGCCATAAGGGGCTCACAAATATCCATTTGCAGATTCTAAGAAAATACATGTTCCAAACTGCTAAATCAAAAGAAAGGTTTAACTCTGTGAGATGAGTGGGCACATCACAAAGAAGTTTCTCAGAAAGCTTCTGCCTAGTTTTTATGTGATGATATTTCTTTTTCACCATAAGCCACAAAAGGCTAAGAAATTTCCCTTTGCAGCTTCTACAAAAGACTGTTTCCAAACTGCTCAATCGAAAGAAAGGTTGAATTCTGTGACATGAATTGACACATCACAAAGAAGTTTCTCAGAAATCTTCTCTCTAGTTTTTATGTGAAGATTCTTCCTTTTTCACCATTGGCCTCAAATAGCTCCAAATATCCATTGGCAGATTCCACAAAAAGACTTTCCAAACTGCTCAATCAAAAGAAAAGTTCAGTACTGTGAGAAGAAAGCACACATCACAAAGAAGTTTCTCAGAAATCTTCTGTCTAGTTTTCATGTGGAGATATTTCATATTTCATCACAGGCCATAACGAGCTCACAAATATCTCTTTGCAGATTCTACAAAACAACTGTTTCCAAACTGCTCAATCAAAAGAAAGGTTCAACTCTGTGACATGAATGGACACATCACAAAGAAGTTTTTCAGGATGCTTCTGTCTACTTTTTTATGTACAGATATTTCGTTTTCACCATAGACCTCAAATGGCTCAGAAATATCCCGTTGCAGATTTTACAAAAAGACTATTTCCAAACTGCTCAAACAAAAGAAAGATTCAACTCTCTGAAATGAAAGCTCACATCACAAAGAAGTTTCTCAAAATGCTTCTGTCTAGTTTTTATGTGAATAAATTTCCTTTTTGACCTTAGGCCTCAAAGCTCCCCAAATATCCATTTGTAGACTCTTCAAAAAGACTGTTTCCAAAGTGATCAATCAAAAGAAAGGTTCAGCTGTGTAGGATGAAAGCACACATCACAAAGAAGTTTCTCAGAAAGATTCTCTCTAGTATTTATGTGAAGATATTTCCTATTTCTCCATAGGCCTAAAGGGGATCACAAATATCCCTTTACAGATACTACAAGAAGACTGTTTCCAAACTGCTTAATGAAAAGAAAGGATCAACTCTGTGAGGTGAATGCACAGATAAAAAAGAAGTTTCTCAGAATGCTTCTGTCTAGTTTTTATGTGAAGATATTTCTTTTTCACCACAGGCCTGAAACCACTCAGAAATATTCCTTTGCAGATTGCACAAAAAGAATGTTTCCAAACTCTTCAATGAACAGAAAGGTTCAACTCTTTGATATGAATGCAAACATCACAAAAAGTTATCTCTAAAAGCTTCTGTCTGGTTTTTAGGTGAATATTTACTTTTTCAGCATAGGCATCACACCGCTCACAAATATACATTTGCAGATTCTATACAATAACTTGTTCCCAAACTGCTCAATGAAAAGAAATGTTCAAATCTGTGAGATGAAAGCATGCATCACAAAGAAGTTTCTCAGAAAGTTTCTGTCTAGTTTTTATGTACAGATACTTCCTTTTTCACCTTATGCCTCAAAGCGCTCCAAATATCCATTTACCGATTCTACAAAAAGAGTGTTTCCAAACTGCTCAATCAAAGGAAACTTTCAACTCTGTGAAATGAAAGCACACATCACAAAGAAGTTTCTCAGAATGCTTCTGTCTAGTTATTATGTGAAGACATTTTCTTTTTCACTATAGGACTCAAAGGGCTCAGAAATATCCCTTTGCAGATTCTACAAAAGGACTGTTTCCAAACTGCTCAATCAAAAAGAAGGTTCACAAGCATCACAAAGAAGTTTCTCAAAAATCTTCTGTCTAGTTTTTATGTGAAGATATTTCCTATTTCATCATAGGTCTCAAAGGGCTCAGAAATATCCCTTTGCAGATTCTATGAAAAGACTCTTTCTGAAATACTGAATGAAATGAAAGTTTCAAATCTGTGGGATGAATGCACACATCACAGAGAAGTTTCCCGGAATGCTTCTGTCTGATTTTTATGTGAAGACATTTCTTTCTCACCATAGGCCTCAAACCACTCAGAAATATCCCTTTACAGATTGTGCAAAAAGACTGTTTCTAAACAGCTCAATGAAAAGGAAGATTCAACTCTGGGAGATGAATGCAAACTTCACAAAGAAGTTTCTCAAAAAGCTTCTGTCTGGTTTTTATGTGAAGGTATTTCCTTTTTCACCATAGGCCTCAAACTGCTCACAAAAATCCCTTTGCAGATTCTACAAAAAGACTGTTTCCAAAGTGCACAATGAAAAGAAAGGTTAAACTCTGTGAGATGAAAGCACACATCACAAAGAAGTTTCTCAGAATGCTTTCGTATAGTTTTATGTGAAGAAGTTTCCTTTTTCACCATAGCAATCAAAAGAACGGTTCAAATGTGTGGGATGAATGCATACATCCCAAAGAAGTTTCTCAGAAAACTTCTGTTTAGTTTTTTGTGAAGATATTTCCTTTTTCACCATGGGCCTCAAAGCACTCCAAATATCTACTTGCAGATTCTACAAAAAGAGTGTTTCCAATCTGCTCAATCAAAAGAAAGGTTCAACTCTGTGAGGTGAAAGCACACGTCACAAAGAAGTTTCTTAGAAACCTTCTGTCTAGTTTATATGTGAAGATATTTCATATTTCAAAATAGGCCTCAAAGGGCTCAGAATTATACCCTTGCAGATGCTACAAAAAAGAGTGTTTCCAAACAGCTCAATCAAAAGAAAGATTTAACTTGGTGAGATGAATGCACACATTACATAGAAGTCTCTCATGATGCTTCTGTCTAGTTTTTTTGAGAAGCCATTTCCTTTTTTACTATAGGCCTCAGTCTGATCATTAATAGCCCTCTGCAGATACTATAAAAAGAGTCTTTCCAAACTGCTTAATCAAAATAAAGGTTCAAATCTTTGAGATGAAAGCCCACGTCACAAAGAAGTTTCTCAGAAAGTTTATCTCTAGTTTTCATGTGAAGATATTTCCTATTTCACCTTAGGCCTCAAAGGGATCACAACTATCCCTTTTCAGATTCTACAAAAAACTCTTTCCGAACTGCTTCATCAAAGGAAAGGTTCAATTCTGTGAGATGAATGCACACATAAAAAATTAGTTTCTCAGAATGCTTCTGTCTTGTTTTTATGTGAAGATATTACTTTTTCACCATAGGTCTCAAACCGCAAACAGATATTCCTTTGAAGATTGCACAAAAAGTATGTTTCCACACTGCTCAATGAACAGAATGTTTCAACTCAGTGAGATGAATGCAAACATCACAAAGAGTTTTCTCAAAATACTTCTGTTTAGGTATTATGTGAAGGTATTTACTTTCTCACCATAGGCCTCAAACTGCTCACAAATATCCCTTTGCAGATTCTACAAAATGACTTGTTGCCAAACTGCTCAATGAAAAGGAAGGTCCAAATCTGAGATGAAAGCACGCATCACAAAGAAGTTTCTCAGAAGTTTCTGTCTAGTTTTTATGTGCAGATATTTCTTTTTTCACCATAGGCCTCAAAGCATTCCAAATATCCCTTTGCAGATTCTACAAAAAGAGTGTTTCTAAACTGCTCAATCAAAAGAGAGGTTCAACTCTTTGAGATGAAAGCACACAGTACAAAGAAGATTTTCAGAAAACTTTTGTCTAGTTTTTATGTGAAGACATTTCCTATTTCACCGTAGGCCTCAATGGGCTCACAAATATCCCTTTGCAGATGCTACAAAAGGACTCTTTCCAAACTGCTTAATCCAAGGAAAGTTTCAACACTGTGACATGAATGCACACATCACAAAGAAGTTTCTCAGAATGCTTCTGTCTAGTTTTTATGTGAAAATATTTCCTGTTCACCATAGGCATAAAACGTTGCAAATATCCATTTGCAGATTCTACAAAAAGACTGTTTCCAACCTGCTCAATCAAAAGAAAAGTTCAACTCTGTGAGATGAAGGCACACATGACAAATAAGTTTCTCAGAAAGCTTCTGTCCAGTTTTTATTTGAAGATTTTCCCTATTTCACCATAGGCCTGAAAAGGCTCACAAATATCCTTTTGCATATTCTAAAAAAAGACTGTTTCCAAACTGCTCAATCAAAAGAGAGGTTCAAATATGTGTGATGAATGCACACATCACAAAGAAATTTCTCAGAATGTTTCTGTCTAGTTTTTATGTGAAGATATTTCTCTTTCACCATAGGCCTCAAATGGCTCAGAAATATCCCTTTGCAGCTTGTACAAAAAGACTGTTTCCAAACTGCTCAATCAAAAGAAAGTTTCAACACTGTGAGATGAATGCACACATCACAAAGAAGTTTCTCAGAAAGCTTCTGTTTAGCATTCATGTGAAGATATATCCTTTTTCACCATAGGCCTCAATGGGCTCAGAAATATCCCTTTGCAGATTGTACAAAAGGACTGTTTAGAAAACTGCTTAATCCAAAGAAATGTTCAACTCTGTGAGTTGAATGCATACATCTCAAAGAAGTTTCTCACAACAGATCTGTCGAGTTTTTTTTGTGAAGATATAACCTTTTTAACCATAGGTCATAGACTGCTCATGAATATCCCTCTGCAGATACTACAAAAAGACTGTTTCCAAACTGCTGCATCCAAAGAAATGTTCAAATCTGTGAGATGAATACACCCATCACAAAGAAGTTTCTCAGAATGCTCCTGTCTGGTTTTTATATGAAGATATTTCCTTTTTCACCATGGGTCTCAAAGTGCTCCAAATATCCATTTACAGACTCTACAAAAGAGTGTTTCCAAACTGCTCATTCAAAAGAAAGGTTCAACTCTGTGAGGTGAAAGCACATATCACAAAGTAGTTTCTCAGAAAGCTTCTGTCTAGTTTTATGTGAAGATATTTCCTATTTCACCGTAGGCAATAAAGAGCTCACAAATATTTTTTGCAGATTCTTCCAAAAGATTGTTTCCAAACTGCCCAATCCAAAGAAAGGTTCAACTCTGTGAGATGAATGGACACATCACAAAGAAGTTTCTCAGAATGCATCTATCCAGTTTTATGTGAAGATATTTCTTTTTCATCCTAGGCCTCAATGGGCTCCGAAATATCCCTTTGCAGATTCTAAAAAAGAACTGTTTCCAAACTGCTCAATCTACAGAAAGGTTCACCTCTGTGAGTTGAATGCACACATCACAGAGAAGTTTCCCAGAATGCTTATGTCTACTTTGTATGTGAAGGTATTTCCTTTTTCACCATAGGCCTCAAACCGTTCACAAATATCCCTCTGCAGATACAACAAAAGGACTGTTTCCAATCTGCTAAATCAAAAGATAGGCTCCACTCTGTGAGATGAAAGCACACATCACAAAGAAGTTTCTCAGAAAGCTTCTGTCTAGTTTTTATGTAACAATATTTCCTATTTCACCAGAGGCCTCAATGGACTCAAAATTATCCCTTTCAGATTCTACAAAAAGAGTGTTTCTGAACTTCTCAACGAAATGAAAGTTTCAACCCTGTGAGGTGAATGCACACATAAAAAAGAAGTTTCTCAGAATGCTTCTGTCTAGTTTTTATGTGAATATATTACTTTTTCACCATAGGCCTTAAACTGCTCAGAAATATCCCTTTGCAGATTGAACCAAAAGACTCTTTCCATACTGCTCAATGAAAAGAAATATTCATCTGTGTGAGATGAATGCACACATAAAAAAGAAGTTTCTCAGAATGCTTCTGTCTAGTTTTTTTGTGAAGCTATTTCCTTTTTCACCATAGTCCTTAAACCATTCACAATTATCCCTCTGCAGATACTACAAAAAGACTGTTTCCAAACTGCTCCATGAAAAGAAAGGTTCAACTCTGTGAGATGAATGCACACATCAGGAAGAAGTTTCTCGGAATGATTCTGTCTAGTTTTTATGTGAAGATAATTCTTTTTCACTACAGGCATCAAACGGCTCAGAAATATCCATTTGCAGATTGTACAAAAATACTGTTTCCAATCTGCTCAATCAAAAGAAAGGTTCTGCTCTGTGATATGAATCCAGGCATCACAAAGAAGATTCTCAGAAAGCTTCTTTTTAGTGTTTTTGTGAAAATATTTCCGTTTTCACCATAGGCCTAAAAGCGCTGCAAATATCCATTTGTGGATTCTACAAAAAGACTGTTCAGAAACTGCTCAATCAAAAGAAAAGTTAAACTCTGTGAGATGAAAGCACACTTTGCAAAGCATTTTCTCAGAAAGATTCTGTCTAGTTTTTATGTCAAGGTATTTCCTGTTTCATCATAGGCTGTGAAGGGCTCACAAATATCCATATGCATATTTTAAAAAAAGACTGTTTCCAAACTGCTCAAACAAAAGAACGGTTCAACTCTGTGAGATGAATGCACACATCAGAAAGAACTTTCTCAGAATGCTTCTGCCTAGTTTATATGTGAAGATATCTCTTTTTCACCTTAGGTCTCAAATGGCTAATAAATATCCCTTTGCAGATTTTACAAAAAGACTGTTTCCAAACTGCTCAATAAAAAAGTTTCAACACTGTGAGATGAATACACACATCAAAAAGAAGTTTCTCAGAAAGCTTCTGTTTTCTTTTTATTCGAAAATATTTCCCTTTTCACCATAGGCCTCAATGAGCTCAGAAATATCTCTTTGCAGATTCTACAAAATGACTGTTTAGAAAACTGCTGGATCCAAATTACTCCATTATGGCTCACACACTGCAGCCTTAACCTCCCCAGGGTTAAGCTATTCCTCAAGGTATCCTACAGTCTCGGCCTGCCAAAGTGTTGGGGTTACAGGTGTGACCCACCAGCACCCGGCCTGAGTTGATACATCTGGTCTCACTACGTCTTAACCACACACCCATGAAGAACTCAAGTCAAGAGAGAGTTGGCAAAAGACTCTCAGCATTCTCTCCCGAAAGCAGTGAGGTGGATGGCAGATGTGTGTCCCGAGCTCCTGAGGTTTTAGGTGACCATGTGTAGAGGAGAGATTTCCAATGTTTCAAGAGAGGCACGAGCCACAGTTATTCGGGGCATCCGAACACGAGATGGGGTTTCTGACAGCAACTTAAGGGCCAGGAAGGGCCAGAATCTGCCAAGACCCATGTCCCAGGGTGGGGCCAATGGAACCCAAGGTAGAGGGAGTCAGCAGTCCTCACAGAGAGGACTCCAGCCCTAGGCCCCGCTGTGCAGACCAAATCAGAAGGAAGAGAGTCCTTTGTCCTACATGCCACATCCCTCCACTGAATTTGGGAGTGGATCTGTTTCCCAAACATGAGGTGACATTCGCTTTGCAATGGATCACAAGGGGCCGGGCTTTCCAGAGTCGGCAGGATAAAGAAGTCATTCTGGGTCGGCCACCCCCATCCCCAGGTAACTGGTGAATTTAAATGAGCCGAGGGTGGCCGGGCCGGAGCCGCTACAGGGGGGAGGGGGGGTGGGTGGGGTGGGGGTTTCCTGAGGCACTGCAGAAATTGGGCCTTTGCCTCGAGGATGACAGTGCTGCAGGAACCCTTCCAGGCTGCTATATGGCAAGCACTAAACCACTATGCTTACCGAGATGGGGTTTTCCTCACAGAACGCCTTTATGCAGAAGTACACTCAGAAGAAGCCTTGTTTTTAATGGCGACCTGTTCTTACCTCCCAGGAAAGGGCTATAAAGCATATAGACTCTTGAAAAGACACAGTTGTCCTACACCACAATGCAAATACCTGCTTGCAAAATGTTGTGTTGATCTCAGTAAGCTTGCAGACTGGGAACAAATCTTATCTGGTGGAGTGTTTAATAAGGAGAAAAGCCATGATGATATTGCTACTGAGTTTGGTGATTCAGTTTGCTTTCCCCTTCCATTGTTAGGATGTGTATATTGCAAGACAGATCGGCTTGCCAAAGGATAAGAATGTTTCCAAAAGAGACTTAGTTTAAATCCTTTCCTCTGTTATCCCTTTGAATCATTATGTGAAATAGATGAAAAGCCAGATCCTGACCAAACATGTAAATTCACATCTTTACAGAACTTTAGCAACTCTCTGCCCAACTCTTGCACAACACAAGTACCTAATCACAGTTTATGTCACAGACAGCCCGAGACCATTCTTATGGAAATACCCCAGGACACAATTGAATTAAACAGAGTCAATTTAGAATCTTCCAATTCAAAGTATTCGTTGAATACAGGTTCCCCAGTGTCTTTTATTGATTCAGCTGTAATTTCACCTGAAACTATCCCACTGGGAATAGGAACTTCCATATTATCTAAACAGGTTCAAAATAAACCAAAAACTGGTCGAAGTTTATTAACAGGACCAGCAGCTCTTAGTCCATTTACCCCAAGTTTTGGGATTTTGCCATTAGAAACCCCAAGTCCTGGAGATAGATCTTATTTACAAAACTACAGTAATACACCTTCTGTAATTGATGTGCCATCCACTGGAGTCCCTTCAAAAAAGTCTGTTGCCAGAATTGGCCAAACTGGAGCAAAATCTGTCTTCTCGCAGAGTGGAAATAGCCGAGAGGTCACTCCAATTCTTTCACTAACAGAAAGTTCTGGTCCATAAATAACTACAACAACTCAGGTAATGAGCCCCACTATGACATCTCCCCCAAATGCACTGCATCGAAGAAGTTCATGAGTCTTTACTAGTGACAGTTCCACAACCAAGGAGATTAGGAAGAAATTAAAAATGAAGTTTCCACCTAAAATCCCAAACAGAAAAACAAAAAGTAAAACTAATAAAAGAGGAATAACTCAATCTAATATAAATGACAACCTGGAAATTACAAAATTGGACTCTTCCATCAATTCAGAATAGGAAATATCCACAATCACACCTCAGATTCAGGCTTTTAATCTACAAAAAGCAGCAGCAGAAGGCTTGATGAGCCTTCTTCATGAAAGGGGGAAAGGTTATTTAGCTTTATGTTCATACCACTGCAAAGAGGCTATAAATATTTCGAGCCATCTACCTTCTCACCACTTCAATACTGGTTGGGTACTGTGCCAAATTGGAAGGTCCTATTTTGAACTTTCAGAGTACATGCAAGCTGAAAGAATATTCTCAGAGGTTAGAAGGATTGAGAATTATAGAGTCGAAGGCATGGAAATCTACTCTACAAAACTTTGGCATCTTCAAAAAGATGTCGCTCTTTCATTTCTGTCAAAAGACTTAACAGAGATGGATAAAAATTCGCCAGAGGCCTGGTGTGCTGCAGGGAACTGTTTCAGTCTGCAACGGGAACACAATATTGCAAATAAATTCTTCCAGAGAGCTATCCAAGTGGAACCAAATTATGCTTATGCCTATACTTTATTAGGGCGAGGGTTTGTCTTAACTGAAGAATTGGACAAAGCATTAGCTTGTTTTTGAAATGCTATCAGAGTCAATCCTAGACATTACAATGCATGGTAAGTGGTAATGAATTGTAAAGACAAAGTCTTGTTGATGGTGCTGGTAGTAACTAATTTATCTTGTTAGATAGCTCTTTATTGTCATGAATTTGGTTACTAATACTTACGAATGGTACCTACTGGTCAATAACTTCAAACTAACTTTTTTTATGAAATGTATGTCTTTAACAAACTCTTCAGTTAACTAATGATAATAGAATACGAGATGCTTATACTCAACAGTTTCAGTCTTCTACAAAACTTTTGCAGATACTGTAGTTGTGTTTTGTTTGTTTGCTTGTTTAGTTTTGTTACTTGATTTGTTACATTTTCTTCGAACACAAAAATGGTGATTGGGACAAAAAGTGCTTGGGAAATTGGAAAGGAATAGCATAATTCACTTATTGGATAATAGAAAAAACAATGAAAAAGTTCACTAGTTGCTTTTTGACAATGTTCCAGTTTATTGAGTTACTATTAAGAACTTAATGTATTCTTTATTTAGCAGTATCTCTGTTTTACTTTTTTGTATTTGTGTATAAGTAGACACATAGGAAATTACTACCCAGGTCATATTGTTATCAACTGAATAACATATGAAAAAGTTTGGTCCTACTTCTGCCTCAACACCATACTTACGGTTGACATTTATTGTATTTCTCTGGACTGACTTAAAAGTTTAAATATCAAGAGAAGGCAAGGCATGGTGGCTCATGCCTGTCATCCCAGCACTTTGGGAGGCCAAGGTGGGCAGATCACAACGTCAAGAGATCGAGACCATATGGTGAAACCCCGCCTATATTAAAAGTATAAAAATTAGCTGGGCATGGTGGCAGGCGTCTGTAGTCCCAGCTATTCAGGAGGCTGAGGAAAGATAATCGCTTGAACCTGGGAAGTGGAGGTTGCAGTGAGCCAAGGTTATGCCATTGCACTCCAGCCTGGGCGACAGAGTGAGACGCTGTCTCAAGAAAAAAATAAAATAAAAATAAAATAAAATAAATATCAAGAGAAAGTATAATTCTGAAGTAGTAACTCTGCAGAAGCTTTTTTGTCAGATACAGTTATCTTTGGGGTTAGTTAATATAGCAGTTGAGTTTTAACACTTGATTTGCTTCTAAATCTGAAGCATTATATTACTAAAATATTTTTTGATTTGTGATTATGTTGTTTAATGGATTATATATCATTTTGCAGTAGTAGTTGCAGTGCCTGAAAGATTGCCAGAAAAATAGTGCTAGCTATTGCTAACCAATGTAACAATCAACTTGCCAATATTGCCATCTCTTCCAATAGCTATGTTCTCCATAATATTTTAAGAACTCAGTTCTTCATAAGGCTTGTGTTGTTTTTGATTTTTTTCCCAAGTCTGGTGGATCCTTGTGCTGTTCTTTTTTAAATGTGTATTGTCTGTCCAGCTATTCCGCAGGAGTCACATTCTTAAAAACCTTATCCATATCAAAATTGTGTTTAAAGGAGGATTATTCAGACTGGCAAGCTTTTAGTAGGAGGAGTTTAAATGCTGACGTATTTAGGTAACTCTAAATACTGAGCAACTTTGTTCTATCTACAAAATAGGTAGTCTTTCTTTTCTTTTCACTTTCATTATCATTAGCACCATGTTTAATACCTTTTCTTCATCTATAACACAATTATAACGATATACAAAGCCACTCAAATAAAGCAGATATATTGTGCTTTAAAAAAAAAGAAGTCATTATATGGCACACAATGAGGTGTGTCTCAAATCTAGAATCTCCAGTGAAAACCAATGAAACAGGGTCAAATCGCGTGTCTACGAAAAATAAATAAATGAGCCAGGTGTGGTGGTGCTGAGGCAGGAGAATCACTCTAACCCAGGGGACAGAGGTTGCAGTGAGCTGAGATCACGCCACTGTACTCCAGCCATGGGGGGACAGAACAAGACTCCATCTCAGAAGCAAACAAACACAGAAAGCCAATAAAGGTGTTTAACTCAACGTGTCAGGCTCAGGTCTCTTGACAGGATACATCCAGTAGCCGGGGAAACGTTGATGGGTGGGGTGGAATCTATTTTGTGGCCTCAAGGAAGGGTTTGAGAGACAGTCCCACAAACGTTGAAGGCAAACGTGACGGCCTAAAGAAGCCCCTCCGCCCAAGAAGTGATATTCATTTGTATCCTGTAGCCACTCACGAGGGAGAATCAGGCTCTCTACAGACCCCCAACCCCTATCCCACACCACCCCAACCCACCCCCCCCCGCTTCGTGAAATGAGCTCTCACTCCGTCAGGCTCTATTCAGGCCGTGTGGTTTTGTAACCACCAGTGTGTGTGCCTGGGTTGTGGGGTGGCGTTGTGGTGGCTGTGGACAGAGGAGGGGATAAAGCGGTGGTGTCCCGTGGGTGCTCAGTACATGGGACGTGAGTGGGGTGGCCAGAGCCTAGGGAACTCATTGCCTGTCAGGACGTCTCCCCTCTTGGTCCCCTCTCTGACCTACGCTCCACATCTTTGCAGTTCAGTGGGGACCTTGTGGGTGGAAGTCACCATCCCTTTGGACTTTAGCTGATGAAGGCCAGGCTCCCAAGAGTCTCCCTGGAGTCGGGGCCTTGGCCAGGCTCACAAGGATGCTGAAGGTAACGGTTGGTGACAGTGATGTAAGTTGGAGGCCTCGGGCCAATGCAGAGGTATCCATTTGACCTCGGTGGGACAGGTCAGCTTTGTGGAGTCCCGTGCGTCCTTCCAGAGACTCATCCAGAGCTAGCAAGCATGGTCCTGAGGATCCCAGCTCCCATCAGAAGCACTTTTGTTCACACAGAATCCTGGGCAGGAAAGTTCTCAGCAGGTTTAGACCTCCTAGCCAAAAAGCCAAAGCCACTTCTGGGATTTTTTTTCAAAGAGCCAGTGGTTCCACAATGGGCCGTGGGTAGTTGTGGAAATGGAGAGAAGTGTTTGCGGATACATATTTCAGACAGAAGGGACAGGGCTTGGTCAAAGGTCATGAAGGACATGAGCAGATGCACATTGAGAAAACCCTCCCAGCATCCTAGGTGAAGAGAGGTATGATTTTTTGAGACAGTCGAGCTAGAGGCAAACCCAGATTTTAGGGTTGGATCTTTATTAATATGTACTATCTATGAGGTATCCAAGTCCAGAAATCAACTCTGCAGTTCTGTACAGCATTTTGTACGGAGATCACATCTGGGATGTCTAAAGTTAAGAATTCAGGCCGTGGTAATGGATTAGATTAGATGTACTTGAACTTATTTTTCCAAGAAAGAGAGGGCGGGAGATAGAGAGAGCCAGAGAGTGAGCGAGCAAGAGAGAGAGAGAGACACAGAGAAAGAGACAGAGAGACAGATAGAGAGAAACAAAGATACACAAAGAGAGAAAGACAGAGAGAGACAGAGAGATAAAGACACAGAGAAAGACACAGATGGAAAGAGACAGAGAGAAACTGAAAGAGAGACAGAGGCAGAAAGAGAGAGAGATAGACAGAGAGAGACAGATCGACAGGCAGACAGACAGGCAGAGAAAGAGAGTAAGACAGAAAGCAGACACACACACACACAGAGACAGAGACAGTTGGAGAGACAGAGAGAAAGAAAGAGAAAGACAGACAGAGGGAACGAGACAGAGAGAGAAAGAGACAGACAGAGCAAGAGACAGAAACAGACAGAGAGAGAGACAGACAGAGACAGAGACAGAGAGAAACAGACAAGGAGAGAGAGACAGACAGACAGGAAGAGAAAGACAGTAAGACAGAAGACAGACACAAAGAGAGAGAGACAGAGAGACAGAGACAGAGAGACAGACAGGCAAAGAGAGAGAAAAAAACAGACAGACAGGGAGAGAGAGAGACAGACAGACAGGGAGAGAGAGAGAGAGATACTGACAGACAGGCAGAGAAAGAGAATAAGACAGAAGACAGACACAGTGAGAGAGTCAGAGACAGCGAAACAAAGACAGAAAGAGAGATACAGACAGACAGAAAAAGAGACAGACAGAGAAAGGCGAGATGGACAGAGAGAGACAGAGAGAGAGAAAGAGAGAGAGAGAGAGGCAGGCAGAGAAAGAAAGAGAGAAGACAAACACCGTGAGAGAGACAGGCAGAGAGAGAGTCACACAGAGACAGAGAGGCAGAGAGAAAGAAAGAGACAGACAGAGATAAAGACAGAGACGAACAGAGAGAAACAGACAGACAGGGAGAGAGAGAGACAGAAAGGCAAAGAAAGGGATTAAGACAGAAGACAGACACAGTGAGAGAGACAGGCAAAGAGAGAGAGAAAAAAATAGACAGGCAGAGAGAGAGAGACAGAGAAAGAGACAGAGAGTCAGAGACAGGAGGAGGAATGGCGTGGTCAGGAAATAATTACACATATTTTATAAGGCTTTTGATTCCATAAAGGGTGGCCGGGGTGTGCTTTGAAAACAACAACAACAGCAACAAGAGCAGCAGCAGCAGCAGCAAGAGCAGCAGCAGCATTCGCTTATGGATTTCTAGAAAATAAGATGTTCTGAAGTAAAAATCAACCGGCTCTCACTACACGTTGAGAGATTCACAAAAGTGCTAGTTAACAACAGGAGAAAACAGCACCTAACGTGTCTTGGGGAAAAGATACGTCTTCCTGAAAATTGGGGATTTCTACTTCACCTGAAAAGAAATACATACGAAAAAGGAAAAACATGAACAAAACAAAACAAAACAACAAACACGGGCCAAGGCACCGTCCCTGGAAATCTTAAGTGAGCAAAGTATTAGTTTTCAGAAAACGTTTCTATTATGGGCAAATACTAACAACGCCCAGACTAGAGCTGTGATGCCATTCCCATTGTGAAACTACTGGCTGATGGGCGGAGAAACTAAAACATCATGATAAAAGGTGATGGAGACCCAGCCAGGGTGAAGCTTTCGTAGGGAGGGAGGCCTGAGGAGGGAAGTGGGGGGAAAAACCCCACAACAGCAGACCCGCCCGCTTGCCCACGCGGGTCAAGGGCTATGCCATCAGCCCGAGCTCCCTCCAGGGAAGTGAGACCGTGCCACCCCCATCTTCAAAAATGGTGGCCACCGAGTGAGGCCTGATGCCCACCGTTGCAAATGTCAGCCTGGCAAGAATGAGATCGCCGGTAAGGGGTGGGGGAAGGGGAGAGAAGTCGGAGGCACACCAGGGTGGCTCTGGAAGGTTTCCAAGCAGGGTGTTGGGAGGCGGGGGGTGGGGGGTTTGGGGGGAACCCACCTAACTGACTCACTAAATGAAGGTAAAGGGACGTGGGTAGTGGGGGGAGCCGGGAGGCAACTTGAAAATTAAAGTGACCCCTCCTATAACCCAAGTAGAAGAGTCTACGCGCATGAAAGAAACCAACACACAAAGAAAACTAAAGCGCTGATCAAAGAACAATAGGGCCCCCGCCAGGGCGGAGGTTCCCTAGGCAACCAGGGAGAGAGGGAGGGACCTCCAGAAGGGAGAGAGAGAAACCCGTTGCCCAGGCTCAGTGAAGTAAGCAAGATCTCCCTCCATGTCACCTAGACTTTCAAGAACAGTGGCCGCTAGATGATGCCCGAAGACAACCGATGTGTGCAAGTGTCAGTCAGCATGGAAAAGAATGCATTTATTTATTTATTTATTCATTTATTTATTTATTTATTTGTTTAGAGAGAGAGTCCTACTCACTCTACAGCCTGGGCTGTAGTGCAGTGGCACGATCTCGGCTCACTGCAGTCTCCGCCTCCCAGGTTCAAGTGATTCTCCCACCTCAGCCTCCCAAGTAGCTGGCATTACAGGCGCATACCCCACCATGCCTGACTCAGTTTAGTATTTCTTGTAGAGACGGGGTTTTACCATGGTGGCAAGGCTGGTCTCGAACTCCCAACCTCAAGTGATCCCCCGCCTCGGCCTCCGGAAGTGCTGGGATGACAGACACGAGCCACCACGCCTGGCCTTAACCATGTATTTTTGAGTCGAGGAGCTTATCAGGGAAATACGAGAAGTAGGGACGCCACATGTGACAGAGAGAAAAGTCTGAAAATGCCCCTTTCATCCAAGTGGGGACCCGGCCTCGACCTCCCAAAATCATACACCGAGTGGTGAAGCGTAGCAAGGCCTGTCTGTCTCGATTCCTCTCGGCCTCTCTAAGCAGGTCCTTCTCACTTTCGTGGAAGGGGCAGGGCCCTCTCCGTCATGGGGGGTCTGACAGACTGTCAGAGAAAGAGACAGACATAGAAAGACATAGATGGACAGAGAGAGACAGAGAGAAACAGACAGAAAGAGAGAGAGACAGAGACAGAGACAGAGAGAAACAGACAGACGGGGAGGGAGAGAGACAGAGAGAGAGACAGACAGACAGACAGAGACAGACGGAGAGGAAACAGAGAGAGAGACAGAGAAAGACAGAAACAGACAGACACACAGAGACAGACAGAGAGAAACAGAAAGAGAGAGACAGAGAGAGAGAGAGAAAGGGAGGGAGAGAGAGACAGACAGACAGGCAGAGAAAGAGAGTAAGACAGAAGACAGACACAGTGAGTGAGACAGGCAGAGAGAGAGAGAAAGAGACAGAGACAAAGAGAGAGACAGACAAAGAGACAGACAGAGAAAGACAGAGATGGACAGAGAGAAACAGAGAGAGACAGAGATAGAGAAAGAGACAGAAACAGACAGACAGGGAGGGAGAGAGACAGAGACAGACAGAGAAAGACAGAGACAGAGAGAAACAGACAGAGAGAGATGGAGAGAGTGAGAGATATATAGAGAGAAACAGAAAGAGTGGGGGAGACAGAGACAGGCAGGCAGAGAAAGAGAGTAAGATAGAAGAGAGACACAGTGAGAGAGACAGGCAGAGGGAGAGAGAGACAGAGACAGAGAGAAAGAAAGAGAGACAGACAAAGAGACAGACAGAGACGGACAGAGAGAAACAGCAAGAGAGAGAGACAGAGAGAGCGAGAGTGAGAGAGAGAGAGAGAAACAGACAGGGAGGGAGAGAGACAGACAGAGAGAGACTGACAGGCAGAGAAGAGAGTAAGACAGAAGATAGGCACACAGAGAGAGAGAGAGAGAGAGGAAAGAAAGAAAGAGAGAGACAGGCTGGGCGCGGTGGCTCATTCCTGTCATCCCAGCACTTTGGGAGGCTGAGGCGGGTGGATCACGAGGTCAGGAGATCGAGACCATACTGACTAACTTGGTGAAATCCCGTCTTTACTTAAAATACAAAAAATTAGTCGGGCTTGGTGGCAGGCGCCTATTGTCCCAGTTACTCGGGAGGCTGAGGCAGTAGAATGGCGTGAACCTGGGAGGCGGAGTTTGCAGTGAGCCAAGATGGTGCCACTGTACTCTAGCCTTAGCGACACAGTGAGACTCCATGTGAAAAAAAAAGAGAGAGAGAGACAGACAGACAGAGAAAGAGACAAACAGAGACAGACAGAGAGAGACAGAAAGAGAGACAGAGCGAGAGAGAACAGAAAAGCAGGCAGAGAGAGAGACAGACAGGCAGAGAAAGAGAGCAAGACAGAAGACAGACACATTGAGAGAGACAGGCAGAGAGAGACAGACAGAAAGAGAGACTGACAGAGATGAGACAGAGAAACAGAAACGGACAGAAAGAGAGACAGACAGACAGAAAGTGAGGGAGAGAGGGAGAGAGACAGAAAGGGAGGAAGAGGGGCAGACAGAAAGAGAGACAGACGGGTAGAGAAAGACAGTAAGACAAGATAGGCACAGAGAGAGAGAGTGAGAGAGACAGACAGAGAGACTCAGAAAAAGAAAGAGACAGACAGAGAAAAACAGAGACAGAGAGAGACAGAGAGAAACAGAGACAGACAGAGACAGAGAGAAACAGACAGAAAGAGAGAGACAGAGAGAGAGAGAAACAGACAGGGAGGGAGACAGAGAGAGACAGACAGGCAGAGAAAGAGAGTTAAACAGAAGACAGACACAGTGAGACAGACAGAGAGAGAGAGACAGAGATAGAGAGAAAGAAAGAGACAGACAGACAGAGAAAGAGACAGATAGAGAAAGACAAAGACAGACAGAGAGAGACAGAGAGAAACACAGAGAGAAGGTCCTAGCCGAGTAGAAATATAGTGCCTTTTCTTTCATTTTCTCTTTCTTTTCTGGTTTTCTTTTCTTTTCTTTTTTCTTTTCTTCTCTTCTCTTTTCTTTTCTTTCTTTTCTTTTCTTTCTTTCTTTCTATTTATTTATTTAGAGACCGAATCTCACTCTGTCGTCCAGGCTGTAGTGCAGTGGCGCCATCCCGGGTCACTGCAACCTCCGACTGCCAGGTTCAAGTGATTATCCTGCCTCAACCTCCAGAGTAGCTGGGATTACAGGTGCCTGCTCCACCTGTAATCGTATTTTCAGTAGAGACGGGGTTTCACCATGTTGGCTAGGCTGGTCTTGAACTCCTGATCTCGTGACCCACCCAACTCGTCCTCCCAAAGTGCTCAGATGACAGACGTGAGCCACTGCTTTCAGTGTACAGTGCCATTTATTAGAAATCACTCATGGGAACACGCACTTATAAGTCACGTGTAGTTATTTTATTTATTTACTTATTTATTTGTTTATTTTTTGCACTGGAAGGTGGGGGGACGGAGTTTCGCTCTTGCTGCCCAGGCTACAGTGCAATGGCATAGGGGACTCAAAGAATCAACCTATGGCAGAGAGGACACGTCATTCTGAGTGTAAGGGCCGCAGTGAAAGTTGGCAGGGCCGGCACTTTTAAAGGCTGAATTCCCTGCGGCTCAGGCCTGTCGCCCCAGCACTTTGGGAGGCCCAGGAGGGCAAATCACTTCAGGTCAGGAGTTCAGTACCAACGCGGCCAACATGGAGAAACCCCATCTCCACTAAAAATAGAAAAATTAGCCGTCTGTCATGGTGCGCATCTTTAATCCCAGCTACCGAAGAAGAATCACTGGAACCCGGAAAGCAGAGGTTTCAGTGAGCCAAGACAGCGCCACTGCACCGCAGCCTGGGTGACAGAGCGAGAGAGACTCAGTCCAAAAAAAAAGAAACGAAGAAAAAAAGAAAGAACAGGCCCAAATACTACATTGTCGCTAAATGTTCCCCCAAAAGGCCGGAAACCCCCTGACTCAGGTCAAGGAGGTGGTGTTTCGTTTCACTTCTCTCTCTCTCTCTCTTTCCTTCTCTCCCTCTCTCTCTTTTTCTCCTCTAACTTTCATTTCTTGTTCAAGCATCCATGTGCAAGATTGTTACATAGGTAAATTTCTGATGGGAGATTCAGTGTGCAAATGATTTCATCACCCAGACACTGAGCGCAGTACTCGACAGTTTTCATGTTTCGTTTTGTTTTGGTTTCTCCTGAAGCTGCCTCTCCTTCCACCCCTCCTCCCTCAAGTAGGCTCCCGCGTCTCTCGTGTCCCTCGTTCTGCCCACGCAGAACTCTCATCTATAAGTTCCCACTTATGGATGAGAACACGCGGTATTTAACTGATTGTTGCTTTCATCTTCGGTGGTGGCGGTGAAAGAGGCATGACACTAAATCGACCCTTAGGACGTTCCCCTCTGTCCCCACCCCACTCCCCCTCCCCCTACACACCCTCATTCCTGCACACACTCCTCAAACGCAGGATAGGAATAAAGACAGAAATTAAAGTAAGAGGTCAGCCTCCAAGGTGGTGGAGGGAGGGGATCTCAAAGGGTGAGCAAGCGATGGGGGTCGGGGCATATCTTGGCTGAGCTTGCAACAATAGGGGAAAGAGTTTCCAGCCCCACCACATCCCGTAATCCTCAGCCGTAGCCAGCCTCTGTGTGGGGTTGTGCCTGTAAAAGCTTCTGAATGGAGAGAAACCCAAGGTAATGGAAGGCATCAGCTCCAAGTCCAGGAAGCGAATAGGGCTTTGTGCATTTGAATGGGGCTTTAGAAGGCAGTGCTGCAGCTTCCAAAGCATTGCACCTCGCCTTGCCTCACCTCGCCCAGAGCGAGACTCTGTCTCAAAATCAATCAATCAATCAATCACTAATAAAAAAATCATCAATGAAAGAAAGAAAGAAAGAAAAGAAAGAAAGAAAGAAAGAAAGAAAAAAGAAAGAAAGAATCAGTACAGTGGTCGTGGTCGTGAATCATTCCCCAGAGTCCAGGCGCAGTGGCTCACGCCTGTCATGCCAGCACTTTGAGGCACCGGGTCAGGTGGGTTGCAACAAAATGATGAAACCCTATCTGTGGTAAAACATTGAAAAATGAAGGCCAGGCTCGGTGGCTCATGCCTGCCATCCCAGCACTTCGGGAGACCAGGGAGGGCGGATCACCTGAGGTCGGGAGTTCAAGACCAGCCTGACCAACATGGAGAAGCCCCGTCTGCACTAAAAATACAAAGTCAGCCAGACGTGATGGCGCATGCCTGCAGTCCCAGCTGCTGGGGAGGCTGATGCAGGGGAATCACTTGAACCCAGGAGGCAGAGGTTGTGGTGGGTCAAGATCGTGCCATTGCACTCCAGTCTGGGCAACAAGAGAGAAACTCTGTCTCGGGAAACAAAATAAATAAATAAATAAAAATTATCTGAGCAGAGTGGCACATGCCTGTGGTCCAGGTACTCTACTCTGGAGGCTGAGGTGGAAGGATTGCTTGAGTCCAGGAGCGTCCACACTGCAGTGAGTGAGTTATGATGGCACCACTGCCAGGTTGACAGAGTGAGATGCTGCCTCTAAATCAGTCAATCAATCAATCAGATCACTGGAAGGTGCTGTCTGTGTCTTATTTTCAAAGGGTGTCTCTTTAGGCCAAGCAGGCATGGTGCCTCACGCCAGTAATCCCGGCACATTGGGAGGCTGAGGCAGGAGGAAAGAAGGAAGGGAGGAAGGGAGGAAAGAAGAAAGGCAGGAAGGCAGTCAGGCAGGAAAGGAAGGAAGAAACGACAGAAAGAAAGAAAGAAAGAAAGAAAGAAAGAAAGAAAGAAAGAAAGAAAGAAAGAAAGAAAGAAAGAAAGAAAGGGAGGGAGGGAGAAGAAGAGAGAAGAAAAGAGAAGAAAAAGAAAAGAAAAGAAAACGGGGAGGGGCATATCTCCTTGACTGGTGACTGTCCAGGATACAGCTGACTGAAGCCTCGACCTGTGGGGCCTCAAGTGTTCTTCTCCTTATCTCAGCCTCCCGAGTAGCTGCGACTACAGGCAGGTATTACCACGGAAAACTAATCTTATAAAATATTATAATTATTATTGAGGGGGAGTCTCGCTCTGTCTCAATAATTGCCATGGCATGATCTCAGCTCACTGCAACCTCGGCCTCCCCAATTCAAGCAACTCGCCTGCCTCAGTCTCCTGAGTAGTTGTGATTACAAGCCTATGCCACCAGAACTGGTAATTCTATTTTTCATAGAGATGGGGTTTCACTATGTTGGCCAGCCTGGTCTTGAATTCCCGGCCTCAAGTGATCAACCCACCTTGGCCTCCCAAAGTGCTGGAATGACAGCCGTGAGCCACTGTGCCCAGCCCAGATGATCTTTTTTATAAATTGTAGAGAAGGAGTTTTGTCAACCACACGGTGGAGGGTGGAGTGGGTTTTACTCAGACTGCGTACTGTGAAAAGGGTAAATTAGTGTGGTTTGTGAACTAGATGTGGAAATTGTGTGTGTGTGTGAGAGAGAGAGACCAATCCCACCATGAGGACGTGGAAATGGTGTTTGATTTGGGTACCTGCCTATTCACCTGTCTGTGTGTAGATGACTGAAGATTCCTCAAATGAAGGTCAGCAGTATCTATTGAGCTGTTTCTCCCTCTCATGCGTCTCATGTGTGTGGTGGAGAAAGGAAAGAAAAGAGGTTCTGATGGGAAGTTGTCTTCATGCCTGAGGAAGCTGAAGGCAGGCTGACGGGACGGAGGACATCCTATGTGACATTTCCATACCTGGACACCCTTTACAATTCTGGGGCTGCCAGTCCACCCTGTATGTCAACATACCCCCAAGAACAGCATGGTCCGGGGTGGCCCAGTCTCATCCCATCCGGCCCACCCGGGGTATCTGGTGGAAGTCTTCACTGGAGGATTCGACACCATGGAATACTATGCAGCCATAAAAAATGATGAGTTCATGTCCTTTGTAGGGACATGGATGAAACTGGAAACCATCATTCTCAGCAAACTATCGCAAGGACAAAAAACCAAACACTGCATGTTCTCACTCATAAGTGGGGATTGAACAATGAAAACACATGGACACAGGAAGGGGAACATCAAACACCGGGGACTGTTGTGAGGTGGGGGAAGGGTGGAAGGATAGCATTAGGAGATATACCTAATTCTAAATGACGAGTTAATGGGTGCAGCACAACAACATGGCACACGTATACATATGTAACAAACCTGTACGTTCTGCACATGTACCCTAAAACTTAAAGTATAATAATAATAAAATTTAAAAAAAGAAAAAAGAAAACGTCATCGCAGTTCCCTTGGGGTCACCAGGCAACGGCCAGCCAGGAGAGGGTGGTGGGACATGAAGGGGGACGGCGCATCAGCCTCAGAGCTCGCTGGAAGGTGCCAGGTAGCCAGTGGGGGATGCTGAGCCAGAGACGTCAGGCAGGATATAGATCTGGAAGGTGCATCAGTCCCCTCCGATACCTCTCCCACGGAAAATCCCACAGCGGCGGTGGGAGCCTTGGCTGGGGGAGAAGCAGGGACAAGGGGGAGAGGGAAGGAGGCCCCCGGGAGGATTTAGCACAGAAAACCCACACAGGCAAGCTCCCTCCGTCCTATCGGGTCCAAGGTACACCCTGGGAGGTGGCAAGAGAAACGTTCACCCCATACTTTTTGTCTTTCTCTTTATTTTTTTTTTGTCTTTTCCATTTTACAAGAGATGCTCATTTCAACAACCAGGCGGTGGATGTGACGGGAGAAGTGTCAAGGCCAGGAGACCAACCTGATCAACTGAGCAACACAAGTACGAGAGCCCAGCTGAAAAAAATGAAAAAAAAGGGGGAGGAGGAGGAAAGAAAAGAAAAGAAAAAAGAAAAACAATCACCAAGAAAGTTAAAATTCTCTAATGGTGTAGGCACAAAAAAGAGTGATTTCACGTCTTTTCCCACAACATGGATAGAGCTGGAAGCAAGTATGTACCCAGTGAACTGCCTTCTGCTTAAAAGTGGGAGGTAAACAGTGGGTACGCACACGGTCATCAAGATGGAAATAACAGACACTCCAAAAGGGAGGAGGAGGACAACAGGGGGACGAGGGATGAATAAATCGCCCGTCAGAGACAACGTTCGCCACGTGGGTATCGGATACACTGGAGGTCCACTTCTACATCCGGAGGCAGTAGTATGCTGATCTAACAAACAAGCAGGTACACCCCCTAAGTCTGTAAAATACCAAAACAACGACGACAGCACCAGCAGCAGCAGCAGCAACAACAACTGCAATAGAACAGAAGCTGGAACACAAAACAACCACCACCACCACCACAATCACCAGCTGGGGGTTGGGGGAGGGTGGCCACGCTCCAGGCCTTCAGGCTCAGTCCCCTCGGGTATAAAAAACAAAACAGCAGACTCATTCCTGCCTGTAGGCAGGAAAAATCCAATCAAAGTTCTCCATTGATAGAAAGGGAAGTAGAATACGGAGAAGGGCTTATTGATCTTGTGATCGATCGCGGCCATACATGTAGGAAAAAATTAAATACAGACAGCAACACTTTCTACACTGTTCAAAAGCATCGCAGATGAGACGCACCACACTCCATGGGGCTTGTGCCACTAGAAAGAAAAGACAGGCCGGGCGCGATGGATCATTCCTGTCATCCCAGCACTTTGGGAGGCTGAGGCGGGTGGATCACGAGGTCAGGAGATCGAGACCATCCTGGCTAACACGGTGAAACCCTATCTCTACTAAAAATGCAGAAAATTAGCTGGGCCTGGTGTGGGCGCCTGTAGTCCCAGCTACTCGGGAGGCTGAGGCAGGAGGATGGTATGAACCCGGGAAGTGCAGCTTGCAGTGAGCCAAGATAGAGCCACTACACTCTGGCCTGGGCTAAAGAGCGAGACTCCGTCTCAAAAAAAAAAAAAAAAAAAAAATCCAAGCATATTGCTGCATGCCTGTAGTCCCGGCTACTCAGGAGGCTGTGGTAGAACAATCACTTCACCCAGCAGTTTGAGACTGCAGTGAGCTATGATCATGCCACTGCACTCTGGCCTGGGTGACAGAGCAAAACCCCTTCTCAAAACAAAGAACAACCAAAAACTTTCAAGAATACTCAGAGATAGTGTAGGTTTGGTTCCAGACAACCACAATAAGGCAAATGTTACAATCAAATTAGTCACATAAACATTTTGTTTCCCAGTACTTATAAAAGTTATGCATAAACTGTGTTGTAGTCTAATGAGTATTTAATAATTATTAATTAATTAATTAGTAATCACATTATGTCTAAAAATCCATGTACATACCTTAACTTAAAATACCTCATTGCTGAAAAATACTAATGAATATCTGAACCTTACCAAGTCATAATGTTTTTGCTGGTGAGTGAAGGGGTGGCCTGCTCCTCCACACTTGTGGGTATTTCTAGTCAAGTGGGACGAGAGACTGAGAAAATAAGTAAGACACAGAGACAAAGTATAGAGAAGCAATAGTAGGCCCGGGGGACCGGCACTCAGCATACCAAGGACCTGCACAGGCACCGGCCTCTGAGTTCCCTCAGTTTATATTGCTTATTATTTTCATTATTTCAGCAAAAAGGAATGTAGTAGGAGAGCAGGGTGATAATAAGGAGAAGTTTTTATTGCTTATTATTTTCATTATTTCAGCAAAAAGGAATGTAGTAGGAGAGCAGGGTGATAATAAGGAGAAGGTCAGCAAAAAACATGTTAGCAAAATAATCTATGTCAATTAAGTTCAAGAGAAGGTACTATGACTGGACGTGCACGTAAGCCAGATTTATGTTTCTCTCCACCCAAACATCTCAGTGGAGTAAAGAATAACAAAGCAGCATTACTGCAAACATGTCTGCCCTCCCATCATAGGGCGGATTTTCTCCTATCTCAGAATTGAACAAATGTACAATTGGGTTTTATACTGAGACATTCAGTTCCCAGGGGCAGGCAGAAGACAGTGGCCTTCCTCTATCTCAACTGCAAGAGGCTTTCCTCTTTTACTAATCCACCTCAGCACAGACCCTTAACGGGTGTCGGGCTGGGGGACAGTCACGTCTTTCTCATCCCATGAGGCCATATTTCAGACTTTCACATGGGGAGAAACCTTGGACAATATCCCGCTTTCAAGGGCAGAGGTCCCTGCGGCTTTCTGCAGTGCATTTTGCCCCTCGTTTATTAAGATTAGAGAATGGGGATGACTTTTACCAAGTATACTGCTTGTAAACATTTTGTTAACAAGGCACATACTGCACAGCCCTAGATCCCTTAAACCTTGATTTCATACAACACATGTTTTTGTGAGCTCCAGGTTGGGTCTGAGTGGCTGGGACAAAGTGGCTGGGGCAAAGCGGCTGGGGCAAAGCCACAAATTAACAACATCTCACCAAAGCAATTGTTTAAAGTACAAGTCTTTTTCAAAATGGAGTCTCTTATGTCTTTTCTTTCTATATAGACACAGAAACAGTCTGATCTCTCTTTCCTTTCTCTACAGTGAGGGTCTTGCCTCTATGTTGATGGCTGCTGACTGATCAGTATGGGGGCTGCTGAAGTTTGGGTACCTGTGTCAATTTCTTAAAACAATGAAGTTTGTTCCTTTCACAAAAGATTTCTCTGTAGCATGTGATGCTGTTTGATAACATTTTATCCACAGTAGAACTTCCTTCAAAATTGAGTAAACCCTCTCAAACCCTGCTGCTGCTTTATCCACTAGGTTTATGGAATATTCTAAATCCTTTGTTGTTATTTCAACAATGTTCATAGCATCTCCACCTGGAGTAGATTCCATCTCAAGAAAATATTTTCTTTGCTCATCCATAAGAAGCAACTCTCCACTTGTTCAAGTTTCATCATGAGTTTACAGCAATTTAATCTCATCTTAAGGCCCTAATTCTAATTTTGATTGTCGTGTGATTTCTACCACATCTGTGGGGACTTCCTCCACTGACATCCTGAGCCCTCAAAGTCATCCATGAGGGCTGGAATCAACTTCTTCCAAACACCTCTTATGTTGATATTTCAACCTCCTCCCATCAAACACAAATGTTCTTAATGGCATTTGCTATTAAGGACATTTGTGATTCACAGGAGGAGTTTGAAATATCATGAAGGGATTAATGGTGAAACCTTTCCAAAAGGTTTTCAATTCAGTTTATCCAGACTCATCAAAGAAATTACTATCTATGACAGCTATACCTTTACAAAATGCATTTATTATTTAATAAAAACACTTGAAAGTCAAAACCACTCTTTGATCCACAGGCTGAAGGATAGATATTGTATTAGCAGCCATGAACATAACATTAATTTCCAAGTACATCTCCATCTAAGCTTCTGGGTAGCAAGGAGAATTATTAATAAGCAGCAATCTTTTTTCCTTTTTTCTTTTCTTTCCTTTTTTTTTTTTTCTCCTTTATATAGTTTCCCTCTTGTTGCCCAGGATGGAGGGCAGTGGCGTGGTCTTGGCTCACTGCAACTTCCGCCTCCAGGGTCCAAGCCATTCTTCTGTGTCAGCCTCCCAAGTAGCTGAAATTACAAGTACATCCACCATGCCCGGCTAATTTTTTGTATTTTTATTAGACATGGGGTTTCATAATTTTTGCCAGGCTGGTCTCCAACTTCTGATCTCAGGCGATCCAACCACTTCGGCCTCCCAAAGTGCAGGGATTATAGGTGTGAGCCACTGCACCAGGACAAGCAGCAATCCCTTTAAAGGACTCTTTTTTTTTTTTTCTGAGCAGTAGGTCTCAATAGTGGGATTAAAATATTCAGTAAACCATACTGTTAACAGTTGTGTTGTCACTCAGTCTGTGAGGTTCCATTTCTAGAGCACAGAAAGAATAGATTTTGAATAATTCTTAAGAGCACTGAGATTTTCAGAGTGGTCAATGAGCATTGGCTCTAACTTAAAGTCACCAACTGCAATGGTCCTCAAAGACAGTCAGCCCATCCTTTGAAGTTTTGAAGCCAAGTGTTGAAGTCTCTCTAGCGATGAAAATTTTACATCTTCAGTAAGCTTAATCATTTCTAGCTCTTTACTTAAAGTGAGAGAACTGCATTTCTTCCTTCCATTTGAGCTCTTTGAGGCCACTGTGGTTACTAATTAACACCCTCAGTGGGTGTCATCCTCCTCACTCCTCAATCGAGTTCGCCCACATCTCTGCATGGGGAACGGGGCTTTCTGCACCACACACGTCCTGCATGCTTGGGGCTCTCCCACAGGGGGCTTTCGTGAGCCAGGGAGCAAGGGCCGTCCCCCCGCTCCAGCCCAGCCTGGCTGTGCAGGCAGAAGGAATCTCTCAACCTGCCATTGCACGTGGGAATTTTTGTGTTCACTGCCCTGGCTCCTCTGGAAGTAGGACTGTCCCACCCTCAGACACCTTGGTGGCCTCTGCACCCCAACAAATGCCAGGAGGATGAGGATCCGCAGCATGGCGGCCTGCTGGGCGCATGCTCAGTGGGACAGCTTGGGCCCCCTTAAGCTGAGTCACAGGGGCAAGGTGTGTTTGCACCACCCATGTCCCACCGGAGTCTGTGGTGGGTCTGGAGCCCCAGGTCGCCAAGGCGGTGTGGGAAACCAAAGAAGGGGCACCTCCACCTCCGAAGCTACTGACCCAAGAGGCCTCCGCATCAAGCACAGATGCAAGCCATCCAGGCACCTCTCAACCGCTTCAGGAGCCGGGGCGCTTGTCTACACTCACCTCCAGCCTGTTAGATGAGCTCCTGTCAACCCCAGAGTTTCAGCAAAAGGCACAACCTTTCCTAGATCCGGCGCCATTGGGGAAGCTGAAGGAAGTGGAAGAGCCCGCTCCACTGGAACCACTCCTCAGCCAGGAAGAACACCGGGCTCTGCTGGAGAAACTTTAAGACGCGAGGATGGGGCGGGGTGGGGGCAGGGCGGCGGCCTCTCTTTCTCGGTGAACCTCTGACTCGGTATGGAGAGGCGTGTCTTCCCTTCCAGGTGACCTGCCTAGGATCTCTGAGTTCCAGGTCCCATGAGAGACTCCACTCAGAGGAGGGCTGTCATTCTTTCCTGAGCATCCCGGGGATCCCAGGGCCCGTCCAGGTACCGGGAGGTGGAGTGTCTACTGCTCATGCGCGGGTTAGCAGGCAGCAGCCTAGGTTTTCTAACCAGCTCAGGCGGAGCTCTCATCCCTTCCCTCTTGTGACCCCACCGCGTTCTTCAGTGGGGCGGGCGGAGACCTCCATCCCGGGAAACACTGGCCAGGGCAGGTGCCAAGCCTACTCTTCTTTCCGCGTCTCGCCACCTCTGTCTCCCCGCCCCACCGTCACTCGCCTACCCTTACCCAGCCAGCTTTCTCGACATCACCGTGGAGTTTCTGACAGCTAAATGCAGACCCGAGACCACGCGCAAACTGGGGTGCTGCCCTTTATACGCGAGAGGGAACTCAGGCAAAGATGGGGAGAGGAACGGAGACAGAAAGGGAGGGAGCGATGGAGGGAGAAAAGAACGGATGGACCCAGGGACCTTGGAAGGTTTGGAGGGACAGGAGGGAGAGAGGGAAGGAGGAAGGGAGGGAGTAAGGGAGGAACTGAGGGAGGGACGGAGGGAAAGAGGGATGGAGGGTGGGAGCAAGAAACAAAGAGGGGAAGGCAGAGAGAAAAGCGGTCTTCTTCCTCCACGACCAGCAGGATCTTGCACTCCGGGAAAATGTTGGGTGCCCAGGGCAGGCTAAGTGCTCGGCCCACAGCCCCGTCGGTCTGCGGGGCTCTCACCGGCCCTCTGGATCGCCAGCCTGGGTTACCTCATCTGGGAGCGATTCAGACGAATTTCGTCTCCAAAGGAATAAGCGAATTACCCAGAGAGTAATGAGCAGAGACTCGGATGATTGTCCATTTTTCATCCACATGGTTCACAGATGAGATAGCCCCACGTTGAGCCTGCAGCGGAGCGTGAGGTGGATAGTCCCGCCCACACAGGAGTCGGCCCACTCAGGCCGACTGAACCATGGTTTTGGGTTCCACGTTCCTTTGTCTTCTGCAAGGGGGCCTGTTGCTCTTGTGTCTCTAGCCCCCGAAAGCGTGAACATTTTGACTGTATGTTTCCCGAGCTCTGTAGGGACACAGAAACCTCAAGAGAATAGTGGAAAAGCAGCATCTTGTTTTCGCTCTCCTTTCCAGTTTCCTCTTTGGAAACAGGTCATAGTGGAGACTCCCCATTTCTTAGGAAACAGGAAACCATCGTCAGGCCGTGATGCACCGGGCGTTTCTTTTCTCTGTAGTTTTGCTCTCGTTTTCTACATGAAAATGAACGAGATTCGTAAGGAATCAGAAAAGAATTTATGGTACACAAGTCTTCACTACTGTTGCATTCCACTTTGAAATCACTTTGAGCTAAAACAACAGTTTTCCAAGATTTAAAGAAAAATAGATTTTATAAAAGGGATTCTTTTATTCACTCAATACATAATTTAAGTTACTGAGAGTAACAAGTGATATTTTTTCCACTATAATTTGGTCTGATGAAAGAAATAATTCTTTTAACTCCTCACAAATGCTGCATTTTCAGGACTAAAGGAATTATCAGTAGGCATTCTTTCTTCTTGATCTAAGTTATTTGTCTCTAAAATATGTCAAGTAAGCTTTTAAAGATTCAGGGAGGGGCAGTTTCATGATTTTTTCTCTCAGTAAATTTCGAGGTTACTCCTCTGGCTTCATCGCTTCACTGTGATCTTTTTCTTCCTCTTCTTTGCTATCTTCTTCCATTTTTTCATCCTCCTCACTGTCTAGAGGCTGAGGAATAAGCTGATCACCCACAAATACGTAAGTGGTAATTCTCTGTTTAACTCTCTTTCCTTTCCTTTTGGGTGGAGCCCTTTGAGGAATCCCCTTGGTCTGCATCTCATCATTTATGAAATTTCTAAGTGTGGGTCACATGAAAATACGAGCCAAGTCCTGTAGATTCCTTACAGTGATTCCTTACAGATTTGCAGTTGTGAGGGTTAGATTTAATTTTATATAAGGTTTAAATAATAGTTAAACTTATGTAACCTGATCTGAATTTGCATTTCCTCTAAGAAAACTTCATTTATCTAATAAGGAAATCAAATGACTGTAGACCTATTTACCTTAATTTTGTTGCAATCACTGTTGCTGGGTTGCTGTATATATATTCTGGGCAATATATGACTGTAATAACAATACAAAATACTGAATAATTCAGCTTGCATAAATCCCACAAATTTTATGAAATTTCACAGCACAGCTACTTTTGCTTTTAAATCTCTTTCCAAAAGACATGAGTAAAATATGGACTTCTTTCATAGAGTTATTAAGAGCAAAGCAAGTGAATTATTAAAATAGGAAGTATGTACTTAACACAACTTTTTATATGGACCCTTTACATTTTCAGTATTTTAAAAAATGAGGTTATCTTAACTCTCTAGAATTTTTTTATTATTATTATACTTTAAGTTTTAGATTACATGTGCAAAATGTGCAGGTTAGTTACATATGTATACATGTGTCATGCTGGTGTGCTGCACCCATTTAGCACTCGACATTTAGCATTAGGTATATCTTCTAAAGTTAACCCTCCACCCTCCGCCCACCCGACGACATTCCCCAGAGTGTGATGCTCACCTTCCTGTGTCCGTGTGTTCCCATTGTTCAATTCCCACCTATGAGTGAGAACATGCAGTGTTCGGTTTTTTGTCCTTGGGATAGTTTACTGAGAATGATGATTTCCAATTTCATCCATGTCCCTAAAAAGGACATGAACTCATCATTTTTTATGGCTGCATAGTATTCCATGGTGTATATGTGCCACGTTTTCTTAATCCACTGTTGGACATTTGGGTTGGTTCCAAGTCTTTGCTATTGTGAATAATGCTGCAATAAACATACTTGTGCATGTGTCTTTATAGCAGCATGATTTACAGTCCTTTGGGTATATACCCAGTAATTGGATGGCTGGGTCAAATGGTATTTCTAGTTCTAGATCCTTGAGGAATCACCACACCGACTTCCAAAATGGTTGAACTAGTTTACAATCCCACCAACAGTGTAAAAGTGTTCCTATTTCCCCACAACCTCTCCAGCACCTGTTGTTTCCTGACTTTTTAATGATCGCCATTCTAACTGGTGTGAGATGGTATCTCATTGTGTTTTTGATTTGCATTTCTCTGATGTTCAGTGATGGTGAGCATTTTTTTCGTGTGTTTTTTGGCTGCATAAATGTCTTCTTTTCAGAAGTGTCTGTTCATGTCCTTCGCCCACTTTTTGATGGGGTTGTTTGTTTTTTTCTTGTAAATTTGTTTGAGTTCATTGTAGATTGTGGATATTAGCCCTTTGTCAGATTAGTAGGTTGCGAAAATTTTCTCCCATTTTGTAGGTTGCCTGCTCACTCTGATGGTAGTTTATTTTTCTGTACAGAAGCTCTTTAGTTTAATTAGGTCCCATTTGTCAATTTTGCCTTTTGTTGCCATTGCTTTTGGTGTTTTAGACATGAAGACCTTGCCCATGCCTGTGTCCTGAATGGTAATGCCTAGGTTTTCTTCTGGGGTTTTTATGGTTTTAGGTCTAATGTTTAAGTCTTTAATCCATATTGAATTATTTTTTGTATAAGGTGTAAGGAAGGGATCCAGTTTCAGCTTTCTACATATGGCTAGCCAGTTTTCCCAGAACCATTTATTAAATAGGGAATCCTTTCCCCATTGCTTGCTTTTCTCAGGTTTGTCAAAGATCAGATAGCTGTATGTATGCGGCATTATTTCTGAGGGTTCTGTTCTCTTCCACTGATCTATGACTCTCTTTTGATACCAGTACCATGCTGTTTTGGTTACTGTAGCCTTGTAGTATAGTTTGAAGTCAGGTAGCGTGATGCCTCCAGGGTTGCTCTTTTGGCTTAGGATTGACTTGGCGATGTGGCTCTTTTTTGGTTCCATATGAACTTTAAGGTAGTTTTTTCCAATTCTGTGAAGAAAGTCATTGGTAGCTTGATGGGGATGGCATTGAATCTATAAATTACCTTGGGCAGAATGGCCATTTTCACGATATTGTTTCTTCCTACCCATGAGCTTGGAATGTTCTTCCATTTGTTTCTATCCTCTTTTAATTCAATGAGCAGTGGATTGTAGTTCTCCTTGAAGTGGTCTTTCATGTCCCTTGTAAGTTGGATTCCTAGATATTTTATTCTCCTTGAAGGAATTGTGAATGGGAGTTCACTCATGATTTCGCTCTGTTAGTCTGTTATTTGTGTATAAGAATGCTTGTGATTTTTGTACATTGATTTTGTATCCTGACACTTTGCGGAAATTTCTTATCAGCTTAAGGAGATATTGGGCTGAGACAGTGGGGTTTTCTAGATATATAATCGTGTCACCTGCAAACAGGGACAATTTGACTTCCTCTTTTCCTAATTGAATACCCTTTATTTCCTTCTCCTGCCTAATTGCCCTAGCCAGAACTTCCAACTCTATGTTGAATAGGGGTGGTGAGAGAGGGCATCCCTGTCTTGTGTCAGTTTTCAAAGGGAATTCTTCCAGTTTTTGCCCATTCAGTATGATATTGGCTGTGGGTTTGTCATAGATAGCTCTTATTATTTTGAGATATGTCCCATCAATACCTAATTTATTGAGAGTTTTTAGCATGGAGGGTTGTTGAATTTTGTCAAAGGACTCTTCTGTATCTATTGAGATAATCATGTGGTTTTTGTCTTTCATTGTGTTTATATGCTGGATTATATTTATTGATTTGTGTATATTGAACCAGGCTTGCATCCCAGGGATGAAGCCCACTTGATCATGGTGGATAAGCTTTTTGATGTGCTGCTTTATTTGGTTTGCCAGTATTTTATTGAGGATTTTTGCTTCAATGTTAATGAAGGATATTGGTCTAAAATTCTCTTTTTTTGTTGTGTCTCTGCCCAACTTTGGTATCAGGATGATGAAGGCCTCATAAAATGAGTTATGGAGGATTCCCTCTTTTCCTGTTGATTGGAATAATTTCAGAAGGAATGGTGCCAGTTCCTCCTTGTACCCCTGGTAGAATTCGGCTGTGAATCCATCTGGTCCTGGACTTTTTTTGGTTGGTAAGCTACTGATTATTGCCTCAATTTCAGAGCCTGTTATTTGTCTATTCAGAGATTCAACTTCTTCCTGGTTTAGTCTTGGGAGGGTGTATGTGTCGAGGAATTTATCCATTTCTTCTACATTTTCTAGTTTATTTACATAGAGGTGTTTGTAGTATTCCCTGATGGTAGTTTGTATTTCTGTGGGATTGGAGATTGTATCCCCTTTATCATTTTTATTGCATCTATTTGATTCTTCTCTCTTTTTTTCTTTATTAGTCTTGCTAGCAGTCTATCAATTTTGTTGGTCCTTTCAAAAAACCAGCTCCTGGATTCATTAATTTTTTGAAGGGTTTTTTGTGTCTCTATTTCCTTCAGTTCTGCTCTGATTTTAGTTATTTCTTGCCTTCTGCTAACTTTTGAATGTGTTTGCTCTTGCTTTTCTAGCTCTTTTAATTCTGATGTTAGGGTGTCAATTTTGGATCTTTTCTGCTTCCTTCTGTGGTCATTTAGTGCTATAAATTTCCCTCTACACTGCTTTAAATGTGTCCCAGAGATTCTGGTATGTTGTGTCTTTGTTGTCATTGGTTTCAAAGAACATCTTTATTTCTGCCTTCATTTCGTTATGTACGCAGTAGTTATTCAGGAGCAGGTTGTTCAGTTTCCATGTAGTTGAGCAGTTTTGAGTGAGTTTCTTCATCCTGGGTCCTAGTTTGATTGCACTGTGGTCTGAGACACAGTTTGTTACGATTTCTGTTCTTTTACATTTGCTGATTAGAGCTTTACCTCCAACTATGTGGTCAATTTTTGAATAGGTTTGGTGCTGAAAAAATGTATATTCTGTTGATTTGGAGTGGAGAGTTCTGTAGAAGTCTATTAGGTCCACTTGGTGCAGAGCTGATTTCAATTCCTGGGTATCCTTGTTAACTTTCTGTCTCGTTGATCTGTCTAATGTTGACAGTGGGGTGTTAAAGTCTCCCATTATTATTGTGTGGGAGTCTAAGTCTCTTTGTAGGTAACTCAGGACTTGCTATATGAATCTGGGTGCTCCTGTATTGGGTGCATATATATTTAGGATAGTTAGCTCTTCTTGTTGAATTGATCCCTTTACCATTATGTAATGGCCTTCTTTGTCTCTTTTGATCTCTGTTGGTTTAAAGTCTGTTTTATCAGAGACTAGGATTGCAACCCCTGCCTTTTCTTGTTTTCCATTTGCTTGGTAGATCTTCCTCCATCCTTTTATTTTGAGCTTATGTGTGTCTCTGCACGTGAGATGGGTTTCCTGAATACAGCATACTGATGGGTCTCCACTCTTTATCCAGTTTGCCAGTCTGTGTCTTTTAACTGGAGCATTTAGTCCGTTTACATTAAAAGTTAATATTGTTATGTGTGAATTTGATCCTGTCATTATGATGTTAGCTGGTTATTTTGCTCGTTAGTTGATGCAGGGTCTTCCTAGCCTAGATGGTCTTTACGATTTGGCATGATTTTGCAGTTGCTGGTATTAGATGTTCCTTTCCATGTTTAGTGCTTCCTTCAAGATCTCTTTTAAGGCAGGTCTGGTGGTGACAAAATCTCTCAGCATTTACTTGTCTGTAAAGTATTTTGTTTCTCCTTCACTTATGAATCTTAGTTTGGCTGGATATGACATTCTGGGTCCAAATTCTTTTCTTTAAGAATGTTGAATATTGGCCACCACTCTCTTCTGGCTTGTAGAGTTTCTGCTGAGAGATTCACTGTTAGTCTGATGGACTACCCTTTGTGCATAACCCGACCTTTCTCTCTGGCTTCCCTGAACATTTTTTCCTTCATTTCAACTTTGGTGAATCTGACAATTATGTGTCTTGGAGTTGCTCTTCTCGAGGAGTATCTTTGTGGCGTTCTCTGTATTTCCTGAATCTGAATGTTGGCCTGCCTTGCTAGATTGGGGAAGATCTTTTGGATAATATCCTGCAGAGTGTTTTCCAACTTGGTTCCATTCTCCCCGTCACTTTCAGGTACACCAATCAGACGTAGATTTGGTCTTTCCACATAGTCCCATATTTCTTGGAGGGTTTGTTCGTTTCTTTTTATTCTTTTTTCTCTAAACTTCCCTTCTCGCTTCATTTCATTCATTTCATCTTTCATCACTGATACCCTTTCTTCCAGTTGATTGCATTGGCTCCTGGGACTTTTGCACTCTTCACGTATTTCTCAAGCCTTGGATTTCAGCTCCATCAGCTCCTTTAAGCACTTCTCTGTATTGTTTATTCTAGTTATACATTCGTCTAATTTTTTTTCAAAGTTTTTTAACTTCTTTGCCTTTGGTTTGTATTTCCTCCTGTAGCTTGGAGTAGTTTGATCATCTGAAGACTTCTCTCAACTCGTCAAAATCATTCTCCCTCCAGCTTTGCTCCGTTGTTGATGAGGAACTGAATTCCTTTGGAGGAGGAGAGGCACTCTGCTTTTTAGAGTTTCCAGTTTTTCTGCTCTGTTTTTTCCCCATCTTTGTGGTTTTATCTCCTTTTGGTCTTTGATGATGGTGATGTACAGATGGGTTTTTGGTGTGGATGTCCTTTCTGTTTGTTAGTTTCCCTCTAACAGACAGGACCCTCAGGTGCAGGTCTGTTGGAGTTTGCTAGAGGTCCACTCCAGACGCTGTTTGCCTTTGTAACAGCAGCGGTGGCTGCAGAAAAGCAGATTTTCATGAACCACGAATGCTGCTGTCTGATCGTTCCTCTGGAAGTTTTGACTCAGAGGAGTACCCGGCCGTGTGAGGTATCAGTCTGCCCCTACTGGGGGGTGCCTCCCACTTAGGCTTCTTGGAGTTCAGGGGTCAGGAACCCACTTAAGGAGGCAGTCTGCCCGTTCTCAGATCTCCAGCTGCATGCTGGGAGAACCATTCCTCTCTTCAAACTGTCAGACAGGGACATTTAAGTCTGCAGTGGTTACTGCTGTCTTTTTGTTTGTCTGTGCCCTGCCCCCATAGGTGGAGCCTATAGAGGCAGGCAGGCCTCCTTGAGCTGTGGTGGGCTCCACCCAGTTCGAAGTTCCCAGCTGCTTTGTTTACCTAGGCAAGCCTGGACAATGGCGGCACCCCTCCCCCAGCCTCGCTGCCTCCTTGCAGTTTGATCTCAGACTGCTGTGCTAGCAATCAGTGAGACTCCGTGGGTGTAGGACCCTCTGAGCCAGGTGCGGGATATAATCTCCTGGTTTGCCCTTTTTTAAGCCCGTCGGAAAAGTGCAGTATTAGGGTGGGAGTGACCCGATTTTCCAGGTCCATCTGTCACTCCTTTCTTTGACTAGGAAAGGGAACTCCCTGACCCCTTGCACTTCCTGATTGAGGCAATGCCTAGCCCTGCTTCGGCTTGCACATGGCGCGCTGCACTCACTCCCCTGTGCCCACTGTCTAGCACTCTCTAGTGAGATGAACCCGGTACCTCAGATTGAAATTCAGAAATCACCCGTCTTCTGTGTCAGTGACACTGGGAGCTGTAGACTGCAGCTGTTCCTATTCAGCTATCTTGGCTGCGCCGACTCTCTAGAATTTTTAAATTATATTTAGAATTGTTTTTTCTATAGTTCACTGTATAAAGTATTTTTTTTTTTAAAAAGCAAAATCATCATTATGTGTGACTCTTGATAGGCCACAGAACAAGTGAATGAGCATGAGTGAGACCACTTTCTTAGATGTCTGTAAGTAGCAGGGCCATGGTAGACCTGGTCAGTGGATGCACTTTAGCAGATGGAACTTCTAGTTTACCTGAATATTTATCCTTGACAAGGTAGGGCTGAGCCTACACTTGCTTTGGATCTTTCTAGTACAAGAAATATTCACAGAAATTGTATCTAGATACCTTTTGTTTGGAAAATCCTGTTCAGAATCATAGTGTAATCTTTGGGACTCATGCCCTGCTCATTTGACTTCTTCCCATATTTTTTGTGTTTCTTTTGGTAAAACTATAATGGTTTTCATTTTTTACTTAATATCACACAATTAAACTGTCCATATTTGAGCTTTATTGTAGCTTATCAGTGATAAAAAACAGGTATTAATTGCCATTGTTTGCTTGTTTGTTTTCCTAATAAGGCCTGAAAACAGCCATTACTTATTAAGAAAGTGTGCAATGTAACATATTTGCTAGAGTTACATGGATTATATATTTCTTAAAGGGAAAAATTTGAGAGTATCATGGATTATCACCAGGATTATTCTTAAAGTAGTTGCTCAGATTTGGTTAAGGAAGCCCAATCAAAGTATAATGAAAGGATTATTATCTCTCTGCTAAGATTAAGATATTGTTTCAAAAATCTCAGCCCGAATAATTCCAAAACATCTGAAAACAAGTGTTTGTGATCATGTGTAAGCATGAAATTGTTCCAAGTAAGTGAGGATATTTTAGTTATGTGAAAGGCAGTATCAATGGAAGATTATTTGTATTACACCAGTGGCTAGGATGGTGGAATTGGGGTTATTTCTACAGTTATTCTTAGATGATTGCTAAACTGCTAAGAAATGCCCCATATGATTTGTATCTAGGAAAGAAAAAAATCAGTATCATACTGTTGTCATCTGTCAGAAATGTTCATTTTATTCTGAATTAAATGTGGCTTTTGAAGTTATCTTGAATTCCTGGTGACCAAATGTTTTTATCTGGAAAACCTGGGGAAAGTTGTCTGTCCCATCTACCCTGCTGTTTTGTTTTTTTTTTCTCTGTTGGAACTGCTGTTTAGATGATGCTTTTACTATGCAGGAGAGAGTTTTTGTTAAGGATATATTTGAAGATTGGGTTTTCCATAATGTCTTTCATTCTTTGACTTTGGCAAAGTGTACAGTAGATTTTCATGATCATTGCATACTTCTTGTCATTGAAATGTATTTTTATGTTTTTAAATGCATTCATTTTACACTTGTGACTTTATTATTGACTTTAAGAGGCAGAAATAAAAAAATAAAATTAAATAAAAAAGAAAATGAATGCGATCCACAAACCTGCGTGTGTGAGACTATCACGGCAACAGCAACACCCACAGGCATTGCCGCCTCCACAGAGAGGGCATGAAAAACTCAAGACTATCATGGATGTTCAGTTCTACACTCCACCCTTCCAAGGTGGTTTCTCCCTGAAATCGTGTGTGAGCCCAGAGAGAAACTTCCAGTTTCTGTAGAATTCTGGAGAACTCAGAGAGACAGCCCCAGAAGCCACCCTTTCCTGGCCGATCTGGCCCCACCTTCATCATCTACCACACTTGGCCCTGTGTTTGTGGTCTCTGGCTTCAGAGGGCGGGTTATCCAGGGCCCTTGGGTACTCATGCATATTCGTGAAGGGGTGAAGCTGGTGGGTCTTTATAAGTGCCACTGGTGGGGTCGGACTCCTGACTGGACCTATATGCAGCACAAAGGCCAAATGAGGCACACGGGAGCTGCTGGCCACTCTCTGCCCTTGTCTCTCCATGAAATTCCGGCCAGGTGCCCCCACGATGGCTCTCCCGACACTTTCTGACAGCCCTTTCCCCGTGGAAGCCTGAGGATGAGGACAGCAAAGGGACTCGTTTGTAACCTGAACGAAAAAGATGCCCTGCCAGCGTGCTTTGAGTGGAACCGTTACCTGAACTGGCCAGAGAGACCTGCCTTTTAGAGTCCTGGATTCAGATTTCGTGTCAGAATCGAAGGTTCAGGCATCCAGGCCAGGGTGGCAGGGAATCCACGCATGCAGACGGCCTGTGCAATGCAGCCCACAAGGGTGCCACCCTCCCTCCCTCGTCGCCTTCATCCCCACCAGGGCGTGGGGTACAGGGGGATTTTGTTAGCCAGGCAGCAATGTTCACCCCTCTACTGCAGCCCAGCGAGGCTTCCCAGGCAGACAGAATCTCCCAACCTGCCGTGGAACACGGGGATTTTGGGTTTGCTGTCCTGGCTCCTTCGGAAGTGGCGCTGACCCACCCTCAGACACCTGGGTGACCTCAGCACCCAAACAGACGGCAGGGGGAACAGGATCCACACTACGGTGGCCTTCTGTGTGTGTGCTCAATGGGACAGCTTGGGCCGCTCACGCTGAGTCAAACAGATGGCAGGGGGACCAGGACCCACAGCAAGGTGGCCTTCTAGGTACCTGCTCAGTGGGACAACTTGAGCCGCTCAGGCTGAGTCACAGGAGCAAGGTGTGCTTGCACTGCACACGTCCCACATGAGTCCGTACTGGGGCTGGGGCCAGGGTCTCCAAGTCACCAGGGCACGTGGGGACGCGAAGCTGAGGCACATCTACCTCCGCAGCTCACGCCCATGGAGGCCTCTGCGTGTCAGAAGCAGATGTAAGCCAACCAGACACCCTCCCAACCGCTCCAGGAGCTGGAGCGTACATCTGCACTCGCATCCACCCTGCTATATGAACTCCTGTCGACCCCAGAATTTCAGCAAAAGGCACATCGTTTCCTAGCAATGGAGCCACTGGGGGAGTTGAAGGACGTGGAAGAGCCCTATTTTCTGGAACCACTCCTCAGCCAGGAAGAACACTGGGCTCAGTTGGAGGAGCTTTCAGACGCAGGGTTGGGAAAGGATGGGGACAGGAGGGTGGCCCTTCTTTCGCAGTGAACCTCTGGCTCGGTATGGAGACCTGTGTCTTCCCTTCCAGCTGACCTGTCTAGGATTCCTGAGTCCAGGTTCGGCAAGAGACTCCACAGAAAGGAGGGCTGTCATTCTTTTCTGAGCATCTCAGGGATTTCAGAGCCAGCACGGGTACTCAGAGATGGGCCGTCTACTGCCCATGCGTGGGTCCATGGGCAGCCAGCTAGGGTTTGGGACCAGCCCAGGCAGGGCTCTCTTCCCTTCCCCAGCCCCCCTACGCCTTGTACCCCCCCGCCCCCACGTTCTTCAGTGGTGTAAGTGGAGAACTCCACTCCGGGAAACACCGGCCGGGGCAGTGGACAGGCCTGCTCTCTTTTCCATGGCTCAACTCCACTGCCTCCCCGATCCACCATCACTCGCGCACCCATGCCCTGCCATACTCCCTGGCATCACGTGGAGTTCCTGGCAACTAAATGTAGACCCTGAGATCTCTCAAACTGTGGATCTGCTCTTTCTAGGCAGGAGTGAAGCCAGGCAGAGATGGGGAAAGGAATGCAGACAAAGTGAGAGGGAGTGACAGAGGGAGGAAAGGACGGATGAACGGAGGGAACTTGGAAGGGATGGAGGGAGGGAGAGAAAGAAAAAGAGAAGAATGGAGGGAGGGAAGGAGGGAGAAATGGAGGTATGGATGGAGGGAGAGAGGGAAGGAGAGAAGAACAGAGGGAGGGAGAGAGGGAGAGTAGGAAGAATAGAGGGAAGGATGGACAGAGGGAGAAAATGAGCAAGAAACAGAGAAAGGAAGGCAAAGAGAAAAGCTGTCTTCGGCCTCCAGGACCAGCAGGACCTCGAATTCTGGGAAAATGTTGGGTGCCCAGTGCAGGCTGAGTGCTCGGCCAAAGGCCGTGTATGCCGACGGTGCCCTCACCGGCCCTCGGGATTTTCAGCCTGGGTTAATTCATCTGGGAGCGATTCAGATGAATTCTACCTCCCAAGGAATGAGCGAATTCCCCAAAGAGCAGAGCCGAGACTCGAATGGTTGTCTGTTTTTCATCCACATGGTTCACGGATGGCATATCCCCATGCTAAGCCTGCAACAGAGCACGAGGCAGATACTCCCATCCACACAGGAGTCACAATCAAGCCGAGTGAACCATGATTCCGGATTCCACGTTCCTTTGCCCTCTGCAAGGTGGCCTGTTGCTCACTGGTCTCTGGCCCCCAAAAGCGTGACCATGTGGACTGTTTGTTTCCCGAGCTCTGTGGGGACACAGAAACCTCCAGCGAAGCATGGAAAAGCAGCATTGTGTCTTCACTCTCCTTTGCAGTTTCCAAACAGGCTATTTTGGAGACTGCCAATGTTGCAGCAAACAGGAATGCATCATCAGGCTGTGATGCCTCAGTCCCCTGCTCTGGCTCCAGGCCCACCAGGAGGCCTCCCTTTCACTGACACTCCAGGCCTTCCCCTGGCTCATGAGCTCCCGAGCTTCCAACACATTGCGCCTGCTCAGGACAGGGTGTGCTCGGAGGCATCAGGGCCCGGGGCCCACAGTTCTGGGATCCCCTCCAGTCCTCTGCCTTACCACGGAAAAGTTGTTTTGGATCCCTCGCTGCCCCTCCTGCAAGGCCCCCTCTTGCCCCACAGACCCAGAGCTGCCAGGGCTGCCCAGAGGCGAACAGCCTGCCCAGCCCTTTTTCTCACAATGCCCACACCATCATTGCTTGTCCCGACGAGTACCCGCCCATGGCCAATGGGAAAGGTAGGCCCTGATTTGCCCCACGCTGGCACTAGATCCCCGGCAGCCTGATCCCGGGAAAGAGGGGCTGACGGACATCCAGACACACCACACCAACACCACGAGCAAACCCACCCCAACACACACACAGATACACATGCGTGCACGCACACAGGCACACAAGCACACACACGGACACACACACAAGTACATACAGGCAAAGACAGAGACACAGCTTGAAAGAGAGCTACAGAGACTGGGATGGAGAGATAGAAATGTAGGGAGAGAGAGAAAGGTGGAAGAGGAGAGAGACAGAAGGTGACAGAAGAGCGAGAGGTGGAGGGGGAAATAGAGAAAGGGAGACGGTGAGGGAGTTGTAGAGCAAGAGAGACAGAGCCTTGGAAAAGGAGGCTCTGCTCAGGTAGACAGGGCAACTTTGAGCAGGCCAGGGTGAGGTGGAGGGTGCTTGGGCCAGGCTAGAACAGGGGGTCAGGACCGCCCAAGTTGGAAAACCAACGGAGCCCTGAGACGTGTTTGGTTTTTTTTTTTCTTGGATTGGTTGGCTGCTTTGGGGGTGCGTTTCATAGGGTCCTTCTGTCTCCTAGGTGTGGTGGTCCCTGAGATTTGTAGAGTGCACCCGTCCATCAGGTGGAAGCCATGGCACCAAGCGTGTCCACGGGGCCAGGCCTGGGTCTCTCTTGTGTCCTCAGGACTTGAGTTTACACGAAGTCAGTGGCAATGGGAAACAGGGTGCACAGGGACGGATTTATTCGTGGCTGGCGAAAACAATGTCCTTCCCCCGGGGAAAGCAGCCCACATGTTCTGGAGTGGAGGTCTTGGCTGGCGACTGTGGGACCTGCTGCCCCAGCTTGGACAGTTGCAGTGGCACTTGAGGAATGAATTGAATTGCCTGGGGTCCGGGGATTGGGAAGACACCCCGGAGGGCAGGAAACCCTAGCCTGTGCCTTTGGGGTCTAGTATCTGCCACAGCGCCCCAGCTGGAGCCGGGCTCCTGGTGAGGCTGCAGCCAGGCAGAAGAGGTGGGATGCTGCCTCCTGGCGGTATTGCAGCTGCGGACCCCCACGAGGAGGTTTCATCTCGACATAAATGTTTTTCTTTCTTCAGCTGATATGTATCCTTAATTTTAGATTAGTGGTAACTCCACAAATTTAGAGGTACAAAATATGATTGTCCACACCTTATAATCGCATTACCATCTCCCATTACCATCACCTGTCCCCCTCCTCACCACCCTCAACCATGTTGCCCAGGCTGGCCTCAAACTCCCGGACTTAAGTGATATGCCTGCCTTGGCCTCTCAAAGTGCTGGGATCAGCGGTGTGAGTCACCATGCCCAGCCAACCACCACCTAGTTTTGATTCAGCAGCTCTGGGTCGTGGAGCTAAGGACCCACAAATTTAGAAAAGTTTTTAAATATCATAACGTTTCTGTGAGGAAATAGTATTTGTTATTACATTTTTAGACTCTTTTATAATGTTCTTTTTTTTTCCACTGAACACAGTACTAAGTAGTAATTGGAAAATCACAGCATAAGTCATATTACATTTTCTAATACAGAGTCCTTGGCTGTTCTCTAAGCTAAACCTGATCACCTACATTGAGAAAAAGAAAAAGCCCCAGAGTGTGAGGAGACAGGAGATAGTAGCCAAACATCCAAAGAGGGGGGAGTGAATAAGGCAGATGACACAGATGAGATGTCCAAAGGTCAAGGAGAAAGCCAGATCTTAAAGTGTGGTTTGCGAAGCTATACTCCAATGGAAATCTTTTCTGAGAAGCCCTAGTTTCTTTCTCTTGCTTTTATTAGAGACAGACATCTTCTGCCCCATGCTCTTCAGTTTTCTAGGACTGGACTTCCCCTTCAACGATCATTCATCTAAGTTACAAAGAAAATCAAACCCTTTGCATGGCTTGCAAGGGACTGGAGGACCTGGCTGCTTGCTCTTTTATTGCTTTTGAGGACATGGGACCGTCTGTGATTTTTAAGGAACTCTATGTTAAACATTGTCTAATTTCCATTTTGAGTCTTGTCTAAAATGTGTGAGAGTAGTGGAGATATTGGGATTTGGTTTAGATAGAAATCGCAGAAACACCACATCCAGATGTCGTATGTTTTCTGCTTTATAATTTCATATCCTGTGAAGGTTTCAAATGTGATTCTACAGAAATTCATACTCAATAATTTTATCAGAACACTAAGCCTCTGCCCCATATAATAAAACCTAATGTTATTTTACTTCAAAATTTTAAGTTTTTGTTATGTATTGACGGTAAAGCTGTAAACACTCTGTGCCATAATTCCTAAACTGTAACGTGGTTTAATGTATCTACTTTCTACATTTAAAACATGTACTTTGCCATTGAGTAACTTAGAATATTGCTGAGCATGTATTAAATACCCATTTGTTTCCTGATTTTTTAATAGTTATCATTTTATAATTTTCTCTTGTTTAGTTTGAAGCTTACTAGGATTTTGTCATAGATATGTATGTGTGTATATATATATATATATATATACACACACACACACAAGTATATATATAACAACATATGTAATTGATATATATCTATATGTTTTATATATGTGTATATACACACTTATGTGAATATATGCATGTGTACATAACATTAATTTTTTGACCAATAAAAATTGCATAATAATGCATTGTCTACATTATAATAATTTGATAGATATATATTGTAAAATGTTTAATACAATTAAGTTCATGAACATTTATATCACCTCACATGGTTATGATTTTGTAGTGAGAGCATTTGAGGTCTCCTATTGTTGTAGCAAATTTTAAGCATACAAAAAACTGTTATTAACTACATTTTAAAGCTATACATTAGACCCCCAAAACTTATTTATCTTATAACTGAAAGTTTGTACTCTTTGAGCAACTTATCATTTTTTCCACCTCCAGGCCTGGTCATTACCATTATACTCTCTGCTTCTGTGAATTCAGGCTTTTTAAATTCTCAATTTAAGCGAGAACATACAGTGTTTGTTTTTCTGTGCCCAGCTTATTTTGCATAGCATAATGTACCCCGGTCCATTCATGTTGTTGAAATAGCAGAATTTCATTCCTTTTTATGGGTGAATAATATTCAGTTGTCTACTTTACCACATTTTTCTTATCCATTCAGCATCTACAGATAAGTCATTTTTTTAAAAAAGTACTCTTGACAGTTGTGAATAATGCTGCATTGAATACAGGGGTGCAGATTATTTTTGAGATGCTGATTTTATTTTGTTTATAGACAGAAGTGGAATTTGGGGATTGTACAATAGTTCAATTTTTTAAAAATAACCTGCATACTAATTTTCATAATGACTCTTCCGGTTTACAACTCATTAAGACTGTACAGAAATATTTTGTCACAGCCTTGTTAACACTTGTCATATCTCTTTTTTTGATATTAGCCATTCCAACTGCTGTAAAGTGGTATCTTTTCATTTGCAATTTTCTCATGAATGGTAATGTTTAGCATCTTTTTACACACCTGTTGGATTTTTGAATATGTTTGTAAAAAATATTTAGTCTTGGTCGTTGGAGGCAAGATGCCCAAATAGGAATAGCTCCAGTCTACAAATCCCAGCTTGAGAGATGCAGAAGATGGGGGATTTCTGCATTTCCAACTAAGGTATCAGGCTCATCTCACTGCGGAGTGCCAGTCTGTGGGTACCAGACAGTGGGTACAGTGCACCACACATAAGCCAAAGCAGGGTGAGGCATCACCTCACTGGGGAACTGCAAGGGGTCAGGGAATTCCCTTTCCTAGTCAAAGAAAGGGGTGACAGATGGCACCTGGAAAATCGGGTCACTCCCACCCAAATACTGTGCTTTTCCAATGGGCTTCACAAACAGCACACCAGGAGATTATATCCTGCACCTGGCTCAGAGGTTCTTATGCCCACGGAACCTCGCTCATTGCTAGCACAGCAGTCTGAGATCAAACTGTAAGGTGGCAGTGAGGCTGGGGGATGTGCGCCCGCCATTGCTCAGGCTTCAGTATGTAAACAAAGTGGCTGGGAAGCTCGAAATCGGTGGAGCCCATCACAGCTCAAGGAGGACTGCCTGCCTCTGTAGGCTCCCCCTCTGGAGGCAGGGCACAGACAAACAAAAGACAGCAATAACCTCTACAGATATAAATGTCCCTGTCCCACAGCTTTGAAGAGAGTAGTGGTTCTCCCAGCATGAAGCTGGAGATCTGAGAATGAGAAGACTGCCTCCTCAAGTGGGTCCCGGAACCCCGAGTAGCCTAACTAGGAGGCACCCCCCAGTAGGGTTGGACTGACACCTCACAAGGCTGGGTATTACTCTGAGATGAAACTTCTAGAGGAATGATCAGGCAGCAGCATTTTTGATTCAACAATATCCGCTGTTCTGCAAACACTGCTGCCGATACCCAGGCAAACAGGATCTGGAGTGGACGTCTAGCAAACTCCAACAGACCTGCAGCTGAGGGTCCTGACTGTTAGAAGGAAAACTAACAAACAGAAAGGACATCCACCCCAAAAACTCATCTGTACTTCACCATGATCAAAGACCAAGGTACATAAAACCACAAAGATGGGGAAAAACAGACCAGAAAAACCGGAAACTCTAAAAGTCGTAGCACCTCTCCTCCTCCAAAGGAACGCAGCTCTTCATCAGCAATGGAACAAAGCTAGATAGAGAATGACTTTGATGAGTTGAGAGAGGAAGACTTCAGAAGATCAAACTACTCCAAGCTAAAGGAGGGAGTTCAAACCAATGGCAAAGAAGTTAAAAACCTTGAAAATAATTAGACAAATGGATAACTAGAATAATCAATGCAGAGAAGTCCTTAAAGGACCTGATGGAGCTGAAAACCATGACACCAGAACTACGTGATGAATAAACAAGCCTCAGTAACCAACGCGATCAACTGGGAGAAATGGTATCAGCGATGGAAGATGAAATGAATGGAATGAAGTGTGAAGAGCAGTTTAGAGAAAAAAGAATAAAAAGAAACGAACAAAGCCTCCAAGAAATACGGGACTATGTGTAAAGACCAAATCTACGTCTAATTGGTGGACCTGAAAGTGACCGGGAGAATTAAACCAAGTTGCAAAACAATCAGCAGGATATTATCAAGGAGAACTTCCCAAATCAAGCAAGGCAGGCCAACATTCAAATTCAAAAAATACAGAGAACACCACAAAGATACTCCTCGAGAAGAGCAACTCTAAGACACAACATTGTCAGATTCACCAAAGTTGAAATGAAGGAAAAAATGTTAAGGGCATCCAGAGAGAAAGGTCGGGTTACCCACAAAGGGAAGCCCATCAGACTAACAGCAGATCTCTTAGCAGAAACTCTACAAGAAAGAAGAGAGTGGAGGCCAATATTCAACATTCTTAAAGAAAAGAATTTGGACCCAGAATGTCATATCCAGCCAAACTAAGCTTCATAAGTGAAGGAGAAATAAAATCCTTTACAGACAAGCAAATGCTGATAGATTTTGTCACCATCAGAAATGCCCTAAAGGAGTTCCTGAAGGAAGCACTAAACATGGAAAGGAACAACCGGTAACAGTCACTGCAAAAACTTGCCAAATTGTAAAGACCATCAAGGCTAGGAAGAAAATGCATCAACTAACGAACAAAATAACCAGCTAACATCGTAATGATAGGATCAAATTCACACTTAAAAATACTAACCTTAAATGTAAATGGGCTAAATGCTCGAATTAAAAGGCACAGACTGGCAAATTGGAAAAGAGTGAAGATCCATCAGTGTGCTGTATTCAGGAAACCCATCTCACGTGCAGAGACACACATAGGCTAAAAATAAAGGGATGGAAGAAGATCTACCAAACAAATAGAAAAAAAAAGGCAGGGGTTGCAATTCTAGTCTCTGATAAAACAGACTTTAAACCAACAAAGATCAAAAGAGACAAAGACGGCCATTACATAATGGCAAAGGTATCACTTCAACAAGAAGAGCTAACTATCCTAAATATATATGCACCCAATACAGGAGCACCCAGATTCATAAAGCAAGTCCTGAGTTACCTACAAAGAGACTTACACTCTCACACAGAAATAATGGGAGGGTTTAACACCACACTGTCAACATTAGACAGATCAACGAGACAGAAAGTTAACAATGATACCCAGGAATTAAACTCAGCTCTGCACCAAGCGGACCTAATAGGCAACTACAGAACTCGCCACCCCAAATCAATAGAATATACATTATTTCCAGCACCACACCACACATATTCCAAAATTGACCACATACTTGGAAGTAAAGCACTCCTCAGCAAATGTAAAAGAACAGAAATCATAACAAACTGTCTCTCAGACCACAGTGCAATCCATCTAGAACTCAGGATGAAGAAACTCACTCAAAACCGCTCAACCACATGGAAACTGAACAACCTGCTCCTGAATGACTACTGGGTACATAACGAAATGAAGGCAGAAATAAAGATGTTTTTTGAAACCAACGAGAACAAAGACACAACATACTGTAATCTCTGGGACACATTCAAAGCAGTGTGTAGAGGGAAATTTATAGCACTAAATGCCCACAAGTGAAAGCAGGAAAGATCCAAAATTGACACCCTAACATCCCAATTAAAAGAACTAGAGAAGCAAGAGCAAGCACATTCATAAGCCAGTAGAAGGCAAGAAATAACTAAAATCAGAGTAGAACTGAAGGAAATAGAGACACAAAAAACCCTTCAAAACATCAATGAATCAAGGAGGTGGTTTTGTGAAAAGATCAACAAAATGGATAGACCACTAGCAAGACTAATAAAGAAGAAAAGACAGAAGAATCAAATAGACGCAAAAAAAAAAAAAAATGACAAAAGGGATATCACCACGGATCCCACAGAAATACAAACTACCATCAGAGAATACTATAAACACCTCTATATAGATAAACTAGAAAATGTAGAAGAAATGGATAAATTCCTTGACACATACACTGTCCCAAGACTAAACCAGGAAGAAGTTGAATCTCTGAATAGACCAATAACAGGTTCTGAAGTTGAGGCAATAATTACTAGCTTACCAACCAAAAAAAGTCCAGGACCAGATGGATTCACAGCGGAATTCTACCAGAGGTACAAGGAGGAGCTGGTACCACTCCTTCTGAAACTATTCCAATCAATAGAAAAAGAGGAAATCCTCCCTAACTCATCTTATGAGGCCAGCATCATCCTGATACCATAGCCGGACAGAGACACAACCAATAAAGAGAATTTTAGACCAATATCCTTCATTAACATTGATGCAAATATTCTCAATAAAATACTGGCAAACCGAATCCAGCAGCAGATCCAAAAGCTTAGCCACCATGATCAAGTGGGCTTCATCCTTGGGGATACAATGCTGGTTCAACATACGAAAATCAATAAACATAATCTAGCATATAAACAGAACGAAAGACAAAAACCGCATGATTAACTCAATATATGCAGTAAAGACCTTTGACAAAATTCAACATTTCATGCTAAAAACTCTTAATAAATTAGGTATTGATGGGACGTATCTCAAAATAATAAGAGCTATCTATGACAAACCCACAGCCGATATCATACTGAGTGGACAAAAACTGGAAGCATTCCCTTTGAAAACTGACACAAGACAGGGATGCCCTCTCTCACCACTCCTATTCAACATAGTGTTGGAAGTTCTGGCCAGGGCAATTAGGCAGAATAAGGGAATAAAATGTATTCAATTAGGAAAAGAGGAAGTCACACTGTCCCTGTTTGTGATGACACGACTGTATATCCAGAAAACCCCATCATCTCAGCCCAAAACCTCGTTTAGCTGATAAGCAACTTCAGCAAAGTCTCAGGATACAAAATCGATGTGCAAAAATCACAAGCATTCTTATACACCAGTAACAGACAAACAGAGAGCCAAATCATGAGTGAATTCCCATTCACAATTGCTTCAAAGAGAATAAAATACCTAGGAATCCAACTTACAATAGATGGGAAGGACCTCTTCAAGGAGAACTAAAAACCACTGCTCAATGAAATAAAATAGGATACAAACAAATGGAAGAACATTCCATGCTCATGGGTAGGAAGAATAAATATTGTGAAAATTGCCATACTGCCCAAGGTAATTTATAGATTCAATGCCATCCCCATCAAGCTAACAATGACTTTCTTCACAGAATTGAAAAAACTACTTTAAAGTTCATATGGAACCAAAAAAGAGCCCGCATCGCCAAGTCAATCCTAAGCCAAAAGAACAAAGCTGCAGGCATCATGCTACCTGACTTCAAACAATACTACAAGGCTACAGTAACCAAAACAGCATGGTACTGGTATCAAAACAGAGTCATAGATCAGTGGAACAAAACAGAACCCTCAGAAATAATGCCGCATATATACAGCTATCTGATCTTTGACAAACCTGAGAAAAACAAGCAATGGGGAAAGGATTCCCTATTTAATAAATGGTGCTGGGAAAACTAGCTAGACATATGTAGAAAGCTGAAACTGGATCACTTCTTTACACCTTATGCAAAAATTAATTCAAGATGGATTAAAGACTTACATGTTAGACCTAAAACCATAATAACACTAGAAGAAAACCTAGCCAATACCATTCAGGACATAGGCATGGGCAAGGACCTCATGTCTAAAACACCAAAAGCAATGGCAACAGAGGCCAAAATTGGCAAATGGGATCTAATTAAGCCAAAGAGCTTCTGCACAGCAAAAGAAACCACCATCAGAGTGAACAGGCAACCTACAGAATGGGAGAAAATTTTTGCAATCTCCTCATCTGACAAAGGGCTAATATCCACAATCTACAATGAACTCCAACAAATTTACAAGAAAAAAGCGAACAACCCCATCAAAAAGTGGGCAAAGGATATGAAGAGACAATTCTCAAAAGAAGACATTTATGCAGCCAAAAAACAGATGAAAAAATGGTCATCATCACTGGCCATCGGAGAAATGCAAATCAAAACCACAATGAGATACCATCTCACACCAGTTAAAATGGCGATCATTAAAATGTCAGGAAACAACAGGTGCTGGAGAGGATGTGGAGAAATAGGAACACTTTTACAATGTTGGTGGGACTGTAAACTAGTTCAACTATTGTGGAAGTCGGTGTGTCATTTCCTCAGGGATCTAGAACTAGAAATACCATTTGACCCAGCCATCCCATTACTGGGTATATACTCAAAGGATTGTAAATCATGCTGCTATAAAGACAGATGCACACATATGTTTATTGCGGCACTATTCACCATAGCAAAGACTTGGAACCAACCCAAATGTCCAACAACGATAGACTGGATTAAGAAAATGTGGCACATATACCCCATGGAGTACTATGCATCCATGAAAAATGATGAGTTCATGTCCTTTGTAGGGACATGGATGAAGCTGGAAACCATCATTCTCAGCAAACTATCTCAAGGACAAAAAACCAAACACCGCATGTTCTCACTCATAGATGGGAATTGAACAATGAGAACACATAGACACAGGAAGGGGAACATCACACACTGGGGACTGTTGTGGGATGGGGGCGGGGGGGTATAGCATTAGGAGATATATCTAATGCTAAATGACGAGTTAAAGGGTGCAGCACAACAACATGGCACATGTATACATATGCAACAAACTTGAACATTGTGCACATGTACCCTAAAAGTTAAAGTATTATAATATTAAAAAATAATGTTTAGTCTTTTGCCTATTTTTTAGTTGGGTATTATAATTATTATTGTTTAGCTTCTGATTTGTATGAGTTTCTGCTATATTTTGAATACTATCCTCTTATCATATATGATTTGCAAATATTTTATCTCATCTTAAAAGTTTTCTTATCTTTTCCTGTGCACAATAGTTTAATACACTACAACTTTATGTCTGATCTTATTGCTATACTTTTGATATTATATTTAAAACAAATTGCCAAGACCAGTATCATGGAGGCTTTTCCTATGCTTTTTTAAAGATTTTATTTTAAGAATTTATGTATTAAATTTGTCTTAAGTCAATTTTTGTGTCTGGCGTAAGAAATATGATCAAGTTTTATTATTGTGCTTGTGAGTATCCAGTTTTCCCAGCACTAAGTATTGTAAAGGCTGCACTTTTTGTATTGTGTATTCATAGTGCCCTTGTCAAAGATTAACTTTAGATGCATAGATTTACTTATAGGCTCTGTATTCTGTTCCATTGGTTTTCTTGTGGGTTCCTATAAACATACCATTCTATTATGTTTACTGTAGTCTTGAAGTGTAGTTTTAAATAATAAAGTATAATGTCCCCAGATTTCGTTTTATTCCTCATGATTGCTTTGGCCTTTCAATATTTCTTATAGTTTTATATACACTGCAGAATTTATTTTCTATTACTGTAAAAAGTGACACAGGAATTTTGATAGGAAGTTAAATTAATATACAGATTGCTTTGGATAATATGGCTTTTAGACTATATTCTTCTAATCCATAAACATATAATATATTTATATTTATTTGTATTTTTTTAAAATTTTTTCATCAGTATATTTTATTTTTTATTGTAAAGATCTTTCACCACATTGGTTAAATTTATTGCTAAGAAATCTATTAGTTTGTTGCTATTGTGAATGAGATTATTTTTCTTTTTTATTGGTTTGTTGCTAGCATACAGAAACAAACCTGATATTTGTATGTTAATTGTATATTCTGCTTCTTTACTGAGTGCATTTATTAGATGCACTATTTATATATAGATGAATTAAATGCACTATTTAAATGTATTATTTATGTTTTTTATATATAATATTATGTCATCTACAAACAGTGACGGTATTTCTTATTTTCAGTTTGGATCTTTTAGCTTCTCTTGCTTAAGTTTTTGACGTAGGACTTAATTATTCTATGTAGGACTTCCAGTTCTATGTTAAAATAGAACCGTTAGAATGGGCATAATATAGACTTGCATTGGTGTTTTTGCATTTGAAGGAGCAAACACCTCTTTTCATTTTTTGTTGTTGTTGTTGTTGTTTTGTTTTTGAGATGGAGTCTCGCTTTGTCACCCAGACTGGAGTGCTGTGGCACGATCTTTGCTCACTGCAACCTTCACCTCCTGGGTTCAAGCAATTCTCTGCCTCAGCATCCCGAGTAGCTGGGATTACAGGCGCCAACAACCATGCCCGGCTAATTTTTGTATTTTTAGTAGGGACAGTGTTTCACTATCTTGTTCAGGCTGGTCTTGAACACCTGACCTCGGCCTCCCAAAATGCTGGGATTACAGGTTTGGGCCACCGTGCCCAGCCACCTCTTTTCATTTTTATAAACTGGTTTTAGTAGGTAAAGATCTTCATCTTTTGGGTCTCAAGGCTGATGAGATCTTTACTGGGTTTGCAGTAAAAAGGCTTCTAGCTGCATCACAAGGTCGCTGCCGAATCTGGAGTGAGTTTTACCTTTAGTGGGCTTGTTGCCAGGAGCACGTATGGTTGTGAGTTCTGTCATGTTTTTCGGCAGGCTGGATTGTTTTCAGGGCTTTGTTCTGTGGAGCAGGCACTAGGGCAGGTTCTGCTATATGCTGGGACTAATAGCAGATGTGTGGTTGAGTGTGGCTTCCACTGAGTACCTAGCAGGGTTTCCCCAGTTTATCTACAAACAGTGACTTTTGAACTGTTTTGTGTGAGTCACGAGTATGATGTCCACAGCTTTTTTCTTATTCCTCATGATTGGTTTGGCGATTCAGCCTACATTGTAGGCTTACATTTTCTATTACTATAAAAATTGGGACAGGGATTTTGATAGGGATTTGAGTTAACTTACAGATTGCTTTGGATAACATGACCCCTTATTACCCAAAGGGCCTGCCTTCTCAAAATGACAATTTTCGATCTTGGGTTTTAGCAAGGTTTCATAAGGCCCTGTATCCCAAAGCTCACTATATTGCCCTGGCTGTTCTTGAACTCCTGGCCTGGCAGTCCTCCTGCCTCAGGATCTTAAATGGAGGAGATTACTGTTATGAGCCCCCGTGCCTGGATCTCTCATAAAGTTACTTTGGTTGATGGATGGATGATTAGTTTTTATTGATGCAGGGGAATACAAAAGTAGGGACCCCCTCTTCCACCACTTTGATAATGTCACTGTCTCCATACATTTCTTCCTTATTTTGTTCTCTTGTATGTTTGTGTGTTATTTTAGGTTCAAATATTAAGACCAATAGGCAAGGATTTATACATTGTGTGAAAAGTAAATTACATAGCAAGTAGGAACCCTATATATATTATAATGTTCTCCTATAAGATTAAGTTTAGTGCAGGCAAAAAGGGCTCATTAAAATTTTCATCCACTTTTTTCATCCTCTGTCCAAACTATAATATAATTTGTGCCCCAATTTTTATTTTATCAATTACTTTTAACCATATTTCATAAAATTTATATTTTTTCTTTATTTAGAAATGTAAGGCTATTATTTGCTTTTAAAGGCTGTAATACAGCTTTTTTATTTTGTGAAATAATAGCACCAATATTACAAATATTTACAGTGTAAATACTTATTCACTTAAATCTTCCCATTAGAGAATTTCATTAATTACTGTAGTGTATTTCTGTAAAATTGTACTGCCACACACTACAGGGCAATGATTCAAAATGCCTGGTCTTCACAGATGCACACTCACAGTTGAACATTGTAGTTATTTAGAAAAATTATTTTCTAGTGTTATATCAATGTTCCAAACAAGATTTTATGGGTAAATATTTCTCCCATTCTGGTTTTGCAATTCCATGTTAACTGTATTTTTATTTTAAGGTAGGTTCCTTGACATTGGTTTATAGTATTTTTGGTTTTACCTAAGTATTATTTTGGATGACAATGTGCAGCAACTTTTAATGTACAGTTTTTGTCAATGTGCAGTTTAATTACAATATGAATCAGCCATATATTTATTCACAATTCAAGTTTAACAAACTTAATGAAAACTAAGCAAACTAACATCACATGATAAAGCCCCAATCAGCTATCTTATACTTAAGCAAATACACCAAAAAATAATTTGTAGCTTTATTGCTGCTTTTGTTCAAACTATGGTTTATATTCCCTATGACCAAAGAAATTTCTGATATTTTCCTACCACGCTAAAGAAACAGACAAAAAGACAGTGATTATACTTTCAAGTAGCAGTTTGTTTAGAGCCCCAGATATTCCATCTGTAGACCAATATGCTCATATTTCTTTGTTTTAATAAGGCTGTAGCCCAAAACCTTACATTTTTGTGGAAATTAAAGCTTTTCATTTCCATACTAAAGACAGGACAGTCCCATGATCTAAATCCAAGGGTGATGGCTTAGAGTGAGGACCATTTCTTGTTGACATGGAGATGGTTGAGTTGGTCTTCAATAAATCTATGGGAGAGGCAGGTTGTGGTAAGTTGGAAGTGTTGGCTGCCTTCATGGTCTCAAAGTTCTCTGTCAAGTTCACCTCAGCACTGCTGTATTCCTGTTCTGCTCTCAGGTTTAGAATGCTTGGCCAGTAGTGGTTCTCCACATGGTTCTCAACTGCCAGTGCTTTCCTGATCCACTGCCTGCCAGAAATGCAATTGTAGCAGAGGAGGCTGGTAAGGGGACAGAAGCCAGAGATGGTAACAGGCCACTGCCTCGCGGGGGAAGAGAGCAGTGGGCTCTCAATCCTAGCTCACATGCCAAGTGCCATTCTCATCCCAGCACCCAGTGGTGTTCCCCATAATGTGCACTGCCGGACCTGAGGTAAATGGAGAGCCCAGCTAAGGCATAAAGTTGAAAAGGGGCTTTCCAGATTCCCAAGTGTGCTGGACATCTCACCAGCCATGGAAAGAGTGTTTGTCCTTGTGGCCACTGATAGACAATGATGGGAGACTGCCCACATTTCAGGACTTCTGGAGTCTTCACTTGAGCGTTCAGCTCTGGCAACAGAGGACACTTCTGGTGTCCAGAGATTCTCAGTGCCTGGCGGATGTAAAACCGATTGATGGCATCTGCTGGTTTCTGTGAGCACTGCTTGGCCATCCTTATCTGTGGGCCCCAGCCAAGGCACTGCAGAAAGCTTGGTCTCTGGCTAGCATTCTGGACTGTGAGACAGCGTGGCTGCAGCTAGCACTGGATGGAGAGAGTACAGTGTGGTGAAGTGGGGCTAATGGGCATTCTGCCACATGGCCTAGAGTTTCTTGTGACTCTGGGCTGCCCAGGTGCTGTGAACAGAAAGGAATCAGGGAGTGGAGACCATTTCTAGGCCACAGCTCAGGGATGGAGAACCCAGGCTGAGCCTGGTGATTGTCCTGAGATGAGTAGATGAAGCTGGAGTCCGGGGAGACCAAAGAAGCTCAGATAAACTCTGCAGGGCAGAGTATTCAGGGCTTGAAAAAGACAAAGTCACAAAACAAAAACTCTCCAGTCTTCAGTTAAATACTTATCAGCACATGTATGTGTGTAAACTACAAGTCTGGCGGAAAAAATACCTGAAGGAAACAGAAAGAACAATGCTTGAACCTCCCACAGAACCAGGCATATTTGGTGTTCCCACCAGCAACAGTGGACAAATCTTATACTTTCCAGACGATTGGATGGAACACTCAGAAAAGAATTGCCTCAGCATTGCGGAAGATTAGATCTAGGCCGAGGCTGCTAAGGTCCTAATTAACAAGACCTCAAAGAAAACCCTCAAAGAACCAAAATCTTTCCAGATAATTTAACTGCATCCTAGAACATAGCTCAATAATATTATAGGAACCCAACAATATCCAACACACAATAAGATATATTTCATGTTGTCTGCCATCCAGCTGAAAATTACCAGGCATGTGAAGAAAAAGGAAATGTCTCAATAATGAGAAGAAAACTTGATCAATAGATGCAGAAATGACAAATAAGATGGAATTAATAAGCAATGATATTAAAACAGTTATTGTAATGATAACATTCCACAAGAAGAAAGTAAAGGGAAGCTAGAACATGGAAGTAGAGACATGGAAGACCCAGCTTGAACTTTTAGAGATGAAAAACACAACGTCTGAGATGAAAAATATACTAAATGGCATTTAAAATAGAATAGATGTTATACAAAAGAGGATTAGTCAACTGGAAGATGTAGCAGTAGAAACTATCAAAAATGGAACATGGAGAAAATAATGGAAAAAATTGAACAGAAAATCAGCACCAACAGGACTAATATATGTGTAATTGGAGTTCCTGAAGAAGGTGGAGAGGAGTAGAAGAAAAAATATTTCAAAAAACTGTGGCTGAAAAAATTTAAATTTGAGAAAAACTGTAATCCCAGAGATCTAAAAACCAAGGAACCCTTAGCACAAGAGACATAAGGATGACACACTGAAGCACATCATAATCCAATTGCCCCAAACCAGTGACAAAGAGAAAATCTGAAAAGTTACCAAAGGGAAAAGGACATTATACAGAGAGGAACAAAGATGAAAATGGGATGAGCGTGGTGGCTCACACCTGTAATCCCAGCACTTTGTGAGGCTGAGGCAGGATGATCACTTGAGCCCAGGAGTTCAAGACCAGCATGGGCAACATGGCAAAACCCCGTCTCTACTAAAAACACAAAAATTAGCAGGGCTTGGTGACACGCATCTGTAACCCCAGCTACTCAGGAGGCTGAGGCAGGGAGAATCGCTTGACCCTGGAAGGCGGAGGTTGCAGTGAGCTGAGATGGTGCCATTGCACTCCAGCCTGGGCAACAGAGTGAGATTCTGTCTCAAAAAAAAAGTTGGCAGACATCTGGTTAGAAACAATGCAAAGCCAGATGTGATGGCACATGCCTGTTATCCCAGCACTTTGGGAGGCTAAGGCAGGATGATCACTTGAGCCCAGGAGTTCTAGACCAGCCTGGGCAATATGGCAAAACCTGGCCTCTACATAAAATGCAAAAATTAGCTGGGTGTGGTGGCGCATACCTGTAGTCCCAGCTACTTGGGAGGCTGGGGTGAGAGGATTTCTTGAACCCAGGAAGTAAAGGTTTCAGTGAGCTGAAATCATGCCACTGCGCTGCAGCCTGGGTGACAGAGAAAGACACTGTCTCAAAAAAAAAAAAAAAAAAACAGAAACAATGCAAACCAGAGGGTAGTAAAAGTGACTTCTATAAAATACTTAAGGATGAAACGATTGTCAGTCTACAATTCTACACCCAGCAAAAATATCTTTCAAAGATGATAGTGCAATAAAGACTTTCAGACATTGAAAACTTGAGGAATACATTACCAGCAAGTCCTCACTACAAGGAATATTAAAGGAAATCCTTCAGGCAGAGGGAAAGTGAAACCAGATGGAAGTCCAGATGTACACAAAAGAATGTAGAGCACCAGGGATGGCAAATGTGTGAGCAAAAATACAACATTAAAAAGCATTTTTAAAAGATAATTGACAGTCTAAGGCAAAAAATGATAACAAATTAATGTGAGTTTACAGCACTTATAGAAGTAAAATGCATGAAAACAATAACACAAAACCCAAAAGGAGGGAAATGAACGGACACTGTTTTAAGGATCTTATCCTCTATGTGAAGTGGTATAATGTTGATGGCAGCCAATGCTAAGTTAAATACATATACTGTATTAGTCTGTTCTTGTACTGTTATAAAGAAATGTCTGACACTTCTCAATATAAGACATTTATGCAGCCAAAAAACACATGAAAAAATGTTCATCATCACTGGCCATCAGAGAAATGTGAATCAAAACCACAGTATCATCACTGGCCATCAGAGAAATGCAAATCAAAACCAAAATGAGATAACATCTCACACTAGTTAGAATGGCGATCATTAAAAAGTCAGGAAACAACAGGTGCTGGAGAGGATGCAGAGAAACAGGAACAATTTTACATTGTTGGTGGGACTGTAAACTAGCTCAACCATTGTGGAAGTCAGTGTGGTGATTCTTCTAGAAATACCATTTGACCCAGCCATCCCATTACTGGGTATATACCCAAAGGATTATAAATCACGCTGCTATAAAGACACATGAACACATATGTTTATTGCGGCACTATTCACAATAGCAAAGACTTGGAGTCAACACAACTGTCCAACAATGATAGACTGGATTAAGAAAATGTGGCACATATACACCATGCAATAGTATGCAGCCATAAAAAATGATGAGTTCATGTCCTTTGTAGAGACATGGATGAAGCTGGAAACCATCATTCTCAGCAAACTACCACAACGACAAAAAACGAAACACCTCCTGTTCTCACTCATAGGTGGGAATTGAACAATGAGAACACATGGACACAGGAAGGGGAACATCACACACCAGAGACTGTTGTGGGTTGGGGGAGGGGGTAGTGATAGTATTAGGAGACATACCTAATGCTAAATGACGAGTTAATAAGTGCAGCACACCAACATGACATATGTATTCATATGTAACAAACTTGCACGTTGTGCACATGCACCCTAAAACTTAAAGTATAATGACAATAATTTAATAATAATAATAAATAAATTAAAAAAAAGAAATGTCTGAGACTGGGGCTGGGCATGGTGACTTACACCTGTAATCCCAGCACTTTGGGAGGCTGAGGCGGGTGGATTATGAGTTCAAGAGATTGAGACCATCCTGGCCAATATGGTGAAACCCTGTCTCTACTAAAAATACAAAAAAAAATTAGGTGGGCTTGGTGGCATATGCCTGTAGTCCCAGCTAAGCCACTTGGGAGGCTGAGGAAGCAGAATCACTTGAACCAGGGAGGCGGAGGTTGCAGTGAGCCGAGATCGCACCACTGCACTGCAGCCTGGGAGATAGAGTGAGACTACATCTCAAAAAAAAAAAATGTCTGAGACTGGGGAATTTATGATGAAAAGAGGTTTAATTGGCTCACAGTTCTGCAGGCTGCACAGGAAACGTGATTCTGTCATGTGCTCGGCTTCTGGGGAGGCCTCAGGGAGCTTATAATCATGACAGAAGGCTAAGGGGAAGCAGGCGCATCTTATGTGACTGGAGCAGGAGGAAGAGAGAGAGGGGGAGTTGCCACACACTATTAAACAACCAGATCTTGTGAGAACTCACTCGCTATGTGGTACCAAGCGGGGATGGTGTTAAACCATGAGAAACTGGCTCCATGATCCAATCACATCCCTCCAGGCCCCACGTTTTGCATTGGTGATTACATTTCCACCTGAGATTTGGGTAGGGACACAGATCCAAACCATATGATATACCATAAACCAAAGAGCAATGATTAAAACTCAAAACCAAATGAAGCAAAAATAGTTAGATGTAAAAGGCCAAAAAAGAAGATTAAATGAAATAAAAATACTCAACAAATTCAAAAGAAGTCAGAGAAAGAAGAAAAGGAGAGGAGACTACAGATGGGACAAATAGAAAGCAAACAGGAAGATGACCAATTAAAACCAAACTCTCTGGCATTCCACCAGTTGCGTGTGATTATTTAGCAACTCTCTGCCTCTGACAACAATACCTGTCACACAGGTTTGTCATCAGAGCTTCTCATATGTGATATGGAAAGCCTGCTGTTTGCAGACCTGCAATCATTATACATTAGCTTGTATTGTTAGTAGCAGAGACCCAGGTCTCTGTGTTGGTCATGCTGAGAGCTCCCTTCTCATTGCTCTGTTTTCCTCCTCCTTTGATCCCTTTCTGTACTTCCACGCCCCACACCATCTGGTTGGAGAAGATTCTCAGCCTCTCGGTCTGCAAATGTTCAAAGTCAGTGTATCAAACAGACAACAAATGTATTTCAGTACGTTTATCTGCTACCCAGGGATCCAGGAGAAATGCTTTCCTTTCTGCAAGAAGTCCGTGGCTGCTGATGCCAACAATGTGTTCTGTCTGTCCTCTTCTCTTTTCTGATCTGCATATTCTCAACTGCCCTGCACTTCTGGGAAGACTTTACACAGGGACAACTATGAGTTTTTGTAAGAAGATGAGAAGTCACCACTTTGGTAACCATCCATTAGACGTTCCAATATTGCTGCAGACATGGACTCTAGCATGTTCTCTTCTTCTCTGACACCCACCCCTTCCCCCATTGGCCACAGCAACTTGGGTTTGCTCTTCTGCTATTGCAGGGCCTACCTCTGGTGAACTGTGACTTGCTTTATACCCTATCCAATAACACAGTGTGTCCTTATACACAGTAGGTGTTCAATATACACCTGTTGAAGGGATTTCATCACAGTTAAATCAGTGGAGAGTTCAGCAGATAAGTGAGTTGCTCAAGATGGTCAGAGGCTGTCTTATTCCATTTGGGCTACCGTAACAAAATACCTTAGCCTAGGGGGCTTATAAGCAGCAGAAATTTATGTCTCATAGGTCTGGATGCTGGCAAGTGGAAGGTCAAGGTTGTGTCTGTTGAGGGCCTGTTCCTTATAGAAGGCACCTCCTAGCTGTGTCCTCACATGGTGGAAGGAGAGAACAAGCTCCCTTTGTTCCCTTTTACAAGGCCACTTATCCCATTCATGGGGTCTTTGCTTTCATGATGAAATCACTTCCTAAAGTCTTTGCCTCCTAATTCAAACCTAACCTATCAGGGGTTAAGTTTCAACACACGGATTTTAGGGGCACAAAAACATGACTATAGCAGAGACATAGCTGTACCTGGGTCTGGGACCTTCTGGGTCCAGCTCCATTATGACAACCACACTGCCCATGGTCTCCCACATGATGTAATTCTGTTCTGTGACATTGTGCCCACGAGGCAGGGATGCAGTAGAGGCCTCTGCAGACATGGCTTGTTCTTGGGACGTCCGCATGGCTTTGTGATGCAGGCCTGGAAGAATCCACCAGCTGCCCACTCTCATGCCTGACAGGTTCGTGGGTCCCTCCAGGCACATGTCAGCCCGTCAATGTTTTCCTTGCCTCACCTCCCTGGGTTCCCTTCTGAACTCAGGGAACATGGAGGGAGCCGGGAGTCTCTGTTTTTAGTTCATGCTCTTGTCTCCTATTTGGGAACAATGCCCAGGCAAGGGAATCTGTTTCCTACTGTTTTCTAAGAACATCAGGGACTTCCTCCAAACTCTTCACCTATTCCCTCCACTAATCCCTTCTCCCTCAGGGACACAGGGCACAAGCCCACTTCCTGTGTGAAGATCCTGCCACAGCGTGGCTCTTTGGTTTTCTGCGGGTATCCAGAAAAGAAGCTAAAGGTGAATGCGCTCTGGAATCCAGGAGCACTGGCGATTTTCTCACCTTCGCTCAGAGAGCATCCCCACAGATACCCCTCGCCCCACCCCGGGCCCCCTGAATCCATACCATAAAATGTATGTGAGTTTGTTCATCTAGGGACCCCGCTGAGTATTTAATCCCTATTTAAAGATGATGTTTATTTTATTTTTGAATTTAAATTAGTCAGCCTCAGGATACAGAATTAGATAAGGCCGGGATTTAGCTCCCCTGGAATGATTCATTTCACATCAAGCCTTCTTAACTCTTTGGCTGCAGAGGGGAAGTGCCTGTGTCTTTCTCTGCAGAGTTGCCTAGGGCTGGCCAGGTAAATAGACATGCTCCCTCTTCCCCGTCCTGCCAGCCAGGTCACGGTTTATGCTTATGATGCATGGCGTTAGAATACTAGCCTTTTCAACACAACAGTCTTAAATCCTCACACAGGGAAATAGAGATAATATACAAGCAGGAAAAAAAAGAAAAAGAAGCAGTCTTGAATTCTGCTACCTAAAGATAACCATTGTTACCATGTAGGCAAGCTTCCTTTCATGCTGTGTCAAGTGTTTAAAAAATATGGCTCAATATTACAAACACACAGGACTATGTAGGGGATAATGACATCAAACTTTCATGTACCTCCCAGTTAAAATTCAAACGTGGTAGCTTTTGGATGCATTTGCTCGGAGTTTAAGGGAAGAAAACTACGGATTCAGCCATAATGTTCACGCTGACACTCGAGTTATATATCCCTTTTCTAGTCCAGCTACCGCCTCCCTCCCCACTATTCTGAAGTCAATATGTGTCTTCCCATCCATGTTTAATACCTAGTGTGCCTGTCCATGAAGAATGGATAGTGCTCTTTGGTCTGTTTTTGCAATTTTATACAAATATCAGTCTGTACATACTCTCCTGAAAGTTGCTTTTTCCTTCAACAATATCTTCCAGATGAATCTAGAATCCTGCATTTCTGGTGAGCAGAGGATGCGCAACGCCCCATTCAACCCCCACCCCAAGTTGATGCTGATGTTCTGGTCCAAGGCCTGCACATAGCCTGGTGAGGCTTGGGGTCTTGGGACAGGTCTGTTGTCAGCCCTTCTTTCCTAGGAAGCACAGCCAGATGACCTTGGGGCTGGAGACCTCACTATGCCCCTCGCCAGCAGTGCCCACATCCGTCTTCACTCATCTTCATCGATATTTGTTATCGCACTTTCTGATATTGTTCCTAGATTTTGCTGTGCAGCTGAATGCGTGCCTTGTGTTTCCCAGCCCTTTGGGTCTCCTCCTCTGTGAATAGCTCCTGGCCCATATGTCTGTTGGGTCTTTGGTTTCTCCTTGCTGACTTGTAAGTGCTTTTTTTTTTTTTTTTTTTTTTTAGATGGAGTTTTGCACTTGATGCCTAGGTGGGAGTGCAATGGCATGATCGCGGCTCACCACAACTTCTGCCTCCCATGTTCAAGCGATTCTCCTGAATCAGCCTCCTGAGTAGTTGGGATTACAGGTAAGTGCCACGACGCCCGGCTAATTTTGTATTTTTAGTAGAGACAGGGTTTCTCCGTGTTGGTCAGACTGGTCTCGAACACCCGACCTCAGGTGATCCACCCATCTCAGCTTCCCAAAGTGCTGGGATTACAGGCATGAGCCACCACGTCTGGCCAATTTTGATTTTAATGATCTGGATATCAATGCTTTTTTGGCCAAATACCTTACAAATATGTTTTCCCTATTGGTGCACTGTATTAGTCCATTTTCACACTGCCGATAAAGACATACCCCAGACTGGGAAGAAAAAGAGGTTTAATTGGACTTGCAGTTCCACATGACTGAAGAGGCCTCAGAATCATAGTGGGAGGTGAAAGGCACTACTTACATGGCAGTGGCCAGAGAAAAATGAGGACGATGCAAAAGTGGAACCCCCTGATAAATCCATCAGATCTCGTGAGACTTATTCACTACCAGGAGAACAGTATGGGGGAACCACCCCCATTATTTCAATTATCTCCCACCAGGTCCCTCCCATGACACAGGAGAATTATGGGAGGACAATTCAAGATGAGATTTGGGTGGGGACACACAGCCAAACCATATCATGCACTGTCTTTGTGTTTTAACTTTATTCATTGCCTTTTTTGTCAGATCAAAGCTTCTGCATTTAATACGATTGAATTTATCAGTAATTTCTTTTATGGTGTCTGTGTTTTGTGTCATATTAAAAAAAGCTTTTCTTTGCTTAGTGTCATAAAATCTGTCCTCTGTTTTCTTCTAAAAATTGGAAATCTGTTTCTCAGATTCTGTTTTATTTCCTTTGTTCTTTGATTTGTAGGGATGTGAGGTAGAAATCTCTATTAGTTAACTCTTGCTTGGTAACAAGTAACCCCACACCTCAGAGGCCTACGACCATAGGCCACCATTTCTCACTCATGAGCAGGGGTTGCTTGGGAGGTTTCAGCTCAAACTGTGTTGGCTGAGCTGGATCTGCTCCAAGTGTCTCTGATCCTCCTGGGTTTGGGGTCTACCAGGGTGCCTTCTTCTCATGGCAATGGCAGGAGTGCAAAGAACAAAGGGAAATGTGAAGGTCTCATCTTACCACCCAGGCTGAGAATGGGCAGACTACCACTTTACCACATCCATTGGCCAAAGTGAGTCACGTGGCCAAACCAGAAGTCAAGGGCATGAAGTTTAAGTATGAATCCCATCTCCACGTGCTATGATTTCCTGGGCTTTCAACTTCTTAAGGCTGAATTGTTTTATTCTCACCTCCCCAGACTGCAGAAAACACATTTTCTCCAGGACTCGTTGAACCATAGGGCAGAATGATTGTAGTTCACAAAGACTAGATGGAAGGTGCCATTTGGCCACTGAGGCCACTTCCTTCCCCTTGTCCCCATCTACGGCCTCTGTTCTGCTCCAATCTCCCTGTCATTCTGCCCAGGCCTTCCAGGCATCAGCCTCTTAATAGTTCCTGGCTTTGTTCCCTCTCTTCACTTCTATTATGTGAGGGTTTCCATCCTTATTTGGTGTAGGAGGACTGGACAGAGTCAACTCAGCCAGTCACGTCCCCACTCTCAGCACCTGGGTACACCTGAGTGCTTAGCATGAGGGGGGTCCCCCAGTGTCTCCCTCCAAGGCACGTTCTGAAGGCATAGGAGCTGGACTGACATTCGGGACACCTAAATCTTGGTTTCACATCTGCCAGGACAACGTCCTTGGTCCAGGCAAATCACGGCAGCTCTCTATGCCTCATTTTTTTATTCCTAACACAATGGAATAACATAACTCTCAGTACTTACCTAAGGGAGGAGAAATGATTCCCCTGCCTTCTCCCCATTTCTGCATTTGCCGGAGCATCAGATTTTTATGTCTGGCCAAGAATATAGGGAAGGAAGAGCAGGTAAGCTTTGGGTCCAAAGAGGGCGTTTAGGGGTTTCAATTAAGGAAAGGAAGCCAGGGGGCAGAGAGGGGTGGTGGAGCATGATCTTGGGCCAATGGTGAGGAACTAATGAAGTGCAATTGCATGGGTTAAGTTGTGTAGCAGCCTGGGTCCCATCAAGAGATAGAAACCACATAGTGGGTCTAACGGGGAAGTGTAGTATAAAGGATTGAAACTATGATAAAAGAGTCACTGTAAGACATAAAGCAACTCTGCCAGGTGCCCTAGTGCAGAGGGAGGTACCCAAGGAAGCACAGAATTGAAAGGTGTTCAGATGTCATAAAATGTGGTTCAGCCACCACACAAGGGACGTTTGTGGATTTGGGCAGGGCTTTTGCACAAGCACTAGGCCACCCACTGGAGTGCAAGTGAGGGAGCCGGCCGTGAGCCACTGGCGTGCGGGGGAGGGAGACTGCTGTGAGCCGCTGGTGCAGGTGACGGGGCCAGCCCTGAGCAGCTGGAATGCAGGGAGGGAGCCGGCCGTGAGCCGCTGGTGTGCAGGGGATGGAGCAGGCCGTGAGCCGTTGGGGCAGGTGAGCGAGCTGGCCATGAGCCTCTGGAGTGCAGGTGAGGAAGCTGGCCATGAACCACTGGTGCAGGGATGAATGGTGGGAATCTGGCTGCCTTTGTAGGGCAGGAAGCCTCCAGAATGCGTGAGTCCCGCAGGGTCTGGCAGAAGGAAAGGCAGCTCTGTGCGGACCCTCTGGAATACAGGTCACTGTGTGCATGTTGCGCAAGGGGTACAAGAGGGGGTCTGGGAAACTTCAGGATCTTTCAGATCACATCGGCCCTGCTGCGTTTTGGTTTCCATGTGGAGATGTTGCAAGCCAAGGCTACAAGGTGGCTTAAGTACGATGCCTAGGTCTGTGGTTGGGGCTTGAACATGATCAAGGTCCAGCCAGAGAGCTCCTGCCCCTTGCAGTCTCTCCATCCTCTACCTAGATGCCTGCAGAATGTTCACTTCCAGAGGGTATATTGAACAGTGTTTCCCAGTTTATCACAGTGCACGTATTGAAAGGTGCACTAGGGGTTGGGAGGAAACAGACTGAAAACTGATACTGGAGACGCTGGCTCATAGCAATGAAGAGAAGCTGAAAAGGAGTGGGAAAGAACTAACTGTAATTTTACGTCAATGATCTGCATCTTTGTTTCAATGGTTGGTGGCAGCGAAAACGACTATTCTTTCTACCCTCCTAGTTCAGACATACCCTGAGATTTTTTTTTTTTTTTTTTTGAGATGAACTCTCACTTTGTCACTCAGGCTGGGGTGCAGTGGCCTGGTCTCGGCTCATTGCAATCTCCGCCTCCTGGGTCTAAGTGATTCTTCTGCCTCAGTTTCCAGAGTAGCTGGGGTTATCATGCACCTGCCACCACAACCGGCAAATTTTCGTATTAATAGTAGAGATAGGGTTTCTCCATGTTGGTCAGACTTGTCTTGAACTCCTGACCTCAGGTGATCTGCCTGCCTCTGCCTCCCAAAATGCTGAGATTACAGATGTGAGCCACTGTGCCTGGCCGCTTGAGACATTTTGGGCAACAGCTGTGACAGAAGAAATGTGTATCCCTTCCGGGCAGGGGATTTAAGAAGTGGCTTATGGCTGATTGTGTTTTCTTTGCACCGTTTCTTGAACTGTGGGAGCATCTTCTGGGATAAGGGTCTATCTGTTTGAGTCTCTGAATGACTACGACCACCAGAGCCCCCTTGTTGACCCGTGATGGATGTGAAATCAATGGAGAAGTCAAGGCCCGGTGTGGTGGCTCACGCCTGTAAAGCCAGCACTTTGGGAGGCTGAGGTGGGCAGATCATGAGGTCAAGTAATCAAGACCATCCTGACTAACACAGTGAAATCCCGTCTCTACTAAAAACACAAAAAATTAGCCAGGTGTGGTGGCAGGCGCCTATAGTCCCAGCTACTCAGGAGACTGAGGCAGGAGAATCTCTTGAACTCAGGAGGTGGAGGTTGCAGTGAGCTGAGATTGCACCACTGCACTCCAGCCTGGCTGACAGAGTGAGACTCCATCCACCGCAACCCACCCCCTGAAAAAAAAAAAGAAAAGAAGTCAACTTTGCTGTTGAAGCCACTGAGGTTTGGGGGCTTGTTTGTTACACAGCAACACCTGTCCTGACCAATGCATGACTCATTTCATCCTTGGCACATCCCCTGAGAGAAGGGGCTTTATCCTCATTTTACAAATGAAGAGTCAAGTCTCAGAGAGGATAGCAGCATAAGCAAGGTCACACAGCGAGGGGTGGAGCTTGGATTTGAATCCAGGTCTGTCTAACCTCAAAGACTGAAGTGGGGATGAAAATAAGTTGCCATTGTTGTTTGCCTGTCACCCAGGTGATGTAACTCTTGACTAGGCTCTGCCTACGGGGGCTTTGTGACATATCTCTGCACTGATCAACCAGGTGATGTAACTCTTGTCTAGGCTCTTCTATCCTTGGATTGCAACCTTGCAGGATCTTGAACTCATATCCTTTCAGGGATCATAGAAGTGAACACATCAAAGCTGCCACGATAAAGTTGTGGAAAAGTGGGCAATATTGCCAAATGCAAAATATCTGTGCTATATTGTGGTCTGAGATCACCATTTGAGATTCCTGGAAGTTAGGGAATATGGAGGCCAACTCCCGTAGGGGTGTTGTATAAGACTCCAATTCCTAAGTCAATGATCTCAACGCTGTGGATCAGCACTCTCCATGTAATGGGACATCTTAACTCATTTTGTGCTGCTATAACAGAATACCATAGACTAGGGAATCTATAAAGAAAATAAATTTATTTCTTAGAGTTCTGGAGGCTAGGAAGTCCAAGGATGAGGGGTCTGCATCTGGTGAGGGCCTTCTTGCTGTGTTATCTCATGGCTGAAGGCAGCAGAGCAAGACTTTGAGAAAGAAACAGAGCAAAAGGGGCTGAACTTGCTTTTAATATAAGCCCACTCCCAAGATAACTAACCCACCCCCAAGATAACTAACCTATTCCTGAGAAAGTGACATTAATCCATGCATGGGGGCAGAATCTTATAACCCAATCACTCTTATTAGGCCCGACCTCTCAACACTGTCACATAGAGGATTAAATTTCCAACACTTGAGCTCCGGGGGACACATGAAGACCATACATGGGGGATTGATGAGAATATGGGAGAGACCAGTCATGAATATTTTGGCTGAGAGTTGAGTTTGGGAGCTGAACCCATGCTCCATCATAGCAGGGCACACATAGACCTTTGAATGGTCATAGGAATGAATATTGAACAGTGTAACTCATAGCAGAAGGTGGAATATTTAAAAGGCAGAACTGCCTGGGTTAACTAAAAGAGTGAACAAAGAGCCTGTACCCTGTGGATGGCTCCTCTTCTCTTCCCATCCCTACCTTTCACCTTTCTCTCTTTCTTTCCCTCCCTCCCTCTCTCTCTCCCTTCCTTTCTTCCTTCCTGAATCTACCTTCTTCTTTCTCTCCCTCCCTGCTTCCCTGTTTCTTTTCTTTTTTCTCTTTCCCTCTTTCTCTCCCTCCATCCTTCCTTCTCTCATTCTTTCCTTCCTTCTCTCTTTCCTTCTTTATCCTCTTCCTTCCTTCCTTTCTTCTTCCCTCCTTCCTGCCTTCCTTTCTTCTCTCTTCCTTTGGCTGATATATTCTGAGCCCAAGCACCCTGTGGGGTACTAAGTGGTACCAAAATTGACTCAAGAATCAAGAAGAAATAGAAAACCTAAGAAGTACTATAACATGAAGAATATAAAACCTCTAGTAAAATAAATTCTTTAACAAAGGAAGGACTAGGCCCAGATGGTTGTATGAGCAAATTTTACAGACTTTCAAAGAATAGACCATTCTAATTATGTTCCAAACAACTGTAGCTAGGAATATTAATGCTTCATTTTTCAAGAGCTTCATTTCCTAAAATCTGTAGGTTCAAAGGTAGATTGGCAAGTGTTGGAAATCCTCAAATGTTGTGCAGTTCCTTGGAGTTTTAGCATAAAAAAGAAAGGGCTTGTTTGCATTAACTTTGAATTTTGTAACAGTTACCAGTTAATAGAGATACTCTATGCATTTATATACACTCTGATTTTATATGAATTGAGGCATATCAGACAATTGGCTCTACACCCAGGTTTTTTAATTTGTAACATATCTTGGACATCATTTTTGAGCATCCTTTTAAAATTTATTTTTTTAAATAGTTGCATAGTATTCTATCATATGAATAATCATAATTTCAATAAAGAGTAATGTGATAATCATTAATGTGATTGATAAACATTAAGGTTATTTCTAGACTTTTGTTAATTAAAAAGGTGGTATAATACTTTCTCCCATTCATACATAATTCCAGGCATCATGAGTATGTCTGTAGGGTAAATTTCTGGAAATGAAAATGCTGAATCAGAGAGTATTTCCATTTATAATTTTGGTATATTTTGTTTAATCACAATTGATATAATTTGTACTAATTTATAATCCCAGTAACAAGATGTGAGTACCACTTCAAACTCCACAACTTCACTGGCAGTGCCTGAAGTCATGATGCATATTGCCAGCCTCCCTTCAAGTAAAGTTCTATTAACTCTACAAAAATTTTATAAATGGCAGACGTTACATTTCCAGATAACTTTGTGGTAACCAAAAAAGAAATGATTTATTAGCAATTTGTATATCACATTGAGACAAAATATATTTGTGATAAATATAATTATTGTTACGTATTTAAAACATCTCATGTATTAAGAAATCATACTTTAGATGGGGCCAAACTGGCTGATTAGAAGCAGCTGTGGCCCGTGGATTTCACAGAGAGCAATGAAAACTGCGAGTGAATTCTGCACCTTCAATTGAGGTATTCAGTTTCTTGCTTTGGGACTGACTAGGCAGACAGCTCGACCCACAGTGAGTCAGGAAAAGCAAGTGGGTCGATGACCCACCCAGGTGTGGCACGGAGCTAGCCAAGTCCCCACTCGCAGGCAAGGGAGGCCATGAGTGATTGTACGACTCTGCACAGGAAACCATGCTTCTCCGATGGATCTTTGCAATCTGCAAATCAGGAGATCCCTTCATGAGTTCAGCCACCACGGACTCGGGTCTGAAGCACAGAGCTATGTGGATTCTCAGTGGAGTCCTTGCTGGCTTACTGGGGCATGCATGGAAACCCAGGAATTTTGCATACTCTGCCCCAAGAATTCCAGCAAATTGGGAGATACATCTGTGCATTCCCCTAGGAAGGGGGCTGAATCCAGGGAGCCAAGTGACAACATTCTGAGGCCCCACTCCCACAGCACCTAACAAGACCCATTGGCTTGGAATTCCAGCTGGCCACTGGCAGCAGGCTGGAGAAAGCCAGAGGTGGCCCGAGTTCCCAGGGGGAGGGGCAGCTGCTATCTGTGATTTGAGTTGGCCACTCTAGCCTGCTGGCACTAGGGACCAGGAGGAATACCCTATAACACAGTACAGCTGTTGTGACTGATCGTGGCCAGGCTGCTTCTTTAAGTGAGACCGAAATCCATCCCTCCTCACTGGACAGGGCCTCCCCGTCAGAATTTTAGCAACTCCAGCCAGATTTCTATGGACAGAACTCTGATTTCTCCCTGGGATGAAGTCCCCAGGGTGAGGGGTAGCTGCTGTCTCCCCAGTTCAGCCAACTGAATCTTTCCAGCCTGCTGGCTCTGGAGACTCCTGGGGGTCAGAACAACACACCTGCTCTGCCAAAGGGCAGCCAGACTGCTTCTTTAAGCAGTCCCTGATCCTGTTTCTCCTGACTGGGTGAGACCTCCCAACAGGGGTCTCCAGCTACCTCCTACAGGAGCGTTCCAGCTGGCATCAAGTCAGTACCCTCTTAGACTGGTGCTCCCAGAGGAAGGATCAAGTTACCATCTTTGCAGTTTTGCAGCCTTCACTGGTGATACCTCCAGGTGCAGGAGAGACTGATGTGACTAGGGCCCAGAGTGGACCCCCCAAAACCACAGCAGTCCTAGCCCTAGGGAAGATGGTCTGATTGTTAAAAACAAACAGAAAAAAACATCAACAAGAAGACCCCACTAAAAACTCCGTTCAAGGGTCAGCAACGTCAAAGATCAAGGGTAGATAAGCCCACAAAGATGAGAAACCATCAACACAAAAAAGCTGAAAACTCAAAAAGGCAGAATGCGTCTTCTCCTCTAAATGAAAACAACACCTCCCAAACAAGGCACAGAATAGACCCGAGGCTGAGATGGCTGAATTGACAAAAGTAGACTTTAGGAGGTGGGTAATAACAAACTTCTCTGAGCTGAAGGAGCACGTTCTAACTTAATGCAAGAAGCTAAAAATCAGAAAAGAACACAGTAGCTGATAACCAGAATATTCAGTTTAGAGAGGAACATAACTGACATGATGGAGCTGAAAAACACAACATGAGAACTTCACAACACAACCACAACTATCACTCACAGAATAGGCCAAGTGGAGGAAAGAATTTCAGAGCTTCAAAACTATCTGTCTAAGACAGGAAGAGAAGAATAGAGAAAGAAGAATAAAAAAGAAAGAACAACACAGCCTTCAAGAAATATGGGATTATGTAAAAAGACTAAACTTAATACTGATAAGGGTACCTTGACCCAACATGATCAAGACAGCTTCATCCCTGGGATACAAGGTTGGTTCAACACAGGCAAATCTATAAATGCAATTCATCATATAAACAGAACTAAACACAAAAACAACACGATTATCTCAATAGATGCAGAAAAGACCTTCCATAAAATTCAACATCCCTTCATGTTTAAAACTCTCAATAAATTAGGTATTGAAAGATCACACCTCAAAATAATAAGAGCCATATATGAAAAACCCACAGCCAATATCATACTGAGTGAGCAAAAGCTGGAAGCATTCCCCTTGAAAACTGGTACAAGAAAAGGATGGCTTTTCTCACCACTCCTATTCAACTTAGTACGGGAATATCTGGCCACGGCAATCAGGCAGGAGAAAGAAATAAAGGTATTTAAATAGGAAGAGATGAAGTCAAATTATCTTTGTTTGCAGATGACATGATCTTGTATCTAGGAAACCCCATCATCTCAGCCCAAGAGCTTCTTATGCTGATAAATCTCATCAACAGAATCTCAGGATACAAAATCAGTGTGCAAAAATTGCTAGTATTCCTATACACAAACAACAGGCAAGTAGAGAGCCAAATCGTGAATGAACTTCCTTCACAATTGCTACAAACAGAATAAAATACATAGGAATACAGCTAACAAGAGAAGTGAAGAAGCTCTTCAAGGAGGACTACAAACCACTGCTCAGAGAAATCAGATATGACACAAACAAATGGAGAAGCATTCCATGCTCATGGATAGGGAAGAATTCATTCCTGAAAATGTCCATACTGCCCAAAGTAATTTATAAAAGAATTCAATGCTATTCCCATTAAACTACCAATGACATTCTTCACAGAATTAGAAGAAAGTATTTTAAAATTCTCATGAACCAAAAAAGAGCCCAAATAGACAAGGCAAATCTAAACAAAAAGAACAAAGCTGGAGGCATCACACTACCCAACTTCAAACTGCACTATAATGCTACAGTAACCAAAACAGCATGGTACTGGTACAAAAACAACCAATGAAACAGAATAGAGAACTCTGAAATAAGACCATACACATACAACCATCTGATCTTTAACAAACCTGACAAACACAAACAATGGGGAAATTATTCCTTATTTAATAAATCATGTTGGGAAATCTGGCTAGCCATATGCAGAAACTGAAACTGGACATCTTCCTTATACCTTATACAAAAAATAACTCAAGATGGAATAAAGACTTAAACATAAGTCCTAAAACCATAAAAACCATTGAAGAAAACCTAGGCAATACCATTCAGGACATAGGCATGGGCAAAGACTTTCTGACTAAAACACCGAAAGCAATGGCAACAAAAGCCCAAATTGACAAATGGGATCTAATTAAACTAAAGAGCTTTTGCACAGCAAAATAAACTATCATCAGAGTGAACAGACAACCTACAGATTGGGAGAAAATTTTTGCAATCTATCTGTCTGACTAAGGGCTAATATCCAGAATCCACAAAGAACTTAAACAAATTTACAAGAAAAAGTAGCCCCATCAAAAATTGGGCAAAGAAAACGAGCAGACACTTCTCAAAAGAAGACATTTATGTGGCCAACAAACATGAAGAAAAGCTCATCATCACTGGTCATTAGATGAATGCAAATCAAAACCACAATGAGATAACATCTCACGCCAGTTAGAATGGCGATTATTAAAAAGTCACGAAACAGCAGATGCTGATGAGACTGTGGAGAAATAGGAATGCTTTTACACTGTTGGTAGGAGTGTAAATTAGTTCAGTCATTGTGGAAGACAGTGTGAAAATTCCTCAAAGACATAGAACCAGAAATACCATTTGACCCAGCAATCCCATTATAGGGTATATGCCCAAAGCATTATAAATTATTATACTATAAAGACACATGCACTGTATGTTTATTTCAGCACTGCATGTTTATTTCAACACTGTTCACAATAGCAAAGACTTGGAACCAACACAAATGCCCATTAATGATAAACTGGATAAATAAAATGTGACACATATACACCATGGAATACTATGCATTTATGTCCTTTCCGGGGACATGGATGAAGCTGGAGAACATCATTCTCAGCAAACTAACAAAAGAAAAGAAAACAAAACCAGGCCAGGAGCAGTGACTCATGCCTGTAGTCTCAGAACTTTGGGAGGCTGCAGTGGGGAGTTTGAGATCAGCCTGACCAACATGGAGAAACCCCGTCTCTACTAAAAATACAAACAATTAGCCAGGAATTTTAACACATACCTTTAATCATAGCTACTTGGAAGGCTGAGGCAGGAAAATCGCTTGAACCCAGGAGACAGAGGTTGTGTTGAGCTGAGATCACGCCATTACACGCCAACCTGGGCAACAAGAGTGAAACTTTGTCTCAAAAAAAAAAAAAAAAAAGAGAGAGAGAAAGAAAAAGAAAAAAGAAAAGAAAACCAAACACTGCATGTTCCCACTCATAAGTGGGAGTTGAACAGTGAGGACACATGGACACAGGGAGGGGAACATCACACACTGGGGCCTGTCATGGGGTGGGAGGCTAGGGGAGGAATAGCGTTAGGAGAAATACCTATGTAGATGACGGGTTGATGGGTGCAGCAAACCACCATGGCACGTGAATAACTATGTAACAAACCTGCATGCTCTGCTCATGTATCACAGAAATTAAAGTACAACAAAGAAAACTTTACATAAATGCATAGTCTGGAACAGCTAATATATTATAATGAAAAGTCAACTATAATCTCAGCTCAAAGAGAACACCATTAAATTATGAAGAGCTCTCCACAAATCTCTAAATTTATGTCCTCATAAGATTACATTTCTATTTCTTCTTGAATAATTTCCTCATTTTAGCTATGATTTAGTGATAGTAAGATGGTAATTATGAGGGGAAAATTCTCCTAACACTCCATTGAGAAAATTCTGCCTCATTTCACCACACACCTGAGTCTTAAGCAGTCACTTCTAATGTAGCTGAATAATAGATCCTCACCCAGCTGAGTCTATGAGTTGAATCCATGTAGGTAAGATAAGGCCCCCAAGGAGAGGTAATAAGCTGGGAATGCCATCAGCTCATCTTTTTTCTGGCCTATATTTGTCATTGTCACTTGTAGAAGTAGGACAGCCCTGGCATTGGGATTGGTAGTAACAGAGGGTATCAAAGGTAAAACTGAACTTCCCTAATTTTTGGAAAAAAAGCGGATTGGAAACACATGGGCTCCAACATTTTCCATGTGTGAGGTCATTGTCCCAGGTAGCCTTGCTCAGGATATTTCTTGCCAGCAAAACAGAATTCAAACGATATTTATACCTTCCAAGAGAATAGAACACAATGTCAGATTTTCTCACGGATTCCCACAAGTTCAAGAAACTTTCATGGCTTTATTTAACTGCTTAAACATTTCAACTAAAAAACTGTCTTTCAAATACAAAGGAATCTGTTTGGAAAAATTTTAACCATAAAATGTTGGAATTCTAAAGTAAAAAATGCATAAGGCCATAAAAAGTTTTTATATCTTTTAATTTATATGTCAACTGGGGAAAAAAATTCTCTGAAGTTTCCTTTTATACCATTAAAGACTTATCCTTTATTACCAGCAATACAGGGTGACTTATTCAGGTTGAATATTGAAGGTAAACTTTACTTAATTTTAAGTTTTGGCTAATTTTTAAGCGTTTCTCAGTCATCTACAATGATTTCATCTCAGAAACCAAAATCTCAATTTCATTTAGACCTTTGAAATATTAAAACAGAAGGTTAAATGTTTCAAAATAATATTCATGTAGAGACTTACATAAGTGGACCCGGAATCTCCATGTATTACAAAGTTTATGAGAACATAACAAATGTTGATACACACATTTAATTCTGAAATAAAAACTTACAACAAATAGAACTAACAAATCAAGAAAATTTTGTAGGTTACACATTTTATGTCTAAAAATATAGGCATGAAACACTCAAGGATGGATAAAAGAAGAAATCACAAGAGAAAATAGAAAATATCTAGAGACAAATTAAAAACATGAAATACCAAAAGTTAAGAGATACATCAAAAACAGTACCATAAGGGAAAAATTTATAGCTATAAGTGACTATAAAAAATAAGATACCAAATCAACAACTTTACTCCTAAGGAACTAAAAACAGAGGGAAAAAGAGAGACTGTTAAAGAGGGACAACTAAAAGCTAGCAAAATTAAAAAAGTGATAAAGATAGCAGTGGAAATAAGTGAAATAGAGACTAGAAAAACAATATCAAAAATCAACAAAACCAAGTTTGTTCTCTGAAAAAGATCAAAACTGACAAAATTTTATCTAGATTGACTAAGAAAAAAGGGAATATTCAAATTACTAAACTCAAAAATAAAATGGGTACATTACTAACAAATTTTTGGAGTAAAAAAGGGATGTAGGAGGGTACCATAAGGAACTATACACTAAAAAATTGAATAGCCTAAATAAAATGAACAAATTCCTAGAAACAAAAAATCTACTAAGACTGAATCTGAAAAGTTGAATAAACCTATTCAGCAAGGAGATTCAGCAGGAACATTGCATCAGTAATCAAAAACCCAGCAACAAAGAAAAGCCTGGACCAGATGGCTTCACTGTTGAATTCTTCCCAATGTTTAAAGCAGAATTAACACCACTTTTTCTTAAACTTTTTCAAAACGTTGAAAAGGAGGTAATTTTTTCTAACTTATTCTATGAGGCTAGTTTTACCCTGATACCATGCCAGACAAAGGCACCATAAGAAAACTACAAACAAACATCCCTTATAAATGCTGATGCAAAAATCTTCAACAAAATACCACCAACTAAAAATTAGCAGTACATTAAATGGTTTATAAACTATGAATGAGTATAATTGTCTCCTGAAATAAAAGTATGATCCAACACATGAAAATCAGCATAATATCACATTAACATAAAGAAGGAAAAAACCCTCATGTGATCATCTTAATCAAAGAAGAAAAAGCATTTGTCAAAATTTACCCCACATTCATGATAAAATATACTTAATAAACTATAAAAAGAAAGAAAACCCTTAACATAATGCCATACAAAAAACAAAACAAAACAAAAAAACACAGCTAACATGGTGAAAGACTGAAAGCTTTTACCCTAAGAGCAAAAACAAGGATGCCTGCTTTTACTACTTCTATTTAATATAGTACTGAAGGTTCTAGTTAAACAATAAGGTGAGTAAAAGAATTAAAGATATTCCAATTTTTTAAAAAGTAAAATTATCTGTTTGCAGATGACATAGCCTTATATATTAAAAATCTTTTAGTTTCTGTGAAATAAACTCTCAGATGCAATAAATAAAATTCAGCAAAGCTGCAGAATACAAAATAATACACAAAAATCCGTTGTATTTCTACAATAACAATAAACTATCTGAAGAAGAAATCAAGACAACAGTCTCATGTATGACAGCATCAAAAGAATAAAATACTTAGAACCCCACCTAACCAAGGAAATGAAAAACCTGTACAGCAAAAACTATAAACATGGCATGAAAGTATTAAAGATGACACAAATAAATGAAAAGACATCATGTTTTTATGGACGGGAAGACAAAATCTTGTCAAGGTGCCATTGTTATCTATAGTCTTTTACAGATTCAATAAAATCACTACAAAAATTCCAATATTTGCAAAAATAGAAAAACCTCTTCTAAAATTCAGATGAAATCTCAAAAAACCCCAAGCAGCCAAATCAATGTTAAAAACTAACAAAGTTATAGGACTAACAACTGGTTTCAAACTTCAGTAAGCAAAACAATGCTGTACCAGCATAGAGACAGACACAAAGACCAATGCAATAGAAATAAAGAACCAAAAAATGTAGTCATGATTTTTAACAAGGGCGTCAACAATTTTCAATGGGGAAACGACGATTTTTTTTAAATGGTGTTAAAAACGGATATTTAAATATATCTATTTATCTATCTATCTATATATATATATCTATATATATCTATATATATCTATATATATATATCTATATATATCTATATATATCTATATATATATATCTATATATATCTATATATATCTATATATATCTATATATCCCAAATTAGCTTTTTTTCTGTCTTGTATGTTGCAGATCTATTTCCCCAGTCTTTTGACTTTTGACTTAGAGGCATTTTTCTCTCATACAAAATTTTAATTTTTATGGAGTCAAATACAACCTTGTCGCCGATCTGGTTCCGTACCGCCTGGCCTGCCTGAGCACGATTTCCTTCATGGCCAAGGCGGGATTACAGCGGCAGGAGAAAGCGAGAAGGAGGAGCAGACGCATAGCTACCCAGCCCGCGCTCCACCAACGCTGAAATCGCCCCGCGCCCACCTCTCTCAGCCTTGGATTCGGCTCCCAGATAAGTAACAGCTTTACTTCCACACACGTGTACCCACCTGTGAATCCCTTGGCGTTGAACGTCTATTGGAGAGCTCAGGTGTCCTTGCTGTGGTCCTTTCCACGTTGGGGAAAGCTGGTCAGTTGGAGAACTTCCTCCCCCATCTTTAGTAAGACTAAATCCCTAGTTGAGCTGAAACTGAATTTTCCTCCCATGTGGGAGGGGAAGACTCTTGTTTCCATATTCACAGAGTGCCTTTGCACCTGTCCTAGATTGATAACATATTGTTGTAATTGATGAGTCTTTTCATCTATTAGGAGATCTGTGCTTAGGAAAGGTCTTCCGAATGTTAACTCAACAGGATTTAATTATAAGTTTTACTTTGGAACAGTTCAAACCCACAGTAAGCTATGGGTGTTAGAGATAGTCAGGCGTCTGATTTAGCGACATTCTTCTTTCGAGTAGGATTAGCCCTTTCACCTTTCCGGAGGACTGCGGTCTGCACACAGAGTGAAGGTAATATTGGATTCTTAAAGCTGAGGATAGGTGTCGGGATACACCTGCTGTGAAAGACGGGCCATGGCCACTTTGCAGGCTTTTAGAATACCCAAACTGAGGAGATATTTCTTCTGGTAAAGATTTTTCAGATGGGGTGGGAAATACCTCGATCTAACCGGTGAAGGTATCAGTAAGCATTAGCAAATATTTGAATCTCCTGCAGAAAGGTATCTGAGTAAACTAGAGTTGCCAGTTCTCACCTGGAGAGGTCCTCAATTTTGGACAGGTTTACCTGGAGAAGGAGAAAATTGCTGGCCATTTGGGTCATGTCAGGCAAAGAGCTCACAGGGCTGAGTCACCTGTTTTGGTGTCTTGAAAAGATTTACCCCTATAAACAAATGAGACATTAACAGAAACCAAGAATCCCTTCTAGGGTGAAAAGAATAATGAAAGTGCTGAATTATATTCCTATGATTGGTACTTGGCATTAGTAATTTATTAACATCATTCAGCCAGCCAGAGGGGCCCTGGACTGAAATGCAAACCCTGGCCCATTTTTGTTCTTCTTCAGAGTGTTCTGGCCCACTTCTATGTGTGCTGTAAAGCACGCCCATAAGCTTCATTGGCCCTTTCAGTGCAGGGGCCTTGGCTGTGGCATCTACAAGGGCATTTCTTTTTACATGGTCAGTCTCTCTTTTGATGTCCTCTGCAATTAATTATAGTCACTTTTTGGCAGCAAAGCAGCATTCTAACAAGCACAAAATTTGAATGATGTTGTATGGAAAATCCCTTGCGGGTCAGGAGTCCCTACACATTCCAAATTACAGCATAAGCATGAAGCACTAAAAAGTCATACTTGGAATCAGTGTAAATGTTAACTTTTAAATCCTTTCCCAATTGCAGGGGCTGAGTAAGTTCAATTAACTCAGCTTTTTGAGCTGAGGTCGAGGCCAGCAAGACTTGTGCCTACTACTAATAGCATACCTACCCTTCTTGTTTTCCTGATGCATAAAACAACTTACATCTGTTAACCAATCTTCCTTGGGATGGTCAAGGGGCTCATCTTTCTTAAGTCTGGCCTGCTAGAAAAAATTTGTTTCATAACTTGTGACATGCTTTGGCTGTGTCCCCAGTCAAATCTTATCTTGAATTGTAGCTCCCATAATTCCTATATTTCGTGGGAGGGACCCAGTGGGAGGCAATCGAATCGGGGGATGAATCTTTCCCATGCTGTTCTTGTGACAGTGAATAAGCCTCATGAGATCTGATGGTTTATTTATTAATTTATTTTTGAGACATAGTCTTGCTCTGTTGCTCAGGCTGGAGTGCATTATCATGATCTTGGCTCACTGCAACCTCTGAGTCCTGGATTCAAGCGATTCTCCTGTCTCAGCCTCCCGAGTAGCTGGGATTATAGGCGCCTACCACCATGCCTGTCTAATTTTTGTACTTTTAGTATAGACAGGGTTTCACCATGTTGGCCAGGCTGGCCTCGAACTCCTCACCTCTGGTCATCCACTGCCTTGGCCTCCCAAAGTGCTGGGATTACAGCTGATGGGTTTATAAAGGGGAGTTTCCCTACACAAGCTCTTTTGCCTGCTGCCATGTAAGAGATGTGACTTTGCTCCTCATTTGCCTTCTGTCATGAGTGTGAGGCTTCCCTGACCATGTGGAACTGTAAGTCAATTAAACCTCTTTTCTTTATAAATTACCCAGCCTCAGATATGTCTTTATTAGCAGCATGAGAACAGACTAATACAACCTGTATACCAGAAAGGCTAGAAGAACCTGTGGACTCTGGCAGATAAGTAGCTGAGTTTATGGTTTGGCAGGCTTTAAGGGTTATGTCTGGAGTGTCTAGCAATAAGCCCTGATACTTTCATAAATGTTCTCTTATTATTCACTGCTGCCCTTTAGCTTCTAGGACCACCTTCCCTTGGTGTGGGGTCAAAAACCTGTAGGTGCTGTTCTAATGTTAGTTTATTAGCTTTGCCTGCTAGAAAAGTGGTAGTGGAAATAGCTCTAAGACATCAAGGCCACCCTGAGGCCACCTTGTCAATCTGCTTAGAAAATTAGGCTGCTGGCCTTGGAAGGTCCCCCAGTTTTAGGACAAGATTACCCAAGGCTTATGCCTTGCTTTTCGGTCACATAAAGAAAAAATGGTTCATCCAACTTGGGGACTCCCATGGCTGCAGCAGAGCCCAATTTCTCCTTGAGAGTATTGAAGGTTTGCTTGCAGTTCTCATTACATTCTAGGAGCTCTAAATCTTTCCCTTTAGTGTATCATATAAAGGCTTGGCTACATGCCCAAATCTGGGCACCCCTAAGCAGCAGTACCCAGCCATCTCTTAAAAAAGCCCACAGTCATTTTTTGGACAGGGACTGTTGGGTGACTAAAATAACTTTTTTATCTTCTAGGGAGGTTGATCAGTTCCAGAGGTTAAAACAGATTCCAAATATTTAAGTCTTTCAGTCAAAATCTGAGCTCTGTGTGGTGATGCCCTATATCTGCAAGTTCCCAGGAAATTTACCAACTTAACATTATTATTATGAGTCTTCTTTAGTTGGGTTAGCAATGAGCAAGTCACCTACATACTGAATAATTGTGTTCCTTTCCAATTATAGATTTGTTAAGTCCTTAGCTAGAGTAATTTCAAATAAGTGGGGGCTATCCCAGAACCCTTCAGAGATGACTGTCCAGGTTAGTTTTGTGGCTGAATGCATATCTGGATCAGTCCATTCAAAGGCAAACATATTATGAATCTGGATGCATTGAGATCCAGAAAAGTGCATCTTTCAGATTTAAGAATGTAAACCAGTTTGCATCCCCTGGGACATCATAAGTATTGGGGACAATGAGGTGTATGGAGACAACTGCATTTCTTAATCCTCTAAGGGTTCTGACAAATCTGTACTTGCCATTAGGCTTTTTATCTGGTAACATGCAAGTATTGTAAGGAGACTCTCATGGGCTTAATAACTCATATGGCAAGAATTTGGCAATAAGGGGTTGAATTTCCCCTCATGCTTCTTGCCTTAAAATATATTGTCTCTTCTGAGGTCGAGGAGTACTAGGGTGAAGTTGGATTTCAATGGGGGAGGTGTTTAGTGCGTTTCCCAGAGCCTGTGTGGCCCAAACCTCAAGATTTACTTAAGACAACACCTCAGGTGGTAAATGTGACAGCTCATTCTTAACTTATTTTTCCCCTGATGGGTCAGGAACAAAAGTAACAGTTTCTATGCTTTATGATCTGTGAAGGTGACCATGACTTGGTGTCCTCAGTCAATAAACCTCTTCCCAGTAAGAGGTCAGGCAATCAGACAGTACTAAAAAGGCAGGCAAGAAACCTAGAGGCTCTGGAGGACAACTTAGAAGATACAAAAAGGAGTGTTTTGGGGCTTGTCCATCATGAGAAGACAGGAGACCATTGTATTAAATCAGTACAGAGTACTAATACGAAGTTAATACTCCTACCTGCTACTTCAAGAGCCACCTGAGGATCCTCCATCTCTCGATAGCTAGTAGTCCAATGGGAGTGGAGGTAGGAAGTATCAGGCCCTGCCACTTTTGAGTCTGCTGGGCTCTGATGATGGCTCCCTTGGAAGCACAGTGCATTTCCTTCGGCAGAGGCTTACCTTCCTACAGAAGTCACACAGATTTATACACAAGGCGCAGTGACCCAGAGGCACATACTGCGATTTTCACCTTCTCACTTCCTCTGTGAAGGCCAGGGGTTAAGGGGCTGCCTCTGAAGTGGTGGAGAGCACAAGGCTGCAGCTAGAACTGGGCCTCTTGGAAGATTTGCTTTATTTTATGTTTTCTCTGCTCAATTCCTTTGATGGAAAACTGCAGAATCCAAGTCTAAAATCTGATCCATGGGAGTCTGGAAGCCTAAGGCTGCTTTTGGCAGCTTCCTGCAGATATAAGAAGGAGACCGTGCTATAAATTAAACTCCTAGAAATGCCTGTCCCTTTTTGGAGTCAGGGTCAGTGTTAGTGTATTTCCTCAAGGTCTAAATTATCCACCGTTGTAATAAGGCTAGGTTTTCATCTTTTCCCTGAATAATTTTCCAGACTTTATTAAAATTAAAAAGCTGTATCACACTTTTTTTTTATTCCTTCACGGAGTGAATCATAATTTTTTCTCTCTATATCCTACTTTCTTCCTAATTCATTTGTTTTTTCTAGATTCTAGTTCTTTTGGGTCCTAGTCAGGCACTGCTGTGCCTCCTACTTTATAGGTGTCATGCCCCTGGTTGCAGGTTGCCACCCTATTAGCATGTGCTCTAGCCACTCCCATAATGCACTGCTTTTCTACCATGCAGCAGGCGAACATAAATATATGCAAATCCTGTCTGGTCAGATCATATGTCAAGGTTAGCCTTTTAAATTTGTCTATGAATTTTCCCGGAACCTCTGAAAACTGTTTTAGTTTTTCCTTGCATATGGCTAATTCAGATATAGAAAAGTGTACATTTACCTATATAGTATGGGGAAAAGAAAGAGAGATCAGACTTTTACTGTGTCTATGTAGAAAGAAGTAGACATAAGACACTCCATTTTGTTCTGTACTAAGAAAAATTCTTCTGCCTTGAGATGCTGTTAATCGGTAACCCTAGCCCCAACCCTGTGCTCACAGAAACATGTGCTGTGTCGACTCTAGGTTTAATGGATTTAGGGATATGAAGGACGTGCTTTGTTAAACAAATGCTTGAAGGCAGCATGCTTGTTAAAAGTCATCAGCACTCCCTATTCTCAAGTACCCAGGGACGCGAAACACTGCGGAAGGCCACAGGGACAACTGCCTAGGAAAGCCAGGTATTGTCCAAGGTTTCTCCCCATGTGATAGTCTGAAATATGGCCTCATGGGAAGGGAAGGACCTGACCATCCGCCAGCCAGACACCTGTAAACGGTCTGTGATGACGAGGATTAGTAAAAGAGGAAAGCCTCTTTGCAGTTGAGGTAAGACAAAACCATCTGTCTCCTGCTCGTCCCTGGGCAATGGAATGTCTCAGTGTAAAACCCGATTGTATATTCCATCTACTGAGACAGGAGAAAACTGCCTTAGGGCTGGAGGTGAGACATGCTGGAGGAAATACTGCTCTTTAAGTAATTGAGATATTTATGTATATACACATCAAAAGCACAGCACTTTTTTCTTTACCTTGTTTATGTTGCAGAGACATTTGTTCACATGTTTTCCTGCTGGCCCTCTCTCCACTGTTACCCTATTGTCCTGCCACGTCCCCCTCTCCGAGAAATGCCCGATAATGATCAATAAATACTAAGGAAACTCAGAGACTGGTGCCGGCGCTGGTCCTCCGTATGCTGAGCTCTTGTCTCCTGGGCCCACTTTTTCTCTATACTTTGTCTCTGCGTCTCTTTTCACAAGCCTCTAGTTCTACCTGACGAGAAACGCTCACAGGTGTGGAGAGACGGGCCACTCCTTCAATATAGTGTCCCTATTATCATCTGTCACTTCCCAGAGAGGGCAAATATTCAACTTTGCCAGCTGATAAGAGGCCACACTACATGTTGTTCTGGTGAAGCTCGGGTGTTTCGAGAGTGGGGTATGTACGTAAGACAGGACTCGAAGGGCAGGGAGAAGATGATGAGCGGACACTACATAACCCTGGAAAACTAGAAGAAATTAATAATATGTTGCACACCTCACTAGAACTGGAAGGAATCTGATTGTGTTCTTATGGGGTGCTCGGACTGGCAGGGGAAGTTCAGACCCAGCTAAGAAAAGCCTAATATTAAGAGTAACTAGCATTAAAAGGGTAATCAATTATGTGCCATCCCTGTTTTGTCTTTTCCTCCATCAAACATATAGAAGCCCATTTTAAATTTTTATCCTGACCAAGCATCAGAGAAGCCTATATATAATGTATTTCCTCCCTCTTAGTTTCTCTTCTATAAAACAAATGAAGCTGCAAAATAAGAGTCAGAACAAACAGGGAAAATAGGAAGGCTGTAACTTGTATATTGTAATGTATTAGTGCATTTTCTTTTATATATATATATATACTTTAAGTTTTAGGGTACATGTGCACAATGTACAGATTAGTTACATCCGTATACATGTGCCATGCTGGTGTGCTGCACCCATTAACTCGTCATTTAACATTAGGTATATCTCCTAATGCTATCCCTCCCCCCAGCCCCACCCCACAACAGTCCCCAGAGTGTGATGTTCCCATTCCTGTGTCCATGTGTTCTCATTGTTCAATTCCCAGCTATGAGTGAGAACATGCAGTGTTTGGTTTTTTGTCCTTGCGATAGTTTACTGAGAATGATGATTTCCAATTTCATCCATGTCCCTACAAAGGACATGAACTCATCATGTTTTATGGCTGCATAGTATTCCATGGTGTATATGTGCCACATTTTCTTAATCCAGTCTATCATTGTTGGACATTTGGGTTGGTTCCAAGTCTTTGCTATTGTGAATAGTGCCAAAATAAACACACGTGTGCATGTGTCTTTAAAGCAGCTTGATTTATAATCCCTTGGGTATATAACCAGTAATGGGATGGCTGGGTCAAATGGTATTTCTAGTTCTAGATCCCTGAGGAATCGCCACAGTGACTTCCACAAGGGTTGAACTAGTTTACAGTCCCACCAACAGTGTAAAAGTGTTTCTATTTCTCCACATCCTCTCCAGCACCTGTTGTCTCCTGACTTTTTAATGATCTCCATTCTAACTGGTGTGAGATGGTACCTCATTGTGGTTTTGATTTGCATTTCTCTGATGGCCTGTGATGATGAGAATTTTTTCATGTGTCTTTTGGCTGCATAAATGTCTTCTTTTGAGAAGTGTCTGTTCATATCCTTTGCCCAGTTTTTGATGGGGTTGTTTGTTTTTTTCTTGTAAATTTGTTTGAGTTCATTGTAGATTCTGGATATTAGCCATTTGTCAGATGACTAGGTTGCGAAAATTTTCTCCCATTTTTTAGGTTGCCTGTTCACTCTGATGGTATTAGTCCATTTTCACACTGCTACGACAAATCTGACAAAACTCTCTCAGGAAAAAGTGACCTGCTGGGTTAAGAAAGCAGGGTCCAGCTGCCCTATACCAGCTCATCAAAGATGGCGTTATGGTTAAGAAATGAGAGAAAACTGTTAAGAAAAAGTCTCATGTTCTCCATCTTGAGGGTAATTGTTTGCAAAGTGTTGTCATAAAAGAGGCTGTCACTAAACAGGCATATCTGATCTTATCATGTAGAGCTCTTAAATACCACATTTCAACTTCAGTCATGATGTAGAGGTTACTGCTGATCTTTTCTGATAATTAAGGTACAAAAATACTAGGTTCCAAGACAATTCTTTTTTTCAATGTTTCTTGGATAAGTGGCAAATTAAACAAGCAGTCAGTTAAGAGTCAGATGTTCGCTGAGGAAAGTAAAAGCTAAATTGTTTGGGGCCTCTGTCCTGGGGCAGCCTCCAGGCTACTGCAAAACAGAGGCGATAAGCAGAAAGGTGACAAGATGTAGAGCACTCAGTTGAGGGACCAAAAGCACAAGGTGGACAGTCCAAAAAGGGAAAGTGGCAAACATCTTGTTTAGCCAAATCCATTCTTCTCAATATTCCCCAGGGCCTCTAACCCTGTGGGCTTGGCCTCTAATCTGAGTATTATAATAGTGAATAATATTCTTGCCCACCAGAATGGCTTCACGACTCTAAAAGACAGCCCACTTGCCAGGTGTCAGCTGATTGATTCTGTGTGGATTGTTTCCCTTGGAGTGGGGGTCTTGTCTTGTTGTCCGTTCATGGTGTTGCTGAAAGATGTTGCTGGAAAAGAGGGTCATGATACAGACCACAAAGTAGGATTCTTAGATCTTCTGCAGGAAAAAATTTGAGGTGAGTTAGAGAGCACAGTGAAAGAAGCAAGTTTATTAGAAATTACTCCATTACAGAGTTGGACATCCTCAGAAAACAAGAGCAGGAATGCATTGTCTTTTGTTAGTGTCTCTACTTATAAGTAACTATAAAGATAAAGAGTTATAATTAAACTTGGAAGGTGCAGATGTAGTCACTAAAGTCGTGGCTATTCGTTTTAACAATAACCATTAACCCATTGACCTAAGCTAGCTCATTAATAATATCCTTACAAAAAATGCTGCACTCCTAGGACATTTATACATTTTTCAGGCTTGTTGGAAGATGTCTTGTATGACCACAAATATTCTGCAATTGTAATTTGTGGCCAGTTAAAAAAGTGACTATTTTCAGACCATGAACATTAGTCTTCTAGATGCCCTGTGAGTACCTAGCTACTCATATTAAGATAGAATATTCTAGTCATGTTTATTAAACTAGAAGCTAGGTAACCATGAGTTCCTCTAACACAGCAAGTCTACTCCTCAAGGAGAAAATGTATTTCTCAGGAATTTTGTGCATTTTGTTTAATGGCATTTGGTATATTTTTCAAAATGGCAGAAAAGAGTGAAATTACTCCTCAAAGATTTCTCAAGATTGGATATCAAATAAACAAAATGATTACAGTTAATATGCAATTTGATACAGTTGATATTCAAAAGAAATTTTGTTTGAAACAAAATGAGATTTTTATTGTTACTTATTTATTATTATTATTATTATTATTATTATTATTATTATTATTATTATTATTTTGAGAAAGAGTCTTGCTCTGTTGCCCAGGCTGCAATGCAGTGCACTATCTTGGCTCACTGAAACCTGTGCCTCCCTGGTTCAAGCAATTCTTCTGCCTCAGCCTCCCAAGTAGCTGGGATTACAGGCATGAATCACCACACCCAGCTAATATTTGTATCTTTAGTAGAGATAGGGTTTCCCTCTGTTGGCCAGGCTGGTCTGAAACCCCTGACAACAAGCGATCTGCCCACCTTGGCCTCCCAAATATCTGGGATTACAGGCGAGAGCCACCACTCCCAGCCACAATGAGGTTTTTAAATAATTCTGATTTCCTGCTGTTGAGCAGGGAGCTGAGCACATTCAACAGATCATGGGCCTATACTAGGGGAAGACTGAGGACAAACTCTAGAACACATATGATTAAATTAATTACAATGGAAACCAAATCAAATTTAATAAGGCCACACCTCTTAGTTGCAAGATGTTTTCCCACATTTTGAAATGCTATGTTATTCCATGGAAAAGAAAACTAGTGTTTATCTCCAGAGTAAAGAACAGAGTTCCCTGCAATGATTGATTGACTGAGAACTATGGCTCAAGATTTAAAATCCTTCTTTTTTCCATTTATAAACTAAAAATAAATGTCTAATCCCCTGTTGATTAAATGGACCTCTCTTCTTGGATAAGGACTTTCCAAAGTTAACCTGAAAAGCTAGTTCAAGCCATGGGTCACACATGCCTCATTATACTCTCATCCGTTTTGTTTTAATTTTAATTTCAATTTCAATTTTCAATTTATTTTTGTGGGTACATAGTTGGTGTATATATTCATGGGGGTACATGACACACTTTGATGCAGTCATGCAATGAGTAATACATAATAAAAAACGGGGTATCTGTCCCCTCAAGCATTTATAGCTTGTGTTATAAACAATCCAATTATACTCTTTTAGTTTTTTTAAGTGTGTAATTAAATTATTTTTTACTATAATCACCCTGTTGAGCTATCAAATGCTGTCTTATTCATTCTTTCTAACAATTGTTTTTTTACCCATTTAGCATCCCCACTATCCCCTTGTTCCCTCCCTGCCCTTCCCAGCCTCTGGTAACCATCCTTATACTCTCTACCTCTATTACACCAATTGTTTTGAATTTTAGCACCCACAAATAGTGAGAACATGTGACATTTCTCTTTCTGTGCCTGACATTTCACTTAACATAAAGGCTTTCAGTTCCATTCATGTTATTGCAAATGGAAGGCTCTCATTCTTTCTTACAGCTGAATAGTACTCCATTGTGTATATGTACCACATTTTCTCTATCCAGTCATCTGTTGATGGACTTTTAGGTTCCTTCCAAATCTTGGTTATTATAAACCTTGCTGTAGCAAACATGAGAGTGCCAATAAGAATTTGATTTACTAATTTTTTTTCTTGTAGGCATATAATGAGCAGTGGGATTGCTGGACCATATAGTAGCTCTATTTTTAGTTATATCAGGAACATCCAAAATGTCCTTAAATGTACTCCCAACAGCAGTGTACAAGGGTTCCCTTCACTCGACATACTCACCAGCATTTGTTTTTTTCTGACTTCTGAATAAAAGCCACCTTAACTAGGGTGAAATGATATCTCATTTTGGGTTTGATTTGCCTTTCGATGATGATCAGTAATCTGGAGCACCTTTTCATTTGCCTGTTTCACATTTGTATGTCTTCTTTTCATAAATGTCTATTTAAATTTTTTGTCCACTCTTTATTTGGTTATTACTTTTTTCTATGGAATTTTTGGAACTCAATATATTGTAGTGTATTAGTCTGTTCCTGCACTGCTATAAAAAATAACTGAGACTGTGTTATCTATTTATTTACTGAGATGTAGTCTTGATCTTTTGCCCAGACTGAAGTGAAGTGGTGCAATCTCGGCTCACTGCAACCTCCACCTTCTGATTCAAGCAATTCTCTGCCTCAGCTCTTGAATAGCTAGGATTACTGGCACCTGCCAACATGCCTGGCTAATTTTTGTATTTTTAGTGGAGACAGGGTTTCACCATCTTGGCCAGGCTGGTCTTGAACTCCTGACCTCATGATCCACCCTCCTCAGGCTCCCAAAGTGGTGAGATTACAGGCATGAGCCATGGCACCTGGCAAGACTGGGTAATTTATAAAGGAAATTGGATTAATTGACTCACAGTTCCACATGGCCGGGGAGGACTCAGGAAACTTCCAATAATGGCAGATGGGGAAGCAGGCACCTCTTACATGACAGCAGGAGAGAGAGCATGTATGTGAAGCAAAGGGGGAAGATACCCTTATAAAACCATCAGATTTCATGAGAAATCACTCATTATCAGAAGAACAGCATGGGGGAAACCACCACCATGATCCAATCACCTTCTACCAACCTCTCCCTCATCATCTGGGGATTACAATTCAATATGAGATTTGGGTGGGGACACAAATCCTAACCATATCATGTAGCTATTAATTGCTTTTCAGATGGATAATTTACAAATATTTTCTCCCATTCTGTGGATTTTCTCTTCACTTTGTTTCTTCTTTCTTTCACTTTAAAAAGGCTTTCTGACTTTCTGTAATCCGATTTGTCCATGTTTGTTTTAGTTGTCTGTGCTTCTGGGGCATTATTTAAGGAATTTTTGCCCAAACCAATGCCCTAAAGAGTTTCTCCAATGTTTTCTTGTAAAAGTTTGATGGTTTGAGGCGTTTGGTTTAAGTCTTTAATTCATTTTAATTTGATTTTTGTAAGTGGCAAGAAATAGGGTTCTAGTTTTATTCTTCTGCCTATGGCTTGCCAGTTTTCCCAGCCCTATTTATTACAAAAGTTGTCTCATTTTTTATTGTATGTTCTTGGCACTTTTGTTGAAAATTAATTTAGCTGCCCCTCCCATAGGATTCCAGAACACCGCTATGAGGGTCTGAATGTTTGTTCCTCGCATAGGATTCCAGAACACTGCTGCTGGATTCCAAATGTTTGTCACATAAGATTCCAGAACACTGCTACAAGGGTCTGAATGTTTGTTCCTCACAGGGGATTCCAGAACACTGCTATGAGCATCTGAATGTTTGTCCCTCACACAGAATGCCAGTTTTACCAACCATATTTATTACAAAAACTGTCTTATTTTTTATTGTATGTTCTTGGCACTTTTGTTGAAAATTAAATTAGCTGTATAAGTTTGTTTCTCAGGTCTCTATTTCGTTCCATCTGTGTTTATGTCTGTTTTTATGCTAGTGTCGTGTTATTTTAATTACTACAACTTAGTAGTATAATTTAAAACCAGGTAATGGAATTCCTCCGGTTTTGTTTTATATACTCAGCATAGCTTTGACTATTATGGTGTTTTGTGATGTTTCCATATAAATTTCAGAATTATTTTTCTATATCTGTGAGGAATGTCTTCTTCTTTTTCTTTTTCTTTTTTTTTTTTTTTTTGGTGGCGTCTTGCTCTGTCACCTAGACTGGAGTGCAGTGATGTGATCTGGGCACAGTGCAACCTCCACCTCCTGGGTCCAAGCAATTCTTTGCCTCAGCCTCCTGAATAGCTGGGATTACAGGCACCCACCACCATACCTGGCTAATTTTTTGTATTATTAGTACAGGTGGGGTTTCACCAAGTTGACCAGGCTGGTCTTGAACTCCTGACCTCATGATCCACCAACTTCGGCCTCCCAAAGTGCTGGGATTACAGGCATGAGACACTGCCCCTGGCCTGTTATTTTGATAGAGATGGTGTGAAATGTATAGATTGCCATGGATCGTATGGACATTTTTTAAAAAATACTGATTCTTCCAATCTGTGAACATAAAAATATCTTTCCAATTTTGGGGTCCTTTTTCATTTCTTTTATCAGTGTTTTACAGTTTTAATTGTTGAGAACTTTTATTTCTTTGGTAAATTCCCACATATTTTGTTTTATTTGTGGCTACTGCAAATAGTATTACATTTTTAAATTCTTTTTCACTTTGTTGACTGTTGGCATATAGAAACCCTACTGATTTGTATGTGTAGATTTCGTATTCTGCAAATTTACTCAAGTTATTACCTCTAATAGATTTTGATGGATGTATTAGGCCATTCTCATATTGCTATAAAAAGTAATCAGTGACTGGTTAATTTATAAAGAAAATAGGTTTAATTGGTTCATGTTTCTACAGGCTGTACAGAAAGCATAGCACTGGCTTCCGCTTCTGGGGAAGCCTCTGACAACTGACAAGGTCAAAAATAAATCCAGTGCTTGCACATCACATGGTAAGTGCGAGGGCAGGGGGGAAGTGTTACACACACTTATAGATAACCAGCTCTGATAAAAAACTTACTATTGTGGGAATGGCACCAAAGGAAATGATGCCAAACTGTTCGTGGAAATCTTGCCCTTATGATTCAATCACCTCCCCTCTAGGCCCACTTCCAACATTGAGGATTATATTTCAATATAAGATTTTGGTGGGAATACACATCCAAACTGTATCAATTTCCCCTGGCCGTTCCAAATCTCAAATACTTCTCATATTTCAAAATAAAATCATGACTTCCCAATAATCCCCAAAGTCTTAACTAATTTCAGCCTTAACTCAAAAGTCAAAACTCTCATCTAAGACAAAGCTAATTTCTTCCTCCTATAAGCCTGTAACATAAAGAAACAAATTAGGTTCTTCCAAGATACAAATGAGGCAGAGGCATTGGGTAAATACTCCTCTTCTAAAAGGAAGAAATCAGCCAAAAGAAAGCGGTCACAGGATCTATGAAAGTCTGAAACCCAGAAGGGCAGTTATTGAATTGTAAGGCTCCAAAATAATTATTTTCGACTCTGTGTCCCATTTCCAGGGCATGCTAATGCCTTGGGAAGGTTCTACCTTGTGACTTTGCATGGGTCAGCCCCCACAGCTGCTCGCATGGGCTGGCATACTGTGCCTCTGGCTTTTCAAGGTGCAAGGTGCAGGCTGTAGCTACATCTACCATTCTGGGGTCTGAGGTCTGGAGGACAGTGATCCTCTCCTCACAGATCTACTAGGCCATGACCCAGTGGGGAACCGGCCTGGGGACTGTCACCCCACATTTCTTTTCTCCATTGTTTTAGTAGAGGATCTCCATGAGGGCTCCACACCTGCAACATGCTTCTGCCTGCACATGCTGTCTTTTTCATACATCCTTTGAAATAAAGGTGGAGGCTCCCAAGTCTCAACTACTCGCATTTGGTAAACACACAGGCCTAACAACATATGGAAGCTACCAAGGTTATGGCTTGCACCCTCTGAAGCAGTGACTGGAGTTGTAACTGGGTCAATATGAGCTACACCTGGAGCTGAAGCAGTGGCAAGGATGCAGTGAGCCTTGTTCCAAAGCTACCCAAGGCAGCAGGTCCTAGGCCTGATCACACAAACTATTCTCTTCTTTTAGGCCTCAGGGCCTGTGATGGGTTGCTGCCTTTCAGATTTCTAGAATGCCTTCAGTTCCTCTTTCCCATTGTCTTGGCTATCAACACTTGCTTTTTTTTAGGTTATACAATTATCTCTAACAAGTGGTTGACCCATATCCTGCTTGACTTCCTCTCTTATAAAAGCTTTTTATATTTCAGCCATATGACTAGGCTGCAAAGTTTTCAAGCTTTTACATTATGCTTCTTTTGTAAGTATAAGTTACTACTTATTTTATTTTTATCTTTTTGCTAGAACATGTGAGCATAGGTTGGTAGAGGCAGCCAGGTCGCATCACAAATGCTTTGCTGCTTAGACATTTTTCCAACAGAAACCCTAAATCATCAATTTCAAATTCAAACCTTTTTATATCCCTAGTTCATGACGGAAATTCAGCCAACCACTTTGCTAAGACAACATGCATGACCTTTGTTTCAGTCCCAATATGTTTCTAGTTTTCATCTGAGACCTTCTCAGCCTGGCCTTCACTGTCCAGATCACTATCAGCATTTTGATCACAGACATTCAACCACTCTCTAAGAAAATCTCAACTTTCCCTCATTTTTCTGTCTTCTGAATCCCACAAATTCTTCCAACTTCTGCCTGTTTACCCTATTACAAAGCTGATTCCACATTGTGGGGTATTCTTATAACTATTTTCCATTCCTTGGTGCCAATTTTTGTATTAAGCTATTTTTGCAACACTATGAGAGTGGGACTGGATAATTAATTTTTTACAAAGTAGGTTTAAGTGGCTTATGATTCTACAGGCTGTTGAGAAAACATAGTACTGGAATATGCTTCTTGGGAGGTCTCTGGAAGTTTACAGTCATGGCAGAAGTTGAAGCAGAATCTTGCACATCACAGGGCAAAAAGCAGAAGCAAAAAACAGAGGGGCGAGTTGTTACACAGTTTTAAATAACCAGATTTTATGGGAACTCACTCACTATCATGAGGATAGCACCAAATGGGATGGTGCTAAGCCATTTATAGTAATCCACACCAATGGTTAAATCAGCTTTCAACAGGCCCATCTCCAACATTGAGAATTACATTTAAATATGAGATTTGGGAGGGAACACTCATTCAAACCCTATCAGAGGAGTATTTATGCCTTTTCCAATATAACATTATAACATTGGCAAAAAAAAAAAAAAGGTAATTTGACTTCTTTTCCAATTGGGATGCGTTTTATTGCTTTCTCCTTTCTGATTGCTCCAGATAGGACTTTCAGCATTATGTTGAATAACAGTGGTAAAAGTGGACATTCTTGTCATCTTCCAGATTTTAGAGAAAAGGCTTTTAGTTTTTCCCCACTTAGTGTGATACTAGCTGTGGGTCTGTCATATATGACTTTATTATGTTGAGGTATGTTCATTCCATACCCAGTTTTCAAAGGGCTTTTTATTATTAAAGAATATTAAATTTTATCAAACTTTTTTAGCATAATTGAAATGATTATATGGATTTTGTCCTTGTTTTTTTTTTTTTTTTTTTTTTTTTTTGAGATGTAGTCTCCCTCTGTCACCCAGGCTGGAGTGTAATGGCATGATCTCAGCTCAATGCAAACTCTGCTTCACGGGTTCAAGTGATTCTCCTTCTTCAGCCTCCTGAGTAGCTGGGATTACAGGTGCTCACCACCATGCCTGGCTAATTTTTGTATTTTTAGTAGAGACGTAGCTTCGCCATGTTGGCTAGCCTGGTTTCAAACTCCTGACCTCAGGTGATCCACCCACCTCGGCTTCACAAATTGCTGGGATTACAGGTGTGAACCACTATTCCTGGCCCCTTCATTCTCTTTAAGTGATCTATCACATTCATTGATTTGCATGTTGAACTATCCTTGCATCCCTGGGATAAATCCCACTTGGTCATTATGAATTACCTATTTATGTATTGTTTAATTCAGTTTGCTAGGCGTTTTGCAAATTTTTGCACCAATATTCTCCACTCCACTCTACTTCACTCTACTATTCCACTACATTCCAGTCCATTCCTTCCCACTCCACTCTACTCCACTCCACTCCATTCCATTAAACTCCAACCCTTTCCAATCCACTCCATTCCACTCCAATCCACTCCATTCCATTCCACTCCATTTCATTTCATTGCACTCCACTCCACTCCATTCCACTCAACTCCATTCCATTACACTCAATTCCACTCCACTCCACTCCATTCCTCTCCAATGCATTCCATTGCACTCCACTCCATTCCATTCCACTCCACTCTACTCCGTTCCATTCCACTTCATTACATTCCACTCCACTGCATTCTCCTCCTGTACATTCCTTTTCACTCCACCCAATACCATTCCACTCAACTCTGCTCCATTCCCCTCCACTCCACTCCCTTCCACTCCATTCCACTTCACTCCGTTCCAATCCAATCCATTCCATTACACTCCTCTCCATTCCATTACACTCCACTCCACTCCATTCCATGCGACTCCACTCCACTCCACTCCACTCTGCTCCATTCCATTCCATTTCATTCCACTCCACTCCTTTCCACTCCATTCAATTCCATTCCTCTACACTCCATTCCACTGCACTTCACTCTACTCCATTCTCCTCCACTCCACTCTACTCTGCTCCACTACAATTCATTCCACTTTACTCCATAACATTCCACTCCATTCCACTCCATTTCATTTTATTCCGTTCCACTCCACTCAACTTTTCTGCACTCCACTGTATTCCACTCCATTCCATTCCATTCCACACCAATCCATTCCATTCCACTCCACTCCACTACATTCCACTCCATTCTCTTCCATTCCACTCCACTCCACTCCATCCGACTCCACTCCATTCCATTCCAGTCAATTCAACTCCACTCCACTCCATTCCACTCCTGTCCATTCCATTCCACTCCACTCCATTCCACTCCATTCTATTCCATTCCACTCCACTCCACTCCATTCAACTCCCCTCCATTCCACTCCAATCTACTCAATTCCATTCCACTCCTCTTCATTCCATTCCACTCCATCCCACGCCACCACACTCTAATTCATAACAATCCTCTCCACTCCAGTCCACTCCATTCCACTTAACTCCATTCCATTCCACTCCAATCCATTCCACTCCAATCTACTCCTCTCCACCGCACTCCACTCTGTTCCATTCTATTCCATTCCTTTCCATTCCACTACACTCCATTCCACTCCATTCTGTTCCATTCCATTCCTCTCCACTCCATTCCAATCCAGTCCATTCGATGCCACTCAATTCCACTGCACTCCACTCCATTCCACTCCACTCCATTTCATTCCAATAAATTTCACTACATTTTATTCAACTCCATTCCATTCCACTCCACTCCACTCCATTCCCCTCCATTCCATAGCATTCCACTCCACTCCATTACAATACACTCAACTCCATTCCATGCCCTTCCACTCCATTCCATTCCACTCCACTCCATTGCACTCCAATCCACTCTGTTCCACTCCACTCCATTCCACTACAATCCATTCCATTCTACTCCACTCCATTCCATACAGTTCCATTCCACTGCACTCCACTCAACTCCATTCCACTCCATTCTATTCCATTCCACTCCATTCTATTCCATTCCACTCGAATCCACTCCATTCCACTCCACTCCATACAATTCCAACCCATTCCACTCTGCTCCACTCCATTCCACTCCACTCCATTAAATTCCATTCCATTCTATCATTTTCCATTCTGCTCCACTCCATTCCATTCCTCTGCACTCCACTCCACTCCACTCCTTTCCACTCCACTCCATTCCACTACACTCCCTTCCATTCCACTCCACTCCACTCCATTCCACTACACTCCATTCCATTCCACTCCATTCCATTCCACTCCACTCCGCTCCACTTCCATTCCACTCCACTCCACTTCATTACACTCCACTCCATTCCATTCCAATCCACTCCATTCCATTCTACTGCATTCCATTCCACTCCACTCCATTCCATTCCACTCCAATCCGTTCCACTCCACTCCATTCCACTCCATTCCATTCCATTTCACTCAACTCCTTTCCAGTCCACTCTACTCCACTCCACTCAATTCCACTCCATTGCACACCATTCCTCTTGACCCTGTCCCATTCCACTCAACTTCTCTTTATTCTTCTCCACTCCATTCCACTCCACTCCACTCCATTCCACTCTATTCTATTCCATTCAACTCCACTCCACTCCATTCAATTCCAGTCAATTCCACTCCACTCCTCTTCATTACACTCCACTCCATTCCATTCCAGCCCACTCCACTCCACCACACTCCACTCCATTTCACTCCTCTGCCCTCCACTCCACTCCATTCAATTCCATTCCACTCCATTACATTCCACTCCATTCTCTTCCATTCCACTCCACTCCATTCCACTCCACTTCATTCCACTCCATTCCCCTCCACTCCACTCCACTCCACTCAACTCCACTCCATTCAATTCCACTCCACTCCATTCCACTCCATTCTATTTCATTGCACTCCACTCCATTCAAATCCACTTCACTTCACTCCATTCCACTCCGTTCTATTCCATTCCACTCCACTTCATTCCATTCCAATCCACTCCATTCAATTCCACTGAATTCCACTGCACTCCACTCCATACCACTCCACTGCATTCCATTCCACTCCACTCCACTCCATTCCAAAACACTTCACTCCATTCCCTTCCCCTCCATTACACTGCACTCCACTCCACTCCTCTCCATTCCACTCCATTCCCTACCATTCCACTCCACTCCATTCCATTCCACTCCACTTAACTCCACTCCTTTCCACTATATTCTATTCCGTTACACTCCACTCCAATCCATTTCACTGCACTCCATTCCATTACACTTAATTTCACTACGCTCCACTCTATTCCACTAGGCTCCACTCCATTGCACTACTCTCCACTCCATTGCCCTCCTCTCCTTTCCATTCCCCTCCACTCCATTCCATTTCTCTTCACTCTAATTCCATTCCATTCCAATCCATTCCATTCCACTACACTCCATTCCACTCCTGTCCATTCCATTCCACTCCTTTCCATTACACTCCACTCCACTCCATTCCATTTCACTGCTGTCCACTCCTTTCCACTCCACTCCATTCCATTCCACTCAACTCCACTCCATTAGACTGCACTCCACTCCACTCCATTCCACTTAACTTCAATCCATTCCACTCCAATCCATTCCACTCCAATCTACTCCACTCCGTTCCAATCCACTCCTCTCCACTGCACTCCACTCTCTTCCGTTCTGTTCCATTCCTTTCCATTCCACTATACTCCATTCCACTCCATTCTATTCCATTCCATTCCTCTCCACTACATTCCAATCCAGTCCTTTCGATTCCACTCAATTCCACTGCACCTCACTCCATTCCACTCCACTCCATTCCATTCCACTCCACTCCATTCCATTCCAATAAATTTCACTACATTTTATTCAACTCCATTCCATTCCACTCCACTCCACTCCATTCCCCTCCATTCCATAGCGTTCCACTCCACTCCGTTACATTACACTCAACTCCATTCCATGCCCCTCCACTCCATTCCATTCCACTCCACTCCATTCCATTCCACTCCACTCCTTTCCATTCCAATCCACTCTGTTCCACTCCACTACATTCCACTACATTCCATTCCATTCTACTCCACTCCATTCCATACAGCTCCATTCCACTGCACTCCACTCAACTCCATTCCACTCCATTCTATTCCATTCCACTCCATTCTATTCCATTCCACTTGATTCCACTCCATTCCACTCCACTCCATTCCATTCCATTCCATTCCATTCCATTCCATCATATTCCATTCCACTCCACTCCACTTCCATTCCAGTCCACTCCACTTCATTACACTCCACTCCATTCCATTCCAATCCACTCCATTCCATTCTACTACATTCCGTTCCACTCCACTCCATTCCATTCCACTCCAATCCGTTCCACTCCACTCCATTCCACTCCATTCCATTCCATTTCACTCCACTCCTTTCCAGTCCACTCTACTCCACTCCACTCAATTCCACTCCATTCCACACCATTCCTCTTGACCCCGTCCCATTCCACTCAACTTCCCTTTATTCTTCTCCACTCCATTCCACTCCACTCCATTCCATTCCACTCCACTCCATGCCACTCCACTGCGTTCTATTCCGCTCCACTGTTTTCCACTCCATACCACTCCACTCCAATCCACCCCACTCCATTCCACTCCTTTCCATACCATTCCACTCCACTCCATTCAATTCCACTCCACTCCATTTCATTCCACTCCACTCCAGTCGTTTCCACTCCACTGCATACCACTCCACTCCATTCCATTGCACTCCACTCCTTTCCATTCCATGCCACTCCATTCCTTTCCATTCCAATCCACTCCATTCCACTCCCCTCCATTCCTCTCCGCTACACTCCACTCCATTTCATTCCATTCCCTCCATTCCGTTCCATTACTTTCTTTTGACAGGATCTCACTCTGTCACCCATACTGGTGTGGAGTTATACAATGTCAGCTCACATTTCATTTCACCTTTCCATTTCATTCCATTCCACTGAACTCCTCTCCACTCCACTCAATTCCACTCTACTCCACTCCAATCCCTTCCATCCCATACCTTTCCAGTCTCTCCCTTTACACTCCTTTCTTTGACAAGTTCTCCCTCTGTCACACAGGCTGAAGTGCAGTGGCACAATATCAGCACAAATTTCTTCCTTCCATTCCATTCCATTTCGTTCCACTCCACTCAACTCCACTCAAGTCCACTCCACTCCACTCCATTACACTCCAGTCCTCTCCATTCCAATCCATTCCATTGCACTCAACTCCACTCCACTCCATTCCATTAATCTCCATTCCATTCCATTCCACTTCACTCCATTCCATTTCACTCCACTCCAATCCACTCCACTCCATTCCATTCCACTACTCTCCACTCCATTCCACTCCACTCCATTCCATTTCACTCCACTCCATTCCAGTCCACTCCTTTCCATTCCAATCCAACCTAATCCATTCAAATCCAATCTAATCCATTCCACTCCACTCCACTCCATTCCACTAAATTCCATTCCACTCCACTCCACTCCATGCTATTCCATTCCACTCCATTCCACTTCATTCCGTTCCATTCCAATGCATTCCATTCCAGTCCTCTCCATTTCATTCCACTCCTTTCCATTCGATATCACTCCATTCCATTCCACTCCACTCCATTCCATTCCAATCCACTCTACTCCACTCCACTCCAATACATTCCATTTCACTGCATTCCATTCCATTCCTTTCTTTCGAGGGTATCTCACTCTGTCACCCAGCCTGGAGTGCAGTGGCACAATCTCATCTCACATTCCATTCAGTTCCATTCCACTCCACTCCACTCTGCTCCATTCGCTCCATTACATTCATTTCCATTCCATTTCATTCCACTGAATTCCACTTCGTTCCACTATAATCCATTCCATTCCATTCCACTCGTTTCTTTTGACAGGATCTCCTTCTGTCACACAGGCTGTAGCTCAGTGACAAAATCCCAACGCAGATTTCTCCATTTCATTCCGATCCATTCCGTTCAATTCTGTTCCATTCCATTCCATTCCTCTGCGTTCCACTCCACTCCACTCACTTCATTCCATAACATCCGATTCCGTTTATGTACATTCAACTCCTCTCCACTCCACTGCACTCCACTCCACTCCATTCCACTCTATCCCATTCCATTCTGCTCCATTCCACTGCATGCCACTCCGCCCCACTCCACTCCACTTCATTCCATTTCAGGCCATCCAATTCCATAGCATTCCATTCCTCTCCATTCCACTCCACTGGACTTCACTCCACTCCACTCCAGTCCACTCCGTTTCATTGCATTCCACTGCATTCCATTCCAAACCTTTCTTTCTAGAGAATCTCACTCTGTCACCCAGCCTGGAGTGCAGTGTCACAGTTAAAGATCACATTTCATTATTCCACTCCATTCAGATCCTTTCCACTTCATTCCACGCCACTCCACTCCATTCCACTCCACTCCACTCCATTCCACTCCACTCCACTACATTCCTTTCCACTCCACTCCATTCCTCACTACTCAATTCCATTACACTCAACTCCACTCCATGCCACTCCACTACATTCCATTCCACTCCACTCCATTTCATTCCATTCCACTCCATTCCATTCCACTCTTTTCCATTCCATTCCAGTCCACTAAATTCCACTCCGTCCCTTTCCATTCCATTCCATTCCACTCCACTCCACTTCATTCAATTTCACTCCCTCTACTCTACTCCATTCCAGTCCACTCCACTCTTTTCCATTGCATCGCATTCCATTAAATTCCACTCCACTCCATTGCATTCCACTGCACTCCATTTCATTCCACTCCACTCCACTCCACTCCATTCCTCTCCATTCCATTCCACTACATTCCAGTCCATTCCTTCTCACTCCTCTAAATTCAATTCCACTCCACTCCTTTCCACTCCACCTTACTCCACTCCATTTCATTCCATGTCACTCCATTCCCTTCCATGCCACTCCATTCCATTCCATTCCTTTCTTTTGACAGGATCTCTCTCTGTCACCCGTCCTGGTGTGCAGTGGCACAATGTCAGCTCACATTTCATTTCACCATTCCATTCCATTCCATTTCATTCCACTGCACTCCTATCAACTCCATTCAATTCCACTGCACTCCTCTCCAATCTGTTCCATTCCATTCCATTCCAATCTCTTCCATTCCACTCCTTTCTTTCTACAGGAACTCATTCTGTCACACAGGTGTAAGCACGGTAGCACAATCTCAGCACACATTTCTTCTTTCAATTCGACTCCATTCCATTTCCTTCCACTTCACTCCACTCCATTCCACTCCAATCCACTCCATTCCAGTCCACTCCAGTCCATTCCACTGAACTCCATTGCACTCCATTCCACTCCATTCCATTCCACTCCACTCCATTCCTTTCCACTCCACCCCACTACAAACCATACCGTTCCATTCCATCCCATTACACTTCACTTCACTCCCGTTCCATTCCATCCCATTACACTTCACTTCACTCCCGTTCCATTCCATCCCATTACACTTCACTTCACTCTATTCCATTCCTTTCCACTCCGCTCCATTCCACTCCATTAAACTCCACTCCACTCCTATCCACTCCACTGTACTTCAATCCAGTGAATTCCATTCCATTCCATTCCATTCACTTCCTCTTCCCTCCATTCCATTCCATTCCACTCCACTGCATTCCACTCCACTCCACTTCACTCCATTCCCCTCTACTCCACTCTACTCCATTCCATTCCACTCCACTCCATTCCATTCCACTCCATTCGAATCCATTCCATTTTATTCCACTCCACTCATCTCCACTCCATCCCACTCCACTCCATTGCATTCTACTCCATTCCATTCCATTCCACTCCACTTCATTCCATTCCACTCCCCTAAACCCCATTCCACTCCATTCCACTCCACTCCACTCCATTCCACTCCATTATATTCCATTCCACTCCGCTCCATTCAATTCCACTCACTTCCAATCCACTACACTCCATTCCACTCCAATCCATTACATTCCTCTCCACTCCATTCCATTCGACTACGCTCCATTCCATTGCAATCCACTGCACTCTTCTCCATTCCACTCCATTCCACTCCTCTCCACTCCATTCCAATCCACTCCATTCCATTCCACTCCACTCCAGTCCATTCCACTCCACTCCATTCCGTTCCTCACCAATCCATTCAGTTCCTCTCCATTCCACTCAATTCCTCTGCACTCCATTCCATTCCACTCCACTCCACTCCAGTCCATTCCACTCCATTCTATTGCACTCCACTCCATTCCACTCCACTCCATTCCACTCCACTCCATTCCATTCCACGCCACTCCTTTGCACTCCACTCTACTCCACTCCACTCTATTCCACTCCATTCCATACCATTTCACTCCACTCAATTCCATTCCACTCAACTCCACTCCATTCCTCAACACTCCATTACACTCCATTCCATTGCATTGCACTCCACCCACTCCAGTCCAATCCACTCCACTACATACCACTCCAGTCCAATGTACTCCACTCCATTTAACTCCATTCCATTCCACTCCACTACATTCCAGTCCACTCCACTCCATTCCATTCCATTGCACTCCACTCCACTCCCTTCCACTCCACTTAATTTCATTCCATTCCTCTCCACTTCAATCTACTACGTTCTAATCCATTTCATTCCACTCCGTTCATTTCCACTGCACTCCACTCCACTCCATGGCACTCCACTCCACTCCATTCCACTCCACTCCACTCCACTCCACTCAATTCCATTCCACTCTACTCCATTGCATTCCTTTCCATTCCACTCCACTCCATTTCATTCCACTCCATTCCATTCCATTGCACTCCACTCCTCTCCACTCCACTACATACCGCTCCTGTCCAATCCACTCCCCTCCGCTCCACTGCATTCCATTCCACTCCACTGCATTCCAATCCACTCCTCTTCATTCCATTCCATTCCACTACACTCGACTCCATTCTACTCCACTCCATTCCATTCCGTTCCATTCCACTGCACTGCAGTCCATTCCATTCCACTACACTCCATTCCATTCAACTCCACTTCTTTGCACGCTACTCCACTCCAGTCCACTCCATTTCAATCCATTCCACTCCATTCCATCCCATTCCTTTCTTTAGACATGGTCTCACTCTGTCACCCATGCTGGTGTGCATTGGCACAATCTCAGTTCACATTCAATTTCACCATACCATTCCATTGCACTGCACTCCACTCCAATCCACTGAATTCCATTCCATCCAAATCCATTCCATGCCATTCCATTCCAAATCCCTTCCATTCCACTCCATTCTTTCTACATCATCTCCCTATGTCACACAGGCTGTAGAGCAGTGGCACAATATCAGCAAACATTTCTTCATTCCATTGCATTCCATTCCATTCCATTCCACTTCACTCCTCTCCACTCCACTCCACTCCACTCAATTCCACTTCACTCCACTCAATTCCACTCCATTTCATTCCACTCCACTCCACTGCACTCCATTCCATTTCACTATGCTCCATTCCATTCCACTCCACTCCTCTCCTTTCCATAAAGCTCCATTCCATTCCATTCCACTCCACTTAATTCCATTCCTTTCCACTGCACTCCATTTCATTCCCTCTACTCCACTCCATTCCATTCCATTCCAGTCCATTCCACTCCATTCCATTCCAGTCCACTCCATTCCATTCCACTCCATTCCACTCCATTCCATTCCATTCCACTCCACTCCAGCCCACTCCACTCCATTCCACTTCAGTCCAATCCACTCCACTCCACTTCACTCCATTCCATTCCACTCCACTCAATTCCATTCCACTCCACTCCACTCAATTCCATTCCATTCCAATCCATTCCAGTCTTTTCCATTTCACTCTATTCCATTCCATTCCAATCCAGTCGGCTCCATTCCATTCTATTCTACTCTCTTCCTTCCCACTCCACTCCACTCCTCTCCACTCCACTCCAATCCTTTCCATTCCATTCCACCCCATTCCATTCCATTCCTTTCTTTGCACAGGATCTCATTCTGGCACAAAGGCAGCAGTGCAGTGGCACAATCTCATCCCACATTTCTTTTCACCATTCCATTGCAATCCATTCCATCCCATTCCATTCCATTCTATTTCACTCCACTCCATTCCATTCCACTCCATTCCATTCCGTTCCAATCCATTGAATTCCATTCCACTGCATTCCATTCCATTCCTCTCCACTCCATTACTTTCCACTCCATTCCATTCTACTGCACTCCTTTCCATTCCACTCCACTCCACTCCATTCCACTCTACTCCACTCAATTCCATTCCACTCCACTCCATTCCATTCCATTCCGTTCCACTCCACTCCATTCCACTCCACTCCCCTCCATTCCACTCAACTCAACTTCACTCCACTCCATTCTACACCTTTCCTTTCCACTCCACTCCAGTACATTTGATTCCCACTGCAGTCCAAACCATGCAACTCCACTCCTTTGCCCTCCACACCACTCCTCTCCATTTCATTCCATTCCACTCCATTGCGTTCCATTCCTTTCCTTGGACAGGATCTCACTCTGTAACCAATCCTGGTGTGCAGTGGCACAATCTCAGCTTACATTTCATTTCACCATTCCATTCCATTCTATTCGATTCCATTCCACTGCAAACCACTCCACTCCACTCAATTCCAATCCACTCCACACTCATCCATTCCATGCCATTCCATTTTAAGCCCTTCCATTCGACTCCTTTCTTTCAACAGGATCTTCCTCTGTCACAAAGGCTGAAAAGCAGTGTCAAAATCTCAGCACACATTTCTTCATTATATTCCATTCCATTCCATTCCATTCCATTCCATTCCATTCTAATCCACTACACTCCACCCAACTCCACACCATTCCATTCCACTCGACTCACTTCCACTCCACTTCACTTCATTCCGTTCCATTCCATTCCACTCCACTCCACTCCATTCCATTCCACTCCACTCCTTTCCATTCCACTCCACTCCGTTCAATTCCACTCCACTCCACTCCATTCAGTTTCTTTCAAGTCCACTGCATTCCATTCCATTCCACTCCACTCCACTCCACTCCATTCCCTTCCACTCCACTCCGTTCCATTCCACTCCACTCCACTCCATTCCATTCAACTCCACTCCACTCCATTCCATTCCATACTAATCCATTCCACTCCTTTCCATTCTACTCCACCCCTTCCACTCCACTCCATTCCATTCCATTCCACTCCACTCCACTCGACTCCGTTCCACTCAACTTCATTCCTCTCCATTCCATTCCACTCCATTCTATTCCACTCCACTCAACTCCACTCCACTCCAATTCACTCCACTCCTTTTCAATCCACTCCATTCCACTCCACTCCACTCCATTCCAATCCACTCCACTCTGCTCAATTCCATTCCACTCCACTCCATTCCGTTCCATTCCACTCCATTCCATTCCATTCCAATCCACTCCTCACTATTTCATTCCACTCCACTCCACTCCATTCCAATCCATTCCACTCCACTCCGTTTCATTCCATTCCACTCCATTCCATTATATTCCTTTCTTTCCACAGGACCTCAGTATGTCACAAAGGCTGGAGTGCAGTGGCACAGTCTCAGCCCACATTTGTATTCACCATTCTATTGCAATCCATTCCATCCCATTCCATTCCATTCTATTTCTCTCCACTCCATTCCCTTCAAGTACATTCCATTCCATTCCACTCCATTGAATTCCACTCCACTGCATTCCATTTCACTCCACTCCACTCCATTCCATTCCATGCCACTCCACTCCATTCCATTCCATTCCAGTCCATTCCATTCCACTGCACTCCATTCGATTCCACTCCATTCCACTCCAGTCCAATCCACTCCACTCCACTTCACTCCTTTCCATTCCACTCCATGGCATTCCAATCCATTCCACTCTACTCCATTCCATTCCACTCCACTCCACTCCATTCCATGCCATTCCACTCCTCTCCACTCCATTCCATTCCATTCCAGTCCAGTCCATTCCACTCCATTCCATTCCACTGCACTCCATTCGATTTCACTCCATTCCACTCCAGTCCAATCCACTCCACTCCACTTCACTCCTTTCCGTCCCACTCCATGGCATTCCAATCCTTTCCACTCCACTCCATTCCATTCCACTCCACTCCACTCCATTCCACTCCACTCCACTCCACTCCATTCCATTTCAATCCAATCCATTCCACTCCATTCCCTAACACTCCACTCCATTCCATTCCACTCCTTTCCACCCCATTCCTTTCCATTCCTCTCCACTCCTCTCCATTCCTTTCCACTCCATTCGATTCCACTCCATTAAATTCCACTCAACTCCACTCCACTCCACTCCTCTCCAATCCTTTCCAGTCCACTCTATTCCACTGCACTCCACTACATGGCAATCCACTCCACTCCACACAATTCCATTCGCCTTCAATGCATTCCATTGCATTCCATTACGTTCCACTCCTCTCCATTTCATTCCACTACACTCCATTCCACTCCATTCCATTCCAATCTGCTCCATTGCCTTCCACTCCTCTCCATTCCATTCCACTACACTACACTCCTTTCCATTCCAATACATTCCACTCCACTCCTCTTCACTCCAATCCACTCCACTCCACTCCATTCCACTGCACTCCACTCCAGTCCACTCCACTCCACTCCATTCCTTTCCATTCCACTGCATTACATTCCATTCCTCTCTTTCCACAAGACCTCACTCTGTCAGAATTTCTGAGGAGCAGTGGCACTATCTCAGCCCACATTTCTTTTCCCCCTTCCTTTGCATTCCATTCCATCCCATTCCATTACATTCTATTTCACTCCATTCCACTCCACTCCATTCCATTCCACTCCTTTCCAGTCCAAATCGACTCCATTCCACTCCACTCCACTCCGTTCCGTTATGTTGCATTCTATTCCTTTCCATTCCGTTCTGTTCCACTTCACTCCACTCCATTACATTCCATTACATCCGATTCCATTCTTCTTTATTTCACTCCTCTCCACTCCGCTGTACTCTACTCCACTCCCTTCCATTCTATCCCCTTCCATTCCACTCCATTCTTCCGCACTCCACTCCAACCCACTCCACTCCACTTCATTCCACTCCATTCCATCCCTCTGCTTTTCACTCCTCTCCACTTCACTCCACTCCAGTCCAGTCCACTCCATTCCATTCCATTACATTCCACAGAATTTCATTCCATTCCTTACATTCGAGAATATCTCACTCTTTAACCCAGTCTGGAGTTCAGTGGCACAGTCTCAGCTCACATTTCGTTATTCCATTCAAATCCATTCCATTCCATTCCTTTTCATTCCATTCCATTGCATTCCATTCCATTCCATTCCATTGCGTTCCATTGCATTGCATTCCATTCCATTCCATTCCAATCCATTGCATTCCATTCCACTCCTTTCCATTACATTCCACTCCATTCCACTTCATTCCAATCCACTCCACTCCTTTCCACTCCACTCCATTCCTCTCCACTCCACTCCAATGCATTCCACTCCTTTCCACTCCACTCTACTCCATTCCACTCCACTCCACTCCTTTCCACTCCACTCTACTCCATTCCACTCCACTCCACTCCTTTCCACTCCACTCCATTCTATTCCACTCCACTTCATTCCATTCCACTCCACTCCATTCCATTCTACTCCATTCCATTAAACTCCATTCCACTCCATTCCATTCCACTCTACTCCATTCCATTTAATTCCACTCCACTACACTCCATTCCATTGCACTGCATTCCATTCCATTTCATTCTTCTCCATTCCATTCCCCTCCACTCCAGTCCATTCCATTCCAGTCCATTTCATTCCATTCCATTTCACTCCACTCCATTCCATTCCTTTCCACTCCACTCCATTCCATTCCACTCCACTCCATTCCATTCCACTCCTCTCCACTCCATTCCATTCCATTCCAGTCCATTCCATTCCACTGCACTCCATTTGATTCCACTCCATTCTACTCCAGTCCAGTCCACTCCATTCCACTTCACTCCATTCCATTCCTCTCCACCGCATTCATATCCACTCCACTCCATTCCATTCTACTCCACTCCATTCCATTCCACTCCACTCCATTCCTTTCCATTCCATTCCACTCCACTCCATTCCATTTCAATCCAATCCATTCCACTCCATTCCCTTCCACTCCACTCCATTTCATTCCACTTCTTTCCACTGCATTCCATTCCATTCCACTCCACCCCACTCCATTCCATTCCACTCCATTCCATTCCACTCCACTCATCTCCACTCCACTCCACTCCTCTCCAATGCTTTCCAGTCCACTGAATTCCACTGCACTCCACTACACGACACTCCACTCCACTCAATTCCATTCCCCTCCACTGCATTCCATTCCATTCCATTCCATTTCACTTCTCTCCATTTCATTCCACTCTACTCCATTCCATTCCATTCCAATCCTCTCCATTCCCTTCCACTCCACTCCATTCCATTCCCCTCCACTCCACTACTTTCCATTCCAATACATTCCACTCCATTCCACTTCACTCCACTCCACTCCACTCCATTCCACTGCACTCCACTCCATTCCACTCCACTCCATTCCATTCCATTCCACTCCATTCCATTCCATTCCTTTCCTTCCACAGGATCTCACTCTGTCACAAATTCTGGAGTGCAGTGGCACAATCTCAGCCCACATTTCTTTTCCCCTTTCCATTGCAATCCGTTCCATCCCATTCCATTCCATTCTATTTCACTCCCCTCCACTCCAATCCATTCTATTCCACTCCATTCCAATCGATTCGACTCCATTCCACTCCACTCCTCTCCACTACACTCCACTCCACTCCACTCCATTCCATTCCATTCTATTCCATTTCACTCCATTGCATTCCATTTCTTTCTTTTGATAGGTTATCACTGTGAAACTCAGGCTGGAGTGTAGTGGCCCAATTTCAGGTCACATTACATGTCAACTTTTCATTGCATTGCATTCTGTTCCTTTGCATTCCATTTCATTCCATTCCATGCCATTCCTTTCTATTCCAATCCATTCCATTCCATTCCACTCCATTCAACTCCACTCCACTACATTCCGTTAAATCCGATTCTATTCCACTCCTTTCCACTCCACTGCACTCAACTCCACTACATTCCACTCCATCCCATTCCATTCCACTCCTTTCCACTCCACTGCACTCAACTCCACTCCAATCCACTCCATCCCATTCCATTCCACTCCATTCCACTGCACTTGACTCCACCCCACTCCACTTCACTCCATTCCACTCCACTCCAGTCCACTCCATTCTATTCCATTCCTTTCCACTTCATTCCATTCCATGCCTTTCTTTCCAGAGTATCTCACTCTGTCACCAAGACTGTAGCGCAGTTGCAAAATCTCAGCTCACATTCCATTCCATTCCATTCTGTTCCATTTCGTTCCGTTCCATTCTGCTTCTCTCTAGTCTGCTCCATTCCATTCCAATCCATTCCATTCCATTCCATTCCATTCCATCCCATCCCATTCCATTCCATTCCATTCCATTCCATTCCAATCGATTCCACTCTGATCCCCTCTAATACATTCCATTCCATTCCATTCCATTCCCATCCACTCCTTTCTTTCGACAGGTCACCCCGTGTCATACAAGCTGTAGCACAGTGACAAAATCTCAGCATATATTTCTCCATTCCGTTTCGTTATGTTGCATTCTATTCCATTCCATTCCGTTCTGTTCCACTGCACTCCACTGCACTACATTCCATTACATTTTATTCAATTCTCCTCTCCACTCCACTGCACTCTACTCCACTCAGTTCCACTCCAACCCCTTCCATTCCACTCCATTCTTCCTCACTCCACTCTACCCCACTCCACTCCACTTCATTCCTCTCCATTCTATCCGATTCCATTCCTCTCCTTTCCACTCTACCCCACTTCACTCCACTCCACTCCAGTCCACTCCATTCCATTCCATTCCATTCCACTCCACTGAATTTCATTCCATTCCTTACATTCGAGAACATCTCACTCTGTAATCAAGCCTGGAGTTCAGTTTCACAATCTCAGCTCACATTTCGTTATTCCATTCAATTCTATTACATTCCATTCCTTTTCATTGCATTCCATTGCATTCCATTCCATTGCATTGCATTCCATTCCATTCTATTCCACTCCATACCATTCCATTCCATTCCAATCCATTGCATTCCATTCCACTCCTTTCCACTAGTTTCCACTCCACTCCACTCCATTCCAATCCCCTCCACTCCTATCTACTCCACTCCATTCCTCTTCACTCCACTCCAATCCACTCTACTCCATTCCACTCCACTCTACTCCATTCCACTCCACTCCACTCATTTCCACTCCACTCCATTCTATTCCACTACACTCCATTCCATTGCATTCCACTCCACACCATTCCTTTCCACTCCACTCTATTCAATTCCATTCTATTCCATTCCATTCCATTCCACTCAATCCCACTCCGCTCCACACCAATCCATTCCATTACTTTCCTTTGCATCCCATTCCACTCGTTTCTTTCACCAGGATCTCCCTCTATCACAGGGCTGTAGCACAGTGGCACAATAGCAACACACATTTCTCTGTTCCATTCCATTCCGTTCTGTTCCTTTCTGTTCTGTTCCATTCCACTCCATTCCACTCCACTCTACTCCACTGCACTATATTCCACTACATTCGATTCCTTTCCACTACATTCCACTCACCTCCACTCCACTGTACTCCACTCCACTCCATTCCATTCCACTCCACTCTATTCCATTCCACTCCATTCCATTCCTTTCCATGTCATTCCACTCCTCTCCATTCCACTCCACTCCACTCTATTCCATTCCACTCCATTCCATTCCATTCCATGCCATTCCACTCCTCTCCATTCCATTCCACTCCATACCATTCTATTCCATACCATCCCATTACACTCATCTCCATTCCATTCCACTCCACTCCAATCCATTCTACTCCACTCCATTCCATTCCACTCCACTCCATTCCTTTCCCCTCCACTCCATTCCACTCCATTCCACGCCGCTACACTCCAATCCACTCTACTCCTTCCCATTCCACTCAAGTCCACTCCATTCCACTCCACTCCATTCTGTTCCACTCCACTCCATTCCATTCCACTCCAATCCTCTCCATTCGACTCCACTCCAATCCATTCCACTCCACTCCATTCCACTCCACTCCATTCCATTGCACTCAACTCCACTCCATTCCACTCCACTCCATTTGATTCTACTCCATTCCATTGCATTCCACTCCATTCCAGTTCATTACTTTCTTTCCACAGGATCTTACTGTGTCACAAATGCTTGAGTGCAGTGATACAGTCTCAGCTCACTTTTCTTTTCACCATTCCATTGCATTCCATTCAATCCCATTCCATTCGATTCTATTTCACTCCACTACACTCCACTCCATTCCATTCCACTCCATCCCATTCCATTCGACTCCATTGTACTTTATTCCAATTCACTCCAATCCTATCCCATCCACTCCACTTCATTCCACTCCATTCCATTGCACTCCATTCCATTCCACTCCACCCCATTCAACTCCACTCCATTCCACTGCACTCCATTCCATTCCACTAGACTCCATTCCATTCGTTTCCACTCCACTCCATTCCATTGAACTCCATTCCAATCCATTTGTCTTCCCCACTCCATTCCAGTCCACTCCACTCCTTTCCATTCCATCTCATTCCATTCCATTTCACTCCACTCTTTTCCACTCCACGCCAATCAATTCCACTCCACTCCACTCCATTCCTCTCCACTCCACTCCATTCAACTCCACCCCACTACCCTCCACTCCATTACATTCCATTCCACTCCACTTCATTCTTTTCCACTCCAGTCAATTCCATTCCACTCCACTCCACTCCACTCCATTCCACTCCATTCCATTGCACTCCACTCCTGTCCATTCCGTTCCACTCCACTCCATTCTATTCCACTCCACTCTTTCCCACTCCACTCCATTCCACTCCATTTCAATCGATTCCACTACATTCCATTCCATTCCGTACTTTTTACAGGATCTCCCTCTTTCACCCAGGATTGTGTGAAGTGGCAGAATCTCAGGTCACATTTCTTTTCACCATTCCATTCTATTTCCATTCCTTTCCATTCCATTCCAATCCATTCCATTTTATTCCACTGCACTCCACTCCACTCCACTCCTATCCATTTTTTGCCATGCTTTTCCAATCCCTTCTATTCCACTCCTTTCTTTCAATAGGATCTCCATCTGTCACACAAGCTGCAGTGCAGTGGAAAAATCTAAGCACACATTTCTTCATTCCATTCCATTCAATTCCATTTCACTCCACTCCACTCCACTCCAATCCATTCCACTCAACTCCACTCCACTCTATTCCATTCCACTCCACTCCTTTCCACTCCACTCCACTTCATTTCTTGCTGCTTCAATCCATTTCAGTTCACTCCACTCCACTGCATTCCGTTCCACTCCATTCCATTCCAATCCATTCCGCACCACTCCATTCCATTCCTTTCCACTCCACTCCACTCCATTCCCTTCCACTCCACTCCATTCCATTCTACTCCAGTCCATTTCACTCCATTCCTTTCCTCTCCACTCCATTCCATTCTGCTTCATTCGACTACATTCCATTCCGCTCCACTCCAATCCATTCCGCTCCACTCCAATCCATTCCACTCCACTCCATCCAATGAATTCCATTCCACTCCACTCAACTATATTCCGTTCCATTCCACTCCACTCCATTCCAATAAAATCCACTCCATTCCATTCCGCTCCATTCCATACCATTCTACTCCACACCACTCCATTCCATTCCTTTCCACTCCACTGCACTCCACTCCACTCCTCTCCAACACATTCCTTTCCATTCCAGCCCAATCCATCCCTTTCCACTCCACTCCATTCCCTTCCAGTCCACTCCTATCCATTCCACGCTATACCATTCCATTTCACTCCTCTCCACTCCACTCCACTCCATTCCACGCTATACCATTCCATTTCACTCCTCTCCACTCCACTCCACTCCACTCCATTCCATTCCACTCCACTCTATTCCACTCCACTTCTCTCTACTCCACTCCACTCCACTCCTCTCCACTCCATTCCACTACATTCCACTCCACTCCACTCTAGTGTATTCCATTCCACTCCACTCTATTCCATTCCATTCCTCTCCATTCCACTCGACTGCACTCCATTCCATTCCACCCCACTCCACTCCATTTCCTTCCACTCCACTCCACTCCATTCAATTCTGCTCTCTTCCGTTACATTCCATTCCACACCACTCCATTCCATTCCTTTCCTCTCCACACCATTTCATTGAAGTTCACTCCATTCCATTCCACTCCACTACATTCCATTCCATTCTATTCCAGTCCATTGCACTACACTCCATCCCACTCCACTCCATTCCATTCCAATCCATTCCACTCCCTTACATTCCACTCCATTCCATTCCACTCCAATCCATTCCATTCCACTCCACTCCACTGCATATATCTCCACTCCATTCCATTGCACTCCATTCCATTTAACTCCACTCCCCTCCACTACACTCCACTCCATTCCATTCCACTCCAACCCATTCCAATCCACTCCACTCCCGTCCATACCTCTCCACTCCATTCCATTCCACTGCAACCCATTCCATTCTACTCCACTACAGTCCATTCCACTCCACTCCATTCCATTCCACTCCATTCCATTCCATTCCAATCCGTTTGATTACACTCTACTCCATTCCATTCCACTCCGTTCCATTCCACTCCACTCCTTTCCACTGCACTGCATTCCATTCCACTCCGTTCCATTCCACTCCACTCCTTTCCACTGCACTGCATTCCATTCCATTCAACTCCTTTCCCCTGCACTCCACTACACTACACTCCATCCCACTCCACTCTATTCCATTCCACTCCATTCCATTCCATTCCACTCCCTCCACTGCATTTCCCTCCACTACATTGCGTTCCACTTCACTCCATTCCATTCCACTCCATTGCATTCCACTCCACCCCATTCCATTCCACTCCACTCCACTCCATTTCACTCCAATCCACTCCGTTCAACTCCACTCCATTCCATTCCACTCCATTCCATTCCTCTCCACTCCATTGCCTTCCAATCCACTCCATTCCTTTCCATTACACTCCACTCCATTCCACTCCCCTCAATTCCACTCCACTCACTTCATTCCACTCTACTCCACTCCACTTCATTCCATTCCATTCCAATCCATTCTTTCCATTCCTTTTTTGCACAGCATCTCACTCTGTAACAATGGCTGGAGTGCAGTGTCACAATCTCAGCTCACAGTTCTTTTCACCATTCCATTGCATTCCATTCCATACCATTCCATTCCATTCTATTTCACTCCACTTCACTCCACTCCACTCCATTCCATTCCACCCCATTGCATTCCATTCAACTCCATTCCACTCCATCCCACTCCACTCCACTCCACTCTACTCAACTCCACTCCACTCCACTGCAATCCATTCCATTCCGTTCCATTTCACTCCATTGCGTTCCATTTCTTTCTTTCAACAGGATATCACTGTGTCACCCAGGCTGGAGTTTAGTGGCACAATCTCAGATAACATTGGATGTCAACCTTCCATTGCATTGCATTGTATTCTATTGCCAGCCATTGCATTTCGTTCCAATAAATTACATTTCATTTCATTCCATTCCACTCCGTTCTATTCCATTATATTTCATTCGATTACATTCCATTGAAACCCATTCCGTTCCACTCCACTCCCCTCCACTGCACTATATTCCATTACATCCGATTCCACTCCACTCCATTCCACTCCACCAGACTCCACCACATTCCACTCCTCTCCATTCAACTCCAACCCATTCCATTATGCTCCATTACACGGCACTCCACTGCACCCCACTCCACTTCACTTCATTCAATTCCATTCCATCCCATTCCATTCCTCTCCACTCCATTCTACTCTACTTCACTCCAGTCCACTCAACACCAGTCCACTCCATTCTATTCCATTCCATTCCACTATATTCCATTCCATTCCACTACATTCCATTCCATTCCTTTCCTTGGAGAGTATCTCACTGTCTCACACAGCCTGGAGCACAGTGGCACAATCTTAGCTGACATTCCATTCCGTTCCATTCCATTCTGCTTCACTCCGCTCCCCTCCAATCCTCTCCATTCCATTCCTTTCCATTCCATTCCACTCCATTCCATTCCAATCCATTCCACTCCTTTCCATTCCATTCCATTCCATTCCATTCCATTCCATTCCACTGAATTTAACTTTGCTCCACACCAATGCATTCCATTCCAATCCTCTCTTTTCTTTCAACAGGATCTCCTTCTGTCACACAGGTTATTGTGCAGTGGCACAATCTGCACACACATTTCGCCATTCCATTCCATTCCGTTCCGTTCTGTTCCATTCTGTTCGATTCTGTTCCATTCCGTTGTGCTCCATACCAGTCCACTAAAATGCATTCCATTACATCTGATTCCACTCCACTCCATTCCACTCCTCTAGACTCCACTGAACTCCACTGCACTCAATACAACTCCATACCATTCCATTCCGCTCCATTCCACTGCACTCCACATCACCCCACTCCACTCCACTTCATTCCCTTCCATTGCATTCCATTCCATTCCTCTCCATTCCACTCCATTCCACTTCACTCCACTCCATTCCACTGCAGTCCACTCCATTCCATTCCATTCCATTCTACTGCATTCCATTCCAATCTTTTCTTTCGAGAGTGTCTCAGTCTTTCACCCAGCCTGGAGTACAGTGGAACAATCTCAGCTCACATTTCATTATTCCACTCCATTCCCCTCAGTTCCACTTCATTTAACTCCACTCCACTTCACTCCATTCCACTCTATATAATTCCATTCCATTCCATTCCTCTGAATTCCACTCCGCTCCACTCCATTCCACTCCGCTCCATTCCATTCCACTCTACATCTTTCCATTCCACTCCACTCCATTCCGTTCCATTCCACGCAATTGAATTTCATTCCACTCCACTCCACTCCACTCCATTCCACTCCACTCCATTCCACTACTCTCCACTCCATTCCGCTCCACTCCACTCCATTCTGCTCCACTCCACTCCATTCCACTCCACTCCAATTCATTCCACTCCACTCCATTCCATTCCATTCCACTCCATTCCATTTTACTCCACTCCACTCCATTCCACTCCACTCCATTCCACTTCACTCCATTCCATTCCTTTCCACTCCATTCCATTCCACTCCACACAATTGCATTCCATTCCACTCCATTCCATTCCACTACACTCCATTCCATTCCACTCCATTCCATTCCACTGCACTGCATTCCACTTCATTCCACTCTATTCCACTCCACTAAATTCTACTCGACCCCACCCACTCCATTCCACTCCACTCCATTCAATTCCACAACACCCATTCCATTCCACTCCACTCCATTCCATTCCACTCTACTCCATTCCACTCCAATCCTTTCCATTCCACTCCACAACATTCCATTCCATTCCACTCCATTCCATTGCCCACCATTCCACTCCATTCCAATCCACTCCACTCTACTTCATTCCATTCCATTCCATTCCACTCCACTACAATCCACTCCACTCCACTCCAATCAATTCCACTCCCTCTACTCCACTCCATTCCTGTACACGCCACTCCTTTCCATTCCATCCCATTCCATTCCACTCCACTCCACTCCATTCCAATCCACTGCATTCCATTATACTCCATTCAATTCCATTGTAATCCACTCCACTAGACTCCATTCCATCCTTTCCTTTCCACTCCACTCCAGTCCATTCCATTGCACTCCAGTCTATTCTTTTCAACTCCACTCCTTTGCACTCCACTCTACTCCACTCCACTCCATTTCACTCCGTTCCACTCCATTCCATTCCATTCCATTCCTTTTTCTGACAGGATCACACTCTGATACCCTTCCTGGTGTGCAGTGGCACAATCTCAGCTCACGTTTCATTTCAACATTCCATTCCATTCCATTGCATTCCATTCCATTCCACTTCACTCCACTCCATTCCACTCAATTCCACTACACTCCTCTCCAATCCATTGCATGCTATTCCATTCCAATCCCTTCCATTCAACACCTTTCTTTCGACAGAATTTCCCTCTGTCACACAGGCTCAAGAGAAGTGTCACAATCTCAGCACACATTTCTTCATTCCATTCCATTCCATTCTGTTCCACTCCACTCCACTCCACACCACACCACTAAATTCCATTTCACTCCACTCCAATCCATTCCATACTGCTCCATTCCATTCCACTCCAATCCTTTCCACTCCATTCCATTCCATTCCACTAAACTCCATTCCACTCCACTCCACTCCACTCCATTCCGTTCCACTCCAGTTCATTCAATTCCACTCCATTACACTGAATTCCACTCCACCGCACTCCACTCCATTCCATTCCACTTCATTCCATTCCATTCCACTTCATTCCATTCCATTCCACTCCACACTATTCCATTCCATTCCACTCCATTACATTCTACTCCACTCCATTCCACTCCACTCCACTCAATTCCACTGCACTCCACTCCATTCCACTGCACTCCATTCCATTCCTCTCCACTCCATTCCATTCCATTCCACTAAATTCCATTCCACTCCATTCCACTCCACTCCACTCCACAACACTCCCTTCCATTCTATTCCATTCCACTCCACTCCACTCCAATCAATTCCACTCCCTCAACTCCACTCCATTCCAGTCCACTCCAGTCCTTTCCATTCCATCCCATTCCAATTACACTGCACTCCTTTCCATTCTACTCCACTCCATTCCATTGCACTCCACTACCCTCAACTCCATTCCAATCCTCTCTGTTCCACTCCACTGCAGTCCATTCCGTTGCACTCCCCTCCATTCCATTCAACTCCACTCCTTTGCACTCCACTCCACTCCACTCCAGTCCATTTCATTCCATTCCACTCCCTTCCGTTGCATTCCTTTCTTTTGACAGGATCTCACTCTGTCACCCATCCTGGTGTGCATTGGCACAATCTCAGCTCACTTTTCATTTCAACATTCCATTCCATTCTATTCCATTGCACTCCACTCCAATCCACTCAATTCCACTCCACTCCAATCGAATCCATTCCATGCCATTCCATTCCAAACCCTTCCATTCCACTCCTTTCTTTCGATAGGATCTCACTCTGTCACACAGGCTGAAGAGCAGTGGCACAATTTCAGCACATATTTCTTGATTCCGTTTCATTCAATTCCATTACATTCCACTCCACTCCACTCCTTTACAATCCACTCCACTCCACTCCATTACATACAGCTCCATTCCATTGCATTCCTTTCCACTTTACTTCACTCCATTCCTTTCCACTTCACTCCATTCCATTCCACTCCACTCCACTCCATTCCATTCCCTTCCATTCCACTCCATTCCATTCCACTCCACTCTATTTGATTGCATTCCATTTTACTCTATTCCATTCCAATCCACTCCACTCCACTCCATTCCACTCCTGCCCAATCCACTCCACCACTATTCACTCTTTTCAATTCTGCTCCACTGCATTCCAATCCACTCCACTCCATTCCAATCCACTCCATTCCATTCTATTCCATTACACTCCTCTCCATTCCATTCCTTTCCACTTCACTCCATTCCATTCCACTCCACTCCATTCCATTCCACTGCACTACTCTCCATTCCATTCCTTTCCAATCCATTCCACTCCATTCCATTCCATTCCACTCCACTCCAGTCCATTCCACTCCACCCCAATCCACTCCTCTCCACTCCTTTCCACCCTTCTCCACTCCACTCAGTATCACTCCACTCAACACCACTCCACTCCATTCTATTCCATTCCGCTCCATTCCTTTCCATTCCTTTCTTTCCACGGGATCTTACTCTGTCACAAAGGCCGTACTGCAGTGGCATAAACTCAGCCTACATTTCTTTTCACCATTCTATTGCAACCATTCCATCCCATTCCATTCCATTCTATTTCACTCCACTCCACTCCACTCCACTGCATTCCATTCCACTCCATCACAATCCATTCTACTCCATTCCACTCCACTCCACTCCAATGCATTCCATTCCATTCCATTTCATTCCATTGCATTCCATTCCTTTATTTCAACAGGTTATCACTGTGAGACCAGGGCTGGAGTACAGTGGCCCAATTTCAGCTCACATTACATGACAACGGTTCATTGCATTCTATCCATTCCATTGCATTCCATTGCATTCCATTCCATTGTATTCCATTCCATTCCAATCCACTCCGTTCCACTCCACTCCACTCCACTCCATTACATCCGATCCTATTCCACTCCACTCAAACCCACTCCACTCCACTTCATTCGATTACATTCCATCCCATTCCATTCCTCTCCATTCCACTCCATTTCACTCCCCTCCACTACACTCCACTCCATTATATTCCATTCCTTTCCACTGCATTCCATTCCATTCTTTATTTCGAGAGTATCTCACTCTGTCACCAAGTATGTAGCACAGTGGCGAAATCTCATCTCACATTCCATCCCGTTACATAACGTTCCATTCCTTTCTGATCCGCTCTCCTCCAATCCACTCCATTCCCTTCCATTCCATTCCATTCCATTCCATTCCACTCAAGTCCACTCCGCTACTTTCCAATCCATTCCATTACACTTCTTTCTTTCGACAGGATCACCCCCTGTCATACAACCTGTAGCTCAGTGGCACAATCTCAGCACACATTTCTCCGTTCCGTCCCATTCCGTGGCTTTCTGTCTCGTTCCGTTCCGTTTCATTCCACTCCACTCCACTGCATTCCATTACATCCAATTCCATTCCTCTCCATAACACTACTCTCCACTCCACACCACTCCACTGCACTCCATCCTATTCCATTCCGAACCATTTCACTGCAGTCCACTCCACCCAAATCCACTCCACTTCATTCCTTTCCATTCCATCCCATTTCTTTCCTCTGCATTCCACTCCATTCCACTTCACTCTACTTCACTCCAGTCCACTCCATTCCATTCCATTCCACTTCATTCCACTGCATTCCATTCCATTCCTTACTTTCGAGAGTATCTCACTCTGTCACCCAGCCTGGAGTGCAGTTGCACAATTTCAACTCACATTTCTTTATCCCATTCCATTCCATTCCATTCCATTCCATTCCATTCCATTGCATTCCATTCCATTCCATTCCATTCCATTCCATTGCATTCCATTCCATTCCATTCCATTCCATTGCATTCCATTCCATTGTGTTCCATTCCTTTCCATTGCCTTCCATTGCATTCCATTCCATTCCATTCCACTCCTCTCCATTCCATTCCACTCCACTCCTTTCCATTCCATTCCACTCCTCTCCTTTACTTTCCACTCCACTTAATTACGTTCCTAGCCACCTCCCTCCGTTCCTCTCCACTCCACTCCGTTCCACTCCACTCCACTCCATTCCACACCACTCAACTCCATTCCACTCCTCTCCACTCCACTTCACTCCGTTTCACTCCATTCCACTCCATTCTAATCCAATCCAATCCATTCGATTCTGATCCATTTCATTCCACTTCACTCCACTCCACTCCATTACACCCCATTCTTTTTTTTATTTTATTTTTATTTTTTACCAACAATTTTCTTTTTTCTGATTTCTTTTTGATTATTATTATCATTATTATTATTATTATTATTATTATTATTATTATTATTATTATTATTATACTTTAGGCTCTATGGTACATGTGTGCAACGTGCAGGTAAGTTACATATGTATACATGTGCCATGCTGGTGCGCTGCACCCACCTACTCGCCATCTAGCATTAGGTATATCTCCCAATGCTATCCCTCCCCCCTCCCCCCACCCCACAACAGTCCCCGAAGTGTGATGTTCCCCTTCCTGTGTCCATGTGTTCTCATTGTTTAATTCCCACCTATGAGTGAGAATATGCGGTGTTTGGTTTTTTGTTCTTGTGATAGTTTACTGAGAATGATGATTTCCAATTTCATCCATGTCCCTACAACGGACATGAACTCATCATTTTTGATGGCTGCATAGTATTCCACGGTGTATATGTGCCACATTTTCTTAATCCAGTCTATCATTGTTGGACAATTGGGTTGGTTCCAAGTCTTTGCTATTGTGAATAATGCTGCATTAAACATACGTGTGCATGTGTCTTTATAGCAGCATGATTTATAGTCCTTTGGGTATATACCCAGTAATGGGATGGCTGGGTCAAATGGAATTTCTAGTTCTAGATCCCTGAGGAATCGCCACAGTGACTTCCACAAGGGTTGAACTAGTTTACAGTCCCACCAACAGTGTAAAAGTGTTCCTATTTCTCCACATCCTCTCCAGCACCTGTTGTTTCCTGAGTTTTTAATGATTGCCATTCTAACTGGTGTGAGATGGTATCTCATTGTGGTTTTGATTTGCATTTCTCTGATGGCCAGTGATGGTGAGCATTTTTTCATGTGTTTTTTGGCTGCATAAATGTCTTCTTTTGAGAAGTGTCTGTTCAGGTCCTTCGCCCACTTTTTGATGGGGATTTTTTTTTTCTTGTAAATTTGTTGGAGTTTATTGTAGATTCTGGATATTAGCCCTTTGTCAGAAGAGTAGGTTGCGAAAATTTTCTCCCATTTTGTAGCTTGCCTGTTCACTCTGATGACAGTTTCCTTTGCTGTGCAGAAGCTCTTTAGTTTAATTAGATCACATTTGTCAATTTTGGCTTTTGTTGCCATTGCTTAAAAACCACATGATTATCTCAATAGATGCAGAAAGGGCCTTTGACAAAATGCAACAACCCATCATGCTAAAAACTCTCAATAAATTAGGTATTGATGGGACGTATCTCAAAATAATAAGAGCTACTTATGACAAACCCACAGCCAATATCATACTGAATGGGCAAAAACTGGAAGAATTCCCTCTGAAAACTGGCACAAGACAGGGATGCCCTCTGTCACCACTTCTATTCAACATAGTGTTGGAAGTTCTGGCCAGGGCAATTAGGCAAGAGAAGGAAATCAAGGGTATTAAATTAGGAAAAGAGGAAGTCAAATTGTCCCTGTTTGCAGATGACATGATAGTATATCTAGAAAACCCCATTGTCTCAGCCCAAAATCTCCTTAAGCTGATAAGCAACTTCAGCAAAGTCTCAGGATACAAAATCAATGTAGAAAAATCACAAGCATTCTTATACATCAATAACAGACAAACAGAGAGCCAAATCATGAGTGAACTCCCATTCACAATTGCTTCAGAGAGAATAAAATACCTAGGAATCCAACTTACTAGGGATGTGAAGGACCTCTTCAAGGAGAACTACAAACCACTGCTCAAGGAAATAAAAGAGGATACAAACAAATGGAAGAACATTCCATACTCATGTGTGGGAAGAATCAATATCATGAAAATGGCCATCCTTCCCAAGGTAATTTACAGATTCAATGCCATCCCCATCAAGTTACCAATGACTTTCTTCACAGAATTGGAAAAAACTGCTTTAAAGTTCATATGGAACCAAAAAAGAGCCCGCATCGCCAAGTCAATCCTAAGCCAAAAGAACAAAGCTGGAGGCATCATGCTACCTGACTTCAAACTATACTACAAGGCTACAGTAACCAAAACAGCATGGTACTGGTACCAAAACAGAGATATAGATCAATGGAACAGAACAGAGCCGTCAGAAATAATGCCACATATCTACAACTATCTGATCTTTGACAAACCTGAGAAAAACAAGAAATGGGGAAAGGATTCCCTATTTAATAAATGGTGCTGGGAAAACTGGCTAGCCATATGTAGAAAGCTGAAACTGGATCCCTTCCTTACACCTTATACAAAAATCAATTCAAGATGGATTAAAGACTTAAATGTTAGACCTAAAACCATAAAAACCCTAGAAGAAACCTAGGCATTACTATTCATGACATAGGCATTACACCCCATTCTACTCCATTTAATACCATTCCACTCCATTCCATTGCATTCCATTCCACTCCACTCTTTTCCACTCCATTCCATTCCATTCCACTCCATTCCATTCCACTACACTCCATTCCAAACCATTCCATTCCCCTCCGTTAGGTTCCACTTCACTCCGTTCCATTCCACTGCACTCCAATTCCTTCCACCCCACTCCAATCCATTCCACTACACTCCATTCTCTTCCACTCCATTCCACTTCACTCCACTGCACTGCATTCCATTCCACTCCTCTCCACTCCTTTAAACACCAATCCATTCCATTTCACTCCAGTACATTCCATTCCACTCCACTCTGTTCCATTCCATTCCACTCCATTCCATTCCACTCAACTCCCTTGCATTGTTGTGCATTTCACTGCATTCCATTTCATTTCACTCCACTCCACTCCACTGCATTCCACTCCATTCTATCCAACCCCATTCCTTTCCAATCCTCTCCACTCCTCTCCTCTCCACTCCACTCCTCTCCACTCCACTCTATTCCACCCCATTCCATTGCATTCCATTCCATTCTCATGCAGTCCATTACATTCCACTCCATTCTACCCCATTCCATTCCTTTCCATTCCACTCCACTCCAGTGTATTCCACTCCACTCCATTCCAACCCAGTCCATTCCACTCCACTCCACTCCATTCCACTCCATTCCATTCCACTTCATTCCATTCCACTCAACTCCATTGTACTCCACTCCATTCCAGTCCACTACATTCCATTCCACTACGTTCCATTTCACTCCATTTCATTCCACTCTTCTCCATTCCATTCCACTGCACTCCCTTCCCTTCCATTCCATTCCACTCCCATCCATTCCATTCCACTCCACATCATTCCATTCCATTCCACTCTACTTCATTCCACTCCACTCCAGTCGACTCCTTTACATTCCAATCCATTCCACTCCACCCGTTTCAACTCCATTCCATTCCATTCAACTCCACTCCATTCCACTCCACACCACTACACTCCCTTCCACTCCACTCGAATCCACTCCACTCCAATCCACTCCACTCCATTCCATTCCATTCCATTCCTTTCCACTCCACATCATTCCACTCCATTTCATTCCATTCCATTCCAGTCCTCTCCATTTCATTCCATTCTATTCCATCCCACTCCACTTCATTCCACTCCACTCCTTTCCTCTCCATTCTATTCCTTTCGACTTCACTCCACGCTATTCCACTCCACTCCATTCTACTCCATTCCATTCCACTCCATTCCACTCCACTCTACTCCGCTCCACACCATTCCACTCCACTCCATTACATTCCACTCCATTCCATTCCGTTCCACTCCTCCCCAATACATTATTCTCCATTCCATCCCATTCCACTCCATTCGTATCCATTCCACTAAACTCCATTCCATTCCACTGCGCTCCACTCTACTCCATTCCATTCCATTCCAATCCATTCCATTCCACTCCACTCTATTCCATTCTACTCCATTCCACTTCATTGCATTCCATTCCTCTGGACTCCACTCTATTCCACTCCACTCCATTCCACTCTATTGCATTCCATTCCATTCCATTTCACTAAAATCCACTCCACTCCACTCCATTTCACTCGCCTCCTTTCCACTCCAGTCCAATCCACTCCACTCCACTCCCTTCCACTCACCTCGATTACACTCCACTCCACTAAACTCCATTCCATTCCAATCCACTCCAATCCATTCCACTCCATTCCTTTCAATTCCATACCATTCCTCTCCATTCCATTCCATTCTCTTCCATTCAACTCCTAGCCTTTCCATTCCACTCCAATCCACTCCATGCCATTCCATTCCATTCCTCTCCACCCCAATCCACTCAACTCCATTCCACTCCATTCCATTCCACTCCGTTCCATTAGACTCCATTCCAATCCACTCCACTCCACTACACTCTACTGCACTCCACTCCACTCCATTTCATTCCACTCCACTTCACTCCACTGATTCCATTCCATCCCATTGCTCTCCATTCCATTCCACTCCACTTCACTCCACTCCTTACTTTCAGTTGTACTCCACTCCTTACTTTCAGTTGTACTCCACTCCATTGCATTCCACTGCACTCAACTCCATTCCATTACATTACATGCCATTCCACTCCTCTCCACTCCATTCCACTCCGCTCCACTTCACTCCCCTCCATTCCATTGCATTCCACTCCACTCCATTCCCCTGAACTCCATTCCTTTCCACTCCATTTTACGTCACTCCCCTCCACTCCATTGCATAACATTCCATTCCATTTCACTCCATTGCATTCCATTCCTTTCTTTCGACAGGATATCACTGTCACCCAAGCTGGAGTTCAGTGACACAATCTCAGCTCACAATACATGTAAACTTTCCATTGCATTGCGTTCTATTCCCTTGCATTCCATTACATTCCATTCCGTTCCATTCCTTTCCATTCCACTCCATTCCACTCCTCTCCACTGCATTCCATTCCATTTCACTCCATTCCATTGCACTCCTTTCTTTCAACAGGCTCTCCCTGTGTCACACAGGTTGTAGCGCAGTGGCACAATCTCAGCACACATTTCTCCTTTCCGTTCCGTTCTGTTCCATTCTGTTCCATTCCTTTCCGTTCCGTTACACTCCACTGCAGTCCACTACAGTACATTCCATTAGATCTGAATCCATTCCACTCCTTTCCACTCCTCTCCACTCCACTGCACTCCACTCCTATACATTACATTCCATCACATTCCATTCTTCTCCATTCCACCGTACTCCACTCTACCGCAATATACTCCACTTCATTCCACTCCATCTCGTTCCTTTCCATTCCTCTCCATTCTACTACACTCCACTTCACTCCACTGCACTCCAGTCCAGTCAATTCCATTGCATTCCATTCCATTCTATTGCACTGCATTCCATTCCATTCCTTTCCTACAAGAGTATCCCACTCTGTCACCAAGCCTGCAGTGCAGTGGCACAGTGTAAGCTCACATTTCATTATTCCACTGCACTTCATACCATTCCATTCCATTGCATTGCACTGTATTCCATTCCATTCCATTCCATTCCACTCCACTCCACTCATCTCCACTCCACTGCACTCCACTACCATCCACTCCACTCCATGCCACTCCTATCATTTCCATTCCATTCCACTCCATTACACTCCAATCCATTCCATTCCACACCAGTCTATTCCACTCCATTCCCCTCCACTCCATTCCACTCCACTCCACTCCATTCCATTCTTGTCAATTTCATTCCATTCCATTCCATTTCAATCCACTCCATACCATGCCACTGTAGTCCACTCTATTCCATTTCAGTCCACTCCACTCCATTCCACTCCATTCCACTCCATTCTATTCCACTCCATTCCATTCCACTCCACTCCACTCCATTCCACTCCACTCCATTCCATTCCATTCTACCCCACTCCAATACATTCCACTCCACTCCATTGCATTCCACTCCACTTCATTCTCTTCCACTCCATTCCACTCACATTAAACTCCATTTCACTTCACTCCACTCCACTCCATTTCACTACATTCCAATCCACTCCACGCCATGCCACTCCATTCCATTCCACTCCTCTCCAGTCCAATACACTCCACTCCATTCCAATCCATTCCACTCCACTCCGTTACATTCCTTTCCAAACCACTCCATTCCATTCCACTCCACTCCCTTCCATTCCAATCGTCTCCATTCCAATCCATTCCACACCATTCCATTCCATTCCACTCCACTCCAATCCATTACTTTACAATCCACTCCATTCTGTTCCACTTTACTTCATTCCACTGCACTCCACTCCACTCCATTCCATTCCAGTCCATTCCACTCCATTCCGTTCCACTCCATTCCATTCCAATCCACTCCATACCATGCCACTGTAGTCCACTCTATTCCATTTCAGTCCACTCCACTTCATTCCAATCCATTCCACTCCATTCTATTCCACTCCATTCCATTCCACTACACTCCACTCCAATCAACTCCACTCCACTCCATTACATTCCACTCCATACCATTCCTTTCCACTCTACTCCATTCCATTCCATTAAACTCCTCTTCATTCCATTGCATTCCACTCCATCCCATTCCATAGCATTCCACTCCTCTACATTCCATTCCACTCCATTCTACTCCATCCCACTGCACTCCATTCCATTCCATTCCATTCCACTCAGCTCCACTGCTTTCCACTCTGCTCCATTCCATTCCACTCCACTCCATTCCATTCCACTCCACTCCATTCCATTCCACTCCACTCCATTCCACTCCACTCCACTCCACTCTATTCCACTCCACTCCACTCCATTACTCTCCACTCCTTTCCATTCCACTTCACTCCACTCCACTCCATTCCATTCCACTCCATTCAGTTACTCTCCATTCCACTCCATTGCACTCTATTCCATTCCATTTCATTCCAATCCACTCAATTCAATTCCATTCCACTCCATTCCAATCCATTCCACTCTATTCCACTCCACTCCGATCTATTCCATTCCATTCCATTCCACTCCACTCCTTTCCATTCCAATCCATTCCATTCCACTCCATTCCACTCCATTGCACTCTTTTACACTCCATTCCTTTCCCATCTACTCCATTCTACTCCACTCCACTCCCCTCCAATCTACTCCAATACAATCCATTCCACTCCACTCCACTCCATTCGATTCCACTGCATTCCACTCCATTGCATTCCACTCCATTCCATTGCATTCCACTCCACACCCTTACATTCAATTCCACTCCATTTCATTCCATTCCATGCATTTCCATTCTGTTCCATTCCACTCAATTCCACTCCACTCCACTCCAATCCATTCCATTCCATTTCACTACTTTCTTTCGACAGGATCTGAGTCTGACACATGGCTGTAGCTCAGTGGCACAATCTCAGCACACATTTCTCCGTTCCATTCCGCTCCGTTCTGTTCCATTCCGTTACATTCCATTCCTGTCCTTTCCCCTCAAGTCTGCTCCTCTCCACTACATTCCATTATATCCGACTCTGTTCCACTCCATTCCAATCCCCTCAACTCCACTGCACTCCACTCCACTCCATTCCACTCCACTCTATTCCATTCCACTCCATTCCATTCTATTCCATTCCACTCCATTCCACTCCTCTAGATTCCATTCCACTCCACTCCATTCCATTCCCTCCCATTCCACGCCTTTCCATTCCATTCTACTCCACTCCATTCCATTCTGCTCCACTCAATTCCATTCCACTCAACTCCACTCCATTCCACTCCACTCCATTCCATTCTTCTCCATCTCCTTCCACTCCATTCCGTTCCACTCCACTCCTCTCCATTCCACTCCACTCCACTCCACCCCATTCCATTCAACTCCACTCCATTGCATTCCACTCCACTCCATTCCATTCCATCCCTTTCCACACCTCTCCATTCCATTCCACTCCACTCCATTGCATTCCACTACACTCCATTCCATTCTACTCAACTCCACGCCAGTCCACTCCACTACATTCCATTCCATGCCACTGCATTCCATTCCACTCCAGTCAACTCCATTCCACTCCACACCAATCCCTTCCACTCCACGACATTCTGCTCCACTCCATTCCATTGCACTCAACTCCACTCCATTCCACTCCACTATATTCCATTCCCCTCCATTCCATTGCATTAAACTCCATTACATTCCATTCCTTTCTATACAAAGGATCTCACTCTCTCACAAATGCTGGAGTTCAGTGACACAGTCTCAGCTCACCTTTCTTTTCACCATTCCATTGCAATCCGTTCCATCCAATTCCATTCCATTCTATTTCACTCCACTACACTCCAATCCATTCCATTCCCCTCCATCCCACTCTATTCGACTCCATTCCACTCCACTTCAATCCACTCAACTCCACTCTACTCCCCTCCATTCCATTCAATTCCTATACATTCCACTCCATTCCATTCCACTCACCTCCATTCCATTCCACTCCATTTCATTCCTATCCATTCCATTCCACTCCATTCCATTCCATTCCACTGCATTCCACTCCATTCCATTTCATTCCTCTCCACTGCAATCCACTCCACTCCACTCCATTCCACTCCATTCTATTCCACTCCGTTCCATTCCAATCCACTCCCCTCCACTCCATTCTACTCCACTCCATTCCATTCCACTCTATTCCACTCCAATACACTCCACTCCACTCCATTCCATTGCACTCCACTCCGTTACATTCCACTCCATTAAATTCCATTCCACTCCACTCCACTATGCTCCACTCCATTTGACTCCATTCCAATCCACTCCATGCCAAGCCACTCCATTCTATTCCATTCCTTTCCATACCAATGCACTCCATTCCGTTCCACTCCATTCCATTCCATTCCTTTCCAATCCACTCCATTCTATTCAACTCCACTCCATTCCCTTCCACTCCTCTCCATTCCAACCCACTCCACTCCATTTCGTTCCTTTGTTTCCACACGACATCACTGTGTCACCCAGTCTGGAGTGGAATGGCACAATCTCAGCTCACATGACACGTCAACTTTCCATTGCATTGCATGCTATTCCGTTGCATTCCGTTGAATTCCATTGCATTTCATTTCATTCCATTTAATACCATTCCATTCCACCTCGTACCACTCCACACCACTCCACTCCATTACATTCCATTACATCCGATTCCATTCCACTCCTTTCCACTCCTGACCCCTCCAATACACTCCACTTCTATCCATTCCACTCCATTCCATTCCAATCCGATCCATTCCACTTCACACCACACCACCACACTCCACTCCACTTCATTCCATTCCATTCCATCCCATTCCATTCCTCTCCATTACACTCCACTCCACTTCATTCCACTCCACTCAAGTCCACTCCATTCCAATACATGCCACTGCATTCCATTGCATTCCTTTCTTTCTGGATTATCTCACTCTGTCATCCAGCCTGGAGCACAGTCTCACAATCTCAGCTCATATTTCATTACTCCATTCCCTTCCATTCCACACCATTCCATCACATTCCACCCCAGTTCATTCCATTCCATTCCATTCCATTCCATTACAGTCCACTCCACTGCACTTCAGTACATTCCACTCCAGTACACTTCACTCCACTGCACTCCATTCCACTCCACACCACTCCAATCCATTCAATTCAACTTCACTCCACCCCACTCCATTCCACCCCACTCCATTCCACTCCACTCCATTCCATCCCACTCCATTCCACTCCATTCCACTCGAGAGCACTCCACTCCACTTCACTCCACTCCACTCCACTGCACTCCACTCCATTCCAGTCAACTCCACTCCATTCCACTCCACTCCACTTCACTCCTCTCCACTCGATTCCACTCCATTCGATTCCATTCCACTCCCGTCCATTCATTTCCACTCCACTCCATTCCATTCCACTGCATTCCATTCCATTCCATTCCACTCCATTTCATTCCATTCCACACCACTCCTTTCCATTCCACTCCACTCCATTCCATTCCATTCCACTCCACCCCATTCCATTCCATTCCACTCCACTTCACTCCACTCCTTTCCATTACACGCCACTCCATTCCATTACATTCCACTCCACTCCATTCCATTCCACTCCATTCCACTTCTCTCTACTTCACTCCACTCCAGTCCACTCCATTCCAATACATGCCACTGCATTCCATTACATTCCTTTGTTTCTAGATTATCTCACTCTGTCACCCAGCCTGGAGCGCAGTAGCACAATCTCAGCTCATATTTCATTATTCCATTCCCTTCCATTCCATTCCATTCCAATCCACTCCAATTCATTCCATTCCATTCCATTCCATTCCAGTCCACTCCACTCCATTCCACTTCAGTAGTCTCCACTCCACTACACTCCACTGGACTCCATTCCACTCCACACCACTCCACTCTATTCTATTGAACTCCACTCTACTCCATTCCACCCCACTCCATCCCACTCCACTCCTCTCCATTCCACTCCACTCCACTCGACAGCACTCCACTCCACTTCACTCCACTCCACTCCACAGCACTCCACTCCACTCCATTCTAGTCAACTCCACTCCATTCCACTCCATTCTAGTCAACTCCACTCCATTCCACTCCACTCCTCTCCACTCGATTCCACTCCATTCAATTCCATTCCACTCCCGTCCATTCATTTCCACTTCACTACATTCCATTCCACTGCATTCCATTCCATTCTATTCCACTCCATTTCATTCCATTCCACTCCACTCCTTTCCATTCCACTTCACTCTATTCCATTACATTCCACTCCTCTCCATTCCATTCCACTCCACTCCATTCCATTCCACTCCATTCCACCTCATTGTATTCCATTTCACTCCACTCCTCTCCAGTCCATTCCATTCCACTCCATTCCACTCCATTGCACTCCACTCTACTCCATTCCGTTCCATTCTACTCCACTACATTCCATTCCTCTCCATTTCATTCCACTCCTCTTCATACCATTGCACTCCACTCCATCCCTTTCCATAGGATTCCACTGCTATCCATTCCGTTCCACTCCACTCCATTCCATTCCAATCCACTCCACTCCACTCCACTCCACTCCACTCTATTTCATTCAATTAAACTCCATTCCATTCCATTCCTTTCTTTCCACAGGATCTCACACTGTCACAAAGGCTGGAGTGCAGTAGCACAATCTCAGCTCACATTTCTTTTCATCATTCCATTGCATTCCATTCCATCCCATTCCATTCCATTCCATTCAATTTCACTCCACTACACACCACTCCACACCAGTCCATTCCACTCCTTCCATTTCCATTCGAGTCCATTCCACTCCACTGCACTCCACTTCATTCCCCTCCATTCCATTCCATTCCATTCCTTTCTTTCGACAGGATGTCACTGTGTCAGCCAGGCTTTAGTGCAGTGGCACAATCTCAGCTCACATTGCAAGACAACTTTCCATTGCACTGCATTTTATTCCATTACATTCCAAAGCTTTCCATTCCTTTCCTTTCCTTTTAATTCCAATGAATTCCATTCTATTCCACGCTACTCCACTCCACTCCACTCCATTCCACACCACTCCACTCGATTCCACTCCAGTCCATTCTATTCCACTCCACTCCATTCAATTCCACTCCACTCCATTCCATTCCACTTCATTCCATTCAATTCTACTCCATTCCATTCCGTTCCACTCCAATCCATTCCATTCCACTCCACTCCATTCCATTAGATTCCACTCCAGTCCATTCCATTCCACTCCATTCCACCCCATTCCGTTCCATTCCACTCCACTCCACTTCACTCCATTCCACTCCACTCCATTCCACTACACTCCTCTTCACTCCACTCCGTTCCATTCCATTCCACTTCATTCCATTCCATTCCACTGCATTCCATTACATTCCACTCCTCTACATTCCATTTCATTCCACTCCATCTCATTCCATAGCATTCCACTCCTGTCCATTCCATTCCACTCAATTCAATTCCATTCCACTCCACTCCATTCCACTACACTCCACACCACTTCACTCCAGTCCATTCCATTCCACTCCAATCCATTGCACTCGACTCCATTCCACTCTACTGCACTCCACTCTATTCCACCCCACTCCACTCCATTACACTCCACTCCATTCCATTCCACTTCACTCCAATCCACTCCATTCCGTTCCATTCCACTCCATTCCATTACACTCCATTCCAATCCGTTGCACTCTATTCCACTCCATTGTATTGCAATCCACTCCATTCAATTCCATTACACTCCACTCCATTCCACTCCCCTCCACTCCACTCCAATCCACTCCAATCCAATCCTTTCCACTCCACTCCACTCAATTACGTTGCATTCCACTCCATTTCTTTCCACTCCATTCCATGACATTCAACTCCACAACCTTGCATTTCATTCCACTCCGTTCCATTCCATTCCATTCCACTCCATGTCATTTCAATCGATTCCATTCCACTCAATTCCACTACACTACACTCCAATCCATTCCATTCCATTTCACTCCTTTCTTTCAACACGATCTCCATCTGTCACAAGGCTGTAGCGCAGTGGCACAATCTCAGCACACATTTCTCCGTTCTGTTCCACTCCGTTCTGTTCCATTCCATTCCATTCCATTCCAATCCATTCCACTCCACTCTACTCCAACACACTACTTCTATTTCATCCGATTCCGTTCCACTCCATTCCACTCCCCTCCACATCACTATACTCCATTCCACTACACTCTATTCCATTCCAGTCCATTCCATTCCATTCCATTCCACTCCTCTAGATTTCATGCCACTCCACTCCAATCCATTCCATCCCATTCCACGCCTCTCCATTCCATTCCACTCCACTCCATTCCATTCTGCTCCACTCAATTCCATTCCACTCAACTCCACGCCATTCCACTCCACTCGATTCCATTCCATATCATTTCACTCCATTCCATTCCACTCCACTCCATTCCGTTGCACTCCACTCCATTCCATACCATCCCTTTCCACTCCTCTCCATTCCATTCCACTCCAAACCTTTGCATTCCACTCCATTCCATTCCATTCTACTCAATTCCACTCCAGTCCACTCCACTTCATTCCATTCCACGCCACTCCATTTCATTACACTTCTGTCAACTCCATTCCACTCCACACCAATCCATTCCACTCCACGACATTCTGCTCCCCTCCATTCCATTGCACACAACTCCACTCCATTCCAGTCTACTCCATTCCATTGCATTCCACTCCATTCCATTCCTTTCCTTTCTTTCCAAAGGATCTCACTCTGTCACAAATGCTGGAATGCAGTGACACAGTCTCGGCTCACCTTGCTTTTCATCATTCCATTGCATTCCATTCCATCCATTTCCGTTCCATTCTATATCACTCCATTACACTCCACTCCATTCCATTTCACTCCACTCCATTCCATTCGACTCCATTCCACTCCACGTCATTCCACTCCACTACACTCCACTTAACTCCATCCCTTTCCATTCGACTCCATTCCATTCCATTGCATTCCACTCTATTCCATTCCATTGCATTCCACTCTATTCCATTCCATTCCACTCCATTCCATCCCTGTCCATTCCACTATACTCCATTCCACTCCACTCCATTCCATTCCTGTCCATTCCACTCCATTCCATTCCACTCCACTCCATTTCATTCCATTCCATTCCACTCCAATCCATTCCATTCCACTGCATTCCACTCCATTCCATTTCATTCCTCTCCACTCCAATCCACTCCACTCCACTTCATTCCACTCCATTCTATTACACTCCATTCCATTCCAATCCACTCCACTCCACTCCACTCCACTGCGTTCCACTCCACTCTATTTCATTCCACTCTATTCCACTCCAATAAACTCCACTCCACTCCATTCCATTCCACTACACTCCATTACATTCCACTCCATTCCACTCCATTAAATTCCATTCCTCTCTATTCCACTATGCTCCACTCCATTAGACTCCATTCCAATCCACTCCACGCCATGCCACTCCATTCCTTTCCACTCCTCTCCATTCCAATACACTCTACTCCATTCCATTCCATTTCACTCCACTCCATTCCATTCCTTTCCAATACACTCCATTCTATTCTACTCCACTCCATTCTCTTCCACTCCTCTATATTCCAATCTACTCCACTCCATTTCATTCCTTCCTTTCTACACGATATCACTGTGTCACCCAGGGTGAAGTGGGGTGGCACAATCTCAGCGCACATTACACGTCAACTTTCCATTATATTTCATGCTACTCCGTTGCATTGCATTGCCTTTCATTCCATTCCATTCCATTCCACTTAATTCCATTCCATTCCACTCCGTACAAATCCACATCACTCCAGTCCACTACATTCCATTACTTCCGATTCCATTCCACTCAATTCCACTCCTCTCCTCTCCAACGCACTCCACTATTATCCATTCCACTCCATCCCATTCCAATCCGCTCCATTCCACTGGACACCACACCACCACACTCCACTCCACTTCATTCCATTCCATTCCAACCCATTCCATTCCTCTCCATTCCACTCTACTCCACTTCACTCCATTCCATTCCAGTCCACTCCATTTGATTCCATTCTATTCCATGCCACTGCATGCCATTCGATTCCTTTCTTTCTAGAGTATCTCTCTCTGTCACCCAGCCTGGAGCGCAGTGGCACAATCTCAGCTCACATTTCTTTTTTTCATTCCTTTCCATTCCATTCCATTCCAGTCCACTCCACTCCATTGAATACCACTCCACTCCACTCCACTCCAGTGCACTCCATTCCACTCCAGTCCACTCCACTCCATTCCATTCAACTCCACTCCACTCCATTCCACCACATTCCATTTCAATCCACTCTGCTCCATTCCACTCAATTCCACTCCACTCCACTCGACTGCACTCCACTCCACTTCACTCCACTCCACTCCACTGCACTCCACTCCACTCCTTTCCACTCCACCCCACTGTATTCCACTCGATTCCACTCCATTCCATTCCACTCCATTTCATTCCATTCCACTCCACTGCATTGCATTCGACTCCATTCCACTCCATTCCATTCCATTCCACTCCACTCCATTCCATTCCACTCCACTCTGCACCATTGTATTCCACTCTACTCCACTCCATTCCATTCCACTCTACTCCACTGCATTCCATTCCTCTCCATTTAATTCCATTCCATTCCATTCCACTCCTCTTCATTCCATTGCTCTCCACTCCATCCTATTCCATAGCATTCCACTCCTATCCATTCCATTCCACTCCACTTTATTCCATTCCAATCCACTCCACTCCATTCCACTTCTTTCCACTCCACTACATTCCACTATACTTCTCTCCACTCCATTCCATTCCACTTCACTCCACTCCACTCCACTCCACTCCACTCCATTCCATTCCATTCCCTTCTTTCCACAGGATCTCACACTGTCACAAAGGCTGGAGTGCAGTGGCACAATCTCAGCTCAGATTTCTTTTCATCATTCCATTGCATTCCAACCCATCCCATTCCTTTCCATTCCATTCTATTTCACACTACTCCATACCATTCCATTCCACTGCATCCCACTCCATTCGAGTCCATTCCACTCCACTCCACTCCACTCCACTCCTTTCCATTCCATTCCATTTCATTCCATGGCATTTCAATCATTTCTTTTCACAGGATAACACTAGGTCAGCCAGGCTAGAGTGCAGTGGCAAAATGACAGCTCACATTACAGGACATCTTTCCATTTGCACTGCATTCTCTTTAATAACATTTCATTGCTTTCCACTACATTCTATTTCTTTCCATTCCATTCAATTCCATTCCATTCCACGCTGTTCCACTCCACTCCACTCCACTCCGCTGCACTCCACTCGATTCCACTCCATTCCATTCCATTCCACTCAACTACATTCAATTCCACTCCACTCCATTCCATTCCACTGCATTCCATTCCATTCCATTCCACTGCATTCGATTGCATTCCATTCCACTGCATTCCATTCCATTCCATTAAACTCTATTCCATTCCATTCCATTCAAATCTATTCCATTCCATTCCACTTCACTCCATTATATTCCACTCCACTCCATTCCATTACATTCTACTCCACTCCATTCCATTACATTCCACTCCATTCCATTCCATTCAATTGCACTCAGTTCCATTCCATTCCTTTCTTTCAACAAGATCTCACACTGTCACAAAGGCTGGAGTGCATTGGCACAATCTCAGCTGACCTTTCTTTTCATCATACCATTGCATTCCATTCCATCCCATTCCATTCTATTCTATTTCAATCCAATCCACTGAACTCATCACAATTCCATTCCACTCCATCTCATTCCATTTGAGTCCATTCCACTCCACTCTACTCCACTCTACTCCACTCCAGTCCACTCCATTCTACTCCATTCCGTTCAATTCCACTTCACTCCTTTGCATTCCATTCATTTCTTTTCAAAGGATATCACTGTGTCAGCCAGGCTGTAGTGCAGTGGCACAATCGCAGCTCACATTACAAGACAACTTTCCGTTACATTGCATTCTATTCCATTACATTCTATTGCATTACATTCCATTCCATTCCATTCAAATCCATTCCATTCCACTCCGTTCGACTCCACTCCACTCCACAACACTCCACTCCAGTCCACTCCATTATATAACATTCCATTGCATTTCACTCCATTGCATTCCATTCATTTCTTTCAACAGTATGTCACTGTGTCACCCTGGCTTGAGTGCAGTGGCACGATCTCAACTCTCATTACATGTCAACTTTCCATTGCATTTCATTCTATTCCATTGCATTCAATTTCATTAAATTCCATTCCATTCCATTCCATTTCATTCCATTTCAGTCCATTGCATTCATTTCCATTCCATTCCACTCTGTTCCACTGCACTCAACTCCACTACATTCCATTACATCCGATTCCATTCCATTTCATTCCTCTCCTCTCCACTCCACTGGACTCCACTCCACTCCATTCGACTCCATCACATTCCATTTTGCTCCATTCCACTGCACTCCACTCCACCCCAATCCACTCCCCTTCATTCCATTTCATTCAATTCCATTCCCTTCTTATCCATTCCACTCCCCTCCACTTCACTCCGCTCCACTCCAGTACACTCCATTCCATTGCATTCCATTCCATTCCATTGCATTCCATTCCATTCCACTCCATTACATTCCATTCCTTTCTTTTGATAGTATCTCACTATGTCTCCAAGCCTGGAGTGCAGTGGCATTATCTCAGCTCACATTTCATTATTCCATTCCGTTCTATTCCAATCCATTCCATTCCATTCCACACCATTACATTCCATTCCATTGCACTCCATTCCACTCCCCTCCACCCCACTCCACTCTACTCCATTCCACTCCATTCCGTTCCATTCCATTCTAATATGTTCCATCCCACTATGTTCCATTCCTTTCCTTTCCATTCCATTCCATCCCACTCCACTCCATTCCACTCCCTTCCATTCCACTCCATTCCACTCCCTTCCATTCCATTCCTCTCCACTCCACTACACTTCTCTACTCCACTTCACAAAACCTCATTCCACTCCATTCTATTCCATTACATTGCACTCCGTTTCACTATACTCCACTCCATTCCACTCCACTAAACTCCTTTGCAATCGACTACACTACACTACATTCCATAAAACTCCACTCCGTTCCACTCCACTCCAATCTACTCCACTCCATTCAATTCCATTCCACTCCAATCCATTCCATTCCACTCCATTCTACTACACTCCATTCCAGTTCTTTCCAATCCACACCATTCTTTTCCACTCCACTTCATTCCAGTCCACTCCACTCCACTTCTCTACAATCCACTCCACTCTACTCCACTCCATTCTACTCCACCCCATTCCATTCCACTCCGTGCCATTCCATTCTGTTCCATTCCACTCCTTTCCAGTCCATTCAACTCCACTCCATTCCGTCACTTTCCATTACACTCCACTGCATCCAATCCACTCCACTCCAATGCATTCCACTCTACTCCACCCCATTCCACTCCACTTCAACCCATTCCCCTCTACTTCATTTCCTTCTACTCCACATTCCATTCCGTTCCATTCCATTACACATTCCTTTCCCCTTTCCATTCAATTTTACATTCCATTCCATTCCATATCACTCCATTCCACATTCCATCCATTCCATTCCATCACACATTCAATTCCATTCCATTCTATATTCCATTCCATTCCATTCCATTCCATTCCATATTCCATTCCATTCCAATCCATATTGCATTCATTTCTATTCCACATTCCAATCCATTCCATTCCAAACTACATTCCATTCCATTCTATTCCATTCCACATTTCATTACACATTCCATTCCATTCCATTCCACATTCCATTCCATTCCATTCCACGTTCCCTTCCATAACATTCCACATTTCATTCCCTTCCATTCCACATAACAATCCTTACCATTGCATACCATTCCACATTCCATTCCATTCCATTCCATTCCACATTCCATTCCACATTTCATTCCACATTCCATTCTATTCCATTCCACATTCCATTCCATTCCAATCCATTCCACCTTCCATTCCATTCTATTCAACATTCCATTCCATTCCATTCCACATTCCATTCCATTCCATTCCACATTCCATTACACATTCCATTCCACATTTCATTCCACATTTCATTCCATTCCATAAAACATTCCATTCCACATTCCATTCAATTCCTTTCCACATTACATTCCACATTCCATTCCATTCCATTCCACCTTCCTTTTTACTTGGCATTCCACGTTCCATTCCACGTTCCATTCCATTCCACATTCCATTTGATTCCATTCCACATTCCATTCCACGTTCCATTCCATTCCATTCCACATTCCATTCCACATTCCATTAAATCCCATGCCACTTTCTGTTCCACATTCCATTCCATTCCATTCCACATACGATTCCATTACATTCAACATTACTTTACCTTCCAAACAATTCCTTTACATTCCATTCCACATTCCATTCTAGTCCATTCCATTCTATTCCATTCCATTCCATTTTCCGTTGCATTCCATTCCAATCCATTCCACTCCACGTTCCATTCCAATCCATTTCACATTCCACATTCCATTCCATTCTATTCCACATTCCATTCCATTCCACTCCACATTCCATTCCATTCCATTCCACATTCCATTACACATTCCATTCCACATTTCATTCCACATTTCATTCCATTCCATAAAACATTCCATTCCACATTCCATTCCATTCCAATCCAGTCCCCACTCCATTCCATTCCATTCTATTCCATTCGACATTCCATTCCATTCCATTCCATTCCATTCCCTTCCACATTCCATTCCACATTCCTTTCCATTCCAATCCACATTCCATTCCATTCCATTCAATTACATTCGATTCCACATCCCATTCCCTTGCATTCCATTCCGCATTCCATTCCATTCCATTCCATTCCACATTCCATTCCATTCCATTCCATTCCACATTCCATTCCATTCCATTCCATTCCACATTCTATTCCATTCCATTACAAATTCCATTCTTTTCTGTTCCATATTCCAATCCATTCCATTAGACATTCCATTCCATTCCACATTCATTTCCTTTCCATTTCACATTCCATTCCATTCCATTCCACATTCCAATACATTACATTCCACATTATATTACATTTCAAGCAATTGCTTTCCATTCCATTCCAACTTCCATTCCTTTCCATTCCATTCCATGCCACTTTCCATTGCATTCCATTCCATTCCATTCCATTCCACATTCCATTCCAATCCATTTCATATTCCACATTCCATTCCAATCCTTTCCATTCTACATTCCATTCCATTCCATTCCATCCCACATTCCATTCCATTCCGTTGCACATTCCATTCCATTCTACATTGCATTCCTCTCCATTCCATTCCATTCCATTCCACATTCCATTCCATTCCATTCCACATTCCACGTTCCATTCCACGTTCCATTTAACGTTACATTCCATTCCATTACACGTTCCATTAAACATTCATTTCCGCATTACATTTCATTCAATTCCACATTCCATTCCATTCATTTCCGCCATGCATTCCATTCCATTCCTTTCCACATTGCATTCCACTCCATTCCACATCCATTCCATTCCACATTATATTCCATTCCACTCCATTCCAGTAAACATTCCTCATCATTCCATTCGACATTCCAATCCATTTCATTCGATTCCATTCAACATTCCATTCCACATTCCATTCCCCGTTTCGTTCCACATTCCGTTCCATTCCATTCCACATTCCATTCCACTTTCCATTCCACGGTCCATTCCATTCCATCCCACATTCCATTCCACTTTCCATTCCATTCTATTCCGCGTTGCATTCCACATTCCATTCCACGTTCCATTCCACATTCCATTCCCTTCCATTCCACATTCCATACTATTCCATAACATTCCATTCCACCGTCCATTCCATTCCATTCCACTTTTGATTCCGCATTCCATTGCAAATTCCATTCTGTTCCATTCCACATTCCATTCTGCACTCCATTCCACATTCCATTCCACATACCATTCCGTTCCGTTCCATATTCCATTCCACATTCCATTCCACATTCCATTCCATTCCATTCCACATTCCACTGCATTCTATTGCAGATTCCTTTCCACATTCCATTTCATTCCATTCCACATTCCATTCCCTTTAATTCCACATTCCATTCCACATTCTATTCCACATTCCATTGAATTCCACATTCCATTCCATATTCCATTCCGCAGTTCTTTCCACATTCCTTTCCACATTCCATTCCACGTTCCATTCTCATTCCATTGTGTTTCATTTCACATTCCATTCCACAATCCGTTGCATTCCAATTCACCTGCCATTCCACATTCCTTTAAATTCCATTCCATTCCATTTGACATTCCTTTCCACATTCCATTCCACGTTCGATTCCAATGTCCGTTAAATTCCATTCCACATTCCATTCCATTCCACATTCCATTCCATTCCAATAAACATTTCATTCCACATTTCATTCCATTCCATTGCACATTCCATTCCACATTCCATTCTGCATTCCATTCCTTTCCATTCTGTTCCATTCCACACTTGATTCCACATTCTATCCTATGTTCAATTCCACATTCCCTTCCACGTTCCATTAGATGTTATATTCCACGATCAATTCCATTGCATTTCACTTTCCATTCCACATTCCATTCCATTCCATTCCATTACAAGTTCCATTCCACATACCATTCCACTTTCCATTCAATTCCATTCCATGTTCCATTCCACTTTCCATTCTATTCCATTCCACGTTCCATTCCACAACCCATTCTACGTTGCAATCCACTTTCCATTCCATATTCCATTAAATTTCCTGCCACATTCCATTCCACATTCCATTCCATTCCTTTCCACCCTCCGTTCCTCATTCCATTCCACATTCCATTCCACATTCCATTCCATTCCATTTCACTTTCCATTCCACATTCCATTCCACTTTTCATTCCACGTTCCATTTGATTTCATTCCATGTTCAATTCCACATTCCATTCGATTCCATTAAACTTTCCATTCCACATTCCATTGCACATTCCATTCCACATTCCATTCTGTTCAATCCCACATTCCATTCAATGTTCCATTCCATTCCATTCCACGTTCCTTTCTATTACACTCCACATTTCATTCCACATTCCCTTCCATTCCCTTCCACATTCTTTTCCAATTTCCATTCCATTCAAATCCACGTTCCATTCCATTTCATTCCACATTCCGTTCCACATTCCATTTCACATTCCGTTCCCTACCATTCCGCATTCCATTCCACATTCCATTCCACATTCCAATCCATTCCATTCCACATTCCGTCAAACATTCCATTCCATTCCATTCCACATTCCTTTCTCATTCCATTGCATTACATTTCACATTCCTTTCCACTTTCCATTCCATTCCATTTCACATTTCATACCACCTTCCATTCAATTGCATTCCACATTCCATTCCCCATTCCATTCCACTTTCCATTCCATGTTCCATTCCACCTTCCATTCCACGTTCCATTCCATTCCATTCCACGTTCCATACCATTCCATTCGACGTTCCTTTTCATTCCATTCCACATTCCATTCCACTTTACATTTCTCATTCCGTTCCACATTCCATTTCACTTTCCATTCCATTCCATTACACATTCCATTCCATTTCATTCCACATTCCATTCCATTCCATTCTGCATTCCTTTCCAAATTCCATTCAACATTCCATTACACTCCATTCTATTCCACATTCTATTCCATTCCATTGCACAATCCATTCCAAATTCCATTCCACATTCCATTCCAAGTTCCATTCCATTGCATTCCACATTCTAATGCATTCCATTCCTCATTCTATTCCATTCAATTTCACATTCTCTACCATTCCATTCCACATTCCATTGCATTCCATTCCATTCCACATTCCATTCTATAGCATTCTGCCTTCCACTGCATTCTATTCGTTCCGATTCCAAATTCCACTCCATTCAATTCCATTCCATATTCCATTCCATTCGATTCCACATTCCATTCCATTGCATTCCACATTCCATTCCACGTTCCATTCCACGATGCATTCCTTGTTCCATTCCACCTCCCATTTCACGTTCCATTCCTTTCCATTCAAAATTCCATTCCATTCCATTCCACATTCCATTCCATTCCATTCCACATTCCATTCCATGCCATTCCACATTCCATTCCATTCCATTCCACCTTCCATTCTATTCCACATTCCATTCCATCTAACTCCACTTTCCATTCCACGTTCCATTTCACATTCCATTCCACATTGCATTCCAAGTTCCATCCCATTCCATTCTACTTTTCAATTGATTCCATTCCACGTTCCATTCCACGTTCCATTCCACATTCCATTTCACATTCCAATCCAAGTTCCATTCCATTCTTTCCAAGTTCCATTCCACTTTCCATTCCATTCTATTCCTCGTTCCATTCCAGTTTCAATTCCACGTTCCATTGCACATTCCATTCCATTACATTCCACGTTCCATTCCACATTCCATTCCATTCCATTCCACTTTCCTTTCCAGAATCCATTCCACATTCCAATCCATTACATACCACATTCCATTCCACATTCTATTCCATTCCATTCTGCATTCCATTCAACATTCCATTGCATTCAATTTCACGTTCCATTCCATATTCCATTCCGCATTCCATTCCACATTCCATTTCACGTTCCATTCCACGATCCATTCCACACTCAATTCCATGATACATTCCACGTTCCATTCCACATTCTTTTCCAATCTATTGCATTCCTCTCCACATTCCCTTCCACATTCCATTCCACGTTCCATTCCACATTCCTTTACACATTTCATTCTACGTTCCATTGCACATTCCATTCCATTCCTTTCCACATTCAATTCCACGTTCCATTCCATTCCATTCAACTTTCCATTCCATATTCCATTGAACATCCCATTCCACGTTCCATTCCTTGATCCATTCCACGTTCCATTCCACATTCCATTCCGTTCCATTTCACATTTCATTCCTCATTCCATTCCACATTCCAATCTATTCCATACCACATTCCATTCCTTTCCATTCCAATCCACATTCCATTGCATTCCATTCCAAGTTCAATTCCATTCCACATTCCATTCCATACCATTCCACATTCCATTCCACATTCCATTGCACATTCCCTTACATATTCCATTCCATTCCATTCTATTCCACATTCCATTCCATTACATTCCACGTTCCATTCCATTCCATTCCACATTCAAGTCCACTTTCCATTCCAAGTTCCTTTCCCCATTCAATTCCTTTCAATTCCACATTCCATTCCATTCCATTGCATTCAATGTTCCATTCCATTCCATTCACTTCCAAGTTCCATTCCATTACATGGCATTCCACATTCCATTCCATTCCATTCCACATTCCATTCAATTCCATTCCATTCCAAATTCCATTCAATTCAATTCCAATCCACATTCCATTCCATTCCATTCCAAGATCAATTCCATCCCACATTCCATTCCATTCCATTCCACATTCCATTGCACATTCTCTTCCATTCTATTCTAGGCAACATTCTATTCCATTCCATTCCATTCCACATTCCATTCCAATTCTTTCCATTGCATGCCACATTCCATTTTATTCCATTCAATTCCATATTCCATTCCATTCCATTCCACATTCCATCACATTCCATTCCAAATTCCATTCCATTACATTACACATTCCATTCCGCATTCCATTCCATTTCTTTTGATATTCCATTACATTAGATTGCCTTCGACATTCCATTCGATTCCACGTTGCAATCCATTCCTTTCCACATTCCATTACCTTCCATTGCACATTCCATTCCATTCCACATTCCATTCCATCCCATTCCACATTCCATTCCATTCCATTCCACATTCCTTTCCAAACTCCATTCCATTCCTTTCCACATTCCATTCCATTCCATTCCACATCCCTTTCAGCATTTCTTTCCATTCCATTCCACATTGCATACCATTCCATTCCACATTCCATTCTATTCCATTTTATTGCCCTCCACATTGCATTCCATTCCATTCCATTCCATTTCACATTCCATTCCATTCGATTGCATTCCACATTCCATTCCATTCCACATTGCATACCATTCCATTCCATTCGATTCCATTCCACATTCCATTCCATTCCACATTACATGCCATTCCATTCCACATTCCATTCCACATTCCATTTCATTCAATTCCACATTCCATTACACATTCCATTCCAATCCATTCCACATTCCATTGCATTGCATCAATATTCCATTCCATTTCATTCCACATTCCATTCCGCATTCCACTTCATTTCATTTCACATTCCATGCCATTCCATTCCACATTCTATTCTATTGAATTCCACATTCCATTCCATTCCATTCCAAATTCCATTTCACATTCCATTCCATTCCATTACACATTCCATTCCATTCCATACCACATTGCATTCCATTCCATTCCATTCCACATTCCATTCAACTTTCCATTACATTCCGTTACACATCCCATTCCATACAATTCCACTTTCCATTCCACATACCATTGCACATTCCATTCCATTCCATTCCACATTCCATTGCACATTCCATTCCATTTCATTCCACATTCCATTCTGCATTCCATTCCATTCCATTCACGTTCCATTAAAAATTCCATTCCATCCCATTCCACATTCAATTCCATCTCATTCCACATTCCATTCCACTTTCCATTACATTGCATTCCACATTCCATTCTGATTCCATTCCATTCCATTCCACTTTCCATTCCAAGCATTCCACATACCATTCCAGATACCATTCCATTCCGTTCAACATTCCATTACACATTCCATTGCATTCCATTCCACATTCCATTTCATTGCATTCCACATTCCATTACTTTCCATTCCACATTCAATTCCACGTTCCATTTCTATCCATTCCACATTCCATTCCACATTCCGTTCCATTTCATTCCACGTTCCATTCCACATTCCATTCCATTCCATTTCACATTACTTTCCATTCCTTTCCACATTCCATTCAATTCCATTCACATTCCATTCCACATTCCATTCCATTCCAAAATCCTTTACATTCCATTGCACATTCCATTCCAAATTCCATTACATTCCTTTCCACATTTCATTCCATTGCAGTTCACATTCCATTCCATTCCATTCCATTCCATTCCACGTTCCATACCATTTCGTATTCCATTCCATTCCACTTTCGATTCCAATACGCTTTCCATTGCACATTCCATTCTATTCCATTCCAAATTCCATTCCCTTCCATTTAAAATTTCATTCCATTCCATTCCATTCTATTCCATTCCATTCCATTCCACATTCCATTCCACATTCCATTCCATTCCATTCCATTCCACATTTCATTCCACATTCCATTCCTTTCCATACCGCATTCCATTGCACGTTCCATTTCACGTTCCATTCCACGTTAAATTGCACGATCAATTCCACGTTCCATTCCATTCCATTCAAAATTCCATTCCATTCCATTCCATTCCATTCCACATTACATTCCACGTTCCTTTCCTTTCCATTCCACTTTCCATTCCATTCCATTCCGCATTGAATATCAGTCCATTCCACATTCCATTCCACATTCCATTCCATTCCATTCTATTCCATATTGTATTCCATTTCATTCCGCTTTCAATTCCATCACTTTCCACATTCCGTTCCATTCCATTCCAATTTCCATTCAATTCCCTTTCACGTTCCATTCCATTCCATTCCACATTCCATTCCATTCCATTCCACGTTCCATTCCACATTCCATTCCATTCCATTCCACATTCAATTCCATTCTATTCCACATTCCATTCCATTCCATTCCATTCCTTTCCATATTCCATTACGTTGCATTCTATTCCACTTTCCATTCCATTGCCTTGCAACCCACATTCCATTCCGTTCCTTTCAATTCCACGTTTCATTCCACATTCCATTCCACATTCCATTCCATTCCATTGCATTCCACTTTCCATTCCATTCCATTCCATTCCATTCCACATTCCATTCCCCGTTCCATTCCATGTTCCTTTCCATTTTCCATTCCACTTTCCATTCTATTCCATTCCACATTCCTTTCCACGTTCCACTCCTTTCCATTCCGCATTGCCTTCCACATTCCATTCCATTCCATTCCACATTTCATTCAACGTTCTATTCCATTCCATTCCACATTCCATTCCACATTCCATTCCATTCCATTTCATATACCATTCCACATTCCATTCCATTCAATTCCACTTTCAATTCCACGTTTCATTCCATTCCATTCCTCATTCCATTCCATTCCATTTCAAATTCCTTTCGATTCCATTCTACATTCCACTCTACATTCCATTGCATTCCATGCCACATTCCATTCCATTCCTTTCCACGTTCCATTCCACAATCCATTCCACTCCATTCCATTCCAGGTTACAGTCAGTATTCCATTCCATTCCATTCCAGAGTGCATTCCAAATTCATTTCCATTCCATTACACATTCCATTGTGTTCTATTCCACATTCCATTCCATTCCATTCCCCATTCCATTCCACATTCCATTCCATTCCATTCCATTGCACATTCCATTCCACATTCCATTCCATTCCGTTCCATTCCACTTTCCATTCCACATTCCATTACATTCCATTTCACACACCATTCCAAATTCCACTCCATTGCACATTCCATTCCATTATATTCCACATTCCATTCCATTCCACATTGCATTCCATTCCTTTCCACCTTCCATTCCACGTTCCATTGCACGTTCCATTCCACGTTTCATTCCACGTTCCATTCCATTCCACTCCACAATACATTTCACGATTCATTTGACGTTCCGTTCCACGTTCCATTCCCCATTTCATTCCATTACATTTCATGTCCCATTCCACATTCCATTCCTTTCCATTCCACATTCCATTCCATTCCATTCCACGATCCATTCCACGTTCCATTCCATTGCATTCCACATTCCATTGCACATTCCATTCCATTCCATTTCATTCCACATTCCATTCCACATTCCATTGCATTCCATTCCTTTCGGTTTCATTCCATTCCACATTCCATTCCATTCAATTCCATTGCATTCCACATTCCATTCCATTCCATTGCATTCCACATTCCATTCCATTCCATTCCATTCCATTCCATTCCATTCCATTCCACATTCCATTCCATTCCATTCCATTCCACATTCCATTCCATTGCATTCCGCATTCTATTCCATCCATTCCACATTCTATTTCACATTCTTTCCATTCCATTATACGTTCCATTCCACATTCATTTCCATTCCATTCCACATTCCATTCCATTCCAATCCATTCAAGTGCACATTCCATTCCATTCCGTTCCATTACACGTTCAATTCCATTAAGTTACACATTCCATTCCACATTCATTCCATTGCATTCCACTTTCCATTCCACATTCCATTCCACATTCCATCACATTCCATTCCACATTATATTCCATTCCATTCCACATTCCATTCCCTTCCTTTTCTTTCCATTTCATTCCATTCCATTTCATACTCCATTCCACATTACCTTCCATTCCACTCCACCTTCCATTCCGCATTCCATTACATTCCTTTCCACATTCCATTCCATTCCATTTCAAATTCTATTCCATTCCATTCCACATTCCAATCCATTCGATTCCACATACCATTCCATTCCATTCCATTCCACATTCCGTTCCATTCCATTAAACATTCTATTCCACATTCCATTCCATTCCACATTCCATTCATCAGTCCATTCTATTCCACATTGTATACCATATTCCTTTCCATTCCAATCCCTATTCCACTCCATTCCATTACATAGTCTTTTCCACTTTCCATTCCATTCCATTCCATTCCACATTCCATTCCACAATCCTCTCCATTACATTTCACGTTATATTCCATTCCATTCAATTGCATTCCATTCCCTTCAATTCCACTTTCCATTCCTCATTCCATTCCATATTCCATTCCATATTTCTTTCCATTCCATGGAACATTCCAATCCACTTTCCATTCACTTTCATTCCACTCCACATTCCTTTCCATCCTTTCCTTCATTCTACTTTCCAATCCATTCAATTCCTTTCCTCCTTTCTAACTTTCAATCCATTCCATTTCACATTCAATTACATTCCATTCCACATTCCATTCCATTCTATTCCACATTCCATTTCGCATTCCATTCAATTCCATTTTACGTTACATTCCACTCCATTACATTTCGTATTCAATTTCATTCCATTCCAAATTCCATTCCACATTCCATTTCATTCCATTCCACATTCCATTCCATTCCATTCCGCATTCCATTCCATTGCATACCATTCCATTCCACATTCCAATGCATTCCTTTCCACATTCCATTCCATTGCATTCCACATTTCATTTTACATTGCATTCCATTATATCCCACATTCCATTCCACATTCCATTCCATTCGATTCCACATTCCATTCCACATTCCATCCCATTCCATTCCATTCCACATTCCATTCCATTCCATTCTAATCCATTCTATTCCATTCCATTCCAATTCACATTCCATTCCATTCCATTCATTCCATTCCACATTCCAGTCCATTCGATTCCAATACAAATTACATTCCATTCCATTCCACATTCCATTCCACATTCCATTCCATTACAACCTACCTTCCATTCCATTCCATTCCATATTCCATTCCACATTCCCTTCCATTCCACTCCACCTTCCATTCCTTTCTATTCCATTCCATTCCACATTCCATTCCACATTCCCTTCCCTTAAACCCCACATTCCTTTCCTTTCCATTCCATTCCACTCCAATTTCCTTTCCATTGCATTCCATTCTGCAATCGCTTCCACTCCTCTCCACTTTCCATTTGATTCCATTCCACTTTCCATTCCACATTCCTTTCAATTCCATTCCTAAATCCATTCCATTCAGTTGCAACTTCCATTGAATTCCATTTTACATTTCATTCCATTCTATTTCACCTTCCATTCCATTCCATTCTAGTCTTTTCCACATTCCATTCCATTCCATTCCACATTCCATTCCACTACATTCCTCATGCACTTCCATTTCATTCCATTCCACATTGTATTCCATTCCATTCCATTCCGTTCCTCATTGCATTCCATTCCATTCCATTCCGTTCCTCATTGCATTCCATTCCATTCCATTCCATTCCACATTCCATTCCATTCGATTCCATTCCACCTTCCCTTCCATTCCAATCCACATTGAATTTCATTCCATTCCATGTTCCATTCCACGTTCCGTTCAACTTTCTATTCCACGTTCCACTACACGTTATATTCCATTCCATTCCACGTTCCATACCACATTCCATTCCACGTACCTTTCCACTTTTCATTCCTCGTTCCATTCCACATTGCATTCCACAATCCATTCCATTGCATTCCACATTCCATTCCACTTTCCTTTCCACGTTCCTTTCCACGTTCCCTTCGACGTTCCATTCCACGTTGCTTTCCATTCCATTCCACATTCCATTCCACATTGCATTCCTTTGTATTCCACATTCCATTCCACATTCCATTCCGTTCCATTCCACATTCCATTCCACATTGCCTTCCAGATTCTATTCCACGTTCCATTCCAGATTTCATTCCATATCCCATTCCATTACATTCCACATTCCGTTCCATTGCATTCCAAATTCCTTTCCAAATTGCATTCCATTCCATTCCACATTCCATTCTACTTTCCATTCCAAGTTCCATTATTTTTCATTCCACGTTCCATTCCACATTCCATTCCATTCCATTCCAATTTCCATTCCACGTTCAATTGCACATTCCTTTCCACATTTCATTCCGTTTCATTACTCATTCCTTTCAACGTTCCATTCCATTCCTTTCCACATTCCATTCCATTACACTCCACATTTCATTCCACCTTTCCTTGCATTCAATTCCACATTCTATTGCTAGTTCCATTCCATTCAATTCCACGTTCAAGTCCACGTTTCATTCAAAATTCTATTCCACAATCCATTCCGTTCCATTCCACAATCAATTCCACATTCCATTCCACATTTTAATCCATTGTATTCCACATTCCATTGCACATTGGATTCCATTCCATTTCACCTTCAATTCTCTTTCCATTGAATTACGTTGCACATTCCATTCCGCATTCCATTTCATTCCATTCCACATTTCATACCACATTTCTTTCAACTGCATTCCACATTCCATTCCACATTCCATTCCATGTTGCATTCCACGCTCCATTCCATGTTCCATTGCATTCTATTCCATGTTCCATTCCATTCCATTCTACGTTTCATTTCTTTCCGTTCCGCATTCCATTCCACATTCCATTTCACAATTCTTTCCACATTCTATTTCACTTTCCATTACATTCCATTCCATTCCATACCACATTCCATTCCATTCCCTTGCGCATTCCTTTCCACATGCCTTTCCTCATTCCATTCCTTTCCATTCTATTCCAGATTCCATTCCTGTCCATTCCATTGCAAAATCCATTCCACATTCCACTCCAGGATCCTTTCTACTGCAATCCACATTCCAAGCCATTTCATTCCTCATTCCATTAAATTAAATTCCACATTCCATTCCATTCCATTCCATTCCACATTCCATTCCATTCCATTCCATTCAATTCCACATTCCATTCCATTGCATTCCGAATTCCATTCCATTCCATTCCATTCCACATTCCACTCCATTCAATTCCATTCCACATTAATTTCCATTACATTTCACATTCCATTCCGTTGCAATCCACATTCCATTCCACGTTCCATTCCATGTTGCTTTACATGTTCCATTCCACATCCCATTTCACATTCAATTCCTTTCCATTCCACATTCCATTTCTTTGCATTCCACATTCCATTCCATTCTATTCTACATTCCATTCCACGTTCCATTCCATTATTTTCCACGTTCCATTCCACGTTCCATTCCAAATTCCATTTCACTTTCCAATGTATTCCATTCCACATTCCATTCCATTCAATTTCACTTTCCATTCCATATTCCATTCCACATTCCATTCCACATTCCATTTCACGTTCCATTCCACTATCCATTCCACATTCAATTCCGGGATACATTGCAGGTTGCATTCCACATTCTATTCCATTCCATTCCATTACATTCCACATTCCCTTCCACATTCCTTTCCATGTTCCATTCTTCGTTCCCTTCCACATTCCACTCCATTCCATTACACGTTCAATTCTATGTTCCATTCCATTCCATTCAGTTTTCCATTCCGTATTCCATTAGACATCCCATTCCACATTCCATTCCATGTTCCATTCCACGTTCCATTCCATGTTCCATTCCACCTTCCATTCCATTCCATTCCACTTTCCATTCCACATTCCATTCCACATTACCTTCCGTTCCATTCCACATACCATTCCACATTCCATTCCTCATTCCATTCCACATTCCATTCCATTCCATTCCACTTTCCACTCCACATTCATTTCCATTATCCATTCCACATTCCATTGCATTCCATTCCACATTCCATTCTCATTCCTTTGCATTTCCTTCCACATTGCATTGCACATTCGATTGCATTCCAATTCACAATCCATTCCAGATTCTATTCCATTCCACATTCCATTGCGCATTCCATTCCACATTATATTCCATTCCTTTGGAAATTCCATTCCATTTCACATTCCATTCCACTTTACATTAAATTCTTTTCCACATTCCATTCCACTTTCCAGTCCATTCCATTACACATTCCATTCCATTGATTTCAATTCCATTCCACTTCACATTCCACATTCCATTCCATTCCATTCCATCTTCAATTGCATGTTCCATTCCACATTCTATTCCATTCCACTCCACGTTCCAATTCACACTCAATTCCACATTCCATTCCACATTCCATTCCGTTCCATGGCACATTCCATTCCACATTCCATGCCACATTCAATTCCAGATTCCTTTCCACGTTCCATTGCAGGTTCCATTCCACATTCCATTCCATTCCATTCCACTTTCCATGACATTCCATTCCATATTCCTTTCCATTCAATTGCTTATTTCTTTCCATCCCATTGCATTCCATTTTCCATTCCATTCCATTCCCCATTCTATTCCACATTCCATTCCACATTCCTTTCCACCTTCCATTCCTCATTCCATTCCATTCCATTCCACATTCCATTCCACATTCCATTTCCTGTTCCATTCAATTCCACATTCCATTGCATTCCTTTCCACATAACGTTCCATTCAGTTTCACATTCAATTCCTCTTCATTGCATTCCACATTCCAATCCATTCCATTCCGCATACAGTTCCATTGCATTCCATTTTATTCCAGATTCTATTCCATTGCATTGTCTTCGACATTCCATTCCATTCCATTCTATTCCACATTCCATTCCATATCATTTCACATTCCGTTCAATTACATTCCAGATTCCATTCCACATTCCTTTCCAGACTCTATTCCACATTCCATTCCATATCATTTCACATTCCGTTGAATTACATTCCAGATTCCATTCCACATTCCTTTCCAGATTCTATTCCACGTCCCATTCCCTTCCATTCCACATTCCATTCCATTCCATTCCAAGTTCCATTCCATTCCATTCCACTTTCCATTCCATACTCCCTTCCACATTGAATTCCAAGTTCCATTCCTCGTTCCATTCCATGTTACATTGCGCGTTCTATTCCCTACCATTCCAAGTTCCATGGCACATTCAATTCCATTAAATTCCGCGACCCATTCCACATTGCATTCCGCATTAAATTCCATTCCATTACATTCTATTCCACTTTACATTCCACATTCCATTCCATCTTCCATTCCACTTTCCATTAAATTCCATTCTACATTCCATGACACATTTCACTCCATTCCATTCCAAATTCCATTCGACATTCCATTTCATATTCCATTCCACGTTTTATTCCACATTGCAATTCACATCCCATTCCACTTTCCATTCCATTCCATTCCATATTCCATTGCATATTACAATCCATTCCATTCCACATTCCATTCCATAGAATATGATGTTCCATTCCACGTTCCATTGCACATTCCATTTCATTCAATTCCATATTCCATTGCAAATTCCATTCCATTCCATTCAACATTCCATTCCATTCCATTCCGCATTCCATTCCATTCCTTTCCACATTCCAATCATTTCCACATTCCATTACCTGTTCCATTCCACATTCCATTCAATTACATTTTAAGTTCCATTCCACATTCCATTCCACATTCCGTTCCACTTTCCATTCCGTTTCTTTCCACATTTCATTCCACACTCAACTCCACATTTCGTTCCACATTACATTCCGTTCCACTCCACGTTTCATTACACTTTCCATTCTACATTTCATTGCACATTGCATTCCATTCCATTCCACATTCCATTCCACATTACCTTCCACATTCCATTCCAGGTTCCATTCCATTGCACATTCCATTCCATTGCATTCCACATTCCATTCCATTCCATTCCACATTCTATTCCAAGTTTCATTCCATTCCATTTCACATTCCATTCCGTTACGTTCCACATTCCTTTCCACATTCCATTAAACATTCCATTCCACATTCCGTTCCATAATCCATTCCACATTCCATTGCATTCCATTCCTCATTCCATTCCATTCCATTCCACATACCATTCCAATTAATTTCACATTCCATTCTGTTCCATTCCACATTCTTTTACACATTCCATTCCACATTTCATTGCACATTCCGTTCCACATTCCATTCCAAATTCCATTCCACATTCCATTTCACATTCCATTCTGTTCCATTTCACATTCCATTACACAACCCATTCTACGTTCCATTCCATTCCATTCCACATTCCATTGCATTCCATTCCACATTCCTTTCCACTTTCCATTCCCTTACATTCCACATTCCATTCCATTCCATTCCATGTTCACTTTCACATTTGTTTCCATGTTACATTCCACATTCAATTCCATTCCATTCCACATTCCATTCCACATTCCATTCCACATTCCATTCCATTCAACATTCCATTCCATTCCATTCCACATTCCTTTCCACATTCCACTAATCATTACATTCAGTGTTCCATTCCACGTTCCATTCCATTCCATTTCACTTTCCATTCCACATTCCTTTCCATTCCATTCCATTTTCTATTGCATTTTCCATTCCCCATTCGTTTCCACGTTACATTCCTTTCCATTCCACATTCCATTCCATATTCCATTCCTCAATCCATTACTCATTCCATTCGACATTGCATTCCACATTCCATTCCACATTCCAATCCACATTCCATTTCACAGTTCACTCCCTTCCATTTCGCATTCCATTCCACATTCCATTCCATTGAATTTCACATTCCATTCCACATTGCATGCCACATTCCCTTCCATTCCATTCCACATTCCATTCAACATTGCATTCCACTTTCCATTCCATTCCATCCCACATCCCATTCCACATTCCATTCCACTCCCTTACGCATTTCATTCCATGTTCCATTCCACGTTCCATTCCACGTTCCATTCCATATTCCATTCCATTCCCTTCCACATTCCATACCATTCCATTCCATTCTATTCCACAATCCATTCCATTCCATTCCACATTCCAACCACATTCCATTCCTTTCCATTAATCTTTCCATTCCACCTTCCATTCCTTTCCACATTCCATTCCACATTTCGTTCCACATTCCATTCCACGTTCCATCCGATGTTCCATTCCACCTTCCATTCCATTCCATTCCACTTTCCAATTCATTCCATTCCACTTTCCATTCCAGATTCCATTCCACTTTCCATTTCACATTCCATTCCACATTCCTTTTCACTTTCCAATCCATTCCATTCCATTCCATTACACATTCCATTCCATTCCAATCCTCATTCCTTTCCATTCCATTCCACGATGCATTCCTTTTCTCATTCCATTCCATTCCATTCCAAATTCCATTCCATTCCATTCAACATTCCCTTCCATTCTATTCCACATTCCATTCCATATTCCATTCCACATTCCATTCCATATTCCATTCCACATTCCATTCCATTCCATTCAATTCAACCCTTTATTACATTCCATTACTCATTCCCTTCCATAGCATTCCACATTCCATTCCACTTTCCATTCCACATTCCATTCCACTTTCCATTTCACATTCCATTCTATTCCATTCCACATTCAATTCCATTCCATTCCACATTCCATTGCATTCAATTTCACATTCCATTCCATTCCATTCCATTCCACATTCCTTTCCATTCCATTCGGCTTTCCATTCCACTCCATTCCAGTCTATTCCACCTTCCATTCCATTCCATTATATTCCACATTCCATTCTTTTCCATTCCACATTCCATTCCATTCAATTTCACATTCCATTCCATTACATTGAATTCCACATTCCATTCCATTCCATTCCGAATTCCATTCCACTCCATTCCATTCTATTCCCCATTCCATTCCATTCCATTATATTCCTCCTTCCATTGCATTCCATTCCACCTTCCGTTCCACATTCCGTTCCAGATTCCATTCCACATTCCGGTCCTTTACATTCCACATTCCATTCCACAATCCATTCCTTTCCATTCAACATTCCATTCCATTCCAATGCATTCTTGTCCTCATTCCATTCCATTCCATTGCTTTCCACGTTACGTTCTGTTCCATTGCATTCCTGTCTGCATTCCACTTTATTCCATTCCATTCCGCATAGCATTCCTTTCTATTCCCCATTTCATTCCATTCCAATCCACATTCAGTTCCACTCCATTCCGTGTTCCATTCTACTTTCCATTCCACGTTCTATTCCATGATCCATTCCAAGTTCCTTTCCACGTTCCATTCCACTATTCATTCCATGTTCCCTTCCACATTCCATCCCATTTCATTCCACATACAATTCCAGATATCATTTCAACCCATTCCACATTCCATTCCATTCCATTCCACATTTAATTCCATTCCATTCCCGTCAAAATTCCATTCCACATTCCATTCCATTCCACATTCCATTCCAAAATCCGCTCCATTACATCACACATTCCATTACACATTCCATTCCATTCCATTCTACATTTCATTCCACATTCCATTTCATTCCATTACATTCCTCATTCGATTCCATTCCATTCCACATTCTATTCCATTCCACCTTCCATTCTATTCCATTCAATTCTACCTTACTTTCCATTCCATTCCACATTCCTTTCCATTCCATTCCATTCCATTCCATACCATTCCGGATTCTATTACATTCCGTTCCATTCCATTCCATTCCACATTCCATTCCATTCCAATCCACATTCCATTCCATTCCTTTGCATTCCACAGTCCATTGCACATTCCATTACATTGCATTGAACTTTCTATTCCACATTCCATTCCATTCCATTCCAAATTCCATTACATGTTACATTCCATTCTATTTCACATTTCATTCCACTTTCCATTTCACACTCCATTCAACATTCCATCCCATTCCTTTCGACATTCCGTTCCACAATCCATTCTAACCCATTCCACATTTCATTCCTTTCAATTCCATTCCATTCCACATTACATTCCTTTCAATTCCATTCCACTTTTCATTTCACAGTCGATTTCACTGCATTCCACATTCCATTCCATTCCACTCCAGTCCACAATCCATTCCATTCCATTCGATTCTACGTTCTATTCCATTCTATTACACATTTCATTGCATTCCACTTTCAATGCCATTCCATTCCACGTTCAACTCCATTCCATTCCATTCCACGTCCCATTCCACTTTCCACACCATGTTCCATTCAATTCCATTCCACATTCCTTTCCCCATTCCATTCCACGTTCCATTCCATTCAATTCCACATTTCATTCCATTCCATTCCACATTCCTTTCCATTTTCCATTCCTTTCCATTACACATTCCATTACACATTCCATTCCATTTCATTCTACTTTCCATTCCACTTTACATTCCATTCCATTCCATTCCTCATTCTATTCCATTGCATTCCACATTCCATTCCATAATCCATTGCATTTCATTCCATTCCTCCTTGTATTCCATTCCATTTAACATTCCATTCCACTTTCCATTCCATTCCATATTCCGTTCCATTCCATTGAAGTCCACATTCCATTCCATTATATTCCGGTCCACGTTCAACTTCCACATTCCATTCCATTCCATTCTGCATTCAATTCCACATTCCATTCCATTCTATTCCACATTCCTTTCCACTTTCCATTCCAGTTTCCATTCCACATTCCATCTCATTCCATTCCACATTCCACTCCACATTCCATTCATTCCTATTGCACATTTCATTCCTTTCCATTCTATTCCATTCCACATTTCATTCCATTCAATTTTATTACACAATCCATTTCAAAATCGATTATATTCCATTCCACATTACATTCCTTTCCATTACAGTCCACATTCCATTCCATTCCACACTTGATTCCATTCCATTCTGTTCCATTCCATTCCACATTCCACTCCATTCATTTCCACAGTCCATTCCATTCCATTCCACATTCCATTCCATTCAATTCCACATTGCATTCAATTCCATTCAACATTCCAATCCTTTCCATTTCACATTCGATTCCTTTCCATTCCACATTCCACAATCCATTCAATTCCACATTCCATTCCACATTCCATTAAACAGTCCATCCCACTTTCCATTGAAAGTTGCATTCCACATTCCATTCCACGTTGCATTCCACATTAAATTACATTCAAGTCCACTTTCGATTACATTCCAATCCACATTCCATTACATTCCATTTCATTCCACTTCCATTCCATTCCATTCCACATTCCATTCCTTTCCATTCCATGTTCCATTCCATTCCACTTTTTATTCCATTCCATTCCACTTTTCATTTCACATTCCACTCCATTCCATTCCATTCCATTCTTTCCATTCCAAATTCCATTCCATTCCATTCCATTGTATATTCAATTCCATTCCATTCCATTTCATTCCACATTCCATTCCACATTCCATTGCATATCACCCCACATTACATTCCATTCCATTCAATTCCACATTCCACTCCATTCCATTCCACTTTCCATTCCATTCCATTCCACATTCCATTAAACACTCTATTCCGTTCCATTCAACATAATTTCCTTTCCATGCCACATTCCAGTCCATTCCCCTCCATATTCCATTCCATTGCATTCCATTCTATTTTCCTTTGCACATTCCACTCCATTCCTTTACACATTCCATTCCACATACCATTCCTTTCCATTACACATTGTCTTCCTTTCCATTCCACATTGTATTCCATTCCATTACACATCCCTTTCCATTTCATTCAACTTTCCATTCCAAATTCCATTCGATTCCAGTCCACATATCATTCCACATTCCTTTCCATTCGATTCCACATTCCATTTCATTCCATTCCGCATTCAATTCCATTCCACATTCCATTCCACATTCCATTCCATTCCATTCTCCATTCTCTTCCATTCCATTCCTCATTCCATTCCATTCCATTCCACATTCCATTCCATTCCATTCCACATTCCATTCCACATTCAATTATATTCCACTGCAGATTCCATTCCAAATTCCATTCTATACTCTATGTGAAATGGAATGGAATGGAAAGTGAAATGGAATGTGGAATGGAATGGAATGGAATGTGGTAGGGAATGGAATGCAATGCGGAACGTAACGGAATAGAATGGAATGCGGAACTGATTGGAATGCAATGTGGAATGGAATGCAATATAATGTGGAATGGAATGGAATTTAATGTGGAATTTAATGTGGAATGGAATGGAATCGAATGTCGAATGGAATGGAATTGAGAGTGGAATGGAAGTGCACTGTGGAACGGAATGTGGAATGGAATGTGGAGTGGAGATGAATGGACTGTGGAATGCAAAGTGGAATGGAATGGAATGGAAAGTGGAATGCAACGGAATTTGGAATGGAATGGAATTGGGAATTGAACGTGTAATGGAATGGAATGGATCACCAAATGCAATGAAATAGAACGTGGAATGGAAATTAATGGAATGTGGAATGGAATGGAATGGAATGCAGTGTGGAATGGAACAGAATGGAATGTAATGCAATGTGGAATGGAACGGAATGGAATGCGGAATGGAAAGTGGAATGGAATAGAATGCAACACGGAATTGAATAGATTGAAATGTGGAATGGAATGGAACACAGAAAGGAACGTGGAATGGCATGGAATGGAACGTGGAATGGAATGTTATGGAACGTGGAATGGAATGGAATTGAAGGTAGAATGGAATTGAATGGAAGGTGGAATTGAATGAAATTGAATGTGGAATTGAATGTGGAATGGAATGCAATAAATAGTGGAATGGAAAGTGGAATGGAACATGCATTTCAGTGTGGAATGTGGGGTGGAATGGAATGGATTGCAATGTGTAATGTAATGGAAGGGAATGTGGAATGGAATGTGGAAGAGAATGTGGAATGGAATGAAATGGAATGTGGAATGGAAGGGAATGGAATTTGGAATGGAAAGAAGAACGGAATGGCGTGGAATGTGGAATGGAATGTGGAATGGAATTGAATGGAATGTGGAATGGATAGGAATGTAACGTAGAATGGAATGGAGTGGAAAGTGGAATGGAATGGAATGAAATGGAATGTTATGGAATTTAAAGTGGAATGGAATGGAATGTGGAATGGAATGGAATGGAATGTGGAATGGAATTTGCAAGGGAATTCAATGCAGTGGAATGGAACGGAACGTGAAATGGAATGCAATGAAATGTGAAATGGCATGTGGAATTGAAGGGAATGTAACGGAATGCGGAATGGAAAGGAATGTAATGTGGAATGGAATGGCATGGAATATGGATTGGAATGGAATGTAATGTGGAATGGAATGGAATAGAATTGAATGTGGAATGCAATGTGGAATGTAATGGAGTGTGATTCAATGGAATGTGGAAAGTGATGGAATGGAATATGGAATGGAATGTAATGGAATGTGGAATTGAATGTGGAATGGAATGGAATGGAATGTAGAATGGAAAGAAATGGAATGTGGAATGGAATGTGGGATGTAATGTAATGGAATGTGGAAGGGAATAGAATGGAAGGTGGAATGGAAGGTGGAATGGAATGGAATGGAATTTGGAATGGAATGGAATGGAAGATGGAATGGAACGTGGGATGAAATGTAATGGAACGTGGAATGGGACGTGGAATGGAACATGGAATGGAAAGTGGAATGGAACGTGAAATGGAATGTGTAATGTGGACTGGATTGGAATGGAATATGGAATGGAATGTGGAATGGAATGTAACGTGGAACAGAATGGAACGTGGAATGGAAAGGACTGCAATGCGGAATGTAACTTGGAAGGAAATGGAATGGAATGGAATTTGGGAATGAATGGAATGGAATGTGGAATGGAATGGAATTGAATTTGCCATTCAATGGAATAGAAGGAGGAAAGGAATGTGGAATTGAATAGAGTGTAACGGAATGTGGAATGGTAAGCGAAATGGAACGTGGATTGGAAAGAGGAATGGAACGTGGAATGTAACGTGTGATGGAATGGAATGGAAAGTGGAATGAAATGGAATGGATTGTGGAATGGAATGGAAAGGAATGTGGAATGAAATGGAATGTAATGTGGAATGCAAAGCAATGGAATGGAATATGGCCTGGAAATGAATGGAATGGTATGAAATGTGGAATGTAATGGAATGGAAAGTGGAAAGGAATGTTGAATGGCATGGAAAGAAAGTGGAATGGAATGGAATGGAAAGTGGTATGGAATGTGGAATGGCATGGAAAGGAATGTGGAATGGAATAGAATGGAATGCGGAGTGGAATGGAATGGAAAGTGGAATGGAATGGAATCAAATGCGGAATGGAATGGAATGGAATATGGAATGGAATGTGGAATGGAAAGTTGAATGGAATGGAATGGAATGTGGCATGGAATGGAATGTGGAATGGAATGTGGAATGGAATGCAATGGAATGTGGAATGGAATGTAAAGGAATGTGGAACGGAATGGAATGTGATGTGGAATGGGGTGCAATGGAATTTGGATTGGATTGGAATGTGGAATGGAATGGAATGGAATGGAATGTGCAATGGAACGGAACGGAATGGAGTGTTGACAGGAATGAAATGGAATGGAAAGTGGAACAGAATGGAATGGAATGTGGAATGGAAAGTGGAATGGAATGGAAAGGAACATGGATTGCAATGGAATGGAAGGTGGAATGGAATGGAATGCACCATGGAATGTAATGGAAATGAATGGAATATGGAATGGAATGGAATGCACTGTGGAATGGAATGGAATGGAATAGATTGTGGAATGCAAAGCCATGGAAATTCGAATGGAATGCGGAATGGAACGAGGAATGGAACATGGAATGGACGTGGAATGGAATGTGGAATGGAATGGAGTGGGTTTTAGAATGGAATGGAAAGCAATGTTGAATGCAATGGAACGGAATTTGGAATGCAGTGCAATGAAATGGAATGTGGACAGGAATGGAGAGGAATGGAATGGAATGTGCAATGGAATGGAATGGTATGTGGAATGGAATGGAATGCTATGTGGAATGAAATGGAATGCAATGGAATATGCAATGGAATGGAATGGAATGGCATGTGGAAAGCAATGTGCAATGGAATGGAATGGTATGTGCAATGGAATGTGGAATGGAACGTGGATTGGAAAGGAATGGAATGGCATGTGGAAAGCAATGTGCAATGGAATGGAATGGTATGTGCAATGGAATGTGGAATGGAACGTGGATTGGAATGGAATGGAATGGAATGTTGAATAGAATGTGGAAAGGAAACTAGAATGCAAGGAGCAATGGAATGGAACAGAATGGAAAGGATTGGAATGTGGAACGGAATGGAATGGAATGTGGAATGTAATGGAATGGAATGTGCAATGGAATGGAATGGAATGTGTAATAGATTGGAATGGAATGTGGAATGGAATGGAATTTAACGGAATGTGCAATTAAATGTGGAATGGAATGGAATGTGTAACGGAATGTGTAATGCAATGGAATGAAATGGAATGGAATGCGTAATGGAATGTGTAAAGGAATGGAATGAAATGGAATGGAATGTGTAATGGAATGTGTAACGGAATGGAATGGAATGTGGAATGGAATGTGTAACGGAATGTGGAATGGAATGGGATGTGGAATGGCATGTAATGTAATGGATAGGAATGTGGAATGCAATGTGAAACGGAATGAGGAATGGAATGTAATGGAATGTAGTGTGAAATTAAAAGGAATGTAATGGAATGTAATGGAATATGGAATGGAATGGAATGGAATCGAATGAGAAATGGAATGGAATCGAATGTTGAATGGAACGGAATGAAATCGAAAGTGAAATGGAATGTAATGTAATGTGGAATGGAATGGAATGCAATGTGGAATGGAATGGAATCGAATGTTGAAAAGAATGGAATGCAATGGAATGGAAATTGGAATGGAATGGAATGGAACGTGGAATGCAATGGAATGGAATGTGGAATGAAATGGAATGGAATGGAATGGAAAGGGGAATGGAATGGAATGAGGAGTGTAATGGAAGGGAATGGAATGTGGGATTGAAGGGAAGGGAAATTGGGATGGAAGGGAATGGAATGTTGAATGGAGTGGAATGGAATGCGAACGGAATGGAATGTGGACTGGAATGGAATGGAATATGGAATGGAAGGTGGAATTGAATAGAATGGAATGTATTGGAATGGAGTGGAATGGAATGGAATGGAACGTGGAAGGGAATGGAATGGAATGTGGAATGGAATGGAATGGAACGGAATGGAATCGGATGTGTAATGGGATGTGAAGTGCACTAGAATGTGGAGTGGAATGGGAAATGAAATGCAATGGAATGTGTAATGGAATGTGGAATTGAAAGAAACGGAATGTGGAATGGAATGTGGAGTGGAATGGAATATGGAATGGAATTGGGAATGGAATGGAATGCAAGGAGCACTGGAATGAGGAATGGAACTTGGAATGGAATATAGAATGGAATTTGGAATGGAATGGAAAGAATGAGCACTGGAATGGGGAATGGAACTTGGAATGGAATATAGAATGGAATTTGGAATGGAATGGAAAGAATGAGCACTGGAATGTGGAATGGAACTTGGAATGTGGATTGGAATGGAATGGAAGGAGAAATGGATGGGAATGGAATGTGGAATGAATGGAATGCAATATGGAATGGAATGGAATGATAAATGGAATGGAATGGAGTGTGGAATGGAATGGAATGGAACGTGGAAGGGAATGTGGAATGGAATGGAATGTGGAATGGAATGTCGAATGGAATGGAACGGAATGTGGAATGGAAAGGAACATAATGTGGAAAGGAAAGTGGAATGGAATGGAATGGAATATGGAAAGGAATGTGGAATGGAAGATGGAATGGAAAGGAAACGAGTGGAATGTGGAATGGAATGCAATGGAATATGGAATGGAATGTGGACTGGAATGTGAAATGGAATGTGAAGTAATGGAATGGAATGTGGAGTGGAATGGAGTGGAATGTGGAATGGAATGGAATGGAATGTGGAATGGAATGGAATGGAAAGTGGAATGGAATGTAATGGAAAGTGCATTGGAATGGAAACAAAAGTAGAATGCAATGCAATGGAAAGTGGAATGCAGTGGAATGGAACGTGGTATGGGATGGAATGGAATGGAATGCGGAATGGAATGAAATGGAAAGGAATGGAAAGTGGAATGGAATGTGGACTGGAAAGGAATGGAATGTGGAATGGAATGGAATGTGCATTGGAATGTGGACTGGAAAGGAATGGATTTTGTAATGGAATGGATTAGAATGGAATGGAATCTGGAATGGAATGTGGAATGGAATGTGGAATGGAAAGTAGAATTGAAAGGAATGGATTGTGGATTGAAATGGAATTGAATATGGAACAGTATCAGGACTGGAAAGGAAAGGAATGTGGAACAGTATGGAATGTGTTGTGGAATGGAATGGAATGTGGAATGGAAAATGGAATGAAATGGAATGGAATGGGGCATGGAATGAAGAATGGAATGTGGATTGGGAAGGAATGGAATGTGGATTGGGGTGGAATGGAATGTGGAATGGAATGTGGAATGAAATGTGGAATGAAATAAAATGGATTGTGGAATGGAATGAAATGAAATGTGGAATGGAATGGGGAGTGGAAAGGAATGGAATTTAGAATGCAGTGGAATGGAATGTGGATTGTATTGGAATGAAATGTGGAATGGAATGTCGAATGGAAAGGAATGTAATGCAATGTGGAGTGGAATGGAATGGAATGGAATGCGGAATGTATAGGAATAGAATGTGGAATGGAATGTGGAATGGAATAGAACGGAATGTGGAATGGAATGTGCAATGGAGTGTGGAATTGAAAGTGGAATTGAACAGAGTGGAATGTGGAACGGAATGTGGAAATGAATGTGGAATGGAATGGAATGGATTGTGGAATGGAATGGCATGGAATGGTATGGAATATGGAATGGAATGGAACGGAATGTGGATTGGAACATGGAAAGGAACGTGGAATGGAAAGTGGAATGGAACGTGAAATGGAAGGTGGAATGGAATGGAATGGAATGTGGAATGGAATGTGGAATGGAAAGGAATGGAACAAGTAATGGAATGTAGGATGGAATGGAATGTAATGTGCAATGGAAAGTGGAATGCAAATGAATGGAATGTGGAATGGAATGCAATGGAATATGGAATAGAATGGAATGGAATGGAATGTTGAAAAGAATGAAATAGAATGGAATGGAATGCGGAATGGAATGGAATGTGGAATGCAATTTATTGTAGTGGAATGTGAAATTGAATGGAATGGAATGTGGAATGGAATGGAATGGAATGTGGAATGGAATGTGTAATGGAACGTGGAATATAATGTGGTATGGAATGTGGAACGGAATGTGGAATGTAATTGAATGGAATGTGGAATGGAATGCAATGGAATGCGGAATAGAATGGAATGGAATGATATGTGGAATAGAATATAATGGAATTGAATGGAAATTGGAATGGAATGGAATGGAAGGTGGAATGAAATGTAGTGTAGTGGAATGTGAAATTCAATGGAATGGAATGTGGAATTAAATTGAATTGAATGTGGAAAGGAATGCAATGGAATTTGGAATGGAACGTGAAATGGAATGGAATTGAGTGTGGAATTCAACATGGAATGGAATGGAATGGGACTTAGGATGGAACGTGGAATGTAACGTGGAATGGAATGGAATAGAATGTGTGATGTAATGTGGAAAGGAATGGAATGCAAAGTGGAATGGAATGTGGAATGGAATGGAATGGAATGGGGAATGGAATGGCATGCAATCTGAAATGGAAGGTGGAATGCAATGTGAAACTGAATGTGGAATGGAATGGGAATTGGAATGGAATGGGAAATGGAATGAAATGGAACGTGGAATGGAATGAGAAATGGAAAGTGGAATGGAATGTGAAATGGAATGGAATGGAACATGGAAGGGAATGCTATGTAACGAGGAATGGAAAGTGGAATTGAACGTGGACACGAACGTGCAATGTAAAGCGGAATGGAATGGAATGGAATGCAATGTGGAATGTAATGGAATGGAATGTGGAATGGAATGTGTAACGGATTGAGGAAAGGGATGTGGAATGGAAAGTGGAAAGGAATGTGGAATGGAACGGAATGCAAGGTGAAATGGAGTGGAATGGAATGTGGAATGGAATGTGGAATGAATGGAATGGAATGTGGAATGGAATGGAATGGCATGTGGAATGGAATGACAAACGGAATGTGGAATATAATGTGGAATGGAAAGTGGAAAGAAATGTAGAATAGAACGGAATGCAATGTGCAATGGAATGGAATGAAATATAATAGAAAGTGAAACGTAATGTGGAATAGAATGTGAAACGGAAGGTACAATGGAATGTGGAATGTAAAGTGGATTGAAATGAAATGGAACGTGGAATGGAATGGAATGTGTAGTGGATTAGAATGGAATGGAAAGTGGAATAGAACCTGGAATGGAAGGTGGAATGGAACATGGAATGGAAAGTGGAATGGAAAGGAATGTGGAATGGAATGTGGATTGGAATGTAATGGAATGTGGAATGGAATGAGGAATGCAAAGGAATGGAATGTGGTTAGAATGTGGAATGGAATGTGTAATGGAAAGGAATGGAATGTGTAATGGAAAGGAATGGAATGTAGAATGGAATGTGGAATGGAATGTGGAATGCAACGAGCAGTGCAACGTGGAATGGAATGGAATGGAACTTGGAATGGAATGTGGAATTCAATGGAATGGAATGCGGAATGGAATGTGTAATGGAAGGTGGAATGGAATAGAATGAAATGTGGAATTGAATGTGGAGTGGAATTGAATGGAATGTGGAATGGAATGCAATGCAATGTGTAATGAAATGTTGAGTGGAATGTAGAATGGAATGTGGAATGGAATGGAATGGTATTTGGAATGTAATGTGGAATGTAATGTGGAATGGAAAGGAATGCACGGTCGAATGTAATGCGGAATGGAATGTGGAATGCAAAGTGGAATGCAATGGAATGGAATGTGGAAAGGAATGGAATGTTATACAATATGGAATGGAATGGAGTGGAATGCCGAATGGTACCTGGAAAGTAACGTGTAATGGAACGTGGAAAGGAAAGTGGAAAGTAATGGAATGGAACATTAAATGGAATGTGGAATGGAATGGAATGGAAAGTGCAATGGAATGTGCGATGGAATGGAATGGAATGTGGAATGGAAAGTGGAATCGATGGGAACGGAATGTGGAATGCCATGGAATGGAATGTGAAAAGGAATGTGGAATGGAATGTGGAACGGAATGTGGAATGGAACGTGGAATGGAACGTCGCATGGAATGGAATGGAAAGTGTAATAGAAAGTGGAATGCAATGGAATGGAACGTGCAATGGAATGTGGAATGGAATGTGGAATATAATGGTAAGGAATGTGGAATGAAATGGAATAGAAGGTGGAATGGAATGGAATGGAATATCGAGTGTAACATGAAATGGAACGTCGAATGGAATGGAATCGAACGTATTTTGGAACGTGGAATGGAATGGAATGGAACATGGAATTGAAAGTGGAATGGAACGTGGAAAGGATTGTGGAATGAAATGTGGAACGTAATGGAATGAAATGTGGAATGGAATGTGGAATGGAATGGAATGGAAAGTTGAACGGAATGTGGAATGGAATGGAATGCAATGTGGAATGGAATTTTGAATGGAAGGTGGAATGGAATGTGGAATGGAATGTGGAATGGAGTGCGGAATGGAATGTGGAATGGAACAGAATGGAATGTGGAATGGATTGTGGAATGGAAAGGAATTAAATGTGGAATGGAATGTGGAATGGAATATGCAATGGAATGGAATGGATTGTGGAATGGTATGGAATGGAATGTTAACCAATGTGGCATGAATTGTGGATAAGAACGGAATGGAATGGTAAGGAATATGCAATGGAATGGATGGGAATGTGGAATTGAATGTGGAAAGGAACGGGGAATGGAACATGGAATGGAACGTGGAATGGAAGGCGGAATTGAATGGAACTAAAATTGGAATGGAATGTGGAATGGAATGGAATGGAAAGTGTAATGGAATGTGGGATGGAATGCAATGAAATGTGAATTGGAATCTGGAATGGAAAGCGGAATAGAATGTGGAATGGTAAGTGGAATGGAATGGGGAATGTAACTGAATGGAATGTGGAATGGAATGTAATGGAAAGTGGAATAGAATGGAATGGAATGTGGAATAGAATGGAATGGAATGGAATGTGGAATCGAATGGAATGGTATGGAATGTGGAATAGAAGGGAATCAAATGGAATGGAATGTGGAATGGAATGGAATGTGGAATGGAATGGAATGGAATGTGGAATGCAATGTAAAGGAATGGAATGTGAAATTGACTGGAATGGAATATTAATTTGAATGAAAAGGAATGTGGAATAGAAATGAATGGGGAAAGGAATGAAATGGAATGTGGAATGGAATGGAATGAAACTTGGAATGGAATGTGGAATGGAATATGCAAAGGAATGGAATGGAATGTGGAATGGAATGGAATGGAATTTGCAATGTGATGTAACGGAATGTGGAATGCAATGGAATGGAATGTGGAACGGAATGGAATGGAATGTGTATCGGAATGGAACGTGGAATGGAATGGTGTGCAATGTGGATTGGAATGGAATGGAATATGTAATGGAATGGAAAGCAATGCAATGGAAAGTGAAATGGAATGTTTAATGGAATGTGAAATGGAAGGTAGAACTGAAAGTGGAATGGAAGGCCGAATTAAATGAAATGGAACGTGGAATGGAAGGGAATGGATCGTGCAATGGAATGGAATGGAACTAGGAATGGAATGTGGAATGGAACGTGGAAAGAAAAGAGGAATGGAATGTGGAATAGAATGGAGTATAATGTGGCATGGAATGTGGAATGGAATGGAATGGAATTTGGAATGGAATGAGGAATGGAATGGAATGGAATGTCATTGGATTGTGGAATAGAAAGTGGAATGGATTGTGGAATGAAATGTAGAATGAAATGTGTATTGGAACGGAATGTAATGTAGAAAGGAATGTGGAATAGAATGTGGAATGGTACGTGGAATACAATATGCAATGGAATTTAATGGAATATGGAATGCAATGTGTAATGGAAAGGAATGGAATGTGGAATGGAATGTGCAATGGAATGTGCAATGGAATGTGGAATGGAATGGAATCAAATGTCGAATGGAATGTGGAGTGGAAAGGAATGGAGTGCGGAATGGAATGCAATGGCATGTAAAATGGAAGGTTGAGTGCAATGTGGAATTGCATGTGGATTGGAATGGAATGCAATGGGGAATGGAATCTGGAATGTAATGTGGAATGCAAAGGAATGCACTGTCGAATGTAATGAGGAATGGAATGTGGAATGGAAAGTGGAAAGGAATGGAATGGAAAGTGGAATGTAATGGAATGCAACGTGGAGTGGAATGTGGAATGCATCGTGGAAGGGAACTTGGAATGGAATGAAATGTGGAATGGAATGGAATGGAAAGTGGAATGGACTGGGAGACGGAATGTGGAATGGAATGCTGAATGGATTGTGGAATGGAATGGATCGGTATAGAATATGGAATGGAATGGAATGGAATGTGCAATGGAACGTGCAAAGGAACATGGAATGGAAAGTGGAATGTAATGGAATGGAACGTGGAATGAAATGTGAAATGGAATGGAATGCAACGTGCAATGGAATGTGGGATGGAATGGAATGGAATGTGGAATGGAATGTGGAATGGAATGTGGAATTGAATGTGTAATGGAATTTTGAATGGAATGGAATGGAATGTGGAATGGAATGTGAAATGGAATGTTGAATGGAAAGTGGAATGGAATGGAATGGAATGCGGAATGGAATGGAAAGGAATATGAATTGGAATGTAGAATGGAATGTGGAATGGAATGTTGAAAAGAACGTAGAACCAAATGTCGAATGGAATGTGGAATGGAATGTTGAAAAGAACGTAGAACCAAATGTCGAATGGAATGGAATGGAGAGTCTAATGGAATGTGGAAATGAATGAAATGGAATGTGCAATGGTATTTTTAATGGAATGTGGAATGCAATGGAATGGAATTTGGAATGTAATGTAGAATGTAATGGAATGGGAAATGAAATAGTACGTGGAATGGAACGTCGAATGGAATGGCACGGAACGTGTAATGGAATGAGCAATGGAATGGAATGGAATTTGGAATGGAATGTGGAATTGAATGTGGAATGTAATGGAATGCAATGTGGAATGTGGAATTGAACGTGGAATGGAATGGAATGAAATGTGAAATGGAATGTGGAATGTACTGGAATGGAAGGTGGAATGGAATTTTGAGAGGAAGTTTGAATGGAATGTGGAATGGCATGGAATGGAATTTGGAATGGAAAGGAATTGAATGTGGAATGGAATGTTTAATGCAATGTGCAATGGAATGGAATGGATTGTGGAATGGAATGGAATGGTATGGAATATGGCAAGGATTGTGGTTTGGAATGGAATGGAATGGTATGGAATATGGAATGGAATGCAATGGAATGTGAAATGGAATGTGGAAAGTAACGGGGAATGGAATGTGTAATGGAATATTGAATGGAAGGTGGAATGGAATGGAGGGGAATGTGGAATGCAATGTGGAATGCAATGGAATAGAAAGTGAAATGGAATGTTGGATGGAATGGAAGGTGGAATGGAAAGTTGAATGGAAAGTGGAGTAGAATTTGGAATGGTACTTGGAATGGAATGTGGAATGTAATTCAATGGAATGTGGAACATAACGGAATGGAATGTGGAAAAGAATGGAACGGAATGGAATGTGGAATAGAATGCAATGGAATGGAATGGAATGGAATGCAGAATGGAATGGAATGGAATGTGGAATATAATGTAATGGAATGCAAAGTGAAATTGAATGAAATGGAATGTGGAATGGAATGGAAAGGAATGGGGAATGGAATGGAATGGAATGGAATGCGGAACAGAATGCAAAGGAAAGTGGAATGGAATGTGGAAAGGAATGTGGAATAAAATGTGCAATGTAATGGAATGGAATGTGGAATGGAATTGAATGGAATGTTGAATATAAAGGAGTGCAATGGAATCTGGAATGTAATGGAACGGAATTGGAATGGAATGGAATGGAATGTGGAACAGAATGGAAAGTGGAATGGAGTGGAATGGAATGTGAATGGAATGGAGTGGAATATGTAATGAAATGGAATGGAATGTGAAATGGAATGTTTAATTGAATGAGAAATGGAAGTTGGAATGGAAAGTGGAATGGAATGTGGAATGGAATGGAACGGAATGTAGAGTGGAATTTTTAATGGAATGTGGAATGGAACGTGGAATGGAACGTGGAATGTAATGGAATGCAACATGGAATAGAATGTGGAAAGGAATGGAATGGAATGTGGAATGGAATGTGCAATGGAATCTGGAATGGAATGGAATGAAATGTGCAATAGAATGTGGAGTGGAATGGAATGGAATGTGGAACGAAATGCAATGGAATGTATAATGGAATCTTGAGTGGAATGTGGAATGGATTGTGGACTGTAATGGAATGGAATGTGGAATGTATTGTGGAATGGAAAGGAATGCACAGGCATATGTAATGAAGAATGGAATGTGGAATGGAAGGTGGAAAGGAATGGAATGGAATGTGGAATGGAACATGAAATGGAATGCAATGGAACATGGAGTGGAATGTGCAATATATCGCGGAAGGTAACGGGAAATGGAATGAAATGTGTAATGGAATGGAATGTGGAATGGAATTTGAAATGGAATTTGGAATGAAATGCTGAATGGATTGTGGAATAGAATGGAATGGTATAGAATATGGAATGGAATGGAGTGGAATGTGTAATGGAATGTGGGAATGGAAGGCGGAATAGAACGTGGAATGTATTGGAATGGAACGTGGAATAGAAGGTGGAACGGAATGAAATGGAACGTGCAATGGAAAGGAATGTAATGTGTAATTGAAGTGAATGGAATGTGGAATGCAATGGAATAGTATGGAATGTGGAATGGAATGGAATGGAACGGAATGGAATAGAATGTGGAGTGGAATGGGATGGAATGTGGAATGGAATGGAACAGAATGTGGAATGGAATGCAATGGAACGTGGAAGAAAATGCTGAATGGAATTTGGAATAGAATGTGGAATGGAATGGAATGCAATGCAATGTGGAATGTAATGGAATGGAATGTGGAATAGAATGGAATGGAATATAATGGAATTCAGAATGGAATGGAATGGAATGTGGAATGCAATGGAAAGTCAAAAATGTGGAATTGAATAGAAGGGAATGTGGTATGGAATGGAATAGTATATGGAATGGAATGGAATGTAACGTGGAAAGAATGTGGAATGGAATAAGGAATGGAATATTTAACAGAATGCAATGAAATGGAAAGTGGAATAAAACGTAAGGAAATTGAATGCAATGCGGAATCAAACGGGATGGAATGTGGAATGAAATTTAATGGAATGTAATGTGAAATTCAATGGAATGGAATGTGGTATGGAACGGAATGGAATGTGGAATGGAATGTAGTGTAATGTGGAAAGGAATGGAGTGGATTATGGAATGGAATGTAGTGTATCGTGAAAACGAATGGAGTGGATTGTGGAATGGAATGGAATGGAATGAGGTAAAGAACGAAATGGAAGAGTATGTGGAATGGAATGTGGAATGGAAAGTGCAATATAAATGAATGGAAAGTGGAATGGAATGTGAAACGGAATGGAAATTGGAATGGAATAGAACGTGGAGTGGAATGGGATGGAATGTGGAATGCAATGGAATGTAATGTGGAATGGAATGCAAAGGAACGTGGAATACAATGTGGAATGGAGAGTGGAATGCAATGTGGAATGGAATGGGGAATTGAATGGAATGGAATGCAAAGTGGAATGTAATGGAATGGAATGTGGAATAGAATGCAATGGAAAGGAATGGAATGCGGAATGGAATTGAACGCAATGTGGAATGCAATGGAATTGAAAGGAATGTGGAATGGAATGGAATCTGGTATGGAATGGAATAAAACATGAAAAAGAATGTGGAATGGAATGAGGAATGGAATGGAATGGAATGTGGAATGGAATGGAATGGAATGTGGAATGGAATGAAATGGAATATGCAATGCAATGTGGAATGGAACGGAATGGAATGAGGAATGGATTGTGGAATGGAATGGAATGGAATGTGCAATGCAGTGTGCAATGGAATTGAATGGAATGAGGAATGGAAAGTGGAATGGAATGGAGTGGAATGCAATGTGGTATGGAATGAAATGGAATGTGCAATGGAATGAGGAATGGAATTAAATGGAATGAGGAATGAAATGTAGAATGAAAAGGAAATTGCAATGGAATGGAATGGAATGGAATTGAATGCAATGTGTTATGGAAGGGAATTGAATGGAATGGAATTTGGAATGCAATGTGGAATGGAATGGAGTGGACTGTGTAATGGAATGTGGAATGGAATGGAATGGAATATGCAATGGAATGGATTTGAGTGTGGAATGGAACATGGAATGGATAGTGGACTATACCGTGTATTGGAATGTGGAATGGAATGGAATGGAAGGGAATGTGTAATGGATAGCGCAATGGAATGGAGTGGAATGAGAAATGGATTGTGAAATGGAATGGAATGTGGAATGGAATGGAAAGAAATGGGGTGTGGAATGGAATGGAATATGCAACGGAATGTGGAATGGAATGGAATGGAATATGGAATGGAATGTGTAATGGAATGGAAATGAATGTGGAAAGGAATCTGGAATGGAATTGAAAGGAATGTGGAATGGAATGGAATGGATCGTGGAATGGAACGTGGAATGGAACGTGCAATGGAATGGAATGGAATGTGGAATGCAATGTGGAATGGAATTGAATGGAATGTGGTAACGAATGAGAAATTGAATGGAATGGAATGTGGAATGGAATGTGGAATGGAATGGATTCAAATGTGGAATGGAAAGCGGAATGGAATGGAATGGAACAGAATGTGGAATGGAATGGGAAGGAATGTGAAATTCAATGGAATGGAACGGAATGTGGAATGGAATGGAATGAAATGTAATGTGGAATGGAATGGAAATGATTGTGGAATGGAATATGTAATGGAATGGAAGGCAAAGTGGAATGGAATGTGGAATGGAATGGAATGGAATGTGGAATGGAATGTGGAATAGAATGAGAAATTGAATGCAATGGAATGTGTAATGGAATCTATACTGGAATGTGGAATGGAATGGATTGGAATGTGGAACGGAATGTGGAATTCTATGGAATGGAATGTGGAATGAAATGTGGAATGGAATGGAATGTGGAATGAAATGTGGAATGGAATGCAATGGAATGCAATGTGGAATGAAATGGAATGGAATGCAATGGAATGGAATGGAATGTGGAATGGTATGGAATGGAATGTGGAATTCAATGGAATGGAATGTGGAATGGAATGGAATGGAAAGTGGAATGGCATGTGGAATGCAAAATGGAACGGAAAGTGGAATGGAATTTAATTGAAAGTGGAATGGAATGGAACGGAATGGAACGAAGAATGGAATGTGGAATGGAATGTGCAATGCAATGGAATGTTGAATACAGTGGAATGGAATGGAATGTGGAATGGAATGCAATGGAATTTGGAATTGAATGGAATTGAATGTGGAATGGAATGGAATGGAATGTGGAATGGAATGTGGAATGGAATGTGGAACGTAATGTGGATTGGAATGAGGAATGCCACGTTGAATGGAATGGAATGGAATGTGGAATTGAATGGAATAGAATGGAATGGGTAATGGAATGTGGAATGGAAAGTGGAATGGGATGGAATGTGGAATGCAATGGAATGGAAAGTGGACGGAATGGATTGGAATGTGGAAAGGAATGAAATTTGAAATGGAATTTGGAATGGAATGTGAAATGGAAAGTGGAATGGAATGTGAAATGGAATGTGGAATGGAATGTAAAATGGAATGTGGAACTGAATGTGAAATGGAATGAAATGGAATGTGGAATGGAATGCAATGGAAGCTGTTATGGAATGGAATGGAATGCCGTATCGAATGGAATGGAACGTGGAATGGAATGGATGGTAGCACGCAATTGAATGGAACCTGGAATGGAATGGAATGGAACGTGGAATGGAATGGAAAGGAATGTGGAATGGAATGGAATGGAAATTGGAATGGAATTAAATGGAATGCGCAATGGAATGTGGAATGGAATTGAATGGAATGAGGAATGGAATGTGGAATGGAGTGGAATCTGGAATGGAATGGAATGGAATGAAATGTGTTATGGAATAGTAGTGAATGGAATGGAATTTGGAATGTAATGTGGAATGGAATGGAGTGGAATGTGTAATGGAATGTGGAATGAAATGTGGAATTGAGAGTGGACTAGAACGTGGAATGAAATGTAGAATAGAAGGTAATAGAAGTGAATGTGGAATGGAAAGTGGAATGGAATGGAGCATAATGATGAATGGAATGCGGAATGGATTGGAATGTGGAATGGAATGGAAAGGAATGGAATGTGGAATGCAATGGAATGGAAAGGAATGGAATTTGGAATGGAATGGAATGGAAATTGAAATGGAAGTTAATGGAATGGAATGGAATAGAATGTGAAAAGGAATGGAATGGAATGGAATGGAGTGGAATGTGGAATGGAATGGAATGGAAAGTGGAATGGAAGGGAATGAAATGGAGTGTGGAATGGAATGGAATTTAAAGTAGAATGGAATGGAATGGAATGTGGAAGAGAATGGAATGGAATGTGGAATGGAATGTGGAATGGAACGTGGAATGGAATGTGGAATGAAAAGTCGAATGGAACGGAATGCTATGTGGAAAGGAACGTGGAATGGAATTGCATGGAATGTGGAATGGAATGGAATGGAATGTGGAATGTAATGTGGAATGCAATGGAATGGAATGCGGACTGGAATGTGGAATGCAACTTGGAATGGAACCTGGAATATAATATAACGTGGAATGGAATGGAATTGAATGGAATGTGGAATGGAACTAAATTTACTGGAATGGAATGCGGAATGCAATAGAATGGAATGCAATGTGGAATGGAATGTGGAATTGAATGGAATGGAATGTGGAATGGAATGGTTTGGAATTCGAAACACAATGTGGAATGGAATGGAATGGAATGTGGAATGGAATGGAACGGAAAGTTGAATTCAAAGGAACGGAATGGAATGTGGAATGGAATGGAATGGAATGGCATGTAACAGAATGTGGAATGGAATGGAATGCAAAGTGGAATAGAATATGGAATGGAATGTCATGGAATATGGAAAGGAATGTGATTCAATGTGGAATGGAATGTGGAATAGAATAGAATGGAATGTGGAATAGAATGGAATGGATTGTGGAATGAAATAGAATGGAATGCGTTATGTAATTGAAATGAATGTGGAATGGAATGGAATGGGATGGAATGTGGAATGGAATGCAATGGAATATGGAAAGGAATGTGCAATGGAATGGAATGGAAAATGGAATGGAACGTGGAATGGAAAGTGTAATGGAACCTGCAATGGAACGTAGAATGGAAGATGTAATGGAATGAGTAATGGAATGGAAAGGATAGTGGAATGGAATGGAATGGAACGTGGAATTCAATGAAACGGAATGGAAAGTGGAATGGAATGGACTGGAATGGGATGGAATGGAATGGAAAGGAATGTGGAATTGAATATGCAATGGAATGGGAAGCAGTTTGGAATGGAATGTGGAATAGAATGGAATGGAATGTGGAATGGAATGTAGAAGTTATTGCAATGCAATGTGGAACGGAATGGAATGGAATGTGGAATGGAATGGAATGTAGTGTGGAATGGTGTGGAATGGAATATGGAATGGAATGGAATGGAATGTTTCATGGAATAGAATGGAATGTGGAATGCAATGGAATGGAATCCAATGGAATGTGGAATGGAATGGAATGGAAGGTGGAATGGAATGGAATGGAATGTGGAATGGAATGCAATGGAATGTGGAATGAAACTGAATGGAATGAAATGGAGTGTGGAATGGAATTGAATGGAATCTGGAAGGGAATGTGTAAAGGAAAGGGGAATGGAATTCAATGTGGAATGGAATGTGGAATGGAATGGAAAAGAATGTGGAAAGGAATGGAATGGAATGTGGAATACAATAGAATAGAATGTGGAATGGAATGTGTAATGGAAAGGAAAGGAATGTGGAATGGAATGTGGAATGGAATGGAGTAGAATGGATCGGAACATGGAATGGAATTGAATGGAATGTAGAAAGGAATGGAATGGAATGTGGAATGGAATTGAATGGAATCTGATAGGAAATGTGTAATGGAAAGTGGAATGGAATTCAATGTGGAGTGGAATGTGGAATGGAATGGAATGGAAGGTGGAATGGATTGTGGAATGCAATGGAAAGGAATGTGGAGTGGAATGTGGAATGGAATGGAACGGAATGTGGAATGGAATGGAATGGAATGGAATTCAATACAATGTAAATTGGAGTGGAAAGGAATGTAATGTGGAATGGAATGGAATACAATGGAATGTGATACGGAATGGAATGGAATGTGGAATTGTCTGGAATGGAATGTGGAATGGAATGTGGAATGGAATGGAATGTGTAATGGAATGGATTGGAAAGTGCAATGGAAAGGAATGGAATGTGGAATGGAATGGATTATGGAAGAGAATGGAACAGAAGGTAATGTGGAATGGAATGTGGAGAGGAATGTGGAATGGAATGAAATGGAATGTGGAATGGAACGTGGAATGAAATGGAAAGCAATGTGGAATGGAATGCGGAATGGAATAGAACGCAATGTGGAATGCAAAGTGGGATGGACTTGAATGTGGATTGGAAGGTGGAATGGAATGAAATGGAATGTGAAGTGGAATGTGGAATTGAATGAAATGGAATGTGAAATGGAATGTGGAAAGGAACGCGGAATGGAATGTTGAATGGAATGTGAAATGGAAAGGAATGGAATGCGGAATTTAATGAGGAATGCAACTTGGAATGGAATGTGGAATGAAATTTGGAATGGAACGGAATAGAATGTGGAATGAAATGGCATGGAATGTGCAATTAAATGAAATTGAGTGTGGAATGCAATGTGGAATGCAATGGAATGGAATGTGGAGTGGAATGTGGAATGGAACGTGGAATAGAATATAACGTGGAATGCAATGGATTGAACTGGAATGAGGAATGGAACTCAATGGAATGGAATGGAATGTGGAATGGAGTGGAATGGAACGGAATGTGGAATCGAATGTGCAATGGAATGGAATGGAATGTGGACTGGAATGTGGGATGGTATGTGGAATGCAATGGAAAGAAAAATGTGGTGGAATGTGGAACAGAAGGTGGAATACAATGTAACGAGGAATGGATTGGATTGTGGATTGTAATGTGAAACGGAATGGAATGGAATGTGGAATGGAATGGAATGGATTGTGGAATTCAGTGGAAAGGAATGGCATGTGGAATGGAATGGAATGCAATGGCATGGAATGGAATGTGAAATGGAATGGAATGCAATGTGGAGTGGAATATGTCATGGAAAGGGATGAAATGTCGAATGGAATGTGGGATAGAGTGGAATGGAATGTGGAAAGAAAAGTGTAAAGGAATGGAATGTGGAATGGAATGTGGAAGGGAATGTGAAATTGAATGGAATGGAATGGAATGGAATGAGGAATTGTTTGGAGTGGAATGTGGAATGGAATGGATTGGAACGGAATGTGGACTAAAATGTGGAATGGAATGTGGAACTGATTTGAGTGCAATGGGGAATGTAACAGAATGCAATCTGGAATGGAATGCAATGGAATGTGGAATGGAATGCAACGTGAAATGGAAAGGAATTGAATGTGGAATGTTAAATGGAATGTGGAATTAAAAGTGAAACGTAATGCGGAATGGAAAGTGGAATGGAATGTGGAATGGAATATGAAATGGAATGTGGAATGGAATGTGGAATAGAATGTGAAATGGAATGTAGAATCGACTGTGGAATGGAATGAAAGGGAACATGCAATAGAATGGAATGGAAAGTGGAATGGAATGGAATGGAATGTGGGATTGAATAGAATGGAATGTGGAAAGGAATGGAATGGAATGTAGTATTGAAAGGAATGGAATTCGAAATGGATTCGAATCGAATGGTATGAAATGTGAAATGGAATGGAATGGAATGTGGAATGGAATGGAATGGAACCTGGACTGGAACATAGAATGCAACGTGGAATGGAAAGTGCAATGAAACGTGGAAGGGATGGTGGAATGTAATGTGTAATGCAAAGGAATGGACTGTAGAATGGAAGGGAACGGAATGCGGAAAGGAATGTGGAATGGAACGTGGAATGGAAAGTGGAGTGGAATGGAATGGAACGTTGAATGTAATGGAAAGGAATGTGGAATGGAATGCAGTGTGGAATGGAAGAGACCGCAATGCGGAATGTAATGTGAAATGGAATATGGAATGGAATGTGGATCGGAATGGAATGGAACGTACAATGGAATGGAATGGAACGTGGAATGGAATGGAATGGAATGTGGAAGGGAAAGGAATGGAATGGAATGGAATGGAATGGAATGGATTGTGGAGTGGAATGGAATGCAGTGGAATGTGGAATGGAATTGAAAGGAATGTGCAATTGATAGTAATGGAATGTGGAATGGAATGCAATGGATCGTGGAATGGAATGTGGAAATGAATATGGAATGGAATGTGACATGGAATGTGGAATGGATTGTGGACTGGAATGAAATAGATATTGGAAGGGAATGGAACGGAACGATGAATGGAATGGAATGGAACATGGAATGAAACGTGGAATGGAATACAATGGAATGTGGAATGGGATGGACTGCAATGTGGAAAGGAATGGAATGGAGTGTGGAACGGAATTGAATGGAATGTGAAATGCAATGCGGAATGGAATGTAATGTAATGGAACGTGCAATGGAATGGAATGGAATGGTATGGAATGTGGAATGGAATGGTATGGAATTTGGAATGGAATGGAAGGGAATGTGGAACGGAAAGTGGAATGGAACGTGGAATGAAAAGTTCAATGGAACATGGAATGGAATGAGTAATGGAATGAAATGGAATGTTTAACGGAAGGGAATGGAATGCGGAATGGAATGTGGAATGGAATGTTGAATGCAAAGTGGAATGTAATGGAATGAATGTGAAATGGAATGGAAAGGAAAGTGTAATGGAATGGAATGGAATGTGTAATGGAAGGGACTAGAATGCAGTATGTAATGTGCAATGGAATATGGAATAGAATGTGGAACGGAATTTAATTGAACGTGGAATGGAATGAAATGCAATATGGAATGGAATGGAATGTGGAATGGAATGAAATGGAATGCAGAATGGAATGGAATGGAATGTGGAACTGAACGGAATGGAGTGAAATGTGGAATGCAATTGAATGGATCGTGGAACGCAATGAGGAATTGAATGTGTAATGGAATGTGACATGGAATGTGGAATGGAATGTGGAATTTAATGTAATGGAATGTGGAATGCAATGGAATGTGTTACGCAATGGAATGGAATGTGGAATGGAAAGGAATGTGGAATACAATGGAATGGAATGTGGATGGAATGGAAAGGAATGTGGAATGGAATGGAATGTGGAATGGAATGGAATGTTGAATGGAAAGGAATGTGGAATGGAATGGAATGGAATGCAATGGAGTGTGAAATGGAATGTGGAATGGAATGTGAAATGCAATGTGGAATGGAATGTGAAATGGAATGAAATGGCACGTGCAATGGAATGGAAAGTGAAAAGGAATGCAATGGTACATGGAATGGAACGTGGAATTGAATGGAATGGAAAGTGGAATGGAATGGAATGGTACGTGGAATGCAACATGGAATGCAACGTGGAATGAAAGTGAGTGGAATGTGGAATGGAATGGAATGGAATATGGAATGGAATGGTATGGAAGGTGGAATGGAAAGGAATGGAAGTTAGAATGGGATGTGGAATGGAATGTGGAATGGAATGTGGAATGGATTTCAATGGAATGTAGAATGAAATATGCAATGGAATGGAATGGAATGTGCAATGGAATGTGGAATGGAATGTGGAATGCAATGAGGAATGGAATGGAATGCAATATGGAATGCAAAGTGAAATGGAATGGAATGGAATGTGGAATGGAATGAAATGTGAAATGGAATGGAATGGAATGTGGAATGGAACGGAATGGGATGTGGAATTGAATGTGGAATTGAATGTGGAATTGAACGTGTTATGCAAAGGCAGGGAATGTAGAATAGAATGGAATGGAATGGAACATGGACTGGAACGTCTAATGTAATGGAATGGATCGTTGAAAGGAATGTGGATTGGATCATGGAATGGAACGTGGAATGGATTGGAATGGAAATTGGAATGGAATGTGGAATGCAACGTGGAGTGGCATATGGAATTGAATGTGGAATGGAATGGAATGGAATGTGGAATGTAAAGGAATGGAACGTAGAATTGAACGTGGAATGGAAAGTGGAATGGAATGTGGAATGGAACGTGGAATGGAATGGAATGGAATGGAAAGGAATGTGGAATGGAAAGTGTAATGGAATGTGGAATGGAATGTGGTGTGGCACGTGGAATGGAACGGAGTGCAATGTGGAATGGAATGTGGAATGGAATGTGGAATGGAATGTGAAATGGAAAATGGAATGGAATGCAATGTGGAATCGAACTTGGAATGAAATGGAATGGAGCGTGGAATGGATCGAGGAATGAAACGTAGAATGGAATGTGGAAAGGAAGGTGGAATGGAATGGAATGGAATGTGGAATGCAAAGCGGAATGGAGTAGAATGGAACCTGGAATGGAATGTGCAATGGAACGTGGAATGTAATGGAATGTAACGTGGAATGGAATTTGGAATACAACGTGGAATTGAACGTGGAATGGAATGTGGAATGCAGCGTGGAATGGAATGTGGAAGGGAATGTGGAATGGAAAGGAATGGAATGTGGAATGGAACGTGGAATGAAATGGAAGGGAAACTGGAATGGATCGTGGAATAGATCATGGAAGGGAATGTGGAATGGAACATGGAATTGAATGTGGAATGCAATGTGGAAGGCAAGCTGGCATGGAATGGAATGGAATGGAATGGAATGTGGAATGGAACGTGCAATGCTTCCTGTAATTGAACGTGGAACGGTTCGTCGAATGGAACTGGAAGGGAATGTGATATGGAATGTGGAATGGAATATGGAATGGAACGTGAAATTGAATGGATTGGAATGTTGAATGGAACGTGGAATGGAAAGGAATGGAATGAGAAATGGAATGTGGAATGGAATGGAATGGAATGTGGAATGGAATGGAATGGAATGTGGAATGGAATGGAATGGAATGTGGAATGGAAAGGCATGGAAGGTGGAATGGGACGTGGAATGGAACATGGAACACAACATGGAATGGAACGTGCAATGGAGTGTCGAATGGAATGGAATGGAATGTGAAGTGGAATGGAAAGGAATGATGAATGGAAAGTAATGGAACGTGGAATGGAACGTGGAATTGAATGGATTGGAAAGTGGAATGAAATGCGGAATGGAATGGAATAGAACGTGGAATCAAATGTGGAATGGAATGGAATAGAACGTGGAATTCAATGGAATGCAAAGTGAAATTGAATTTGAAATGGAATGGAATGGAACGTATAATTTAATGGAATGGAACGTGGAATGGAACATGGAATGGAATGGAATGGAACTTGGAATGCAACGTGGAATGGAAAGTGGAATGGAACGTGGAATGGAACATGGAATGGAATGGAATGGAAAGTGTAATGGAATGAAATGGAATGTGGAATGGAAAGGGATGCAACATTGAATGGGACGTGGAATGGAACATGGAATGCGACATGGAATGGAAAGTGGAATGGAATGTGGAAAGGAATGTAATGGAATGTGGAATGGAATGGAATGGAATGTGAAATGGAATGGAATGGAGTGGAATATACCATGGAATGGAATGGAAAGAAACGGAACGGAATAGAATGGAATGGAATGGAATGCAGAATGCAATGGAATGTAAGGTGGAATGGAATGGAATGGACTACAACGAACTGTGGAATGGAATGGAATGGAATGGAAAGTGAAATATAATTTGGAAAGGAATGTGAAATGGAATGTGTAATGGAATGTGGAAAGGAATGAATTGGAACGTGGAAAGGAATGAAATGGAACGAGCAATGGAATATAATGGAATGGCAAGTGGAATGGAACGTGGAATGGAACATGGAATGGAATGTGGAATTGAATCTGGTATGAAATGTAGAATGGAATGGAATGGAAAGTGGAAAGGAATGTGGGAAGGAATGCAATGGATTGAGAACGGAATGTGGAATGGAATGGAATGTGAAATGGAATGCTGAATGGAATGTGTAATGGAATGTGGAATGCAAAGTGGAATGGAACGGAATGAAATGAGGAATGGAATGTGGAACGCAAATTGGAAAGGAATGTGGAATGGAATGTGGAGTGGAATGGAATGGAATGGCATATGAAATGGAAAGGAATGGAATGTTAAATGGAATGGCATGGAACTTGGAATGGAATGTGGACTGGAATGTGAAACGGAATGCAACAGAAAGTGGAATGCAATGGAGTGGAATGTGGAATGGAATGTGGAATGGAATGGAATGGAATGTGAAATGGAATGGAATGGAGTGGAATATACAGTGGAATGGAATGGAAAGGAATGGAATGGAATAGAATGGAATGGAATGGAATGCGGAATGCAATGGAATGAAAGGTGGAATGGAATGGAATGGACTACAACGAACTGTGGAATGGAATGGAATGGAATGGAAAGTGAAATATAATTTGGAAAGGAATGTGAAATGGAATGTGTAATGGAATGTGGAAAGGAATGAATTGGAACGTGGAATGGAATGAAATTGAACGAGCAATGGAATATAATGGAATGGCAAGTGGAATGGAAAGTGGAATGGAACATGGAATGGAATGTGGAATTGAATCTGGTATGAAATGTAGAATGGAATGGAATGGAGAGTGGAAAGGAATGTGGGAAGGAATGCAATGGATTGAGAACGGAATGTGGAATGGAATGGAATGGAATGTGAAATGGAATGCTGAATGGAATGTGGAATGGAATGTGGAATGGAAACTGGAATGGAACAGAATGAAATGAGGAATGGAATGTGGAATGGAATGTGGAACGGAACTTGGAAAGGAATGTGGAATGGATTGTGGAGTGGAATGGAATGGAATGGAATGGCATATGAAATGGAAAGGAATGAAATATTAAATGGAATGGCATGGAACTTGGAATGGAATGTGGACTGGAATGTGAAACGGAATGCAACAGAAAGTGGAATGCAATGGAGTGGAATGTGGAATGGAATGTGGAATGGAATGGAATGGAAAGTGGAATGAAATGTTGTATCGAATGGAATGGAGTGGAATGTGGAATGGAATGTGGAATGGAATGGAATGGAATGTGGAATGGAATAAAATGGAATGTCGAATGGAATGTGGAATGAAATGTAATGGAATGGAATGTGGAATCAAATGCAATTGAATATGGAATGGAGTGGAGTGGAATGTGGAATGGAATGTGGAATGCAATGGAAAGTAATGTGGAATGGAATGGAAAGCAATGTGGAATGCAATGGAATGGAACGTGGAATGGAATGGATTGGAATGTGGAATGGAATTTAATGGAATGTGGAATGGAATGTGGAATGGAATGTGGAATTGATGGAATGGAATGTGAAATTGAATGGAATGGAATGTGGAATGGAATGAGCAATGGAATGGAATGGAATGCGGAACGGAAAGTGGAAAGGAATGGAATGGAATGTGGAATGGAATGGAATGGGATGGAATGTGGAAAGGAATGGTGAATGGAATGGAAACAAATGTGGAATGGAATGTGGAATAGAATGGAAAGGAATGTGGAATGGAAGGGAATTTAATGTGGAATGGAATGTAATGGAAAGAGGAATGGAATGTGGAATGGAATGGAATGGTATGTGGAATGGAAAGGAATGGAAGGTGGAATGGAACGTGGAATGGATTGTGGAATGGAATGTGGAATGGAATGGAATAGAATGTGCAATGGAATCGAATGGAATGGAATGTGGGTAGGAATGGAATACAATGTAGTGGAATGGAATGTGGAAAGGAAAGCATTGGAATGTGGAAAGGAATAGAAATTGGAATGGAAGGAAAATGAATGGAAAGAAATGGAATGGAATGTGGAATGGAATGGAATGGAATGTGAAATGTAGTGGAATGGAATGTAGAACAGAGTAGAATGTGGAATGAAAAGGAATGGAATGAAATTGGGAATGGTATGGAATGGAATTGAATAGAATGTGGAAAGGAATGGAATGGAATGTGGAATGGAATAGAACGTGGAATGGAATGAAGTAGAATGGAATGCGGAATGGAATGGAATGTGGAATGGAATGGAATGGAATTGATTGGAATGTGGAACAGAATGCAGTGAAATGTGGAATGGAAAAGAATGAGGAATGGAATGCAGTGGAATGGATTGTGGAATGGAATAGAATGTGGAATGGAATCAAGTGGAATGGAATGTTTAATGGAAAGAAATGGAATAGAATGCAGAATGGAATGGAGTGGGACTGAACGGAATGTGGAATGGAATGGAGGGGAATGTTGATTGGAATAGAATGGGGAGTGGAAAGAAATGGAACGGAGTGTGGAATGGAATGCAATGGAATGTGGAATGGAATGAAATGGAATATGGAATGGAGTGGAAAGAAATGGAATCTGGAATGGAATGTGGAATGCAATGGGATGGAATGGAATGGAAAGTGGAATGGAATGGAATCTAATCTGGACAGGAATGCGGAAGGGAATGTGGACTGCAATGTGAAAACGAATGGAATGGAATATGGAATGGAACTGAATGGAATGCGGAATGGAAATTGGAATGGAATGGAATGGCATTTGAAATGGCATGTGAAATGGAAAGTGGAATGGAACGTGGAATGGAACGTGGAAAGGAACGTGGAATGGATTAGAATGGAACGTGAAATGCAATGGAAAGGAACGTGGAATGGAATGGAATGGAATGTCCAATGGAATGTGGAATGGAATGGAATTGAAGGCAGAATGGAATGTAGAATGGAAAGGAAAGGAATGTGAAATGGAAAGAATTGGAATGTGGAATGGAATGGAATGGAATTGAACGTGAAACGGAACGGAATGGAATGTGGAATGGAATGTGAAAAGGAATGGAATGGAGTAGAATGTGCATTGGAATGTGGAATGAAATGGAATGGAATGTGGAATGAAATGGAATGGAATGGGGAATGGAATGGATTGCAATGTGGAATGGAATGTGGAACGAAATGGAATGAAAGGAAATTGAAACTGGAATGGAATGCAATCTGATGTGGAATGGAATGGGAATGGAATGGAATGGAATGTGGAATGGAATGGAATGGAATGTGGAATGGAAATGACTGGAACTTGGAATTGAATGGATTTGAACGGGGAATGGAATGTGGATTGGAATGAAATGGAATTTGGCATAGAATAGAATGGAAGTGAAAGTGGAATGGAATTGAGCTTGGAATGGAATGGAATGGAATGTGGATTGGAATTGAATGGAATGGAATTTGGAACGGAATGGAACGGAATGGAATGTGGAATGGAACGAGGAATGGAATGGAATGGAAAGTGGAATGGAACTTGGAAATAATGGAATGGAACTTGGATTGGAATGTGAAATGGCATGTGGAATGGAACGTGGAATGGAACGTGGAATGGAATCGATTGAAATGTAGAATGCAATGGGATGGAACTTGGAATGCAATGTGGAATGGAATGTGAAATGGAACGTGGAATGGAAAGTGGAGTGAAATGGAATGGAATTTGGAATGGAATGGAATGTGGAATGGAATGGGATGGAATGTGGAATGGAATGGAATGGAATGTGGAATGGAATGGAATGGAATGAGGAATGGGATCTGGAGTGGAATGGAATGCAATGTTGAATGCAATGGTGAATGGAATGGAATGGAAGGTGTAACGAAATGTGGAATGCAACGGAATGGAATGTGGAATGGAGTGTGGAATGGAATGTGGAATGGAATGCGAAATGGAATGTGGAATTGAATATTGAATGGAATGGAATGGAATGTGGAATGGGAAGTGGAAAGGAATGCGGAATGGAACCTGGAATGTAATGGAATGGAACGTGAAACGGAATATGGAATGGAATGGAATGGAAAGTGGAATGGAAAAGAATGGAATGAGGAATGGAATGGAATGAAATGTGGAATGCAATGGAATGGAATGTGGAATGGAATGTGGAATAGAATGTGGAATAGAATGTGGAGTGGAATTTGGAATAGAATGGAATGCAATGTAGAATAGAATGAAAAGGAATGTGGAAAGGAATCTGGAACGGAATGCAATGGAATGTGGAATGGAACGGAATGGAATGTGGAATGGAATGTGGAATGGAATGTGGAATGGAATATGGAATGGAACGGAAAGGTATGTGGAATGGAATGTGGAATCAAAAGTTGAATGGAATGGAATGGATTGTGGAATGGAATGGTATGGAATGGTATGGAATGTGGAATGGAATGGAATGAAATGTGGAATGGAACGGAATTGAAGGTGAAAAGGGATGTGGAATGCAGCGGCATGCAACGTGGAATGGAATGGGATGGAATGGAATGTGGAGCAGGATTGAATGGAATGGAATGGAATTTGGAATGGAATGGAATGGAATGGAATGTTGAATGGAATGTGGAATGGAATGTGGAATGGAATGTGGAATGGAATGGATTGGAATGTGGCAGGTAATGTGGAATGGAAAGTGGAATGGAATGGACGGAATGTGGAATGGAATGTGAAATGGAATGGAATGGAATGTCAAATTTAATGTGGAAAGGAATCTGAAATGGAAAGTGGAGTGGAATGTGGAATGGAATGGAACGGAATGTGGAATGGAATATGGAATGGCATGGAATGGAGTGTGCAATGGAGTGTGGAATGGGATATGGAATGGAAAATGGAATGGAATGGAAGATGGAATGGAATGTCGAATGGAATAGATTGGAATGATTAAATGGAATGGAATGGAATGTGGAATGGAATGTGGAATGCAATGCAAAGGAATGTGGAATGGAAATTAATGGAATGTGGAATGTAATGGAAAGGAATGTGGATTGGCATGAGGAATGGAATGTGGAGTGGCACTTGGAATGGACGTAGTGCAGTGTGGAATGGAATGTGGAATGGAATGGAATGCAATGCGAAATGGAACGTGGAATGGAACGTGGAATGGAACGTGGAATGGAACTTGGAATGGAATGTGGAATGGAATGGAAAAGAATGAGAATGGAATGAATTGGAATGTGGAATAGAATGTGGTAAGGAATGGAATGGAATGTTGAATGGAATAGAATGGAATTGTATGGAATGTGGAATGGAATGGAAATGAATGTGGAATGGAACGTGGAATGGAATGGAATGGAACGTGGAATGGAATGCGTAATGTAATGAGGAATCGAACGTTGAATGGAATGTGGAATAGAGTGGAATGGTACGTGGAATGGAATGTGGAATGGCACGCGGAATAGAATGTGGAATGTAATTTGGAATGGAAGGGAATGGAATGTGGAATGGAAAGGAACGCACTGTGGAATGGATTGCAATGGAATGTGGATTGGAATGTGGAGTAGAAAGGAATGGAAGGCAGAATAGAATGCGGAATGGAATGGATAGGAATCCGGAATGGAATGGAATGGAATGGTATGGAATGTGGAATGGAACGTGGAATGGAAACTGGAATGCAATGTGGAATGGAAAGTGGAATGGAATGGAATGGAATGTGCAGTGGAATATGGAATGGAATGTGGAATACATCGTGGAATGGAATGTGGAATTGAACGTGTAATGGAAGGTGGAATGGAATGGATTGGAACGTGGAATGGAATGTGGAATGGAATGGAATGGAATGTGGAATGGAATGGAATGGAATGTGGAAAGGAAAGGAATGGAACGAGGAATGGAACATGGAATGGAACGTGGAAAGTAACGTGGAATGGAACGTGGAAAGTAATGAGAAATGGAATGGAATGGAATGGGGAATAGAATGGAAACGGAATGTGAAATGGAATGGAATGCAGTGGAATGTGGAATGGAATGGAATGCAATGGAATGGAATGCAGAATGCAATGGAATGCAACGCGAAATGGAACGTGGAATGGAATGTGGAATAGAATGTGGAATGGAACTTTGAATGGAATGTGGAATGGAAAGGAAAAGAATGAGAATGGAATGGATTGGAATGTGGAATAGAATGTGGTATAGAATGGAATGGAATTTGAATGGAATAGATTGGAATGGTATGGAATGTGGAAGGAATGGAAAGCAATGAGGAGTGGAACGTGGAATGGAATTGAATGGAACGAGGAACAGAATGCGTAATGGAATGAGGAATGGAACGTTGAATGGAACGTGGAATAGAATGGAATGGAACGTGGGATGGAATGAGGAATGGAATGTGGAATGGGACGTGGAATAGAATGTCGAATGTAATTTTGAAAGTAAGGAAATGGAATGCGGAAAGGAATGAAATGGAATGTGGAATGGAGTGTGTAATGAAATGAAATGGAATGTGGAATGGAATGGAACGGAATGTGGAATGGAATGTGGAATGGCATGTGGAACGGAAAAGAATGTAATATGGAATGTAATGTGGAAACGAAAGTGGAATGGAATTCAAAGGAATGTGGAATGGAATGTGGAATGGAATGGAATGGAAAGTTGAATGTAATGTAACGGAATATGGAATAGAATGGAGTGGAATGGAATGTAGAATGGAATGTGCAATGGAATGTGGAATGAAATGGAATGGAACGTGGAGTGGAATGGAATGGAATGGAATGTAGAATGGAATGGAATTGTATGTAGAATGGAACGGTATGGAATGTGGAATGGAATGTACAACTGAATGACCAATGGAACGTGGAATGGAACGTGGAATGGAATGGAACGGAATGTGGAATGGAATATGGAATGGTATGGAATGGAGTGTGGAATGGAGTGTGGAATGGAATGTGGAATGGAATGGAAGGTGGAATGGAATTTGGAATGGAATAGATTGGAATGTTTAAATGGAATGGAATGGAATGTGGATTGGAATGTTTAAATGGAATGGAATGGAATGTGGATTGGAATGTGGATTGCAATGGAAAAAAATGTGGAATGGAATGCAATGGAATGTGGAATGTAATTTTCAATGGAATGTGGCATGAAATATGGAGTGGAAAGTGGAATGGAAAGTGGAATGGAATGGAATGTATCATGGAAAGGAACCTGGAAAGGAACGTGAATTGGAAGATTGGATGTAGCGTGGAATTGAATAGAAAGGAACGTGGAATGGAATGTGGAATGGAATGTGGAATGGAATGGATTGGAATGTGGAATGGAATGTGGAAAGGAACAGACTGGAACGTTGAATGGAATGTGGAAAGCAATGCAACGGAATGTGGAATGGAATGTAATGGAATGTGGATTGGAATGCAATGGAATGCGGAATTGAATGAGGAATAGAATGTGGAGTGGCACTTGGAATCGAAAGGAGCGCAATGTGTAATGGAATGTGTAATGGAATGTGAGATGGAATGTGGATGGAATGCAGTGTGGAATGGAAGGTGGATTGGAATGGAAATGAACATGGAATGTAACGTGGAATAGAATGTGGAATGGAAAGTGGAATGGAATGGAATGGAATGTGAAACGGATCGTGTAATCGAATGGAATGGAACGTGGAATGGAATGTGGAATGGAACGTGGAATGGAATGTGCAATGGAATGTGAAATGGAAAGTGGAAAAGAATGGAATGAAAAGTGGAATGGTACGTGGAATGGAATGGAAAGGAACGTGGAATGGAATGTGGAATGGAATGTGGAATGGAACGTGGAATGGAATGTAATGTAATGTGGAATGGAATGTAGAATGGAATGTGGAATTTAATGTGGAAGAGAATGTGGAATGGAATTGAATGGAATGGAATGGAATGTGGAATGGAATGTGGAATGGAACGTGGAATGTAAAGTGGAATGCAATGGAATGGAAAGTGGAATGGGATGGGCTGGAATGTGGAATGGAAAGTGGAATGCAATGTGGAAGAGAATTTGGAATGGAACGTGGAATGGAACGTGGAATGGAATGGAATGGAATGTGTAACGGAATGGAATGGAATGTGGAATGGAATGTGGAATGGAATGGACTGGAATTTGGAATGGCTTGGAATGGAATGTTGATTGGAACATGGAAGGGAATGTGCAATGTAACGTGGAATGGAAAGGAATGCAATGTGGAATGGAAGGCAGTGGAATATGGAATGGAATCGAATGTAATGTGGAATGGAATGTGGAATGGAGTGGAATGGAATGTGGAATACAATGTGTAATGGAATGAAATGGAACGCGAAATGGAATGGAATGCAAAGCGAAATGGAACGTGGAATGGAACGTGGAATGCAACTTGGAATGGAAAGTGGAATGGAATGGAAAAGAATGAGAATGGAATGGATTGGAATGTGGAATAGAAGGTGGTATGGAATGGAATGGAATGTTGAATGGAATAGAATGGAATGGTATGGAATGTGGAATGGAATGGATATGAATGTGGAATGGAACGTGGAATGGAATGGAATGGAACGTGGAATGGAATGCCTAATGGATTCAGGAATGCAACATTGAATGCAACGTGGAATGGAATGGAATGGAACATGGAATGGAATGGAATGGAATGGAACGTGGAATGGAATGTGGAATGGAATGTAGAAAGGGACGTGGAATAGAATGTGGAATGTAATTTGGAATGGAAACGAATGGAATGTGGAATGGAAAGGAACGGAATGTGGAATGGAATGCAATGGAATGTGGAATGCAATGTGGAATAGAGTGGAATGGAAGGCAGAATAGTATGTGGAATGGAATGGATAGGAATCCGGAATGGAATGGAATGGAATGGTATGGAATGGAATGGAATGGTATGGAATGTGGAATGGAACGTGGAATGGAAACTGGAATGCAATGTGGAATGGAACGTGTAATGGAATGGAATGTGCAATGGAATATGGAATGGAATGTGGAATACAACGTAGAATGGAATGTGGAATTGAACGTGTAATGGAAGGTGGAATGGAATGGAATGGAACGTTGAATGGAATGTGGAGTGGAATGGAATGGAATGTGGAATGGAATGGAATGGAATGTGGAATGGAAAGCAATGAACGAGGAATGGAACTTGGAATGGAATGTGGAAAGCAACGTGCAACGTAACGTGAAATGTAATGTGAAATGGAAAGGAATGGAATGGGGAATAGAATGGAACGAAATGTGGAATGGAACGAAATGGAGTGGAATGTGGAATGGAATGGAATGGAATGGAATGGATTGCGGAATGCAACGGAATGAAATGTGGAATTGAATGGTATGGAATGTAATGAAATGGAATGTAATGGAATGGAATTGAAAGAAGCATGGAATGGAATGCTATCTAATGGAATTTGGAATAGAATGGAATGGTATGTGGAATGGAATGGAATGGAATGTGGAACTGAATGTGGAATAGAATGTGGAATGGAAAGAGCAAAGGAAAGTGGAATGGAACGGAATGGAATGTGGAATGGAAAGTGGAATTGAATCGAATGGAACGTGGAATGGAAAGTATAATGGAATGGAGTGGAACGTTGAATCGAGCATGGAATGGAACGTCGAATGGAATGGTCAATGGAATGTGGAATTGAACGTGGAATGGAATGGAATGGAAAGTGGAATGGGACGTGAAATGTACTGTAATGGAATGGAATGGAAGGTGGACTGGAATGTGGAATGGACTTTGGAATGGAATGTGGAATGGAACGGAATGGAATGTGGAATGGAATGTGGAAGGGAATGTGCAAAGGAAAGTGGAATGGTATGGAATGGATTGTGGAATGGAACGTGGAATTTAATGGAATGGAACGTGGAATGGAACGAGCAATGTAATGAAGAATGGAATGGGGAATTGAATGTGGAATGGAACGGAAAGGTATGGGGAATGGAATGTGCAATGGAATGTGGAATGGAACGTGGAATGTAACGCAATGGAAAGTGGAATGGAACTTGCAATGGAATGGAATGGATTGTGGAATGGAATCTGTAATGTAATGTGGAATGGAACCTGGAATGGAACGTGGAATGGAACGAAATGGATTGTGGAATGGAATGTGGAATGGAATGGAATGGGATGTGGAATGAAATGTGGAACGGAATGTGTAATGGAATGGAATGGAATGTGAAAATAATGGAATGGAATGTGGAATGGGATATGGACTGGAATGGAACGCAATGTCGAATGGAATGTGGAATGGAATGGAATGCAAAGTGGAATGGAATGTGGAATGGAATTCAATGGAATGTGGAAGGGAATGTAATGGAATGTAGAATGGAGTGTGGAATGGAATGTGGAATGGAATGCGGAATGGAATGTGGAATGGAATGGAATGGAATGCGGAACGGTATGTGGAATGGAATGTCGAATGGAAAGTGGAATGGAATGGAATGGAATGTCGAATAGATCGTGGAATGAAATGGATTGGAACGTGGAATGAAACTTCTAGTGGAAGGTGGAATAGAACGTGGAATGGAATGTGGAATGGAGCATGGAATGGAATGTGGAATGGAACCTGGGATGGAATGGAATGGAAGGTGAAATGAAACGTGGAATGGAATGCAATGGAACGTGGAACAGAATGAGGAATGGAATGAGGAATGAAATATGGAATGGAGCATGGAATGGAAGGGAATGGAATGTGGAATGCAATGTGGCATGAAATGTTGAATGGAAAGGAATGGAATCTGGAATAGAATGTAGATTGGAATAGAAAGAAATCCGGAATGCAATGTGGAACGGAATTTAAAGAAACGTGGAATGGAATGTAGAATGGAACATGGAAAGGAACGTGGAATTGAATGGGGAATTGAATGGAACAGATTGTGGAATGTAATGTGCAATGGAATGGTATGGAATATGGAATGGAATGTAGAATGCAATGTGGAATGGAACGTGGAATGGAATGGATTGGAATGTGGAATGGAATGTGGGATAGAATGGAATGGAATGTGTAATGGAATGTGGAATGCAGTGTGAAATCGAATGGAAAATGAAATGCAATGTGGAATGGAATGGAATGGAATGTTTAAATGGAATGGTAGGGAATGTGCAATGGAATATGGTCTGTAAGGGAATGCAGTGTTGAATGGAATGTGGAATATATTGGAATGGAACGTGGAATGGAACGTGGAATGAAATATGGAATAGAATAGAATGGAATCTGTAATGGAAGGGAATGGAATGTGGAATGGAATGTGCAATGTAATGGAATGGAAAGGAATGGAAAGTGTAAGGCAATGGAATGGAATGTTGAGTGGAAAGAAATGGAACGTGGAATGGAACGCGGAATGAAACAAGGAATGCAATGTGGAATGGAACGTGTAATGGAAAGTGGAATGGAATGGAATGGAATGTGGAATGAAAGCGAATGGAACTTGGAATGCAACGTGGAATGGAAAGTGGAATGCAACATTCCATTCCACATTCCACATTCCATTCCATTCCATATTCCTTTCCATTCCATTTCGCATTCCATTCAATTGCATTCCACATTCCATTCCACATTCCATTCCATTACATTGCACAATCCTTTCCATTCCATTCCACATTACATTCCACATTCCATTTCACATACCATTCCATTCCATTCCACATTCAATTCCATTGCAGTTCACATTCCATTCCATTCCATTCCACATTCCATTCCTTTCCATTCCACATTCCCTTCCATTCCATATTTCATTCCATTCCATTGCATTCCACATTTCATTCCATTCCACGTACCATTCCAAATTCCATCCCATTCCATTCCACACTCCATTCCATTACATTCGACAATACATTCCATGCCATTCAATTCCAGTCCGCATTCCATTCCATTCCACTCCATTCCACATTCCATTCCACATTCCATTCCATTCCATTTCACATTCCATTCCACATTATATTCCATCCCATTCCACATTCCATTCTGTTCCGTTCCATTCCGCATTCCATTCCATTCCATTCCACATTCCTTTCCACATTCCATTCCTTTGTATTCCAGATTAAATTCCATTCCCTTACACATTCCATTCCATTCCATTCTACATTCCATTCCACATTCCTTTCCACATTCCTTTCCACGTTCCATTTCATGTTCCATTCCAAGTTCCATTACACGTGCCATTCCATGTTCCATTCCTTTCCATTCCACTTCCCATTACACATTCCATTCCATTCCATCCCACATTCCATTCCATGTTCCATTGTATTAAATTCCACATTCCAATCCAAATTCCTTTCCGTGTTCCCTTCCACCTTCCATTAGACGTTCCATTCCACGTTCCATTCCACATTTCATTCCATTCCATCTCATAAACCATTTCACGTTCCATTCCACATTCCATTCTATTCCATTCCATATTCCATTCCATTCCACATTCCTTTCCATTCCATTCCACATTCCATTCCATTCCATTTCAAATTTAATTCCATTCAATTCCATTCCATTATATTCCATTCCATTCCATTTTACATTCCATTCCACATTCCATTCCATTCCATTCCATTCCATTCCACATTTGATTCCACATTCCATTCCTTTCCATTCCGCATTCCATTGCACGTTCCATTTCATGTTCCATTTCACGTTAAATTGCACGTTCCATTCAATGTTCCATTCCATTCCATTCAAAATTCCATTCCACTCCATTCCACATTCCATTCCATTCCATTCCATTCCACATTAGATTCCACATTCCTTTCCATTCCATTCCACATTCCATTCCATTCCATTCCTCATTGCATGTCAGTCCATTCCACATTCCATTCCATTCCATTCTTTTCCATATTCCATTCCATTGCATTCCTCTTTCAATTCCATCACATTCCACATCCCATTCCATTCCATTCCATGTTCCGTTACATTCCATTCCAATTTCCATTCCATTCCCTTTCACGTTCCATTCCATTGCATTCCACATTCCATTGCACATTCAATTCCATTCCATTCCACATTCCATTCCATTTAATTCCACATTTCATTCCATTCCATTCCAAATTCCATTCCATTCCTTTCCATATTCCATTACGTTGCATTCTATTCCACTTTGCATTCCATTACGTTGCAACCCACATTCCATTCCGTTCCCTTCCATTCCACGTTTCATTCCCCATTCCATTCCACATTCCATTCCATTCCATTGCATTCCACATTCCATTCCATTACATTCCATTCCACGTTCCTTTTCACGTTACATTCCACATTCCATTCCATTCCATTCCACATTCCATTCCACGTTCCATTCCTTTGCATTCCGCATTGCTTTCCACATTCCATTGTGTTCCATTCCACATTCCATTCCGTTCTATTCCACATTCCATTCCACATTCCATTCCATTCCATTCCATTGCACATTCCATTCCACATTCCATTCCATTCCATTCCACATTCCATTCCATTCCATTCAATTCCATATTCCATTCCATTCCATTCCACATTCCTTTCCATTCCATTCCACATTGCATACCATTCCATTCCACATTCCATTCTATTCCATTCTGTTCCAATCCACATTCCATTCGATTCCATTCCATTCCATTTCACATTCCATTCCATTCGATTCCATTCCACATTCCATTCCATTCCACATTGCATTCCATTCCATTCCACATTCCATTCCCTTCCATTCCACATTCCATTCCATTCAATTAATTTCTACATTACATTCCATTACATTCCACATTCCACTCCATTCTATTCCACGTTCCATTCCTAATTCCATTACACAATCCTTTCCATTCCATTGCACATGTCATTACATTCTCTTCCACGTTCCATTCCACTTACAATACCAGTCATTTCCACATTCCTTTCCATATTCCATTCCGTTCCATTCCACATATCATTCCATTCCATTCTCTTCCATTACACATTCCATTCAATTCCATTCCACATTTCTTTCACTTCCATTCCCTTCCCTTCCACATTCCATTCCATTCCATTCAAAATTCCATTCCATTCCATTCTATGTTCCATTCCATTACATTCCACGTTCCATTACATTCCATTCCACATTGCATTCCATTCCATTCCACATTTCATTCCATTCCATTGCATTCCATTCCACATTCCATTCCATTCCATTCCACATTGCATTCCATTCCATTCCATTCCACATTGCATTCCATTCCACGTTCCATTCAACTTTCCATTCCATTCCATTCCACATTGTATTCAATTCCATTCCACGTTCCATTCCGCATACCATTCCACATTCCATTCCAGTCCATTCCACATTCCAGTCCACATTCCATTCCAGTCCATTCCACATTCCATTCCACATTCCATACCATTCCATTCCACATTCCATTCTGCTTTCCATTCCATTCCATTTCACGTCTCATTACACATTCCATTCCATCTCATTCCACATTCCATTCCACTTTCCATTGCATTGCACTCCACATTCCATTCCACATTCCATTCCAGATTCCATTCCATTCCATTCCACATTCCATTCCAAGCATCAGACATTCCATTCCACAATCCATTTCATTCTGTTCCACATTCCGTTATACATTCCATTCCAATCCATTCCAAATTCCATTCCATTGCATCAATATTCCATTCCATTTCATTCCACATTGCATTCCGCATTCCAGTCCATTCTATTCCACATTCCATGCCATTCCATTCCACATTCTATTCCATTGAATTCCACATTGCATTCCATTACATTTCACATTGCATTCTATTCCATTCCATGTTCCGTTCCATTCCATTCCAAGTTCCATTCCATTTCACCTTCCATTCCATTCCATTACATGTTCCATTCCATTCCATTCTACGTTCCATTTCACATTCCATTCCATTCCATTACACATTCCATTCCATTCCATTCCACATTGCCTTACATTCCATTCCATATTCCATTCAACCTTCCATTACATTCCATTACACATCCCATTCCATTACATTCCACTTTCCATTCCACCTACCTTTCCACATTTCATTCCATTTCATTCCACATTCCATTCTGCATTCCATTTCATTCCATTCCACATTCCATTAAACATTCCATTCTTTCCCATTCCACATTCAATTCCATCCCATTCCACATTCCATTCCACTTTCCATTACATTGCTTTCCACATTCCATTCCCATTCCATTCCATTCAATTCCACATTCCATTCGAAGCATTCCACATTCCATTCCACATACCATTCAATTCTGTTCCACATTCCATTCCACATTCCATTGCATTCCATTCCACATTCCATTTCATTGCATTCCACATTCCATTCCTTTCCATTCCACATTCAATTCCACATTCCATTTCTTTCCATTCCACATTCCATTCCACATTCCATTCAATTCCAATCCACATTTCTTTCCATTCCATTCCACATTCCATTCAATTCCATTCACATTCCATTCCACATTCCATTCCATTACACAATCCTTTACATTCCAATGCACATTCCATTCCAAATTCCATTACATTTATTTCCACATTCCTTTCCATTGTAGTTCACTTTCCATTCCATTCCATTCCACATTCCATTCCATTCCATTCCACATTCCATTCCATTCCACATTCCATTCCATTCCATTCCATTCCACATTAGATTCCGCATTCCTTTCCATTTGATTCCACATTCCATTCCATTCTATTCCACATTCCATTTAATTCCATTCCATTCCATTCCCCGTAGCATTCGCGATCCATTGCACGTTCCATTCCATTACATTCCACATTCCATTGCACATTCCATTGCATTCCATTGCATTCCACATTCCATTCCATTCCATTCCACATTTCATTTCGAATTCCATTCCATTTCTTTCCCTTCCTTTCCAAATTCCATTGCAAATTCCATTCCATTCCGTACCATTCCACATTCCAATCCACATTCCATTACATTCCATTCCACTTTCCATTCCACATTCCATTGCATTCCATTCTTTCCATTCCATTCCATTCCATTTCACATTCCATTCCACATTCCATTCCATTCCATTCCTTTCCATTCCATTCCATTCCATTCCAAGTTACATTCCAGATTCCATTCCATTCCATTCCACCTTCCATTCCAGTGCACATTCCATTCCACGTTCCATGCCAAGTTCCATTCCACGTTCCGTTCCACGTTCCATTCCACGTTCCATTCCATTCCATTCCACATTCCATTCCACTGCATTCCACATTCTATTCCATTCCATTATTCTTTCCATTCCATTCCAGATTCCATTTCATTCCATTTCTTGTTCTGTTCCATTCCATTCCACGTTCCATTCCACATTCCGTTCCATTCCATTCCACATTCCATTCCATTCCATTCCACTTTCCATTCCACATTCCATTCCACATTCCATTCCATTCCATTCCACGTTCCGTTCCATATTAGATTCCATTCCACTCCACATTCAATTTCTTTCCATTCCACATACAATTCCACAATCCATTCAACTCCATTCCATTCGACATTGCATCCCATTCTATTTCCTTCCATTCCACATTCCATTCCCTTACATTCCGCATTCCCTTACATTCCATTCCACATTCAATTCCACATTCATTTCCAAGTTCCATTCCACTTTCCATTCCACTTTCCATTCTAATTTATATTGTACATTCCATTCCGCGTTGCATTCCAAATTTCATTCCATTCAATTTCAAATTCCTTTCCATTCCATTTCATTAAATTCCAATTTCCATTTCATTGCATTCCATTGCCCATTCCATTCCATTCCAAATTCCATTCCACATTCCGTTTCACATTCCTTTCAATTCCATTCCACATTGCATTCCTTTCCACATTCGATTCCACATTCCATTCCACATTGCATTTCATTCCTTTACACATTTCATTCCATTCCACATTCCATTGCACATTCCATTCAACATTCCATTCCATTCCATTCCATTCCATTCCACATTCCATTCAATTCAATACCCTTACATTCCAAATTACATTCCTTTCCATTCCACATTCCATTCCATTCCATTGCACATTCCATTCCACTCCATTCCACATTCCATTCCACTCCATTCCACTTTCCATTCCATTCCACTCCACTTTGTACTGCATTCAATTCCACATTCCATTGCATGTCAATTCCACATTCCATTGCATTCCATTCCACAATCCGTTCCATTCAATTACACATTCCATTCCATAGCATTTCACTCCACTTTCCATTCCAAATTCTATTCCACGTTCCATTATATTCCATTCCATTCCACATTCTATTCCATTCCATTCCATTCCATTCCATTCCATTCCATTCCATTCCATTCCACGTTCCATTCCACTTTCTATTCCACATTCCATTCTGTTCCATTCCATTGCATTCCATGTTCCATTCTACATTCCATTCCACATTCCATTACATTCCATTCCATTCGACATCCCATTCCAATCCATTACACGTTCCATTCCATTCCACATTCTATTTCACATTCCATTCCATTCCATTCGACGTTCCATTCCACATTCAATTCTATTCCATTCCACACTCCATTCCATACCATTCCACATTCCCTTCTGTTTCCATTTCACGTTCCATTCCATTACATTCCACATTCCATTGCATTCAATTCCACATTCCATTCCATTTAATTCCATTCTATTCCACTTTCCACTACACATTCCTTTGCATTCCGATACACATTCCATTCCATTCCATTCCAATTTGCATTCCATTCCATTCCATTCCAATTTGCATTCCATTCCATTCCACTTTCCATTCCATTGCATTCCACACTCCATTCCATTCCATTCCATTACACATGCCATTCCCATCCATTCAGCATTGCATACCACATTCCATTAAATTCCATTCCACTTTCCGTTGCACATTCCATTGCACATTCCATTGTTTTCCGTTCCATTCCACTGCACGTTCCATTCCGCATTACATTCCCATTCAATTCCATACCATTCCGTGTTCCATTCCATTTCATTCCATTCCATTGCATTCCGTCTTCAATTCCATTTCATTCCCTTCCACATTCCTTTCCATTCTATTACATTTTCCATTCCATTCCTTTCCACATTCTGTTCCATATCCCATTCCATTCCATTCCACTTTCGATTTCACATTCCATTCAATTCCATTCCATTCCATTCCGTTGCATTCCATATTCCATTCCCTTCCATTCCATTAAACATTCCGTTCCATTCCACTGCATATTCCATTCCATTCCATTCCACATTCCATTCCATTCCATTCCACGATCCATTCCATATTCCTTTCCATTCCATTCCACATTCCATTCCAATTCATACCACATTCCATTCCACATGCCTTTCCATTCCATACCACGTTCCATTCCACATTCCATTCCACATTCCATTCCATTCCACACCATTCCATTCCATTCCACATTCCATTCCACATTCCGTTCCACATTTCATTCCACATTCCATTCCATTCCGCTCCATTCCATTTCATTCCACGTTCCATTCAACATTCCATTTCACATTCCATTCCACCTTCCATTCCATTCCACTTTCCATTCCACATTCCATTCCACACTGCATTCCATTACGTTCCATTACATTACATTCCATTGTACATTCTATTCCATTTCATATTCCATTCCATTCCATTAATTTCAACATTCCATTCCATTCCTTTCCACATTCCATTCCATTGCATTCCATTCTATTCCATTCTATTGCACCTTGCATTACAGTTTCTGTTCCACGTTCCATTACACATTCCTTTCCATCCCATTCCATTCCACATTCCATTCCACATTCCAACCCATTCTATTCCAAATTACTTTCCATTCCATTCCACACTCCATTCCACATTCCATTCTACTACATTCCAAATTCCATTCCAGATTCGACTTCATACCATTCCACAATCCATTCCTTTCTATTCCTCTTTGTATTCCACATTCCACTCCATTCCACATTCCATTACATATTCCATTCCATTACATTGCATTCCACATTCCATTCCATTCCATTCCAAATTCCACTCCATTCAATACCACATTCCATTCCACATAAAATTCCATTCTATTCCACGTTGCATTACACATTCTTTACACATTCCATTCCATTCCATTCCACATTCAATTCCATTCCATTCTGTTTCAAACCACTTTCTATTGCATTCCATTCCACTTTCCATTGCATTGCATTCCACATTCCTTTCCATTCCATTCCACATTCCATTCCGTTCGCTTTCAATTCCATTCCATTCCTCATTCCATTCCATTCCATTCCATTCCATTCCACATTACATTCTTTTCCATTCCACATTCCTTTCCATTCCACTGCATATTCCATTCCATTCCATTCCACATTCCATTGCATGCCATTCATATTCCATTCCACATACCATTCCATTCCACATTCCATTCCATTCTATTCCACATTCCATTCCACATTCCATTCCATTCCATTCCACATTCCTTTCCCTTGCATTCTATATTCCATTCCATTCCATTGCATTCCAAATTCGATTCCTTTCGATTCCATATTCCATTCCATTCCACATTCCTTTCCATTCCATTCCACATTCCTTTCCATTCCATTCCACATTCCATTCCATTCCATTCCACATTCCATTCCATTCCATTTCACATTCCATTGCATTCCATTCCATTCCAATTTCCATTCCGTTCCATTCCACAATCCATTCAATTCCATTCCATTCCATTCCATATTCCATTGCACATTCCATTTCATTGCATTTCACATTCCATTAAATTCCATTCCATTTCACATTCCATTCCATTCCTTTCCATTCCACTTTGCATTCCATTTCATTCCATTAAACCTACCGCTCCAGACTCCATTCCAAAACTTTTCACATCCCATTCCACATTCCATTCCATTGTATTCCACATTCCATTCCATTCCATTCCACATTCCATTCCATTCCATTCCACTCCATTCCATTCCACATTCCATTCCATTCCTTTCCATTCCACATTCCATTCCATTCCATTCCATATTCCATTCCATTCCATTCCATTCCACATTCCATTCCATTCCATTCGATATTCCTATCCATTTCATATTCCTTTCAACATTCCATTCCACATTGCATTCCCTTCCTTTCCATTACACATTCCATTACACATTCCATTACAGATTCAATTACCCATTCCATTCCATTTCATTTCATTCCATTCCAGCTTGCATTCCGCATTCCATTCCATTCCTGTCCATTGAATTTCCTTTCAGTCCACATTCCATTCCATTCCACATTCCACATTCCATTCCATTCCATTGCACATTGCTTTCCATTCCATTCATTTCCATTCTGTTCCAAATTACATTCCACATTCCATTCCATTTCATTCCACGTTCCATTCCACAATTCACTCCATATTCCATTCCATTCCAATCCATTCCTTTCCGCGTTCCATTCCACATTCCATTCCACATTCCATTTCGTTCCATTCCATTCCATTACACGTTCCATGCCACACTTCATTCCACATTCCATTCCGTTCCATTTCATTCCATTCCACTTTCCATTCCACATTCCATTCCACATTCCATTCCATTCTATTCCACAATCCATTACACTCCATTCCATTCCATTGCATTCCACATTCCGATTCTGTCCATTCCATTCGACTTCCCATTCCATTCGAAATTCCATTCCATTCCATTCCATTCCACATTCCTTTCCATTCCATTACAGTTTCCATTACGCATTCTATTCCACATCCCATTCCATAACTTTCCACCCCATTCCACTTCCCATTCCATTCCATTCCACGTTCCATTCCACATTCCATTCCATTCCACATTCGATTCCAGTCCACGTTCCTTACCATATTCCATCCCACATTCTTTTCCATGTTCCATTCCACTTTCCATTCCATTGTATTAAGCATTCAATTCCGCATTCTATTCCATTCCATTCCAATCCATTGCACATTCCATTCCATTCCACATTCCTTTCCATTCCATTCCACATACCATTCCATTCCATTCTATTCCACATTCCATTCGACATTCCCTTCCACATTCCATTCCATTGCATTCCACATTCCATTCCTTTCTGTTCCATGTTTCAATCCATTCAATTCCACATTCCATTCCATTCCATTCCACTTTCCATTCCATTCCTTTCCACATTCCATTCCACATTCCAATAGATTCCATTCAACGTTCTATTCCACATTGCAGTCCATTCCATTCCATTGGATTCCACATTCCATTTCTTTCCATTCCATTCCACTTTCCATTCCATTTCATACCACATTCTATTCCATTCCATTCGATGTTCCGTTCCTCATTCCATTCCATTCCATTCCACGTGCCATTCCACTTTCCTTTCTATTCCATTCCACATTCCATTTCAATGCATTCCACATTCCATTCCACATTCATTTCCATTCCTTTCCACTTTGCATTACACAATGCATTCCACAATCCATTCCATTCCATTCTATTCCATTCCACCTTCCATTCCACATTCCATTCCACTTTCCATTCCATTCCAAGCCTTTCCATTCCATGTACCATTCCACATTCCATTTCACATTCCATTCCGTTCCATTCCGTTCCATTCCAAGTTCCATTCCACATTCCTTTTCATTCCATTCCACATTGAATTCCTTTCCATTCCTTTCCATTCCAAATTCGATTCCATTCTATTAAACATTTCATTCCATTTCATTCCATTCCACATTCCATTCCATTCTGTTCCACATTCCTTTCCACATTCCATTCCATTTCCCATTCCACATTCCACTCCATTACATTCCAAATTCCTTTCAATTCTATTCCATTCCATTCCTCATGCCATAACACATTACATTCCATTCCACGTTCCGTTCCATTCCATTCCATATTCCGTTCCATTCAATTCCACTTTCCATTGCACATACCATTCCATTTCTTTCCACATTCCATTCCATATTCAATTCCATTCCGTTCCACATTCCATTCCATTCCATTCCATTACATTGCATTCCACATTCCATTCCATTCCATTGCATTCCACATTCCATTTCAGTCCATTCCATTCTACTTTCCATTCCATTCCATTCCATATTCCTTTCGATTCCATTCCACATTCCATTCTACATTCAATACCATTCCATTCCATTCCACATTCCATTCCATTCCTTTCCCTTCAACGTTACATTGCACATTCCATTCCACATTCCATTCTGTTCCATTCAATTCCACTCCACCTTCCATTCTGTTCCATTCAATTCCACTCCACCTTCCATTCCACATTCCATTCCACATTCCATTCCATTCCATTCCACATTCTATTCCACATTCCTTTCCATTCCATTCAACATTCCATTCCACATTCCATTCCATTCAATATTCCACGCCACTCCATTCCATTGCATTCCACATTGCATTCCATTTCATTCCATTCCACATTCCATTACATTCCATTCAATTCCACATTCCATTCCATGCCACATTCTATTTCATATGCCATTCCATTCCATTCCGCGTTCCATTACACATTCAATTCTATTCCATTCCACATTAAATTCCATACCATTCCACATTAAATTCTATTTCCATTTCACTTTCCATTCAACTCCATTCCACATTATATTGCATTCCATTCCACATTACATTGCATTCCATTACAAATTGCATTACATTCCATTCCACATTCCATTCCACGCCATTGCCTTGCATTCTATATTCCATTCCATTTGTGTCCATATGCCATTCTCATCCATTCCAAATTGCATACCACATTCGATTCCGTTCCATTCCGCTTTGCATTCCACATTCCATTTCCCATTCCATTCCATTCCGTTGCACATCCCATTCCATTCTATTGCATTTCACATTCCAATTCTGTCCATTCCATTCGACTTCCCATTCCATTCTGCATTCCATTCCATTCCATTCCATTCCACATTCCTTTCCACATTCCATTCCACATTCTATTCCATTCCACGTTCATTTCCGCATTCCATCCCATATTCCTTTCCACGTTCAATTCCACTTTCCATTCCATTCCATTAAACATTCCATTACACATCCTATTCCATTCCATTGCACATTCCAATCCATTACACATTCCATTCCTTTCCATTCCACATACCATTCCATTCCATTCTATTCCACATTCCATTCCACATTCTGTTCTACATTCCATTCCATTGCATTCCACATTCCATTCCATTCGGTAAAACATCCTAATCAATTCAATTCCACATTCCATTCCATTCCATTACAATTTCCATTCCACGTTGCATTCCACGTTCCATTCGACATTCCATTTCGTTCCATTCCATTCCATTACACGTTCCATTCCACACTTCAATCCACATTCCATTCCGTTCCGTTTCATTCCATTCCACTTTCCATTCCACATTCCATTCCACATTCCATTCCATTCTATTCCACAATCCATTACACTCCATTCCATTCCATTGCATTCCACATTCCAATTCTGTCCATTCCATTCGACTTCCCATTCCATTCGGCATTCCATTCCATTCCATTCCATTCCACATTCCTTTCCATTCCATTACAGTTTCCATTACGCATTCCATTCCACATCCCATTCCATAACTTTCCACCCCATTCCACATCCCATTCCATTCCATTCCACGTTCCATTCCACATCCCATTCCATTCCATTCCACGTTCCATTCCACATTCCATTCCATTCCACATTCGATTCCAGTCCACGTTCCTTACCACATTCCACCCCACATTCTTTTCCATGTTCCATTCCACTTTCCATTCCATTGTATTAAACATTCAATTCCGCATTCTATTCCGTTCCATTCCAATCCATTGCACATTCCATTCCATTCCACATTCCTTTCCATTCCATTCCACATACCATTCCATTCCATTCTATTCCACATTCCATTCGACATTCCCTTCCACATTCCATTCCATTGCATTCCACATTCCATTCCGTTCTGTTCCATGTTTCAATCCATTCAATTCCACATTCCATTCCATTCCATTCCACTTTCCATTCCATTCCTTTCCACATTCCATTCCACATTCCAATACATTCCATTCAACGTTCTATTCCACATTGCATTCCATTCCATTCCATTGGATTCCACATTCCATTCCTTTCCATTCCATTCCACTTTCCATTCCATTTCATACCACATTCTATTCCATTCCATTCGATGTTCTGTTCCTCATTCCATTCTATTCCATTCCACGTGCCATTCCACTTTCCTTTCTATTCCATTCCACATTCCATTTCAATGCATTCCACATTCCATTCCACATTCATTTCCATTCCTTTCCACTTTGCATTACACAATGCATTCCACAATCCATTCCATTCCATTCTATTCCATTCCACCTGCCATTCCACATTCCATTCCACTTTCCATTCCATTCCAAGCCTTTCCATTCCATGTACCATTCCACATTCCATTTTACATTCCATTCCGTTCCATTCCGTTCCATTCCAAGTTCCATTCCACATTCCATTCCATTCCATTCCACATTGAATTCCTTTCCATTCCTTTCCATTCCAAATTCAATTCCATTCTATTAAACATTTCATTCCATTCCAGTCCATTCCACATTCCATTCCATTCTGTTCCACATTCCTTTCCACATTCCATTCCATTTCCCATTCCACATTCCACTCAATTACATTCCAAATTCCTTTCAATTCTATTCCATTCCATTCCTCATGCCATAACACATTACATTCCATTCCACGTTCCGTTCCATTCCATTCCATGTTCCGTTCCATTCAATTCCACTTTCCATTGCACATACCATTCCATTTCTTTCCACATTCCATTCCATATTCAATTCCATTCCGTTCCACATTCCATTCCATTCCATTACATTACATTGCATTCCACATTCCATTCCATTCCATTGCATTCCACATTCCATTTCAGTCCATTCCATTCTACATTCCATTCCATTCCATTCCATATTCCATTCGATTCCATTCCACATTCCATTCCACAATCAATACCATTCCATTCCATTCCACATTCCATTCCATTCCTTTCCCTTCAACGTTACATTGCACATTCCATTCCACATTCCATTCTGTTCCATTCAATTCCACTCCACCTTCCATTCTGTTCCATTCAATTCCACTCCACCTTCCATTCCACATTCCATTCCACATTCCATTCCATTCCATTCCACATTCTATTCCACATTCCTTTCCATTCCATTTAACATTCCATTCCACATTCCATTCCATTCAATATTCCACGCCACTCCATTCCACTGCATTCCACATTGCATTCCATTTCATTCCATTCCACATTCCATTACATTCCATTCAATTCCACATTCCATTCCATTCCACATTCTATTTCATATGCCATTCCATTCCATTCCGCGTTCCATTACACATTCAATTCTATTCCATTCCACATTAAATTCCATATCATTCCACATTAAATTCTATTTCCATTTCACTTTCCATTCAACTCCATTCCACATTATATTGCATTCCATTCCACATTACATTGCATTCCATTACAAATTGCATTACATTCCATTCCACATTCCATTCCACGCCATTGCATTGCATTCTATATTCCATTCCATTTGTGTCCATATGCCATTCCCATCCATTCCAAATTGCATTCCACATTCGATTCCGTTCCATTCCGCTTTGCATTCCACATTCCATTTCCCATTCCATTCCATTCCGTTGCACATCCCATTCCATTCCATTCCATTCCATTGCATTTCACATTCCATTCCATGCCATTGCATTTCACATTCCATTCCATTCCATTGCATTTCACATTCTATTCAATTCCATTCCGTTCCACATACTTTTCCATTCCATTCCACATTCCATTCCATTCCATTACACATTCAATTCAACGTTCCATTCCACATTCCATTCAACGTTCCATTCCACTTTCCATTCCATTCCATTGCATTCCACATCCATTCCATTCCATTCAAAGTTACATTCCACATTCCATTCCATTCCATTCCATTCCATTGCATTCCACATTCCATTCCATTCCATTTCACATTCCATTCCATTTCATACCACTTTCCATTCCATTTCATTCGACATTCCATACCTCATTCCATTCCATTCCATTCCATGTTCCATTCCACTTTCCTTTCTATTCCATTACACCTTCCATTCCAATCCATTCCACATTCCATTCCACATTCAATTCCATTCCATTCCACGTTGCTTTCCACAATGTATTCCACATTCCATTCCATTCCATTCCATTCCATTCTCCATCCATTCCACATTTCATTCCACATTCCATTGCATTCCAAGCCATTCCATACCAAGTACCATCCCACATTCCATTCCACATTCCATTCCGTTCCTTTCCATTCCATTCCAAGTTCCATTCCACTTTCCATTCCACATTTCATTCCTTTCCATTCCACATTGAATTCCATTCCATTCCCTTTTATTCCACATTCTATTCCATTCTATTCCACATTTCATTCCATTCCATTCCATTCCACATTCCATTCCATTCCATTCCACATTCCATTCCATTCCATTCCATTCCACATTCCATTAGAGTCCATTCCATTCCCTTTCATTCCACATTCCATTTCGGTCCATTCCGTTAGAGATTCCATTCCATTCCATTCCACAATCCATTCCATTCCATTACACTTCCCATTACACATTCCATTCCACATCCCATTCCATTCCATTCCACTCCATTCCATTCCACATCCCATTACATTACATTCCACATTCCATTCCACATTCCTTTCCATTCCATTCCACATTCTATTCCATTCCACGTTCGTTTCCACATTCCATCCCATATTCCTTTCCACGTTCAATTCCACTTTCCATTCCATTCCATTAAACATTCCATTACACATTCTATTCCATTCCATTCCATTCCATTGCACATTCCAATCCATTACACATTCCATTCCTTTCCATTCCACATACCATTCCACTCCATTCTATTCCACATTCCATTCCACATCCTGTACCACATTCCATTCCATTGCATTCCACATTCCATTCCATTCGGTAACACATCCCAATCAATTCAATTCCACATTCCTTTGCATTCCATTCCAATTTCCATTCCACGTTCCATTCCACGTTCCATTCCACATTCCATTCCAGTCCATTCCATGTTCCTTTCCTCATTCCATTCCACGTTGCACTCCATTCCATTCCACATTCCATAACTCATTCCATTTCACGTTCCATTGCATTCCATTCCACGTTCCATTCCACTTTCTATTCCACGTCCCATTCCATTGCATTCCACGTTCTGTTCCATTCAATTCCACTTTCCATTCCACATACCATTACATTCCTTTCCAGATTCCATTCCACATTGCATTACATTCCATTCCACATTCAATTCCATTCCATTCCATTCCATTCCATTCCATTCCATTGCACATTCCATTCCAGACCATTCCATTCGACATTACAATCCATTCCATTCCGCATTCCATTTCATTCCAGGACACATTCCATTCCATTCCACTTTCCATTTTACATTTCATTCCTTTCCATTCCACATTCAATTCCATTCCAATCCATATTCCATTCCATTCCATTCCACATTCCATTCCTTTCCATTCCACATTCCATTCCATTCCATTGCACATTCCATTCCATTGCATTTCACATTCCATTTCATTCCATTCCATTTCACATACCATTCCATTCCATTCCTTTCCACATTGGATTCCATTCCATTCCATTAAACATTCCATTCCAGATTTCATTCCAAAATATTCCACATCCCATTCCACATTCCATTCCATTCTATTCCACGTTCCATTTCACATTCCATACCATTCTATTCCACATTCCATTCCATTCCATTCCACATTCCTTTCCGTTCCAGTCGATTCCATTTCACATTCCTTTCCATTCCATTCCATTCCAGATTCCATTCCATTACATTCCACATTCCATTACATTCCATTTGACGATCTATTCCATTCCACATACCATTCCAGCTTCCATTCCACGTTGCATTCTCTTCCATTCCGTTACACATTCCATTCTCTTTCCATTTCACTTTCCATTCTATTTCCATTTCACATTCCATTCCATTCCACATTCCATTCCACATTCCATTCCATTACATTCCACATTCCATTCGACATTCAATTCCTTTACTTTCCACTTTCCATTCCATTCCACTTTGCATTCCATTACGTTCCATTCCATTCCACATTCCATTCCATTCCACATTCCATTCCACGTTCCATCCCACTCCATTTCACTTTCCATACTCTTCCATTCCACGTTGCATTCCACTGCATTCCATGTTTCACTCCATTCCATTCCACATTCCATTCCATTCCGGGTTCCTTTCCACCCACTTCCACGTTCCATTCCGCGTTCTATTCCATGTTGCATTCCATTCCATTAAACGTTCCATTCATCATTCCATTCCACATTCCATTCCATTCCATTCCACATTCCATTCCATTCCATTCCACATTCAATTCCACGTTCCATTCCTCGCCATTCAACTTTCCATTACATTCCACTTTCCATTCCTCACCATTACACGTTGCTTTGCAATCCACTTTCCATTCCATTCCACGTTCCATTCCTCTCCATTACACGTTCCGTTGCAATCCACTTTCCATTCCGTTCCATTCCACGTTCCATTCCATTCCATTCCACGTTCCTTTCCATTCCATTCCATTCCACGATACATTCCAAGTTACATTCCACTTTGCATTCCACTTTGCATTCCACGTTCCATTCCACTTTGCATTCCACGTTCCATTCCATTCCATTCCACGTTCCATTTCTTATTCCATTCCACATTCCATTCCATTCCGTTCCACATTTCATTCCACATTCCATTCAAATACATTCCACATTCCTTTCCATTCCATTCCACATTCCATTCCATTCTGTACCATTCCATTCCTCATTCTGTTAAACATAACATTCCATTCCATTCCACATTCCATTCCATTCTATACCATTCCATTCCTCATTCTATTACACGTAACATTCCATTCCATTCCACATTCCATTCCATTCTATACCATTCCATTCCTCTTTCTATTACACATTCCATTCCATTCCATTCCACTTTCCACTCCATTCCATTTCTCGTTCCATTCCACATACCACTCCATTCCTTTCAACGTTACATTCCATATTCCATTCCATTCAATTCCCTTCCATTGCACATTCCATTCTTTAAATTCCACATTCCATTCCATTCCATTCTTTTCCATTCCACTGTCCATCCCATTAAAATTCCCTTCCATTCCACATTCCATTCCTTTCCCTTCCACATTCCATTCACTTCCACTCCACATTCCATTCCATTCCATTCCATTCCATTCCATTCCATTCCACGTTCCTTTTCATGCCATTCCACCTTCCATTCCATTCCATTCCAATCCATTCCATATTCCATTCCATTCCATTCCACATTCCATTCAATTCCATTCCACGTTAAATTCCATTCCATTCCACATTCCATTCCATTCCATTCCATTCCACATTCCATTCAATTCCATTCACCATTCCATTCCATTCCCCATTCCATTCCATTCCTGTCCAACTTTCATTCCATTCCATTCCACATTCCATTCCATTCCATTCCATTCCACATTCCATTCAATTCCATTCACCATTCCATTCCATTCCCCATTCCATTCCATTCCTGTCCAACTTTCATTCCATTCCATTCCACATTACATTCCCTTCCATTCCACATTCCATTCCATTCCATTGCATTCCACATTCTTTTCTATTCCAATCCACATTCGATTGCATTCAACTGCATTCCACATTCCATTCCATTCCACCCACATTCCATTCGATTCCATTCCACATTCCATTCCATTCCATTCCATTCCATTCAATTCCATTCAAAGTTACATTCCACGTTCCATTCCACATTCCTTTCTGTTCCATTCCATTTCATTCCACCTGCCATTCCACATTCTATTCCACATTCCATTCCATTGTATTCCACATTCTATTCCACATTCCTTTCCATTCCATTCCACATTACATTCCACATTCCATTCCATTCAAAATTCCACTCCACTCCATTCCATTTCATTCCACATTGCATTCCCTTCCATTCCATTCCACATTCCATTCCATTCCATTCCACATTCCATTCTATTCCACATTCAATTCCATTCCATTCCATTCCATATTCCATTCCATTACTTTCCACATTGCATGCCATTCAATGCCACATTACATTCCATTCCACATTGAATTCCATTCCTTTCCATTCCACATTCCATTAGATTCCATTCCATTCCACTCCACTTTCCAATCCAATCCTTTCCACATTCCATTCCATTCCATTGCATTCCATTCCACACTGCTTTCCACATTCCATTCCACATTCCATTCCATTCCATTCCACATTCCTTTCCATTCTAATCCACCTTCCTTTCATTTCCATTTGACATTCCATTCCATTCCATTCCATTCCATTCCGCATTCCAATCCACTCCATTTCACATTCCATTCCATGGTCCATTCCACTTTCCATTCCACATTCCATTCCACGTTCATTTCCACATTCCATCCAACTTTCCATTCCACTTTCCATTCCTCTTTCCATTCCACATTCAATTACATATTCCATTCCATTTCATTTCACATTCCATTACTTTCCATACCACATTCCATTCCACATTCCATTGCACGTTCCATTACTCGTTCCATGGCACGTTCCCCTCCATGTTCCATTCCACATTCCATCCCACTTTCCATTCAACGTTCCATTTCATTCCATATCAGGTTCCATTCAACATTCCATTCCATTCTATTTCACCTTCCATTCCAAACTCCATTCCGCTCAACATTCCATTCCACTTTCCATTCGATGTTCCATTCCACGTTCCAATCCATTACATTCCACGTCACTTTCCAAATTACTTTCCAGTCCATTACACATTCCATTACACTTTCTATTCCTTTCTATTCCACATTACATTGTCTTCCATTCCACGTTCCTTTCCACATTCCATTCCACGTTCCATTCCACTTTCCACTTCACTTTCCATTGCACGTTCTATTCCTCGTTCAGTTTCACGTTCCATTCCGTTCCATTCCTTTCCATTCCACATTCCACTTCATTCCATTCCACGTTCCATTCCACATTCCATTCCATTTCATTCCACATTCCATTCCACTCCATTCCAAATTCCATTCCACATTCCATTTCATTCCATTCCATTCCCTTCCATTCCATTCCATTCCACGTTCTATTCCACATTCCATTCCATTCCATTCCATTCTACATTCCATTGTATTACATTCCACCTTCCATTTCACATTCCATTCCACATTCCATTCCATTCCTTTTCACTTTCCATTCCATTCCATTCCACATTCCATTCCATTCCATTTCACATTCCATTCCATTCAATTAAAGATTGCATCCCATTCCATTCCGCATTCCATTCCATACGATAGCATTCCATTCCACACTGCATTCTATTAAAGTCCATTTCACATTCCATGCCATTCCATTCCACATTCCATTCCATTCCATTCCATATTCCAATCCGTTACTTTCCACATTCCTGTCCATTCCATACCACATTCCATTTCATTCCATTCCATTCCATTCCTTTCCACCTTCCATTAAATTCAATTCCATTCCACATTCCATTCCACTCCACTTCATTCCATTCCACATTCCATTCCATTCCATTCCACATTCCATTCCATTCGTTTCCTCATTCCATTCCATTCCATTCCATTCCATTCTATATTCCATTCCATTCCATATCCCATTCCTTTACGTTCCATTCCACATTCCATTTCATTCCTTTCCACATTCCATTCCATTCCATTCCATTCCATTCTATTCCATTCCACATTCCATTCCATTTCACATTGCATTCCATTCCACTTCAGATTTCATTCCAGACCATTCCACATTCCATTCAATTCCATTCCTCATTCCATTCCATTGCATTCCACCTTCCATTCCATTCCATTCCATTACACATTCCATTCCACATTGCATTCCATTCCACATTCCATTATATTCCATTCCAAATTCTATTTCATTCCATTCCATATTCCATACCAATCCATTCCACTTTCCATTCCATTCCATTCCACATTTCATTCCATTCCATTCAACTTCTTGTTCCAATCCATTCCCCATTCCATTCCATTACACTTTCCATTCCATTCCATTCCATTACACATTCGATTCCACATTCCATTCCACTTTCCATTCCATTTCAAATTTCATTCAATTCTATTCCAGTCCACATTCCTTTCAATTCCTTTCCATTCCACACTCCTTTCTGTTCCATTCCACATTCCAATCAATTCCATTCCATTCCATTCCTCATTCCATTCCATTCCATTCCCCATTCTATTCCATTCCATTCTACATTCCATTCCATAGCATTGCATTCCATTCCCCATTTCATTCCATTCAATTCCATTCCACATTCCATTCCATTCCATTCCACATTCCATTACCCCTTCCATTCCATTCCATTCCACATTCCATTTCACATTCAACTCCATTCCATTCTTCATTCTATTGTATTCCATTCCATTCCATTTCACTTTCCAGTCCATTCCATTTCATTTTCCTTTCCATTCCCTTCCAGAATGCATTCCATTCCATTCCACTTTTGATTACACGTTCCATTCCACGTTCCATTACACTTTCCCTCCATTTTCCATTCCATTACATTCCACGGTTCATTCCGCCTTCCATTCATCGTTCCATTCCACGTTTCTCTCCACCTTCCATTCCATTTCTTTCCAAGTTTCATTCCACGTTCCTGTCCACATTCCATTCGATTCCATTAAACCTTCCATTCCACTTTCCATTCCACGTTAGATTGCACGTTCAATTCCACGTTCCTTTCCTCGTTGCGTTCCACATTCCATACCATGCTCCATTCCATTTCATTCCACATTCCATTCCACATTCCATTGCAATCATTTCCACTTTCCATTTGACGTTCCATTCCACTTTCCATTCCACTTTACTTTCCAGTCCATTCCACATTCCATTCCATGTTCCATGGCATACCATTCAACATTTCATTCCACATTCCATTCCATTGCGTTTCACATTCCATTCCACATTCCATTCCATTCCATTCCACATTCCTCTCCATTCATTCCACATTCCATTCCACATTCCACTCCATTCGATTCCACACTCCTTTCCAAATTCCATTCCACATTCCATTCCACATTCCTTTCCTTTCCATTACACATTCCACTCAATTCCGTTCAATTCCACATTCAATTCCATTCCATTCCCCATTCCATTGCATTCCATTTCAAATTTCATTCCATTCCTCATTCCATTCCGTTTCACATTCTATTCCATTCCATTCCACATTCCATTCAATTCCATTCTATTCCACGTTCCATTCCACGTTCCATTCCACAATCCATTCCATTCAATTCCACGCTCCATTCCACATTCCATTCCACATTCCACTCCATTCGATTCCACACTCCTTTCCAAATTCCATTCCACATTCCATTCCACATTCCATTCCTTTCCATTACACATTCCACTCAATTCCGTTCAATTCCGCATTCCATTCCATTCCATTCCCCATTCCATTCCATTCCATTTCAAATTTCATTCCATTTCTCATTCCATTCCGTTTCACATTCTATTCCATTCCATTCCACATTCCTTTCAATTCCATTCTATTCCACGTTCCATTCCACGTTCCATTCCACAATCCATTCCCTTCAATTCCACGCTCCATTCCACTTTCCATCCCACATTCCATTCCATTCCATTCCATTCCATTCCACACTCCACTCCATTCCATTCCATTCCACACTCCACTCCATTCCATTCCACATGCCATTCACATTCCATTCCATATTCCATTCCATTCCAATACACCATCCACTTCATTCCATTCCATTCCACATTCCATTCCATTCCATTTCAAATTCAATTACATTCCATTCAATTTCATTCCACATTCCATTCCACATTCCATTCAATTCCATTCTATTCCACGTTCCATTCCACGTTCCTTTCCACAATCCATTTCATTCAATTCAACGCTCCATTCCACATTCCATTCCACATTCCACTCCATTCGATTCCACACTCCTTTCCAAATTCCATTCCACATTCCATTCCACATTCCATTCCTTTCCTTTACACATTCCACTCAATTCCGTTCAATTTCGCATTCCATTCCATTCCATTCCCCATTCCATTCCATTCCATTTCAAATTTCATTCCATTCCTCATTCCATTCCGTTTCACATTCTATTCCATTCCATTCCACATTCCTTTCAATTCCATTCTATTCCACGTTCCATTCCACATTCCATTCCACAATCCATTCCATTCAGTTCCACGCTCCATTCCACATTCCATTCCACATTCCATTCCAATCCATTCCACTTTCCATCCCACATTCCATTCCATTCCATTCCATTCCATTCCACACTCCACTCCATTCCATTCCATTCCACACTCCACTCCATTCCATTCCACATGCCATTCCACATTCCATTCCATATTCCATTCCATTCCAATACACCATCCACTTCATTCCATTACATTCCACATTCCATTCCATTCCATTTCAAATTCAATTACATTCCATTCAATTTCATTCCACATTCCATTCCACATTCCATTCCATTCCATTCAATTACGCGTTCCATTCCATTCTATTGCACATTGCATTCCACAACATTGCATTCCACATTCCATTCCACGTTCCATTCCACGTTGCATTCCATTCCATTCCACATTCCATTACACATTTCATCAAATTCCTTTCCACGTTCCATTCCACATTCCATCCCATTCCATTCCATTCCACATTCCATTCCATTCCATTCCATTAAATTCCAATTCACATTCCATCCCATTCCATTCCATTCCATTCCATTCCAGTCCATTCCATTCCTTTCCACCTTCCATTCCATTCCATTCCACATTTCATTCCACATTCCCTTCCATTCAATTCCACCTTCCATTCCTTTCCATTCCATTCCATTCCATTCCATTCCATATTCAATTGCATTCCATTACATTCCATTCCACATTCCATTTTATTACAACCTACCTTCCTTTCCATTCCATTCCATATTCCATTCCACATTCCCTTCCATTCCATTCCACCCTCCTTTCCTTTCCGTTCCATTCCATTCCACATTCCATTACACATTCCCTTCCCTTCCTCTCCACATTCCTTTCCTTTCCGTTCCATTCCCTTCCAATTTCCTTTCCATTGCATTCCATTCTGCAATCACTTCCACTCCATTCTACTTTCCATTTGATTCCATTCCACTTTCCATTCCACATTCCTTTCCATTCCATTCCACAATCCATTCCATTCCGTTGCAACTTCCATTGAATTCCATTTCACATTCCATTCCTTTCCATTTCACCTTCCATTCCATTCCATTCTAGTCTATTCCACATTCCATTCCATTCCATTCCTCATGGAATTCCTTTCCATTCCATTCCATTACACAATGTATCCCATTCCATCCAATTCCATTCCTCATTGCATTCCATTTCATTCCATTCCGTTCCATATTCCATTCCATTCGATTCCATTCCACCTTCCATTCCATTCCAATCCACACTGAATTTCATTCCATTCCATGTTCCATTCCACGTTCCATTGAACTTTCTATTCCACGTTTTATTCCATGTTCCACTACACGTTATATTCCATTCCATTCCGCGTTCTATACCACATTCCATTCCACATACCATTCCACCTTTCATTCCAAGTTCCATTCCACTTTGCATTCCACATTGCATTCCACTTTCCATTCCATTGCATTCCACATTCCATTCCATTCCATTCCACTTTCCATTCCACGTTCCTTTCCACGTTCCCTTTGACGTTCCATTCCACGTTCCTTTCCATTCAATTCCACATTCCATTCCACATTGCTTTCCTTTGTATTCCGCATTCCATTCCAAATTCCATTCCATTCCATTCCACATTCCATTCCACATTCCATTCCAGATTCTATTCCACGTTCCATTCCAGATTTGATTCCACATTTCATTCCAATTCGTTCCACATTCCTTTCCATTACATTCCAAATTCCATTCCAAATTCCATTCCATTCCATTCCACATTCCATTCCACATTCCATTCAACTTTCCATTCCACGTTCCATTCTTTTTCATTCCATGTTCCATTCCACTTTCCATTCCATTCCAATTTCCATTCCACATTCCGTTGCACATTCCTTTCTACATTTCATTCCTTTCCGTTCCTCATTCCTTTCAACATTCCATTCCATTCCTTTCCACATTCCATTCCATTGCACTCCACATTTCATTCCACATTTCCTTGCATTCCATTCCACATTCTATTCCACGTTCCATTGCATTCAATTCCACGTTCCATTCCACGTTTCATTCCACATTCCATTCCACAATCCATTCCGTTCCATTCCGCAATCAATTCCACATTCCATTCCACATTCCAATCCATTGTATTCCACGTTCCATTGCACTTTGCATTCCATTCCATTTCACCTTCCATTCTCATTTCACTGAATTACGTTCCACATTCCATTCCACATTCCATTACATTCCATTCCACATTTCATACCACATTCCATTCCATTGCATTCCACTTTCCATTCCACTTTCAATTCCACGTTGCATTCCACGCTCCATTCCACGTTCTATTGCATTCTGTTCCATGATTCATTCCATTCCATTCCACGTTTCATTTCTTTCCGTTCTGCATTCCATTCCCCATTCCATTTCACAATCCTTTCCACATTCTATTTCACTTTCCATTCCATTCCATTCCATTTCATTTGCATTCCATTCCTTGTTCCATTCCATTCCATTCCACGTTTCATTTCTTTCCATTCCGCATTCAATTCCACATTCCATTTCACAATCCTTAACACATTCTGTTTCACTTTCCATTCCATTCCATTCCATTTCATTTCACATTCCATTCCATTCCATACCACATTCCATTCCATTCCATTGCACATTCCTTTCCACATGCCATTCCTCATTCCATTCTTTTCCATTCTATTCCAGATTCCATTGCATTCCATTCCATCGCAAAATCCATTACACATTCCACTCCAGTTTCCATTCTACTGCATTCCACATTCCAATCAATTTCACTCGTCCTTCCATTCCATTAAATTCCACATTCCTTTCCATTCCATTCAATACCACATTCCATTCCATTGCATTCCCAATTCCATTCAATTCCATTCCATTCCACATTCCACTCCATTCAATTCCATTGCACATTCCATTGCATTACATTCCACATTCCATTCCATTGCAATCCGCATTCTATTCCACGGTCCATTCCACGTTGCGTTCCATGTTCCATTGCACGTCCAATTTCACATTCAATTCCTTTCCATTCCACATTCCATTCTGTTGCATTCCACATTCCATTCCATTCTATTCCACATTCCATTCCAAATTCCATTCTATTGCATTCCACATTCCATTCCATTCTATTCCACATTCCACTCCACTTTCCATTCCATTACATTCCACGTTCCATTCCAGGTTCCATTCCACATTCCATTCCACTTTCCAATGCAGTCCATTCCACATTCCATTCCATTCAATTTCAGTTTCCATTCCATATTCCATTCCACATTCTATTCCACATTCCATTTCATGTTCCATTCCACGATCCATTCCACGATACATTGCAGGTTCCATTCAACATTCTATTCCATTCCATTCTATTCCACTCCATGTTCCCTTCCACATTCCTTTCCACGTTCCATTCTACGTTCCCTGCCACATTCCATTCAATTCCGTTCCACGTTCTATTCCATGTTCCTTTCCATTCCATTCAACTTCCCATTCCGTATTCCATTGCACATACCATTCCACATTCCATTCCATGTTCCATTCCACGTTCCATTCCATGTTCCATTCCACATTCCATTTCATTCCATTCCACTTTCCATTCCACATTCCATTCCACATTCCATTCCACATTCCATTCCACATTACATTCCGTTCCATTCCACATACTATTCCACATTCCATTCCACATTCCTTTGCAGATTCGATTCCAATCCATTCCACTTTCCATTCCACATTCCATTCTATTTTCTATTCCGCATTCCATTCCATTCCATTCCACATTCCATTCTCATTCCTTTGCATTTCATTCCACATTGCATTCCACATTGCATTTCATTCCAATTCACAATCCATTCCACATTCCGTTCCATTCCACATTCCATTCCGCATTCCATTCCACATTCCATTCCATTCCTTTGAAAATTCTATTCCATTCCATTCCATTTCACATTCCATTCCACTTTAAATTAAATTCTATTCCGCATTCCATTCCACAATCCTATCCATTCCATTACACATTCCATTCCATTACAATCCAAATTTCATTCCACAATTAATTCCATTCCTTTCCACATTCCATTCCACAATCCATTCCCTTCCATTCCACATTCAATTGCATTACATTCAATTCCATTCCACTTTCCATTCCACATTCCATTCCATTCCATTCCACATTCAATTGTATGTTCCATTCCACATTCCATTCCATTCCACTCCACGTTCCAATTCACACTCAATTCCACATTTCATTCCACATTCCATTCCGTTCCATTGCACTTTCCATTCCACATTCCATGCCACATACAATTCCCCATTCCTTTCCATGTTCCATTGCATGTTCCATTCCACATTCCATTCCATTCCATTCCACTTTCCATTCCATTCCATTCCACATTCCTTTCCATTCAATTGCTTACTTCTTTAAATCCCATTGCATTCCACTTTCCTTTACATTCCATTCCAAATCCTTTCCATTCCATTCCATTCCATTCCACCTTCCAATCCATTCCACTCCACATTCTATTCCACATTCTTTTCCACGTTCCTTTCCATTTCATTCTACATTCCATTCCATTCCATTCCACATGCCATTCCATTTGATTCCACATTCCTTTCCACTTTCCATTCCACATTCCATTCCACATTCCATTCCATTCCATTCCATTCCACGTTGCATTCCACATTCTGTTCCACTCCACATTCGTTTAGAGATTCCATTCCACATTACATTCCTTTCCGTTCCACATTCCATTCCCCATTCCATTCCACATTACATTGCTTTCCACTCCACATTCCATTCCACATTCCATTCCAATTTCCGTTCCATTCCATTCCACATTCCGTTCCATTCCGTTACACACTCCATTCCACATTCCACTCCGTTCTATTGAGCATTCCATTCCTCATTCCATTCCACATTCCATTTCATTCCAGTACTCTTTCCATTGCATTTCATTGCACATTCCTTTTCACATTCTACTCCATTCCATTCTACGTTCCTTTCCATTCCATTCCACATTACATTCCACATTATATTCCGCATTCCATTCCATCTTCCATTCCGTTGCATTTCAGGTTCCTTTCCACATTCCATTGCATTCCATTACACATTCAATTGCATATTCCATACCTTTTCATTGCACATTCCGTTCCACATTCCATTCAATTCCCTTGCACATTCCATTAAATTGCATTCCACTTTGCATTCCACGTTCCATTTCATTCCATACCACTTACATTTCCGCATTCCATTCCACAGTCCATTCCACATTACATTCCTTTCCATTCCACATTCCATTCCACATTCTATTCCACATTCCACTCCATACCATTCCAAATTGCATTCCATATTCCATTCCATTGCATTCCACATTTCATGCCACATTCCATTCCATTCCATTCCACAATCCATTCCACATTCCATTCCATTCCATTCCAAATTCCACGCCACATTCCATTCCATTCCATTCAATTTCATTCCACATTCCTTTCCATTTCATTCCACATTCGATTCAATTTCATTCCACGTTCCTTTCGATTTCATTCCACATTCCATTCCTTTCCATTCCACATTCCATTCTTTCCATTCCACATTCCATTCCTTTCCACTTCACATTCCATTCACTTCCACTCCACATTCCATTCCATTCCTTTCCATTCCATTCCACATTCCTTTTCATGCCATTCCACCTTCCATTCCATTCCAATCCATTCCGTATTCCATTCCATTGCATTCCACATTCCATTCAATTTCATTCCACGTTAAATTCCATTCCATTCCACATTCCATTCCATTTCATTCACCATTCCATTCCATTCCCCATTCCATTCCATTCCATTCCACATTTCATTCCATTCCATTCGACATTACATTCCCTTCCATTCCACATTCCATTCCATTCCATTGCATTCCACATTCTTTTCCATTCCAATCCACATTCGATTCCATTCAATTGCATTCCACATTCCATTCCATTCCACTCCACATTGCATTCGATTCCATTCCACATTCCATTCCACATTCAATTCCATTCCATTCCATTCCACATTCCATTCCATTCCATTCCATTCAAAGTTACATTCCACATTCCATTCTGTTCCATTCCATTCCATTCCACCTTCCATTTCACATTCCATTCCACATTCCATTCCATTGCATTCCACATTCTATTCCACATTCCTTTCCATTCCATTCCACATTCCATTCCACATTCCATTCCATTCAAAATTCCACTCCACTCCATTCCATTTCATTCCACATTGCATTCCATTCCATTCCATTCCACATTCCATTCCATTGCATTCCACATTCCATTCCATTCCATTCCACATTCCATTCTATTCCACATTCAATTCCATTCCATTCTATTCCATATTCCATTCCATTACTTTCCACATCGCATGCCATTCCATTCCACATTACATTCCATTCCACATTGAATTCCACTCCTTTCCATTCCACATTCCATTAGATTCCAGTCCATTGCACTCCACTTTCCAATCCAATCCATTCCACATTTCATTCCATTCCATTGCATTCCATTCCACATTGCTTTCCACATTCCATTCCACATTCCATTCCATTCCATTCCACATTCCTTTCCATTCTAATCCACCTTCCTTTCCATTCCATTTCACATTCCATTCCATTCCATTCCATTCCATTCCATTCCGCATTCCAATCCATTCCATTTCACATTCCATTCCACGTTCCATTCCACTTTCCATTCCACATTCCATTCCACGTTCATTTCCACGTTCCATTCAACTTTCCATTCCACTTTCCATTCCTCTTTCCATTGCACATTCAATTCCACATTGCATTCCATTTCATTCCACATTCCATTACTTTCCATACCACATTCCATTCCACATTCCATTGCACGTTCCATTACTCGTTCCATTGCACTTTCCCCTCCATGTTCAATTCCACATTCCATCATACTTTCCATTAAAATTTCCATTCCAATCCATTTCACGTTCCATTCAACATTCCATTCCACTCTATTTCACCTTCCATTCCAAACTCCATTCCGCTCAACGTTCCATTCCACTTTCCATTCCACGTTCCATTCCACATTCCAATCCATTACATTTCACGTTCCTTTCCAAATTACTTTCCAGTCCATTACACATTCCATTACACTTTCTATTCCTTTCTATTCCACATTACATTGTCTTCCATTCCACATTCCGTTCCACATTCCATTCCACGTTCCATTCTACGTTCCACTTCACTTTCCATTGAACGTTCTATTCCTCGTTCAGTTTCGCATTCCATTCCATTCCATTCCACATTCCATTCCACATTCCACTTCATTCCATTCCACGTTCCATTCCACATTCCATTCCATTTCATTCCACATTCCATTCCACTCCATTCCAAATTCCATTCCACATTCTATTCCATTCCATTCCATTCCACATTCCATTCCCTTCCATTCCGCATTCCATTCCATTCCATTACATTCCACATTCCATGCCATTCTTTTCGACGTTCCATTCCTCATTCCATTACACATTCCCTTCCATTCCATTCCACGTTGCATTCCATTCAATTCCACATTCCATTCAGCATGCAATTGCATTCCCTTCCACATTCCATTACGTATTCCATTACATTCCATTCCACATATCATTCCATTACATTCTCTTCCATTCCACATTTCCTTCCATTCCATTCCACATTCCATTCCAATCCATTCCATTCCAAATTCCATTCCATTCCATTCCATTTCACATCACATTACTTTCTTTTCCACTTTCCATTCCATTCCACATTCCATTCCATTCCATTCCATTCCATTTCATTCCATTCCACATTGCATTCCATTCCATTCCATTCCATATTCTCTCCAACATTTCATTTCATTCCATTCCACATTCCATTCCATTCCATTCCACGGTCCATTCCACATGCCATTCCACATTCCATTCCATTCCATTCCACATTCCGTTCCACATTCCATTCCATTCCATTCCACATTCCATTCCACAATCCATTACAATCCATTCAACTTTCCAATCCATTCCATTCCACATTCCATTCCATTCGTTTCCTCATTCAATTCCATTCCATTCCATTCCATTCTATATTCCATTCCATTCCATATCTCATTCCTTTCCGTTCCATTCCACATTCAATTTCATTCCTTTCCACGTTCCATTCCAGTCCATTCCATTCCACTCCACTTCATTCCATTCCACATTCCATTCCATTCCATTCCACATTCCATTCCATTCGTTTCCTCATTCAATTCCATTCCATTCCATTCCATTCTATATTCCATTCCATTCCATATCCCATTCCTTTCTGTTCCATTCCACATTCCATTTCATTCCTTTCCACGTTCCATTCCAGTCCATTCCATTCCACATTCCATTCCATTTCACATTGCATTCCATTCCACTTCACTTTTCATTCCAGACCATTCCACATTCCATTCAATTCCATTCCGCATTCCATTGCATTGCATTCCACCTTCCTTTCCATTCCACATTCCATTCCATTCCATTCCATTACACATTCCATTCAACATTGCATTCCATTCCACATTCCATTATATTCGATTCCAAATTCTATTTCATACCATTCCATATTCCATACCAATCCATTCCACTTTCCATTCCATTCCATTCCACATTTCATTCCATTCCATTCATCTTCTTGTTCCATTCCATTCACCATTCCATTCCATTACACTTTCCATTCCATTCCATTCCATTACACATTTGATTCCACATTCCATTCCACTTTCCATTCCATTTCAAATTTCATTCAATTCTCTTCCATTCCACATTCCTTTCAATTCCTTTCCATTCCACACTCCTTTCTGTTCCATTCCACAATCCAATCAATTCCATTCCATTCCATTCCCCATTCCATTCCATTCCATTCCCCATTCTCTTCCATTCCATTCTACATTCCATTCCATAGCATTGCGTTCCATTCCCCATTTCATTCCATTCAATTCCATTCCACATTCCATTCCATTCCATTCCACATTCCATTCCATTCCATTCCATTCCATTCCACATTCCATTCCATATTGCATTCCATTCCATTCTATTTTCCATACAATTCCATTCCACTTTCCATTTCATTCCATTCCATTACACATTCCATTCCATACCATTTCCCTTTCCATTCCATTCCATTCCTTTCCACATTCAATTCCATTCCAATTCACTTTCCATTCCATTCCATTCCACATTCCACATTCCATTCCAAGTTACATTCCACTTTCCATTCCACGTCGCATTCCACGTTCCATTCCATTCCATTCCATGTTCCATTCCACATTGCATTCCACATTCCATTCCATTCGATTCCACATTTCATTCGATTCCATTGCACTTTCCTTTCCATTGAATTCCATTCCATTACATTCCACATTCCATTCCATTCCATATTCCTTTTGATTCCATTCCACATTCCATTCTATTCCATTCCATTCCATATTCTATTCCATTCTACATTCTATTCCATTCCATTCCACATTGTATTCCTTTTCATTCCATTCCATTGCACATTCCTTTCCACATTCCATTCCATTCCATTCCGCATTCTATACTATTCCATTCCACATTTAATTCCTTTCCATTCCAACTTCCATTCCATTGCATTCCACATTGCATTCCATTCCATTCCTCGTTCCACTCCTTTTATTTCACATTCCTTTCCATTCCATTCCACATTCCATTCCATTCCATTCCATGCCATTCCACATTCCATTCCATTCCATTCCGCATTCCATACCATTCCATTACTCATTCCATTCCATTCCATTCCTCTTTCCATTCCAACGCTTTCCACATTCCTTTACATACCATTCCACATTCCATTCCATTCCATTCTTTTCCAGTCCACATTCCATACCATTGCATACGCATTCCATTCCATTCCATTTCACATTCCATTCCATTCCTTTCCACATCCCATTCCATTCCATTCCATTCCATTCCACATTCCATTTCATTCCACATTCCATCGTATTCCATATTCCATTCCACATTCCATTTCATTCCACATTCCATTGCATTCCATATTCCATTCTATTCCGTTCCATTCCACATTCCATTCCATTCCATTCCACATTCCATTCCATTCCATTCCACATTCCATTCCATTCCATTCAATTCCACATTGCACTGCATTTCACATTGCATTCCATTCTACTGCACATTTCATTCCACACCACTCCACATTCCGTTCAACTCCATTCCGCATTCCATTCCATTGCATTCCACTTTCCATTCCATTCCATTAAACATTCCATTCCACATTCCCTTCCATTCCACTTTGCACTCCATTCCATTCAAAATTTTATTCCATTCCATTCTATATTCCATTCCATTCCATTCCACTTTCCATTCCATTCCATTCCATTTTCCACACCATTCCATTCCACATTCCATTCCACATTCCACTCCATTCCATTCCACATTCCACTCCATTCCATTGAACACTCCATTCCATTTCATTCCAAATTCCATTCCATTGTATTCCACATTCCAATTCGCATTCCATTCATTTCCGTTTCACATCACTTTCCACTCCATTACATTTCGTATTCAGTTGAATTCCATTCCAAATTCCATTCCACATTCCATTTCATTCCATTCAACATTCCATTCCATTCCATTCCGCATTCTGTTCCATTGCATACCATTCCATTCCACATACCAATGCCTTCCTTTCCACACTCCAATCCATTCCATTCCACATTTCATTTTGCATTGCGTTCCATTACATCCCACAGTCCATTCCACATTCCATTCCATTCGATTCCACATTCCATTCCATTACATTCCACATTGCATTCCATTCCATTCCACACTGCGTTAAATTCCATTCCACATTCCATTCCAAATTACATTCCATTCCATTCCACATTCCATTTCTTTTCATTCCACATTCCATTTCATTTCATTCCACATTCCATTCCACATTCCATTCCACATTCCATTCCATGTCCCATTCCGCATTCCATTTAACCTTTCTTTCCATGTTCCATTCCACATTCTCTTCCACGTTCCATTCCATTCCATTCCACAATCCATTCCACATTCCATTCCACGTTCCATTCTATTTCATTCCGCATTCCATTCCACCTTCCATTCCATTCCACACTGCGTTAAATTCCATTCCACATTCCATTCCAAATTACATTCCTTTCCATTCCACATTCCATTCCATTCCATTCCACATTCCATTCCACATTCCTTTCCATTCCATTCCACATTCAATTCCACATTCCATTCCACTTTCCATTCAACGTTCCATTCCACGTTCCATTCAATTCCATTCCATGTTCCATTTCACATTCCATTAAATTCAATCCCACATTCCTTTTCACATTCCATTCCATTCCATTCCACATTCCTTTTCACTTTGCATTCCACGTTCCATTCCACATTCCATTTAATTCCATTTCACATTCCATTTCCCAATCCATTTCACATTCCATTCCATTCCATTGCAAATTTCATTCCATTCCACGTTCCCTTCCACATGCCATTCCACGTTCCACTCCACTTTCCATTCCATTCCATTCCACTTTCCATTAACCATTCCATTCCATTCCCTTCCACTTTAAATTCCACTTTCCATTCTACATTCCATTCAACTTTGCATTCCATTCCATTCCACATCCATTGCACATTCCATTGCATTCCATTCCACATTCCATTCCATTCCACTCCACATTCCATTCCACTCCATATACCATTCCACATCCCATTCCATTGCATTCCACATTTCATTGCACATTCCATTCCACATTCTATTCTGTTCCTTTCCACATTCCACTCCACGTTAAATTTCATTCCATTCCGCATTCCAATCCTCATTCCATTCCCCATTCCGTGACGTTCCTTTGCACATTCCTTTCCACATTTCATTCTACAATCCATTCCACATTCCATTCCACATTCCAACCAAATTCCATTCCTTTCCACATTCCATTCCACATTCCAAGTACACTCCATTCCATTCCATTCCTCATTCTATTCCACATTCTATTGAATTCCATTCCTCAGTCAATTCCATATTCCATTCCATTGCATTTGGCATACGTTTCCACGTTCCGTTCCACCTTCCACTCCACTTTCCATTCCACGTTCCATTCCATTGCATTCCACTTTCCATTCCACATTCCATTCCACATTACATTTCACATTCCCTTCCATTCCATTCCACATACCATTCCATTTCTTTACACATTCCATTCCTGATTGCATTCCATTCCATTCTATTCCACATTCCATTCCACATTCCTTTCCACCTTCCATTCCACATTCCTTTCCATTCCATTCCACATTCCATTCCACATTCCATTTTATGTTCCATTCTATTCCACATTCCATTCCATTCCTTTCCACATACTTTTCCTTTCAGTTTCACATTCAATTCCTCTTCATTGCATTCCACATTACAATCCATTCCATTCCTCATACAGTTCCATTCCATTCCATTTTATTCCAAATTCCATTCCATTCCATTCTCTTCCACTTTCCATTCCATTCCATTCTATTCCACATTCCATTCCACATAATTTCTCATTCCATTCAATTACATTCCAGATTCCATTACACATTCTTTCCAGATTCTATTCCACGTTCCATTCTCTTCTATTCCACATTCCATCCCATTCCATTCCATGTTCCATTCCATTCCATTCCACTTTCCATTCCATACTCCGTTCCACATTCATTTCCAAGTTCCATTCCACGTTCCATTCCACATTCCATTGCACGTTCTATTCCGTACCATTCCAAGTTCCATGGCACTTTCCACTCCATACCATTCCACGACCCATTCCAGATTGCATTCCACATAAAATTCCATTCCGTTAAATTCTATTCCACTTTACATTCCACGTTCCATTCCACCTTCCATTCCACTTTCCCTTCCATTCCGTTCCACATTCCATGACACATTTCATTCCATTCCATTCCACATTCCTTTGCACATTGCATTCCACATTCCATTCCATTCCATTCCACTTTCCATTGCATATTCCAATCCATTCCATTCCACATTCCATTCCATTGAATTTGACGTTACATTCCACGTTCCATTCCACATTCCATTCCATTCAATTCCACTTTCCATTGCATATTCCATTCCATTCCATTCAACATTCCATTCCATTCCATTCAACATTCCATTCCACATTCCATTCCATTCCTTCCAACATTCCAATCCTTTCCACATTCCATTACACGTTCCATTCCACATTCCATTCCATTCCATTTTACGTTCCATTCCACATTCCAGTCCACATTCCATTCCACTTTCCATTCCGTTCCTTTCCACATTCCATTCCACACTCTACTCTACATTCCGTTCCACATTCCATTCCGTTGCACTCTACGTTTCATTACACTTTCCATTCTACATTTCATTGCAGATTGCAGTCCATTCCATTACACATTCCATTCCACATGACCTTCCACATTTCATTCCAGGTGCCATTCCATTCCATATTCCATTCCATTGCATTCCACATTCCATTCCACTCCATTCCACATTCCATTCCACATTTCATTCCATTCCATTTCACAGTCCATTACGTTAGTTTCCACATAACTTTCCAATTCCATTCAACGTTCCATTCCACATTCAATTCCATAATCCATACCACATTCCATTGCATTCCATTCCTAGTTCCATTCCATTCCATTCCACATTCCATTCCATTTAATTTCACTTTCCATTCTGTTCCATTCCACATTCCTTTCCACATTCCATTCCACATTTCATTGCACATTCCGTTCCACACTCCATTCCAAATTCCGTTCCACATTCCAATTCACATTCCATTCTGTTCCATTTCACATTCCATTACACATCCCTTTCTACAATCCATTCCGTTCCATTCCACATTCCATTGCATTCCATTCCACATTCCTTTCCACTTTCCATTCCCTTACATTCCACATTCCATTTCATGTTCACTTCCACATTCCTTTCCACGTTACATTCCACATTCAATTCCATTCCATTCCACATTCCATTCCACATTCCATTCCATTCAACATTGCATTCCACATTCCATTAAACGTTACATTTTACGTTCCATTCCACGTTCCTTTCCATTCCATTCCACGTTCCATTCCACATTCCTTTCCATTCCATTCCATTTTCTATTGCACTTTCCATTCCACATTCTTTTCCACGTTACATTCCTTTCCATTCCACATTCCATTCCATATTCCATTACTCATTCCATTCCTCATTCCATTCCACATTCCATTCTATATTCCATTCCAAATTCCAATCCACATTCCATTTCACATTTCACTCCATTCCGTTTCACATTCCATTCCACATACCATTCCATTCAATTTCACATTCCATTCCACATTGCATGCCACATTCCATTCCAATCCATTCCACATTCCTTTCAACATTGCATTCCACTTTCCATTCCATTCCATCCCACATTCCATTCCACATTCCATTCCATTCCCTTAGGTATTTCATTCCACGTTCTATTCCACGTTCCATTCCGTGTTCCATTCCATATTCCATTCCATTCCCTTCCACATTTCATACAATTCCATTCCATTCTATTCCACAATCCATTCCGTTCCATTCCACATTCCAAACACATTCCATTCCTTTCCATTCCTCTTTCCATTTAACATTCCATTCCATTCCACATTCCATTCCACCTTCCATTCCATTCCACATTCCATTCCACATTTCGTTGGATGGGAATGGAATAGAAGTTGGAATGGAGTGGTATTGAACTTGGAATGGATTGGAAGTGAATGGAATGTGGAATGTAATGTAATACAATGTGGAATGGAATGGAATGGAATGGATTGTGGAATGAAATGCCACGGAAAGTCGAATGGAACTTGGAATGGAACGTGGAATGGAATGGAATGGAACGTGGAATGGAATGGAATGGGTTGTGGAATGGAATGAAAAGCAATGTTGATTGCAATGGAACGGAATATGGAAGGCAATGCAAGGAAATGGAATGTGTATTGTAAAGGAATTGAATGGAATGGAATGTCAATGGAATGGAATGTGGAATTGAATGGAAGGGAATATGGAATGGAATGTGGAACGGAATGGAATGGAATGTGGAATGGGTTGGAGAGTAATGGAATGGAATGGAATGGAATGGAATGTGGAAGGGAATGGAATGGAATGGAATGTGGAATGGAATGGAATGGAATGGAATGGAATGGAATGGAATCGGATGTGTAATGGGATGTGAAATGGACAAGAATGTGGAGTGGAATAGGAAATGAAATGGAATAGAATGTGTAATGGAATGTGGAATTGATGGAAATGGAATGATGAATGTAATGTGGAGTGGAATGGAATTTGGAATGGAATGGAATGGAATTCAAAGTCGAATGGAATGGAATGGAATGCGGAATGGAATAGAATTAATGTGGAATGGAGTGGAATGGAATGTGGTATGGAATTTGGAATGCAATGGAATGGAATGAGCAGTGGAATGTGGAATGGAACTTCGAATGGAATGTAGAATGGAATTTGAAATGGAATGGAATGGAATGTGCACTAGAATGTGGCATGGAACTTGGTATGGAATGGAATGGAATGGGAAGGAACATGGAATGTAATCGAAAGGAATGGAATGGAATGTGGAATGGGATGGGATGTGGATTGGAATTGAATGGAATTTAGAAGGGAAGGGAATGGAATGTGGAATGAATGGAATGCAATATGGAATGGAATGGAATGTGAAATGGAATGGAATGGAATGTGGATTGGAATGGAATAGAATGTGGAAGGGAATGTGGAATGGAATCTAGAATGGAATGAGCAATGGAATGGAATGGAATGGAAAGGATTGGAATTTGGAATGGAATGGAATGGAATGTGGAATGGAATGGAATGGAATGGAATGGAATGGAATGTGGAATGGAATTGAATGAAATGTGCAATGGAATGGAATGGAAAAGATTGTGTAATGGATTGGAACAGAATGTGGAATGGAATGGAATAGAACAGAATGTACAATGAAATGTGGAATGGAATGGAATGTGTAAAGGATTGTGTAATAGAATCGAATGAAATGGAAGGGAATGCATAATGGAATGTGTAAAGGAATGGAATGAAATGGAATGGAATGTGTAATGGAATGTGACAGAATGGAATGGAAAGTGGAATGGAATGTGTAACGGAATATGGAATGGAATGGAATGTGTAATGGAATGGAATGTAATGGAAAGGAATGTGGAATGCAATGTGAAATGCAATGTGGAATGGAATGGAATGGAATGGAATGTGAAATTAAATCCAATGGAATGGAATGTAATGGAATATGGAATGGAAAGGAATGCAATTGAATGTGAAATGGAATGGAATCGAATGTTGAATGGAATGGAATGGAATGTGGAATGGAATGGAATATGCAATGGAATGCAATGGAATCGAATGGGAAATGGAGTGGAATGGAATGTGGAAAGGAGTGGAATGTAATGGAATGGAATGTGGAATGAATGTTGAACGGAATTTAATGGAATGTGTAATGGAATGGAATGGAACATGGAATGGAATGTGGTATGAAATGGAATGGAATGGAGTGGAAAGTGGAATGGAATGGAATGGAATGAAGGGTGGAATGGAAGGGAATGGAATGTGGAATGGAATGGAATGGAATGAGAATGGAACGGAATGTGCAATGGAATGGAATGGAATGTGGAATGGAATGGATTGGAATTCGAATTGAATGGAATGTGGAATGGAATAAAACGAATGTGGAATTGAATAGATTGGAATGTGGAATGGAATGTGGAATGGAATGGAATGGAATGTGGAATGGAAAGGAATTAAATGTGGAATGGAATGAAGTGGAATGTGGAATGGAATGCAATGGAAACAATGTGAAATGAAATGGAATGGAATGTGGAATGGAATGTAATGGAATGTGGAATGCAATGGAATATAATGGAATGTGAAAAGGAATGGAATGGATAGTGTAATGGAATAGAATGTTGAATGGAATGTTATGTAATGTGGAATGGAATGTGGAATGCAATGTAATGGAATGTTGAATGGAATTCGGAGTGGAATTGAATAGAATGGAATGTAGTGGAATGTGGAAAGGAATTGAATGGAAAGTGGAATTGAATGGAATTGAATGGAATGTTAAATGGATTGGAATGGAATGTGGAATGGAAGGGAATGGAATGTGGTATGGAATGGAATGGAATGCGGTCTGGAATGGAATGGAATGTGGAATGGAATGGAAAGGAATGGAATGGGATGGGGAATGGAAAGTGCAATGGAATGGAATAGAATGGAAAGTAGAATGGAATGTGGTATGGAATCTGGAATGGAATGAGGAATGGAATAGAGTGGAATGTGGAATGGAATGTGATATGGAATCTGGAATGGAATGTGCAATGGAATGAAATGGAATGTGGAATTGAATGCAACTGAAGTTGGAGTGGAATGGAATGGAATGCAGAATGGAATGTAGAATGGAATGGAATGAAATGGGATAGAATGAACTCTGTAATGAATGTGGAATGGAATGAAATGGAATGGGTTGGAATGTGGAAAGGAGTGGAATGTGGAATGGAATGGAATGGAACAGAATGTGAAATGGAATGGAATGGAACGTGTAATACAGTGGAAAGGAATGAGGAATGGAATGGAAGGAAATGTGGAATGGAAAGTAGAATGGAATGGAATGGAACATGGAATGGAATCGAATGGAAGGCTGCATGTAGTGGAATGGTATGTGGAATGGAATGGAATGGAACGGAATGGAACGGAATGGAATGTAGAATGGAATGTAATGTAATGTGGAATGGAGTGTGGAATGGATTGTAATGGAAAGTGGAATGGAACATGGAATGGAAAGGAATGGAAGGGGGAATGGAAAGGAGAGGAATGTGGAATGAAATCTAATTGAAAGTGGAATAGAATGCAATGAAATGGAATTGAGTGTAGAGTGGAAAGGAATGGAATGTGGAATGGAACATGGAATGGAATGGAATTGAATGTGGAATGGTATTGAATGGAATGCGGAATGGAATGGAATGGAATGTGGATTGAAAAGTGGAATGGAATGGAATGGAAAGTGGAAAACTATGCAACGGAATGCAATTTGGAATGGAATGGAATGCAGTGGAACGTGCAATGGAAAGGAACTTAATGTGGAATGAAATGTAGAATGGAATGTGGAATGCAATGTGGAATTGAATTTGGAAAACAAACAAAAGAAATGTGGAAAGTAGTGGAATTGAATGTGAACTGGAATAGTATAGAATGGAATAGAACATGAAATGGAATGGATTGTGTAATGGAATTCAAAGGAATTTGGAATGCAATGGAATTGAATATGGAATGGAATGCAAAGGAATGTGGAATTCAAAGTGGAATAGAATGCAAATGAACTTGGATTGGAATGGAATGGATTGCAGAGTGGAATGGAATGGAATGGAATGTGGAAAGGAATGGAATGCAAATGATTGGAATAGAAAGTGGAATTGAACGCAATGGAATGTGGAATGGAATGCAATGGATCATGGAATGGAATGGAATGCAGAATGGAATGGAAAGGAAAGGAAAGTAATGAGGAATGCAATGTGGAATGGAAAGGAATGGAACGTGGAAAGGAAAGTGGAATGAAATGTGGAATGCAATGGAATGGAATGTGGAATGCAAAGGAATGGAATGAGGAATGGAATGCAATGAAAGAGGGAATGGAATGGAATTGAATGGAAAGTGGAATGGAATGGAATGGAATGCAGAAAGGAATGTAATGCAAAGGAATGGAAAGGTATGGAATGTGGAAAGGAATGGAATGGAATGGAATTGAATGTGCAATGGAATGGAATGGAATATGGAATGGAATCGAATGGAAAGTGGAATGGCAAGGAATGGAAAGTGGAATGGAAGGGAATGGAATGTGGAATGGAATGTGGAATGGTACGGAATGGAATGGAATGGAATGTGGAATGGAATGGAATCAATGATAGAACGGCATTTGGAATGCAATGGAAAGGAAATTGGAATGTAAGGTGGAATGTAAGGTGGCATGGAACGTGGAGTGGTACGTGGAAGGGAATGTAATAGAACATGGAATGGAACGTGAAATGGAATGGAATGGAACGTGGAATGGAACGTGGTATGGAATGTTGAATGGAACGTGGAATGGAATTTAATGGAACCTGGAATGGCATAGATTGGAATGTGGAAGGGAATGGAAGGGAATGTGGAATAGAATGGAATGGAAGGTGGCATGGAATGGAATTCAATGGAATGTGTACAGCAATCGAATTGAATTTGGAATGGAATATCGAATGTAAATGAAAGGAATTTGGAATAGTATGGAATGGAATGAGGAACGCAATGGAATGGAAAGTAGAATGGAAAAGAACGGAATGTGCAAAGGAATGTGGAATTGAGCAGAATGGAATGTGGAGTGGAATCGAATGGAATATGGAATGGAATGAAATGGAATGTGGAAAGGAATGGAATGGATTTGGAATGGAATGGAATGGAATGTGCAATGGAATGGAATGGAATGTGGAGAGGAATTGACTGCATTGGAAAGTGGAATGGAATGGAATGGAATGTGAAATGGAATGTAGTGGAATGTGGAATTAAATTGAATATAATGGACCTGGGAATTGAATTCAAACAATCGTGGTTTGGAATGTAATGAATGTGGAAAGGAATGGAATGGAATGTGGTAGAGAATGACACGGAAGGTGGAATAGAATGGAATGGAATCAAATGTGGAATGGAATGGAATGTGGAATGGAATGGAATGGAATGCAACTTGGAATGGAGTGGAATGTGGAATGGAATGGAATGTGGATTGCAATTGGATGGAATGGAATGGAAAGTGGAATGGAATGGAATGGTACGTGGAATGGAATGGATCGTAATGTGGAATCGAATCGAATGGAACTTGGAATGGATTAGAATGTAATGTAGAATGGAACGGAAGGGAATGGAATGTGGAATGGAATAGGATGTGGAATACAATGGGATGGAAAGTAGAATGGCATGGAATGGAATGTGGAATGGAATGGAATGGAATGTGGTATAGAATGTGGAGTGGAATGGAAGGCAATGTGGAATGCACTATGGATGGAATGTTGAATGGAATGTGGAATGGAATGGAATGTGGAATGGAATGTGAAATGGAATGGAATGGAATGGAAAGGAACATGAAATGGAATGGAATGTTGAATGAAATGGAATGGAATGGAATGGGATGTGGAATGCAGTGGAATGGAATGGAATGGAATGTGGAATGCAATGGAATGGAATGTGGAGTGGAATGGAATGGAATATAAAATGGAAGGGAATGTGGAGTGGAATGGAATGGAACGTGAAATGGACTGGAATTGTATGGAATGGAATGGAAAGAGAAATAAAATGGAATGGAATGTGGAATGGAATTGAATGGAATGTGGACAGCAATGGAATGGAATATGGAATGGAAAGTTGAATGGGAATGCAATGTGGAGTGGAGTGGAATGGAACGTGGAGTGGAATAGAATGGAAAGTGGAGTGGTATGGAATGGAATATGGAATGGAATGTGGACTGGAATAAAATGGAATGGGATGGAATCGATTGTGGAATGGAATGGAATGAAATGTGCAATGGAATGGAATGGAATGCAATGTGGAATGGAATGGAATGTGCAATGGAATGGAATGGAATGCAATGTGGAATGGAATGGAATGGAATGTGGAAAGGAATGGAATGAAATGTGGCGTGGGATGAAATGTGGAATGGTATGCGAAAAGGAATGAAATGGAATGGACTGGAATGGAATGTGGAATGGAATAGAATGTGGACTGGAATGGAATGGAATGTTGAAAGAAAAGTGGAATATAATGGAATGGAATGTCGAACGGAAAGTGGAATGGAGTGGAATGGAATGTGGAATGGAATATATTGGAATGTGGAATTGAATGGAATGGAATGGAATGTGGAATGGAATGGAATGGAATGTGGTATGGAATGTGGATTGGAATGGAATGTGGATGGAATGGAATGCAATGGAATGGAATGTATAATGGAATTCAATGTGGAATGGAATGCAATGGAATGTGGATTGCAACGTGGATTGGAATCGAAAGTGGAATGGAATGGAATGGAATGAGATGTGGAATGTGGAGTGGAATGGAAGGCAATGTGGAATGCACTATTGATGGAATGTTGAATGGAATGTGGAATGAAATGGAATGGAATGTGGAATGGAATGTGAAATGGAATGGAATGGAATGGAAAGGAACGTGAAATGGATTGGAATGCTGAATGAAATGGAATGGAATGGAATGGGATGCGGAATGCAGTGGAATGGAATGGAATGGAATGTGGAATGCAATGGAATGGAATGTGGAGTGGAATGGAAAGGAATATGAAATGGAACGTAATGTGGAGTGGAATGGAATGGAATGTGAAATGGAATTGTATGGAATGTGAAATGGAATTGTATGGAATGGAATGGAAAGAGAAATAGAATGGAATGGAATGTGGAATGGAATTGAATGTAATGTGGACAGCAATGGAATGGAATGTGGAATGGAAAGTTGAATGGGAATGCAATGTGGAGTGGAGTGGAATAGAATGGAATGTGGAGTGGTATGGAATGAAATATGGAATGGAAAGTGGACTGGAATAAAATGGAATGGAATGGAATCGAATGTGGAATGGAATGGAATGAAATGTGGAATGGAATGGAATGGATTGCAATGTGGAATGGAATGGAATGTGGAAAGGAATGGAATGAAATGTGGCGTGGAATGAAATGTGGAATGGTATGCGAAAGGGAATGAAATGGAATGGACTGGAATGGAATGTGGAATGGAATAGAATGTGGAGTAGAATGGAATGGAATGTTGTAAGAAAAGTGGAATGTAATGGAATGGAATGTGGAATGGAAAGTGGAACGGAGTGGAAAGGAATGTGGAATGGAATAGATTGGAAAGTGGAATTGAATGGAATGGAATGGAATGTGGAATGGAATACAATGGAATGTGGTATGGAATGTGGATTGGAATGGAATGTGGAATGGAATGGAATGCAATGGAATGGAATGTATAATGGAATTCAATGTGGAATGGAATGCAATGGAATGTGGAATGCAACGTGGATTGGAATGGAAAGTGGAATGGAATGGAATGCAATGGAATGGAATGTATAATGGAATTCAATGTGGAACGGAATGGAAAGGAACATGGAAAGGAAGGAGGAATGGAACGTGGCAAGGAACATAGAATGGAACTTGGAATGGAATGGAACGGAACGTGGAATTTAATGGAAGTGAATGTGGGATCAAACGTGGAATGGAACAGAAAGGAATGTGGAATGGAATGTGGAATGCAATGGAATGGAATGTGTAATATAAGGCAAAGCAATGTGGAACGGAATGGAACGGAATGTGGAATGGAAATTGTAATGGAGCGTGGTAAGGAACGTGGAATGGAACGTTGAATGGAAATTGGACTGCATTGTGGAATGCAATGGAATGGAATGTGGAATCGAATGTGGGATAGAATGGAATGCAGAGGAATGTGGAATGGAATGTGGAATGCAATGTGAAATGGAATGTAATGGAAAGTTGAATGGAATGTGGAAAGAAATGGAATGGAATGTGTAATGGAATGCAATGGAATGTGGAATGCAACGTGGAATGGGATGGAATGGAATGTGGAATGGGAGGTGGAAAGGAATGTGGAATGGAAAGTGGAATGGAATGGAATGTGGAATCGAATGTATAATGGAACGTGGAATGGAATGGAATGTAGAATGGATTGTGGAATGGAATGTGGAATGCTATGTGGAATGCAATGGAATGGAATGTGGAATGAAACGTGAAATGAGATGGAATGGAATGTGGAATGGAATGAAATATAAAGAGGAATGGAAAGGAATGGAATGGAATGTGGAATGGAATAGAATGTGGAATCGAATTGGATGGAATTTGGAATGGCTTGGAATGGAATATTGAACGGAACAGAAAGGAATGTGGAATGGAATGGAGTGGAATGGAATCGAATGTGGAATGGAACGTGGATTGGAACCTAGAATGGAACTTGGAATGTTACGTGGAACGATACATCAAATGGAACGTGGAATGGAATGTCTGATGGAAAGTGGGAAGGAATGCACAATGGAATGTGCAATGGAATGGAATGGAATGTGCAATGGAATGGAATGGAATGAAATGCAATGTGGAATGGTATGTGGAATGGAAAAGAATGGAAAGTGGAATGGAATTGAATTGAATGGAACTTGGAATGGAATGGAGTGGAAAGTGGAATGGAATCGAAAGGAATGTGGAATGGAAGTGAATGGAATGGAACATGGAATGGAATGGAATGTGGAGTGGAATGGAATGGAATGGAATTGGAAGTGGAATGGAAAGGAATGTGCAGTGGAATGGAATGTGGAATGGAATGGATTGGAAAGTAGAATGGAATGGAATGGAAGGTGGAATCTAACGTATGCATCAGGGAATGGAATGGAATGCAAGGTGGAATGGAATGGATAAGAATGTGGAATGGAATGGAATGTCATGGGGAATGGAATGGAATGGAATGTGGAATGGAATGGATTGCAATGGAATGATGAATGGAATAGAATGTGGAATGGAATGGAATGTCGACAGGAATGGAAAGTGGAATGGATTTGAATGAAACGTGGAATGGATTGGAAAGAAATGGAAAGTGGAATGGAAAGTGGAATCAAAAGGAATAGAATGTGGTATGGAACATGGAATGGAATGCAATGGAAGGTGGAATGGAACGTGGAAAGGAATGGAATGGAACATGGAACGGAAGGTGGAACAGAAAGTAGAATGATATGTGGAATGTGGAATGGAATGGAATGGATGTGGAATGGAATGGAATGGAATGTGAAATGGAATGGAATGGAACGTGGAATGGAATGGAATCAAATGAATTTGGAATGCAATAGAATGTTACGTGGAATGGAATGCAGAATGGAATGCAATGGAATGTAGATTGGAATGGAATCCCATGTGGAATGGAATGTAAAGGAATGAAGAATTGAATGGAATGGAATGTGGAATGCAACGTGGAATGGAATGGAATAGAATGGAAAGGAATGGAATGTGGAATGGAATGGAATGGAATGAGGAAAGTAAAGTGGAATGGAACGTGGAATGGAATGGAATGGAAGGTGCAATGGAAAGGAATGGAATCTGGAAAGGAATGTGGAATGGAAAGAAATGGAAAGTAGAATGGAATGGAATGGAATGTGGAATAGAATGGAATGGGATGTGGAACGGAATGGAAGGGAATGTGGATTGGAATGGCGTGGAATGTGGAGTGGAATGGAATGGAATGTGGAATGGAATGTGGAATGAAATGCACTCTCAAATGCAATGGAATGGAATGTGGAATTGAGTGGCATGTGAAATATAATGGAATGGAAAGTGAAATGAAATGGAAAGGAATGTGGAATGGAATGTGGCATGGAATGAAATGGAATGAGGAATGGAATGTGAAATAGAATGGAATCGAATGTGGAATGCTATGGAATGGAAAGTGGAATGGAATGGAATGGAATATGGAATGGAATGTGGAATGGAATGGAATGGAATTGAATGTGGAATGGAACGGAATGGATGGTGGAATGGAATGAAATGAAATGTGGAATGTGGAATGGAATAGAATGTGGAATGGAATGGAATGGAATGGATTGGTATGGAATGTGGAAAGGAATGGAATGGAATGTGGAATGGACTGGAATGGAATGTGTAAAGAAATGTGGAATGGAATGGAAACTTATGGAATGGAATGTGGAATTAAATGGAATGGAATGTGGAAATAAATGGAATAGAATGGAATGTGAAATGGAAATAGAATGGAATGTGGAATGGAATGCAACGGAATGTTGAATTGAATGGAATGGAATGTGGAATGGAATGGAATATGGAGTGGAATGGAATGGAATGTGGAGTGGAAGGTGGAATGGAATGGAATGGAATGTGGAATGCAATGGAATGGAATGGAATGGAAGGTGGAATAGAATGGAATGGAAAGCGGAATGAAATGTGGAATGGAATTGAATGGAATGTGGAAAGGAATGGAATGGAATGGAATGGGAATATAATGGAATGGAATGTTGAATGGATTGTGGAAACGAATATGGAATGGAATGTGGAATGGAATGCAATCGAACTGAAAGGATTGTGGAATGGAATGGAATGGAATTTGGAATGCAATGGAATTGAATGGAATGTCAGATGGAATGGAAATTAATGTGGAATGGGATGCAATGGAATGTGTAATGGAATGGAATGGAATGTGCAATATAATGGAAAGGCATATGGAATGCAATGCTGAATGGTATGGAATGGAATGTAGAATGGAATGGAATGAAATGTGCAATGCAATGTGGAATGGAAAGGAATGTGGAGTGGAATGTGGAAGGAAATGGAATGGAACCTGGAATGCAATGGAAAATAATGGAATGTGGAATGGAATGGAATGGACGAAATTTAGAATAGAATGGAATGGATTGATATGTGGAATGGAATGGAATGGAATGTGGATTGGAACGGAATGGAATGTGGAAAGGAATGGAATGCGGAATGGAATGTGGAATGAAACGCACTCTCAAATGGAATGGAATGGAATGTGGAGTTCAATGGCATGTGAAATGGAATGGAATGGAAAGTGAAATGGAATGGAATGAAAAGAAATGTGGAATGGAATGGAATGGAATGTGGAAAGGAATGTGGAATGGAATGGAAAGGAATGTGGAATGCTATGCAATGGAATGTGGAATGAAATGGAATGGAATATGGAATGGAATGGAATGGAATGGAATGGAATGGAATAGAATGGGAAAATAAAGGAATGGAATGTGGAATGGAATGTGGAAAGCAATATGGAATGGAATGTGGAATGGAATGCAATCGAACAGAAAGGATTGTGGAATGCAATGGAATGGAATGTGGAATGGAATGGAATGGAATGGAATGTGAAATGCAATGGAAAAGAATGGAATGGAGGTGGAAAATAATGGAATGGAATGCAGAGTGGAATGTGGAATGGAATGTGGAAAGCAATGTGGAATGGAATGTGGAATGGAATGCAATCGAACAGAAAAGATTCTGGAATGGAATGGAATGGAATTTGGAATGCAATGGAATTGAAAGGAATGTGAGATGGATTGGAAAGGAATGTGGAATGGAATGGAATGGAATGTGTAATGGAATGGAATGGAATGTGTAATGGAATTTATCGGAATGTGTAATGGAATGGAAAGGAATGTGGAATGCAAAGTGGAATAGTATGGAATTTAGTGTGGAATGGAATGGAATGGAAAGTGCAATGCAATTGTGGAATGGAAAGGAATGGGGAGTGGAAAGTGGAAGGGAAATGAATGGAATCTGAAATACAATACAATGGAATGGAATGTGGAATGCAATGGAACGGAATGGAGTGGAATGGAACGGAATAGAATGGAATGGAATGGAATGGAATGGAATGTGGAATGCAAAGGAATGGAATGTGGAAAGAAATGGATTAGAATTTGGAACACAATGTGGAATGGAATGGAATGGGATGTGGAACGGAATGTGGAATGGAATGCAATGTGGAATGGAATGGAATGGAATGGAACGTAATGTGTAATGAAAAGGAATGGAATGGAATCTGAAATGGAAAAAGAATGGAATGTTTTATGGAATGGTATGGAATGTGGAATGAAATGAAATGGAATGTGGAATGGAATGTGGAATGGAATGGAATGGAAAGTGAAATGGAATGGAATGGAAAGTGGGATGCAATCTGAAATGGAATGTAACGGAATGGAGTTTAATGTGGAATCGAATGGAATGGAAAGGAATGTGAAATGGAAATAGAATCGAATGTTTAATGGAATGGAATGGAATGTGGAATTTAATTGAACGGAATGTGGAATGGAATGTAATGGAACGTGGAAAGGCATTTGCAATGGAATGAGATGGAATGTGGAATGCAATAGAATGGAAGGTGGAATGGAATGGAATGGAATGTGAAAAGCAAAGGAATGGAATGGAATGGAAAGTGGAATGGAATGGAATGTGGAATGGAAAGGCATATAATGGAAAGAAATGTGGAATTGAATGGAATGGAGTGGAATGTGTCATAGAATTTAATGGAACGGAATTGAATTTGGAATGCAATGGAATTGAATGGAATGGAATGAGGAATACAAAGGAATGGAATGTGGAATGGAATGAAATGGAATGTTGAATGTAATGGCATGGAACGTGGAATGGAACGTGGAATGGAATATAATGGAATGTGGAATGGATTGTGGAATGGAACGTGGAATGGAACGGAATGGAATGGAATGGAATGTGGAATAGAATGGAAAGTAATTGAATATGGAATAGAATGGGATGGAATGGAATGTGGAAGTAAATGTGGAATGGAATGGAACAGAATGTGGAATGGAATGGACTAGAACGTGGAATGGAATGGAATGGAATGGAATAGAATATAATGTGGAATGGAAGGGAATGGAATGTGGAATGGAATGGAATGGAAGGTGGAGTGGAATGGAATGGAATGTGGAATGAAATGGTATCTAATTTGGAACAGAAGGTGGAATATAATGGAATGGGTTGTGGATTGGAATGTGCAATGGAAAGGAAAGGAATGTGGAATGGAATGGAACGGAATGTGGAATGGAATACAATGGAAATTGGAATGGAATGGAATGTGAAATGGAATGAAGTGGAATGTGAATGTGATGTGGAATGGAATGTGGAAGGGAATGGAATGGAATAGAATATGGAATGGAATAGAATGGAATGTGGAATGGAATGGAATGGAAAAGAATGCGAAGTTTAATGGAATGGAATGTGGAATGGAATCTGTAATGGAAAGTGGAATGGAATGGAATGGAATGTGGATGGAATGGAATGGAATCTGGAATGGAATGGAAGGGAATGTGGAATGGAATGGAATGGAAAGTGGAATGGAATGGAATGGAATGTGGAATGGGATGTGGAATGGAGTGGAATAGACGGTGGAATGGAATGTGGAAGGCAAAGAATTGGAATTGAATGGAATGTGGAATTGAAAGGAAAGGAAATTGGAATGGTATTTAATAGAATGGAATGGAATGTGGAATGGAATGTGGAATGGAATGTGGAAAGGAATGCGGAATGGAATTTGGAATGGAATGGAATGGAATGTGGAGTGGAATGAGGAATTTAATGTGGAATATAATGGAATGGAAAGTGGAATAGAATGTGGAATGGAAAGTGGAATGGAATTGAATTCTACACGGAGTTTAATGGAAAGTGCAGTGGAGTGGAAAGGAGCGTGGAATGGATTGTGGAATGGAACGGAATGGAATGTGGAATGGAATGGAAAGGAATGTTGAATACAATGTGGAATGGAAAGTGGAATGGAATGAGGAATGGAATGGAACGAAATGTGGAACGGAATGGAATAGAAGGTGGAAAGGAATGTGTAATCAAATGTGGAATTGAACGGGGAATGAAATGGAATGGTGTGGAATATGGAATGAAATGTGGAATGGAATGGAATGGAAGCAGTACTGGAATGGAATGGAATGCAATGTGGAACGCAATGGAATGGAATGGTATGTGGAAAGTAACAGAATGGAATGTGGAATGGAATGGAATGGAATGGAATGGAATGTGGAAAGGAATGTGGAATGGAAAGGAATGGAATGGAATGTGGAAAGGAATGGTATGCAATGGATTGGATTGTGGTATGGAACGGAATGTGGAATGGAATGGAATGGAATGGAATGTAGACTGGAACGGAATTAGAATGGAATGGAATGGAATGTGGAATGGAATGGAATAAAATGTGGAAAGTAACGGAATGTGTAATGGAATGGAATGGAATGTGGAATGGAAAGGACTGGAATGTGGAATGGAATGGAATTAAATTTCGAAAGGACGGGAATGTAATGTGGAATGGAAAGTGGAATGGAATGTGTAATGGAATCGAATGGAATGTGGAATGGAATGGAATGGAGGGTGGAATGGAATGTTAAATGGAATGCAATCAAATTTGGAATGGAATGGAATGGAAAGGAACAATGAATGGAATGGAAGGGGATGTGGAATATAATGGAATGGAATGGAGCAATGAATGGAATGGAAGGGGATGTGGAATATAATGGAATGGAATGTGGAATGGAATGTTGAATGGAATGGAAAGGCATGTGTAATGGAATGTGGATTGAAATACAATGTGGATTGAAATTAAATGGAATTGAATGGAATGTGGAATATAATGGAGTGCAATATGGAATAGAATGAAATGGAAACTGGAATGGAATAGAATGAAATGGAAAGGAATGTGGAATGCAATGCAATGGAATGTGAAATGGAATGGTATGGAATGTGGAATGGATTGTGGAATGGAATGGGATGAAATGTTGTATGAAATGGAATGGAATGGAATGTGAAATGGATTGTAATGCAATGTAGAATGGCATGGAATGGGATGTGGAATGGATTGGAATGTAATGGAAAGAAATGTGGAGTGGAAGTGAGTGTTGAATGGATTTGAATTTGGAATGGATTGGAATGGAATGTGGAGTGTAATGGAATGGAATGTGGAATGGAATGGAAAGTAATGTGGAAGGGATCGTGGAATGTAATGGATTGGAACGTGGAATGTAATGTGGAATGGAAAGTGGAATGTAATGTGGAGTGGAATGGAGTGTGGAATGGAAGCTGGAATGGAATGGAATGGAATGTGGAATGGAACGTGGAATGGAATGTAATGGAACGTTTAATGGAAGGTAGAATGGAAAGTGGAATGGAACGTGGAGTAGAACTTGGAATGAACGAGTAATGGAACGTGGAATGGAAAGTGGAACGGAAAGTGGAATGGAAGGGAATGGAAAGTGGAATGGAATGGAATGGAATGCGGAATGGAATGGAATGTTGTATGGAAAGGAAAGGAATGTGGTATGGTAGGGAATGAAATGTGGAATGGAATGGAATAGAAAGTGGAATTGAATGTAGAATGGACTGAGAAATGGAAAGTCGAATGGAAAGTTGAATGAAACGTGGAAAGGAACGTGGAATGGAATGTGGAATGGAACGTGGAATGGAACGTGGAATGTAATGGAATGGAATGCGGAATGGAATGGAATGGAATGGAATGGAATGGAATGGAATGGAATGCAATGGAAAGAGAAATGGAGTGGAAAGGAATGTGGATTAGAATGGAATGGAATGTGGAAAGGAATGGAATGGAATGTGGAATGGAATGTGGAAAGGAAGGGAATGGAATGTGAAAAGGAAGGGAATGGAATGTGGAATGGAATGGAATGGAATGTGGAATGGAATGTTGTATGAATCGAATGGAATGTTAAATGGAAGGGAATGGAAAGTGTAATGGAATGGAATGTGGAATGGAATGGAATGGAATTTGGAATGGAATAGAATGCAGTGTGGGATGGAATGGAATGGAATTTGGAATGGAATGCAAAGGAATGTGGAATGGAATGGAATTGAATGTGGAATGGAATGCGGAATGGAATTGAATGGAATGTGGAATGGAATGGAAGGGAATGCAATGTGGAATGGAATGGAACGGAATATGTAATGGAAAGTGGAATGCAATGGAATGGAATGGAATGGAATGTGGAATGGAATGGAATGGAATGTGGAATGGCATGAAATGCAATGTGGAATGGAACGTTGAATGAAACGTGGAATGGAATGTGGAAAAGAATGAAATGAAATGTGTAATGGAAGGGAATGCAATGGAATTGAATGGTATGTGAAAAGGAATGGAATGGAATGTGGATTGGAATGGAATGGAATGTGGAATCGAATGCAATGAAATGTGGAATGGAATGTGGAACGGAATGTGGAATGGAATGGAATGAGGAATGGATTGGAATGGAAAGTGGAATTGAATGGAATCCAAAGGAATATGGAATGGAATGTGGAATGGAATATAATATGGAATGGAATACAATGTGGAATGGAAAGGATTGGAATCTGCAAAGGAATGGAATAGAATGTGGAATGGAACGGAATGGAATGTGGAATGGAATGGAATGGAATGTGGAATGCAATGGAATGGTATTTGGAATGGAATGGAATGGAATGTGGAATGGAACGTGGAATGGAACGCGAAATGTAACGTAGAATGGAATGTGGAACGTAATTTGGAATGCAAGGGTATGGAAAGTGAAATGGAATGGAAGGTAAAGTGTAATGGAATGTAATGGAATGGAATGGAATGTGGAATGGAACGGAATGAAATGAAATTGAATGGACTGGAATGGGGAATGTAATGAGGAATGGAACGTGGAATGGAATGGAATGGACTGTGGAATGGAAAGGAATGGAATGGAATGGAATGGAATGCGGAATGGTATGTGGAATGGAATGGAATGTGGAATGGAATGGAAGGAAATGAGGAATGGAACGTGGAATGGAATGTGGAATGGAAATGAATATGGAATGGAATTGAATGCAATGTGAAATGAAATGTTGAATGGAATGTGGAATGAAATGGAAAGGAATGTGGAATGGAATGTGGAAAGCAAAGTGGAATGTAGTGTAATGTGGAATGGGAGGGAATGGAATGTGCAATGGAATCTAGAAAGGAATGTGGAATGGAATGGAATGGAAGGTGGAATGGAATCTGGAATGGAATGTGGAATGCAATGTGGAATGGAATGGAATGTGGAATGGAATCTGGAATGGAATGTGGAATGCAATGTGGAATGGAATGGAATGTGGAATGGAATTGAATGGAATGTGCAATGAAATCTGGAATGGAATGTGGAATGGAATGGAATGTGGAATCGAATGCAATGGAATGGAATCTGGAATGGAATGGAATCGAACGTGGAATGGTAAGTGGAATGGAACGTGGAATGGAATGGAAAGGAATGCAGAATGGAATGTGGAATGGAATGGAATGGAATGTTGAATGGTAAGAGGAATGGAACATGGAATGGAATACAATAGAATGTGGAATGGAATGGAATGGAAAGTTGAATGGAATGTGGAAAGGAATGGAATGGAATGCAAAGTGGAGATGAATGGAATGCAAAGCGGAAAGGAGTGGAATGGAATGGAATGGAATGTGGAATTTATTGGAATGGAATGCGAAATGGAACGTGGAATGGAATGGAATGGAACATGGAGTGGAATGGAATGGAACGGGAAATGGAAGGGATTGCAACTTGGAATGGAATGGAACGGAACGTGGAATGCAATGGAATGGAATGTGCAATGTAATGGAATTGAAATTGGAATTCAATGGAATTGAATGTGGAATGGAATGGAATGGAATGTGGAATGGAATGGAATGGAATGTGAAATGGAATGGAATGGAATGTGAAATGGAATTTGGAATGTAAGAGAATGCAGAGTGGGAAGGAATGGAATGGAATATGGAATGGAATGCAATGGAAGGTGGAATGGAATTTAATTGAATGTGGAATGGAATGGAATGTGGAATGGAATGAGGAATGAAATGTAATGGAAGGTGGAATGGAATGGAAGGTAACGGAATGTGGAGTGGAATGGAACAGAATCTGTAATGGAAAGCGGAATGCAATGGACTGGAATGGAATGAATTGTGGAATAGAATGCAACATGGAATGGAATGGAATGGAACGGAATGTGCAATGTCTTGAAATGCAATGTGGAATGGACTGGAATGGAATGTGGAATGGAATGTGTAAAGGAATGGAATGGAATGTGGTATGGAATGTTGAATGGAATGGAATGGTATGGGTAACGGTATTGAACGGAAAGTGGAATGGAAATTGGAACGGAATGGAATGGATGGTCTAATTGAATGGAATGGAATGTGGTATGGAATCTGGAATGGAATGGAATGGAATGTGGTATGGAAGGTGGAATGGAATGTGGAATGGATTGTGTAATGTAATTTAATGGTATGTGGGAAGGAATGTGGAACTGAACGTGGAATGGAATGTGGAATGGAATTGAATGGAATCTGGAATGGTATGAGAATAGAATGGAATGGTATGTAGAATGGAACATGGAATGCAATGTCGAATGGAATGTGGAATGGAATGGAATGGAACGTGGAATGGAATGGAAAGGAATGGAATGTGGAATGGAATGGAATGGAACGTGGAATGGAATTGAATAGTATGTGCAATGGAATGGACTAATGTGGAATGGAATCTGGAATGGAAAGGTATGGAAAGTGGAATGGAATATGGAATGGAATAGAGTGGAATGGAATATGGAATGGAATAGAGTGGAATGGAATGGAATGTGAAATGGACTTTAGTGGAATGGAAAGGAAAGTTGAATGGAATTTGGAATGGAAAGGAGTGGAATGGAAAGGAATGCGGAACGGAATGTGGAATGGAATGGAATGGAATGTGAATGGAATGTGGAATGGAATGTGGAATTGAACGTGGAATGCATGTGGAATGGAATGAGGAATGGAATGTGGACAGGAATGGAATGGGATTAGGAATTGAATGCACTGGAATGTGGAATGAAAAGGAATGGAATGTGGAATGTAAATGAATTGAATGGAGTGGAATGTGGAATGTAATGTAAAGGAATGAGTAATGAAACTTAGAATGGAATGAAATGGAATGCGGAATTGAATGGAATGGAGTGTGGAATAAAACGTGGATTGGAATGGAATGGAATGTGGAATTTAACGTGTAATGGAATGTGGAATGGAACGTGTAATGTGTTGGAATGTCAAAAGGAATGTGAAACGGAACGTGGAATGAAATGGAATGGAATGTGGAATGGAACATGCAATGGAAACACGAATGGAACATGGAATGGAATGGAATGTGGAATTCAATGGAATGGAATATGCAATGGATTGTATTTCAATGTGGAATGGAATGGAATGGAATGGAATGTGGAACGAAATGTAGAATGGAATGGATTGGAATATGGAATGGAATGTGGAGTGGAAAGTGGAATGGAATGTTTAATGGAACATGTTATGGTATGTGGAATGGAATGTGGAATGAAACGTGGAAAGGAATGGAATGTGGAAAGGAATATGTAATGGAATTGAATGAAATGCTATGTGGAATGGAATGGAATCGAATGTGGAATGGAATGCAATGGAATCTGGAATGGAAAAAAGTGGAATGGAATGTGAAATAGAATGTAATGGAATGTGAAATGGAACGTGGAATGAAATGTAATGGAATGTAGAATGGAATGTGGAATGGAATGTGAAATGGAATGGAATGGAATGGAATGTGGAATGGAAAGTGGAATGGAGTGGAATTGAATGTGCAATGCAGTGGAATGCAATGTGGAATGGAATGGAATGGAATGAAGAATGGAGTGCGGAATGGAATGGAAAGGAATGTGGAATTGAATGCGGAATGCAATGGAATGGAAAGTGGAATGGAATGAATGGAATGTGGAATGGAATGGGCAATGGAATGGAATGGAATTTGGAATGCAATGCGGAATGGAATGGAAAGGAAAGTGTAAAGGAATGTGGAATGGAATGGAATGGAAAGTATAATAGAATGCGGAATGAAATGGAAAGGAATGTGGAACGGAATGCGGAATGGAACGGAATGGAATGTGGAATGGAATGGGGAATGGAATGGAATGGAACTTGGAATGGAATGGAATGGAATGTGGAATGGAATGCGAAATGGAAAGGAATTGAATTCCTAATGGAATGTGGAATGAAATGGAATGGATTGTGGAATGGATTGGAATGGAATGTGGAATTCAACGTGGAATGGAATGGATTGGAATGTGAAATGGAACGTGGAATGGAATATGGAAGAGAATATTCAATGGAACATGGAATGGAATGGAAAGTGGAATGGAATGTAATGGAATGGAATATAGAATGGAAAGTGCAGTGCAAAGTGGAATGAAACGTGGAATGGAGTGGAATGTGGAATGGACTGTGGAATGTAACCTGGAATGGAAAGTGGAATGGAATGGAATGGAAGGTGGAAAGGAAGGTGGAACGGAAGGTGGAACGGGATTGAAAGGAATGTGGAATGGAATGGATAGCAATGTGGAATGGAACGTGGAATCGCATGGAGTGGAATGTGGAATGGAATGTAGAATGGAATGTGGAAGGGAACGTGGAATGGAATGAAATGTGGAACGGAAAGTGGAATGGATTGTGGAATGGAATGGATTGTGGCATGGATTGTGGAATGGAATGTGGTATGGAATGTGGAATGGAATGCAATGGAATGCGGAATGGAATGTGGAAAGAAATAGAACGGAATGTGGAATGGAATGTGGAATGAAGTGGAATGGAATGTGGAATGGAATGGAATGGAATCTTGAATTCAACTTTAAATGGAATGGAATGGAATGTGAAATGGAAGGTGGAATGGATTGTGGAATGGAACTTGTAATGGAACGGAAAGTGGAATGGAATGTGGAATGGAACATGGAATGGAATGTATTGTGGAATGGAATGGAATGGAATGTGGAATGGAACGTGCAATGGAATGTGGAATGGAACGTGTAATGGAGTGGAATGTAGAATGGATCGTGGAATGGAACTTGGAATGGAATTGTATGTGGAATGGATTGTGGAATGTAATTTGGATTGCAACGTGAAATGGAATGGAATGGAATGTGGAATGGAATGTGGAATGAGATGGAATGAAATGTGGAATGGAATGCACTGGAATGTGGAATGGAACGTGAAATCGAATGGAATGGAATGCAGTATACAACGTGGAATGCAATGTGGAAAGGAACGTGGAATGGAATGGAATGCAGAATGGAAAGTGGAATGGATCGTGGAATGAAATGGAATTTGGAAAGGATTGTGGAATGGAGAGTGATACGGAATGTGGAATGGAAAGGAAAGGAATGTGGGAAGGAATGTGGAATGGAACGTGGAGATGAATGGAATGGAATGGAATGTGGAATGGAAAGTGGAATGGAACGGAATGGAACGTGGAATGGAATGGAAAGGAAAGTGGAATGGAATGTGGAATGGAATGTGGAATGTAATGGAGTGGAATGTGGAATGGGATGGAATGCAATGGAATGGAATGTGGAATGGAATGGAAAGGGAAGTGAAATGGAATAGTATGGAAGCTGGAATGGAATGGAATGTAGTGGAAATTGGAATGGAATGGAATGGAATGTGAAATGGAATGTAGAATGGAATGTGGAGTGGAATCTGGAATGGAAAGTGGAATGGAATGTGGAACGTAATGTGCAATGGAATGTGGAATGCAATGAAATGAAACTGGAATGGAACGTGGAATGGATGGTGGAATGGAACGTGGAATGGAAGATGGAATGGAACGTGTAATGGAATGGAATAGAATGTTAAATGGAACATGGAATGGAATGGAATGGAACGTGGAGTGGAATGCAATGGAAATTGGAATGGAATCTAATGGAATGTGTAATGCAATGGAGTAGAAAGTAGTATGGAATGCAAAGGAAAGTGGAATGGAACGTGGAATGGAATGGAATGGAATGTGGAAAGGAATGGAATGGAATGCGGAATGGAATGGATTGGAATGTGGAATGGAATGTGGAATGGAAAGGAATGCAATGTGGAATGGAAAGGAATGGAGTGGAATGTGGAATGGAATGTAGAATGGAATGTGGAATGCAATGTGGAACGGAATGAGGAATGGAATGGAATGGAATGTGGAATGTAGTGGAATAGAAAGTTAATTGGATTGGAATGGAAAGGAATGGAACGTGAAATGCAATGAAACGTGGAATGGAATTCAATTCAATTTTGGAATGGAATGGAAAGGAATGTGGAAAGGAATGGAAAGGAAACAGGAATGGAAAGTGGAATTGAAAGTGGAATTGAAAGGAATGGATTGTGGAATAGAATGGAATTGAATGGAATGTGGAATGGAATGGAATGGAAACGAATGGAATGGAATGTGGAATGGAATGTAATGGAAAGTGGAATGGAATGTAATAGAAAGTGCAATGGAATGGAAAGAAAAGTAGAATGTAACGCAATGGAAAGTGGAATGAAATGGAATGGAACGTGGAATGGGATGGAATGGAATGGAACAGGGAATGGAATGAAATGGAAAAGATTGAAATGTGGAATGGAATGTGGACTGGAATAAAATGGAATGTGGAATGGAATGGAATGTGCATTGGAATGTGGACTGCAAAGGAATGGAATGTGTAATGCAATGGAATGGAAAGGAATGGAATGTGGAATGGAATGTTTAATGGAATTTGGAATGGAATGCTTAATGGAATGTGGAATGTAATGTGGAATGGGAAGTAATGCATTGTGGAATGGAATGGAGTGGAATATTGAATGGTATCAGGACTGGAAAGGAATGGAATGTCGAATGGTATGCAATGGGATGTGGAATGGAATTGAATGGAATTTGGAATGGAAAGTGGAATGAAATGGAATGGAATGTGGCATGGAATGAGGAATGGAATGTGGATTGGGAAGGAATGGAATGTGGAATGCTGTGGAATGGAACGTGGAATGGAATGGAATGTGGAATTGAATGTGGAATGGAATGGAATGGATTCTGGATTGGAATGAAATGAAATGTTGAATGAAATGGGAAGTGGAAAGGAATGGAATTTAGAATGCAGTGGAATGGAATGTAGATTGCAGTGGAATGAAATGTACAATGGAATGTCGAATGGAATGGAATGGAATGGAATGTGGAAAGGAATGGAATGGAAGGGAATGCGGAATGGAAAGGAATAGAATGTGGATTGGAATGTGGAATGGAACGGAAAGGAATGTGGAATGGAATATGGAATGGAATGGAACTGAATGTGGAATGGAATGGAACTGAATGTGGAATGGAATGGAATGGAATGTGGAATGGAATGTGGAATGGAATGGAATGCAATGTGGAATGGAATGGAAAGGAATGTGGAATGGAATGTTGAATGGAATGGAATGGAATGTGGTTTGCAATGGAATGCAATGAAATGTGTAATGCAACGTGGAATGGAAAGTGGAATGGAAAGTCGAGTGGAATGTGTAATGGGACGTGGAATGGAATGGAATGTGGAATGGAATGTGGAATGGAATGGAATGGTATGTAGAATGGAATGTGACATGGAATGGACTGGAAAGTGGGTTGGATCGTAGAATGGAATCTGTGATATAACGTGGAACGTAATTGAATGTGGAATGGAATGGAATGGAATGTGGAATGGAATGGAAAGTAATATGGAATGGAATGGAATGGAATGGAATATGGAAAGGAATGGAATGGAATGTGGATTGGAATGGAATGGAATGTGGAATGGAATGGAACGGAAAGGAATGTGGAAAGGAATGTAATGGAATGTGGAATGAAAAGGAATGCAATGTGGAATGTAATGGAAAGAAATGTAATGTGGCCGGGAATGGAAAGTGGAATAGAATGGAATGCAATGTGGAATGGAATGGAATGGAATGCGGAATGGAATTGAATGGAATGTGGAATGGAATGTGGACTGGAAAGGAAAGGAATATGGAATGGAATGGATTTAAATGGAAAGTGGAATGGAATGTGGAATGGAAAGTGGAGGGGGAAGGAATGGATAGTTTAATGGAATGGATTGGAATGTGGAACGGAATGTGGACTGGAAAGGAGTGGAATGTGGAATGGAATGGAAAGAAATGTAGAATGCAATGGAATGGAAAGAGGAATGGAACTTGGAATGAAATGGAAATGAATGTGAAATGGAACGTGGAATGGAATGTGGAACAGGAAGGAATGGAATGTGGAGCAGAATGGAATGAAATGTGGAAAGGAATGGAATGGAAACTGGAATGGAATGGAATGGAATGTGGAAAACATTGGAATGGAATGGAATGTGGAATGGAATGCAATGGAATTGAATGTGGAATGGAATGTGGAATGGAAAGGAATGGAATGTGGAATGGAATGGAATGGAATTTGGACTAGAAAGGAATGGAATGGAATGGACTGTGGAATGGAATGGAATGGAATTTGGAATGCCATGGAATGAAATGTGGAATGGATAGTCGAATTAAAAGGAATGGAAAGGAATGTGGAATGGAATGGAATGGAATGGAATATTGAATGGAATGGAACATGGAATGGAATTGAAAGTAATGCGTAATGGAATGTTGAATGGAATGAAAGGGAAAGTGGAATGGTATGGAATGGAATGTGGAAAGGAATGTGGAAGGAAATGGCATGGAATGTTGAATGGAATTTGGAATGGAATGTGGAATGGAATGGAATGTGGAAAACAATTTGGAATGAAACGGAATGGAAAGTGGAATGGAAAGGAATGGAAAGTGGAATGGAATGGAATGGAGTGGAATGTGGAATGGAATGGAATGGAATGTGAAATGCATTGTAAAATGGAATGTGGATTGGAACGTGGAATGGAATGGAATTGAATGTGGAATTCATTGTAAAATGGAATTTGGAATGGAACGTGGAATGGAATGTGGAATGGAATGGATAGAAATTTGGAATATAATAGATTGGAATGTGGACTGGAATTGAATGGAATGGAACGTGAAATGGAATGCAATGCAATTTGGAAAGGAATTCAATCTAGTTTGGAATGGAATGGAATGGAATGTGTTCTGGAATAGAAAGGAATGTGGAATGTAAAGTAGAATGGAATGGAATGAAATGTGGAATGGAATTGAATGGATTACAGAATGGAATGGAATGGAATGGGATTTGGAATTTGATGCAATGGAAATAAATGGAATGGAATGTGGAATGGAATGCAATGGAAAGTGGAATGGAATGGAATGGAATGGAATGTGGAACGGAATGGAATGGAATATGGAATGGAATGGAATGGAATTGAATGTAGAATGGAATGCAATGTGGAATGGAATGGAATGGAACGTGTAATGGAACGCGGAATGGAATGTGGAATGGAATGGAATGGAATGTGGAATGAATGAGGAATGGACTGCGAAGGAATGTGAAATCAAATGTAGAATGGAATGGAATGGAAAGTGGAATAGAACGTGGAACGGAATCTGGATTGGAACGTGGAATGGAACGTTTAACGGAAAATGAAATGGAATGTGGGATGGAATATGGAATGGAATGGAATAGAAAGTGGAATGGAATGTGGAATGGCATGTGGAATGGAATATTGAATGGAATGGAATGGATTGCAATGTGGAATGGAATGGAATGGAGTGGATTGTGGAATGTCATGAAATGGTATGAGGAATAGAATGTGGAATGGAAAATGGAATGGAATGTGGAATGGAATGAAGTGGATTGTGGATTGGAATGTGCAATGGAATGGAGTGGAATGTGGAATCGAATGTAACGGAATGTGGAATGTAATGTGGAAGGGAATGGAATGGAATGTGGAATGGAAAGGAATGCAAAGTGGAATGGAATTTGGCATGGAATGTGGAATGCAGCGTTTAAAGGAACGGAATGCAACGTGGAATGGAATGGAATGAAATATGGAATTGAATGCAACCGAATGTGGAATGGAATGGCATAGAATGAAATGGAAATTGAAATGGAATGGAATGGAATATGGAATGGAATGGAAAGTAATGTGGAATGTAAACGGGAATGGAATGGAATTGAATGGAATGTGGAATGGAATGGAATGGATTGCGGAATGGAATGGAATGGAATGGAATGTGGAATGCAATGGAATGTAAACGAAAGGAATGAAATGTGGAATGATATGCAACAGAATGTGGAATGGAATGGAATGCAATGTGGAATGGCATGGAATGGAATTGAACGTGGAATGGAAAGGAATGGAATGTAATGGAATGTGGAATGGGATAGAATGGAAAGTGGAGTGAAATAGAATGGAATTTCGACAGGAATGAAAAGGAATGGAATGGATTGTGCAATGGAATGGAAGGTGGAATGGAATTTTAAAAAATGGGGAATCGAATGGAATGGAATGTAGAGCGGAAAGTCAAATGGAACGTAGAGTGGAATTGAAAGGAATGTGGAATGGAATGGACTGGAATGTGGAACGAAATGCGGAATGGAATGGAATGGAATGTGGAATGGAATGTGGTATGGATTGGAATGGAAAGTGGAATGAAACGCAATGGATTGTGTAATGGAATGGAATGGAATGGAATGGAATATGTAATGGAATGGAATGGAATAGAATAAATGTGGAATGGAATGGAATGGAATGGAATGGAATGGAATATGGATTCTAATGGAATGGATTCTTGACTGGAATTTAATGGAATGGAATGGAACGTGAAATGGAATGGAATGGAATGTGAACTGGAATTGAATGGAACTTGGAATGGAATGGAACAGAATGCGGAATGGAATGGAAAGCAATGTGTAATGGAAACTGGAATGGCATGGAATGGCATGGAAGGTGGAATGGAAAGGAATAAAGCGGATGGTGGAATGGATTGGAATGCAATGAGGACTGGAATATGTGAATGAATGAGGAATGGAATGCGTAATATAATGGAATGGAACGGAATGGAATGCGGAATGAAATGTGCAATGGAATGGAAAGGAATGTGAAAAGGAATGCAATGTAATGTGGACTGGAATGGAATGATGCGGATAGTGGAATGGATTGGAATGGAATGTGGAATGGAATGTGGACTGGAATATGGAATGGAATGTGGAATGGAATGCGGAATGTAATGGAGTGGAATGTGGAATGGGATGGAATGCAATGGAATGGAATGTGGAATGGAATGGAATGGGAAGTGAAATGGAATACTATGGAAGTTGGCATGGAATGGAATGGAGTGGAAATTGGAATGGAATTGAATGGAATGTGGAATGGAATGTAGAATGGAACGTGGAATGACATGTGGAATGGAATGTGGAATGTAATGTGCAATGGAAGGTGGAATGCAATGGAATGAAACTGGAATGGAACGTGGACTGGATGGTGGAATGGAACGTGGAATGGAAGATGGAATGGAATGTGGACGGAATGGAATGGAATGTGAAACAGAACACGGAATGGAATGTAATGGAACGTGGAATGTAGTGGAATGGAAAGTGGAATGGAATCTAATGGAATGTGGAAAACAATGGAGTGGAATGTAGTATGGAATGGAGTGGAAAGTGGAATGGAGTGGAATGGAATGTGGAAAGGAATGGAATGGAATGCAGAATGGAATGGAGTGGAATGTGGAATTGAATGTGGAATGGAATGGAATGGAATATGGAATACAATGGAAAGGAGTGGAATGTGGAATGGAATGGAATGGGATGTGGAATGGAATGTTGAATGGAATGTGGAATGGAATGCGGAATGGAATGTGGAATGGAATGCTATGTGGAATGTAGTGGAATAAAAAGTGAACTGGAATGGAATGGAATGGAATGGAATGGAACGTGAAATACAATGGAAGGTGGAATGGAATTCAATGCAATTTTGGAATGGAATGGAAAGGATTGTGGAATGGAATGGAAAGGAAAGTGAAATGGAATGGAATGGAATGTGGAGTGGAATGGAATGGATTGTGGTATGGGATGGAATTGAATGAAATGGAATGTGGAATGGAATGTAATGGAAATGAATGGAATGGAATGGAATGTGGAATGGAATGTAACGGAAAGAAGAATGGAATGAAATGGATTGTGCAATGCAATGGAAAGAAAAGTAGAATGTAATGCAATGGAAAGTGGAATGCAATGGAATGGAACTTGGAATGGGAAGGAATGGAATGGAATGTGGAATGGAATGAAATGGAAAGCAATCGAATGTGGAATGGAATGTTGAATGGAATAAAATGGAAAGCAATCGAATGTGGAATGGAATATGGAATGGAAATGAGTGGAAAGTGGAATGTAATGTGGAATGGAATGGAATGGAATGTGGAATGCAAGGGAATGGAATGTGAAATGGAATTTAATGGAATGTGCAATGAAATGGAATGGAATGGACTGTGGAAAGAATGCAATGGAAGGGAATGTATTGGAATGGAATGTGGAATGGAATGGAATGCAATGTATAATGGAAGGGGAATATGAATGGAATTTAGTGGAATGTGAAATGGAATTTAACGGAGTGAAAAGTGCAATGGAATGGAATGGAATGGAATGTGGAATGGAATGGAATGGAATGTGGAATGGAACGTGAAATGCAACGTGGAATGGAATGGAATGGAACGTGGAGTGGAACGTGGAATGGAACGCGGAATGGAACGTGGAATGCAATGGAATGCAATGTGGAATGGAATCTAATGGAAGGTGGAATGGAGTGCAAAGGAAGGCGGAATGTAATGGTATAGAATGTGGAAATGAATTGTGTGGAATTTGGAATGGAATATGCAATGTAATGGAATGGAAAGTGGAATGAAACGTGGAATGGAATGGAATGGAATGTGGAATGGAATGTGGAATGGAAAGGAATGGAATGCAAAAAGGATTGGCATGGAATGTGGAATTGAATGGAATGGAATGTGGAATGGAATGTGGAATGGAATGGAATGGAATGTGGAATGCAATGGAATGGAATGTGGAATGGAATGTGGAATGGAATGGAATGGAACGTGGAACGGATCGTGAAATCCAACGTGGAATGGAGAGTGGAAAGGAACGTGGAATGTAAAGTTTAATGGACCGTGGAATGGAATGTTTAATTAAATGGAATAGAATCAAATGGAATGTGGAATGGAATGGAAAGCAATTTGTAATGGAATATGGAAGGGAATGGAATGCAATGTGAAAAGGAATGGAATGGAATGTGGAATGCATTGTGAAATGGAATGGAATGGAATGTGGAATGGAATGGAATGATATATGAAATGTAAAGTGGAATGGAATGGAATGTGAAATGGAATGGAATCGAATGGAATGGAATGTGGATTGGAATGGAATGGGATGTGAAATGTAATGGAATGGAAGGTGGAATGGGATGGAATGGAGTGGAAAGTGGAATTTAATGGAATGGAATGTGGAATGGAATGCAGAATAGAACGTGGAATGGAATGTGGAATGCAATGTGGAATGGAATGGAATGGAATGTGGATTCTAATGGAATGGATTCTGCGCAGGAATTTAATGGAATGGAATGGAATGTGAAATGGAATGGAATGGAATGTGGACAGGAATGGAACGGAATGTGGAATGGAATGTGGAATGGAAAGGAATGGAACATGGAAGGAAATATGGAATGGAATGTGGAAAGTAAAGTGGATTGGAATTTGCAATGGGAAGGAAAGGAATGTGGAATAGAATGGAATGTAGTGTGCAATGGAAAGGAATGGAGTGCAATGTAAAATGGCATGGAAAGGAATGTTTATCAGAATGTGGAATACAATGTGGAATGGAATGAAGTGGAATGTGGCGTGGAAAGTGGGATGGAATGAGGAAAGGAATGGAGTGGAATGTGGAATGGAATCGAAATGAGTGGAAAATGGAATGGAGTGGAATGTGGAATGGAATGCAATGTAGAATGGAATGTGGAATGGAATGAAATTTAATGTGGAATGGAATGTGGAATGGAATGGAATGGAATATGGTATGGAAAGTGGAATTGAATGTGGAATGGAACGTGGAAAGGAATGCAATGGAACGTGGAATGGAATGTAAGGCAATGTGGACTGCAATACAACAGAATGTGGAATGGAATGGAATGGAATGAAATGGAAATTGAAATGGCATGGAATTGAATGGGGTATGGAATGAAATGGAATGGACTGTGGAAAGGAATGTAATGCAATGGAATGGATTGGAATGGGATGTGGAATGGAATGGAATGGAATGTGGAATGGAAGAAGAAATGGAATGGAATGGAGTGGAATGTGAAATGGAATTTAATGGAGTGAAATGTGAAATGCAATGGAATTGAATGGAATGTGGAATGGAACGGAATGTAAAGTGGAATGTAATGTGAAATGGAACGTGGAATGGAATGGAATGGAACGTTGAGTGAAAAGTGTAATGGAACGTGGAATGGAACGTGGAATGCAATGGAATGCAATGTGGAATGGAATGGAATGGAAGGTGGAATGGAGTGGAATGGAATGCGGAATGTAATGGAATGGAATGTGGAAATGAATGGTACAGAATTTGGAATGGAATGTGGAATGTAGTGGAATGGAAAGTGGAATGGAATGTGGAATGGAATGGAATGGAATGTGGAATGGAAAGGAATGGAATGTGAAAAGGAATGGAATGGAAAATCAAATGGAATGGAATGTGGAAATGTATAGAATGGAATGTGGAAAAGAATGGAATGAAATGTGGAATGCAAGGGAATGGAATGTGGAATGGAATGTGGAATGGAATGGAATGGAACGTTGAATGGATCGTGGAATCTAACGTGGAATGGAGAGTGGAAAGGAACGTGGAATGTAACGTGGAATGGTCCGTGGAGTGGAATGGAATATTTAATTCAATGGAATGGAATCGAACGGAATGTGGAATGGAACGAAATGGAATCTGGAATGGAATGAACTGCAATTTGTAATGGAATGTGGAAGGGAATGGAATGCAATGTGAAATGGAATGGAAAGGAATGTGGAATGCATTGTGAAATAGAATGGAATGGAATGTGGAATGGAAAGGAATGTGAAATGGCATGGAAAGGAATGGAATGGAATGTGGAATGGAATGGAATGGGATGTTAAATGGAACACTATGGAAGGTGGAATGGAATGGAATGGAGTGGAAATTGGAATGAAATGGAATGGAATGTGGAATGGAATGTAGAATGGAATGTGGAATGGAATGTAGAATGCAATGTGGAATGTAATGTAGAATTGAATGTGGAATGCAATGGAATGGATCTGGAATGGAACGTGGAATGGATGGTGGAATGGAAGGTGGAAAGGAATGGAATGGAATGTGGAATGGAATGTGGAATGGAATGGAATGGAACATGGATTGGAACGTGAAATACAACTTGGAAAGAAAAGTTGAATGGAACGTGGAATGGAACGTGGAAAGGAATGGAAAGCAATGTGGAATGGAATGGAATGGAAAGTGGAATGGAATGGAATGTGAAATGGAATGGAAAGGAATGGAATGGACTGTGGAATGGAATGGAATGGGATGTAAATGGAACACTATGGAAGGTGGAATGGAATGGAATGGAGTGGAAATTGGAATAGAATGGAATGGAATGTGGAATGGAATGTAGAATGGAATGTGGAATGGAATGTAGAATGGAATGAGGAATGCAATGGAATGGATCTGTAATGGAACCTGGAATGGATGGTGGAATAGAAGGTGGAAAGGAATGGAATGGAAGGTGGAGTGGAATGGAATGGAACTTGGAATGGAACGTGAAATGCAACGTGGAAAGAAAGGTTGAATGGAACGTGGAATGGAACGTGGAGAGGAATGGAAAGCAATGTGGAATGGAAAAGAAAGGAAGGTGGAATGGAATGGAATGTGAAGTGGAATGGAAAGGAATGGAATGGAATGTGCATTGGAATGGAATGGGAAGTGAAATGGAACACTATGGAAGGTGGAATGGAATAGAATGGAGGGGAAATTGGAATGGAATGGAATGGAATGTGGAATGGAATGTAGAATGGAATGTGCAATGGAATGTAGAATGGTATGTGGAATGTAATGTAGAATGGAATGTGGAATGCAATGGAATCAATCTGGAATGGAACGTGGAATGGATGGTGGAATGGAAGGTGGAAAGCAATGGAATGGAATGTGGAATGGAATGTGGAATGGAATGGAATGGAACTTGGAATGCAACGTGAAATGCAACGTGGAAAGAAAAGTTGAATGGAACGTGGAATGCAACGTGGAGAGGAATGGAAAGCAATGTGGAATGGAAGGGAAAGGAAGGTGGAATGGAATGGAATGTGAAATGGAATGGAATGGAATGTGGAATGCATTGTGAAATTAAATGGAATGGAAAGTGGAATGGAATGGAATAATACATGGAATGGAAGGTGGAATAGAATGGAATGGAATGTGAAATGGAATGGAATGGAAGGGAATGGAAGGGAATGTGGAATGGAATGGAATGGGATGTGAAATGGAATGGAAAGGAAGGTGGAATGGAATATAAGAGCGGAAAGTGGAGTGGAATGGAATGTGGAATGGACTGTAGAATGAAATGAGGAATGGAATGTGGAATGGAATGCGGAATGGAACGTGGAATGGAATGGAATGGAACCTGGAATGGATACTGGAATGGAATGTAATGGAACGTGTAATGGAATGTGGAATTGGTCATGGAATGGAACATAGAATGGAACGGAATGGAATGTGGAATTCAATGTGGAATGGAATGGAATGGAATGTTAAATCAATGTGCAATGGAATCGAATGGAATGTGGAATGGAATGTGTATTGGAATGGATGGAATGTGGAATGAAATGTAATGGAAAAATGGAATGGAATGCGGACAGGAATGCAAAGCAATTTTTAATAGAATGTGGAATGGAATGGAATGTGGAATGGAATGTGGAATCAAAAGTGGAATGGAATGGAAAGGAACGTGGAATGTAATGTGGAATGGAACGAAATGGTATGTGGAATGGAACGTAATGGTATGTGGAATGGAATGTGGAATTGAAGTGGAATTGAAACTGGAATGGAATGGAATGCTGAAAGCAATGAGGAAGGGAATGTGGAATGGAATGTGGAATGGAATGTTGAATGGAATGGAAGGGAATGTGGATTGGAATGTGGAATGGAATGTGGAATGGAATGTGGAATGGAATGGAATGGAATGTGGAATGGAACATGGAATGTACCATGGAATGTAACGTGGAAAGAAACGTGGAATGGAAAGTGGAATGGAACCTGGAATGGAATGTGAAAAGGAATCTGTAATGCAATGGAATGAAATGGAAGATGGAATGGAACGTGGAATGGAATGGAATGGAATGGAAACTGGAATACAACGCGGAATGGAATGTGGAATGGAACGTGGATTGGAATGGAATGGAATGTGGAATGGAATGGAACGGAACATTTAATGGAATGTGCAATGAAATATGGAATGGAATTTTAAATGGAATGTGCAATGGAATGTGGAATGGAAAGGAATGGAAAGTGGAATGGAATTGAATGGAATGTGGAATGCAATGGAATGGAATGGTATGGAATGTGAAATGGAATGGAATGGAACGTGAAATGAAACGTGGAACGGAAAGTGCAATGAAATGTGGACAGGAACGTGGAATTGAGTGTGGAGTGGAATGGAATGGAATGTGGAAAGAAATGGAATGCAATGTGGAATGGAAAGGAAAGGAATGTGGAATGGAATGGAATGGTATGGAATGTAGGTTAGAAATAAAAAGAATTGAATGGAATGTGGAATGAAATTGAATGGATTGTGGAATGGAATGGAATGAAATCGAATGTGGAATGGAAAGGAATGAACTGCGGAATGGAATGAAATTGAATGTGAAATGGAAAGGAATGAACTGTGGAATGAAATGGAATGGAACCGAATTTGGAATGGAATGGAATGAAATGGAGTGGAATGCAGAATGGAATGGAATGGAATGCAAAATGGAAAGGAATGGAAGGGAATGGAATGTGGAATTCAATGGAATGGTATGTGGAATGGAATGGAATGGAATGTGGAATGCAATGGAGAGGAACGGAAAGGATTTGAATATTGAATGGAATGGAATTCAATGCAGAATAGAATGGAATGGAATGCGGAATGGAATGGAATGGAATTGAATGGAATGGAATGTGGAATGGAATGGAATGTGGAATGGAATGGAATGGAATGTGGAATGGAATGGAGTGGAATATGGAATGAAATGGAATGGAACGTGGAAAGGAAAGTGGAATGGAATTCGGAATGAAATGGAAAGGAATCGCATGTGGAATTGTATACAACGGAATGTGGAATTGAATGGAATGAAATGTAGAATGGAATGGAAAGGGAAGTGGAATGGAATGTGAAAAGGAATGTGGACTGGAATGTGGAATAGAATGGAATGGAAAGTGGAATGGAAAGGAATGCAATGTGGTATAGTATGGAATGGAATGCAATGTGGAATGGAATGTGAAAAGTAATGGAATGGAATATGAAATGTAAGGTGGAGTGGAATGGAATGGAATGTGGAATGGAATGTGCAATGGAATGGAATGGAATGTGGAATGAAATGGAATGGAACATGGAATGGAACGTGGAATGCAATGTGGAAGGGAAAGGAATGGAATGTGGAATGAAATGAAATGGAATGGAATGTGGAATGGAATGTGGAACGCAATGTGGAACGGAATGTGGAAAGGACTGTGGAATGGAATGTGGAATGGAATGTGGAATGGAATGTGCAATGGCAGGTGGAATTGAAAGTGGAATGGAATGTGGAATGAAACGTGGAATGGAATGTGCTATGGAATGTAATTGAATGTGGAATGGAATGTGGAATGCAATGTGGAATGGAATGGAAAGGAATGTGGAATGGAATGTGGAATGGAATGTGGAATAGTATGTGGAATGGAATGGAATGGAATGTGGAAGGAAATGTGGAATGTAATGTGGAATGGAAGGTAGAAGAGAACATTCAATTGAATGGAATGGAATGTGGAATGCACTGTGGAATAGAATCTGGAATGTAAAGTGGAATGGAACGGAATGGAATGTGGAAAGAAATGGAATGAGGAATGGAATGGACTGTAATGTGGAAAGGAATGTGGAATGGAATGTAATGGAATGTGGAACGAAACGGAATGGAATGTGGAATGGAATGTGGAATGGAACGTGGAGGGCATCGGAATGCCAAGTGGAAAGGAATTTGTATTGGAATTGTGGAATGGAACGTGAAATGGAATGGAATGGAATGTAGAGAGGAACGTGGAATGGAATGGAATGGAACATGGAATGTAACGTGGAATGAAAAGTGGAATGGAGTGGAATGGAAAGTGGAATGGAATGTTGAATAGAATGGAATGGAATGGAATGGAATGTGGAATGGAACGGAATGGAATGTGTAATGGAAAGGAATGAAATGTGGAATGCCATGGAATGGTATGGAATGTTGAATGGAATGGAATGTAATTTAATGAAATGTGCAATGGAATGGAATGGAATGTGGAATGGAATAGAATGAAATGTGGAACAGAATGGAATGGAATGTGTAGTGGAATGGAATGCAATGGAATGTGGAATGGAATGCAGTGGAATAGAATGAAATGTAATGGAATATGGAATGTACCGTGGAAGGCAAGGTGGAATGGAATGGAATGAATTGTGGAATAGAATGGAATGGAAAGTGCAATTTAAATTAAGTGAATGTGTAATGCAATGGAATTGTATGGAAAGTGAAATGAAATGGAATGCAATGGAATGGAATGTGCAATGGAATGGATTGGAATATGGAATGGAATAGAATAGAATGTGGAATGGAATATTTTGGAATGTGGAGAGGATTGTAATAGAATGGAATGTGGAATGGAATGCAATGGAATAGAATGAAATGGAAGGGAATGTGGAATGGAATGTGAAATGCAATGGAATGCAATGCAATGTGGAATGGAATGGAACGTGGAATGTAACGTGGAATGGAACGTGGAATGGAATGTGGAATGGAATGTGAATGGAATTTGGAATGGAACGTGGAATGGAACCTGCAATGAAATGGAATGGAATGTCAAATGGAACGTGGAATGGAAACACGAATGAAATGGAATGTATTGTGGAATGGAATGTGCAATGGAATGGAATGGAATGTGGAATGGAATGTGGAATAAAATGTGGAATACAATGGAATGGAATACGGAATGGAAAGTGGATTGGAATGGAAAGGAATGTGGAATAGAATGGAATGGAATGTGGAATCGAATGTGGAATGAAATGCAATGGGATGTGGAATGGAATCTGGACTAAAATGGAATGGAATGTGGAATGGAATGTGGTATGGAATGTGGAAACTATTGTGGAATGAAATGGAATATAATGTGGAATGGAATCTGGAATGGAATGGAATGTGGAATGGAAAGTGGAATGGAATGTGGAATGGTATGTGGAATGTAACGTGGAATGGAACATAATGTAATGTGGAATGGAATCTGTAATGGAATCTGGCATGGAAAGTGGAATGGAATGAAACGGAGAGTGGAATGGAATGTGGAATACCTTGGAATGGAACGTGGAATGGAATGAGGAATGGAATGCAAAGGAATGTGGAAAGAAATGTGCAATGGAATGTCGAATAGAATGGAATGGAATGTGGAATGGTATGTGGAGTGGAATGGAATGGAAGGTGGAATGGAATTGAATGGTATCTAGAATGGAATGTTGAGTGGAATGTGGAATGGAATGTGGAATCCAATGGAATGGAATGTGGAATACAATATGGAATGGAATGTGGAATACAATATGGATTAGAATGTGAAATGGAATGGAATGGAATGTGGAATTGAATGTGGAATGGAGTGTGGAATAGAATGTGGAATGGAAAGGAATAGAATGTGGAACTAAATGTGGAATGGAGAGTGGAATGGAATGTGGAATGGAACGGAATGGAATGTGGAACAGAAGGTGGAATGAAATATGGAATGGAAGGGAATGGACTGTGGAATGGAATGGAATGGAATGGTATGGAATATGGAATGGAATGGAATGGAATGTGGAATGGATCGTGGAAACGATCATGGAATGGAACGTTTAATGGAACGCGGAATGTAAAGTGGAATGCAATTGAATGGAACGTGGAATGCAATGTGGAATAGAATGGAAAGGAACGTGGAATGGAATGTTGAATGGCATGGAATGGAAATTGTAATGCAATGTGGGACGGAATGGAATGGAATGTGGAATGGAATGTGGAATGGAACCTGGAATAGAATGTGGAATGGCATGTGGAATGGAACGTGGAAAGTAATTGACTGGAATGTGGAATGGAATGGAATGGATTGTGGAATAGAATGGAATGGAATGGAATGTGGAATAGAATGGAATGCAATGGAATTTAATGCAGAATGTAATGGAATGGAATGTGAAATGCAATGTAATATAATGGAACGGGAAATTGAATGGAATGGAATTGAATGTGGAATGGAATGGAATGGAATGTCGAATGGAATGTACTGGGGAGTGGAATGCAAAGTGGAATGCAATGTGGAAAGGAATGTGGAATGGATTGGAATGGAATGTGGAATGGAATGTGGAATGGAATGTGGAATGAAATGGAATGGAATGTGGAAAGGAATGGAATGGAATGGAATGTGGAACAGGATGGAATGGAATGAAATGTGGAATGGAATGTGGAATGGAATGTCGAATGAAATGGAATGGAATGTGGAACGGAATGGAATGGAATGGAATGTGGAATAGGATGGAATGGAATGAAATGTGGAATGGAACGTGGAATATAATGGAATGGAATATGGAATGGAATGGAATGGAAAGTGAAATGGAATGGAATGGAATGTGGAACAGAATGAAACGTGGAATGGAATGGAATGCAACGTGGATTGGAATGGAACGGAATGTGCAATGGAATGGAGTGGAATGGAGTTTAAAGTGAAATGGAATGCGGAATGAAATGAGAAATGGAAGTGGAAAGGAATGTGGAGTGGAAAGTGGAATGGAATGAAATGGATTGTGGAAAGAAATGGAATGGAAAGTAGAATGAAACGTGGAATGGAAATTGGAAAGGAATGTGGAATGGAATGGATTGGAATGTGGAATGGAATGTGAAATGAAATGTGGAATGACATGGATTGAAATGTGCAGGGGAATGTGGAATGGAATACAATGGAACGTGGAATGGACCGTGGAACGGATCGTGGAAAGGAACGTGGAATGGAACGTGGAATGAAATGTGGAATGGAATGGAATGGAATGTGGAATGCAATGTTGAAAGGAAAGCAATGAAATGAGGAATGGAATGTGGAATGGAATGGAAAGGAATGTTGAATGGAATGGAGTGGAACGTGGAAAAGAATGTTGAATGGAATGTGGAAGGGAACGTGGAATGGAATGGAATGGAATGTGGAGTGAATGGAATGGAATGTGGAATAGAATGGAATGGAATGGAATGGGATGCAGAATTGAATGGAATGGAATGTGGAATGGAATGGAATGGAATGGAATGTAGAATTGAATGGAATAGAATGTAGAAAGTAACGGAATAGAATGTGGAATAGTAAGGAAAACAATGTGGAATAGAATGTGGAATGAAATGTGGAATGGAATGTGGAAAGTAATTGAATGGAATGTGGAATATAATAGAATGGAACGTGGAATAGAATGGAATGGAATGGAATGTGGAATAGAAGGGAAGGCAATGGAATGGAAAGCGGAATGGAATGGAAAGGAATGTGGAATGCAACGGAATGGAACGAAATGTGGAATTAAATGGAATGGAATGTCGAATGGAATGGAATAGAATGTGCAATGGAAAGGAATGGAACGTTGATAAGAATGTGGAATGGCATGTGGAATGGAATGTGGAATGTAATTGAATGGAATGTGGAACATAATGGAATGGAATGTGGAATGGAATGTAATGGAATGGAATGTGGAATAGAATGGAATGCAATGGAATGGAAGGTGGAATGGAATGGACTAGAATGTGGAATGCAATCTTGATTGGAATGTGGAATGGAATGTGGAATGAAATGTGGAATGGAAAGGAATGTAATGTGGAATGCAATGTGGAATGGAATGTGGAATGGAAAGTGGTATGGAATGGAATAGAAAGTGGAATGGAACATGGAATGGAATGAAATGGAACGTGGAGTGGAACGTGGAATGGAACGTGAAAGGGAACATGGAATGGAATGAAATGTGGAATAGAATGGAATGGAATGTGAAATCGAATGTGAAATGGAATGTGGAAAGTATAGTTGAATGGAATGTTGAATGGAATGGAAAGGAATGTGGAATGAAATGTGGAATGGAATCTGGAATGGAATGTGGAATGGAATGTCGAACATGAAATGGAATGAATTGGAATGTGGAATGGAATGTGGAATAGAATGTGGAATGGAAAGTGGAATGGAATGGAATGGAATGTGGAATAGAGTTTGGAAAGTAATGTGGAATGGAATGGAATGTGGAATGGAATGGATTTGAATGTGGAAAGGAATGTGGAATGGATTGAAAAGGAATGTGGAATGGTATATAGAAAGAAAAATGGAATGGAATGGAATGGAATGGAATGTGAAAAGGAATGTGGAATGGAATGTGAAACGGAACACGGAATGGACTGTAGAATGGAATGAAATGGAACTTGGAATGGAACGTGGAAGGGAATGTGAAATCGAATGGAATGGAATGTGGAATGGAATGTAGAATGTAATGCAATGGAATGTGGAATGGAATGTGCAATGGAATGGAATGGAATGTTCAAAGGAATGTAGAATGGAATATATAAGGGAATGCAATAGTGTGTCAAATGGAATGTGGAATGGAATGTGAACTGGAATATGGAAAGAAATGTCGAAGTGAATGGAATGAAACTTGGAATGGAATGGAATGGAACGTGGAATAGAACGTGCAATGGAACGTGGAAAGGAAATTGGAATGTAATGGAATGAAATGTGGAAAGGAATGTAGAATGGAATGTGGAATGGAATGGAATGGAATGTAAAGGAATGTGGAAAGGAATGTGGAATGGAACGTTCAATGGAACGTGGAATGGAATGTAATGGAACGTGGAATGGAACGTGGAATGGTACGTGGAATGGAACATGGAATGGAATGAGAAATGCAATGCAAAGCATTCTGGAATGGAATGTGAAAAGCAATGTGGAATTGAATGGAATGGAAAGTGGAAGGGAACATGGAATTGAATGGAATGGAACGTGGAATGGAACATGGAATGGAATGGAATGAAACGTGGAATGGAACGTGGGAAGGAAAGTGGAATGGAATGTGGAATGGAATGGGAAATGGAATGGAATAGAATGTTGAATGGAATGTGGAAGGGAATGTGGAATAGAATGGAATGGAATGTGGAATGGATTGTGGAATGGAATGTGGAATGCAATGAGGAATGGAATCTGAAATTGAATGGAATGGAATGTGGAATGGAATGTGGAAAGGAATGTGGAATAGAATGGAATGGAATGTGGAATGGAATGTAGTGGGTTGTGGAATGCAATGTGGAACGGAATTTGATGGAATGTGGAATGGAATGAGGAATGGAATGTGGAAAGTGATGTGGAATGGAACGGAAAGGAATGTGCAATGGAATCTGGAATGGAGTGTGGATTGGAATGTGAAATGGAACGGAATAGAAAGTGGAATGGAATGTGGAATGGAATGTGGAATGGAGAGAATGGAACGTGGATTGGAATGTGGAGTGGAATGGAATGGAAAGTTCAATGGAATGTGGAATGGAATGGAATGGAATGTGGAATAGAATGTTGAGCGGCATGTGGAATTGAATGTGGAATGGAAAGAAAAGGAATGTGGAATGGAATGTGGAATGGAAAGGAATGTAATGTGAAATGTAATGTGGAATGGAATGTGGAATGGAAAATGGAATGGAATGGAGGGCAGTGTGGAATGGAACGTGGTGTGGAATGGAATGGAACTTGGAATGCATCATGGAATGGAAAGTGGAATGGAATGAAATATGGAATTGACGTAATGGAATGTGGAATGGAATGTGAAAAGGAACGTGGAATTGAAGGTTGAATGGAATGGAAAGGAATGTGGAATAGAAAGTGGAATGGAATATGGAAGGGAACATGGATTGCAATGTAATGGAATGTGGAATGAAATGTGGAATAGAATGAAGAATGGAATGTAGAATGGAATGCAAAGGAATGTGTAATGGAATGTGGAATAGAATGTGAAATGGAAAGTGCAGTGGAATGGAATGTGGAATGGAAGAGATTGGAAAGTGGAAAGGAATGTTGAATGGAATGCAATGTAATGTGGCATGGAACTAAGTGGAATGTGGAATGCAATGTGGAATGTAATGTGGAATGATACGGAATGGAATGTGGATTGCAATGTGGAATGGAGTGTGGAATGGAATGTTGAATGGAAAGAATAGAATGTTGAATGGAAAGGAATGGAATGTGGAATGGAATGTGGAATGGAACAAGCATTGGAATGGAATGCACTGTGGAATGGAAAGGAATGGATTAGTATGGAATATGGAATGGAGTGGAATGGACCACGGAAAGGAACGTGGAATGGAAAGTGGAATGGAACATGGAATGGAAGGTGGAATGGAAAGCAAGGGAAAGAGGAATGGAATGTGGAATGCAATGGAATGGTATGTGCAATAGATTGCAATGTGGAATGGAATGGAATGGAATGTGGAATTGAATTTGGAATGGAATGGAATGGCATGTCGAAAGGAATGTGGGACGGACTGGAGTGGAATGTGGAATGGAAGGTGGAATGGAATAGAATGTGGAATGGAAAGGAGTGAAACGTGGAATGGAACGTGGAATGCAATGTGAAATGGAAAGTGGAATAGAATGGAATGGAATGTGGAATGTAACGTGGTATGCAATGGAATGGAACGCGGAACTGAAAGGGGAACGGAGTGTGTAATGGAATGTATTTAATCATGGAATGGAACGTGGAAAGGAAAGGAAAGGAACATGGAATGGAATGTGGAATGGAAACTGGAATGGAATGTGGAATGATAAGAAGAATGGAATGGAACGTGGAATGGAATGTGCAATAGAATGGAATGGAATGGGGAATGAAATGTGAAATTGAATGGAATGGAATGCGGCATCGAATGGAATGGAATGTTGAATGGGATGTGGAATGGAATGGAATGTGGAATGGATTGTGGAATGGAATGTGGAATAGAACGGAATCGAATGTGGAATTGAAGGAGGAATGCAATGTGGAATGGAACGTGGAATTGAACATGGATTGGAATGGAATGGAACGTGGAATAGAATGTGGAATGGAATGGAATGGAATGTGGAATGGAACGTGGAGTGGAATGGAATGGAGTGTGGAATGGAATGAAATGGAATGTGGAATGCAATGTGGAACAGAATGGAATGGAACGTGGAATGGAATGGAATGGAACATGGAATGGAATGTGAGATGGAATGGAATGCAATGTTGAATGCAATGGAATGGAATGTGGAATGGAATGGAATGGAATGTGGAATGCAATGTGAAATGGAATGTGCAAAGGAATGTGGAATGGAATGGAATGAAACGTAAAACGGAAGGTGCAATGGAATGGAATGGAATGTGGAATGGAATATGAAATGGAATGTGGAATGGAATATGAAATGGAATGTTGAATGGAATGTGGAATGGAATATGGAATGGTGTGGAATGGAATATGGAATTGAATGGAATGGAATCTGGAGTGGAATGTGGAATGAAATGGAATTGATTGTCGAATTGAATGGAATGGATTGAGGAATGGAATGTGAAATGGAATATGAAACGCAATGTGGAATGTAATGGAATGGAAAGTGGAAGGGAATGGAAAGGAATGTGGAATGGAATGGGGAATGTAATGTGAAATGGACCATGGAACGGAAAGGAATGGAATGTGGAATGGAACGTGGAATGGAACGTTTAATGGAAAGTGGAATGGAACGTGGAATGTAATGTGGAATGGAAGGTACAATGGAATGTGCAATGGAAAGTGTAATGGAAGGAGGAATTGAAAGAAACGGATCCTGGAATGCAACATGGAACGGAATGAAATGCTACGTAGAATGGAATGTGGAACGGAATGCGGAATGGAATGTGGAATGGAAAGTGGAATGGAATGTAATGGAATGTGGAATGGAATGTCGAATGGAATTGAATGGAATATGGAATGGAATGTGGAATGGAATGTGGAATGGCATGGAATGAAATGTGGAATCCAATGTGGATTGGAATTGAATGAAATGAGGAATGGATTGGAATGGAATGTGGAATGGAATGCAGACTGGAATGCATTGGAATGTGGAAAGGATTGTGGAAAGGAATGGAATGGAATGGAATATGGAATGGAACATGGAATGGAATGTGGAACGGAATGTGGAATGGAATGTCGACAGGAATGCAATGGAATGTGGAATGCAATGTGGAATGGAGTAGAATGGAATGTGGAATGGAAAGTGGATCTGAATGTGGACAGGAAAGCAATGGAATGTGGAATGGAATGTGGAATCGAGTGCAATGGAATCGAATGAAATGTAAGGTAATGTGGAATGGACTGTGGAATGGAAGATGGAATGGATTGGAATGGAAGGTGGAATGGATTTGAATGGAATGTGGAATGGAAGGTGGAATGGATTGGAATGGAATGTGGAATGGAATGGAATGGAAGGTGGAATGGAAAGGAATGGAATGTGTAATGGAAAGGAATGTAATGTGGAATGCAATGGAATGGTATGGAAAGTGGAATAGAATGGAATGGAATGGAATGGAATGTGCAATGGAATGGATTGGAATGTGGAATGGAAAAGAAAAGAATGTGGAATGGAATGGAATGGAATGGAATGTGGAGAGGATTGGAATGGTTTGGAATGTTGGATGGAATGCAATGTAATAGAATGAAATGGAATGCAACGTGGAATGGAATGTGGAATGGAATGGAATGCAATGGAATGTGGAATGGAATGGAACGTGGAATGGAATGTGGAATGGAATGTGGAATGGATCCTGCAATGGAAACCGGAATGGAATGGAATGGAATGTGGAAAACAATGTGGAATGGAACGTGGAATAGAATGAGGAATGGAATGGAATGGATTGTGGAATGGAATGTGTAATGGAATGGAATGGAATGTGGAAAAGAATGTGGAATGGAACGTGGAATAGAACGAGGAATGGAATGGAATGGATTGTGGAATGGAATGTGTAATGGAATGGAAAGGAATGTGGAACAGAATGTGGAATAGAATATGGAATAGAATGGAATGGAATGTGGAATGGGAATTGGATTGAAATGAAATGGAATTTGGAATGGAATGGAGTGGAATGTGGAATCGAAAGTGGACTGGAATTCAATGGGATTTGGAATGGAATGTGGAATGGAATGTGGAATGGTTTGTGGAATGGGATGTGGAATGGAACATAATGTAACGTAAAATGGAACGTGGAATAGAATGGAATGGAACGTGGAATGGAACGTGGAATGAAATGGAATGGTATGCGGAATTGAATGTGGAATGGAACGTGCAATGGAATAGAAAGTGGAATGGAATGGAAAGGAACGTGGGAAGGAATGTGGAATGAAATGTGGAATGCAACGTGGAATTGAATGAGGAACGGAATGTGGAATGCAAAGTTATGGAATAGGGAATGGTATGGAATTTAATGTGGAAAGGAATTTAATGGAATGCAGAATGGAATGTGGAATGGAATGGAATGGAAGGTGGAATGGTATGGAACGTGGAATGGAATGGCAGTTAATGGTATGGAATATGGAATGGAATTGAGTGTAATGTGCAGTGGAATCTGGAATGGAATGGAATGGAACATGGAATGGAACGTGGAATTGAACGGGTAATGGAACACGGAATGGAACGTGGAATGGAAAGTGGAATGAAATGTGGAATGGAATGTAATGGAATATGGAATAGAGGGGAATGTAATGTGCAATGGAATGTGGAATGGAATGGAATGAAATGGAATGGAATGTGGAATAGAATTCAATCGAATGTGTAAAGGAAAGGAATGGAATATGGAATGGAAGGGAATGTTATGAAATGTGGAATGGAATTGAATGGTATGTAATGGAACGTGGAATGGAATGGAATGTAACGTGGAATAGAATGGAATGAAACGTGCAATGGAAAGTGAAATGGAATGTAGAATGGGACGTGGAATTGAATACTGAATGGAATGTGGAATGGAAAGTTATGGGATGTGGAATGGAAAGTTATGGGATGTGGAATGGAATGGAATGGAATGTGGAATGGAATGAAATGGAATGTTGAATGGAATATGGAATGGAATGGAACTGAAAGTGGAATGGAATGGAATGGAATGTGGAGAGGAATGGAATGGAATGTGGAATGCAATATCGAATGCAATGTGGAATGAAATGGAATGGAATGTGGAATGGAATGGAATGGAATGTGGAATGGCAGAGAATAGTAGGGAATGCGGAATGGAATGGAATGGAACGGGGAATGGAATGTGGAATGGAATGTGGAATGGAAAGTGGAATGGAATGGATTGTAATGCAATGTGGAAAGGAATATGGAATGCAATGAAATGTAATGTGGGATGGAATGTAATGGAGTGTGGAACGGAATGGAACATGGAATGGAAAGGAATGCGACGTGGATTGGAATGGAATGGATTCTGGAATGGAATGCGAAATGGAATGTATAATGGAATGTGGAATGGAATGATATGGATCATGGAATGGAATGAAATGGAACATGGAATGGAAAGGAATGGAATGTGGAATGGAATGGAATGGAACGTGTAATGGAATGTGAAATGGATTGTGGAATGGAACATGGAATGGAACGTGGAATGGAATGGAATGCAACGTGGATTGGAACTTGGAAAGGAACGTGGAAAAGAAAGTGGAATGTAAGGTGGAATGGAAAGGAATGGAATGTGGAATGAAATGAAATGGAATGGAATGTGGAATGGAATGAGGAACGGAATGTGGAATGGAATGTGGAATGGAATGTGGAAAGGAATTCGGAATGGAGCGGAATGGAATTGTGAAATGGAACGGATTGGAATGTGGAATGGAATGTGGATTGGAATGTGTAATGGTCGGTGGAATGGTATGTGGAAACGAATGTGGAATGGAACGGAATGGAATGTGAAATGGATTGGATTGGAATGTTGAACCGAATGGAATGGAATGTGGAATGGAATGTGGAAAGAATTGGAATGGAGTGTGAAATGGAATGGAATGGAATGTAGAACTGAATGTCGGACAGAATGTGAAATGGAATGTGGAATGGAATGTGGAAAGGAATGTGGAATTGAATGGAATGGAATCTGAAATGGAATGGAATGGAAAGTGTAATGGGATGTGGAATGAAACGGAATGGAATCTGGAATGAAATGTGGAATTGAATGTGGAATGGAAAGGAATGGAATGTGGAATTGAATGTGGAATGGAGTGTGGAATGTAATGTGGAATGGAATGTGAAATGGAATGTGGAATGGAAAGGAATGGAATGTGGAATGGAATGTGAAATGTAATGGAATGGAAAGTGGAATTGAAAGGAATGGAACGTGGAAAGGAATGGAATGGAATGAAGTCTGGAACGTGGAATGAAACGTGGACAAGAACATGGAATGTAGCGTGGAATGGAAAGGAATGGAATGTGGAATGGAATGGAATGGAATGTGGAAAAGAAAGTGGAATGGAATGGAATGTAATGTGGAATGGAATGAAATGGAATGTGGAATGGAATGGGGAATGGAATCTGCAAAGGTATGTGGAATGGAAAGGAATGAAATGGAATGTGGAATGGAATGTGGAATGGAATGTGGAATGGAGTGTGCAACTGAATGTGGAATGGATTGTGAAACGGAATGTGAAATGGAATCTGGAATGGAATGGAATGGAATGTGTAATGGAATGGAATGGAATGTGGAATGGAATGTGGAATGTAATCTGGAAAGAAATGTGGAATGGAACGGAATGGAATCTGCAAAGGAATGTGGAATGGAGTGTGGAATTGAATGGAATAGAATGTGGAAAGGAATTTGGAATGGAGTGTGGAATGCAATATGGAATTGACAGAAAGGAACTTGGAATAGAATTTGGAATGGAATGTAGCAAGGAACGTGAAATGGAATGGAATTGACTGTGGAATTCAACGCGGAATGAAAAGAAATGGGACGTGGAATGGAACGTGGAATGGAACGTGGAATGGAGAGGAAAGGAACATTAAATGGAATGTGGAATGGGATGTGGAAAGGAATGGAATGGAATGTGGAATGGAATGTGAAATCGAATGTGGAATGGAATGGAATGGAATGTGGAATGGAATGGAATGGAATGTGGAATGGTATGTGGAATGGAATGTGGAATGAATGTGGAATGGAACGGAGTGGAATATGAAATGGAATGTGGAATGGAATGGAATGGAATGTGGAATGAATGTGGAGTGGAACGGAATGGAATGTGAAATGGAACGTGGAATGGAATGGAATGGAACTTGGAATGGAATGGATTGGAACGTGGAATGGAATGGATTGGAATGTCAAATGGAATGAGGAATGGAATGAAATAGAATGGAATTGCATGTGTAATTTAATGGAAAGGAACTTCGAATGGAATCTAATGTAATGTGAAATGGAATGAGGAATGGAATGGAAGAGAATGGAATGGAATATGGCTTGTAATGGAATGGAATGGAATGGAACGTGGAATGGAATGTGGAATGCAGTGGAATGGAATGAGGAATGGAATGGAATGGAATGTAGAATAGAATGTGCAGTGGAATGTGAAATGGAATGGAATGGAACGTGGAATGGAATGAGGAATGGAACATGGAATGTAATGTAATGAAACATGGAATGGAATGTGGAATGAAACGTGGAGTGGAACGAGTAAAGCAAAGTGGAATGGAAAGTGGAATGGAATGTGGAATGGAAAGTGGAGAGGAATGGAGTGGAGTGGAATGTGGAATGGAATGGAATGGATTCTGGAATGGAATGGAATGGAATGTAGAAACAAATGAAATGGAATGTGGAATGGAATGGTTTAGAACGGAATGGAGTGGAATGTGGAATGGAATGGAGAGCAATGTGGAATGGAATGTGGAAAGGAATTTGGAATGGAATTGAATGGACTGTGGAAAGGAATGGAAAGGAATCGAATGTGTAATGGAATAGAATGGATTGTGGAATGGAAAGGTATGGAATGGAATGTGGAATGGAATGGAATGTGGAATGGAATGTGGAATGGAATGGAATGGAAAGGGGAAAGGAAATGTATGGAATGTGGAATGGAATGGAATGGAATGTGGAATGGAACGTAGAATGGAATGGAATGGAATGTGAAATGGAATCAGGAATGGAATGGAATGTAATGTGAAATGGAATCAGTAATGGAATGGAAAAGAATGGAATGGAATGCGGACTTTAATAGAATGGAACGTGGAATGGAATGTGGAATGGAATGGATTGGAACGTGGAATGCAATGGAATGGAACGGAATGGAATGGAGCATGGAATGGAATCGAATGGAATGGGGAATGGAATTTGTAATGGAATGGTGTGGAATGGGATGTGTAATGGAAAGGATTGGAATGCAATGGAATGTGGATTTGAATGGAATTTAATGTGGATTGGAATTGAATTGAATGTGGAATGGAAAGGAATGGAAAGCGAATGGAATAGAAAGGAATGGAATGCGAATGGAAAGGAAAGTGGAATGGAATGGTGTGGAATGTGGAATGGAATGGAATGGAATGTTGAATGGAATGGAATGGAACGTGGAATGCAGTGGAATGGAATGGAAAGGAATGTCTAATGGAACGGTATTGAATTTGGAATGGAATGGAATGTGAAATGCAATGGAATGGAATGTGGAACGCAATGGAATGCAATAGAACGTGAAATGGAATGGAATGGAATGTGGAATGGAAGGGAATGGAATGTGGAATGGAAGGGAATGGAATCGAATGCAATGTGGAATGGAATGGAATGGAATATGGAATGGAATATGGAATGGAATGGAATGGAATGTCGAATGCAACGTTAAATGGAATGGAATGGAACGTGGAGTAGAATGGTATGGAATGTGAAATGGAATGAGGAATGGAATGAAATGGAATGGAATGGAATGTGGAATGGAATGGAATCGAATGTGAAAAGGAATGGAATGGAATGTGAAATCGAATAAGGAATGGAATGGAATGTGGATTGTTCTGTAATGGAATGTGGTTCCTAATGGAATGGAAAGCAGAGTGGAATGTGGAATGGATTGGAATGGAACATGGAATAGAATGTGGAACGGAATGGAATGGAATGAGGAATGGAACGTGGAATAGAATGTGGAATGGAATGGAATGGAATGTGAATGGAATGAGGAATGAAATGGGGAATGAAATGGAATGTAACATGGAATGGAATGTCTAACGGAACGTGGAGTGGAAAGTGGAATGGAAAGTGGAAAGGAACGTGAAATGAAACGTGGAGTGGAACGTGGAGTGGAACGTGGAATGGAAAGTGGAATGGAATGGAAAATTGAATGGAACGGAAGGTGGATTTGAATGGAATGGAAACAGAAAGGAATGGAATGCATGGTGGAATGGAATGGAAAGGAAAGAGGAATGGAATGGAATGTGGAATAGAATGTGGATTGGAATGGAATGGAAAGTTGAATTGAACGGAATAGAAAGTGGAATGGAATGGAATGCAATGAGGAATGGAATGTGGAATGCAATGGAATGAAACGCGGAATGGAATGAGGAATGGAACGTGGAATGGAATGGAATGGAAAGTGGAATGGAATGGAATGGAACGTGGAATGGTATGGAAAGGAAGGTGGAATGGAATGGAACGTGTAATGGAGTGAAATGGAAAATGAAATGGAAAGTGGAATAGAATGGTATGGAATGTGGAAAGGAATGTGGAATGGAATGTGGAATGGAATGTGGAATGGAATGGAATGTGGATTGGAAGGAGGAATGGAATGTGGAAGGGAACACAGAATGGAATGGAATGGAAGATGGAATGGAAGGGAAAGTGGAATGGAACGGAATGGATAGTGAAATGGAATGGAATGGAAAGTGGAATGGAATGGATCGTTGAATGGAGAGGAATGGAACGTTAAATGGAAATTGGAATGGAATGGAATGGAATGTGAAAAGGAATAAAGTGGAATGTGGAATGGAAAGCGGAATGGTATGTGAAATGGAACGTGGAATGGAATGGAAAGGAAAGTGGAATTGAATGTGGAATGGAATGGAATGGAGTGTGGAATGGAATGGAGTGGAAAGTTGAATGAAATGGAATGGAATGGAATGAGGAATGTAATGGAATGGAATATTGAAAGGAATGTAATTGAATTAAATGTGTAATGGAAAGAAATGGAATATGGAATAGAATGGAATGGAATGTGGAAAGGAATGGAATGGAATGTGGAAAGGAATGTGATGGAATGTGGAATGGAATGAGGAATGCAATGGAATGGAATGTGGAATGGAACGTGGAAAGTAATGGAATGGAATGTGGAATGCAATGGAGTCGAAACTGTAATGGAAAGGAATGGAATGGAACGTGGACTTGAATGGAATTGAATGGAACGGAATGTGGAATGGAATGGAACTGAATGCGGAATGGAACGTGGAATGTAATGGAATGGAATGTAAAATAGAATGTGGAGTGGAATGGAATGTGGTATGGAATGGATTTGAATGGAATGTGGAAAGGAATGGAAAGGAATGGAATGTGACAAGGAATGGAATGGAATGAAATTGAATGTGGAATGAAACGGAATGAAATTGAATGTGGAGCGGAAAGGAATGGAAACGAATGGAATGTCGAACGGAATGGAAGGGAATGTGGAATGGACAGTGGAATGGAATGGAATTTAATGTGGAAAGGAATGGAATGGTTTGGAATTGACTGGAATGGAGTGTGGAATTGAATGGAATGGAATGTGGAATGGAATGGAACGCAATGTGGAATGGAATGGAAAGGAATGTGGAATGGAATGGAACGGAATACGGAATGGAATAGAATGGAATGTGCAATGGATTGTGGAATGGAATGTACAATGAAATGGAATGAAATGTGGAATGGAACGTTTAATGGAATGTGGAATGGAATGTGGATTGGAAAGGAATGGAATGAAATGTGGAAAGGAATGGAATGGAAAGTGGAATGAATTGGAATGAAATTTGGAAAGGGAAGCTGAATGGAAGCGGGAAAGAAATGTGGAATGGAATGTGGAACGGAACATGGAAAGGAATGTGGAATGGAACGTGGAAAGGAAGGTGGAAAGGAAAGTGGAATGGAACGTGGAATGGATCATGGAATGGACTGAAATGGAACATGGATTGGAACGTGGAATGCAACGTGGAATGGAAAGTGGAAAGGAATGGAATGCAATGTGGAATGGAATGGAATGTGGAATGGAATGGAAAGGAATGTGGAATGGAATGGAATGGAATATGCAATGGAATGTGGAATGGAATGGAATGGAATTTGGAACGGAATGTCGAATGTAATTGAATGGAATTTGCAATGCAATGCGGAATGGAATGGAATAGAATTTGTAATGGAATGTGGAATGGAATGGAATGGAATGTGGAACGGAATGGAAAAGAATGTGGAAATGAATGGATTGGAATGTAGAATGAGGGAATGGAATAGAATGGAATGTCAAATTGAATGAATGGGAAAGGAAAATGGAATGGAATGTTCAATGGAATGGTAGGCAATATGGAATTGAATGTGGAAAGGAATGGAATGCAATGTGGAATGGAAGGGAATGGAATGGAATAGAATCAAATTGAATGTGAGATGGAAACTGGAAAGGAATGGAATGGTATGAAATGTGGAATGGAATGGAAAGGAATGTGGAATGGAATGTGGAATGGAATGGAATGGAGAGTGGAATGCAATGGAATATGGAAAGGAATGGAATGGAATTGAAAGTGGAATGCAATGGAATGGAACAGAATGGAATGTGAAATGGAATGAAATGGAACATGGAATGGAATGGAAACGAATGGAAAGTGGAATGGAATGGAAAGGAATACTGAATGGACTGTGGAATTGAATGGATCGGAATGTGGAATGGAACGTGGAATGGATTGGAATGGAACGTGGAATGGAATGGAATGGAATGTGAAATGGAATGAGGAATGGAATGAAGCAGAATGGAATTGCATGTGTAATTTAATGGAATGGAATGTGAAATGGAATGTGGAATGAAATGAAATAGAATGGAATTGCATGTGTAGTTTAAAGGAATGGAACTTCGAATGGAATCTAACGTAATGTGTATTGGAATGAGGATCGGAATGGAATAGAATGGAATGGAATGTGGTTTGTAATGGAATGGAATGGAATGGAATGTGGAATGGAATGTGGAACGCAATGGAATGGAATGTGGAATGGAATGGAATGGAATGAGGAATAGAATGTACAGTGGAATGTGAAATGGAATGGAATGGAACGTGGAATGGAATGAGGAAAGGAACATGGAATGCAATGAAATGGAACATGGAGTGGAATGTGGAATGAAACGTGGAGTGGAACGAGTAAAGGAAAGTGGAATGGAAAGTGGAATGGAATGTGGAATGGAACGTGGAGAGGAATGGAGTTGAATGGATTGTGCAATGGAATCGAATGGATTCTGGATTGGAATGGAATGGAATGTAGAATCAAATGAAATGGAATGTGGAATGGAATTGTTTGGAACGGAATGGAATGGAATGTGGAATGGAATGAGGAAAGGAATTTGGAATGGAATGGAATGGACTGTGAAATGGAATGGAAAGGAATGGAATGTGTAATGGAATGGATTGGATTGTGGAATGGAAATGGATAGAATGGAATGTGGAATGGAATGGAATGGAATGGAATGGAATGGAATGGAATGTGGAATGGAATGGGATGTGGAATGGAATGTGGAATGGAATGGAATGGAAAGTGGAATGGAATGGTATGGAAAGTGGAATGGAATGGAATGGAATGTGGAATGAAATGGAATAGAATGTGGAATGGAATGTGGAATGGAACGTGGAATGGAATGGAATGGAACGTGGAAAGGAATGGAATGTAATGTTCAATGGAATCTGTAATGGAATGGAATAGAATGGAATGGAATGCAGACTTTAACAGAATGGAATGTGGAATGGAATCTGGAATGGAATGGAATGGAATGGAGTGGAACGTGAAATGGAACGTGGAACGGAATGGAATGGAATGTGGAATGGAATGGAATAGAACACGGAATGGAATGTGCAATGGAATGTGGAATGGAAATTGGAATGGAATAACGAATGGAACATGGAATGGAAAGGAACGGAACATGGAATGGAACGTGGAATGAAACCTGGATCGGAAAATGTAATGGAAAGTGGAATTGAACGTGGAAAGGATTATGGAATGGAACGTGGAGTGGAATGCAATGGAATGGAAGGTGGAATGCAATGGAATTGATTGTGGAATGGAGTGGAATGGAATGTAGAATCGAATGAAATGGCATGTGGAATAGAAAGGATTGGAAAGGAACGGATTGGAATGTGGAATGCAATGGAGTGGAACGTGGAATGGAATGTGGAAAGGAATAGAATGGACTGTGGAGTGGAATGGAAAGGAATCGGATGTGAAATGGAACGGATTGGATTGTGGAATGGAATTGTAAGCATCGGAATGTGGAATGGAATGGAATGGAATGTGGAATGGAATGGAATGGAATGTGGAATGGAATGGAATGGAATGGAATGTGGAATGAAATAAAATGAAATGTGAAATGGAACGTGGAACGGACTGGAAAGGAAAGTGCAATGGAATGGAATGGAATGTGAAATGGAATCAGGAATGGAATGGAAAAGAAAGGAATGGAATGTGCAATGTAATGGGATGCAATATGGAATGGAATAAAGAGTGTATTGGAATGGAATGTGGAATGGAATGTGGAACTGAATGTAATGGAATGTGGAATGGAAAGGAATGGAACGTGGAATAGAATGTTTAATGCAATGTGGAATGAAAGTAATGGAAGGTGGAATGGAATGGGGAATGGAAAACGGAATAGAATGGAATGGAACGTGGAAAGGAATGTGGAATGGAATGTGGAATGGAATGGAATGAAATGGAGCGGAATGGAGTGGACTGGACTGAAATACAGTGGAATGGAGTTGAAATACAGTGGAATGGAATGGAATGGGGTTGAAGGGAGTGGAGTGGAATGGAGTGGAATGGATTGGATTGGTGTGGAATGAAGTGGAACGGAATGAAATGGAATGGAGCGCAGTGGAGTGGAATGGGTTAGAGTGGAATGAAATGGAGTGGAGTGGAATGAAGTGGAGTGGAATGGAGTGGAATGGAGTGGAGTGGAGTGGAATGGAGTGGAGCGGAATGCAGTGCAGTGGGATGTAATCGAATGGAATGGGATGGAGCGTAATGGAATGGAGTGGAGTGGAGTGGAGTGGAATTCAGCGGAGAGGAATGGAATGGAATGAAATGGAGTGGAGTAGAGTGGAGTTGAGTGGAATGGAATGGATTCGAATGAATTCGGATGGAGTGGAATGGAATGGAATGGAGTGGAGTGGAGTGAAACACTATGGCATGGAAGTTGATGGAATGGAATGCAATGGAAAGGTGAAAAGAAACGTAAGCTGATATTGTGCCACTGCACTCCAGCCTTTGTGACAGAGTGAGATACTATGGAAAGAAAGGAATTGAATGGAATGGAATAGAGTGGAACGGAATGGAGTATAGTGGAGTGGATTCGAGTAGACTGGAGTAGAATGGAGCGGATTTGAATGGAATGGAATGCAGTGGATTGGAGTGGAGTGGAGTGGAATAGAGTGGAATGGAATGGAGTAGAATCTAATGGAATGGAATGGAATGGAATGGAATGGAATGGAATGGAATGGAATGGAATGGAATGGAATGGAGTGGAGTGTAATGGATTGGAGTGGAGTGGAGTTGAATGGAGTGGAGTAGAGGGGAATGTAATGGAATTGAATTGAATGGAGTGGCTCGGAATGGAGTGGAGTAGAGTAGGGTGGAGTGGAGAGGAATCATATGGAATGGAATGGATTGCAGTGGAGTAGAATGGAGTGGAGTGGAGTGGAAGGGAGTGGAATGGAAAGGAGTGGAATGGAGAGGAGTGGAGTGGAATTCAGTGGAGTGGAGTGGACAGGAATGGATTGGAAAGGAATGAAATGGAGTGGAATGGAATGGAATGGACTGGAGTGGATTGGGGTGGAATGGAGTGGATTGGAGTGGAATGCAGTGGAGTGGAATGGAATGCAATGGAATGTAATGGAGTGCAGTGGAATGGAGTGGAGTGGAATGGAATGGAATGGAATGGAATGGAATGGAATGGAATAGAGTGGGTTGGAGTGGAGTGGAGTGGAGTGGAGTGGAGTGGAGTGGAAGGGAATGGATAGGAATGAATGGAGAAGAGGGGAGTGGAATGAAACGCAGTGTAGTAGAGTGGAGTGGGGTGGAATGCAATGGAATGGAATAGAATGAAGTGGAATCGAATGGAGTGGAATGGAATGAAACGGTATGGAGAGAAGTGGAGTAGAATTGAGTGGATTGGAGTGGAATGGAATGGTGTGGAATGGAGTGGCAGAAAATGTAGTGGAATTTAATGGAATGGAGTGGAGTGGAATGGAATAGACTGAATTGGAGTGGAGGGGTGTTGTGTGGAGAGGAATGGAATTGAATGGAATGGAATGGAATGGAATGGAATGGAATGTAGTGGAGTGGAGTGGAGTGGAATGGAATGGAGTGGAGTGTTTTGGAATGGAGTGGAGTGGAGTGGAGTGGATTAAACTAGAATGGAGTTGAATGGAATGGAATGGGGTGGAATGGATTGGAATGGAGTGGAGTAGAGTGGAATGGAGGGGAGTGGAGTGGAATAGAATGGAATGCAATGGAGTCGAGAGGAATAGAGTGGAGTGGAGTGGACAGTAATGGAGTGGAGTGGATTGGAGTCGATTGGAGTGGAGTGGAATGGCATGGAATGGAATGGAACACAATGGAGTGCAATGGATTGGAGTGGACTGGGATAGAATGGAGTGGAATGGAACGGATCAGAATGTAATGGAGTGGAGTATAGTGGAAAGAAGTGGAGTTGAGTGGCATGGCATGGAATTACATGGAACGGCATGGAGTGGAAGTAGTGGAGTGGTATTGGCTGGAGTTTGATGGAGTGTAGGGCAGTGAAATGGGGTTGAGGGGAGTGGAATGGAATGGAATGGAATGGAGTGGAGTGGTATGGGGTGGAGTGGATTGGGGTGGAGTGGAGTGGAATGGAATGGAGTGGAGTGGATTGGAGTGGAGTGCAATGGAGTGGAATGGAATGGAGTGGAATGGATTTTACTGGATTGGAGTGGAGTAGAGTGGAGTGGAAAGGAATGGAATTGAATGGAATGGAATGAATTAGAATGTTGAGGAGTGGAGTGGAGTGGAGTGGAGTGGAATGAAGTTGACTGGAGAGGAATGGAGTGGAGTGGAGGGGAATGGAATGCAGTGAAATGTAATGGAAACGTATGGACAGAAGTGGAGTAGAATTCAGTGCAGTGGAGTGGAATGGAGTGGAGTGGAATAGAGTGGCAAAGAATGGAGTGCAATGGATTGGAATGGAGTGGAGTGGAATGGATTGGAGTGGAGTTGAGTGGAATGAAATGAAGTGGAATGGAGTGGAAAGGAATGGAATGGAATGGAATGGAATGGAATGCAGAGGAATGGAATGGAATGGAGTGGAATGAAATGGAATGGAATGGAATGGAATGGAGCAGAATAGAGTGGAGTGGAGTGGAGTGGAGTGGAGTGGAATGTAGTGGAATGTAATGGGGTGTAGTGGGGTGGAATAGAATGGGATCATGGAATGGAGTGGAGTGGAATGGATTGGAATGGAATGGAGTGGAGTGGAGTAGACTGGAATGGAATGTAATGGAGTTGTGTGAAATGTAGTGGAATAGAATGGGGTGGAATGGAGTGTAATGGAGTAGGGTGGAGTGCAGTGGAGTGGACTGGAGTCGAATGGAACGGAATGGAATGGAACCTGAGATTGTGCCACTGCCCTCCAGGATGATTAACTGAGTGAGATACTGTCAAAAGAAAGGAATGGAATGGAATTCACTGGAATGGAATGACATGGAATGGATTGGAGTGGAGTGGACTGCAGTGGAGTGGAGTGGAGTGGAGTGGAGTGGAGTGGAATGGAGAGGAATGGAAGGGGATGGAATGGAATGGAATGAAGTGGAGTGGAGTGGAGTGCAGTGGAATGGATCAGAAAGGAATGTAATGGAGTGGAATGGAGTAGATTGGAGTGCAGTGGAGTGGAGAGGAGTGGAATTCAGTGGAATGGATTCAGATGGCATGGAATGTAGTGCACTAGAGTTACATGGAGTGGAAAGGAGTGTAATGGAATTCAATGGAATGGAATGGAATGGTATTGAATGGAAAGCCATGGAATGCAGTGGAATAGATTTCAATGCAATGGAAAGTGACATGTAATGTGAGCTGAGATTGTGCCACTGCACTCCAGCCTGGATGACAGTGATATCATGTCAAAAGAAAGGAATGGAATGCAATGGAGTGAAATGGAATGGAATGGAGTGGAGTGGAGTACAGTGGAGTGGATTGGAATGGAGCCAAAAGGAATGGGATGGAGTGGAATGAATGGAAGTCGAGTGCAGTGGAGGGGAGTGAAATGGCATTGAATGGAATGGGATGGAATGGAATGCAATGGAACAGTGAAAAGAAATGTGAGCTGAGATTGTGCCACTTCACTCCATCTTTTGTGACAGGGTGAGATCCTGCGGAAAAAAAAGGAATGGAATGGAATGAAATGAAGTGGAATGGAATGGAGTAGAGTGGAGAAGAGTAGAGTGGTGTGGAATGAAGTGGTGTCGAAGGGAATGTATTAGAATTGAAACGAATGGAGTGGAATGGATTGTAGAGGAGTGAAGAGGAGGGGAGTGAAGTGGAGTGGAGTGGATTATAATGGAATACAGAGGAATGGAGTGGAATGCAATTGAATGGAGTGGAGTGGAGTGGAATGAAGTAGGGTGGAGTGCAATGGAGTCTAATGGAGTGGAATGGAATGGAGTGGAGTGGAATGGAGTGGAGTGGAATGGAGTAGAGTGGAATGGAACGGAATGGGGTGGAATGGAACGGAATGAAGTGGAGAGGAGAGAAGTGCAATGGAGTGGGGTGGAGTGTAATGGAGTGCACTCGAGTGGAATGGAATGGAATGGAATGGAGTGGAATGGAGTCTAGTGCAATGCAGTGGAGTGGAGTGGAATGGAATGGAGTGGAATGAGGTGGAGCGGAAACGAGTGGAATGGAATGAAGTGGATTGGAGAGGATTGTGGTGGTGTAGAGTGGAATGGAATGGATTAGAGTGGAATGGAATAGAATGAAGTGGAATGGAGTGGGGTGGAGTGGATTGCTGTGGAATTGATCGGAATAGAATGGGATGGAGTGGAATGGAGTGGATTGGAGTGCAGTGGAGTGGAGAGGAGTGGAATTCAGTGGAATGGAATAGGATGGCATGGAACGTAGTGGACTGGAGTTACGTGGAGTGGAAAGGAGTGTTTTGGAAACGAAAGGAATTCAGTGGAATGGAATGGATTGGAATGGAAAGCAATGGAATGCAATGGAATGGAATTCAATGCATTGGAAAGTGACATGTAATGTGAGCTGTGATTGTGCCACTGCACTCCAGCCTGGATGACACAGTGATATCCTGTAGAAAGAAAGGAATGGAATGCAAGAGAGTGAAATGGAATGGAATGGAATACAGTAGAGTGGAGTGGAGTGGAGTGGAGTGGAGTGGAGTGGATTGGAATGGAGCCGAATGGAAGGGGATGGAGTGGAATAAAATGGGGTGGAGTGTAGTCGACCGGAGTGAAATAGTATTGAATGGAATAGGATGGAATGGAATGAAATGCAACGGTGAAAAGAAATGTGAGCTGAGATTGTGCCACTGCACTCCATCTTTTGTGACAGAGTGAGATACTCTCGAAAAAAAAGAATGGAATGGAATGGAGTGGAATTCAAAGGAGAGGAGTGGAGCGGAGTGGAGTACAGAGGTGTGGAATGGAGTGTTGTGTAAGGGCATGTATTGGAGTTGAAACGAATGGAATGGAATGGATTGGTGAGGACTGAAGGGAGAGGAGTGAAGTGGAGTGTAATGGAGTGGAGTGGAGTGGAATGGAATGGAATGGAGAGGAATGGAGTGGAATGCAATTGAATTGAGTGGAGTGGAGTGGAATGGAGTAGGGCGGAGTGGAATGGAGTAGGGCGGAGTGGAATGGAGTCAAATGGAGTGGAAGGGAATGGAGTTGACTGGAATGGATTGGAGTTGAATGGAGTAGAGTGGAATGGAATGGAATGAAGTGGAATGGAATGGAATAGAGTGGAGAGGAGAGCAGTGCAATGGAGTGGAGTCGAGTGGAATGGAATGGAATGAAATGGAGTGGAGTGGAATGGAGTGGAGTGGAATGGAGTGGATTGGAGTGGAGTGAAGTGGAATGGAAAGGAGTGGAGTGGAGTGGAATATAGTGGAATGGAATGAAGAGGACTGGATAGGATAGGAGTAGAGTGGAGTGGAATGGAATGGATTAGAGTGGCAAGTAGTGGAATGGAAAGGAATGGAGTGGATTGGATTGGAATGGAATGGAGTAGTATGGAGGGGAATGGAGTTGAATAGAGAGGAGTGGAGTGGAATGGAGTGGAATAGACTCGAATGGAGTGGAATGGAATGCAGTGGAATGGAATGGTATGCAATGGAATGGAATGGAATGGAATGAAATGGAATGGAATGGAATGGAATAGAATGGAGTGGAGTGGAGAGGAGTGGAGTGGAATTGACTGGAATGGAGAAGAACGGAATGGAATTGAGTGGAATGGAATGGAATGGCATGGAATGGAGTGGAGTGGAATGGAATGGAGTGGAGTGGTGTGGAAGGGAGTGGAATGGAATGGATTGGAGTGGATTGGAGAGGAATGGAGTGGAAAGGATTAGAATGGAGTGGAGTGGAGTGGAATGAAATGGAATGGAGTTGAGTGGACTGGAATGGAGTTGAGTGGAATGGAGTAAAGTGGAGTGAAATGCAATGGAATGGAGTGGAATGGAATGGAGTGAAGTGTAGTGGAATGGAGTGGAATGGAATAGATGAGAAACAAATGGAGTGGAGAGGAGTGGACTTGAATGTAATGCAATGTAGTGGAGTGGATTGGAGTGGAGTGGAATAGAATGGAATGGAGTGGAGTGGAATGGATTGGATTGGAATGGAGGGGAATGGAATGGAGGTGACTGGATTTGACTGGAGTGGAGTGGAGTGGAATGGAATGGAGTCGAGTGGAATGGAATGAAATGGAATGTGTTGGAGTGAAGTGGAGTGGAATAGAATGGAATGTAGTCCAGTGGAAATGAGTAGACAGGAAAGGAGTGGAATGGAGTGTAATGGTGTGTCATGGGAAGGAGTGGAATGGAACGGAATGGAATGGAGTGTAGGAGAATGGAATGGAGTGGAAAGTAATGGAATGGAAGAGAGTGGAATGCAGTGGAAAGAAACGAAAAGGAAAGGAACGTACAGCAGTGGATTGTAGTGGAGTGGAGTGGAGTGGAATGGAGTGAAATGGAGTGGAATGGAATGGAGTGGAGTGGAGTGGAATGGAATGGAATGAAGTGGAATGGAGTAGAATGGAATGGAATGGAATGGAATGGATCGGAATGAAAATCAACGCAGTGGAGTGGATTGGAGGGGGATAGAATGGAATGGAGTGGAGTGGAATGGAGTGGAATGGAATGGAGTGGAATGGAGTTGAATGGAGTGGTGTGAAGTGGAGTGGAGTGGAGTGGAAATGAGTGGAATGGAATGGAGTGGAATGGAGCGGAATGGAGTGGTTTGGAGTGGAGTGGAGTGGAATGGACTGGAATGTAATGGACTGGAGTGGATTGGAGTGGACTGCAGTGGAGTGGAATGCAATGGAATGGAATGGAAGCTGAGAATGTGCCACTGGGCTTAATTCTGAGTGACAGAGTGAGCTAATGTCGAAAGAGAGGAATGGAATGGAATGCATTGAAATGGAATGGAAAGGAAAAGAGTGCAGTGGACTAGAGTGGAGTGGAATGAAGTGGCATAGAGTGGAATGGAGAGGAATGGAATGGGATGGAATGGAATGCGCTGGAGTGGGATAAAGTGTAGAGGAGTGGAATGAAGTAGAGTTGAATCAGATGTAATGGAACGTAGTGGACTGGAGTGGAGTGGAAAGGAGTGGAATGGAATTGAATGGAATGGAGTGGAATGAAATGGAATGGAATGCAATAGAATGCATAGGAATAGAATGCAATGCAATGGAAAGTGACATGTAAAGCGTGCTGAGATTGTGCTACTGCACTGCAGCCAGGGTGACAGAAATATCCTGTTGAAAGAAAGGAATGCAATTCAACGGAGGGAAAAGGAATGGAACGTAACAGAATGGAGTGGAGTGGAGTGCAGTGGAGTAGATTGCAATGGAGGCAAATGTAAAGTGCTGGAGTGGAATGGGATGGAGTGGAGTGCAGCAGAGTGGAGTGAAAAAATATGGAATGGAAAGGGATGGAAAGGAATGTAAAGGGATGATGAAAAGAAATGTGAGCTGAGATTGTACCACTGCACTCCAGCATTTGTCACAGAGTGAGATCCTGTGGAAAAAAAGTAATAGAATGGAATGGAGTGGAAAGGAATGGAATGGGGTGGAGTGGAGTGGAGAGGAGTGGAGTGCTATGGAATGGACTGGCGTGTAATGGAATGGATTGGAGTTGATAGCAGTGGAATGTAATGGAATGGAATGTATTGGAGTGGAGTGCAGTTGAGTTAAGTAGAGAGGAGTGGAAAGGAATGGAATGGAATGGAATGGAGTTGAAAGGAATGGAATGGAGTGGAGTGGAGTACAATGGAGTGGGGTAGAGTGGAATGGATTTGAATGGAATGGAGGGGAGTGGAGAGGAGTGCAGTGGAATGCATTGAAATGGAATTGACTGGAGTGTAATGGAATGGAGTGGAGTGGAATGGAATGTAGATGAGTCTAGTGGAGTGCAGTGGAGAAGAACGTAGTGGAGTGGACTGGAATGGAGTGGAGTGGAATGGAATGGAGTGGAATGGAAAGGAATGGAATGCAGTGAAGTGGAATTGAGTAGAGTGGAATGGAATGGAATGGAGTGAAATGGAATGGACTTGGAAGAATGGAGTGGAGTGGAGTGGAATAGAGTGAATGTATTGGAATAGAGAGGACTGGAGTGGAATGGAATGAAATGGAGCAGAGTGGAATAAAATGCAGTTGAGAGGATTGGAGTGGAGTGGAATGGAGTGGAGTTGACTAGAATGGACTGGAGTGGAAAGGAATGGTGTTGAATGTAAAGGAATGCAATGGAGTGGAGTGGAATTGAGTGGACTGCAATGGAGTAGAGTAGAATGGAATGAAATGGAGTGGACTGGAATGCAATGGGAAGCATGGAGTGGACTGGAGAGGAATAGAGAGGAATAGATTGGAATGGAGTGGAGTGGGGTGGAATGGAATGGAATGGATCAGAGTGGATTGGAATGGAGTCGAGAGGAAAGGAATGCCATGGAGTGGATTGGAATGCAATGGAAAGAATCGAGTGGTGTGGAGTGGAATGGAGCGGAGTGGATTGGAATGGAGTGGAGTGGGATGGAATGGAATGGAATGGAGTGGATTGCAATGGAATGGAATGGAATGCAATGGAGCGGACTGGAATGGCATAAAGGAGAGTGGAATGGAATAGAATAGAATGAAATAGAACGGAATGCAATGGAATGGAGCAGAGTAGAGTGGAAAGAAGTGCGGTGGAATGCAGTGGATTGGAGTGGAATAGAATGGAATGGAATGGAGTGGAATGGAATGGAATGGAATGGAGTGGAATGGAATGGAGTGGAATGGAGGGGAGTGGAGTGGAGGGAAGTGGAATGGAGTGCAATGGAGTGGAATGGAATGGAGTACAGTGGAATGGAATGGAAAGGAATGAAGCCGAGCAGATTCGAATGGATTAGAGTGTAATGGAGTCGAATGGAGTGGACTGCAATGGAATGGGGTGGATTGGAATGAAGTGGAATGGAATGGAGGGTAATGGAGTGGAGTGGAGTGCAGTGGAAAGGAATAGAGTGGAATGGAGTGGAGTGGAATGGAATGGAGTGGAGTGGAAGGGAGTGGAGTGGAGGTGAGTGGAATGGACAGGAGTGGACTGGAAAGCAGTCGAGTGGAAGGAGTGGTGTGGAATGGAATGGATTGGAATGGAATGCAGTGGAGTGGAATGGAGTGGAATGATGTGCAATGGAGTGACGTGAAATGGAATGGAATGGAACGGAGTGGAGTGGAGTGGAATGGAATGGAGTGTAATGGAATCAGATGGAGTGGAATGGAGTGGGTTGGAAGAAATGGAGTGGAATGGAATGGAGTTGGGTGGAATCGAGTGGAGTGGTGTTGAATGGAGTGAAATGGAAACGACTGGTAATAAATGCAGTGGATTGGAGTATAGCGGAGTGGAGTGGAGTGCAATAGAATGGAGTGGATTGGAATGAATTGGAATGGAATAGCATGGAGTGCAGTGGAATGAAATGTAATGGATTAGAGTGGATTGGAGTGGACTGGAATGCAGTGGAATGGTGTGGAATGGAATGGAAGGGAGAGGAGTGGATTGGAGTGGAGTGGTGTGGAATGGAGTGGAGTGGAATGGAATGGAGTGGAATGGAGTGGAGTGCAGTGGATTGGAGCGAAGTGGAATTAAATGGAGTGGAGTGAAGTGGAGTGGAGTTTCGTGAAGTGGCATGGAGTGGTTTGGAATAGAATAGAGTGGAGTAGAATGGAGTGGAGTGGAATGGAGTGGACAGGAATGGAGTGGAATGGAATGGCATGGAATGGAGTAAAGAGGAATGGAATGGAATGGATTGGATTAGATTGCAGTGGATTGGAGTAGAGTGGGCTGGAATGGAGTGGAATGGAATGGAATCGAATCGAATGGAATTAATTAGAATGGAATCAACTGGAGTGGAGTGGAATGTGATGGAAAGGAATGGAATGGAATGGAGTCTAATGGAATGGAATAGAATGGAATGGAGAGGAGTGGAGTGGTATGTAATGGAAAGGAATGGAAAGGAATGGAGTCGAAAGGAATGGAACAGATTGGAATGGACTGGATTGGAGTGGAATGTAATGGAAAGGAATGGAATGGAATGGATTGGAATGGAATAGAGTGGATTACAGTGGAGTGGAATTGAATGGAAAGCAGTGGATTTTAATGGAGTGGAATGGAATGGAGTGGATTGGAATTGAATGGAATGGAGTAGAATGGAGTCGATTGGAATGGTGTTGAATGGAGTGGTGTTGGGTGAAGTGGGGTGGAGTAGAATGGAATGGAATGGACTGGTGTGGGGTGAAGTGGAGTGGAGAAGAATAGAGTGGAGTGGAGTGGAGTGGAGTGGAATGGAATGGAATGGAAGCTGAGATTGTGTCACTGAACTCCAGGCTGAGTGACAGACTGAGATGCTCTCAAAAGAAATAAATGGAAAGTAATACAGTGGAATGGAATGGAATGGAATTGAAGGTACTGGAGTGGAATGGAATGGATTGGAGTGAAGTGGTGTGGAGTGGAATGGAGAAGAATGCAATGGGATGGAATGGAATGGAATGAACTAGAGTGGAGTGGGATGGAGTGTAGTGCAGTGGAATAGAGAGGAATGGAATGGGATGGACTGGAATGTATTGGAGTGGAGAGCAGTGGAGTGGAGTGGAGTGGAATGGAGTGGAATGGAATCAGATGTAATGGAATGTAGTGGAGTGGAGTGGAGTGGATTGGAAAGGAGTGTAATGGAATGTAATGGAATGCAATGGAATGGAATGGAATGGAAAGCAATTTAATGCAATGCAATAGAATACAATGCAATGGAAAGTGACATGTAATGTGAACTGAGATTGTGCCACTGCACTCTAGCCTGTGTGACACAGTGATATTCTGAAGAAATAAAGAAATGGAATGCAACGGAGTCAAAAGGAATGGAATGGAATGGAATTGAGTGGAGTGGAGTGAAGTGGAGTGGAGTGGATTGCAATGGAGTTCAGTGGAACGGCATGGAGTAGAATGGAATGGATTGGAGTGCAGTTGATTGGAGTGAAATAGTATAGAATGGAATGGGATGGAATGGAATGAAATGGAATGGTGAAAAGAAATGTGAGCTGAGATTGTGCCACTGCAATCCAGCTTTTGTGACAGAGTGAGATCCTGTGGGAAGAAAGGAATTGAATGGAATGGAGTGGAATGGAACGGAAAGGAGTGGAGTGGAGTGGAGTGGTGTGGAATGGAATAGATTGGGGTGGAAAGGAAAAGAATGCAATGAAATGGATGGGAGTAGAGTGGAGTGGCGTGAATTGGAGGGAAATGGAATGGACTGGAGTGGAATGGAATGGAATGGAGTGAAATGTAGTGGAATGAAATGGAATGGAGGGGAGTGGAGTGGAACGGAATGCTGTGGAGTGGAATGGAGTTGAATGGAATGAAATGGAATGGAGGGGATTGGAAAGTAGTCGAATGAAATGGAGCAGCATGGAATGCAATGGAATAGAGTGGAATGGAATGGAGTAGAGAGGACTAGAATGGATTGGAGTGGAGTGCAGTGGAGTGGAGGGGAGTGGAAAGAAATGGAATGGAATGGACTGGAGTGGACTGGAATGGAGTGGAGTGGAATGGAATTCAGTGGAATGCAGAAGAGTCGAGTGGAATGGAATGGAATGGAGTGGAGTGGAATGAAATGGAATGGAGTGGAATGGAGTCGAGTGGAAGGGAGTGAACTGTAGAGGAATGGAATGGAATAGAATGAACAAGAATGGAATGAAGTGGAGTAGAGTGGAGTGGAATGGAAGGGAATAGAGTGGAATGGAGTGGAATGGAATGGAGTGTAGTGGAATGGAGGGGAAAGCAATGCAGTGTACTGGAAGGGAATTGTGTGGAATGGAGTGGAGTGGAGTGCAATAGAGTGTAATGGACGGGAATAGAGTGGAATGGAATGGAATGGAGTGGAATGGAATGAATGGAATGGAATGGAGTGGAATGGAATGAATGGAATGGAATAGAATGGAGTGAAGTGATATGGACTGGAAAGGAGAGAATTGAATGGAATGGAGTGGAACGGATTGGAATGGAATGGAATTGAATGGAATGGAATGCCATTGAATGGAGTTGAGTGGAGTGGAATGGAGTGGAGTGGAGTGGAAAGAAGTGGAATGGAATAGAATGGAATGGAATGGAACGGAATGGAGAGGTGTGGAGGGGAATGGAGTGGAATGCATTGGAATGGAGTGGAGTGCAGTGGAATGGAAAGGAATTGAATGGAGTGGAGTGGAGGGGACTGGAGTGGAGGGAAGGGGAATGGAATGGAATGGAATGGAGTGGAATGGAGTGGAGAGGAATAGAGTGGAGTGGAAAGGAATGGAGTGGAATTGAGTAGTGTGGAGTGGAGTGGAGAGCAGTGGAGTGGAATGGAATGGAATAGAATGGAATGCAGTGGAATGGAATGGAATGTAGTGGAGTGGAATGGAATGGCATGGAATGGAGTGGATATGGAGTGGAGTGGAGAGGAATGGAGTGTATTGGACAGGAAGGTAGTGGAATGGAAAGGAATGGAGTGGAATCAAATGAAATGGAGTGGAATGCAATGGAGTGGAATGCAGTGGAGTGGAATGGAGTGGAATGTACTGGAGTGAAGTGGGGTGGAATGGAATGGAATGAATGGAACGGAATGGAATGGAGGGGAGGCGAAAGGAGTGGAGTGGAGTAGAATTGACTGGAATGGAGTGGTGTGAAATGGAATGGAGTGGAGTGGAGTTGATTGGAATGGAATGGAAAGGAGTGTAGTGGAATTGAGTCGAATGGAATGGAGTGGGATGGAGTGACGTGGAGTGCAATACAGTGGAATGGACTGGAATGGAGTGGAATGGAATGGAATGGAATGGAGGGGAATGGAATTGACTGGAGTGGAGTGGAATGGCATGGAGTGGAGTGGAATGGAGTGGAATGGAGCGAAGTAGAATGAAATGGAGTGGAGTGCAGTGGAGTTTCATGGAATGGCATGGAGTGGTTTGGAATAAAATAGATTGGAGTGGAATGCGGTGGAGTGGAATGTAGTGGAATGGAATGGCATGGAATGGAGTGGAATGCAATGGGATGGACTGGAGATGTATGGAGTGGAATGGTGTGTAGTGGAAAAGAAAGGAATGGAATGGAATGGAGTAGAGTGGAATTGAGGGAAGTGGAGACGAGTGGATAGGAATGCAAAGGAATGGAGTGGAGTAGAGTGGAATGGAGTGGATTCGAGTGGAGTGGAGGGGAATGGAATGGAATGGAATGGAATGGAATGGAATGGAATGGAATGGAATGGAATGGAATGGAATGGAGTGGAATAGAGTGGAGTGGAGTGGAATGAAATGGAATGGAGTGGAGTGGAATGTAATGTAGTGGAGTGGAAAGGAGTGGAATCGAATGGAGTGGTAATATATGGAATGGAGTGGAGTTAAGTGGAGTGGAATGGAATGTAGTGCAGTGCAATGCAATGGAGTGGAGTGCAAAGGATAGGAATGGAATGGAGTGGAGTGGAATGTAGTGGAGTGAAGTGCAATGGAGTGGAGTGAAGTGGAAAGGATTGGAATGGAATGCAATGGAGTGGAGTGGAATGGATTGGAATCGAATGGAGTGGAGTGCTGTGGAATGGCACGGAATGGAGTGGAGTGGAGTGCACTGGACAGCAGTAGAGTGGAATGGACTGTGATGGAGTGGAATCAAGTGGAGTGTAATGAAGTGGAACGTAATTTAACGGAAAGGAATGGAGTGGAGTGAAGTGGAATAGAGTGGAATAGATGGGAAAGGAGTGGAGTCAAGTGGAGTATAGTGGAGTGCAGAGAAACAGAGGGGAATGGAATGGAATGGAGTGGAATGAAGTGGAGTAGAGTGAAGCTGAATCTGGTGGAGTGCAGTGGAGTGGAGAGGAGTGGAATGGAGTGGAGTGAAATGCAGTGGAATGGAGTGGAAGGAATAAAGTGGAATGGAATTTAATGGAATGGAATGGAATGGAATGGAATAGAATACAGTGGAGTGGAATGCAGTGGACTTCAGTGGAACAGAGTGAAGTGAAATGGAATGGAATCCCGTGAAGTGGAGTGGAATGCCGTGCAGTGGAGTGGAATAGAGTTGAATGGAATGGAATGGAATGGAGTGTAATGGAATAGAATGGAGTGGAGTGGAGTGGAATGGAGTGGAGTGGAGTGGAATGAAGAGGAGTGGAATGGAATTGAATGGAGTGGAGTTTGATTGAGCGGAGTGGAATGGAGTGGAGAGAGTGCAGCGGAGTGGAATGAAATGGAATGGAGTGGAGTGGAATGGAGTTTAATGGATTGGAATGGAATGAAATGGATTTGAATGGAATGGGATGGAGTGGAATAGAGTGGAGTGGAGTGGAATAGAATGGAGTGGAATGAAATAGAGAGGAACGTAACGGAGTTGATTGGAATGGGGTGGAGAGGAGTGCAGTGGAGTGGAGTGGAATGGAATGGAATGGAATGGAGTGGAGTGGACTGGAGTAGAATAGATTTGAATGGAATGGAATGCATTGGAGTGGAGTGGAATGGAGTGAAGTAGAATGGAGTGTCCTGGAAAGGAGTGGTACTAAATGGAAAGGAATGGAGTGGAGTTGAGTGGAGTGGAATGGAATGGAATGGAATGCACTGGAGTGGAATGTATTGGATTCGAATGAAGTGGATTGCAGTGGAATGGAATGGAGTGGGGTGGAGTGGAGTCGAATGGAATGGGATGGAGTGGAGTGGAATGGAGTGGAGTGGAGTGGAATGGAATGGAATGGCGTGGAATGGAATGGAGAGGAATGGAATGGCATGGAGTGGACTGCAGTGGAATGGCATGGAGTGGACTGAAATGGATTGCGATGGAATGGAGTAGAATGGAATTGAGTTGACTGGAGTGGAGTGGAGTAGACTGGAGTTGAATGGGTGGAATGGAATGGAATGCAGTGGAGTCAATTGGAATGTAATGGAACAGAATGTAGCAGAGCGGACTGGAATGCAGTGGAGTGGAATGGAATGGAGTGGAGTGAAATGGAATGGAATGGAGTGGATTGGAATGGAGTAGAATGGAATGGTATGGAATAGAGTGGAGTGGAGTGGATGGATTGGAATGCAACGGAATGGAATGGAATGGAGAGGAGTGGAATGGAATGGAATAGAGTGGAATGGAATGTAGTGGAGTGGAGTGGAGTCGAGTAGAATGGAGTGCAGTGTACTGGAATGGAGTGGAGTGGAATGGAATGGAGTGGAATGGAATGGAATGTAAAGAAATGGAGTGGAGTTTAGTGGAATGGAGTGGAGAGGAGTGTATGGAATTGAGCGAAGTGGAATGGAATTAAGTGGAATGGAATGGAGTGAAGTGGACTGGAATGGAGTGGAGTGGAATGGAAGGGAGTTTAATGGAATGGAATGGAGTAGAGTGGAGTGGAATAGCGTGCAGTGGAATGGAGTGCAATGGAATGGAGAGGAGTGGTATGGAATGTAGAGGAGTAGAGGTGGATTGGAGTTCAATGGAATGGAACAGATTGGAGTGGGCTGATATGAAGTGCAGTGAAATGCAATAGAGTGGAATGGAATGGAATGGAGTGGAATGGAGTGTAGTCGAGTGGAATAGAGTAGACTGGAGTAGAATGGAGTGGAGTGGAGTGGAAAGGAATGTAAGGGAATGGAATGGAGTGGAGTGGAGTGGAATGGAGTGCAGCAGAATGGAGTAGAGTGTAGTGGAGTGGAGTGGAATGGAATGGTGAGGAGTGGTAAGGAATGGAGTGCAGTTGAATGGAGTGCAGTGGAGTGGAGTGGAGTGTACTAGAGTGGAATGGAATGGAATGAAATGGAGTGGATTGGAGTGGAGTGGAATGGAGAGGAATGTAATCTGGTGGAATGGAATGGGGTGGAGTGGCGTGGAATGCAGTGGAATGGAAAGGAATTGAAAGAAATGGAATGGAATGGAGTGGAATGGAATGGAATGGAGGTTAGTGGAATGCACTGGTGTGGAATGGAATGGAATGGAGGAGAGTGGGATGCAATGGAGTGGAATGGAAAGGAGTGGAGTGGAGTGGAGTGAAATGGAATGGAATGGAGTGGAGTGGAATGGAGTGGAATGGAATGGAATGGGGTGGAAATGACTGGAGTGGAGTGGAGTGCAGTGGAATGGAATGGAATGGAATGCAGTGGAATGGAATGAAGTGGAATGGAACGGAGTGGAGAGGAGCAAAATTGAGTGCAGTGTACTGGAATAGAAATAAGTGGAGTGGAATTCAATGGAATGGAATGGAATGGAGTGGAGTTGACTGGAGTGGAGTGGACTGGAGTGGAGTGGAAAGAAATGTAATGGAAGGCAGTGGAATGGAATGGAATGGAGTGGAGTGAAGTGGAATGGAGTGGGGTGTAGTGGAATGGAATGGAGTGGAGTTGAATGGAGTTGAGTGGCGTTGAATGGAGTGGAAAGGAGTGGAGTGGAGTGGATTGGAATGGAATTGAATGGAATGGAGTGGAGTGTAAGGGAGTGGAGTGGCGTGGAATGGAATGGAGTGGAGTGGAGTTGAATAGTATGTAATGGCATGGAATGGAATGGAGAGGAATGGGATGGAATGGAGTGGAGAGCAGTGAAATGGAGTGAAGTGGACTGGAATGGATTAAAATGGAACGTATTGGAATGGAATTGAGTGGACTGGGGTGGAGTGGAGTAGAGTGGAATGTGTGGAATGGATTGGAAAGGAGTGGAGAGGATTGGAATGGAATGGAATGGAATGGAGCAGAGTGGAGTGGAATGGAGTGGATTGGAATGCAGTGGAGTGGAGTGGACGGGAATGGAATGGAGGGGATTGGAGTGCAGTGGAATGGAATTGAGTGAAATGCAGTGGATTGAAGTGGATGGAGTGGAGTGCAGTGTAATGGAAGGGAATGGAATGGAGTGGAGTGGAATGTAATGGAGTGGACTGGAAAGGAGAGTGTGGAATGGAATGGAGTGGAGTGAAATGGAATGTAATGGAATGGAGTGTAGTAGAGTGGAATGGAGTGGAGTGAAGTGGAATGGCGTGGAGTGGAATGGAATTGAATGGAGTGGAGTGGAGGGCAATGGAGTGGATTGGAGTGGAATGCAGTTGAATGGAATGGAATAGAATGGAGTGGAATGGAATGGAATGGAATGGAGTGGAGTGGAATGGAGTGGATTGGAATGGAATGGAGTTGAATGGAATGGAATAGAATGGAGTGGCATGGAATGGAATGGAATGGAAAAGAATGGAATGGAAAGGAGTGTAGTGGAGTGGAATGGAATGGAGTGGAGTGGAACGGAATGGAGTGGAGTAGAACACAATAGAATCGAATTGAATGGAGTGGAGTGTAGTGGAATAGAGTGGAGTGGAGTGGAATGGAATTGAATGGCATGGAATGTAGAGGAGTGGAGTGGAATGGAGTGGAGTGGAGTGGAATGGAGTGGAGTGGAGGGAATGGAGTGGAGTGCTGTGAAAAGTATTGCAATGGCAAAGAATGGAGTGGAAAGGAGTGCAGAGGAATGGAATGGAGTAGACTGGAATGGAAACGAGTGGAGTGGAATGGAGTGGAATGGAATGCAGTGGATTGGAGAGGAATGGAGTGGAGTGGGGTGGAAAGGTGTGGAATGGACTGGAGTGGAGTGGAAAAGAGTGGAACAGAATGGAATGGAATGGAGTGGAGTGGAGTGGAAATCAGTGGAATGCACTGGACTGGAGTGGAGTGGAGTGGAATGCAGTGGAAAGGAATAGAGTGGAGTGGAGTGGAGTACAATGGAATGGAGTGGAATGGAGAGGAGTGGACTGGAGTGAAGTGGAGTGAAATGGAATGGAATGGTGTGGGCTGGAAAGGAATCGAATGTAGTGGAGTGGAATGGAATGGAATGGAATGGAGTTGAGTGAAGTGGAGTGGAGTGGAGTGGAATGGAGAAGAATGTACTGGAATAGAGTGGAATGGACAGGAATGGAGTGGAATGGAATGGAATGGAGTGGAATGTAATGGCATTGAATGGAGTGTATTGGAATGTCTTGTAATAGAATGGAGTGGATAGGAGTGGATTGGACTGGAATGGATTGGAATGCAGTAGGGTGGAGTGGAATGGCATGGAATGGAATGGAGTGGATAGGAGTGCATTGGAGCGGTATGTATTGGAATGCAGTAGAGTGGAGTGGAATGGAGTTGAATGGAGTGTAGTGGAATGGAGTGGAGTGGAGTGGATTGGAGTGGGATGGAATGGAGTGTAATGGAAAGGAGAGGGGTGAAGTGGAGTATAGTGGAGTGGAATGGAATGTAGTGGAATGGAATGGAATGGATTGGGGTGGATTGGAGAAGAGTGGAGTGGAATGGAATGTAGTGGAAAGGAATGGAATAGAATGGAGTGGAGTGGAATTGATTGGAATGGAGTGCAATGGAAGGGAAAGGAAATGAGTGTAATGGAATGGAGTGGAATGGAATGGAGTGCAACTGAATGGAGTGGAGTAGAGTGAAAGGGAGTAGAGAACAATGGGGTGGAATGGGTTGTAGTGGAGTAGAGTGAAGTGGAATGAAGTGGAATGAAGTGGAATGGAATGAAATAGAATTGAATGGAGTTGAAGGGAGTGGAGTAGTGTGGAGAGTAGTTGAGTGGAATGGAGTAGAATACAGTGGAAAGGAATGGAATGAAATGGAAAACCATGGAATGGAATGAAACGGAATGGAATGAAATGGAGTGCAATGGAGTGCAATGGAATTTTGAAATAAACTTTGAGCTGAGATGTTGCGTCTGCACTCAAGCCTGGGTGACAGAGTGTGATCCAGTCGAAAGAAACGAATGGAATGGAATAGAGTGCAATGGAATGGAATGAAGTGCAGTGGAGTGGAATGGAATGGAATAGAATGGAATGGAATGGAATGGAGAGGAGTGGAATAGATTGGAATGGAATGGTGTGAAATTGAGTAGTGTGGGGTGGAGTGGAAAGGAATGGAATAGAATGGAGAAGAGTGGAATGGATTCGAATGGAATGGAGTGGAATTGAGTTGAGTTGGGTGGAGTGGAATGGAATGCAATGGAATGCAGTGGAATGGATTGCAATGGAGTGGAGTCGAATGCAACGGAATGGAATGGAGTGGAGTGGAATGGAATGGAGTGTAGTGTACTGGAATGAATTGCAGTTGAATGGAATGGAGTAGTATGGAATGGAATGGAATGGAATGGAATGGAATGCAATGGAATGTAGTGGAGTTGAATGGAGTGGAGTGGAGTGGTATGGAATAGAGTGAAGTGGAATGGAATTAAATGGAATGGAATGGTGAAATGAAATGCGAGCTAAGATGGTGACACTGCACTCCAGCCTGGGTCACAGAGTGAGACCTTGCCAAAGAAAGCAATGGAATGGAATGGAGCAGTATGGAATGGAATGCAATGGAATTTAAAGGAGTGAAGTGGAGTAGAGTGGAGGTGAATGGAGTGGAATAGAACAGGATGGAGTGGAGTCGAATGGAGTGGAATGGAATGGAATGGAATGGAATGGAATGGAATGAACAGGAGTGGAGTGCCATTGAGTGGAGTCGAGTGGAATATAGTGGAGTGAGATTGAGTGGAATGGAATTGGATGGATTGAAATGGAGTGGAGTGGAGTGGTTTGGAGAGGAGTGGAATGGAGTGGAGTGGAATGGATTTGAGTGGAGTGGAATGAAATGGAATGGAATGGATTGCAATGGAATGGAATGCAATGCAGCGGAATGGAATGGGGAAAAGAAATGTGTGCTGAGATTGTGGTGCTGCTCTCCAGCCTGGCTGACAGCCTGACACCCTGTCAAAAGAAATTAATAAATGGTATGGTGTGGAATTGAATGGAATGCAATGGAATTGAATGAAATGTAAAGGAGTGGAATTGAGTGGAATGGAGTGTTGTGGAGTGGACTGGGGTGTAATGGAGTTTAAAGGAAAGGGATGGAATAAAATGGAATGGAAGGGTGTGGGGTGGAGTGGAGTGGAGTGGAAGGGAGTAGAAACCAATGGGGTGGATTAGGATGGAGTGGAGTAGAGTGGAGAGGAATGGAGTGGAATGAAGTGGAATGGAATGAAATAGAATGTAATGGAGTTGAAGGGAGTGGGGTGGAGTAGAGCTGAGTGGAATGGAGCGGAATAGAGTGGAAAGGAATGTAATGAAATGGAATGCCATGGAATACAATGGAACGGAATGGAATGAGATGGAATGCTATGGAATGCAATGGAATTTTGAAATAAACTTTGAGCTGAGATGGTGGCACTGCTCTCTAGCCTGGGTGACAGAGTGTGATCCAGTCGAAAGGAAGGAATGGAATGGAATAGAATGCAATGGAATGGAGTGGAGTGGAGTGGAGTGGAATTGAACGGAGATGAATGGAATGGGATGGAATGGAACGGAAAGGAGTGGGGTGGAGTGGAGTAATGTGGATCTGAATGGAGTGGAATGGAATAGGATGGAATGGAGTGGAGTGGAGGGGAGTGGAATGGAATGGAATGGAGTGGATTGGAATGGAATGGAATGGAATGGAATGGAATGGAATGGAATGGAATGAACTGGAGTCGAGTGCAGTGGAGTGGAGTGGGGTGGAGTGGTGTAGAGTGGAGTAAAGTGGATTGGAATGCAATTGAAATGAATGCAATGAAGTGGACTGGAGTACAGTGGAGTGGAATGGTGTGGAGTGGAGTGGAGTGGACTGGAATTGGAATGAATGGAATGGAGTGGACTGGATTGCAGTGGAGTGGAATGGAGTGGAGTGGAGTTGAATGGAGTGGAATGGAATGGAATGGAATTCAATGGAATGGAAAGGAATGGAACGGAATGCAATGTAATGGAATGGTGAAATGAAACGTGAGCTGAGATTCTGCCTCTGTATTCAAGCTTGGGTGACATCGTGAGATCCTGTCGAAAGAAAGGAATGGAATTGTATGATATGGAACAGAGTGGAGTGGAGTGGAGTGGAGTTGAACGGAATGGAATTTAGAGGAATCTGATGCAATGGAATGGAATGGAGTGGAGTGGAATGGAGTGGAATGGAATGCGATGGAATGTGAATGAACTGGAGTGGAGTGCAGTGCAGTGGAGTGGGGTGGAGTGGTGTAGAGTGGAGTAAAGTGGATTGGAATGCAATTGGAATGAATGCAATGAAGTGGACTGGAGTACAGTGGAGTGGAATGGTGTGGAGTGGAGTGGAGTGGACTGGAATTGGAATGAATGGAATGGAGTGGACTGGATTGCAGTGGAGTGGAATGGAGTGGAGTGGAGTTGAATGGAGTGGAATGGAATGGAATGGAATTCAATGGAATGGAAAGGAATGGAACGGAATGCAATGTAATGGAATGGTGAAATGAAATGAGTGCAATGGAATGAAGTGGAATGGAATGTAGTGGAACGGAATGGAATGGAATGGACGGGAGCAGAGTGGAATGGAGTGGAATCGAGTGGTGTGGAGTGTAGTGGAATAGACTGCAATATAATCGGATGGAATGGAATTGATTAGAGTAGATTGGAGTAGAGTAGAGTGGAATGGAATGGAGTGGAATGGAGTTGATTGGAGAGGAATGCAATGGAATGGGATGGAAAGGAATGGAAAGAAACGGAATGGAATGGTGTAATGAAATGTGAGTTGAGATTGTGTCACTGCACTCCAGCCTGCGTGACAGCGTGAGATCCTGTGGAAAGAAAGGAATGGAATGGTGTGGTGTACAATTTAATGGAATGGAATGGAATGGAGTGGAGTGGAGTGGAGGTGAAAAGAATAGTGTGGAATGGGAAGGGGTGGAGTAGAATGCAGTAGAATGGAGTGGATTGGAGTAGAATGGAATGAAATAGAATGGAATGGAGTTGAAAGAATTGGACTGGAGTGGAGTGGAGTGGAGTGGTGTGGATTAGAGTGGAGTGTAATAGAGTGGAATGGAGTGGAATGGAGTGGAATGGAGTGGAAAGTAGTGGAATGCAATGAAATGGAATGGAATGGAATGGAATGGAATGGTGAAATGAAATGTCAGCTCAGATTGTGCCACTGCACTCCAGCCTGGGTGACCGATGGAGATCCTGTTGAAAGAAAGGAATGGAATGAAATGCAATAGAATGAAATGAAATGGATTGAAATGGAGTGGATTGGAGTAGACGGTATAGGAGTTGAGTGTACTAGAATGGATTGGAATGGAAGGGAATGGAATGTAATGGAAAGGAGTGGAGTGGAGTGGATTCGAGTGGAATAGATTCGAGTGGAAAGGAATGGCATGGAATCGGATGGAATGGAGTGTAGTGAAGTGGAGTGCAGTTGATTGAAGTGGATTGGTGTGTAATGGGGTGTAGTGTAGTGGAGTTCACTAAAGTGGAGTGGAGTGGAGTGGAGTGGCTTGGAGTGGACTGGACTGGAATGGAATGGAATGGAAGGGAAAGGAACAGAATGGAACGGAATGGAATGGAATGGAATGGAATGGAATGGAATAGTGAAATGAAAAGTTAGCTGACATAGTGCCACTGAACTGCAGAATGGGTGACAAAGTGATATCCTGTCGAAAAAAAGTGGTGGAATAGAATGGAGTGGAATGGAATGGAACGGAGTGCAGTGGTGTGGAGTAGAGTGGAATGGAGTGGAATGGAGTGGAATGGAATTGGATGGAACGGCATGGAGTGGAGTGGAGTGGATTGGAGTGGACTGGAATGGACAGCAGTGGACTGGAATGAAATGGAATGGAACTGATTGGAATGGACTGGAATGGTACGGAGTGGAGTGGAGAGGAGTGGAATGGAATGCAATAGAATGGAATTGAATGGAATGCAATGCAATGGAATGCAATGGAATGCAATGCAATGGAATGGAATGGAAGGCAATGCAATGGAATGCAATGCAATGGAAGGGAATGGAATGGATTGCCATGGATGGAATTGTGAAATATAATGAGAGCTGAGATTCTGCCACTGCATTCCAGCCCGGGTGACACAGTGAGATCCTGCTGAAGGAAAGTAATGGAATGGAATGGAGTGGAATTGAAAGGAATGGAATGGAATGGAGTGGATTGGAGTGGAGTGGTTTCGAATGGAGAGGAATGGAACGGGATAGAATGGAATGGAGTGAGTGTTGAGGAGTAGAGTGGAGTGAAGTGTAATGGAGTGGAATGGAATGGGATGGAATGCCGTGGAGTGGAGTGGAGTAGAGTGGAGTGAAGTGTAATGGAGTGGAATGGAATGGGGTGGAATGCCGTGGAGTGGAGTGGAGTAGAGTGGACTGGAATGGACAGCAGTGGAATGGAATGAAATGGAATGGAATTGATTGGAATGGACTGGAATGGTATGCAGTGGAGGGGAGTGGATTGGAATGGAATGCAATGGAATGGAATGGAATGGAATGCATTGGAATGGAATGCTATGGAATGGAATGGAATGGAATGGATTGCCAGGGAATGGAATGGTGAAATAAAAATGAGAGCTGAGATTCTGCCACTGCATTCCAGCCTGGGTGACAGAGTGAGATCCTGTGGAAAGAAAGGAATGGAATGGAATGGGGTGTAATTGAAAGGAATGGAATGGAATGGAGTGGATTGGAGTGGAATGGAGTTGAATGAAATGGGATAGAATGGGATTCAGTGGAGTGGAGTGGAGTGGATAAGTGTGTAGTGGAATGGGATTGAATGGAACGCAACGGGTGGAGTGGATTAGAATGGATTAGAGTGGACTGGAGTGGAGTGGAGTGGAATGGAATGGAGTGGAAAAAATGGAATGAAATGCAATGGAATGGCGAAATGAAATGTGAGCTGAGATTGTGCCACTGCACTCCAGCCTCGGTGACCGAAAGAGATGCTGTCGAAAGAAAGGAATGGAGTTAAATGCAGTGGAATGGAATGGGATGGAATGGAATGGAATGGAAGGGATTGGAGTGTAGTGGAGTGGAGGGGAGGGGAGTGGAGTGGAGTGGAATGGAATAGAATTAAATGGAATTTAATGGGGTGGAGTTGAGTGGAAGGGAATGGTGTGGAATGGAATGGAATGGATAGGAGTGGGGTGGAATGGAATGGAAAGGATTGTTGAAATGAAATGAGAGCTGAGATTGTGCCACTGTACTCCAGCATGCGTGACATTGTGAGATCCTCTCCAAAGAAATGAATAGAATAGAATGGAGTTGAGTGGAGTCCCATGGAGTGGATTGGAATAGAGTGGAATGGAGTGGAATGGAATCGGATGGAAAGGACTGAAGTGGAGCCAAGCGGAGTGGAGTGGAGCGGAATGGAATGGGATGGAATGGAGTGTGGTGGATTGGAGTGGAGTGGAGTGGAATGGAATGGAATCGAGTGGAATGGAATGGAATGGAGTGGAGTATAGTGGAGTGGAATGCACAAGATTGGAGTGGATTGCAGTGGAATGTATTGGAATGTGATAAGACTTAATGGAATGGAGTGGAGTAGAGTGGACTGGAGTGGAATTTCGTGGAGTGGACTGGAGTGGAATGCAGTGGAATGGAATGGGATGGAATGTAATGGAATGTAATGTAATGGAATGCAATGAAATGAAATGGTGAAATGAAATATGAGCTGAGACTGTGCCACTACACTCCAGCCAGGGTGACAGAGTGAGATCCTTTCAAAAGAAAGGAGTGGGATGGAATGGAGTGGAATGGAATGGAATGGCATTGAATGGAGTGGATTAGAGTGTAGTGGAGTGGAGTCGAGTGGTGTGGAGTGGAATGGAGAAAAATGGAGTGGAATGGAGTGGAATGGAGTGGAATGGAATGGGATGGAATGGAATGGAATGTAGTGAAGTGGAGTGGAATGGAATGAGATGGAAAGGAATGGAAGGGACTGGAGTATAGTGGAGAGGAATGGAATGGAATGGAGTGGAGTGGACTGGATTTGAGTCAAGTGGGGTGGACTGGAGTGGAGTGCAACGGAGAGGAATGGAATGGGATGGAATGGAATGGAGTGGACTGGAGTGGAGTGGAGTGGAATGAAGTGGAATGTGAAGGAATGGAATGCAATGCAATCGATTGGAGAGCAGTTGAATAGAGAGGAATGGAATGTGATGTAGTGGAGTGCAATGTAGTGGAGTGGAGTGGTGTAGAGAGGAGTGGAGTGGAATGGAATGTATTGGAATGAAATGCGATGGAGTGGAGTGGAGAGGTGTGGAATGGAATGGAATGGAATGGAGTGGAGGGGAGTGGCATGGAGTGGAAAGGAGTGGAATGGAATGGGATGGAGGGAAGTGGAGTAAGCTGGACTCGAGTGGAGTGAAATGGAATGTATAGGATTGGAGTGGAATGGAATGGACTGGAATGAAATGGAATGGCATGGAATGCAATGGACTGGAATGGAATAGAATGTGATGGAATGCAATGCTGAAATGAAAAGTGAGTTGAGAGTGTGTTACTGCACTGCAACCTGGGTGACAGAGTGGGATCCTGTCGAAAGAAAGGAATGGAAATGAATGGAGTGGAATGGAAATGAATGGAATGAAATGGAGTGGAGTGAAGTGGAGGGAATTGGAGTTGAATGGAGTGGAGTGGAATAGAAATTAATGGAATGGAGTGGTATGGAATGGAATATAATAAAATGGTGAAATGAAATGTTAGCTGAGGTTGTGCCATGGCACTCCAGTCTGGGTGACAAATTGAGATCCTGTTGAAAGAAATGAATGGAATAGAATTGAGTGGAAAGGAATGGAAGGGAATGGAGTGGAATGGATTGGAGAGGATAGAAGAGGTGTATATTTGATTGGAGTCGACTGGAGTGCAGTGGAGTGGAATAGAGTGGAATGGATTAGAATGGAGTAGAGTGGATTGGAGGGGAGTGAAGGGGAGTGAAAGGGAGTGGAATGGAGTGCAGTGGAGTGAAATGGAATGGACTGTAATGGAATGTAATGGTGAAATGAAATGTGAGCTTAGATTTTGCCACTGCACTATAGCCTGGGAGACAGAGTGAAATCCTGTCGAAATAAAGGAATGGAATATAATGGAATGGAATGGAATGGAAAGGAATGGAATGGAATGGAATGGAATGGAATGAAATGGCATGGGGAGGAGTGGATTGGAGTGAAATGGAGTGGAATGGAATGGGATGGAACGGAACGGAGTGGTGTGGAGTGGAGTAGAGTGTAAAGTAATGGAATGGAATGGAATGGAATGGAAAGGAATGAAATCGAATGGAATGGAATGGAATGGAATGGAATGGAGTGGAATGGAAAGGTGAAATCAAATGTGAACTTGGATGGGGTCACTGTTCTCCAGCCTGGGTGACAGAGTGAGATCCTTTTGAAAGAAAGGAACGGAACGGAATTAAGTGGAATGGAATGGAAGGCAATGGACTGGAGTGGAGTGGAGTACAGTGGAGTGGAGTGGAACGAAAGGGGATGGGAAGGAAAGGAGTGGAGTTGAGTGGAGTGGACTGCAATGGAATAGAATCGAGTGGAGAGGAGTGGAATGGAATGGAATGGAATGGAGTGGAATGGAGTGGAATGCAGTGAAATGGAATGGAGGGGAGTGGAGTGGAGTCGAATGGAGTGGAGTGGAATGGAATGGAATGGAGTGGAGTGGAATGGAATGGAATGGAATGGAATGGAATGGAATGGAAAGGTGAAATAAAATGTGACCCGAGATTGTATCAATCCCCTTCAGCCTGGGTGACCGAGTGATATCCCATCGAAAGAAAGGAATGCAATGGAATGGAATGGAATGGAGTGCAACGGAATGGAATGGAGTGGAAAGTAATGGAATGGAATGTAGTGGAAAGTAAAGGAATGGAATAGAATAGAATGTAGTGGAGTGGTGTGGAGTGCAATGGAATGGAAAGGAATTGGATGGAGTAGAATGGAATGGAGTGGAGTGGGGTGGAGTTAAAGGAGTGGAATGGAACAGGATGGAATGGAATGGGGTGGAGTCTAATTGGATGGAGTGGACTGGAATGGAGTGTAGTGGAGTGGGGTGCAGTGGAATGGTGTGGAATGGAGTGGACTGGAGTAAAGTTGAGAGGATTGAAGCGGAATTGAATGGAATGGAATGGAAAGGAATGCAATGGAGCACAATGAAAATGAATAGAATGGAATTGAATGGAATGGTGAAATAAAATGCGAGCTGAGATTGTGCCACTACACTCCAGTCTGAGTGACACAGTGAGATCCTGTCGAAAGAAAGGAATGGAATGTTGTGAATTGGAATGGAATGGAATACAATAGATGGATTGGAGTAGAGTGGAGTGGACTGGAATGCAGAGGAGTGGAGTGGAAAGGAGTGGAATGGAATGTGTTGGAATGTGATGTAATGCAGTGCAGTAGAATGGAGTGTGGTGAAGAAGAATGGAGTGAAGTGGAGTGGACAGAAGTGCAGTGGACAGGAATGAAGTTGAATGGAATGGGATACAATGGATTGTAAAGGAGTTGATTGGAGTGGAGCGAAGTGGAGTCGAGTGTAAAGGAGTGGGAAGGAATGGGATGGAGTGGAGTGGAGGGGTTGTCATGAAGTAGAATGGAGTGGAATTGAATGAAATATAATGGAATGTGTTGGAGGGGAGTGCTGTGGACTTGAGTAGATTGGAGTGGAATGAACAGTAATGGAGCGGAATTGAATGAAATGGAAAGTAATGGAATGTTGAAATGCAATGTCAACTGAGATTGTGCCACTGCACTCCAGCCTGTGTGACAGAGTGAGATCCTGTTGAAAGAAAGGAATGGAATGGAATACAGTGTACTGGAATGGAATGAAATGGAATGGAACGGAATGGAATGGAATGAAATGGAGTGGAGTAGAGTACAGTGGAGTGAACTGCAGTGGAGTGGAGTGGAGTGGAATGGAATGGAAAGGAATGGGATGGAGTGGAATGAAATGGAGTGGAGTGGAGTGGAATGGAGTGGACTGTAGTGGAGGGGAGTGGAGTAGAGTGGAGTGGCGTGGATTGTAATATAATGTAATGGATTGGAATGGAATGCTGAAGTGAAATGTGAGCTTAGATTGTGCAACTTCACTGCAGCCTGGGTGACAAAGAGAGATCCTGTCGAAAGGAAGGAACGGAATGGAATGGAGAGGAATGGAATGGAAGGCAGTAGAGTGGAGTGGAGTGGAGTCTAGTGGTGTGGAGTACAGTGGAGTGAAATGGAATGTAACGGAAAGGAATGGAGTGGAGTGGAATGATGTGGAACGGAATGGAATGGACTGTAATGGTATGGAATGCAATATAAAGGAATGGCATGAAATGGAATGGAATGTTGCAATGAAATGTCTGCTGAGATTGTGCCACTACACTCCAGCCGGCGTGACAGAGTGAGATACTGTTTAAAGAAAAGAATGGAATCCAGTTGATTGGAAAGGAATGGATTGGAATGGAATGGAGTGGAGTGGAGTGGTGTGGAGTGGAATGGAGTGGTATGGAATGGAATGTTATGGAATGGAATGGAGTGGAGTAGATTTTTGTGGAGCAGAGTCGAGTTGAGTGCGGTAGAATGGAGTGGAATGGAATGAGATGGAATCGAATGGTGAAATAAAATGTGAGCTGAGATTGTGCCAATGCAGTCCAGCAAGGGTGACAGAGATACTGTAGAAAGAAAGGAATGGAATGGATTGGAGTGGATTGGAATAGAATGGAATGGAATGGAGTGGAGTGCAGTGGAATGGAGTGGAGTGGACTGGAAAGGAGTGGAATGGATTGGAATGGAGTGGAATGAAATTAACTGAAATGGAATGGGGTGGAGTGGAGTGAACTGGAGTGGAGTGGAATAGAATGGAATGGAATGAAATGGAGTGGAGTGAAGGGGAGAGGAGTGGAATGGAGTGGAATGGAATGGAATGGAATGCAATGGAATGGAATTGTGAAATGAAATGTGAGCTGAGATTCTGCCACAACTCCAGCCTGGGAGACAGGGTGATATCCTGTTGAAAGAAAGGAATGGAATGGAATGAAGTGGAATGGAATGGAATGGAGAGGAAAGGAATTCAATGGAATCTTAAGGAGTGGAGTGGAGTGGAGTTGAGTGGAATGGAGTGGAATTGAGTGGAATGGACTGGATTGGAATTGAATGGGATGGAATGGAATGGGGTTAAGTAGAGTGGAGTGGAGTGTAATGAAGTGGAAAGGAACAGAATGGAATGGAATGGAATGGAGTGGAGTGGAGTGGAATGGAGAAGAATGGAAGGGGAAGGAATGGAATGGAGTGTAGTGGAGTGGAGTGGAATGGTTTGGAATGGAATGGAATGGAATGGTAGTATGGAATGTAATGGATTGGAATGTAGTGGAGTGGAGCGGAATGGAATGGAATTGAATGGAATGGAATGGAATGCAATGGAAAAGAATGGTATGAAATGGAAAGGAATGGTGAAATGAAATGTCAACTTAGATTGTACAACTGCACTGCAGGCTTCGTGACAGAGTGAGATACTGATGAAAGAAAGGAATGGAATCGAATGGATTGGAAAGCAATGGAGTGGATTGGAGTGGTGTGAAGAGGAATGGAATGGAATGGAGTGGAAAGGACCGGAGTGGAATTGAATGGGATGAAATGGAATGGATTAAGTGGAGTGGAGTGGAGTGTAAAGGAGTGTAACGGAATCGAATAGAATTGAATGGAGTGGAGTGGAATGGAATGGAGAAGAATGGAATGGGATGGTATGGAATGGAATGGAGTGGAGTGGAGAGGAGTGTAATCGTGTGGAATGGAATGGAATGGAATGGAATGGAATAGAATGGAATGGAATGGAATGGAGTGGAGTGGAGTGGAGTGGTGTGGAGTGGAATGGAGGGGAATGAAATGGGATATTATGGAATGAAATGGAGTGGAGTAGACCTCTGTGTAGCAAAGTCAAGTGGAGTACAGTGGAATGCAGTGGAATGGAATGAGATGGAATGGAATGGTGAAATGAAATATGAGCTGAGATTGTGCCACTGCAGTCCAGCATGGTCGACAGATTGAGATATTTTCTAAAGAAAGGAATTGAAAGGAATGGAGTTGAATGAAATGGAATGGAATGTTGTGGAGTGGATTGGAGTGGACTAGAAACGAGTGGAAAGGAAAGTGATGGAGTGGAATGAAATTAACTGAAGTGGAGCGGAGGGGAGTGTAGTGGACTAGAGTGGAGTTGAATAGAATGGAATGGAATGGAATGGAGTGGAATGGAGTGGACTGGAGTGGAATGGAGTAGAATGGAATGGAATGGAATGCAATGGAATTTACTGCAATGGAATGCCGTGGAATGCAATGGAATGGAATTGTGAATTGAAATGTGAGCTGAGATTGTCCCATTGCACCCCAGCTTGGGTGACACAGTGAGATCCCGTTGAAAGAAAGGAATGGAATGGAATGAAGTGTAATGGAATGGACTGGAGAGAAACAGAATGGAATGGAATCTTATGAAGTGGAGTGGAGTGTAATGGAGTGTAATTGAGTGGAATGGACTGGAGTGGAATGGAATGCGATGGAATGGAATGGAATTAAGTGGACTGGAGTGGATTGTAAAGGTGTGGAAAGCAACGGAATGGAATGGAATGGAATGGAGTGGAATTTAGTGGAATGGAGAGGAATGGAATGGGATGGAATGGAATGGAGTGGAGTAGTGTGGAGTGAAGTGGAATGGAATGGGAGGTAATGGAATTGACTGGAGTGGAGTAGAGTGGAGTGGAATGCAATGGAATGGAATGGAATGGAGTGGGGTGGAGTGGAGTCTAGTGAAGTTAAGTGTAGTTGAGTGGAATGGAGTGTAATGGAATAGAATGGAATGGCGTGTAATGGAATAGAATGGAATGGAATGGAAATGAATGGAATGGAACTGAAATTAATGATAAAATGAAATGTGAGCTGAGATTGTGCCACTGAACTCCAGACTGGGTGTCACAGTAAGATTCTTTCAAAAGAAAGAAATTGAAAGGAATGGAGTGGAATGGCATGGAATGGAATGGAATGGAGTGGAGTGGATTGGAGTGGAGTGGAGTCGAGTGGATTGGAAAGGAGTGGAATTCAATGAAATGGATTGGAATGCAGTGGAGTGGAATGGAGTGGAGACGAGTGGAGTCAAATGGAGTTGAATGGAATGGGATGGAATGGAATGGAGGGGAGTGGAGAGGAGTTGAGTGGAGTGGAATGGGATACAATGGTGAGATGAAATGTGAGGTGAATTTGTGCCACAGCACTCCAGCCTGGGTGACAGAGTGAGATCCTTTCGAAATAAAGGAATGGAATGGAATGGAATTGAGTAGAATGGAGTGGGGTGGAGGGGAGTGGAGTGGAGTGGCACGGAATGGAATGGAATGGAATGAAATGAAATTGAATGGAGTGGAATGGAATGGAATGGAGTGGAGTGGATTTGGATGGAGTGGAATGGAATGGAATGGAATCGAGTGGAATGGAAAGGAATGTAACAGAGTGGATTGCACAGGAGTGGAGTGGAATGGAGTGGAGTGGAATGGAATGCAGTGGAATGGACCGGAATGGAATGGAATGGGATGGAATGGTGAAATGAAATGTGAGCTGACACTGTGCCACTGCATTCCAGCATGGGTTATAGAGGGAGATCATGTCGAAAGAAAAAAATGCAATGCTATGGAGTGGAATAGAATGGAATTGAATGGATTGGAGTATAGTGGAGTGGAGCAGAGAGCAGTGGAATGCAGTGGAGTGGAGAGGAATGGAGGGGAATGGAGTGGAAGGGAATGGGACGGAATGGAATGGAATGGAATGGAATAGCGAAATAAAATGTGAGCTGAGACTGTGCCAATGCACTCTAGCCTGGTTGTCAGAGTGATATCCTCTCAATAGAAAAGAATGGGTGGAATTTAGTGGAATGGAATGGAATGGAATTCAGTGGAGTGGAGTGGAGAGGAGTGGGGTGTGGTGGAATGGAATGGAATGGAAAGGAGTGGAGTTGCGTGGAATGGAGTGGAGAGAAGCGGAATGGAGTGGAGTGGATTGAAGTGGAGTGGAGTGGAGTGGAATGGGATGGACCGGAATGGAATGGAATGGAATGGTGAGATGAAGTGTGAGCCGAGATTCTGCAACTGCACCCCAGAATGAGTGACTGAGTGAGATACTGTTGAAATAAAGTAATGGAATGGAAGGAAGGGAAATTGAATGGAATAGAATGACATGGAGTTTAGTGGAGTGGAGTTGTGTGCAGTGGACTGGCGTGGAGTAGAATGGAGTTTAAGGGAATTGGATAGAATTGAAAGGAATAGAGTGGAGTGGAATGGAGTGGAGTGGAGTGGAATGGATTGGAATGGAATGGCATAGAATGGGATAAAGTGGAGGGAATTGGACTGAATTGGAGTGCAGGGTACCTGTGTGGACTAGACTTGCGTGGAATAGAATGGAGTGGAATGGAAACGTATAGAATGGAATGGAGAGGAGTGGAGTGGACTGGAGTGGAGTGGAGTGGACTGGAATGGAATGGAGTGGAGTGGAGTGGAGTGGATTGTTATGGAATTGAATGGAATGCAATGGAATGGTGAAGTGAAATGTGAGCTGATATTGTTCCACTGCCCTCCAGCCTGGGTGACAGAGTGAGATCCTGTGGAAAGAAAGTAATAGAAGGGAATGGAATGGAATGGAATGGCTTGAAGTGGAATGGAGTGGAGTGCAGTGGACTGGAGTGGAGTGGAATGGGGTGGAGGGGAATGGAGTGGAATGGAATGGGATGGAGTGGAATGGAATGGAATGGAGTGGAGTGGAGTGTAGCGGAGAGAAGTGGGGTGCAGTGAAGTGAAATGTAGTAGAATGGAATGGGATGGAATGGAATGGAGTGGAGTGGGAGGAGTGGAATGGGGTGAAGAGTAGTGGAATGGAATGGGATGGAATTGAATGGAGTGGAGTGGAAGGAGTGTAGTGGGGTGAAGTAGAGTGGAATGGAATGGGATGGAAATAAATAGAGTGGAGTGGAGTGGAGTGGAGTAGACTGCAGTGACATAGAAAGGGATATAATGGATTGGAATGGAGTGGAGTTGAATGGAATGGAAAGGGACGGAATGGAATGGATTGGAGTGGAGGGGATTGGAGTGGAGTGGAATGGAGTGGAGTGGAATGGAATGGACTGGAGTGGATTGGAGATGAGTGGAGTAGGGTGGCGTGGAATGGAATGAAATGAAATTTGATGGAATGGATTGGAGTGCAGTGGAGTAGGGGAGAGTTGAGTATAGTGGAGTGGATTCTAATGGAAAGGAATGAAATTGAATCTGGTGGAGTGGAATGGCATAGATGGAGTGGAGTCAAATGGAATGGAATGGAATGCAATGCAATGGAATGGAATGGAAAGCAATGCAATGGAAAGGAATGGTGAAACGAAATGTGAGCTGAGATTCTGCCACTGCACTCCAGCCTGGGAGACATATTGAGATACTTTTGAAAGAAAGGAATGGAATGGAGTGGAATGGAATAGAATGTAATGAAGTGGAGGGAGTGGAGTGGAGAACAGTGGAGTGGAGAAGACTGGAATGGAATGTTATGGAATGCAATGGAATGGAATCGAATGGAATGGAATGGAGAAATGAAAGGTGAGCTGAGATTGTGCCACTGCACTCCAGCCTGGGGGACAGAGAGAGATCCTGTCGAAAGAAAGGAATGGAATGCAATAGAGGGGAATGCAATGGAATTGAATAGAAGAGAGTGGAGTGGAGTGGAGTGCAGTGGAGTGGAGTTCAGTGGAATGGAAAGGAACGCTAACGGATGGAGTGTAATGGAATGGAGTGGAGTGGAGTGTGATGGAGTGGAGTGGAGTGCAATGGAATGTAAGTAATTGAATGGAATGGAGTGTAGAGGAGTGGAGTGGATTGGAGGGGAGTGTAATGGAATGGAATGGACAGAAATGGAGTTGAGTGGAGTGGAGTAGGGTGGAATGGAATGGGATGGGATGGAATGGAATGGAGTGGAGTCTAGTGGAGTGGAGTGGAATAGAATGGAATGTAATGGGATGGGGTGAAATGGAACTGAGGGGAGTGAGAAGGAGAGGAGTGGTGTGGAGTGGAGTGGAATGGAGTGGCAAGGAATGGGATGGAATGGAATGGAGTGAAGAGTAATGGAGTGGAGTAGAATGGAGTGGAGTTGAATGGAATAGAATGGAATGGAATGGATTGGAATGGAATGGAAAGGAATGGCAAAATAAAATGTGAGCTGAGATTGCTCCAGTGCACTCCAGCCTGGGTGACAGGCGACATATTGTAGAAAGAAAGGAATGGAATGAAATTGAGTGCAGTGGAGTGCTGTCAGTGGAATATAGTGTCATGTTGTGCAGTGGAATGGAGTTGAACGGATTGGGATGGAATGGAAAGGAGTAGAGTGGAGAGGAGTGGAGTGGAATTCAGTCGAATAGAATTGGATGGAATGGAATGGAATGGTGTGTAGTGGAGTGGAGTGGAGTGGAAAGCAATTGAATGGAATGGAATGGAATGGAAAGGAATGATGAAATGAAACGTGAGATGAGATTGTGCCACTGCACTACAGCCTGCATGACGGAATGAGATCCTATTGAAAGAAAGGAATGGAATGGAATAGAGTGGAATGGAATAGAATGGAATGGAGCAGAGTGGAGTGGACTAGAGTGGAGTGGAGTGGAATGGAGTAGAATGGAATTGGATGGAATGGAATGTAGGGGAGTTGAGTGGGGTTATCAGGAGTGCAATGGAATGGGATGGAATTGAATGTAGTGGAGTGCAGTGGAATGGAGTAGAGTGGAATGGGATGGAATGGAATGGAAAGGAACGGTTAGATGAAGTGTGAGCTGAGATTGTGCCACTGCACTCCACCCTAAGTGACTGAGTGAGATCCTTTCGAAATAGAGGAATGGAATGGAAGGAAGGGGAATGGCATGGAATGGAACGGAATGGAACGGAATGGAACGGAGCAGAATGGAATGGAATGGAATGGAACGGAATGGAGTGGAGTGGAGTGGAGTGGAGTGGAATGGACTGGAATGAAATGGGATGGAATGGAATGGACTTCAGTGGATTGGAGTTGTGTGGAGTGAACAGGCATGGAGTAGAATGGAGTGGAATGGAATCGGAGAGAAGGGAATGGAAAGGAGGAGAGTGGAGTGGAGTGCAGTGGAGTGGAGTGCAGTGGAGTGGAATGGAATGGGATGGAATGGGATTAAATAGAGTGAAGTGGATTGGAGAAGAGTTGTGTGGAATGGACTGCCGTGGAGTAGAATGGAGTGGAATGGAAACGTATAGAATGGAATGGACTGGACTGGAGTGGAATGGAAACGTATAGAATGGAATGGACTGGACTGGAGTGGAATGGAATGGAATGGAATGGAGTTGAGTGTAGTTTAGTGGAGTGGAGTGGATTGTTATGGAGTGGAATGAAAAGCAATGGAATGGCGAATTGAAATGTGAGCTTTCATTTTTCCACTGCACTCCAGCCTGGGTGTCAGAGAGAGATCCTGTCGAAAGAATAGAATGTAAGGGAATGAAGTGGAATGGAATGGAATGGAATAGAGTGGAGTGGAATGGAATGGAATGGAATGGAATAGAGTGTAAAGGAGTGGAGTGGAGTAAACCGGAGTGGAGTGGATTGGAGGGGAATGGAGTTGAATGGAATGAGATGGAGTAGAATGGAATAGAGTAGAGTGGAGTGGGGTGAAGTGAAATGGAGTAGAATGGAATGGAGTGGAGTGGAGTGAAGTGAAATGGAGTGGAATGGAATGGGATGGAGTGGAATGGATTGGAGTAGAATGGAATGGGATGGAAAGGAGTGGAGTGGAGTGGAAAGGAGTGGAGTGAAATAGAATGGGATGGAATGGAATGGGGTGGAGTGGAGCGAAGTGGAGTTGAATGGAGTGGAAAAGAGTGAAGTGGAGTGGACTGGAGTGGAGTGAAGTGAAATGGAATGGACTGGAATGGTGAAATGAAATCTGAGCTGAAAATGTTCCACTGCACTCCAGCACTGGTGACAGAGTGAGATCCTGTCAAAAGAAAGGAATGAAATGGAACAGAGTGTAATGGAATGGAATGAAATGCAGTGGAGTAGATTGGAGTGGAATGGAGTGTACTGGAAAGAAGTGGAATGGAATGGGATGAAGAGGATTGGAGTTGAGTGGAGTGGAGATGAGTGGAGTGGAGTTGACTGTACTGGAATGGAAAGGGATGGAATGGAGTGGAGTGGACCGGAATGGAGTCATGTGGAATGGAATGGAATGGAAGGGAAGGGAAGGGAAGGGAATCGAATGGAATGGTAAAATGAAATGTGAGCTGAGATTTTGCCACTGCACTCCAGCCTGGGTGACAGAGTGAGAGCCTGTTGAAAGAAAGGAATTGAATGTAATGCAGTGATATCGCATGGAAAGGAATGCAATGAATTGGAGTGGAGTGGACTGGAGTGGAATGCAGTTGAAAGGAATGGGATGGAATGGAATGGAGTGAAGTGGAAAATAGTGGAGTCTTCTGGAGTCAATTGGAGAGGAATGGAACGGGATGGAATGGAGTATTTAAATGAAAAATGAGCAGAATTTGTGCCACTGCACTGCAGCCTGTGAGACAGAGAGATCCTGTCGAACGAAAGCAATGGAATGGAATAGAATGGAATGGAGTACAGTGGAGTGGAGTGGAGTGGACTGGAGTGGTGTGGAATGGAATGGAATGGAATGGAACGGAATGGAATGGAATGGAATGGAATGGAACGGAATGGAATGGAATGGAACGGAATGGAATGGAATGGAACGGAATGGAATGGAATGCAGTGGAGTGGAATGGAGTGGAGTGGAGTGTGGTGGAGTGGTATGGAGTGGAATGTAGTGGAATGGAATTTAATGAAATGGAATGGAGTGGAATGGAATGGAATGAAATGGAATGGAGCAGAATGGAATGGAATGGGGTGGAGTGGAGGCTATAGGAGTGGAATGGAATGGGATGGTATGGAGTGGAGCGGAGTGGTGCGGAGTGGGATGGAGTGCAATGGAATGGAATGGAATGGCATGGCATGGCATGGCATGGCATGGAATGGAATGGAATGGAATGGAACAGATTGGGTAGAAGAGGTGTGGAGTGGGATGTAGTGGAGGGGAGTGGAATGGGGTGGAGTGGACCGGAATGGAATGGAATGGAATGGAGTGGAATGGAATGGAATGGAATGGAACGGATTGGAATGGTGAAATGAAGTGTGAGCTGAGATTGTGCCACTGCACTCCAACATGGGTGATACAGTGAAATCCTGTCGAAAGAAAAAAATGCAATGGAATGCAGTGAAATGGAATGGAGTGGAATGCAGTGGAGTGGAGAGGAGTGCAATGCAGTGGAATGCAGTGGAGTGGAGTGGATTGGAGAGGGACGGAATGGAATGGACTGGAGTGGAGTGGCATGGACTGGAGTGGAGTGGCATGGAATGGAGAGGAGTGGAATGGAATGCAATGGAATGGAATGGAGTGGAGTGGAGTGGAGTGGGGTGGAGTGGAGTGGAGTGGGGTGGAGTGGGGTGGAGTTGAGTGGAATGGATTGGAATGGAATGGAATGGAATGGAATGGAATGGAATGGAATGAAATATAAGGAATGGTGAAGTGAAATGTGAGCTGAGATAGTGCCACTGGACTGTATCCTGTGAGAGAGTGATATAATCACAAAAGAAAAGGATGGAATGCAATGGAGCGGAATGGAATGGAATGGAACGTAATGGAACGAAATTGAGTGTAGTGTAATGGAGAGGAGTGGGCTGCTGTGGAATGGAGTGGAATGGAATGTACTGAACTACTGTAAAATTGAGTGGAGTGGTTTGGAGTGGAGTGGAGTGGAGTGGAATGGGTTGCAATGGAATGGAAGGGAATGGAATGGAATGGAATGGAATGGAATGGAATGGAATGGTGGGATGATGTGTGAGCTGAGACTGTGCCACTGCACTCCAGCCAGAGTGACTGAGTGAGATCCTGTCGAAAGAAATTAATGGAATGGAATGGAGTGAAATGGAATGGAATGGAATGGAGTGGAGTGGAGTGGAATGGAGTGGAGCAGGCTGGAATGGAGTGGAGTGTAATGGAGTGGAAAGAATTGGGATGGAATGGAAAGGAGTGGAGTGGAGCGGAGTTGTGAGGAGTGGATTGGGGTGGAGTAGAATGGAGTGTAATGGAATCGGAAAGAATGGAATGGAGTGGAGTGGAGTGGAGTTGACAGGAATGTGATTCAATGGGATAAAGGAGTGGAGTGGAGTGGACTGGAGTGAAGTTGTGTGGAGTGCACTAGTGTGGAGTAGAATGGAGTGGAATGGAAATGTATAGAATGGAATGGAGTGGAGTGGAGTGGACTGGAGTAGAGTGGAGTGGAATGGAGTGGAGTGGAGTGGACTGGAGTAGAGTGGAGTGGAATGCAATGGAATGGAATGGAATGGAATAGAATGGAGTTGAGTGGATTGGAGTGGCATGGTGTTGAGTGGATTGTTATGGAATGGAATGGAATGGAATGGAAAACAGAGGAATGGTTAAATGATATGTGAGCTCAGATAGTTCCACTGCTCTACAGCCTGGGTGACAGAGTGAGATCCTGTGGAAAGAAAGGAATGGAAGAGAGTGGAGTGGAATGGAATGGAATGGAATGGAATGGAATGTAATGGAATGGAATGGAATGGAATGGAATGCGGTGGAGTGGAGTGGACGGGAATGGAGTGTTATGGAATGTGCTGGAGTGGAATGGAATTGAGTCGAGTGGAGTGGCCTGGTGTGATGTGAAATGGAGTGAAATGGAATGGGATAGAATGGAATGGAGACGAGTTTAGTGGAGTGGAGTTGAATGGAATGGAACAGAATGAAGAGGAGTGGAGTGGAATGGAATGGAATGGAGTGGAATGGAATGGAATGGAATGGAATGCAACTGAACGGAACGGTGAAAAGAAATGTGAGCTGAGATTGGGACACTGCACTCTAGCCTGGGTGACAGCCTCAGATCCTGTCTAAAGAAAGGAATGGAATGGAATGGGATGGAATGGAATGGAATGGAGTGGATTGAAGTGGAGTGGGTTAGAGTGGAGTCGAGTGGAATGGAGGTGAATGAAGTGGGTTGGAATGGCATGGAGTCAAGTGCAGTGTAGAGTGGAAAGGAGTGGAATGGAATGGAATGGAATGGTTAAAAGGAATGAGAGCTGAGATTGTGCCAGTGTACTCCAGCCAGTATACAGAGTGAGATCCTGTCGAAAGAAAGAAATGGAATGGAATGGAGTGGAATGCAATGCAATGGAATGGAGTGGAGTGGAGTGGAGAGGAGTGAAGTTCAATGTAGAGGAGTTGAGAGGAGTGGAATGGAGTGGGAAGGAATGGGGTGGAATGGCATGTAGAAGAGTGGAGTGGAGTGAAATGGAGTGGAATGAAGTGGAATGGAGTGGGAAGGAATGGGGTGGAATGGCATGTAGAGGAGTGGAGTGGAGTGAAATGGAGTGGAATGAAGTGGAATGGAATGGGATGGATGGTTATGGAGTGGAGAGGAGTGGAGTGGAGTGGAATGGAGTATAAAGGAACGGAATTAAATGCAATGCCATGGAATTGAATAGAATGGATTGGAATGGAATGGAATGGAATGAAATGCAATGGAAGGCAATGGAATTTTGAAATAAAATGTGAGCTGAGATGGTGCTACTGCACTCCTGCCTGGGTGAGAGAGTGAGATCTTGTCGAAAGAATGGAATGGAATGGAATGGAGTGGAGTGCAGTGGAGTGAAGTGGAATGGAGTTGAATGGAATAGGATGGAGTGGAATGGAAAGGAGTGGCTGGAGTGGCGTGGAGTGGAGCTGAGTTGATTGAAATGAAATAGGATGGAATGTAGTTGAGTGGAGTGGAGTGGAGTTGAATGGAATGGAATGGAATGGAATGAATTAGAGTACAGTTTAGTGAATTGGAGTGAAGTGGAGTGGTGTGGAGTGGAGTGGAGTGGATTGAAATGGACTTGGATGGAATGGAATGGAGTGGAGTGGAGTGCAATTGAATGGAGTGGAGTGGAGTTGAGTGGAGTAGAATGGAATGGGGTGGAATGCAATGGAATGGAATGGAATGGAATGGAATGGAATGCAATGCAATGGAATTGAATGGTGAAATGAAATGTGATCTGAGATTGTGCCACGGCATTCCAGTCTTGGTGACAATGTGAGATCCTGTTGAAATAAATAAATGGAATGGATTGGTGTGGAGTGGAATGGAATGGAGTGGAGAGAAGAGGAGTGGAGAGGTATGGAGTTTAACGGAATGGCATGGAAAGGAATGGAATGGAGTGGAGTGGAATGGAGTGGAATGGAATGGGAAGTAATGGGAACGAGTGGAGTGTAGTTGAGTGGAGGGGAGAGGAACGGAGTGGAATCGAATGGAATATAGTGGAGTGGAGTGGAATGGAGTGGAATGGAATGGAATGGGATTGAGTGGAGTGGAGTGGAGTGGAGTGGAATGCTGTGGAGTGGAGTTGAATGGAATGGAGTGGACTTGAGTGGAGTGGAGTGGAGTGGAGTGCAACGGAATGGAATGGAATGGAATTGAATGGAGTGGAATGGACTGGAATTAAATGGAATGGAAAGGAATGGATTTGTGAAGTGAAATGTGAGCTGAGATTCTGCCACTGAACTCCGGCCTGGGTGACAGAGTGAGATCCTGTCGAAAGAAACGAATGGAGTGGAATGGAATGGAATGGAATGGAATGGAGTGGAATGGAACGGAATGGAATGGAGTGGAGTGGAGTGGAGTGGATGGAGTAGAGTGGAGTGGGGTGGAATGGAATTCAATGGAATGTGATTGTATGGAATGGAATGGAATGTAGTGGAGTGGAGAGCATTGGAGTGGAATGTGATGGGATGGAATGGAATGTGGTGGAGTGAAGTGGAGAGGAGTAGCTTGGAATGTAGCTGAGTGGCGTGGAGTGGAGATGAGAGGAGAGGAATGGGGTGGAATGGAATTGAATGGAGTGGAATGGAATGGATTTGAGTGGAGTGGAGTAGAGCGGAGTTGAGTGGAGTGGAATGGAGTGGAATGGAATGGGATGGAATGGGATGGAATGGAATGGAATGCAATGCAATGAAATGCAGTGGTGAAATGAAATGTGAGCTGAGATTGGGACACTGCACTTCAGCCATGGTTACAGCATGAGATCCTGTCGAGTGAAATCAAAGGAATGGAATGGAATGGAATGGAGTGGAGTGGAGTGGAGTGGAATGGACTGGAATGGACTGGAATTGAATGAGATTGAATGGGATCAAGTGTAGTGGAGTAGAGTGGAGTGGCATGGAGTGGAATGGAATGGAATGGAGTGGAATGGAGTGGAATAGAGGTGCATGGAATGGAAAGGAGTGGAGTGGAGTGATATGGAATGGAATTAAATGGATACAAAGGAATGGAATTCTGAATTGAAATGTGAGCTGAGATTGTCCAACTGCAATCTAGCCTGGGTGACAGAGTGAGATAATATCCAAAGAAATGAATGGAATGGAATAGAGAGGAATAGAAATGAATGGAGTGGAGTGGAGTGGAGTGGAGTGGAGTGGAGGGGAGTGGAGTGGACTGGAGCAGAGTGGAGTGGAGTAGAATGGAGTTTAATGGAATGTGATCGAATGGAGTGGAGTTCAGTGTAGAAGAGTGGAGAGGAATGGGATGGGATGCAATGGAATGGGGTGGAGCGGTGAGGAGAGCAGTGGGGTGGAATAGAGTGGAGTGGAGTGGACTGGAACAGAGTGGAGTGTAATGGAGTGGAACGCAAAGGGATGGAATGGAATGGAATGGAATGGAATGGAATGGAATAGAATGGACTGGAATGGTGAAATGAAATGTGAGCTGAGATTGTGCTACTGCACTCCAGCCTTAGTGCAGAGTGAGATTCTGTCGAAAAAACAAATGGAATGGAATGGAGTGGAATGGAATGGAATGAAGGAATGGAATGGAATGGAATGGAATAGAGTTGAGTGGAGTGGAACGGAATGGAATGGAATGGAATGGAACGGAGTGTAATGCAATGGAATGAAATGGAATGAAAGTAATTGAATGGAACGGAATGGAATGGAATGGAGTGTAATGCAATGGAATGAAATGGAATGAAAGTAATTGAATGGAAAGGAGTGGAAAGTAGAGGAGTTTAATGGAACGGAACGGATCGGAGTGGAATGGAGTGGAATGGAATGGAATGGTGAAAAGAAATGCGAGCTGAGATCATGTGACTGCACTCCACCCTGGGTGACAGAGTGAGATCGTGTCGAAAGAAAGGAATGGAATGGAATGGAGTAGAAATGAATGGAATGGAATGGAGTGGAGTGGAGTGGAGTGGAATGGAGTGGAATGGAATGGGATGGAATGGACTGGAGTGGAGTGGATAGGAGTAGATTGGAGTATAGTGGAGTGGAATGGAGTGAAATGGAATTGAGTGGAGTGGAGTGGAGTGGAGAAGAATGGAGTGGAATGGAATGGAATGGAATGGAATGGAAAGGAATGGTGAAAAGAAATGCGAAGTGAGATTGTGCCACTGCACTCCAGCGTGGGTGACAGAGTAAGATCATGTTGAAAGAAAGGAATGGAATGGAATGGAGTGGAATGGAATGAAATTGAATTGAATGAAGTGGAGTTGACTGGAGTGGAGTAGATTGGAGTGGAGGTGAATGGATTGGAGTGGAATGGGATGGAATGGAATGGAAGGGTGTGGATTTGAGTAGAGCAGAGTGGAGTGGAGAGGAGTGGAATGGAGTGGAATGGAAAGAGATGGAATGTAATGGAGTTCAGTGTAGTGGAGTGGAGTGGAGTGGTATGGAGTGGAATGGAATGGAATGGAGTGGAGTTGAGGGGAGTGGAGTGGAGTGAAATGGAATGGAATGGTGAAATGAAATGTGAGCTGAGATTGTGTGACTGCAATCCAGCCTGGGGGACAGATTGAGATCTTTTTGAAAGAATGGCATGGAATGGAATGGAGTCGAATGGAATGGAATTTAATGGAGTGGAAGGGACTGGAGTGGAATTTAGTTGAGTGGAGTGAAATAGAATAGGATGGAATGGAATGGAATGGAGTGTGGTGTAGTGGAGTGGAGTGGTGTGAAATGGAATGGATTGGGATGGAGCTTAATGGAGTGGAGTTTATTGGCGTGGAGTAGTGTGGAGTGGAATGGAATGGAATGGAATGGAAAGGAATGAAATGGCATGGTGACATGAAAAGTGAGCTGAGATTGTGCTACTGCACTCCAGCCTGGGTGACAGAGTGAGATCCTGTCGAATGAAAGGAGTGGAATATAATGAAGTGGAATGACATGGAATGTAATGTCATGGAATGGAATGGATTGGAGTGGAGTGGAGTGGAGTGGAATGGAGTGGAATGCAATGAAATGGATTGAAATATAATGGAATGGAATGGAGTGGAGTGGATTTTAGTGGATTGCAGTGGAGTGGAGTGGATTGGAGTGGAATGGAGTGGAATGGAATGCAGCTGAATGGAGTTAAGTGGACTGGAGTGGAGTGGAGTGGAATGGAATGGAATGGAATGGTGAAATGAAGGGTGAACTGAGATTGTGCCACTGCACTGCAGCCTGGGTGTCAGAGTGAGATCCTGTTGAAAGAAAGAAATGGAATGGAATGGAGTGGATTGGAATGGAATGGAGTGGAGGGGAGTGGAGTGGAGTGGAATGGAGTAGAATAGAATGGGATGAAGTGGAATGGAATGGGGTGAAGTGGAGTGGAGTGGAGTGGACTGGAGTGAACTGGAGTGGAATGGAATGGGATGGAATGGAATTGAGTGGAGTGCTTTGGAGTGGAGTGGAGTGGAATGGAGTGGATGGAATGTAATGGAATGGAGTGGAGTGGAGTGGAATGGAGTGGAGTGGAATGGAGTGGAATGGAATGGGATGGAATGGAATTGAGTGGAGTGCTTTGGAGTGGAGTGGAGTGGAATGGAGTGGATGGAATGTAATGGAATGGAGTGGAGTGGAGTGGAGTGGAATGGAGTGGAGTGGAATGGAGTGGAGTTTAGTGGAATGGAATGGAATAGAATGCAATGGAATGGAATGCAATGGAATGCAATGCAATGGAATGCAATCCAATGGAATGGTGTAGTGAAAAGTGAGCTGATATTGTGCCACTGCACTGCAGCCTAGGTGACAAAGTGAGATGCTGTCGAAAGAAAGGAATGGAATGGAAAGAAGTGGAATAGAATGGAATGCAGTAGAGTGTTTCATGCACGTCCGTGTGAAGAGACCACCAAACAGGCTTTGTGTGAGCAACACGGCTGTTTATTTCACCTGGCTGCAGGTGGGCTGAATCCGAAAAGAGAGCCTGCGAAGGGACATAGGGTATGGGCCGTTTTATAGGATTTTGGAAGTTAATGGAAAATTACAATCAAAAGGGGTTTTTCTCTGGTGGTCAGGTGCAGGGTTCAAAAGGTGCTCAGTGGGTGAGCTTCTGAGCCAGGAGAAGGAAATTCACAGTGTTAATCACTCAGTTAAGGTGGGGCAGGAAGAAATCACAATTTTGGAATGTCATCAGTTAAGGCGGGGCAGGGCCTTTTTACTTCTTTTGTGATTCTTCAGTTACTTCAGGCCATCTGGGTGTATACGTGCAAGTCATAGGATATGCGATGACTTGGCCTGGACTCAGAGGCCTGACATTCATGCCTTCTTATATTAATAAGAAAAATAAAACAAAATAGTGTTGAAGTGTTGGGGTGGCGAAAATTTTTGGGGGGTGGTATCTAGAGAGAATGGGCGATGTTTCTCAGGGCTGCTTAAAGCGGGATTAGGGGCGGGGTGGGAACATAAAGTGGGAGAGATTAAGCTGAAGGAAGATTTTGTGGTAAGGAGTGATATTGTGGGGTTGTTAGAAAAAACATTTGCTGTGTAGAATTATTGGTGATGGCCTGGATACGGTTTTGTATGAATTGAAAAACTTAAAGGAATAAGAGAAGGAGAAAAACAGATACAAAAGTTCTAAGAATTGGGAGGACCTGGGACATCTGATTAAGAGTGCCTAAGGAGATTCAGCATAGTCCTGCCAGCAAAGATTATTTATTTACTTCAAGAGTTAAGAGTGGCAGTTTGGGGATAGCACAAGGAGATATCAGCTGGGATGGCTTGGGGAAACAGTGTAAATCGGCAGTGTAAACAAGAGCAGAGCATGTACGAGTAGTTGAGAATGGAGAATAGGAGTATGACTAGACTGAAAATAGTAGGGATGTCAAGTTCTTTGGGGTCACAGTCTAAGTTGGTCCGGTGTCTGGAATGAGACTGAGGCCTAAAAAAAAGGAGCTCAAATGGGCTGTACCTTGCAGCAGTCCGAGGACAGGCCTGAATTCTGAGAAGCGAAAGTGGTAAAAGTATTTTCCAGTCCTTTTTAAGTTGGTGGCTGAGCTTGGTGAGGTGTGTTTTTAAAAGACCTTTAGTCCGTTCTACTTTTCTTGAAGATGGAGGATCATAAGGGGTATAAAGGTTTCACTGAATACTGAGAGCCTGAAAAACTGCTTGGCTGGTTTGACTAATAAAGGCTGGTCTATTATCAGACTGTATAGAGGTGGGAAGGCTAATCTGAGGAATTATGTCTGACAGAAGGGAAGAAATGACAGTGGTGGCCTTCTCAGAACATATAGGAAACGTCTTTACTTATTCAGTGAAAGTGTCTATTTAGACTAAGAGGTATTTTAGTTTCCTGACTCGAGACATGTTGAGTAAAGCTAATTTGCCAGTCCTAGGTGGGGGCAAATTCTCGAGCTTGATGTGTAGGGAAGGGAGGGGGCCTGAATAATCCCTGAGGAGTAGTAGAATAGCAGATGGAACACTGAGATGTTATTTCCTTAAGGATAGATTTCCACAATGGAAAGGAAATGAGAGGTTCTCAGAGTCAGGCTAGTAGCTTGTACTATAGCATAGCCTGCCTTTGCTGGTGTGTGGCGATTAGGCCTTGTGGAACTGCCATCAATAAATCAAGTGTGATCATGGTGAGGAACAGGAAAGAAGGAAATATGGGGAAATGTGGTGAACCTCAGGTGGATCAGGGAGATACAGTCATGGGTGTCAGGTGTGGTATCAGGAATAATGTGAGAGACCAGATTGTAGTCCAGGCCAGGAACTTGTAATTGTGGGTAAATGTGGGACTTAACAAAGAGTGAGTACAGCTGAAGTAGCCAGGGAGCAGAAAGTATATGTGTCAGGTATGAGGAAGAAAATAGATTTTGGAAGTTATGAGAAATGTAGAGCATGAGTTGAGCATAGTTTGTGATTTTTAGGGCTTCTAACAGTATTAAAGCAGCGGCAGCTGCTGCATACAGACATGAGGGCTAGGCTAAAACAGTAAGGTCAAGTTGTTTGGACAGAAAGGCTACACGGTGTGGTGCTGGCTCTTGTGTAAGAATTCTGACCACACTAATCTTGCCTAGGAAGGAAAGGAGTTGTTCTTCTGTAAGGGATTGAGGTTTGGGAGATTAATCGGACATGATCAGAAGGGAGAGCATGTGTGTTTTTATGAGAATTATGCCGAGATAGGCAACAGATGAGGATGAAATTTGGGCTTGACTGAACTAATGGGGGCTGTCTGTGAAGCCCTGCGGCAGTACAGCCCAGGTAATTTGCTGAGCCTAATGGGTGTCAGGGTCAGTCAAAGGGAAGGAAAAGAGAGGCTGGGATGAAGGGTGCAAAGGAATAGTAAAAAAAAAGCCTGTTTGAGATCCAGAAGAGAATAATGGGAAGTAGAGGGAGGTATTGAGGATAGGAGAGTATATGTGTTTGGCACCACTGGGTGGATAGGCAAAACAATTTGGTTGATAAGGCACAGATTCTGAACTAATGCGTAAGACTTGTCTGGTTCTAGGACAGGTAAAATGGGGGAATGGTAAGGAGAGTTTATAGGTTTCAGAAGCCCATGCTGTAGCAGGCGAGTGATAACAGGCTTTAATCCTTTTAAAGCATGTTGTGGGATGGGATGTTGGCATTGAGCGGGGTAAGGGTGATTAGGTTTTAATGGGATGGTAATGGGCATGTGATCGGTTGCCAGGGAAGGAGTAGAGATGTCCCATTCTTGTGGGTTAAGGTGGGGGGATATGAGAGGAAGACGTGAAGGAGGCTTTCGGTTGGGGAGAAGGGTGGCAATGAGTTGTGGCTGTAGTCCAGGAATTATCAGGGAAGCAGATAATTTGGTTAAAATATCTCGGCCTAATAAGGGAACTGGGCAGGTGGGGATAACTAAAAAAGAGTGCATAAAAGAGTGTTGTCCAAGTTGGCACCAGAGTTGGGGAGTTTTAAGAGGTTTATAAGCCTGGCCATCAATACCCACAAGAGTTATGGAGGCAAGGGAAACAGGCCCTTGAAAAGAAGGTAATGTGGAGTGGGTAGCCTCCGTATTGATTAAGAAGGAGATGGACTTACCCTCCACTGTGAGAGTTACCCGAAGCTTGGCATCCGTGATGGTCTAGGGGGCTTCTGAGGTGATCAGGCAGTGTCAGTCTTCTGCCGCTAAGCTGAGAAGATCTGGGAAGAAGTCAGAGAGCCTTGGGTCAGAGTTCCAGGGGCTCTTGAAGTGGCTACCAGGTGAGTTGAACCGTCCAATTTTCAGTGGGGTCCCGCACAGATGGGACATGGCTTAGGACGAATCCCGGGCTGAGGGAATTCCTTGGCTTGGTGGTCAGGCTTTTGGCACTTGTAGCAAGCTCCTGGGGGACGAGGTTCTGGAGGAACGCCTGGCTGCTGAGGTTCAGGCGCTTGGAAGTTCTTGTGTGCTGGAGATGTGGCTGGGGTTTGTCTCACAGTGGAGGCAAGGAATTGCAACTTTTTTCTGTTATTGTACACCATGAAGGTGAGGTTAATTAAGTCCTGTTGTGAGGTTTGAGGGCCAGATTCCAGTTTTTGGAGTTTTATTTAATGTCGGGAGCAGATTGGGTAATAAAATGTATATTGAGAATAAGACGGCCTTTTGACCTTTTAGGGTCTAAGGCTGTAATGCATCTCAGGGTTGCTGCCAAACGAGCCATTAACTCGGCTGGATTTTTATATTTGATGAAAAAGAGCCAAAACGCTATCTGATTTGGGATAAAGAAAAAGGAGCATTAAACTTGACTCTGCGTTTAGTTCTAGCCACCTTTTTAAGAGTAAATTGCTGGGCATGTGGGGGAGGGCTAGTCACAAAACGAAACTGTAAGCCAGACCAGGTGTGAGGAGGGGAAGCAATAAAAAGATTACAGGTGGAGGAGCGGAGGCTGAGGAAAAATTGGGACCCAGCTTGGGCTGGCAAGGAGGGGAGAGGTCAGATGTGTCTGTAGAAAAGGAAGATTAGAAAGACTCAGCGACACCTGGGGATGGGATTGAGGGGACAGGAGGGAGGGAAAGAAGGAAGATTTGGGACGAGTTGCACTGGGCACAGAGACGAGGAAGGGACTGATGTGTAAAAGAATGCCTGGACGTCAGGCACCTCAGACCATTTGCCCATTTTACGGCAAGAATTATTTAGATCTTGTAGGATGGAAAAATTGAAAGTGCCGTTTTCCGGCTATTTGGAACTACTGTCGAGTTTGTATTGAAGTCAAGTGGCATTGCAGAATAAAATAAGGCATTTAGGTTTTAGGTGACGTGTGAGTTGAAGAGGTTTTAAGTTTTTGAGAACACAGGCTAAGGGAGAAAAAGGAGGAATAGAAGGTGGAAACTTGCCCATTGTGAAGGAGGCAAGCCCAGAGAAAAGAGTACAGACACGGAGAAGGGGTGGGGGTTCTTCCCCTCCAGAAAAGCAGAGAAGGGTTTGTAGCACGGAAATAAGGGATTGGGGCACAGAGATAAGAGGTCAGGGTGGGGAAATAAGGGATTGGGGTGCAGTGATAAGAGGTTGGGTTGTGGAAATAAGCGATTGTGGGGTTCTTGCCCCCAAGGAAAGCAGGACTTGCTGCTAATGGTGAAGGAGAAGGGGTTGAGGGGTACTTGCCCCTGCCCTAGGAAAGTGGGACTTGCCGCTAAGGGTGAAGGAGAAGGGGTTGAGGGGTACTTGCCCCTGCCCAGGAAAGCAGGACTTGCCGCTGAGGGTGAAGGAGAAGGGGTTGAGGGTTACTTACCCCTGCCCCAGGAAAGGCAGAGAAGGGGTAGAGACAAGGAGAGAAGGGGTTGGGGTACTTGCCCCTTCCCCAGAAAAGTGGGACTAGCCCCTAAGGGTGAAGGACCAAGGCAGGAGTCCCTGCGTTGTCTGACACCCTTGAAACGTGGGTGTATAATCAGAGAGGCGACCCTGCAATGATTAAACACCAAGGGAAGGCTGCCTTCCCAGTCCGTGACCAGCGCCGGAGTTTTGAGTCCACGGATAAAACGTGTCTCCTTTGTCTCTACCAGAAAATGAAAGGAATTGAAATTAAGAGAAGGGAGAGATTGAAGTTTGGCCCCAAGATTGAAAGGAGAAAGAGGTTGAGGGATAGGGAGGGAGGTTGGAGAAGAGAGTAAAAAGAGGCCGCTTATTGGATTTGAAATTGGTGAGATGATTCTTGGGCTGGTCAGACTGAGGACCTGAGGACATAGGTGGATCATTCTTACGGAACAAAGAGCAGGAGGACGGGGGATTGATCTCCCAAGGGAGGTCCCCTGATCCGAGTCACGGAACAAAATTTCATGTGCGTCAGTGTGAATAGACCACCAAGCAGGCTTTGTGTGAACAACAAGGCTGTTTATTTCACCTGGGAACAGGTGGGCTGAGTCCAAAAAGATAGTCAGAGAAGGGAGATGGGGTGGGGCCGTTTTATAGTATTTGGGAAGTTAATGGAAAATTACAGTCAAAGGGGGTTGTTCTCTGGTGGACAGGGGCGGGGATCACAAGCTGCTCAGTGGGTGAGCTTCTGAGCCAGGAGAAGGAAATTCACAGAGTTAATCACTCAGTTAAGGTGAGACAGGAAAAAATCACAATGGTGGAATCTCATCAGTTAAGGCGGGGCAGGGCCTTTTCACTTCTTTAGTGATTCTTCAGTTACTTCAGGACATCTCGGTGTATAGGTGCAAGTCACAGGGGATGCGATGGCGTGGTGTGGGCTGAGCGGCCTCACAGAAGGAGGTGGAGTTGAGTGGAGTGGAGTGGAATGGAATGGGATGGAGAGGAATGGAATGGAGTCGAGTGGAGTAGAGTGGAATGGAATGGGATTGAATGGAGTGGAGTAGAGTGGAGTGAAGGGTAATGCAATGGAATGGAGTGGAGTGAAGTGGAGGGGAAAACAATGGAATGGAATGCAAGGGAATGGAATGGTGAAATGAAATATGAGCTGAGATTGTGCCACTGCACTCAAGCATGCGTGACAGAGTAAGATCATGTCAAAAGAAAGGAATGGAATGGATTGGAGTGGAAAGTAATAGAATGGAATAGAGTGGAGTGTAGTGGAGTCGACTGGAGAGGAATGGAGTGGAATGGGGTGGAATATAATGGGATGGAATGGAATGGAGTGGAGTTGAGTGGAGTGGAGAGCAATGAAGTGGAATGGAATGTGATGGAATGAAATGGAGTGGAGTGGAGTGGTATGGAATGGAATGGAAAGGAGCAGAATGGAGTGGGGTGGAGTGGGGTGGAGTGGAATGGAATGGAATGGGATGGAATGGCATGGCATGGAGTAGAGTGGAGTGGATTGGAGTGCAATGGACTGGAAGGGAATGGGATGGAATGGAAAGGAGTGGAGCTGAGTGGAATGGAATGGAAAGGCACGGAATGGAGTGGGGTGGAGTGGAATGGAATGGAATGGAATGGAATGCAATGGAATGGAATGGTGAAGTGAAATTTGAGCTGAGATTGTGCCACTGCACTTCAGCCTGGGTGAAAGACAGAGATCATGTCGAAAGAAAGGAATGGAAGGGAATGGAGTGGAATGGAAAGGAACGCAATGGAGTGGAGATGAATGGAATGGAGTGGAATAGACTGGAGTGTAGTGGAGTAGAGTGGAGGGGAATGGAGTGGAATGGAATGGAGTGGAGTGGAGTGGAGTGAAGTGAAATGGAGTGGAAAGGAATGGGATGGAATGGAATGGAGTGGAGTACAGTGGAGTCGAGTGGAGTGGAGTGGAATGGAGTGGAGTACAGTGCAGTCGAGTGGAGTGGAGTGGAATGGAATAGGATGGAAAGGAATGTAGTGAACTGTAGTGGAGTGGAGTGGAATGGAATGGTACGGAATGGAATGGAATGGGATGGAATGATGAAATGAAATGACAGCTGAGATTTCGCCACTGATCTCCAGCCTGAGTACAGAGTGAGATCCGGTCGAAAGAAAGAAATGAAATGTAATGGAGTGGAATGGAATGGAAAGGAGTAGAGAGAAGTGGAGTGGAGTGGAGAGGAGTGGAGAGGAGTGGAATGGAACGGAAAGGAATGGGGTGTAAAGGGATGGAGTGGAGTAGATTGGAGTGCAGTGGAAGGGAGTGGAATGGAATGAAATAGAATGTAATGGAGTAGAGAAGAGTGGAGTGGAGTGGAGGAAAGTGGAGTGGAATGGAATGGAATGCAATGGAAAGGAATGGAATGGAATGCAATGGAAACGAATGGAATTGAATGGAATGGAACCTAACGGAATCTTGGAATGAAATGTGAGCCGAGATGGTGCCACTGAACTCCAGCCTGGGTGACAGAGTGAGATCCAGTAAAAGAAAGGAACGGAATGGAATGGAGTAGAATGGAATGGAACAGAGAGAACTGGAGTAGAGTGGAGTGGAACGGAGTTGAGTGGAATGGGATGGAGTGGAATGGAAAGGAATGTGTTGGAGTGGAGAGGAGCGGAGAGGAGCTGAAGGGAGTGGATTGGAATAGGATGGAATGGAGTGGAGTGTGGTGGAATAGAATTGAATGGAGTGGACTGGAATGGAATGATGTGGAGTGGAATGCAGTGAGGGGAGTGGAGTGTAATGGAATGGAAGGGAATTTGATAGAATGGAATGGAATTGAGTGAAGTGGAGTTGAGGGGAGAGGAATGGCAAGGAGTGGAGTGGAGTTCAGCAGAGTGGAAGGGAATGGAATGGATTGGAATGGTATGGAATGGAACGGAATGCAATGGAAAGGAATGGAATACAACGGAATGCCATGGTGAAATGAAATGAAAGCTGAGATTGTGCCACTGCACTCCAGCCTGGGTGAGAGAGTGAGATCCAGTCAAAAGAAAGGAATGGAATGTAATGGGGTGGAATGGAATTGAATGGACTGGAATAGAGTGGAGTGGAGTTGAGTGGAGTGGAATGTAGTGGAATGGAATGGGATGGAACGGAATGGAATGGAATGGATTGAGTGGAGTGGATTGGAGCAGAGTGGAGTGGAATGGACTGGAATGGAATGGGATGGAACAGAATGGAGTGCAGTGGACTGGAGTGGAGTGGAATGGAATGAAATCGAATTGGATTGAATGAAATGGAACGGAATGGAGTTGAGTAGATTTGAGTGGAGTGGAGTGGAATGGAATTGAGTGGAAAGGAATGGGATGGAATGAAATGGAGTGAAGTAGAGTGGAGTGCAGTTGAGAGGAATGGAGTGGAATGGAATGAAGTGGAGTGGAGTGGAATTCAGTGGAATGGAATGGCACGGAGTGGAATGGCATGGAGTGGAATGGAATGGAGTTGAATGGAGTGGAGTGGAGTGGAAGGGAATGGAATGGAATGGAATGGAGTGCAATGCAATGCAGTGGAACGGAATGGAATGGAATGGAATGCAATGTAATGGAACGGTGAAATGAAATGTGAGCTGAGATTGTGTCATGGCACTCCAGCCTCGGTGACAGCATGAGATCCTGTCAAAAGAAACGAATGGAATGGAATGGATAAGAATAGAATGGAGTGGAGTGGAGTGGCATGGAGTGCAGTGGAGTGGGGTGGAGTTGAATGGAGAAGAATGGAATGAGATGGAATGGAATTGAATGGAGTGTAGTGGAGTTGAGAGTAGTGGAGTGGAGTGGAATGCAGTGGAATGGAATGGGGTTGAATGGGATCGAGTGGAGTGGGGTGGAGTGGAATGGAGTAGAATGGAATGGGATGGAATGGAATGGAATGGAGTGGAGTGGAGTTGAGTGGAGTGGAGTGGTGTGGAATGCAGTGGAATGCAATGGGGTGGAATGGGATCGAGTGGAGTTTAGTGGAGTGGACTTGAATGGAATTGAAAGGAATGTAGTGGAGTGGAAAGGAATGGAATGGAATGGAATGGAAAGGAATGGAGTTGAGTATAGTGGAGTGGAATGGAATGGAATTAAATGGAATGGAATGGAAAAGAATTGTGAAAAGAAGTGTGAGGTGAGATTTTGCCACAGCACCCCAGCGTGCTTGAGAGTGTGAGATCCTGTCGAAAGAAAGGAATGAAATGGAAGGAATTGGAATGCAATGGAATGGAGTGGAATGGAGTGGAGTAGTGTGGGGTGGAGTGGAGTGGTGTGGGGTGGAGTGGAGTGGAGTGGAATGGATTGCAATTGAAAGTGATGGAATGGAATGGAACGGTGATTAGTGGAATGGAGTGGAGTGGAGTGGAGTGGAAAGTAATGGAATGGAATGGAGTGGAGTAAATTGGAGTGGAATGAAATGGACAGGAATCAATGGAATGGAATGGAATGGAATGGAATGGAAAGGTGAAATGAAATGTGAGGTGAGATCGTGTGAATGCACTCCAGCCTGGGTGACAGACTGAGACCCTTTCAAAAGAAATGAACGGAATGGAATGGAGTGGAATGGAATAGAATGGAGTGGAGTGGAGCAGAATGGAATGGAGTGGAATGGAATGGGATGTAAAGGAAAAGAATGGAGTAGATTGGAGTGGAGTGGAGTGCAGTGGAGTAGAGTGGAGTGGAGTGGAGTGCAGTGGAGTAGAGTGGAGTGGAATGCAGTGGAATGGAATGGGATGGAATGGAATGGTGTGGAGTGGAGTGGAGTGCGGTGGATTGGAATAGAGTGGAATGCAATGGGATGGAATGATACGGAGTGGAGAATAGTGGAGTGGAGTGGACTGGTGCTGAATGGAATGGAATGAAGTGGAGTGGAGTGGAGTGGAGTGGACTTGTGTGAAATTGAATGGAATGGAAAGGAATGGAATAGAATTGTATAGAGTGGAATGCAATGGAATGGAATCGTGAAATGAAAGGTGAGCTGAGACTGTGTCACTGCACTGCAGCCTGGTTGGCAGAGTGACATCCTGTCGAAAGAACGGAATGGAATGGAACGCAGTGTAATGGACTGCAATGAAGTACAATGTAATGGAATGAAGTGGAATGAAATGGAGTGGAATGGAATGGTGTGGAGTGGGGTGGAGTGGGATGGAGTGGAATGGAGTGGAATGGAATGGGATGGAATGGAATGAAATGGAGTGGATTGGATTGGAGTGGAGATGAATGGAATGGAGTAGAATTGGATGGAAGGTAATGGACTTAAGTGGACTGGAGTGGAGTGGAATGGAGTGGAGTGGGGTGGAGTGGGGTGGAGTGGAATGGTATGGAATGGAATGGAATCGAATGGAATGGAATGGTGAAGCAGAAAGTGAGATGAGATTGCGCGACTGCAATCCAGCCTGGGTGACAGAGTGCGATCCTGTCGAAAGAAAGGAATGGAAAGGAATTGAGTGGAATGGAATGGGATTGCACGGAGTGCAGTGGAGTGGAGTGGAATGGATTAGGTTGCAATGAAATCGAATGCAGTGGAGTGGAGTGGAATGGAATTGCTTGGAATGGAATCGAATGCAGTGGAGTGGAGTGGAGAGGAATGGAATGGAATGGTCTGGAATGGAAATGATTGAAATGGAATGGTGAAATGAAATGTGAGCTGAGATTGTGTCACTTCATTCCAGCCTGGGTGACACAGTGAGATTCTGTCGAAAGAAAGGAATGGAATGCCATGGAATGGAGTTGAGTTGAGTGGAATGGAGTGGACTGGAGTGGAGTGGAGTTTAGTGGAATTGAGTGGAATGGAATGGGGTGAAATGTAATGGAGTGGAATTTAGTGGAGTGGACTGGAGTTAATTGGAGTGGAAAGGAGTGGAAAGGAATGCAGTGGAGTGGAGTAAAGTGGAGTGGACTGGAGTGGAATGGAATTGAACGGAAAGGAATTGTATGGGATGGAACGGAATGGAATGGTGAAATGAAATTTGAGCTGTGATTCTCCCACTGTACTCCTGCCTGGGAGACAGAGTGAGATGCTATCGAAAGAAAGAATGGATTGAATTGGAATGGAATAGAGTGGAACGGAATGGATTGGAGTGGACTGGAGTGGAGTAGAGTGGAGTGGATTGGAATGGAGTGGAATGGGATGGAATGTAATGCAATGAAATGGTGTGGACTGGATTAAAGTGGAGTGGAATGGAAAAGAGTGGACTGGAAAGAGAAGGAATGGAATGGAGTGGAGTGGACTGCAGTGGAGTGGAGAGGAATGGAGTGGAAAGGAATGGAACGGAATGGAGTTGAAGGGAGTGGAGTGGAGTCAATAGAATGGAATGGAGTGAAATGCAATGGAGTGGTGGGGAATGGAATGGAATATAATGGAATGGAATGGAATGGAATGGAATGGAAAGGAATGGAATGCTGAAATGAAATGTGAGCTCAGTCTGTCACACGGGATCTCATTCTGTTACCCAGTCTGGAATGTAGTGGCACAATCCCAGCTCACATTACAATTCACCATTTCATTCCATTCTGTTCCATTCCATTCCATTCCATTCCACTCCAATCCACTCCCCTCCAATCCACTCCACTCCATTCCATTCCATCCCATTCCATTCCACTCCACCCAACTCCACCCCACTACACAAATCCATTCCATCCCACTCCATTCTATTCCAGTCCACTAAACACCACTCCAAACCACTCCACTCCAATCTACTCCATTCCATTCCATACCATTCCACGCCACTCCATTCCTGTCCATCCCATTCCTTTCCACTCCAATCTACTCCACGCAACTCCTCTACACTCCAGCCCATTTCTTTAAATCCCATTCCATTCCACTCCATTCCACTCCAGTCCATTCCACTCCACTCCTGTCCACTCCACTCCATTCCATTCCACTGCTCTCCACTCCACTCCACTACATTCCATTCCTTTCTTTCTACAGGCACTCACAATGTCACCTAGGCTGCAGTGCAGTGGCACAATCTCAGCTCACATTACATTTCACCATTTCATTCTGTTCCGTTCCATCCCTTTCCATTCCACTCCATTCCACTCCAATTAACTCCACTTCGCTCCACTCCACCCCACTCCATTCAATTCCATCAAATTCCATCCCATTGCATTCCACTTTACACCACTCCACTCCACTCCAATCCACTCCAATCCACCCTACTCCACTCCATTCCATTCCATTCCACGCCATTACATTCCCTTCCTTTCTTTTGACAGGATATCACTCTGTCACCCAGGCTTTACTGCAGTGACACAAGTTCAGCTCACATTTCATTTCACCATTCAATTCCATTCCATTCCATTCCATGACATTACATTCCTCTCCACTCCTCTCCTCTCCACTGCGCTCCACTCCATTCCTTTCCACTGAATTCCACTCCACTCCATTCCATTCCACTCCATTCCATTCCATTCCATCGTATTCCATTCCACTCCATTCCACTCTACTCTACTCCAGTAAAATCGGCTCCACTCCACTACACTCCATTCCATTCCATTTCATTCCATTCCACTCCACTCCTCTCCACTCCAATCCATTCCTCTGCACTCCAACCCATTCCAAACCATTCCATTCCAATCCACTCCAGTCCACTCCACTGCACTACACTCCATTTGGCTCCAACTCGGTCCATTCCATCCCATTCCTTTCCACTCCATTCCACTCCACTCCACTGCACTCCACTGCACTCCATTCCACTCCATTCCATTCCGTTCCCTTCCATTCCTTTCCATTCCGTTCCCTTCCATTCCTTTCCATTCCTTTCTTTAGACAGGATCTCTTTCTGTCACCCAGGCTGGAGTACAGTGGCACAAATTCAGCTCACATTTCATTTCAACATTCCACTCCATTCCATTCCATTCAACTCCACTCCACTACATTCCATTCCATCCCATTCCATTGCACTCCTTTCCTCTACAGTGCACCCCACTCCACTAAACAACACTCCACTCCACTCCACTGCATTCCATTCCATTCCATTACACTCAATTCCCCTCCATTCCTTTCTTTCGACAGGATCTCACTCTGTCACCCAGTCTGGAGTGAAGTCACACACTCTCAGCTCACATTACATGTCACCATTTCTTTCCATTTCATTTCATTCAATTCCATTCCATTCCATTTCATCAGACTCAACTCCACTGCACTGCACTCCACTCCAATGCATTCCATTCCACTCCACTCCACTCCACTCTACTACACTCCAGTCCATTCCATTCCATTCCATTCCATTCCATTCCAGTCTATTCCATGCCATTCCTTGCTTTCAACAGGATCAAACTCTGTAACCCAGGCTGTCGTGCCATGACAAAATCTCAGCTCACATTTCATTTCACGATTCCATTCCATTCCTTTCCATTCCATTCTATTCTATCCCATTCCATTCTATTCTATCCCATTCCATTCCACTCCATTCCACTCCACACCACTCTACCGCACTCCACTCCAGTCCATTCCATTCCAATCCATCCCATTCCATTCCAATCCACTCCACTCCACTCTTCTCGACTCCAATCCACTCCACTTCATTCCATTCCATTCCATTCCATTCCATTGTGCTCCATTCCTTTCCATTCATTTCATCGAAACCATCTCACTCTGTCACCCTGGCTATTTAACAGTGGCACAATCTCAGCTCACATTTTATTTCACCATTCCATTCCATTCCATTCCATTCCACTCCACTCAACGCCAATCCACTCCACTCAACTCGATTCCACTCCATTCCATTCCATCCCATTCCATTCCACTCCATTGCACTCCACTCCACGACATTCCACTCCTGTCAACTCAACTCCACTCCATTCCATTCCATGACATCCCATTCCACTCCATTCCACTCCACTCCACTCTACTCCAGTCCACTCCACACCACTCCACTCCACTCTATTCCATTCCATTCCAGTCCAGTCCAATCCACTCCACTCCACTCCAATCCACTCCATTCCATCCCATTCAATTCCACTCCACTCCACTCCACTCCATTCCACTCCACTCCAGTCCATTCCCCTCGGCTCCACTTCAGTCCATTCCATCCCATTATATTCCACTCCATGTCACTCCACTCCACTCCACTGCATTCCACTCCACTGCATTACATTCCATCACATACCATTCTACTCCTTTCCACTCCACTCCACTCCACTCCACTCCATTCCATTCCATTCAATTCCATTCCATTCCACTCTATTCCATGCCATTCTTTTCTTTCAACGCGTTCTCACTCTGTCACCCAAGCTGGAGTGCAATGGCACAATCTCAGCTGACATTTCATTTCACCATTCCATTCCATCTCAGTCCATTCCATTTCATTCCATTGGATTCCATTCCATTCCACTCCATTACACTTCACTCCACTCCACTTCACTCCACTCCATTCCACTCCATTCCACTCCACCCCATTACAGTCCACTCCACTCTATTCCAACGCATCTCATTCTGTTACACTACACCCCACTCCACTCGAATCCACTCCTTGCCATTCCATTCCACTCAATTCCATTCCATTCCTTTCTTTCAACAGGATCTCTCTCTGTCACCCAGGCTGGAGTGCAGTAGCACAATTTCAGCTCACATTTCATTTCAGCACTACATTACATTACATTACATTACATTAATTACATTTTATTCCATTCCATTCCATTCCACTCCATTCCATTTCACTCCACTTCACTTCACTCCACTACATTACACTCCAACACATTCCGTTCCACTCCACTCGACTCCACTCTATCCCATTCCATTCCATTCTGCTCCCTTCCACTCCACTGCACTCCACGCCGATCCATTCAATTCCATTCCATACCATTCCACTCCACTCCATTCGACTCAACTCCACTGCACTCCACTCCACTTCATTCAATTCCATTCCATTCCATTCCATTCCGTGCGTTTCCATTCCTTTCTTTCGACAGGATCTCATTCTGTCACCCAGGCTGGAATGCAGTGCCACAATCTCAGTTCACAATTTATTTAAGCATTCCATTCCGTTGCATTCCATTCTATTCTATTGCATTGCATTCCTTTCCATTCCATTCCATTAAATTCCGTTCCATTCCATTCCATTCCATTCCACTACGCTCCACTCTACCCCATTCCATTAAATTCCATACCATTCCTTTCCACTGCTTTCCACTAAACTACACTCCACTCCACTCCACTCCATTGCATTCCACTCCATTCCACACCATTCCATTCCATTCCTTTCTTTTGATTGCATCTCATGCTGTCACTCAGGCTGGAGTGCAGTGGCGCAATCACAGCTCACATTTCATTTCACCATTCCATTCCGTTGGATTCAATTCCCTTCCATTCCATTCCATTGCATTCCATTCCACTGCACTGAACTCCACTACACTCCACGCCATTCCACTCCACTCCACTCTAATCCACTCTACCTCATTCCATTCCATCCAATTCCATTCCACTCCATTCCACTACACTCCTATCTGCTCCAGTCCATTCCATCTTATTCCATTCCGCACCATTCAGCTCCTCTCCACTCCAATCCACTCCATCACAGTCCTTTCGATTCCACTGCATCCCATTCCATTCAACTCCATTCCACTCCACTCCACTCCATTGCATTCCATTCCATTCCATTACACTCTATTCCATTACACAGCATTCCATTCCATTCCATTCCATTACACACCATTCCATTCCATTCCATTCCATTCCTTTCTTTTGACGGGATCTCACTTTGTCACACAGGCTGGATTGCAGAGGCACCATCTCAGCATATGTTTCATTTCAAAATTCCATTGCATTCCATTCCATTCCATCGCATTGCTTTCCATTCCGTTACAATGCATTCCACTCCATTCCATTCCTTTCCTTTCCATTCTACTCCACACTACTGAGCTCCACTCCTCTCTTCTCCACTCCATTCCATTCCATTCCCTTCCATTCCACTGCATTCCACACCATTCCTCTCCATTTCACTCCACTACACTACATCCCATTACACCACATTACTTTCCACTCCATTCCACTCCACTCCACTCCACTCCAATTCACTCCACTCAACTCCATTCCATTCCAAGCAATACTATTATTTCCATTGCATTCTATACAATTCCATTCCTTTCATTTCCATTCCATTCCATTGCACACCACTCCACTCCACTCCATTCCATTCCACTCCATTCCACTCCACTGCAATCCACTACATTCCACTCCACTCCACTCTATTCCATTCTTTTCTATCCCATTCCATCCCACTCCATTCAGCTCCACTCCACTCCAGTCCAATCTATTCCACACCACTCCAATCCATTCCATTCCTTTCGGTTCCATTCAATACCATTATATTCCACTCCATTCCACTGCAATCCACTGCAATACATTCAATTCCACTCCATTCCACTCCACTCAGCTCCACCCCACTCCATTCCATTCTACTCCACTACACTACACTACACTCCATCCCATTAAATCCCATTCCAATCCTCTCCACTCTACTCCAATCCATGCCATTCCATTCCTTTCGATTTCACTGCACTAAACTCCACTCCACTCCACTGAACTCCAGTCCATTCCATTCCATTCCACTCCATTCCCCTCCACTCCACTGCACCCCACTCCATTCCATTCCTTTCCATTCCATTACATTCCATACCACTCCACTCCACTCCACTCCACTTCATGCCACTGCACCCCATTCCATTCCATCCCATTCCTTTCCACTCCATTCGAATCCACTCCAGGATACTCCAATCAACTCCACTCCAATCCATTCCATTCCATTCCACTCCGTTCCATTCCATTCCTTTCTTTTGACAGGATCTCAATCTGTCACCCAGGTATGATTTCAGTGGCACAATCACAGCTCACGTTTCATTTCACCATTCCATTCCATTCCATTCCGTTCCAATCCATTCCACTCCGCTGCACTCCACTCCACTCCACTGTATTCCATTCCACTACATTCCACTCCACTCCACTTCATCCACTCGACTCCATTCCACTCCACTCTACTCCATTCCATTCCACCCCATGCCTTTGCACTCCATTCCATTCCACTCCACTCCACTCCACTCCATTCCATTTCATTCCTTTCTTTCAACAGGATCTCACTCTGTCACCCTTGCTTCAGTGCAGTGGCACAATATCAGCTCACCTTTCATTTCACCATTCCACTCCATTGCATTCCATTCCATTCCATTCCATTCCATGCCATTCCATTCCATTCCATTCCATTCCGTTTCATTTCTTTCCATTTCATACAAGTCCACTCCAATCCACTCAACTCCACTCCATTCCATTCCATTCCATTCACCTCCATTCCACTCCAATCCACTACACTCCATTCCATTGCACTACCTCTTATTCCATCATTCTCCATTCCACTCCACTCCACTCCACTGCATTCCATTCCATTCCATTCCATTCCACTGCATTCCATTCCATTCCATTCCATTCCACTCCATTCCTTTCCATTACTTTCTTATGAAAGGATCTCAGTCTGTCACAGAGGCTGGAGGGCAGTGACACAATCTCAGCTCACATTTCATTTCACCATTCCATTTAATTCCATACCATTCCAGTCCATTCCACTCCAATCCACTCCACTCCTATCCACTCCATTCCATTGCCTCACATTCCATTCCACTCCAATCCACTCCACTCCACTAGATTCCATTCCATCCCATTCCATTCCTCTCCATTCCAATCCACTCTATTCCACTCCACTCCAATCCACTCCACTCCACTCCAATCAACTCCACTCCCCTCCACTCCATTGCATTCCATTCAATTCCATTCTATTACCCTCTATTCCTTTCCATTTTCTTTCCACAGGATCTGACTCTGTCACCCAGGCTAAAGTGCAATGGCACAATCTCAGCTCACATTTCATTTCACCATTCCATTCCATTGCTATCCATTCCGTTTCACTACATTGAATTCCATTCGATTCCATTCAATTCCATTCCATTCAATTCCATTCCGTTGCACACCACTCCACTCCGTTCCATTCCATTCCATTCCACTCCATTCCACTCCACTCCACTACAGTCCACTCCAGTCAATTCCATTGCATCCCATTCCATTACACTACATCCCACTCCACTCAACTCCACTCCATGCTGTTCTATTCCACTCCATTCCATTCCATTCCTTTCTTTCGACAGGATCTCTCTCTGTCACCCAGGATGGAGTGCAGTAGCACAATCTCAGCTCACATTTCATTTCACCATTCCATTCCACTCCATTCCATTCCATTCTATCCTATTCCATTGCACTCCATTCCCCTCCACTCCACTCCACTCCACTCCATTCCATTCCACACCATTACATTTCATTCCGTTTTTTCGACAGGATCTCATGCTGTCACACAGGCTGCAGTGCAGTGGCGCAATCACAGCTCCCATTTCGTTATACCATTCCATAAAGATGGATTCCATTCCATTCTATTGCATTCCATTGCATTCCATTCTTTTCCATTCCACTCCACTGAACTCCACTGCACTCCACGCCATTCCACTCCATTCCAGACCACTCAACTTCATTCCATTCCTTCCAATCCTATTCAACTCCATTCCACTCTATTCCACTACACTACACTACACTACACTCCTTTCCATCCTATTCCTTTCCACTCCATTCAGCTCCTCTCCATTGCACTCCACCTCACTCCCATGCATTCTACTCCATCCCGTTCCATTCAACTGCATTCCACTCCACTGCACTCCACTCCACTACCCTCCATTGCATTCCATTCCTTTCCATACTTTTCTTTCTACAGGCTCTCACTCTGTGACCCAGGCTGGAGTGCAGTGGCACCATCTCAGCTCACATTTCATTTCAAAATTCCTTTGCATTCCATTCCATTCCATTGCATTCCATTCCATTCCTTTCCATTCCATTCCACTGCATTCTAATCCAATCTACTCCACTCCTCTACAATCGATTCCACTCCGTTCTGTTGTATTCCATTACATTCCACTCCATTCCACTCCACTCCAATACACTCCACTCCATCTTATTACACCCTTTCCTTTCCACTGCATTCCACTCCACTGCACTCCACCACATTCCACTTCACCCCACGGCATTCCATCCCATTCCATTCCATTCTATTCCACTGCATTGCTTTCCATTTCTTTTTTCAACAGGATCTCACTCTGTAACCAGGCTGGAGAGCAGTGGCACCATCTCAGCTCACATTTCATTTAACCATTCCATTCCATTGCATTCCATTCCATTCCATTCCATTCCACTCCACTGCACTCCACTCCACTCTACTACATTCCTTTCCAGCCCATTCCATTCCACTCCATTCCATTCCACTCTGCTCCACTCCACTCAAGTCCTTTCTCTTCTGTCCCATTCAATTCCACGCCATTCCACTACACTACACTCCAATCCACTACAATCGACTCCATTCCATTCCAGTCCATGCCATGCCATTCCGCTAAATTCCACTCAACTCTACTCCACTGCACTCCATTCCACCCCACTCCTCTCCAGTCCACTCCATCTCACTCCTCTCCACTCCACCCCATTCCATTCCATCCCATCCCATTCCACTCCACTCCTTTCAATTCCACTCAACTCCACTCCACTCCATTCCATTCTGTTTAATTCCATTCGACTCCCTGCCACTACACTACACTACACTGGATCCCATACCTTCCCAATCCATTGCACTCCTTTCCACTCCACTCGATTCCACTCTACTCCGCTCCGATACATTTCATTCCAACCTATTCCATTCCACTCCATTCCACTCCACTCCAATGCACTACATGCCACTACACTCCATTCCAATCCATACCGTTACATTCCGCTGCATTCCATTCCATTACTTTCTTTCGACAGGAACTCATGCTATCACACAGTCAAGAGTGCAGTGACACGACCTCAGCACACATTTCATTTCACCATTCCATTCCGTTGCTTTCCATTGCATTCCATTCCATTCCATTCCCTTCCACTCCATTCTATTCCACACCCCTCCACTCCACTCCAGGTCAGTCCAGTCCACGCCAGTCCAGTCCACGCCATTCCATTCCACTCCATGCCATTCCATTACACTCTATTCCACTCAACTCCACTGTGCTCCACTCTACTCCACTCCATTTCATTACTTTCCACTCCATTCCATTCCACCCCATTCAATTCATTTCCACTCCATTCCATTCCATTCCTTTCTTTAGACAGGATCAGACTCTATCACCCAGGCTGGAGTTCATTGGCACAATCTCAACACACGTTTCATTTCACCATTCAATTCCATTGCATTACACTCCACTCCACTACATTCCGTTCCATTCCACTCCATTCCACTCCACTCCATTCCATTCAATTACACTCCATTCCACCCCAATCCACTCCAACCCACCCCACTGAAATACACTCCACTCCGTTCCATTCCATTCCATTCCACTCCATTCCACTCCACTCCACTCCAGTCCACCCCACTCCTCTCCACTCCACTCCAATCCAATCCCTTCCATCCCATTCCATTTCACTCCACTCTAATCCACTCCACTCCACTCTACTCTACTCCTTTCCACTCCACTCCACTCCACTCCTTTCGAATCCACTCCACTCCACTCCACTCCTTTCCATTCCTTTCTTTCGACAGGACCTCACTCTGTCACTCAGGATGGAGTGCTGTTGCATAATCTCAGCTTACATTTCATTTCACTTTTCCATTCCATTCCACTCCACTCCGTTCCATTCCATTCCATTCGATTCCAATGCACTATACTCCATTCCACTGCACGCCACTCAACTCCTCTCCATTCCCCTCCATTCCATTCCACTCCACTCCACCCCACTTCACTCCATTCCACTCCACTACATGCCATTCCATTCCACTAAAATTCCACTCTACCCTACTACACTCCACTCCAGTCCACTGCACTCCAGTCCACTCCATTCCACCCCACTCCTCTGCCCTGTACTCCACCCCATTCCGTTCCATTGAGTCACATTCCATGCAAATCCATTCCACTCCGCTCCACTCCTCTCCTCTCCCCTCGACTCCATTCTATTCCACTCCATTCCATTCCACTCCATTCCTTTCCATTGCTTTCTTTCGACAGGATCTCTCTCTGTCACGCAGGCTGTAGTACAGTGGCACAATCTCTGCTCACATTTCTTTTCACAATTCCAATCCATTTAATTCCATTCCATTCCACTGTACTCCACTCCACTCCATTCCATTCCATTCCACTCCGTTGCAGTCCAGTCCACTCCACTCCACTCCACTTGATCCCATTCCATCCCAGTGCATTCCACGTCATTGCACTCCACTCTACACCACTCCACTCTACACCACTCCACTCCATTACATTCCATTCGTTCCCATTCCATTCCACTCGATTCCACTCTACTCCACTCCATTCCACCCAAATCCATTCCATTCCACTCCACTCAAATCCATTTCATTCCATTCCACTCCACTCCATTCCATTCCATTCCTTTCTTTCAACAGTATCTCACACTGATCCCCAGGCAGGAGTGCAGTGGCACAATCTCAGCTCACATTTCATTTCAACTTTCCATTCCGTTGCATTCCATTCCATTCCATTCCAATCCATTGCACTCTACTCCACTCCACTCCACACAATTCCATTATACTCCATGCCATTCCAATCCACTCCATTCCATTCCACTCCACTTCACTTCACTCCACTCCACTCAACTCCATTCCCTTCCATTCCATTACATTACTCTCCATTACATTACTTTCCTTTTTTTCAACAGGATCTCACTCTGTCACCCAGGATGGAGTGCAGTGGCAGAATCTCAGCTCACATTTCATTTCAGCATTCCATTCCATTCCATAGCATTCCATTACATTCCGTTCCACTCCATTACAATGCACTCCACTCCATTCCATTAAATAACAATCCTTTACACTCCATTAGAATCCACTCCACTCCACTGCACTCCACTCCACTCCATTCGATTCCATTGCATTCCATTCCATTCCATCTCACTCCATTCCACTGCACTCCACTCTACTCCACTCCACTCCATACCCTTCCACTCCAGTCCATTCCAATCGTCTCCATTCCACTCCAGTCCCCTCCACTCCTCTCCTCTCCTTTCCATTCGATTCCCTTCTTTTACATTCCATTCCTTTCCACTCCATTCCTCTCCCCTACTCCCCATTCAACTCCACTACATTCCACTCCAATCCCTTCCATTCGTTTCTTTCGGCAGGGTCTCACTCTCTCAACCTGGCTGGAGTGCAGTGGCACACTCTCAGCTCACATGTTATTTCATCGTTCCATTGTGTTACATTGCATTCCATTCCATTCCATTCCATACCACTGCATTCCATTCCATTCCATTCCATTGCCTTCAATTCCTTTCTACTCCATTCCACTCCACTCCAATGCACTGCACTGCATTCCACTCCAATCCATTCCACTCCATTCCATTCTAATCCATTCCGTTCCCCTACATTCCATTCCAATCCACTCCACTCCACTCCATACCATTCACCCCATTCCATTCCACTCCATTCCATCTACTCCACTCCATTCCATTCTATTCCATACCTTCCCATTCCACTCCACTCCTCTCCATTCCACTGTACTCCACTCCTATACTTTCCTTTCACTCCCATTCAATTCCACTTCGTTCTACTCAACTTCACTCTACTCCAGTCAACTACACTCCACTCCACTCCAATCCACTGCATTCCACTCCACTGCACTCCACTCCACTCCATTCCATTCCACTCCATCCCATTTCATGCCACTCCACTCCACTTCACTCCACTCCATTCCAATCGAATCCATCCCGTTCCATTCCGTTCCATTCCACACCAATCCACTCCACTCCACTCCACTCCACACCATCCTGTTCCATTCCTTTCTTTCGACAGGATCTCACTGTCACACAGGCTGGAGTGTAGTGGCACAATCTCAGGCCACATTTCATTTCAACATACCATTCCATTCCATTCCTTTCCTTCCACTCCACTCCACTCCATTCCATTAAACACAACTCCACTCCACTCCAAACAACTCCATTCAATTCCATGACTTTGCATTCCACACCATTTCACTTCACTCGTCTCCACTCTACTCGACTCCATGCCATTCCATTCCAATCCATTCCACTCTACTCAGCTCCACACCACTCCACAGCACTACACTCCATTCCATTTTATTATCTTCCACACCATTCAATTCCATTCCTTTCTTTTGACAGGATCTCAATGTAACACCCAGGATGGAGTGCAGTGGCACAATCTCACCTCACATTTCACTTCACTATTCTATTCCATTTCATTACATTGCATTCCATTCCATTGCATTCCATGCCATTGCATTCCACCCCATTCCATTCCACTCCACTCCACTCCACTCCACCCCATCCGATCCATTCCATTCCATTCGACTCCTCTCCACTCCACTCCATTCTGTTCCACTCCATCCAATTCCATACCAACCCATTCCACTGCACTACAGTCCAGAACACTAGACTCCACTCGATTTCATTTCATTCCATTCCTTTACACTCCATTGCACTCCACTCCACCCCACTTCACTCCACTGCACTCCACTTCACTGTATTCCATTCCATTCCATTCCATTCCATTCCATTCGATCCCACTCCATTCAATTTCACTCCGCTCCACTACACTCCACTCCACTCCATCCTATTCCTTTCCATTCCTTTGCACTCCAAAGCACTCAACTCCTCTCCACTCCACTCCAACGCACTCCAATCCACTCCATTCCATTCCATCCCACTCCATTCCACTCCACTCCACTCCACTGCACTCCACTCCATCCCATTCCACTTCACTCCATTCCACTCCACTCCACTCCAGTCCACTCCACTCCTCTCCACTCCACTCCATCGCTATCCCTTCCATCCCATTCCATTCCACTCCACTCCAATCCACTCCCTTCCACTCCACTCCATTCCAAGGCACTCCACTCCATTCTATTCCATTCCATTCCATTCCTTTCCACTCCAATGCATTCCATTCCTTTCTTTCAACAGGACCTAACTCTGTCACCCAGGCTGGAGTGCTGTGGCACAATTTCAGTTCACATATCATTTCCCCATTCCATTCCATTCCTCTCTGTTCCATTCCATTCCATTGCATTCCACTACACTACACTAACTGCACTCCACTCCTCTCCATTGCACTCCATTCCACTCCACCAGCTCCACTCCACTCCATTCCATTCCATCCCAAACCATTCCACTCCATTCCACTACACTCCACTCCACTGCACTCCACTCCACTCCATTCCATTCCTCTCCTTGCCACTCCATTCTACTCCATCCTAATCCACTCCACTCCATTCCACTCCTCTCCACTCCACTCCATTCCACCCCACTCTTCTGCACTCCACTCCTCCCCATTTCATTCAATTCAGTCACATCCCATTCAGCTCCATTTCTCTCTACTGCACTCCACTCCACTCCTCTCCCCTCCACTCCTTTCTATTCCATTCAATTCAATTCCACTCGATTCCTTTCCATTGCTTTCTTTCGACAGGATCTCCCTCTGTCAAGCTGGTTGGAGTAAAGTGGCACCATCTCTGTTCACATTTCATTTCACCATTCCATTCCATTTAAATCCGTTCCATTCCACCCCACTCCAGTCCACTCCATTTGTTCAATTACATTCCACTTCATTGCAATCCAATCCACTCCACTCCACTCCTCTCGATCCCATTCCATCCCATTCCATTCCACTCCATTCCACTCCACTCCAAAACATTCCACTCCGTTATATTCCATTCCTTTACATTACTTTCCGCTCCATTCCACTCCACTCCATTCCACTCCTCTCCAATCCATTCCATTCCATTCCATTCCATTCCACTCCATTCCATTCCTTTCCTTTCTTTTGACAGCATCTCTCGCTGTCCCCCAGGCAGGAGTGCAGTGGCAAAATGTCAGCTCACATTTCATTTCACATTTCCATTCCGTTGCATTCCATTCCATTCCATTCTATTCCTTTCAATTGCACTCCACTCCACTCCACTCCACTCCATTCCATTCTACTCCACGCCATTCCATTCCTCTCCACTTCACTCCACTCCACTCCCCTCCTTTCCCTTCCATTCCGCTACATTCAACTCCATTCCATTCCATTCCTTTCTTTTGACAGGATGTGACTCTGTCACCCAGGCTGGAGTGCAGTGGCACACTCTCAGCTCACATTTCATTTCACCATTCCATTCCATTGCATTCCATTCCAGTGCATTCCTTTCCATTCCATTCCTTCCACTCCACTCCACTCCATTCCAATAAACTCCACTCCTTTCCATTAATTTCTATTCCATTACACTCCATTACACTCCACTCTACTCCAATTCACTCCACTCCACTCCACTCCATTCCATTCCATTCCATTCCATTCCTTTCCAACTTACTCCATTCCAATCCACTCCACTCTGCTCCAATCCACTCCACTCCACTCCATCACATTCCATTCCATTCCAGTCCTCTCCATTCCAATCCTCTCCACTTCAATCCAGTCCCTTCCACTCCTCTCCACTCCATTCCATTTGATTCCCTTCCATCCCATTCCATTACACTCCACTCCATTCCACTCCATTATGTTACATTACATTACATTACATTACATTATATTACATTACATTACATTACATATTACATTACATTACATTACATTACATTACACTCCAATCCATTTGATTCTTTCTTTCAACATTATATCACTGTATCACTCCGTTTGGAATCCACTGTCATAATCTCAGCTCACATTTCATTTCACCATTTCATTGCATTACATTCCATTCAATTCAATACCATTTCATTGCATTACATTCCATTCAATTCAATTCCATTTCATTCCATTCCATTCCCTTCCATTCCATTGAATTCCATGGCGTTCCATCCGTTTCCCTCCATTCCACTCCATTCCACTCCACTCCACTGCATTCCACTCCACTCCATTCCACTCCATTCCATTCTATTCCATTCCTCTCCATTCCACTCCATTCCACTCCACTCCGCTCCACTCCATCCCATTGAACCCCATTCCTTTCCACCCCATTCCATCTACTCCACTCAACTCCACTCTACTCCACTCAACTCCACTCTACTCCACTCCATTCCATCCCATTCCATTCAACTCCACTCCTCTCCACTCCACTCCTCTCTACTTCACTCCAATATTTTCTATTCACTCTTTCCATACCACTGCATTCCACTACACTGCACTCCACTCCAATCCACTGCATTCCATTCCACTCCACTGCAATCCACTCCACTCCATTCCATTCCAATCCATCTCATTCCATTCCACTGCACTTCACTCCACTCCATTCCATTGGACTCCATCCCTTTCCATTCCGTTCTACTCCACATCACTCTACTCCACTCCACTCCACTCCACTCTCTTCCATTCCATTCTTTTCTTTCGACAGGATCTTACCCTGTCACCCAGGCTGGAGTGCAGTGGAAGAATCTCAGTTTACATTTCATTTCAACATTCCATTGCATTCCATTCCATTCCATTCCACTCCACTCCACTCCATTCCATTAAACTCCACTCCACTCCCCACCACTCCATTCAGTTCCATGTCTTTGCATTCTATGCCATTCCACTCCACTCCATTCCACTCTACTCGACACCATCCCACTCCATTCCATTCGATTCCACTCCACCCCACACCACTCCACTCCATTCCATTCCTAACATTCACCTCCATTCAATTCCATTCCTTTCTTTTGACTGGTTCTCACTGTAACACCCAGGATGGAGGGCAGTGGCACAATCTCAGCTCAACTTTCATTTCACCATTCCATACCATTTCGTTACATTGCATTCCCTTTCATCGCATTCCATACGGTTCCATTCCACTCCATTCCTTTCCATTCCATTCCACTCCAATCCACTCCACTCCATTCCATTCCATTCCAACCCATCCCATTCCTCCCTGTTCCACTCCACTGCACTCCACACCACTCCTTTCCACTCCACTCCATTCCATTCCACTCCATTCCATTCCATTACATTATACTCCATTTCATTCCATTCCTTTCTTTCAACAGGATCTCACTTCATCACCCAGGTTGATGTGCATTGGCACATTCTCAGCTCACATTTCATGTCACCATTCCATTCCATTCCATTCCATTCCACTCCACTCCACTCGACTCTACTCCACTGAGTTCAATTCCACTACATTCTATTCCACTCCATTCCACTACACTACTCTCCACTCTGCTCCACCCCATTCCATCCCATCACTTTCCACTCCACTCCATTCCACTGCAGTCCACTCCACTCCACTTCACTCCATTCCACTCCATTCCAATCCACTACACTTCACTAAACTCCATTCCTTTCCATCCCATTCCATTCCACTCCACTCCACTCCACTCCATTCCATTCCATTCCGTCCTATTCCATTCTACTCCATTCCACTGCATTCCATTGCACTCCACTCCACTGAACTCCATTCTACTCCAACCAATTCCATTCCATTCCATTCTATGCAATTCCTTTCCACTCAGCTATACCCCACTCCACTCAACTCCACTCGATTCCACTCCATTCCATTGCATTCCATTCCATTCCATTCCTCTCTTTTGACATCATTTCACTCTGTCACCCAGGGTGGAGTGCAGCGGCACAATGTCAGCTCATATTTCATTTCACCGTTCCATTCCATTCCATTCCCTTCCACTCCACTCCACTCCACTCCAGCCACTCCACTCCATTAAATTCCATTCAGTTCCATTCCATTCCTCTCCATTCAACTCCTCTCCACGCCACTCCACTCCACTCTACTCCATTCAATTCCATTCCATCCCGTTCCACTCCACTCAACCTCACTCCCCTCCATTCCACTGCACTTGATCTCATTCCATCCCATTGCATTCCACTGCATTCCACTCCAATCCACTCCACTAAACTCCACTACACTCGACTCCATTTCATTCCATTCCATTCCACTCCACTCCACTCCACTCCACTCTATTCCACTGCACTTGATCCCATTCCGTCCTGTTCCTTTCCACTTCATTCCACTCCAATCCACTCCACTAAACTGCACTCCATTGCATTACATTAAATTCCTTCCCATTCCACTCCTTTCCATTGCAGTCCACTCCACTCCACTCCAATCCATTCCATTCCATTCAATTCCATTCCATTCCACTCCATTACGTTCCATTCCTTTTTTTCAAAGGATCGCACACTGTCAACATAGCTGGAGTGCAGTGGCACCATCTCAGCTCACATTTCATTTCACAAACCATGCGTTTGCATTCCATTACACACAGTGCATTTCATTGCATTCAATTCCATTCCATTTCATTCCATTCCACTCCACTCCACTCCTTCCCATTCCACTCCATGCCATTCCATTCCCCTCCCTTCCACTCCTCTCCACTCCACTTCTCTCCACTCCACTCCTCTCAGTTCCATTCCATTCTAATCTATTCCATTCCATTCCATTCCACTCCTTTCCACTGTATTCCACTGCACTCCATTCCATTCCATTCATTTCCATTGAATTCCATTCCACAAGGTTCCATTCCATTCCTTTCTTCCAACAGGATCTCACTCTGTTACCCAGGCTGGAGTGCAGTGACACAATGTTAGCTCATGTTTCGTTTCAACATTGCATTCCATTCCATTCCATTCCACTCCATTCCTCTCCACTTCATTCCACTCCACTCCTTCCACAAATCTCCTGTGCATTCCACTCCTTTCCATTCCATCCCATTCCATTCCACTCCACGGCTCTCCACACCACTACACTCCATTCCATTCCTTTCAATCCTATTCCATTCCGCTGCATTCCACTCCACTCCACTCCACTGCACTCCACTCCACTCCACTGCACTCCACTCCACTCCATTCCATTCCATTCCAATCCACTCCACTCCATTAGATTCCAATCCACTCCACTCCATTCCTTTCCATTCCACCCCATTGCATTCCACTCCATTCCAATTCATTCCTTTATTTCGACAGGATCCCACTCTGTCACCCAGGCTGGAGTTCAATGGAACAATCTCAGCTCACATTTCATTTCACCATGCCATTCCATTCCTTTCTATTCCAATCCATTCCATTTCTCTCCATTCCTCTCCACTCCACTCCACTCCACTCCAATCCACTCCACTCCTTTCCATTCCTTTCCATTCCATAACATTCCAATACACTCCACTCCACTCCATTCCACTGCACTCGATCCCATTCCTTCCCATTCCATTCTACTGCATTCCACTCCAATACACTCCACTAAACTCCACTCCATTCCACTGCACTCGATCCCATTCCTTCCCATTCCATTCTACTGCATTCCACTCCAATACACTCCACTAAACTCCACTCCATTGCATTACATTAAATCCATTTCAATTCCACACCATTCCATTCCAATCCAGTCCACTCCCCTCCAATGCATTCCATTCCATTCAGTTCCGTTCCATTCCACTCCATTCCATTCCATTGCTATCTTTCAAAGGATCTCACGCTGTCAACAAGGCTGGAGTGTAGTGGCACCATCTCAGCTCACATTTCATTTCACAATACAATACGTTTCCATTCCATTCCATTCATTCCATTTCATTGTATTCCATTCCATTCCATTCCATTCCACTCCACTCCACTCAATGCCACTCCACTCCATTCCAGTCCACTCCATGCCATTCCATTCCACTGCTTCCACTCCACTCCACTCCACTTCTCTCCACTTCACTGCACTCCACTTGTCTCCACTTCACTGCACTCCACTCCACTCCATTCTTTTCCGTTCCATTCCATTTTATTCCACTCCATTCCAATGTACTCCACTGCACTCCTTTCCATTCCACTCTGTTCCATTCCATTCTTTTCTTTCGACAGGATCTCACTCTGTTACCCAGGCTGGAGTGTAGTGGCACAATGTCAGCTCACATTTCATTTCACCATTGCATTGCATTCCATTCCATTCCATTCAACTCTGTACCACTCCACTTCATTCCACTCCACTCCATTCCACCACGTTGCACTGCAGTCCACTCCATTCCATTCCAATGCATCCCATTCCACTCCATTGCTCTCCACTCCACTCCAATACATTGCTTTCAATTCCACTCCATTCCCCGCCATTCCACTCCACTCCACTCCACTGCACTCCACTCCAATCCATTCCATTCCATTCTTTTGCATTCCATTCTATTCCTTTGCATTCCACTCCACTCCAATAGTCTCCAGTCCACACCAGTCCAATCCATTCCATTCCATCTAATTCCTTTTCACTCCATTCCAATCAATTCCTTTCTTTCAGCAGGATCCCACTCTGTAACCCAGGCTGGAGTTCAGTGACACAATCTCGACTCACATTTCATTTCACCATTCCATACCATTCCATTCGATTCCATTCCATTCCATTTCATTCCACTCCAATCCACTCCACTCCAATCCACTCCATTCCATTCCATTCCATTATATTCCATACAATTCCTTTCCACTCCATAACACGCTACTCGACTCCACTCCACTCCATTCAGTTCCTTTCCACTCCATTCCATTCCTCTCGTTTCCACTCCACTCCATTCCACTCCACTCAAATCCATCCCATTCCATCCCATTCCTTTCCACTCCACTCAACTCCATTCCCTTCCATTATATCCCATTCCATTTAACTCCATTCCATTCCCTTCCACTCCATTCCACTCAACTCCACTCCAATCCAGTCCACTCCACTCCATTCCATTCCATCCCATTCCACTCCACTCCGCTCCACTCCACTCCATATCTTTCCATTTACATCCAATTCCATTACATTCCATTCCACTCCATTCCATACCATTCCATTCCACTCCATTCCATTCCATGCCAATCCTCTCCACTCCACTCAATTCATCTCCTTTCCATTGTATTCAATTTCATTCCACTCCATTCCATTCCATTCCCTTCTTTCTACAGGATCTCACTCTGTCGCCCAGGCTGGAGTTCAGTGGCCCATTCTCAGCTCAGATTTCATTTCACCATTCCATTCCATTCCACTCCACTCCATTCCACTGCACTCCACTCCACTCCACTTCACTCCTTTCCACTCCATTCCAATCCACTCCACTCCACTAAACTCCATTCCTTTCCATCCCATTCCGTTCCACCCCACTCCACTCCATTCCATTCCATTCCGTCCTATTCCATTGCACTCCAATCCACTGCATTCCATTGCACTCAACTCCAATGAACTCCACTCTACTCCAACCCACACCATTGCATTCCACTCCATTCCGCTGCATTCCATTGCACTCAACTCCAATGAACTCCACTCTACTCCAACCCACTCCATTCCATTCCATTCTATGCAATTCCTTTCCACTCCTCTCTACCCCACTCCACTTTTCTCCTCTTGATTCCACGCCATTCCGTTGCATTCCGTTCCATTTCATTCCATTCCATTTCTCTCTTTTGACATCATCTCACTCTGTCACCCAGGCAGGAGTGCACTGGCACAATCTCAGCTCATATTTCATTTCACCATTCCATTCAATTCCATTCCATTCCACTCCACTCCACTCCACTCCATTCCATTCCATTCCATTCCTCTCCATTCAACTCCACTCCATGCTACTCCACTCCACTCCACTCCATTCCATTCCAGTCCATTCCAGTCCACTCCACTCCTCTCCATTCCACTGCACTTGATCCCATTCCTTCCCATTCCATTCCACTGCATTCCACTCCAATCCACTCCAATAAACTCCACCCCATTGCATTACATTAAATTCCTTTCCATTCCACTCCTTTCCATTGCACCCCACTCCACTCCATTCCAATCCATTCCATTCCATTGAATTCCATTCCATTCCACTCCATTACATTACATTCCTTTCTTTTGAAGGATCTCACAGTGTCAAGAAGGCTGGAGTGCAGTGGTACCATCTCAGCTCACATTTCATTTCACAATACCATGCGTTTGCATTCCATTCCATTCATTGCATTTCATTGCATTCAATTTCATTCCATTCCATTTCATTCCATTCCATTCAACTCCACTCAATGCCACTTCTCTCAATTCCATTCCACTCCATGCCATTCCATTCCACTCCCTTCCATTCCACTCCACTCAATGCCACTTCTCTCAATTCCATTCCACTCCATGCCATTCCATTCCACTCCCTTCCATTCCACTCCACTCCACTTCTCTCCACTCCAATGCACTCCACTCCACTCAATTCCATTCCATTCCACTCCATTCCATTCCACTCCATTCCACTCCACTCCAATAGATTCCAATCCACTCCACTCCATTCCATTCCATTCTATCCCATTGCATTCCACTCCATTCCAGTCCATTCCTTTCTTTCAAAAGGATCCCACTCTGTCACCCAGGCTGGAGTTCAGTGGCACAATCTCAGCTCACATTGCATTTCACGATGGCATTCCATTACATTCCATTCCATTAGATTCCATTCCATTCCTTTTCTCTCCGTTCCACTCCACTCCAATCCACTCCACTCCAATTGACTCCACTCCATTCCATACCATACCATTCCACTCCACTCCTTTCCATACCATTCCACTCCACTCCACTCCATTCCACTGCACTCGATCCCATTCCATCCCATTCCATTTTACTGCATTCAACTCTAATACACTCCACTGAACTTCACTCCATTACATTACATTAAATCCGTTTCAATTCCACACCATTCCATTCCAATCCACTCCACTTCCCTCCAATCCATTCCATTCCGTTCAATTCCGTTCCGTTCCACTCCATTCCATTGCATTGCTATCTTTCAAAGGATCTCACGCTGTCAACATGGCTGCAGTGCAGTGGCAACATCTCAGCTCACGTTTCAGTTCACAATACAATATGTTTGCATTCCATTCCATTCATTCCATTTCATTGCATTGCATTCCATTCCATTCCACTCCACTCCACTCCTCTCAACGCCACTCCTCTCCATGCCATTCCCCTCCATGCCATTCCATTCCACTCCTTCTACCCCACTCCACTCCACTTCTCTCCACTTCACTGCACTCCACTCCATTCGTTACCATTCCATTCCATTCCATACCACTCCATTCCACTGTACTCCACTGCACTCCATTCCATTCCATACAATTCCATTCCATTCCATTCCATTCCACTCTGTTCCATTCCATTCTTTTCTTTCGACAGGATCTCACTCTGTTACCCAGGCTGGAGTGTAGTGGCACAATGTCAGCTCACATTTCATTTCACCATTGCATTCCATTCCATTCCATTCCATTCCGTTCCATTCCACTCTGTTCCACTCCACTTCATTCCACTCTACTCCATTCCACCACACTCCACTGCAGTCCACTCCATTCCATTCCATCCCATCCCCTTATACTCCACTGCTCTCCAATCCACTCCACTCCATTCCATTGCTTTCAACCCCATTCCATTCCCCACCATTCCACTCCCCTCCACTCCACTCCACTGCACTCCACTCCAATCCATTCCATTCCATTCTTTTGCATTCCTCCCCACTACAATATACTCCAATCCCCTCCAGTCCATTCCATTCCATACCATCCGATTCCCTTTCACTCCATTCCAATCCATTCCTTTCTTTCAACAGGATCCCACTCTGTCCCCCAGGCTGGAGTTCAGTGGCACAATCTCAACTCACATTTCATTTCACTATTCCGTACCATTCCATTCGATTCCATGCCATTCCGTTTCATTCCACTCCACTCCAATCCACTCCATTCCATTGCATTGTGTTCCACTCCATTCCATTCCACTCCACTCTACTCCACTCCACTCCACTCCACTCTACTCCACTCCACTCCATTCAGTTCCTTTCCAATCCATTCCATTCCACTCGTTTCCACTCCACTCCATTCCACTCCACTCCAATCCATTCCACTCCACTCCAATCCAACCCATTCCAACCCATTCCTTTCCACTCCACTCCACTCCATTCCCTTCCATTATATCTCATTCCATTTCACTCCATTCCATTCCATTCCATTACACTCCATTCCACTCAACTCCACTCCACTCCATTGCATTCCATTTGCATCAAATTCCATTCCATTCCATTCCACTCCATTCCATTCCACTCGACTCCACTCCACTCCTCTCCACTCCAATCCTATCCATTCCACTACTCTCCATTCCACTCCTCTCCGCTCCACTCAATTACATTCCATTCCATCCCATTCCATTCCACTCAATTCCTCTCCATTCTACTCCACTCCACTCCATTCCACTCTCTTCCATTCCATTCCATTCCTTTCCACTCCATTCCATTCTCTTCCTTTCCATTCCATTCCTTTCCCCTTCATTTTATTTCATTCGATCTTTCCCACTCCATTCCTTTCCGTCCCTTCTTTCGACAGGATCTCAGTCATTCACACAGGCTGGTGTGCCGTGGCACAATCTCAGCTCACATTTTATTTCACCATTCCATTCCATTCCATTCCGTTCCATTTCATTCAATTCCATTCCACTCCACTCCACTCCACTACACCCAAATCCACTGTAATCCACTCACTCCATTGCATTCCATCCCTTCCCATTCCACTCCACTCCTCTCTTCTCCACTCCACTCCACTCCACTCAACGCCTCTCCATTCCATTTCATTCAATGCCTTTCCACTCCACTCACTTCCACTCCACTCCGCTCCCTTCCATTCCATTCCACTCCACTCCATTCCATTCTTTTCTTTTGACACTATCTCACTCTGACACCCAGGCTGGAGTGCAGTGAAGCAATCTCAGCTCACATTTCATTTCACCATTCCATTCCATTCCATTCAATTCCATTCCATTGAGCTCCAATCCACTCCACTCCACTCCATTCCATTCCTTTTCATTCCAATCTATTCCACTACACTCCACGCCTCTCTACTCCATGCCATTCTACTCCATTCCATTCCATTCCACTCCATTCCATTCCACTCCAATCCATTCCATTAAATTCCATGCCATTCCATTCAACTACATTCCACTCCAATCCACTAAACTCCACTCCACTCCTCTCCTTTCCATTTCATTCCATTCTATCCCTTTCCGTTCCCATCCATTCTACTCCAATCCACTGCACTCGACTCCAGTCCACTTCACTACACGCCATTCCCTTTCATTGCATTCCATCCCACTCCACTCCACTCCCCTTGACTCCACTCCACTGTATTCAATTCGATTCTTTTCCACTCCACTCCATTCCATTGCTTTACTTTCTTTCTACAGGATCTCACTCTGTCACCCAGGGTGGAGTGCAGTGGCACAATCTCAGCTCACATTTCACTTCACCATTCCATTCCTTTCCACTTCACTCCACTCCACTCTACTCCTGTCCACTCCACTCTAATCCATTCCATACCATATTCCACTCCACTCCATCCCATTCCATTCTATTCCATTCCACTCCAATCCACTGCATTCCACAACACTGTTCTACACTCCAGTCCACTACATTAAAGTCCATTCCTTTCCATCCCATTCCATTCCACTCCATTCCACGGCATTCCTTTCTACTCCACTGCACTCCACTCTACTCCACTAAACTCCACTCCTGTCCACTCCACTCTATTCCATTCTATACTGCAACGTTCTTTTCCACTCCATTCCAATTCACTCTACTCCACTCCCCTCCACTCCAATCCTTTCCATTCCATTCTTTTCCTTTCCATTCCAGTACATGCCATTCCATTCCATTCTATTCCCTTCCACTCTTTGCTACTCCATTCCATTCCTTTCTTTCGACAGGATCTCATTCTGTCACCAATGCTGTAGTGCAGTTGCACAATCTCAGCTCACATTTCATATCACCATTCTATTCCATTCCATTCTGTTTCATTCCATTCCATTCCATTCTACTAAACTACACTCCACTCCACTCCACTCCACCAAAATCCATTCCAATCCACTGCATCCATTGCACTGCATGCCATCACATTCCACTCCACTCCTCCCCACTTCACTTCACTCCATCCCATTCCACTCAATCCCATCCCATTACACTTCATTCCACTCCAATCCACTCCATTCCATTCCATTCCTTTCTTTCGACAGGATCTCACCTTGTCACCCTGGCGGGAGTGCAGTGGCACAATGTTAGCTCACATTTCATTTCACCATTCAATTCCAATACTTTCCATTGCATTCCATTCCATTCCAATACTTTCCATTCCATTCCATTCCATTCCACTCCATTCTAATCCACTGAACTCCGCAGCACTCCACTCCACTGTATTCCATTACATTACATTCCACACCATTCCTTTCCACTCCACTCCACTCGATCCCATTGAATCCCATTCCATTCCACTGCATTCCACACCACTCCACTCCACTCCATTCCATTCCATTCCATCCTGTTCCATTCCACTCCACTCGACTCCACTCCACTCCACTCCACTCCATTCCATTCCATTCCATTCCTTTCCTTTCCATTACATTTCATTCCTTTGCTTTCCTTTCTTTCCTCATGATCTCACTCTGTCACCCAGACTGGAATGCAGTGGCACAATCTCAGCTCACATTTTATTTCGCAATTCCACTCCTTTGCAAACCATTCCATTGCATTGCATTGCATTGCATTCATTCCATTCCGTTCCATTCCACTCCTCTCTTCTACATACCATTCCAGTCCATGCCATTCCATCCCATTCCATGCCATTCCTTTCCACTGCAGTCCCCTCCACTCCACTCCACTCCACTCAATTCCATTCCATCCCCTTCCTTTCCACTCCATTGCACTCCACTACACTCCAATCCACTCCATTGCATTCCAATCCATCCCACTCCATTCCACAGTATACCACTGCACTCCATTCTTCTCCACTCCATTCCTTTCCATTCCATTCCATTCCATTCCACTCCATTCCATTCCATTCCTTTCTTTTGATAGGATTTAACTTTATCACACAGGATGCAGTTCAGTGGCACAATCTCAGCTCACATTTCATTTCACCATTCCATTCCGTTCCTTTCCATTCGATTCCATTCCACTCCACTCCACTCCATTCCACTCCACTCAACTGCACTCCACTCCATTTTACTCCATCCGATTCTATTCCACTCCATTCCACTCCACTCCGTTCCACTCCAATCCACTCCACTCCTCACCAGTCCATTCCAATCCATTCCATTCCATTCCACCCCATTCCATGCCATTACATTGCACTCCATTCCACTCTACTGCACTCCACTCCACTCCACTCCACTCCACTACATTCCATTCCATTCCATTCCATTATATTCCATTCCTTTCTTTCGACACCATATCACTCTGACACCCAGGATTGAGTGCAGTGAAACAATCACAATTCACATTTCCTTTCACCATTCCATTCCATTGCATTCCATTCCATTCCATTCCATCCTACTCCACTCCACTCCACTCCATTCCATTACATTTCATTTGGTTCCAATCCATTCCACTCCATTCCACTCCACTCCACTCTACTCCACGCCATTCCACTCCACGCCATTCCACTCCATCCCATTCCATTCCACTAAATTCCACTCCACTCCAATCCATTCCATTAAATTCCATCCCATTCCTTTCCACTCCATTCAACTCCACTCCACGAAACTCCACTCCACTCCACTCCTTTCCATTGCATTCCATCCCTTCCCATTCCAATACATTCCACTCCACCTCACTGCACTCCACTCCAATACAGTCCACTCCACTCCACGCCATTCCATTCCATTGCATTCTATTCCATTCAATTCAATTCCATTCCACTCCATTCCACTCCATTCCATTCCATTCCCTTCCATCCCACTCCACTCCACTCCACTCCACTCGACTCCACTCCCCTCCATTCAATTCCATTCTTTTCCATTCCACTCCATTCCATTGCTTTATTTTCTTTCGACAGGATCTCACTCTGCCACACAGGCTGGAGCACAGTGGCACATCCTCAGGTCACATTTCACCTCACCATTCTATTCCATTGCTTTGCATTCCATTCCATTCCATCCCATTTCACTCCACTCCACTACATCCCATTCTACTCTGCTCCACTCGACTCCACTCCACTCCATTCAATTCTATTCTTTTCCATTCCACTCCATTCCATTGCTTTACTTTCTTTCGACAGGATCTCACTGTCACACAGGCTGCAGTGCAGTGGCACAATCTCAGGTCACATTTCATTTCATCATTCCATTCTATTCCATTCCTTTCCATTTCTTTCCATTCCATTCCATTCCATTCCATTCCATACCTCTCAACTTCATTCCATTCCATCCCATTCCATTCCACTCCACTGCACTCCAGTCCACTCCACTCCACACCACTACACTCTATTCCATTCCATCCCTTTGCATTCCACTCCACTGCACTCCAGTCCACTCCACTCCACACCACTACACTCTATTCCATTCCATCCCTTTGCATTCCACTCCATTCCAACCTACTCCACTTCACTCCAAACTACTCCACTCCATTCCATTCCACTCCATAAAATTCCACTCCACTCCACTCCATTCTATTCCATTGCATTCTTTTCCATTCCACTCCACTCCACTCCACTGCACTCCAATCTACTCCTTCCATTCCAGTCCACTCCACTCCAATCCACTCCACCCCAATCCGTCCATTCCATCCCATTCCACTCCACTCCATTCACTCCACTCCACTTCACTCCAATCCACTCCACTTCACTCCAATCCACTCCACTCATCTCCACTCCATTCCATTCTATTACATCCCATTACATTCAACTCCATTCCACTCTGCTCCATTACACTCCACTCTACTTCACTCCACTCCATTCCATTCCATTCCATTGTATTCCACCCCATTGCATTCCATTCCTTTCTTTCGACAGGATCTCACTCTTTCACCCAAGCTGGAGTGCAGTTGCACATTCTCAGCTCACATTTTATTTAACCTTTCCATTCCATTGAATTCCATTCCATTCCTTTCCATTCCATTCCATTCCATTTCATTCTATTCCATTCCTATCCATTGCACTCCTCTCCACTCCACTCCTCTCCACTCCATTCCATTCCACTCGATTCCACTCCACTGCACTCCACTCCGTTCCATTCCATCCCATTCAATTCGGTTCCACTCCATTCCACTCCAATCCACTCCACTCCATTCCATCCCATTCCATCCCTTTCCATTCTATTCCAATCAACTGCATTCCAAACCACTCATCTATACTCCACTACACTACACTCCATCCCATTCCACCCATTCCGTTCCACTACATTCCACTCCACTTGACTCCACTCCGCTCCATTCCATACTATCCCATCCCAAACCGTTGCACTCCATTTCACTCCACTCCATGGCATTCCACTCCACTCTACTCCATTGTATTCCATTCCATTCCATTCCACTCAATTTCTCTCCAATCCACTCCACACCACTTCACTCCATTCCATTCCCTCCCATTCCTTTCTACTCCACTCCACTCCACTCCAATCCACTGCACTCCATTACATTCTATTTCATCCCATTCCTTTCCACTCCATTCCACTCCACTCCACCCCAATCTACTCCACTCCACTCGACAGCACTCTACTGCACTCCACTGCATTCCTGTACATTCCATTCCTTTCCACTCCGTTACATTTCATTACTTTCTTTCAACACAATCTCACTCTGTCACCCAGGATGGATTACAGTGGCACAGTCTCACCTCACATTACATTTCACCCTTCCTTTACATTCCATTCCACTCCACTCCACTCCACTCCTCTGCACTCTATTCCATTCCATTCCATTCCACTCCATTCCACTCCACTCCAGTCCACTCCACTCATCTCCTCTCCACTTCATTCCACTCCTTTCCATTCCTTTCCTCTCCACTCCACTCCACTCTGTTCCATTCCATTCCATTCCACCCCCATTCCACTCCACTCCACTCCACACCAGTCCACTTCATTCCATTCGTTTCCATCCCATACCATTCTACTCCATTCCACTCCTCTCCACTCCCCTCCACTCCACTCCCCTCCACTCCATTCCATTCCATATCATTCCATTCCACTCCATTCCATTCCATATCATTCCATTCCACTCCATTCCATTCCTTTCTTATGACAGTATCTCACTGTGTCATCAAGACTAGTGTCACCAAGGCCGTGGCACAATCTGAGCTGACATTTCCTTTCACCATTTCTGTCCATTCCATTCCATTTAATTCGATTCTATTCCACGGCACTGCACTCCATTCCATTCCATTCCATTCCACTCCCTTACATTCCTCTCCACTCCATTCCATTCTATTCCATTCCATTCCACTCCAATCATCTCCAGTCTACTCCACTCCCCTCAATCCCATTCCATCCCATTCCATTCCACTGCATTCCACTCCTCTCCACTCCATTCAACTCTACCCCACTCCATTCCATTCCATTCCATCCAATTCCAGTCAAGTCATTCTCCTCCTCTCCACTCTATCCACTCCACTCCACTCCACTCCACTCCATTCCATTCCAAATCCATTCCATTCCACTCCATCGATTTCATTAATTTTATTGACAGGATCTCATGCTATCACCCAGGCTGGAGTGCACTGTCACAGTCTCAGCTCACACTTCATTACACCATTCCATTCCGTTGCATTCCATTCCATTCCATTGCATTCCATTCCATTCCACTCCACTGCACTCCAATCTATTGCAATCCATTCCATTCCACTCCATGCCATTACACTCCACTCCATTCCACTCTACTCCTCTCCACTTCAGTCCATTCCATTCGATTCCATTTCATTACACTCCATTCCACTCCATTACCCTCCACTCCTCTCCACTGCACTCCACTCTACTCCATTCCATTCCATTTCATTCCATTCCATTCCATCCCACTCCCCTCCACTCTACTCCATTCCATTCCATTCCACTCCATTCTTCTCCACCCCACTCCATTCCTTTCCATCCCATTACATTCCACTCCTTTCCACTCCACTCCAGTCCACTCCATTCCATTCCATCTGATTCCATTCCACTGCATTCCCCTCCACTAGACTCCACTCCGTTACACTCGACTACAATCCACTCCATTCAATTCTATTCTATTCCATTCAACTCCATTCCATTACGTTCCTTTCTTTCGACAGTATCTCCCACTGTCACACAGGCTGGAGTGCAGTGGCACAATCTCAGCTCACCTAACATTTCGCCATTCCATTCCATTTCATTTCATTCAATTCCATTCCACTCCCCTCCACTCCACTCCAATAAATTCCATTCCATTCCACTCCACTACACTCCACCCCACTCCATTCCACTCCACTCCACTCCACTCCATTCCATTATATCCCATTCCTTTCACTCCATTCCACCCCACTCCACTCCACTCCATTCCATTCCATTACATCCCGTTCCATTCCACTGCATTCCACTGCATTCACTCCACTCCACTCCACTCCACTCCATTCCATTGCATTACAATACACTCTATTGCATTTCATTCCTTTCTTTCGACAGGATCTCACTCTGTCACACAGGCTGCAGTGCAGTGGCACAATATCAGCTCTCATTTCATTTCACCATTCCTTTCCATTCCATTCCATTCGATTAAATTAAATTCCATGCCACTCCACTCCACTCGGAGTAATTTGATCGTCTGAAGCCTTCTTCTCTCAGCTCGTCAAAGTCATTCTCCGTCTAGCTTTTTTCCGTTGCTGGTGAGGAACTGCGTTCCTTTGGAGGAGGAGAGATGCTCTGCTTTTTAGAGTTTCCAGTTATTCTGCTTTGTTTTTTTCCCATCTTTGTGGTTTTATCTACTTTTAGTCTTTGATGATGATGATGTACAGATGAGTTTTTGGTGTGGATGTCCTCTCTGTTTGTTAGTTTTCCTTCTAACAGACAGGACCCTCAGCTGCAGGTCTGTTGGAGTACCCGGCCGTGTGAGGTGTCAGTCTGCCCTTGCTGGGGTGCCTCCCAGTTAGGCTGCTCTGGGGTCAGGGGTCAGGTACCCACTTGAGGAGGCAGTCTGCCCATTCTCAGATCTCCAGCTGCCTGATAGGAGAACTACTGCTCTCTTCCAAGCTGTCAGACAGGGAAATTTAAGTCTGCAGAGGTTACTGCTGTCTTTTTGTTTGTCCGTGCCCTGCCCCAAGAGGTGGAGCTTACAGAGGCAGGCAGGCCTCCTTGAGCTGTGGTGGACTCCACGCAGTTCGAGCTTCCCGGCTGCTTTGTTTTCCTAAGCAAGCCTGGGCAATGGCGGGAGCCACTCCCCCAGGCTCGCCGCCGCATTGCAGTTTGAGCTCAGACTGCTGTGCTAGCAATCAGTGAGACTTCGTGTGGGTAGGATCCTCTGAGCCAGATGCGGGATATAATCTCCTGTTGCACCGTTTTTTAAGCCCGTCAGAAAAGCGCAGCTTTTGGGAGGGAGTGACCCGATTTTCCAGGTGCTGTGTGTCACCCCTTTCTTTGACTAGGAATGCAAACTCCCTGACCCCTTGCACTTCCCAAGTGAGGCAATGCCTCGCCCTTTGGCTCATGCATGGTGCAGCCACCCACTGACCTGTGCCCACTGTCTGGCACTCCTTAGTGATATGAATCTGGTACCTCAGACGGAAATGCAGAAATCATCTGTCTTCTGCGTCGCTCACGTTGAGAGCTGTAGACCGGAGCTGTTCCTATTTGACCACCTTGGCTTCCGACCATCCTCAGTTCACAGATTATTATACCATTCCATTCCGTTGCATTCCATTCTATTGCATTGCATTGCATTCCTTTCCATTCCATTCTATTCCATTCAGTTCCATTCCACTCCTCTCCACTCCACTCCAATCTACCCCATTCCATTCCATTTCATCCCAATCCATTCCACTCCATTCAACTCCACTCCACTCCACTCCACTCCATTCCATTCCATTCCATTTCATTCCATTCAATTCCATTCCATTCCATTCCATTCCATTCCATTCCACAACATTCCATTCCATTCCTTTCTTTTGACAGGATCTCATGCTGTCACACAGGCTGGAGTGCAGTGGCACAATCACAGCTCACATTCATTTCACCATTCCATTCCGTTGAATTCCATTCCATTCCATTGCATTCCATTCCATTCCATTCCACTACACTGAATCCACTAAACTTCACACCATTCCACTCCACTCCACTCTACTCCATTCCATCCTATTCCAGTCCAATCCATTCAGCTCTTCTCCACTCCTCTCCACTACACCCCACTCCTTTCCATTCCACTCTATCCCATTCCAATCAACTCCATCCCACTCCACTCCACTCCACTCCATTCCATTCCATTCCATTCCATTCCATTTCATTCCAATCCTTTTTTTGACAGAATCTCAATCTGTCACCCAGGCTAGAGTGCAGTGGAACCATCTCAGCTCACATTTCATTTCAAAATTCCATTCCATTCCATTCTATTCCATTCCATTCCATTTCATTCCATTGCAGTCCATTGCATTCCATTGCATTGCATTCCAATCCGTTCCATTTCGTTCGATTCCATTCCATTTTTTACATCTCCATTCCACTCCATTTCACTCCACTCCACTGCTCTCCATTCCATTGCACTCCACTCCACTCCACTTAATGCCATTCCATTCCATTCCACTCCATTCAAATCCATTTCTGTCTTTCAACAGCATCTCAGTCTTTACCCAGCCTGGAGTCCAGTGGAACTATCTCAGCTCGCATTTCATTTCAATATTCCATTCCACTCCATTCCATTCCAATCCATTCTATTTCACTCCACTCCACTCCACACCACTACATTCTTTTCCATCCCATTCCATTTCACTCCACTCCTCTCCACTCCACTCAACTCCATTTTATTCCATCCCATTCCATTCCTCTCCATTTCACTCCACTCCACTCCATTCCACTCCATCCCATTCTATTCCTCTCCATTCCCCTCCACTCCACTCCACGACTCACCACTCCACTCCAATATACTAACTTCCATTCCATTCCATTCCAGTCCATTCCAGTCCACTCCACTCCAATCCACTCCATTGCATTCCATACCATTCCATTCCAATCCATTAAACTCCAGTCCACTTCACACCATTTCATTCCCTTCCATTTAATTCCTTTCCCTTCAATTCCCTTCCAATCCACTCAACTCCACACCACTTAACTCCACTCCACTCCACTCTATTCTATTCCATCCCATTCCATTCCACTCCCTTCCACTCCACTCCACTCTACTCCACTCCACTCCATTAAATTTCCTTCCATTCCATTCCACTCCGTTCTATTCCATTCCTTTGTTTCGACAGGATCTCACTCTGTCACCCAGGTTGAAGTGCAGTGGCAAAATCTCAGCTCACATTTAATTTCACCATTCCATTCCATTCCATGCCATTCCATTCCTTTCCATTCCATTCCCTTCCATTCCATTGAATTCCACTCCACTTCACTGCAATCCGCTCCATTCCTTTCCATTCCATTCCATTCCACTCCAATCCACTCCATCCTACTCCATTCTATTCCATTCCTCTCCATTCTATTGCATTCCATTTCATTCCACTCCATTCCAATACACACCATTCCACTCCACTGCACTGCATTTCATTGCATTCCATTTCATTCCACTCCGCTCCATTCCATTCCTTTCTGTCGACAGGATCTCACTGTCATCCAGGTTTGAGTGCAGTGGCACAATCTCAGCTTGCTTTTCATTTCTGCATTCCATTCCATTCCATTCCATTTCATTCCATGCCATTCCACTCCTTTCAATTCCTTTCCATTCCATTCCATTGCATTCCATTCCACTCCACTCCAATCCATTCCATTCAATTCCATCCCATCCCATCCTGTTCCATTCCTCTCCACTCCTCTACACTCCACTCCTCTCCACTCCATTCCGTTCCATTCCATTCTATTAAACTCCTTTCCACTCAATTCCCCTACACCACACTCCACTCCACTCCACTCCATTCCATTCCGTTGCATTCCGCTCCATTCCATTCCATTCCACTCGTTTCAATTCCATTCCATTCCTTTCCCTGCCACTCCATTCCACTCCACTGCATTCCACTGCAATCCACTCCACTCCTTTCCATTTCACTCCATTCCATTCCATTCCATTCCATTCCACTCCATTCCACTACTCTCCACTCTACTCCATCCCATTCCATCCCATTCCATTCCACTCCATTGCACTGCACTCCACTCCACCCCACTCCATTCCACTCCACTCTATTCCTTTCCTTTCCATCCCATTCCATTCCACACCATTAAACTGCACTCCTATCCACTCCACTCCACTCAATTCCATTCCGTTGCATTTCATCACATTCCATTCCACTCCCTTCCACTCTACTCCACTCCACTCCACTCCACTCCATTCCATTCCATCCCATTCAACTCCATTCCATTCAATTCTTTTCTTTTGATGGGATCTCACTCCATCACACAGACTGGAGTGCAGTGGTACAATCTCAACTCAAATTTCATTTCACCATTCTGTGCCATTCCATTCCATTCCATTCCATTACACTCCACTCCACTCCATTCCATTCCATCACATACCATTCCACGCCACTCCACTCCACCCCACTCCATTCCATTCCTTTCCATTCCTTTCCACTCCATTCATATCCATTCTTTTCTTTTGGCAGGATCTCACTGTGTCACACACAGGCTGGAGTGCAGTGGCACAGTCTCAGCTCATATTTCATTTCACCATGCAATTGCATAGCATTTCATTCCATTCCTTTACATTGCATTCCATTTCATTTCATTCCATTCAATTCCATTCCAGTCCACTCCATTCCACTCCACACCACTCCACTCCACTCCACTCCAACCCATTCCATCCCATTCCACTCCATTCCATTACATACATTTCTTTCCACAGGATCTCACTCTACCATACAGGCTGGAGTGCAGTGGCACAATATCAGTTCACATTTCATTTCACAATTCCACTCCATTACATTCCAGTCCATTCCATTCCGTTCCTTTCCACTCCATTCCACTACACTACACTCCATTCTACACCATTGCCTTCCATCCCATTCCATTCCATTCCATTCCATTCCACTCATGTTCACTCCAATCCGTTCCATTCCATCCCATTCCTTTCCAATCTATTCCATTCCACTCCAGTCCACTCCACTCCACTCCACTCCACTAAATCGCATTCCGTTCCATAATATTCCACTCCATTCCATTCCATTGCTTTCTTTCAAAGGGATTTCACACTGTCAGCCAGATTAGAGTGCAGTCGCACAATCTCACCTCATATTACATTTCACCATTCCATTCTATTTTTTCATTCCATTCCATTCCATTCCATTCCATTCAATTCCATTCCATTCCTCTCCATTCCATTCCACTGCACTCCACTCCACTCCATTGCATCCCATTCCATTTACCTCCATTCCACTCCATTCCAATAAACTCCAATCCACTCAACTCCACTCTTTTCCATTCCATTCCCTGCCATTCCATTCCACTCCTTTCTACTCCATTCCACTCCACTCTCCTCGACTCCACTCTACTCCTCTCCAATCAATTCCATTCCATTCCATTCCAATCCATTCCATTCCACTCCTTTCTATCGACATGATCTCACTCTGTCACCCCGGCAGGAGTGAAGTGGCACAATGTCCGCACACATTTCATTTCACTATTCCATTTTATTCCATCCCCCTCCATTCCACTCCACTCCACTCCTATCCAGTACACTCTATTCCATTCCATTCCATTCCCCTCAAATGCATTCCATTCCTTTCTTTCTACAGGATCTCACTCCATTGCCAAGGCTTGGGAGCAGTATCAAAATATCAGCTCAAGTTTCATTTCAGCATTCCATTCCATTCCCTTCCATTCCATTCCATTCTATTCCATCGCATTCCATTCCATATAATCCCACTCTAATCCACTCCACTCCATTCCCTTCCATTCCATTCCATTCCATTACACTGCATTCCATTCCATTCCACTCCACTCCACTCAAATCCATTCCATTCATTTCCATTCCATTCCATTCCATTCAACTCCAGTCCACTTCATTCCATCCCTTTCCATTCCACTCCATTCCACTCCACTCCACTCCACTGCACTCCACACACCTCCACTCCAGTACGTTCCATTCCATGCCATCCAATTACATTGCACTCTATTCCTCTCCGCTCCAATCCACTCCACTCCACTCCACTCCATTCTATTCTATTCCATATCATTCCACTCCATTCCATTCCATTCCTTTTTTTTTGACCGAATCCCACTCTGTCACCCAGGCAGGAGTGCTGCAGTACAATATCAGCTCACGTTTCTTTTCACTGTTCCATCCCATTCTATTCCACTCCAATCCACACCACTCCACTCCACTCCACTCCATCCGGTTCCATCCCATTCTGATACACTCCATTCCACTCCACTCCACTCCACTCCTCTCCATTCCATTACATTCCATCCCATCCCATCCCACTCCATTCCACCCCACTCCAGTCAACTCCACTCCACTCCTCTCCACTCTATTGCATTCCACTCCATTCAATTCCACTCCATTCCATTCCATTACTTGTTTTCAACAGGAGCTCACTCAGTGACCCATGCTGGAGAACAGTGGCACGATATCAGCTCACATTTCTTTTCACAATTCCATTCCGTTGCATTCCATTCCATTCCATTCCATACCATTCCATCCATTCCATTCCACTCCACTCCCCTCCACTCCACTCCCCTCCACTACTCTCCCCTCCAATCCACTCCATTCCACCACTCCATTCCATTCCATTCCACTCCATTTCTCTCCACTCCACTCCACTCACCTTCACTACATTCCGTTCCGTCCCATTCCATTCCAATCAATTCCATTCCACTCCACTCCACTCCTCTCCATTCCAATCCATTGCATTCCATTCCATTCCATTCCATCCCTTCCATTCTACTCCATTCCACTCCACACCACTACATTGTACTCCTCTCCACTCTACTGCACATCAGTGCATTCCTTTCCATTCCATTCCATTCCACTCCATTCCACTCCAATCCACTCCATTCCAATCCACTCCTCTCCTCTCCACTCCACTCCTCTCTTCTCCAATCCACTCCATTCCACTCCATTGCATTCCATTCCACTCCACTCCACTCCACAACACTCAACTCCATTCCGTTCCATTTCATTCTATTTCACTCCATTCCTCTGCGCTCCACTCCTCTCCACTCCACACAAATTCACTCCACTCCATTCTATTCTGTCCCTTTCAATTCCACTTCACTGACTCCACTCCACTCCACTTCATTCCACTCCATTCTATTCCACTCCATTCCATTCCTCTCCACTCCAATCCATTCCTTTCCATTCCATTCCATTCCACTCCATTCCTCTCCAGTCCACTGCACTCCACTGCACTACACTCCACATGATCCCATTCCATCCCATTCCATTACACTTCTTTTCACTCCACTCCACCCCACTCCATTCCTTTCCATTGCATCCCATTCCATTCCACTCCATTCCACACCTCTCCACTCCGCTCCACTTCACAACATTCCACTACATTCCATTCAATTCCTTTCTTTCAACAGGATCTCTCTCTGTAACCCCGACTGGAGTGCAGGGACACAATCACAGCTCACATTTCATTTCACGATTCCATTGCAGTCCATTCCATTCCAACCATTTCACTGCATTCCATTGCATTCCATTCCATTCTTTTCAATTCCATTCCATTGCATCCATTCCATTCCATTCATTTCCATTCCATTGCATTCAATTCCATACCACTCCACTCCACTCCACTCCACTCCATTCCATTCCGTTCCTTTCTTTCAACAAGATCTCACTCTATCACCCAGGCTTGAGTGCAGTGGCACAACCTCAGCTCACATTTCATGTCACCATTACATTCCATTCCATTCCACTCCACTCCACTCCACTCCACTCCATTCCATTTAACTCCTCTCCACTCCACTCCACACCACTCCATTTCGTTCCATGCCATTGCATTACACGCCATTCCACTCAACTCCACTCCACTTCACTGACCCCATCCCATTCCATTCCGCTCCATTCCACTCGATTCCACTCCACAGCACTCCACTCCATACCATTCCATTACATTCCACTCCATTCTACTCCATTCCATTCCACTCCATTCTACTCCATTCCTTTCGTTCAAAAGGCTCTCACTCTAACACCCAGTATGGAGTGCTGTCGCACAATGTCAGTTCACATTTCATTTCACCATTCCATTCCATTTCATTCCATTTCTTTGCATTCCATACCATTCCATTCCGTACCATTGCATTGCATTCCATTTCACTTCATTTCACTCCACTCCACTCCATTCCACTCCATTGCATTCCATTCTACTCCTCTCCACTCCACTCCGTCCCACTCCATCCCATTGCATTCCAATCCATTCCACTCCACTCCACTTCACACCAATCCACTCCACTCCATTCCATTACATTCCACTCCATTCCAATACACCCCAATGCTCTCAAATCCACTCCTCTCCACTGCAGTGCACACCACTACAGTTCATTCAATTCTATTCCATCCAAACCACTCAATTCCACTCCACTCCACTCCAATTAACTACACTCCATTCCCATTAAACTCCACTCCACTCCACTCCACATCACTCCATTCCATTCCATGCGATTGCATTCCACACCATTCCACTCCACTCCAGTCCACTCCACTCGACTCCATCCCATTCCATTCCACTCCCCGCCACTCCACCCCACACCACTACACACTGCTCCACACAACTCCACTCCATTTCATTCTGTTACATTCCACTCCATTCAATTCCATTCCTTTCTTTCGACAGGTTCTCACTCCAACAACCAAGATGGAGTCCATAGGCAAAATCTCAGCTCATGTTTCATTTAACCGTTCCATTCCATTTCATTCAATTGCATTCCATTCCATTGCATTCCATACCAATCCGTTCCATTCCATTGCATTCCATTCCATTCCATTCCACTCCACTCCACTCCACTCAATTCCATTCCATTCCACTCCTCTCCACTCCACTCGACTCCACTCCGTGCCATTCCTTCTGATTCCAATCCACTCCATTGCACTCCACTCCACTCCACTCCACTCAATCCCATTCTATCCCATTCCATTCCACTCCAATCCATTCCACTCCACTCAACTGCACTCCACTCCACTCAACTGCACTCCACTCTGCTGCATTCCTTTCAATTCCATTTGATTCCACTGCATTCCATTCCATTCCTTTATTTCGAGAGTGTCTCACGCTGTCACACAGGTAAGAGTTCAGTGGCAGAATCTCATGTCCCATTTCATTTCACCTTTGCATTCCATTGCATTCCATTGCATTGCATTCCATTCCATTCCTTTCCATTCCACTCCACTCCACTCCACTCAGCTCCACTCCACTCCACCCTTTTCCTTTACACTGCATTCCATTCCGCTCCATTACATTCCACTCCACTCCACTCCACTAAACTCCACTCCACTCCAATCCATTCCCTTCCATTCCATTCCATTCCACTTCATTCCATGCCATTCTTTTTTTTCGGGAGGATCTCAATCTGTCACCCAGGCTGGAGTGCAGTGGTACAATCTCAGCTCGAATTTAACTTCACCATTCCATTCCATTCCATAGAATTCCATTCCATTCTATTCCACTCCATTCCAAACCACTGCACTGCACACAACTCCACTCCCTTCCCTTATATTCTATCGGATTCCATTCCACTCTATTCCATTTTGCTTCATTCGTCTCCACTCCATTCCATTCTATTATATTACACTCCATTCTATTCCTTTTTTCGACAGGATCTCACTCTGTCACCCAGGGTGGAGTGCAGTGGCACAATCTCAGCTCAGATTTCATTACACCATTCCATTCCATTCCATTGCATAGCTTCCATTCCATTGCATTGCATTCCATTCCATTCCATTCCATTGAATTGCATTCCATTCCATTCGATTCCATTGAATTCCAATCCACTAAAATCCATTCCACTCCACTCCACTCAACTCCACTCTACTCCATTCCACTCCATTCCATTGCATCCCATTCGATAACATTGCATCCCATTCCATTCCTTTCTTTCAATAGTTTCTCACTTTGTCCCCCCAGCTGGAGTGCAGTGGCACAATCTCAGCCCAGTTTTCATTTCACCATTCCATTGTATTCGATTGCATTCCTTTCCATTCCATTCCATTCTATTCCATTCCATTCCATTCCATTTAATTCCATTGCATTCCGTTCCATTCCATTGCTTTCAATTGCATTCCATTTGATTCCATTCCGTTTCATTCCATTCCATTCCACTCCATTCAACTGCATTCCACTGGTCTCCACGGCAGTCCTACCCACTCCACTGCACTCCATTCGAATGCCTTCCATCCCATTCCATTTCACTCCACTCCACACCTCTCCTCTCCACTCCAATCCATTCCATTCCATTCCATTCCATTCCAGTCCAGTCCAATCCATTTCATTCCTTTCTTTCAACAGGTTCTTACTTTTTCCCCCCGGCTGGAGTGCAGTGGCACCATCTCAGCCCACTTTTCATTTCACCATTCCATTGCATTCAATTCCATTCCATTCCATTAAATTCCAATGCATTCTATTCCTTTCCATTGCTTTCAATTGCATTCCATTGAATTCCATTCCAATGCATTCTATTGCATTCCATTCCATTCCATTCCATTCCGTTCCTTTGAATTCCATTGCATTCCATTGCATTCCATTGCTTTCAATTGCATTCCATTCCGTTCCATTCCTTTCCACTCCATTCCTCACCACTCCACTCCACTCCATTCCAGTCCCATCCATTAAATTCCAGTAACTTCCGTTCCATTCCACTCCATTCCATTCCATTCCTTTCTATTGACAGGATCTCATGCTGTCACCAAGGCTGAAGTGCAGTGGCACAATCTCATCTCACATTTCAATTCACAATTCCATTCCGTTGCATTCTATTCCATTCATTCCTTTTCATTGCATACCATTCCATTTCATTCCTTTGCATTCCATTCCATTCCGTTGGCTTCCATTCCATTCCATTCCTTTCGACTCCATTCCCCTCCTTTCCATTCCACTCTACTTCACTCTACTCCACTCCATTCCATTCCTTTCCCACTCATTCCGATCCACTCCACTCCACTCCACTCCATTCCATTCCATTCCACTCCAATCCATTCCATTCCTTTTTTTCAGCAGATTCTCACTCTGTCCCTGCGGCTGGAGTGCAGTGACACAATCTCAGCCCACTTTTCATTTCACCATTCCATTGCATTCATTTGCATTCAATTCCATTCCATTCCATTAAATTCCATTCCATTCCATTCCATTGAATTCCATTCCATTCCATTCCATTCCATTGCTTTCACTTACATTCCTTTCAATTCCATTCCATTGCATTCCATTCCATTCCATTCCTTTCCACTCCAATCCCCTGCATTCCACTGCATAACACTGCACTCCATGGCAGTCCACTCCACTCCACTCCAATGCATTCCACTCCATTCCATTCTATTCCATTCCATTCCTCTCCATTCCACTCAATTCCACTCCACTCCAATCCACTACAATCCACTCCATTGGATTCCTATAAATTCCGCTCAATTTCATTCCGTTCCTTTCTTTCAACAGGATCTAACTCTGTCACCCAGGCTGGAGTGCAGTGGCACAGTATCAGCTCACTTTTTGTGTTACCATTCCATTCCATTCCATTTTTCCATTCCATTCTATTTCATTCCATTCCATTTCACTCCACTCCATTCCACTCCACGGCACTGCACTCCACTCCACTGCATTCCATTCGATTCCATTGCATCCCATTCCTTTCCATTCCATTCCATTCCTTTCTTTCGAAAGGATCCCACTCTGTCTCCAGGTTGGACTTTGGTGTAACAATCTCAGCTCATATTGCATTTCACCATTCCAATCCATTCCATTCCATTCTATTCCTTTCCACTCCACTCCACTCCTGTCCAATCCATTCTTCTCCACTCCATTCCATTCCACTCCATTCCATTCGAGTCCTTCCACTTCACTCCACTCCATGCCATTCCATTCCATCCCATTCCACTCCACTCCATTCCACTCCACTCCATTGCACTCCACTCCATTCCATTCAATTTCATTCCATTCCACTCCATTCCTCTGCACTCCACTCCATTTCACTCCACTCCACTCCATTCCATTCCATGCCATGCCATTCCATTCCTTTCTTTTCACAGGATCTGCAACCGAGGCTGGAGGGCAGTGGCACAATCTCAGCTCACATTTCATTTCACCATTCCATTCCATTTCATTTCATCCCATTATATTAAATTCCACTCCTCTCCACACCACTCCACTCCACTCCATTCCATTCCATTCCTTTCTTTCGACAGGATTACACTCTGTCACCAGGACTGTAGTGCAGTGGCAAAATCTCAGCTCACATTTCATTACTCCTTTCCATTCCTGTAATTTCCATTCCACTCCACTCCCCTCTATTGCTCTCCACTCCCCTCCACTCCCCTCTATTGCTCTCCACTCCCCTCCACTCCATCCCAGACAACTCCACTCCACTCCAATCGTCTCCGCTCCACTCCACTGTGCTCCATTCCATTCCATTCCACTCATTCCACTCCACTTCATTCAATTAAATCCATTCCACTCTATTCCACTCCACTTCCGGCCAATGCATTCCATTCCATTGTATACTATTTCACTCCACTCCATTGTATTCCCCTCCATCCCACTGCACCCCACTCCATTCCATTGCACTCCATAACATTCCATTCCACTCCACTCCACTCAACTCCATCCATTCTATTACATTCCACTCCATTCCATTCCATTTTTTCTTTTGACAGGATCTCACACAGTTTCCCATGCTTGAGTGCAGTGATGCAGTCTCAGGTCACATTTAATTTCACCATTCCATTCTGTTCCATTCCATTCCATTACATTCCAATAGATTACATTCCATTCCACTCCATTCCACTCTACTCCACTCTACTCCACTTCACTCAATTCCATTCCTCATTCCATTCCTTTCCACTCCACTGCACTCCTCTCCACTCCACTCCATTCCATTCCATCCCATTACATTCTCCTCCTTTCAATTCCACTCCACTCAACTCCACTCCACTCCACACCACTCCACACCACTCTCCTTCATTCCATTCAATTCCAATCCACTCCTTTCGGTTCCATTCTTTTTTTCCTACAGGATCTCACTCTGTAACCAAGGCTGGATTACAGTTGCACAATCTCAGCTCACATTTCATTCCACCATTCCTTTCCATTCCATTGCATTCCATTCCACTCCACTCCACTACTCTCCAGTCCACTCCACTCCATTCCACTCCATTCCATCCCACTCCTTTCCACTCGATTCCACTCCACTCCACTCAAGTCTACCCCATTCCATTCCATCCCATTCCATTAAACTCCATTCTACTCCACTCCAATCCAATGCACTACAATCCATTCCTTTACATTCCATTTCACTCCACTCCAATCTATTCCATTCAGTTCCCCTCCATTACACTCCACTGCATTCCATTGTACTCTACTTCATTCCTTTCCATCCCATTCCATTTCTCTCCATTCCACTCCACTCCCCTCCACTCCACTCCACTCCATTCCATTATGTTCCATCAAATTCCATTCCACTACATTCCACTCCACATCATTCCACTCCACTCCACTCCACTCCATTCCATTCCATTCCACTCCATTCCTTTCCATTCCTTTCTTTCAACAGGATCTCACTCTATCACCCAGGCTGCAGTGCAGTGACACAATCTCAGCTGACATTCCTTTCAATATTCCATTCCATTACTTTCCATTCCATTCCACTCCACTCCACTATACTCCACTCCAATTCATGCCACTCCATTCACTTTCATTCCATTCCAGTCCATTCCAGTCCATTGCACTGCATACCTTACTTTCGAAAGGAACTCTCTCTGTCACCAGGCTGGAGTGTAGTGGCACAATTTCAGCTCACATTTCATTTTACCATTCCATTCCATTTTATTCCATATAATTGCATTCCTATGCATTCCACTGCATTCCATTCCATTCCATTCCATTCCATTCCACTCCACTCCACTCCACTCCATTCCAAGCCCATCCTCTCCACTCTTTTCTTTTCAATTCCTTTCCACTGCACTCCACTCCATTATAATCCATTCCATTCATTTCCATCCCATTCCATTCCACTCAATCCCACTACAATCCACTCCACTGTACTCCAGTCCATTCCACACCATTCCGTACATTCATTTCCATTCTATTCCACTCCATTCCTTTCTTTCTACAGGATATCCCTCTGCACCCAGCCTGGAGTGCAGCAGCACAATCTCAGCTCACATTTCATTTCATCATTCCATTCTGTTCCATTCCATTCCATTCCATTCCACTCTACTCTATTCCACTCTACTCCACTCTACATGACTCCACTTCACTCCATTCCATTCCATCCCATTCCATTTCATTCCATTCCACTCTACTGCACTCCTCTCCACTCCACTCCATTCTATTCAATCCCATTCCACTCCGTTCCACTCCATTCCACACCACTCCACACCACTCCACTCCACTCCACTCCACTCTCCTCCCTTTCATTCAATTCCAATCCACTCCTTTCCATTCCATTCTTTTTCTTTGACAGGGTCTCACCCTCTCACCCAGCTGGAGTACGGTCGCACAATCTCAGCTCACATTTCATTTCACCATTCTTTTCCATTCCATTCAATTCCATTCCACTCCACTCCTCTCCAGTACACTACACTCCATTCCACTCCATTCCATTACATTCCATCCAATTCCTTTCCACTCGATTCCACTCCACTCCACTCAAGTTCACCCTATTCCATTCCAACCAATTCCACTCAAGTCCATTCCACTCCACTCCACTCCAATGCACTAAAATCCATTCCAATGCACTAAAATCCATTCCATTCCATTCCATTCCTTTCCACTCCATTCCACTCCATTCCATTTGGCTCCACTCCACTGCAATCTACTCAATTTCATTCCATTCCATTTGACTCCACTCCACTCCACTCTACTCAATTCCATTCCTCTTCATTACACTCCACTCCATTCCACTGAACTCCACTTAATTCCATTCCATCGCATTTCATTTCACTCCATTCCACTCCACTCCACTCCTCTCCACTTCACTCCACTCCACTTCACTCCACTCCATTCAATTATGTTCCATCACATACCATTCCACTCCCTTTCACTCAACACCATTCCACTCAACTCAACTCCACTCCACTCCACTCCACTCTATTGCATTCCATTCCACTCCATTCCATTCCACTCGTTTCTTTCGACAGGATCTCACTCTATCACCCAGGCTGCAGTGCAGTGGCACAATCTCTGCTCACATTCCATTTCAATATTCCTTTCCATTCCATTCCATTCCATTCCACTCCACTCCACTGTACTCCACTCCAATCCATTCCACTCAATTCACTTCCATTCCACTCCATTCCATTCCACTCCGTTCCATTCCATACCTTACTTTCGACAGGAACTCTCTCTGTCACCCAGGCTGGAGTGTAGTGGCACAATCTCGGCTCACATTTCATTTCACCATTCCATTCCATTGTATTCCATAAAATTTCATTCCTATGCATTCCATTGCACTGCATCCCATTACATTCCAGTCCACTCCCATCCACTCCACTCCATTCCATTCTTCTCCACTCCTTTCCAATCCACTCAACTACTCTTCACTCTAATCCACTCCATTCCATTTCATCCCATTCCATTCCACTCCACCACACTGCAATCCACTCCACTCTACTCCACCCCACTCCATTCCATTCCATATATTCCATTTCACTCTATTCCATTCCATTCTTTTCTTTTGACAGAATATCACTCTTCACCCAGGTTGGAGTGCAGCAGCACAATCTCTGCTCAAATTTCATTTCACCATTCCATTCTGCTCCATTCCATTCCATTACATTACATTCCACTCCATTCCACTGTATTCCACTCTAAACTACTCCAGTTCATTCCATTCCATTCCACTCCACTGCACTCCTCTCCACTCCACTCCACTGCACTCCTCTCCACTCCACTCAATTCCATTCCATCCAATTCCATTCTACTCCTTTCCATTCCACTCCACTCCACTCCACTCCACCCCACTACACACCATTCTCCTCCATTCCATTCAATTCCAATCCACTCTTTTCCATTCCATTCTTTTCTTTCGACAGGATCTCACTCTGTCACCCCGGCTGGAGTACAGTCGCACAATCTCTGCTCACATAGCATTTCACCATTCCTTTCCATTCCATTGCATTCCATCTCACTCCACTCCACTCTTCTCCAGTCCACTCCACCCAATTCCACTCAAGTTCATTCCATTCCACTCGATTCCACTCCACTCCACTCAAATCTACCCCATTCCATTCCATCCCATTCTATTCAACACCATTCCACTCCACTCTAATGCACAACAATCCATTCCATTCCATTCCATTCCACTCCACTCCATTCCATTCCATTCCTTCTTTTATCAAGATCTCTCTCTATCACCCATGATGTAGTTCAGTGGTACAATCTCAGCTCACATTTCATTTCTCCATTCCATTCCATTCCATTCCATCCAATTCCATTTCATTACATTACACACCTTTCCATTCCATTCTTTTCTTTCGACAGGATCTCACCCTGTCACGCAGGCTACAGTGAAGTCGTAAAAGCTCAGCTCACACTTCATTTCCCCACTCCTTTCCATTCCATTCCATTTCATTTCATTCCATTACACTCGATTGCACTCCACTCCACTTCACTCCACTCCGCTTCATTCCATCCCATTCCGTTCCACCGCATTCCACTCCACTCCACTCCACTCCACTAAAATCCATTCCATTCCATCCCATTCTATTCCACACCATTCCACTCTGCTCCACTCCACTCCATTCCACATCATTCCACTCAAATCCACTCCAGTCTATTCCACTCAACTCCACTCCAGTCTATTCCACTCCACTCCATTCCATCCCATTCCATTCCACTTCATTCCACTCCACTCCTCTCCACTCGTCTCCTCTCCACTCCTCTCCACCCCACTAAACTCCACTCCATTCCATTCCCTTCAATTCCACTCCATTCCAGTCTATTCCACTCTACTCCAGTCCACTCCATTTCATTCCATCCCATCTCATTCCACCGCTTTCCACTCCACTCCACTCCACACCACACTATTAAATTCCCCTCCATTCCATTCCATTTGATACCATCCGATTCCATTCCAATTCACACCACTCCTCTCCACTCCATTCCATTAAATTCCGTCCCTTTCCATTCCACTTCATTCCACTCCACTCCACTACTCTCCACTCCATTCCATTCCAATCCATTCATTCCCATTCCGTTCCTATCCATTCCCCTCCACTGCACTCCACTCCACTCCATTCCATTTCATTAAACTCCACTCCACCACACTCCACTCCATTCCATTCCACTCTAATCCACTCCCCTCTAACCCACTCCACTCCACTACACTCCATTCCACTCCACGCCAGTCCTCTAAACTCCATTCCATTCCAATCCATTCCTTCCCATTCTATTCCAATGCATTCCACTCCACTGTACTCCACTCCATTCCATTCCATTCCATTGCATTCCACTCCACTCCACCCCACTCCACTCCACTCTATTCTATTCAACTGCAGTCCATTCCACTCTACCCCACTCCACTCCACTCCATTCCACTTCATTCTACTCCATTCCTCCACTCCACTCCAATCCATTCCATTCCATTCCACTCCACTCGACTCCACTCCACTCTACTCCACTCCACTCCATTCCATACCATCGCATTCCATTCCACTCCATTCTGCTCCACTTGATTCCACTCCACTCCACTCCATTCCATTCCTTTCCCTTCCATTCCATTCCATTCCACTCCATTCCACTCCACTCTAATTCCACTCCACTCAAATCCATTCCATCCCATTCCATTCCACCCCATTCCATTCCACTCCACTCCACTCCACTTCACTTCACTACACTCCATTCCATTCGTTTCCATTCCATTCCATTTCATCTGATTTCACTCCACTCGACTCCACTCCACTCCATTCCATTGCTTCGCATTCCGTTACACTCCATCCCACTCTACTCCACACCATTCTATTACATTCCTTTCCGTTCCTTTCCCTTGAATTTCACTCCGTTCCATTCCACTCCATTTCAGTCTACTTGATTCCACTCCAATCCACTCCATTCCATTCCTTTCCCTTCCATTCCATTCCATTTAGTCCATTCCACTCCACTCCACTCCTCTCCTCTCCATTCCATTCCATCCCATTCCATTCCACCCCATTCCACTCCACTCCACTCCACTTCCCTTCACTCCCCTCCTTTCCATTCCTTTCCATTACATTCCATTACATTCCAATCCATCTGATTTCACTCCACTCGACTCCACTTCACTCCACTCCATTCCATTGCATCCCATTCCATTCTACTCCATTCCACTCCATTCCATTCCATTTCTTTCCATTCCATTCTATTAAATTCCACTCCATTCCATTACATACCTTTGTTTGGGGAGGATCTCTCTCTGTCACCCAGGCTGGTGTGCAGTGGCACAATCTCAGCTCACATTTCTTTTCACCATTCCATTCCATTACATTCCATTTATTCGGTTCCATTCCACTCCACTCCACACGATTCTATTAAACAACGCTCCAATCCACACCACTCCACTCCCCTGCAGTCCATTCTATCACTTTAAATTCCCCTCCATTCCACTCCTTTCCACTCCACTCCATTTCGCTCCATTCCACTCCATTCCATTACATTACATCACATTCCATTCCACTCTATTCCACGGTAATACACTCCACTCCAATCCAATCCATTCAATTCCATTCCTCTCCACTCCACTCCATTCCATTCTTTCCTTTGATGGGATCTTACTCTGTCACCCAGGCTGGATCGCAGGGGCACAATCTCAGCTCCTATTACATATCACCATTCTGTTCTATTTTATTCCATTCCATTCCATTCCGTTCCTTTCCATTCCATTATATTCCATCCCACTAAATTCCATTCCATTCCTTTCAACTCCACTCCACTCCACTTCATTTCATATCATTCTGTTGTCCTCCATTCCAATCGACTCCACTCCACCACAATCCACTCCATGACATTGCATCCAATTCCATTCCACTTCATAACACTCCTCTCCACTCCACTTCTCTCCACTCCTCTGCACTCCATTCCACTCCATTTCATCCCATTCCATTCCACTCCATTCCACGCCACTCCAATCCACTCTATTCCACGCCACTCCACTCCACTCCTCTCCATTCCTCTCCATTCCATTCCATTCTTTTCCACACCATTCCATTCCATTCCATTCCATTCTTTTGACAGGATCACACTCTGTCACCCACGTTGGATTTCAGTGGCACAATCTCAGCTCATATTTCAATTCACCATTCCATTCCTTTCCATTCCAATCCATTCCTTTGCACTCCACTCCACTCTAATCCATTCCATTCCATTCAACCCCATTCCACTCCACTCCACTAGTGTCCACTCCACTACATTCCATTCCATTGCATCCCATTCCATTTCACTCCATTCCACGCCACTCCTCTTCATTGCAGTCCACTCCACACCACTCCATTGCGTTCCATTTCACTCCATTACCCTCCACTCCACTCCATTCCAGTCCACTCCGTTCCACTCCATTCCATTCCATTCCATTTCATACCATTAAATTAAATTCCACTCCATTCCATTCCATTCCATTTCATACCATTAAATTAAATTCCACTCCATTCCATTCCATTCTTTTCTTTCAACAGGATCTCACTCTGCCACCCACGCTGGATTGCAGTGGAACAATCTCAGCTCACATTGCATTCCACCATTCTATTCCACCATTCCACTCCATTCCATTCCATTCCATTGCATTCCTTTTCACTCCACTCAAATCCACTCCTCTCCATTCCATTCCATTTGATCCCATTCCATTCCACTCCCCTCAACTGCACTCTACTCCACTCCACTCAACTGCACTCTACTCCACTCCACTCCACTCAATTCCATTCCATTCCATTCCATTCCATTCCATTCCGTTCCATTTGACTCCATTCCATTCCATTCCTTTCTTTCGACAGGATCTCACCCTTTCACCAGGCTGGAGTGCAGTGGCACGATCTGAGCTCACGTTTCATTTCACCATTCAATTCCGTTACATTCCATTCCTTCCCATCTCATCCTGTTCTATTCCATTCTGCTCCATTCGAATCCACTCCACTCCACTCCCTTCCATTCCATCCCATTGCATTCCATTCCATTAAACTGCAATCCACTCCATGATATTCCTTTCCATTACACTCCACTCCATTCAATTACATTCCATTATTTCGACAGGATTTCACTCTGTCATCCGGGCTGGAGTGAAGTGGCACAAACTCAATTCATTTCATTTCACCATTCCATTCCATTTCATTCCATTCCTTTCCATTCCACTCTACTCCAATTCACTCCATTCCAGTCCATCGCATTCTATTCTACTCCATTCCACTCCACTCCAATCCACTGCACTCCACTCCATTCCATTACATCCCATCTCATTCCATTCCATTCCTCTCCACTCCACTCCACTTCACTTCTCTCCTGTCCACTGCATTCCATTCCATCCGGTTCCATTCCACTCCATATCATCCCATTCCCTTCTTTTGACAGGATCTCACTCTGTCACACAGAATGGAGCAGTGTCACAATCTTAGCTCACATTTCATTTCACCATTCCATTCGATTCCATTCCATTCCATTCCTTTCCATTCAGTTTCACTCCACTCTACTCTACTCCATTCCATTCCACTCAATTACACTCCTCTGCATTCCACAGACCTCATTCCATTCCATCCCATTCCATTTCCCTCCATTCCACTCACCTCCCCTCCACTCTACTCCACTTCACTCCACTCCATTCCATTATTTTCCATCACTTTCTATTCCACTCCATTCCACTCCACACCATTCCACTCCACTTCACTCCGTTACATTCCATTACAATCCATTCCATTCCTTTCCTTTCTTTTTACAGGATCTCACTCTATCAACCAGGCTGCAATGCAGTGGCACAATCTCAGCTCATATTTCATTTCAATATTCCATTCCATTCCATTCTATTCTATTCCATTCCATTCCACTCCAATCCACTCTACTATACTGCACCCCAATCCACTCCACTCTACTGCACTACAATCCATTCCACTCCATTCACTTCCATTCCATTCCATTCTATTCCACTCCATTCCATTCCATACCTTAGTTTCGACAGGAACTCTCTCTGTCACCCAGGCTGGAGTGCAGTGGCACAATTCCAGCTCACATTTCATTTCACCATTCCATTCCATAGCATTCCATTCTATTGCATTCCTATGCATTCCATTGCTTTCCATGCCATTGCATTCCACTCCACTCCACTCCTATCCACTCTCTCCATTCCATTCCATTACTTTCCACTCCTTTCCACTCCACTCCACTACACTCTAATACACTCCATTCCATTCCATCCCATTACATTCCACTCCATCCCACTCCAATCCACTCCAATCTACTCCACTCCATTCCATTCCATTCTTTCCATTCCACTCTATTCCATTCCACTCTATTCCATTCCATTCCTTTCTTTTGACAGGATATCACTCTGTCACCCAGGCTGGAGTGCAGCCTCACAATCTCAGCTCACATTTCATTTCACCATTCCTTTCTGTTCCATTGCATTCTATTCCATTACGTTACATTACACTCCATTCCACTCTACTCCACTCTACACCACTCCACTTCTCTCCATTCCATTCCATTCAATTCCACGCCACTGCACTCCTCTCCACTCCACTCCATTCAATTCCATCCCACTCCATTGTACTCCATTCCACTCCACTCCACTCCACACCACTGAACACCATTCTCCTCCATTCCATTCAATTCCTATCCACTCCTTTCCATTCCATTCTTTCCTTTCTACAGGATCTCACTCTGTCACCCAGGCTGGAGTACAGTGGCACAATCTCAGCTCACATTTCATTTCACCATTCCTTTCCATTCCATTACATTACTTTCCATTCCACTCCACTCCATTCCTCTCCAATCCACTACACTCCATTTCACTCCATTGCATTCCACTCCATCCCATTCCATTCCACTCTATTCCACTCCATTCCACTCCAGTCCACCACATTCCATTCGATCCCATTCCGTTCAAATCCATTACACTAAAATCCACTCCAATTCACTACAATCCATTCCATTCCATTCCATTCTTTCATCAGGTTCCCACTCTATCACCCAGGTTGGAGTGCAGTGGTACAATCTCAACTCAGATTTCATTTCTCCATTCCATTCCTTCCAATTCCATTCCATTACACTACACTCCTTTCCATTCCATTATTTTCTTTTGACAGGATCTCACCCTGTCACCCAGGCTGGAATGCAGTCACACAATCTCAGCTCATTCTTCATTTCACCATTCCCTTCCATTCCATTCCATTCCATTGCATTCTACTCAATTCCACTCCAATCCACCTCACTACACTACACTCCACTCCATTCCATCCCGTTCCATTCCAACACATTCCACTCCATTCCACTCCATTCCACTCCATTCCATTCCATCACATTCTACTCCAAACAATTCCACTACGCTCCTTCCACTCCTCTCCACTCCACTCCACTGCATTCCACATCATTCCATTCAACTCCACTCCAGTCTACTCCACTCCACTCCTTTCCATCCCTTTCCATTCCACTTCATTCCACTAAATTCTTCTCCACTCCTCTCTTCTCCATTCATCTCCACTCCACTAAAATCTACTCCATTCCATTCCCTTCAATTCTTTTCCATTCCAGTCCATTCCACTCTTCTCCAATCCACTCAATTTCATTCCATCCCGTTCCATTCCACCGCATTCCACTCCACTCCACTCCACTCTACTCCACACCATTCCATTCCTGTCCATTCCAATCCATTCCACTCCATCCGATTCCATTCCGCTTCATACCACTCTACTCCACTCCACTCTATTGCATTAAATTCCATACCATTCCATTCCACTGCATTCCAGTCCACTCCACTCCTCTACAATCCATTCCATTCCAATCCATTCCATCCCATTCCATTCCACTCCACTCCACTCCACTCTACTGCACTCCACTCCACTCTACTCCATTCCATTCCATTCAATTCCAGTCCATTCAATCCCATTCTTTTATTTCAACAGTATCTCTCTGTGTCACCCAGGCTGGAGTGCAGTGGCACAATCTCAGCTCACATTTCATTTCACCGTTCCATTTCATTGCATTGCCTTCCATTCCATTCCTTTCAATTGCATTCCATTCCATTCCATTCAACTCCACTCGACTCTACTCCACTCCACTCAACTCCACTCCATTCAATTCCTTTCCGTTCCACTCCATTCCAATTCATTCCTTTCCTTTCTTTCGACATGACCTCACTCTTTCAACTGGGCTGCATTGCAGTGGCACAATCTCAACTCGCATTTCATTTCACCATAACATTCCATTCCATTCCGATCCATTGCATTGCATTCCACTCCACTCCACTCCACTCCACTCCAATCCACTCCACTCCACTCCAATCAACTCCATTCCTTTCCATTCTATTTCACTGCACCTCATTCCACTCACCTCCAATCCACTCCACTCTACTCCACTCTACTCCACTCCATTCCATTCCATCCAAATCCATTCCACTCCATTCCAGTCCACTTCATTCCACTCCACTCCTCTCCACTCCATTCCACTCCATTCCATTCCATTCCACTCCTCCACTCCACACCGTTCCATTCCATTCCATTCGATTCCACTCCATTCCACTCCACTTCATTCCACTCCAGTCCACTCTACTGCGCTCCACTCCATTGCAATGTGTTCCATTCCATTCCACTCCAATCCTTTCTTTCAAAAGGATTTCATTTTGTCCTGCAGGCTGGAGTGCATTGGCACAATCACAGCTCACATTTCACTTCGCCATTCCATTGCATTCCATCCCATTCCATTCCACTCCATTCCACTCCACTCCATTCCATTCGACTCCACTGCACTCAACTCCAACCCATTCCATTCAATCCCATTCCTCTCAACTTCATTACACTCCACTCCACTCTAATCCACTGTACTCCAATCCATTCCATTCCACTCCATTCCAATCCATTCCACTGCACTCCACTCCGCTCAACTCCATTGCATCCCATTTCTTTCCACTCCACTCTACTCCTCTCCACTCCCCTCTGCTCCATTCAATTCCATCCCATTCTATTCCACTCCACTCTACTCCTCTCCACTCCCCTCTGCTCCATTCAATTCCATCCCATTCTATTCCACTCCACTTCACTCCATTCCACTCCACTCCATTCCACTCCATTCCATTCCATTCCATTCCATTGCATTCCACTCCACTCCATTCCATTCCATTCCTTTCCATTCCTCTCCATTGCACTCCAATCCTCTCCTCTCCAGCCCAATCCATCCCAATCTATTCCATACAATTCCACTCTACTGCAATCCACTCCACTCCTGTGCAATCCACTCCATTCCATTCCATTCCATCCCATTCCATTCCACTCCATTCCACTCTACTTCACTCCACTCCACTCCACTCCACGCCATGCCATTCCATTCCATTCCTTTCTTTCGACCAGATGTCACTCTGTCGCCCAGATTGGAGTACAGGGGCGCTATCTCAGCTCACATTTCATTTCTCCATTACATTCCATTGCATTGCATTCCATTCCATTCCTCTCCTCTCAATTCCACTCCACTTCCCTCCTTTCCATTCTATTCCATTCCACTCTAATCCACTCTTCTCCATTCCACTCCTCTCCACTCAATTCCATTACATTACATTACATTCCGCTCCATTCCGCTCCACTCCAGTCCACTTCACTCGGGTCAGCTCCATTCCATTCCAGTCCATCCCAGTCCATTCCACTGCAGTGCACTCTACAACACTCCACTACACTACACTACACTCCATTCCATTCCACTCCATTCCATTCCATTCCATTCCTTTCGACAGGATCTCACTCTGTCACTCAGACTGGTTGCAGTGGCAGAATCACAGCTCCCATTTCATTTCACCATTCCATTCAATTCCATTCGACTACATTCCATTCCATTCCACTCCACTCCACTCTACTCCATTCAAATCCACTCCATTCCTCTCCACTCCACTCCACTCCAATCCACTCCAGTCCATTCCATCGAATTCCACTTCACTCCATTCCACTCCACTCCAATCCTCTTCACACCATTCCACTCAGTTCGATTCCACTCCATTCCACTCCACTCCAGTCCACTCAAATCCATTCCGTTCCGTTCCATCCAATTCCATTTGACTCCACTCCCCTCCTCTCCATTCCATTCCATACAATTCCGTTACACTCCATTACACTCCACTCGCCTCCATTCCACTGTACCGAACTCCACTCCATTCCTTTCCATTCTGTTCCATTCCATTCCAGTCCACTCCACTCCATTCCACTCCACTCCACTCCACTCGACTCCACTCCATCCCATTGCATTCCATTCCATTCTATTCCACTAAAGTCTACTCCAATCCACTCCACTCCATTCCACTCCACCCCACTGCACTCCATTCCATCCCATTCCATTCCACTCCATTGCATTCCATTGCACTCCACTCCACTCCACTCCATTCCATTCCATTCCACTCCATTCCCTTCCATTCCACTCCATTCTATTCCATTCCTTTCTTTCGACAGTATATCACTCTGTCACCCAGGCAGGAGTGCAGTGGCACAATCTCAGTTCACATTTCATTTCACCATTCCATTCCATTCCATTTAATTCCATTCCATAGCATTCCATTCCATTCCATTCCACTCCACTCCATTCCACTCCATTCCATTCCATTCCACTACACTGCATTCCGCTCCACTCCACTCCAATAAACTCCACTCCACTCCATTCCATTTCATTCCAATCCATTCCATTCCATCCCATTCCATTCCTTTCCATCCCACTCCATTCCTCTCCACTACACTCCATTCCACTCCACACCATTCAATCCCATTGCTATTCATTACATTCCACGAAATTACACTCCACTCCACTGCACTCTGGTCCACTCCACTCCTCTCCACTCCACTCCATTCCCATCCCTTCTATCCCATTCCCTTCCAATCCTCACCAATCCACTCCACTCCACTCCACTCCATTCCATTCCATTCTATTACATCCCATTCTATTCAATTCCACTCCATTTCACTCCACTCCTCTACATTTCACTCCATTCCATTAAGTCCCATTCCATTCCACTCCATTCCATTCCACTCCACTTCTCTCCACTCCAATCCACTGCACTCCATTCTATTCCGTTACATCCCATTCCATTCCACTCTATTCCACTAAAATCCAATATACTCCACTCCATTCCATTCCATTCCATGAGATCCCATTCCACTCCACGCAACTCCTCTCCACTCCTCCCAACTCCAATCAACTGCATTCCATTCCATTTCATTTCATTACACTCCATTCCATTCCACTTCCCTCCACTCCACTCCACTGCACTCTTCTCCACTCCAATCCATTCCATTCAATTCCATCCCACTCCATTCCACTCCACTCCAGTCCAATCCACTCCAATCCACTCCATTCCACTCCACTCCACTGCACTCCACTGCATTTCATTCCATTCCATTCCTTTCCATTCCATGCCATTCCAATCCACTCCACTCGACTTCACTGCACTCCACTACGTTCCATTCCATTCAATTCCATTCCATCCCATTCCATTCCGCTGCATTCCAATGCAATCCTTTATTTCGCGAGGGTCTCGCTCTCTCACCCAGGCTGGAGAGCAGTGGCATAATCACTTCTTACATTTCATTTCACCATTCTATTCTATTCCATTCCATTCCACTCCACTCCTTTCCACTCCACTCCATTCATTTCCCTCCCATTCTGTTCCACTCCATTCCAATCCATCCACTCAACTCCATTCAGTTGCTTTCCACTCTAATCCTTTCAACTCCATTCCACGTCTCTCCACTCCACTCCCTTCCATCCCATTCCATCCCATTCCATTAAACTCCATTCCATTTCACTCCACTCCTCTCCACTCCATTCCATTCCTTTATATCCCATTCCATTCCACTTCATTTCACTCCATTCCACTCCACTCCACTCCACCCCTCTCGACTATATTCCATTCCATTCCATTCCATTTTATTCCATTCCACTCCAATCCACTCCACTCCATTCCACTCCATCCCATTCCATTCCACTCCAATCCACTCCACTCCTTTGTACTCCCCTCCACTCCACTCCATTCCACTCCATCCCATTCCATTCCACTCCACTGCAATCCACTCCATTCCATTCCATTCCACTCTGCTCCAATGCACTCCATTCCATTCCATTCCACTCCACTCCAATCCACTCCATTCCATTCTATTCCATGCCATTCCATTCAACTCCATTCCACTTCATTCCACTCCTCTCCACTCCACTCCTCTCCTCTCCACTCCACTCCATTTCATTCCATTCCATCCCTTTCCACACCACTCCATTCCGTTTCACTCCATTCCAGTCCAATCCTCTCCATTCTTTTCCTTTCCACCCCATTCCATTACATTCCACTCCATTCCACTGCATTCCACTCCATTCCATTCCTTTCCACTCCATTCCACTCCATCCCATTCCACTCCATTCCACTGCATTCCACTCCATTTCATTCCATTCCACTCCATTCCACTGCATTCCTTTCCATTCCTCTAAATTTCTCTCCATTGCATTCCATTCCACTCCATTCGTCTCCATTCCACTCCATTCCATTCCATTCCATTCCCTTCTTTCGACAGGATGTCATTGTGTCACCCAGGCTGGAGTGCAGTAGCACTATCTCCGCTCACATTTCGTTTCACCATTCCTTTCCATTCCATTGCGTTCCATTCCCTTCCATTCCATTCCTCTCCACTCCACTCTTCTCCATTACACCCAGATAATGTCTAATCCACTCCAATCCATTGCATTCCATCCCATCCAATTCAACTCCTCTGCTCTCCCTTCCACTCCACTCCACTCCACTCCTCTCCATTCCATTCCATTCAATCCTATCCCATTCTTCTTCATTCCACTACTCTATACTCCACTCGACTCCACTCAACTCCTCTCCATTCCATTCCACTCCATTGCAATCCACTCCATTCTCTTCCATTCGTTTCTTTCGACAATATCTCACTCTGTCACCCAGGCAGGAGTGTAGTAGCAGAATAACAACTGACATTTCATTTCACTTTTCCATTCAATTGCATTCTACTCCATTCCATTCCACTCCACTACATTCCATTCCATTCTGTTCTACTCCATTACACTCTACGCCACTCCACCACACTCCACTCCACTACATTACTTTCCATTCCATTCCATTCCACTACATTCCCCTACACTCCCCTCCACTCTAATCCATTCCCTTACATCAAAATCCATTCCACTCCATTCGACTCCTCTCCACTCTACTCCACTGCATTCCATTCCATTCCCTTCCAGTCCATTCCACTCCACTCCACTCCACTCCATTCCATTCCATTACATCCCATTCCATTCCACTCCATTCGACTCCAATCCACAACACTCCAGTCCATTCCATTCCATTACATCCATTACATAACATTACATTACACTCCATTCAGCTCTTCTGCACTCCACTCCACTCTACTCCATGTCACTTGTTTCCATTCCACTCCATCCCATTCCATTCAACTCCATTTCACTGTAATCCACTCCACTCCACTCCATTCCATTCCATTCTACTCCATTCCATTCCATTCCTTTCTTTTGACAGGATCTCACTCTGTCACCCACGCTGGAGTTCAGTGGCAACATCTCACCTCACGTTTCATTTCAAAATTCCATTGCTTTACATTCCATTCCATTGCATTGCACTCCATCCCATTCCATTGCATTCCATTCCATTCCATTCCTTTCCACTGCATTCCACTCCATTCCACCCCACTCTACTTCACTCCAGTCCACTCCTCTACAGTCCATTCCACTACATTCCATTCTTTTCCATTCCATTCCACTCCATTCTACTCCATTCCACTCCACTCCAGTCTACTCCATCCAGTTTCCACCCATTGCATTCCACTCCATTCCAATCCTCTCCACTCCAGTCCTCTCTATTCCACTCCATTCCATTCCATTTGACTCCATTCCATTCCATTTCTTTCTTTAGACAGGATATCAATCTGCACCCTGGCTGGAGTGCAGTGGCACAATCTCAGCTCACATTTCATTTCACCATTTCATTCCATTCCATTCCATTCCATTGCATTCTACTCCACTCCACTCCACTCGTTTACATTCCTTTACAACCCATTCCATTCCTCTCTATTCCACTCCACTCTGCTCCACTCCACTCCACTCCATTCCATTGTCTTCTGTCTCATTTCATTCCACTCCATTCCACTCCACTCCACTCCATTCCATGCCACTCCATTCCACTCCACTCCACTCCATTCCATTCCACTCTATTCCAGTCTATTCCGTTCCACTTGATGCCATTCCATTAAACTCAATTCCAATCCACTCTATTGCACTTTACTCCACTCCACTCCTTTCCACCCCAGTCCACTCCATTCCACTCCACCACACTCCTATCCACTCCACACCATTCCATTCCATCCAATCCCCTTCTACTCCACTCCATTCCACTCCACTCCACTCCACTCCACTCTACTCCATTCATTGCTCTCCATTCCATTCAATCCCATTCCTTTCAACTCCATTCGATTCCACTCCACTCCTCTCCTCTAAACTCCATTCCATTTCATTCGATTCCATTCCTTTGAATGCCATACCATTTCATTCCATTACTTTCTTTCAACAGGAAGTCACTCTGTCACGCAGGCTGGGGTGCAGTGGCACAATCTCAGAGTACATTTCATTACATCATTCCATTCCATTTATTTCCATTCCATTCCATTCTATTCCAATGGATTCCATTTCATTCCATTGCATTCCATTCCACTCCATTCAAATCAAATATGGTCCACGCCATTCCAATCCACTCCACTCCACTACACTCCCCTCCACTCCATTCCATTCCGTCCCATTCCATTCCACTCCACTCCACTCCAGTCGATTCCATTCCATCCACTTCCATTCCATTCCATTCCAACCAATTCATTTCCACTGCTCTCCACTCCACTCCTGTACAATCTACTCCTCTCCACTCCACTCCATTACATTCCATTCCGTCCCATTGCATTCCACTCCATTCCACTCCACTCAACTCCACGCCACTCCACTCCATTCCACTGCATTCCAATCCATTCCATTCCATTCCATTCCTTTCCACTCCATTCCATTCCATTCCACTCCATTCCACTCCATTCCATTCCACTCCACTCCACTCCATTCCATTCCATTCCATTCCTTTCCACTCCATTCCATTCCATTCCACTCCATTCCACTCCATTCCATTCCACTCCACTCCACTCCATTCCATTCCATTCCATTCCACTCCATTCCATTCCATTCCCCTCCAATCCATTCCACTCCATTCCATTTAATTCCATTACATTCCATTCCCTTCTTTCGACAGGATCTCACTCTGTCACCCAGGACGGAGTGCAGTAGCACAATCTCAGCTCACATATCATTTCACCATTCCTTTCCATTCCATTCCGTTCCATTCTGTTCCATTCCAATCCACTCCACTCCACTCTACTCTACACCATTCCACCGAAATCCACTCTAATCCACTGCGCTCCATTGCATTCCATCCCATCCAATTCCACTCCACTCCTCCCCTCTCCACTCCACTCCATGCCATTCCATTCCATTCCATTCCATTCCATTCCATTCAGTCACATTCCATTCCACTTCTTTCCACTCCAATCCACTCTGCTCCACTCCTCTCGACTCCATTCCATTCCATTGCTTTCTTTTGACAGGATCTCACTCTGTCACCAAGGCTGGAGTGCAGTGGCACAAACTCATCTCACATTTCATTTCACCATTCTACTCCATTCCACTCCACTCTACTCCACTCCACTTGACTCCATTCCATCCCTTTCCATTCCACTCCCGTCCACTCCACTCCACTCCACTCCATTCCACCCAGTCCAATTCTATTCCAATACATTCCACTCAGCCGCACTCCACTCCACTGCACTCCACTCCATTCCATTCCGTTCCATTCCACTTTATTCCATTCCATTTCTTTCTTTCGACAGCATCTCACTCTTTCACCCAGGCTGAAGTGTAGTGGCACAATCTCAGCTCACATTTCATTTCACCATTTCATTCCCTTCCATTCTCTTCCATTCCATTCCATTCCATTCTACACCAATCCACTCCAATCCACCTCATAACATTCCTCTCCATTACGTTCCATTCCACCCCTTTCCACTCCACCCCAATCCATTCCATTAAATTCTATTCCATTCCATTCCATTCCACTCCACACCACTCCACTCCACTCAACTCCTTGGCACTCCACTCCATTCCATTCCATTCTATTCCATTTCAATATTCTCCACTACACTCAATTCCTCTCCACTCCACTGCAGTCCACTCTACTCCATTCCACTATATTCCATTCCATTCCATTCCATTCCACTCCAAGCCACTCCACTGCAATGCAATTCACTCCACTCCATCCCATTCCATTCCATTCCTTTCCACTCCATTCCACTCCACACCACTCCACTCCATTCCATTCCATTCTCACCGATTCCATTCCACTACATTCTACTCCATGCCAGTCCACTCCATACAACTCCACTCCATGCCACTCCACTCCATTCTATTCCAGTCCGTTGCATTCCATTCCCCTGCACTCTATTCCATTCCTTTCTTTTTTATTTATATATTTATTTATACATTTATTTATTTATTTATTTATTTATTTGTTTATTTATTATACTTTAGGTTTTAAAGTACATATGCGGAACGTGCAAGTTAGTTACATATTTATACGTGTGCCCTACTGTTGCGCTGCACCAACTAACTCGTCATCTAACAGTAGGTATATCTCAAAATGTTATCTCTTCCCCCTCCACCCACCCCACTACAATCCCCAGAGTGTGATGTTCCGCTTCTAGTGTCCATGTGTTCTCATTGTTCAGTTCCCACCTATGAGTGAGAATATGCGGTGTCTGGCTTTTTGTTCTTGCGATAGTTTACTGAGAATGATGATTTCCAATTTTATCCATGTCCCTAAAAAGGACATGAACTCATCATTTTCTACGGCTGCAAAGTATTCGTGGTATATATGTGCCACATTTTCTTAATCAAGTCTATCATTGTTGGATATTTTGGTTGCTTCCAAGTCTTTGCTATTGTGAATAATGTCACAAGAAACATACGTGTGCAAGTGTCTTTATAACAGCATGATTTACAGACCTTTGGGTATATACTCAGTAATGGGATGGCTGGCTCAAATGGTATATCTAGTTCTAAATCCCTGAGGAATCGCCACACTGACTTCCACAAAGTTTCAACTAGTTTACAGTCCAACCAACAGTGTAAAAGTGTTCCTATTTCTCCACATCCTCTCCAGCATCTGTTGTTTCCTGACTTTTTAATGATTGCCATTCTAACTGGTGTGAGATGGTATCTCATTGTGGTTTGATTTGCATTTCTCTGATGGCCAGTGATGTTGAGCATTTTTTCATGTGTTTTTTGGCTGCATAAATGTCTTCTTTTGAGAAGTGTCTGTTCATGTCCTTCGCCCACGCTTTGATGGGGTTGTCTGTATTTTTCTTGTAAATTTGCTTGAGTTCATTGTAGATTCTGGATATTATCCCTTTGTCAATTGAGTAGGTTGCAAAAATTTTCTCCCAATTTGTAGGTTGCCTGTTCACTCTGATGGTAGTTCCTTTTGCTGTGCAGAAGCTCTTGAGTTTAATTGGATCCCATTTGTCAATTTTGGCTTTTGTTGCCATTGCTTTTGGTGTTTTAGACATGAAGTCCTTGCCCATGCCTATGTCCTGAATGGTAATGCCTAGGTTTTCTTCTAGGGTATTTATGGTTTTAGGTCTAATGTTTAAGTCTTTAATCTATTTTAATTGATTTTTGTATAAAGTGTAAGGAAGGGATCCAGTTTCAGCTTTCTACATAGGGCTAGCCAGTTTTTCCAGCACCATTTATTAAACAGGGAATCATTTCCCCATTGCTTGTTTTCTTCACGTTTGTCAAAAATCAGATAGTTGTAGATGCGGTGCTATTTCTGACGGCTCGGTTCTGTTCCATTGACCTATATCTCTGTTTTGGTAACAGTACCATGCTGTTTTGGTTACTGTAGCCATGCAGTATAGTTCGAAGTCAGGTAGTGTGATGCCTCCAGCTTTGTTCTTTTGGCTTAGGATTGACATGGCGATGCGGGCTCTTTTTTGGTTCCATATGAACTTTAAAGTAGTTTTTCCAATTCTATGAAGAAAGTCATTGGTAACTTGATGGGGATGGCATTGAAATTGTAAATTACCTTGGGAAGGATGGCCATTTTCACGATATTGATTCTTCCTACCAATGAGCATGGAATGTTCTTCAATTTGTTTGTATCCTCTTTTATTTCATTGAGGAGTGGTTTGTACTTCTCCTTGAAGAGGTCCTTCACGTCCCTTGTAAGTTGGATTCCTAGGTATTTTATTCTCTTTGAAGCAATTGTGAATGGGAGTTCACTCATGATTTGGCTCTCTGTTTGTCTGTTGTTGGTGTATAAGAATGCTTGTGATTTTTGTACATTGATTTTGTATCCTGAGACTTTGCTGAAGTTGCTTATCAACTTAAGGAGATTTTGGGCTGAGACAGTGGGGTTTTCTAGATATAAAATCATGTCGTCTGCAAGCAGGGACAATTTGACTTCCTCTTTTCCTAATTGAATACCCTTATTTCCTTCTCCTGCCTAATTGCCCTGGCCAGAACTTCCAACACTATGTTGAAAAGGACTGGCGAGAGAGGACAAACCTGTCTTGTGCCAGTTTTCAAAGGGACTGCTTCCAGCCTTTGCGCATTCAGCATGATGTCGGCTGTGGTTTTGTCATAGATAGCTCTTATTATTTTCAGATGCGTCCCATCAATACCTAATTTATTGAGAGTTATTAGCATGAAGGATGTTGAATTTTGTCAAAGGCCTTTTCTTCATGTATTGAGATAATCATGTGGTTTTTGACTTTGGTTCTGTTTATATGCTGGATTACACTTATTGATTTGCGTATATTGAACCAGCCTTGCATCCCAGGGATGAAGCCCCCTTGATCATGGTGGATAAGCTGTTTGATGTGCTGCTGGATTCGGTTTGCCAGTAATTTATTGAGGATTTTTGCATCAATATTCATCAAGGATATTGGTCTAAAATTCTCTTTTTTGGTTGTGTCTCTGCCCAGCTTTGGTATCAGCATGATGCTGGCCTCATAAAATGAGTTAGGAAGGATTCCCTCTTTTTCTATTGATTGGAATAGTTTCTGAAGTAATGGTTCCAGTTCCTCCTTGTACCTCTGGTAGAATTCGGCTGTGAACCCATCTGATCCTGGACTCTTTTTGGTTGGTAAGCTATTGATTATTGCCACAATTTCAGCTCCTGTTATTAGTCTATTCAGAGATTCAACTTCTTCCTGGTTTAGTCATGGGAGAGTGTATGTGTCGAGGAATTTATCCCTTTCTTTTTTTTTAATTTTTTTTCTTTTTATCATTATGATTATGATTATGATTATTATTATTATTGTCATTATTATACTTTAGGCTCTATGGTACACGTGTGCAACGTGCAGGAAGGCTACATATGTATACATGTGCCATGCTGGTGTGCTGCACCCCCCAACTCGTCATCTAGCATTAGGTATATCTCCCAATGCTGTCCCTCCCCCCTCCCCCCACCCCACAACAGTCCCCGAAGTGTGATGTTCCCCTTCCTGTGTCCATGTGTTCTCATTGTTCAATTCCCACCTATGAGTAAGAATATGTGGTGTTTGGTTTCTTGTTCTTGCGATAGTTTACTGAGAATGATGATTTCCAATTTCATCCATGTCCCTACAAAGGATATGAACTCATCATTTTTTATGGCTGCCTAGTATTCCATGGTGTATATGTGCCACAATTTCTTAATCCAGTCTATCATTGTTGGACATTTGGGTTGGTTCCAAGTCTTTGCTATTGTGTATAATGCCGCAATAAACATATGTGTGCATGTGTCTTTATAGCAGCATGATTTATAGTCCTTTGGGTATATACCCAGTAATGGGATGGCTGGGTGAAATGGAATTTCTAGTTCTAGATCCCTGAGGAATCGCCACAGTGACTTCCACAAGGGTTGAACTAGTTTACAGTCCCACCAACAGTGTAAAAGTGTTCCTATTTCTCCACATCCTCTCCAGCACCTGTTGTTTCCTGACTTTTTAATGATTGCCATTCTAACTGGTGTGAGATGGTATCTCATTGTGGTTTTGCTTTGCATTTCTCTGATGGCCAGTGATGGTGAGCATTTTTTCACGTGTTTTTTGGCTGCATAAATGTCTTCTTTTGAGGAGTGTCTGTTCATGTCCTTCGCCCACTTTTTGATGGGGTTGTTTGGTGTTTTCTTGCAAATTTGTTGGAGTTCATTGTAGATTCTGGATATTAGCCCTTTGTCAGATGAGTAGGTTGCGAAAATTTTCTCAAATTTTGTAGGTTGCCTGTTCACTCTGATGGTAGTTTCCTTTGCTGTGCAGAAGCTCTTTAGTTTAATTAGATCCCATTTGTCAATTTTGGCTTTTGTTTCCATTGCTTTTGGTGTTTTAGACATGAAGTCCTTGCCCATGCCTATGTCCTGAATGGTATTGCCTAGGTTTCCTTCTAGGGTTTTTATGGTTTAAGGTCCAACGTTTTAGTCTTTAATAAATCTTGAGTTGATTTTTGTATAAGGTGTAAGGAAGGGATCCAGTTTCAGCTTTCTATATGTGGCTAGCCAGTTTTCCCAGCACCATTTATTAAATAGGGAATCCTTTCTCCATTTCTTGTTTTTGTCAGGTTTGTCAAAGATCAGATAGTTGTAGATATGTGGCATTATTTCTGAGGGCTCTGTTCTGTTCCATTGATCTATATCTCTGTTTTGGTACCAGTACCGTGCTGTTTTGGTTACTGTAGTCTTGTAGTATAGTTTGAAGTCAGGTAGCGTGATGCCTCCAGCTTTGTTCTTTTGGCTTAGGATTGACTTGGTGATGCGGGCTCTTTTTTGGTTCCATATAAACTTTAAAGTAGTTTTTTCCAATTCTGTGAAGAAAGTCATTGGTAACTTGATGGGGAGGGCATTGAATCTGTAAATTACCTTGGGAAGGATGGCCATTTTCATGATATTGATTCTTCCTACCCATGAGCATGGAATGTTCTTCCATTTGTTTGTATCCTCTTTTATTTCCTTGAGCACTGGTTTGTAGTTTTCTCCTTGAAGAGGTCCTTCACATCCCTTGGAAGTTGGATTCCTAGGTATTTTATTCTCTTTGAAGCAATTGTGAATGGGAGTTCACTCATGATTTGGCTCTCTGTTTGTCTGTTATTGATGTATAAGAATGCTTGTGATTTTTGTCCATTGATTTTGTATCCTGAGACTTTGCTGAAGTTGCTTATCAGCTTAAGGAGATTTTGGGCTGAGACAATGGGGTTTTCTAGATATACTATCACGTCATCTGCAAACAGGGACAATTTGACTTCCTTTTTTCCTAATTGAATACCCTTGATTTCCTTCTCTTGCCTAATTGCCCTGGCCAGAACTTCCAACACTATGTTGAATAGAAGTGGTGAGAGAGGGCATCCCTGTCTTGTGCCAGTTTTCAAAGTGAATGCTTCCAGTTTTTGCCCATTCAGTATGATATTGGCTGTGGGTTTGTCATAAATAGCTCTTATTATTTTGAGATACGACCCATCAATACCTAATTTATTGAGAGTTTTTAGCATGAAGGGTTGTTGAATTTTGTCAAAGTCCTTTTCTTCACGTATTGAGATAATCATGTGGTTTTTGACTTTGGTTCTGTTTATATGCTGGATTACATTTATTGATTTGCGTATATTGAACCAGACTTGCATCCCAGGGATGAAGCCCACTTGATCATGGTGGATAAGCTGTCTGATGTGCGGCTGGATTCGGTTTGCCAGTAATTTATTGAGGATTTTTGCATCAATATTCATCAAGGCTATTGGTCTAAAATTCTCTTTTTTGATTGTATCCCTGCCCAGCTTTGGTATCAGCATGATGCTGGCCTCATAAAATGAGTTAGGAAGGATTCCCTCTTTTTCTATTGATTGGAATAGTTTCTGAAGTAATGGTTCCAGTTCCTCCTTGGACCTCTGGTAGAATTCGGCTGTGAACCCATCTGATCCTGGACTCTTTTTGGTTGGTAAGCTATTGATTATTGCCACAATTTCAGCTCCTGTTATTAGTCTATTCAGAGATTCAACTTCTTCCTGGTTTAGTCATGGGAGAGTGTATGTGTCGAGGAATTTATCGCTTTCTTTTTTTTTTAATTTTTTTTTCTTTTTATCATTATTATTATTAGTATTATGATTATTATTATACTTGAGGCTCTATGGTACATGTGCGCAACGTGCAGGTAAGCTACATGTGTATACATGTGCCATGCTGGTGCGCTGCACCCACCAACTCGTCATCTAGCATTAGGTATATCTCCCTATGCTGTCCCTCCCCCCTCCCCCCACCCCACAACAGTCCCCGAAGTGTGATGTTCCCCTTCTTGTATCCATGTTTTCTCATTGTTCAATTCCCACCTATGAGTGAGAATATGTGGTGTTTGGTTTTTTGTTCTTGCGATAGTTTACTGAGAACGATGATTTCCAATTTCATCCATGTCCCTACAAAGGACATGAACTCATCATTTTTTATGGCTGCCTAGTATTTCATGGTGTATATGTGCCACATTTTCTTAATCCAGTCTATCATTGTTGGACATTTGGGTTGGTTCCAAGTCTTTGCTATTGTGTATAATGCCGCAATAAACATACGTGTGCATGTGTCTTTATAGCAGCATGATTTATAGTCCTTTGGGTATATACCCAGTAATGGGATGGCTGGGTCAAATGGAACTTCTAGTTCTAGATCCCTGAGGAATCGCCACAGTGACTTCCACAAGGGTTGAACTAGTTTACAGTCCCACCAACAGTGTAAAAGTGTTCCTATTTCTCCACATCCTCTCCAGCACCTGTTGTTTCCTGACTTTTTAATGATTGCCATTCTAACTGGTGTGAGATGGTATCTCATTGTGGTTTTGATTTGCATTTCTCTGATGGCCAGTGATGGTGAGCATTTTTTCATGTGTTTTTTGGCTGCATAAATGTCTTCTTTGGAGGAGTGTCTGTTCATGTCCTTTGCCCACTTTTTGATGGGGTTGTTTGGTGTTTTCTTGTAAATTTGTTGGAGTTCATTGTAGATTCTGGATATTAGCCCTTTGTCAGATGAGTAGGTTGCGAAAATTTTCTCCCATTTTGTAGGTTGCCTGTTCACTCTGATGGTAGTTTCCTTTGCTGTGCAGAAGCTCTTTAGTTTAATTAGATCCCATTTGTCAATTTTGGCTTTTGTTGTCATTGCTTTTGGGGTTTTAGACATGAAGTCCTTGCCCATGCCTATGTCCTGAATGGTATTGCCTAGGTTTTCTTCTAGGGTTTTTATGGTTTTAGGTCTAACGTTTAAGTCTTTAATCCATCTTGAGTTGATTTTTGTATAAGGTGTAAGGAAGGGATCCAGTTTCAGCTTTCTACATGTGGCTAGCCAGTTTTCCCAGCACCATTTATTAAATAGGGAATCCTTTCTCCATTTCTTGTTTTTGTCAAGTTTGTCAAAGATCAGATTGTTGTAGATATGTGGCATTATTTCTGACGGCTCTGTTCTGTTCCATTGATCTATATCTCTGTTTGGTACCAGTACCATGCTGTTTTGGTTACTGTAGCCTTGTAGTATAGTTTGAAGTCAGGTAGCGTGATGCCTCCAGCTTTGTTCTTTTGGCTTAGGATTGACTTGGTGATGCGGGCTCTTTTTTGGTTCCATATGAACTTTAAAGTAGATTTTTCCAATTCTGTGAAGAACGTCATTGGTAACTTGATGGGGATGGCATTGAATCTGTAAATTACCTTGGGAAGGATGGCCATTTTCATGATATTGATTCTTCCTACCCATGAGCATGGAATGTTCTTCCATTTGTTTGTCTCCTCTTTTATTTCCTTGAGCAGTGGTTTGTAGTTTTCTCCTTGAAGAGGTCCTTCACATCCCTTGGAAGTTGGATTCCTAGGTATTTTATTCTCTTTGAAGCAATTGTGAATGGGAGTTCACTCATGATTTGGCTCTCTGTTTGTCTGTTATTGATGTATAAGAATGCTTGTGATTTTTGTCCATTGATTTTGTATCCTGAGACTTTGCTGAAGTTGCTTATCAGCTTAAGGAGATTTTGGGCTGAGACAATGGGGTTTTCTAGATATACTATCATGTCATCTGCAAACAGGGACAATTTGACTTCCTTTTTTCCTAATTGAATACCCTTGATTTCCTTCTCTTGCCTAATTGCCCTGGCCAGAACTTGCAACACTATGTTGAATACAAGTGGTGAGAGAGGGCATCCCTGTCTTGTGCCAGTTTTCAAAGTGAATGCTTCCAGTTTTTGCCCATTCAGTATGATATTGGCTGTGGGTTTGTCATAAACAGCTCTTATTATTTTGAGATACGACCCATCAATACCCAATTTATTGAGAGTTTTTAGCATGAAGGGTTGTTGAATTTTGTCAAAGGCCTTTTCTTCACGTATTGAGATAATCATGTGGTTTTTGACTTTGGTTCTGTTTATATGCTGGATTACATTTATTGATTTGCGTATATTGAACCAGACTTGCATCCCAGGGATGAAGCGCACTTGATCATGTTGGATAAGCTGTCTGATGTGCTGCTGGATTCGGTTTGCCAGTAATTTATTGAGGATTTTTGCATCAATATTCATCAAGGATATTGGTCTAAAATTCTCTTTTTTGATTGTGTCTCTGCCCAGCTTTGGTATCAGCATGATGCTGGCCTCATAAAATGAGTTAGGAAGGATTCCCTCTTTTTCTATTGATTGGAATAGTTTCTGAAGTAATGGTTCCAGTTCCTCCTTGGACCTCTGGTAGAATTCGGCTGTGAACCCATCTGATCCTGGACTCTTTTTGGTTGGTAAGCTATTGATTATTGCCACAATTTCAGCTCCTGTTATTAGTCTATTCAGAGATTCAACTTCTTCCTGGTTTAGTCATGGGAGAGTGTATGTGTCGAGGAATTTATCCCTTTCTTTTTTTTTTAATTTTTTTTTCTTTTTATCATTATTATTATTATTATTATTATTATACTTTAGGCTCTATGGTACATGTGCGCAACGTGCAGGTAAGCTACATGTGTATACATGTGCCATGCTGGTGCGCTGCACCCAAAAACTCGTCATCTAGCATTAGGTATATCTCCCAATGCTGTCCCTCGCCCCTCCCCCCACCCCACAACAGTCCCCGAAGTGTGATGTTCCCCTTCTTGTGTCCACGTGTTCTCATTGTTCAATTCCCACCTATGAGTGAGAATATGTGGTGTTTGGTTTTTTGTTCTTGCGATAGTTTACTGAGAACGATGATTTCCAATTTCATCCATGTCCCTACAAAGGATATGAACTCATCATTTTTTATGGCTGCCTAGTATTCCATGGTGTATATGTGCCACATTTTCTTAATCCAGTCTATCATTGTTGGACATTTGGGTTGGTTCCAAGTCTTTGCTATTGTGTATAATGCCGCAATAAACATACGTGTGCATGTGTCTTTATAGCAGCATGATTTATAGTCCTTTGGGTATATACCCAGTAATGGGATGGCTGGGTCAAATGGAATTTCTAGTTCTAGATCCCTGAGGAATCGCCACAGTGACTTCCACAAGGGTTGAACTAGTTTACAGTCCCACCAACAGTGTAAAAGTGTTCCTATTTCTCCACATCCTCTCCAGCACCTGTTGTTTCCTGACTTTTTAATGATTGCCATTCTAACTGGTGTGAGATGGTATCTCATTGAGGTTTTGATTTGCATTTCTCTGATGGCCAGTGATGGTGAGCATTTTTTCATGTGTTTTTTGGCTGCATAAATGTCTTCTTTGGAGGAGTGTCTGTTCATGTCCTTCGCCCACTTTTTGATGGGGTTGTTTGGTGTTTTCTTGTAAATTTGTTGGAGTTCATTGTAGATTCTGGATGTTAGCCCTTTGTCAGATGAGTAGGTTGCGAAAATTTTCTCCCATTTTGTAGGTTGCCTGTTCACTCTGATGGTAGTTTCCTTTGCTGTGCAGAAGCTCTTTAGTTTAATTAGATCCCATTTGTCAATTTTGGCTTTTGTTGCCATTGCTTTTGGTGTTTTAGACATGAAGTCCTTGCCCATGCCTATGTCCTGAATGGTATTGCCTAGGTTTTCTTCTAGGGTATTTATGGTTTTAGGTCTAACGTTTAAGTCTTTAATCCATCTTGAGTTGATTTTTGTATAAGTTGTAAGGAAGGGATCCAGTTTCAGCTTTCTACATGTGGCTAGCCAGTTTTCACAGCACCATTTATTAAATAGGGAATCCTTTCTCCATTTCTTGTTTTTGTCAGGTTTGTCAAAGATCAGATAGTTTTAGATATGTGGCATTATTTCTGACGGCTCTGCTCTGTTCCATTGATCTATATCTCTGTTTGGTACCAGTACCATGCTGTTTTGGTTACTGTAGCCTTGTAGTATAGTTTGAAGTCAGGTAGCGTGTTGCCTCCAGCTTTGTTCTTTTGGCTTAGGATTGACTTGGTGATGCGGGCTCTTTTTTGGTTCCATATGAACTTTAAAGTAGATTTTTCCAATTCTGTGAAGAAAGTCATTGGTAACTTGATGGGGATGGCATTGAATCTGTAAATTACCTTGGGAAGGATGGCCATTTTCATGATATTGATTCTTCCTACCCATCAGCATGGAATGTTCTTCCATTTGTTTGTCTCCTCTTTTATTTCCTTGAGCAGTGGTTTGTAGTTTTCTCCTTGAAGAGGTCCTTCACATCCCTTGGAAGTTGGATTCCTAGGTATTTTATTCTCTTTGAAGCAATTGTGAATGGGAGTTCACTCATGATTTGGCTCTCTGTTTGTCTGTTATTGATGTATAAGAATGCTTGTGATTTTTGTCCATTGATTTTGTATGCTGAGACTTTGCTGAAGTTGCTTATCAGCTTAAGGAGATTTTGGGCTGAGACAATGGGGTTTTCTAGATATACTATCACGTCATCTGCAAACAGGGACAATTTGACTTCTTTTTTTCCTAATTGAATACCCTTGATTTCCTTCTCTTGCCTAATTGCCCTGGCCAGAACTTGCAACACTATGTTGAATACAAGTGGTGAGAGAGGGCATCCCTGTCTTGTGCCAGTTTTCAAAGTGAATGCTTCCAGTTTTTGCCCATTCAGTATGATATTGGCTGTGGGTTTGTCATAAATAGCTCTTATTATTTTGAGATATGACCCATCAATACCCAATTTATTGAGAGTTTTTAGCATGAAGGGTTGTTGAATTTTGTCAAAGTACTTTTCTTCACGTATTGAGATAATCATGTGGTTTTTGACTTTGGTTCTGTTTATATGCTAGATTACATTTATTGATTTGCGTATATTGAACCAGACTTGCATCCCAGGGATGAAGCCCACTTGATCATGGTGGGTAAGCTGTCTGATGTGCTGCTGGATTCAGTTTGCCAGTAATTTATTGAGGATTTTTGCATCAATATTCACGAAGGATATTGGTCTAAAATTCTCTTTTTTGATTGTGTCTCTGCCCAGCTTTGGTATCAGCATGATGCTGGCCTCATAAAATGAGTTAGGAAGGATTCCCTCTTTTTCTATTGATTGGAACAGTTTCTGAAGTAATGGTTCCAGTTCCTCCTTGGGCCTCTGGTAGAATTCGGCTGTGAACCCATCTGATCCTGGACTCTTTTTGGTTGGTAAGCTATTGATTATTGCCACAATTTCAGCTCCTGTTATTAGTCTATTCAGAGATTCAACTTCTTCCTGGTTTAGTCATGGGAGAGTGTATGTGTCGAGGAATTTATCCCTTTCTTTTTTTTTTAATTTTTTTTCTTTTTATCATTATTATTATTATTATCATTATTATTATTATTATTATACTTTAGGCTCTATGGTACATGTGCGCAACGTTCAGGTAAGCTACATGTGTATACATGTGCCATGCTGGTGCGCTGCACCCAAAAACTCGCCATCTAGCATTAGGTATATCTCCCAATGCTGTCCCTCGCCCCTCCCCCCACCCCACAACAGTCCCCGAAGTGTGATGTTCCCCTTCTTGTGTCCACGTGTTCTCATTGTTCAATTCCCACCTATGAGTGAGAATATGTGGTGTTTGGTTTTTTGTTCTTGCGATAGTTTACTGAGAACGATGATTTCCAATTTCATCCATGTCCCTACAAAGGATATGAACTCATCATTTTTTATGGCTGCCTAGTATTCCATGGTGTATATGTGCCACATTTTCTTAATCCAGTCTATCATTGTTGGACATTTGGGTTGGTTCCAAGTCTTTGCTATTGTGTATAATGCCGCAATAAACATACGTGTGCATGTGTCTTTATAGCAGCATGATTTATAGTCCTTTGGGTATATACCCAGTAATGGGATGGCTGGGTCAAATGGAATTTCTAGTTCTAGATCCCTGAGGAATCGCCACAGTGACTTCCACAAGGGTTGAACTAGTTTACAGTCCCACCAACAGTGTAAAAGTGTTCCTATTTCTCCACATCCTCTCCAGCACCTGTTGTTTCCTGACTTTTTAATGATTGCCATTCTAACTGGTGTGAGATGGTATCTCATTGTGGTTTTGATTTGCATTTCTCTGATGGCCAGTGATGGTGAGCATTTTTTCATGTGTTTTTTGGCTGCATAAATGTCTTCTTTGGAGGAGTGTCTGTTCATGTCCTTCGCCCACTTTTTGATGGGGTTCTTTGGTGTTTTCTTGTAAATTTGTTGGAGTTCATTGTAGATTCTGGATATTAGCCCTTTGTCAGATGAGTAGGTGGCGAAAATTTTCTCCCATTGTGTAGGTTGCCTGTTCACTCTGATGGTAGTTTCCTTTGCTGTGCAGAAGCTCTTTAGTTTAATTAGATCCCATTTGTCAATTTTGGCTTTTGTTGCCATTGCTTTTGGGGTTTTAGACATGAAGTCCTTGCTCATGCCTATGTCCTGAATGGTATTGCCTAGGTTTTCTTCTAGGGTTTTTATGGTTTTAGGTCTAACGTTTAAGTCTTTAATCCATCTTGAGTTGATTTTTGTATAAGGTGTAAGGAAGGGATCCAGTTTCAGCTTTCTACATGTGGCTAGCCAGTTTTCCCAGCACCATTTATTAAATAGGGAATCCTTTCTCCATTTCTAGTTTTTGTCAAGTTTGTCAAAGATCAGATTGTTTTAGATATGTGGCATTATTTCTGACGGCTCTGTTCTGTTCCATTGATCTATATCTCTGTTTGGTACCAGTACCATGCTGTTTTGGTTACTGTAGCCTTGTAGTATAGTTTGAAGTCAGGTAGCGTGATGCCTCCAGCTTTGTTCTTTTGGCTTAGGATTGACTTGGTGATGCGGGCTCTTTTTTGGTTCCATATGAACTTTAAAGTAGTTTTTTCCAATTCCGTGAAGAAAGTCATTGGTAACTTGATGGGGATGGCATTGAATCTGTAAATTACCTTGGGAAGGATGGCCATTTTCATGATATTGATTCTTCCTACCCATGAGCATGGAATGTTCTTCCATTTGTTTGTATCCTCTTTTATTTCCTTGAGCAGTGGTTTGTAGTTTTCTCCTTGAAGAGGTCCTTCACATCCCTTGGAAGTTGGATTCCTAGGTATTTTATTCTCTTTGAAGCAATTGTGAATGGGAGTTCACTCATGATTTGGCTCTCTGTTTGTCTGTTATTGATGTATAAGAATGCTTGTGATTTTTGTCCATTGATTTTGTATCCTGAGACTTTGCTGAAGTTGCTTATCAGCTTAAGGAGATTTTGGGCTGAGACAATGGGGTTTTCTAGATATACTATCATGTCATCTGCAAACAGGGACAATTTGACTTCCTTTTTTCCTAATTGAATACCCTTGATTTCCTTCTCTTGCCTAATTGCCCTGGCCAGAACTTCCAACACTATGTTGAATACAAGTGGTGAGAGAGGGCATCCCTGTCTTGTGCCAGTTTTCAAAGTGAATGCTTCCAGTATTTGCCCATTCAGTATGATATTGGCTGTAGGTTTGTCATAAATAGCTCTTATTATTTTGAGATACGACCCATCAATACCCAATTTATTGAGAGTTTTTAGCATGAAGGGTTGTTGAATTTTGTCAAAGGCCGTTTCTTCACGTATTGAGATAATCATGTGGTTTTTGACTTTGGTTCTGTTTATATGCTGGATTACATTTATTGATTTGCGTATATTGAACCAGCCTTGCATCCCAGGGATGAAGCCCACTTGATCATGGTGGATAAGCTGTCTGATGTGCTGCTGGATTCGGTTTGCCAGTAATTTATTGAGGATTTTTGCATCAATATTCATCAAGGATATTGGTCTAAAATTCTCTTTTTTGATTGTGTCTCTGCCCAGCTTTGGTATCAGCATGATGCTGGCCTCATAAAATGAGTTAGGAAGGATTCCCTCTTTTTCTATTGATTGGAATAGTTTCTGAAGTAATGGTTCCAGTTCCTCCTTGGACCTCTGGTAGAATTCGGCTGTGAACCCAACTGATCCTGGACTCTTTTTGGTTGGTAAGCTATTGATTATTGCCACAATTTCAGCTCCTGTTATTAGTCTATTCAGAGATTCAACTTCTTCCTGGTTTAGTCATGGGAGAGTGTATGTGTCGAGGCATTTATCCCTTTCTTTTTTTTTAATTTTTTTTCTTTTTATCATTATTATTATTATTATTATTATTATTATTATACTTTAAGCTCTATGGTACATGTGCGCAACGTGCAGGTAAGCTACATGTGTATACATGTGCCATGCTGGTGCGCTGCACCCACCAACTCGTCATCTAGCATTAGGTATATCTCCCAATGCTGTCCCTCGCCCCTCCCCCCACCCCACAACAGTCCCCGAAGTGTGATGTTCCCCTTCTTGTGTCCACGTGTTCTCATTGTTCAATTCCCACCTATGAGTGAGAATATGTGGTGTTTGGTTTTTTGTTCTTGCGATAGTTTACTGAGAACGATGATTTCCAATTTCATCCATGTCCCTACAAAGGATATGAACTCATCATTTTTTATGGCTGCCTAGTATTCCATGGTGTATATGTGCCACATTTTCTTAATCCAGTCTATCATTGTTGGACATTTGGGTTGGTTCCAAGTCTTTGCTATTGTGTATAATGCCGCAATAAACATACGTGTGCATGTGTCTTTATAGCAGCATGATTTATAGTCCTTTGGGTATATACCCAGTAATGGGATGGCTGGGTCAAATGGAATTTCTAGTTCTAGATCCCTGAGGAATCGCCACAGTGACTTCCACAAGGGTTGAACTAGTTTACAGTCCCACCAACAGTGTAAAAGTGTTCCTATTTCTCCACATCCTCTCCAGCACCTGTTGTTTCCTGACTTTTTAATGATTGCCATTCTAACTGGTGTGAGATGGTATCTCATTGTGGTTTTGATTTGCATTTCTCTGATGGCCAGTGATGGTGAGCATTTTTTCATGTGTTTTTTGGCTGCATAAATGTCTTCTTTGGAGGAGTGTCTGTTCATATCCTTCGCCCACTTTTTGATGGGGTTGTTTGGTGTTTTCTTGTAAATTTGTTGGAGTTCATTGTAGATTCTGGATATTAGCCCTTTGTCAGATGAATAGGTTGAGAAAATTTTCTCCCATTTTGTAGGTTGCCTGTTCACTCTGATGGTAGTTTCCTTTGCTGTGCAGAAGCTCTTTAGTTTAATTAGATCCCATTTGTCAATTTTGGCTTTTGTTGCCATTGCTTTTGGGGTTTAAGACATGAAGTCCTTGCCCATGCCTATGTCCTGAATGGTATTGCCTAGGATTTCTTCTACGGTTTTTATGGTTTTAGGTCTAACGTTTAAGTCTTTAATCCATCTTGAGTTGATTTTTGTATAAGGTGTAAGGACGGGATCCAGTTTCAGCTTTCTACATGTGGCTAGCCAGTTTTCCCAGCACCATTTATTAAATAGGGAATCCTTTCTCCATTTCTTGTTTTTGTCAAGTTTGTCAAAGATCAGATTGTTGTAGATATGTGGCATTATTTCTGACGGCTCTGTTCTGTTCCATTGATCTATATCTCTGATTGGTACCAGTACCATGCTGTTTTGGTTACTGTAGCCTTGTAGTACAGTTTGAAATCAGGTAGCGTGATGCCTCCAGCTTTGTTCTTTTGGCTTAGGATTGACTTGGTGATGCGGGCTCTTTTTTGGTTCCATATGAACTTTAAAGTAGTTTTTTCCAATTCTGTGAAGAAAGTCATTGGTAACTTGATGGGGATGGCATTGAATCTGTAAATTACCTTGGGAAGGATGGCCATTTTCATGATATTGATTCTTCCTACCCATGAGCATGGAATGTTCTTCCATTTGTTTGTATCCTCTTTTATTTCCTTGAGCAGTTGTTTGTAGTTTTCTCCTTGAAGAGGTCCTTCACATCCCTTAGAAGTTGGACTCCTAGGTATTTTATTCTCTTTGAAGCAATTGTGAATGGGAGTTCACTCATGATTTGGCTCTCTGTTTGTCTGTTATTGATGTATAAGAATGCTTGTGATTTTTGTCCATTGATTTTGTATCCTGAGACTTTGCTGAAGTTGCTTATCAGCTTAAGGAGATTTTGGGCTGAGACAATGGGGTTTTCTAGATATACTATCACGTCATCTGCAAACAGGGACAATTTGACTTCCTTTTTTCCTAATTGAATACCCTTGATTTCCTTCTCTTGCCTAATTGCCCTGGCCGGAACTTCCAACACTATGTTGAATAGAAGTGGTGAGAGAGGGCATCCCTGTCTTGTGCCAGTTTTCAAAGTGAATGCTTCCAGTTTTTGCCCATTCAGTATGATATTGGCTGTGGGTTTGTCATAAATAGCTCTTATTATTTTGAGATATGACCCATCAATACCCAATTTATTGAGAGTTTTTAGCATGAAGGGTTGTTGAATTTTGTCAAAGTCCTTTTCTTCACGTATTGAGATAATCATGTTGTTTTTGACTTTGGTTCTGTTTATATGCTGGATTACATTTATTGATTTGCGTATATTGAACCAGACTTGCATCCCAGGGATGAAGCCCACTTGATCATGGTGGGTAAGCTGTCTGATGTGCTGCTGGATTCGGTTTGCCAGAAATTTATTGAGGATTTTTGCATCAATATTCATGAAGGATATTGGTCTAAAATTCTCTTTTTTGATTGTGTCTCTGCCCAGCTTTGGTATCAGCATGATGCTGGCCTCATAAAATGAGTTAGGAAGGATTCCCTCTTTTTCTATTGATTGGAATAGTTTCTGAAGTAATGGTTCCAGTTCCTCCTTGGACCTCTGGTAGAATTCGGCTGTGAACCCATCTGATCCTGGACTCTTTTTGGTTGGTAAGCTATTGATTATTGCCACAATTTCAGCTCCTGTTATTAGTCTATTCAGAGATTCAACTTCTTCCTGGTTTAGTCATGGGAGAGTGTATGTGTCGAGGAATTTATCCCTTTCTTTTTTTTTTAATTTTTTTTCTTTTTATCATTATTTTTATTATTATTATTATTATTATTATACTTTAGGCTCTATGGTACATGTGCGCAACGTGCAGGTAAGCTACATGTGTATACATGTGCCATGCTGGTGCGCTGCACCCACCAACTCGTCATCTAGCATTAGGTATATCTCCCAATGCTGTCCCTCGCCCCTCGCCCCACCCCAGAACAGTCCCCGAAGTGTGATGTTCCCCTTCTTGTGTCCACGTGTTCTCATTGTTCAATTCCCACCTATGAGTGAGAATATGTGGTGTTTGGTTTTTTGTTCTTGCGATAGTTTACTGAGAACGATGATTTCCAATTTCATCCATGTCCCTACAAAGGATATGAACTCATCATCTTTTATGGCTGCCTAGTATTCCATGGTGTATATGTGCCACATTTTCTTAATCCAGTCTATCATTGTTGGACATTTGGGTTGGTTCCAAGTCTTTGCTATTGTGTATAATGCCGCAATAAACATACGTGTGCATGTGTCTTTATAGCAGCATGATTTATAGTCCTTTGGGTACATACCCAGTAATGGGATGGCTGGGTCAAATGGAACTTCTAGTTCTAGATCCCTGAGGAATCGCCACAGTGACTTCCACAAGGGTTGAACTAGTTTACAGTCCCACCAACAGTGTAAAAGTGTTCCTATTTCTCCACATCCTCTCCAGCACCTGTTGTTTCCTGACTTTTTAATGATTGCCATTCTAACTGGTGTGAGATGGTATCTCATTGTGGTTTTGATTTGCATTTCTCTGATGGCCAGTGATGGTGAGCATTTTTTCATGTGTTTTTTGGCTGCATAAATGTCTTCTTTGGAGGAGTGTCTGTTCATGTCCTTCGCCCACTTTTTGATGGGGTTGTTTGGTGTTTTCTTGTAAATTTGTTGGAGTTCATTGTAGATTCTGGATATTAGCCCTTTGTCAGATGAGTAGGTTGCGAAAATTTTCTCCCATTTTGTAGGTTGCCTGTTCACTCTGATGGTAGTTTCCTTTGCTGTGCAGAAGCTCTTTAGTTTAATTAGATCCCATTTGTCAATTTTGGCTTTTGTTGCCATTGCTTTTGGTGTTTTAGACATGAAGTCCTTGCCCATGCCTATGTCCTGAATGGTATTGCCTAGGTTTTCTTCTAGGGTTTTTATGGTTTTAGGTCTAACGTTTAAGTCTTTAATCCATCTTGAGTTGATTTTTGTATAAGGTGTAAGGAAGGGATCCAGTTTCAGCTTTCTACATGTGGCTAGCCAGTTTTCCCAGCACCATTTGTTAAATAGGGAATCCTTTCTCCATTTCTTGTTTTTGTCAAGTTTGTCAAAGATCAGATTGTTGTAGATATGTGGCATTATTTCTGACGGCTCTGTTCTGTTCCATTGATCTATATCTCTGTTTGGTACCAGTACCATGCTGTTTTGGTTACTGTAGCCTTGTAGTATAGTTTGAAGTCAGGTAGCGTGATGCCTCCAGCTTTGTTCTTTTGGCTTAGGATTGACTTGGTGATGCGGGCTCTTTTTTGGTTCCATATGAACTTTAAAGTAGATTTTTCCAATTCTGTGAAGAAAGTCATTGGTAACTTGATGGGGATGGCATTGAATCTGTAAATTACCTTGGGAAGGTTGGCCATTTTCATGATATTGATTCTTCCTACCCATGAGCATGGAATGTTCTTCCATTTGTTTGTCTCCTCTTTTATTTCCTTGAGCAGTGGTTTGTAGTTTTCTCCTTGAAGAGGTCCTTCACATCCCTTGGAAGTTGGATTCCTAGGTATTTTATTCTCTTTGAAGCAATTGTGAATGGGAGTTCACTCATGATTTCGCTCTCTGTTTGTCTGTTATTGATGTATAAGAATGCTTGTGATTTTTGTCCATTGATTTTGTATCCTGAGACTTTGCTGAAGTTGCTTATCAGCTTAAGGAGATTTTGGGCTGAGACAATGGGGTTTTCTAGATATACTATCACGTCATCTGCAAACAGGGACAATTTGACTTCCTTTTTTCCTAATTGAATACCCTTGATTTCCTTCTCTTGCCTAATTGCCCTGGCCAGAACTTCCAACACTATGTTGAATACAAGTGGTGAGAGAGGGCATCCCTGTCTTGTGCCAGTTTTCAAAGTGAATGCTTCCAGTTTTTGCCCATTCAGTATGATATTGGCTGTGGGTTTGTCATAAACAGCTCTTATTATTTTGAGATACGACCCATCAATACCCAATTTATTGAGAGTTTTTAGCGTGAAGGGTTGTTGAATTTTGTCAAAGGGCGTTTCCTCACGTATTGAGATAATCATGTGGTTTTTGACTTTGGTTCTGTTTATATGCTGGATTACATTTATTGATTTGCGTATATTGAACCAGACTTGCATCCCAGGGATGAAGCCCACTTGATCATGGTGGATAAGCTGTCTGATGTGCTGCTGGATTCGGTTTGCAGTAATTTATTGAGGATTTTTGCATCAATATTCATCAAGGATATTGGTCTAAAATTCTCTTTTTTGATTGTGTCTCTGCCCAGCTTTGGTATCAGCATGATGCTGGCCTCATAAAATGAGTTAGGAAGGATTCCCTCTTTTTCTATTGATTGGAATAGTTTCTGAAGTAATGGTTCCAGTTCCTCCTTGGACCTCTGGTAGAATTCGGCTGTGAACCCACCTGATCCTGGACTCTTTTTGGTTGGTAAGCTATTGATTATTGCCACAATTTCAGCTCCTGTTATTAGTCTATTCAGAGATTCAACTTCTTCCTGGTTTAGTCATGGGAGAGTGTATGTGTCGAGGAATTTATCCCTTTCTTTTTTTTTTAATTTTTTTTCTTTTTATCATTATTATTATTATTATTATTATTATACTTTAGGCTCTATGGTACATGTGCGCAACGTGCAGGTAAGCTACATGTGTATACATGTGCCATGCTGGTGCGCTGCACCCAAAAACTCGTCATCTAGCATTAGGTATATCTCCCAATGCTGTCCCTCGCCCCTCCCCCCACCCCACAACAGTCCCCGAAGTGTGATGTTCCCCTTCTTGTGTCCACGTGTTCTCATTGTTCAATTCCCACCTATGAGTGAGAATATGTGGTGTTTGGTTTTTTGTTCTTGCGATAGTTTACTGAGAACGATGATTTCCAATTTCATCCATGTCCCTACAAAGGATATGAACTCATCATTTTTTATGGCTGCCTAGTATTCCATGGTGTATATGTGCCACATTTTGTTAATCCAGTCTATCATTGTTGGACATTTGGGTTGGTTCCAAGTCTTTGCTATTGTGTATAATGCCGCAATAAACATACGTGTGCATGTGTCTTTATAGCAGCATGATTTATAGTCCTTTGGGTATATACCCAGTAATGGGATGGCTGGGTCAAATGGAATTTCTAGTTCTAGATCCCTGAGGAATCGCCACAGTGACTTCCACAAGGGTTGAACTAGTTTACATTCCCACCAACAGTGTAAAAGTGTTCCTATTTCTCCACATCCTCTCCAGCACCTGTTGTTTCCTGACTTTTCAATGATTGCCATTCTAACTGGTGTGAGATGTTATCTTATTGTGGTTTTGATTTGCATTTCTCTGATGGCCAGTGATGGTGAGCATTTTTTCATGTGTATTTTGGCTGCATAAATGTCTTCTTTGGAGGAGTGTCTGTTCATGTCCTTCGCCCACTTTTTGATGGGGTTGTTTGGTGTTTTCTTATAAATTTGTTGGAGTTCATTGTAGATTCTGGATATTAGCCCTTTGTCAGATGAGTAGGTTGTGAAAATTTTCTCCCACTTTGTAGGTTGCCTGTTCACTCTGATGGTAGTTTCCTTTGCTGTGCAGAAGCTCTTTAGTTTAATTAGATCCCATTTGTCAATTTTGGCTTTTGTTGCCATTGCTTTTGGTGTTTTAGACATGAAGTCCTTGCCCATGCCTATGTCCTGAATGGTATTGCCTAGGTTTTCTTCTAGGGTATTTACGGTTTTAGGTCTAACGTTTAAGTCTTTAATCCATCTTGAGTTGATTTTTGTATAAGGTGTAAGGAAGGGATCCAGTTTCAGCTTTCTACATGTGGCTAGCCAGTTTTCACAGCACCATTTATTAAATAGGGAATCATTTCTCCATTTCTTGTTTTTGTCAGGTTTGTCAAAGATCAGATAGTTGTAGATATGTGGCATTATTTCTGACGGCTCTGTTCTGTTCCATTGATCTATATCTCTGTTTTGGTACCACTACCATGCTGTTTTGGTTACTGTAGCCTTGTAGTATAGTTTGAAGTCAGGTAGCGTGATGCCTCCAGGTTTGTTCTTTTGGCTTAGGATTGACTTGGTGATGCGGGCTCTTTTTTGGTTCCATATGAACTTTAAAGTAGATTTTTCCAATTCTGTGAAGAAAGTCATTGGTAACTTGATGGGGATTGCATTGAATCTGTAAATTACCTTGGGAAGGATGGCCATTTTCATGATATTGATTCTTCCTACCCATGAGCATGGAATGTTCTTCCATTTGTTTGTCTCCTCTTTTATTTCCTTGAGCAGTGGTTTGTAGTTTTCTCCTTGAAGAGGTCCTTCACATCCCTTGGAAGTTGGATTCCTAGGTATTTTATTCTCTTTGAAGCAATTGTGAATGGGAGTTCACTCATGATTTGGCTCTCTGTTTGTCTGTTATTGATGTATAAGAATGCTTGTGATTTTTGTCCATTGATTTTGTATGCTGAGACTTTGCTGAAGTTGCTTATCAGCTTAAGGAGATTTTGGGCTGAGACAATGGGGTTTTCTAGATATACTATCACGTCATCTGCAAACAGGGACAATTTGACTTCTTTTTTTCCTAATTGAATACCCTTGATTTCCTTCTCTTGCCTAATTGCCCTGGCCAGAACTTGCAACACTATGTTGAATACAAGTGGTGAGAGAGGGCATCCCTGCCTTGTGCCAGTTTTCAAAGTGAATGCTTCCAATTTTTGCCCATTCACTATGATATTGGCTGTGGGTTTGTCATAAATAGCTCTTATTATTTTGAGATATGACCCATCAATACCCAATTTATTGAGAGTTTTTAGCATGAAGGGTTGTTGAATTTTGTCAAAGTCCTTTTCTTCACGTATTGAGATAATCATGTGGTTTTTGACTTTGGTTCTGTTTATATGCTAGATTACATTTATTGATTTGCGTATATTGAACCAGACTTGCATCCCAGGGATGAAGCCCACTTGATCATGGTGGGTAAGCTGTCTGATGTGCTGCTGGATTCAGTTTGCCAGTAATTTATTGAGGATTTTTGCATCAATATTCATGAAGGATATTGGTCTAAAATTCTCTTTTTTGATTGTGTCTCTGCCCAGCTTTGGTATCAGCATGATGCTGGCCTCATAAAATGAGTTAGGAAGGATTCCCTCTTTTTCTATTGATTGAAATAGTTTCTGAAGTTCCAGTTCCTCCTTGGGCCTCTGGTAGAATTCGGCTGTGAACCCATCTGATCCTGGACTCTTTTTGGTTGGTAAGCTATTGATTATTGCCACAATTTCAGCTCCTGTTATTAGTCTATTCAGAGATTCAACTTCTTCCTGGTTTAGTCATGGGAGAGTGTATGTGTCGAGGAATTTATCCCTTTCTTTTTTTTTTAATTTTTTTTCTTTTTATCATTATTTTTATTATTATTATTATTATTATTATACTTTAGGCTCTATGGTACATGTGCGCAACGTGCAGGTAAGCTACATGTGTATACATGTGCCATGCTGGTGCGCTGCACCCACCAACTCGTCATCTAGCATTAGGTATATCTCCCAATGCTGTCCTTCGCCCCTCCCCCCACCCCACAACAGTCCCCGAAGTGTGATGTTCCCCTTCTTGTGTCCACGTGTTCTCATTGTTCAATTCCCACCTATGAGTGAGAATATGTGGTGTTTGGTTTTTTGTTCTTGCGATAGTTTACTGAGAACGATGATTTCCAATTTCATCCATGTCCCTACAAAGGATATGAACTCATCATTTTTTATGGCTGCCTAGTATTCCATGGTGTATATGTGCCACATTTTCTTAATCCAGTCTATCATTGTTGGACATTTGGGTTGGTTCCAAGTCTTTGCTATTGTGTATAATGCCGCAATAAACATACGTGTGCATGTGTCTTTATAGCAGCATGATTTATAGTCCTTTGGGTATATACCCAGTAATGGGATGGCTGGGTGAACTGGAATTTCTAGTTCTAGATCCCTGAGGAATCGCCACAGTGACTTCCACAAGGGTTGAACTAGTTTACAGTCCCACCAACAGTGTAAAAGTGTTCCTATTTCTCCACATCCTCTCCAGCACCTGTTGTTTCCTGACTTTTTAATGATTGCCATTCTAACTGGTGTGAGATGGTATCTCATTGAGGTTTTGATTTGCATTTCTCTGATGGCCAGTGATGGTGAGCATTTTTTCATGTGTTTTTTGGCTGCATAAATGTCTTCTTTGGAGGAGTGTCTGTTCATGTCCTTCGCCCACTTTTTGATGGGGTTGTTTGGTGTTTTCTTGTAAATTTGTTGGAGTTCATTGTAGATTCTGGATGTTAGCCCTTTGTCAGATGAGTAGGTTGCGAAAATTTTCTCCCATTTTGTAGGTTGCCTGTTCACTCTGATGGTAGTTTCCTTTGCTGTGCAGAAGCTCTTTAGTTTAATTAGATCCCATTTGTCAATTTTGGCTTTTGTTGCCATTGCTTTTGGTGTTTTAGACATGAAGTCCTTGCCCATGCCTATGTCCTGAATGGTATTGCCTAGGTTTTCTTCTAGGGTATTTATGGTTTTAGGTCTAACGTTTAAGTCTTTAATCCATCTTGAGTTGATTTTTGTATAAGTTGTAAGGAAGGGATCCAGTTTCAGCTTTCTACATGTGGCTAGCCAGTTTTCACAGCACCATTTATTAAATAGGGAATCCTTTCTCCATTTCTTGTTTTTGTCAGGTTTGTCAAAGATCAGATAGTTTTAGATATGTGGCATTATTTCTGACGGCTCTGTTCTGTTCCATTGATCTATATCTCTGTTTGGTACCAGTACCATGCTGTTTTGGTTACTGTAGCCTTGTAGTATAGTTTGAAGTCAGGTAGCGTGATGCCTCCAGCTTTGTTCTTTTGGCTTAGGATTGACTTGGTGATGCGGGCTCTTTTTTGTTTCCATATGAACTTTAAAGTAGATTTTTCCAATTCTGTGAAGAAAGTCATTGGTAACTTGATGGGGATGGCATTGAATCTGTAAATTACCTTGGGAAGGATGGCCATTTTCATGATATTGATTCTTCCTACCCATGAGCATGGAATGTTCTTCCATTTGTTTGTCTCCTCTTTTATTTCCTTGAGCAGTGGTTTGTAGTTTTCTCCTTGAAGAGGTCCTTCACATCCCTTGGAAGTTGGATTCCTAGGTATTTTATTCTCTTTGAAGCAATTGTGAATGGGAGTTCACTCATGATTTGGCTCTCTGTTTGTCTGTTATTGATGTATAAGAATGCTTGTGATTTTTGTCCATTGATTTTGTATGCTGAGACTTTGCTGAAGTTGCTTATCAGCTTAAGGAGATTTTGGGCTGAGACAATGGGGTTTTCTAGATATACTATCACGTCATCTGCAAACAGGGACAATTTGACTTCTTTTTTTCCTAATTGAATACCCTTGATTTCCTTCTCTTGCCTAATTGCCCTGGCCAGAACTTGCAACACTATGTTGAATACAAGTGGTGAGAGAGGGCATCCCTGTCTTGTGCCAGTTTTCAAAGTGAATGCTTCCAGTTTTTGCCCATTCAGTATGATATTGGCTGTGGGTTTGTCATAAATAGCTCTTATTATTTTGAGATATGACCCATCAATACCCAATTTATTGAGAGTTATTAGCATGAAGTGTTGTTGAATTTTGTCAAAGTACTTTTCTTCACGTATTGAGATAATCATGTGGTTTTTGACTTTGGTTCTGTTTATATGCTAGATTACATTTATTGATTTGCGTATATTGAACCAGACTTGCATCCCAGGGATGAAGCCCACTTGATCATGGTGGGTAAGCTGTCTGATGTGCTGCTGGATTCAGTTTGCCAGTAATTTATTGAGGATTTTTGCATCAATATTCACGAAGGATATTGGTCTAAAATTCTCTTTTTTGATTGTGTCTCTGCCCAGCTTTGGTATCAGCATGATGCTGGCCTCATAAAATGAGTTAGGAAGGATTCCCTCTTTTTCTATTGATTGGAACAGTTTCTGAAGTAATGGTTCCAGTTCCTCCTTGGGCCTCTGGTAGAATTCGGCTGTGAACCCATCTGATCCTGGACTCTTTTTGGTTGGTAAGCTATTGATTATTGCCACAATTTCAGCTCCTGTTATTAGTCTATTCAGAGATTCAACTTCTTCCTGGTTTAGTCATGGGAGAGTGTATGTGTCGAGGAATTTATCCCTTTCTTTTTTTTTTAATTTTTTTTCTTTTTATCATTATTATTATTATTATCATTATTATTATTATTATTATACTTTAGGCTCTATGGTACATGTGCGCAACGTTCAGGTAAGCTACATGTGTATACATGTGCCATGCTGGTGCGCTGCACCCAAAAACTCGCCATCTAGCATTAGGTATATCTCCCAATGCTGTCCCTCGCCCCTCCCCCCACCCCACAACAGTCCCCGAAGTGTGATGTTCCCCTTCTTGTGTCCACGTGTTCTCATTGTTCAATTCCCACCTATGAGTGAGAATATGTGGTGTTTGGTTTTTTGTTCTTGCGATAGTTTACTGAGAACAATGATTTCCAATTTCATCCATGTCCCTACAAAGGATATGAACTCATCATTTTTTATGGCTGCCTAGTATTCCATGGTGTATATGTGCCACATTTTCTTAATCCAGTCTATCATTGTTGGACATTTGGGTTGGTTCCAAGTCTTTGCTATTGTGTATAATGCCGCAATAAACATACGTGTGCATGTGTCTTTATAGCAGCATGATTTATAGTCCTTTGGGTATATACCCAGTAATGGGATGGCTGGGTCAAATGGAATTTCTAGTTCTAGATCCCTGAGGAATCGCCACAGTGACTTCCACAAGGGTTGAACTTGTTTACAGTCCCAACAACAGTGTAAAAGTGTTCCTATTTCTCCACATCCTCTCCAGCACCTGTTGTTTCCTGACTTTTTAATGATTGCCATTCTAACTGGTGTGAGATGGTATCTCATTGTGGTTTTGATTTGCATTTCTCTGATGGCCAGTGATGGTGAGCATTTTTTCATGTGTTTTTTGGCTGCATAAATGTCTTCTTTGGAGGAGTGTCTGTTCATGTCCTTCGCCCACTTTTTGATGGGGTTCTTTGGTGTTTTCTTGTAAATTTGTTGGAGTTCATTGTAGATTCTGGATATTAGCCCTTTGTCAGATGAGTAGGTGGCGAAAATTTTCTCCCATTGTGTAGGTTGCCTGTTCACTCTGATGGTAGTTTCCTTTGCTGTGCAGAAGCTCTTTAGTTTAATTAGATCCCATTTGTCAATTTTGGCTTTTGTTGCCATTGCTTTTGGGGTTTTAGACATGAAGTCCTTGCTCATGCCTATGTCCTGAATGGTATTGCCTAGGTTTTCTTCTAGGGTTTTTATGGTTTTAGGTCTAACGTTTAAGTCTTTAATCCATCTTGAGTTGATTTTTGTATAAGGTGTAAGGAAGGGATCCAGTTTCAGCTTTCTACATGTGGCTAGCCAGTTTTCCCAGCACCATTTATTAAATAGGGAATCCTTTCTCCATTTCTAGTTTTTGTCAAGTTTGTCAAAGATCAGATTGTTTTAGATATGTGGCATTATTTCGGACGGCTCTGTTCTGTTCCATTGATCTATATCTCTGTTTGGTACCAGTACCATGCTGTTTTGGTTACTGTAGCCTTGTAGTATAGTTTGAAGTCAGGTAGCGTGATGCCTCCAGCTTTGTTCTTTTGGCTTAGGATTGACTTGGTGATGCGGGCTCTTTTTTGGTTCCATATGAACTTTAAAGTAGTTTTTTCCAATTCCGTGAAGAAAGTCATTGGTAACTTGATGGGGATGGCATTGAATCTGTAAATTACCTTGGGAAGGATGGCCATTTTCATGATATTGATTCTTCCTACCCATGAGCATGGAATGTTCTTCCATTTGTTTGTATCCTCTTTTATTTCCTTGAGCAGTGGTTTGTAGTTTTCTCCTTGAAGAGGTCCTTCACATCCCTTGGAAGTTGGATTCCTAGGTATTTTATTCTCTTTGAAGCAATTGTGAATGGGAGTTCACTCATGATTTGGCTCTCTGTTTGTCTGTTATTGATGTATAAGAATGCTTGTGATTTTTGTCCATTGATTTTGTATCCTGAGACTTTGCTGAAGTTGCTTATCAGCTTAAGGAGATTTTGGGCTGAGACAATGGGGTTTTCTAGATATACTATCATGTCATCTGCAAACAGGGACAATTTGACTTCCTTTTTTCCTAATTGAATACCCTTGATTTCCTTCTCTTGCCTAATTGCCCTGGCCAGAACTTCCAACACTATGTTGAATACAAGTGGTGAGAGAGGTCATCCCTGTCTTGTGCCAGTTTTCAAAGTGAATGCTTCCAGTTTTTGCCCATTCAGTATGATATTGGCTGTGGGTTTGTCATAAACAGCTCTTATTATTTTGAGATACGACCCATCAATACCCAATTTATTGAGAGTTTTTAGCATGAAGGGTTGTTGAATTTTGTCAAAGGCCTTTTCTTCACGTATTGAGATAATCATGTGGTTTTTGACTTTGGTTCTGTTTATATGCTGGATTACATTTATTGATTTGCGTATATTGAACCAGACTTGCATCCCAGGGATGAAGCGCACTTGATCATGGTGGATAAGCTGTCTGATGTGCTGCTGGATTCGGTTTGCCAGTAATTTATTGAGTATTTTTGCATCAATATTCATCAAGGATATTGGTCTAAAATTCTCTTTTTTGATTGTGTCTCTGCCCAGCTTTGGTATCAGCATGATGCTGGCCTCATAAAATGAGTTAGGAAGGATTCCCTCTTTTTCTATTGATTGGAATAGTTTCTGAAGTAATGGTTCCAGTTCCTCCTTGGACTTCTGGTAGAATTCGGCTGTGAACCCATCTGATCCTGGACTCTTTTTGGTTGGTAAGCTATTGATTATTGCCACAATTTCAGCTCCTGTTATTAGTCTATTCAGAGATTCAACTTCTTCCTGGTTTAGTCATGGGAGAGTGTATGTGTCGAGGAATTTATCCCTTTCTTTTTTTTTTAATTTTTTTTTCTTTTTATCATTATTATTATTATTATTATTATTATACTTTAGGCTCTATGGTACATGTGCGCAACGTGCAGGTAAGCTACATGTGTATACATGTGCCATGCTGGTGCGCTGCACCCAAAAACTCGTCATCTAGCATTAGGTATATCTCCCAATGCTGTCCCTCGCCCCTCCCCCCACCCCACAACAGTCCCCGAAGTGTGATGTTCTCCTTCTTGTGTCCACGTGTTCTCATTGTTCAATTCCCACCTATGAGTGAGAATATGTGGTGTTTGGTTTTTTGTTCTTGCGATAGTTTACTGAGAACGATGATTTCCAATTTCATCCATGTCGCTACAAAGGATATGAACTCATCATTTTTTATGGCTGCCTAGTATTCCATGGTGTATATGTGCCACATTTTCTTAATCCAGTCTATCATTGTTGGACATTTGGGTTGGTTCCAAGTCTTTGCTATTGTGTATAATGCCGCAATAAACATACGTGTGCATGTGTCTTTATAGCAGCATGATTTATAGTCCTTTGGGTATATACCCAGTAATGGGATGGCTGGGTCAAATGGAATTTCTAGTTCTAGATCCCTGAGGAATCGCCACAGTGACTTCCACAAGGGTTGAACTAGTTTACAGTCCCACCAACAGTGTAAAAGTGTTCCTATTTCTCCACATCCTCTCCAGCACCTGTTGTTTCCTGACTTTTTAATGATTGCCATTCTAACTGGTGTGAGATGGTATCTCATTGAGGTTTTGGTTTGCATTTCTCTGATGGCCAGTGATGGTGAGCATTTTTTCATGTGTTTTTTGGCTGCATAAATGTCTTCTTTGGAGGAGTGTCTGTTCATGTCCTTCGCCCACTTTTTGATGGGGTTGTTTGGTGTTTTCTTGTAAATTTGTTGGAGTTCATTGTAGACTCTGGATGTTAGCCCTTTGTCAGATGAGTAGGTTGCGAAAATTTTCTCCCATTTTGTAGGTTGCCTGTTCACTCTGATGGTTGTTTCCTTTGCTGTGCAGAAGCTCTTTAGTTTAATTAGATCCCATTTGTCAATTTTGGCTTTTGTTGCCATTGCTTTTGGTGTTTTAGACATGAAGTCCTTGCCCATGCCTATGTCCTGAATGGTATTGCCTAGGTTTTCTTCTAGGGTATTTATGGTTTTAGGTCTAACGTTTAAGTCTTTAATCCATCTTGAGTTGATTTTTGTATAAGTTGTAAGGAAGGGATCCAGTTTCAGCTTTCTACATGTGGCTAGCCAGTTTTCACAGCACCATTTATTAAATAGGGAATCCTTTCTCCATTTCTTGTTTTTGTCAGGTTTGTCAAAGATCAGATAGTTTTAGATATGTGGCATTATTTCTGACGGCTCTGTTCTGTTCCATTGATCTATATCTCTGTTTGGTACCAGTACCATGCTGTTTTGGTTACTGTAGCCTTGTAGTATAGTTTGAAGTCAGGTAGCGTGATGCCTCCAGCTTTGTTCTTTTGGCTTAGGATTGACTTGGTGATGCGGGCTCTTTTTTGGTTCCATATGAACTTTAAAGTAGATTTTTCCAATTCTGTGAAGAAAGTCATTGGTAACTTGATGGGGATGGCATTGAATCTGTAAATTACCTTGGGAAGGATGGCCATTTTCATGATATTGATTCTTCCTACCCATGAGCATGGAATGTTCTTCCATTTGTTTGTCTCCTCTTTTATTTCCTTGAGCAGTGGTTTGTAGTTTTCTCCTTGAAGAGGTCCTTCACATCCCTTGGAAGTTGGATTCCTAGGTATTTTATTCTCTTTGAAGCAATTGTGAATGGGAGTTCACTCATGATTTGGCTCTCTGTTTGTCTGTTATTGATGTATAAGAATGCTTGTGATTTTTGTCCATTGATTTTGTATGCTGAGACTTTGCTGAAGTTGCTTATCAGCTTAAGGAGATTTTGGGCTGAGACAATGGGGTTTTCTAGATATACTATCACGTCATCTGCAAACAGGGACAATTTGACTTCTTTTTTTCCTAATTGAATACCCTTGATTTCCTTCTCTTGCCTAATTGCCCTGGCCAGAACTTGCAACACTATGTTGAATACAAGTGGTGAGAGAGGGCATCCCTGTCTTGTGCCAGTTTTCAAAGTGAATGCTTCCAGTTTTTGCCCATTCAGTATGATATTGGCTGTGGGTTTGTCATAAATAGCTCTTATTATTTTGAGATATGACCCATCAATACCCAATTTATTGAGAGTTTTTAGCATGAAGGGTTGTTGAATTTTGTCAAAGTACTTTTCTTCACGTATTGAGATAATCATGTGGTTTTTGACTTTGGTTCTGTTTATATGCTAGATTACATTTATTGATTTGCGTATATTGAACCAGACTTGCATCCCAGGGATGAAGCCCACTTGATCATGGTGGGTAAGCTGTCTGATGTGCTGCTGGATTCAGTTTGCCAGTAATTTATTGAGGATTTTTGCATCAATATTCACGAAGGATATTGGTCTAAAATTCTCTTTTTTGATTGTGTCTCTGCCCAGCTTTGGTATCAGCATGATGCTGGCCTCATAAAATGAGTTAGGAAGGATTCCCTCTTTTTCTATTGATTGGAACAGTTTCTGAAGTAATGGTTCCAGTTCCTCCTTGGGCCTCTGGTAGAATTCGGCTGTGAACCCATCTGATCCTGGACTCTTTTTGGTTGGTAAGCTATTGATTATTGCCACAATTTCAGCTCCTGTTATTAGTCTATTCAGAGATTCAACTTCTTCCTGGTTTAGTCATGGGAGAGTGTATGTGTCGAGGAATTTATCCCTTTCTTTTTTTTTTAATTTTTTTTCTTTTTATCATTATTATTATTATTATCATTATTATTATTATTATTATACTTTAGGCTCTATGGTACATGTGCGCAACGTTCAGGTAAGCTACATGTGTATACATGTGCCATGCTGGTGCGCTGCACCCAAAAACTCGCCATCTAGCATTAGGTATATCTCCCAATGCTGTCCCTCGCCCCTCCCCCCACCCCACAACAGTCCCCGAAGTGTGATGTTCCCCTTCTTGTGTCCACGTGTTCTCATTGTTCAATTCCCACCTATGAGTGAGAATATGTGGTGTTTGGTTTTTTGTTCTTGCGATAGTTTACTGAGAACGATGATTTCCAATTTCATCCATGTCCCTACAAAGGATATGAACTCATCATTTTTTATGGCTGCCTAGTATTCCATGGTGTATATGTGCCACATTTTCTTAATCCAGTCTATCATTGTTGGACATTTGGGTTGGTTCCAAGTCTTTGCTATTGTGTATAATGCCGCAATAAACATACGTGTGCATGTGTCTTTATAGCAGCATGATTTATAGTCCTTTGGGTATATACCCAGTAATGGGATGGCTGGGTCAAATGGAATTTCTAGTTCTAGATCCCTGAGGAATCGCCACAGTGACTTCCACAAGGGTTGAACTAGTTTACAGTCCCACCAACAGTGTAAAAGTGTTCCTATTTCTCCACATCCTCTCCAGCACCTGTTGTTTCCTGACTTTTTAATGATTGCCATTCTAACTGGTGTGAGATGGTATCTCATTGTGGTTTTGATTTGCATTTCTCTGATGGCCAGTGATGGTGAGCATTTTTTCATGTGTTTTTTGGCTGCATAAATGTCTTCTTTGGAGGAGTGTCTGTTCATGTCCTTCGCCCACTTTTTGATGGGGTTCTTTGGTGTTTTCTTGTAAATTTGTTGGAGTTCATTGTAGATTCTGGATATTAGCCCTTTGTCAGATGAGTAGGTGGCGAAAATTTTCTCCCATTGTGTAGGTTGCCTGTTCACTCTGATGGTAGTTTCCTTTGCTGTGCAGAAGCTCTTTAGTTTAATTAGATCCCATTTGTCAATTTTGGCTTTTGTTGCCATTGCTTTTGGGGTTTTAGACATGAAGTCCTTGCTCATGCCTATGTCCTGAATGGTATTGCCTAGGTTTTCTTCTAGGGTTTTTATGGTTTTAGGTCTAACGTTTAAGTCTTTAATCCATCTTGAGTTCATTTTTGTATAAGGTGTAAGGAAGGGATCCAGTTTCAGCTTTCTACATGTGGCTAGCCAGTTTTCCCAGCACCATTTATTAAATAGGGAATCCTTTCTCCATTTCTAGTTTTTGTCAAGTTTGTCAAAGATCAGATTGTTTTAGATATGTGGCATTATTTCGGACGGCTCTGTTCTGTTCCATTGATCTATATCTCTGCTTGGTACCAGTACCATGCTGTTTTGGTTACTGTAGCCTTGTAGTATAGTTTGAAGTCAGGTAGCGTGATGCCTCCAGCTTTGTTCTTTTGGCTTAGGATTGACTTGGTGATGCGGGCTCTTTTTTGGTTCCATATGAACTTTAAAGTAGTTTTTTCCAATTCCGTGAAGAAAGTCATTGGTAACTTGATGGGGATGGCATTGAATCTGTAAATTACCTTGGGAAGGATGGCCATTTTCATGATATTGATTCTTCCTACCCATGAGCATGGAATGTTCTTCCATTTGTTTGTATCCTCTTTTATTTCCTTGAGCAGTGGTTTGTAGTTTTCTCCTTGAAGAGGTCCTTCACATCCCTTGGAAGTTGGATTCCTAGGTATTTTATTCTCTTTGAAGCAATTGTGAATGGGAGTTCACTCATGATTTGGCTCTCTGTTTGTCTGTTATTGATGTATAAGAATGCTTGTGATTTTTGTCCATTGATTTTGTATCCTGAGACTTTGCTGAAGTTGCTTATCAGCTTAAGGAGATTTTGGGCTGAGACAATGGGGTTTTCTAGATATACTATCATGTCATCTGCAAACAGGGACAATTTGACTTCCTTTTTTCCTAATTGAATACCCTTGATTTCCTTCTCTTGCCTAATTGCCCTGGCCAGAACTTCCAACACTATGTTGAATACAAGTGGTGAGAGAGGGCATCCCTGTCTTGTGCCAGTTTTCAAAGTGAATGCTTCCAGTTTTTGCCCATTCAGTATGATATTGGCTGTGGGTTTGTCATAAACAGCTCTTATTATTTTGAGATACGACCCATCAATACCCAATTTATTGAGAGTTTTTAGCATGAAGGGTTGTTGAATTTTGTCAAAGGCCTTTTCTTCACGTATTGAGATAATCATGTGGTTTTTGACTTTGGTTCTGTTTATATGCTGGATTACATTTATTGATTTGCGTATATTGAACCAGACTTGCATCCCAGGGATGAAGCGCACTTGATCATGGTGGATAAGCTGTCTGATGTGCTGCTGGATTCGGTTTGCCAGTAATTTATTGAGTATTTTTGCATCAATATTCATCAAGGATATTGGTCTAAAATTCTCTTTTTTGATTGTGTCTCTGCCCAGCTTTGGTATCAGCATGATGCTGGCCTCATAAAATGAGTTAGGAAGGATTCCCTCTTTTTCTATTGATTGGAATAGTTTCTGAAGTAATGGTTCCAGTTCCTCCTTGGACCTCTGGTAGAATTCGGCTGTGAACCCATCTGATCCTGGACTCTTTTTGGTTGGTAAGCTATTGATTATTGCCACAATTTCAGCTCCTGTTATTAGTCTATTCAGAGATTCAACTTCTTCCTGGTTTAGTCATGGGAGAGTGTATGTGTCGAGGAATTTATCCCTTTCTTTTTTTTTTAATTTTTTTTTCTTTTTATCATTATTATTATTATTATTATTATTATACTTTAGGCTCTATGGTACATGTGCGCAACGTGCAGGTAAGCTACATGTGTATACATGTGCCATGCTGGTGCGCTGCACCCAAAAACTCGTCATCTAGCATTAGGTATATCTCCCAATGCTGTCCCTCGCCCCTCCCCCCACCCCACAACAGTCCCCGAAGTGTGATGTTCCCCTTCTTGTGTCCACGTGTTCTCATTGTTCAATTCCCACCTATGAGTGAGAATATGTGGTGTTTGGTTTTTTGTTCTTGCGATAGTTTACTGAGAACGATGATTTCCAATTTCATCCATGTCCCTACAAAGGATATGAACTCATCATTTTTTATGGCTGCCTAGTATTCCATGGTGTATATGTGCCACATTTTCTTAATCCAGTCTATCATTGTTGGACATTTGGGTTGGTTCCAAGTCTTTGCTATTGTGTATAATGCCGCAATAAACATACGTGTGCATGTGTCTTTATAGCAGCATGATTTATAGTCCTTTGGGTATATACCCAGTAATGGGATGGCTGGGTCAAATGGAATTTCTAGTTCTAGATCCCTGAGGAATCGCCACAGTGACTTCCACAAGGGTTGAACTAGTTTACAGTCCCACCAACAGTGTAAAAGTGTTCCTATTTCTCCACATCCTCTCCAGCACCTGTTGTTTCCTGACTTTTTAATGATTGCCATTCTAACTGGTGTGAGATGGTATCTCATTGAGGTTTTGATTTGCATTTCTCTGATGGCCAGTGATGGTGAGCATTTTTTCATGTGTTTTTTGGCTGCATAAATGTCTTCTTTGGAGGAGTGTCTGTTCATGTCCTTCGCCCACTTTTTGATGGGGTTGTTTGGTGTTTTCTTGTAAATTTGTTGGAGTTCATTGTAGATTCTGGATGTTAGCCCTTTGTCAGATGAGTAGGTTGCGAAAATTTTCTCCCATTTTGTAGGTTGCCTGTTCACTCTGATGGTAGTTTCCTTTGCTGTGCAGAAGCTCTTTAGTTTAATTAGATCCCATTTGTCAATTTTGGCTTTTGTTGCCATTGCTTTTGGTGTTTTAGACATGAAGTCCTTGCCCATGCCTATGTCCTGAATGGTATTGCCTAGGTTTTCTTCTAGGGTATTTATGGTTTTAGGTCTAACGTTTAAGTCTTTAATCCATCTTGAGTTGATTTTTGTATAAGTTGTAAGGAAGGGATCCAGTTTCAGCTTTCTACATGTGGCTAGCCAGTTTTCACAGCACCATTTATTAAATAGGGAATCCTTTCTCCATTTCTTGTTTTTGTCAGGTTTGTCAAAGATCAGATAGTTTTAGATATGTGGCATTATTTCTGACGGCTCTGTTCTGTTCCATTGATCTATATCTCTGTTTTGGTACCAGTACCATGCTGTTTTGGTTACTGTAGCCTTGTAGTATAGTTTGAAGTCAGGTAGCGTGATGCCTCCAGCTTTGTTCTTTTGGCTTAGGATTGACTTGGTGATGCGGGCTCTTTTTTGGTTCCATATGAACTTTAAAGTAGATTTTTCCAATTCTGTGAAGAAAGTCATTGGTAACTTGATGGGGATGGCATTGAATCTGTAAATTACCTTGGGAAGGATGGCCATTTTCATGATATTGATTCTTCCTACCCATGAGCATGGAATGTTCTTCCATTTGTTTGTCTCCTCTTTTATTTCCTTGAGCAGTGGTTTGTAGTTTTCTCCTTGAAGAGGTCCTTCACATCCCTTGGAAGTTGGATTCCTAGGTATTTTATTCTCTTTGAAGCAATTGTGAATGGGAGTTCACTCATGATTTGGCTCTCTGTTTGTCTGTTATTGATGTATAAGAATGCTTGTGATTTTTGTCCATTGATTTTGTATGCTGAGACTTTGCTGAAGTTGCTTATCAGCTTAAGGAGATTTTGGGCTGAGACAATGGGGTTTTCTAGATATACTATCACGTCATCTGCAAACAGGGACAATTTGACTTCTTTTTTTCCTAATTGAATACCCTTGATTTCCTTCTCTTGCCTAATTGCCCTGGCCAGAACTTGCAACACTATGTTGAATACAAGTGGTGAGAGAGGGCATCCCTGTCTTGTGCCAGTTTTCAAAGTGAATGCTTCCAGTTTTTGCCCATTCAGTATGATATTGGCTGTGGGTTTGTCATAAATAGCTCTTATTATTTTGAGATATGACCCATCAATACCCAATTTATTGAGAGTTTTTAGCATGAAGGGTTGTTGAATTTTGTCAAAGTACTTTTCTTCACGTATTGAGATAATCATGTGGTTTTTGACTTTGGTTCTGTTTATATGCTAGATTACATTTATTGATTTGCGTATATTGAACCAGACTTGCATCCCAGGGATGAAGCCCACTTGATCATGGTGGGTAAGCTGTCTGATGTGCTGCTGGATTCAGTTTGCCAGTAATTTATTGAGGATTTTTGCATCAATATTCATGAAGGATATTGGTCTAAAATTCTCTTTTTTGATTGTGTCTCTGCCCAGCTTTGGTATCAGCATGATGCTGGCCTCATAAAATGAGTTAGGAAGGATTCCCTCTTTTTCTATTGATTGGAACAGTTTCTGAAGTAATGGTTCCAGTTCCTCCTTGGGCCTCTGGTAGAATTCGGCTGTGAACCCATCTGATCCTGGACTCTTTTTGGTTGGTAAGCTATTGATTATTGCCACAATTTCAGCTCCTGTTATTAGTCTATTCAGAGATTCAACTTCTTCCTGGTTTAGTCATGGGAGAGTGTATGTGTCGAGGAATTTATCCCTTTCTTTTTTTTTTAATTTTTTTTCTTTTTATCATTATTATTATTATTATCATTATTACTATTATTATTATACTTTAGGCTCTATGGTACATGTGCGCAACGTTCAGGTAAGCTACATGTGTATACATGTGCCATGCTGGTGCGCTGCACCCAAAAACTCGTCATCTAGCATTAGGTATATCTCCCAATGCTGTCCCTCGCCCCTCCCCCCACCCCACAACAGTCCCCGAAGTGTGATGTTCCCCTTCTTGTGTCCACGTGTTCTCATTGTTCAATTCCCACCTATGAGTGAGAATATGTGGTGTTTGGCTTTTTGTTCTTGCGATAGTTTACTGAGAACGATGATTTCCAATTTCATCCATGTCCCTACAAAGGATATGAACTCATCATTTTTTATGGCTGCCTAGTATTCCATGGTGTATATGTGCCACATTTTCTTAATCCAGTCTATCATTGTTGGACATTTGGGTTGGTTCCAAGTCTTTGCTATTGTGTATAATGCCGCAATAAACATACGTGTGCATGTGTCTTTATAGCAACATGATTTATAGTCCTTTGGGTATATACCCAGTAATGGGATGGCTGGGTCAAATGGAATTTCTAGTTCTAGATCCCTGAGGAATCGCCACAGTGACTTCCACAAGGGTTGAACTAGTTTACAGTCCCACCAACAGTGTAAAAGTGTTCCTATTTCTCCACATCCTCTCCAGCACCTGTTGTTTCCTGACTTTTTAATGATTGCCATTCTAACTGGTGTGAGATGGTATCTCATTGTGGTTTTGATTTGCATTTCTCTGATGGCCAGTGATGGTGAGCATTTTTTCATGTGTTTTTTGGCTGCATAAATGTCTTCTTTGGAGGAGTGTCTGTTCTTGTCCTTCGCCCACTTTTTGATGGGGTTCTTTGGTGTTTTCTTGTAAATTTGTTGGAGTTCATTGTAGATTCTGGATATTAGCCCTTTGTCAGATGAGTAGGTTGCGAAAATTTTCTCCCATTTTGTAGGTTGCCTGTTCACTCTGATGGTAGTTTCCTTTGCTGTGCAGAAGCTCTTTAGTTTAATTAGATCCCATTTGTCAATTTTGGCTTTTGTTGCCATTGCTTTTGGGGTTTTAGGCATGAAGTCCTTGCTCATGCCTATGTCCTGAATGGTATTGCCTAGGTTTTCTTCTAGGGTTTTTATGGTTTTAGGTCTAACGTTTAAGTCTTTAATCCATCTTGAGTTGATTTTTGTATAAGGTGTAAGGAAGGGATCCAGTTTCAGCTTTCTACATGTGGCTAGCCAGTTTTCCCAGCACCATTTATTAAATAGGGAATCCTTTCTCCATTTCTAGTTTTTGTCAAGTTTGTCAAAGATCAGATTGTTGTAGATATGTGGCATTATTTCCGACGGCTCTGTTCTGTTCCATTGATCTATACCTCTGTTTGGTACCAGTACCATGCTGTTTTGGTTACTGTAGCCTTGTAGTATAGTTTGAAGTCAGGTAGCGTGATGCCTCCAGCTTTGTTCTTTTGGCTTAGGATTGACTTGGTGATGCGGGCTCTTTTTTGGTTCCATATGAACTTTAAAGTAGTTTTTTCCAATTCCGTGAAGAAAGTCATTGGTAACTTGATGGGGATGGCATTGAATCTGTAAATTACCTTGGGAAGGATGGCCATTTTCATGATATTGATTCTTCCTACCCATGAGCATGGAATGTTCTTCCATTTGTTTGTATCCTCTTTTATTTCCTTGAGCAGTGGTTTGTAGTTTTCTCCTTGAAGAGGTCCTTCACATCCCTTGGAAGTTGGATTCCTAGGTATTTTATTCTCTTTGAAGCAATTGTGAATGGGAGTTCACTCATGATTTGGCTCTCTGTTTGTCTGTTATTGATGTATAAGAATGCTTGTGATTTTTGTCCATTGATTTTGTATCCTGAGACTTTGCTGAAGTTGCTTATCAGCTTAAGGAGATTTTGGGCTGAGACAATGGGGTTTTCTAGATATACTATCACGTCATCTGCAAACAGGGACAATTTGACTTCCTTTTTTCCTAATTGAATACCCTTGATTTCCTTCTCTTGCCTAATTGCCCTGGCCAGAACTTCCAACACTATGTTGAATACAAGTGGTGAGAGAGGGCATCCCTGTCTTGTGCCAGTTTTCAAAGTGAATGCTTCCAGTTTTTGCCCATTCAGTATGATATTGGCTGTGGGTTTGTCATAAACAGCTCTTATTATTTTGAGATACGACCCATCAATACCCAATTTATTGAGAGTTTTTAGCATGAAGGGTTGTTGAATTTTGTCAAAGGCCTTTTCTTCACGTATTGAGATAATCATGTGGTTTTTGACTTTGGTTCTGTTTATATGCTGGATTACATTTATTGATTTGCGTATATTGAACCAGACTTGCATCCCAGGGATGAAGCCCACTTGATCATGGTGGATAAGCTGTCTGATGTGCTGCTGGATTCGGTTTGCCAGTAATTTATTGAGGATTTTTGCGTCAATATTCATCAAGGATATTGGTCTAAAATTCTCTTTTTTGATTGTGTCTCTGCCCAGCTTTGCTATCAGCATGATGCTGGCCTCATAAAATGAGTTAGGAAGGATTCCCTCTTTTTCTATTGATTGGAATAGTTTCTGAAGTAATGGTTCCAGTTCCTCCTTGGACCTCTGGTAGAATTCGGCTGTGAACCCATCTGATCCTGGACTCTTTTTGGTTGGTAAGCTATTGATTATTGCCACAATTTCAGCTCCTGTTATTAGTCTATTCAGAGATTCAACTTCTTCCTGGTTTAGTCATGGGAGAGTGTATGTGTCGAGGAATTTATCCCTTTCTTTTTTTTTTAATTTTTTTTTCTTTTTATCATTATTATTATTATTATTATTATTATACTTTAGGCTCTATGGTACATGTGCGCAACGTGCAGGTAAGCTACATGTGTATACATGTGCCATGCTGGTGCGCTGCACCCAAAAACTCGTCATCTAGCATTAGGTATATCTCCCAATGCTGTCCCTCGCCCCTCCCCCCACCCCACAACAGTCCCCGAAGTGTGATGTTCCCCTTCTTGTGTCCACGTGTTCTCATTGTTCAATTCCCACCTATGAGTGAGAATATGTGGTGTTTGGTTTTTTGTTCTTGCGATAGTTTACTGAGAACGATGATTTCCAATTTCATCCATGTCCCTACAAAGGATATGAACTCATCATTTTTTATGGCTGCCTAGTATTCCATGGTGTATATGTGCCACATTTTCTTAATCCAGTCTATCATTGTTGGACATTTGGGTTGGTTCCAAGTCTTTGCTATTGTGTATAATGCCGCAATAAACATACGTGTGCATGTGTCTTTATAGCAGCATGATTTATAGTCCTTTGGGTATATACCCAGTAATGGGATGGCTGGGTCAAATGGAATTTCTAGTTCTAGATCCCTGAGGAATCGCCACAGTGACTTCCACAAGGGTTGAACTAGTTTACAGTCCCACCAACAGTGTAAAAGTGTTCCTATTTCTCCACATCCTCTCCAGCACCTGTTGTTTCCTGACTTTTCAATGATTGCCATTCTAACTGGTGTGAGATGGTATCTCATTGTGGTTTTGATTTGCATTTCTCTGATGGCCAGTGATGGTGAGCATTTTTTCATGTGTTTTTTGGCTGCATAAATGTCTTCTTTGGAGGAGTGTCTGTTCATGTCCTTCGCCCAATTTTTGATGGGGTTGTTTGGTGTTTTCTTATAAATTTGTTGGAGTTCATTGTAGATTCTGGATATTAGCCCTTTGTCAGATGAGTAGGTTGCGAAAATTTTCTCCCACTTTGTAGGTTGCCTGTTCACTCTGATGGTAGTTTCCTTTGCTGTGCAGAAGCTCTTTAGTTTAATTAGATCCCGTTTGTGAATTTTGACTTTTGTTGCCATTGCTTTTGGTGTTTCAGACATGAAGTCCTTGCCCATGCCTATGTCCTGAATGGTATTGCCTAGGTTTTCTTCTAGGGTTTTTATGGTTTTAGGTCTAACGTTTAAGTCTTTAATCCATCTTGAGTTGATTTTTGTATAAGGTGTAAGGAAGGGATCCAGTTTCAGCTTTCTACATGTGGCTAGCCAGTTTTCACAGCACCATTTATTAAATAGGGAATCCTTTCTCCATTTCTTGTTTTTGTCAGGTTTGTCAAAGATCAGATAGTTGTAGATATGTGGCATTATTTCTGACGGCTCTGTTCTGTTCCATTGATCTATATCTCTGTTTTTGTACCAGTACCATGCTGTTTTGGTTACTGTAGCCTTGTAGTATAGTTTGAAGTCAGGTAGCGTGATGCCTCCAGCTTTGTTCTTTTGGCTTAGGATTGACTTGGTGATGCGGGCTCTTTTTTGGTTCCATATGAACTTTAAAGTAGATTTTTCCAATTCTGTGAAGAAAGTCATTGGTAACTTGTTGGGGATGGCATTGAATCTGTAAATTACCTTGGGAAGGATGGCCATTTTCATGATATTGATTCTTCCTACCCATGAGCATGGAATGTTCTTCCATTTGTTTGTATCCTCTTTTATTTCCTTGAGCAGTGGTTTGTAGTTTTCTCCTTGAAGAGGTCCTTCACATCCCTTGGAAGTTGGATTCCTAGGTATTTTATTCTCTTTGAAGCAATTGTGAATGGGAGTTCACTCATGATTTGGCTCTCTGTTTGTCTGTTATTGATGTATAAGAATGCTTGTGATTTTTGTCCATTGATTTTGTATCCTGAGACTTTGCTGAAGTTGCTTATCAGCTTAAGGAGATTTTGGGCTGAGACAATGGGGTTTTCTAGATATACTATCACGTCATCTGCAAACAGGGACAATTTGACTTCTTTTTTTCCTAATTGAATACCCTTGATTTCCTTCTCTTGCCTAATTGCCCTGGCCAGAACTTGCAACACTATGTTGAATACAAGTGGTGAGAGAGGGCATCCCTGCCTTGTGCCAGTTTTCAAAGTGAATGCTTCCAATTTTTGCCCATTCACTATGATATTGGCTGTGGGTTTGTCATAAATAGCTCTTATTATTTTGAGATATGACCCATCAATACCCAATTTATTGAGAGTTTTTAGCATGAAGGGTTGTTGAATTTTGTCAAAGTCCTTTTCTTCACGTATTGAGATAATCATGTGGTTTTTGACTTTGGTTCTGTTTATATGCTAGATTACATTTATTGATTTGCGTATATTGAACCAGACTTGCATCCCAGGGATGAAGCCCACTTGATCATGGTGGGTAAGCTGTCTGATGTGCTGCTGGATTCAGTTTGCCAGTAATTTATTGAGGATTTTTCCATCAATATTCATGAAAGATATTGGTCTAAAATTCTCTTTTTTGATTGTGTCTCTGCCCAGCTTTGGTATCAGCATGATGCTGGCCTCATAAAATGAGTTAGGAAGGATTCCCTCTTTTTCTATTGATTGAAATAGTTTCTGAAGTTCCAGTTCCTCCTTGGGCCTCTGGTAGAATTCGGCTGTGAACCCATCTGATCCTGGACTCTTTTTGGTTGGTAAGCTATTGATTATTGCCACAATTTCAGCTCCTGTTATTAGTCTATTCAGAGATTCAACTTCTTCCTGGTTTAGTCATGGGAGAGTGTATGTGTCGAGGATTTTATCCCTTTCTTTTTTTTTAATTTTTTTTCTTTTTATCATTATTTTTATTATTATTATTATTATTATTATACTTTAGGCTCTATGGTACATGTGCGCAACGTGCAGGTAAGCTACATGTGTGTACATGTGCCATGCTGCTGCGCTGCACCCAAAAACTCGTCATCTAGCATTAGGTATATCTCCCAATGCTGTCCCTCGCCCCTCCCCCCACCCCACAACAGTCCCCGAATTGTGATGTTCCCCTTCTTGTGTCCACGTGTTCTCATTGTTCAATTCCCACCTATGAGTGAGAATATGTGGTGTTTGGTTTTTTGTTCTTGCGATAGTTTACTGAGAACGATGATTTCCAATTTCATCCATGTCCCTACAAAGGATATGAACTCATCATTTTTTATGGCTGCCTAGTATTCCATGGTGTATATGTGCCACATTTTCTTAATCCAGTCTATCATTGTTGGACATTTGGGTTGGTTCCAAGTCTTTGCTATTGTGTATAATGCCGCAATAAACATACGTGTGCATGTGTCTTTATAGCAGCATGATTTATAGTCCTTTGGGTATATACCCAGTAATGGGATGGCTGGGTCAAATGGAATTTCTAGTTCTAGATCCCTGAGGAATCGCCACAGTGACTTCCACAAGGGTTGAACTAGTTTACAGTCCCACCAACAGTGTAAAAGTGTTCCTATTTCTCCACATCCTCTCCAGCACCTGTTGTTTCCTGACTTTTTAATGATTGCCATTCTAACTGGTGTGAGATGGTATCTCATTGTGGTTTTGATTTGCATTTCTCTGATGGCCAGTGATGGTGAGCATTTTTTCATGTGTTTTTTGGCTGCATAAATGTCTTCTTTGGAGGAGTGTCTGTTCATGTCCTTCGCCCACTTTTTGATGGGGTTCTTTGGTGTTTTCTTGTAAATTTGTTGGAGTTCATTGTAGATTCTGGATATTAGCCCTTTGTCAAATGAGTAGGTTGCGAAAATTTTCTCCCATTTTGTAGGTTGCCTGTTCACTCTGATGGTAGTTTCCTTTGCTGTGCAGAAGCTCTTTAGTTTAATTAGATCCCATTTGTCAATTTTGGCTTTTGTTGCCATTGCTTTTGGGGTTTTAGACATGAAGTCCTTGCCCATGCCTATGTCCTGAATGGTATTGCCTAGGTTTTCTTCTAGGGTTTTTATGGTTTTAGGTCTAACGTTTAAGTCTTTAATCCATCTTGAGTTGATTTTTGTATAAGGTGTAAGGAAGGGATCCAGTTTCAGCTTTCTACATGTGGCTAGCCAGTTTTCCCAGCACCATTTATTAAATAGGGAATCCTTTCTCCATTTCTTGTTTTTGTCAAGTTTGTCAAAGATCAGATTGTTGTAGATATGTGGCATTATTTCTGACGGCTCTGTTCTGTTCCATTGATGTATATCTCTGTTTGGTACCAGTACCATGCTGTTTTGGTTACTGTAGCCTTGTAGTATAGTTTGAAGTCAGGTAGCGTGATGCCTCCAGCTTTGTTCTTTTGGCTTAGGATTGACTTGGTGATGCGGGCTCTTTTTTGGTTCCATATGAACTTTAAAGTAGTTTTTTCCAATTCTGTGAAGAAAGTCATTGGTAACTTGTTGGGGATGGCATTGAATCTGTAAATTACCTTGGGAAGGATGGCCATTTTCATGATATTGATTCTTCCTACCCATGAGCATGGAATGTTATTCCATTTGTTTGTATCCTCTTTTATTTCCTTGAGCAGTGGTTTGTAGTTTTCTCCTTGAAGAGGTCCTTCACATCCCTTGGAAGTTGGATTCCTAGGTATTTTATTCTCTTTGAAGCAATTGTGAATGGGAGTTCACTCATGATTTGGCTCTCTGTTTGTCTGTTATTGATGTATAAGAATGCTTGTGATTTTTGTCCATTGATTTTGTATCCTGAGACTTTGCTGAAGTTGCTTATCAGCTTAAGGAGATTTTGGGCTGAGACAATGGGGTTTTCTAGATATACTATCACGTCATCTGCAAACAGGGACAATTTGACTTCCTTTTTTCCTAATTGAATACCCTTGATTTCCATCTCTTGCCTAATTGCCCTGGCCCGAACTTCCAACACTATGTTGAATACAAGTGGTGAGAGAGGGCATCCCTGTCTTGTGCCAGTTTTCAAAGTGAATGCTTCCAGTTTTTGCCCATTCAGTATGATATTGGCTGTGGGTTTGTCATAAACAGCTCTTATTATTTTGAGATACGACCCATCAATACCCAATTTATTGAGAGTTTTTAGCATGAAGGGTTGTTGAATTTTGTCAAAGGCCTTTTCTTCACGTATTGAGATAATCATGTGGTTTTTGACTTTGGTTCTGTTTATATGCTGGATTACATTTATTGATTTGCATATATTGAACCAGACTTGCATCCCAGGGATGAAGCCCACTTGATCATGGTGGATAAGCTGTCTGATGTGCTGCTGGAATCGGTTTGCCAGTAATTTATTGAGGATTTTTGCATCAATATTCATCAAGGATATTGGTCTAAAATTCTCTTTTTTGATTGTGTCTCTGCCCAGCTTTGGTATCAGCATGATGCTGGCCTCATAAAATGAGTTAGGAAGGATTCCCTCTTTTTCTATTGATTGGAATAGTTTCTGAAGTAATGGTTCCAGTTCCTCCTTGGACCTCTGGTAGAATTCGGCTGTGAACCCATCTGATCCTGGACTCTTTTTGGTTGGTAAGCTATTGATTATTGCCACAATTTCAGCTCCTGTTATTAGTCTATTCAGAGATTCAACTTCTTCCTGGTTTAGTCATGGGAGAGTGTATGTGTCGAGGAATTTATCCCTTTCTTTTTTTTTTAATTTTTTTTCTTTTTATCATTATTTTTATTATTATTATTATTATTATTATTATACTTTAGGCTCTATGGTACATGTGCGCAACGTGCAGGTAAGCTACATGTGTATACATGTGCCATGCTGGTGCGCTGCACCCAAAAACTCGTCATCTAGCATTAGGTATATCTCCCTATGCTGTCCTTCGCCCCTCCCCCCACCCCACAACAGTCCCCGAAGTGTGATGTTCCCCTTCTTGTGTCCACGTGTTCTCATTGTTCAATTCCCACCTATGAGTGAGAATATGTGGTGTTTGGTTTTTTGTTCTTGCGATAGTTTACTGAGAACGATGATTTCCAATTTCATCCATGTCCCTACAAAGGATATGAACTCATCATTTTTTATGGCTGCCTAGTATTCCATGGTGTATATGTGCCACATTTTCTTAATCCAGTCTATCATTGTTGGACATTTGGGTTGGTTCCAAGTCTTTGCTATTGTGTATAATGCCGCAATAAACATACGTGTGCATGTGTCTTTATAGCAGCATGATTTATAGTCCTTTGGGTATATACCCAGTAATGGGATGGCTGGGTGAAATGGAATTTCTAGTTCTAGATCCCTGAGGAATCGCCACAGTGACTTCCACAAGGGTTGAACTAGTTTACAGTCCCACCAACAGTGTAAAAGTGTTCCTATTTCTCCACATCCTCTCCAGCACCTGTTGTTTCCTGACTTTTTAATGATTGCCATTCTAACTGGTGTGAGATGGTATCTCATTGTGGTTTTGATTTGCATTTCTCTGATGGCCAGTGATGGTGAGCATTTTTTCATGTGTTTTTTGGCTGCATAAATGTCTTCTTTGGAGGAGTGTCTGTTCATGTCCTTCGCCCACTTTTTGATGGGGTTGTTTGGTGTTTTCTTGTAAATTTGTTGGAGTTCATTGTAGATTCTGGATGTTAGCCCTTTGTCAGATGAGTAGGTTGCGAAAATTTTCTCCCATTTTGTAGGTTGCCTGTTCACTCTGATGTTAGTTTCCTTTGCTGTGCAGAAGCTCTTTAGTTTAATTAGATCCCATTTGTCAATTTTGGCTTTTGTTGCCATTGCTTTTGGTGTTTTAGACATGAAGTCCTTGCCCATGCCTATGTCCTGAATGGTATTGCCTAGGTTTTCTTCTAGGGTATTTATGGTTTTAGGTCTAACGTTTAAGTCTTTAATCCATCTTGAGTTGATTTTTGTATAAGTTGTAAGGAAGGGATCCAGTTTCAGCTTTCTACATGTGGCTAGCCAGTTTTCACAGCACCATTTATTAAATAGGGAATCCTTTCTCCATTTCTTGTTTTTGTCAGGTTTGTCAAAGATCAGATAGTTTTAGATATGTGGCATTATTTCTGACGGCTCTGTTCTGTTCCATTGATCTATATCTCTGTTTTGGTACCAGTACCATGCTGTTTTGGTTACTGTAGCCTTGTAGTATAGTTTGAAGTCAGGTAGCGTGATGCCTCCAGCTTTGTTCTTTTGGCTTAGGATTGACTTGGTGATGCGGGCTCTTTTTTGGTTCCATATGAACTTTAAAGTAGATTTTTCCAATTCTGTGAAGAAAGTCATTGGTAACTTGATGGGGATGGCATTGAATCTGTAAATTACCTTGGGAAGGATGGCCATTTTCATGATATTGATTCTTCCTACCCATGAGCATGGAATGTTCTTCCATTTGTTTGTCTCCTCTTTTATTTCCTTGAGCAGTGGTTTGTAGTTTTCTCCTTGAAGAGGTCCTTCACATCCCTTGGAAGTTGGATTCCTAGGTATTTTATTCTCTTTGAAGCAATTGTGAATGGGAGTTCACTCATGATTTGGCTCTCTGTTTGTCTGTTATTGATGTATAAGAATGCTTGTGATTTTTGTCCATTGATTTTGTATGCTGAGACTTTGCTGAAGTTGCTTATCAGCTTAAGGAGATTTTGGGCTGAGACAATGGGGTTTTCTAGATATACTATCACGTCATCTGCAAACAGGGACAATTTGACTTCTTTTTTTCCTAATTGAATACCCTTGATTTCCTTCTCTTGCCTAATTGCCCTGGCCAGAACTTGCAACACTATGTTGAATACAAGTGGTGAGAGAGGGCATCCCTGTCTTGTGCCAGTTTTCAAAGTGAATGCTTCCAGTTTTTGCCCATTCAGTATGATATTGGCTGTGGGTTTGTCATAAATAGCTCTTATTATTTTGAGATATGACCCATCAATACCCAATTTATTGAGAGTTTTTAGCATGAAGGGTTGTTGAATTTTGTCAAAGTACTTTTCTTCACGTATTGAGATAATCATGTGGTTTTTGACTTTGGTTCTGTTTATATGCTAGATTACATTTATTGATTTGCGTATATTGAACCAGACTTGCATCCCAGGGATGAAGCCCACTTGATCATGGTGGGTAAGCTGTCTGATGTGCTGCTGGATTCAGTTTGCCAGTAATTTATTGAGGATTTTTGCATCAATATTCACGAAGGATATTGGTCTAAAATTCTCTTTTTTGATTGTGTCTCTGCCCAGCTTTGGTATCAGCATGATGCTGGCCTCATAAAATGAGTTAGGAAGGATTCCCTCTTTTTCTAATGATTGGAACAGTTTCTGAAGTAATGGTTCCAGTTCCTCCTTGGGCCTCTGGTAGAATTCGGCTGTGAACCCATCTGATCCTGGACTCTTTTTGGTTGGTAAGCTATTGATTATTGCCACAATTTCAGCTCCTGTTATTAGTCTATTCAGAGATTCAACTTCTTCCTGGTTTAGTCATGGGAGAGTGTATGTGTCGAGGAATTTATCCCTTTCTTTTTTTTTTAATTTTTTTTCTTTTTATCATTATTATTATTATTATCATTATTATTATTATTATTATACTTTAGGCTCTATGGTACATGTGCGCAACGTTCAGGTAAGCTACATGTGTATACATGTGCCATGCTGGTGCGCTGCACCCAAAAACTCGCCATCTAGCATTAGGTATATCTCCCAATGCTGTCCCTCGCCCCTCCCCCCACCCCACAACAGTCCCCGAAGTGTGATGTTCCCCTTCTTGTGTCCACGTGTTCTCATTGTTCAATTCCCACCTATGAGTGAGAATATGTGGTGTTTGGTTTTTTGTTCTTGCGATAGTTTACTGAGAACGATGATTTCCAATTTCATCCATGTCCCTACAAAGGATATGAACTCATCATTTTTTATGGCTGCCTAGTATTCCATGGTGTATATGTGCCACATTTTCTTAATCCAGTCTATCATTGTTGGACATTTGGGTTGGTTCCAAGTCTTTGCTATTGTGTATAATGCCGCAATAAACATACGTGTGCATGTGTCTTTATAGCAGCATGATTTATAGTCCTTTGGGTATATACCCAGTAATGGGATGGCTGGGTGAAATGGAATTTCTAGTTCTAGATCCCTGAGGAATCGCCACAGTGACTTCCACAAGGGTTGAACTAGTTTACAGTCCCACCAACAGTGTAAAAGTGTTCCTATTTCTCCACATCCTCTCCAGCACCTGTTGTTTCCTGACTTTTTAATGATTGCCATTCTAACTGGTGTGAGATGGTATCTCATTGAGGTTTTGATTTGCATTTCTCTGATGGCCAGTGATGGTGAGCATTTTTTCATGTGTTTTTTGGCTGCATAAATGTCTTCTTTGGAGGAGTGTCTGTTCATGTCCTTCGCCCACTTTTTGATGGGGTTCTTTGGTGTTTTCTTGTAAATTTGTTGGAGTTCATTGTAGATTCTGGATATTAGCCCTTTGTCAGATGAGTAGGTGGCGAAAATTTTCTCCCATTGTGTAGGTTGCCTGTTCACTCTGATGGTAGTTTCCTTTGCTGTGCAGAAGCTCTTTAGTTTAATTAGATCCCATTTGTCAATTTTGGCTTTTGTTGCCATTGCTTTTGGGGTTTTAGACATGAAGTCCTTGCTCATGCCTATGTCCTGAATGGTATTGCCTAGGTTTTCTTCTAGGGTTTTTATGGTTTTAGGTCTAACGTTTAAGTCTTTAATCCATCTTGAGTTGATTTTTGTATAAGGTGTAAGGAAGGGATCCAGTTTCAGCTTTCTACATGTGGCTAGCCAGTTTTCCCAGCACCATTTATTAAATAGGGAATCCTTTCTCCATTTCTAGTTTTTGTCAAGTTTGTCAAAGATCAGATTGTTTTAGATATGTGGCATTATTTCCGACGGCTCTGTTCTGTTCCATTGATCTATATCTCTGTTTGGTACCATTACCATGCTGTTTTGGTTACTGTAGCCTTGTAGTATAGTTTGAAGTCAGGTAGCGTGATGCCTCCAGCTTTGTTCTTTTGGCTTAGGATTGACTTGGTGATGCGGGCTCTTTTTTGGTTCCATATGAACTTTAAAGTAGTTTTTTCCAATTCCGTGAAGAAAGTCATTGGTAACTTGATGGGGATGGCATTGAATCTGTAAATTACCTTGGGAAGGATGGCCATTTTCATGATATTGATTCTTCCTACCCATGAGCATGGAATGTTCTTCCATTTGTTTGTATCCTCTTTTATTTCCTTGAGCAGTGGTTTGTAGTTTTCTCCTTGAAGAGGTCCTTCACATCCCTTGGAAGTTGGATTCCTAGGTATTTTATTCTCTTTGAAGCAATTGTGAATGGGAGTTCACTCATGATTTGGCTCTCTGTTTGTCTGTTATTGATGTATAAGAATGCTTGTGATTTTTGTCCATTGATTTTGTATCCTGAGACTTTGCTGAAGTTGCTTATCAGCTTAAGGAGATTTTGGGCTGAGACAATGGGGTTTTCTAGATATACTATCACGTCATCTGCAAACAGGGACAATTTGACTTCCTTTTTTCCTAATTGAATACCCTTGATTTCCTTCTCTTGCCTAATTGCCCTGGCCAGAACTTCCAACACTATGTTGAATACAAGTGGTGAGAGAGGGCATCCCTGTCTTGTGCCAGTTTTCAAAGTGAATGCTTCCAGTTTTTGCCCATTCAGTATGATATTGGCTGTGGGTTTGTCATAAACAGCTCTTATTATTTTGAGATACGACCCATCAATACCCAATTTATTGAGAGTTTTTAGCATGAAGGGTTGTTGAATTTTGTCAAAGGCCTTTTCTTCACGTATTGAGATAATCATGTGGTTTTTGACTTTGGTTCTGTTTATATGCTGGATTACATTTATTGATTTGCGTATATTGAACCAGACTTGCATCCCAGGGATGAAGCCCACTTGATCATGGTGGATAAGCTGTCTGATGTGCTGCTGGATTCGGTTTGCCAGTAATTTATTGAGGATTTTTGCATCAATATTCATCAAGGATATTGGTCTAAAATTCTCTTTTTTGATTGTGTCTCTGCCCAGCTTTGGTATCAGCATGATGCTGGCCTCATAAAATGAGTTAGGAAGGATTCCCTCTTTTTCTATTGATTGGAATAGTTTCTGAAGTAATGGTTCCAGTTCCTCCTTGGACCTCTGGTAGAATTCGGCTGTGAACCCATCTGATCCTGGACTCTTTTTGGTTGGTAAGCTATTGATTATTGCCACAATTTCAGCTCCTGTTATTAGTCTATTCAGAGATTCAACTTCTTCCTGGTTTAGTCATGGGAGAGTGTATGTGTCGAGGAATTTATCCCTTTCTTTTTTTTTAATTTTTTTTTCTTTTTATCATTATTATTATTATTATTATTATTATACTTTAGGCTCTATGGTACATGTGCGCAACGTGCAGGTAAGCTACATGTGTATACATGTGCCATGCTGGTGCGCTGCACCCAAAAACTCGTCATCTAGCATTAGGTATATCTCCCAATGCTGTCCCTCGCCCCTCCCCCCACCCCACAACAGTCCCCGAAGTGTGATGTTCCCCTTCTTGTGTCCACGTGTTCTCATTGTTCAATTCCCACCTATGAGTGAGAATATGTGGTGTTTGGTTTTTTGTTCTTGCGATAGTTTACTGAGAACGATGATTTCCAATTTCATCCATGTCCCTACAAAGGATATGAACTCATCATTTTTTATGGCTGCCTAGTATTCCATGGTGTATATGTGCCACATTTTCTTAATCCAGTCTATCATTGTTGGACATTTGGGTTGGTTCCAAGTCTTTGCTATTGTGTATAATGCCACAATAAACATACGTGTGCATGTGTCTTTATAGCAGCATGATTTATAGTCCTTTGGGTATATACCCAGTAATGGGATGGCTGGGTCAAATGGAATTTCTAGTTCTAGATCCCTGAGGAATCGCCACAGTGACTTCCACAAGGGTTGAACTAGTTTACAGTCCCACCAACAGTGTAAAAGTGTTCCTATTTCTCCACATCCTCTCCAGCACCTGTTGTTTCCTGACTTTTCAATGATTGCCATTCTAACTGGTGTGAGATGGTATCTCATTGTGGTTTTGATTTGCATTTCTCTGATGGCCAGTGATGGTGAGCATTTTTTCATGTGTTTTTTGGCTGCATAAATGTCTTCTTTGGAGGAGTGTCTGTTCATGTCCTTCGCCCACTTTTTGATGGGGTTGTTTGGTGTTTTCTTATAAATTTGTTGGAGTTCATTGTAGATTCTGGATATTAGCCCTTTGTCAGATGAGTAGGTTGCGAAAATTTTCTCCCACTTTGTAGGTTGCCTGTTCACTCTGATGGTAGTTTCCTTTGCTGTGCAGAAGCTCTTTAGTTTAATTAGATCCCATTTGTCAATTTTGGCTTTTGTTGCCATTGCTTTTGGTGTTTTAGACATGAAGTCCTTGCCCATGCCTATTTCCTGAATGGTATTGCCTAGGTTTTCTTCTAGGGTATTTATGGTTTTAGGTCTAACGTTTAAGTCTTTAATCCATCTTGAGTTGATTTTTGTATAAGGTGTAAGGAAGGGATCCAGTTTCAGCTTTCTACATGTGGCTAGCCAGTTTTCACAGCACCATTTATTAAATAGGGAATCCTTTCTCCATTTCTTGTTTTTGTCAGGTTTGTCAAATATCAGATAGTTTTAGATATGTGGCATTATTTCTGACGGCTCTGTTCTGTTCCATTGATCTATATCTCTGTTTTGGTACCAGTACCATGCTGTTTTGGTTACTGTAGCCTTGTAGTATAGTTTGAAGTCAGGTAGCGTGATGCCTCCAGCTTTGTTCTTTTGGCTTAGGATTGACTTGGTGATGCGGGCTCTTTTTTGGTTCCATATGAACTTTAAAGTAGATTTTTCCAATTCTGTGAAGAAAGTCATTGGTAACTTGATGGGGATGGCATTGAATCTGTAAATTACCTTGGGAAGGATGGCCATTTTCATGATATTGATTCTTCCTACCCATGAGCATGGAATGTTCTTCCATTTGTTTGTCTCCTCTTTTATTTCCTTGAGCAGTGGTTTGTAGTTTTCTCCTTGAAGAGGTCCTTCACATCCCTTGGAAGTTGGATTCCTAGGTATTTTATTCTCTTTGAAGCAATTGTGAATGGGAGTTCACTCATGATTTGGCTCTCTGTTTGTCTGTTATTGATGTATAAGAATGCTTGTGATTTTTGTCCATTGATTTTGTATGCTGAGACTTTGCTGAAGTTGCTTATCAGCTTAAGGAGATTTTGGGCTGAGACAATGGGGTTTTCTAGATATACTATCACGTCATCTGCAAACAGGGACAATTTGACTTCCTTTTTTCCTAATTGAATACCCTTGATTTCCTTCTCTTGCCTAATTGCCCTGGCCAGAACTTGCAACACTATGTTGAATACAAGTGGTGAGAGAGGGCATCCCTGCCTTGTGCCAGTTTTCAAAGTGAATGCTTCCAGTTTTTGCACATTCACTATGATATTGGCTGTGGGTTTGTCATAAATAGCTCTTATTATTTTGAGATATGACCCATCAATACCCAATTTATTGAGAGTTTTTAGCATGAAGGGTTGTTGAATTTTGTCAAAGTCCTTTTCTTCACGTATTGAGATAATCATGTGGTTTTTGACTTTGGTTCTGTTTATATGCTAGATTACATTTATTGATTTGCGTATATTGAACCAGACTTGCATCCCAGGGATGAAGCCCACTTGATCATGGTGGGTACGCTGTCTGATGTGCTGCTGGATTCAGTTTGCCAGTAATTTATTGAGGATTTTTGCATCAATATTCATGAAGGATATTGGTCTAAAATTCTCTTTTTTTTTGATTGTGTCTCTGCCCAGCTTTGGTATCAGCATGATGCTGGCCTCATAAAATGAGTTAGGAAGGATTCCCTCTTTTTCTATTGATTGAAATAGTTTCTGAAGTTACAGTTCCTCCTTGGGCCTCTGGTAGAATTGGGCTGTGAACCCATCTGATCCTGGACTCTTTTTGGTTGGTAAGCTATTGATTATTGCCACAATTTCAGCTCCTGTTATTAGTCTATTCAGAGATTCATCTTCTTCCTGGTTTAGTCATGGGAGAGTGTATGTGTCGAGGAATTTATCCCTTTCTTTTTTTTTTAATTTTTTTTCTTTTTATCATTATTTTTATTATTATTATTATTATTATTATACTTTAGGCTCTATGGTACATGTGCGCAACGTGCAGGTAAGCTACATGTGTATACATGTGCCATGCTGGTGCGCTGCACCCAAAAACTCGTCATCTAGCATTAGGTATATCTCCCAATGCTGTCCCTCGCCCCTCCCCCCACCCCACAACAGTCCCCGAAGTGTGATGTTCCCCTTCTTGTGTCCACGTGTTCTCATTGTTCAATTCCCACCTATGAGTGAGAATATGTGGTGTTTGGTTTTTTGTTCTTGCGATAGTTTACTGAGAACGATGATTTCCAATTTCATCCATGTCCCTACAAAGGATATGAACTCATCATTTTTTATGGCTGCCTAGTATTCCATGGTGTATATGTGCCACATTTTCTTAATCCAGTCTATCATTGTTGGACATTTGGGTTGGTTCCAAGTCTTTGCTATTGTGTATAATGCCGCAATAAACATACGTGTGCATGTGTCTTTATAGCAGCATGATTTATAGTCCTTTGGGTATATACCCAGTAATGGGATGGCTGGGTCAAATGGAATTTCTAGTTCTAGATCCCTGAGGAATCGCCACAGTGACTTCCACAAGGGTTGAACTAGTTTACAGTCCCACCAACAGTGTAAAAGTGTTCCTATTTCTCCACATCCTCTCCAGCACCTGTTGTTTCCTGACTTTTTAATGATTGCCATTCTAACTGGTGTGAGATGGTATCTCATTGAGGTTTTGATTTGCATTTCTCTGATGGCCAGTGATGGTGAGCATTTTTTCATGTGTTTTTTGGCTGCATAAATGTCTTCTTTGGAGGAGTGTCTGTTCATGTCCTTCGCCCACTTTTTGATGGGGTTGTTTGGTGTTTTCTTGTAAATTTGTTGGAGTTCATTGTAGATTCTGGATGTTAGCCCTTTGTCAGATGAGTAGGTTGCGAAAATTTTCTCCCATTTTGTAGGTTGCCTGTTCACTCTGATGGTAGTTTCCTTTGCTGTGCAGAAGCTCTTTAGTTTAATTAGATCCCATTTGTCAATTTTGGCTTTTGTTGCCATTGCTTTTGGGGTTTTAGACATGAAGTCCTTGCCCATGCCTATGTCCTGAATGGTATTGCCTAGGTTTTCTTCTAGGGTATTTATGGTTTTAGGTCTAACGTTTAAGTCTTTAATCCATCTTGAGTTGATTTTTGTATAAGTTGTAAGGAAGGGATCCAGTTTCAGCTTTCTACATGTGGCTAGCCAGTTTTCACAGCACCATTTATTAAATAGGGAATCCTTTCTCCATTTCTTGTTTTTGTCAGGTTTGTCAAAGATCAGATAGTTTTAGATATGTGGCATTATTTCTGACGGCTCTGTTCTGTTCCATTGATCTATATCTCTGTTTTGGTACCAGTACCATGCTGTTTTGGTTACTGTAGCCTTGTAGTATAGTTTGAAGTCAGGTAGCGTGATGCCTCCAGCTTTGTTCTTTTGGCTTAGGATTGACTTGGTGATGCGGGCTCTTTTTTGGTTCCATATGAACTTTAAAGTAGATTTTTCCAATTCTGTGAAGAAAGTCATTGGTAAGTTGATGGGGATGGCATTGAATCTGTAAATTACCTTGGGAAGGATGGCCATTTTCATGATATTGATTCTTCCTACCCATGAGCATGGAATGTTCTTCCATTTGTTTGTCTCCTCTTTTATTTCCTTGAGCAGTGGTTTGTAGTTTTCTCCTTGAAGAGGTCCTTCACATCCCTTGGAAGTTGGATTCCTAGGTATTTTATTCTCTTTGAAGCAATTGTGAATGGGAGTTCACTCATGATTTGGCTCTCTGTTTGTCTGTTATTGATGTATAAGAATGCTTGTGATTTTTGTCCATTGATTTTGTATGCTGAGACTTTGCTGAATTTGCTTATCAGCTTAAGGAGATTTTGGGCTGAGACAATGGGGTTTTCTAGATATACTATCACGTCATCTGCAAACAGGGACAATTTGACTTCTTTTTTTCCTAATTGAATACCCTTGATTTCCTTCTCTTGCCTAATTGCCCTGGCCAGAACTTGCAACACTATGTTGAATACAAGTGGTGAGAGAGGGCATCCCTGTCTTGTGCCAGTTTTCAAAGTGAATGCTTCCAGTTTTTGCCCATTCAGTATGATATTGGCTGTGGGTTTGTCATAAATAGCTCTTATTATTTTGAGATATGACCCATCAATACCCAATTTATTGAGAGTTTTTAGCATGAAGGGTTGTTGAATTTTGTCAAAGTACTTTTCTTCACGTATTGAGATAATCATGTGGTTTTTGACTTTGGTTCTGTTTATATGCTAGATTACATTTATTGATTTGCGTATATTGAACCAGACTTGCATCCCAGGGATGAAGCCCACTTGATCATGGTGGGTAAGCTGTCTGATGTGCTGCTGGATTCAGTTTGCCAGTAATTTATTGAGGATTTTTGCATCAATATTCATGAAGGATATTGGTCTAAAATTCTCTTTTTTGATTGTGTCTCTGCCCAGCTTTGGTATCAGCATGATGCTGGCCTCATAAAATGAGTTAGGAAGGATTCCCTCTTTTTCTATTGATTGGAACAGTTTCTGAAGTAATGGTTCCAGTTCCTCCTTGGGCCTCTGGTAGAATTCGGCTGTGAACCCATCTGATCCTGGACTCTTTTTGGTTGGTAAGCTATTGATTATTGCCACAATTTCAGCTCCTGTTATTAGTCTATTCAGAGATTCAACTTCTTCCTGGTTTAGTCATGGGAGAGTGTATGTGTCGAGGAATTTATCCCTTTCTTTTTTTTTTAATTTTTTTTCTTTTTATCATTATTATTATTATTATCATTATTATTATTATTATTATACTTTAGGCTCTATGGTACATGTGCGCAACGTTCAGGTAAGCTACATGTGTATACATGTGCCATGCTGGTGCGCTGCACCCAAAAACTCGTCATCTAGCATTAGGTATATCTCCCAATGCTGTCCCTCGCCCCTCCCCCCACCCCACAACAGTCCCCGAAGTGTGATGTTCCCCTTCTTGTGTCCACGTGTTCTCATTGTTCAATTCCCACCTATGAGTGAGAATATGTGGTGTTTGGTTTTTTGTTCTTGCGATAGTTTACTGAGAACGATGATTTCCAATTTCATCCATGTCCCTACAAAGGATATGAACTCATCATTTTTTATGGCTGCCTAGTATTCCATGGTGTATATGTGCCACATTTTCTTAATCCAGTCTATCATTGTTGGACATTTGGGTTGGTTCCAAGTCTTTGCTATTGTGTATAATGCCGCAATAAACATACGTGTGCATGTGTCTTTATAGCAGCATGATTTATAGTCCTTTGGGTATATACCCAGTAATGGGATGGCTGGGTCAAATGGAATTTCTAGTTCTAGATCCCTGAGGAATCGCCACAGTGACTTCCACAAGGGTTGAACTAGTTTACAGTCCCACCAACAGTGTAAAAGTGTTCCTATTTCTCCACATCCTCTCCAGCACCTGTTGTTTCCTGACTTTTTAATGATTGCCATTCTAACTGGTGTGAGATGGTATCTCATTGTGGTTTTGATTTGCATTTCTCTGATGGCCAGTGATGGTGAGCATTTTTTCATGTGTTTTTTGGCTGCATAAATGTCTTCTTTGGAGGAGTGTCTGTTCATGTCCTTCGCCCACTTTTTGATGGGGTTGTTTGGTGTTTTCTTATAAATTTGTTGGAGTTCATTGTAGATTCTGGACATTAGCCCTTTGTCAGATGAGTAGGTTGCGAAAATTTTCTCCCACTTTGTAGGTTGCCTGTTCACTCTGATGGTAGTTTCCTTTGCTGTGCAGAAGCTCTTTAGTTTAATTAGATCCCATTTGTCAATTTTGGCTTTTGTTGCCATTGCTTTTGGTGTTTTAGACATGAAGTCCTTGCCCATGCCTATTTCCTGAATGGTATTGCCTAGGTTTTCTTCTAGGGTATTTATGGTTTTAGGTCTAACGTTTAAGTCTTTAATCCATCTTGAGTTGATTTTTGTATAAGGTGTAAGGAAGGGATCCAGTTTCAGCTTTCTACATGTGGCTAGCCAGTTTTCACAGCACCATTTATTAAATAGGGAATCCTTTCTCCATTTCTTGTTTTTGTCAGGTTTGTCAAAGATCAGATTGTTGTAGATATGTGGCATTATTTCTGACGGCTCTGTTCTGTTCCATTGATCTATATCTCTGTTTTGGTACCAGTACCATGCTGTTTTGGTTACTGTAGCCTTGTAGTATAGTTTGAAGTCAGGTAGCGTGATGCCTCCAGCTTTGTTCTTTTGCCTTAGGATTGACTTGGTGATGCGGGCTCTTTTTTGGTTCCATATGAACTTTAAAGTAGATTTTTCCAATTCTGTGAAGAAAGTCATTGGTAACTTGATGGGGATGGCATTGAATCTGTAAATTACCTTGGGAAGGATGGCCATTTTCATGATATTGATTCTTCCTACCCATGAGCATGGAATGTTCTTCCATTTGTTTGTCTCCTCTTTTATTTCCTTGAGCAGTGGTTTGTAGTTTTCTCCTTGAAGAGGTCCTTCACATCCCTTGGAAGTTGGATTCCTAGGTATTTTATTCTCTTTGAAGCAATTGTGAATGGGAGTTCACTCATGATTTGGCTCTCTGTTTGTCTGTTATTGATGTATAAGAATGCTTGTGATTTTTGTCCATTGATTTTGTATGCTGAGACTTTGCTGAAGTTGCTTATCAGCTTAAGGAGATTTTGGGCTGAGACAATGGGGTTTTCTAGATATACTATCACGTCATCTGCAAACAGGGACAATTTGACTTCCTTTTTTCCTAATTGAATACCCTTGATTTCCTTCTCTTGCCTAATTGCCCTGGCCAGAACTTGCAACACTATGTTGAATACAAGTGGTGAGAGAGGGCATCCCTGCCTTGTGCCAGTTTTCAAAGTGAATGCTTCCAGTTTTTGCACATTCACTATGATATTGGCTGTGGGTTTGTCATAAATAGCTCTTATTATTTTGAGATATGACCCATCAATACCCAATTTATTGAGAGTTTTTAGCATGAAGGGTTGTTGAATTTTGTCAAAGTCCTTTTCTTCACGTATTGAGATAATCATGTGGTTTTTGACTTTGGTTCTGTTTATATGCTAGATTACATTTATTGATTTGCGTATATTGAACCAGACTTGCATCCCAGGGATGAAGCCCACTTGATCATGGTGGGTAAGCTGTCTGATGTGCTGCTGGATTCAGTTTGCCAGTAATTTATTGAGGATTTTTGCATCAATATTCATGAAGGATATTGGTCTAAAATTCTCTTTTTTTTTGATTGTGTCTCTGCCCAGCTTTGGTATCAGCATGATGCTGGCCTCATAAAATGAGTTAGGAAGGATTCCCTCTTTTTCTATTGATTGAAATAGTTTCTGAAGTTACAGTTCCTCCTTGGGCCTCTGGTAGAATTGGGCTGTGAACCCATCTGATCCTGGACTCTTTTTGGTTGGTAAGCTATTGATTATTGCCACAATTTCAGCTCCTGTTATTAGTCTATTCAGAGATTCATCTTCTTCCTGGTTTAGTCATGGGAGAGTGTATGTGTCGAGGAATTTATCCCTTTCTTTTTTTTTTAATTTTTTTTCTTTTTATCATTATTTTTATTATTATTATTATTATTATTATACTTTAGGCTCTATGGTACATGTGCGCAACGTGCAGGTAAGCTACATGTGTATACATGTGCCATGCTGGTGCGCTGCACCCAAAAACTCGTCATCTAGCATTAGGTATATCTCCCAATGCTGTCCCTCGCCCCTCCCCCCACCCCACAACAGTCCCCGAAGTGTGATGTTCCCCTTCTTGTGTCCACGTGTTCTCATTGTTCAATTCCCACCTATGAGTGAGAATATGTGGTGTTTGGTTTTTTGTTCTTGCGATAGTTTACTGAGAACGATGATTTCCAATTTCATCCATGTCCCTACAAAGGATATGAACTCATCATTTTTTATGGCTGCCTAGTATTCCATGGTGTATATGTGCCACATTTTCTTAATCCAGTCTATCATTGTTGGACATTTGGGTTGGTTCCAAGTCTTTGCTATTGTGTATAATGCCGCAATAAACATACGTGTGCATGTGTCTTTATAGCAGCATGATTTATAGTCCTTTGGGTATATACCCAGTAATGGGATGGCTGGGTCAAATGGAATTTCTAGTTCTAGATCCCTGAGGAATCGCCACAGTGACTTCCACAAGGGTTGAACTAGTTTACAGTCCCACCAACAGTGTAAAAGTGTTCCTATTTCTCCACATCCTCTCCAGCACCTGTTGTTTCCTGACTTTTTAATGATTGCCATTCTAACTGGTGTGAGATGGTATCTCATTGAGGTTTTGATTTGCATTTCTCTGATGGCCAGTGATGGTGAGCATTTTTTCATGTGTTTTTTGGCTGCATAAATGTCTTCTTTGGAGGAGTGTCTGTTCATGTCCTTCGCCCACTTTTTGATGGGGTTGTTTGGTGTTTTCTTGTAAATTTGTTGGAGTTCATTGTAGATTCTGGATGTTAGCCCTTTGTCAGATGAGTAGGTTGCGAAAATTTTCTCCCATTTTGTAGGTTGCCTGTTCACTCTGATGGTAGTTTCCTTTGCTGTGCAGAAGCTCTTTAGTTTAATTAGATCCCATTTGTCAATTTTGGCTTTTGTTGCCATTGCTTTTGGGGTTTCAGACATGAAGTCCTTGCCCATGCCTATGTCCTGAATGGTATTGCCTAGGTTTTCTTCTAGGGTATTTATGGTTTTAGGTCTAACGTTTAAGTCTTTAATCCATCTTGAGTTGATTTTTGTATAAGTTGTAAGGAAGGGATCCAGTTTCAGCTTTCTACATGTGGCTAGCCAGTTTTCACAGCACCATTTATTAAATAGGGAATCCTTTCTCCATTTCTTGTTTTTGTCAGGTTTGTCAAAGATCAGATAGTTTTAGATATGTGGCATTATTTCTGACGGCTCTGTTCTGTTCCATTGATCTATATCTCTGTTTTGGTACCAGTACCATGCTGTTTTGGTTACTGTAGCCTTGTAGTATAGTTTGAAGTCAGGTAGCGTGATGCCTCCAGCTTTGTTCTTTTGGCTTAGGATTGACTTGGTGATGCGGGCTCTTTTTTGGTTCCATATGAACTTTAAAGTAGATTTTTCCAATTCTGTGAAGAAAGTCATTGGTAAGTTGATGGGGATGGCATTGAATCTGTAAATTACCTTGGGAAGGATGGCCATTTTCATGATATTGATTCTTCCTACCCATGAGCATGGAATGTTCTTCCATTTGTTTGTCTCCTCTTTTATTTCCTTGAGCAGTGGTTTGTAGTTTTCTCCTTGAAGAGGTCCTTCACATCCCTTGGAAGTTGGATTCCTAGGTATTTTATTCTCTTTGAAGCAATTGTGAATGGGAGTTCACTCATGATTTGGCTCTCTGTTTGTCTGTTATTGATGTATAAGAATGCTTGTGATTTTTGTCCATTGATTTTGTATGCTGAGACTTTGCTGAATTTGCTTATCAGCTTAAGGAGATTTTGGGCTGAGACAATGGGGTTTTCTAGATATACTATCACGTCATCTGCAAACAGGGACAATTTGACTTCTTTTTTTCCTAATTGAATACCCTTGATTTCCTTCTCTTGCCTAATTGCCCTGGCCAGAACTTGCAACACTATGTTGAATACAAGTGGTGAGAGAGGGCATCCCTGTCTTGTGCCAGTTTTCAAAGTGAATGCTTCCAGTTTTTGCCCATTCAGTATGATATTGGCTGTGGGTTTGTCATAAATAGCTCTTATTATTTTGAGATATGACCCATCAATACCCAATTTATTGAGAGTTTTTAGCATGAAGGGTTGTTGAATTTTGTCAAAGTACTTTTCTTCACGTATTGAGATAATCATGTGGTTTTTGACTTTGGTTCTGTTTATATGCTAGATTACATTTATTGATTTGCGTATATTGAACCAGACTTGCATCCCAGGGATGAAGCCCACTTGATCATGGGGGGTAAGCTGTCTGATGTGCTGCTGGATTCAGTTTGCCAGTAATTTATTGAGGATTTTTGCATCAATATTCATGAAGGATATTGGTCTAAAATTCTCTTTTTTGATTGTGTCTCTGCCCAGCTTTGGTATCAGCATGATGCTGGCCTCATAAAATGAGTTAGGAAGGATTCCCTCTTTTTCTATTGATTGGAACAGTTTCTGAAGTAATGGTTCCAGTTCCTCCTTGGGCCTCTGGTAGAATTCGGCTGTGAACCCATCTGATCCTGGACTCTTTTTGGTTGGTAAGCTATTGATTATTGCCACAATTTCAGCTCCTGTTATTAGTCTATTCAGAGATTCAACTTCTTCCTGGTTTAGTCATGGCAGAGTGTATGTGTCGAGGAATTTATCCCTTTCTTTTTTTTTTAATTTTTTTTCTTTTTATCATTATTATTATTATTATCATTATTATTATTATTATTATACTTTAGGCTCTATGGTACATGTGCGCAACGTTCAGGTAAGCTACATGTGTATACATGTGCCATGCTGGTGCGCTGCACCCAAAAACTCGTCATCTAGCATTAGGTATATCTCCCAATGCTGTCCCTCGCCCCTCCCCCCACCCCACAACAGTCCCCGAAGTGTGATGTTCCCCTTCTTGTGTCCACGTGTTCTCATTGTTCAATTCCCACCTATGAGTGAGAATATGTGGTGTTTGGTTTTTTGTTCTTGCGATAGTTTACTGAGAACGATGATTTCCAATTTCATCCATGTCCCTACAAAGGATATGAACTCATCATTTTTTATGGCTGCCTAGTATTCCATGGTGTATATGTGCCACATTTTCTTAATCCAGTCTATCATTGTTGGACATTTGGGTTGGTTCCAAGTCTTTGCTATTGTGTATAATGCCGCAATAAACATACGTGTGCATGTGTCTTTATAGCAGCATGATTTATAGTCCTTTGGGTATATACCCAGTAATGGGATGGCTGGGTCAAATGGAATTTCTAGTTCTAGATCCCTGAGGAATCGCCACAGTGACTTCCACAAGGGTTGAACTAGTTTACAGTCCCACCAACAGTGTAAAAGTGTTCCTATTTCTCCACATCCTCTCCAGCACCTGTTGTTTCCTGACTTTTTAATGATTGCCATTCTAACTGGTGTGAGATGGTATCTCATTGTGGTTTTGATTTGCATTTCTCTGATGGCCAGTGATGGTGAGCATTTTTTCATGTGTTTTTTGGCTGCATAAATGTCTTCTTTGGAGGAGTGTCTGTTCATGTCCTTCGCCCACTTTTTGATGGGGTTGTTTGGTGTTTTCTTATAAATTTGTTGGAGTTCATTGTAGATTCTGGATATTAGCCCTTTGTCAGATGAGTAGGTTGCGAAAATTTTCTCCCACTTTGTAGGTTGCCTGTTCACTCTGATGGTAGTTTCCTTTGCTGTGCAGAAGCTCTTTAGTTTAATTAGATCCCATTTGTCAATTTTGGCTTTTGTTGCCATTGCTTTTGGTGTTTTAGACATGAAGTCCTTGCCCATGCCTATTTCCTGAATGGTATTGCCTAGGTTTTCTTCTAGGGTATTTATGGTTTTAGGTCTAACGTTTAAGTCTTTAATCCATCTTGAGTTGATTTTTGTATAAGGTGTAAGGAAGGGATCCAGTTTCAGCTTTCTACATGTGGCTAGCCAGTTTTCACAGCACCATTTATTAAATAGGGAATCCTTTCTCCATTTCTTGTTTTTGTCAGGTTTGTCAAAGATCAGATTGTTGTAGATATGTGGCATTATTTCTGACGGCTCTGTTCTGTTCCATTGATCTATATCTCTGTTTTGGTACCAGTACCATGCTGTTTTGGTTACTGTAGCCTTGTAGTATAGTTTGAAGTCAGGTAGCGTGATGCCTCCAGCTTTGTTCTTTTGGCTTAGGATTGACTTGGTGATGCGGGCTCTTTTTTGGTTCCATATGAACTTTAAAGTAGATTTTTCCAATTCTGTGAAGAAAGTCATTGGTAAGTTGATGGGGATGGCATTGAATCTGTAAATTACCTTGGGAAGGATGGCCATTTTCATGATATTGATTCTTCCTACCCATGAGCATGGAATGTTCTTCCATTTGTTTGTCTCCTCTTTTATTTCCTTGAGCAGTGGTTTGTAGTTTTCTCCTTGAAGAGGTCCTTCACATCCCTTGGAAGTTGGATTCCTAGGTATTTTATTCTCTTTGAAGCAATTGTGAATGGGAGTTCACTCATGATTTGGCTCTCTGTTTGTCTGTTATTGATGTATAAGAATGCTTGTGATTTTTGTCCATTGATTTTGTATGCTGAGACTTTGCTGAAGTTGCTTATCAGCTTAAGGAGATTTTGGGCTGAGACAATGGGGTTTTCTAGATATACTATCACGTCATCTGCAAACAGGGACAATTTGACTTCCTTTTTTCCTAATTGAATACCCTTGATTTCCTTCTCTTGCCTAATTGCCCTGGCCAGAACTTGCAACACTATGTTGAATACAAGTGGTGAGAGAGGGCATCCCTGCCTTGTGCCAGTTTTCAAAGTGAATGCTTCCAGTTTTTGCACATTCACTATGATATTGGCTGTGGGTTTGTCATAAATAGCTCTTATTATTTTGAGATATGACCCATCAATACCCAATTTATTGAGAGTTTTTAGCATGAAGGGTTGTTGAATTTTGTCAAAGTCCTTTTCTTCACGTATTGAGATAATCATGTGGTTTTTGACTTTGGTTCTGTTTATATGCTAGATTACATTTATTGATTTGCGTATATTGAACCAGACTTGCATCCCAGGGATGAAGCCCACTTGATCATGGTGGGTAAGCTGTCTGATGTGCTGCTGGATTCAGTTTGCCAGTAATTTATTGAGGATTTTTGCATCAATATTCATGAAGGATATTGGTCTAAAATTCTCTTTTTTTTTGATTGTGTCTCTGCCCAGCTTTGGTATCAGCATGATGCTGGCCTCATAAAATGAGTTAGGAAGGATTCCCTCTTTTTCTATTGATTGAAATAGTTTCTGAAGTTACAGTTCCTCCTTGGGCCTCTGGTAGAATTGGGCTGTGAACCCATCTGATCCTGGACTCTTTTTGGTTGGTAAGCTATTGATTATTGCCACAATTTCAGCTCCTGTTATTAGTCTATTCAGAGATTCATCTTCTTCCTGGTTTAGTCATGGGAGAGTGTATGTGTCGAGGAATTTATCCCTTTCTTTTTTTTTTAATTTTTTTTCTTTTTATCATTATTTTTATTATTATTATTATTATTATTATACTTTAGGCTCTATGGTACATGTGCGCAACGTGCAGGTAAGCTACATGTGTATACATGTGCCATGCTGGTGCGCTGCACCCAAAAACTCGTCATCTAGCATTAGGTATATCTCCCAATGCTGTCCCTCGCCCCTCCCCCCACCCCACAACAGTCCCCGAAGTGTGATGTTCCCCTTCTTGTGTCCACGTGTTCTCATTGTTCAATTCCCACCTATGAGTGAGAATATGTGGTGTTTGGTTTTTTGTTCTTGCGATAGTTTACTGAGAACGATGATTTCCAATTTCATCCATGTCCCTACAAAGGATATGAACTCATCATTTTTTATGGCTGCCTAGTATTCCATGGTGTATATGTGCCACATTTTCTTAATCCAGTCTATCATTGTTGGACATTTGGGTTGGTTCCAAGTCTTTGCTATTGTGTATAATGCCGCAATAAACATACGTGTGCATGTGTCTTTATAGCAGCATGATTTATAGTCCTTTGGGTATATACCCAGTAATGGGATGGCTGGGTGAAATGGAATTTCTAGTTCTAGATCCCTGAGGAATCGCCACAGTGACTTCCACAAGGGTTGAACTAGTTTACAGTCCCACCAACAGTGTAAAAGTGTTCCTATTTCTCCACATCCTCTCCAGCACCTGTTGTTTCCTGACTTTTTAATGATTGCCATTCTAACTGGTGTGAGATGGTATCTCATTGAGGTTTTGATTTGCATTTCTCTGATGGCCAGTGATGGTGAGCATTTTTTCATGTGTTTTTTGGCTGCATAAATGTCTTCTTTGGAGGAGTGTCTGTTCATGTCCTTCGCCCACTTTTTGATGGGGTTGTTTGGTGTTTTCTTGTAAATTTGTTGGAGTTCATTGTAGATTCTGGATGTTAGCCCTTTGTCAGATGAGTAGGTTGCGAAAATTTTCTCCCATTTTGTAGGTTGCCTGTTCACTCTGATGGTAGTTTCCTTTGCTGTGCAGAAGCTCTTTAGTTTAATTAGATCCCATTTGTCAATTTTGGCTTTTGTTGCCATTGCTTTTGGGGTTTTAGACATGAAGTCCTTGCCCATGCCTATGTCCTGAATGGTATTGCCTAGGTTTTCTTCTAGGGTATTTATGGTTTTAGGTCTAACGTTTAAGTCTTTAATCCATCTTGAGTTGATTTTTGTATAAGTTGTAAGGAAGGGATCCAGTTTCAGCTTTCTACATGTGGCTAGCCAGTTTTCACAGCACCATTTATTAAATAGGGAATCCTTTCTCCATTTCTTGTTTTTGTCAGGTTTGTCAAAGATCAGATAGTTTTAGATATGTGGCATTATTTCTGACGGCTCTGTTCTGTTCCATTGATCTATATCTCTGTTTTGGTACCAGTACCATGCTGTTTTGGTTACTGTAGCCTTGTAGTATAGTTTGAAGTCAGGTAGCGTGATGCCTCCAGCTTTGTTCTTTTGGCTTAGGATTGACTTGGTGATGCGGGCTCTTTTTTGGTTCCATATGAACTTTAAAGTAGATTTTTCCAATTCTGTGAAGAAAGTCATTGGTAACTTGATGGGGATGGCATTGAATCTGTAAATTACCTTGGGAAGGATGGCCATTTTCATGATATTGATTCTTCCTACCCATGAGCATGGAATGTTCTTCCATTTGTTTGTCTCCTCTTTTATTTCCTTGAGCAGTGGTTTGTAGTTTTCTCCTTGAAGAGGTCCTTCACATCCCTTGGAAGTTGGATTCCTAGGTATTTTATTCTCTTTGAAGCAATTGTGAATGGGAGTTCACTCATGATTTGGCTCTCTGTTTGTCTGTTATTGATGTATAAGAATGCTTGTGATTTTTGTCCATTGATTTTGTATGCTGAGACTTTGCTGAAGTTGCTTATCAGCTTAAGGAGATTTTGGGCTGAGACAATGGGGTTTTCTAGATATACTATCACGTCATCTGCAAACAGGGACAATTTGACTTCTTTTTTTCCTAATTGAATACCCTTGATTTCCTTCTCTTGCCTAATTGCCCTGGCCAGAACTTGCAACACTATGTTGAATACAAGTGGTGAGAGAGGGCATCCCTGTCTTGTGCCAGTTTTCAAAGTGAATGCTTCCAGTTTTTGCCCATTCAGTATGATATTGGCTGTGGGTTTGTCATAAATAGCTCTTATTATTTTGAGATATGACCCATCAATACCCAATTTATTGAGAGTTTTTAGCATGAAGGGTTGTTGAATTTTGTCAAAGTACTTTTCTTCACGTATTGAGATAATCATGTGGTTTTTGACTTTGGTTCTGTTTATATGCTAGATTACATTTATTGATTTGCGTATATTGAACCAGACTTGCATCCCAGGGATGAAGCCCACTTGATCATGGTGGGTAAGCTGTCTGATGTGCCGCTGGATTCAGTTTGCCAGTAATTTATTGAGGATTTTTGCATCAATATTCATGAAGGATATTGGTCTAAAATTCTCTTTTTTGATTGTGTCTCTGCCCAGCTTTGGTATCAGCATGATGCTGGCCTCATAAAATGAGTTAGGAAGGATTCCCTCTTTTTCTATTGATTGGAACAGTTTCTGAAGTAATGGTTCCAGTTCCTCCTTGGGCCTCTGGTAGAATTCGGCTGTGAACCCATCTGATCCTGGACTCTTTTTGGTTGGTAAGCTATTGATTATTGCCACAATTTCAGCTCCTGTTATTAGTCTATTCAGAGATTCAACTTCTTCCTGGTTTAGTCATGGGAGAGTGTATGTGTCGAGGAATTTATCCCTTTCTTTTTTTTTTAATTTTTTTTCTTTTTATCATTATTATTATTATTATCATTATTATTATTATTATTATACTTTAGGCTCTATGGTACATGTGCGCAACGTTCAGGTAAGCTACATGTGTATACATGTGCCATGCTGGTGCGCTGCACCCAAAAACTCGTCATCTAGCATTAGGTATATCTCCCAATGCTGTCCCTCGCCCCTCCCCCCACCCCACAACAGTCCCCGAAGTGTGATGTTCCCCTTCTTGTGTCCACGTGTTCTCATTGTTCAATTCCCACCTATGAGTGAGAATATGTGGTGTTTGGTTTTTTGTTCTTGCGATAGTTTACTGAGAACGATGATTTCCAATTTCATCCATGTCCCTACAAAGGATATGAACTCATCATTTTTTATGGCTGCCTAGTATTCCATGGTGTATATGTGCCACATTTTCTTAATCCAGTCTATCATTGTTGGACATTTGGGTTGGTTCCAAGTCTTTGCTATTGTGTATAATGCCGCAATAAACATACGTGTGCATGTGTCTTTATAGCAGCATGATTTATAGTCCTTTGGGTATATACCCAGTAATGGGATGGCTGGGTCAAATGGAATTTCTAGTTCTAGATCCCTGAGGAATCGCCACAGTGACTTCCACAAGGGTTGAACTAGTTTACAGTCCCACCAACAGTGTAAAAGTGTTCCTATTTCTCCACATCCTCTCCAGCACCTGTTGTTTCCTGACTTTTTAATGATTGCCATTCTAACTGGTGTGAGATGGTATCTCATTGTGGTTTTGATTTGCATTTCTCTGATGGCCAGTGATGGTGAGCATTTTTTCATGTGTTTTTTGGCTGCATAAATGTCTTCTTTGGAGGAGTGTCTGTTCATGTCCTTCGCCCACTTTTTGATGGGGTTGTTTGGTGTTTTCTTGTAAATTTGTTGGAGTTCATTGTAGATTCTGGATATTAGCCCTTTGTCAGATGAGTAGGTTGCGAAAATTTTCTCCCATTTTGTAGGTTGCCTGTTCACTCTGATGGTAGTTTCCTTTGCTGTGCAGAAGCTCTTTAGTTTAATTAGATCCCGTTTGTGAATTTTGACTTTTGTTGCCATTGCTTTTGGTGTTTTAGACATGAAGTCCTTGCACAAGCCTATGTCCTGAATGGTATTGCCTAGGTTTTCTTCTAGGGTTTTTATGGTTTTAGGTCTAACGTTTAAGTCTTTAATCCATCTTGAGTTGATTTTTGTATAAGGTGTAAGGAAGGGATCCAGTTTCAGCTTTTACATGTGGCTAGCCAGTTTTCCCAGCACCATTTATTAAATAGGGAATCCTTTCTCCATTTCTAGTTTTTGTCAAGTTTGTCAAAGATCAGATTGTTGTAGATATGTGGCATTATTTCCGACGGCTCTGTTCTGTTCCATTGATCTATACCTCTGTTTGGTACCAGTACCATGCTGTTTTGGTTACTGTAGCCTTGTAGTATAGTTTGAAGTCAGGTAGCGTGATGCCTCCAGCTTTGTTCTTTTGGCTTAGGATTGACTTGGTGATGCGGGCTCTTTTTTGGTTCCATATGAACTTTAAAGTAGATTTTTCCAATTCTGTGAAGAAAGTCATTGGTAAGTTGATGGGGATGGCATTGAATCTGTAAATTACCTTGGGAAGGATGGCCATTTTCATGATATTGATTCTTCCTACCCATGAGCATGGAATGTTCTTCCATTTGTTTGTCTCCTCTTTTATTTCCTTGAGCAGTGGTTTGTAGTTTTCTCCTTGAAGAGGTCCTTCACATCCCTTGGAAGTTGGATTCCTAGGTATTTTATTCTCTTTGAAGCAATTGTGAATGGGAGTTCACTCATGATTTGGCTCTCTGTTTGTCTGTTATTGATGTATAAGAATGCTTGTGATTTTTGTCCATTGATTTTGTATGCTGAGACTTTGCTGAAGTTGCTTATCAGCTTAAGGAGATTTTGGGCTGAGACAATGGGGTTTTCTAGATATACTATCACGTCATCTGCAAACAGGGACAATTTGACTTCCTTTTTTCCTAATTGAATACCCTTGATTTCCTTCTCTTGCCTAATTGCCCTGGCCAGAACTTGCAACACTATGTTGAATAGAAGTGGTGAGAGAGGGCATCCCTGTCTTGTGCCAGTTTTCAAAGTGAATGCTTCCAGTTTTTGCCCATTCAGTATGATATTGGCTGTGGGTTTGTCATAAATAGCTCTTATTATTTTGAGATATGACCCATCAATACCCAATTTATTGAGAGTTTTTAGCATGAAGGGTTGTTGAATTTTGTCAAAGTACTTTTCTTCACGTATTGAGATAATCATGTGGTTTTTGACTTTGGTTCTGTTTATATGCTAGATTACATTTATTGATTTGCGTATATTGAACCAGACTTGCATCCCAGGGATGAAGCCCACTTGATCATGGTGGGTAAGCTGTCTGATGTGCTGCTGGATTCAGTTTGCCAGTAATTTATTGAGGATTTTTGCATCAATATTCACGAAGGATATTGGTCTAAAATTCTCTTTTTTGATTGTGTCTCTGCCCAGCTTTGGTATCAGCATGATGCTGGCCTCATAAAATGAGTTAGGAAGGATTCCCTCTTTTTCTAATGATTGGAACAGTTTCTGAAGTAATGGTTCCAGTTCCTCCTTGGGCCTCTGGTAGAATTCGGCTGTGAACCCATCTGATCCTGGACTCTTTTTGGTTGGTAAGCTATTGATTATTGCCACAATTTCAGCTCCTGTTATTAGTCTATTCAGAGATTCAACTTCTTCCTGGTTTAGTCATGGGAGAGTGTATGTGTCGAGGAATTTATCCCTTTCTTTTTTTTTTAATTTTTTTTCTTTTTATCATTATTATTATTATTATCATTATTATTATTATTATTATACTTTAGGCTCTATGGTACATGTGCGCAACGTTCAGGTAAGCTACATGTGTATACATGTGCCATGCTGGTGCGCTGCACCCAAAAACTCGCCATCTAGCATTAGGTATATCTCCCAATGCTGTCCCTCGCCCCTCCCCCCACCCCACAACAGTCCCCGAAGTGTGATGTTCCCCTTCTTGTGTCCACGTGTTCTCATTGTTCAATTCCCACCTATGAGTGAGAATATGTGGTGTTTGGTTTTTTGTTCTTGCGATAGTTTACTGAGAACGATGATTTCCAATTTCATCCATGTCCCTACAAAGGATATGAACTCATCATTTTTTATGGCTGCCTAGTATTCCATGGTGTATATGTGCCACATTTTCTTAATCCAGTCTATCATTGTTGGACATTTGGGTTGGTTCCAAGTCTTTGCTATTGTGTATAATGCCGCAATAAACATACGTGTGCATGTGTCTTTATAGCAGCATGATTTATAGTCCTTTGGGTATATACCCAGTAATGGGATGGCTGGGTCAAATGGAATTTCTAGTTCTAGATCCCTGAGGAATCGCCACAGTGACTTCCACAAGGGTTGAACTAGTTTACAGTCCCACCAACAGTGTAAAAGTGTTCCTATTTCTCCACATCCTCTCCAGCACCTGTTGTTTCCTGACTTTTTAATGATTGCCATTCTAACTGGTGTGAGATGGTATCTCATTGAGGTTTTGATTTGCATTTCTCTGATGGCCAGTGATGGTGAGCATTTTTTCATGTGTTTTTTGGCTGCATAAATGTCTTCTTTGGAGGAGTGTCTGTTCATGTCCTTCGCCCACTTTTTGATGGGGTTGTTTGGTGTTTTCTTGTAAATTTGTTGGAGTTCATTGTAGATTCTGGATGTTAGCCCTTTGTCAGATGAGTAGGTTGCGAAAATTTTCTCCCATTTTGTAGGTTGCCTGTTCACTCTGATGGTAGTTTCCTTTGCTGTGCAGAAGCTCTTTAGTTTAATTAGATCCCATTTGTCAATTTTGGCTTTTGTTGCCATTGCTTTTGGTGTTTTAGACATGAAGTCCTTGCCCATGCCTATGTCCTGAATGGTATTGCCTAGGTTTTCTTCTAGGGTATTTATGGTTTTAGGTCTAACGTTTAAGTCTTTAATCCATCTTGAGTTGATTTTTGTATAAGTTGTAAGGAAGGGATCCAGTTTCAGCTTTCTACATGTGGCTAGCCAGTTTTCACAGCACCATTTATTAAATAGGGAATCCTTTCTCCATTTCTTGTTTTTGTCAGGTTTGTCAAAGATCAGATAGTTTTAGATATGTGGCATTATTTCTGACGGCTCTGTTCTGTTCCATTGATCTATATCTCTGTTTTGGTACCAGTACCATGCTGTTTTGGTTACTGTAGCCTTGTAGTATAGTTTGAAGTCAGGTAGCGTGATGCCTCCAGCTTTGTTCTTTTGGCTTAGGATTGACTTGGTGATGCGGGCTCTTTTTTGGTTCCATATGAACTTTAAAGTAGATTTTTCCAATTCTGTGAAGAAAGTCATTGGTAAGTTGATGGGGATGGCATTGAATCTGTAAATTACCTTGGGAAGGATGGCCATTTTCATGATATTGATTCTTCCTACCCATGAGCATGGAATGTTCTTCCATTTGTTTGTCTCCTCTTTTATTTCCTTGAGCAGTGGTTTGTAGTTTTCTCCTTGAAGAGGTCCTTCACATCCCTTGGAAGTTGGATTCCTAGGTATTTTATTCTCTTTGAAGCAATTGTGAATGGGAGTTCACTCATGATTTGGCTCTCTGTTTGTCTGTTATTGATGTATAAGAATGCTTGTGATTTTTGTCCATTGATTTTGTATGCTGAGACTTTGCTGAAGTTGCTTATCAGCTTAAGGAGATTTTGGGCTGAGACAATGGGGTTTTCTAGATATACTATCACGTCATCTGCAAACAGGGACAATTTGACTTCCTTTTTTCCTAATTGAATACCCTTGATTTCCTTCTCTTGCCTAATTGCCCTGGCCAGAACTTGCAACACTATGTTGAATACAAGTGGTGAGAGAGGGCATCCCTGCCTTGTGCCAGTTTTCAAAGTGAATGCTTCCAGTTTTTGCACATTCACTATGATATTGGCTGTGGGTTTGTCATAAATAGCTCTTATTATTTTGAGATATGACCCATCAATACCCAATTTATTGAGAGTTTTTAGCATGAAGGGTTGTTGAATTTTGTCAAAGTCCTTTTCTTCACGTATTGAGATAATCATGTGGTTTTTGACTTTGGTTCTGTTTATATGCTAGATTACATTTATTGATTTGCGTATATTGAACCAGACTTGCATCCCAGGGATGAAGCCCACTTGATCATGGTGGGTAAGCTGTCTGATGTGCTGCTGGATTCAGTTTGCCAGTAATTTATTGAGGATTTTTGCATCAATATTCATGAAGGATATTGGTCTAAAATTCTCTTTTTTTTTGATTGTGTCTCTGCCCAGCTTTGGTATCAGCATGATGCTGGCCTCATAAAATGAGTTAGGAAGGATTCCCTCTTTTTCTATTGATTGAAATAGTTTCTGAAGTTACAGTTCCTCCTTGGGCCTCTGGTAGAATTGGGCTGTGAACCCATCTGATCCTGGACTCTTTTTGGTTGGTAAGCTATTGATTATTGCCACAATTTCAGCTCCTGTTATTAGTCTATTCAGAGATTCATCTTCTTCCTGGTTTAGTCATGGGAGAGTGTATGTGTCGAGGAATTTATCCCTTTCTTTTTTTTTTAATTTTTTTTCTTTTTATCATTATTTTTATTATTATTATTATTATTATTATACTTTAGGCTCTATGGTACATGTGCGCAACGTGCAGGTAAGCTACATGTGTATACATGTGCCATGCTGGTGCGCTGCACCCAAAAACTCGTCATCTAGCATTAGGTATATCTCCCAATGCTGTCCCTCGCCCCTCCCCCCACCCCACAACAGTCCCCGAAGTGTGATGTTCCCCTTCTTGTGTCCACGTGTTCTCATTGTTCAATTCCCACCTATGAGTGAGAATATGTGGTGTTTGGTTTTTTGTTCTTGCGATAGTTTACTGAGAACGATGATTTCCAATTTCATCCATGTCCCTACAAAGGATATGAACTCATCATTTTTTATGGCTGCCTAGTATTCCATGGTGTATATGTGCCACATTTTCTTAATCCAGTCTATCATTGTTGGACATTTGGGTTGGTTCCAAGTCTTTGCTATTGTGTATAATGCCGCAATAAACATACGTGTGCATGTGTCTTTATAGCAGCATGATTTATAGTCCTTTGGGTATATACCCAGTAATGGGATGGCTGGGTGAAATGGAATTTCTAGTTCTAGATCCCTGAGGAATCGCCACAGTGACTTCCACAAGGGTTGAACTAGTTTACAGTCCCACCAACAGTGTAAAAGTGTTCCTATTTCTCCACATCCTCTCCAGCACCTGTTGTTTCCTGACTTTTTAATGATTGCCATTCTAACTGGTGTGAGATGGTATCTCATTGAGGTTTTGATTTGCATTTCTCTGATGGCCAGTGATGGTGAGCATTTTTTCATGTGTTTTTTGGCTGCATAAATGTCTTCTTTGGAGGAGTGTCTGTTCATGTCCTTCGCCCACTTTTTGATGGGGTTGTTTGGTGTTTTCTTGTAAATTTGTTGGAGTTCATTGTAGATTCTGGATGTTAGCCCTTTGTCAGATGAGTAGGTTGCGAAAATTTTCTCCCATTTTGTAGGTTGCCTGTTCACTCTGATGGTAGTTTCCTTTGCTGTGCAGAAGCTCTTTAGTTTAATTAGATCCCATTTGTCAATTTTGGCTTTTGTTGCCATTGCTTTTGGGGTTTTAGACATGAAGTCCTTGCCCATGCCTATGTCCTGAATGGTATTGCCTAGGTTTTCTTCTAGGGTATTTATGGTTTTAGGTCTAACGTTTAAGTCTTTAATCCATCTTGAGTTGATTTTTGTATAAGTTGTAAGGAAGGGATCCAGTTTCAGCTTTCTACATGTGGCTAGCCAGTTTTCACAGCACCATTTATTAAATAGGGAATCCTTTCTCCATTTCTTGTTTTTGTCAGGTTTGTCAAAGATCAGATAGTTTTAGATATGTGGCATTATTTCTGACGGCTCTGTTCTGTTCCATTGATCTATATCTCTGTTTTGGTACCAGTACCATGCTGTTTTGGTTACTGTAGCCTTGTAGTATAGTTTGAAGTCAGGTAGCGTGATGCCTCCAGCTTTGTTCTTTTGGCTTAGGATTGACTTGGTGATGCGGGCTCTTTTTTGGTTCCATATGAACTTTAAAGTAGATTTTTCCAATTCTGTGAAGAAAGTCATTGGTAACTTGATGGGGATGGCATTGAATCTGTAAATTACCTTGGGAAGGATGGCCATTTTCATGATATTGATTCTTCCTACCCATGAGCATGGAATGTTCTTCCATTTGTTTGTCTCCTCTTTTATTTCCTTGAGCAGTGGTTTGTAGTTTTCTCCTTGAAGAGGTCCTTCACATCCCTTGGAAGTTGGATTCCTAGGTATTTTATTCTCTTTGAAGCAATTGTGAATGGGAGTTCACTCATGATTTGGCTCTCTGTTTGTCTGTTATTGATGTATAAGAATGCTTGTGATTTTTGTCCATTGATTTTGTATGCTGAGACTTTGCTGAAGTTGCTTATCAGCTTAAGGAGATTTTGGGCTGAGACAATGGGGTTTTCTAGATATACTATCACGTCATCTGCAAACAGGGACAATTTGACTTCTTTTTTTCCTAATTGAATACCCTTGATTTCCTTCTCTTGCCTAATTGCCCTGGCCAGAACTTGCAACACTATGTTGAATACAAGTGGTGAGAGAGGGCATCCCTGTCTTGTGCCAGTTTTCAAAGTGAATGCTTCCAGTTTTTGCCCATTCAGTATGATATTGGCTGTGGGTTTGTCATAAATAGCTCTTATTATTTTGAGATATGACCCATCAATACCCAATTTATTGAGAGTTTTTAGCATGAAGGGTTGTTGAATTTTGTCAAAGTACTTTTCTTCACGTATTGAGATAATCATGTGGTTTTTGACTTTGGTTCTGTTTATATGCTAGATTACATTTATTGATTTGCGTATATTGAACCAGACTTGCATCCCAGGGATGAAGCCCACTTGATCATGGTGGGTAAGCTGTCTGATGTGCCGCTGGATTCAGTTTGCCAGTAATTTATTGAGGATTTTTGCATCAATATTCATGAAGGATATTGGTCTAAAATTCTCTTTTTTGATTGTGTCTCTGCCCAGCTTTGGTATCAGCATGATGCTGGCCTCATAAAATGAGTTAGGAAGGATTCCCTCTTTTTCTATTGATTGGAACAGTTTCTGAAGTAATGGTTCCAGTTCCTCCTTGGGCCTCTGGTAGAATTCGGCTGTGAACCCATCTGATCCTGGACTCTTTTTGGTTGGTAAGCTATTGATTATTGCCACAATTTCAGCTCCTGTTATTAGTCTATTCAGAGATTCAACTTCTTCCTGGTTTAGTCATGGGAGAGTGTATGTGTCGAGGAATTTATCCCTTTCTTTTTTTTTTAATTTTTTTTCTTTTTATCATTATTATTATTATTATCATTATTATTATTATTATTATACTTTAGGCTCTATGGTACATGTGCGCAACGTTCAGGTAAGCTACATGTGTATACATGTGCCATGCTGGTGCGCTGCACCCAAAAACTCGTCATCTAGCATTAGGTATATCTCCCAATGCTGTCCCTCGCCCCTCCCCCCACCCCACAACAGTCCCCGAAGTGTGATGTTCCCCTTCTTGTGTCCACGTGTTCTCATTGTTCAATTCCCACCTATGAGTGAGAATATGTGGTGTTTGGTTTTTTGTTCTTGCGATAGTTTACTGAGAACGATGATTTCCAATTTCATCCATGTCCCTACAAAGGATATGAACTCATCATTTTTTATGGCTGCCTAGTATTCCATGGTGTATATGTGCCACATTTTCTTAATCCAGTCTATCATTGTTGGACATTTGGGTTGGTTCCAAGTCTTTGCTATTGTGTATAATGCCGCAATAAACATACGTGTGCATGTGTCTTTATAGCAGCATGATTTATAGTCCTTTGGGTATATACCCAGTAATGGGATGGCTGGGTCAAATGGAATTTCTAGTTCTAGATCCCTGAGGAATCGCCACAGTGACTTCCACAAGGGTTGAACTAGTTTACAGTCCCACCAACAGTGTAAAAGTGTTCCTATTTCTCCACATCCTCTCCAGCACCTGTTGTTTCCTGACTTTTTAATGATTGCCATTCTAACTGGTGTGAGATGGTATCTCATTGTGGTTTTGATTTGCATTTCTCTGATGGCCAGTGATGGTGAGCATTTTTTCATGTGTTTTTTGGCTGCATAAATGTCTTCTTTGGAGGAGTGTCTGTTCATGTCCTTCGCCCACTTTTTGATGGGGTTGTTTGGTGTTTTCTTGTAAATTTGTTGGAGTTCATTGTAGATTCTGGATATTAGCCCTTTGTCAGATGAGTAGGTTGCGAAAATTTTCTCCCATTTTGTAGGTTGCCTGTTCACTCTGATGGTAGTTTCCTTTGCTGTGCAGAAGCTCTTTAGTTTAATTAGATCCCGTTTGTGAATTTTGACTTTTGTTGCCATTGCTTTTGGTGTTTTAGACATGAAGTCCTTGCACAAGCCTATGTCCTGAATGGTATTGCCTAGGTTTTCTTCTAGGGTTTTTATGGTTTTAGGTCTAACGTTTAAGTCTTTAATCCATCTTGAGTTGATTTTTGTATAAGGTGTAAGGAAGGGATCCAGTTTCAGCTTTTACATGTGGCTAGCCAGTTTTCCCAGCACCATTTATTAAATAGGGAATCCTTTCTCCATTTCTAGTTTTTGTCAAGTTTGTCAAAGATCAGATTGTTGTAGATATGTGGCATTATTTCCGACGGCTCTGTTCTGTTCCATTGATCTATACCTCTGTTTGGTACCAGTACCATGCTGTTTTGGTTACTGTAGCCTTGTAGTATAGTTTGAAGTCAGGTAGCGTGATGCCTCCAGCTTTGTTCTTTTGGCTTAGGATTGACTTGGTGATGCGGGCTCTTTTTTGGTTCCATATGAACTTTAAAGTAGATTTTTCCAATTCTGTGAAGAAAGTCATTGGTAAGTTGATGGGGATGGCATTGAATCTGTAAATTACCTTGGGAAGGATGGCCATTTTCATGATATTGATTCTTCCTACCCATGAGCATGGAATGTTCTTCCATTTGTTTGTCTCCTCTTTTATTTCCTTGAGCAGTGGTTTGTAGTTTTCTCCTTGAAGAGGTCCTTCACATCCCTTGGAAGTTGGATTCCTAGGTATTTTATTCTCTTTGAAGCAATTGTGAATGGGAGTTCACTCATGATTTGGCTCTCTGTTTGTCTGTTATTGATGTATAAGAATGCTTGTGATTTTTGTCCATTGATTTTGTATGCTGAGACTTTGCTGAAGTTGCTTATCAGCTTAAGGAGATTTTGGGCTGAGACAATGGGGTTTTCTAGATATACTATCACGTCATCTGCAAACAGGGACAATTTGACTTCCTTTTTTCCTAATTGAATACCCTTGATTTCCTTCTCTTGCCTAATTGCCCTGGCCAGAACTTGCAACACTATGTTGAATAGAAGTGGTGAGAGAGGGCATCCCTGTCTTGTGCCAGTTTTCAAAGTGAATGCTTCCAGTTTTTGCCCATTCAGTATGATATTGGCTGTGGGTTTGTCATAAATAGCTCTTATTATTTTGAGATATGACCCATCAATACCCAATTTATTGAGAGTTTTTAGCATGAAGGGTTGTTGAATTTTGTCAAAGTACTTTTCTTCACGTATTGAGATAATCATGTGGTTTTTGACTTTGGTTCTGTTTATATGCTAGATTACATTTATTGATTTGCGTATATTGAACCAGACTTGCATCCCAGGGATGAAGCCCACTTGATCATGGTGGGTAAGCTGTCTGATGTGCTGCTGGATTCAGTTTGCCAGTAATTTATTGAGGATTTTTGCATCAATATTCACGAAGGATATTGGTCTAAAATTCTCTTTTTTGATTGTGTCTCTGCCCAGCTTTGGTATCAGCATGATGCTGGCCTCATAAAATGAGTTAGGAAGGATTCCCTCTTTTTCTAATGATTGGAACAGTTTCTGAAGTAATGGTTCCAGTTCCTCCTTGGGCCTCTGGTAGAATTCGGCTGTGAACCCATCTGATCCTGGACTCTTTTTGGTTGGTAAGCTATTGATTATTGCCACAATTTCAGCTCCTGTTATTAGTCTATTCAGAGATTCAACTTCTTCCTGGTTTAGTCATGGGAGAGTGTATGTGTCGAGGAATTTATCCCTTTCTTTTTTTTTTAATTTTTTTTCTTTTTATCATTATTATTATTATTATCATTATTATTATTATTATTATACTTTAGGCTCTATGGTACATGTGCGCAACGTTCAGGTAAGCTACATGTGTATACATGTGCCATGCTGGTGCGCTGCACCCAAAAACTCGCCATCTAGCATTAGGTATATCTCCCAATGCTGTCCCTCGCCCCTCCCCCCACCCCACAACAGTCCCCGAAGTGTGATGTTCCCCTTCTTGTGTCCACGTGTTCTCATTGTTCAATTCCCACCTATGAGTGAGAATATGTGGTGTTTGGTTTTTTGTTCTTGCGATAGTTTACTGAGAACGATGATTTCCAATTTCATCCATGTCCCTACAAAGGATATGAACTCATCATTTTTTATGGCTGCCTAGTATTCCATGGTGTATATGTGCCACATTTTCTTAATCCAGTCTATCATTGTTGGACATTTGGGTTGGTTCCAAGTCTTTGCTATTGTGTATAATGCCGCAATAAACATACGTGTGCATGTGTCTTTATAGCAGCATGATTTATAGTCCTTTGGGTATATACCCAGTAATGGGATGGCTGGGTCAAATGGAATTTCTAGTTCTAGATCCCTGAGGAATCGCCACAGTGACTTCCACAAGGGTTGAACTAGTTTACAGTCCCACCAACAGTGTAAAAGTGTTCCTATTTCTCCACATCCTCTCCAGCACCTGTTGTTTCCTGACTTTTTAATGATTGCCATTCTAACTGGTGTGAGATGGTATCTCATTGAGGTTTTGATTTGCATTTCTCTGATGGCCAGTGATGGTGAGCATTTTTTCATGTGTTTTTTGGCTGCATAAATGTCTTCTTTGGAGGAGTGTCTGTTCATGTCCTTCGCCCACTTTTTGATGGGGTTGTTTGGTGTTTTCTTGTAAATTTGTTGGAGTTCATTGTAGATTCTGGATGTTAGCCCTTTGTCAGATGAGTAGGTTGCGAAAATTTTCTCCCATTTTGTAGGTTGCCTGTTCACTCTGATGGTAGTTTCCTTTGCTGTGCAGAAGCTCTTTAGTTTAATTAGATCCCATTTGTCAATTTTGGCTTTTGTTGCCATTGCTTTTGGTGTTTTAGACATGAAGTCCTTGCCCATGCCTATGTCCTGAATGGTATTGCCTAGGTTTTCTTCTAGGGTATTTATGGTTTTAGGTCTAACGTTTAAGTCTTTAATCCATCTTGAGTTGATTTTTGTATAAGTTGTAAGGAAGGGATCCAGTTTCAGCTTTCTACATGTGGCTAGCCAGTTTTCACAGCACCATTTATTAAATAGGGAATCCTTTCTCCATTTCTTGTTTTTGTCAGGTTTGTCAAAGATCAGATAGTTTTAGATATGTGGCATTATTTCTGACGGCTCTGTTCTGTTCCATTGATCTATATCTCTGTTTTGGTACCAGTACCATGCTGTTTTGGTTACTGTAGCCTTGTAGTATAGTTTGAAGTCAGGTAGCGTGATGCCTCCAGCTTTGTTCTTTTGGCTTAGGATTGACTTGGTGATGCGGGCTCTTTTTTGGTTCCATATGAACTTTAAAGTAGATTTTTCCAATTCTGTGAAGAAAGTCATTGGTAACTTGATGGGGATGGCATTGAATCTGTAAATTACCTTGGGAAGGATGGCCATTTTCATGATATTGATTCTTCCTACCCATGAGCATGGAATGTTCTTCCATTTGTTTGTCTCCTCTTTTATTTCCTTGAGCAGTGGTTTGTAGTTTTCTCCTTGAAGAGGTCCTTCACATCCCTTGGAAGTTGGATTCCTAGGTATTTTATTCTCTTTGAAGCAATTGTGAATGGGAGTTCACTCATGATTTGGCTCTCTGTTTGTCTGTTATTGATGTATAAGAATGCTTGTGATTTTTGTCCATTGATTTTGTATGCTGAGACTTTGCTGAAGTTGCTTATCAGCTTAAGGAGATTTTGGGCTGAGACAATGGGGTTTTCTAGATATACTATCACGTCATCTGCAAACAGGGACAATTTGACTTCTTTTTTTCCTAATTGAATACCCTTGATTTCCTTCTCTTGCCTAATTGCCCTGGCCAGAACTTGCAACACTATGTTGAATACAAGTGGTGAGAGAGGGCATCCCTGTCTTGTGCCAGTTTTCAAAGTGAATGCTTCCAGTTTTTGCCCATTCAGTATGATATTGGCTGTGGGTTTGTCATAAATAGCTCTTATTATTTTGAGATATGACCCATCAATACCCAATTTATTGAGAGTTTTTAGCATGAAGGGTTGTTGAATTTTGTCAAAGTACTTTTCTTCACGTATTGAGATAATCATGTGGTTTTTGACTTTGGTTCTGTTTATATGCTAGATTACATTTATTGATTTGCGTATATTGAACCAGACTTGCATCTCAGGGATGAAGCCCACTTGATCATGGTGGGTAAGCTGTCTGATGTGCTGCTGGATTCAGTTTGCCAGTAATTTATTGAGGATTTTTGCATCAATATTCACGAAGGATATTGGTCTAAAATTCTCTTTTTTGATTGTGTCTCTGCCCAGCTTTGGTATCAGCATGATGCTGGCCTCATAAAATGAGTTAGGAAGGATTCCCTCTTTTTCTAATGATTGGAACAGTTTCTGAAGTAATGGTTCCAGTTCCTCCTTGGGCCTCTGGTAGAATTCGGCTGTGAACCCATCTGATCCTGGACTCTTTTTGGTTGGTAAGCTATTGATTATTGCCACAATTTCAGCTCCTGTTATTAGTCTATTCAGAGATTCAACTTCTTCCTGGTTTAGTCATGGGAGAGTGTATGTGTCGAGGAATTTATCCCTTTCTTTTTTTTTTAATTTTTTTTCTTTTTATCATTATTATTATTATTATCATTATTATTATTATTATTATACTTTAGGCTCTATGGTACATGTGCGCAACGTTCAGGTAAGCTACATGTGTATACATGTGCCATGCTGGTGCGCTGCACCCAAAAACTCGCCATCTAGCATTAGGTATATCTCCCAATGCTGTCCCTCGCCCCTCCCCCCACCCCACAACAGTCCCCGAAGTGTGATGTTCCCCTTCTTGTGTCCACGTGTTCTCATTGTTCAATTCCCACCTATGAGTGAGAATATGTGGTGTTTGGTTTTTTGTTCTTGCGATAGTTTACTGAGAACGATGATTTCCAATTTCATCCATGTCCCTACAAAGGATATGAACTCATCATTTTTTATGGCTGCCTAGTATTCCATGGTGTATATGTGCCACATTTTCTTAATCCAGTCTATCATTGTTGGACATTTGGGTTGGTTCCAAGTCTTTGCTATTGTGTATAATGCCGCAATAAACATACGTGTGCATGTGTCTTTATAGCAGCATGATTTATAGTCCTTTGGGTATATACCCAGTAATGGGATGGCTGGGTCAAATGGAATTTCTAGTTCTAGATCCCTGAGGAATCGCCACAGTGACTTCCACAAGGGTTGAACTAGTTTACAGTCCCACCAACAGTGTAAAAGTGTTCCTATTTCTCCACATCCTCTCCAGCACCTGTTGTTTCCTGACTTTTTAATGATTGCCATTCTAACTGGTGTGAGATGGTATCTCATTGTGGTTTTGATTTGCATTTCTCTGATGGCCAGTGATGGTGAGCATTTTTTCATGTGTTTTTTGGCTGCATAAATGTCTTCTTTGGAGGAGTGTCTGTTCATGTCCTTCGCCCACTTTTTGATGGGGTTCTTTGGTGTTTTCTTGTAAATTTGCTGGAGTTCATTGTAGATTCTGGATATTAGCCCTTTGTCAGATGAGTAGGTGGCGAAAATTTTCTCCCATTGTGTAGGTTGCCTGTTCACTCTGATGGTAGTTTCCTTTGCTGTGCAGAAGCTCTTTAGTTTAATTAGATCCCATTTGTCAATTTTGGCTTTTGTTGCCATTGCTTTTGGGGTTTTAGACATGAAGTCCTTGCTCATGCCTATGTCCTGAATGGTATTGCCTAGGTTTTCTTCTAGGGTTTTTATGGTTTTAGGTCTAACGTTTAAGTCTTTAATCCATCTTGAGTTGATTTTTGTATAAGGTGTAAGGAAGGGATCCAGTTTCAGCTTTCTACATGTGGCTAGCCAGTTTTCCCAGCACCATTTATTAAATAGGGAATCCTTTCTCCATTTCTAGTTTTTGTCAAGTTTGTCAAAGATCAGATTGTTTTAGATATGTGGCATTATTTCCGACGGCTCTGTTCTGTTCCATTGATCTATATCTCTGTTTGGTACCAGTACCATGCTGTTTTGGTTACTGTAGCTTTGTAGTATAGTTTGAAGTCAGGTAGCGTGATGCCTCCAGCTTTGTTCTTTTGGCTTAGGATTGACTTGGTGATGCGGGCTCTTTTTTGGTTCCATATGAACTTTAAAGTAGTTTTTTCCAATTCCGTGAAGAAAGTCATTGGTAACTTGATGGGGTTGGCATTGAATCTGTAAATTACCTTGGGAAGGATGGCCATTTTCATGATATTGATTCTTCCTACCCATGAGCATGGAATGTTCTTCCATTTGTTTGTATCCTCTTTTATTTCCTTGAGCAGTGGTTTGTAGTTTTCTCCTTGAAGAGGTCCTTCACATCCCTTGGAAGTTGGATTCCTAGGTATTTTATTCTCTTTGAAGCAATTGTGAATGGGAGTTCACTCATGATTTGGCTCTCTGTTTGTCTGTTATTGATGTATAAGAATGCTTGTGATTTTTGTCCATTGATTTTGTATCCTGAGACTTTGCTGAAGTTGCTTATCAGCTTAAGGAGATTTTGGGCTGAGACAATGGGGTTTTCTAGATATACTATCACGTCATCTGCAAACAGGGACAATTTGACTTCCTTTTTTCCTAATTGAATACCCTTGATTTCCTTCTCTTGCCTAACTGCCCTGGCCAGAACTTCCAACACTATGTTGAATACAAGTGGTGAGAGAGGGCATCCCTGTCTTGTGCCAGTTTTCAAAGTGAATGCTTCCAGTTTTTGCCCATTCAGTATGATATTGGCTGTGGGTTTGTCATAAACAGCTCTTATTATTTTGAGATACGACCCATCAATACCCAATTTATTGAGAGTTTTTAGCATGAAGGGTTGTTGAATTTTGTCAAAGGCCTTTTCTTCACGTATTGAGATAATCATGTGGTTTTTGACTTTGGTTCTGTTTATATGCTGGATTACATTTATTGATTTGCGTATATTGAACCAGACTTGCATCCCAGGGATGAAGCCCACTTGATCATGGTGGATAAGCTGTCTGATGTGCTGCTGGATTCGGTTTGCCAGTAATTTATTGAGGATTTTTGCATCAATATTCATCAAGGATATTGGTCTAAAATTCTCTTTTTTGATTGTGTCTCTGCCCAGCTTTGGTATCAGCATGATGCTGGCCTCATAAAATGAGTTAGGAAGGATTCCCTCTTTTTCTATTGATTGGAATAGTTTCTGAAGTAATGGTTCCAGTTCCTCCTTGGACCTCTGGTAGAATTCGGCAGTGAACCCATCTGATCCTGGACTCTTTTTGGTTGGTAAGCTATTGATTATTGCCACAATTTCAGCTCCTGTTATTAGTCTATTCAGAGATTCAACTTCTTCCTGGTTTAGTCATGGGAGAGTGTATGTGTCGAGGAATTTATCCCTTTCTTTTTTTTTAATTTTTTTTTCTTTTTATCATTATTATTATTATTATTATTATTATACTTTAGGCTCTATGGTACATGTGCGCAACCTGCAGGTAAGCTACATGTGTATACATGTGCCATGCTGGTGCGCTGCACCCAAAAACTCGTCATCTAGCATTAGGTATATCTCCCAATGCTGTCCCTCGCCCCTCCCCCCACCCCACAACAGTCCCCGAAGTGTGATGTTCCCCTTCTTGTGTCCACGTGTTCTCATTGTTCAATTCCCACCTATGAGTGAGAATATGTGGTGTTTGGTTTTTTGTTCTTGCGATAGTTTACTGAGAACGATGATTTCCAATTTCATCCATGTCCCTACAAAGGATATGAACTCATCATTTTTTATGGCTGCCTAGTATTCCATGGTGTATATGTGCCACATTTTCTTAATCCAGTCTATCATTGTTGGACATTTGGGTTGGTTCCAAGTCTTTGCTATTGTGTATAATGCCGCAATAAACATACGTGTGCATGTGTCTTTATAGCAGCATGATTTATAGTCCTTTGGGTATATACCCAGTAATGGGATGGCTGGGTCAAATGGAATTTCTAGTTCTAGATCCCTGAGGAATCGCCACAGTGACTTCCACAAGGGTTGAACTAGTTTACAGTCCCACCAACAGTGTAAAAGTGTTCCTATTTCTCCACATCCTCTCCAGCACCTGTTGTTTCCTGACTTTTCAATGATTGCCATTCTAACTGGTGTGAGATGGTATCTCATTGTGGTTTTGATTTGCATTTCTCTGATGGCCAGTGATGGTGAGCATTTTTTCATGTGTTTTTTGGCTGCATAAATGTCTTCTTTGGAGGAGTGTCTGTTCATGTCCTTCGCCCACTTTTTGATGGGGTTGTTTGGTGTTTTCTTATAAATTTGTTGGAGTTCATTGTAGATTCTGGATATTAGCCCTTTGTCAGATGAGTAGGTTGCGAAAATTTTCTCCCACTTTGTAGGTTGCCTGTTCACTCTGATGGTAGTTTCCTTTGCTGTGCAGAAGCTCTTTAGTTTAATTAGATCCCATTTGTCAATTTTGGCTTTTGTTGCCATTGCTTTTGGTGTTTTAGACATGAAGTCCTTGCCCATGCCTATTTCCTGAATGGTATTGCCTAGGTTTTCTTCTAGGGTATTTATGGTTTTAGGTCTAACGTTTAAGTCTTTAATCCATCTTGAGTTGATTTTTGTATAAGGTGTAAGGAAGGGATCCAGTTTCAGCTTTCTACATGTGGCTAGCCAGTTTTCACAGCACCATTTATTAAATAGGGAATCCTTTCTCCATTTCTTGTTTTTGTCAGGTTTGTCAAAGATCAGATTGTTGTAGATATGTGGCATTATTTCTGACGGCTCTGTTCTGTTCCATTGATCTATATCTCTGTTTTGGTACCAGTACCATGCTGTTTTGGTTACTGTAGCCTTGTAGTATAGTTTGAAGTCAGGTAGCGTGATGCCTCCAGCTTTGTTCTTTTGGCTTAGGATTGACTTGGTGATGCGGGCTCTTTTTTGGTTCCATATGAACTTTAAAGTAGATTTTTCCAATTCTGTGAAGAAAGTCATTGGTAACTTGATGGGGATGGCATTGAATCTGTAAATTACCTTGGGAAGGATGGCCATTTTCATGATATTGATTCTTCCTACCCATGAGCATGGAATGTTCTTCCATTTGTTTGTCTCCTCTTTTATTTCCTTGAGCAGTGGTTTGTAGTTTTCTCCTTGAAGAGGTCCTTCACATCCCTTGGAAGTTGGATTCCTAGGTATTTTATTCTCTTTGAAGCAATTGTGAATGGGAGTTCACTCATGATTTGGCTCTCTGTTTGTCTGTTATTGATGTATAAGAATGCTTGTGATTTTTGTCCATTGATTTTGTATGCTGAGACTTTGCTGAAGTTGCTTATCAGCTTAAGGAGATTTTGGGCTGAGACAATGGGGTTTTCTAGATATACTATCACGTCATCTGCAAACAGGGACAATTTGACTTCCTTTTTTCCTAATTGAATACCCTTGATTTCCTTCTCTTGCCTAATTGCCCTGGCCAGAACTTGCAACACTATGTTGAATACAAGTGGTGAGAGAGGGCATCCCTGCCTTGGGCCAGTTTTCAAAGTGAATGCTTCCAGTTTTTGCACATTCACTATGATATTGGCTGTGGGTTTGTCATAAATAGCTCTTATTATTTTGAGATATGACCCATCAATACCCAATTTATTGAGAGTTTTTAGCATGAAGGGTTGTTGAATTTTGTCAAAGTCCTTTTCTTCACGTATTGAGATAATCATGTGGTTTTTGACTTTGGTTCTGTTTATATGCTAGATTACATTTATTGATTTGCGTATATTGAACCAGACTTGCATCCCAGGGATGAAGCCCACTTCATCATGGTGGGTAAGCTGTCTGATGTGCTGCTGGATTCAGTTTGCCAGTAATTTATTGAGGATTTTTGCATCAATATTCATGAAGGATATTGGTCTAAAATTCTCTTTTTTTTTGATTGTGTCTCTGCCCAGCTTTGGTATCAGCATGATGCTGGCCTCATAAAATGAGTTAGGAAGGATTCCCTCTTTTTCTATTGATTGAAATAGTTTCTGAAGTTACAGTTCCTCCTTGGGCCTCTGGTAGAATTGGGCTGTGAACCCATCTGATCCTGGACTCTTTTTGGTTGGTAAGCTATTGATTATTGCCACAATTTCAGCTCCTGTTATTAGTCTATTCAGAGATTCATCTTCTTCCTGGTTTAGTCATGGGAGAGTGTATGTGTCGAGGAATTTATCCCTTTCTTTTTTTTTTAATTTTTTTTCTTTTTATCATTATTTTTATTATTATTATTATTATTATTATACTTTAGGCTCTATGGTACATGTGCGCAACGTGCAGGTAAGCTACATGTGTATACATGTGCCATGCTGGTGCGCTGCACCCAAAAACTCGTCATCTAGCATTAGGTATATCTCCCAATGCTGTCCCTCGCCCCTCCCCCCACCCCACAACAGTCCCCGAAGTGTGATGTTCCCCTTCTTGTGTCCACGTGTTCTCATTGTTCAATTCCCACCTATGAGTGAGAATATGTGGTGTTTGGTTTTTTGTTCTTGCGATAGTTTACTGAGAACGATGATTTCCAATTTCATCCATGTCCCTACAAAGGATATGAACTCATCATTTTTTATGGCTGCCTAGTATTCCATGGTGTATATGTGCCACATTTTCTTAATCCAGTCTATCATTGTTGGACATTTGGGTTGGTTCCAAGTCTTTGCTATTGTGTATAATGCCGCAATAAACATACGTGTGCATGTGTCTTTATAGCAGCATGATTTATAGTCCTTTGGGTATATACCCAGTAATGGGATGGCTGGGTCAAATGGAATTTCTAGTTCTAGATCCCTGAGGAATCGCCACAGTGACTTCCACAAGGGTTGAACTAGTTTACAGTCCCACCAACAGTGTAAAAGTGTTCCTATTTCTCCACATCCTCTCCAGCACCTGTTGTTTCCTGACTTTTTAATGATTGCCATTCTAACTGGTGTGAGATGGTATCTCATTGAGGTTTTGATTTGCATTTCTCTGATGGCCAGTGATGGTGAGCATTTTTTCATGTGTTTTTTGGCTGCATAAATGTCTTCTTTGGAGGAGTGTCTGTTCATGTCCTTCGCCCACTTTTTGATGGGGTTGTTTGGTGTTTTCTTGTAAATTTGTTGGTGTTCATTGTAGATTCTGGATGTTAGCCCTTTGTCAGATGAGTAGGTTGCGAAAATTTTCTCCCATTTTGTAGGTTGCCTGTTCACTCTGATGGTAGTTTCCTTTGCTGTGCAGAAGCTCTTTAGTTTAATTAGATCCCATTTGTCAATTTTGGCTTTTGTTGCCATTGCTTTTGGGGTTTTAGACATGAAGTCCTTGCCCATGCCTATTTCCTGAATGGTATTGCCTAGGTTTTCTTCTAGGGTATTTATGGTTTTAGGTCTAACGTTTAAGTCTTTAATCCATCTTGAGTTGATTTTTGTATAAGGTGTAAGGAAGGGATCCAGTTTCAGCTTTCTACATGTGGCTAGCCAGTTTTCACAGCACCATTTATTAAATAGGGAATCCTTTCTCCATTTCTTGTTTTTGTCAGGTTTGTCAAAGATCAGATTGTTGTAGATATGTGGCATTATTTCTGACGGCTCTGTTCTGTTCCATTGATCTATATCTCTGTTTTGGTACCAGTACCATGCTGTTTTGGTTACTGTAGCCTTGTAGTATAGTTTGAAGTCAGGTAGCGTGATGCCTCCAGCTTTGTTCTTTTGGCTTAGGATTGACTTGGTGATGCGGGCTCTTTTTTGGTTCCATATGAACTTTAAAGTAGATTTTTCCAATTCTGTGAAGAAAGTCATTGGTAAGTTGATGGGGATGGCATTGAATCTGTAAATTACCTTGGGAAGGATGGCCATTTTCATGATATTGATTCTTCCTACCCATGAGCATGGAATGTTCTTCCATTTGTTTGTCTCCTCTTTTATTTCCTTGAGCAGTGGTTTGTAGTTTTCTCCTTGAAGAGGTCCTTCACATCCCTTGGAAGTTGGATTCCTAGGTATTTTATTCTCTTTGAAGCAATTGTGAATGGGAGTTCACTCATGATTTGGCTCTCTGTTTGTCTGTTATTGATGTATAAGAATGCTTGTGATTTTTGTCCATTGATTTTGTATGCTGAGACTTTGCTGAAGTTGCTTATCAGCTTAAGGAGATTTTGGGCTGAGACAATGGGGTTTTCTAGATATACTATCACGTCATCTGCAAACAGGGACAATTTGACTTCCTTTTTTCCTAATTGAATACCCTTGATTTCCTTCTCTTGCCTAATTGCCCTGGCCAGAACTTGCAACACTATGTTGAATACAAGTGGTGAGAGAGGGCATCCCTGCCTTGTGCCAGTTTTCAAAGTGAATGCTTCCAGTTTTTGCACATTCACTATGATATTGGCTGTGGGTTTGTCATAAATAGCTCTTATTATTTTGAGATATGACCCATCAATACCCAATTTATTGAGAGTTTTTAGCATGAAGGGTTGTTGAATTTTGTCAAAGTCCTTTTCTTCACGTATTGAGATAATCATGTGGTTTTTGACTTTGGTTCTGTTTATATGCTAGATTACATTTATTGATTTGCGTATATTGAACCAGACTTGCATCCCAGGGATGAAGCCCACTTGATCATGGTGGGTAAGCTGTCTGATGTGCTGCTGGATTCAGTTTGCCAGTAATTTATTGAGGATTTTTGCATCAATATTCATGAAGGATATTGGTCTAAAATTCTCTTTTTTGATTGTGTCTCTGCCCAGCTTTGGTATCAGCATGATGCTGGCCTCATAAAATGAGTTAGGAAGGATTCCCTCTTTTTCTATTGATTGGAACAGTTTCTGAAGTAATGGTTCCAGATCCTCCTTGGGCCTCTGGTAGAATTCGGCTGTGAACCCATCTGATCCTGGACTCTTTTTGGTTGGTAAGCTATTGATTATTGCCACAATTTCAGCTCCTGTTATTAGTCTATTCAGAGATTCAACTTCTTCCTGGTTTAGTCATGGGAGAGTGTATGTGTCGAGGAATTTATCCCTTTCTTTTTTTTTTAATTTTTTTTCTTTTTATCATTATTATTATTATTATCATTATTATTATTATTATTATACTTTAGGCTCTATGGTACATGTGCGCAACGTTCAGGTAAGCTACATGTGTATACATGTGCCATGCTGGTGCGCTGCACCCAAAAACTCGTCATCTAGCATTAGGTATATCTCCCAATGCTGTCCCTCGCCCCTCCCCCCACCCCACAACAGTCCCCGAAGTGTGATGTTCCCCTTCTTGTGTCCACGTGTTCTCATTGTTCAATTCCCACCTATGAGTGAGAATATGTGGTGTTTGGTTTTTTGTTCTTGCGATAGTTTACTGAGAACGATGATTTCCAATTTCATCCATGTCCCTACAAAGGATATGAACTCATCATTTTTTATGGCTGCCTAGTATTCCATGGTGTATATGTGCCACATTTTCTTAATCCAGTCTATCATTGTTGGACATTTGGGTTGGTTCCAAGTCTTTGCTATTGTGTATAATGCCGCAATAAACATACGTGTGCATGTGTCTTTATAGCAGCATGATTTATAGTCCTTTGGGTATATACCCAGTAATGGGATGGCTGGGTCAAATGGAATTTCTAGTTCTAGATCCCTGAGGAATCGCCACAGTGACTTCCACAAGGGTTGAACTAGTTTACAGTCCCACCAACAGTGTAAAAGTGTTCCTATTTCTCCACATCCTCTCCAGCACCTGTTGTTTCCTGACTTTTTAATGATTGCCATTCTAACTGGTGTGAGATGGTATCTCATTGTGGTTTTGATTTGCATTTCTCTGATGGCCAGTGATGGTGAGCATTTTTTCATGTGTTTTTTGGCTGCATAAATGTCTTCTTTGGAGGAGTGTCTGTTCATGTCCTTCGCCCACTTTTTGATGGGGTTCTTTGGTGTTTTCTTGTAAATTTGTTGGAGTTCATTGTAGATTCTGGATATTAGCCCTTTGTCAGATGAGTAGGTGGCGAAAATTTTCTCCCATTGTGTAGGTTGCCTGTTCACTCTGATGGTAGTTTCCTTTGCTGTGCAGAAGCTCTTTAGTTTAATTAGATCCCATTTGTCAATTTTGGCTTTTATTGCCATTGCTTTTGGGGTTTTAGACATGAAGTCCTTGCTCATGCCTATGTCCTGAATGGTATTGCCTAGGTTTTCTTCTAGGGTTTTTATGGTTTTAGGTCTAACGTTTAAGTCTTTAATCCATCTTGAGTTGATTTTTGTATAAGGTGTAAGGAAGGGATCCAGTTTCAGCTTTCTACATGTGGCTAGCCAGTTTTCCCAGCACCATTTATTAAATAGGGAATCCTTTCTCCATTTCTAGTTTTTGTCAAGTTTGTCAAAGATCAGATTGTTTTAGATATGTGGCATTATTTCCGACGGCTCTGTTCTGTTCCATTGATCTATATCTCTGTTTGGTACCAGTACCATGCTGTTTTGGTTACTGTAGCCTTGTAGTATAGTTTGAAGTCAGGTAGCGTGATGCCTCCAGCTTTGTTCTTTTGGCTTAGGATTGACTTGGTGATGCGGGCTCTTTTTTGGTTCCATATGAACTTTAAAGTAGTTTTTTCCAATTCCGTGAAGAAAGTCATTGGTAACTTGATGGGGATGGCATTGAATCTGTAAATTACCTTGGGAAGGATGGCCATTTTCATGATATTGATTCTTCCTACCCATGAGCATGGAATGTTCTTCCATTTGTTTGTATCCTCTTTTATTTCCTTGAGCAGTGGTTTGTAGTTTTCTCCTTGAAGAGGTCCTTCACATCCCTTGGAAGTTGGATTCCTAGGTATTTTATTCTCTTTGAAGCAATTGTGAATGGGAGTTCACTCATGATTTGGCTCTCTGTTTGTCTGTTATTGATGTATAAGAATGCTTGTGATTTTTGTCCATTGATTTTGTATCCTGAGACTTTGCTGAAGTTGCTTATCAGCTTAAGGAGATTTTGGGCTGAGACAATGGGGTTTTCTAGATATACTATCACGTCATCTGCAAACAGGGACAATTTGACTTCCTTTTTTCCTAATTGAATACCCTTGATTTCCTTCTCTTGCCTAATTGCCCTGGCCAGAACTTCCAACACTATGTTGAATACAAGTGGTGAGAGAGGGCATCCCTGTCTTGTGCCAGTTTTCAAAGTGAATGCTTCCAGTTTTTGCCCATTCAGTATGATATTGGCTGTGGGTTTGTCATAAACAGCTCTTATTATTTTGAGATACGACCCATCAATACCCAATTTATTGAGAGTTTTTAGCATGAAGGGTTGTTGAATTTTGTCAAAGGCCTTTTCTTCACGTATTGAGATAATCATGTGGTTTTTGACTTTGGTTCTGTTTATATGCTGGATTACATTTATTGATTTGCGTATATTGAACCAGACTTGCATCCCAGGGATGAAGCCCACTTGATCATGGTGGATAAGCTGTCTGATGTGCTGCTGGATTCGGTTTGCCAGTAATTTATTGAGGATTTTTGCATCAATATTCATCAAGGATATTGGTCTAAAATTCTCTTTTTTGATTGTGTCTCTGCCCAGCTTTGGTATCAGCATGATGCTGGCCTCATAAAATGAGTTAGGAAGGATTCCCTCTTTTTCTATTGATTGGAATAGTTTCTGAAGTAATGGTTCCAGTTCCTCCTTGGACCTCTGGTAGAATTCGGCTGTGAACCCATCTGATCCTGGACTCTTTTTGGTTGGTAAGCTATTGATTATTGCCACAATTTCAGCTCCTGTTATTAGTCTATTCAGAGATTCAACTTCTTCCTGGTTTAGTCATGGGAGAGTGTATGTGTCGAGGAATTTATCCCTTTCTTTTTTTTTAATTTTTTTTTCTTTTTATCATTATTATTATTATTATTATTATTATACTTTAGGCTCTATGGTACATGTGCGCAACGTGCAGGTAAGCTACATGTGTATACATGTGCCATGCTGGTGCGCTGCACCCAAAAACTCGTCATCTAGCATTAGGTATATCTCCCAATGCTGTCCCTCGCCCCTCCCCCCACCCCACAACAGTCCCCGAAGTGTGATGTTCCCCTTCTTGTGTCCACGTGTTCTCATTGTTCAATTCCCACCTATGAGTGAGAATATGTGGTGTTTGGTTTTTTGTTCTTGCGATAGTTTACTGAGAACGATGATTTCCAATTTCATCCATGTCCCTACAAAGGATATGAACTCATCATTTTTTATGGCTGCCTAGTATTCCATGGTGTATATGTGCCACATTTTCTTAATCCAGTCTATCATTGTTGGACATTTGGGTTGGTTCCAAGTCTTTGCTATTGTGTATAATGCCGCAATAAACATACGTGTGCATGTGTCTTTATAGCAGCATGATTTATAGTCCTTTGGGTATATACCCAGTAATGGGATGGCTGGGTCAAATGGAATTTCTAGTTCTAGATCCCTGAGGAATCGCCACACTGACTTCCACAAGGGTTGAACTAGTTTACAGTCCCACCAACAGTGTAAAAGTGTTCCTATTTCTCCACATCCTCTCCAGCACCTGTTGTTTCCTGACTTTTCAATGATTGCCATTCTAACTGGTGTGAGATGGTATCTCATTGTGGTTTTGATTTGCATTTCTCTGATGGCCAGTGATGGTGAGCATTTTTTCATGTGTTTTTTGGCTGCATAAATGTCTTCTTTGGAGGAGTGTCTGTTCATGTCCTTCGCCCACTTTTTGATGGGGTTGTTTGGTGTTTTCTTATAAATTTGTTGGAGTTCATTGTAGATTCTGGATATTAGCCCTTTGTCAGATGAGTAGGTTGCGAAAATTTTCTCCCACTTTGTAGGTTGCCTGTTCACTCTGATGGTAGTTTCCTTTGCTGTGCAGAAGCTCTTTAGTTTAATTAGATCCCATTTGTCAATTTTGGCTTTTGTTGCCATTGCTTTTGGTGTTTTAGACATGAAGTCCTTGCCCATGCCTATTTCCTGAATGGTATTGCCTAGGTTTTCTTCTAGGGTATTTATGGTTTTAAGTCTAACGTTTAAGTCTTTAATCCATCTTGAGTTGATTTTTGTATAAGGTGTAAGGAAGGGATCCAGTTTCAGCTTTCTACATGTGGCTAGCCAGTTTTCACAGCACCATTTATTAAATAGGGAATCCTTTCTCCATTTCTTGTTTTTGTCAGGTTTGTCAAAGATCAGATTGTTGTAGATATGTGGCATTATTTCTGACGGCTCTGTTCTGTTCCATTGATCTATATCTCTGTTTTGGTACCAGTACCATGCTGTTTTGGTTACTGTAGCCTTGTAGTATAGTTTGAAGTCAGGTAGCGTGATGCCTCCAGCTTTGTTCTTTTGGCTTAGGATTGACTTGGTGATGCGGGCTCTTTTTTGGTTCCATATGAACTTTAAAGTAGATTTTTCCAATTCTGTGAAGAAAGTCATTGGTAAGTTGATGGGGATGGCATTGAATCTGTAAATTACCTTGGGAAGGATGGCCATTTTCATGATATTGATTCTTCCTACCCATGAGCATGGAATGTTCTTCCATTTGTTTGTCTCCTCTTTTATTTCCTTGAGCAGTGGTTTGTAGTTTTCTCCTTGAAGAGGTCCTTCACATCCCTTGGAAGTTGGATTCCTAGGTATTTTATTCTCTTTGAAGCAATTGTGAATGGGAGTTCACTCATGATTTGGCTCTCTGTTTGTCTGTTATTGATGTATAAGAATGCTTGTGATTTTTGTCCATTGATTTTGTATGCTGAGACTTTGCTGAAGTTGCTTATCAGCTTAAGGAGATTTTGGGCTGAGACAATGGGGTTTTCTAGATATACTATCACGTCATCTGCAAACAGGGACAATTTGACTTCCTTTTTTCCTAATTGAATACCCTTGATTTCCTTCTCTTGCCTAATTGCCCTGGCCAGAACTTGCAACACTATGTTGAATACAAGTGGTGAGAGAGGGCATCCCTGCCTTGTGCCAGTTTTCAAAGTGAATGCTTCCAGTTTTTGCACATTCACTATGATATTGGCTGTGGGTTTGTCATAAATAGCTCTTATTATTTTGAGATATGACCCATCAATACCCAATTTATTGAGAGTTTTTAGCATGAAGGGTTGTTGAATTTTGTCAAAGTCCTTTTCTTCACGTATTGAGATAATCATGTGGTTTTTGACTTTGGTTCTGTTTATATGCTAGATTACATTTATTGATTTGCGTATATTGAACCAGACTTGCATCCCAGGGATGAAGCCCACTTGATCATGGTGGGTAAGCTGTCTGATGTGCTGCTGGATTCAGTTTGCCAGTAATTTATTGAGGATTTTTGCATCAATATTCATGAAGGATATTGGTCTAAAATTCTCTTTTTTTTTGATTGTGTCTCTGCCCAGCTTTGGTATCAGCATGATGCTGGCCTCATAAAATGAGTTAGGAAGGATTCCCTCTTTTTCTATTGATTGAAATAGTTTCTGAAGTTACAGTTCCTCCTTGGGCCTCTGGTAGAATTGGGCTGTGAACCCATCTGATCCTGGACTCTTTTTGGTTGGTAAGCTATTGATTATTGCCACAATTTCAGCTCCTGTTATTAGTCTATTCAGAGATTCATCTTCTTCCTGGTTTAGTCATGGGAGAGTGTATGTGTCGAGGAATTTATCCCTTTCTTTTTTTTTTAATTTTTTTTCTTTTTATCATTATTTTTATTATTATTATTATTATTATTATACTTTAGGCTCTATGGTACATGTGCGCAACGTGCAGGTAAGCTACATGTGTATACATGTGCCATGCTGGTGCGCTGCACCCAAAAACTCGTCATCTAGCATTAGGTATATCTCCCAATGCTGTCCCTCGCCCCTCCCCCCACCCCACAACAGTCCCCGAAGTGTGATGTTCCCCTTCTTGTGTCCACGTGTTCTCATTGTTCAATTCCCACCTATGAGTGAGAATATGTGGTGTTTGGTTTTTTGTTCTTGCGATAGTTTACTGAGAACGATGATTTCCAATTTCATCCATGTCCCTACAAAGGATATGAACTCATCATTTTTTATGGCTGCCTAGTATTCCATGGTGTATATGTGCCACATTTTCTTAATCCAGTCTATCATTGTTGGACATTTGGGTTGGTTCCAAGTCTTTGCTATTGTGTATAATGCCGCAATAAACATACGTGTGCATGTGTCTTTATAGCAGCATGATTTATAGTCCTTTGGGTATATACCCAGTAATGGGATGGCTGGGTGAAATGGAATTTCTAGTTCTAGATCCCTGAGGAATCGCCACAGTGACTTCCACAAGGGTTGAACTAGTTTACAGTCCCACCAACAGTGTAAAAGTGTTCCTATTTCTCCACATCCTCTCCAGCACCTGTTGTTTCCTGACTTTTTAATGATTGCCATTCTAACTGGTGTGAGATGGTATCTCATTGAGGTTTTGATTTGCATTTCTCTGATGGCCAGTGATGGTGAGCATTTTTTCATGTGTTTTTTGGCTGCATAAATGTCTTCTTTGGAGGAGTGTCTGTTCATGTCCTTCGCCCACTTTTTGATGGGGTTGTTTGGTGTTTTCTTGTAAATTTGTTGGAGTTCATTGTAGATTCTGGATGTTAGCCCTTTGTCAGATGAGTAGGTTGCGAAAATTTTCTCCCATTTTGTAGGTTGCCTGTTCACTCTGATGGTAGTTTCCTTTGCTGTGCAGAAGCTCTTTAGTTTAATTAGATCCCATTTGTCAATTTTGGCTTTTGTTGCCATTGCTTTTGGGGTTTTAGACATGAAGTCCTTGCCCATGCCTATGTCCTGAATGGTATTGCCTAGGTTTTCTTCTAGGGTATTTATGGTTTTAGGTCTAACGTTTAAGTCTTTAATCCATCTTGAGTTGATTTTTGTATAAGTTGTAAGGAAGGGATCCAGTTTCAGCTTTCTACATGTGGCTAGCCAGTTTTCACAGCACCATTTATTAAATAGGGAATCCTTTCTCCATTTCTTGTTTTTGTCAGGTTTGTCAAAGATCAGATAGTTTTAGATATGTGGCATTATTTCTGACGGCTCTGTTCTGTTCCATTGATCTATATCTCTGTTTTGGTACCAGTACCATGCTGTTTTGGTTACTGTAGCCTTGTAGTATAGTTTGAAGTCAGGTAGCGTGATGCCTCCAGCTTTGTTCTTTTGGCTTAGGATTGACTTGGTGATGCGGGCTCTTTTTTGGTTCCATATGAACTTTAAAGTAGATTTTTCCAATTCTGTGAAGAAAGTCATTGGTAACTTGATGGGGATGGCATTGAATCTGTAAATTACCTTGGGAAGGATGGCCATTTTCATGATATTGATTCTTCCTACCCATGAGCATGGAATGTTCTTCCATTTGTTTGTCTCCTCTTTTATTTCCTTGAGCAGTGGTTTGTAGTTTTCTCCTTGAAGAGGTCCTTCACATCCCTTGGAAGTTGGATTCCTAGGTATTTTATTCTCTTTGAAGCAATTGTGAATGGGAGTTCACTCATGATTTGGCTCTCTGTTTGTCTGTTATTGATGTATAAGAATGCTTGTGATTTTTGTCCATTGATTTTGTATGCTGAGACTTTGCTGAAGTTGCTTATCAGCTTAAGGAGATTTTGGGCTGAGACAATGGGGTTTTCTAGATATACTATCACGTCATCTGCAAACAGGGACAATTTGACTTCTTTTTTTCCTAATTGAATACCCTTGATTTCCTTCTCTTGCCTAATTGCCCTGGCCAGAACTTGCAACACTATGTTGAATACAAGTGGTGAGAGAGGGCATCCCTGTCTTGTGCCAGTTTTCAAAGTGAATGCTTCCAGTTTTTGCCCATTCAGTATGATATTGGCTGTGGGTTTGTCATAAATAGCTCTTATTATTTTGAGATATGACCCATCAATACCCAATTTATTGAGAGTTTTTAGCATGAAGGGTTGTTGAATTTTGTCAAAGTACTTTTCTTCACGTATTGAGATAATCATGTGGTTTTTGACTTTGGTTCTGTTTATATGCTAGATTACATTTATTGATTTGCGTATATTGAACCAGACTTGCATCCCAGGGATGAAGCCCACTTGATCATGGTGGGTAAGCTGTCTGATGTGCTGCTGGATTCAGTTTGCCAGTAATTTATTGAGGATTTTTGCATCAATATTCATGAAGGATATTGGTCTAAAATTCTCTTTTTTGATTGTGTCTCTGCCCAGCTTTGGTATCAGCATGATGCTGGCCTCATAAAATGAGTTAGGAAGGATTCCCTCTTTTTCTATTGATTGGAACAGTTTCTGAAGTAATGGTTCCAGTTCCTCCTTGGGCCTCTGGTAGAATTCGGCTGTGAACCCATCTGATCCTGGACTCTTTTTGGTTGGTAAGCTATTGATTATTGCCACAATTTCAGCTCCTGTTATTAGTCTATTCAGAGATTCAACTTCTTCCTGGTTTAGTCATGGGAGAGTGTATGTGTCGAGGAATTTATCCCTTTCTTTTTTTTTTAATTTTTTTTCTTTTTATCATTATTATTATTATTATCATTATTATTATTATTATTATACTTTAGGCTCTATGGTACATGTGCGCAACGTTCAGGTAAGCTACATGTGTATACATGTGCCATGCTGGTGCGCTGCACCCAAAAACTCGTCATCTAGCATTAGGTATATCTCCCAATGCTGTCCCTCGCCCCTCCCCCCACCCCACAACAGTCCCCGAAGTGTGATGTTCCCCTTCTTGTGTCCACGTGTTCTCATTGTTCAATTCCCACCTATGAGTGAGAATATGTGGTGTTTGGTTTTTTGTTCTTGCGATAGTTTACTGAGAACGATGATTTCCAATTTCATCCATGTCCCTACAAAGGATATGAACTCATCATTTTTTATGGCTGCCTAGTATTCCATGGTGTATATGTGCCACATTTTCTTAATCCAGTCTATCATTGTTGGACATTTGGGTTGGTTCCAAGTCTTTGCTATTGTGTATAATGCCGCAATAAACATACGTGTGCATGTGTCTTTATAGCAGCATGATTTATAGTCCTTTGGGTATATACCCAGTAATGGGATGGCTGGGTCAAATGGAATTTCTAGTTCTAGATCCCTGAGGAATCGCCACAGTGACTTCCACAAGGGTTGAACTAGTTTACAGTCCCACCAACAGTGTAAAAGTGTTCCTATTTCTCCACATCCTCTCCAGCACCTGTTGTTTCCTGACTTTTTAATGATTGCCATTCTAACTGGTGTGAGATGGTATCTCATTGTGGTTTTGATTTGCATTTCTCTGATGGCCAGTGATGGTGAGCATTTTTTCATGTGTTTTTTGGCTGCATAAATGTCTTCTTTGGAGGAGTGTCTGTTCATGTCCTTCGCCCACTTTTTGATGGGGTTCTTTGGTGTTTTCTTGTAAATTTGTTGGAGTTCATTGTAGATTCTGGATATTAGCCCTTTGTCAGATGAGTAGGTTGCGAAAATTTTCTCCCATTGTGTAGGTTGCCTGTTCACTCTGATGGTAGTTTCCTTTGCTGTGCAGAAGCTCTTTAGTTTAATTAGATCCCATTTGTCAATTTTGGCTTTTGTTGCCATTGCTTTTGGGGTTTTAGGCATGAAGTCCTTGCTCATGCCTATGTCCTGAATGGTATTGCCTAGGTTTTCTTCTAGGGTTTTTATGGTTTTAGGTCTAACGTTTAAGTCTTTAATCCATCTTGAGTTGATTTTTGTATAAGGTGTAAGGAAGGGATCCAGTTTCAGCTTTTACATGTGGCTAGCCAGTTTTCCCAGCACCATTTATTAAATAGGGAATCCTTTCTCCATTTCTAGTTTTTGTCAAGTTTGTCAAAGATCAGATTGTTGTAGATATGTGGCATTATTTCCGACGGCTCTGTTCTGTTCCATTGATCTATACCTCTGTTTGGTACCAGTACCATGCTGTTTTGGTTACTGTAGCCTTGTAGTATAGTTTGAAGTCAGGTAGCGTGATGCCTCCAGCTTTGTTCTTTTGGCTTAGGATTGACTTGGTGATGCGGGCTCTTTTTTGGTTCCATATGAACTTTAAAGTAGTTTTTTCCAATTCCGTGAAGAAAGTCATTGGTAACTTGATGGGGATGGCATTGAATCTGTAAATTACCTTGGGAAGGATGGCCATTTTCATGATATTGATTCTTCCTACCCATGAGCATGGAATGTTCTTCCATTTGTTTGTCTCCTCTTTTATTTCCTTGAGCAGTGGTTTGTAGTTTTCTCCTTGAAGAGGTCCTTCACATCCCTTGGAAGTTGGATTCCTAGGTATTTTATTCTCTTTGAAGCAATTGTGAATGGGAGTTCACTCATGATTTGGCTCTCTGTTTGTCTGTTATTGATGTATAAGAATGCTTGTGATTTTTGTCCATTGATTTTGTATGCTGAGACTTTGCTGAAGTTGCTTATCAGCTTAAGGAGATTTTGGGCTGAGACAATGGGGTTTTCTAGATATACTATCACGTCATCTGCAAACAGGGACAATTTGACTTCTTTTTTTCCTAATTGAATACCCTTGATTTCCTTCTCTTGCCTAATTGCCCTGGCCAGAACTTGCAACACTATGTTGAATACAAGTGGTGAGAGAGGGCATCCCTGTCTTGTGCCAGTTTTCAAAGTGAATGCTTCCAGTTTTTGCCCATTCAGTATGATATTGGCTGTGGGTTTGTCATAAATAGCTCTTATTATTTTGAGATATGACCCATCAATACCCAATTTATTGAGAGTTTTTAGCATGAAGGGTTGTTGAATTTTGTCAAAGTACTTTTCTTCACGTATTGAGATAATCATGTGGTTTTTGACTTTGGTTCTGTTTATATGCTAGATTACATTTATTGATTTGCGTATATTGAACCAGACTTGCATCCCAGGGATGAAGCCCACTTGATCATGGTGGGTAAGCTGTCTGATGTGCTGCTGGATTCAGTTTGCCAGTAATTTATTGAGGATTTTTGCATCAATATTCACGAAGGATATTGGTCTAAAATTCTCTTTTTTGATTGTGTCTCTGCCCAGCTTTGGTATCAGCATGATGCTGGCCTCATAAAATGAGTTAGGAAGGATTCCCTCTTTTTCTAATGATTGGAACAGTTTCTGAAGTAATGGTTCCAGTTCCTCCTTGGGCCTCTGGTAGAATTCGGCTGTGAACCCATCTGATCCTGGACTCTTTTTGGTTAGTAAGCTATTGATTATTGCCACAATTTCAGCTCCTGTTATTAGTCTATTCAGAGATTCAACTTCTTCCTGGTTTAGTCATGGGAGAGTGTATGTGTCGAGGAATTTATCCCTTTCTTTTTTTTTTAATTTTTTTTCTTTTTATCATTATTATTATTATTATCATTATTATTATTATTATTATACTTTAGGCTCTATGGTACATGTGCGCAACGTTCAGGTAAGCTACATGTGTATACATGTGCCATGCTGGTGCGCTGCACCCAAAAACTCGCCATCTAGCATTAGGTATATCTCCCAATGCTGTCCCTCGCCCCTCCCCCCACCCCACAACAGTCCCCGAAGTGTGATGTTCCCCTTCTTGTGTCCACGTGTTCTCATTGTTCAATTCCCACCTATGAGTGAGAATATGTGGTGTTTGGTTTTTTGTTCTTGCGATAGTTTACTGAGAACGATGATTTCCAATTTCATCCATGTCCCTACAAAGGATATGAACTCATCATTTTTTATGGCTGCCTAGTATTCCATGGTGTATATGTGCCACATTTTCTTAATCCAGTCTATCATTGTTGGACATTTGGGTTGGTTCCAAGTCTTTGCTATTGTGTATAATGCCGCAATAAACATACGTGTGCATGTGTCTTTATAGCAGCATGATTTATAGTCCTTTGGGTATATACCCAGTAATGGGATGGCTGGGTGAAATGGAATTTCTAGTTCTAGATCCCTGAGGAATCGCCACAGTGACTTCCACAAGGGTTGAACTAGTTTACAGTCCCACCAACAGTGTAAAAGTGTTCCTATTTCTCCACATCCTCTCCAGCACCTGTTGTTTCCTGACTTTTTAATGATTGCCATTCTAACTGGTGTGAGATGGTATCTCATTGAGGTTTTGATTTGCATTTCTCTGATGGCCAGTGATGGTGAGCATTTTTTCATGTGTTTTTTGGCTGCATAAATGTCTTCTTTGGAGGAGTGTCTGTTCATGTCCTTCGCCCACTTTTTGATGGGGTTGTTTGGTGTTTTCTTGTAAATTTGTTGGAGTTCATTGTAGATTCTGGATGTTAGCCCTTTGTCAGATGAGTAGGTTGCGAAAATTTTCTCCCATTTTGTAGGTTGCCTGTTCACTCTGATGGTAGTTTCCTTTGCTGTGCAGAAGCTCTTTAGTTTAATTAGATCCCATTTGTCAATTTTGGCTTTTGTTGCCATTGCTTTTGGTGTTTTAGACATGAAGTCCTTGCCCATGCCTATGTCCTGAATGGTATTGCCTAGGTTTTCTTCTAGGGTATTTATGGTTTTAGGTCTAACGTTTAAGTCTTTAATCCATCTTGAGTTGATTTTTGTATAAGTTGTAAGGAAGGGATCCAGTTTCAGCTTTCTACATGTGGCTTGCCAGTTTTCACAGCACCATTTATTAAATAGGGAATCCTTTCTCCATTTCTTGTTTTTGTCAGGTTTGTCAAAGATCAGATAGTTTTAGATATGTGGCATTATTTCTGACGGCTCTGTTCTGTTCCATTGATCTATATCTCTGTTTTGGTACCAGTACCATGCTGTTTTGGTTACTGTAGCCTTGTAGTATAGTTTGAAGTCAGGTAGCGTGATGCCTCCAGCTTTGTTCTTTTGGCTTAGGATTGACTTGGTGATGCGGGCTCTTTTTTGGTTCCATATGAACTTTAAAGTAGATTTTTCCAATTCTGTGAAGAAAGTCATTGGTAACTTGATGGGGATGGCATTGAATCTGTAAATTACCTTGGGAAGGATGGCCATTTTCATGATATTGATTCTTCCTACCCATGAGCATGGAATGTTCTTCCATTTGTTTGTCTCCTCTTTTATTTCCTTGAGCAGTGGTTTGTAGTTTTCTCCTTGAAGAGGTCCTTCACATCCCTTGGAAGTTGGATTCCTAGGTATTTTATTCTCTTTGAAGCAATTGTGAATGGGAGTTCACTCATGATTTGGCTCTCTGTTTGTCTGTTATTGATGTATAAGAATGCTTGTGATTTTTGTCCATTGATTTTGTATGCTGAGACTTTGCTGAAGTTGCTTATCAGCTTAAGGAGATTTTGGGCTGAGACAATGGGGTTTTCTAGATATACTATCACGTCATCTGCAAACAGGGACAATTTGACTTCTTTTTTTCCTAATTGAATACCCTTGATTTCCTTCTCTTGCCTAATTGCCCTGGCCAGAACTTGCAACACTATGTTGAATACAAGTGGTGAGAGAGGGCATCCCTGTCTTGTGCCAGTTTTCAAAGTGAATGCTTCCAGTTTTTGCCCATTCAGTATGATATTGGCTGTGGGTTTGTCATAAATAGCTCTTATTATTTTGAGATATGACCCATCAATACCCAATTTATTGAGAGTTTTTAGCATGAAGGGTTGTTGAATTTTGTCAAAGTACTTTTCTTCACGTATTGAGATAATCATGTGGTTGTTGACTTTGGTTCTGTTTATATGCTAGATTACATTTATTGATTTGCGTATATTGAACCAGACTTGCATCCCAGGGATGAAGCCCACTTGATCATGGTGGGTAAGCTGTCTGATGTGCTGCTGGATTCAGTTTGCCAGTAATTTATTGAGGATTTTTGCATCAATATTCACGAAGGATATTGGTCTAAAATTCTCTTTTTTGATTGTGTCTCTGCCCAGCTTTGGTATCAGCATGATGCTGGCCTCATAAAATGAGTTAGGAAGGATTCCCTCTTTTTCTAATGATTGGAACAGTTTCTGAAGTAATGGTTCCAGTTCCTCCTTGGGCCTCTGGTAGAATTCGGCTGTGAACCCATCTGATCCTGGACTCTTTTTGGTTGGTAAGCTATTGATTATTGCCACAATTTCAGCTCCTGTTATTAGTCTATTCAGAGATTCAACTTCTTCCTGGTTTAGTCATGGGAGAGTGTATGTGTCGAGGAATTTATCCCTTTCTTTTTTTTTTAATTTTTTTTCTTTTTATCATTATTATTATTATTATCATTATTATTATTATTATTATACTTTAGGCTCTATGGTACATGTGCGCAACGTTCAGGTAAGCTACATGTGTATACATGTGCCATGCTGGTGCGCTGCACCCAAAAACTCGTCATCTAGCATTAGGTATATCTCCCAATGCTGTCCCTCGCCCCTCCCCCCACCCCACAACAGTCCCCGAAGTGTGATGTTCCCCTTCTTGTGTCCACGTGTTCTCATTGTTCAATTCCCACCTATGAGTGAGAATATGTGGTGTTTGGTTTTTTGTTCTTGCGATAGTTTACTGAGAACGATGATTTCCAATTTCATCCATGTCCCTACAAAGGATATGAACTCATCATTTTTTATGGCTGCCTAGTATTCCATGGTGTATATGTGCCACATTTTCTTAATCCAGTCTATCATTGTTGGACATTTGGGTTGGTTCCAAGTCTTTGCTATTGTGTATAATGCCGCAATAAACATACGTGTGCATGTGTCTTTATAGCAGCATGATTTATAGTCCTTTGGGTATATACCCAGTAATGGGATGGCTGGGTCAAATGGAATTTCTAGTTCTAGATCCCTGAGGAATCGCCACAGTGACTTCCACAAGGGTTGAACTAGTTTACAGTCCCACCAACAGTGTAAAAGTGTTCCTATTTCTCCACATCCTCTCCAGCACCTGTTGTTTCCTGACTTTTTAATGATTGCCATTCTAACTGGTGTGAGATGGTATCTCATTGTGGTTTTGATTTGCATTTCTCTGATGGCCAGTGATGGTGAGCATTTTTTCATGTGTTTTTTGGCTGCATAAATGTCTTCTTTGGAGGAGTGTCTGTTCATGTCCTTCGCCCACTTTTTGATGGGGTTCTTTGGTGTTTTCTTGTAAATTTGTTGGAGTTCATTGTAGATTCTGGATATTAGCCCTTTGTCAGATGAGTATCTGGCGAAAATTTTCTCCCATTGTGTAGGTTGCCTGTTCACTCTGATGGTTGTTTCCTTTGCTGTGCAGAAGCTCTTTAGTTTAATTAGATCCCATTTGTCAATTTTGGCTTTTGTTGCCATTGCTTTTGGGGTTTTAGACATGAAGTCCTTGCTCATGCCTATGCCCTGAATGGTATTGCCTAGGTTTTCTTCTAGGGTTTTTATGGTTTTAGGTCTAACGTTTAAGTCTTTAATCCATCTTGAGTTGATTTTTGTATAAGGTGTAAGGAAGGGATCCAGTTTCAGCTTTCTACATGTGGCTAGCCAGTTTTCCCAGCACCATTTATTAAATAGGGAATCCTTTCTCCATTTCTAGTTTTTGTCAAGTTTGTCAAAGATCAGATTGTTGTAGATATGTGGCATTATTTCCGACGGCTCTGTTCTGTTCCATTGATCTATATCTCTGTTTGGTACCAGTACCATGCTGTTTTGGTTACTGTAGCCTTGTAGTATAGTTTGAAGTCAGGTAGCGTGATGCCTCCAGCTTTGTTCTTTTGGCTTAGGATTGACTTGGTGATGCGGGCTCTTTTTTGGTTCCATATGAACTTTAAAGTAGTTTTTTCCAATTCCGTGAAGAAAGTCATTGGTAACTTGATGGGGATGGCATTGAATCTGTTAATTACCTTGGGAAGGATGGCCATTTTCATGATATTGATTCTTCCTACCCATGAGCATGGAATGTTCTTCCATTTGTTTGTATCCTCTTTTATTTCCTTGAGCAGTGGTTTGTAGTTTTCTCCTTGAAGAGGTCCTTCACATCCCTTGGAAGTTGGATTCCTAGGTATTTTATTCTCTTTGAAGCAATTGTGAATGGGAGTTCACTCATGATTTGGCTCTCTGTTTGTCTGTTATTGATGTATAAGAATGCTTGTGATTTTTGTCCATTGATTTTGTATCCTGAGACTTTGCTGAAGTTGCTTATCAGCTTAAGGAGATTTTGGGCTGAGACAATGGGGTTTTCTAGATATACTATCACGTCATCTGCAAACAGGGACAATTTGACTTCCTTTTTTCCTAATTGAATACCCTTGATTTCCTTCTCTTGCCTAATTGCCCTGGCCAGAACTTCCAACACTATGTTGAATACAAGTGGTGAGAGAGGGCATCCCTGTCTTGTGCCAGTTTTCAAAGTGAATGCTTCCAGTTTTTACCCATTCAGTATGATATTGGCTGTGGGTTTGTCATAAACAGCTCTTATTATTTTGAGATACGACCCATCAATACCCAATTTATTGAGAGTTTTTAGCATGAAGGGTTGTTGAATTTTGTCAAAGGCCTTTTCTTCACGTATTGAGATAATCATGTGGTTTTTGACTTTGGTTCTGTTTATATGCTGGATTACATTTATTGATTTGCGTATATTGAACCAGACTTGCATCCCAGGGATGAAGCCCACTTGATCATGGTGGATAAGCTGTCTGATGTGCTGCTGGATTCGGTTTGCCAGTAATTTATTGAGGATTTTTGCATCAATATTCATCAAGGATATTGGTCTAAAATTCTCTTTTTTGATTGTGTCTCTGCCCAGCTTTGGTATCAGCATGATGCTGGCCTCATAAAATGAGTTAGGAAGGATTCCCTCCTTTTCTATTGATTGGAATAGTTTCTGAAGTAATGGTTCCAGTTCCTCCTTGGACCTCTGGTAGAATTCGGCTGTGAACCCATCTGATCCTGGACTCTTTTTGGTTGGTAAGCTATTGATTATTGCCACAATTTCAGCTCCTGTTATTAGTCTATTCAGAGATTCAACTTCTTCCTGGTTTAGTCATGGGAGAGTGTATGTGTCGAGGAATTTATCCCTTTCTTTTTTTTTAATTTTTTTTTCTTTTTATCATTATTATTATTATTATTATTATTATACTTTAGGCTCTATGGTACATGTGCGCAACGTGCAGGTAAGCTACATGTGTATACATGTGCCATGCTGGTGCGCTGCACCCAAAAACTCGTCATCTAGCATTAGGTATATCTCCCAATGCTGTCCCTCGCCCCTCCCCCCACCCCACAACAGTCCCCGAAGTGTGATGTTCCCCTTCTTGTGTCCACGTGTTCTCATTGTTCAATTCCCACCTATGAGTGAGAATATGTGGTGTTTGGTTTTTTGTTCTTGCGATAGTTTACTGAGAACGATGATTTCCAATTTCATCCATGTCCCTACAAAGGATATGAACTCATCATTTTTTATGGCTGCCTAGTATTCCATGGTGTATATGTGCCACATTTTCTTAATCCAGTCTATCATTGTTGGACATTTGGGTTGGTTCCAAGTCTTTGCTATTGTGTATAATGCCGCAATAAACATACGTGTGCATGTGTCTTTATAGCAGCATGATTTATAGTCCTTTGGGTATATACCCAGTAATGGGATGGCTGGGTCAAATGGAATTTCTAGTTCTAGATCCCTGAGGAATCGCCACAGTGACTTCCACAAAGGTTCAACTAGTTTACAGTCCCACCAACAGTGTAAAAGTGTTCCTATTTCTCCACATCCTCTCCAGCACCTGTTGTTTCCTGACTTTTCAATGATTGCCATTCTAACTGGTGTGAGATGGTATCTCATTGTGGTTTTGATTTGCATTTCTCTGATGGCCAGTGATGGTGAGCATTTTTTCATGTGTTTTTTGGCTGCATAAATGTCTTCTTTGGAGGAGTGTCTGTTCATGTCCTTCGCCCACTTTTTGATGGGGTTGTTTGGTGTTTTCTTATAAATTTGTTGGAGTTCATTGTAGATTCTGGATATTAGCCCTTTGTCAGATGAGTAGGTTGCGAAAATTTTCTCCCACTTTGTAGGTTGCCTGTTCACTCTGATGGTAGTTTCCTTTGCTGTGCAGAAGCTCTTTAGTTTAATTAGATCCCATTTGTCAATTTTGGCTTTTGTTGCCATTGCTTTTGGTGTTTTAGACATGAAGTCCTTGCCCATGCCTATTTCCTGAATGGTATTGCCTAGGTTTTCTTCTAGGGTATTTATGGTTTTAGGTCTAACGTTTAAGTCTTTAATCCATCTTGAGTTGATTTTTGTATAAGGTGTAAGGAAGGGATCCAGTTTCAGCTTTCTACATGTGGCTAGCCAGTTTTCCCAGCACCATTTATTAAATAGGGAATCCTTTCTCCATTTCTTGTTTTTGTCAGGTTTGTCAAAGATCAGATTGTTGTAGATATGTGGCATTATTTCTGACGGCTCTGTTCTGTTCCATTGATCTATATCTCTGTTTTGGTACCAGTACCATGCTGTTTTGGTTACTGTAGCCTTGTAGTATAGTTTGAAGTCAGGTAGCGTGATGCCTCCAGCTTTGTTCTTTTGGCTTAGGATTGACTTGGTGATGCGGGCTCTTTTTTGGTTCCATATGAACTTTAAAGTAGATTTTTCCAATTCTGTGAAGAAAGTCATTGGTAACTTGATGGGGATGGCATTGAATCTGTAAATTACCTTGGGAAGGATGGCCATTTTCATGATATTGATTCTTCCTACCCATGAGCATGGAATGTTCTTCCATTTCTTTGTCTCCTCTTTTATTTCCTTGAGCAGTGGTTTGTAGTTTTCTCCTTGAAGAGGTCCTTCACATCCCTTGGAAGTTGGATTCCTAGGTATTTTATTCTCTTTGAAGCAATTGTGAATGGGAGTTCACTCATGATTTGGCTCTCTGTTTGTCTGTTATTGATGTATAAGAATGCTTGTGATTTTTGTCCATTGATTTTGTATGCTGAGACTTTGCTGAAGTTGCTTATCAGCTTAAGGAGATTTTGGGCTGAGACAATGGGGTTTTCTAGATATACTATCACGTCATCTGCAAACAGGGACAATTTGACTTCCTTTTTTCCTAATTGAATACCCTTGATTTCCTTCTCTTGCCTAATTGCCCTGGCCAGAACTTGCAACACTATGTTGAATACGAGTGGTGAGAGAGGGCATCCCTGCCTTGTGCCAGTTTTCAAAGTGAATGCTTCCAGTTTTTGCACATTCACTATGATATTGGCTGTGGGTTTGTCATAAATAGCTCTTATTATTTTGAGATATGACCCATCAATACCCAATTTATTGAGAGTTTTTAGCATGAAGGGTTGTTGAATTTTGTCAAAGTCCTTTTCTTCACGTATTGAGATAATCATGTGGTTTTTGACTTTGGTTCTGTTTATATGCTAGATTACATTTATTGATTTGCGTATATTGAACCAGACTTGCATCCCAGGGATGAAGCCCACTTGATCATGGTGGGTAAGCTGTCTGATGTGCTGCTGGATTCAGTTTGCCAGTAATTTATTGAGGATTTTTGCATCAATATTCATGAAGGATATTGGTCTAAAATTCTCTTTTTTTTTGATTGTGTCTCTGCCCAGCTTTGGTATCAGCATGATGCTGGCCTCATAAAATGAGTTAGGAAGGATTCCCTCTTTTTCTATTGATTGAAATAGTTTCTGAAGTTACAGTTCCTCCTTGGGCCTCTGGTAGAATTCGGCTGTGAACCCATCTGATCCTGGACTCTTTTTGGTTGGTAAGCTATTGATTATTGCCACAATTTCAGCTCCTGTTATTAGTCTATTCAGAGATTCATCTTCTTCCTGGTTTAGTCATGGGAGAGTGTATGTGTCGAGGAATTTATCCCTTTCTTTTTTTTTTAATTTTTTTTCTTTTTATCATTATTTTTATAATTATTATTATTATTATTATACTTTAGGCTCTATGGTACATGTGCGCAACGTGCAGGTAAGCTACATGTGTATACATGTGCCATGCTGGTGCGCTGCACCCAAAAACTCGTCATCTAGCATTAGGTATATCTCCCAATGCTGTCCCTCGCCCCTCCCCCCACCCCACAACAGTCCCCGAAGTGTGATGTTCCCCTTCTTGTGTCCACGTGTTCTCATTGTTCAATTCCCACCTATGAGTGAGAATATGTGGTGTTTGGTTTTTTGTTCTTGCGATAGTTTACTGAGAACGATGATTTCCAATTTCATCCATGTCCCTACAAAGGATATGAACTCATCATTTTTTATGGCTGCCTAGTATTCCATGGTGTATATGTGCCACATTTTCTTAATCCAGTCTATCATTGTTGGACATTTGGGTTGGTTCCAAGTCTTTGCTATTGTGTATAATGCCGCAATAAACATACGTGTGCATGTGTCTTTATAGCAGCATGATTTATAGTCCTTTGGGTATATACCCAGTAATGGGATGGCTGGGTCAAATGGAATTTCTAGTTCTAGATCCCTGAGGAATCGCCACAGTGACTTCCACAAGGGTTGAACTAGTTTACAGTCCCACCAACAGTGTAAAAGTGTTCCTATTTCTCCACATCCTCTCCAGCACCTGTTGTTTCCTGACTTTTCAATGATTGCCATTCTAACTGGTGTGAGATGGTAACTCATTGTGGTTTTGATTTGCATTTCTCTGATGGCCAGTGATGGTGAGCATTTTTTCATGTGTTTTTTGGCTGCATAAATGTCTTCTTTGGAGGAGTGTCTGTTCATGTCCTTCGCCCAATTTTTGATGGGGTTGTTTGGTGTTTTCTTATAAATTTGTTGGAGTTCATTGTAGATTCTGGATATTAGCCCTTTGTCAGATGAGTAGGTTGCGAAAATTTTCTCCCATTTTGTAGGTTGCCTGTTCACTCTGATGGTAGTTTCCTTTGCTGTGCAGAAGCTCTTTAGTTTAATTAGATCCCGTTTGTGAATTTTGACTTTTGTTGCCATTGCTTTTGGTGTTTCAGACATGAAGTCCTTGCCCATGCCTATGTCCTGAATGGTATTGCCTAGGTTTTCTTCTAGGGTTTTTATGGTTTTAGGTCTAACGTTTAAGTCTTTAATCCATCTTGAGTTGATTTTTGTATAAGGTGTAAGGAAGGGATCCAGTTTCAGCTTTCTACATGTGGCTAGCCAGTTTTCACAGCACCATTTATTAAATAGGGAATCATTTCTCCATTTCTTGTTTTTGTCAGGTTTGTCAAAGATCGGATAGTTGTAGATATGTGGCATTATTTCTGACGGCTCTGTTCTGTTCCATTGATCTATATCTCTGTTTTGGTACCAGTACCATGCTGTTTTGGTTACTGTAGCCTTGTAGTATAGTTTGAAGTCAGGTAGCGTGATGCCTCCAGCTTTGTTCTTTTGGCTTAGGATTGACTTGGTGATGCGGGCTCTTTTTTGGTTCCATATGAACTTTAAAGTAGATTTTTCCAATTCTGTGAAGAAAGTCATTGGTAACTTGATGGGGATGGCATTGAATCTGTAAATTACCTTGGGAAGGATGGCCATTTTCATGATATTGATTCTTCCTACCCATGAGCATGGAATGTTCTTCCATTTGTTTGTATCCTCTTTTATTTCCTTGAGCAGTGGTTTGTAGTTTTCTCCTTGAAGAGGTCCTTCACATCCCTTGGAAGTTGGATTCCTAGGTATTTTATTCTCTTTGAAGCAATTGTGAATGGGAGTTCACTCATGATTTGGCTCTCTGTTTGTCTGTTATTGATGTATAAGAATGCTTGTGATTTTTGTCCATTGATTTTGTATCCTGAGACTTTGCTGAAGTTGCTTATCAGCTTAAGGAGATTTTGGGCTGAGACAATGGGCTTTTCTAGATATACTATCACGTCATCTGCAAACAGGGACAATTTGACTTCTTTTTTTCCTAATTGAATACCCTTGATTTCCTTCTCTTGCCTAATTGCCCTGGCCAGAACTTGCAACACTATGTTGAATACAAGTGGTGAGAGAGGGCATCCCTGCCTTGTGCCAGGTTTCAAAGTGAATGCTTCCAATTTTTGCCCATTCACTATGATATTGGCTGTGGGTTTGTCATAAATAGCTCTTATTATTTTGAGATATGACCCATCAATACCCAATTTATTGAGAGTTTTTAGCATGAAGGGTTGTTGAATTTTGTCAAAGTACTTTTCTTCACGTATTGAGATAATCATGTGGTTTTTGACTTTGGTTCTGTTTATATGCTAGATTACATTTATTGATTTGCGTATATTGAACCAGACTTGCATCCCAGGGATGAAGCCCACTTGATCATGGTGGGTAAGCTGTCTGATGTGCTGCTGGATTCAGTTTGCCAGTAATTTATTGAGGATTTTTGCATCAATATTCATGAAGGATATTGGTCTAAAATTCTCTTTTTTGATTGTGTCTCTGCCCAGCTTTGGTATCAGCATGATGCTGGCCTCATAAAATGAGTTAGGAAGGATTCCCTCTTTTTCTATTGATTGGAACAGTTTCTGAAGTAATGGTTCCAGTTCCTCCTTGGGCCTCTGGTAGAATTCGGCTGTGAACCCATCTGATCCTGGACTCTTTTTGGTTGGTAAGCTATTGATTATTGCCACAATTTCAGCTCTTGTTATTAGTCTATTCAGAGATTCAACTTCTTCCTGGTTTAGTCATGGGAGAGTGTATGTGTCGAGGAATTTATCCCTTTCTTTTTTTTTTAATTTTTTTTCTTTTTATCATTATTATTATTATTATCATTATTATTATTATTATTATACTTTAGGCTCTATGGTACATGTGCGCAACGTTCAGGTAAGCTACATGTGTATACATGTGCCATGCTGGTGCGCTGCACCCAAAAACTCGTCATCTAGCATTAGGTATATCTCCCAATGCTGTCCCTCGCCCCTCCCCCCACCCCACAACAGTCCCCGAAGTGTGATGTTCCCCTTCTTGTGTCCACGTGTTCTCATTGTTCAATTCCCACCTATGAGTGAGAATATGTGGTGTTTGGTTTTTTGTTCTTGCGATAGTTTACTGAGAACGATGATTTCCAATTTCATCCATGTCCCTACAAAGGATATGAACTCATCATTTTTTATGGCTGCCTAGTATTCCATGGTGTATATGTGCCACATTTTCTTAATCCAGTCTATCATTGTTGGACATTTGGGTTGGTTCCAAGTCTTTGCTATTGTGTATAATGCCGCAATAAACATACGTGTGCATGTGTCTTTATAGCAGCATGATTTATAGTCCTTTGGGTATATACCCAGTAATGGGATGGCTGGGTGAAATGGAATTTCTAGTTCTAGATCCCTGAGGAATCGCCACAGTGACTTCCACAAGGGTTGAACTAGTTTACAGTCCCACCAACAGTGTAAAAGTGTTCCTATTTCTCCACATCCTCTCCAGCACCTGTTGTTTCCTGACTTTTTAATGATTGCCATTCTAACTGGTGTGAGATGGTATCTCATTGTGGTTTTGATTTGCATTTCTCTGATGGCCAGTGATGGTGAGCATTTTTTCATGTGTTTTTTGGCTGCATAAATGTCTTCTTTGGAGGAGTGTCTGTTCATGTCCTTCGCCCACTTTTTGATGGGGTTCTTTGGTGTTTTCTTGTAAATTTGTTGGAGTTCATTGTAGATTCTGGATATTAGCCCTTTGTCAGATGAGTAGGTTGCGAAAATTTTCTCCCATTTTGTAGGTTGCCTGTTCACTCTGATGGTAGTTTCCTTTGCTGTGCAGAAGCTCTTTAGTTTAATTAGATCCCATTTGTCAATTTTGGCTTTTGTTGCCATTGCTTTTGGGGTTTTAGGCATGAAGTCCTTGCTCATGCCTATGTCCTGAATGGTATTGCCTAGGTTTTCTTCTAGGGTTTTTATGGTTTTAGGTCTAACGTTTAAGTCTTTAATCCATCTTGAGTTGATTTTTGTATAAGGTGTAAGGAAGGGATCCAGTTTCAGCTTTTACATGTGGCTAGCCAGTTTTCCCAGCACCATTTATTAAATAGGGAATCCTTTCTCCATTTCTAGTTTTTGTCAAGTTTGTCAAAGATCAGATTGTTGTAGATATGTGGCATTATTTCCGACGGCTCTGTTCTGTTCCATTGATCTATACCTCTGTTTGGTACCAGTACCATGCTGTTTTGGTTACTGTAGCCTTGTAGTATAGTTTGAAGTCAGGTAGCGTGATGCCTCCAGCTTTGTTCTTTTGGCTTAGGATTGACTTGGTGATGCGGGCTCTTTTTTGGTTCCATATGAACTTTAAAGTAGTTTTTTCCAATTCCGTGAAGAAAGTCATTGGTAACTTGATGGGGATGGCATTGAATCTGTAAATTACCTTGGGAAGGATGGCCATTTTCATGATATTGATTCTTCCTACCCATGAGCATGGAATGTTCTTCCATTTGTTTGTATCCTCTTTTATTTCCTTGAGCAGTGGTTTGTAGTTTTCTCCTTGAAGAGGTCCTTCACATCCCTTGGAAGTTGGATTCCTAGGTATTTTATTCTCTTTGAAGCAATTGTGAATGGGAGTTCACTCATGATTTGGCTCTCTGTTTGTCTGTTATTGATGTATAAGAATGCTTGTGATTTTTGTCCATTGATTTTGTATCCTGAGACTTTGCTGAAGTTGCTTATCAGCTTAAGGAGATTTTGGGCTGAGACAATGGGGTTTTCTAGATATACTATCACGTCATCTGCAAACAGGGACAATTTGACTTCCTTTTTTCCTAATTGAATACCCTTGATTTCCTTCTCTTGCCTAATTGCCCTGGCCAGAACTTCCAACACTATGTTGAATAGAAGTGGTGAGAGAGGGCATCCCTGTCTTGTGCCAGTTTTCAAAGTGAATGCTTCCAGTTTTTGCCCATTCAGTATGATATTGGCTGTGGGTTTGTCATAAACAGCTCTTATTATTTTGAGATACGACCCATCAATACCCAATTTATTGAGAGTTTTTAGCATGAAGGGTTGTTGAATTTTGTCAAAGGCCTTTTCTTCACGTATTGAGATAATCATGTGGTTTTTGACTTTGGTTCTGTTTATATGCTGGATTACATTTATTGATTTGCGTATATTGAACCAGACTTGCATCCCAGGGATGAAGCCCACTTGATCATGGTGGATAAGCTGTCTGATGTGCTGCTGGATTCGGTTTGCCAGTAATTTATTGAGGATTTTTGCATCAATATTCATCAAGGATATTGGTCTAAAATTCTCTTTTTTGATTGTGTCTCTGCCCAGCTTTGGTATCAGCATGATGCTGGCCTCATAAAATGAGTTAGGAAGGATTCCCTCTTTTTCTATTGATTCGAATAGTTTCTGAAGTAATGGTTCCAGTTCCTCCTTGGACCTCTGGTAGAATTCGGCTGTGAACCCATCTGATCCTGGACTCTTTTTGGTTGGTAAGCTATTGATTATTGCCACAATTTCAGCTCCTGTTATTAGTCTATTCAGAGATTCAACTTCTTCCTGGTTTAGTCATGGGAGAGTGTATGTGTCGAGGAATTTATCCCTTTCTTTTTTTTTTAATTTTTTTTTCTTTTTATCATTATTATTATTATTATTATTATTATACTTTAGGCTCTATGGTACATGTGCGCAACCTGCAGGTAAGCTACATGTGTATACATGTGCCATGCTGGTGCGCTGCACCCAAAAACTCGTCATCTAGCATTAGGTATATCTCCCAATGCTGTCCCTCGCCCCTCCCCCCACCCCACAACAGTCCCCGAAGTGTGATGTTCCCCTTCTTGTGTCCACGTGTTCTCATTGTTCAATTCCCACCTATGAGTGAGAATATGTGGTGTTTGGTTTTTTGTTCTTGCGATAGTTTACTGAGAACGATGATTTCCAATTTCATCCATGTCCCTACAAAGGATATGAACTCATCATTTTTTTTGGCTGCCTAGTATTCCATGGTGTATATGTGCCACATTTTCTTAATCCAGTCTATCATTGTTGGACATTTGGGTTGGTTCCAAGTCTTTGCTATTGTGTATAATGCCGCAATAAACATACGTGTGCATGTGTCTTTATAGCAGCATGATTTATAGTCCTTTGGGTATATACCCAGTAATGGGATGGCTGGGTCAAATGGAATTTCTAGTTCTAGATCCCTGAGGAATCGCCACAGTGACTTCCACAAGGGTTGAACTAGTTTACAGTCCCACCAACAGTGTAAAAGTGTTCCTATTTCTCCACATCCTCTCCAGCACCTGTTGTTTCCTGACTTTTCAATGATTGCCATTCTAACTGGTGTGAGATGGTAACTCATTGTGGTTTTGATTTGCATTTCTCTGATGGCCAGTGATGGTGAGCATTTTTTCATGTGTTTTTTGGCTGCATAAATGTCTTCTTTGGAGGAGTGTCTGTTCATGTCCTTCGCCCAATTTTTGATGGGGTTGTTTGGTGTTTTCTTATAAATTTGTTGGAGTTCATTGTAGATTCTGGATATTAGCCCTTTGTCAGATGAGTAGGTTGCGAAAATTTTCTCCCATTTTGTAGGTTGCCTGTTCACTCTGATGGTAGTTTCCTTTGCTGTGCAGAAGCTCTTTAGTTTAATTAGATCCCGTTTGTGAATTTTGACTTTTGTTGCCATTGCTTTTGGTGTTTCAGACATGAAGTCCTTGCCCATGCCTATGTCCTGAATGGTATTGCCTAGGTTTTCTTCTAGGGTTTTTATGGTTTTAGGTCTAACGTTTAAGTCTTTAATCCATCTTGAGTTGATTTTTGTATAAGGTGTAAGGAAGGGATCCAGTTTCAGCTTTCTACATGTGGCTAGCCAGTTTTCACAGCACCATTTATTAAATAGGGAATCATTTCTCCATTTCTTGTTTTTGTCAGGTTTGTCAAAGATCGGATAGTTGTAGATATGTGGCATTATTTCTGACGGCTCTGTTCTGTTCCATTGATCTATATCTCTGTTTTGGTACCAGTACCATGCTGTTTTGGTTACTGTAGCCTTGTAGTATAGTTTGAAGTCAGGTAGCGTGATGCCTCCAGCTTTGTTCTTTTGGCTTAGGATTGACTTGGTGATGCGGGCTCTTTTTTGGTTCCATATGAACTTTAAAGTAGATTTTTCCAATTCTGTGAAGAAAGTCATTGGTAACTTGATGGGGATGGCATTGAATCTGTAAATTACCTTGGGAAGGATGGCCATTTTCATGATATTGATTCTTCCTACCCATGAGCATGGAATGTTCTTCCATTTGTTTGTCTCCTCTTTTATTTCCTTGAGCAGTGGTTTGTAGTTTTCTCCTTGAAGAGGTCCTTCACATCCCTTGGAAGTTGGATTCCTAGGTATTTTATTCTCTTTGAAGCAATTGTGAATGGGAGTTCACTCATGATTTGGCTCTCTGTTTGTCTGTTATTGATGTATAAGAATGCTTGTGATTTTTGTCCATTGATTTTGTATCCTGAGACTTTGCTGAAGTTGCTTATCAGCTTAAGGAGATTTTGGGCTGAGACAATGGGCTTTTCTAGATATACTATCACGTCATCTGCAAACAGGGACAATTTGACTTCTTTTTTTCCTAATTGAATACCCTTGATTTCCTTCTCTTGCCTAATTGCCCTGGCCAGAACTTGCAACACTATGTTGAATACAAGTGGTGAGAGAGGGCATCCCTGCCTTGTGCCAGGTTTCAAAGTGAATGCTTCCAATTTTTGCCCATTCACTATGATATTGGCTGTGGGTTTGTCATAAATAGCTCTTATTATTTTGAGATATGACCCATCAATACCCAATTTATTGAGAGTTTTTAGCATGAAGGGTTGTTGAATTTTGTCAAAGTACTTTTCTTCACGTATTGAGATAATCATGTGGTTTTTGACTTTGGTTCTGTTTATATGCTAGATTACATTTATTGATTTGCGTATATTGAACCAGACTTGCATCCCAGGGATGAAGCCCACTTGATCATGGTGGGTAAGCTGTCTGATGTGCTGCTGGATTCAGTTTGCCAGTAATTTATTGAGGATTTTTGCATCAATATTCATGAAGGATATTGGTCTAAAATTCTCTTTTTTGATTGTGTCTCTGCCCAGCTTTGGTATCAGCATGATGCTGGCCTCATAAAATGAGTTAGGAAGGATTCCCTCTTTTTCTATTGATTGGAACAGTTTCTGAAGTAATGGTTCCAGTTCCTCCTTGGGCCTCTGGTAGAATTCGGCTGTGAACCCATCTGATCCTGGACTCTTTTTGGTTGGTAAGCTATTGATTATTGCCACAATTTCAGCTCTTGTTATTAGTCTATTCAGAGATTCAACTTCTTCCTGGTTTAGTCATGGGAGAGTGTATGTGTCGAGGAATTTATCCCTTTCTTTTTTTTTTAATTTTTTTTCTTTTTATCATTATTATTATTATTATCATTATTATTATTATTATTATACTTTAGGCTCTATGGTACATGTGCGCAACGTTCAGGTAAGCTACATGTGTATACATGTGCCATGCTGGTGCGCTGCACCCAAAAACTCGTCATCTAGCATTAGGTATATCTCCCAATGCTGTCCCTCGCCCCTCCCCCCACCCCACAACAGTCCCCGAAGTGTGATGTTCCCCTTCTTGTGTCCACGTGTTCTCATTGTTCAATTCCCACCTATGAGTGAGAATATGTGGTGTTTGGTTTTTTGTTCTTGCGATAGTTTACTGAGAACGATGATTTCCAATTTCATCCATGTCCCTACAAAGGATATGAACTCATCATTTTTTATGGCTGCCTAGTATTCCATGGTGTATATGTGCCACATTTTCTTAATCCAGTCTATCATTGTTGGACATTTGGGTTGGTTCCAAGTCTTTGCTATTGTGTATAATGCCGCAATAAACATACGTGTGCATGTGTCTTTATAGCAGCATGATTTATAGTCCTTTGGGTATATACCCAGTAATGGGATGGCTGGGTGAAATGGAATTTCTAGTTCTAGATCCCTGAGGAATCGCCACAGTGACTTCCACAAGGGTTGAACTAGTTTACAGTCCCACCAACAGTGTAAAAGTGTTCCTATTTCTCCACATCCTCTCCAGCACCTGTTGTTTCCTGACTTTTTAATGATTGCCATTCTAACTGGTGTGAGATGGTATCTCATTGTGGTTTTGATTTGCATTTCTCTGATGGCCAGTGATGGTGAGCATTTTTTCATGTGTTTTTTGGCTGCATAAATGTCTTCTTTGGAGGAGTGTCTGTTCATGTCCTTCGCCCACTTTTTGATGGGGTTCTTTGGTGTTTTCTTGTAAATTTGTTGGAGTTCATTGTAGATTCTGGATATTAGCCCTTTGTCAGATGAGTAGGTTGCGAAAATTTTCTCCCATTGTGTAGGTTGCCTGTTCACTCTGATGGTAGTTTCCTTTGCTGTGCAGAAGCTCTTTAGTTTAATTAGATCCCATTTGTCAATTTTGGCTTTTGTTGCCATTGCTTTTGGGGTTTTAGGCATGAAGTCCTTGCTCATGCCTATGTCCTGAATGGTATTGCCTAGGTTTTCTTCTAGGGTTTTTATGGTTTTAGGTCTAACGTTTAAGTCTTTAATCCATCTTGAGTTGATTTTTGTATAAGGTGTAAGGAAGGGATCCAGTTTCAGCTTTTACATGTGGCTAGCCAGTTTTCCCAGCACCATTTATTAAATAGGGAATCCTTTCTCCATTTCTAGTTTTTGTCAAGTTTGTCAAAGATCAGATTGTTGTAGATATGTGGCATTATTTCCGACGGCTCTGTTCTGTTCCATTGATCTATACCTCTGTTTGGTACCAGTACCATGCTGTTTTGGTTACTGTAGCCTTGTAGTATAGTTTGAAGTCAGGTAGCGTGATGCCTCCAGCTTTGTTCTTTTGGCTTAGGATTGACTTGGTGATGCGGGCTCTTTTTTGGTTCCATATGAACTTTAAAGTAGTTTTTTCCAATTCCGTGAAGAAAGTCATTGGTAACTTGATGGGGATGGCATTGAATCTGTAAATTACCTTGGGAAGGATGGCCATTTTCATGATATTGATTCTTCCTACCCATGAGCATGGAATGTTCTTCCATTTCTTTGTATCCTCTTTTATTTCCTTGAGCAGTGGTTTGTAGTTTTCTCCTTGAAGAGGTCCTTCACATCCCTTGGAAGTTGGATTCCTAGGTATTTTATTCTCTTTGAAGCAATTGTGAATGGGAGTTCACTCATGATTTGGCTCTCTGTTTGTCTGTTATTGATGTATAAGAATGCTTGTGATTTTTGTCCATTGATTTTGTATCCTGAGACTTTGCTGAAGTTGCTTATCAGCTTAAGGAGATTTTGGGCTGAGACAATGGGGTTTTCTAGATATACTATCACGTCATCTGCAAACAGGGACAATTTGACTTCCTTTTTTCCTAATTGAATACCCTTGATTTCCTTCTCTTGCCTAATTGCCCTGGCCAGAACTTCCAACACTATGTTGAATAGAAGTGGTGAGAGAGGGCATCCCTGTCTTGTGCCAGTTTTCAAAGTGAATGCTTCCAGTTTTTGCCCATTCAGTATGATATTGGCTGTGGGTTTGTCATAAACAGCTCTTATTATTTTGAGATACGACCCATCAATACCCAATTTATTGAGAGTTTTTAGCATGAAGGGTTGTTGAATTTTGTCAAAGGCCTTTTCTTCACGTATTGAGATAATCATGTGGTTTTTGACTTTGGTTCTGTTTATATGCTGGATTACATTTATTGATTTGCGTATATTGAACCAGACTTGCATCCCAGGGATGAAGCCCACTTGATCATGGTGGATAAGCTGTCTGATGTGCTGCTGGATTCGGTTTGCCAGTAATTTATTGAGGATTTTTGCATCAATATTCATCAAGGATATTGGTCTAAAATTCTCTTTTTTGATTGTGTCTCTGCCCAGCTTTGGTATCAGCATGATGCTGGCCTCATAAAATGAGTTAGGAAGGATTCCCTCTTTTTCTATTGATTCGAATAGTTTCTGAAGTAATGGTTCCAGTTCCTCCTTGGACCTCTGGTAGAATTCGGCTGTGAACCCATCTGATCCTGGACTCTTTTTGGTTGGTAAGCTATTGATTATTGCCACAATTTCAGCTCCTGTTATTAGTCTATTCAGAGATTCAACTTCTTCCTGGTTTAGTCATGGGAGAGTGTATGTGTCGAGGAATTTATCCCTTTCTTTTTTTTTTAATTTTTTTTTCTTTTTATCATTATTATTATTATTATTATTATTATACTTTAGGCTCTATGGTACATGTGCGCAACCTGCAGGTAAGCTACATGTGTATACATGTGCCATGCTGGTGCGCTGCACCCAAAAACTCGTCATCTAGCATTAGGTATATCTCCCAATGCTGTCCCTCGCCCCTCCCCCCACCCCACAACAGTCCCCGAAGTGTGATGTTCCCCTTCTTGTGTCCACGTGTTCTCATTGTTCAATTCCCACCTATGAGTGAGAATATGTGGTGTTTGGTTTTTTGTTCTTGCGATAGTTTACTGAGAACGATGATTTCCAATTTCATCCATGTCCCTACAAAGGATATGAACTCATCATTTTTTTTGGCTGCCTAGTATTCCATGGTGTATATGTGCCACATTTTCTTAATCCAGTCTATCATTGTTGGACATTTGGGTTGGTTCCAAGTCTTTGCTATTGTGTATAATGCCGCAATAAACATACGTGTGCATGTGTCTTTATAGCAGCATGATTTATAGTCCTTTGGGTATATACCCAGTAATGGGATGGCTGGGTCAAATGGAATTTCTAGTTCTAGATCCCTGAGGAATCGCCACAGTGACTTCCACAAGGGTTGAACTAGTTTACAGTCCCACCAACAGTGTAAAAGTGTTCCTATTTCTCCACATCCTCTCCAGCACCTGTTGTTTCCTGACTTTTCAATGATTGCCATTCTAACTGGTGTGAGATGGTATCTCATTGTGGTTTTGATTTGCATTTCTCTGATGGCCAGTGATGGTGAGCATTTTTTCATGTGTTTTTTGGCTGCATAAATGTCTTCTTTGGAGGAGTGTCTGTTCATGTCCTTCGCCCAATTTTTGATGGGGTTGTTTGGTGTTTTCTTATAAATTTGTTGGAGTTCATTGTAGATTCTGGATATTAGCCCTTTGTCAGATGAGTAGGTTGCGAAAATTTTCTCCCATTTTGTAGGTTGCCTGTTCACTCTGATGGTAGTTTCCTTTGCTGTGCAGAAGCTCTTTAGTTTAATTAGATCCCGTTTGTGAATTTTGACTTTTGTTGCCATTGCTTTTGGTGTTTCAGACATGAAGTCCTTGCCCATGCCTATGTCCTGAATGGTATTGCCTAGGTTTTCTTCTAGGGTTTTTATGGTTTTAGGTCTAACGTTTAAGTCTTTAATCCATCTTGAGTTGATTTTTGTATAAGGTGTAAGGAAGGGATCCAGTTTCAGCTTTCTACAGGTGGCTAGCCAGTTTTCACAGCACCATTTATTAAATAGGGAATCATTTCTCCATTTCTTGTTTTTGTCAGGTTTGTCAAAGATCGGATAGTTGTAGATATGTGGCATTATTTCTGACGGCTCTGTTCTGTTCCATTGATCTATATCTCTGTTTTGGTACCAGTACCATGCTGTTTTGGTTACTGTAGCCTTGTAGTATAGTTTGAAGTCAGGTAGCGTGATGCCTCCAGCTTTGTTCTTTTGGCTTAGGATTGACTTGGTGATGCGGGCTCTTTTTTGGTTCCATATGAACTTTAAAGTAGATTTTTCCAATTCTGTGAAGAAAGTCATTGGTAACTTGATGGGGATGGCATTGAATCTGTAAATTACCTTGGGAAGGATGGCCATTTTCATGATATTGATTCTTCCTACCCATGAGCATGGAATGTTCTTCCATTTGTTTGTATCCTCTTTTATTTCCTTGAGCAGTGGTTTGTAGTTTTCTCCTTGAAGAGGTCCTTCACATCCCTTGGAAGTTGGATTCCTAGGTATTTTATTCTCTTTGAAGCAATTGTGAATGGGAGTTCACTCATGATTTGGCTCTCTGTTTGTCTGTTATTGATGTATAAGAATGCTTGTGATTTTTGTCCATTGATTTTGTATCCTGAGACTTTGCTGAAGTTGCTTATCAGCTTAAGGAGATTTTGGGCTGAGACAATGGGCTTTTCTAGATATACTATCACGTCATCTGCAAACAGGGACAATTTGACTTCTTTTTTTCCTAATTGAATACCCTTGATTTCCTTCTCTTGCCTAATTGCCCTGGCCAGAACTTGCAACACTATGTTGAATACAAGTGGTGAGAGAGGGCATCCCTGCCTTGTGCCAGTTTTCAAAGTGAATGCTTCCAATTTTTGCCCATTCACTATGATATTGGCTGTGGGTTTGTCATAAATAGCTCTTATTATTTTGAGATATGACCCATCAATACCCAATTTATTGAGAGTTTTTAGCATGAAGGGTTGTTGAATTTTGTCAAAGTCCTTTTCTTCACGTATTGAGATAATCATGTGGTTTTTGACTTTGGTTCTGTTTATATGCTAGATTACATTTATTGATTTGCGTATATTGAACCAGACTTGCATCCCAGGGATGAAGCCCACTTGATCATGGTGGGTAAGCTGTCTGATGTGCTGCTGGATTCAGTTTGCCAGTAATTTATTGAGGATTTTTCCATCAATATTCATGAAGGATATTGGTCTAAAATTCTCTTTTTTGATTGTGTCTCTGCCCAGCTTTGGTATCAGCATGATGCTGGCCTCATAAAATGAGTTAGGAAGGATTCCCTCTTTTTCTATTGATTGAAATAGTTTCTGAAGTTCCAGTTCCTCCTTGGGCCTCTGGTAGAATTCGGCTGTGAACCCATCTGATCCTGGACTCTTTTTGGTTGGTAAGCTATTGATTATTGCCACAATTTCAGCTCCTGTTATTAGTCTATTCAGAGATTCAACTTCTTCCTGGTTTAGTCATGGGAGAGTGTATGTGTCGAGGAATTTATCCCTTTCTTTTTTTTTTAATTTTTTTTCTTTTTATCAATATTTTCATTATTATTATTATTATTATTATACTTTAGGCTCTATGGTACATGTGCGCAACGTGCAGGTAAGCTACATGTGTATACATGTGCCATGCTGGTTCGCTGCACCCAAAAACTCGTCATCTAGCATTAGGTATATCTCCCAATGCTGTCCCTCGCCCCTCCCCCCACCCCACAACAGTCCCCGAAGTGTGATGTTCCCCTTCTTGTGTCCACGTGTTCTCATTGTTCAATTCCCACCTATGAGTGAGAATATGTGGTGTTTGGTTTTTTGTTCTTGCGATAGTTTACTGAGAACGATGATTTCCAATTTCATCCATGTCCCTACAAAGGATATGAACTCATCATTTTTTATGGCTGCCTAGTATTCCATGGTGTATATGTGCCACATTTTCTTAATCCAGTCTATCATTGTTGGACATTTGGGTTGGTTCCAAGTCTTTGCTATTGTGTATAATGCCGCAATAAACATACGTGTGCATGTGTCTTTATAGCAGCATGATTTATAGTCCTTTGGGTATATACCCAGTAATGGGATGGCTGGGTCAAATGGAATTTCTAGTTCTAGATCCCTGAGGAATCGCCACAGTGACTTCCACAAGGGTTGAACTAGTTTACAGTCCCACCAACAGTGTAAAAGTGTTCCTATTTCTCCACATCCTCTCCAGCACCTGTTGTTTCCTGACTTTTTAATGATTGCCATTCTAACTGGTGTGAGATGGTATCTCATTGTGGTTTTGATTTGCATTTCTCTGATGGCCAGTGATGGTGAGCATTTTTTCATGTGTTTTTTGGCTGCATAAATGTCTTCTTTGGAGGAGTGTCTGTTCATGTCCTTCGCCCACTTTTTGATGGGGTTCTTTGGTGTTTTCTTGTAAATTTGTTGGAGTTCATTGTAGATTCTGGATATTAGCCCTTTGTCAGATGAGTAGGTTGCGAAAATTTTCTCCCATTGTGTAGGTTGCCTGTTCACTCTGATGGTAGTTTCCTTTGCTGTGCAGAAGCTCTTTAGTTTAATTAGATCCCATTTGTCAATTTTGGCTTTTGTTCCATTGCTTTTGGGGTTTTAGGCATGAAGTCCTTGCTCATGCCTATGTCCTGAATGGTATTGCCTAGGTTTTCTTCTAGGGTTTTTATGGTTTTAGGTCTAACGTTTAAGTCTTTAATCCATCTTGAGTTGATTTTTGTATAAGGTGTAAGGAAGGGATCCAGTTTCAGCTTTTACATGTGGCTAGCCAGTTTTCCCAGCACCATTTATTAAATAGGGAATCCTTTCTCCATTTCTAGTTTTTGTCAAGTTTGTCAAAGATCAGATTGTTGTAGATATGTGGCATTATTTCCGACGGCTCTGTTCTGTTCCATTGATCTATACCTCTGTTTGGTACCAGTACCATGCTGTTTTGGTTACTGTAGCCTTGTAGTATAGTTTGAAGTCAGGTAGCGTGATGCCTCCAGCTTTGTTCTTTTGGCTTAGGATTGACTTGGTGATGCGGGCTCTTTTTTGGTTCCATATGAACTTTAAAGTAGTTTTTTCCAATTCCGTGAAGAAAGTCATTGGTAACTTGATGGGGATGGCATTGAATCTGTAAATTACCTTGGGAAGGATGGCCATTTTCATGATATTGATTCTTCCTACCCATGAGCATGGAATGTTCTTCCATTTGTTTGTATCCTCTTTTATTTCCTTGAGCAGTGGTTTGTAGTTTTCTCCTTGAAGAGGTCCTTCACATCCCTTGGAAGTTGGATTCCTAGGTATTTTATTCTCTTTGAAGCAATTGTGAATGGGAGTTCACTCATGATTTGGCTCTCTGTTTGTCTGTTATTGATGTATAAGAATGCTTGTGATTTTTGTCCATTGATTTTGTATCCTGAGACTTTGCTGAAGTTGCTTATCAGCTTAAGGAGATTTTGGGCTGAGACAATGGGGTTTTCTAGATATACTATCACGTCATCTGCAAACAGGGACAATTTGACTTCCTTTTTTCCTAATTGAATACCCTTGATTTCCTTCTCTTGCCTAATTGCCCTGGCCAGAACTTCCAACACTATGTTGAATAGAAGTGGTGAGAGAGGGCATCCCTGTCTTGTGCCAGTTTTCAAAGTGAATGCTTCCAGTTTTTGCCCATTCAGTATGATATTGGCTGTGGGTTTGTCATAAACAGCTCTTATTATTTTGAGATACGACCCATCAATACCCAATTTATTGAGAGTTTTTAGCATGAAGGGTTGTTGAATTTTGTCAAAGGCCTTTTCTTCACGTATTGAGATAATCATGTGGTTTTTGACTTTGGTTCTGTTTATATGCTGGATTACATTTATTGATTTGCGTATATTGAACCAGACTTGCATCCCAGGGATGAAGCCCACTTGATCATGGTGGATAAGCTGTCTGATGTGCTGCTGGATTCGGTTTGCCAGTAATTTATTGAGGATTTTTGCATCAATATTCATCAAGGATATTGGTCTAAAATTCTCTTTTTTGATTGTGTCTCTGCCCAGCTTTGGTATCAGCATGATGCTGGCCTCATAAAATGAGTTAGGAAGGATTCCCTCTTTTTCTATTGATTCGAATAGTTTCTGAAGTAATGGTTCCAGTTCCTCCTTGGACCTCTGGTAGAATTCGGCTGTGAACCCATCTGATCCTGGACTCTTTTTGGTTGGTAAGCTATTGATTATTGCCACAATTTCAGCTCCTGTTATTAGTCTATTCAGAGATTCAACTTCTTCCTGGTTTAGTCATGGGAGAGTGTATGTGTCGAGGAATTTATCCCTTTCTTTTTTTTTTAATTTTTTTTTCTTTTTATCATTATTATTATTATTATTATTATTATACTTTAGGCTCTATGGTACATGTGCGCAACCTGCAGGTAAGCTACATGTGTATACATGTGCCATGCTGGTGCGCTGCACCCAAAAACTCGTCATCTAGCATTAGGTATATCTCCCAATGCTGTCCCTCGCCCCTCCCCCCACCCCACAACAGTCCCCGAAGTGTGATGTTCCCCTTCTTGTGTCCACGTGTTCTCATTGTTCAATTCCCACCTATGAGTGAGAATATGTGGTGTTTGGTTTTTTGTTCTTGCGATAGTTTACTGAGAACGATGATTTCCAATTTCATCCATGTCCCTACAAAGGATATGAACTCATCATTTTTTTTGGCTGCCTAGTATTCCATGGTGTATATGTGCCACATTTTCTTAATCCAGTCTATCATTGTTGGACATTTGGGTTGGTTCCAAGTCTTTGCTATTGTGTATAATGCCGCAATAAACATACGTGTGCATGTGTCTTTATAGCAGCATGATTTATAGTCCTTTGGGTATATACCCAGTAATGGGATGGCTGGGTCAAATGGAATTTCTAGTTCTAGATCCCTGAGGAATCGCCACAGTGACTTCCACAAGGGTTGAACTAGTTTACAGTCCCACCAACAGTGTAAAAGTGTTCCTATTTCTCCACATCCTCTCCAGCACCTGTTGTTTCCTGACTTTTCAATGATTGCCATTCTAACTGGTGTGAGATGGTATCTCATTGTGGTTTTGATTTGCATTTCTCTGATGGCCAGTGATGGTGAGCATTTTTTCATGTGTTTTTTGGCTGCATAAATGTCTTCTTTGGAGGAGTGTCTGTTCATGTCCTTCGCCCAATTTTTGATGGGGTTGTTTGGTGTTTTCTTATAAATTTGTTGGAGTTCATTGTAGATTCTGGATATTAGCCCTTTGTCAGATGAGTAGGTTGCGAAAATTTTCTCCCATTTTGTAGGTTGCCTGTTCACTCTGATGGTAGTTTCCTTTGCTGTGCAGAAGCTCTTTAGTTTAATTAGATCCCGTTTGTGAATTTTGACTTTTGTTGCCATTGCTTTTGGTGTTTCAGACATGAAGTCCTTGCCCATGCCTATGTCCTGAATGGTATTGCCTAGGTTTTCTTCTAGGGTTTTTATGGTTTTAGGTCTAACGTTTAAGTCTTTAATCCATCTTGAGTTGATTTTTGTATAAGGTGTAAGGAAGGGATCCAGTTTCAGCTTTCTACAGGTGGCTAGCCAGTTTTCACAGCACCATTTATTAAATAGGGAATCATTTCTCCATTTCTTGTTTTTGTCAGGTTTGTCAAAGATCGGATAGTTGTAGATATGTGGCATTATTTCTGACGGCTCTGTTCTGTTCCATTGATCTATATCTCTGTTTTGGTACCAGTACCATGCTGTTTTGGTTACTGTAGCCTTGTAGTATAGTTTGAAGTCAGGTAGCGTGATGCCTCCAGCTTTGTTCTTTTGGCTTAGGATTGACTTGGTGATGCGGGCTCTTTTTTGGTTCCATATGAACTTTAAAGTAGATTTTTCCAATTCTGTGAAGAAAGTCATTGGTAACTTGATGGGGATGGCATTGAATCTGTAAATTACCTTGGGAAGGATGGCCATTTTCATGATATTGATTCTTCCTACCCATGAGCATGGAATGTTCTTCCATTTGTTTGTATCCTCTTTTATTTCCTTGAGCAGTGGTTTGTAGTTTTCTCCTTGAAGAGGTCCTTCACATCCCTTGGAAGTTGGATTCCTAGGTATTTTATTCTCTTTGAAGCAATTGTGAATGGGAGTTCACTCATGATTTGGCTCTCTGTTTGTCTGTTATTGATGTATAAGAATGCTTGTGATTTTTGTCCATTGATTTTGTATCCTGAGACTTTGCTGAAGTTGCTTATCAGCTTAAGGAGATTTTGGGCTGAGACAATGGGCTTTTCTAGATATACTATCACGTCATCTGCAAACAGGGACAATTTGACTTCTTTTTTTCCTAATTGAATACCCTTGATTTCCTTCTCTTGCCTAATTGCCCTGGCCAGAACTTGCAACACTATGTTGAATACAAGTGGTGAGAGAGGGCATCCCTGCCTTGTGCCAGTTTTCAAAGTGAATGCTTCCAATTTTTGCCCATTCACTATGATATTGGCTGTGGGTTTGTCATAAATAGCTCTTATTATTTTGAGATATGACCCATCAATACCCAATTTATTGAGAGTTTTTAGCATGAAGGGTTGTTGAATTTTGTCAAAGTCCTTTTCTTCACGTATTGAGATAATCATGTGGTTTTTGACTTTGGTTCTGTTTATATGCTAGATTACATTTATTGATTTGCGTATATTGAACCAGACTTGCATCCCAGGGATGAAGCCCACTTGATCATGGTGGGTAAGCTGTCTGATGTGCTGCTGGATTCAGTTTGCCAGTAATTTATTGAGGATTTTTCCATCAATATTCATGAAGGATATTGGTCTAAAATTCTCTTTTTTGATTGTGTCTCTGCCCAGCTTTGGTATCAGCATGATGCTGGCCTCATAAAATGAGTTAGGAAGGATTCCCTCTTTTTCTATTGATTGAAATAGTTTCTGAAGTTCCAGTTCCTCCTTGGGCCTCTGGTAGAATTCGGCTGTGAACCCATCTGATCCTGGACTCTTTTTGGTTGGTAAGCTATTGATTATTGCCACAATTTCAGCTCCTGTTATTAGTCTATTCAGAGATTCAACTTCTTCCTGGTTTAGTCATGGGAGAGTGTATGTGTCGAGGAATTTATCCCTTTCTTTTTTTTTTAATTTTTTTTCTTTTTATCAATATTTTCATTATTATTATTATTATTATTATACTTTAGGCTCTATGGTACATGTGCGCAACGTGCAGGTAAGCTACATGTGTATACATGTGCCATGCTGGTTCGCTGCACCCAAAAACTCGTCATCTAGCATTAGGTATATCTCCCAATGCTGTCCCTCGCCCCTCCCCCCACCCCACAACAGTCCCCGAAGTGTGATGTTCCCCTTCTTGTGTCCACGTGTTCTCATTGTTCAATTCCCACCTATGAGTGAGAATATGTGGTGTTTGGTTTTTTGTTCTTGCGATAGTTTACTGAGAACGATGATTTCCAATTTCATCCATGTCCCTACAAAGGATATGAACTCATCATTTTTTATGGCTGCCTAGTATTCCATGGTGTATATGTGCCACATTTTCTTAATCCAGTCTATCATTGTTGGACATTTGGGTTGGTTCCAAGTCTTTGCTATTGTGTATAATGCCGCAATAAACATACGTGTGCATGTGTCTTTATAGCAGCATGATTTATAGTCCTTTGGGTATATACCCAGTAATGGGATGGCTGGGTCAAATGGAATTTCTAGTTCTAGATCCCTGAGGAATCGCCACAGTGACTTCCACAAGGGTTGAACTAGTTTACAGTCCCACCAACAGTGTAAAAGTGTTCCTATTTCTCCACATCCTCTCCAGCACCTGTTGTTTCCTGACTTTTTAATGATTGCCATTCTAACTGGTGTGAGATGGTATCTCATTGAGGTTTTGATTTGCATTTCTCTGATGGCCAGTGATGGTGAGCATTTTTTCATGTGTTTTTTGGCTGCATAAATGTCTTCTTTGGAGGAGTGTCTGTTCATGTCCTTCGCCCACTTTTTGATGGGGTTGTTTGGTGTTTTCTTGTAAATTTGTTGGAGTTCATTGTAGATTCTGGATATTAGCCCTTTGTCAGATGAGTAGGTTGCGAAAATTTTCTCCCATTTTGTAGGTTGCCTGTTCACTCTGATGGTAGTTTCCTTTGCTGTGCAGAAGCTCTTTAGTTTAATTAGATCCCATTTATCAATTTTGGCTTTTGTTGCCATTGCTTTTGGTGTTTTAGACATGAAGTCCTTGCCCATGCCTATGTCCTGAATGGTATTGCCTAGGTTTTCTTCTAGGGTATTTATGGTTTTAGGTCTAACGTTTAAGTCTTTAATCCATCTTGAGTTGATTTTTGTATAAGTTGTAAGGAAGGGATCCAGTTTCAGCTTTCTACATGTGGCTAGCCAGTTTTCCCAGCACCATTTATTAAATAGGGAATCCTTTCTCCATTTCTTGTTTTTGTCAGGTTTGTCAAAGATCAGATAGTTTTAGATATGTGGCATTATTTCTGACGGCTCTGTTCTGTTCCATTGATCTATATCTCTGTTTTGGTACCAGTACCATGCTGTTTTGGTTACTGTAGCCTTGTAGTATAGTTTGAAGTCAGGTAGCGTGATGCCTCCAGCTTTGTTCTTTTGGCTTAGGATTGACTTGGTGATGCGGGCTCTTTTTTGGTTCCATATGAACTTTAAAGTAGATTTTTCCAATTCTGTGAAGAAAGTCATTGGTAACTTGATGGGGATGGCATTGAATCTGTAAATTACCTTGGGAAGGATGGCCATTTTCATGATATTGATTCTTCCTACCCATGAGCATGGAATGTTCTTCCATTTGTTTGTCTCCTCTTTTATTTCCTTGAGCAGTGGTTTGTAGTTTTCTCCTTGAAGAGGTCCTTCACATCCCTTGGAAGTTGGATTCCTAGGTATTTTATTCTCTTTGAAGCAATTGTGAATGGGAGTTCACTCATGATTTGGCTCTCTGTTTGTCTGTTATTGATGTATAAGAATGCTTGTGATTTTTGTCCATTGATTTTGTATGCTGAGACTTTGCTGAAGTTGCTTATCAGCTTAAGGAGATTTTGGGCTGAGACAATGGGGTTTTCTAGATATACTATCACGTCATCTGCAAACAGGGACAATTTGACTTCCTTTTTTCCTAATTGAATACCCTTGATTTCCTTCTCTTGCCTAATTGCCCTGGCCAGAACTTGCAACACTATGTTGAATACAAGTGGTGAGAGAGGGCATCCCTGCCTTGTGCCAGTTTTCAAAGTGAATGCTTCCAGTTTTTGCCCATTCAGTATGATATTGGCTGTGGGTTTGTCATAAATACCTCTTATTATTTTGAGATATGACCCATCAATACCCAATTTATTGAGAGTTTTTAGCATGAAGGGTTGTTGAATTTTGTCAAAGTCCTTTTCTTCACGTATTGAGATAATCATGTGGTTTTTGACTTTGGTTCTGTTTATATGCTAGATTACATTTATTGATTTGCGTATATTGAACCAGACTTGCATCCCAGGGATGAAGCCCACTTGATCATGGTGGGTAAGCTGTCTGATGTGCTGCTGGATTCAGTTTGCCAGTAATTTATTGAGGATTTTTGCATCAATATTCACGAAGGATATTGGTCTAAAATTCTCTTTTTTGATTGTGTCTCTGCCCAGCTTTGGTATCAGCATGATGCTGGCCTCATAAAATGAGTTAGGAAGGATTCCCTCTTTTTCTATTGATTGGAACAGTTTCTGAAGTAATGGTTCCAGTTCCTCCTTGGGCCTCTGGTAGAATTCGGCTGTGAACCCATCTGATCCTGGACTCTTTTTGGTTGGTAAGCTATTGATTATTGCCACAATTTCAGCTCCTGTTATTAGTCTATTCAGAGATTCAACTTCTTCCTGGTTTAGTCATGGGAGAGTGTATGTGTCGAGGAATTTATCCCTTTCTTTTTTTTTTAATTTTTTTTCTTTTTATCATTATTATTATTATTATCATTATTATTATTATTATTATACTTTAGGCTCTATGGTACATGTGCGCAACGTTCAGGTAAGCTACATGTGTATACATGTGCCATGCTGGTGCGCTGCACCCAAAAACTCGCCATCTAGCATTAGGTATATCTCCCAATGCTGTCCCTCGCCCCTCCCCCCACCCCACAACAGTCCCCGAAGTGTGATGTTCCCCTTCTTGTGTCCACGTGTTCTCATTGTTCAATTCCCACCTATGAGTGAGAATATGTGGTGTTTGGTTTTTTGTTCTTGCGATAGTTTACTGAGAACGATGATTTCCAATTTCATCCATGTCCCTACAAAGGATATGAACTCATCATTTTTTATGGCTGCCTAGTATTCCATGGTGTATATGTGCCACATTTTCTTAATCCAGTCTATCATTGTTGGACATTTGGGTTGGTTCCAAGTCTTTGCTATTGTGTATAATGCCGCAATAAACATACGTGTGCATGTGTCTTTATAGCAGCATGATTTATAGTCCTTTGGGTATATACCCAGTAATGGGATGGCTGGGTCAAATGGAATTTCTAGTTCTAGATCCCTGAGGAATCGCCACAGTGACTTCCACAAGGGTTGAACTAGTTTACAGTCCCACCAACAGTGTAAAAGTGTTCCTATTTCTCCACATCCTCTCCAGCACCTGTTGTTTCCTGACTTTTTAATGATTGCCATTCTAACTGGTGTGAGATGGTATCTCATTGTGGTTTTGATTTGCATTTCTCTGATGGCCAGTGATGGTGAGCATTTTTTCATGTGTTTTTTGGCTGCATAAATGTCTTCTTTGGAGGAGTGTCTGTTCATGTCCTTCGCCCACTTTTTGATGGGGTTCTTTGGTGTTTTCTTGTAAATTTGTTGGAGTTCATTGTAGATTCTGGATATTAGCCCTTTGTCAGATGAGTAGGTGGCGAAAATTTTCTCCCATTGTGTAGGTTGCCTGTTCACTCTGATGGTAGTTTCCTTTGCTGTGCAGAAGCTCTTTAGTTTAATTAGATCCCATTTGTCAATTTTGGCTTTTGTTGCCATTGCTTTTGGGGTTTTAGACATGAAGTCTTTGCTCATGCCTATGTCCTGAATGGTATTGCCTAGGTTTTCTTCTAGGGTTTTTATGGTTTTAGGTCTAACGTTTAAGTCTTTAATCCATCTTGAGTTGATTTTTGTATAAGGTGTAAGGAAGGGATCCAGTTTCAGCTTTCTACATGTGGCTAGCCAGTTTTCCCAGCACCATTTATTAAATAGGGAATCCTTTCTCCATTTCTAGTTTTTGTCAAGTTTGTCAAAGATCAGATTGTTTTAGATATGTGGCATTATTTCCGACGGCTCTGCTCTGTTCCATTGATCTATATCTCTGTTTGGTACCAGTACCATGCTGTTTTGGTTACTGTAGCCTTGTAGTATAGTTTGAAGTCAGGTAGCGTGATGCCTCCAGCTTTGTTCTTTTGGCTTAGGATTGACTTGGTGATGCGGGCTCTTTTTTGGTTCCATATGAACTTTAAAGTAGTTTTTTCCAATTCCGTGAAGAAAGTCATTGGTAACTTGATGGGGATGGCATTGAATCTGTAAATTACCTTGGGAAGGATGGCCATTTTCATGATATTGATTCTTCCTACCCATGAGCATGGAATGTTCTTCCATTTGTTTGTATCCTCTTTTATTTCCTTGAGCAGTGGTTTGTAGTTTTCTCCTTGAAGAGGTCCTTCACATCCCTTGGAAGTTGGATTCCTAGGTATTTTATTCTCTTTGAAGCAATTGTGAATGGGAGTTCACTCATGATTTGGCTCTCTGTTTGTCTGTTATTGATGTATAAGAATGCTTGTGATTTTTGTCCATTGATTTTGTATCCTGAGACTTTGCTGAAGTTGCTTATCAGCTTAAGGAGATTTTGGGCTGAGACAATGGGGTTTTCTAGATATACTATCACGTCATCTGCAAACAGGGACAATTTGACTTCCTTTTTTCCTAATTGAATACCCTTCATTTCCTTCTCTTGCCTAATTGCCCTGGCCAGAACTTCCAACACTATGTTGAATACAAGTGGTGAGAGAGGGCATCCCTGTCTTGTGCCAGTTTTCAAAGTGAATGCTTCCAGTTTTTGCCCATTCAGTATGATATTGGCTGTGGGTTTGTCATAAACAGCTCTTATTATTTTGAGATACGACCCATCAATACCCAATTTATTGAGAGTTTTTAGCATGAAGGGTTGTTGAATTTTGTCAAAGTCCTTTTCTTCACGTATTGAGATAATCATGTGGTTTTTGACTTTGGTTCTGTTTATATGCTGGATTACATTTATTGATTTGCGTATATTGAACCAGACTTGCATCCCAGGGATGAAGCGCACTTGATCATGGTGGATAAGCTGTCTGATGTGCTGCTGGATTCGGTTTGCCAGTAATTTATTGAGGATTTTTGCATCAATATTCATCAAGGATATTGGTCTAAAATTCTCTTTTTTGATTGTGTCTCTGCCCAGCTTTGGTATCAGCATGATGCTGGCCTCATAAAATGAGTTAGGAAGGATTCCCTCTTTTTCTATTGATTGGAACAGTTTCTGAAGTAATGGTTCCAGTTCCTCCTTGGGCCTCTGGTAGAATTCGGCTGTGAACCCATCTGATCCTGGACTCTTTTTGGTTGGTAAGCTATTGATTATTGCCACAATTTCAGCTCCTGTTATTAGTCTATTCAGAGATTCAACTTCTTCCTGGTTTAGTCATGGGAGAGTGTATGTGTCGAGGAATTTATCCCTTTCTTTTTTTTTTAATTTTTTTTCTTTTTATCATTATTATTATTATTATCATTATTATTATTATTATTATACTTTAGGCTCTATGGTACATGTGCGCAACGTTCAGGTAAGCTACATGTGTATACATGTGCCATGCTGGTGCGCTGCACCCAAAAACTCGTCATCTAGCATTAGGTATATCTCCCAATGCTGTCCCTCGCCCCTCCCCCCACCCCACAACAGTCCCCGAAGTGTGATGTTCCCCTTCTTGTGTCCACGTGTTCTCATTGTTCAATTCCCACCTATGAGTGAGAATATGTGGTGTTTGGTTTTTTGTTCTTGCGATAGTTTACTGAGAACGATGATTTCCAATTTCATCCATGTCCCTACAAAGGATATGAACTCATCATTTTTTATGGCTGCCTAGTATTCCATGGTGTATATGTGCCACATTTTCTTAATCCAGTCTATCATTGTTGGACATTTGGGTTGGTTCCAAGTCTTTGCTATTGTGTATAATGCCGCAATAAACATACGTGTGCATGTGTCTTTATAGCAGCATGATTTATAGTCCTTTGGGTATATACCCAGTAATGGGATGGCTGGGTCAAATGGAATTTCTAGTTCTAGATCCCTGAGGAATCGCCACAGTGACTTCCACAAGGGTTGAACTAGTTTACAGTCCCACCAACAGTGTAAAAGTGTTCCTATTTCTCCACATCCTCTCCAGCACCTGTTGTTTCCTGACTTTTTAATGATTGCCATTCTAACTGGTGTGAGATGGTATCTCATTGTGGTTTTGATTTGCATTTCTCTGATGGCCAGTGATGGTGAGCATTTTTTCATGTGTTTTTTGGCTGCATAAATGTCTTCTTTGGAGGAGTGTCTGTTCATGTCCTTCGCCCACTTTTTGATGGGGTTCTTTGGTGTTTTCTTGTAAATTTGTTGGAGTTCATTGTAGATTCTGGATATTAGCCCTTTGTCAGATGAGTAGGTTGCGAAAATTTTCTCCCATTGTGTAGGTTGCCTGTTCACTCTGATGGTAGTTTCCTTTGCTGTGCAGAAGCTCTTTAGTTTAATTAGATCCCATTTGTCAATTTTGGCTTTTGTTGCCATTGCTTTTGGGGTTTTAGGCATGAAGTCCTTGCTCATGCCTATGTCCTGAATGGTATTGCCTAGGTTTTCTTCTAGGGTTTTTATGGTTTTAGGTCTAACGTTTAAGTCTTTAATCCATCTTGAGTTGATTTTTGTATAAGGTGTAAGGAAGGGATCCAGTTTCAGCTTTTACATGTGGCTAGCCAGTTTTCCCAGCACCATTTATTAAATAGGGAATCCTTTCTCCATTTCTAGTTTTTGTCAAGTTTGTCAAAGATCAGATTGTTGTAGATATGTGGCATTATTTCCGACGGCTCTGTTCTGTTCCATTGATCTATACCTCTGTTTGGTACCAGTACCATGCTGTTTTGGTTACTGTAGCCTTGTAGTATAGTTTGAAGTCAGGTAGCGTGATGCCTCCAGCTTTGTTCTTTTGGCTTAGGATTGACTTGGTGATGCGGGCTCTTTTTTGGTTCCATATGAACTTTAAAGTAGTTTTTTCCAATTCCGTGAAGAAAGTCATTGGTAACTTGATGGGGATGGCATTGAATCTGTAAATTACCTTGGGAAGGATGGCCATTTTCATGATATTGATTCTTCCTACCCATGAGCATGGAATGTTCTTCCATTTGTTTGTCTCCTCTTTTATTTCCTTGAGCAGTGGTTTGTAGTTTTCTCCTTGAAGAGGTCCTTCACATCCCTTGGAAGTTGGATTCCTAGGTATTTTATTCTCTTTGAAGCAATTGTGAATGGGAGTTCACTCATGATTTGGCTCTCTGTTTGTCTGTTATTGATGTATAAGAATGCTTGTGATTTTTGTCCATTGATTTTGTATGCTGAGACTTTGCTGAAGTTGCTTATCAGCTTAAGGAGATTTTGGGCTGAGACAATGGGGTTTTCTAGATATACTATCACGTCATCTGCAAACAGGGACAATTTGACTTCTTTTTTTCCTAATTGAATACCCTTGATTTCCTTCTCTTGCCTAATTGCCCTGGCCAGAACTTGCAACACTATGTTGAATACAAGTGGTGAGAGAGGGCATCCCTGTCTTGTGCCAGTTTTCAAAGTGAATGCTTCCAGTTTTTGCCCATTCAGTATGATATTGGCTGTGGGTTTGTCATAAATAGCTCTTATTATTTTGAGATATGACCCATCAATACCCAATTTATTGAGAGTTTTTAGCATGAAGGGTTGTTGAATTTTGTCAAAGTACTTTTCTTCACGTATTGAGATAATCATGTGGTTTTTGACTTTGGTTCTGTTTATATGCTAGATTACATTTATTGATTTGCGTATATTGAACCAGACTTGCATCCCAGGGATGAAGCCCACTTGATCATGGTGGGTAAGCTGTCTGATGTGCTGCTGGATTCAGTTTGCCAGTAATTTATTGAGGATTTTTGCATCAATATTCACGAAGGATATTGGTCTAAAATTCTCTTTTTTGATTGTGTCTCTGCCCAGCTTTGGTATCAGCATGATGCTGGCCTCATAAAATGAGTTAGGAAGGATTCCCTCTTTTTCTAATGATTGGAACAGTTTCTGAAGTAATGGTTCCAGTTCCTCCTTGGGCCTCTGGTAGAATTCGGCTGTGAACCCATCTGATCCTGGACTCTTTTTGGTTAGTAAGCTATTGATTATTGCCACAATTTCAGCTCCTGTTATTAGTCTATTCAGAGATTCAACTTCTTCCTGGTTTAGTCATGGGAGAGTGTATGTGTCGAGGAATTTATCCCTTTCTTTTTTTTTTAATTTTTTTTCTTTTTATCATTATTATTATTATTATCATTATTATTATTATTATTATACTTTAGGCTCTATGGTACATGTGCGCAACGTTCAGGTAAGCTACATGTGTATACATGTGCCATGCTGGTGCGCTGCACCCAAAAACTCGCCATCTAGCATTAGGTATATCTCCCAATGCTGTCCCTCGCCCCTCCCCCCACCCCACAACAGTCCCCGAAGTGTGATGTTCCCCTTCTTGTGTCCACGTGTTCTCATTGTTCAATTCCCACCTATGAGTGAGAATATGTGGTGTTTGGTTTTTTGTTCTTGCGATAGTTTACTGAGAACGATGATTTCCAATTTCATCCATGTCCCTACAAAGGATATGAACTCATCATTTTTTATGGCTGCCTAGTATTCCATGGTGTATATGTGCCACATTTTCTTAATCCAGTCTATCATTGTTGGACATTTGGGTTGGTTCCAAGTCTTTGCTATTGTGTATAATGCCGCAATAAACATACGTGTGCATGTGTCTTTATAGCAGCATGATTTATAGTCCTTTGGGTATATACCCAGTAATGGGATGGCTGGGTGAAATGGAATTTCTAGTTCTAGATCCCTGAGGAATCGCCACAGTGACTTCCACAAGGGTTGAACTAGTTTACAGTCCCACCAACAGTGTAAAAGTGTTCCTATTTCTCCACATCCTCTCCAGCACCTGTTGTTTCCTGACTTTTTAATGATTGCCATTCTAACTGGTGTGAGATGGTATCTCATTGAGGTTTTGATTTGCATTTCTCTGATGGCCAGTGATGGTGAGCATTTTTTCATGTGTTTTTTGGCTGCATAAATGTCTTCTTTGGAGGAGTGTCTGTTCATGTCCTTCGCCCACTTTTTGATGGGGTTGTTTGGTGTTTTCTTGTAAATTTGTTGGAGTTCATTGTAGATTCTGGATGTTAGCCCTTTGTCAGATGAGTAGGTTGCGAAAATTTTCTCCCATTTTGTAGGTTGCCTGTTCACTCTGATGGTAGTTTCCTTTGCTGTGCAGAAGCTCTTTAGTTTAATTAGATCCCATTTGTCAATTTTGGCTTTTGTTGCCATTGCTTTTGGTGTTTTAGACATGAAGTCCTTGCCCATGCCTATGTCCTGAATGGTATTGCCTAGGTTTTCTTCTAGGGTATTTATGGTTTTAGGTCTAACGTTTAAGTCTTTAATCCATCTTGAGTTGATTTTTGTATAAGTTGTAAGGAAGGGATCCAGTTTCAGCTTTCTACATGTGGCTTGCCAGTTTTCACAGCACCATTTATTAAATAGGGAATCCTTTCTCCATTTCTTGTTTTTGTCAGGTTTGTCAAAGATCAGATAGTTTTAGATATGTGGCATTATTTCTGACGGCTCTGTTCTGTTCCATTGATCTATATCTCTGTTTTGGTACCAGTACCATGCTGTTTTGGTTACTGTAGCCTTGTAGTATAGTTTGAAGTCAGGTAGCGTGATGCCTCCAGCTTTGTTCTTTTGGCTTAGGATTGACTTGGTGATGCGGGCTCTTTTTTGGTTCCATATGAACTTTAAAGTAGATTTTTCCAATTCTGTGAAGAAAGTCATTGGTAACTTGATGGGGATGGCATTGAATCTGTAAATTACCTTGGGAAGGATGGCCATTTTCATGATATTGATTCTTCCTACCCATGAGCATGGAATGTTCTTCCATTTGTTTGTCTCCTCTTTTATTTCCTTGAGCAGTGGTTTGTAGTTTTCTCCTTGAAGAGGTCCTTCACATCCCTTGGAAGTTGGATTCCTAGGTATTTTATTCTCTTTGAAGCAATTGTGAATGGGAGTTCACTCATGATTTGGCTCTCTGTTTGTCTGTTATTGATGTATAAGAATGCTTGTGATTTTTGTCCATTGATTTTGTATGCTGAGACTTTGCTGAAGTTGCTTATCAGCTTAAGGAGATTTTGGGCTGAGACAATGGGGTTTTCTAGATATACTATCACGTCATCTGCAAACAGGGACAATTTGACTTCTTTTTTTCCTAATTGAATACCCTTGATTTCCTTCTCTTGCCTAATTGCCCTGGCCAGAACTTGCAACACTATGTTGAATACAAGTGGTGAGAGAGGGCATCCCTGTCTTGTGCCAGTTTTCAAAGTGAATGCTTCCAGTTTTTGCCCATTCAGTATGATATTGGCTGTGGGTTTGTCATAAATAGCTCTTATTATTTTGAGATATGACCCATCAATACCCAATTTATTGAGAGTTTTTAGCATGAAGGGTTGTTGAATTTTGTCAAAGTACTTTTCTTCACGTATTGAGATAATCATGTGGTTGTTGACTTTGGTTCTGTTTATATGCTAGATTACATTTATTGATTTGCGTATATTGAACCAGACTTGCATCCCAGGGATGAAGCCCACTTGATCATGGTGGGTAAGCTGTCTGATGTGCTGCTGGATTCAGTTTGCCAGTAATTTATTGAGGATTTTTGCATCAATATTCACGAAGGATATTGGTCTAAAATTCTCTTTTTTGATTGTGTCTCTGCCCAGCTTTGGTATCAGCATGATGCTGGCCTCATAAAATGAGTTAGGAAGGATTCCCTCTTTTTCTAATGATTGGAACAGTTTCTGAAGTAATGGTTCCAGTTCCTCCTTGGGCCTCTGGTAGAATTCGGCTGTGAACCCATCTGATCCTGGACTCTTTTTGGTTGGTAAGCTATTGATTATTGCCACAATTTCAGCTCCTGTTATTAGTCTATTCAGAGATTCAACTTCTTCCTGGTTTAGTCATGGGAGAGTGTATGTGTCGAGGAATTTATCCCTTTCTTTTTTTTTTAATTTTTTTTCTTTTTATCATTATTATTATTATTATCATTATTATTATTATTATTATACTTTAGGCTCTATGGTACATGTGCGCAACGTTCAGGTAAGCTACATGTGTATACATGTGCCATGCTGGTGCGCTGCACCCAAAAACTCGTCATCTAGCATTAGGTATATCTCCCAATGCTGTCCCTCGCCCCTCCCCCCACCCCACAACAGTCCCCGAAGTGTGATGTTCCCCTTCTTGTGTCCACGTGTTCTCATTGTTCAATTCCCACCTATGAGTGAGAATATGTGGTGTTTGGTTTTTTGTTCTTGCGATAGTTTACTGAGAACGATGATTTCCAATTTCATCCATGTCCCTACAAAGGATATGAACTCATCATTTTTTATGGCTGCCTAGTATTCCATGGTGTATATGTGCCACATTTTCTTAATCCAGTCTATCATTGTTGGACATTTGGGTTGGTTCCAAGTCTTTGCTATTGTGTATAATGCCGCAATAAACATACGTGTGCATGTGTCTTTATAGCAGCATGATTTATAGTCCTTTGGGTATATACCCAGTAATGGGATGGCTGGGTCAAATGGAATTTCTAGTTCTAGATCCCTGAGGAATCGCCACAGTGACTTCCACAAGGGTTGAACTAGTTTACAGTCCCACCAACAGTGTAAAAGTGTTCCTATTTCTCCACATCCTCTCCAGCACCTGTTGTTTCCTGACTTTTTAATGATTGCCATTCTAACTGGTGTGAGATGGTATCTCATTGTGGTTTTGATTTGCATTTCTCTGATGGCCAGTGATGGTGAGCATTTTTTCATGTGTTTTTTGGCTGCATAAATGTCTTCTTTGGAGGAGTGTCTGTTCATGTCCTTCGCCCACTTTTTGATGGGGTTCTTTGGTGTTTTCTTGTAAATTTGTTGGAGTTCATTGTAGATTCTGGATATTAGCCCTTTGTCAGATGAGTAGGTGGCGAAAATTTTCTCCCATTGTGTAGGTTGCCTGTTCACTCTGATGGTTGTTTCCTTTGCTGTGCAGAAGCTCTTTAGTTTAATTAGATCCCATTTGTCAATTTTGGCTTTTGTTGCCATTGCTTTTGGGGTTTTAGACATGAAGTCCTTGCTCATGCCTATGCCCTGAATGGTATTGCCTAGGTTTTCTTCTAGGGTTTTTATGGTTTTAGGTCTAACGTTTAAGTCTTTAATCCATCTTGAGTTGATTTTTGTATAAGGTGTAAGGAAGGGATCCAGTTTCAGCTTTCTACATGTGGCTAGCCAGTTTTCCCAGCACCATTTATTAAATAGGGAATCCTTTCTCCATTTCTAGTTTTTGTCAAGTTTGTCAAAGATCAGATTGTTGTAGATATGTGGCATTATTTCCGACGGCTCTGTTCTGTTCCATTGATCTATATCTCTGTTTGGTACCAGTACCATGCTGTTTTGGTTACTGTAGCCTTGTAGTATAGTTTGAAGTCAGGTAGCGTGATGCCTCCAGCTTTGTTCTTTTGGCTTAGGATTGACTTGGTGATGCGGGCTCTTTTTTGGTTCCATATGAACTTTAAAGTAGTTTTTTCCAATTCCGTGAAGAAAGTCATTGGTAACTTGATGGGGATGGCATTGAATCTGTTAATTACCTTGGGAAGGATGGCCATTTTCATGATATTGATTCTTCCTACCCATGAGCATGGAATGTTCTTCCATTTGTTTGTCTCCTCTTTTATTTCCTTGAGCAGTGGTTTGTAGTTTTCTCCTTGAAGAGGTCCTTCACATCCCTTGGAAGTTGGATTCCTAGGTATTTTATTCTCTTTGAAGCAATTGTGAATGGGAGTTCACTCATGATTTGGCTCTCTGTTTGTCTGTTATTGATGTATAAGAATGCTTGTGATTTTTGTCCATTGATTTTGTATCCTGAGACTTTGCTGAAGTTGCTTATCAGCTTAAGGAGATTTTGGGCTGAGACAATGGGGTTTTCTAGATATACTATCACGTCATCTGCAAACAGGGACAATTTGACTTCCTTTTTTCCTAATTGAATACCCTTGATTTCCTTCTCTTGCCTAATTGCCCTGGCCAGAACTTCCAACACTATGTTGAATACAAGTGGTGAGAGAGGGCATCCCTGTCTTGTGCCAGTTTTCAAAGTGAATGCTTCCAGTTTTTACCCATTCAGTATGATATTGGCTGTGGGTTTGTCATAAACAGCTCTTATTATTTTGAGATACGACCCATCAATACCCAATTTATTGAGAGTTTTTAGCATGAAGGGTTGTTGAATTTTGTCAAAGGCCTTTTCTTCACGTATTGAGATAATCATGTGGTTTTTGACTTTGGTTCTGTTTATATGCTGGATTACATTTATTGATTTGCGTATATTGAACCAGACTTGCATCCCAGGGATGAAGCCCACTTGATCATGGTGGATAAGCTGTCTGATGTGCTGCTGGATTCGGTTTGCCAGTAATTTATTGAGGATTTTTGCATCAATATTCATCAAGGATATTGGTCTAAAATTCTCTTTTTTGATTGTGTCTCTGCCCAGCTTTGGTATCAGCATGATGCTGGCCTCATAAAATGAGTTAGGAAGGATTCCCTCCTTTTCTATTGATTGGAATAGTTTCTGAAGTAATGGTTCCAGTTCCTCCTTGGACCTCTGGTAGAATTCGGCTGTGAACCCATCTGATCCTGGACTCTTTTTGGTTGGTAAGCTATTGATTATTGCCACAATTTCAGCTCCTGTTATTAGTCTATTCAGAGATTCAACTTCTTCCTGGTTTAGTCATGGGAGAGTGTATGTGTCGAGGAATTTATCCCTTTCTTTTTTTTTAATTTTTTTTTCTTTTTATCATTATTATTATTATTATTATTATTATACTTTAGGCTCTATGGTACATGTGCGCAACGTGCAGGTAAGCTACATGTGTATACATGTGCCATGCTGGTGCGCTGCACCCAAAAACTCGTCATCTAGCATTAGGTATATCTCCCAATGCTGTCCCTCGCCCCTCCCCCCACCCCACAACAGTCCCCGAAGTGTGATGTTCCCCTTCTTGTGTCCACGTGTTCTCATTGTTCAATTCCCACCTATGAGTGAGAATATGTGGTGTTTGGTTTTTTGTTCTTGCGATAGTTTACTGAGAACGATGATTTCCAATTTCATCCATGTCCCTACAAAGGATATGAACTCATCATTTTTTATGGCTGCCTAGTATTCCATGGTGTATATGTGCCACATTTTCTTAATCCAGTCTATCATTGTTGGACATTTGGGTTGGTTCCAAGTCTTTGCTATTGTGTATAATGCCGCAATAAACATACGTGTGCATGTGTCTTTATAGCAGCATGATTTATAGTCCTTTGGGTATATACCCAGTAATGGGATGGCTGGGTCAAATGGAATTTCTAGTTCTAGATCCCTGAGGAATCGCCACAGTGACTTCCACAAAGGTTGAACTAGTTTACAGTCCCACCAACAGTGTAAAAGTGTTCCTATTTCTCCACATCCTCTCCAGCACCTGTTGTTTCCTGACTTTTCAATGATTGCCATTCTAACTGGTGTGAGATGGTATCTCATTGTGGTTTTGATTTGCATTTCTCTGATGGCCAGTAATGGTGAGCATTTTTTCATGTGTTTTTTGGCTGCATAAATGTCTTCTTTGGAGGAGTGTCTGTTCATGTCCTTCGCCCACTTTTTGATGGGGTTGTTTGGTGTTTTCTTATAAATTTGTTGGAGTTCATTGTAGATTCTGGATATTAGCCCTTTGTCAGATGAGTAGGTTGCGAAAATTTTCTCCCACTTTGTAGGTTGCCTGTTCACTCTGATGGTAGTTTCCTTTGCTGTGCAGAAGCTCTTTAGTTTAATTAGATCCCATTTGTCAATTTTGGCTTTTGTTGCCATTGCTTTTGGTGTTTTAGACATGAAGTCCTTGCCCATGCCTATTTCCTGAATGGTATTGCCTAGGTTTTCTTCTAGGGTATTTATGGTTTTAGGTCTAACGTTTAAGTCTTTAATCCATCTTGAGTTGATTTTTGTATAAGGTGTAAGGAAGGGATCCAGTTTCAGCTTTCTACATGTGGCTAGCCAGTTTTCCCAGCACCATTTATTAAATAGGGAATCCTTTCTCCATTTCTTGTTTTTGTCAGGTTTGTCAAAGATCAGATTGTTGTAGATATGTGGCATTATTTCTGACGGCTCTGTTCTGTTCCATTGATCTATATCTCTGTTTTGGTACCAGTACCATGCTGTTTTGGTTACTGTAGCCTTGTAGTATAGTTTGAAGTCAGGTAGCGTGATGCCTCCAGCTTTGTTCTTTTGGCTTAGGATTGACTTGGTGATGCGGGCTCTTTTTTGGTTCCATATGAACTTTAAAGTAGATTTTTCCAATTCTGTGAAGAAAGTCATTGGTAACTTGATGGGGATGGCATTGAATCTGTAAATTACCTTGGGAAGGATGGCCATTTTCATGATATTGATTCTTCCTACCCATGAGCATGGAATGTTCTTCCATTTCTTTGTCTCCTCTTTTATTTCCTTGAGCAGTGGTTTGTAGTTTTCTCCTTGAAGAGGTCCTTCACATCCCTTGGAAGTTGGATTCCTAGGTATTTTATTCTCTTTGAAGCAATTGTGAATGGGAGTTCACTCATGATTTGGCTCTCTGTTTGTCTGTTATTGATGTATAAGAATGCTTGTGATTTTTGTCCATTGATTTTGTATGCTGAGACTTTGCTGAAGTTGCTTATCAGCTTAAGGAGATTTTGGGCTGAGACAATGGGGTTTTCTAGATATACTATCACGTCATCTGCAAACAGGGACAATTTGACTTCCTTTTTTCCTAATTGAATACCCTTGATTTCCTTCTCTTGCCTAATTGCCCTGGCCAGAACTTGCAACACTATGTTGAATACGAGTGGTGAGAGAGGGCATCCCTGCCTTGTGCCAGTTTTCAAAGTGAATGCTTCCAGTTTTTGCACATTCACTATGATATTGGCTGTGGGTTTGTCATAAATAGCTCTTATTATTTTGAGATATGACCCATCAATACCCAATTTATTGAGAGTTTTTAGCATGAAGGGTTGTTGAATTTTGTCAAAGTCCTTTTCTTCACGTATTGAGATAATCATGTGGTTTTTGACTTTGGTTCTGTTTATATGCTAGATTACATTTATTGATTTGCGTATATTGAACCAGACTTGCATCCCAGGGATGAAGCCCACTTGATCATGGTGGGTAAGCTGTCTGATGTGCTGCTGGATTCAGTTTGCCAGTAATTTATTGAGGATTTTTGCATCAATATTCATGAAGGATATTGGTCTAAAATTCTCTTTTTTTTTGATTGTGTCTCTGCCCAGCTTTGGTATCAGCATGATGCTGGCCTCATAAAATGAGTTAGGAAGGATTCCCTCTTTTTCTATTGATTGAAATAGTTTCTGAAGTTACAGTTCCTCCTTGGGCCTCTGGTAGAATTCGGCTGTGAACCCATCTGATCCTGGACTCTTTTTGGTTGGTAAGCTATTGATTATTGCCACAATTTCAGCTCTTGTTATTAGTCTATTCAGAGATTCAACTTCTTCCTGGTTTAGTCATGGGAGAGTGTATGTGTCGAGGAATTTATCCCTTTCTTTTTTTTTTAATTTTTTTTCTTTTTATCATTATTATTATTATTATCATTATTATTATTATTATTATACTTTAGGCTCTATGGTACATGTGCGCAACGTTCAGGTAAGCTACATGTGTATACATGTGCCATGCTGGTGCGCTGCACCCAAAAACTCGTCATCTAGCATTAGGTATATCTCCCAATGCTGTCCCTCGCCCCTCCCCCCACCCCACAACAGTCCCCGAAGTGTGATGTTCCCCTTCTTGTGTCCACGTGTTCTCATTGTTCAATTCCCACCTATGAGTGAGAATATGTGGTGTTTGGTTTTTTGTTCTTGCGATAGTTTACTGAGAACGATGATTTCCAATTTCATCCATGTCCCTACAAAGGATATGAACTCATCATTTTTTATGGCTGCCTAGTATTCCATGGTGTATATGTGCCACATTTTCTTAATCCAGTCTATCATTGTTGGACATTTGGGTTGGTTCCAAGTCTTTGCTATTGTGTATAATGCCGCAATAAACATACGTGTGCATGTGTCTTTATAGCAGCATGATTTATAGTCCTTTGGGTATATACCCAGTAATGGGATGGCTGGGTGAAATGGAATTTCTAGTTCTAGATCCCTGAGGAATCGCCACAGTGACTTCCACAAGGGTTGAACTAGTTTACAGTCCCACCAACAGTGTAAAAGTGTTCCTATTTCTCCACATCCTCTCCAGCACCTGTTGTTTCCTGACTTTTTAATGATTGCCATTCTAACTGGTGTGAGATGGTATCTCATTGTGGTTTTGATTTGCATTTCTCTGATGGCCAGTGATGGTGAGCATTTTTTCATGTGTTTTTTGGCTGCATAAATGTCTTCTTTGGAGGAGTGTCTGTTCATGTCCTTCGCCCACTTTTTGATGGGGTTCTTTGGTGTTTTCTTGTAAATTTGTTGGAGTTCATTGTAGATTCTGGATATTAGCCCTTTGTCAGATGAGTAGGTTGCGAAAATTTTCTCCCATTGTGTAGGTTGCCTGTTCACTCTGATGGTAGTTTCCTTTGCTGTGCAGAAGCTCTTTAGTTTAATTAGATCCCATTTGTCAATTTTGGCTTTTGTTGCCATTGCTTTTGGGGTTTTAGGCATGAAGTCCTTGCTCATGCCTATGTCCTGAATGGTATTGCCTAGGTTTTCTTCTAGGGTTTTTATGGTTTTAGGTCTAACGTTTAAGTCTTTAATCCATCTTGAGTTGATTTTTGTATAAGGTGTAAGGAAGGGATCCAGTTTCAGCTTTTACATGTGGCTAGCCAGTTTTCCCAGCACCATTTATTAAATAGGGAATCCTTTCTCCATTTCTAGTTTTTGTCAAGTTTGTCAAAGATCAGATTGTTGTAGATATGTGGCATTATTTCCGACGGCTCTGTTCTGTTCCATTGATCTATACCTCTGTTTGGTACCAGTACCATGCTGTTTTGGTTACTGTAGCCTTGTAGTATAGTTTGAAGTCAGGTAGCGTGATGCCTCCAGCTTTGTTCTTTTGGCTTAGGATTGACTTGGTGATGCGGGCTCTTTTTTGGTTCCATATGAACTTTAAAGTAGTTTTTTCCAATTCCGTGAAGAAAGTCATTGGTAACTTGATGGGGATGGCATTGAATCTGTAAATTACCTTGGGAAGGATGGCCATTTTCATGATATTGATTCTTCCTACCCATGAGCATGGAATGTTCTTCCATTTGTTTGTATCCTCTTTTATTTCCTTGAGCAGTGGTTTGTAGTTTTCTCCTTGAAGAGGTCCTTCACATCCCTTGGAAGTTGGATTCCTAGGTATTTTATTCTCTTTGAAGCAATTGTGAATGGGAGTTCACTCATGATTTGGCTCTCTGTTTGTCTGTTATTGATGTATAAGAATGCTTGTGATTTTTGTCCATTGATTTTGTATCCTGAGACTTTGCTGAAGTTGCTTATCAGCTTAAGGAGATTTTGGGCTGAGACAATGGGGTTTTCTAGATATACTATCACGTCATCTGCAAACAGGGACAATTTGACTTCCTTTTTTCCTAATTGAATACCCTTGATTTCCTTCTCTTGCCTAATTGCCCTGGCCAGAACTTCCAACACTATGTTGAATAGAAGTGGTGAGAGAGGGCATCCCTGTCTTGTGCCAGTTTTCAAAGTGAATGCTTCCAGTTTTTGCCCATTCAGTATGATATTGGCTGTGGGTTTGTCATAAACAGCTCTTATTATTTTGAGATACGACCCATCAATACCCAATTTATTGAGAGTTTTTAGCATGAAGGGTTGTTGAATTTTGTCAAAGGCCTTTTCTTCACGTATTGAGATAATCATGTGGTTTTTGACTTTGGTTCTGTTTATATGCTGGATTACATTTATTGATTTGCGTATATTGAACCAGACTTGCATCCCAGGGATGAAGCCCACTTGATCATGGTGGATAAGCTGTCTGATGTGCTGCTGGATTCGGTTTGCCAGTAATTTATTGAGGATTTTTGCATCAATATTCATCAAGGATATTGGTCTAAAATTCTCTTTTTTGATTGTGTCTCTGCCCAGCTTTGGTATCAGCATGATGCTGGCCTCATAAAATGAGTTAGGAAGGATTCCCTCTTTTTCTATTGATTCGAATAGTTTCTGAAGTAATGGTTCCAGTTCCTCCTTGGACCTCTGGTAGAATTCGGCTGTGAACCCATCTGATCCTGGACTCTTTTTGGTTGGTAAGCTATTGATTATTGCCACAATTTCAGCTCCTGTTATTAGTCTATTCAGAGATTCAACTTCTTCCTGGTTTAGTCATGGGAGAGTGTATGTGTCGAGGAATTTATCCCTTTCTTTTTTTTTTAATTTTTTTTTCTTTTTATCATTATTATTATTATTATTATTATTATACTTTAGGCTCTATGGTACATGTGCGCAACCTGCAGGTAAGCTACATGTGTATACATGTGCCATGCTGGTGCGCTGCACCCAAAAACTCGTCATCTAGCATTAGGTATATCTCCCAATGCTGTCCCTCGCCCCTCCCCCCACCCCACAACAGTCCCCGAAGTGTGATGTTCCCCTTCTTGTGTCCACGTGTTCTCATTGTTCAATTCCCACCTATGAGTGAGAATATGTGGTGTTTGGTTTTTTGTTCTTGCGATAGTTTACTGAGAACGATGATTTCCAATTTCATCCATGTCCCTACAAAGGATATGAACTCATCATTTTTTTTGGCTGCCTAGTATTCCATGGTGTATATGTGCCACATTTTCTTAATCCAGTCTATCATTGTTGGACATTTGGGTTGGTTCCAAGTCTTTGCTATTGTGTATAATGCCGCAATAAACATACGTGTGCATGTGTCTTTATAGCAGCATGATTTATAGTCCTTTGGGTATATACCCAGTAATGGGATGGCTGGGTCAAATGGAATTTCTAGTTCTAGATCCCTGAGGAATCGCCACAGTGACTTCCACAAGGGTTGAACTAGTTTACAGTCCCACCAACAGTGTAAAAGTGTTCCTATTTCTCCACATCCTCTCCAGCACCTGTTGTTTCCTGACTTTTCAATGATTGCCATTCTAACTGGTGTGAGATGGTATCTCATTGTGGTTTTGATTTGCATTTCTCTGATGGCCAGTGATGGTGAGCATTTTTTCATGTGTTTTTTGGCTGCATAAATGTCTTCTTTGGAGGAGTGTCTGTTCATGTCCTTCGCCCAATTTTTGATGGGGTTGTTTGGTGTTTTCTTATAAATTTGTTGGAGTTCATTGTAGATTCTGGATATTAGCCCTTTGTCAGATGAGTAGGTTGCGAAAATTTTCTCCCATTTTGTAGGTTGCCTGTTCACTCTGATGGTAGTTTCCTTTGCTGTGCAGAAGCTCTTTAGTTTAATTAGATCCCGTTTGTGAATTTTGACTTTTGTTGCCATTGCTTTTGGTGTTTCAGACATGAAGTCCTTGCCCATGCCTATGTCCTGAATGGTATTGCCTAGGTTTTCTTCTAGGGTTTTTATGGTTTTAGGTCTAACGTTTAAGTCTTTAATCCATCTTGAGTTGATTTTTGTATAAGGTGTAAGGAAGGGATCCAGTTTCAGCTTTCTACAGGTGGCTAGCCAGTTTTCACAGCACCATTTATTAAATAGGGAATCATTTCTCCATTTCTTGTTTTTGTCAGGTTTGTCAAAGATCGGATAGTTGTAGATATGTGGCATTATTTCTGACGGCTCTGTTCTGTTCCATTGATCTATATCTCTGTTTTGGTACCAGTACCATGCTGTTTTGGTTACTGTAGCCTTGTAGTATAGTTTGAAGTCAGGTAGCGTGATGCCTCCAGCTTTGTTCTTTTGGCTTAGGATTGACTTGGTGATGCGGGCTCTTTTTTGGTTCCATATGAACTTTAAAGTAGATTTTTCCAATTCTGTGAAGAAAGTCATTGGTAACTTGATGGGGATGGCATTGAATCTGTAAATTACCTTGGGAAGGATGGCCATTTTCATGATATTGATTCTTCCTACCCATGAGCATGGAATGTTCTTCCATTTGTTTGTATCCTCTTTTATTTCCTTGAGCAGTGGTTTGTAGTTTTCTCCTTGAAGAGGTCCTTCACATCCCTTGGAAGTTGGATTCCTAGGTATTTTATTCTCTTTGAAGCAATTGTGAATGGGAGTTCACTCATGATTTGGCTCTCTGTTTGTCTGTTATTGATGTATAAGAATGCTTGTGATTTTTGTCCATTGATTTTGTATCCTGAGACTTTGCTGAAGTTGCTTATCAGCTTAAGGAGATTTTGGGCTGAGACAATGGGCTTTTCTAGATATACTATCACGTCATCTGCAAACAGGGACAATTTGACTTCTTTTTTTCCTAATTGAATACCCTTGATTTCCTTCTCTTGCCTAATTGCCCTGGCCAGAACTTGCAACACTATGTTGAATACAAGTGGTGAGAGAGGGCATCCCTGCCTTGTGCCAGTTTTCAAAGTGAATGCTTCCAATTTTTGCCCATTCACTATGATATTGGCTGTGGGTTTGTCATAAATAGCTCTTATTATTTTGAGATATGACCCATCAATACCCAATTTATTGAGAGTTTTTAGCATGAAGGGTTGTTGAATTTTGTCAAAGTCCTTTTCTTCACGTATTGAGATAATCATGTGGTTTTTGACTTTGGTTCTGTTTATATGCTAGATTACATTTATTGATTTGCGTATATTGAACCAGACTTGCATCCCAGGGATGAAGCCCACTTGATCATGGTGGGTAAGCTGTCTGATGTGCTGCTGGATTCAGTTTGCCAGTAATTTATTGAGGATTTTTCCATCAATATTCATGAAGGATATTGGTCTAAAATTCTCTTTTTTGATTGTGTCTCTGCCCAGCTTTGGTATCAGCATGATGCTGGCCTCATAAAATGAGTTAGGAAGGATTCCCTCTTTTTCTATTGATTGGAATAGTTTCTGAAGTAATGGTTCCAGTTCCTCCTTGGACCTCTGGTAGAATTCGGCTGTGAACCCATCTGATCCTGGACTCTTTTTGGTTGGTAAGCTATTGATTATTGCCACAATTTCAGCTCCTGTTATTAGTCTATTCAGAGATTCAACTTCTTCCTGGTTTAGTCATGGGAGAGTGTATGTGTCGAGGAATTTATCCTTTTCTTTTTTTTTTAATTTTTTTTTCTTTTTATCATTATTATTATTATTATTATTATTATACTTTAGGCTCTATGGTACATGTGCGCAACGTGCAGGTAAGCTACATGTGTATACATGTGCCATGCTGGTGCGCTGCACCCAAAAACTCGTCATCTAGCATTAGGTATATCTCCCAATGCTGTCCCTCGCCCCTCCCCCCACCCCACAACAGTCCCCGAAGTGTGATGTTCCCCTTCTTGTGTCCACGTGTTCTCATTGTTCAATTCCCACCTATGAGTGAGAATATGTGGTGTTTGGTTTTTTGTTCTTGCGATAGTTTACTGAGAACGATGATTTCCAATTTCATCCATGTCCCTACAAAGGATATGAACTCATCATTTTTTATGGCTGCCTAGTATTCCATGGTGTATATGTGCCACATTTTCTTAATCCAGTCTATCATTGTTGGACATTTGGGTTGGTTCCAAGTCTTTGCTATTGTGTATAATGCCGCAAAAAACATACGTGTGCATGTGTCTTTATAGCAGCATGATTTATAGTCCTTTGAGTATATACCCAGTAATGGGATGGCTGGGTCAAATGGAATTTCTAGTTCTAGATCCCTGAGGAATCGCCACAGTGACTTCCACAAGGGTTGAACTAGTTTACAGTCCCACCAACAGTGTAAAAGTGTTCCTATTTCTCCACATCCTCTCCAGCACCTGTTGTTTCCTGACTTTTTAATGATTGCCATTCTAACTGGTGTGAGATGGTATCTCATTGTGGTTTTGATTTGCATTTCTCTGATGGCCAGTGATGGTGAGCATTTTTTCATGTGTTTTTTGGCTGCATAAATGTCTTCTTTGGAGGAGTGTCTGTTCATGTCCTTCGCCCACTTTTTGATGGGGTTCTTTGGTGTTTTCTTGTAAATTTGTTGGAGTTCATTGTAGATTCTGGATATTAGCCCTTTGTCAGATGAGTAGGTTGCGAAAATTTTCTCCCATTTTGTAGGTTGCCTGTTCACTCTGATGGTAGTTTCCTTTGCTGTGCAGAAGCTCTTTAGTTTAATTAGATCCCATTTGTCAATTTTGGCTTTTGTTGCCATTGCTTTTGGTGTTTTAGACATGAAGTCCTTGCCCATGCCTATGTCCTGAATGGTATTGCCTAGGTTTTCTTCTAGGGTATTTATGGTTTTAGGTCTAACGTTTAAGTCTTTAATCCATCTTGAGTTGATTTTTGTATAAGTTGTAAGGAAGGGATCCAGTTTCAGCTTTCTACATGTGGCTAGCCAGTTTTCCCAGCACCATTTATTAAATAGGGAATCCTTTCTCCATTTCTTGTTTTTGTCAGGTTTGTCAAAGATCAGATAGTTTTAGATATGTGGCATTATTTCTGACGGCTCTGTTCTGTTCCATTGATCTATATCTCTGTTTTGGTACCAGTACCATGCTGTTTTGGTTACTGTAGCCTTGTAGTATAGTTTGAAGTCAGGTAGCGTGATGCCTCCAGCTTTGTTCTTTTGGCTTAGGATTGACTTGGTGATGCGGGCTCTTTTTTGGTTCCATATGAACTTTAAAGTAGATTTTTCCAATTCTGTGAAGAAAGTCATTGGTAACTTGATGGGGATGGCATTGAATCTGTAAATTACCTTGGGTAGGATGGCCATTTTCATGATATTGATTCTTCCTACCCATGAGCATGGAATGTTCTTCCATTTGTTTGTCTCCTCTTTTATTTCCTTGAGCAGTGGTTTGTAGTTTTCTCCTTGAAGAGGTCCTTCACATCCCTTGGAAGTTGGATTCCTAGGTATTTTATTCTCTTTGAAGCAATTGTGAATGGGAGTTCACTCATGATTTGGCTCTCTGTTTGTCTGTTATTGATGTATAAGAATGCTTGTGATTTTTGTCCATTGATTTTGTATGCTGAGACTTTGCTGAAGTTGCTTATCAGCTTAAGGAGATTTTGGGCTGAGACAATGGGGTTTTCTAGATATACTATCACGTCATCTGCAAACAGGGACAATTTGACTTCCTTTTTTCCTAATTGAATACCCTTGATTTCCTTCTCTTGCCTAATTGCCCTGGCCAGAACTTGCAACACTATGTTGAATACAAGTGGTGAGAGAGGGCATCCCTGCCTTGTGCCAGTTTTCAAAGTGAATGCTTCCAGTTTTTGCCCATTCAGTATGATATTGGCTGTGGGTTTGTCATAAATACCTCTTATTATTTTGAGATATGACCCATCAATACCCAATTTATTGAGAGTTTTTAGCATGAAGGGTTGTTGAATTTTGTCAAAGTCCTTTTCTTCACGTATTGAGATAATCATGTGGTTTTTGACTTTGGTTCTGTTTATATGCTAGATTACATTTATTGATTTGCGTATATTGAACCAGACTTGCATCCCAGGGATGAAGCCCACTTGATCATGGTGGGTAAGCTGTCTGATGTGCTGCTGGATTCAGTTTGCCAGTAATTTATTGAGGATTTTTGCATCAATATTCACGAAGGATATTGGTCTAAAATTCTCTTTTTTGATTGTGTCTCTGCCCAGCTTTGGTATCAGCATGATGCTGGCCTCATAAAATGAGTTAGGAAGGATTCCCTCTTTTTCTATTGATTGGAACAGTTTCTGAAGTAATGGTTCCAGTTCCTCCTTGGGCCTCTGGTAGAATTCGGCTGTGAACCCATCTGATCCTGGACTCTTTTTGGTTGGTAAGCTATTGATTATTGCCACAATTTCAGCTCCTGTTATTAGTCTATTCAGAGATTCAACTTCTTCCTGGTTTAGTCATGGGAGAGTGTATGTGTCGAGGAATTTATCCCTTTCTTTTTTTTTTAATTTTTTTTCTTTTTATCATTATTATTATTATTATCATTATTATTATTATTATTATACTTTAGGCTCTATGGTACATGTGCGCAACGTTCAGGTAAGCTACATGTGTATACATGTGCCATGCTGGTGCGCTGCACCCAAAAACTCGCCATCTAGCATTAGGTATATCTCCCAATGCTGTCCCTCGCCCCTCCCCCCACCCCACAACAGTCCCCGAAGTGTGATGTTCCCCTTCTTGTGTCCACGTGTTCTCATTGTTCAATTCCCACCTATGAGTGAGAATATGTGGTGTTTGGTTTTTTGTTCTTGCGATAGTTTACTGAGAACGATGATTTCCAATTTCATCCATGTCCCTACAAAGGATATGAACTCATCATTTTTTATGGCTGCCTAGTATTCCATGGTGTATATGTGCCACATTTTCTTAATCCAGTCTATCATTGTTGGACATTTGGGTTGGTTCCAAGTCTTTGCTATTGTGTATAATGCCGCAATAAACATACGTGTGCATGTGTCTTTATAGCAGCATGATTTATAGTCCTTTGGGTATATACCCAGTAATGGGATGGCTGGGTCAAATGGAATTTCTAGTTCTAGATCCCTGAGGAATCGCCACAGTGACTTCCACAAGGGTTGAACTAGTTTACAGTCCCACCAACAGTGTAAAAGTGTTCCTATTTCTCCACATCCTCTCCAGCACCTGTTGTTTCCTGACTTTTTAATGATTGCCATTCTAACTGGTGTGAGATGGTATCTCATTGTGGTTTTGATTTGCATTTCTCTGATGGCCAGTGATGGTGAGCATTTTTTCATGTGTTTTTTGGCTGCATAAATGTCTTCTTTGGAGGAGTGTCTGTTCATGTCCTTCGCCCACTTTTTGATGGGGTTCTTTGGTGTTTTCTTGTAAATTTGTTGGAGTTCATTGTAGATTCTGGATATTAGCCCTTTGTCAGATGAGTAGGTGGCGAAAATTTTCTCCCATTGTGTAGGTTGCCTGTTCACTCTGATGGTAGTTTCCTTTGCTGTGCAGAAGCTCTTTAGTTTAATTAGATCCCATTTGTCAATTTTGGCTTTTGTTGCCATTGCTTTTGGGGTTTTAGACATGAAGTCTTTGCTCATGCCTATGTCCTGAATGGTATTGCCTAGGTTTTCTTCTAGGGTTTTTATGGTTTTAGGTCTAACGTTTAAGTCTTTAATCCATCTTGAGTTGATTTTTGTATAAGGTGTAAGGAAGGGATCCAGTTTCAGCTTTCTACATGTGGCTAGCCAGTTTTCCCAGCACCATTTATTAAATAGGGAATCCTTTCTCCATTTCTAGTTTTTGTCAAGTTTGTCAAAGATCAGATTGTTTTAGATATGTGGCATTATTTCCGACGGCTCTGCTCTGTTCCATTGATCTATATCTCTGTTTGGTACCAGTACCATGCTGTTTTGGTTACTGTAGCCTTGTAGTATAGTTTGAAGTCAGGTAGCGTGATGCCTCCAGCTTTGTTCTTTTGGCTTAGGATTGACTTGGTGATGCGGGCTCTTTTTTGGTTCCATATGAACTTTAAAGTAGTTTTTTCCAATTCCGTGAAGAAAGTCATTGGTAACTTGATGGGGATGGCATTGAATCTGTAAATTACCTTGGGAAGGATGGCCATTTTCATGATATTGATTCTTCCTACCCATGAGCATGGAATGTTCTTCCATTTGTTTGTATCCTCTTTTATTTCCTTGAGCAGTGGTTTGTAGTTTTCTCCTTGAAGAGGTCCTTCACATCCCTTGGAAGTTGGATTCCTAGGTATTTTATTCTCTTTGAAGCAATTGTGAATGGGAGTTCACTCATGATTTGGCTCTCTGTTTGTCTGTTATTGATGTATAAGAATGCTTGTGATTTTTGTCCATTGATTTTGTATCCTGAGACTTTGCTGAAGTTGCTTATCAGCTTAAGGAGATTTTGGGCTGAGACAATGGGGTTTTCTAGATATACTATCACGTCATCTGCAAACAGGGACAATTTGACTTCCTTTTTTCCTAATTGAATACCCTTCATTTCCTTCTCTTGCCTAATTGCCCTGGCCAGAACTTCCAACACTATGTTGAATACAAGTGGTGAGAGAGGGCATCCCTGTCTTGTGCCAGTTTTCAAAGTGAATGCTTCCAGTTTTTGCCCATTCAGTATGATATTGGCTGTGGGTTTGTCATAAACAGCTCTTATTATTTTGAGATACGACCCATCAATACCCAATTTATTGAGAGTTTTTAGCATGAAGGGTTGTTGAATTTTGTCAAAGTCCTTTTCTTCACGTATTGAGATAATCATGTGGTTTTTGACTTTGGTTCTGTTTATATGCTGGATTACATTTATTGATTTGCGTATATTGAACCAGACTTGCATCCCAGGGATGAAGCGCACTTGATCATGGTGGATAAGCTGTCTGATGTGCTGCTGGATTCGGTTTGCCAGTAATTTATTGAGGATTTTTGCATCAATATTCATCAAGGATATTGGTCTAAAATTCTCTTTTTTGATTGTGTCTCTGCCCAGCTTTGGTATCAGCATGATGCTGGCCTCATAAAATGAGTTAGGAAGGATTCCCTCTTTTTCTATTGATTGGAATAGTTTCTGAAGTAATGGTTCCAGTTCCTCCTTGGACCTCTGGTAGAATTCGGCTGTGAACCCATCTGATCCTGGACTCTTTTTGGTTGGTAAGCTATTGATTATTGCCACAATTTCAGCTCCTGTTATTAGTCTATTCAGAGATTCAACTTCTTCCTGGTTTAGTCATGGGAGAGTGTATGTGTCGAGGAATTTATCCTTTTCTTTTTTTTTTAATTTTTTTTTCTTTTTATCATTATTATTATTATTATTATTATTATACTTTAGGCTCTATGGTACATGTGCGCAACGTGCAGGTAAGCTACATGTGTATACATGTGCCATGCTGGTGCGCTGCACCCAAAAACTCGTCATCTAGCATTAGGTATATCTCCCAATGCTGTCCCTCGCCCCTCCCCCCACCCCACAACAGTCCCCGAAGTGTGATGTTCCCCTTCTTGTGTCCACGTGTTCTCATTGTTCAATTCCCACCTATGAGTGAGAATATGTGGTGTTTGGTTTTTTGTTCTTGCGATAGTTTACTGAGAACGATGATTTCCAATTTCATCCATGTCCCTACAAAGGATATGAACTCATCATTTTTTATGGCTGCCTAGTATTCCATGGTGTATATGTGCCACATTTTCTTAATCCAGTCTATCATTGTTGGACATTTGGGTTGGTTCCAAGTCTTTGCTATTGTGTATAATGCCGCAAAAAACATACGTGTGCATGTGTCTTTATAGCAGCATGATTTATAGTCCTTTGAGTATATACCCAGTAATGGGATGGCTGGGTCAAATGGAATTTCTAGTTCTAGATCCCTGAGGAATCGCCACAGTGACTTCCACAAGGGTTGAACTAGTTTACAGTCCCACCAACAGTGTAAAAGTGTTCCTATTTCTCCACATCCTCTCCAGCACCTGTTGTTTCCTGACTTTTTAATGATTGCCATTCTAACTGGTGTGAGATGGTATCTCATTGTGGTTTTGATTTGCATTTCTCTGATGGCCAGTGATGGTGAGCATTTTTTCATGTGTTTTTTGGCTGCATAAATGTCTTCTTTGGAGGAGTGTCTGTTCATGTCCTTCGCCCACTTTTTGATGGGGTTCTTTGGTGTTTTCTTGTAAATTTGTTGGAGTTCATTGTAGATTCTGGATATTAGCCCTTTGTCAGATGAGTAGGTTGCGAAAATTTTCTCCCATTTTGTAGGTTGCCTGTTCACTCTGATGGTAGTTTCCTTTGCTGTGCAGAAGCTCTTTAGTTTAATTAGATCCCATTTGTCAATTTTGGCTTTTGTTGCCATTGCTTTTGGTGTTTTAGACATGAAGTCCTTGCCCATGCCTATGTCCTGAATGGTATTGCCTAGGTTTTCTTCTAGGGTATTTATGGTTTTAGGTCTAACGTTTAAGTCTTTAATCCATCTTGAGTTGATTTTTGTATAAGTTGTAAGGAAGGGATCCAGTTTCAGCTTTCTACATGTGGCTAGCCAGTTTTCACAGCACCATTTATTAAATAGGGAATCCTTTCTCCATTTCTTGTTTTTGTCAGGTTTGTCAAAGATCAGATAGTTTTAGATATGTGGCATTATTTCTGACGGCTCTGTTCTGTTCCATTGATCTATATCTCTGTTTTGGTACCAGTACCATGCTGTTTTGGTTACTGTAGCCTTGTAGTATAGTTTGAAGTCAGGTAGCGTGATGCCTCCAGCTTTGTTCTTTTGGCTTAGGATTGACTTGGTGATGCGGGCTCTTTTTTGGTTCCATATGAACTTTAAAGTAGATTTTTCCAATTCTGTGAAGAAAGTCATTGGTAACTTGATGGGGATGGCATTGAATCTGTAAATTACCTTGGGAAGGATGGCCATTTTCATGATATTGATTCTTCCTACCCATGAGCATGGAATGTTCTTCCATTTGTTTGTCTCCTCTTTTATTTCCTTGAGCAGTGGTTTGTAGTTTTCTCCTTGAAGAGGTCCTTCACATCCCTTGGAAGTTGGATTCCTAGGTATTTTATTCTCTTTGAAGCAATTGTGAATGGGAGTTCACTCATGATTTGGCTCTCTGTTTGTCTGTTATTGATGTATAAGAATGCTTGTGATTTTTGTCCATTGATTTTGTATCCTGAGACTTTGCTGAAGTTGCTTATCAGCTTAAGGAGATTTTGGGCTGAGACAATGGGGTTTTCTAGATATACTATCACGTCATCTGCAAACAGGGACAATTTGACTTCTTTTTTTCCTAATTGAATACCCTTGATTTCCTTCTCTTGCCTAATTGCCCTGGCCAGAACTTGCAACACTATGTTGAATACAAGTGGTGAGAGAGGGCATCCCTGCCTTGTGCCAGTTTTCAAAGTGAATGCTTCCAATTTTTGCCCATTCACTATGATATTGGCTGTGGGTTTGTCATAAATAGCTCTTATTATTTTGAGATATGACCCATCAATACCCAATTTATTGAGAGTTTTTAGCATGAAGGGTTGTTGAATTTTGTCAAAGTCCTTTTCTTCACGTATTGAGATAATCATGTGGTTTTTGACTTTGGTTCTGTTTATATGCTAGATTACATTTATTGATTTGCGTATATTGAACCAGACTTGCATCCCAGGGATGAAGCCCACTTGATCATGGTGGGTAAGCTGTCTGATGTGCTGCTGGATTCAGTTTGCCAGTAATTTATTGAGGATTTTTGCATGAATATTCACGAAGGATATTGGTCTAAAATTCTCTTTTTTGATTGTGTCTCTGCCCAGCTTTGGTATCAGCCTGATGCTGGCCTCATAAAATGAGTTAGGAAGGATTCCCTCTTTTTCTATTGATTGGAACAGTTTCTGAAGTAATGGTTCCAGTTCCTCCTTGGGCCTCTGGTAGAATTCGGCTGTGAACCCATCTGATCCTGGACTCTTTTTGGTTGGTAAGCTATTGATTATTGCCACAATTTCAGCTCCTGTTATTAGTCTATTCAGAGATTCAACTTCTTCCTGGTTTAGTCATGGGAGAGTGTATGTGTCGAGGAATTTATCCCTTTCTTTTTTTTTTAATTTTTTTTCTTTTTATCATTATTTTTATTATTATTATTATTATTATTATACTTTAGGCTCTATGGTACATGTGCGCAACGTGCAGGTAAGCTACATGTGTATACATGTGCCATGCTGGTGCGCTGCACCCAAAAACTCGTCATCTAGCATTAGGTATATCTCCCAATGCTGTCCCTCGCCCCTCCCCCCACCCCACAACAGTCCCCGAAGTGTGATGTTCCCCTTCTTGTGTCCACGTGTTCTCATTGTTCAATTCCCACCTATGAGTGAGAATATGTGGTGTTTGGTTTTTTGTTCTTGCGATAGTTTACTGAGAACGATGATTTCCAATTTCATCCATGTCCCTACAAAGGATATGAACTCATCATTTTTTATGGCTGCCTAGTATTCCATGGTGTATATGTGCCACATTTTCTTAATCCAGTCTATCATTGTTGGACATTTGGGTTGGTTCCAAGTCTTTGCTATTGTGTATAATGCCGCAATAAACATACGTGTGCATGTGTCTTTATAGCAGCATGATTTATAGTCCTTTGGGTATATACCCAGTAATGGGATGGCTGGGTCAAATGGAATTTCTAGTTCTAGATCCCTGAGGAATCGCCACAGTGACTTCCACAAGGGTTGAACTAGTTTACAGTCCCACCAACAGTGTAAAAGTGTTCCTATTTCTCCACATCCTCTCCAGCACCTGTTGTTTCCTGACTTTTTAATGATTGCCATTCTAACTGGTGTGAGATGGTATCTCATTGTGGTTTTGATTTGCATTTCTCTGATGGCCAGTGATGGTGAGCATTTTTTCATGTGTTTTTTGGCTGCATAAATGTCTTCTTTGGAGGAGTGTCTGTTCATGTCCTTCGCCCACTTTTTGATGGGGTTCTTTGGTGTTTTCTTGTAAATTTGTTGGAGTTCATTGTAGATTCTGGATATTAGCCCTTTGTCAGATGAGTAGGTTGCGAAAATTTTCTCCCATTTTGTAGGTTGCCTGTTCACTCTGATGGTAGTTTCCTTTGCTGTGCAGAAGCTCTTTAGTTTAATTAGATCCCATTTGTCAATTTTGGCTTTTGTTGCCATTGCTTTTGGTGTTTTAGACATGAAGTCCTTGCCCATGCCTATGTCCTGAATGGTATTGCCTAGGTTTTCTTCTAGGGTATTTATGGTTTTAGGTCTAACGTTTAAGTCTTTAATCCATCTTGAGTTGATTTTTGTATAAGTTGTAAGGAAGGGATCCAGTTTCAGCTTTCTACATGTGGCTAGCCAGTTTTCACAGCACCATTTATTAAATAGGGAATCCTTTCTCCATTTCTTGTTTTTGTCAGGTTTGTCAAAGATCAGATAGTTTTAGATATGTGGCATTATTTCTGACGGCTCTGTTCTGTTCCATTGATCTATATCTCTGTTTTGGTACCAGTACCATGCTGTTTTGGTTACTGTAGCCTTGTAGTATAGTTTGAAGTCAGGTAGCGTGATGCCTCCAGCTTTGTTCTTTTGGCTTAGGATTGACTTGGTGATGCGGGCTCTTTTTTGGTTCCATATGAACTTTAAAGTAGATTTTTCCAATTCTGTGAAGAAAGTCATTGGTAACTTGATGGGGATGGCATTGAATCTGTAAATTACCTTGGGAAGGATGGCCATTTTCATGATATTGATTCTTCCTACCCATGAGCATGGAATGTTCTTCCATTTGTTTGTCTCCTCTTTTATTTCCTTGAGCAGTGGTTTGTAGTTTTCTCCTTGAAGAGGTCCTTCACATCCCTTGGAAGTTGGATTCCTAGGTATTTTATTCTCTTTGAAGCAATTGTGAATGGGAGTTCACTCATGATTTGGCTCTCTGTTTGTCTGTTATTGATGTATAAGAATGCTTGTGATTTTTGTCCATTGATTTTGTATGCTGAGACTTTGCTGAAGTTGCTTATCAGCTTAAGGAGATTTTGGGCTGAGACAATGGGGTTTTCTAGATATACTATCACGTCATCTGCAAACAGGGACAATTTGACTTCCTTTTTTCCTAATTGAATACCCTTGATTTCCTTCTCTTGCCTAATTGCCCTGGCCAGAACTTGCAACACTATGTTGAATACAAGTGGTGAGAGAGGGCATCCCTGCCTTGTGCCAGTTTTCAAAGTGAATGCTTCCAGTTTTTGCCCATTCAGTATGATATTGGCTGTGGGTTTGTCATAAATACCTCTTATTATTTTGAGATATGACCCATCAATACCCAATTTATTGAGAGTTTTTAGCATGAAGGGTTGTTGAATTTTGTCAAAGTCCTTTTCTTCACGTATTGAGATAATCATGTGGTTTTTGACTTTGGTTCTGTTTATATGCTAGATTACATTTATTGATTTGCGTATATTGAACCAGACTTGCATCCCAGGGATGAAGCCCACTTGATCATGGTGGGTAAGCTGTCTGATGTGCTGCTGGATTCAGTTTGCCAGTAATTTATTGAGGATTTTTGCATCAATATTCACGAAGGATATTGGTCTAAAATTCTCTTTTTTGATTGTGTCTCTGCCCAGCTTTGGTATCAGCATGATGCTGGCCTCATAAAATGAGTTAGGAAGGATTCCCTCTTTTTCTATTGATTGGAACAGTTTCTGAAGTAATGGTTCCAGTTCCTCCTTGGGCCTCTGGTAGAATTCGGCTGTGAACCCATCTGATCCTGGACTCTTTTTGGTTGGTAAGCTATTGATTATTGCCACAATTTCAGCTCCTGTTATTAGTCTATTCAGAGATTCAACTTCTTCCTGGTTTAGTCATGGGAGAGTGTATGTGTCGAGGAATTTATCCCTTTCTTTTTTTTTTAATTTTTTTTCTTTTTATCATTATTATTATTATTATCATTATTATTATTATTATTATACTTTAGGCTCTATGGTACATGTGCGCAACGTGCAGGTAAGCTACATGTGTATACATGTGCCATGCTGGTGCGCTGCACCCAAAAACTCGCCATCTAGCATTAGGTATATCTCCCAATGCTGTCCCTCGCCCCTCCCCCCACCCCACAACAGTCCCCGAAGTGTGATGTTCCCCTTCTTGTGTCCACGTGTTCTCATTGTTCAATTCCCACCTATGAGTGAGAATATGTGGTGTTTGGTTTTTTGTTCTTGCGATAGTTTACTGAGAACGATGATTTCCAATTTCATCCATGTCCCTACAAAGGATATGAACTCATCATTTTTTATGGCTGCCTAGTATTCCATGGTGTATATGTGCCACATTTTCTTAATCCAGTCTATCATTGTTGGACATTTGGGTTGGTTCCAAGTCTTTGCTATTGTGTATAATGCCGCAATAAACATACGTGTGCATGTGTCTTTATAGCAGCATGATTTATAGTCCTTTGGGTATATACCCAGTAATGGGATGGCTGGGTCAAATGGAATTTCTAGTTCTAGATCCCTGAGGAATCGCCACAGTGACTTCCACAAGGGTTGAACTAGTTTACAGTCCCACCAACAGTGTAAAAGTGTTCCTATTTCTCCACATCCTCTCCAGCACCTGTTGTTTCCTGACTTTTTAATGATTGCCATTCTAACTGGTGTGAGATGGTATCTCATTGTGGTTTTGATTTGCATTTCTCTGATGGCCAGTGATGGTGAGCATTTTTTCATGTGTTTTTTGGCTGCATAAATGTCTTCTTTGGAGGAGTGTCTGTTCATGTCCTTCGCCCACTTTTTGATGGGGTTCTTTGGTGTTTTCTTGTAAATTTGTTGGAGTTCATTGTAGATTCTGGATATTAGCCCTTTGTCAGATGAGTAGGTGGCGAAAATTTTCTCCCATTGTGTAGGTTGCCTGTTCACTCTGATGGTAGTTTCCTTTGCTGTGCAGAAGCTCTTTAGTTTAATTAGATCCCATTTGTCAATTTTGGCTTTTGTTGCCATTGCTTTTGGGGTTTTAGACATGAAGTCCTTGCTCATGCCTATGTCCTGAATGGTATTGCCTAGGTTTTCTTCTAGGGTTTTTATGGTTTTAGGTCTAACGTTTAAGTCTTTAATCCATCTTGAGTTCATTTTTGTATAAGGTGTAAGGAAGGGATCCAGTTTCAGCTTTCTACATGTGGCTAGCCAGTTTTCCCAGCACCATTTATTAAATAGGGAATCCTTTCTCCATTTCTAGTTTTTGTCAAGTTTGTCAAAGATCAGATTGTTTTAGATATGTGGCATTATTTCCGACGGCTCTGCTCTGTTCCATTGATCTATATCTCTGTTTGGTACCAGTACCATGCTGTTTTGGTTACTGTAGCCTTGTAGTATAGTTTGAAGTCAGGTAGCGTGATGCCTCCAGCTTTGTTCTTTTGGCTTAGGATTGACTTGGTGATGCGGGCTCTTTTTTGGTTCCATATGAACTTTAAAGTAGTTTTTTCCAATTCCGTGAAGAAAGTCATTGGTAACTTGATGGGGATGGCATTGAATCTGTAAATTACCTTGGGAAGGATGGCCATTTTCATGATATTGATTCTTCCTACCCATGAGCATGGAATGTTCTTCCATTTGTTTGTATCCTCTTTTATTTCCTTGAGCAGTGGTTTGTAGTTTTCTCCTTGAAGAGGTCCTTCACATCCCTTGGAAGTTGGATTCCTAGGTATTTTATTCTCTTTGAAGCAATTGTGAATGGGAGTTCACTCATGATTTGGCTCTCTGTTTGTCTGTTATTGATGTATAAGAATGCTTGTGATTTTTGTCCATTGATTTTGTATCCTGAGACTTTGCTGAAGTTGCTTATCAGCTTAAGGAGATTTTGGGCTGAGACAATGGGGTTTTCTAGATATACTATCACGTCATCTGCAAACAGGGACAATTTGACTTCCTTTTTTCCTAATTGAATACCCTTCATTTCCTTCTCTTGCCTAATTGCCCTGGCCAGAACTTCCAACACTATGTTGAATACAAGTGGTGAGAGAGGGCATCCCTGTCTTGTGCCAGTTTTCAAAGTGAATGCTTCCAGTTTTTGCACATTCAGTATGATATTGGCTGTGGGTTTGTCATAAACAGCTCTTATTATTTTGAGATACGACCCATCAATACCCAATTTATTGAGAGTTTTTAGCATGAAGGGTTGTTGAATTTTGTCAAAGTCCTTTTCTTCACGTATTGAGATAATCATGTGGTTTTTGACTTTGGTTCTGTTTATATGCTGGATTACATTTATTGATTTGCGTATATTGAACCAGACTTGCATCCCAGGGATGAAGCCCACTTGATCATGGTGGATAAGCTGTCTGATGTGCTGCTGGATTCGGTTTGCCAGTAATTTATTGAGGATTTTTGCATCAATATTCATCAAGGATATTGGTCTAAAATTCTCTTTTTTGATTGTGTCTCTGCCCAGCTTTGGTATCAGCATGATGCTGGCCTCATAAAATGAGTTAGGAAGGATTCCCTCTTTTTCTATTGATTGGAATAGTTTCTGAAGTAATGGTTCCAGTTCCTCCTTGGACCTCTGGTAGAATTCGGCTGTGAACCCATCTGATCCTGGACTCTTTTTGGTTGGTAAGCTATTGATTATTGCCACAATTTCAGCTCCTGTTATTAGTCTATTCAGAGATTCAACTTCTTCCTGGTTTAGTCATGGGAGAGTGTATGTGTCGAGGAATTTATCCTTTTCTTTTTTTTTTAATTTTTTTTTCTTTTTATCATTATTATTATTATTATTATTATTATACTTTAGGCTCTATGGTACATGTGCGCAACGTGCAGGTAAGCTACATGTGTATACATGTGCCATGCTGGTGCGCTGCACCCAAAAACTCGTCATCTAGCATTAGGTATATCTCCCAATGCTGTCCCTCGCCCCTCCCCCCACCCCACAACAGTCCCCGAAGTGTGATGTTCCCCTTCTTGTGTCCACGTGTTCTCATTGTTCAATTCCCACCTATGAGTGAGAATATGTGGTGTTTGGTTTTTTGTTCTTGCGATAGTTTACTGAGAACGATGATTTCCAATTTCATCCATGTCCCTACAAAGGATATGAACTCATCATTTTTTATGGCTGCCTAGTATTCCATGGTGTATATGTGCCACATTTTCTTAATCCAGTCTATCATTGTTGGACATTTGGGTTGGTTCCAAGTCTTTGCTATTGTGTATAATGCCGCAATAAACATACGTGTGCATGTGTCTTTATAGCAGCATGATTTATAGTCCTTTGGGTATATACCCAGTAATGGGATGGCTGGGTCAAATGGAATTTCTAGTTCTAGATCCCTGAGGAATCGCCACAGTGACTTCCACAAGGGTTGAACTAGTTTACAGTCCCACCAACAGTGTAAAAGTGTTCCTATTTCTCCACATCCTCTCCAGCACCTGTTGTTTCCTGACTTTTTAATGATTGCCATTCTAACTGGTGTGAGATGGTATCTCATTGTGGTTTTGATTTGCATTTCTCTGATGGCCAGTGATGGTGAGCATTTTTTCATGTGTTTTTTGGCTGCATAAATGTCTTCTTTGGAGGAGTGTCTGTTCATGTCCTTCGCCCACTTTTTGATGGGGTTCTTTGGTGTTTTCTTGTAAATTTGTTGGAGTTCATTGTAGATTCTGGATATTAGCCCTTTGTCAGATGAGTAGGTTGCGAAAATTTTCTCCCATTTTGTAGGTTGCCTGTTCACTCTGATGGTAGTTTCCTTTGCTGTGCAGAAGCTCTTTAGTTTAATTAGATCCCATTTGTCAATTTTGGCTTTTGTTGCCATTGCTTTTGGTGTTTTAGACATGAAGTCCTTGCCCATGCCTATGTCCTGAATGGTATTGCCTAGGTTTTCTTCTAGGGTATTTATGGTTTTAGGTCTAACGTTTAAGTCTTTAATCCATCTTGAGTTGATTTTTGTATAAGTTGTAAGGAAGGGATCCAGTTTCAGCTTTCTACATGTGGCTAGCCAGTTTTCACAGCACCATTTATTAAATAGGGAATCCTTTCTCCATTTCTTGTTTTTGTCAGGTTTGTCAAAGATCAGATAGTTTTAGATATGTGGCATTATTTCTGACGGCTCTGTTCTGTTCCATTGATCTATATCTCTGTTTTGGTACCAGTACCATGCTGTTTTGGTTACTGTAGCCTTGTAGTATAGTTTGAAGTCAGGTAGCGTGATGCCTCCAGCTTTGTTCTTTTGGCTTAGGATTGACTTGGTGATGCGGGCTCTTTTTTGGTTCCATATGAACTTTAAAGTAGATTTTTCCAATTCTGTGAAGAAAGTCATTGGTAACTTGATGGGGATGGCATTGAATCTGTAAATTACCTTGGGAAGGATGGCCATTTTCATGATATTGATTCTTCCTACCCATGAGCATGGAATGTTCTTCCATTTGTTTGTCTCCTCTTTTATTTCCTTGAGCAGTGGTTTGTAGTTTTCTCCTTGAAGAGGTCCTTCACATCCCTTGGAAGTTGGATTCCTAGGTATTTTATTCTCTTTGAAGCAATTGTGAATGGGAGTTCACTCATGATTTGGCTCTCTGTTTGTCTGTTATTGATGTATAAGAATGCTTGTGATTTTTGTCCATTGATTTTGTATGCTGAGACTTTGCTGAAGTTGCTTATCAGCTTAAGGAGATTTTGGGCTGAGACAATGGGGTTTTCTAGATATACTATCACGTCATCTGCAAACAGGGACAATTTGACTTCCTTTTTTCCTAATTGAATACCCTTGATTTCCTTCTCTTGCCTAATTGCCCTGGCCAGAACTTGCAACACTATGTTGAATACAAGTGGTGAGAGAGGGCATCCCTGCCTTGTGCCAGTTTTCAAAGTGAATGCTTCCAGTTTTTGCCCATTCAGTATGATATTGGCTGTGGGTTTGTCATAAATACCTCTTATTATTTTGAGATATGACCCATCAATACCCAATTTATTGAGAGTTTTTAGCATGAAGGGTTGTTGAATTTTGTCAAAGTCCTTTTCTTCACGTATTGAGATAATCATGTGGTTTTTGACTTTGGTTCTGTTTATATGCTAGATTACATTTATTGATTTGCGTATATTGAACCAGACTTGCATCCCAGGGATGAAGCCCACTTGATCATGGTGGGTAAGCTGTCTGATGTGCTGCTGGATTCAGTTTGCCAGTAATTTATTGAGGATTTTTGCATCAATATTCACGAAGGATATTGGTCTAAAATTCTCTTTTTTGATTGTGTCTCTGCCCAGCTTTGGTATCAGCATGATGCTGGCCTCATAAAATGAGTTAGGAAGGATTCCCTCTTTTTCTATTGATTGGAACAGTTTCTGAAGTAATGGTTCCAGTTCCTCCTTGGGCCTCTGGTAGAATTCGGCTGTGAACCCATCTGATCCTGGACTCTTTTTGGTTGGTAAGCTATTGATTATTGCCACAATTTCAGCTCCTGTTATTAGTCTATTCAGAGATTCAACTTCTTCCTGGTTTAGTCATGGGAGAGTGTATGTGTCGAGGAATTTATCCCTTTCTTTTTTTTTTAATTTTTTTTCTTTTTATCATTATTTTTATTATTATTATTATTATTATTATACTTTAGGCTCTATGGTACATGTGCGCAACGTGCAGGTAAGCTACATGTGTATACATGTGCCATGCTGGTGCGCTGCACCCAAAAACTCGTCATCTAGCATTAGGTATATCTCCCAATGCTGTCCCTCGCCCCTCCCCCCACCCCACAACAGTCCCCGAAGTGTGATGTTCCCCTTCTTGTGTCCACGTGTTCTCATTGTTCAATTCCCACCTATGAGTGAGAATATGTGGTGTTTGGTTTTTTGTTCTTGCGATAGTTTACTGAGAACGATGATTTCCAATTTCATCCATGTCCCTACAAAGGATATGAACTCATCATTTTTTATGGCTGCCTAGTATTCCATGGTGTATATGTGCCACATTTTCTTAATCCAGTCTATCATTGTTGGACATTTGGGTTGGTTCCAAGTCTTTGCTATTGTGTATAATGCCGCAATAAACATACGTGTGCATGTGTCTTTATAGCAGCATGATTTATAGTCCTTTGGGTATATACCCAGTAATGGGATGGCTGGGTCAAATGGAATTTCTAGTTCTAGATCCCTGAGGAATCGCCACAGTGACTTCCACAAGGGTTGAACTAGTTTACAGTCCCACCAACAGTGTAAAAGTGTTCCTATTTCTCCACATCCTCTCCAGCACCTGTTGTTTCCTGACTTTTTAATGATTGCCATTCTAACTGGTGTGAGATGGTATCTCATTGTGGTTTTGATTTGCATTTCTCTGATGGCCAGTGATGGTGAGCATTTTTTCATGTGTTTTTTGGCTGCATAAATGTCTTCTTTGGAGGAGTGTCTGTTCATGTCCTTCGCCCACTTTTTGATGGGGTTCTTTGGTGTTTTCTTGTAAATTTGTTGGAGTTCATTGTAGATTCTGGATATTAGCCCTTTGTCAGATGAGTAGGTTGCGAAAATTTTCTCCCATTGTGTAGGTTGCCTGTTCACTCTGATGGTAGTTTCCTTTGCTGTGCAGAAGCTCTTTAGTTTAATTAGATCCCATTTGTCAATTTTGGCTTTTGTTGCCATTGCTTTTGGGGTTTTAGACATGAAGTCCTTGCCCATGCCTATGTCCTGAATGGTATTGCCTAAGTTTTCTTCTAGGGTTTTTATGGTTTTAGGTCTAACGTTTAAGTCTTTAATCCATCTTGAGTTGATTTTTGTATAAGGTGTAAGGAAGGGATCCAGTTTCAGCTTTCTACATGTGGCTAGCCAGTTTTCACAGCACCATTTATTAAATAGGGAATCCTTTCTCCATTTCTTGTTTTTGTCAAGTTTGTCAAAGATCAGATTGTTGTAGATATGTGGCATTATTTCTGACGGCTCTGTTCTGTTCCATTGATGTATATCTCTGTTTGGTACCAGTACCATGCTGTTTTGGTTACTGTAGCCTTGTAGTATAGTTTGAAGTCAGGTAGCGTGATGCCTCCAGCTTTGTTCTTTTGGCTTAGGATTGACTTGGTGATGCGGGCTCTTTTTTGGTTCCATATGAACTTTAAAGTAGTTTTTTCCAATTCTGTGAAGAAAGTCATTGGTAACTTGTTGGGGATGGCATTGAATCTGTAAATTACCTTGGGAAGGATGGCCATTTTCATGATATTGATTCTTCCTACCCATGAGCATGGAATGTTCTTCCATTTGTTTGTATCCTCTTTTATTTCCTTGAGCAGTGGTTTGTAGTTTTCTCCTTGAAGAGGTCCTTCACATCCCTTGGAAGTTGGATTCCTAGGTATTTTATTCTCTTTGAAGCAATTGTGAATGGGAGTTCACTCATGATTTGGCTCTCTGTTTGTCTGTTATTGATGTATAAGAATGCTTGTGATTTTTGTCCATTGATTTTGTATCCTGAGACTTTGCTGAAGTTGCTTATCAGCTTAAGGAGATTTTGGGCTGAGACAATGGGGTTTTCTAGATATACTATCACGTCATCTGCAAACAGGGACAATTTGACTTCCTTTTTTCCTAATTGAATACCCTTGATTTCCATCTCTTGCCTAATTGCCCTGGCCCGAACTTCCAACAATATGTTGAATACAAGTGGTGAGAGAGGGCATCCCTGTCTTGTGCCAGTTTTCAAAGTGAATGCTTCCAGTTTTTGCCCATTCAGTATGATATTGGCTGTGGGTTTGTCATAAACAGCTCTTATTATTTTGAGATACGACCCATCAATACCCAATTTATTGAGAGTTTTTAGCATGAAGGGTTGTTGAATTTTGTCAAAGGCCTTTTCTTCACGTATTGAGATAATCATGTGGTTTTTGACTTTGGTTCTGTTTATATGCTGGATTACATTTATTGATTTGCGTATATTGAACCAGACTTGCATCCCAGGGATGAAGCCCACTTGATCATGGTGGATAAGCTGTCTGATGTGCTGCTGGAATCGGTTTGCCAGTAATTTATTGAGGATTTTTGCATCAATATTCATCAAGGATATTGGTCTAAAATTCTCTTTTTTGATTGTGTCTCTGCCCAGCTTTGGTATCAGCATGATGCTGGCCTCATAAAATGAGTTAGGAAGGATTCCCTCTTTTTCTATTGATTGGAATAGTTTCTGAAGTAATGGTTCCAGTTCCTCCTTGGACCTCTGGTAGAATTCGGCTGTGAACCCATCTGATCCTGGACTCTTTTTGGTTGGTAAGCTATTGATTATTGCCACAATTTCAGCTCCTGTTATTAGTCTATTCAGAGATTCAACTTCTTCCTGGTTTAGTCATGGGAGAGTGTATGTGTCGAGGAATTTATCCCTTTCTTTTTTTTTTAATTTTTTTTCTTTTTATCATTATTTTTATTATTATTATTATTATTATTATTATACTTTAGGCTCTATGGTACATGTGCGCAACGTGCAGGTAAGCTACATGTGTATACATGTGCCATGCTGGTGCGCTGCACCCACCAACTCGTCATCTAGCATTAGGTATATCTCCCAATGCTGTCCTTCGCCCCTCCCCCCACCCCACAACAGTCCCCGAAGTGTGATGTTCCCCTTCTTGTGTCCACGTGTTCTCATTGTTCAATTCCCACCTATGAGTGAGAATATGTGGTGTTTGGTTTTTTGTTCTTGCGATAGTTTACTGAGAACGATGATTTCCAATTTCATCCATGTCCCTACAAAGGATATGAACTCATCATTTTTTATGGCTGCCTAGTATTCCATGGTGTATATGTGCCACATTTTGTTAATCCAGTCTATCATTGTTGGACATTTGGGTTGGTTCCAAGTCTTTGCTATTGTGTATAATGCCGCAATAAACATACGTGTGCATGTGTCTTTATAGCAGCATGATTTATAGTCCTTTGGGTATATACCCAGTAATGGGATGGCTGGGTCAAATGGAATTTCTAGTTCTAGATCCCTGAGGAATCGCCACAGTGACTTCCACAAGGGTTGAACTAGTTTACAGTCCCACCAACAGTGTAAAAGTGTTCCTATTTCTCCACATCCTCTCCAGCACCTGTTGTTTCCTGACTTTTTAATGATTGCCATTCTAACTGGTGTGAGATGGTATCTCATTGAGGTTTTGATTTGCATTTCTCTGATGGCCAGTGATGGTGAGCATTTTTTCATGTGTTTTTTGGCTGCATAAATGTCTTCTTTGGAGGAGTGTCTGTTCATGTCCTTCGCCCACTTTTTGATGGGGTTGTTTGGTGTTTTCTTGTAAATTTGTTGGAGTTCATTGTAGATTCTGGATGTTAGCCCTTTGTCAGATGAGTAGGTTGCGAAAATTTTCTCCCATTTTGTAGGTTGCCTGTTCACTCTGATGGTAGTTTCCTTTGCTGTGCAGAAGCTCTTTAGTTTAATTAGATCCCATTTGTCAATTTTGGCTTTTGTTGCCATTGCTTTTGGTGTTTTAGACATGAAGTCCTTGCCCATGCCTATGTCCTGAATGGTATTGCCTAGGTTTTCTTCTAGGGTATTTATGGTTTTAGGTCTAACGTTTAAGTCTTTAATCCATCTTGAGTTGATTTTTGTATAAGTTGTAAGGAAGGGATCCAGTTTCAGCTTTCTACATGTGGCTAGCCAGTTTTCACAGCACCATTTATTAAATAGGGAATCCTTTCTCCATTTCTTGTTTTTGTCAGGTTTGTCAAAGATCAGATAGTTTTAGATATGTGGCATTATTTCTGACGGCTCTGTTCTGTTCCATTGATCTATATCTCTGTTTTGGTACCAGTACCATGCTGTTTTGGTTACTGTAGCCTTGTAGTATAGTTTGAAGTCAGGTAGCGTGATGCCTCCAGCTTTGTTCTTTTGGCTTAGGATTGACTTGGTGATGCGGGCTCTTTTTTGGTTCCATATGAACTTTAAAGTAGATTTTTCCAATTCTGTGAAGAAAGTCATTGGTAACTTGATGGGGATGGCATTGAATCTGTAAATTACCTTGGGAAGGATGGCCATTTTCATGATATTGATTCTTCCTACCCATGAGCATGGAATGTTCTTCCATTTGTTTGTCTCCTCTTTTATTTCCTTGAGCAGTGGTTTGTAGTTTTCTCCTTGAAGAGGTCCTTCACATCCCTTGGAAGTTGGATTCCTAGGTATTTTATTCTCTTTGAAGCAATTGTGAATGGGAGTTCACTCATGATTTGGCTCTCTGTTTGTCTGTTATTGATGTATAAGAATGCTTGTGATTTTTGTCCATTGATTTTGTATCCTGAGACTTTGCTGAAGTTGCTTATCAGCTTAAGGAGATTTTGGGCTGAGACAATGGGGTTTTCTAGATATACTATCACGTCATCTGCAAACAGGGACAATTTGACTTCTTTTTTTCCTAATTGAATACCCTTGATTTCCTTCTCTTGCCTAATTGCCCTGGCCAGAACTTGCAACACTATGTTGAATACAAGTGGTGAGAGAGGGCATCCCTGCCTTGTGCCAGTTTTCAAAGTGAATGCTTCCAATTTTTGCCCATTCACTATGATATTGGCTGTGGGTTTGTCATAAATAGCTCTTATTATTTTGAGATATGACCCATCAATACCCAATTTATTGAGAGTTTTTAGCATGAAGGGTTGTTGAATTTTGTCAAAGTCCTTTTCTTCACGTATTGAGATAATCATGTGGTTTTTGACTTTGGTTCTGTTTATATGCTAGATTACATTTATTGATTTGCGTATATTGAACCAGACTTGCATCCCAGGGATGAAGCCCACTTGATCATGGTGGGTAAGCTGTCTGATGTGCTGCTGGATTCAGTTTGCCAGTAATTTATTGAGGATTTTTCCATCAATATTCATGAAGGATATTGGTCTAAAATTCTCTTATTTGATTGTGTCTCTGCCCAGCTTTGGTATCAGCATGATGCTGGCCTCATAAAATGAGTTAGGAAGGATTCCCTCTTTTTCTATTGATTGAAATAGTTTCTGAAGTTCCAGTTCCTCCTTGGGCCTCTGGTAGAATTCGGCTGTGAACCCATCTGATCCTGGACTCTTTTTGGTTGGTAAGCTATTGATTATTGCCACAATTTCAGCTCCTGTTATTAGTCTATTCAGAGATTCAACTTCTTCCTGGTTTAGTCATGGGAGAGTGTATGTGTCGAGGAATTTATCCCTTTCTTTTTTTTTTAATTTTTTTTCTTTTTATCATTATTTTTATTATTATTATTATTATTATTATACTTTAGGCTCTATGGTACATGTGCGCAACGTGCAGGTAAGCTACATGTGTATACATGTGCCATGCTGGTGCGCTGCACCCAAAAACTCGTCATCTAGCATTAGGTATATCTCCCAATGCTGTCCCTCGCCCCTCCCCCCACCCCACAACAGTCCCCGAAGTGTGATGTTCCCCTTCTTGTGTCCACGTGTTCTCATTGTTCAATTCCCACCTATGAGTGAGAAGATGTGGTGTTTGGTTTTTTGTTCTTGCGATAGCTTACTGAGAACGATGATTTCCAATTTCATCCATGTCCCTACAAAGGATATGAACTCATCATTTTTTATGGCTGCCTAGTATTCCATGGTGTATATGTGCCACATTTTCTTAATCCAGTCTATCATTGTTGGACATTTGGGTTGGTTCCAAGTCTTTGCTATTGTGTATAATGCCGCAATAAACATACGTGTGCATGTGTCTTTATAGCAGCATGATTTATAGTCCTTTGGGTATATACCCAGTAATGGGATGGCTGGGTCAAATGGAATTTCTAGTTCTAGATCCCTGAGGAATCGCCACAGTGACTTCCACAAGGGTTGAACTAGTTTACAGTCCCACCAACAGTGTAAAAGTGTTCCTATTTCTCCACATCCTCTCCAGCACCTGTTGTTTCCTGACTTTTTAATGATTGCCATTCTAACTGGTGTGAGATGGTATCTCATTGTGGTTTTGATTTGCATTTCTCTGATGGCCAGTGATGGTGAGCATTTTTTCATGTGTTTTTTGGCTGCATAAATGTCTTCTTTGGAGGAGTGTCTGTTCATGTCCTTCGCCCACTTTTTGATGGGGTTCTTTGGTGTTTTCTTGTAAATTTGTTGGAGTTCATTGTAGATTCTGGATATTAGCCCTTTGTCAAATGAGTAGGTTGCGAAAATTTTCTCCCATTGTGTAGGTTGCCTGTTCACTCTGATGGTAGTTTCCTTTGCTGTGCAGAAGCTCTTTAGTTTAATTAGATCCCATTTGTCAATTTTGGCTTTTGTTGCCATTGCTTTTGGGGATTTAGACATGAAGTCCTTGCCCATGCCTATGTCCTGAATGGTATTGCCTAGGTTTTCTTCTAGGGTTTTTATGGTTTTAGGTCTAACGTTTAAGTCTTTAATCCATCTTGAGTTGATTTTTGTATAAGGTGTAAGGAAGGGATCCAGTTTCAGCTTTCTACATGTGGCTAGCCAGTTTTCCCAGCACCATTTATTAAATAGGGAATCCTTTCTCCATTTCTTGTTTTTGTCAAGTTTGTCAAAGATCAGATTGTTGTAGATATGTGGCATTATTTCTGACGGCTCTGTTCTGTTCCATTGATGTATATCTCTGTTTGGTACCAGTACCATGCTGTTTTGGTTACTGTAGCCTTGTAGTATAGTTTGAAGTCAGGTAGCGTGATGCCTCCAGCTTTGTTCTTTTGGCTTAGGATTGACTTGGTGATGCGGGCTCTTTTTTGGTTCCATATGAACTTTAAAGTAGTTTTTTCCAATTCTGTGAAGAAAGTCATTGGTAACTTGTTGGGGATGGCATTGAATCTGTAAATTACCTTGGGAAGGATGGCCATTTTCATGATATTGATTCTTCCTACCCATGAGCATGGAATGTTCTTCCATTTGTTTGTATCCTCTTTTATTTCCTTGAGCAGTGGTTTGTAGTTTTCTCCTTGAAGAGGTCCTTCACATCCCTTGGAAGTTGGATTCCTAGGTATTTTATTCTCTTTGAAGCAATTGTGAATGGGAGTTCACTCATGATTTGGCTCTCTGTTTGTCTGTTATTGATGTATAAGAATGCTTGTGATTTTTGTCCATTGATTTTGTATGCTGAGACTTTGCTGAAGTTGCTTATCAGCTTAAGGAGATTTTGGGCTGAGACAATGGGGTTTTCTAGATATACTATCACGTCATCTGCAAACAGGGACAATTTGACTTCCTTTTTTCCTAATTGAATACCCTTGATTTCCATCTCTTGCCTAATTGCCCTGGCCCGAACTTCCAACACTATGTTGAATACAAGTGGTGAGAGAGGGCATCCCTGTCTTGTGCCAGTTTTCAAAGTGAATGCTTCCAGTTTTTGCCCATTCAGTATGATATTGGCTGTGGGTTTGTCATAAACAGCTCTTATTATTTTGAGATACGACCCATCAATACCCAATTTATTGAGAGTTTTTAGCATGAAGGGCTGTTGAATTTTGTCAAAGGCCTTTTCTTCACGTATTGAGATAATCATGTGGTTTTTGACTTTGGTTCTGTTTATATGCTGGATTACATTTATTGATTTGCGTATATTGAACCAGACTTGCATCCCAGGGATGAAGCCCACTTGATCATGGTGGGTTAGCTGTCTGATGTGCTGCTGGATTCAGTTTGCCAGTAATTTATTGAGGATTTTTGCATCAATATTCACGAAGGATATTGGTCTAAAATTCTCTTTTTTGATTGTGTCTCTGCCCAGCTTTGGTATCAGCATGATGCTGGCCTCATAAAATGAGTTAGGAAGGATTCCCTCTTTTTCTAATGATTGGAACAGTTTCTGAAGTAATGGTTCCAGTTCCTCCTTGGGCCTCTGGTAGAATTCGGCTGTGAACCCATCTGATCCTGGACTCTTTTTGGTTGGTAAGCTATTGATTATTGCCACAATTTCAGCTCCTGTTATTAGTCTATTCAGAGATTCAACTTCTTCCTGGTTTAGTCATGGGAGAGTGTATGTGTCGAGGAATTTATCCCTTTCTTTTTTTTTTAATTTTTTTTCTTTTTATCATTATTATTATTATTATCATTATTATTATTATTATTATACTTTAGGCTCTATGGTACATGTGCGCAACGTTCAGGTAAGCTACATGTGTATACATGTGCCATGCTGGTGCGCTGCACCCAAAAACTCGCCATCTAGCATTAGGTATATCTCCCAATGCTGTCCCTCGCCCCTCCCCCCACCCCACAACAGTCCCCGAAGTGTGATGTTCCCCTTCTTGTGTCCACGTGTTCTCATTGTTCAATTCCCACCTATGAGTGAGAATATGTGGTGTTTGGTTTTTTGTTCTTGCGATAGTTTACTGAGAACGATGATTTCCAATTTCATCCATGTCCCTACAAAGGATATGAACTCATCATTTTTTATGGCTGCCTAGTATTCCATGGTGTATATGTGCCACATTTTCTTAATCCAGTCTATCATTGTTGGACATTTGGGTTGGTTCCAAGTCTTTGCTATTGTGTATAATGCCGCAATAAACATACGTGTGCATGTGTCTTTATAGCAGCATGATTTATAGTCCTTTGGGTATATACCCAGTAATGGGATGGCTGGGTGAAATGGAATTTCTAGTTCTAGATCCCTGAGGAATCGCCACAGTGACTTCCACAATGGTTGAACTAGTTTACAGTCCCACCAACAGTGTAAAAGTGTTCCTATTTCTCCACATCCTCTCCAGCACCTGTTGTTTCCTGACTTTTTAATGATTGCCATTCTAACTGGTGTGAGATGGTATCTCATTGTGGTTTTGATTTGCATTTCTCTGATGGCCAGTGATGGTGAGCATTTTTTCATGTGTTTTTTGGCTGCATAAATGTCTTCTTTGGAGGAGTGTCTGTTCATGTCCTTCGCCCACTTTTTGATGGGGTTCTTTGGTGTTTTCTTGTAAATTTGTTGGAGTTCATTGTAGATTCTGGATATTAGCCCTTTGTCAGATGAGTAGGTGGCGAAAATTTTCTCCCATTGTGTAGGTTGCCTGTTCACTCTGATGGTTGTTTCCTTTGCTGTGCAGAAGCTCTTTAGTTTAATTAGATCCCATTTGTCAATTTTGGCTTTTGTTGCCATTGCTTTTGGGGTTTTAGACATGAAGTCCTTGCTCATGCCTATGCCCTGAATGGTATTGCCTAGGTTTTCTTCTAGGGTTTTTATGGTTTTAGGTCTAACGTTTAAGTCTTTAATCCATCTTGAGTTGATTTTTGTATAAGGTGTAAGGAAGGGATCCAGTTTCAGCTTTCTACATGTGGCTAGCCAGTTTTCCCAGCACCATTTATTAAATAGGGAATCCTTTCTCCATTTCTTGTTTTTGTCAAGTTTGTCAAAGATCAGATTGTTGTAGATATGTGGCATTATTTCCGACGGCTCTGTTCTGTTCCATTGATCTATATCTCTGTTTGGTACCAGTACCATGCTGTTTTGGTTACTGTAGCCTTGTAGTATAGTTTGAAGTCAGGTAGCGTGATGCCTCCAGCTTTGTTCTTTTGGCTTAGGATTGACTTGGTGATGCGGGCTCTTTTTTGGTTCCATATGAACTTTAAAGTAGTTTTTTCCAATTCCGTGAAGAAAGTCATTGGTAACTTGATGGGGATGGCATTGAATCTGTTAATTACCTTGGGAAGGATGGCCATTTTCATGATATTGATTCTTCCTACCCATGAGCATGGAATGTTCTTCCATTTGTTTGTATCCTCTTTTATTTCCTTGAGCAGTGGTTTGTAGTTTTCTCCTTGAAGAGGTCCTTCACATCCCTTGGAAGTTGGATTCCTAGGTATTTTATTCTCTTTGAAGCAATTGTGAATGGGAGTTCACTCATGATTTGGCTCTCTGTTTGTCTGTTATTGATGTATAAGAATGCTTGTGATTTTTGTCCATTGATTTTGTATCCTGAGACTTTGCTGAAGTTGCTTATCAGCTTAAGGAGATTTTGGGCTGAGACAATGGGGTTTTCTAGATATACTATCACGTCATCTGCAAACAGGGACAATTTGACTTCCTTTTTTCCTAATTGAATACCCTTGATTTCCTTCTCTTGCCTAATTGCCCTGGCCAGAACTTCCAACACTATGTTGAATACAAGTGGTGAGAGAGGGCATCCCTGTCTTGTGCCAGTTTTCAAAGTGAATGCTTCCAGTTTTTGCCCATTCAGTATGATATTGGCTGTGGGTTTGTCATAAACAGCTCTTATTATTTTGAGATACGACCCATCAATACCCAATTTATTGAGAGTTTTTAGCATGAAGGGTTGTTGAATTTTGTCAAAGGCCTTTTCTTCACGTATTGAGATAATCATGTGGTTTTTGACTTTGGTTCTGTTTATATGCTGGATTACATTTATTGATTTGCGTATATTGAACCAGACTTGCATCCCAGGGATGAAGCCCACTTGATCATGGTGGATAAGCTGTCTGATGTGCTGCTGGATTCGGTTTGCCAGTAATTTATTGAGGATTTTTGCATCAATATTCATCAAGGATATTGGTCTAAAATTCTCTTTTTTGATTGTGTCTCTGCCCAGCTTTGGTATCAGCATGATGCTGGCCTCATAAAATGAGTTAGGAAGGATTCCCTCTTTTTCTATTGATTGGAATAGTTTCTGAAGTAATGGTTCCAGTTCCTCCTTGGACCTCTGGTAGAATTCGGCTGTGAACCCATCTGATCCTGGACTCTTTTTGGTTGGTAAGCTATTGATTATTGCCACAATTTCAGCTCCTGTTATTAGTCTATTCAGAGATTCAACTTCTTCCTGGTTTAGTCATGGGAGAGTGTATGTGTCGAGGAATTTATCCCTTTCTTTTTTTTTAATTTTTTTTTCTTTTTATCATTATTATTATTATTATTATTATTATACTTTAGGCTCTATGGTACATGTGCGCAACGTGCAGGTAAGCTACATGTGTATACATGTGCCATGCTGGTGCGCTGCACCCAAAAACTCGTCATCTAGCATTAGGTATATCTCCCAATGCTGTCCCTCGCCCCTCCCCCCACCCCACAACAGTCCCCGAAGTGTGATGTTCCCCTTCTTGTGTCCACGTGTTCTCATTGTTCAATTCCCACCTATGAGTGAGAATATGTGGTGTTTGGTTTTTTGTTCTTGCGATAGTTTACTGAGAACGATGATTTCCAATTTCATCCATGTCCCTACAAAGGATATGAACTCATCATTTTTTATGGCTGCCTAGTATTCCATGGTGTATATGTGCCACATTTTCTTAATCCAGTCTATCATTGTTGGACATTTGGGTTGGTTCCAAGTCTTTGCTATTGTGTATAATGCCGCAATAAACATACGTGTGCATGTGTCTTTATAGCAGCATGATTTATAGTCCTTTGGGTATATACCCAGTAATGGGATGGCTGGGTCAAATGGAATTTCTAGTTCTAGATCCCTGAGGAATCGCCACAGTGACTTCCACAAAGGTTGAACTAGTTTACAGTCCCACCAACAGTGTAAAAGTGTTCCTATTTCTCCACATCCTCTCCAGCACCTGTTGTTTCCTGACTTTTCAATGATTGCCATTCTAACTGGTGTGAGATGGTATCTCATTGTGGTTTTGATTTGCATTTCTCTGATGGCCAGTGATGGTGAGCATTTTTTCATGTGTTTTTTGGCTGCATAAATGTCTTCTTTGGAGGAGTGTCTGTTCATGTCCTTCGCCCACTTTTTGATGGGGTTGTTTGGTGTTTTCTTATAAATTTGTTGGAGTTCATTGTAGATTCTGGATATTAGCCCTTTGTCAGATGAGTAGGTTGCGAAAATTTTCTCCCACTTTGTAGGTTGCCTGTTCACTCTGATGGTAGTTTCCTTTGCTGTGCAGAAGCTCTTTAGTTTAATTAGATCCCATTTGTCAATTTTGGCTTTTGTTGCCATTGCTTTTGGTGTTTTAGACATGAAGTCCTTGCCCATGCCTATTTCCTGAATGGTATTGCCTAGGTTTTCTTCTAGGGTATTTATGGTTTTAGGTCTAACGTTTAAGTCTTTAATCCATCTTGAGTTGATTTTTGTATAAGGTGTAAGGAAGGGATCCAGTTTCAGCTTTCTACATGTGGCTAGCCAGTTTTCACAGCACCATTTATTAAATAGGGAATCCTTTCTCCATTTCTTGTTTTTGTCAGGTTTGTCAAAGATCAGATTGTTGTAGATATGTGGCATTATTTCTGACGGCTCTGTTCTGTTCCATTGATCTATATCTCTGTTTTTGTACCAGTACCATGCTGTTTTGGTTACTGTAGCCTTGTAGTATAGTTTGAAGTCAGGTAGCGTGATGCCTCCAGCTTTGTTCTTTTGGCTTAGGATTGACTTGGTGATGCGGGCTCTTTTTTGGTTCCATATGAACTTTAAAGTAGATTTTTCCAATTCTGTGAAGAAAGTCATTGGTAACTTGATGGGGATGGCATTGAATCTGTAAATTACCTTGGGAAGGATGGCCATTTTCATGATATTGATTCTTCCTACCCATGAGCATGGAATGTTCTTCCATTTCTTTGTCTCCTCTTTTATTTCCTTGAGCAGTGGTTTGTAGTTTTCTCCTTGAAGAGGTCCTTCACATCCCTTGGAAGTTGGATTCCTAGGTATTTTATTCTCTTTGAAGCAATTGTGAATGGGAGTTCACTCATGATTTGGCTCTCTGTTTGTCTGTTATTGATGTATAAGAATGCTTGTGATTTTTGTCCATTGATTTTGTATGCTGAGACTTTGCTGAAGTTGCTTATCAGCTTAAGGAGATTTTGGGCTGAGACAATGGGGTTTTCTAGATATACTATCACGTCATCTGCAAACAGGGACAATTTGACTTCCTTTTTTCCTAATTGAATACCCTTGATTTCCTTCTCTTGCCTAATTGTCCTGGCCAGAACTTGCAACACTATGTTGAATACGAGTGGTGAGAGAGGGCATCCCTGCCTTGTGCCAGTTTTCAAAGTGAATGCTTCCAGTTTTTGCACATTCACTATGATATTGGCTGTGGGTTTGTCATAAATAGCTCTTATTATTTTGAGATATGACCCATCAATACCCAATTTATTGAGAGTTTTTAGCATGAAGGGTTGTTGAATTTTGTCAAAGTCCTTTTCTTCACGTATTGAGATAATCATGTGATTTTTGACTTTGGTTCTGTTTATATGCTAGATTACATTTATTGATTTGCGTATATTGAACCAGACTTGCATCCCAGGGATGAAGCCCACTTGATCATGGTGGGTAAGCTGTCTGATGTGCTGCTGGATTCAGTTTGCCAGTAATTTATTGAGGATTTTTGCATCAATATTCATCAAGTATATTGGTCTAAAATTCTCTTTTTTGATTGTGTCTCTGCCCAGATTTGGTATCAGCATGATGCTGGCCTCATAAAATGAGTTAGGAAGGATTCCCTCTTTTTCTATTGATTGAAATAGTTTCTGAAGTTCCAGTTCCTCCTTGGGCCTCTGGTAGAATTCGGCTGTGAACCCATCAGATCCTGGACTCTTTTTGGTTGGTAAGCTATTGATTATTGCCACAATTTCAGCTCCTGTTATTAGTCTATTCAGAGATTCAACTTCTTCCTGGTTTAGTCATGGGAGAGTGTATGTGTCGAGGAATTTATCCCTTTCTTTTTTTTTTAATTTTTTTTCTTTTTATCAATATTTTCATTATTATTATTATTATTATTATACTTTAGGCTCTATGGTACATGTGCGCAACGTGCAGGTAAGCTACATGTGTATACATGTGCCATGCTGGTGCGCTGCACCCAAAAACTCGTCATCTAGCATTAGGTATATCTCCCAATGCTGTCCCTCGCCCCTCCCCCCACCCCACAACAGTCCCCGAAGTGTGATGTTCCCCTTCTTGTGTCCACGTGTTCTCATTGTTCAATTCCCACCTATGAGTGAGAATATGTGGTGTTTGGTTTTTTGTTCTTGCGATAGTTTACTGAGAACGATGATTTCCAATTTCATCCATGTCCCTACAAAGGATATGAACTCATCATTTTTTATGGCTGCCTAGTATTCCATGGTGTATATGTGCCACATTTTCTTAATCCAGTCTATCATTGTTGGACATTTGGGTTGGTTCCAAGTCTTTGCTATTGTGTATAATGCCGCAATAAACATACGTGTGCATGTGTCTTTATAGCAGCATGATTTATAGTCCTTTGGGTATATACCCAGTAATGGGATGGCTGGGTCAAATGGAATTTCTAGTTCTAGATCCCTGAGGAATCGCCACAGTGACTTCCACAAGGGTTGAACTAGTTTACAGTCCCACCAACAGTGTAAAAGTGTTCCTATTTCTCCACATCCTCTCCAGCACCTGTTGTTTCCTGACTTTTTAATGATTGCCATTCTAACTGGTGTGAGATGGTATCTCATTGAGGTTTTGATTTGCATTTCTCTGATGGCCAGTGATGGTGAGCATTTTTTCATGTGTTTTTTGGCTGCATAAATGTCTTCTTTGGAGGAGTGTCTGTTCATGTCCTTCGCCCACTTTTTGATGGGGTTGTTTGGTGTTTTCTTGTAAATTTGTTGGAGTTCATTGTAGATTCTGGATGTTAGCCCTTTGTCAGATGAGTAGGTTGCGAAAATTTTCTCCCATTTTGTAGGTTGCCTGTTCACTCTGATGGTAGTTTCCTTTGCTGTGCAGAAGCTCTTTAGTTTAATTAGATCCCATTTATCAATTTTGGCTTTTGTTGCCATTGCTTTTGGTGTTTTAGACATGAAGTCCTTGCCCATGCCTATGTCCTGAATGGTATTGCCTAGGTTTTCTTCTAGGGTATTTATGGTTTTAGGTCTAACGTTTAAGTCTTTAATCCATCTTGAGTTGATTTTTGTATAAGTTGTAAGGAAGGGATCCAGTTTCAGCTTTCTACATGTGGCTAGCCAGTTTTCACAGCACCATTTATTAAATAGGGAATCCTTTCTCCATTTCTTGTTTTTGTCAGGTTTGTCAAAGATCAGATAGTTTTAGATATGTGGCATTATTTCTGACGGCTCTGTTCTGTTCCATTGATCTATATCTCTGTTTTGGTACCAGTACCATGCTGTTTTGGTTACTGTAGCCTTGTAGTATAGTTTGAAGTCAGGTAGCGTGATGCCTCCAGCTTTGTTCTTTTGGCTTAGGATTGACTTGGTGATGCGGGCTCTTTTTTGGTTCCATATGAACTTTAAAGTAGATTTTTCCAATTCTGTGAAGAAAGTCATTGGTAACTTGATGGGGATGGCATTGAATCTGTAAATTACCTTGGGAAGGATGGCCATTTTCATGATATTGATTCTTCCTACCCATGAGCATGGAATGTTCTTCCATTTGTTTGTCTCCTCTTTTATTTCCTTGAGCAGTGGTTTGTAGTTTTCTCCTTGAAGAGGTCCTTCACATCCCTTGGAAGTTGGATTCCTAGGTATTTTATTCTCTTTGAAGCAATTGTGAATGGGAGTTCACTCATGATTTGGCTCTCTGTTTGTCTGTTATTGATGTATAAGAATGCTTGTGATTTTTGTCCATTGATTTTGTATGCTGAGACTTTGCTGAAGTTGCTTATCAGCTTAAGGAGATTTTGGGCTGAGACAATGGGGTTTTCTAGATATACTATCACGTCATCTGCAAACAGGGACAATTTGACTTCTTTTTTTCCTAATTGAATACCCTTGATTTCCTTCTCTTGCCTAATTGCCCTGGCCAGAACTTGCAACACTATGTTGAATACAAGTGGTGAGAGAGGGCATCCCTGTCTTGTGCCAGTTTTCAAAGTGAATGCTTCCAGTTTTTGCCCATTCAGTATGATATTGGCTGTGGGTTTGTCATAAATAGCTCTTATTATTTTGAGATATGACCCATCAATACCCAATTTATTGAGAGTTTTTAGCATGAAGGGTTGTTGAATTTTGTCAAAGTACTTTTCTTCACGTATTGAGATAATCATGTGGTTGTTGACTTTGGTTCTGTTTATATGCTAGATTACATTTATTGATTTGCGTATATTGAACCAGACTTGCATCCCAGGGATGAAGCCCACTTGATCATGGTGGGTAAGCTGTCTGATGTGCTGCTGGATTCAGTTTGCCAGTAATTTATTGAGGATTTTTGCATCAATATTCACGAAGGATATTGGTCTAAAATTCTCTTTTTTGATTGTGTCTCTGCCCAGCTTTGGTATCAGCATGATGCTGGCCTCATAAAATGAGTTAGGAAGGATTCCCTCTTTTTCTAATGATTGGAACAGTTTCTGAAGTAATGGTTCCAGTTCCTCCTTGGGCCTCTGGTAGAATTCGGCTGTGAACCCATCTGATCCTGGACTCTTTTTGGTTGGTAAGCTATTGATTATTGCCACAATTTCAGCTCCTGTTATTAGTCTATTCAGAGATTCAACTTCTTCCTGGTTTAGTCATGGGAGAGTGTATGTGTCGAGGAATTTATCCCTTTCTTTTATTTTTAATTTTTTTTCTTTTTATCATTATTATTATTATTATCATTATTATTATTATTATTATACTTTAGGCTCTATGGTACATGTGCGCAACGTTCAGGTAAGCTACATGTGTATACATGTGCCATGCTGGTGCGCTGCACCCAAAAACTCGCCATCTAGCATTAGGTATATCTCCCAATGCTGTCCCTCGCCCCTCCCCCCACCCCACAACAGTCCCCGAAGTGTGATGTTCCCCTTCTTGTGTCCACGTGTTCTCATTGTTCAATTCCCACCTATGAGTGAGAATATGTGGTGTTTGGTTTTTTGTTCTTGCGATAGTTTACTGAGAACGATGATTTCCAATTTCATCCATGTCCCTACAAAGGATATGAACTCATCATTTTTTATGGCTGCCTAGTATTCCATGGTGTATATGTGCCACATTTTCTTAATCCAGTCTATCATTGTTGGACATTTGGGTTGGTTCCAAGTCTTTGCTATTGTGTATAATGCCGCAATAAACATACGTGTGCATGTGTCTTTATAGCAGCATGATTTATAGTCCTTTGGGTATATACCCAGTAATGGGATGGCTGGGTCAAATGGAATTTCTAGTTCTAGATCCCTGAGGAATCGCCACAGTGACTTCCACAAGGGTTGAACTAGTTTACAGTCCCACCAACAGTGTAAAAGTGTTCCTATTTCTCCACATCCTCTCCAGCACCTGTTGTTTCCTGACTTTTTAATGATTGCCATTCTAACTGGTGTGAGATGGTATCTCATTGTGGTTTTGATTTGCATTTCTCTGATGGCCAGTGATGGTGAGCATTTTTTCATGTGTTTTTTGGCTGCATAAATGTCTTCTTTGGAGGAGTGTCTGTTCATGTCCTTCGCCCACTTTTTGATGGGGTTCTTTGGTGTTTTCTTGTAAATTTGTTGGAGTTCATTGTAGATTCTGGATATTAGCCCTTTGTCAGATGAGTAGGTGGCGAAAATTTTCTCCCATTGTGTAGGTTGCCTGTTCACTCTGATGGTTGTTTCCTTTGCTGTGCAGAAGCTCTTTAGTTTAATTAGATCCCATTTGTCAATTTTGGCTTTTGTTGCCATTGCTTTTGGGGTTTTAGACATGAAGTCCTTGCTCATGCCTATGCCCTGAATGGTATTGCCTAGGTTTTCTTCTAGGGTTTTTATGGTTTTAGGTCTAACGTTTAAGTCTTTAATCCATCTTGAGTTGATTTTTGTATAAGGTGTAAGGAAGGGATCCAGTTTCAGCTTTCTACATGTGGCTAGCCAGTTTTCCCAGCACCATTTATTAAATAGGGAATCCTTTCTCCATTTCTAGTTTTTGTCAAGTTTGTCAAAGATCAGATTGTTGTAGATATGTGGCATTATTTCCGACGGCTCTGTTCTGTTCCATTGATCTATATCTCTGTTTTGGTACCAGTACCATGCTGTTTTGGTTACTGTAGCCTTGTAGTATAGTTTGAAGTCAGGTAGCGTGATGCCTCCAGCTTTGTTCTTTTGGCTTAGGATTGACTTGGTGATGCGGGCTCTTTTTTGGTTCCATATGAACTTTAAAGTAGATTTTTCCAATTCTGTGAAGAAAGTCATTGGTAACTTGATGGGGATGGCATTGAATCTGTAAATTACCTTGGGAAGGATGGCCATTTTCATGATATTGATTCTTCCTACCCATGAGCATGGAATGTTCTTCCATTTGTTTGTCTCCTCTTTTATTTCCTTGAGCAGTGGTTTGTAGTTTTCTCCTTGAAGAGGTCCTTCACATCCCTTGGAAGTTGGATTCCTAGGTATTTTATTCTCTTTGAAGCAATTGTGAATGGGAGTTCACTCATGATTTGGCTCTCTGTTTGTCTGTTATTGATGTATAAGAATGCTTGTGATTTTTGTCCATTGATTTTGTATGCTGAGACTTTGCTGAAGTTGCTTATCAGCTTAAGGAGATTTTGGGCTGAGACAATGGGGTTTTCTAGATATACTATCACGTCATCTGCAAACAGGGACAATTTGACTTCTTTTTTTCCTAATTGAATACCCTTGATTTCCTTCTCTTGCCTAATTGCCCTGGCCAGAACTTGCAACACTATGTTGAATACAAGTGGTGAGAGAGGGCATCCCTGTCTTGTGCCAGTTTTCAAAGTGAATGCTTCCAGTTTTTGCCCATTCAGTATGATATTGGCTGTGGGTTTGTCATAAATAGCTCTTATTATTTTGAGATATGACCCATCAATACCCAATTTATTGAGAGTTTTTAGCATGAAGGGTTGTTGAATTTTGTCAAAGTACTTTTCTTCACGTATTGAGATAATCATGTGGTTGTTGACTTTGGTTCTGTTTATATGCTAGATTACATTTATTGATTTGCGTATATTGAACCAGACTTGCATCCCAGGGATGAAGCCCACTTGATCATGGTGGGTAAGCTGTCTGATGTGCTGCTGGATTCAGTTTGCCAGTAATTTATTGAGGATTTTTGCATCAATATTCACGAAGGATATTGGTCTAAAATTCTCTTTTTTGATTGTGTCTCTGCCCAGCTTTGGTATCAGCATGATGCTGGCCTCATAAAATGAGTTAGGAAGGATTCCCTCTTTTTCTAATGATTGGAACAGTTTCTGAAGTAATGGTTCCAGTTCCTCCTTGGGCCTCTGGTAGAATTCGGCTGTGAACCCATCTGATCCTGGACTCTTTTTGGTTGGTAAGCTATTGATTATTGCCACAATTTCAGCTCCTGTTATTAGTCTATTCAGAGATTCAACTTCTTCCTGGTTTAGTCATGGGAGAGTGTATGTGTCGAGGAATTTATCCCTTTCTTTTATTTTTAATTTTTTTTCTTTTTATCATTATTATTATTATTATCATTATTATTATTATTATTATACTTTAGGCTCTATGGTACATGTGCGCAACGTTCAGGTAAGCTACATGTGTATACATGTGCCATGCTGGTGCGCTGCACCCAAAAACTCGCCATCTAGCATTAGGTATATCTCCCAATGCTGTCCCTCGCCCCTCCCCCCACCCCACAACAGTCCCCGAAGTGTGATGTTCCCCTTCTTGTGTCCACGTGTTCTCATTGTTCAATTCCCACCTATGAGTGAGAATATGTGGTGTTTGGTTTTTTGTTCTTGCGATAGTTTACTGAGAACGATGATTTCCAATTTCATCCATGTCCCTACAAAGGATATGAACTCATCATTTTTTATGGCTGCCTAGTATTCCATGGTGTATATGTGCCACATTTTCTTAATCCAGTCTATCATTGTTGGACATTTGGGTTGGTTCCAAGTCTTTGCTATTGTGTATAATGCCGCAATAAACATACGTGTGCATGTGTCTTTATAGCAGCATGATTTATAGTCCTTTGGGTATATACCCAGTAATGGGATGGCTGGGTCAAATGGAATTTCTAGTTCTAGATCCCTGAGGAATCGCCACAGTGACTTCCACAAGGGTTGAACTAGTTTACAGTCCCACCAACAGTGTAAAAGTGTTCCTATTTCTCCACATCCTCTCCAGCACCTGTTGTTTCCTGACTTTTTAATGATTGCCATTCTAACTGGTGTGAGATGGTATCTCATTGTGGTTTTGATTTGCATTTCTCTGATGGCCAGTGATGGTGAGCATTTTTTCATGTGTTTTTTGGCTGCATAAATGTCTTCTTTGGAGGAGTGTCTGTTCATGTCCTTCGCCCACTTTTTGATGGGGTTCTTTGGTGTTTTCTTGTAAATTTGTTGGAGTTCATTGTAGATTCTGGATATTAGCCCTTTGTCAGATGAGTAGGTGGCGAAAATTTTCTCCCATTGTGTAGGTTGCCTGTTCACTCTGATGGTTGTTTCCTTTGCTGTGCAGAAGCTCTTTAGTTTAATTAGATCCCATTTGTCAATTTTGGCTTTTGTTGCCATTGCTTTTGGGGTTTTAGACATGAAGTCCTTGCTCATGCCTATGCCCTGAATGGTATTGCCTAGGTTTTCTTCTAGGGTTTTTATGGTTTTAGGTCTAACGTTTAAGTCTTTAATCCATCTTGAGTTGATTTTTGTATAAGGTGTAAGGAAGGGATCCAGTTTCAGCTTTCTACATGTGGCTAGCCAGTTTTCCCAGCACCATTTATTAAATAGGGAATCCTTTCTCCATTTCTAGTTTTTGTCAAGTTTGTCAAAGATCAGATTGTTGTAGATATGTGGCATTATTTCCGACGGCTCTGTTCTGTTCCATTGATCTATATCTCTGTTTGGTACCAGTACCATGCTGTTTTGGTTACTGTAGCCTTGTAGTATAGTTTGAAGTCAGGTAGCGTGATGCCTCCAGCTTTGTTCTTTTGGCTTAGGATTGACTTGGTGATGCGGGCTCTTTTTTGGTTCCATATGAACTTTAAAGTAGTTTTTTCCAATTCCGTGAAGAAAGTCATTGGTAACTTGATGGGGATGGCATTGAATCTGTTAATTACCTTGGGAAGGATGGCCATTTTCATGATATTGATTCTTCCTACCCATGAGCATGGAATGTTCTTCCATTTGTTTGTATCCTCTTTTATTTCCTTGAGCAGTGGTTTGTAGTTTTCTCCTTGAAGAGGTCCTTCACATCCCTTGGAAGTTGGATTCCTAGGTATTTTATTCTCTTTGAAGCAATTGTGAATGGGAGTTCACTCATGATTTGGCTCTCTGTTTGTCTGTTATTGATGTATAAGAATGCTTGTGATTTTTGTCCATTGATTTTGTATCCTGAGACTTTGCTGAAGTTGCTTATCAGCTTAAGGAGATTTTGGGCTGAGACAATGGGGTTTTCTAGATATACTATCACGTCATCTGCAAACAGGGACAATTTGACTTCCTTTTTTCCTAATTGAATACCCTTCATTTCCTTCTCTTGCCTAATTGCCCTGGCCAGAACTTCCAACACTATGTTGAATACAAGTGGTGAGAGAGGGCATCCCTGTCTTGTGCCAGTTTTCAAAGTGAATGCTTCCAGTTTTTGCCCATTCAGTATGATATTGGCTGTGGGTTTGTCATAAACAGCTCTTATTATTTTGAGATACGACCCATCAATACCCAATTTATTGAGAGTTTTTAGCATGAAGGGTTGTTGAATTTTGTCAAAGTCCTTTTCTTCACGTATTGAGATAATCATGTGGTTTTTGACTTTGGTTCTGTTTATATGCTGGATTACATTTATTGATTTGCGTATATTGAACCAGACTTGCATCCCAGGGATGAAGCCCACTTGATCATGGTGGATAAGCTGTCTGATGTGCTGCTGGATTCGGTTTGCCAGTAATTTATTGAGGATTTTTGCATCAATATTCATCAAGGATATTGGTCTAAAATTCTCTTTTTTGATTGTGTCTCTGCCCAGCTTTGGTATCAGCATGATGCTGGCCTCATAAAATGAGTTAGGAAGGATTCCCTCTTTTTCTATTGATTGGAATAGTTTCTGAAGTAATGGTTCCAGTTCCTCCTTGGACCTCTGGTAGAATTCGGCTGTGAACCCATCTGATCCTGGACTCTTTTTGGTTGGTAAGCTATTGATTATTGCCACAATTTCAGCTTCTGTTATTAGTCTATTCAGAGATTCAACTTCTTCCTGGTTTAGTCATGGGAGAGTGTATGTGTCGAGGAATTTATCCCTTTCTTTTTTTTTAATTTTTTTTTCTTTTTATCATTATTATTATTATTATTATTATTATACTTTAGGCTCTATGGTACATGTGCGCAACGTGCAGGTAAGCTACATGTGTATACATGTGCCATGCTGGTGCGCTGCACCCAAAAACTCGTCATCTAGCATTAGGTATATCTCCCAATGCTGTCCCTCGCCCCTCCCCCCACCCCACAACAGTCCCCGAAGTGTGATGTTCCCCTTCTTGTGTCCACGTGTTCTCATTGTTCAATTCCCACCTATGAGTGAGAATATGTGGTGTTTGGTTTTTTGTTCTTGCGATAGTTTACTGAGAACGATGATTTCCAATTTCATCCATGTCCCTACAAAGGATATGAACTCATCATTTTTTATGGCTGCCTAGTATTCCATGGTGTATATGTGCCACATTTTCTTAATCCAGTCTATCATTGTTGGACATTTGGGTTGGTTCCAAGTCTTTGCTATTGTGTATAATGCCGCAATAAACATACGTGTGCATGTGTCTTTATAGCAGCATGATTTATAGTCCTTTGGGTATATACCCAGTAATGGGATGGCTGGGTCAAATGGAATTTCTAGTTCTAGATCCCTGAGGAATCGCCACAGTGACTTCCACAAAGGTTCAACTAGTTTACAGTCCCACCAACAGTGTAAAAGTGTTCCTATTTCTCCACATCCTCTCCAGCACCTGTTGTTTCCTGACTTTTCAATGATTGCCATTCTAACTGGTGTGAGATGGTATCTCATTGTGGTTTTGATTTGCATTTCTCTGATGGCCAGTGATGGTGAGCATTTTTTCATGTGTTTTTTGGCTGCATAAATGTCTTCTTTGGAGGAGTGTCTGTTCATGTCCTTCGCCCACTTTTTGATGGGGTTGTTTGGTGTTTTCTTATAAATTTGTTGGAGTTCATTGTAGATTCTGGATATTAGCCCTTTGTCAGATGAGTAGGTTGCGAAAATTTTCTCCCACTTTGTAGGTTGCCTGTTCACTCTGATGGTAGTTTCCTTTGCTGTGCAGAAGCTCTTTAGTTTAATTAGATCCCATTTGTCAATTTTGGCTTTTGTTGCCATTGCTTTTGGTGTTTTAGACATGAAGTCCTTGCCCATGCCTATTTCCTGAATGGTATTGCCTAGGTTTTCTTCTAGGGTATTTATGGTTTTAGGTCTAACGTTTAAGTCTTTAATCCATCTTGAGTTGATTTTTGTATAAGGTGTAAGGAAGGGATCCAGTTTCAGCTTTCTACATGTGGCTAGCCAGTTTTCACAGCACCATTTATTAAATAGGGAATCCTTTCTCCATTTCTTGTTTTTGTCAGGTTTGTCAAAGATCAGATTGTTGTAGATATGTGGCATTATTTCTGACGGCTCTGTTCTGTTCCATTGATCTATATCTCTGTTTTTGTACCAGTACCATGCTGTTTTGGTTACTGTAGCCTTGTAGTATAGTTTGAAGTCAGGTAGCGTGATGCCTCCAGCTTTGTTCTTTTGGCTTAGGATTGACTTGGTGATGCGGGCTCTTTTTTGGTTCCATATGAACTTTAAAGTAGATTTTTCCAATTCTGTGAAGAAAGTCATTGGTAACTTGATGGGGATGGCATTGAATCTGTAAATTACCTTGGGAAGGATGGCCATTTTCATGATATTGATTCTTCCTACCCATGAGCATGGAATGTTCTTCCATTTCTTTGTCTCCTCTTTTATTTCCTTGAGCAGTGGTTTGTAGTTTTCTCCTTGAAGAGGTCCTTCACATCCCTTGGAAGTTGGATTCCTAGGTATTTTATTCTCTTTGAAGCAATTGTGAATGGGAGTTCACTCATGATTTGGCTCTCTGTTTGTCTGTTATTGATGTATAAGAATGCTTGTGATTTTTGTCCATTGATTTTGTATGCTGAGACTTTGCTGAAGTTGCTTATCAGCTTAAGGAGATTTTGGGCTGAGACAATGGGGTTTTCTAGATATACTATCACGTCATCTGCAAACAGGGACAATTTGACTTCCTTTTTTCCTAATTGAATACCCTTGATTTCCTTCTCTTGCCTAATTGTCCTGGCCAGAACTTGCAACACTATGTTGAATACGAGTGGTGAGAGAGGGCATCCCTGCCTTGTGCCAGTTTTCAAAGTGAATGCTTCCAGTTTTTGCACATTCACTATGATATTGGCTGTGGGTTTGTCATAAATAGCTCTTATTATTTTGAGATATGACCCATCAATACCCAATTTATTGAGAGTTTTTAGCATGAAGGGTTGTTGAATTTTGTCAAAGTCCTTTTCTTCACGTATTGAGATAATCATGTGATTTTTGACTTTGGTTCTGTTTATATGCTAGATTACATTTATTGATTTGCGTATATTGAACCAGACTTGCATCCCAGGGATGAAGCCCACTTGATCATGGTGGGTAAGCTGTCTGATGTGCTGCTGGATTCAGTTTGCCAGTAATTTATTGAGGATTTTTGCATCAATATTCATCAAGTATATTGGTCTAAAATTCTCTTTTTTGATTGTGTCTCTGCCCAGCTTTGGTATCAGCATGATGCTGGCCTCATAAAATGAGTTAGGAAGGATTCCCTCTTTTTCTATTGATTGAAATAGTTTCTGAAGTTCCAGTTCCTCCTTGGGCCTCTGGTAGAATTCGGCTGTGAACCCATCTGATCCTGGACTCTTTTTGGTTGGTAAGCTATTGATTATTGCCACAATTTCAGCTCCTGTTATTAGTCTATTCAGAGATTCAACTTCTTCCTGGTTTAGTCATGGGAGAGTGTATGTGTCGAGGAATTTATCCCTTTCTTTTTTTTTTAATTTTTTTTCTTTTTATCAATATTTTCATTATTATTATTATTATTATTATACTTTAGGCTCTATGGTACATGTGCGCAACGTGCAGGTAAGCTACATGTGTATACATGTGCCATGCTGGTGCGCTGCACCCAAAAACTCGTCATCTAGCATTAGGTATATCTCCCAATGCTGTCCCTCGCCCCTCCCCCCACCCCACAACAGTCCCCGAAGTGTGATGTTCCCCTTCTTGTGTCCACGTGTTCTCATTGTTCAATTCCCACCTATGAGTGAGAATATGTGGTGTTTGGTTTTTTGTTCTTGCGATAGTTTACTGAGAACGATGATTTCCAATTTCATCCATGTCCCTACAAAGGATATGAACTCATCATTTTTTATGGCTGCCTAGTATTCCATGGTGTATATGTGCCACATTTTCTTAATCCAGTCTATCATTGTTGGACATTTGGGTTGGTTCCAAGTCTTTGCTATTGTGTATAATGCCGCAATAAACATACGTGTGCATGTGTCTTTATAGCAGCATGATTTATAGTCCTTTGGGTATATACCCAGTAATGGGATGGCTGGGTCAAATGGAATTTCTAGTTCTAGATCCCTGAGGAATCGCCACAGTGACTTCCACAAGGGTTGAACTAGTTTACAGTCCCACCAACAGTGTAAAAGTGTTCCTATTTCTCCACATCCTCTCCAGCACCTGTTGTTTCCTGACTTTTTAATGATTGCCATTCTAACTGGTGTGAGATGGTATCTCATTGAGGTTTTGATTTGCATTTCTCTGATGGCCAGTGATGGTGAGCATTTTTTCATGTGTTTTTTGGCTGCATAAATGTCTTCTTTGGAGGAGTGTCTGTTCATGTCCTTCGCCCACTTTTTGATGGGGTTGTTTGGTGTTTTCTTGTAAATTTGTTGGAGTTCATTGTAGATTCTGGATGTTAGCCCTTTGTCAGATGAGTAGGTTGCGAAAATTTTCTCCCATTTTGTAGGTTGCCTGTTCACTCTGATGGTAGTTTCCTTTGCTGTGCAGAAGCTCTTTAGTTTAATTAGATCCCATTTATCAATTTTGGCTTTTGTTGCCATTGCTTTTGGTGTTTTAGACATGAAGTCCTTGCCCATGCCTATGTCCTGAATGGTATTGCCTAGGTTTTCTTCTAGGGTATTTATGGTTTTAGGTCTAACGTTTAAGTCTTTAATCCATCTTGAGTTGATTTTTGTATAAGTTGTAAGGAAGGGATCCAGTTTCAGCTTTCTACATGTGGCTAGCCAGTTTTCACAGCACCATTTATTAAATAGGGAATCCTTTCTCCATTTCTTGTTTTTGTCAGGTTTGTCAAAGATCAGATAGTTTTAGATATGTGGCATTATTTCTGACGGCTCTGTTCTGTTCCATTGATCTATATCTCTGTTTTGGTACCAGTACCATGCTGTTTTGGTTACTGTAGCCTTGTAGTATAGTTTGAAGTCAGGTAGCGTGATGCCTCCAGCTTTGTTCTTTTGGCTTAGGATTGACTTGGTGATGCGGGCTCTTTTTTGGTTCCATATGAACTTTAAAGTAGATTTTTCCAATTCTGTGAAGAAAGTCATTGGTAACTTGATGGGGATGGCATTGAATCTGTAAATTACCTTGGGAAGGATGGCCATTTTCATGATATTGATTCTTCCTACCCATGAGCATGGAATGTTCTTCCATTTGTTTGTCTCCTCTTTTATTTCCTTGAGCAGTGGTTTGTAGTTTTCTCCTTGAAGAGGTCCTTCACATCCCTTGGAAGTTGGATTCCTAGGTATTTTATTCTCTTTGAAGCAATTGTGAATGGGAGTTCACTCATGATTTGGCTCTCTGTTTGTCTGTTATTGATGTATAAGAATGCTTGTGATTTTTGTCCATTGATTTTGTATGCTGAGACTTTGCTGAAGTTGCTTATCAGCTTAAGGAGATTTTGGGCTGAGACAATGGGGTTTTCTAGATATACTATCACGTCATCTGCAAACAGGGACAATTTGACTTCTTTTTTTCCTAATTGAATACCCTTGATTTCCTTCTCTTGCCTAATTGCCCTGGCCAGAACTTGCAACACTATGTTGAATACAAGTGGTGAGAGAGGGCATCCCTGTCTTGTGCCAGTTTTCAAAGTGAATGCTTCCAGTTTTTGCCCATTCAGTATGATATTGGCTGTGGGTTTGTCATAAATAGCTCTTATTATTTTGAGATATGACCCATCAATACCCAATTTATTGAGAGTTTTTAGCATGAAGGGTTGTTGAATTTTGTCAAAGTACTTTTCTTCACGTATTGAGATAATCATGTGGTTGTTGACTTTGGTTCTGTTTATATGCTAGATTACATTTATTGATTTGCGTATATTGAACCAGACTTGCATCCCAGGGATGAAGCCCACTTGATCATGGTGGGTAAGCTGTCTGATGTGCTGCTGGATTCAGTTTGCCAGTAATTTATTGAGGATTTTTGCATCAATATTCACGAAGGATATTGGTCTAAAATTCTCTTTTTTGATTGTGTCTCTGCCCAGCTTTGGTATCAGCATGATGCTGGCCTCATAAAATGAGTTAGGAAGGATTCCCTCTTTTTCTAATGATTGGAACAGTTTCTGAAGTAATGGTTCCAGTTCCTCCTTGGGCCTCTGGTAGAATTCGGCTGTGAACCCATCTGATCCTGGACTCTTTTTGGTTGGTAAGCTATTGATTATTGCCACAATTTCAGCTCCTGTTATTAGTCTATTCAGAGATTCAACTTCTTCCTGGTTTAGTCATGGGAGAGTGTATGTGTCGAGGAATTTATCCCTTTCTTTTATTTTTAATTTTTTTTCTTTTTATCATTATTATTATTATTATCATTATTATTATTATTATTATACTTTAGGCTCTATGGTACATGTGCGCAACGTTCAGGTAAGCTACATGTGTATACATGTGCCATGCTGGTGCGCTGCACCCAAAAACTCGCCATCTAGCATTAGGTATATCTCCCAATGCTGTCCCTCGCCCCTCCCCCCACCCCACAACAGTCCCCGAAGTGTGATGTTCCCCTTCTTGTGTCCACGTGTTCTCATTGTTCAATTCCCACCTATGAGTGAGAATATGTGGTGTTTGGTTTTTTGTTCTTGCGATAGTTTACTGAGAACGATGATTTCCAATTTCATCCATGTCCCTACAAAGGATATGAACTCATCATTTTTTATGGCTGCCTAGTATTCCATGGTGTATATGTGCCACATTTTCTTAATCCAGTCTATCATTGTTGGACATTTGGGTTGGTTCCAAGTCTTTGCTATTGTGTATAATGCCGCAATAAACATACGTGTGCATGTGTCTTTATAGCAGCATGATTTATAGTCCTTTGGGTATATACCCAGTAATGGGATGGCTGGGTCAAATGGAATTTCTAGTTCTAGATCCCTGAGGAATCGCCACAGTGACTTCCACAAGGGTTGAACTAGTTTACAGTCCCACCAACAGTGTAAAAGTGTTCCTATTTCTCCACATCCTCTCCAGCACCTGTTGTTTCCTGACTTTTTAATGATTGCCATTCTAACTGGTGTGAGATGGTATCTCATTGTGGTTTTGATTTGCATTTCTCTGATGGCCAGTGATGGTGAGCATTTTTTCATGTGTTTTTTGGCTGCATAAATGTCTTCTTTGGAGGAGTGTCTGTTCATGTCCTTCGCCCACTTTTTGATGGGGTTCTTTGGTGTTTTCTTGTAAATTTGTTGGAGTTCATTGTAGATTCTGGATATTAGCCCTTTGTCAGATGAGTAGGTGGCGAAAATTTTCTCCCATTGTGTAGGTTGCCTGTTCACTCTGATGGTTGTTTCCTTTGCTGTGCAGAAGCTCTTTAGTTTAATTAGATCCCATTTGTCAATTTTGGCTTTTGTTGCCATTGCTTTTGGGGTTTTAGACATGAAGTCCTTGCTCATGCCTATGCCCTGAATGGTATTGCCTAGGTTTTCTTCTAGGGTTTTTATGGTTTTAGGTCTAACGTTTAAGTCTTTAATCCATCTTGAGTTGATTTTTGTATAAGGTGTAAGGAAGGGATCCAGTTTCAGCTTTCTACATGTGGCTAGCCAGTTTTCCCAGCACCATTTATTAAATAGGGAATCCTTTCTCCATTTCTAGTTTTTGTCAAGTTTGTCAAAGATCAGATTGTTGTAGATATGTGGCATTATTTCCGACGGCTCTGTTCTGTTCCATTGATCTATATCTCTGTTTGGTACCAGTACCATGCTGTTTTGGTTACTGTAGCCTTGTAGTATAGTTTGAAGTCAGGTAGCGTGATGCCTCCAGCTTTGTTCTTTTGGCTTAGGATTGACTTGGTGATGCGGGCTCTTTTTTGGTTCCATATGAACTTTAAAGTAGTTTTTTCCAATTCCGTGAAGAAAGTCATTGGTAACTTGATGGGGATGGCATTGAATCTGTTAATTACCTTGGGAAGGATGGCCATTTTCATGATATTGATTCTTCCTACCCATGAGCATGGAATGTTCTTCCATTTGTTTGTATCCTCTTTTATTTCCTTGAGCAGTGGTTTGTAGTTTTCTCCTTGAAGAGGTCCTTCACATCCCTTGGAAGTTGGATTCCTAGGTATTTTATTCTCTTTGAAGCAATTGTGAATGGGAGTTCACTCATGATTTGGCTCTCTGTTTGTCTGTTATTGATGTATAAGAATGCTTGTGATTTTTGTCCATTGATTTTGTATCCTGAGACTTTGCTGAAGTTGCTTATCAGCTTAAGGAGATTTTGGGCTGAGACAATGGGGTTTTCTAGATATACTATCACGTCATCTGCAAACAGGGACAATTTGACTTCCTTTTTTCCTAATTGAATACCCTTGATTTCCTTCTCTTGCCTAATTGCCCTGGCCAGAACTTCCAACACTATGTTGAATACAAGTGGTGAGAGAGGGCATCCCTGTCTTGTGCCAGTTTTCAAAGTGAATGCTTCCAGTTTTTGCCCATTCAGTATGATATTGGCTGTGGGTTTGTCATAAACAGCTCTTATTATTTTGAGATACGACCCATCAATACCCAATTTATTGAGAGTTTTTAGCATGAAGGGTTGTTGAATTTTGTCAAAGTCCTTTTCTTCACGTATTGAGATAATCATGTGGTTTTTGACTTTGGTTCTGTTTATATGCTGGATTACATTTATTGATTTGCGTATATTGAACCAGACTTGCATCCCAGGGATGAAGCCCACTTGATCATGGTGGATAAGCTGTCTGATGTGCTGCTGGATTCGGTTTGCCAGTAATTTATTGAGGATTTTTGCATCAATATTCATCAAGGATATTGGTCTAAAATTCTCTTTTTTGATTGTGTCTCTGCCCAGCTTTGGTATCAGCATGATGCTGGCCTCATAAAATGAGTTAGGAAGGATTCCCTCTTTTTCTATTGATTGGAATAGTTTCTGAAGTAATGGTTCCAGTTCCTCCTTGGACCTCTGGTAGAATTCGGCTGTGAACCCATCTGATCCTGGACTCTTTTTGGTTGGTAAGCTATTGATTATTGCCACAATTTCAGCTCCTGTTATTAGTCTATTCAGAGATTCAACTTCTTCCTGGTTTAGTCATGGGAGAGTGTATGTGTCGAGGAATTTATCCCTTTCTTTTTTTTTAATTTTTTTTTCTTTTTATCATTATTATTATTATTATTATTATTATACTTTAGGCTCTATGGTACATGTGCGCAACGTGCAGGTAAGCTACATGTGTATACATGTGCCATGCTGGTGCGCTGCACCCAAAAACTCGTCATCTAGCATTAGGTATATCTCCCAATGCTGTCCCTCGCCCCTCCCCCCACCCCACAACAGTCCCCGAAGTGTGATGTTCCCCTTCTTGTGTCCACGTGTTCTCATTGTTCAATTCCCACCTATGAGTGAGAATATGTGGTGTTTGGTTTTTTGTTCTTGCGATAGTTTACTGAGAACGATGATTTCCAATTTCATCCATGTCCCTACAAAGGATATGAACTCATCATTTTTTATGGCTGCCTAGTATTCCATGGAGTATATGTGCCACATTTTCTTAATCCAGTCTATCATTGTTGGACATTTGGGTTGGTTCCAAGTCTTTGCTATTGTGTATAATGCCGCAATAAACATACGTGTGCATGTGTCTTTATAGCAGCATGATTTATAGTCCTTTGGGTATATACCCAGTAATGGGATGGCTGGGTCAAATGGAATTTCTAGTTCTAGATCCCTGAGGAATCGCCACAGTGACTTCCACAAAGGTTCAACTAGTTTACAGTCCCACCAACAGTGTAAAAGTGTTCCTATTTCTCCACATCCTCTCCAGCACCTGTTGTTTCCTGACTTTTCAATGATTGCCATTCTAACTGGTGTGAGATGGTATCTCATTGTGGTTTTGATTTGCATTTCTCTGATGGCCAGTGATGGTGAGCATTTTTTCATGTGTTTTTTGGCTGCATAAATGTCTTCTTTGGAGGAGTGTCTGTTCATGTCCTTCGCCCACTTTTTGATGGGGTTGTTTGGTGTTTTCTTATAAATTTGTTGGAGTTCATTGTAGATTCTGGATATTAGCCCTTTGTCAGATGAGTAGGTTGCGAAAATTTTCTCCCACTTTGTAGGTTGCCTGTTCACTCTGATGGTAGTTTCCTTTGCTGTGCAGAAGCTCTTTAGTTTAATTAGATCCCATTTGTCAATTTTGGCTTTTGTTGCCATTGCTTTTGGTGTTTTAGACATGAAGTCCTTGCCCATGCCTATTTCCTGAATGGTATTGCCTAGGTTTTCTTCTAGGGTATTTATGGTTTTAGGTCTAACGTTTAAGTCTTTAATCCATCTTGAGTTGATTTTTGTATAAGGTGTAAGGAAGGGATCCAGTTTCAGCTTTCTACATGTGGCTAGCCAGTTTTCCCAGCACCATTTATTAAATAGGGAATCCTTTCTCCATTTCTTGTTTTTGTCAGGTTTGTCAAAGATCAGATTGTTGTAGATATGTGGCATTATTTCTGACGGCTCTGTTCTGTTCCATTGATCTATATCTCTGTTTTGGTACCAGTACCATGCTGTTTTGGTTACTGTAGCCTTGTAGTATAGTTTGAAGTCAGGTAGCGTGATGCCTCCAGCTTTGTTCTTTTGGCTTAGGATTGACTTGGTGATGCGGGCTCTTTTTTGGTTCCATATGAACTTTAAAGTAGATTTTTCCAATTCTGTGAAGAAAGTCATTGGTAACTTGATGGGGATGGCATTGAATCTGTAAATTACCTTGGGAAGGATGGCCATTTTCATGATATTGATTCTTCCTACCCATGAGCATGGAATGTTCTTCCATTTCTTTGTCTCCTCTTTTATTTCCTTGAGCAGTGGTTTGTAGTTTTCTCCTTGAAGAGGTCCTTCACATCCCTTGGAAGTTGGATTCCTAGGTATTTTATTCTCTTTGAAGCAATTGTGAATGGGAGTTCACTCATGATTTGGCTCTCTGTTTGTCTGTTATTGATGTATAAGAATGCTTGTGATTTTTGTCCATTGATTTTGTATGCTGAGACTTTGCTGAAGTTGCTTATCAGCTTAAGGAGATTTTGGGCTGAGACAATGGGGTTTTCTAGATATACTATCACGTCATCTGCAAACAGGGACAATTTGACTTCCTTTTTTCCTAATTGAATACCCTTGATTTCCTTCTCTTGCCTAATTGTCCTGGCCAGAACTTGCAACACTATGTTGAATACGAGTGGTGAGAGAGGGCATCCCTGCCTTGTGCCAGTTTTCAAAGTGAATGCTTCCAGTTTTTGCACATTCACTATGATATTGGCTGTGGGTTTGTCATAAATAGCTCTTATTATTTTGAGATATGACCCATCAATACCCAATTTATTGAGAGTTTTTAGCATGAAGGGTTGTTGAATTTTGTCAAAGTCCTTTTCTTCACGTATTGAGATAATCATGTGATTTTTGACTTTGGTTCTGTTTATATGCTAGATTACATTTATTGATTTGCGTATATTGAACCAGACTTGCATCCCAGGGATGAAGCCCACTTGATCATGGTGGGTAAGCTGTCTGATGTGCTGCTGGATTCAGTTTGCCAGTAATTTATTGAGGATTTTTGCATCAATATTCATCAAGGATATTGGTCTAAAATTCTCTTTTTTGATTGTGTCTCTGCCCAGCTTTGGTATCAGCATGATGCTGGCCTCATAAAATGAGTTAGGAAGGATTCCCTCTTTTTCTATTGATTGAAATAGTTTCTGAAGTTCCAGTTCCTCCTTGGGCCTCTGGTAGAATTCGGCTGTGAACCCATCTGATCCTGGACTCTTTTTGGTTGGTAAGCTATTGATTATTGCCACAATTTCAGCTCCTGTTATTAGTCTATTCAGAGATTCAACTTCTTCCTGGTTTAGTCATGGGAGAGTGTATGTGTCGAGGAATTTATCCCTTTCTTTTTTTTTTAACTTTTTTTCTTTTTATCATTATTATTATTATTATCATTATTATTATTATTATTATACTTTAGGCTCTATGGTACATGTGCGCAACGTTCAGGTAAGCTACATGTGTATACATGTGCCATGCTGGTGCGCTGCACCCAAAAACTCGCCATCTAGCATTAGGTATATCTCCCAATGCTGTCCCTCGCCCCTCCCCCCACCCCACAACAGTCCCCGAAGTGTGATGTTCCCCTTCTTGTGTCCACGTGTTCTCATTGCTCAATTCCCACCTATGAGTGAGAATATGTGGTGTTTGGTTTTTTGTTCTTGCGATAGTTTACTGAGAACGATGATTTCCAATTTCATCCATGTCCCTACAAAGGATATGAACTCATCATTTTTTATGGCTGCCTAGTATTCCATGGTGTATATGTGCCACATTTTCTTAATCCAGTCTATCATTGTTGGACATTTGGGTTGGTTCCAAGTCTTTGCTATTGTGTATAATGCCGCAATAAACATACGTGTGCATGTGTCTTTATAGCAGCATGATTTATAGTCCTTTGGGTATATACCCAGTAATGGGATGGCTGGGTCAAATGGAATTTCTAGTTCTAGATCCCTGAGGAATCGCCACAGTGACTTCCACAAGGGTTGAACTAGTTTACAGTCCCACCAACAGTGTAAAAGTGTTCCTATTTCTCCACATCCTCTCCAGCACCTGTTGTTTCCTGACTTTTTAATGATTGCCATTCTAACTGGTGTGAGATGGTATCTCATTGTGGTTTTGATTTGCATTTCTCTGATGGCCAGTGATGGTGAGCATTTTTTCATGTGTTTTTTGGCTGCATAAATGTCTTCTTTGGAGGAGTGTCTGTTCATGTCCTTCGCCCACTTTTTGATGGGGTTCTTTGGTGTTTTCTTGTAAATTTGTTGGAGTTCATTGTAGATTCTGGATATTAGCCCTTTGTCAGATGAGTAGGTGGCGAAAATTTTCTCCCATTGTGTAGGTTGCCTGTTCACTCTGATGGTAGTTTCCTTTGCTGTGCAGAAGCTCTTTAGTTTAATTAGATCCCATTTGTCAATTTTGGCTTTTGTTGCCATTGCTTTTGGGGTTTTAGACATGAAGTCCTTGCTCATGCCTATGTCCTGAATGGTATTGCCTAGGTTTTCTTCTAGGGTTTTTATGGTTTTAGGTCTAACGTTTAAGTCTTTAATCCATCTTGAGTTGATTTTTGTATAAGGTGTAAGGAAGGGATCCAGTTTCAGCTTTCTACATGTGGCTAGCCAGTTTTCCCAGCACCATTTATTAAATAGGGAATCCTTTCTCCATTTCTAGTTTTTGTCAAGTTTGTCAAAGATCAGATTGTTTTAGATATGTGGCATTATTTCCGACGGCTCTGCTCTGTTCCATTGATCTATATCTCTGTTTGGTACCAGTACCATGCTGTTTTGGTTACTGTAGCCTTGTAGTATAGTTTGAAGTCAGGTAGCGTGATGCCTCCAGCTTTGTTCTTTTGGCTTAGGATTGACTTGGTGATGCGGGCTCTTTTTTGGTTCCATATGAACTTTAAAGTAGATTTTTCCAATTCCGTGAAGAAAGTCATTGGTAACTTGATGGGGATGGCATTGAATCTGTAAATTACCTTGGGAAGGATGGCCATTTTCATGATATTGATTCTTCCTACCCATGAGCATGGAATGTTCTTCCATTTGTTTGTATCCTCTTTTATTTCCTTGAGCAGTGGTTTGTAGTTTTCTCCTTGAAGAGGTCCTTCACATCCCTTGGAAGTTGGATTCCTAGGTATTTTATTCTCTTTGAAGCAATTGTGAATGGGAGTTCACTCATGATTTGGCTCTCTGTTTGTCTGTTATTGATGTATAAGAATGCTTGTGATTTTTGTCCATTGATTTTGTATCCTGAGACTTTGCTGAAGTTGCTTATCAGCTTAAGGAGATTTTGGGCTGAGACAATGGGGTTTTCTAGATATACTATCACGTCATCTGCAAACAGGGACAATTTGACTTCCTTTTTTCCTAATTGAATACCCTTCATTTCCTTCTCTTGCCTAATTGCCCTGGCCAGAACTTCCAACACTATGTTGAATACAAGTGGTGAGAGAGGGCATCCCTGTCTTGTGCCAATTTTCAAAGTGAATGCTTCCAGTTTTTGCCCATTCAGTATGATATTGGCTGTGGGTTTGTCATAAACAGCTCTTATTATTTTGAGATACGACCCATCAATACCCAATTTATTGAGAGTTTTTAGCATGAAGGGTTGTTGAATTTTGTCAAAGTCCTTTTCTTCACGTATTGAGATAATCATGTGGTTTTTGACTTTGGTTCTGTTTATATGCTGGATTACATTTATTGATTTGCGTATATTGAACCAGACTTGCATCCCAGGGATGAAGCGCACTTGATCATGGTGGATAAGCTGTCTGATGTGCTGCTGGATTCGGTTTGCCAGTAATTTATTGAGGATTTTTGCATCAATATTCATCAAGGATATTGGTCTAAAATTCTCTTTTTTGATTGTGTCTCTGCCCAGCTTTGGTATCAGCATGATGCTGGCCTCATAAAATGAGTTAGGAAGGATTCCCTCTTTTTCTATTGATTGGAATAGTTTCTGAAGTAATGGTTCCAGTTCCTCCTTGGACCTCTGGTAGAATTCGGCTGTGAACCCATCTGATCCTGGACTCTTTTTGGTTGGTAAGCTATTGATTATTGCCACAATTTCAGCTCCTGTTATTAGTCTATTCAGAGATTCAACTTCTTCCTGGTTTAGTCATGGGAGAGTGTATGTGTCGAGGAATTTATCCTTTTCTTTTTTTTTTAATTTTTTTTTCTTTTTATCATTATTATTATTATTATTATTATTATACTTTAGGCTCTATGGTACATGTGCGCAACGTGCAGGTAAGCTACATGTGTATACATGTGCCATGCTGGTGCGCTGCACCCAAAAACTCGTCATCTAGCATTAGGTATATCTCCCAATGCTGTCCCTCGCCCCTCCCCCCACCCCACAACAGTCCCCGAAGTGTGATGTTCCCCTTCTTGTGTCCACGTGTTCTCATTGTTCAATTCCCACCTATGAGTGAGAATATGTGGTGTTTGGTTTTTTGTTCTTGCGATAGTTTACTGAGAACGATGATTTCCAATTTCATCCATGTCCCTACAAAGGATATGAACTCATCATTTTTTATGGCTGCCTAGTATTCCATGGTGTATATGTGCCACATTTTCTTAATCCAGTCTATCATTGTTGGACATTTGGGTTGGTTCCAAGTCTTTGCTATTGTGTATAATGCCGCAATAAACATACGTGTGCATGTGTCTTTATAGCAGCATGATTTATAGTCCTTTGGGTATATACCCAGTAATGGGATGGCTGGGTCAAATGGAATTTCTAGTTCTAGATCCCTGAGGAATCGCCACAGTGACTTCCACAAGGGTTGAACTAGTTTACAGTCCCACCAACAGTGTAAAAGTGTTCCTATTTCTCCACATCCTCTCCAGCACCTGTTGTTTCCTGACTTTTTAATGATTGCCATTCTAACTGGTGTGAGATGGTATCTCATTGTGGTTTTGATTTGCATTTCTCTGATGGCCAGTGATGGTGAGCATTTTTTCATGTGTTTTTTGGCTGCATAAATGTCTTCTTTGGAGGAGTGTCTGTTCATGTCCTTCGCCCACTTTTTGATGGGGTTCTTTGGTGTTTTCTTGTAAATTTGTTGGAGTTCATTGTAGATTCTGGATATTAGCCCTTTGTCAGATGAGTAGGTTGCGAAAATTTTCTCCCATTGTGTAGGTTGCCTGTTCACTCTGATGGTAGTTTCCTTTGCTGTGCAGAAGCTCTTTAGTTTAATTAGATCCCATTTGTCAATTTTGGCTTTTGTTGCCATTGCTTTTGGGTTTTAGACATGAAGTCCTTGCTCATGCCTATGTCCTGAATGGTATTGCCTAGGTTTTCTTCTAGGGTTTTTATGGTTTTAGGTCTAACGTTTAAGTCTTTAATCCATCTTGAGTTGATTTTTGTATAAGGTGTAAGGAAGGGATCCAGTTTCAGCTTTCTACATGTGGCTAGCCAGTTTTCCCAGCACCATTTATTAAATAGGGAATCCTTTCTCCATTTCTAGTTTTTGTCAAGTTTGTCAAAGATCAGATTGTTGTAGATATGTGGCATTATTTCCGACGGCTCTGTTCTGTTCCATTGATCTATATCTCTGTTTGGTACCAGTACCATGCTGTTTTGGTTACTGTAGCCTTGTAGTATAGTTTGAAGTCAGGTAGCGTGATGCCTCCAGCTTTGTTCTTTTGGCTTAGGATTGACTTGGTGATGCGGGCTCTTTTTTGGTTCCATATGAACTTTAAAGTAGTTTTTTCCAATTCCGTGAAGAAAGTCATTGGTAACTTGATGGGGATGGCATTGAATCTGTTAATTACCTTGGGAAGCATGGCCATTTTCATGATATTGATTCTTCCTACCCATGAGCATGGAATGTTCTTCCATTTGTTTGTATCCTCTTTTATTTCCTTGAGCAGTGGTTTGTAGTTTTCTCCTTGAAGAGGTCCTTCACATCCCTTGGAAGTTGGATTCCTAGGTATTTTATTCTCTTTGAAGCAATTGTGAATGGGAGTTCACTCATGATTTGGCTCTCTGTTTGTCTGTTATTGATGTATAAGAATGCTTGTGATTTTTGTCCATTGATTTTGTATCCTGAGACTTTGCTGAAGTTGCTTATCAGCTTAAGGAGATTTTGGGCTGAGACAATGGGGTTTTCTAGATATACTATCACGTCATCTGCAAACAGGGACAATTTGACTTCCTTTTTTCCTAATTGAATACCCTTGATTTCCTTCTCTTGCCTAATTGCCCTGGCCAGAACTTCCAACACTATGTTGAATACAAGTGGTGAGAGAGGGCATCCCTGTCTTGTGCCAGTTTTCAAAGTGAATGCTTCCAGTTTTTGCCCATTCAGTATGATATTGGCTGTGGGTTTGTCATAAACAGCTCTTATTATTTTGAGATACGACCCATCAATATCCAATTTATTGAGAGTTTTTAGCATGAAGGGTTGTTGAATTTTGTCAAAGACCTTTTCTTCACGTATTGAGATAATCATGTGGTTTTTGACTTTGGTTCTGTTTATATGCTGGATTACATTTATTGATTTGCGTATATTGAACCAGACTTGCATCCCAGGGATGAAGCCCACTTGATCATGGTGGATAAGCTGTCTGATGTGCTGCTGGATTCGGTTTGCCAGTAATTTATTGAGGATTTTTGCATCAATATTCATCAAGGATATTGGTCTAAAATTCTCTTTTTTGATTGTGTCTCTGCCCAGCTTTGGTATCAGCATGATGCTGGCCTCATAAAATGAGTTAGGAAGGATTCCCTCTTTTTCTATTGATTGGAATAGTTTCTGAAGTAATGGTTCCAGTTCCTCCTTGGGCCTCTGGTAGAATTCGGCTGTGAACCCATCTGATCCTGGACTCTTTTTGGTTGGTAAGCTATTGATTATTGCCACAATTTCAGCTCCTGTTATTAGTCTATTCAGAGATTCAACTTCTTCCTGGTTTAGTCATGGGAGAGTGTATGTGTCGAGGAATTTATCCCTTTCTTTTTTTTTTAATTTTTTTTCTTTTTATCATTATTTTTATTATTATTATTATTATTATTATACTTTAGGCTCTATGGTACATGTGCGCAACGTGCAGGTAAGCTACATGTGTATACATGTGCCATGCTGGTGCGCTGCACCCAAAAACTCGTCATCTAGCATTAGGTATATCTCCCAATGCTGTCCCTCGCCCCTCCCCCCACCCCACAACAGTCCCCGAAGTGTGATGTTCCCCTTCTTGTGTCCACGTGTTCTCATTGTTCAATTCCCACCTATGAGTGAGAATATGTGGTGTTTGGTTTTTTGTTCTTGCGATAGTTTACTGAGAACGATGATTTCCAATTTCATCCATGTCCCTACAAAGGATATGAACTCATCATTTTTTATGGCTGCCTAGTATTCCATGGTGTATATGTGCCACATTTTCTTAATCCAGTCTATCATTGTTGGACATTTGGGTTGGTTCCAAGTCTTTGCTATTGTGTATAATGCCGCAATAAACATACGTGTGCATGTGTCTTTATAGCAGCATGATTTATAGTCCTTTGGGTATATACCCAGTAATGGGATGGCTGGGTCAAATGGAATTTCTAGTTCTAGATCCCTGAGGAATCGCCACAGTGACTTCCACAAGGGTTGAACTAGTTTACAGTCCCACCAACAGTGTAAAAGTGTTCCTATTTCTCCACATCCTCTCCAGCACCTGTTGTTTCCTGACTTTTTAATGATTGCCATTCTAACTGGTGTGAGATGGTATCTCATTGTGGTTTTGATTTGCATTTCTCTGATGGCCAGTGATGGTGAGCATTTTTTCATGTGTTTTTTGGCTGCATAAATGTCTTCTTTGGAGGAGTGTCTGTTCATGTCCTTCGCCCACTTTTTGATGGGGTTCTTTGGTGTTTTCTTGTAAATTTGTTGGAGTTCATTGTAGATTCTGGATATTAGCCCTTTGTCAAATGATTAAGTGGCGAAAATTTTCTCCCATTGTGTAGGTTGCCTGTTCACTCTGATGGTAGTTTCCTTTGCTGTGCAGAAGCTCTTTAGTTTAATTAGATCCCATTTGTCAATTTTGGCTTTTGTTGCCATTGCTTTTGGGGTTTTAGACATGAAGTCCTTGCTCATGCCTATGTCCTGAATGGTATTGCCTAGGTTTTCTTCTAGGGTTTTTATGGTTTTAGGTCTAACGTTTAAGTCTTTAATCCATCTTGAGTTGATTTTTGTATAAGGTGTAAGGAAGGGATCCAGTTTCAGCTTTCTACATGTGGCTAGCCAGTTTTCCCAGCACCATTTATTAAATAGGGAATCCTTTCTCCATTTCTTGTTTTTGTCAAGTTTGTCAAAGATCAGATTGTTGTAGATATGTGGCATTATTTCTGACGGCTCTGTTCTGTTCCATTGATGTATATCTCTGTTTGGTACCAGTACCATGCTGTTTTGGTTACTGTAGCCTTGTAGTATAGTTTGAAGTCAGGTAGCGTGATGCCTCCAGCTTTGTTCTTTTGGCTTAGGATTGACTTGGTGATGCGGGCTCTTTTTTGGTTCCATATGAACTTTAAAGTAGTTTTTTCCAATTCTGTGAAGAAAGTCATTGGTAACTTGTTGGGGATGGCATTGAATCTGTAAATTACCTTGGGAAGGATGGCCATTTTCATGATATTGATTCTTCCTACCCATGAGCATGGAATGTTCTTCCATTTGTTTGTATCCTCTTTTATTTCCTTGAGCAGTGGTTTGTAGTTTTCTCCTTGAAGAGGTCCTTCACATCCCTTGGAAGTTGGATTCCTAGGTATTTTATTCTCTTTGAAGCAATTGTGAATGGGAGTTCACTCATGATTTGGCTCTCTGTTTGTCTGTTATTGATGTATAAGAATGCTTGTGATTTTTGTCCATTGATTTTGTATCCTGAGACTTTGCTGAAGTTGCTTATCAGCTTAAGGAGATTTTGGGCTGAGACAATGGGGTTTTCTAGATATACTATCACGTCATCTGTAAACAGGGACAATTTGACTTCCTTTTTTCCTAATTGAATACCCTTGATTTCCATCTCTTGCCTAATTGCCCTGGCCCGAACTTCCAACACTATGTTGAATACAAGTGGTGAGAGAGGGCATCCCTGTCTTGTGCCAGTTTTCAAAGTGAATGCTTCCAGTTTTTGCCCATTCAGTATGATATTGGCTGTGGGTTTGTCATAAACAGCTCTTATTATTTTGAGATACGACCCATCAATACCCAATTTATTGAGAGTTTTTAGCATGAAGGGTTGTTGAATTTTGTCAAAGGCCTTTTCTTCACGTATTGAGATAATCATGTGGTTTTTGACTTTGGTTCTGTTTATATGCTGGATTACATTTATTGATTTGCGTATATTGAACCAGACTTGCATCCCAGGGATGAAGCCCACTTGATCATGGTGGATAAGCTGTCTGATGTGCTGCTGGAATCGGTTTGCCAGTAATTTATTGAGGATTTTTGCATCAATATTCATCAAGGATATTGGTCTAAAATTCTCTTTTTTGATTGTGTCTCTGCCCAGCTTTGGTATCAGCATGATGCTGGCCTCATAAAATGAGTTAGGAAGGATTCCCTCTTTTTCTATTGATTGGAATAGTTTCTGAAGTAATGGTTCCAGTTCCTCCTTGGACCTCTGGTAGAATTCGGCTGTGAACCCATCTGATCCTGGACTCTTTTTGGTTGGTAAGCTATTGATTATTGCCACAATTTCAGCTCCTGTTATTAGTCTATTCAGAGATTCAACTTCTTCCTGGTTTAGTCATGGGAGAGTGTATGTGTCGAGGAATTTATCCCTTTCTTTTTTTTTTAATTTTTTTTCTTTTTATCATTATTTTTATTATTATTATTATTATTATTATTATACTTTAGGCTCTATGGTACATGTGCGCAACGTGCAGGTAAGCTACATGTGTATACATGTGCCATGCTGGTGCGCTGCACCCACCAACTCGTCATCTAGCATTAGGTATATCTCCCAATGCTGTCCTTCGCCCCTCCCCCCACCCCACAACAGTCCCCGAAGTGTGATGTTCCCCTTCTTGTGTCCACGTGTTCTCATTGTTCAATTCCCACCTATGAGTGAGAATATGTGGTGTTTGGTTTTTTGTTCTTGCGATAGTTTACTGAGAACGATGATTTCCAATTTCATCCATGTCCCTACAAAGGATATGAACTCATCATTTTTTATGGCTGCCTAGTATTCCATGGTGTATATGTGCCACATTTTCTTAATCCAGTCTATCATTGTTGGACATTTGGGTTGGTTCCAAGTCTTTGCTATTGTGTATAATGCCGCAATAAACATACGTGTGCATGTGTCTTTATAGCAGCATGATTTATAGTCCTTTGGGTATATACCCAGTAATGGGATGGCTGGGTCAAATGGAATTTCTAGTTCTAGATCCCTGAGGAATCGCCACAGTGACTTCCACAAGGGTTGAACTAGTTTACAGTCCCACCAACAGTGTAAAAGTGTTCCTATTTCTCCACATCCTCTCCAGCACCTGTTGTTTCCTGACTTTTTAATGATTGCCATTCTAACTGGTGTGAGATGGTATCTCATTGTGGTTTTGATTTGCATTTCTCTGATGGCCAGTGATGGTGAGCATTTTTTCATGTGTTTTTTGGCTGCATAAATGTCTTCTTTGGAGGAGTGTCTGTTCATGTCCTTCGCCCACTTTTTGATGGGGTTCTTTGGTGTTTTCTTGTAAATTTGTTGGAGTTCATTGTAGATTCTGGATATTAGCCCTTTGTCAGATGAGTAGGTTGCGAAAATTTTCTCCCATTGTGTAGGTTGCCTGTTCACTCTGATGGTAGTTTCCTTTGCTGTGCAGAAGCTCTTTAGTTTAATTAGATCCCATTTGTCAATTTTGGCTTTTGTTGCCATTGCTTTTGGGGTTTTAGACATGAAGTCCTTGCTCATGCCTATGTCCTGAATGGTATTGCCTAGGTTTTCTTCTAGGGTTTTTATGGTTTTAGGTATAACGTTTAAGTCTTTAATCCATCTTGAGTTGATTTTTGTATAAGGTGTAAGGAAGGGATCCAGTTTCAGCTTTCTACATGTGGCTAGCCAGTTTTCCCAGCACCATTTATTAAATAGGGAATCCTTTCTCCATTTCTAGTTTTTGTCAAGTTTGTCAAAGATCAGATTGTTGTAGATATGTGGCATTATTTCCGACGGCTCTGTTGTGTTCCATTGATCTATATCTCTGTTTGGTACCAGTACCATGCTGTTTTGGTTACTGTAGCCTTGTAGTATAGTTTGAAGTCAGGTAGCGTGATGCCTCCAGCTTTGTTCTTTTGGCTTAGGATTGACTTGGTGATGCGGGCTCTTTTTTGGTTCCATATGAACTTTAAAGTAGTTTTTTCCAATTCCGTGAAGAAAGTCATTGGTAACTTGATGGGGATGGCATTGAATCTGTTAATTACCTTGGGAAGGATGGCCATTTTCATGATATTGATTCTTCCTACCCATGAGCATGGAATGTTCTTCCATTTGTTTGTATCCTCTTTTATTTCCTTGAGCAGTGGTTTGTAGTTTTCTCCTTGAAGAGGTCCTTCACATCCCTTGGAAGTTGGATTCCTAGGTATTTTATTCTCTTTGAAGCAATTGTGAATGGGAGTTCACTCATGATTTGGCTCTCTGTTTGTCTGTTATTGATGTATAAGAATGCTTGTGATTTTTGTCCATTGATTTTGTATCCTGAGACTTTGCTGAAGTTGCTTATCAGCTTAAGGAGATTTTGGGCTGAGACAATGGGGTTTTCTAGATATACTATCACGTCATCTGCAAACAGGGACAATTTGACTTCCTTTTTTCCTAATTGAATACCCTTCATTTCCTTCTCTTGCCTAATTGCCCTGGCCAGAACTTCCAACACTATGTTGAATACAAGTGGTGAGAGAGGGCATCCCTGTCTTGTGCCAATTTTCAAAGTGAATGCTTCCAGTTTTTGCCCATTCAGTATGATATTGGCTGTGGGTTTGTCATAAACAGCTCTTATTATTTTGAGATACGACCCATCAATACCCAATTTATTGAGAGTTTTTAGCATGAAGGGTTGTTGAATTTTGTCAAAGTCCTTTTCTTCACGTATTGAGATAATCATGTGGTTTTTGACTTTGGTTCTGTTTATATGCTGGATTACATTTATTGATTTGCGTATATTGAACCAGACTTGCATCCCAGGGATGAAGCGCACTTGATCATGGTGGATAAGCTGTCTGATGTGCTGCTGGATTCGGTTTGCCAGTAATTTATTGAGGATTTTTGCATCAATATTCATCAAGGATATTGGTCTAAAATTCTCTTTTTTGATTGTGTCTCTGCCCAGCTTTGGTATCAGCATGATGCTGGCCTCATAAAATGAGTTAGGAAGGATTCCCTCTTTTTCTATTGATTGGAATAGTTTCTGAAGTAATGGTTCCAGTTCCTCCTTGGACCTCTGGTAGAATTCGGCTGTGAACCCATCTGATCCTGGACTCTTTTTGGTTGGTAAGCTATTGATTATTGCCACAATTTCAGCTCCTGTTATTAGTCTATTCAGAGATTCAACTTCTTCCTGGTTTAGTCATGGGAGAGTGTATGTGTCGAGGAATTTATCCTTTTCTTTTTTTTTTAATTTTTTTTTCTTTTTATCATTATTATTATTATTATTATTATTATACTTTAGGCTCTATGGTACATGTGCGCAACGTGCAGGTAAGCTACATGTGTATACATGTGCCATGCTGGTGCGCTGCACCCAAAAACTCGTCATCTAGCATTAGGTATATCTCCCAATGCTGTCCCTCGCCCCTCCCCCCACCCCACAACAGTCCCCGAAGTGTGATGTTCCCCTTCTTGTGTCCACGTGTTCTCATTGTTCAATTCCCACCTATGAGTGAGAATATGTGGTGTTTGGTTTTTTGTTCTTGCGATAGTTTACTGAGAACGATGATTTCCAATTTCATCCATGTCCCTACAAAGGATATGAACTCATCATTTTTTATGGCTGCCTAGTATTCCATGGTGTATATGTGCCACATTTTCTTAATCCAGTCTATCATTGTTGGACATTTGGGTTGGTTCCAAGTCTTTGCTATTGTGTATAATGCCGCAATAAACATACGTGTGCATGTGTCTTTATAGCAGCATGATTTATAGTCCTTTGGGTATATACCCAGTAATGGGATGGCTGGGTCAAATGGAATTTCTAGTTCTAGATCCCTGAGGAATCGCCACAGTGACTTCCACAAGGGTTGAACTAGTTTACAGTCCCACCAACAGTGTAAAAGTGTTCCTATTTCTCCACATCCTCTCCAGCACCTGTTGTTTCCTGACTTTTTAATGATTGCCATTCTAACTGGTGTGAGATGGTATCTCATTGTGGTTTTGATTTGCATTTCTCTGATGGCCAGTGATGGTGAGCATTTTTTCATGTGTTTTTTGGCTGCATAAATGTCTTCTTTGGAGGAGTGTCTGTTCATGTCCTTCGCCCACTTTTTGATGGGGTTCTTTGGTGTTTTCTTGTAAATTTGTTGGAGTTCATTGTAGATTCTGGATATTAGCCCTTTGTCAGATGAGTAGGTTGCGAAAATTTTCTCCCATTGTGTAGGTTGCCTGTTCACTCTGATGGTAGTTTCCTTTGCTGTGCAGAAGCTCTTTAGTTTAATTAGATCCCATTTGTCAATTTTGGCTTTTGTTGCCATTGCTTTTGGGTTTTAGACATGAAGTCCTTGCTCATGCCTATGTCCTGAATGGTATTGCCTAGGTTTTCTTCTAGGGTTTTTATGGTTTTAGGTCTAACGTTTAAGTCTTTAATCCATCTTGAGTTGATTTTTGTATAAGGTGTAAGGAAGGGATCCAGTTTCAGCTTTCTACATGTGGCTAGCCAGTTTTCCCAGCACCATTTATTAAATAGGGAATCCTTTCTCCATTTCTAGTTTTTGTCAAGTTTGTCAAAGATCAGATTGTTGTAGATATGTGGCATTATTTCCGACGGCTCTGTTCTGTTCCATTGATCTATATCTCTGTTTGGTACCAGTACCATGCTGTTTTGGTTACTGTAGCCTTGTAGTATAGTTTGAAGTCAGGTAGCGTGATGCCTCCAGCTTTGTTCTTTTGGCTTAGGATTGACTTGGTGATGCGGGCTCTTTTTTGGTTCCATATGAACTTTAAAGTAGTTTTTTCCAATTCCGTGAAGAAAGTCATTGGTAACTTGATGGGGATGGCATTGAATCTGTTAATTACCTTGGGAAGCATGGCCATTTTCATGATATTGATTCTTCCTACCCATGAGCATGGAATGTTCTTCCATTTGTTTGTATCCTCTTTTATTTCCTTGAGCAGTGGTTTGTAGTTTTCTCCTTGAAGAGGTCCTTCACATCCCTTGGAAGTTGGATTCCTAGGTATTTTATTCTCTTTGAAGCAATTGTGAATGGGAGTTCACTCATGATTTGGCTCTCTGTTTGTCTGTTATTGATGTATAAGAATGCTTGTGATTTTTGTCCATTGATTTTGTATCCTGAGACTTTGCTGAAGTTGCTTATCAGCTTAAGGAGATTTTGGGCTGAGACAATGGGGTTTTCTAGATATACTATCACGTCATCTGCAAACAGGGACAATTTGACTTCCTTTTTTCCTAATTGAATACCCTTGATTTCCTTCTCTTGCCTAATTGCCCTGGCCAGAACTTCCAACACTATGTTGAATACAAGTGGTGAGAGAGGGCATCCCTGTCTTGTGCCAATTTTCAAAGTGAATGCTTCCAGTTTTTGCCCATTCAGTATGATATTGGCTGTGGGTTTGTCATAAACAGCTCTTATTATTTTGAGATACGACCCATCAATACCCAATTTATTGAGAGTTTTTAGCATGAAGGGTTGTTGAATTTTGTCAAAGACCTTTTCTTCACGTATTGAGATAATCATGTGGTTTTTGACTTTGGTTCTGTTTATATGCTGGATTACATTTATTGATTTGCGTATATTGAACCAGACTTGCATCCCAGGGATGAAGCCCACTTGATCATGGTGGATAAGCTGTCTGATGTGCTGCTGGATTCGGTTTGCCAGTAATTTATTGAGGATTTTTGCATCAATATTCATCAAGGATATTGGTCTAAAATTCTCTTTTTTGATTGTGTCTCTGCCCAGCTTTGGTATCAGCATGATGCTGGCCTCATAAAATGAGTTAGGAAGGATTCCCTCTTTTTCTATTGATTGGAATAGTTTCTGAAGTAATGGTTCCAGTTCCTCCTTGGGCCTCTGGTAGAATTCGGCTGTGAACCCATCTGATCCTGGACTCTTTTTGGTTGGTAAGCTATTGATTATTGCCACAATTTCAGCTCCTGTTATTAGTCTATTCAGAGATTCAACTTCTTCCTGGTTTAGTCATGGGAGAGTGTATGTGTCGAGGAATTTATCCCTTTCTTTTTTTTTTAATTTTTTTTCTTTTTATCATTATTTTTATTATTATTATTATTATTATTATACTTTAGGCTCTATGGTACATGTGCGCAACGTGCAGGTAAGCTACATGTGTATACATGTGCCATGCTGGTGCGCTGCACCCAAAAACTCGTCATCTAGCATTAGGTATATCTCCCAATGCTGTCCCTCGCCCCTCCCCCCACCCCACAACAGTCCCCGAAGTGTGATGTTCCCCTTCTTGTGTCCACGTGTTCTCATTGTTCAATTCCCACCTATGAGTGAGAATATGTGGTGTTTGGTTTTTTGTTCTTGCGATAGTTTACTGAGAACGATGATTTCCAATTTCATCCATGTCCCTACAAAGGATATGAACTCATCATTTTTTATGGCTGCCTAGTATTCCATGGTGTATATGTGCCACATTTTCTTAATCCAGTCTATCATTGTTGGACATTTGGGTTGGTTCCAAGTCTTTGCTATTGTGTATAATGCCGCAATAAACATACGTGTGCATGTGTCTTTATAGCAGCATGATTTATAGTCCTTTGGGTATATACCCAGTAATGGGATGGCTGGGTCAAATGGAATTTCTAGTTCTAGATCCCTGAGGAATCGCCACAGTGACTTCCACAAGGGTTGAACTAGTTTACAGTCCCACCAACAGTGTAAAAGTGTTCCTATTTCTCCACATCCTCTCCAGCACCTGTTGTTTCCTGACTTTTTAATGATTGCCATTCTAACTGGTGTGAGATGGTATCTCATTGTGGTTTTGATTTGCATTTCTCTGATGGCCAGTGATGGTGAGCATTTTTTCATGTGTTTTTTGGCTGCATAAATGTCTTCTTTGGAGGAGTGTCTGTTCATGTCCTTCGCCCACTTTTTGATGGGGTTCTTTGGTGTTTTCTTGTAAATTTGTTGGAGTTCATTGTAGATTCTGGATATTAGCCCTTTGTCAAATGATTAAGTGGCGAAAATTTTCTCCCATTGTGTAGGTTGCCTGTTCACTCTGATGGTAGTTTCCTTTGCTGTGCAGAAGCTCTTTAGTTTAATTAGATCCCATTTGTCAATTTTGGCTTTTGTTGCCATTGCTTTTGGGGTTTTAGACATGAAGTCCTTGCTCATGCCTATGTCCTGAATGGTATTGCCTAGGTTTTCTTCTAGGGTTTTTATGGTTTTAGGTCTAACGTTTAAGTCTTTAATCCATCTTGAGTTGATTTTTGTATAAGGTGTAAGGAAGGGATCCAGTTTCAGCTTTCTACATGTGGCTAGCCAGTTTTCCCAGCACCATTTATTAAATAGGGAATCCTTTCTCCATTTCTTGTTTTTGTCAAGTTTGTCAAAGATCAGATTGTTGTAGATATGTGGCATTATTTCTGACGGCTCTGTTCTGTTCCATTGATGTATATCTCTGTTTGGTACCAGTACCATGCTGTTTTGGTTACTGTAGCCTTGTAGTATAGTTTGAAGTCAGGTAGCGTGATGCCTCCAGCTTTGTTCTTTTGGCTTAGGATTGACTTGGTGATGCGGGCTCTTTTTTGGTTCCATATGAACTTTAAAGTAGTTTTTTCCAATTCTGTGAAGAAAGTCATTGGTAACTTGTTGGGGATGGCATTGAATCTGTAAATTACCTTGGGAAGGATGGCCATTTTCATGATATTGATTCTTCCTACCCATGAGCATGGAATGTTCTTCCATTTGTTTGTATCCTCTTTTATTTCCTTGAGCAGTGGTTTGTAGTTTTCTCCTTGAAGAGGTCCTTCACATCCCTTGGAAGTTGGATTCCTAGGTATTTTATTCTCTTTGAAGCAATTGTGAATGGGAGTTCACTCATGATTTGGCTCTCTGTTTGTCTGTTATTGATGTATAAGAATGCTTGTGATTTTTGTCCATTGATTTTGTATCCTGAGACTTTGCTGAAGTTGCTTATCAGCTTAAGGAGATTTTGGGCTGAGACAATGGGGTTTTCTAGATATACTATCACGTCATCTGTAAACAGGGACAATTTGACTTCCTTTTTTCCTAATTGAATACCCTTGATTTCCATCTCTTGCCTAATTGCCCTGGCCCGAACTTCCAACACTATGTTGAATACAAGTGGTGAGAGAGGGCATCCCTGTCTTGTGCCAGTTTTCAAAGTGAATGCTTCCAGTTTTTGCCCATTCAGTATGATATTGGCTGTGGGTTTGTCATAAACAGCTCTTATTATTTTGAGATACGACCCATCAATACCCAATTTATTGAGAGTTTTTAGCATGAAGGGTTGTTGAATTTTGTCAAAGGCCTTTTCTTCACGTATTGAGATAATCATGTGGTTTTTGACTTTGGTTCTGTTTATATGCTGGATTACATTTATTGATTTGCGTATATTGAACCAGACTTGCATCCCAGGGATGAAGCCCACTTGATCATGGTGGATAAGCTGTCTGATGTGCTGCTGGAATCGGTTTGCCAGTAATTTATTGAGGATTTTTGCATCAATATTCATCAAGGATATTGGTCTAAAATTCTCTTTTTTGATTGTGTCTCTGCCCAGCTTTGGTATCAGCATGATGCTGGCCTCATAAAATGAGTTAGGAAGGATTCCCTCTTTTTCTATTGATTGGAATAGTTTCTGAAGTAATGGTTCCAGTTCCTCCTTGGACCTCTGGTAGAATTCGGCTGTGAACCCATCTGATCCTGGACTCTTTTTGGTTGGTAAGCTATTGATTATTGCCACAATTTCAGCTCCTGTTATTAGTCTATTCAGAGATTCAACTTCTTCCTGGTTTAGTCATGGGAGAGTGTATGTGTCGAGGAATTTATCCCTTTCTTTTTTTTTTAATTTTTTTTCTTTTTATCATTATTTTTATTATTATTATTATTATTATTATTATACTTTAGGCTCTATGGTACATGTGCGCAACGTGCAGGTAAGCTACATGTGTATACATGTGCCATGCTGGTGCGCTGCACCCACCAACTCGTCATCTAGCATTAGGTATATCTCCCAATGCTGTCCTTCGCCCCTCCCCCCACCCCACAACAGTCCCCGAAGTGTGATGTTCCCCTTCTTGTGTCCACGTGTTCTCATTGTTCAATTCCCACCTATGAGTGAGAATATGTGGTGTTTGGTTTTTTGTTCTTGCGATAGTTTACTGAGAACGATGATTTCCAATTTCATCCATGTCCCTACAAAGGATATGAACTCATCATTTTTTATGGCTGCCTAGTATTCCATGGTGTATATGTGCCACATTTTCTTAATCCAGTCTATCATTGTTGGACATTTGGGTTGGTTCCAAGTCTTTGCTATTGTGTATAATGCCGCAATAAACATACGTGTGCATGTGTCTTTATAGCAGCATGATTTATAGTCCTTTGGGTATATACCCAGTAATGGGATGGCTGGGTCAAATGGAATTTCTAGTTCTAGATCCCTGAGGAATCGCCACAGTGACTTCCACAAGGGTTGAACTAGTTTACAGTCCCACCAACAGTGTAAAAGTGTTCCTATTTCTCCACATCCTCTCCAGCACCTGTTGTTTCCTGACTTTTTAATGATTGCCATTCTAACTGGTGTGAGATGGTATCTCATTGTGGTTTTGATTTGCATTTCTCTGATGGCCAGTGATGGTGAGCATTTTTTCATGTGTTTTTTGGCTGCATAAATGTCTTCTTTGGAGGAGTGTCTGTTCATGTCCTTCGCCCACTTTTTGATGGGGTTCTTTGGTGTTTTCTTGTAAATTTGTTGGAGTTCATTGTAGATTCTGGATATTAGCCCTTTGTCAGATGAGTAGGTTGCGAAAATTTTCTCCCATTGTGTAGGTTGCCTGTTCACTCTGATGGTAGTTTCCTTTGCTGTGCAGAAGCTCTTTAGTTTAATTAGATCCCATTTGTCAATTTTGGCTTTTGTTGCCATTGCTTTTGGGGTTTTAGACATGAAGTCCTTGCTCATGCCTATGTCCTGAATGGTATTGCCTAGGTTTTCTTCTAGGGTTTTTATGGTTTTAGGTATAACGTTTAAGTCTTTAATCCATCTTGAGTTGATTTTTGTATAAGGTGTAAGGAAGGGATCCAGTTTCAGCTTTCTACATGTGGCTAGCCAGTTTTCCCAGCACCATTTATTAAATAGGGAATCCTTTCTCCATTTCTAGTTTTTGTCAAGTTTGTCAAAGATCAGATTGTTGTAGATATGTGGCATTATTTCCGACGGCTCTGTTGTGTTCCATTGATATATATCTCTGTTTGGTACCAGTACCATGCTGTTTTGGTTACTGTAGCCTTGTAGTATAGTTTGAAGTCAGGTAGCGTGATGCCTCCAGCTTTGTTCTTTTGGCTTAGGATTGACTTGGTGATGCGGGCTCTTTTTTGGTTCCATATGAACTTTAAAGTAGTTTTTTCCAATTCCGTGAAGAAAGTCATTGGTAACTTGATGGGGATGGCATTGAATCTGTTAATTACCTTGGGAAGGATGGCCATTTTCATGATATTGATTCTTCCTACCCATGAGCATGGAATGTTCTTCCATTTGTTTGTATCCTCTTTTATTTCCTTGAGCAGTGGTTTGTAGTTTTCTCCTTGAAGAGGTCCTTCACATCCCTTGGAAGTTGGATTCCTAGGTATTTTATTCTCTTTGAAGCAATTGTGAATGGGAGTTCACTCATGATTTGGCTCTCTGTTTGTCTGTTATTGATGTATAAGAATGCTTGTGATTTTTGTCCATTGATTTTGTATCCTGAGACTTTGCTGAAGTTGCTTATCAGCTTAAGGAGATTTTGGGCTGAGACAATGGGGTTTTCTAGATATACTATCACGTCATCTGCAAACAGGGACAATTTGACTTCCTTTTTTCCTAATTGAATACCCTTGATTTCCTTCTCTTGCCTAATTGCCCTGGCCAGAACTTCCAACACTATGTTGAATACAAGTGGTGAGAGAGGGCATCCCTGTCTTGTGCCAGTTTTCAAAGTGAATGCTTCCAGTTTTTGCCCATTCAGTATGATATTGGCTGTGGGTTTGTCATAAACAGCTCTTATTATTTTGAGATACGACCCATCAATACCCAATTTATTGAGAGTTCTTAGCATGAAGGGTTGTTGAATTTTGTCAAAGGCCTTTTCTTCACGTATTGAGATAATCATGTGGTTTTTGACTTTGGTTCTGTTTATATGCTGGATTACATTTATTGATTTGCGTATATTGAACCAGACTTGCATCCCAGGGATGAAGCCCACTTGATCATGGTGGATAAGCTGTCTGATGTGCTGCTGGAATCGGTTTGCCAGTAATTTATTGAGGATTTTTGCATCAATATTCATCAAGGATATTGGTCTAAAATTCTCTTTTTTGATTGTGTCTCTGCCCAGCTTTGGTATCAGCATGATGCTGGCCTCATAAAATGAGTTAGGAAGGATTCCCTCTTTTTCTATTGATTGGAATAGTTTCTGAAGTAATGGTTCCAGTTCCTCCTTGGACCTCTGGTAGAATTCGGCTGTGAACCCATCTGATCCTGGACTCTTTTTGGTTGGTAAGCTATTGATTATTGCCACAATTTCAGCTCCTGTTATTAGTCTATTCAGAGATTCAACTTCTTCCTGGTTTAGTCATGGGAGAGTGTATGTGTCGAGGAATTTATCCCTTTCTTTTTTTTTTAATTTTTTTTCTTTTTATCATTATTTTTATTATTATTATTATTATTATTATTATACTTTAGGCTCTATGGTACATGTGCGCAACGTGCAGGTAAGCTACATGTGTATACATGTGCCATGCTGGTGCGCTGCACCCACCAACTCGTCATCTAGCATTAGGTATATCTCCCAATGCTGTCCTTCGCCCCTCCCCCCACCCCACAACAGTCCCCGAAGTGTGATGTTCCCCTTCTTGTGTCCACGTGTTCTCATTGTTCAATTCCCACCTATGAGTGAGAATATGTGGTGTTTGGTTTTTTGTTCTTGCGATAGTTTACTGAGAACGATGATTTCCAATTTCATCCATGTCCCTACAAAGGATATGAACTCATCATTTTTTATGGCTGCCTAGTATTCCATGGTGTATATGTGCCACATTTTCTTAATCCAGTCTATCATTGTTGGACATTTGGGTTGGTTCCAAGTCTTTGCTATTGTGTATAATGCCGCAATAAACATACGTGTGCATGTGTCTTTATAGCAGCATGATTTATAGTCCTTTGGGTATATACCCAGTAATGGGATGGCTGGGTCAAATGGAATTTCTAGTTCTAGATCCCTGAGGAATCGCCACAGTGACTTCCACAAGGGTTGAACTAGTTTACAGTCCCACCAACAGTGTAAAAGTGTTCCTATTTCTCCACATCCTCTCCAGCACCTGTTGTTTCCTGACTTTTTAATGATTGCCATTCTAACTGGTGTGAGATGGTATCTCATTGTGGTTTTGATTTGCATTTCTCTGATGGCCAGTGATGGTGAGCATTTTTTCATGTGTTTTTTGGCTGCATAAATGTCTTCTTTGGAGGAGTGTCTGTTCATGTCCTTCGCCCACTTTTTGATGGGGTTCTTTGGTGTTTTCTTGTAAATTTGTTGGAGTTCATTGTAGATTCTGGATATTAGCCCTTTGTCAGATGAGTAGGTTGCGAAAATTTTCTCCCATTGTGTAGGTTGCCTGTTCACTCTGATGGTAGTTTCCTTTGCTGTGCAGAAGCTCTTTAGTTTAATTAGATCCCATTTGTCAATTTTGGCTTTTGTTGCCATTGCTTTTGGGGTTTTAGACATGAAGTCCTTGCTCATGCCTATGTCCTGAATGGTATTGCCTAGGTTTTCTTCTAGGGTTTTTATGGTTTTAGGTATAACGTTTAAGTCTTTAATCCATCTTGAGTTGATTTTTGTATAAGGTGTAAGGAAGGGATCCAGTTTCAGCTTTCTACATGTGGCTAGCCAGTTTTCCCAGCACCATTTATTAAATAGGGAATCCTTTCTCCATTTCTAGTTTTTGTCAAGTTTGTCAAAGATCAGATTGTTGTAGATATGTGGCATTATTTCCGACGGCTCTGTTCTGTTCCATTGATCTATATCTCTGTTTGGTACCAGTACCATGCTGTTTTGGTTACTGTAGCCTTGTAGTATAGTTTGAAGTCAGGTAGCGTGATGCCTCCAGCTTTGTTCTTTTGGCTTAGGATTGACTTGGTGATGCGGGCTCTTTTTTGGTTCCATATGAACTTTAAAGTAGTTTTTTCCAATTCCGTGAAGAAAGTCATTGGTAACTTGATGGGGATGGCATTGAATCTGTTAATTACCTTGGGAAGGATGGCCATTTTCATGATATTGATTCTTCCTACCCATGAGCATGGAATGTTCTTCCATTTGTTTGTATCCTCTTTTATTTCCTTGAGCAGTGGTTTGTAGTTTTCTCCTTGAAGAGGTCCTTCACATCCCTTGGAAGTTGGATTCCTAGGTATTTTATTCTCTTTGAAGCAATTGTGAATGGGAGTTCACTCATGATTTGGCTCTCTGTTTGTCTGTTATTGATGTATAAGAATGCTTGTGATTTTTGTCCATTGATTTTGTATCCTGAGACTTTGCTGAAGTTGCTTATCAGCTTAAGGAGATTTTGGGCTGAGACAATGGGGTTTTCTAGATATACTATCACGTCATCTGCAAACAGGGACAATTTGACTTCCTTTTTTCCTAATTGAATACCCTTCATTTCCTTCTCTTGCCTAATTGCCCTGGCCAGAACTTCCAACACTATGTTGAATACAAGTGGTGAGAGAGGGCATCCCTGTCTTGTGCCAGTTTTCAAAGTGAATGCTTCCAGTTTTTGCCCATTCAGTATGATATTGGCTGTGGGTTTGTCATAAACAGCTCTTATTATTTTGAGATACGACCCATCAATACCCAATTTATTGAGAGTTCTTAGCATGAAGGGTTGTTGAATTTTGTCAAAGGCCTTTTCTTCACGTATTGAGATAATCATGTGGTTTTTGACTTTGGTTCTGTTTATATGCTGGATTACATTTATTGATTTGCGTATATTGAACCAGACTTGCATCCCAGGGATGAAGCCCACTTGATCATGGTGGATAAGCTGTCTGATGTGCTGCTGGAATCGGTTTGCCAGTAATTTATTGAGGATTTTTGCATCAATATTCATCAAGGATATTGGTCTAAAATTCTCTTTTTTGATTGTGTCTCTGCCCAGCTTTGGTATCAGCATGATGCTGGCCTCATAAAATGAGTTAGGAAGGATTCCCTCTTTTTCTATTGATTGGAATAGTTTCTGAAGTAATGGTTCCAGTTCCTCCTTGGACCTCTGGTAGAATTCGGCTGTGAACCCATCTGATCCTGGACTCTTTTTGGTTGGTAAGCTATTGATTATTGCCACAATTTCAGCTCCTGTTATTAGTCTATTCAGAGATTCAACTTCTTCCTGGTTTAGTCATGGGAGAGTGTATGTGTCGAGGAATTTATCCCTTTCTTTTTTTTTTAATTTTTTTTCTTTTTATCATTATTTTTATTATTATTATTATTATTATTATTATACTTTAGGCTCTATGGTACATGTGCGCAACGTGCAGGTAAGCTACATGTGTATACATGTGCCATGCTGGTGCGCTGCACCCACCAACTCGTCATCTAGCATTAGGTATATCTCCCAATGCTGTCCTTCGCCCCTCCCCCCACCCCACAACAGTCCCCGAAGTGTGATGTTCCCCTTCTTGTGTCCACGTGTTCTCATTGTTCAATTCCCACCTATGAGTGAGAATATGTGGTGTTTGGTTTTTTGTTCTTGCGATAGTTTACTGAGAACGATGATTTCCAATTTCATCCATGTCCCTACAAAGGATATGAACTCATCATTTTTTATGGCTGCCTAGTATTCCATGGTGTATATGTGCCACATTTTCTTAATCCAGTCTATCATTGTTGGACATTTGGGTTGGTTCCAAGTCTTTGCTATTGTGTATAATGCCGCAATAAACATACGTGTGCATGTGTCTTTATAGCAGCATGATTTATAGTCCTTTGGGTATATACCCAGTAATGGGATGGCTGGGTCAAATGGAATTTCTAGTTCTAGATCCCTGAGGAATCGCCACAGTGACTTCCACAAGGGTTGAACTAGTTTACAGTCCCACCAACAGTGTAAAAGTGTTCCTATTTCTCCACATCCTCTCCAGCACCTGTTGTTTCCTGACTTTTTAATGATTGCCATTCTAACTGGTGTGAGATGGTATCTCATTGTGGTTTTGATTTGCATTTCTCTGATGGCCAGTGATGGTGAGCATTTTTTCATGTGTTTTTTGGCTGCATAAATGTCTTCTTTGGAGGAGTGTCTGTTCATGTCCTTCGCCCACTTTTTGATGGGGTTCTTTGGTGTTTTCTTGTAAATTTGTTGGAGTTCATTGTAGATTCTGGATATTAGCCCTTTGTCAGATGAGTAGGTTGCGAAAATTTTCTCCCATTGTGTAGGTTGCCTGTTCACTCTGATGGTAGTTTCCTTTGCTGTGCAGAAGCTCTTTAGTTTAATTAGATCCCATTTGTCAATTTTGGCTTTTGTTGCCATTGCTTTTGGGGTTTTAGACATGAAGTCCTTGCTCATGCCTATGTCCTGAATGGTATTGCCTAGGTTTTCTTCTAGGGTTTTTATGGTTTTAGGTATAACGTTTAAGTCTTTAATCCATCTTGAGTTGATTTTTGTATAAGGTGTAAGGAAGGGATCCAGTTTCAGCTTTCTACATGTGGCTAGCCAGTTTTCCCAGCACCATTTATTAAATAGGGAATCCTTTCTCCATTTCTAGTTTTTGTCAAGTTTGTCAAAGATCAGATTGTTGTAGATATGTGGCATTATTTCCGACGGCTCTGTTCTGTTCCATTGATCTATATCTCTGTTTGGTACCAGTACCGTGCTGTTTTGGTTACTGTAGCCTTGTAGTATAGTTTGAAGTCAGGTAGCGTGATGCCTCCAGCTTTGTTCTTTTGGCTTAGGATTGACTTGGTGATGCGGGCTCTTTTTTGGTTCCATATGAACTTTAAAGTAGTTTTTTCCAATTCCGTGAAGAAAGTCATTGGTAACTTGATGGGGATGGCATTGAATCTGTTAATTACCTTGGGAAGGATGGCCATTTTCATGATATTGATTCTTCCTACCCATGAGCATGGAATGTTCTTCCATTTGTTTGTATCCTCTTTTATTTCCTTGAGCAGTGGTTTGTAGTTTTCTCCTTGAAGAGGTCCTTCACATCCCTTGGAAGTTGGATTCCTAGGTATTTTATTCTCTTTGAAGCAATTGTGAATGGGAGTTCACTCATGATTTGGCTCTCTGTTTGTCTGTTATTGATGTATAAGAATGCTTGTGATTTTTGTCCATTGATTTTGTATCCTGAGACTTTGCTGAAGTTGCTTATCAGCTTAAGGAGATTTTGGGCTGAGACAATGGGGTTTTCTAGATATACTATCACGTCATCTGCAAACAGGGACAATTTGACTTCCTTTTTTCCTAATTGAATACCCTTGATTTCCTTCTCTTGCCTAATTGCCCTGGCCAGAACTTCCAACACTATGTTGAATACAAGTGGTGAGAGAGGGCATCCCTGTCTTGTGCCAGTTTTCAAAGTGAATGCTTCCAGTTTTTGCCCATTCAGTATGATATTGGCTGTGGGTTTGTCATAAACAGCTCTTATTATTTTGAGATACGACCCATCAATACCCAATTTATTGAGAGTTCTTAGCATGAAGGGTTGTTGAATTTTGTCAAAGGCCTTTTCTTCACGTATTGAGATAATCATGTGGTTTTTGACTTTGGTTCTGTTTATATGCTGGATTACATTTATTGATTTGCGTATATTGAACCAGACTTGCATCCCAGGGATGAAGCCCACTTGATCATGGTGGATAAGCTGTCTGATGTGCTGCTGGAATCGGTTTGCCAGTAATTTATTGAGGATTTTTGCATCAATATTCATCAAGGATATTGGTCTAAAATTCTCTTTTTTGATTGTGTCTCTGCCCAGCTTTGGTATCAGCATGATGCTGGCCTCATAAAATGAGTTAGGAAGGATTCCCTCTTTTTCTATTGATTGGAATAGTTTCTGAAGTAATGGTTCCAGTTCCTCCTTGGACCTCTGGTAGAATTCGGCTGTGAACCCATCTGATCCTGGACTCTTTTTGGTTGGTAAGCTATTGATTATTGCCACAATTTCAGCTCCTGTTATTAGTCTATTCAGAGATTCAACTTCTTCCTGGTTTAGTCATGGGAGAGTGTATGTGTCGAGGAATTTATCCCTTTCTTTTTTTTTTAATTTTTTTTCTTTTTATCATTATTTTTATTATTATTATTATTATTATTATTATACTTTAGGCTCTATGGTACATGTGCGCAACGTGCAGGTAAGCTACATGTGTATACATGTGCCATGCTGGTGCGCTGCACCCACCAACTCGTCATCTAGCATTAGGTATATCTCCCAATGCTGTCCTTCGCCCCTCCCCCCACCCCACAACAGTCCCCGAAGTGTGATGTTCCCCTTCTTGTGTCCACGTGTTCTCATTGTTCAATTCCCACCTATGAGTGAGAATATGTGGTGTTTGGTTTTTTGTTCTTGCGATAGTTTACTGAGAACGATGATTTCCAATTTCATCCATGTCCCTACAAAGGATATGAACTCATCATTTTTTATGGCTGCCTAGTATTCCATGGTGTATATGTGCCACATTTTCTTAATCCAGTCTATCATTGTTGGACATTTGGGTTGGTTCCAAGTCTTTGCTATTGTGTATAATGCCGCAATAAACATACGTGTGCATGTGTCTTTATAGCAGCATGATTTATAGTCCTTTGGGTATATACCCAGTAATGGGATGGCTGGGTCAAATGGAATTTCTAGTTCTAGATCCCTGAGGAATCGCCACAGTGACTTCCACAAGGGTTGAACTAGTTTACAGTCCCACCAACAGTGTAAAAGTGTTCCTATTTCTCCACATCCTCTCCAGCACCTGTTGTTTCCTGACTTTTTAATGATTGCCATTCTAACTGGTGTGAGATGGTATCTCATTGTGGTTTTGATTTGCATTTCTCTGATGGCCAGTGATGGTGAGCATTTTTTCATGTGTTTTTTGGCTGCATAAATGTCTTCTTTGGAGGAGTGTCTGTTCATGTCCTTCGCCCACTTTTTGATGGGGTTGTTTGGTGTTTTCTTGTAAATTTGTTGGAGTTCATTGTAGATTCTGGATGTTAGCCCTTTGTCAGATGAGTAGGTTGCGAAAATTTTCTCCCATTTTGTAGGTTGCCTGTTCACTCTGATGGTAGTTTCCTTTGCTGTGCAGAAGCTCTTTAGTTTAATTAGATCCCAATTTTCAATTTTGGCTTTTGTTGCCATTGCTTTTGGTGTTTTAGACATGAAGTCCTTGCCCATGCCTATGTCCTGAATGGTATTGCCTAGGTTTTCTTCTAGGGTATTTATGGTTTTAGGTCTAACGTTTAAGTCTTTAATCCATCTTGAGTTGATTTTTGTATAAGTTGTAAGGAAGGGATCCAGTTTCAGCTTTCTACATGTGGCTAGCCAGTTTTCACAGCACCATTTATTAAATAGGGAATCCTTTCTCCATTTCTTGTTTTTGTCAGGTTTGTCAAAGATCAGATAGTTTTAGATATGTGGCATTATTTCCGACGGCTCTGTTCTGTTCCATTGATCTATATCTCTGTTTTGGTACCAGTACCATGCTGTTTTGGTTACTGTAGCCTTGTAGTATAGTTTGAAGTCAGGTAGCGTGATGCCTCCAACTTTGTTCTTTTGGCTTAGGATTGACTTGGTGATGCGGGCTCTTTTTTGGTTCCATATGAACTTTAAAGTAGATTTTTCCAATTCTGTGAAGAAAGTCATTGGTAACTTGATGGGGATGGCATTGAATCTGTAAATTACATTGGGAAGGATGGCCATTTTCATGATATTGATTCTTCCTACCCATGAGCATGGAATGTTCTTCCATTTGTTTGTCTCCTCTTTTATTTCCTTGAGCAGTGGTTTGTAGTTTTCTCCTTGAAGAGGTCCTTCACATCCCTTGGAAGTTGGATTCCTAGGTATTTTATTCTCTTTGAAGCAATTGTGAATGGGAGTTCACTCATGATTTGGCTCTCTGTTTGTCTGTTATTGATGTATAAGAATGCTTGTGATTTTTGTCCATTGATTTTGTATCCTGAGACTTTGCTGAAGTTGCTTATCAGCTTAAGGAGATTTTGGGCTGAGACAATGGGGTTTTCTAGATATACTATCACGTCATCTGCAAACAGGGACAATTTGACTTCCTTTTTTCCTAATTGAATACCCTTGATTTCCTTCTCTTGCCTAATTGCCCTGGCCAGAACTTCCAACACTATGTTGAATACAAGTGGTGAGAGAGGGCATCCCTGTCTTGTGCCAGTTTTCAAAGTGAATGCTTCCAGTTTTTGCCCATTCAGTATGATATTGGCTGTGGGTTTGTCATAAACAGCTCTTATTATTTTGAGATACGACCCATCAATACCCAATTTATTGAGAGTTTTTAGCATGAAGGGTTGTTGAATTTTGTCAAAGGCCTTTTCTTCACGTATTGAGATAATCATGTGGTTTTTGACTTTGGTTCTGTTTATATGCTGGATTACATTTATTGATTTGCGTATATTGAACCAGACTTGCATCCCAGGGATGAAGCCCACTTGATCATGGTGGATAAGCTGTCTGATGTGCTGCTGGAATCGGTTTGCCAGTAATTTATTGAGGATTTTTGCATCAATATTCATCAAGGATATTGGTCTAAAATTCTCTTTTTTGATTGTGTCTCTGCCCAGCTTTGGTATCAGCATGATGCTGGCCTCATAAAATGAGTTAGGAAGGATTCCCTCTTTTTCTATTGATTGGAATAGTTTCTGAAGTAATGGTTCCAGTTCCTCCTTGGACCTCTGGTAGAATTCGGCTGTGAACCCATCTGATCCTGGACTCTTTTTGGTTGGTAAGCTATTGATTATTGCCACAATTTCAGCTCCTGTTATTAGTCTATTCAGAGATTCAACTTCTTCCTGGTTTAGTCATGGGAGAGTGTATGTGTCGAGGAATTTATCCCTTTCTTTTTTTTTTAATTTTTTTTCTTTTTATCATTATTTTTATTATTATTATTATTATTATTATTATACTTTAGGCTCTATGGTACATGTGCGCAACGTGCAGGTAAGCTACATGTGTATACATGTGCCATGCTGGTGCGCTGCACCCACCAACTCGTCATCTAGCATTAGGTATATCTCCCAATGCTGTCCTTCGCCCCTCCCCCCACCCCACAACAGTCCCCGAAGTGTGATGTTCCCCTTCTTGTGTCCACGTGTTCTCATTGTTCAATTCCCACCTATGAGTGAGAATATGTGGTGTTTGGTTTTTTGTTCTTGCGATAGTTTACTGAGAACGATGATTTCCAATTTCATCCATGTCCCTACAAAGGATATGAACTCATCATTTTTTATGGCTGCCTAGTATTCCATGGTGTATATGTGCCACATTTTCTTAATCCAGTCTATCATTGTTGGACATTTGGGTTGGTTCCAAGTCTTTGCTATTGTGTATAATGCCGCAATAAACATACGTGTGCATGTGTCTTTATAGCAGCATGATTTATAGTCCTTTGGGTATATACCCAGTAATGGGATGGCTGGGTCAAATGGAATTTCTAGTTCTAGATCCCTGAGGAATCGCCACAGTGACTTCCACAAGGGTTGAACTAGTTTACAGTCCCACCAACAGTGTAAAAGTGTTCCTATTTCTCCACATCCTCTCCAGCACCTGTTGTTTCCTGACTTTTTAATGATTGCCATTCTAACTGGTGTGAGATGGTATCTCATTGTGGTTTTGATTTGCATTTCTCTGATGGCCAGTGATGGTGAGCATTTTTTCATGTGTTTTTTGGCTGCATAAATGTCTTCTTTGGAGGAGTGTCTGTTCATGTCCTTCGCCCACTTTTTGATGGGGTTGTTTGGTGTTTTCTTGTAAATTTGTTGGAGTTCATTGTAGATTCTGGATGTTAGCCCTTTGTCAGATGAGTAGGTTGCGAAAATTTTCTCCCATTTTGTAGGTTGCCTGTTCACTCTGATGGTAGTTTCCTTTGCTGTGCAGAAGCTCTTTAGTTTAATTAGATCCCAATTTTCAATTTTGGCTTTTGTTGCCATTGCTTTTGGTGTTTTAGACATGAAGTCCTTGCCCATGCCTATGTCCTGAATGGTATTGCCTAGGTTTTCTTCTAGGGTATTTATGGTTTTAGGTCTAACGTTTAAGTCTTTAATCCATCTTGAGTTGATTTTTGTATAAGTTGTAAGGAAGGGATCCAGTTTCAGCTTTCTACATGTGGCTAGCCAGTTTTCACAGCACCATTTATTAAATAGGGAATCCTTTCTCCATTTCTTGTTTTTGTCAGGTTTGTCAAAGATCAGATAGTTTTAGATATGTGGCATTATTTCCGACGGCTCTGTTCTGTTCCATTGATCTATATCTCTGTTTTGGTACCAGTACCATGCTGTTTTGGTTACTGTAGCCTTGTAGTATAGTTTGAAGTCAGGTAGCGTGATGCCTCCAACTTTGTTCTTTTGGCTTAGGATTGACTTGGTGATGCGGGCTCTTTTTTGGTTCCATATGAACTTTAAAGTAGATTTTTCCAATTCTGTGAAGAAAGTCATTGGTAACTTGATGGGGATGGCATTGAATCTGTAAATTACATTGGGAAGGATGGCCATTTTCATGATATTGATTCTTCCTACCCATGAGCATGGAATGTTCTTCCATTTGTTTGTCTCCTCTTTTATTTCCTTGAGCAGTGGTTTGTAGTTTTCTCCTTGAAGAGGTCCTTCACATCCCTTGGAAGTTGGATTCCTAGGTATTTTATTCTCTTTGAAGCAATTGTGAATGGGAGTTCACTCATGATTTGGCTCTCTGTTTGTCTGTTATTGATGTATAAGAATGCTTGTGATTTTTGTCCATTGATTTTGTATCCTGAGACTTTGCTGAAGTTGCTTATCAGCTTAAGGAGATTTTGGGCTGAGACAATGGGGTTTTCTAGATATACTATCACGTCATCTGCAAACAGGGACAATTTGACTTCCTTTTTTCCTAATTGAATACCCTTGATTTCCTTCTCTTGCCTAATTGCCCTGGCCAGAACTTCCAACACTATGTTGAATACAAGTGGTGAGAGAGGGCATCCCTGTCTTGTGCCAGTTTTCAAAGTGAATGCTTCCAGTTTTTGCCCATTCAGTATGATATTGGCTGTGGGTTTGTCATAAACAGCTCTTATTATTTTGAGATACGACCCATCAATACCCAATTTATTGAGAGTTTTTAGCATGAAGGGTTGTTGAATTTTGTCAAAGGCCTTTTCTTCACGTATTGAGATAATCATGTGGTTTTTGACTTTGGTTCTGTTTATATGCTGGATTACATTTATTGATTTGCGTATATTGAACCAGACTTGCATCCCAGGGATGAAGCCCACTTGATCATGGTGGATAAGCTGTCTGATGTGCTGCTGGATTCGGTTTGCCAGTAATTTATTGAGGATTTTTGCATCAATATTCATCAAGGATATTGGTCTAAAATTCTCTTTTTTGATTGTGTCTCTGCCCAGCTTTGGTATCAGCATGATGCTGGCCTCATAAAATGAGTTAGGAAGGATTCCCTCTTTTTCTATTGATTGGAATAGTTTCTGAAGTAATGGTTCCAGTTCCTCCTTGGACCTCTGGTAGAATTCGGCTGTGAACCCATCTGATCCTGGACTCTTTTTGGTTGGTAAGCTATTGATTATTGCCACAATTTCAGCTCCTGTTATTAGTCTATTCAGAGATTCAACTTCTTCCTGGTTTAGTCATGGGAGAGTGTATGTGTCGAGGAATTTATCCCTTTTTTTTTTTTTTAATTTTTTTTTCTTTTTATCATTATTATTATTATTATTATTATTATACTTTAGGCTCTATGGTACATGTGCGCAACCTGCAGGTAAGCTACATGTGTATACATGTGCCATGCTGGTGCGCTGCACCCAAAAACTCGTCATCTAGCATTAGGTATATCTCCCAATGCTGTCCCTCGCCCCTCCCCCCACCCCACAACAGTCCCCGAAGTGTGATGTTCCCCTTCTTGTGTCCACGTGTTCTCATTGTTCAATTCCCACCTATGAGTGAGAATATGTGGTGTTTGGTTTTTTGTTCTTGCGATAGTTTACTGAGAACGATGATTTCCAATTTCATCCATGTCCCTACAAAGGATATGAACTCATCATTTTTTATGGCTGCCTAGTATTCCATGGTGTATATGTGCCACATTTTCTTAATCCAGTCTATCATTGTTGGACATTTGGGTTGGTTCCAAGTCTTTGCTATTGTGTATAATGCCGCAATAAACATACGTGTGCATGTGTCTTTATAGCAGCATGATTTATAGTCCTTTGGGTATATACCCAGTAATGGGATGGCTGGGTCAAATGGAATTTCTAGTTCTAGATCCCTGAGGAATCGCCACAGTGACTTCCACAAGGGTTGAACTAGTTTACAGTCCCACCAACAGTGTAAAAGTGTTCCTATTTCTCCACATCCTCTCCAGCACCTGTTGTTTCCTGACTTTTCAATGATTGCCATTCTAACTGGTGTGAGATGGTATCTCATTGTGGTTTTGATTTGCATTTCTCTGATGGCCAGTGATGGTGAGCATTTTTTCATGTGTTTTTTGGCTGCATAAATGTCTTCTTTGGAGGAGTGTCTGTTCATGTCCTTCGCCCAATTTTTGATGGGGTTGTTTGGTGTTTTCTTATAAATTTGTTGGAGTTCATTGTAGATTCTGGATATTAGCCCTTTGTCAGATGAGTAGGTTGCGAAAATTTTCTCCCACTTTGTAGGTTGCCTGTTCACTCTGATGGTAGTTTCCTTTGCTGTGCAGAAGCTCTTTAGTTTAATTAGATCCTGTTTGTGAATTTTGACTTTTGTTGCCATTGCTTTTGGTGTTTCAGACATGAAGTCCTTGCCCATGCCTATGTCCTGAATGGTATTGCCTAGGTTTTCTTCTAGGGTTTTTATGGTTTTAGGTCTAACGTTTAAGTCTTTAATCCATCTTGAGTTGATTTTTGTATAAGGTGTAAGGAAGGGATCCAGTTTCAGCTTTCTACATGTGGCTAGCCAGTTTTCACAGCACCATTTATTAAATAGGGAATCATTTCTCCATTTCTTGTTTTTGTCAGGTTTGTCAAAGATCGGATAGTTGTAGATATGTGGCATTATTTCTGACGGCTCTGTTCTGTTCCATTGATCTATATCTCTGTTTTGGTACCAGTACCATGCTGTTTTGGTTACTGTAGCCTTGTAGTATAGTTTGAAGTCAGGTAGCGTGATGCCTCCAGCTTTGTTCTTTTGGCTTAGGATTGACTTGGTGATGCGGGCTCTTTTTTGGTTCCATATGAACTTTAAAGTAGATTTTTCCAATTCTGTGAAGAAAGTCATTGGTAACTTGATGGGGATGGCATTGAATCTGTAAATTACCTTGGGAAGGATGGCCATTTTCATGATATTGATTCTTCCTACCCATGAGCATGGAATGTTCTTCCATTTGTTTGTATCCTCTTTTATTTCCTTGAGCAGTGGTTTGTAGTTTTCTCCTTGAAGAGGTCCTTCACATCCCTTGGAAGTTGGATTCCTAGGTATTTTATTCTCTTTGAAGCAATTGTGAATGGGAGTTCACTCATGATTTGGCTCTCTGTTTGTCTGTTATTGATGTATAAGAATGCTTGTGATTTTTGTCCATTGATTTTGTATCCTGAGACTTTGCTGAAGTTGCTTATCAGCTTAAGGAGATTTTGGGCTGAGACAATGGGCTTTTCTAGATATACTATCACGTCATCTGCAAACAGGGACAATTTGACTTCTTTTTTTCCTAATTGAATACCCTTGATTTCCTTCTCTTGCCTAATTGCCCTGGCCAGAACTTGCAACACTATGTTGAATACAAGTGGTGAGAGAGGGCATCCCTGCCTTGTGCCAGTTTTCAAAGTGAATGCTTCCAATTTTTGCCCATTCACTATGATATTGGCTGTGGGTTTGTCATAAATAGCTCTTATTATTTTGAGATATGACCCATCAATACCCAATTTATTGAGAGTTTTTAGCATGAAGGGTTGTTGAATTTTGTCAAAGTCCTTTTCTTCACGTATTGAGATAATCATGTGGTTTTTGACTTTGGTTCTGTTTATATGCTAGATTACATTTATTGATTTGCGTATATTGAACCAGACTTGCATCCCAGGGATGAAGCCCACTTGATCATGGTGGGTAAGCTGTCTGATGTGCTGCTGGATTCAGTTTGCCAGTAATTTATTGAGGATTTTTGCATCAATATTCATCAAGGATATTGGTCTAAAATTCTCTTTTTTGATTGTGTCTCTGCCCAGCTTTGGTATCAGCATGATGCTGGCCTCATAAAATGAGTTAGGAAGGATTCCCTCTTTTTCTATTGATTGGAACAGTTTCTGAAGTAATGGTTCCAGTTCCTCCTTGGGCCTCTGGTAGAATTCGGCTGTGAACCCATCTGATCCTGGACTCTTTTTGGTTGGTAAGCTATTGATTATTGCCACAATTTCAGCTCCTGTTATTAGTCTATTCAGAGATTCAACTTCTTCCTGGTTTAGTCATGGGAGAGTGTATGTGTCGAGGAATTTATCCCTTTCTTTTTTTTTTAACTTTTTTTCTTTTTATCATTATTATTATTATTATCATTATTATTATTATTATTATACTTTAGGCTCTATGGTACATGTGCGCAACGTTCAGGTAAGCTACATGTGTATACATGTGCCATGCTGGTGCGCTGCACCCAAAAACTCGCCATCTAGCATTAGGTATATCTCCCAATGCTGTCCCTCGCCCCTCCCCCCACCCCACAACAGTCCCCGAAGTGTGATGTTCCCCTTCTTGTGTCCACGTGTTCTCATTGTTCAATTCCCACCTATGAGTGAGAATATGTGGTGTTTGGTTTTTTGTTCTTGCGATAGTTTACTGAGAACGATGATTTCCAATTTCATCCATGTCCTTACAAAGGATATGAACTCATCATTTTTTATGGCTGCCTAGTATTCCATGGTGTATATGTGCCACATTTTCTTAATCCAGTCTATCATTGTTGGACATTTGGGTTGGTTCCAAGTCTTTGCTATTGTGTATAATGCCGCAATAAACATACGTGTGCATGTGTCTTTATAGCAGCATGATTTATAGTCCTTTGGGTATATACCCAGTAATGGGATGGCTGGGTCAAATGGAATTTCTAGTTCTAGATCCCTGAGGAATCGCCACAGTGACTTCCACAAGGGTTGAACTAGTTTACAGTCCCACCAACAGTGTAAAAGTGTTCCTATTTCTCCACATCCTCTCCAGCACCTGTTGTTTCCTGACTTTTTAATGATTGCCATTCTAACTGGTGTGAGATGGTATCTCATTGTGGTTTTGATTTGCATTTCTCTGATGGCCAGTGATGGTGAGCATTTTTTCATGTGTTTTTTGGCTGCATAAATGTCTTCTTTGGAGGAGTGTCTGTTCATGTCCTTCGCCCACTTTTTGATGGGGTTCTTTGGTGTTTTCTTGTAAATTTGTTGGAGTTCATTGTAGATTCTGGATATTAGCCCTTTGTCAGATGAGTAGGTGGCGAAAATTTTCTCCCATTGTGTAGGTTGCCTGTTCACTCTGATGGTAGTTTCCTTTGCTGTGCAGAAGCTCTTTAGTTTAATTAGATCCCATTTGTCAATTTTGGCTTTTGTTGCCATTGCTTTTGGGGTTTTAGACATGAAGTCCTTGCTCATGCCTATGTCCTGAATGGTATTGCCTAGGTTTTCTTCTAGGGTTTTTATGGTTTTAGGTCTAACGTTTAAGTCTTTAATCCATCTTGAGTTGATTTTTGTATAAGGTGTAAGGAAGGGATCCAGTTTCAGCTTTCTACATGTGGCTAGCCAGTTTTCCCAGCACCATTTATTAAATAGGGAATCCTTTCTCCATTTCTAGTTTTTGTCAAGTTTGTCAAAGATCAGATTGTTTTAGATATGTGGCATTATTTCCGACGGCTCTGCTCTGTTCCATTGATCTATATCTCTGTTTGGTACCAGTACCATGCTGTTTTGGTTACTGTAGCCTTGTAGTATAGTTTGAAGTCAGGTAGCGTGATGCCTCCAGCTTTGTTCTTTTGGCTTAGGATTGACTTGGTGATGCGGGCTCTTTTTTGGTTCCATATGAACTTTAAAGTAGTTTTTTCCAATTCCGTGAAGAAAGTCATTGGTAACTTGATGGGGATGGCATTGAATCTGTAAATTACCTTGGGAAGGATGGCCATTTTCATGATATTGATTCTTCCTACCCATGAGCATGGAATGTTCTTCCATTTGTTTGTATCCTCTTTTATTTCCTTGAGCAGTGGTTTGTAGTTTTCTCCTTGAAGAGGTCCTTCACATCCCTTGGAAGTTGGATTCCTAGGTATTTTATTCTCTTTGAAGCAATTGTGAATGGGAGTTCACTCATGATTTGGCTCTCTGTTTGTCTGTTATTGATGTATAAGAATGCTTGTGATTTTTGTCCATTGATTTTGTATCCTGAGACTTTGCTGAAGTTGCTTATCAGCTTAAGGAGATTTTGGGCTGAGACAATGGGGTTTTCTAGATATACTATCACGTCATCTGCAAACAGGGACAATTTGACTTCCTTTTTTCCTAATTGAATACCCTTCATTTCCTTCTCTTGCCTAATTGCCCTGGCCAGAACTTCCAACACTATGTTGAATACAAGTGGTGAGAGAGGGCATCCCTGTCTTGTGCCAGTTTTCAAAGTGAATGCTTCCAGTTTTTGCCCATTCAGTATGATATTGGCTGTGGGTTTGTCATAAACAGCTCTTATTATTTTGAGATACGACCCATCAATACCCAATTTATTGAGAGTTTTTAGCATGAAGGGTTGTTGAATTTTGTCAAAGTCCTTTTCTTCACGTATTGAGATAATCATGTGGTTTTTGACTTTGGTTCTGTTTATATGCTGGATTACATTTATTGATTTGCGTATATTGAACCAGACTTGCATCCCAGGGATGAAGCGCACTTGATCATGGTGGATAAGCTGTCTGATGTGCTGCTGGATTCGGTTTGCCAGTAATTTATTGAGGATTTTTGCATCAATATTCATCAAGGATATTGGTCTAAAATTCTCTTTTTTGATTGTGTCTCTGCCCAGCTTTGGTATCAGCATGATGCTGGCCTCATAAAATGAGTTAGGAAGGATTCCCTCTTTTTCTATTGATTGGAATAGTTTCTGAAGTAATGGTTCCAGTTCCTCCTTGGACCTCTGGTAGAATTCGGCTGTGAACCCATCTGATCCTGGACTCTTTTTGGTTGGTAAGCTATTGATTATTGCCACAATTTCAGCTCCTGTTATTAGTCTATTCAGAGATTCAACTTCTTCCTGGTTTAGTCATGGGAGAGTGTATGTGTCGAGGAATTTATCCTTTTCTTTTTTTTTTAATTTTTTTTTCTTTTTATCATTATTATTATTATTATTATTATTATACTTTAGGCTCTATGGTACATGTGCGCAACGTGCAGGTAAGCTACATGTGTATACATGTGCCATGCTGGTGCGCTGCACCCAAAAACTCGTCATCTAGCATTAGGTATATCTCCCAATGCTGTCCCTCGCCCCTCCCCCCACCCCACAACAGTCCCCGAAGTGTGATGTTCCCCTTCTTGTGTCCACGTGTTCTCATTGTTCAATTCCCACCTATGAGTGAGAATATGTGGTGTTTGGTTTTTTGTTCTTGCGATAGTTTACTGAGAACGATGATTTCCAATTTCATCCATGTCCCTACAAAGGATATGAACTCATCATTTTTTATGGCTGCCTAGTATTCCATGGTGTATATGTGCCACATTTTCTTAATCCAGTCTATCATTGTTGGACATTTGGGTTGGTTCCAAGTCTTTGCTATTGTGTATAATGCCGCAATAAACATACGTGTGCATGTGTCTTTATAGCAGCATGATTTATAGTCCTTTGGGTATATACCCAGTAATGGGATGGCTGGGTCAAATGGAATTTCTAGTTCTAGATCCCTGAGGAATCGCCACAGTGACTTCCACAAGGGTTGAACTAGTTTACAGTCCCACCAACAGTGTAAAAGTGTTCCTATTTCTCCACATCCTCTCCAGCACCTGTTGTTTCCTGACTTTTTAATGATTGCCATTCTAACTGGTGTGAGATGGTATCTCATTGTGGTTTTGATTTGCATTTCTCTGATGGCCAGTGATGGTGAGCATTTTTTCATGTGTTTTTTGGCTGCATAAATGTCTTCTTTGGAGGAGTGTCTGTTCATGTCCTTCGCCCACTTTTTGATGGGGTTCTTTGGTGTTTTCTTGTAAATTTGTTGGAGTTCATTGTAGATTCTGGATATTAGCCCTTTGTCAGATGAGTAGGTTGCGAAAATTTTCTCCCATTGTGTAGGTTGCCTGTTCACTCTGATGGTAGTTTCCTTTGCTGTGCAGAAGCTCTTTAGTTTAATTAGATCCCATTTGTCAATTTTGGCTTTTGTTGCCATTGCTTTTGGGTTTTAGACATGAAGTCCTTGCTCATGCCTATGTCCTGAATGGTATTGCCTAGGTTTTCTTCTAGGGTTTTTATGGTTTTAGGTCTAACGTTTAAGTCTTTAATCCATCTTGAGTTGATTTTTGTATAAGGTGTAAGGAAGGGATCCAGTTTCAGCTTTCTACATGTGGCTAGCCAGTTTTCCCAGCACCATTTATTAAATAGGGAATCCTTTCTCCATTTCTAGTTTTTGTCAAGTTTGTCAAAGATCAGATTGTTGTAGATATGTGGCATTATTTCCGACGGCTCTGTTCTGTTCCATTGATCTATATCTCTGTTTGGTACCAGTACCATGCTGTTTTGGTTACTGTAGCCTTGTAGTATAGTTTGAAGTCAGGTAGCGTGATGCCTCGAGCTTTGTTCTTTTGGCTTAGGATTGACTTGGTGATGCGGGCTCTTTTTTGGTTCCATATGAACTTTAAAGTAGTTTTTTCCAATTCCGTGAAGAAAGTCATTGGTAACTTGATGGGGATGGCATTGAATCTGTTAATTACCTTGGGAAGCATGGCCATTTTCATGATATTGATTCTTCCTACCCATGAGCATGGAATGTTCTTCCATTTGTTTGTATCCTCTTTTATTTCCTTGAGCAGTGGTTTGTAGTTTTCTCCTTGAAGAGGTCCTTCACATCCCTTGGAAGTTGGATTCCTAGGTATTTTATTCTCTTTGAAGCAATTGTGAATGGGAGTTCACTCATGATTTGGCTCTCTGTTTGTCTGTTATTGATGTATAAGAATGCTTGTGATTTTTGTCCATTGATTTTGTATCCTGAGACTTTGCTGAAGTTGCTTATCAGCTTAAGGAGATTTTGGGCTGAGACAATGGGGTTTTCTAGATATACTATCACGTCATCTGCAAACAGGGACAATTTGACTTCCTTTTTTCCTAATTGAATACCCTTGATTTCCTTCTCTTGCCTAATTGCCCTGGCCAGAACTTCCAACACTATGTTGAATACAAGTGGTGAGAGAGGGCATCCCTGTCTTGTGCCAGTTTTCAAAGTGAATGCTTCCAGTTTTTGCCCATTCAGTATGATATTGGCTGTGGGTTTGTCATAAACAGCTCTTATTATTTTGAGATACGACCCATCAATACCCAATTTATTGAGAGTTTTTAGCATGAAGGGTTGTTGAATTTTGTCAAAGACCTTTTCTTCACGTATTGAGATAATCATGTGGTTTTTGACTTTGGTTCTGTTTATATGCTGGATTACATTTATTGATTTGCGTATATTGAACCAGACTTGCATCCCAGGGATGAAGCCCACTTGATCATGGTGGATAAGCTGTCTGATGTGCTGCTGGATTCGGTTTGCCAGTAATTTATTGAGGATTTTTGCATCAATATTCATCAAGGATATTGGTCTAAAATTCTCTTTTTTGATTGTGTCTCTGCCCAGCTTTGGTATCAGCATGATGCTGGCCTCATAAAATGAGTTAGGAAGGATTCCCTCTTTTTCAATTGATTGGAATAGTTTCTGAAGTAATGGTTCCAGTTCCTCCTTGGACCTCTGGTAGAATTCGGCTGTGAACCCATCTGATCCTGGACTCTTTTTGGTTGGTAAGCTATTGATTATTGCCACAATTTCAGCTCCTGTTATTAGTCTATTCAGAGATTCAACTTCTTCCTGGTTTAGTCATGGGAGAGTGTATGTGTCGAGGAATTTATCCCTTTCTTTTTTTTTAATTTTTTTTTCTTTTTATCATTATTATTATTATTATTATTATACTTTAGGCTCTATGGTACATGTGCGCAACGTGCAGGTAAGCTACATGTGTATACATGTGCCATGCTGGTGCGCTGCACCCAAAAACTCGTCATCTTGCATTAGGTATATCTCCCAATGCTGTCCCTCGCCCCTCCCCCCACCCCACAACAGTCCCCGAAGTGTGATGTTCCCCTTCTTGTGTCCACGTGTTCTCATTGTTCAATTCCCACCTATGAGTGAGAATATGTGGTGTTTGGTTTTTTGTTCTTGCGATAGTTTACTGAGAACGATGATTTCCAATTTCATCCATGTCCCTACAAAGGATATGAACTCATCATTTTTTATGGCTGCCTAGTATTCCATGGTGTATATGTGCCACATTTTCTTAATCCAGTCTATCATTGTTGGACATTTGGGTTGGTTCCAAGTCTTTGCTATTGTGTATAATGCCGCAATAAACATACGTGTGCATGTGTCTTTATAGCAGCATGATTTATAGTCCTTTGGGTATATACCCAGTAATGGGATGGCTGGGTCAAATGGAATTTCTAGTTCTAGATCCCTGAGGAATCGCCACAGTGACTTCCACAAGGGTTGAACTAGTTTACAGTCCCACCAACAGTGTAAAAGTGTTCCTATTTCTCCACATCCTCTCCAGCACCTGTTGTTTCCTGACTTTTCAATGATTGCCATTCTAACTGGTGTGAGATGGTATCTCATTGTGGTTTTGATTTGCATTTCTCTGATGGCCAGTGATGGTGAGCATTTTTTCATGTGTTTTTTGGCTGCATAAATGTCTTCTTTGGAGGAGTGTCTGTTCATGTCCTTCGCCCAATTTTTGATGGGGTTGTTTGGTGTTTTCTTATAAATTTGTTGGAGTTCATTGTAGATTCTGGATATTAGCCCTTTGTCAGATGAGTAGGTTGCGAAAATTTTCTCCCACTTTGTAGGTTGCCTGTTCACTCTGATGGTAGTTTCCTTTGCTGTGCAGAAGCTCTTTAGTTTAATTAGATCCCGTTTGTGAATTTTGACTTTTGTTGCCATTGCTTTTGGTGTTTCAGACATGAAGTACTTGCCCATGCCTATGTCCTGAATGGTATTGCCTAGCTTTTCTTCTAGGGTTTTTATGGTTTTAGGTCTAACGTTTAAGTCTTTAATCCATCTTGAGTTGATTTTTGTATAAGGTGTAAGGAAGGGATCCAGTTTCAGCTTTCTACATGTGGCTAGCCAGTTTTCACAGCACCATTTATTAAATAGGGAATCCTTTCTCCATTTCTTGTTTTTGTCAGGTTTGTCAAAGATCAGATAGTTGTAGATATGTGGCATTATTTCTGACGGCTCTGTTCTGTTCCATTGATCTATATCTCTGTTTTGGTACCAGTACCATGCTGTTTTGGTTACTGTAGCCTTGTAGTATAGTTTGAAGTCAGGTAGCGTGATGCCTCCAGCTTTGTTCTTTTGGCTTAGGATTGACTTGGTGATGCGGGCTCTTTTTTGGTTCCATATGAACTTTAAAGTAGATTTTTCCAATTCTGTGAAGAAAGTCATTGGTAACTTGATGGGGATGGCATTGAATCTGTAAATTACCTTGGGAAGGATGGCCATTTTCATGATATTGATTCTTCCTACCCATGAGCATGGAATGTTCTTCCATTTGTTTGTCTCCTCTTTTATTTCCTTGAGCAGTGGTTTGTAGTTTTCTCCTTGAAGAGGTCCTTCACATCCCTTGGAAGTTGGATTCCTAGGTATTTTATTCTCTTTGAAGCAATTGTGAATGGGAGTTCACTCATGATTTGGCTCTCTGTTTGTCTGTTATTGATGTATAAGAATGCTTGTGACTTTTGTCCATTGATTTTGTATGCTGAGACTTTGCTGAAGTTGCTTATCAGCTTAAGGAGATTTTGGGCTGAGACAATGGGGTTTTCTAGATATACTATCACGTCATCTGCAAACAGGGACAATTTGACATCCTTTTTTCCTAATTGAATACCCTTGATTTCCTTCTCTTGCCTAATTGCCCTGGCCAGAACTTGCAACACTATGTTGAATACAAGTGGTGAGAGAGGGCATCCCTGCCTTGTGCCACTTTTCAAAGTGAATGCTTCCAGTTTTTGCACATTCACTATGATATTGGCTGTGGGTTTGTCATAAATAGCTCTTATTATTTTGAGATATGACCCATCAATACCCAATTTATTGAGAGTTTTTAGCATGAAGGGTTGTTGAATTTTGTCAAAGTCCTTTTCTTCACGTATTGAGATAATCATGTGGTTTTTGACTTTGGTTCTGTTTATATGCTAGATTACATTTATTGATTTGCGTATATTGAACCAGACTTGCATCCCAGGGATGAAGCCCACTTGATCATGGTGGGTAAGCTGTCTGATGTGCTGCTGGATTCGGTTTGCCAGTAATTTATTGAGGATTTTTGCATCAATATTCATCAAGGTTATTGGTCTAAAATTCTCTTTTTTGATTGTGTCTCTGCCCAGCTTTGGTATCAGCATGATGCTGGCCTCATAAAATGAGTTAGGAAGGATTCCCTCTTTTTCTATTGATTGGAATAGTTTCTGAAGTAATGGTTCCAGTTCCTCTTTGGGCCTCTGGTAGAATTCGGCTGTGAACCCATCTGATCCTGGACTCTTTTTGGTTGGTAAGCTATTGATTATTGCCACAATTTCAGCTCCTGTTATTAGTCTATTCAGAGATTCAACTTCTTCCTGGTTTAGTCATGGGAGAGTGTATGTGTCGAGGAATTTATCCCTTTCTTTTTTTTTTAATTTTTTTTCTTTTTATCATTATTTTTATTATTATTATTATTATTATTATACTTTAGGCTCTATGGTACATGTGCGCAACGTGCAGGTAAGCTACATGTGTATACATGTGCCATGCTGGTGCGCTGCACCCAAAAACTCGTCATCTAGCATTAGGTATATCTCCCAATGCTGTCCCTCGCCCCTCCCCCCACCCCACAACAGTCCCCGAAGTGTGATGTTCCCCTTCTTGTGTCCACGTGTTCTCATTGTTCAATTCCCACCTATGAGTGAGAATATGTGGTGTTTGGTTTTTTGTTCTTGCGATAGTTTACTGAGAACGATGATTTCCAATTTCATCCATGTCCCTACAAAGGATATGAACTCATCATTTTTTATGGCTGCCTAGTATTCCATGGTGTATATGTGCCACATTTTCTTAATCCAGTCTATCATTGTTGGACATTTGGGTTGGTTCCAAGTCTTTGCTATTGTGTATAATGCCGCAATAAACATACGTGTGCATGTGTCTTTATAGCAGCATGATTTATAGTCCTTTGGGTATATACCCAGTAATGGGATGGCTGGGTCAAATGGAATTTCTAGTTCTAGATCCCTGAGGAATCGCCACAGTGACTTCCACAAGGGTTGAACTAGTTTACAGTCCCACCAACAGTGTAAAAGTGTTCCTATTTCTCCACATCCTCTCCAGCACCTGTTGTTTCCTGACTTTTTAATGATTGCCATTCTAACTGGTGTGAGATGGTATCTCATTGTGGTTTTGATTTGCATTTCTCTGATGGCCAGTGATGGTGAGCATTTTTTCATGTGTTTTTTGGCTGCATAAATGTCTTCTTTGGAGGATTGTCTGTTCATGTCCTTCGCCCACTTTTTGATGGGGTTCTTTGGTGTTTTCTTGTAAATTTGTTGGAGTTCATTGTAGATTCTGGATATTAGCCCTTTGTCAAATGAGTAGGTGGCGAAAATTTTCTCCCATTGTGTAGGTTGCCTGTTCACTCTGATGGTAGTTTCCTTTGCTGTGCAGAAGCTCTTTAGTTTAATTAGATCCCATTTGTCAATTTTGGCTTTTGTTGCCATTGCTTTTGGGGTTTTAGACATGAAGTCCTTGCTCATGCCTATGTCCTGAATGGTATTGCCTAGGTTTTCTTCTAGGGTTTTTATGGTTTTAGGTCTAACGTTTAAGTCTTTAATCCATCTTGAGTTGATTTTTGTATAAGGTGTAAGGAAGGGATCCAGTTTCAGCTTTCTACATGTGGCTAGCCAGTTTTCCCAGCACCATTTATTAAATAGGGAATCCTTTCTCCATTTCTTGTTTTTGTCAAGTTTGTCAAAGATCAGATTGTTGTAGATATGTGGCATTATTTCTGACGGCTCTGTTCTGTTCCATTGATGTATATCTCTGTTTGGTACCAGTACCATGCTGTTTTGGTTACTGTAGCCTTGTAGTATAGTTTGAAGTCAGGTAGCGTGATGCCTCCAGCTTTGTTCTTTTGGCTTAGGATTGACTTGGTGATGCGGGCTCTTTTTTGGTTCCATATGAACTTTAAAGTAGTTTTTTCCAATTCTGTGAAGAAAGTCATTGGTAACTTGTTGGGGATGGCATTGAATCTGTAAATTACCTTGGGAAGGATGGCCATTTTCATGATATTGATTCTTCCTACCCATGAGCATGGAATGTTCTTCCATTTGTTTGTATCCTCTTTTATTTCCTTGAGCAGTGGTTTGTAGTTTTCTCCTTGAAGAGGTCCTTCACATCCCTTGGAAGTTGGATTCCTAGGTATTTTATTCTCTTTGAAGCAATTGTGAATGGGAGTTCACTCATGACTTGGCTCTCTGTTTGTCTGTTATTGATGTATAAGAATGCTTGTGATTTTTGTCCATTGATTTTGTATCCTGAGACTTTGCTGAAGTTGCTTATCAGCTTAAGGAGATTTTGGGCTGAGACAATGGGGTTTTCTAGATATACTATCACGTCATCTGTAAACAGGGACAATTTGACTTCCTTTTTTCCTAATTGAATACCCTAGATTTCCATCTCTTGCCTAATTGCCCTGGCCCGAACTTCCAACACTATGTTGAATACAAGTGGTGAGAGAGGGCATCCCTGTCTTGTGCCAGTTTTCAAAGTGAATGCTTCCAGTTTTTGCCCATTCAGTATGATATTGGCTGTGGGTTTGTCATAAACAGCTCTTATTATTTTGAGATACGACCCATCAATACCCAATTTATTGAGAGTTTTTAGCATGAAGGGTTGTTGAATTTTGTCAAAGGCCTTTTCTTCACGTATTGAGATAATCATGTGGTTTTTGACTTTGGTTCTGTTTATATGCTGGATTACATTTATTGATTTGCGTATATTGAACCAGACTTGCATCCCAGGGATGAAGCCCACTTGATCATGGTGGATAAGCTGTCTGATGTGCTGCTGGAATCGGTTTGCCAGTAATTTATTGAGGATTTTTGCATCAATATTCATCAAGGATATTGGTCTAAAATTCTCTTTTTTGATTGTGTCTCTGCCCAGCTTTGGTATCAGCATGATGCTGGCCTCATAAAATGAGTTAGGAAGGATTCCCTCTTTTTCTATTGATTGGAATAGTTTCTGAAGTAATGGTTCCAGTTCCTCCTTGGACCTCTGGTAGAATTCGGCTGTGAACCCATCTGATCCTGGACTCTTTTTGGTTGGTAAGCTATTGATTATTGCCACAATTTCAGCTCCTGTTATTAGTCTATTCAGAGATTCAACTTCTTCCTGGTTTAGTCATGGGAGAGTGTATGTGTCGAGGAATTTATCCCTTTCTTTTTTTTTTAATTTTTTTTCTTTTTATCATTATTTTTATTATTATTATTATTATTATTATTATACTTTAGGCTCTATGGTACATGTGCGCAACGTGCAGGTAAGCTACATGTGTATACATGTGCCATGCTGGTGCGCTGCACCCAAAAACTCGTCATCTAGCATTAGGTATATCTCCCAATGCTGTCCCTCGCCCCTCCCCCCACCCCACAACAGTCCCCGAAGTGTGATGTTCCCCTTCTTGTGTCCACGTGTTCTCATTGTTCAATTCCCACCTATGAGTGAGAATATGTGGTGTTTGGTTTTTTGTTCTTGCGATAGTTTACTGAGAACGATGATTTCCAATTTCATCCATGTCCCTACAAAGGATATGAACTCATCATTTTTTATGGCTGCCTAGTATTCCATGGTGTATATGTGCCACATTTTCTTAATCCAGTCTATCATTGTTGGACATTTGGGTTGGTTCCAAGTCTTTGCTATTGTGTATAATGCCGCAATAAACATACGTGTGCATGTGTCTTTATAGCAGCATGATTTATAGTCCTTTGGGTATATACCCAGTAATGGGATGGCTGGGTCAAATGGAATTTCTAGTTCTAGATCCCTGAGGAATCGCCACAGTGACTTCCACAAGGGTTGAACTAGTTTACAGTCCCACCAACAGTGTAAAAGTGTTCCTATTTCTCCACATCCTCTCCAGCACCTGTTGTTTCCTGACTTTTTAATGATTGCCATTCTAACTGGTGTGAGATGGTATCTCATTGTGGTTTTGATTTGCATTTCTCTGATGGCCAGTGATGGTGAGCATTTTTTCATGTGTTTTTTGGCTGCATAAATGTCTTCTTTGGAGGAGTGTCTGTTCATGTCCTTCGCCCACTTTTTGATGGGGTTCTTTGGTGTTTTCTTGTAAATTTGTTGGAGTTCATTGTAGATTCTGGATATTAGCCCTTTGTCAGATGAGTAGGTTGCGAAAATTTTCTCCCATTGTGTAGGTTGCCTGTTCACTCTGATGGTAGTTTCCTTTGCTGTGCAGAAGCTCTTTAGTTTAATTAGATCCCATTTGTCAATTTTGGCTTTTGTTGCCATTGCTTTTGGGGTTTTAGACATGAAGTCCTTGCTCATGCCTATGTCCTGAATGGTATTGCCTAGGTTTTCTTCTAGGGTTTTTATGGTTTTAGGTATAACGTTTAAGTCTTTAATCCATCTTGAGTTGATTTTTGTATAAGGTGTAAGGAAGGGATCCAGTTTCAGCTTTCTACATGTGGCTAGCCAGTTTTCCCAGCACCATTTATTAAATAGGGAATCCTTTCTCCATTTCTAGTTTTTGTCAAGTTTGTCAAAGATCAGATTGTTGTAGATATGTGGCATTATTTCCGACGGCTCTGTTGTGTTCCATTGATCTATATCTCTGTTTGGTACCAGTACCATGCTGTTTTGGTTACTGTAGCCTTGTAGTATAGTTTGAAGTCAGGTAGCGTGATGCCTCCAGCTTTGTTCTTTTGGCTTAGGATTGACTTGGTGATGCGGGCTCTTTTTTGGTTCCATATGAACTTTAAAGTAGTTTTTTCCAATTCCGTGAAGAAAGTCATTGGTAACTTGATGGGGATGGCATTGAATCTGTTAATTACCTTGGGAAGGATGGCCATTTTCATGATATTGATTCTTCCTACCCATGAGCATGGAATGTTCTTCCATTTGTTTGTATCCTCTTTTATTTCCTTGAGCAGTGGTTTGTAGTTTTCTCCTTGAAGAGGTCCTTCACATCCCTTGGAAGTTGGATTCCTAGGTATTTTATTCTCTTTGAAGCAATTGTGAATGGGAGTTCACTCATGATTTGGCTCTCTGTTTGTCTGTTATTGATGTATAAGAATGCTTGTGATTTTTGTCCATTGATTTTGTATCCTGAGACTTTGCTGAAGTTGCTTATCAGCTTAAGGAGATTTTGGGCTGAGACAATGGGGTTTTCTAGATATACTATCACGTCATCTGCAAACAGGGACAATTTGACTTCCTTTTTTCCTAATTGAATACCCTTGATTTCCTTCTCTTGCCTAATTGCCCTGGCCAGAACTTCCAACACTATGTTGAATACAAGTGGTGAGAGAGGGCATCCCTGTCTTGTGCCAGTTTTCAAAGTGAATGCTTCCAGTTTTTGCCCATTCAGTATGATATTGGCTGTGGGTTTGTCATAAACAGCTCTTATTATTTTGAGATACGACCCATCAATACCCAATTTATTGAGAGTTCTTAGCATGAAGGGTTGTTGAATTTTGTCAAAGGCCTTTTCTTCACGTATTGAGATAATCATGTGGTTTTTGACTTTGGTTCTGTTTATATGCTGGATTACATTTATTGATTTGCGTATATTGAACCAGACTTGCATCCCAGGGATGAAGCCCACTTGATCATGGTGGATAAGCTGTCTGATGTGCTGCTGGAATCGGTTTGCCAGTAATTTATTGAGGATTTTTGCATCAATATTCATCAAGGATATTGGTCTAAAATTCTCTTTTTTGATTGTGTCTCTGCCCAGCTTTGGTATCAGCATGATGCTGGCCTCATAAAATGAGTTAGGAAGGATTCCCTCTTTTTCTATTGATTGGAATAGTTTCTGAAGTAATGGTTCCAGTTCCTCCTTGGACCTCTGGTAGAATTCGGCTGTGAACCCATCTGATCCTGGACTCTTTTTGGTTGGTAAGCTATTGATTATTGCCACAATTTCAGCTCCTGTTATTAGTCTATTCAGAGATTCAACTTCTTCCTGGTTTAGTCATGGGAGAGTGTATGTGTCGAGGAATTTATCCCTTTCTTTTTTTTTTAATTTTTTTTCTTTTTATCATTATTTTTATTATTATTATTATTATTATTATTATACTTTAGGCTCTATGGTACATGTGCGCAACGTGCAGGTAAGCTACATGTGTATACATGTGCCATGCTGGTGCGCTGCACCCACCAACTCGTCATCTAGCATTAGGTATATCTCCCAATGCTGTCCTTCGCCCCTCCCCCCACCCCACAACAGTCCCCGAAGTGTGATGTTCCCCTTCTTGTGTCCACGTGTTCTCATTGTTCAATTCCCACCTATGAGTGAGAATATGTGGTGTTTGGTTTTTTGTTCTTGCGATAGTTTACTGAGAACGATGATTTCCAATTTCATCCATGTCCCTACAAAGGATATGAACTCATCATTTTTTATGGCTGCCTAGTATTCCATGGTGTATATGTGCCACATTTTCTTAATCCAGTCTATCATTGTTGGACATTTGGGTTGGTTCCAAGTCTTTGCTATTGTGTATAATGCCGCAATAAACATACGTGTGCATGTGTCTTTATAGCAGCATGATTTATAGTCCTTTGGGTATATACCCAGTAATGGGATGGCTGGGTCAAATGGAATTTCTAGTTCTAGATCCCTGAGGAATCGCCACAGTGACTTCCACAAGGGTTGAACTAGTTTACAGTCCCACCAACAGTGTAAAAGTGTTCCTATTTCTCCACATCCTCTCCAGCACCTGTTGTTTCCTGACTTTTTAATGATTGCCATTCTAACTGGTGTGAGATGGTATCTCATTGTGGTTTTGATTTGCATTTCTCTGATGGCCAGTGATGGTGAGCATTTTTTCATGTGTTTTTTGGCTGCATAAATGTCTTCTTTGGAGGAGTGTCTGTTCATGTCCTTCGCCCACTTTTTGATGGGGTTCTTTGGTGTTTTCTTGTAAATTTGTTGGAGTTCATTGTAGATTCTGGATATTAGCCCTTTGTCAGATGAGTAGGTTGCGAAAATTTTCTCCCATTGTGTAGGTTGCCTGTTCACTCTGATGGTAGTTTCCTTTGCTGTGCAGAAGCTCTTTAGTTTAATTAGATCCCATTTGTCAATTTTGGCTTTTGTTGCCATTGCTTTTGGGGTTTTAGACATGAAGTCCTTGCTCATGCCTATGTCCTGAATGGTATTGCCTAGGTTTTCTTCTAGGGTTTTTATGGTTTTAGGTATAACGTTTAAGTCTTTAATCCATCTTGAGTTGATTTTTGTATAAGGTGTAAGGAAGGGATCCAGTTTCAGCTTTCTACATGTGGCTAGCCAGTTTTCCCAGCACCATTTATTAAATAGGGAATCCTTTCTCCATTTCTAGTTTTTGTCAAGTTTGTCAAAGATCAGATTGTTGTAGATATGTGGCATTATTTCCGACGGCTCTGTTCTGTTCCATTGATCTATATCTCTGTTTGGTACCAGTACCATGCTGTTTTGGTTACTGTAGCCTTGTAGTATAGTTTGAAGTCAGGTAGCGTGATGCCTCCAGCTTTGTTCTTTTGGCTTAGGATTGACTTGTTGATGCGGGCTCTTTTTTGGTTCCATATGAACTTTAAAGTAGTTTTTTCCAATTCCGTGGAGAAAGTCATTGGTAACTTGATGGGGATGGCATTGAATCTGTTAATTACCTTGGGAAGGATGGCCATTTTCATGATATTGATTCTTCCTACCCATGAGCATGGAATGTTCTTCCATTTGTTTGTATCCTCTTTTATTTCCTTGAGCAGTGGTTTGTAGTTTTCTCCTTGAAGAGGTCCTTCACATCCCTTGGAAGTTGGATTCCTAGGTATTTTATTCTCTTTGAAGCAATTGTGAATGGGAGTTCACTCATGATTTGGCTCTCTGTTTGTCTGTTATTGATGTATAAGAATGCTTGTGATTTTTGTCCATTGATTTTGTATGCTGAGACTTTGCTGAAGTTGCTTATCAGCTTAAGGAGATTTTGGGCTGAGACAATGGGGTTTTCTAGATATACTATCACGTCATCTGCAAACAGGGACAATTTGACTTCCTTTTTTCCTAATTGAATACCCTTGATTTCCTTCTCTTGCCTAATTGCCCTGGCCAGAACTTCCAACACTATGTTGAATACAAGTGGTGAGAGAGGGCATCCCTGTCTTGTGCCAGTTTTCAAAGTGAATGCTTCCAGTTTTTGCCCATTCAGTATGATATTGGCTGTGGTTTTGTCATAAACAGCTCTTATTATTTTGAGATACGACCCATCAATACCCAATTTATTGAGAGTTCTTAGCATGAAGGGTTGTTGAATTTTGTCAAAGGCCTTTTCTTCACGTATTGAGATAATCATGTGGTTTTTGACTTTGGTTCTGTTTATATGCTGGATTACATTTATTGATTTGCGTATATTGAACCAGACTTGCATCCCAGGGATGAAGCCCACTTGATCATGGTGGATAAGCTCTCTGATGTGCTGCTGGATTCGGTTTGCCAGTAATTTATTGAGGATTTTTGCATCAATATTCATCAAGGATATTGGTCTAAAATTCTCTTTTTTGGTTGTGTCTCTGCCAAGCTTTGGTAGCAGCATGATTCTGGCCTCATAAAATGAGTTAGGAAGGATTCCCTCTTTTTCTATTGATTGGAATAGTTTCTGAAGTAATGGTTCCAGTTCCTCCTTGGACCTCTGGTAGAATTCGGCTGTGAACCCATCTGATCCTGGACTCTTTTTGGTTGGTAAGCTATTGATTATTGCCACAATTTCAGCTCCTGTTATTAGTCTATTCAGAGATTCAACTTCTTCCTGGTTTAGTCATGGGAGAGTGTATGTGTCGAGGAATTTATCCCTTTCTTTTTTTTTTAATTTTTTTTCTTTTTATCATTATTTTTATTATTATTATTATTATTATTATTATACTTTAGGCTCTATGGTACATGTGCGCAACGTGCAGGTAAGCTACATGTGTATACATGTGCCATGCTGGTGCGCTGCACCCACCAACTCGTCATCTAGCATTAGGTATATCTCCCAATGCTGTCCTTCGCCCCTCCCCCCACCCCACAACAGTCCCCGAAGTGTGATGTTCCCCTTCTTGTGTCCACGTGTTCTCATTGTTCAATTCCCACCTATGAGTGAGAATATGTGGTGTTTGGTTTTTTGTTCTTGCGATAGTTTACTGAGAACGATGATTTCCAATTTCATCCATGTCCCTACAAAGGATATGAACTCATCATTTTTTATGGCTGCCTAGTATTCCATGGTGTATATGTGCCACATTTTCTTAATCCAGTCTATCATTGTTGGACATTTGGGTTGGTTCCAAGTCTTTGCTATTGTGTATAATGCCGCAATAAACATACGTGTGCATGTGTCTTTATAGCAGCATGATTTATAGTCCTTTGGGTATATACCCAGTAATGGGATGGCTGGGTCAAATGGAATTTCTAGTTCTAGATCCCTGAGGAATCGCCACAGTGACTTCCACAAGGGTTGAACTAGTTTACAGTCCCACCAACAGTGTAAAAGTGTTCCTATTTCTCCACATCCTCTCCAGCACCTGTTGTTTCCTGACTTTTTAATGATTGCCATTCTAACTGGTGTGAGATGGTATCTCATTGTGGTTTTGATTTGCATTTCTCTGATGGCCAGTGATGGTGAGCATTTTTTCATGTGTTTTTTGGCTGCATAAATGTCTTCTTTGGAGGAGTGTCTGTTCATGTCCTTCGCCCACTTTTTGATGGGGTTGTTTGGTGTTTTCTTGTAAATTTGTTGGAGTTCATTGTAGATTCTGGATGTTAGCCCTTTGTCAGATGAGTAGGTTGCGAAAATTTTCTCCCATTTTGTAGGTTGCCTGTTCACTCTGATGGTAGTTTCCTTTGCTGTGCAGAAGCTCTTTAGTTTAATTAGATCCCAATTTTCAATTTTGGCTTTTGTTGCCATTGCTTTTGGTGTTTTAGACATGAAGTCCTTGCCCATGCCTATGTCCTGAATGGTATTGCCTAGGTTTTCTTCTAGGGTATTTATGGTTTTAGGTCTAACGTTTAAGTCTTTAATCCATCTTGAGTTGATTTTTGTATAAGTTGTAAGGAAGGGATCCAGTTTCAGCTTTCTACATGTGGCTAGCCAGTTTTCACAGCACCATTTATTAAATAGGGAATCCTTTCTCCATTTCTTGTTTTTGTCAGGTTTGTCAAAGATCAGATAGTTTTAGATATGTGGCATTATTTCCGACGGCTCTGTTCTGTTCCATTGATCTATATCTCTGTTTTGGTACCAGTACCATGCTGTTTTGGTTACTGTAGCCTTGTAGTATAGTTTGAAGTCAGGTAGCGTGATGCCTCCAGCTTTGTTCTTTTGGCTTAGGATTGACTTGGTGATGCGGGCTCTTTTTTGGTTCCATATGAACTTTAAAGTAGATTTTTCCAATTCTGTGAAGAAAGTCATTGGTAACTTGATGGGGATGGCATTGAATCTGTAAATTACCTTGGGAAGGATGGCCATTTTCATGATATTGATTCTTCCTACCCATGAGCATGGAATGTTCTTCCATTTCTTTGTCTCCTCTTTTATTTCCTTGAGCAGTGGTTTGTAGTTTTCTCCTTGAAGAGGTCCTTCACATCCCTTGGAAGTTGGATTCCTAGGTATTTTATTCTCTTTGAAGCAATTGTGAATGGGAGTTCACTCATGATTTGGCTCTGTGTTTGTCTGTTATTGATGTATAAGAATGCTTGTGATTTTTGTCCATTGATTTTGTATGCTGAGACTTTGCTGAAGTTGCTTATCAGCTTAAGGAGATTTTGGGCTGAGACAATGGGGTTTTCTAGATATACTATCACGTCATCTGCAAACAGGGACAATTTGACTTCTTTTTTTCCTAATTGAATACCCTTGATTTCCTTCTCTTGCCTAATTGCCCTTGCCAGAACTTGCAACACTATGTTGAATACAAGTGGTGAGAGAGGGCATCCCTGTCTTGTGCCAGTTTTCAAAGTGAATGCTTCCAGTTTTTGCCCATTCAGTATGATATTGGCTGTGGGTTTGTCATAAATAGCTCTTATTATTTTGAGATATGACCCATCAATACCCAATTTATTGAGAGTTTTTAGCATGAAGGGTTGTTGAATTTTGTCAAAGTACTTTTCTTCACGTATTGAGATAATCATGTGGTTTTTGATTTTGGTTCTGTTTATATGCTAGATTACATTTATTGATTTGCGTATATTGAACCAGACTTGCATCCCAGGGATGAAGCCCACTTGATCATGGTGGGTAAGCTGTCTGATGTGCTGCTGGATTCAGTTTGCCAGTAATTTATTGAGGATTTTTGCATCAATATTCACGAAGGATATTGGTCTAAAATTCTCTTTTTTGATTGTGTCTCTGCCCAGCTTTGGTATCAGCATGATGCTGGCCTCATAAAATGAGTTAGGAAGGATTCCCTCTTTTTCTATTGATTGGAACAGTTTCTGAAGTAATGGTTCCAGTTCCTCCTTGGGCCTCTGGTAGAATTCGGCTGTGAACCCATCTGATCCTGGACTCTTTTTGGTTGGTAAGCTATTGATTATTGCCACAATTTCAGCTCCTGTTATTAGTCTATTCAGAGATTCAACTTCTTCCTGGTTTAGTCATGGGAGAGTGTATGTGTCGAGGAATTTATCCCTTTCTTTTTTTTTTAATTTTTTTTCTTTTTATCATTATTATTATTATTATCATTATTATTATTATTATTATACTTTAGGCTCTATGGTACATGTGCGCAACGTTCAGGTAAGCTACATGTGTATACATGTGCCATGCTGGTGCGCTGCACCCAAAAACTCGCCATCTAGCATTAGGTATATCTCCCAATGCTGTCCCTCGCCCCTCCCCCCACCCCACAACAGTCCCCGAAGTGTGATGTTCCCCTTCTTGTGTCCACGTGTTCTCATTGTTCAATTCCCACCTATGAGTGAGAATATGTGGTGTTTGGTTTTTTGTTCTTGCGATAGTTTACTGAGAACGATGATTTCCAATTTCATCCATGTCCCTACAAAGGATATGAACTCATCATTTTTTATGGCTGCCTAGTATTCCATGGTGTATATGTGCCACATTTTCTTAATCCAGTCTATCATTGTTGGACATTTGGGTTGGTTCCAAGTCTTTGCTATTGTGTATAATGCCGCAATAAACATACGTGTGCATGTGTCTTTATAGCAGCATGATTTATAGTCCTTTGGGTATATACCCAGTAATGGGATGGCTGGGTCAAATGGAATTTCTAGTTCTAGATCCCTGAGGAATCGCCACAGTGACTTCCACAAGGGTTGAACTAGTTTACAGTCCCACCAACAGTGTAAAAGTGTTCCTATTTCTCCACATCCTCTCCAGCACCTGTTGTTTCCTGACTTTTTAATGATTGCCATTCTAACTGGTGTGAGATGGTATCTCATTGTGGTTTTGATTTGCATTTCTCTGATGGCCAGTGATGGTGAGCATTTTTTCATGTGTTTTTTGGCTGCATAAATGTCTTCTTTGGAGGAGTGTCTGTTCATGTCCTTCGCCCACTTTTTGATGGGGTTCTTTGGTGTTTTCTTGTAAATTTGTTGGAGTTCATTGTAGATTCTGGATATTAGCCCTTTGTCAGATGAGTAGGTTGCGAAAATTTTCTCCCATTGTGTAGGTTGCCTGTTCACTCTGATGGTAGTTTCCTTTGCTGTGCAGAAGCTCTTTAGTTTAATTAGATCCCATTTGTCAATTTTGGCTTTTGTTGCCATTGCTTTTGGGGTTTTAGACATGAAGTCCTTGCTCATGCCTATGTCCTGAATGGTATTGCCTAGGATTTCTTCTAGGGTTTTTATGGTTTTAGGTCTAACGTTTAAGTCTTTAATCCATCTTGAGTTGATTTTTGTATAAGGTGTAAGGAAGGGATCCAGTTTCAGCTTTCTACATGTGGCTAGCCAGTTTTCCCAGCACCATTTATTAAATAGGGAATCCTTTCTCCATTTCTAGTTTTTGTCAAGTTTGTCAAAGATCAGATTGTTTTAGATATGTGGCATTATTTCCGACGGCTCTGTTCTGTTCCATTGATCTATATCTCTGTTTGGTACCAGTACCATGCTGTTTTGGTTACTGTAGCCTTGTAGTATAGTTTGAAGTCAGGTAGCGTGATGCCTCCAGCTTTGTTCTTTTGGCTTAGGATTGACTTGGTGATGCGGGCTCTTTTTTGGTTCCATATGAACTTTAAAGTAGTTTTTTCCAATTCCGTGAAGAAAGTCATTGGTAACTTGATGGGGATGGCATTGAATCTGTAAATTACCTTGGGAAGGATGGCCATTTTCATGATATTGATTCTTCCTACCCATGAGCATGGAATGTTCTTCCATTTGTTTGTATCCTCTTTTATTTCCTTGAGCAGTGGTTTGTAGTTTTCTCCTTGAAGAGGTCCTTCACATCCCTTGGAAGTTGGATTCCTAGGTATTTTATTCTCTTTGAAGCAATTGTGAATGGGAGTTCACTCATGATTTGGCTCTCTGTTTGTCTGTTATTGATGTATAAGAATGCTTGTGATTTTTGTCCATTGATTTTGTATCCTGAGACTTTGCTGAAGTTGCTTATCAGCTTAAGGAGATTTTGGGCTGAGACAATGGGGTTTTCTTGATATACTATCATGTCATCTGCAAACAGGGACAATTTGACTTCCTTTTTTCCTAATTGAATACCCTTGATTTCCTTCTCTTGCCTAATTGCCCTGGCCAGAACTTCCAACACTATGTTGAATACAAGTGGTGAGAGAGGGCATCCCTGTCTTGTGCCAGTTTTCAAAGTGAATGCTTCCAGTTTTTGCCCATTCAGTATGATATTGGCTGTGGGTTTGTCATAAACAGCTCTTATTATTTTGAGATACGACCCATCAATACCCAATTTATTGAGAGTTTTTAGCATGAAGGGTTGTTGAATTTTGTCAAAGGCCTTTTCTTCACGTATTGAGATAATCATGTGGTTTTTGACTTTGGTTCTGTTTATATGCTGGATTACATTTATTGATTTGCGTATATTGAACCAGACTTGCATCCCAGGGATAAAGCGCACTTGATCATGGTGGATAAGCTGTCTGATGTGCTGCTGGATTCGGTTTGCCAGTAATTTATTGAGGATTTTTGCATCAATATTCATCAAGGATATTGGTCTAAAATTCTCTTTTTTGATTGTGTCTCTGCCCAGCTTTGGTATCAGCATGATGCTGGCCTCATAAAATGAGTTAGGAAGGATTCCCTCTTTTTCTATTGATTGGAATAGTTTCTGAAGTAATGGTTCCAGTTCCTCCTTGGACCTCTGGTAGAATTCGGCTGTGAACCCATCTGATCCTGGACTCTTTTTGGTTGGTAAGCTATTGATTATTGCCACAATTTCAGCTCCTGTTATTAGTCTATTCAGAGATTCAACTTCTTCCTGGTTTAGTCATGGGAGAGTGTATGTGTCGAGGAATTTATCCCTTTCTTTTTTTTTTAATTTTTTTTCTTTTTATCATTATTATTATTATTATTATTATTATACTTTAGGCTCTATGGTACATGTGCGCAACGTGCAGGTAAGCTACATGTGTATACATGTGCCATGCTGGTGCGCTGCACCCAAAAACTCGTCATCTAGCATTAGGTATATCTCCCAATGCTGTCCCTCGCCCCTCCCCCCACCCCACAACAGTCCCCGAAGTGTGATGTTCCCCTTCTTGTGTCCACGTGTTCTCATTGTTCAATTCCCACCTATGAGTGAGAATATGTGGTGTTTGGTTTTTTGTTCTTGCGATAGTTTACTGAGAACGATGATTTCCAATTTCATCCATGTCCCTACAAAGGATATGAACTCATCATTTTTTATGGCTGCCTAGTATTCCATGGTGTATATGTGCCACATTTTCTTAATCCAGTCTATCATTGTTGGACATTTGGGTTGGTTCCAAGTCTTTGCTATTGTGTATAATGCCGCAATAAACATACGTGTGCATGTGTCTTTATAGCAGCATGATTTATAGTCCTTTGGGTATATACCCAGTAATGGGATGGCTGGGTCAAATGGAATTTCTAGTTCTAGATCCCTGAGGAATCGCCACAGTGACTTCCACAAGGGTTGAACTAGTTTACAGTCCCACCAACAGTGTAAAAGTGTTCCTATTTCTCCACATCCTCTCCAGCACCTGTTGTTTCCTGACTTTTTAATGATTGCCATTCTAACTGGTGTGAGATGGTATCTCATTGTGGTTTTGATTTGCATTTCTCTGATGGCCAGTGATGGTGAGCATTTTTTCATGTGTTTTTTGGCTGCATAAATGTCTTCTTTGGGGGAGTGTCTGTTCATGTCCTTCGCCCACTTTTTGATGGGGTTCTTTGGTGTTTTCTTGTAAATTTGTTGGAGTTCATTGTAGATTCTGGATATTAGCCCTTTGTCAGATGAGTAGGTTGCGAAAATTTTCTCCCACTTTGTAGGTTGCCTGTTCACTCTGATGATAGTTTCCTTTGCTGTGCAGAAGCTCTTTAGTTTAATTAGATCCCATTTGTCAATTTTGGCTTTTGTGGCCATTGCTTTTGGTGTTTTAGACATGAAGTCCTTGCCCATGCCTATGTCCTGAATGGTATTGCCTAGGTTTTCTTCTAGGGTTTTTATGGTTTTAGGTCTAACGTTTAAGTCTTTAATCCATCTTGAGTTGATTTTTGTATAAGGTGTAAGGAAGGGATCCAGTTTCAGCTTTCTTCATGTGGCTAGCCAGTTTTCCCAGCACCATTTATTAAATAGGGAATCCTTTCTCCATTTCTTGTTTTTGTCAAGTTGGTCAAAGATCAGATTGTTGTAGATATGTGGCATTATTTCTGACGGCTCTGTTCTGTTCCATTGATCTAGATCTCTGTTTGGTACCAGTACCATGCTGTTTTGGTTACTGTAGCCTTGTAGTATAGTTTGAAGTCAGGTAGCGTGATGCCTCCAGCTTTGTTCTTTTGGCTTAGGATTGACTTGGTGATGCGGGCTCTTTTTTGATTCCATATGAACTTTAAAGTAGTTTTTTCCAATTCTGTGAAGAAAGTCATTGGTAACTTGATGGGGATGGCATTGAATCTGTAAATTACCTTGGGAAAGATGGCCATTTTCATGATATTGATTCTTCCTACCCATGAGCATGGAATGTTCTTCCATTTGTTTGTATCCTCTTTTATTTCCTTGAGCAGTGGTTTGTAGTTTTCTCCTTGAAGAGGTCCTTCACATCCCTTGGAAGTTGGATTCCTAGGTATTTTATTCTCTTTGAAGCAATTGTGAATGGGAGTTCACTCATGATTTGGCTCTCTGTTTGTCTGTTATTGATGTATAAGAATGCTTGTGATTTTTGTCCATTGATTTTGTATCCTGAGACTTTGCTGAATTTGCTTATCAGCTTAAGGAGATTTTGGGCTGAGACAATGGGGTTTTCTAGATATACTATCACGTCATCTGCAAACAGGGACAATTTGACTTCCTTTTTTCCTAATTGAATACCCTTGATTTCCTTCTCTTGCCTAATTGCCCTGGCCAGAACTTCCAACACTATGTTGAATAGAAGTGGTGAGAGAGGGCATCCCTGTCTTGTGCCAGTTTCCAAAGTGAATGCTTCCAGTTTTTGCCCATTCAGTATGATATTGGCTGTGGGTTTGTCATAAATAGCTCTTATTATTTTGAGATACGACCCATCAATACCCAATTTATTGAGAGTTTTTAGCATGAAGGGTTGTTGAATTTTGTCAAAGGCCTTTTCTTCACGTATTGAGATAATCATGTGGTTTTTGACTTTGGTTCTGTTTATATGCTGGATTACATTTATTGATTTGCGTATATTGAACCAGACTTGCATCCCAGGGATGAAGCCCACTTGATCATGGTGGATAAGCTGTCTGATGTGCTGCTGGATTCTGTTTGCCAGTAATTTATTGAGGATTTTTGCATCAATATTCATCAAGGATATTGGTCTAAAATTCTCTTTTTTGATTGTGTCTCTGCCCAGCTTTGGTATCAGCATGATGCTGGCCTCATAAAATGAGTTAGGAAGGAATCCCTCTTTTTCTATTGATTGGAATAGTTTCTGAAGTAATGGTTCCAGTTCCTCCTTGGACCTCTGGTAGAATTCGGCTGTGAACCCATCTGATCCTGGACTCTTTTTGGTTGGTAAGCTATTGATTATTGCCACAATTTCAGCTCCTATTATTAGACTATGCAGAGATTCAACTTCTTCCTGGTTTAGTCATGGGAGAGTGTATGTGTCGAGGAATTTATCCCTTTCTTTTTTTTAAATTTTTTTTCTTTTTATCATTATTATTATTAGTATTATTAGTATTATTATTATTATTATTATACTTTAGGCTCTATGGTACATGTGCGCAACGTGCAGGTAAGCTACATGTGTATACATGTGCCATGCTGGTGCGCTGCACCCAAAAACTCGTCATCTAGCATTAGGTATATCTCCCAATGCTGTCCCTCGCCCCTCCCCCCACCCCACAACAATCCCCTAAGTGTGATGTTCCCCTTCTTGTGTCCACGTGTTCTCATTGTTCAATTCCCACCTATGAGTGAGAAGATGTGGTGTTTGGTTTTTTGTTCTTGCGATAGTTTACTGAGAACGATGATTTCCAATTTCATCCATGTCCCTACAAAGGATATGAACTCATCATTTTTTACGGCTGCCTAGTATTCCATGGTGTATATGTGCCACATTTTCTTAATCCAGTCTATCATTGTTGGACATTTGGGTTGGTTCCAAGTCTTTGCTATTGTGTATAATGCCGCAATAAACATACGTGTGCATGTGTCTTTATAGCAGCATGATTTATAGTCCTTTGGGTATATACCCAGTAATGGGATGGCTGGGTCAAATGGAATTTCTAGTTCTAGATCCCTGAGGAATCGCCACAGTGACTTCCACAAGGGTTGAACTAGTTTACAGTCCCACCAACAGTGTAAAAGTGTTCCTATTTCTCCACATCCTCTCCAGCACCTGTTGTTTCCTGACTTTTTAATGATTGCCATTCTAACTGGTGTGAGATGGTATCTCATTGTGGTTTTGATTTGCATTTCTCTGATGGCCAGTGATGGTGAGCATTTTTTCATGTGTTTTTTGGCTGCATAAATGTCTTCTTTGGAGGAGTGTCTGTTCATGTCCTTCGCCCACTTTTTGATGGGGTTCTTTGGTGTTTTCTTGTAAATTTGTTGGAGTTCATTGTAGATTCTGGATATTAGCCCTTTGTCAGATGAGTAGGTTGCGAAAATTTTCTCCCATTGTGTAGGTTGCCTGTTCACTCTGATGGTAGTTTCCTTTGCTGTGCAGAAGCTCTTTAGTTTAATTAGATCCCATTTGTCAATTTTGGCTTTTGTTGCCATTGCTTTTGGTGTTTTAGACATGAAGTCCTTGCCCATGCCTATGTCCTGAATGGTATTGCCTAGGTTTTCTTCTAGGGTTTTTATGGTTTTAGGTCTAACGTTTAAGTCTTTAATCCATCTTGAGTTGATTTTTGTATAAGGTGTAAGGAAGGGATCCAGTTTCAGCTTTCTACATGTGGCTAGCCAGTTTTCCCAGCACCATTTATTAAATAGGGAATCCTTTCTCCATTTCTTGTTTTTGTCAAGTTGGTCAAAGATCAGATTGTTGTAGATATGTGGCATTATTTCTGACGGCTCTGTTCTGTTCCATTGATCTAGATCTCTGTTTGGTACCAGTACCATGCTGTTTTGGTTACTGTAGCCTTGTAGTATAGTTTGAAGTCAGGTAGCGTGATGCCTCCAGCTTTGTTCTTTTGGCTTAGGATTGACTTGGTGATGCGGGCTCTTTTTTGATTCCATATGAACTTTAAAGTAGTTTTTTCCAATTCTGTGAAGAAAGTCATTGGTAACTTGATGGGGATGGCATTGAATCTGTAAATTACCTTGGGAAAGATGGCCATTTTCATGATATTGATTCTTCCTACCCATGAGCATGGAATGTTCTTCCATTTGTTTGTATCCTCTTTTATTTCCTTGAGCAGTGGTTTGTAGTTTTCTCCTTGAAGAGGTCCTTCACATCCCTTGGAAGTTGGATTCCTAGGTATTTTATTCTCTTTGAAGCAATTGTGAATGGGAGTTCACTCATGATTTGGCTCTCTGTTTGTCTGTTATTGATGTATAAGAATGCTTGTGATTTTTGTCCATTGATTTTGTATCCTGAGACTTTGCTGAATTTGCTTATCAGCTTAAGGAGATTTTGGGCTGAGACAATGGGGTTTTCTAGATATACTATCACGTCATCTGCAAACAGGGACAATTTGACTTCCTTTTTTCCTAATTGAATACCCTTGATTTCCTTCTCTTGCCTAATTGCCCTGGCCAGAACTTCCAACACTATGTTGAATAGAAGTGGTGAGAGAGGGCATCCCTGTCTTGTGCCAGTTTCCAAAGTGAATGCTTCCAGTTTTTGCCCATTCAGTATGATATTGGCTGTGGGTTTGTCATAAATAGCTCTTATTATTTTGAGATACGACCCATCAATACCCAATTTATTGAGAGTTTTTAGCATGAAGGGTTGTTGAATTTTGTCAAAGGCCTTTTCTTCACGTATTGAGATAATCATGTGGTTTTTGACTTTGGTTCTGTTTATATGCTGGATTACATTTATTGATTTGCGTATATTGAACCAGACTTGCATCCCAGGGATGAAGCCCACTTGATCATGGTGGATAAGCTGTCTGATGTGCTGCTGGATTCTGTTTGCCAGTAATTTATTGAGGATTTTTGCATCAATATTCATCAAGGATATTGGTCTAAAATTCTCTTTTTTGATTGTGTCTCTGCCCAGCTTTGGTATCAGCATGATGCTGGCCTCATAAAATGAGTTAGGAAGGAATCCCTCTTTTTCTATTGATTGGAATAGTTTCTGAAGTAATGGTTCCAGTTCCTCCTTGGACCTCTGGTAGAATTCGGCTGTGAACCCATCTGATCCTGGACTCTTTTTGGTTGGTAAGCTATTGATTATTGCCACAATTTCAGCTCCTATTATTAGACTATGCAGAGATTCAACTTCTTCCTGGTTTAGTCATGGGAGAGTGTATGTGTCGAGGAATTTATCCCTTTCTTTTTTTTTTAATTTTTTTTCTTTTTATCATTATTATTATTAGTATTATTATTATTATTATTATTATTATACTTTAGGCTCTATGGTACATGTGCGCAACGTGCAGGTAAGCTACATGTGTATACATGTGCCATGCTGGTGCGCTGCACCCACCAACTCGTCATCTAGCATTAGGTATATCTCCCAATGCTGTCCCTCGCCCCTCCCCCCACCCCACAACAGTCCCCGAAGTGTGATGTTCCCCTTCTTGTGTCCACGTGTTCTCATTGTTCAATTCCCACCTATGAGTGAGAAGATGTGGTGTTTGGTTTTTTGTTCTTGCGATAGTTTACTGAGAACGATGATTTCCAATTTCATCCATGTCCCTACAAAGGATATGAACTCATCATTTTTTACGGCTGCCTAGTATTCCATGGTGTATATGTGCCACATTTTCTTAATCCAGTCTATCATTGTTGGACATTTGGGTTGGTTCCAAGTCTTTGCTATTGTGTATAATGCCGCAATAAACATACGTGTGCATGTGTCTTTATAGCAGCATGATTTATAGTCCTTTGGGTATATACCCAGTAATGGGATGGCTGGGTCAAATGGAATTTCTAGTTCTAGATCCCTGAGGAATCGCCACAGTGACTTCCACAAGGGTTGAACTAGTTTACAGTCCCACCAACAGTGTAAAAGTGTTCCTATTTCTCCACATCCTCTCCAGCACCTGTTGTTTCCTGACTTTTTAATGATTGCCATTCTAACTGGTGTGAGATGGTATCTCATTGTGGTTTTGATTTGCATTTCTCTGATGGCCAGTGATGGTGAGCATTTTTTCATGTGTTTTTTGGCTGCATAAATGTCTTCTTTGGAGGAGTGTCTGTTCATGTCCTTCGCCCACTTTTTGATGGGGTTCTTTGGTGTTTTCTTGTAAATTTGTTGGAGTTCATTGTAGATTCTGGATATTAGCCCTTTGTCAGATGAGTAGGTTGCGAAAATTTTCTCCCATTGTGTAGGTTGCCTGTTCACTCTGATGGTAGTTTCCTTTGCTGTGCAGAAGCTCTTTAGTTTAATTAGATCCCATTTGTCAATTTTGGCTTTTGTTGCCATTGCTTTTGGTGTTTTAGACATGAAGTCCTTGCCCATGCCTATGTCCTGAATGGTATTGCCTAGGTTTTCTTCTAGGGTTTTTATGGTTTTAGGTCTAACGTTTAAGTCTTTAATCCATCTTGAGTTGATTTTTGTATAAGGTGTAAGGAAGGGATCCAGTTTCAGCTTTCTACATGTGGCTAGCCAGTTTTCCCAGCACCATTTATTAAATAGGGAATCCTTTCTCCATTTCTTGTTTTTGTCAAGTTGGTCAAAGATCAGATTGTTGTAGATATGTGGCATTATTTCTGACGGCTCTGTTCTGTTCCATTGATCTAGATCTCTGTTTGGTACCAGTACCATGCTGTTTTGGTTACTGTAGCCTTGTAGTATAGTTTGAAGTCAGGTAGCGTGATGCCTCCAGCTTTGTTCTTTTGGCTTAGGATTGACTTGGTGATGCGGGCTCTTTTTTGATTCCATATGAACTTTAAAGTAGTTTTTTCCAATTCTGTGAAGAAAGTCATTGGTAACTTGATGGGGATGGCATTGAATCTGTAAATTACCTTGGGAAAGATGGCCATTTTCATGATATTGATTCTTCCTACCCATGAGCATGGAATGTTCTTCCATTTGTTTGTATCCTCTTTTATTTCCTTGAGCAGTGGTTTGTAGTTTTCTCCTTGAAGAGGTCCTTCACATCCCTTGGAAGTTGGATTCCTAGGTATTTTATTCTCTTTGAAGCAATTGTGAATGGGAGTTCACTCATGATTTGGCTCTCTGTTTGTCTGTTATTGATGTATAAGAATGCTTGTGATTTTTGTCCATTGATTTTGTATCCTGAGACTTTGCTGAATTTGCTTATCAGCTTAAGGAGATTTTGGGCTGAGACAATGGGGTTTTCTATATATACTATCACGTCATCTGCAAACAGGGACAATTTGACTTCCTTTTTTCCTAATTGAATACCCTTGATTTCCTTCTCTTGCCTAATTGCCCTGGCCAGAACTTCCAACACTATGTTGAATAGAAGTGGTGAGAGAGGGCATCCCTGTCTTGTGCCAGTTTCCAAAGTGAATGCTTCCAGTTTTTGCCCATTCAGTATGATATTGGCTGTGGGTTTGTCATAAATAGCTCTTATTATTTTGAGATACGACCCATCAATACCCAATTTATTGAGAGTTTTTAGCATGAAGGGTTGTTGAATTTTGTCAAAGGCCTTTTCTTCACGTATTGAGATAATCATGTGGTTTTTGACTTTGGTTCTGTTTATATGCTGGATTACATTTATTGATTTGCGTATATTGAACCAGACTTGCATCCCAGGGATGAAGCCCACTTGATCATGGTGGATAAGCTGTCTGATGTGCTGCTGGATTCTGTTTGCCAGTAATTTATTGAGGATTTTTGCATCAATATTCATCAAGGATATTGGTCTAAAATTCTCTTTTTTGATTGTGTCTCTGCCCAGCTTTGGTATCAGCATGATGCTGGCCTCATAAAATGAGTTAGGAAGGAATCCCTCTTTTTCTATTGATTGGAATAGTTTCTGAAGTAATGGTTCCAGTTCCTCCTTGGACCTCTGGTAGAATTCGGCTGTGAACCCATCTGATCCTGGACTCTTTTTGGTTGGTAAGCTATTGATTATTGCCACAATTTCAGCTCCTATTATTAGACTATGCAGAGATTCAACTTCTTCCTGGTTTAGTCATGGGAGAGTGTATGTGTCGAGGAATTTATCCCTTTCTTTTTTTTTTAATTTTTTTTCTTTTTATCATTATTATTATCATTATTATTATTATTATTATTATTATTATTATACTTTAGGCTCTATGGTACATGTGCGCAACGTGCAGGTAAGCTACATGTGTATACATGTGCCATGCTGGTGCGCTGCACCCAAAAACTCGTCATCTAGCATTAGGTATATCTCCCAATGCTGTCCCTCGCCCCTCCCCCCACCCCACAACAGTCCCCGAAGTGTGATGTTCCCCTTCTTGTGTCCACGTGTTCTCATTGTTCAATTCCCACCTATGAGTGAGAATATGTGGTGTTTGGTTTTTTGTTCTTGCGATAGTTTACTGAGAACGATGATTTCCAATTTCATCCATGTCCCTACAAAGGATATGAACTCATCATTTTTTATGGCTGCCTAGTATTCCATGGTGTATATGTGCCACATTTTCTTAATCCAGTCTATCATTGTTGGACATTTGGGTTGGTTCCAAGTCTTTGCTATTGTGTATAATGCCGCAATAAACATACGTGTGCATGTGTCTTTATAGCAGCATGATTTATAGTCCTTTGGGTATATACCCAGTAATGGGATGGCTGGGTCAAATGGAATTTCTAGTTCTAGATCCCTGAGGAATCGCCACAGTGACTTCCACAAGGGTTGAACTAGTTTACAGTCCCACCAACAGTGTAAAAGTGTTCCTATTTCTCCACATCCTCTCCAGCACCTGTTGTTTCCTGACTTTTTAATGATTGCCATTCTAACTGGTGTGAGATGGTATCTCATTGTGGTTTTGATTTGCATTTCTCTGATGGCCAGTGATGGTGAGCATTTTTTCATGTGTTTTTTGGCTGCATAAATGTCTTCTTTGGGGGAGTGTCTGTTCATGTCCTTCGCCCACTTTTTGATGGGGTTCTTTGGTGTTTTCTTGTAAATTTGTTGGAGTTCATTGTAGATTCTGGATATTAGCCCTTTGTCAGATGAGTAGGTTGCGAAAATTTTCTCCCACTTTGTAGGTTGCCTGTTCACTCTGATGATAGTTTCCTTTGCTGTGCAGAAGCTCTTTAGTTTAATTAGATCCCATTTGTCAATTTTGGCTTTTGTGGCCATTGCTTTTGGTGTTTTAGACATGAAGTCCTTGCCCATGCCTATGTCCTGAATGGTATTGCCTAGGTTTTCTTCTAGGGTTTTTATGGTTTTAGGTCTAACGTTTAAGTCTTTAATCCATCTTGAGTTGATTTTTGTATAAGGTGTAAGGAAGGGATCCAGTTTCAGCTTTCTTCATGTGGCTAGCCAGTTTTCCCAGCACCATTTATTAAATAGGGAATCCTTTCTCCATTTCTTGTTTTTGTCAAGTTGGTCAAAGATCAGATTGTTGTAGATATGTGGCATTATTTCTGACGGCTCTGTTCTGTTCCATTGATCTAGATCTCTGTTTGGTACCAGTACCATGCTGTTTTGGTTACTGTAGCCTTGTAGTATAGTTTGAAGTCAGGTAGCGTGATGCCTCCAGCTTTGTTCTTTTGGCTTAGGATTGACTTGGTGATGCGGGCTCTTTTTTGATTCCATATGAACTTTAAAGTAGTTTTTTCCAATTCTGTGAAGAAAGTCATTGGTAACTTGATGGGGATGGCATTGAATCTGTAAATTACCTTGGGAAAGATGGCCATTTTCATGATATTGATTCTTCCTACCCATGAGCATGGAATGTTCTTCCATTTGTTTGTATCCTCTTTTATTTCCTTGAGCAGTGGTTTGTAGTTTTCTCCTTGAAGAGGTCCTTCACATCCCTTGGAAGTTGGATTCCTAGGTATTTTATTCTCTTTGAAGCAATTGTGAATGGGAGTTCACTCATGATTTGGCTCTCTGTTTGTCTGTTATTGATGTATAAGAATGCTTGTGATTTTTGTCCATTGATTTTGTATCCTGAGACTTTGCTGAATTTGCTTATCAGCTTAAGGAGATTTTGGGCTGAGACAATGGGGTTTTCTAGATATACTATCACGTCATCTGCAAACAGGGACAATTTGACTTCCTTTTTTCCTAATTGAATACCCTTGATTTCCTTCTCTTGCCTAATTGCCCTGGCCAGAACTTCCAACACTATGTTGAATAGAAGTGGTGAGAGAGGGCATCCCTGTCTTGTGCCAGTTTCCAAAGTGAATGCTTCCAGTTTTTGCCCATTCAGTATGATATTGGCTGTGGGTTTGTCATAAATAGCTCTTATTATTTTGAGATACGACCCATCAATACCCAATTTATTGAGAGTTTTTAGCATGAAGGGTTGTTGAATTTTGTCAAAGGCCTTTTCTTCACGTATTGAGATAATCATGTGGTTTTTGACTTTGGTTCTGTTTATATGCTGGATTACATTTATTGATTTGCGTATATTGAACCAGACTTGCATCCCAGGGATGAAGCCCACTTGATCATGGTGGATAAGCTGTCTGATGTGCTGCTGGATTCTGTTTGCCAGTAATTTATTGAGGATTTTTGCATCAATATTCATCAAGGATATTGGTCTAAAATTCTCTTTTTTGATTGTGTCTCTGCCCAGCTTTGGTATCAGCATGATGCTGGCCTCATAAAATGAGTTAGGAAGGAATCCCTCTTTTTCTATTGATTGGAATAGTTTCTGAAGTAATGGTTCCAGTTCCTCCTTGGACCTCTGGTAGAATTCGGCTGTGAACCCATCTGATCCTGGACTCTTTTTGGTTGGTAAGCTATTGATTATTGCCACAATTTCAGCTCCTATTATTAGACTATGCAGAGATTCAACTTCTTCCTGGTTTAGTCATGGGAGAGTGTATGTGTCGAGGAATTTATCCCTTTCTTTTTTTTAAATTTTTTTTCTTTTTATCATTATTATTATTAGTATTATTAGTATTATTATTATTATTATTATACTTTAGGCTCTATGGTACATGTGCGCAACGTGCAGGTAAGCTACATGTGTATACATGTGCCATGCTGGTGCGCTGCACCCAAAAACTCGTCATCTAGCATTAGGTATATCTCCCAATGCTGTCCCTCGCCCCTCCCCCCACCCCACAACAATCCCCTAAGTGTGATGTTCCCCTTCTTGTGTCCACGTGTTCTCATTGTTCAATTCCCACCTATGAGTGAGAAGATGTGGTGTTTGGTTTTTTGTTCTTGCGATAGTTTACTGAGAACGATGATTTCCAATTTCATCCATGTCCCTACAAAGGATATGAACTCATCATTTTTTACGGCTGCCTAGTATTCCATGGTGTATATGTGCCACATTTTCTTAATCCAGTCTATCATTGTTGGACATTTGGGTTGGTTCCAAGTCTTTGCTATTGTGTATAATGCCGCAATAAACATACGTGTGCATGTGTCTTTATAGCAGCATGATTTATAGTCCTTTGGGTATATACCCAGTAATGGGATGGCTGGGTCAAATGGAATTTCTAGTTCTAGATCCCTGAGGAATCGCCACAGTGACTTCCACAAGGGTTGAACTAGTTTACAGTCCCACCAACAGTGTAAAAGTGTTCCTATTTCTCCACATCCTCTCCAGCACCTGTTGTTTCCTGACTTTTTAATGATTGCCATTCTAACTGGTGTGAGATGGTATCTCATTGTGGTTTTGATTTGCATTTCTCTGATGGCCAGTGATGGTGAGCATTTTTTCATGTGTTTTTTGGCTGCATAAATGTCTTCTTTGGAGGAGTGTCTGTTCATGTCCTTCGCCCACTTTTTGATGGGGTTCTTTGGTGTTTTCTTGTAAATTTGTTGGAGTTCATTGTAGATTCTGGATATTAGCCCTTTGTCAGATGAGTAGGTTGCGAAAATTTTCTCCCATTGTGTAGGTTGCCTGTTCACTCTGATGGTAGTTTCCTTTGCTGTGCAGAAGCTCTTTAGTTTAATTAGATCCCATTTGTCAATTTTGGCTTTTGTTGCCATTGCTTTTGGTGTTTTAGACATGAAGTCCTTGCCCATGCCTATGTCCTGAATGGTATTGCCTAGGTTTTCTTCTAGGGTTTTTATGGTTTTAGGTCTAACGTTTAAGTCTTTAATCCATCTTGAGTTGATTTTTGTATAAGGTGTAAGGAAGGGATCCAGTTTCAGCTTTCTACATGTGGCTAGCCAGTTTTCCCAGCACCATTTATTAAATAGGGAATCCTTTCTCCATTTCTTGTTTTTGTCAAGTTGGTCAAAGATCAGATTGTTGTAGATATGTGGCATTATTTCTGACGGCTCTGTTCTGTTCCATTGATCTAGATCTCTGTTTGGTACCAGTACCATGCTGTTTTGGTTACTGTAGCCTTGTAGTATAGTTTGAAGTCAGGTAGCGTGATGCCTCCAGCTTTGTTCTTTTGGCTTAGGATTGACTTGGTGATGCGGGCTCTTTTTTGATTCCATATGAACTTTAAAGTAGTTTTTTCCAATTCTGTGAAGAAAGTCATTGGTAACTTGATGGGGATGGCATTGAATCTGTAAATTACCTTGGGAAAGATGGCCATTTTCATGATATTGATTCTTCCTACCCATGAGCATGGAATGTTCTTCCATTTGTTTGTATCCTCTTTTATTTCCTTGAGCAGTGGTTTGTAGTTTTCTCCTTGAAGAGGTCCTTCACATCCCTTGGAAGTTGGATTCCTAGGTATTTTATTCTCTTTGAAGCAATTGTGAATGGGAGTTCACTCATGATTTGGCTCTCTGTTTGTCTGTTATTGATGTATAAGAATGCTTGTGATTTTTGTCCATTGATTTTGTATCCTGAGACTTTGCTGAATTTGCTTATCAGCTTAAGGAGATTTTGGGCTGAGACAATGGGGTTTTCTAGATATACTATCACGTCATCTGCAAACAGGGACAATTTGACTTCCTTTTTTCCTAATTGAATACCCTTGATTTCCTTCTCTTGCCTAATTGCCCTGGCCAGAACTTCCAACACTATGTTGAATAGAAGTGGTGAGAGAGGGCATCCCTGTCTTGTGCCAGTTTCCAAAGTGAATGCTTCCAGTTTTTGCCCATTCAGTATGATATTGGCTGTGGGTTTGTCATAAATAGCTCTTATTATTTTGAGATACGACCCATCAATACCCAATTTATTGAGAGTTTTTAGCATGAAGGGTTGTTGAATTTTGTCAAAGGCCTTTTCTTCACGTATTGAGATAATCATGTGGTTTTTGACTTTGGTTCTGTTTATATGCTGGATTACATTTATTGATTTGCGTATATTGAACCAGACTTGCATCCCAGGGATGAAGCCCACTTGATCATGGTGGATAAGCTGTCTGATGTGCTGCTGGATTCTGTTTGCCAGTAATTTATTGAGGATTTTTGCATCAATATTCATCAAGGATATTGGTCTAAAATTCTCTTTTTTGATTGTGTCTCTGCCCAGCTTTGGTATCAGCATGATGCTGGCCTCATAAAATGAGTTAGGAAGGAATCCCTCTTTTTCTATTGATTGGAATAGTTTCTGAAGTAATGGTTCCAGTTCCTCCTTGGACCTCTGGTAGAATTCGGCTGTGAACCCATCTGATCCTGGACTCTTTTTGGTTGGTAAGCTATTGATTATTGCCACAATTTCAGCTCCTATTATTAGACTATGCAGAGATTCAACTTCTTCCTGGTTTAGTCATGGGAGAGTGTATGTGTCGAGGAATTTATCCCTTTCTTTTTTTTTTAATTTTTTTTCTTTTTATCATTATTATTATTAGTATTATTATTATTATTATTATTATTATACTTTAGGCTCTATGGTACATGTGCGCAACGTGCAGGTAAGCTACATGTGTATACATGTGCCATGCTGGTGCGCTGCACCCACCAACTCGTCATCTAGCATTAGGTATATCTCCCAATGCTGTCCCTCGCCCCTCCCCCCACCCCACAACAGTCCCCGAAGTGTGATGTTCCCCTTCTTGTGTCCACGTGTTCTCATTGTTCAATTCCCACCTATGAGTGAGAAGATGTGGTGTTTGGTTTTTTGTTCTTGCGATAGTTTACTGAGAACGATGATTTCCAATTTCATCCATGTCCCTACAAAGGATATGAACTCATCATTTTTTACGGCTGCCTAGTATTCCATGGTGTATATGTGCCACATTTTCTTAATCCAGTCTATCATTGTTGGACATTTGGGTTGGTTCCAAGTCTTTGCTATTGTGTATAATGCCGCAATAAACATACGTGTGCATGTGTCTTTATAGCAGCATGATTTATAGTCCTTTGGGTATATACCCAGTAATGGGATGGCTGGGTCAAATGGAATTTCTAGTTCTAGATCCCTGAGGAATCGCCACAGTGACTTCCACAAGGGTTGAACTAGTTTACAGTCCCACCAACAGTGTAAAAGTGTTCCTATTTCTCCACATCCTCTCCAGCACCTGTTGTTTCCTGACTTTTTAATGATTGCCATTCTAACTGGTGTGAGATGGTATCTCATTGTGGTTTTGATTTGCATTTCTCTGATGGCCAGTGATGGTGAGCATTTTTTCATGTGTTTTTTGGCTGCATAAATGTCTTCTTTGGAGGAGTGTCTGTTCATGTCCTTCGCCCACTTTTTGATGGGGTTCTTTGGTGTTTTCTTGTAAATTTGTTGGAGTTCATTGTAGATTCTGGATATTAGCCCTTTGTCAGATGAGTAGGTTGCGAAAATTTTCTCCCATTGTGTAGGTTGCCTGTTCACTCTGATGGTAGTTTCCTTTGCTGTGCAGAAGCTCTTTAGTTTAATTAGATCCCATTTGTCAATTTTGGCTTTTGTTGCCATTGCTTTTGGTGTTTTAGACATGAAGTCCTTGCCCATGCCTATGTCCTGAATGGTATTGCCTAGGTTTTCTTCTAGGGTTTTTATGGTTTTAGGTCTAACGTTTAAGTCTTTAATCCATCTTGAGTTGATTTTTGTATAAGGTGTAAGGAAGGGATCCAGTTTCAGCTTTCTACATGTGGCTAGCCAGTTTTCCCAGCACCATTTATTAAATAGGGAATCCTTTCTCCATTTCTTGTTTTTGTCAAGTTGGTCAAAGATCAGATTGTTGTAGATATGTGGCATTATTTCTGACGGCTCTGTTCTGTTCCATTGATCTAGATCTCTGTTTGGTACCAGTACCATGCTGTTTTGGTTACTGTAGCCTTGTAGTATAGTTTGAAGTCAGGTAGCGTGATGCCTCCAGCTTTGTTCTTTTGGCTTAGGATTGACTTGGTGATGCGGGCTCTTTTTTGATTCCATATGAACTTTAAAGTAGTTTTTTCCAATTCTGTGAAGAAAGTCATTGGTAACTTGATGGGGATGGCATTGAATCTGTAAATTACCTTGGGAAAGATGGCCATTTTCATGATATTGATTCTTCCTACCCATGAGCATGGAATGTTCTTCCATTTGTTTGTATCCTCTTTTATTTCCTTGAGCAGTGGTTTGTAGTTTTCTCCTTGAAGAGGTCCTTCACATCCCTTGGAAGTTGGATTCCTAGGTATTTTATTCTCTTTGAAGCAATTGTGAATGGGAGTTCACTCATGATTTGGCTCTCTGTTTGTCTGTTATTGATGTATAAGAATGCTTGTGATTTTTGTCCATTGATTTTGTATCCTGAGACTTTGCTGAATTTGCTTATCAGCTTAAGGAGATTTTGGGCTGAGACAATGGGGTTTTCTATATATACTATCACGTCATCTGCAAACAGGGACAATTTGACTTCCTTTTTTCCTAATTGAATACCCTTGATTTCCTTCTCTTGCCTAATTGCCCTGGCCAGAACTTCCAACACTATGTTGAATAGAAGTGGTGAGAGAGGGCATCCCTGTCTTGTGCCAGTTTCCAAAGTGAATGCTTCCAGTTTTTGCCCATTCAGTATGATATTGGCTGTGGGTTTGTCATAAATAGCTCTTATTATTTTGAGATACGACCCATCAATACCCAATTTATTGAGAGTTTTTAGCATGAAGGGTTGTTGAATTTTGTCAAAGGCCTTTTCTTCACGTATTGAGATAATCATGTGGTTTTTGACTTTGGTTCTGTTTATATGCTGGATTACATTTATTGATTTGCGTATATTGAACCAGACTTGCATCCCAGGGATGAAGCCCACTTGATCATGGTGGATAAGCTGTCTGATGTGCTGCTGGATTCTGTTTGCCAGTAATTTATTGAGGATTTTTGCATCAATATTCATCAAGGATATTGGTCTAAAATTCTCTTTTTTGATTGTGTCTCTGCCCAGCTTTGGTATCAGCATGATGCTGGCCTCATAAAATGAGTTAGGAAGGAATCCCTCTTTTTCTATTGATTGGAATAGTTTCTGAAGTAATGGTTCCAGTTCCTCCTTGGACCTCTGGTAGAATTCGGCTGTGAACCCATCTGATCCTGGACTCTTTTTGGTTGGTAAGCTATTGATTATTGCCACAATTTCAGCTCCTATTATTAGACTATGCAGAGATTCAACTTCTTCCTGGTTTAGTCATGGGAGAGTGTATGTGTCGAGGAATTTATCCCTTTCTTTTTTTTTTAATTTTTTTTCTTTTTATCATTATTATTATCATTATTATTATTATTATTATTATTATTATTATACTTTAGGCTCTATGGTACATGTGCGCAACGTGCAGGTAAGCTACATGTGTATACATGTGCCATGCTGGTGCGCTGCACCCACCAACTCGTCATCTAGCATTAGGTATATCTCCCAATGCTGTCCCTCGCCCCTCCCCCCACCCCACAACAGTCCCCGAAGTGTGATGTTCCCCTTCTTGTGTCCACGTGTTCTCATTGTTCAATTCCCACCTATGAGTGAGAAGATGTGGTGTTTGGTTTTTTGTTCTTGCAATAGTTTACTGAGAACGATGATTTCCAATTTCATCCATGTCCCTACAAAGGATATGAACTCATCATTTTTTACGGCTGCCTAGTATTCCATGGTGTATATGTGCCACATTTTCTTAATCCAGTCTATCATTGTTGGACATTTGGGTTGGTTCCAAGTCTTTGCTATTGTGTATAATGCCGCAATAAACATACGTGTGCATGTGTCTTTATAGCAGCATGATTTATAGTCCTTTGGGTATATACCCAGTAATGGGATGGCTGGGTCAAATGGAATTTCTAGTTCTAGATCCCTGAGGAATCGCCACAGTGACTTCCACAAGGGTTGAACTAGTTTACAGTCCCACCAACAGTGTAAAAGTGTTCCTATTTCTCCACATCCTCTCCAGCACCTGTTGTTTCCTGACTTTTTAATGATTGCCATTCTAACTGGTGTGAGATGGTATCTCTTTGTGGTTTTGATTTGCATTTCTCTGATGGCCAGTGATGGTGAGCATTTTTTCATGTGTTTTTTGGCTGCATAAATGTCTTCTTTGGAGGAGTGTCTGTTCATGTCCTTCGCCCACTTTTTGATGGGGTTGTTTGGTGTTTTCTTGTAAATTTGTTGGAGTTCATTGTAGATTCTGGATATTAGCCCTTTGTCAGATGAGTAGGTTGCGAAAATTTTCTCCCACTTTGTAGGTTGCCTGTTCACTCTGATGGTAGTTTCCTTTGCTGTGCAGAAGCTCTTTAGTTTAATTAGATCCCATTTGTCAATTTTGGCTTTTGTTGCCATTGCTTTTGGTGTTTTAGACATGAAGTCCTTGCCCAGGCCTATGTCCTGAATGGTATTGCCTAGGTTTTCTTCTAGGGTTTTTATGGTTTTAGGTCTAACGTTTAAGTCTTTAATCCATCTTGAGTTGATTTTTGTATAAGGTGTAAGGAAGGGATCCAGTTTCAGCTTTCTACATGTGGCTAGCCAGTTTTCCCAGCACCATTTATTAAATAGGGAATCCTTTCTCCATTTCTTGTTTTTGTCAAGTTGGTCAAAGATCAGATTGTTGTAGATATGTGGCATTATTTCTGACGGCTCTGTTCTGTTCCATTGATCTAGATCTCTGTTTGGTACCAGTACCATGCTGTTTTGGTTACTGTAGCCTTGTAGTATAGTTTGAAGTCAGGTAGCGTGATGCCTCCAGCTTTGTTCTTTTGGCTTAGGATTGACTTGGTGATGCGGGCTCTTTTTTGATTCCATATGAACTTTAAAGTAGTTTTTTCCAATTCTGTGAAGAAAGTCATTGGTAACTTGATGGGGATGGCATTGAATCTGTAAATTACCTTGGGAAAGATGGCCATTTTCATGATATTGATTCTTCCTACCCATGAGCATGGAATGTTCTTCCATTTGTTTGTATCCTCTTTTATTTCCTTGAGCAGTGGTTTGTAGTTTTCACCTTGAAGAGGTCCTTCACATCCCTTGGAAGTTGGATTCCTAGGTATTTTATTCTCTTTGAAGCAATTGTGAATGGGAGTTCACTCATGATTTGGCTCTCTGTTTGTCTGTTATTGATGTATAAGAATGCTTGTGATTTTTGTCCATTTATTTTGTATCCTGAGACTTTGCTGAATTTGCTTATCAGCTTAAGGAGATTTTGGGCTGAGACAATGGGGTTTTCTATATATACTATCACGTCATCTGCAAACAGGGACAATCTGACTTCCTTTTTTCCTAATTGAATACACTTGATTTCCTTCTCTTGCCTAATTGCCCTGGCCAGAACTTCCAACACTATGTTGAATAGAAGTGGTGAGAGAGGGCATCCCTGTCTTGTGCCAGTTTCCAAAGTGAATGCTTCCTGTTTTTGCCCATTCAGTATGATATTGGCTGTGGGTTTGTCATAAATAGCTCTTATTATTTTGAGATACGACCCATCAATACCCAATTTATTGAGAGTTTTTAGCATGAAGGGTTGTTGAATTTTGTCAAAGGCCTTTTCTTCACGTATTGAGATAATCATGTGGTTTTTGACTTTGGTTCTGTTTATATGCTGGATTACATTTATTGATTTGCGTATATTGAACCAGACTTGCATCCCAGGGATGAAGCCCACTTGATCATGGTGGATAAGCTGTCTGATGTGCTGCTGGATTCTGTTTGCCAGTAATTTATTGAGGATTTTTGCATCAATATTCATCAAGGATATTGGTCTAAAATTCTCTTTTTTGATTGTGTCTCTGCCCAGCTTTGGTATCAGCATGATGCTGGCCTCATAAAATGAGTTAGGAAGGAATCCCTCTTTTTCTATTGATTGGAATAGTTTCTGAAGTAATGGTTCCAGTTCCTCCTTGGACCTCTGGTAGAATTCGGCTGTGAACCCATCTGATCCTGGACTCTTTTTGGTTGGTAAGCTATTGATTATTGCCACAATTTCAGCTCCTATTATTAGACTATGCAGAGATTCAACTTCTTCCTGGTTTAGTCATGGGAGAGTGTATGTGTCGAGGAATTTATCCCTTTCTTTTTTTTTTAATTTTTTTTCTTTTTATCATTATTATTATTAGTATTATTATTATTATTATTATTATTATACTTTAGGCTCTATGGTACATGTGCGCAACGTGCAGGTAAGCTACATGTGTATACATGTGCCATGCTGGTGCGCTGCACCCACCAACTCGTCATCTAGCATTAGGTATATCTCCCAATGCTGTCCCTCGCCCCTCCCCCCACCCCACAACAGTCCCCGAAGTGTGATGTTCCCCTTCTTGTGTCCACGTGTTCTCATTGTTCAATTCCCACCTATGAGTGAGAAGATGTGGTGTTTGGTTTTTTGTTCTTGCGATAGTTTACTGAGAACGATGATTTCCAATTTCATCCATGTCCCTACAAAGGATATGAACTCATCATTTTTTACGGCTGCCTAGTATTCCATGGTGTATATGTGCCACATTTTCTTAATCCAGTCTATCATTGTTGGACATTTGGGTTGGTTCCAAGTCTTTGCTATTGTGTATAATGCCGCAATAAACATACGTGTGCATGTGTCTTTATAGCAGCATGATTTATAGTCCTTTGGGTATATACCCAGTAATGGGATGGCTGGGTCAAATGGAATTTCTAGTTCTAGATCCCTGAGGAATCGCCACAGTGACTTCCACAAGGGTTGAACTAGTTTACAGTCCCACCAACAGTGTAAAAGTGTTCCTATTTCTCCACATCCTCTCCAGCACCTGTTGTTTCCTGACTTTTTAATGATTGCCATTCTAACTGGTGTGAGATGGTATCTCATTGTGGTTTTGATTTGCATTTCTCTGATGGCCAGTGATGGTGAGCATTTTTTCATGTGTTTTTTGGCTGCATAAATGTCTTCTTTGGAGGAGTGTCTGTTCATGTCCTTCGCCCACTTTTTGATGGGGTTCTTTGGTGTTTTCTTGTAAATTTGTTGGAGTTCATTGTAGATTCTGGATATTAGCCCTTTGTCAGATGAGTAGGTTGCGAAAATTTTCTCCCATTGTGTAGGTTGCCTGTTCACTCTGATGGTAGTTTCCTTTGCTGTGCAGAAGCTCTTTAGTTTAATTAGATCCCATTTGTCAATTTTGGCTTTTGTTGCCATTGCTTTTGGTGTTTTAGACATGAAGTCCTTGCCCATGCCTATGTCCTGAATGGTATTGCCTAGGTTTTCTTCTAGGGTTTTTATGGTTTTAGGTCTAACGTTTAAGTCTTTAATCCATCTTGAGTTGATTTTTGTATAAGGTGTAAGGAAGGGATCCAGTTTCAGCTTTCTACATGTGGCTAGCCAGTTTTCCCAGCACCATTTATTAAATAGGGAATCCTTTCTCCATTTCTTGTTTTTGTCAAGTTGGTCAAAGATCAGATTGTTGTAGATATGTGGCATTATTTCTGACGGCTCTGTTCTGTTCCATTGATCTAGATCTCTGTTTGGTACCAGTACCATGCTGTTTTGGTTACTGTAGCCTTGTAGTATAGTTTGAAGTCAGGTAGCGTGATGCCTCCAGCTTTGTTCTTTTGGCTTAGGATTGACTTGGTGATGCGGGCTCTTTTTTGATTCCATATGAACTTTAAAGTAGTTTTTTCCAATTCTGTGAAGAAAGTCATTGGTAACTTGATGGGGATGGCATTGAATCTGTAAATTACCTTGGGAAAGATGGCCATTTTCATGATATTGATTCTTCCTACCCATGAGCATGGAATGTTCTTCCATTTGTTTGTATCCTCTTTTATTTCCTTGAGCAGTGGTTTGTAGTTTTCTCCTTGAAGAGGTCCTTCACATCCCTTGGAAGTTGGATTCCTAGGTATTTTATTCTCTTTGAAGCAATTGTGAATGGGAGTTCACTCATGATTTGGCTCTCTGTTTGTCTGTTATTGATGTATAAGAATGCTTGTGATTTTTGTCCATTGATTTTGTATCCTGAGACTTTGCTGAATTTGCTTATCAGCTTAAGGAGATTTTGGGCTGAGACAATGGGGTTTTCTATATATACTATCACGTCATCTGCAAACAGGGACAATTTGACTTCCTTTTTTCCTAATTGAATACCCTTGATTTCCTTCTCTTGCCTAATTGCCCTGGCCAGAACTTCCAACACTATGTTGAATAGAAGTGGTGAGAGAGGGCATCCCTGTCTTGTGCCAGTTTCCAAAGTGAATGCTTCCAGTTTTTGCCCATTCAGTATGATATTGGCTGTGGGTTTGTCATAAATAGCTCTTATTATTTTGAGATACGACCCATCAATACCCAATTTATTGAGAGTTTTTAGCATGAAGGGTTGTTGAATTTTGTCAAAGGCCTTTTCTTCACGTATTGAGATAATCATGTGGTTTTTGACTTTGGTTCTGTTTATATGCTGGATTACATTTATTGATTTGCGTATATTGAACCAGACTTGCATCCCAGGGATGAAGCCCACTTGATCATGGTGGATAAGCTGTCTGATGTGCTGCTGGATTCTGTTTGCCAGTAATTTATTGAGGATTTTTGCATCAATATTCATCAAGGATATTGGTCTAAAATTCTCTTTTTTGATTGTGTCTCTGCCCAGCTTTGGTATCAGCATGATGCTGGCCTCATAAAATGAGTTAGGAAGGAATCCCTCTTTTTCTATTGATTGGAATAGTTTCTGAAGTAATGGTTCCAGTTCCTCCTTGGACCTCTGGTAGAATTCGGCTGTGAACCCATCTGATCCTGGACTCTTTTTGGTTGGTAAGCTATTGATTATTGCCACAATTTCAGCTCCTATTATTAGACTATGCAGAGATTCAACTTCTTCCTGGTTTAGTCATGGGAGAGTGTATGTGTCGAGGAATTTATCCCTTTCTTTTTTTTTTAATTTTTTTTCTTTTTATCATTATTATTATCATTATTATTATTATTATTATTATTATTATTATACTTTAGGCTCTATGGTACATGTGCGCAACGTGCAGGTAAGCTACATGTGTATACATGTGCCATGCTGGTGCGCTGCACCCACCAACTCGTCATCTAGCATTAGGTATATCTCCCAATGCTGTCCCTCGCCCCTCCCCCCACCCCACAACAGTCCCCGAAGTGTGATGTTCCCCTTCTTGTGTCCACGTGTTCTCATTGTTCAATTCCCACCTATGAGTGAGAAGATGTGGTGTTTGGTTTTTTGTTCTTGCAATAGTTTACTGAGAACGATGATTTCCAATTTCATCCATGTCCCTACAAAGGATATGAACTCATCATTTTTTACGGCTGCCTAGTATTCCATGGTGTATATGTGCCACATTTTCTTAATCCAGTCTATCATTGTTGGACATTTGGGTTGGTTCCAAGTCTTTGCTATTGTGTATAATGCCGCAATAAACATACGTGTGCATGTGTCTTTATAGCAGCATGATTTATAGTCCTTTGGGTATATACCCAGTAATGGGATGGCTGGGTCAAATGGAATTTCTAGTTCTAGATCCCTGAGGAATCGCCACAGTGACTTCCACAAGGGTTGAACTAGTTTACAGTCCCACCAACAGTGTAAAAGTGTTCCTATTTCTCCACATCCTCTCCAGCACCTGTTGTTTCCTGACTTTTTAATGATTGCCATTCTAACTGGTGTGAGATGGTATCTCTTTGTGGTTTTGATTTGCATTTCTCTGATGGCCAGTGATGGTGAGCATTTTTTCATGTGTTTTTTGGCTGCATAAATGTCTTCTTTGGAGGAGTGTCTGTTCATGTCCTTCGCCCACTTTTTGATGGGGTTGTTTGGTGTTTTCTTGTAAATTTGTTGGAGTTCATTGTAGATTCTGGATATTAGCCCTTTGTCAGATGAGTAGGTTGCGAAAATTTTCTCCCACTTTGTAGGTTGCCTGTTCACTCTGATGGTAGTTTCCTTTGCTGTGCAGAAGCTCTTTAGTTTAATTAGATCCCATTTGTCAATTTTGGCTTTTGTTGCCATTGCTTTTGGTGTTTTAGACATGAAGTCCTTGCCCAGGCCTATGTCCTGAATGGTATTGCCTAGGTTTTCTTCTAGGGTTTTTATGGTTTTAGGTCTAACGTTTAAGTCTTTAATCCATCTTGAGTTGATTTTTGTATAAGGTGTAAGGAAGGGATCCAGTTTCAGCTTTCTACATGTGGCTAGCCAGTTTTCCCAGCACCATTTATTAAATAGGGAATCCTTTCTCCATTTCTTGTTTTTGTCAAGTTGGTCAAAGATCAGATTGTTGTAGATATGTGGCATTATTTCTGACGGCTCTGTTCTGTTCCATTGATCTAGATCTCTGTTTGGTACCAGTACCATGCTGTTTTGGTTACTGTAGCCTTGTAGTATAGTTTGAAGTCAGGTAGCGTGATGCCTCCAGCTTTGTTCTTTTGGCTTAGGATTGACTTGGTGATGCGGGCTCTTTTTTGATTCCATATGAACTTTAAAGTAGTTTTTTCCAATTCTGTGAAGAAAGTCATTGGTAACTTGATGGGGATGGCATTGAATCTGTAAATTACCTTGGGAAAGATGGCCATTTTCATGATATTGATTCTTCCTACCCATGAGCATGGAATGTTCTTCCATTTGTTTGTATCCTCTTTTATTTCCTTGAGCAGTGGTTTGTAGTTTTCACCTTGAAGAGGTCCTTCACATCCCTTGGAAGTTGGATTCCTAGGTATTTTATTCTCTTTGAAGCAATTGTGAATGGGAGTTCACTCATGATTTGGCTCTCTGTTTGTCTGTTATTGATGTATAAGAATGCTTGTGATTTTTGTCCATTTATTTTGTATCCTGAGACTTTGCTGAATTTGCTTATCAGCTTAAGGAGATTTTGGGCTGAGACAATGGGGTTTTCTATATATACTATCACGTCATCTGCAAACAGGGACAATCTGACTTCCTTTTTTCCTAATTGAATACACTTGATTTCCTTCTCTTGCCTAATTGCCCTGGCCAGAACTTCCAACACTATGTTGAATAGAAGTGGTGAGAGAGGGCATCCCTGTCTTGTGCCAGTTTCCAAAGTGAATGCTTCCTGTTTTTGCCCATTCAGTATGATATTGGCTGTGGGTTTGTCATAAATAGCTCTTATTATTTTGAGATACGACCCATCAATACCCAATTTATTGAGAGTTTTTAGCATGAAGGGTTGTTGAATTTTGTCAAAGGCCTTTTCTTCACGTATTGAGATAATCATGTGGTTTTTGACTTTGGTTCTGTTTATATGCTGGATTACATTTATTGATTTGCGTATATTGAACCAGACTTGCATCCCAGGGATGAAGCCCACTTGATCATGGTGGATAAGCTGTCTGATGTGCTGCTGGATTCTGTTTGCCAGTAATTTATTGAGGATTTTTGCATCAATATTCATCAAGGATATTGGTCTAAAATTCTCTTTTTTGATTGTGTCTCTGCCCAGCTTTGGTATCAGCATGATGCTGGCCTCATAAAATGAGTTAGGAAGGAATCCCTCTTTTTCTATTGATTGGAATAGTTTCTGAAGTAATGGTTCCAGTTCCTCCTTGGACCTCTGGTAGAATTCGGCTGTGAACCCATCTGATCCTGGACTCTTTTTGGTTGGTAAGCTATTGATTATTGCCACAATTTCAGCTCCTATTATTAGACTATGCAGAGATTCAACTTCTTCCTGGTTTAGTCATGGGAGAGTGTATGTGTCGAGGAATTTATCCCTTTCTTTTTTTTTTAATTTTTTTTCTTTTTATCATTATTATTATTAGTATTATTATTATTATTATTATTATTATACTTTAGGCTCTATGGTACATGTGCGCAACGTGCAGGTAAGCTACATGTGTATACATGTGCCATGCTGGTGCGCTGCACCCACCAACTCGTCATCTAGCATTAGGTATATCTCCCAATGCTGTCCCTCGCCCCTCCCCCCACCCCACAACAGTCCCCGAAGTGTGATGTTCCCCTTCTTGTGTCCACGTGTTCTCATTGTTCAATTCCCACCTATGAGTGAGAAGATGTGGTGTTTGGTTTTTTGTTCTTGCGATAGTTTACTGAGAACGATGATTTCCAATTTCATCCATGTCCCTACAAAGGATATGAACTCATCATTTTTTACGGCTGCCTAGTATTCCATGGTGTATATGTGCCACATTTTCTTAATCCAGTCTATCATTGTTGGACATTTGGGTTGGTTCCAAGTCTTTGCTATTGTGTATAATGCCGCAATAAACATACGTGTGCATGTGTCTTTATAGCAGCATGATTTATAGTCCTTTGGGTATATACCCAGTAATGGGATGGCTGGGTCAAATGGAATTTCTAGTTCTAGATCCCTGAGGAATCGCCACAGTGACTTCCACAAGGGTTGAACTAGTTTACAGTCCCACCAACAGTGTAAAAGTGTTCCTATTTCTCCACATCCTCTCCAGCACCTGTTGTTTCCTGACTTTTTAATGATTGCCATTCTAACTGGTGTGAGATGGTATCTCATTGTGGTTTTGATTTGCATTTCTCTGATGGCCAGTGATGGTGAGCATTTTTTCATGTGTTTTTTGGCTGCATAAATGTCTTCTTTGGAGGAGTGTCTGTTCATGTCCTTCGCCCACTTTTTGATGGGGTTCTTTGGTGTTTTCTTGTAAATTTGTTGGAGTTCATTGTAGATTCTGGATATTAGCCCTTTGTCAGATGAGTAGGTTGCGAAAATTTTCTCCCATTGTGTAGGTTGCCTGTTCACTCTGATGGTAGTTTCCTTTGCTGTGCAGAAGCTCTTTAGTTTAATTAGATCCCATTTGTCAATTTTGGCTTTTGTTGCCATTGCTTTTGGTGTTTTAGACATGAAGTCCTTGCCCATGCCTATGTCCTGAATGGTATTGCCTAGGTTTTCTTCTAGGGTTTTTATGGTTTTAGGTCTAACGTTTAAGTCTTTAATCCATCTTGAGTTGATTTTTGTATAAGGTGTAAGGAAGGGATCCAGTTTCAGCTTTCTACATGTGGCTAGCCAGTTTTCCCAGCACCATTTATTAAATAGGGAATCCTTTCTCCATTTCTTGTTTTTGTCAAGTTGGTCAAAGATCAGATTGTTGTAGATATGTGGCATTATTTCTGACGGCTCTGTTCTGTTCCATTGATCTAGATCTCTGTTTGGTACCAGTACCATGCTGTTTTGGTTACTGTAGCCTTGTAGTATAGTTTGAAGTCAGGTAGCGTGATGCCTCCAGCTTTGTTCTTTTGGCTTAGGATTGACTTGGTGATGCGGGCTCTTTTTTGATTCCATATGAACTTTAAAGTAGTTTTTTCCAATTCTGTGAAGAAAGTCATTGGTAACTTGATGGGGATGGCATTGAATCTGTAAATTACCTTGGGAAAGATGGCCATTTTCATGATATTGATTCTTCCTACCCATGAGCATGGAATGTTCTTCCATTTGTTTGTATCCTCTTTTATTTCCTTGAGCAGTGGTTTGTAGTTTTCTCCTTGAAGAGGTCCTTCACATCCCTTGGAAGTTGGATTCCTAGGTATTTTATTCTCTTTGAAGCAATTGTGAATGGGAGTTCACTCATGATTTGGCTCTCTGTTTGTCTGTTATTGATGTATAAGAATGCTTGTGATTTTTGTCCATTGATTTTGTATCCTGAGACTTTGCTGAAGTTGCTTATCAGCTTAAGGAGATTTTGGGCTGAGACAATGGGGTTTTCTAGATATACTATCACGTCATCTGCAAACAGGGACAATTTGACTTCCTTTTTTCCTAATTGAATACCCTTGATTTCCTTCTCTTGCCTAATTGCCCTGGCCAGAACTTCCAACACTATGTTGAATAGAAGTGGTGAGAGAGGGCATCCCTGTCTTGTGCCAGTTTCCAAAGTGAATGCTTCCAGTTTTTGCCCATTCAGTATGATATTGGCTGTGGGTTTGTCATAAATAGCTCTTATTATTTTGAGATACGACCCATCAATACCCAATTTATTGAGAGTTTTTAGCATGAAGGGTTGTTGAATTTTGTCAAAGGCCTTTTCTTCACGTATTGAGATAATCATGTGGTTTTTGACTTTGGTTCTGTTTATATGCTGGATTACATTTATTGATTTGCGTATATTGAACCAGACTTGCATCCCAGGGATGAAGCCCACTTGATCATGGTGGATAAGCTGTCTGATGTGCTGCTGGATTCTGTTTGCCAGTAATTTATTGAGGATTTTTGCATCAATATTCATCAAGGATATTGGTCTAAAATTCTCTTTTTTGATTGTGTCTCTGCCCAGCTTTGGTATCAGCATGATGCTGGCCTCATAAAATGAGTTAGGAAGGAATCCCTCTTTTTCTATTGATTGGAATAGTTTCTGAAGTAATGGTTCCAGTTCCTCCTTGGACCTCTGGTAGAATTCGGCTGTGAACCCATCTGATCCTGGACTCTTTTTGGTTGGTAAGCTATTGATTATTGCCACAATTTCAGCTCCTATTATTAGACTATGCAGAGATTCAACTTCTTCCTGGTTTAGTCATGGGAGAGTGTATGTGTCGAGGAATTTATCCCTTTCTTTTTTTTTTAATTTTTTTTCTTTTTATCATTATTATTATTATTATTATTATTATTATTATTATTATACTTTAGGCTCTATGGTACATGTGCGCAACGTGCAGGTAAGCTACATGTGTATACATGTGCCATGCTGGTGCGCTGCACCCACCAACTCGTCATCTAGCATTAGGTATATCTCCCAATGCTGTCCCTCGCCCCTCCCCCCACCCCACAACAGTCCCCGAAGTGTGATGTTCCCCTTCTTGTGTCCACGTGTTCTCATTGTTCAATTCCCACCTATGAGTGAGAAGATGTGGTGTTTGGTTTTTTGTTCTTGCGATAGTTTACTGAGAACGATGATTTCCAATTTCATCCATGTCCCTACAAAGGATATGAACTCATCATTTTTTACGGCTGCCTAGTATTCCATGGTGTATATGTGCCACATTTTCTTAATCCAGTCTATCATTGTTGGACATTTGGGTTGGTTCCAAGTCTTTGCTATTGTGTATAATGCCGCAATAAACATACGTGTGCATGTGTCTTTATAGCAGCATGATTTATAGTCCTTTGGGTATATACCCAGTAATGGGATGGCTGGGTCAAATGGAATTTCTAGTTCTAGATCCCTGAGGAATCGCCACAGTGACTTCCACAAGGGTTGAACTAGTTTACAGTCCCACCAACAGTGTAAAAGTGTTCCTATTTCTCCACATCCTCTCCAGCACCTGTTGTTTCCTGACTTTTTAATGATTGCCATTCTAACTGGTGTGAGATGGTATCTCTTTGTGGTTTTGATTTGCATTTCTCTGATGGCCAGTGATGGTGAGCATTTTTTCATGTGTTTTTTGGCTGCATAAATGTCTTCTTTGGAGGAGTGTCTGTTCATGTCCTTCGCCCACTTTTTGATGGGGTTGTTTGGTGTTTTCTTGTAAATTTGTTGGAGTTCATTGTAGATTCTGGATATTAGCCCTTTGTCAGATGAGTAGGTTGCGAAAATTTTCTCCCACTTTGTAGGTTGCCTGTTCACTCTGATGGTAGTTTCCTTTGCTGTGCAGAAGCTCTTTAGTTTAATTAGATCCCATTTGTCAATTTTGGCTTTTGTTGCCATTGCTTTTGGTGTTTTAGACATGAAGTCCTTGCCCAGGCCTATGTCCTGAATGGTATTGCCTAGGTTTTCTTCTAGGGTTTTTATGGTTTTAGGTCTAACGTTTAAGTCTTTAATCCATCTTGAGTTGATTTTTGTATAAGGTGTAAGGAAGGGATCCAGTTTCAGCTTTCTACATGTGGCTAGCCAGTTTTCCCAGCACCATTTATTAAATAGGGAATCCTTTCTCCATTTCTTGTTTTTGTCAAGTTGGTCAAAGATCAGATTGTTGTAGATATGTGGCATTATTTCTGACGGCTCTGTTCTGTTCCATTGATCTAGATCTCTGTTTGGTACCAGTACCATGCTGTTTTGGTTACTGTAGCCTTGTAGTATAGTTTGAAGTCAGGTAGCGTGATGCCTCCAGCTTTGTTCTTTTGGCTTAGGATTGACTTGGTGATGCGGGCTCTTTTTTGATTCCATATGAACTTTAAAGTAGTTTTTTCCAATTCTGTGAAGAAAGTCATTGGTAACTTGATGGGGATGGCATTGAATCTGTAAATTACCTTGGGAAAGATGGCCATTTTCATGATATTGATTCTTCCTACCCATGAGCATGGAATGTTCTTCCATTTGTTTGTATCCTCTTTTATTTCCTTGAGCAGTGGTTTGTAGTTTTCACCTTGAAGAGGTCCTTCACATCCCTTGGAAGTTGGATTCCTAGGTATTTTATTCTCTTTGAAGCAATTGTGAATGGGAGTTCACTCATGATTTGGCTCTCTGTTTGTCTGTTATTGATGTATAAGAATGCTTGTGATTTTTGTCCATTTATTTTGTATCCTGAGACTTTGCTGAATTTGCTTATCAGCTTAAGGAGATTTTGGGCTGAGACAATGGGGTTTTCTATATATACTATCACGTCATCTGCAAACAGGGACAATCTGACTTCCTTTTTTCCTAATTGAATACACTTGATTTCCTTCTCTTGCCTAATTGCCCTGGCCAGAACTTCCAACACTATGTTGAATAGAAGTGGTGAGAGAGGGCATCCCTGTCTTGTGCCAGTTTCCAAAGTGAATGCTTCCTGTTTTTGCCCATTCAGTATGATATTGGCTGTGGGTTTGTCATAAATAGCTCTTATTATTTTGAGATACGACCCATCAATACCCAATTTATTGAGAGTTTTTAGCATGAAGGGTTGTTGAATTTTGTCAAAGGCCTTTTCTTCACGTATTGAGATAATCATGTGGTTTTTGACTTTGGTTCTGTTTATATGCTGGATTACATTTATTGATTTGCGTATATTGAACCAGACTTGCATCCCAGGGATGAAGCCCACTTGATCATGGTGGATAAGCTGTCTGATGTGCTGCTGGATTCTGTTTGCCAGTAATTTATTGAGGATTTTTGCATCAATATTCATCAAGGATATTGGTCTAAAATTCTCTTTTTTGATTGTGTCTCTGCCCAGCTTTGGTATCAGCATGATGCTGGCCTCATAAAATGAGTTAGGAAGGAATCCCTCTTTTTCTATTGATTGGAATAGTTTCTGAAGTAATGGTTCCAGTTCCTCCTTGGACCTCTGGTAGAATTCGGCTGTGAACCCATCTGATCCTGGACTCTTTTTGGTTGGTAAGCTATTGATTATTGCCACAATTTCAGCTCCTATTATTAGACTATGCAGAGATTCAACTTCTTCCTGGTTTAGTCATGGGAGAGTGTATGTGTCGAGGAATTTATCCCTTTCTTTTTTTTTAATTTTTTTTCTTTTTATCATTATTATTATTAGTATTATTATTATTATTATTATTATTATACTTTAGGCTCTATGGTACATGTGCGCAACGTGCAGGTAAGCTACATGTGTATACATGTGCCATGCTGGTGCGCTGCACCCACCAACTCGTCATCTAGCATTAGGTATATCTCCCAATGCTGTCCCTCGCCCCTCCCCCCACCCCACAACAGTCCCCGAAGTGTGATGTTCCCCTTCTTGTGTCCACGTGTTCTCATTGTTCAATTCCCACCTATGAGTGAGAAGATGTGGTGTTTGGTTTTTTGTTCTTGCGATAGTTTACTGAGAACGATGATTTCCAATTTCATCCATGTCCCTACAAAGGATATGAACTCATCATTTTTTACGGCTGCCTAGTATTCCATGGTGTATATGTGCCACATTTTCTTAATCCAGTCTATCATTGTTGGACATTTGGGTTGGTTCCAAGTCTTTGCTATTGTGTATAATGCCGCAATAAACATACGTGTGCATGTGTCTTTATAGCAGCATGATTTATAGTCCTTTGGGTATATACCCAGTAATGGGATGGCTGGGTCAAATGGAATTTCTAGTTCTAGATCCCTGAGGAATCGCCACAGTGACTTCCACAAGGGTTGAACTAGTTTACAGTCCCACCAACAGTGTAAAAGTGTTCCTATTTCTCCACATCCTCTCCAGCACCTGTTGTTTCCTGACTTTTTAATGATTGCCATTCTAACTGGTGTGAGATGGTATCTCATTGTGGTTTTGATTTGCATTTCTCTGATGGCCAGTGATGGTGAGCATTTTTTCATGTGTTTTTTGGCTGCATAAATGTCTTCTTTGGAGGAGTGTCTGTTCATGTCCTTCGCCCACTTTTTGATGGGGTTCTTTGGTGTTTTCTTGTAAATTTGTTGGAGTTCATTGTAGATTCTGGATATTAGCCCTTTGTCAGATGAGTAGGTTGCGAAAATTTTCTCCCATTGTGTAGGTTGCCTGTTCACTCTGATGGTAGTTTCCTTTGCTGTGCAGAAGCTCTTTAGTTTAATTAGATCCCATTTGTCAATTTTGGCTTTTGTTGCCATTGCTTTTGGTGTTTTAGACATGAAGTCCTTGCCCATGCCTATGTCCTGAATGGTATTGCCTAGGTTTTCTTCTAGGGTTTTTATGGTTTTAGGTCTAACGTTTAAGTCTTTAATCCATCTTGAGTTGATTTTTGTATAAGGTGTAAGGAAGGGATCCAGTTTCAGCTTTCTACATGTGGCTAGCCAGTTTTCCCAGCACCATTTATTAAATAGGGAATCCTTTCTCCATTTCTTGTTTTTGTCAAGTTGGTCAAAGATCAGATTGTTGTAGATATGTGGCATTATTTCTGACGGCTCTGTTCTGTTCCATTGATCTAGATCTCTGTTTGGTACCAGTACCATGCTGTTTTGGTTACTGTAGCCTTGTAGTATAGTTTGAAGTCAGGTAGCGTGATGCCTCCAGCTTTGTTCTTTTGGCTTAGGATTGACTTGGTGATGCGGGCTCTTTTTTGATTCCATATGAACTTTAAAGTAGTTTTTTCCAATTCTGTGAAGAAAGTCATTGGTAACTTGATGGGGATGGCATTGAATCTGTAAATTACCTTGGGAAAGATGGCCATTTTCATGATATTGATTCTTCCTACCCATGAGCATGGAATGTTCTTCCATTTGTTTGTATCCTCTTTTATTTCCTTGAGCAGTGGTTTGTAGTTTTCTCCTTGAAGAGGTCCTTCACATCCCTTGGAAGTTGGATTCCTAGGTATTTTATTCTCTTTGAAGCAATTGTGAATGGGAGTTCACTCATGATTTGGCTCTCTGTTTGTCTGTTATTGATGTATAAGAATGCTTGTGATTTTTGTCCATTGATTTTGTATCCTGAGACTTTGCTGAAGTTGCTTATCAGCTTAAGGAGATTTTGGGCTGAGACAATGGGGTTTTCTAGATATACTATCACGTCATCTGCAAACAGGGACAATTTGACTTCCTTTTTTCCTAATTGAATACCCTTGATTTCCTTCTCTTGCCTAATTGCCCTGGCCAGAACTTCCAACACTATGTTGAATAGAAGTGGTGAGAGAGGGCATCCCTGTCTTGTGCCAGTTTCCAAAGTGAATGCTTCCAGTTTTTGCCCATTCAGTATGATATTGGCTGTGGGTTTGTCATAAATAGCTCTTATTATTTTGAGATACGACCCATCAATACCCAATTTATTGAGAGTTTTTAGCATGAAGGGTTGTTGAATTTTGTCAAAGGCCTTTTCTTCACGTATTGAGATAATCATGTGGTTTTTGACTTTGGTTCTGTTTATATGCTGGATTACATTTATTGATTTGCGTATATTGAACCAGACTTGCATCCCAGGGATGAAGCCCACTTGATCATGGTGGATAAGCTGTCTGATGTGCTGCTGGATTCTGTTTGCCAGTAATTTATTGAGGATTTTTGCATCAATATTCATCAAGGATATTGGTCTAAAATTCTCTTTTTTGATTGTGTCTCTGCCCAGCTTTGGTATCAGCATGATGCTGGCCTCATAAAATGAGTTAGGAAGGAATCCCTCTTTTTCTATTGATTGGAATAGTTTCTGAAGTAATGGTTCCAGTTCCTCCTTGGACCTCTGGTAGAATTCGGCTGTGAACCCATCTGATCCTGGACTCTTTTTGGTTGGTAAGCTATTGATTATTGCCACAATTTCAGCTCCTATTATTAGACTATGCAGAGATTCAACTTCTTCCTGGTTTAGTCATGGGAGAGTGTATGTGTCGAGGAATTTATCCCTTTCTTTTTTTTTTAATTTTTTTTCTTTTTATCATTATTATTATTATTATTATTATTATTATTATTATTATACTTTAGGCTCTATGGTACATGTGCGCAACGTGCAGGTAAGCTACATGTGTATACATGTGCCATGCTGGTGCGCTGCACCCACCAACTCGTCATCTAGCATTAGGTATATCTCCCAATGCTGTCCCTCGCCCCTCCCCCCACCCCACAACAGTCCCCGAAGTGTGATGTTCCCCTTCTTGTGTCCACGTGTTCTCATTGTTCAATTCCCACCTATGAGTGAGAAGATGTGGTGTTTGGTTTTTTGTTCTTGCGATAGTTTACTGAGAACGATGATTTCCAATTTCATCCATGTCCCTACAAAGGATATGAACTCATCATTTTTTACGGCTGCCTAGTATTCCATGGTGTATATGTGCCACATTTTCTTAATCCAGTCTATCATTGTTGGACATTTGGGTTGGTTCCAAGTCTTTGCTATTGTGTATAATGCCGCAATAAACATACGTGTGCATGTGTCTTTATAGCAGCATGATTTATAGTCCTTTGGGTATATACCCAGTAATGGGATGGCTGGGTCAAATGGAATTTCTAGTTCTAGATCCCTGAGGAATCGCCACAGTGACTTCCACAAGGGTTGAACTAGTTTACAGTCCCACCAACAGTGTAAAAGTGTTCCTATTTCTCCACATCCTCTCCAGCACCTGTTGTTTCCTGACTTTTTAATGATTGCCATTCTAACTGGTGTGAGATGGTATCTCTTTGTGGTTTTGATTTGCATTTCTCTGATGGCCAGTGATGGTGAGCATTTTTTCATGTGTTTTTTGGCTGCATAAATGTCTTCTTTGGAGGAGTGTCTGTTCATGTCCTTCGCCCACTTTTTGATGGGGTTGTTTGGTGTTTTCTTGTAAATTTGTTGGAGTTCATTGTAGATTCTGGATATTAGCCCTTTGTCAGATGAGTAGGTTGCGAAAATTTTCTCCCACTTTGTAGGTTGCCTGTTCACTCTGATGGTAGTTTCCTTTGCTGTGCAGAAGCTCTTTAGTTTAATTAGATCCCATTTGTCAATTTTGGCTTTTGTTGCCATTGCTTTTGGTGTTTTAGACATGAAGTCCTTGCCCAGGCCTATGTCCTGAATGGTATTGCCTAGGTTTTCTTCTAGGGTTTTTATGGTTTTAGGTCTAACGTTTAAGTCTTTAATCCATCTTGAGTTGATTTTTGTATAAGGTGTAAGGAAGGGATCCAGTTTCAGCTTTCTACATGTGGCTAGCCAGTTTTCCCAGCACCATTTATTAAATAGGGAATCCTTTCTCCATTTCTTGTTTTTGTCAAGTTGGTCAAAGATCAGATTGTTGTAGATATGTGGCATTATTTCTGACGGCTCTGTTCTGTTCCATTGATCTAGATCTCTGTTTGGTACCAGTACCATGCTGTTTTGGTTACTGTAGCCTTGTAGTATAGTTTGAAGTCAGGTAGCGTGATGCCTCCAGCTTTGTTCTTTTGGCTTAGGATTGACTTGGTGATGCGGGCTCTTTTTTGATTCCATATGAACTTTAAAGTAGTTTTTTCCAATTCTGTGAAGAAAGTCATTGGTAACTTGATGGGGATGGCATTGAATCTGTAAATTACCTTGGGAAAGATGGCCATTTTCATGATATTGATTCTTCCTACCCATGAGCATGGAATGTTCTTCCATTTGTTTGTATCCTCTTTTATTTCCTTGAGCAGTGGTTTGTAGTTTTCACCTTGAAGAGGTCCTTCACATCCCTTGGAAGTTGGATTCCTAGGTATTTTATTCTCTTTGAAGCAATTGTGAATGGGAGTTCACTCATGATTTGGCTCTCTGTTTGTCTGTTATTGATGTATAAGAATGCTTGTGATTTTTGTCCATTGATTTTGTATCCTGACACTTTGCTGAATTTGCTTATCAGCTTAAGGAGATTTTGGGCTGAGACAATGGGGTTTTCTAGATATACTATCACGTCATCTGCAAACAGGGACAATCTGACTTCCTTTTTTCCTAATTGAATACACTTGATTTCCTTCTCTTGCCTAATTGCCCTGGCCAGAACTTCCAACACTATGTTGAATAGAAGTGGTGAGAGAGGGCATCCCTGTCTTGTGCCAGTTTCCAAAGTGAATGCTTCCTGTTTTTGCCCATTCAGTATGATATTGGCTGTGGGTTTGTCATAAATAGCTCTTATTATTTTGAGATACGACCCATCAATACCCAATTTATTGAGAGTTTTTAGCATGAAGGGTTGTTGAATTTTGTCAAAGGCCTTTTCTTCACGTATTGAGATAATCATGTGGTTTTTGACTTTGGTTCTGTTTATATGCTGGATTACATTTATTGATTTGCGTATATTGAACCAGACTTGCATCCCAGGGATGAAGCCCACTTGATCATGGTGGATAAGCTGTCTGATGTGCTGCTGGATTCTGTTTGCCAGTAATTTATTGAGGATTTTTGCATCAATATTCATCAAGGATATTGGTCTAAAATTCTCTTTTTTGATTGTGTCTCTGCCCAGCTTTGGTATCAGCATGATGCTGGCCTCATAAAATGAGTTAGGAAGGAATCCCTCTTTTTCTATTGATTGGAATAGTTTCTGAAGTAATGGTTCCAGTTCCTCCTTGGACCTCTGGTAGAATTCGGCTGTGAACCCATCTGATCCTGGACTCTTTTTGGTTGGTAAGCTATTGATTATTGCCACAATTTCAGCTCCTATTATTAGACTATGCAGAGATTCAACTTCTTCCTGGTTTAGTCATGGGAGAGTGTATGTGTCGAGGAATTTATCCCTTTCTTTTTTTTTTAATTTTTTTTCTTTTTATCATTATTATTATTAGTATTATTATTATTATTATTATTATTATTATACTTTAGGCTCTATGGTACATGTGCGCAACGTGCAGGTAAGCTACATGTGTATACATGTGCCATGCTGGTGCGCTGCACCCACCAACTCGTCATCTAGCATTAGGTATATCTCCCAATGCTGTCCCTCGCCCCTCCCCCCACCCCACAACAGTCCCCGAAGTGTGATGTTCCCCTTCTTGTGTCCACGTGTTCTCATTGTTCAATTCCCACCTATGAGTGAGAAGATGTGGTGTTTGGTTTTTTGTTCTTGCGATAGTTTACTGAGAACGATGATTTCCAATTTCATCCATGTCCCTACAAAGGATATGAACTCATCATTTTTTACGGCTGCCTAGTATTCCATGGTGTATATGTGCCACATTTTCTTAATCCAGTCTATCATTGTTGGACATTTGGGTTGGTTCCAAGTCTTTGCTATTGTGTATAATGCCGCAATAAACATACGTGTGCATGTGTCTTTATAGCAGCATGATTTATAGTCCTTTGGGTATATACCCAGTAATGGGATGGCTGGGTCAAATGGAATTTCTAGTTCTAGATCCCTGAGGAATCGCCACAGTGACTTCCACAAGGGTTGAACTAGTTTACAGTCCCACCAACAGTGTAAAAGTGTTCCTATTTCTCCACATCCTCTCCAGCACCTGTTGTTTCCTGACTTTTTAATGATTGCCATTCTAACTGGTGTGAGATGGTATCTCTTTGTGGTTTTGATTTGCATTTCTCTGATGGCCAGTGATGGTGAGCATTTTTTCATGTGTTTTTTGGCTGCATAAATGTCTTCTTTGGAGGAGTGTCTGTTCATGTCCTTCGCCCACTTTTTGATGGGGTTGTTTGGTGTTTTCTTGTAAATTTGTTGGAGTTCATTGTAGATTCTGGATATTAGCCCTTTGTCAGATGAGTAGGTTGCGAAAATTTTCTCCCACTTTGTAGGTTGCCTGTTCACTCTGATGGTAGTTTCCTTTGCTGTGCAGAAGCTCTTTAGTTTAATTAGATCCCATTTGTCAATTTTGGCTTTTGTTGCCATTGCTTTTGGTGTTTTAGACATGAAGTCCTTGCCCAGGCCTATGTCCTGAATGGTATTGCCTAGGTTTTCTTCTAGGGTTTTTATGGTTTTAGGTCTAACGTTTAAGTCTTTAATCCATCTTGAGTTGATTTTTGTATAAGGTGTAAGGAAGGGATCCAGTTTCAGCTTTCTACATGTGGCTAGCCAGTTTTCCCAGCACCATTTATTAAATAGGGAATCCTTTCTCCATTTCTTGTTTTTGTCAAGTTGGTCAAAGATCAGATTGTTGTAGATATGTGGCATTATTTCTGACGGCTCTGTTCTGTTCCATTGATCTAGATCTCTGTTTGGTACCAGTACCATGCTGTTTTGGTTACTGTAGCCTTGTAGTATAGTTTGAAGTCAGGTAGCGTGATGCCTCCAGCTTTGTTCTTTTGGCTTAGGATTGACTTGGTGATGCGGGCTCTTTTTTGATTCCATATGAACTTTAAAGTAGTTTTTTCCAATTCTGTGAAGAAAGTCATTGGTAACTTGATGGGGATGGCATTGAATCTGTAAATTACCTTGGGAAAGATGGCCATTTTCATGATATTGATTCTTCCTACCCATGAGCATGGAATGTTCTTCCATTTGTTTGTATCCTCTTTTATTTCCTTGAGCAGTGGTTTGTAGTTTTCACCTTGAAGAGGTCCTTCACATCCCTTGGAAGTTGGATTCCTAGGTATTTTATTCTCTTTGAAGCAATTGTGAATGGGAGTTCACTCATGATTTGGCTCTCTGTTTGTCTGTTATTGATGTATAAGAATGCTTGTGATTTTTGTCCATTGATTTTGTATCCTGAGACTTTGCTGAATTTGCTTATCAGCTTAAGGAGATTTTGGGCTGAGACAATGGGGTTTTCTAGATATACTATCACGTCATCTGCAAACAGGGACAATCTGACTTCCTTTTTTCCTAATTGAATACACTTGATTTCCTTCTCTTGCCTAATTGCCCTGGCCAGAACTTCCAACACTATGTTGAATAGAAGTGGTGAGAGAGGGCATCCCTGTCTTGTGCCAGTTTCCAAAGTGAATGCTTCCTGTTTTTGCCCATTCAGTATGATATTGGCTGTGGGTTTGTCATAAATAGCTCTTATTATTTTGAGATACGACCCATCAATACCCAATTTATTGAGAGTTTTTAGCATGAAGGGTTGTTGAATTTTGTCAAAGGCCTTTTCTTCACGTATTGAGATAATCATGTGGTTTTTGACTTTGGTTCTGTTTATATGCTGGATTACATTTATTGATTTGCGTATATTGAACCAGACTTGCATCCCAGGGATGAAGCCCACTTGATCATGGTGGATAAGCTGTCTGATGTGCTGCTGGATTCTGTTTGCCAGTAATTTATTGAGGATTTTTGCATCAATATTCATCAAGGATATTGGTCTAAAATTCTCTTTTTTGATTGTGTCTCTGCCCAGCTTTGGTATCAGCATGATGCTGGCCTCATAAAATGAGTTAGGAAGGAATCCCTCTTTTTCTATTGATTGGAATAGTTTCTGAAGTAATGGTTCCAGTTCCTCCTTGGACCTCTGGTAGAATTCGGCTGTGAACCCATCTGATCCTGGACTCTTTTTGGTTGGTAAGCTATTGATTATTGCCACAATTTCAGCTCCTATTATTAGACTATGCAGAGATTCAACTTCTTCCTGGTTTAGTCATGGGAGAGTGTATGTGTCGAGGAATTTATCCCTTTCTTTTTTTTTTAATTTTTTTTCTTTTTATCATTATTATTATTAGTATTATTATTATTATTATTATTATTATTATACTTTAGGCTCTATGGTACATGTGCGCAACGTGCAGGTAAGCTACATGTGTATACATGTGCCATGCTGGTGCGCTGCACCCACCAACTCGTCATCTAGCATTAGGTATATCTCCCAATGCTGTCCCTCGCCCCTCCCCCCACCCCACAACAGTCCCCGAAGTGTGATGTTCCCCTTCTTGTGTCCACGTGTTCTCATTGTTCAATTCCCACCTATGAGTTAGAAGATGTGGTGTTTGGTTTTTTGTTCTTGCGATAGTTTACTGAGAACGATGATTTCCAATTTCATCCATGTCCCTACAAAGGATATGAACTCATCATTTTTTACGGCTGCCTAGTATTCCATGGTGTATATGTGCCACATTTTCTTAATCCAGTCTATCATTGTTGGACATTTGGGTTGGTTCCAAGTCTTTGCTATTGTGTATAATGCCGCAATAAACATACGTGTGCATGTGTCTTTATAGCAGCATGATTTATAGTCCTTTGGGTATATACCCAGTAATGGGATGGCTGGGTCAAATGGAATTTCTAGTTCTAGATCCCTGAGGAATCGCCACAGTGACTTCCACAAGGGTTGAACTAGTTTACAGTCCCACCAACAGTGTAAAAGTGTTCCTATTTCTCCACATCCTCTCCAGCACCTGTTGTTTCCTGACTTTTTAATGATTGCCATTCTAACTGGTGTGAGATGGTATCTCATTGTGGTTTTGATTTGCATTTCTCTGATGGCCAGTGATGGTGAGCATTTTTTCATGTGTTTTTTGGCTGCATAAATGTCTTCTTTGGAGGAGTGTCTGTTCATGTCCTTCGCCCACTTTTTGATGGGGTTCTTTGGTGTTTTCTTGTAAATTTGTTGGAGTTCATTGTAGATTCTGGATATTAGCCCTTTGTCAGATGAGTAGGTTGCGAAAATTTTCTCCCATTGTGTAGGTTGCCTGTTCACTCTGATGGTAGTTTCCTTTGCTGTGCAGAAGCTCTTTAGTTTAATTAGATCCCATTTGTCAATTTTGGCTTTTGTTGCCATTGCTTTTGGTGTTTTAGACATGAAGTCCTTGCCCATGCCTATGTCCTGAATGGTATTGCCTAGGTTTTCTTCTAGGGTTTTTATGGTTTTAGGTCTAACGTTTAAGTCTTTAATCCATCTTGAGTTGATTTTTGTATAAGGTGTAAGGAAGGGATCCAGTTTCAGCTTTCTACATGTGGCTAGCCAGTTTTCCCAGCACCATTTATTAAATAGGGAATCCTTTCTCCATTTCTTGTTTTTGTCAAGTTTGTCAAAGATCAGATTGTTGTAGATATGTGGCATTATTTCTGACGGCTCTGTTCTGTTCCATTGATCTAGATCTCTGTTTGGTACCAGTACCATGCTGTTTTGGTTACTGTAGCCTTGTAGTATAGTTTGAAGTCAGGTAGCGTGATGCCTCCAGCTTTGTTCTTTTGGCTTAGGATTGACTTGGTGATGCGGGCTCTTTTTTGATTCCATATGAACTTTAAAGTAGTTTTTTCCAATTCTGTGAAGAAAGTCATTGGTAACTTGATGGGGATGGCATTGAATCTGTAAATTACCTTGGGAAAGATGGCCATTTTCATGATATTGATTCTTCCTACCCATGAGCATGGAATGTTCTTCCATTTGTTTGTATCCTCTTTTATTTCCTTGAGCAGTGGTTTGTAGTTTTCTCCTTGAAGAGGTCCTTCACATCCCTTGGAAGTTGGATTCCTAGGTATTTTATTCTCTTTGAAGCAATTGTGAATGGGAGTTCACTCATGATTTGGCTCTCTGTTTGTCTGTTATTGATGTATAAGAATGCTTGTGATTTTTGTCCATTGATTTTGTATCCTGAGACTTTGCTGAAGTTGCTTATCAGCTTAAGGAGATTTTGGGCTGAGACAATGGGGTTTTCTAGATATACTATCACGTCATCTGCAAACAGGGACAATTTGACTTCCTTTTTTCCTAATTGAATACCCTTGATTTCCTTCTCTTGCCTAATTGCCCTGGCCAGAACTTCCAACACTATGTTGAATAGAAGTGGTGAGAGAGGGCATCCCTGTCTTGTGCCAGTTTTCAAAGTGAATGCTTCCAGTTTTTGCCCATTCAGTATGATATTCGCTGTGGGTTTGTCATAAGTAGCTCTTATTATTTAGAGATACGACCCATCAATACCCAATTTATTGAGAGTTTTTAGCATGAAGGGTTGTTGAATTTTGTCAAAGGCCTTTTCTTCACGTATTGAGATAATCATATGGTTTTTGACTTTGGTTCTGTTTATATGCTGGATTACATTTATTGATTTGCGTATATTGAACCAGACTTGCATCCCAGGGATGAAGCCCACTTGATCATGGTGGATAAGCTGTCTGATGTGCTGCTGGATTCGGTTTGCCAGTAATTTATTGAGGATTTTTGCATCAATATTCATCAAGGATATTGGTCTAAAATTCTCTTTTTTGATTGTGTCTCTGCCCAGCTTTGGTATCAGCATGATGCTGGCCTCATAAAATGAGTTAGGAAGGATTCCCTCTTTTTCTATTGATTGGAATAGTTTCTGAAGTAATGGTTCCAGTTCCTCCTTGGACCTCTGGTAGAATTCGGCTGTGAACCCATCTGATCCTGGACTCTTTTTGGTTGGTAAGCTATTGATTATTGCCACAATTTCAGCTCCTGTTATTAGTCTATTCAGAGATTCAACTTCTTCCTGGTTTAGTCATGGGAGAGTGTATGTGTCGAGGAATTTATCCCTTTCTTTTTTTTTAATTTTTTTTCTTTTTATCATTATTATTATTATTATCATTATTATTATTATTATTATTATACTTTAGGCTCTATGGTACATGTGCGCAACGTGCAGGTAAGCTACATGTGTATACATGTGCCATGCTGGTGCGCTGCACCCACCAACTCGTCATCTAGCATTAGGTATATCTCCCAATGTCGTCCCTCGCCCCTTCCCCCACCCCACAACAGTCCCCGAAGTGTGATGTTCCCCTTCTTGTGTCCACGTGTTCTCATTGTTCAATTCCCACCTATGAGTGAGAAGATGTGGTGTTTGGTTTTTTGTTCTTGCGATAGTTTACTGAGAACGATGATTTCCAATTTCATCCATGTCCCTACAAAGGATATGAACTCATCATTTTTTATGGCTGCCTAGTATTCCATGGTGTATATGTGCCACATTTTCTTAATCCAGTCTATCATTGTTGGACATTTGGGTTGGTTCCAAGTCTTTGCTACTGTGTATAATGCTGCAATAAACATACGTGTGCATGTGTCTTTATAGCAGCATGATTTATAGTCCTTTCGGTATATACCCAGTAATGGGATGGCTGGGTCAAATGGAATTTCTATTTCTAGATCCCTGAGGAATCGCCACAGTGACTTCCACAAGGGTTGAACTAGTTTACAGTCCCACCAACAGTGTAAAAGTGTTCCTATTTCTCCACATCCTCTCCAGCACCTGTTGTTTCCTGACTTTTTAATGATTGCCATTCTAACTGGTGTGAGATGGTATCTCTTTGTGGTTTTGATTTGCATTTCTCTGATGGCCAGTGATGGTGAGCATTTTTTCATGTGTTTTTTGGCTGCATAAATGTCTTCTTTGGAGGAGTGTCTGTTCATGTCCTTCGCCCACTTTTTGATGGGGTTGTTTGGTGTTTTCTTGTAAATTTGTTGGAGTTCATTGTAGATTCTGGATATTAGCCCTTTGTCAGATGAGTAGGTTGCGAAAATTTTCTCCCACTTTGTAGGTTGCCTGTTCACTCTGATGGTAGTTTCCTTTGCTGTGCAGAAGCTCTTTAGTTTAATTAGATCCCATTTGTCAATTTTGGCTTTTGTGGCCATTGCTTTTGGTGTTTTAGACATGAAGTCCTTGCCCATGCCTATGTCCTGAATGGTATTGCCTAGGTTTTCTTCTAGGGTTTTTATGGTTTTAGGTCTAACGTTTAAGTCTTTAATCCATCTTGAGTTGATTTTTGTATAAGGTGTAAGGAAGGGATCCAGTTTCAGCTTTCTACATGTGGCTAGCCAGTTTTCCCAGCACCATTTATTAAATAGGGAATCCTTTCTCCATTTCTTGTTTTTGTCAAGTTGGTCAAAGATCAGATTGTTGTAGATATGTGGCATTATTTCTGACGGCTCTGTTCTGTTCCATTGATCTAGATCTCTGTTTGGTACCAGTACCATGCTGTTTTGGTTACTGTAGCCTTGTAGTATAGTTTGAAGTCAGGTAGCGTGATGCCTCCAGCTTTGTTCTTTTGGCTTAGGATTGACTTGGTGATGCGGGCTCTTTTTTGATTCCATATGAACTTTAAAGTAGTTTTTTCCAATTCTGTGAAGAAAGTCATTGGTAACTTGATGGGGATGGCATTGAATCTGTAAATTACCTTGGGAAGGATGGCCATTTTCATGATATTGATTCTTCCTACCCATGAGCATGGAATGTTCTTCCATTTGTTTGTATCCTCTTTTATTTCCTTGTGCAGTGGTTTGTAGTTTTCTCCTTGAAGAGGTCCTTCACATCCCTTGGAAGTTGGATTCCTAGGTATTTTATTCTCTTTGAAGCAATTGTGAATGGGAGTTCACTCATGATTTGGCTCTCTGTTTGTCTGTTATTGATGTATAAGAATGCTTGTGATTTTTGTCCATTGATTTTGTATCCTGAGACTTTGCTGAAGTTGCTTATCAGCTTAAGGAGATTTTGGGCTGAGACAATGGGGTTTTCTAGATATACTATCACGTCATCTGCAAACAGGGACAATTTGACTTCCTTTTTTCCTAATTGAATACCCTTGATTTCCTTCTCTTGCCTAATTGCCCTGGCCAGAACTTGCAACACTATGTTGAATACAAGTGGTGAGAGAGGGCATCCCTGTCTTGTGCCAGTTTTCAAAGTGAATGCTTCCAGTTTTTGCCCATTCAGTATGATATTGGCTGTGGGTTTGTCATAAACAGCTCTTATTATTTTGAGATACGACCCATCAATACCCAATTTATTGAGAGTTTTTAGCATGAAGGGTTGTTGAATTTTGTCAAAGGCCGTTTCTTCACGTATTGAGATAATCATGTGGTTTTTGACTTTGGTTCTGTTTATATGCTGGATTACATTTATTGATTTGCGTATATTGAACCAGACTTGCATCCCAGGGATGAAGCCCACTTGATCATGGTGGATAAGCTGTCTGATGTGCTGCTGGATTCGGTTTGCCAGTAATTTATTGAGGATTTTTGCATCAATATTCATCAAGGATATTGGTCTAAAATTCTCTTTTTTGATTGTGTCTCTGCCCAGCTTTGGTATCAGCATGATGCTGGCCTCATAAAATGAGTTAGGAAGGATTCCCTCTTTTTCTATTGATTGGAATAGTTTCTGAAGTAATGGTTCCAGTTCCTCCTTGGACCTCTGGTAGAATTCGGCTGTGAACCCATCTGATCCTGGACTCTTTTTGGTTGGTAAGCTATTGATTATTGCCACAATTTCAGCTCCTGTTATTAGTCTATTCAGAGATTCAACTTCTTCCTGGTTCAGTCATGGGAGAGTGTATGTGTCGAGGAATTCATCCCTTTCTTTTTTTTTTAATTTTTTTTCTTTTTATCATTATTATTATTATTATCATTATTATTATTATTATTATTATACTTTAGGCTCTATGGTACATCTGCGTAACGTGCAGGTAAGCTACATGTGTATACATGTGCCATGCTGGTGCGCTGCACCCACCAACTCGTCATCTAGCATTAGGTATATCTCCCAATGCTGTCCCTCGCCCCTCCCCCCACCCCACAACAGTCCCCGAAGTGTGATGTTCCCCTTCTTGTGTCCAAGTGTTCTCATTGTTCAATTCCCACCTATGAGTGAGAAGATGTGGTGTTTGGTTTTTTGTTCTTGCGATAGTTTACTGAGAACGATGATTTCCAATTTCATCCATGTCCCTACAAAGGATATGAACTCATCATTTTTTATGGCTGCCTAGTATTCCATGGTGTATATGTGCCACATTTTCTTAATCCAGTCTATCATTGTTGGACATTTGGGTTGGTTCCAAGTCTTTGCTATTGTGTATAATGCCGCAATAAACATACGTGTGCATGTGTCTTTATAGCAGCATGATTTATAGTCCTTTGGGTATATACCCAGTAATGGGATGGCTGGGTCAAATGGAATTTCTAGTTCTAGATCCCTGAGGAATCGCCACAGTGACTTCCACAAGGGTTGAACTAGTTTACAGTCCCACCAACAGTGTAAAAGTGTTCCTATTTCTCCACATCCTCTCCAGCACCTGTTGTTTCCTGACTTTTTAATGATTGCCATTCTAACTGGTGTGAGATGGTATCTCATTGTGGTTTTGATTTGCATTTCTCTGATGGCCAGTGATGGTGAGCATTTTTTCATGTGTTTTTTGGCTGCATAAATGTCTTCTTTGGAGGAGTGTCTGTTCTTGTCCTTCGCCCACTTTTTGATGGGGTTCTTTGGTGTTTTCTTGTAAATTTGTTGGAGTTCATTGTAGATTCTGGATATTAGCCCTTTGTCAGATGAGTAGGTTGCGAAAATTTTCTCCCATTGTGTAGGTTGCCTGTTCACTCTGATGGTAGTTTCCTTTGCTGTGCAGAAGCTCTTTAGTTTAATTAGATCCCATTTGTCAATTTTGGCTTTTGTTGCCATTGCTTTTGGTGTTTTAGACATGAAGTCCTTGCCCATGCCTATGTCCTGAATGGTATTGCCTAGGTTTTCTTCAAGGGTTTTTATGGTTTTAGGTCTAACGTTTAAGTCTTTAATCCATCTTGAGTTGATTTTTGTATAAGGTGTAAGGAAGGGATCCAGTTTCAGCTTTCTACATGTGGCTAGCCAGTTTTCCCAGCACCATTTATTAAATAGGGAATCCTTTCTCCATTTCTTGTTTTTGTCAAGTTTGTCAAAGATCAGATTGTTGTAGATATGTGGCATTATTTCTGACGGCTCTGTTCTGTTCCATTGATCTAGATCTCTGTTTGGTACCAGTACCATGCTGTTTTGGTTACTGTAGCCTTGTAGTATAGTTTGAAGTCAGGTAGCGTGATGCCTCCAGCTTTGTTCTTTTGGCTAAGATTGACTTGGTGATGCGGGCTCTTTTTTGATTCCATATGAACTTTAAAGTAGTTTTTTCCAATTCTGTGAAGAAAGTCATTGGTAACTTGATGGGGATGGCATTGAATCTGTAAATTACCTTGGGAAGGATGGCCATTTTCATGATATTGATTCTTCCTACCCATGAGCATGGAATGTTCTTCCATTTGTTTGTATCCTCTTTTATTTCGTTGAGCAGTGGTTTGTAGTTTTCTCCTTGAAGAGGTCCTTCACATCCCTTGGAAGTTGGATTCCTAGGTATTTTATTCTCTTTGAAGCAATTGTGAATGGGAGTTCACTCATGATTTGGCTCTCTGTTTGTCGGTTATTGATGTATAAGAATGCTTGTGATTTTTGTCCATTGATTTTGTATCCTGAGACTTTGCTGAAGTTGCTTATCAGCTTAAGGAGATTTTGGGCTGAGACAATGGGGTTTTCTAGATATACTATCACGTCATCTGCAAACAGGGACATTTTGACTTCCTTTTTTCCTAATTGAATACCCTTGATTTCCTTCTCTTGCCTAATTGCCCTGGCCAGAACTTGCAACACTATGTTGAATACAAGTGGTGAGAGAGGGCATCCCTGTCTTGTGCCAGTTTTCAAAGTGAATGCTTCCAGTTTTTGCCCATTCAGTATGATATTGGCTGTGGGTTTGTCATAAACAGCTCTTATTATTTTGAGATACGACCCATCAATACCCAATTTATTGAGAGTTTTTAGCATGAAGGGTTGTTGAATTTTGTCAAAGGCCGTTTCTTCACGTATTGAGATAATCATGTGGTTTTTGACTTTGGTTCTGTTTATATGCTGGATTACATTTATTGATTTGCGTATATTGAACCAGACTTGCATCCCAGGGATGAAGCCCACTTGATCATGGTGGATAAGCTGTCTGATGTGCTGCTGGATTCGGTTTGCCGGTAATTTATTGAGGATTTTTGCATCAATATTCATCAAGGATATTGGTCTAAAATTCTCTTTTTTGATTGTGACTCTGCCCAGCTTTGGTATCAGCATGATGCTGGCCTCATAAAATGAGTTAGGAAGGATTCCCTCTTTTTCTATTGATTGGAATAGTTTCTGAAGTAATGGTTCCAGTTCCTCCTTGGACCTCTGGTAGAATTCCGCTGTGAACCCATCTGATCCTGGACTCTTTTTGGTTGGTAAGCTATTGATTATTGCCACAATTTCAGCTCCTGTTATTAGTCTATTCAGAGATTCAACTTCTTCCTGGTTCAGTCATGGGAGAGTGTATGTGTCGAGGAATTTATCCCTTTCTTTTTTTTTTAATTTTTTTTCTTTTTATCATTATTATTATTATTATCATTATTATTATTATTATTATTATACTTTAGGCTCTATGGTACATGTGCGTAACGTGCAGGTAAGCTACATGTGTATACATGTGCCATGCTGGTGCGCTGCACCCACCAACTCGTCATCTAGCATTAGGTATATCTCCCAATGCTGTCCCTCGCCCCTCCCCCCACCCCACAACAGTCCCCGAAGTGTGATGTTCCCCTTCTTGTGTCCACGTGTTCTCATTGTTCAATTCCCACCTATGAGTGAGAAGATGTGGTGTTTGGTTTTTTGTTCTTGCGATAGTTTACTGAGAACGATGATTTCCAATTTCATCCATGTCCCTACAAAGGATATGAACTCATCATTTTTTATGGCTGCCTAGTATTCCATGGTGTATATGTGCCACATTTTCTTAATTCAGTCTATCATTGTTGGACATTTGGGTTGGTTCCAAGTCTTTGCTATTGTGTATAATTCCGCAATAAACATACGTGTGCATGTGTCTTTATAGCAGCATGATTTATAGTCCTTTGGGTATATACCCAGTAATGGGATGGCTGGGTCAAATGGAATTTCTAGTTCTAGATCCCTGAGGAATCGCCACAGTGACTTCCACAAGGGTTGAACTAGTTTACAGTCCCACCAACAGTGTAAAAGTGTTCCTATTTCTCCACATCCTCTCCAGCACCTGTTGTTTCCTGACTTTTTAATGATTGCCATTCTAACTGGTGTGAGATGGTATCTCATTGTGGTTTTGATTTGCATTTCTCTGATGGCCAGTGATGGTGAGCATTTTTTCATGTGTTTTTTGGCTGCATAAATGTCTTCTTTGGAGGAGTGTCTGTTCATGTCCTTCGCCCACTTTTTGATGGGTTTGTTTGGTGTTTTCTTGTAAATTTGTTGGAGTTCATTGTAGATTCTGGATATTAGCCCATTGTCAGATGAGTAGGTTGCGAAAATTTTCTCCCACTTTGTAGGTTGCCTGTTCACTCTGATGGTAGTTTCCTTTGCTGTGCAGAAGCTCTTTAGTTTAATTAGATCCCATTTGTCAATTTTGGCTTTTGTTGCCATTGCTTTTGGTGTTTTAGACATGAAGTCCTTGCCCTTGCCTATGTCCTGAATGGTATTGCCTAGGTTTTCTTCTAGGGTTTTTATGGTTTTAGGTCTAACGTTTAAGTCTTTAATCCATCTTGAGTTGATTTTTGTATAAGGTGTAAGGAAGGGATCCAGTTTCAGCTTTCTACATGTGGCTAGCCAGTTTTCCCAGCACCATTTATTAAATAGGGAATCCTTTCTCCATTTCTTGTTTTTGTCAAGTTTGTCAAAGATCAGATTGTTGTAGATATGTGGCATTATTTCTGACGGCTCTGTTCTGTTCCATTGATCTATATCTCTGTTTGGTACCAGTACCATGCTGTTTTGGTTACTGTAGCCTTGTAGTATAGTTTGAAGTCAGGTAGCGTGATGCCTCCAGCTTTGTTCTTTTGGCTTAGGATTGACTTGGTGATGCGGGCTCTTTTTTGATTCCATATGAACTTTAAAGTAGTTTTTTCCAATTCTGTGAAGAAAGTCATTGGTAACTTGATGGGGATGGCATTGAATCTGTAAATTACCTTGGGAAGGATGGCCATTTTCATGATATTGATTCTTCCTACCCATGAGCATGGAATGTTCTTCCATTTGTTTGTATCCTCTTTTATTTCCTTGAGCAGTGGTTTGTAGTTTTCTCCTTGAAGAGGTCCTTCACATCCCTTGGAAGTTGGATTCCTAGGTATTTTATTCTCTTTGAAGCAATTGTGAATGGGAGTTCACTCATGATTTGGCTCTCTGTTTGTCTGTTATTGATGTATAAGAATGCTTGTGATTTTTGTCCATTGATTTTGTATCCTGAGACTTTGCTGAAGTTGCTTATCAGCTTAAGGAGATTTTGGGCTGAGACAATGGGGTTTTCTAGATATACTATCACGTCATCTGCAAACAGGGACAATTTGACTTCCTTTTTTCCTAATTGAATACCCTTGATTTCCTTCTCTTGCCTAATTGCCCTGGCCAGAACTTCCAACACTATGTTGAATAGAAGTGGTGAGAGAGGGCATCCCTGTCTTGTGCCAGTTTTCAAAGTGAATGCTTCCAGTTTTTGCCCATTCAGTATGATATTCGCTGTGGGTTTGTCATAAGTAGCTCTTATTATTTAGAGATACGACCCATCAATACCCAATTTATTGAGAGTTTTTAGCATGAAGGGTTGTTGAATTTTGTCAAAGGCCTTTTCTTCACGTATTGAGATAATCATATGGTTTTTGACTTTGGTTCTGTTTATATGCTGGATTACATTTATTGATTTGCGTATATTGAACCAGACTTGCATCCCAGGGATGAAGCCCACTTGATCATGGTGGATAAGCTGTCTGATGTGCTGCTGGATTCGGTTTGCCAGTAATTTATTGAGGATTTTTGCATCAATATTCATCAAGGATATTGGTCTAAAATTCTCTTTTTTGATTGTGTCTCTGCCCAGCTTTGGTATCAGCATGATGCTGGCCTCATAAAATGAGTTAGGAAGGATTCTCTCTTTTTCTATTGATTGGAATAGTTTCTGAAGTAATGGTTCCAGTTCCTCCTTGGACCTCTGGTAGAATTCGGCTGTGAACCCATCTGATCCTGGACTCTTTTTGGTTGGTAAGCTATTGATTATTGCCACAATTTCAGCTCCTGTTATTAGTCTATTCAGAGATTCAACTTCTTCCTGGTTTAGTCATGGGAGAGTGTATGTGTCGAGGAATTTATCCCTTTCTTTTTTTTTAATTTTTTTTCTTTTTATCATTATTATTATTATTATCATTATTATTATTATTATTATTATACTTTAGGCTCTATGGTACATGTGCGCAACGTGCAGGTAAGCTACATGTGTATACATGTGCCATGCTGGTGCGCTGCACCCACCAACTCGTCATCTAGCATTAGGTATATCTCCCAATGCCGTCCCTCGCCCCTTCCCCCACCCCACAACAGTCCCCGAAGTGTGATGTTCCCCTTCTTGTGTCCACGTGTTCTCATTGTTCAATTCCCACCTATGAGTGAGAAGATGTGGTGTTTGGTTTTTTGTTCTTGCGATAGTTTACTGAGAACGATGATTTCCAATTTCATCCATGTCCCTACAAAGGATATGAACTCATCATTTTTTATGGCTGCCTAGTATTCCATGGTGTATATGTGCCACATTTTCTTAATCCAGTCTATCATTGTTGGACATTTGGGTTTGTTCCAAGTCTTTGCTACTGTGTATAATGCTGCAATAAACATACGTGTGCATGTGTCTTTATAGCAGCATGATTTATAGTCCTTTCGGTATATACCCAGTAATGGGATGGCTGGGTCAAATGGAATTTCTAGTTCTAGATCCCTGAGGAATCGCCACAGTGACTTCCACAAGGGTTGAACTAGTTTACAGTCCCACCAACAGTGTAAAAGTGTTCCTATTTCTCCATATCCTCTCCAGCACCTGTTGTTTCCTGACTTTTTAATGATTGCCATTCTAACTGGTGTGAGATGGTATCTCTTTGTGGTTTTGATTTGCATTTCTCTGATGGCCAGTGATGGTGAGCATTTTTTCATGTGTTTTTTGGCTGCATAAATGTCTTCTTTGGAGGAGTGTCTGTTCATGTCCTTCGCCCACTTTTTGATGGGGTTGTTTGGTGTTTTCTTGTAAATTTGTTGGAGTTCATTGTAGATTCTGGATATTAGCCCTTTGTCAGATGAGTAGGTTGCGAAAATTTTCTCCCACTTTGTAGGTTGCCTGTTCACTCTGATGGTAGTTTCCTTTGCTGTGCAGAAGCTCTTTAGTTTAATTAGATCCCATTTGTCAATTTTGGCTTTTGTGGCCATTGCTTTTGGTGTTTTAGACATGAAGTCCTTGCCCATGCCTATGTCCTGAATGGTATTGCCTAGGTTTTCTTCTAGGGTTTTTATGGTTTTAGGTCTAACGTTTAAGTCTTTAATCCATCTTGAGTTGATTTTTGTATAAGGTGTAAGGAAGGGATCCAGTTTCAGCTTTCTACATGTGGCTAGCCAGTTTTCCCAGCACCATTTATTAAATAGGGAATCCTTTCTCCATTTCTTGTTTTTGTCAAGTTGGTCAAAGATCAGATTGTTGTAGATATGTGGCATTATTTCTGACGGCTCTGTTCTGTTCCATTGATCTAGATCTCTGTTTGGTACCAGTACCATGCTGTTTTGGTTACTGTAGCCTTGTAGTATAGTTTGAAGTCAGGTAGCGTGATGCCTCCAGCTTTGTTCTTTTGGCTTAGGATTGACTTGGTGATGCGGGCTCTTTTTTGATTCCATATGAACTTTAAAGTAGTTTTTTCCAATTCTGTGAAGAAAGTCATTGGTAACTTGATGGGGATGGCATTGAATCTGTAAATTACCTTGGGAAGGATGGCCATTTTCATGATATTGATTCTTCCTACCCATGAGCATGGAATGTTCTTCCATTTGTTTGTATCCTCTTTTATTTCCTTGTGCAGTGGTTTGTAGTTTTCTCCTTGAAGAGGTCCTTCACATCCCTTGGAAGTTGGATTCCTAGGTATTTTATTCTCTTTGAAGCAATTGTGAATGGGAGTTCACTCATGATTTGGCTCTCTGTTTGTCTGTTATTGATGTATAAGAATGCTTGTGATTTTTGTCCATTGATTTTGTATCCTGAGACTTTGCTGAAGTTGCTTATCAGCTTAAGGAGATTTTGGGCTGAGACAATGGGGTTTTCTAGATATACTATCACGTCATCTGCAAACAGGGACAATTTGACTTCCTTTTTTCCTAATTGAATACCCTTGATTTCCTTCTCTTGCCTAATTGCCCTGGCCAGAACTTGCAACACTATGTTGAATACAAGTGGTGAGAGAGGGCATCCCTGTCTTGTGCCAGTTTTCAAAGTGAATGCTTCCAGTTTTTGCCCATTCAGTATGATATTGGCTGTGGGTTTGTCATAAACAGCTCTTATTATTTTGAGATACGACCCATCAATACCCAATTTATTGAGAGTTTTTAGCATGAAGGGTTGTTGAATTTTGTCAAAGGCCGTTTCTTCACGTATTGAGATAATCATGTGGTTTTTGACTTTGGTTCTGTTTATATGCTGGATTACATTTATTGATTTGCGTATATTGAACCAGACTTGCATCCCAGGGATGAAGCCCACTAGATCATGGTGGATAAGCTGTCTGATGTGCTGCTGGATTCGGTTTGCCAGTAATTTATTGAGGATTTTTGCATCAATATTCATCAAGGATATTGGTCTAAAATTCTCTTTTTTGATTGTGTCTCTGCCCAGCTTTGGTATCAGCATGATGCTGGCCTCATAAAATGAGTTAGGAAGGATTCCCTCTTTTTCTATTGATTGGAATAGTTTCTGAAGTAATGGTTCCAGTTCCTCCTTGGACCTCTGGTAGAATTCGGCTGTGAACCCATCTGATCCTGGACTCTTTTTGGTTGGTAAGCTATTGATTATTGCCACAATTTCAGCTCCTGTTATTAGTCTATTCAGAGATTCAACTTCTTCCTGGTTCAGTCATGGGAGAGTGTATGTGTCGAGGAATTCATCCCTTTCTTTTTTTTTTAATTTTTTTTCTTTTTATCATTATTATTATTATTATCATTATTATTATTATTATTATTATACTTTAGGCTCTATGGTACATGTGCGTAACGTGCAGGTAAGCTACATGTGTATACATGTGCCATGCTGGTGCGCTGCACCCACCAACTCGTCATCTAGCATTAGGTATATCTCCCAATGCTGTCCCTCGCCCCTCCCCCCACCCCACAACAGTCCCCGAAGTGTGATGTTCCCCTTCTTGTGTCCACGTGTTCTCATTGTTCAATTCCCACCTATGAGTGAGAAGATGTGGTGTTTGGTTTTTTGTTCTTGCGATAGTTTACTGAGAACGATGATTTCCAATTTCATCCATGTCCCTACAAAGGATATGAACTCATCATTTTTTATGGCTGCCTAGTATTCCATGGTGTATATGTGCCACATTTTCTTAATCCAGTCTATCATTGTTGGACATTTGGGTTGGTTCCAAGTCTTTGCTATTGTGTATAATGCCGCAATAAACATACGTGTGCATGTGTCTTTATAGCAGCATGATTTATAGTCCTTTGGGTATATACCCAGTAATGGGATGGCTGGGTCAAATGGAATTTCTAGTTCTAGATCCCTGAGGAATCGCCACAGTGACTTCCACAAGGGTTGAACTAGTTTACAGTCCCACCAACAGTGTAAAAGTGTTCCTATTTCTCCACATCCTCTCCAGCACCTGTTGTTTCCTGACTTTTTAATGATTGCCATTCTAACTGGTGTGAGATGGTATCTCATTGTGGTTTTGATTTGCATTTCTCTGATGGCCAGTGATGGTGAGCATTTTTTCATGTGTTTTTTGGCTGCATAAATGTCTTCTTTGGAGGAGTGTCTGTTCTTGTCCTTCGCCCACTTTTTGATGGGGTTCTTTGGTGTTTTCTTGTAAATTTGTTGGAGTTCATTGTAGATTCTGGATATTAGCCCTTTGTCAGATGAGTAGGTTGCGAAAATTTTCTCCCATTGTGTAGGTTGCCTGTTCACTCTGATGGTAGTTTCCTTTGCTGTGCAGAAGCTCTTTAGTTTAATTAGATCCCATTTGTCAATTTTGGCTTTTGTTGCCATTGCTTTTGGTGTTTTAGACATGAAGTCCTTGCCCATGCCTATGTCCTGAATGGTATTGCCTAGGTTTTCTTCAAGGGTTTTTATGGTTTTAGGTCTAACGTTTAAGTCTTTAATCCATCTTGAGTTGATTTTTGTATAAGGTGTAAGGAAGGGATCCAGTTTCAGCTTTCTACATGTGGCTAGCCAGTTTTCCCAGCACCATTTATTAAATAGGGAATCCTTTCTCCATTTCTTGTTTTTGTCAAGTTTGTCAAAGATCAGATTGTTGTAGATATGTGGCATTATTTCTGACGGCTCTGTTCTGTTCCATTGATCTAGATCTCTGTTTGGTACCAGTACCATGCTGTTTTGGTTACTGTAGCCTTGTAGTATAGTTTGAAGTCAGGTAGCGTGATGCCTCCAGCTTTGTTCTTTTGGCTAAGATTGACTTGGTGATGCGGGCTCTTTTTTGATTCCATATGAACTTTAAAGTAGTTTTTTCCAATTCTGTGAAGAAAGTCATTGGTAACTTGATGGGGATGGCATTGAATCTGTAAATTACCTTGGGAAGGATGGCCATTTTCATGATATTGATTCTTCCTACCCATGAGCATGGAATGTTCTTCCATTTGTTTGTATCCTCTTTTATTTCCTTGAGCAGTGGTTTGTAGTTTTCTCCTTGAAGAGGTCCTTCACATCCCTTGGAAGTTGGATTCCTAGGTATTTTATTCTCTTTGAAGCAATTGTGAATGGGAGTTCACTCATGATTTGGCTCTCTGTTTGTCTGTTATTGATGTATAAGAATGCTTGTGATTTTTGTCCATTGATTTTGTATCCTGAGACTTTGCTGAAGTTGCTTATCAGCTTAAGGAGATTTTGGGCTGAGACAATGGGGTTTTCTAGATATACTATCACGTCATCTGCAAACAGGGACAATTTGACTTCCTTTTTTCCTAATTGAATACCCTTGATTTCCTTCTCTTGCCTAATTGCCCTGGCCAGAACTTCCAACACTATGTTGAATAGAAGTGGTGAGAGAGGGCATCCCTGTCTTGTGCCAGTTTTCAAAGTGAATGCTTCCAGTTTTTGCCCATTCAGTATGATATTCGCTGTGGGTTTGTCATAAGTAGCTCTTATTATTTAGAGATACGACCCATCAATACCCAATTTATTGAGAGTTTTTAGCATGAAGGGTTGTTGAATTTTGTCAAAGGCCTTTTCTTCACGTATTGAGATAATCATATGGTTTTTGACTTTGGTTCTGTTTATATGCTGGATTACATTTATTGATTTGCGTATATTGAACCAGACTTGCATCCCAGGGATGAAGCCCACTTGATCATGGTGGATAAGCTGTCTGATGTGCTGCTGGATTCGGTTTGCCAGTAATTTATTGAGGATTTTTGCATCAATATTCATCAAGGATATTGGTCTAAAATTCTCTTTTTTGATTGTGTCTCTGCCCAGCTTTGGTATCAGCATGATGCTGGCCTCATAAAATGAGTTAGGAAGGATTCTCTCTTTTTCTATTGATTGGAATAGTTTCTGAAGTAATGGTTCCAGTTCCTCCTTGGACCTCTGGTAGAATTCGGCTGTGAACCCATCTGATCCTGGACTCTTTTTGGTTGGTAAGCTATTGATTATTGCCACAATTTCAGCTCCTGTTATTAGTCTATTCAGAGATTCAACTTCTTCCTGGTTTAGTCATGGGAGAGTGTATGTGTCGAGGAATTTATCCCTTTCTTTTTTTTTAATTTTTTTTCTTTTTATCATTATTATTATTATTATCATTATTATTATTATTATTATTATACTTTAGGCTCTATGGTACATGTGCGCAACGTGCAGGTAAGCTACATGTGTATACATGTGCCATGCTGGTGCGCTGCACCCACCAACTCGTCATCTAGCATTAGGTATATCTCCCAATGCCGTCCCTCGCCCCTTCCCCCACCCCACAACAGTCCCCGAAGTGTGATGTTCCCCTTCTTGTGTCCACGTGTTCTCATTGTTCAATTCCCACCTATGAGTGAGAAGATGTGGTGTTTGGTTTTTTGTTCTTGCGATAGTTTACTGAGAACGATGATTTCCAATTTCATCCATGTCCCTACAAAGGATATGAACTCATCATTTTTTATGGCTGCCTAGTATTCCATGGTGTATATGTGCCACATTTTCTTAATCCAGTCTATCATTGTTGGACATTTGGGTTGGTTCCAAGTCTTTGCTACTGTGTATAATGCTGCAATAAACATACGTGTGCATGTGTCTTTATAGCAGCATGATTTATAGTCCTTTCGGTATATACCCAGTAATGGGATGGCTGGGTCAAATGGAATTTCTAGTTCTAGATCCCTGAGGAATCGCCACAGTGACTTCCACAAGGGTTGAACTAGTTTACAGTCCCACCAACAGTGTAAAAGTGTTCCTATTTCTCCATATCCTCTCCAGCACCTGTTGTTTCCTGACTTTTTAATGATTGCCATTCTAACTGGTGTGAGATGGTATCTCTTTGTGGTTTTGATTTGCATTTCTCTGATGGCCAGTGATGGTGAGCATTTTTTCATGTGTTTTTTGGCTGCATAAATGTCTTCTTTGGAGGAGTGTCTGTTCATGTCCTTCGCCCACTTTTTGATGGGGTTGTTTGGTGTTTTCTTGTAAATTTGTTGGAGTTCATTGTAGATTCTGGATATTAGCCCTTTGTCAGATGAGTAGGTTGCGAAAATTTTCTCCCACTTTGTAGGTTGCCTGTTCACTCTGATGGTAGTTTCCTTTGCTGTGCAGAAGCTCTTTAGTTTAATTAGATCCCATTTGTCAATTTTGGCTTTTGTGGCCATTGCTTTTGGTGTTTTAGACATGAAGTCCTTGCCCATGCCTATGTCCTGAATGGTATTGCCTAGGTTTTCTTCTAGGGTTTTTATGGTTTTAGGTCTAACGTTTAAGTCTTTAATCCATCTTGAGTTGATTTTTGTATAAGGTGTAAGGAAGGGATCCAGTTTCAGCTTTCTACATGTGGCTAGCCAGTTTTCCCAGCACCATTTATTAAATAGGGAATCCTTTCTCCATTTCTTGTTTTTGTCAAGTTGGTCAAAGATCAGATTGTTGTAGATATGTGGCATTATTTCTGACGGCTCTGTTCTGTTCCATTGATCTAGATCTCTGTTTGGTACCAGTACCATGCTGTTTTGGTTACTGTAGCCTTGTAGTATAGTTTGAAGTCAGGTAGCGTGATGCCTCCAGCTTTGTTCTTTTGGCTTAGGATTGACTTGGTGATGCGGGCTCTTTTTTGATTCCATATGAACTTTAAAGTAGTTTTTTCCAATTCTGTGAAGAAAGTCATTGGTAACTTGATGGGGATGGCATTGAATCTGTAAATTACCTTGGGAAGGATGGCCATTTTCATGATATTGATTCTTCCTACCCATGAGCATGGAATGTTCTTCCATTTGTTTGTATCCTCTTTTATTTCCTTGTGCAGTGGTTTGTAGTTTTCTCCTTGAAGAGGTCCTTCACATCCCTTGGAAGTTGGATTCCTAGGTATTTTATTCTCTTTGAAGCAATTGTGAATGGGAGTTCACTCATGATTTGGCTCTCTGTTTGTCTGTTATTGATGTATAAGAATGCTTGTGATTTTTGTCCATTGATTTTGTATCCTGAGACTTTGCTGAAGTTGCTTATCAGCTTAAGGAGATTTTGGGCTGAGACAATGGGGTTTTCTAGATATACTATCACGTCATCTGCAAACAGGGACAATTTGACTTCCTTTTTTCCTAATTGAATACCCTTGATTTCCTTCTCTTGCCTAATTGCCCTGGCCAGAACTTGCAACACTATGTTGAATACAAGTGGTGAGAGAGGGCATCCCTGTCTTGTGCCAGTTTTCAAAGTGAATGCTTCCAGTTTTTGCCCATTCAGTATGATATTGGCTGTGGGTTTGTCATAAACAGCTCTTATTATTTTGAGATACGACCCATCAATACCCAATTTATTGAGAGTTTTTAGCATGAAGGGTTGTTGAATTTTGTCAAAGGCCGTTTCTTCACGTATTGAGATAATCATGTGGTTTTTGACTTTGGTTCTGTTTATATGCTGGATTACATTTATTGATTTGCGTATATTGAACCAGACTTGCATCCCAGGGATGAAGCCCACTAGATCATGGTGGATAAGCTGTCTGATGTGCTGCTGGATTCGGTTTGCCAGTAATTTATTGAGGATTTTTGCATCAATATTCATCAAGGATATTGGTCTAAAATTCTCTTTTTTGATTGTGTCTCTGCCCAGCTTTGGTATCAGCATGATGCTGGCCTCATAAAATGAGTTAGGAAGGATTCCCTCTTTTTCTATTGATTGGAATAGTTTCTGAAGTAATGGTTCCAGTTCCTCCTTGGACCTCTGGTAGAATTCGGCTGTGAACCCATCTGATCCTGGACTCTTTTTGGTTGGTAAGCTATTGATTATTGCCACAATTTCAGCTCCTGTTATTAGTCTATTCAGAGATTCAACTTCTTCCTGGTTCAGTCATGGGAGAGTGTATGTGTCGAGGAATTCATCCCTTTCTTTTTTTTTTAATTTTTTTTCTTTTTATCATTATTATTATTATTATCATTATTATTATTATTATTATTATACTTTAGGCTCTATGGTACATGTGCGTAACGTGCAGGTAAGCTACATGTGTATACATGTGCCATGCTGGTGCGCTGCACCCACCAACTCGTCATCTAGCATTAGGTATATCTCCCAATGCTGTCCCTCGCCCCTCCCCCCACCCCACAACAGTCCCCGAAGTGTGATGTTCCCCTTCTTGTGTCCACGTGTTCTCATTGTTCAATTCCCACCTATGAGTGAGAAGATGTGGTGTTTGGTTTTTTGTTCTTGCGATAGTTTACTGAGAACGATGATTTCCAATTTCATCCATGTCCCTACAAAGGATATGAACTCATCATTTTTTATGGCTGCCTAGTATTCCATGGTGTATATGTGCCACATTTTCTTAATCCAGTCTATCATTGTTGGACATTTGGGTTGGTTCCAAGTCTTTGCTATTGTGTATAATGCCGCAATAAACATACGTGTGCATGTGTCTTTATAGCAGCATGATTTATAGTCCTTTGGGTATATACCCAGTAATGGGATGGCTGGGTCAAATGGAATTTCTAGTTCTAGATCCCTGAGGAATCGCCACAGTGACTTCCACAAGGGTTGAACTAGTTTACAGTCCCACCAACAGTGTAAAAGTGTTCCTATTTCTCCACATCCTCTCCAGCACCTGTTGTTTCCTGACTTTTTAATGATTGCCATTCTAACTGGTGTGAGATGGTATCTCATTGTGGTTTTGATTTGCATTTCTCTGATGGCCAGTGATGGTGAGCATTTTTTCATGTGTTTTTTGGCTGCATAAATGTCTTCTTTGGAGGAGTGTCTGTTCTTGTCCTTCGCCCACTTTTTGATGGGGTTCTTTGGTGTTTTCTTGTAAATTTGTTGGAGTTCATTGTAGATTCTGGATATTAGCCCTTTGTCAGATGAGTAGGTTGCGAAAATTTTCTCCCATTGTGTAGGTTGCCTGTTCACTCTGATGGTAGTTTCCTTTGCTGTGCAGAAGCTCTTTAGTTTAATTAGATCCCATTTGTCAATTTTGGCTTTTGTTGCCATTGCTTTTGGTGTTTTAGACATGAAGTCCTTGCCCATGCCTATGTCCTGAATGGTATTGCCTAGGTTTTCTTCAAGGGTTTTTATGGTTTTAGGTCTAACGTTTAAGTCTTTAATCCATCTTGAGTTGATTTTTGTATAAGGTGTAAGGAAGGGATCCAGTTTCAGCTTTCTACATGTGGCTAGCCAGTTTTCCCAGCACCATTTATTAAATAGGGAATCCTTTCTCCATTTCTTGTTTTTGTCAAGTTTGTCAAAGATCAGATTGTTGTAGATATGTGGCATTATTTCTGACGGCTCTGTTCTGTTCCATTGATCTAGATCTCTGTTTGGTACCAGTACCATGCTGTTTTGGTTACTGTAGCCTTGTAGTATAGTTTGAAGTCAGGTAGCGTGATGCCTCCAGCTTTGTTCTTTTGGCTAAGATTGACTTGGTGATGCGGGCTCTTTTTTGATTCCATATGAACTTTAAAGTAGTTTTTTCCAATTCTGTGAAGAAAGTCATTGGTAACTTGATGGGGATGGCATTGAATCTGTAAATTACCTTGGGAAGGATGGCCATTTTCATGATATTGATTCTTCCTACCCATGAGCATGGAATGTTCTTCCATTTGTTTGTATCCTCTTTTATTTCGTTGAGCAGTGGTTTGTAGTTTTCTCCTTGAAGAGGTCCTTCACATCCCTTGGAAGTTGGATTCCTAGGTATTTTATTCTCTTTGAAGCAATTGTGAATGGGAGTTCACTCATGATTTGGCTCTCTGTTTGTCGGTTATTGATGTATAAGAATGCTTGTGATTTTTGTCCATTGATTTTGTATCCTGAGACTTTGCTGAAGTTGCTTATCAGCTTAAGGAGATTTTGGGCTGAGACAATGGGGTTTTCTAGATATACTATCACGTCATCTGCAAACAGGGACATTTTGACTTCCTTTTTTCCTAATTGAATACCCTTGATTTCCTTCTCTTGCCTAATTGCCCTGGCCAGAACTTGCAACACTATGTTGAATACAAGTGGTGAGAGAGGGCATCCCTGTCTTGTGCCAGTTTTCAAAGTGAATGCTTCCAGTTTTTGCCCATTCAGTATGATATTGGCTGTGGGTTTGTCATAAACAGCTCTTATTATTTTGAGATACGACCCATCAATACCCAATTTATTGAGAGTTTTTAGCATGAAGGGTTGTTGAATTTTGTCAAAGGCCGTTTCTTCACGTATTGAGATAATCATGTGGTTTTTGACTTTGGTTCTGTTTATATGCTGGATTACATTTATTGATTTGCGTATATTGAACCAGACTTGCATCCCAGGGATGAAGCCCACTTGATCATGGTGGATAAGCTGTCTGATGTGCTGCTGGATTCGGTTTGCCGGTAATTTATTGAGGATTTTTGCATCAATATTCATCAAGGATATTGGTCTAAAATTCTCTTTTTTGATTGTGACTCTGCCCAGCTTTGGTATCAGCATGATGCTGGCCTCATAAAATGAGTTAGGAAGGATTCCCTCTTTTTCTATTGATTGGAATAGTTTCTGAAGTAATGGTTCCAGTTCCTCCTTGGACCTCTGGTAGAATTCCGCTGTGAACCCATCTGATCCTGGACTCTTTTTGGTTGGTAAGCTATTGATTATTGCCACAATTTCAGCTCCTGTTATTAGTCTATTCAGAGATTCAACTTCTTCCTGGTTCAGTCATGGGAGAGTGTATGTGTCGAGGAATTTATCCCTTTCTTTTTTTTTTAATTTTTTTTCTTTTTATCATTATTATTATTATTATCATTATTATTATTATTATTATTATACTTTAGGCTCTATGGTACATGTGCGTAACGTGCAGGTAAGCTACATGTGTATACATGTGCCATGCTGGTGCGCTGCACCCACCAACTCGTCATCTAGCATTAGGTATATCTCCCAATGCTGTCCCTCGCCCCTTCCCCCACCCCACAACAGTCCCCGAAGTGTGATGTTCCCCTTCTTGTGTCCACGTGTTCTCATTGTTCAATTCCCACCTATGAGTGAGAAGATGTGGTGTTTGGTTTTTTGTTCTTGCGATAGTTTACTGAGAACGATGATTTCCAATTTCATCCATGTCCCTACAAAGGATATGAACTCATCATTTTTTATGGCTGCCTAGTATTCCATGGTGTATATGTGCCACATTTTCTTAATCCAGTCTATCATTGTTGGACATTTGGGTTGGTTCCAAGTCTTTGCTATTGTGTATAATTCCGCAATAAACATACGTGTGCATGTGTCTTTATAGCAGCATGATTTATAGTCCTTTCGGTATATACCCAGTAATGGGATGGCTGGGTCAAATGGAATTTCTAGTTCTAGATCCCTGAGGAATCGCCACAGTGACTTCCACAAGGGTTGAACTAGTTTACAGTCCCACCAACAGTGTAAAAGTGTTCCTATTTCTCCACATCCTCTCCAGCACCTGTTGTTTCCTGACTTTTTAATGATTGCCATTCTAACTGGTGTGAGATGGTATCTCATTGTGGTTTTGATTTGCATTTCTCTGATGGCCAGTGATGGTGAGCATTTTTTCATGTGTTTTTTGGCTGCATAAATGTCTTCTTTGGAGGAGTGTCTGTTCATGTCCTTCGCCCACTTTTTGATGGGTTTGTTTGGTGTTTTCTTGTAAATTTGTTGGAGTTCATTGTAGATTCTGGATATTAGCCCATTGTCAGATGAGTAGGTTGCGAAAATTTTCTCCCACTTTGTAGGTTGCCTGTTCACTCTGATGGTAGTTTCCTTTGCTGTGCAGAAGCTCTTTAGTTTAATTAGATCCCATTTGTCAATTTTGGCTTTTGTTGCCATTGCTTTTGGTGTTTTAGACATGAAGTCCTTGCCCTTGCCTATGTCCTGAATGGTATTGCCTAGGTTTTCTTCTAGGGTTTTTATGGTTTTAGGTCTAACGTTTAAGTCTTTAATCCATCTTGAGTTGATTTTTGTATAAGGTGTAAGGAAGGGATCCAGTTTCAGCTTTCTACATGTGGCTAGCCAGTTTTCCCAGCACCATTTATTAAATAGGGAATCCTTTCTCCATTTCTTGTTTTTGTCAAGTTTGTCAAAGATCAGATTGTTGTAGATATGTGGCATTATTTCTGACGGCTCTGTTCTGTTCCATTGATCTATATCTCTGTTTGGTACCAGTACCATGCTGTTTTGGTTACTGTAGCCTTGTAGTATAGTTTGAAGTCAGGTAGCGTGATGCCTCCAGCTTTGTTCTTTTGGCTTAGGATTGACTTGGTGATGCGGGCTCTTTTTTGATTCCATATGAACTTTAAAGTAGTTTTTTCCAATTCTGTGAAGAAAGTCATTGGTAACTTGATGGGGATGGCATTGAATCTGTAAATTACCTTGGGAAGGATGGCCATTTTCATGATATTGATTCTTCCTACCCATGAGCATGGAATGTTCTTCCATTTGTTTGTATCCTCTTTTATTTCCTTGAGCAGTGGTTTGTAGTTTTCTCCTTGAAGAGGTCCTTCACATCCCTTGGAAGTTGGATTCCTAGGTATTTTATTCTCTTTGAAGCAATTGTGAATGGGAGTTCACTCATGATTTGGCTCTCTGTTTGTCTGTTATTGATGTATAAGAATGCTTGTGATTTTTGTCCATTGATTTTGTATCCTGAGACTTTGCTGAAGTTGCTTATCAGCTTAAGGAGATTTTGGGCTGAGACAATGGGGTTTTCTAGATATACTATCACGTCATCTGCAAACAGGGACAATTTGACTTCCTTTTTTCCTAATTGAATACCCTTGATTTCCTTCTCTTGCCTAATTGCCCTGGCCAGAACTTCCAACACTATGTTGAATAGAAGTGGTGAGAGAGGGCATCCCTGTCTTGTGCCAGTTTTCAAAGTGAATGCTTCCAGTTTTTGCCCATTCAGTATGATATTCGCTGTGGGTTTGTCATAAGTAGCTCTTATTATTTAGAGATACGACCCATCAATACCCAATTTATTGAGAGTTTTTAGCATGAAGGGTTGTTGAATTTTGTCAAAGGCCTTTTCTTCACGTATTGAGATAATCATATGGTTTTTGACTTTGGTTCTGTTTATATGCTGGATTACATTTATTGATTTGCGTATATTGAACCAGACTTGCATCCCAGGGATGAAGCCCACTTGATCATGGTGGATAAGCTGTCTGATGTGCTGCTGGATTCGGTTTGCCAGTAATTTATTGAGGATTTTTGCATCAATATTCATCAAGGATATTGGTCTAAAATTCTCTTTTTTGATTGTGTCTCTGCCCAGCTTTGGTATCAGCATGATGCTGGCCTCATAAAATGAGTTAGGAAGGATTCCCTCTTTTTCTATTGATTGGAATAGTTTCTGAAGTAATGGTTCCAGTTCCTCCTTGGACCTCTGGTAGAATTCGGCTGTGAACCCATCTGATCCTGGACTCTTTTTGGTTGGTAAGCTATTGATTATTGCCACAATTTCAGCTCCTGTTATTAGTCTATTCAGAGATTCAACTTCTTCCTGGTTTAGTCATGGGAGAGTGTATGTGTCGAGGAATTTATCCCTTTCTTTTTTTTTAATTTTTTTTCTTTTTATCATTATTATTATTATTATCATTATTATTATTATTATTATTATACTTTAGGCTCTATGGTACATGTGCGCAACGTGCAGGTAAGCTACATGTGTATACATGTGCCATGCTGGTGCGCTGCACCCACCAACTCGTCATCTAGCATTAGGTATATCTCCCAATGCCGTCCCTCGCCCCTTCCCCCACCCCACAACAGTCCCCGAAGTGTGATGTTCCCCTTCTTGTGTCCACGTGTTCTCATTGTTCAATTCCCACCTATGAGTGAGAAGATGTGGTGTTTGGTTTTTTGTTCTTGCGATAGTTTACTGAGAACGATGATTTCCAATTTCATCCATGTCCCTACAAAGGATATGAACTCATCATTTTTTATGGCTGCCTAGTATTCCATGGTGTATATGTGCCACATTTTCTTAATCCAGTCTATCATTGTTGGACATTTGGGTTGGTTCCAAGTCTTTGCTACTGTGTATAATGCTGCAATAAACATACGTGTGCATGTGTCTTTATAGCAGCATGATTTATAGTCCTTTCGGTATATACCCAGTAATGGGATGGCTGGGTCAAATGGAATTTCTAGTTCTAGATCCCTGAGGAATCGCCACAGTGACTTCCACAAGGGTTGAACTAGTTTACAGTCCCACCAACAGTGTAAAAGTGTTCCTATTTCTCCACATCCTCTCCAGCACCTGTTGTTTCCTGACTTTTTAATGATTGCCATTCTAACTGGTGTGAGATGGTATCTCATTGTGGTTTTGATTTGCATTTCTCTGATGGCCAGTGATGGTGAGCATTTTTTCATGTGTTTTTTGGCTGCATAAATGTCTTCTTTGGAGGAGTGTCTGTTCATGTCCTTCGCCCACTTTTTGATGGGGTTCTTTGGTGTTTTCTTGTAAATTTGTTGGAGTTCATTGTAGATTCTGGATATTAGCCCTTTGTCAGATGAGTAGGTTGCGAAAATTTTCTCCCATTGTGTAGGTTGCCTGTTCACTCTGATGGTAGTTTCCTTTGATGTGCAGAAGCTCTTTAGTTTAATTAGATCCCATTTGTCAATTTTGGCTTTTGTTGCCATTGCTTTTGGTGTTTTAGACATGAAGTCCTTGCCCATGCCTATGTCCTGAATGGTATTGCCTAGGTTTTCTTCTAGGGTTTTTATGGTTTTAGGTCTAACGTTTAAGTCTTTAATCCATCTTGAGTTGATTTTTGTATAAGGTGTAAGGAAGGGATCCAGTTTCAGCTTTCTACATGTGGCTAGCCAGTTTTCCCAGCACCATTTATTAAATAGGGAATCCTTTCTCCATTTCTTGTTTTTGTCAAGTTTGTCAAAGATCAGATTGTAGTAGATATGTGGCATTATTTCTGACGGCTCTGTTCTGTTCCATTGATCTAGATCTCTGTTTGGTACCAGTACCATGCTGTTTTGGTTACTGTAGCCTTGTAGTATAGTTTGAAGTCAGGTAGCGTGATGCCTCCAGCTTTGTTCTTTTGGCTTAGGATTGACTTGGTGATGCGGGCTCTTTTTTGATTCCATATGAACTTTAAAGTAGTTTTTTCCAATTCTGTGAAGAAAGTCATTGGTAACTTGATGGGGATGGCATTGAATCTGTAAATTACCTTGGGAAGGATGGCCATTTTCATGATATTGATTCTTCCTACCCATGAGCATGGAATGTTCTTCCATTTGTTTGTATCCTCTTTTATTTCCTTGAGCAGTGGTTTGTAGTTTTCTCCTTGAAGAGGTCCTTCACATCCCTTGGAAGTTGGATTCCTAGGTATTTTATTCTCTTTGAAGCAATTGTGAATGGGAGTTCACTCATGGTTTGGATCTCTGTTTGTCTGTTATTGATGTATAAGAATGCTTGTGATTTTTGTCCATTGATTTTGTATCCTGAGACTTTGCTGAATTTGCTTATCAGCTTAAGGAGATTTTGGGCTGAGACAATGGGGTTTTCTATATATACTATCACGTCATCTGCAAACAGGGACAATTTGACTTCCTTTTTTCCTAATTGAATACCCTTGATTTCCTTCTCTTGCCTAATTGCCCTGGCCAGAACTTCCAACACTATGTTGAATAGAAGTGGTGAGAGAGGGCATCCCTGTCTTGTGCCAGTTTTCAAAGTGAATGCTTCCAGTTTTTGCCCATTCAGTATGATATTCGCTGTGGGTTTGTCATAAGTAGCTCTTATTATTTAGAGATACGACCCATCAATACCCAATTTATTGAGAGTTTTTAGCATGAAGCGTTGTTGAATTTTGTCAAAGGCCTTTTCTTCACGTATTGAGATAATCATGTGGTTTTTGACTTTGGTTCTGTTTATATGCTGGATTACATTTATTGATTTGCGTATATTGAACCAGACTTGCATCCCAGGGATGAAGCCCACTTGATCATGGTGGATAAGCTGTCTGATGTGCTGCTGGATTCTGTTTGCCAGTAATTTATTGAGGATTTTTGCATCAATATTCATCAAGGATATTGGTCTAAAATTCTCTTTTTTGATTGTGTCTCTGCCCAGCTTTGGTATCAGCATGATGGTGGCCTCATAACATGAGTCAGGAAGGATTCCCTCTTTCTCTATTGATTGGAATAGTTTCTGAAGTAATGGTTCCAGTTCCTCCTTGGACCTCTGGTAGAATTCGGCTGTGAACCAATCTGATCCTGGACTCTTTTTGGTTGGTAAGCTATTGATTATTGCCACAATTTCAGCTCCTGTTATTAGTCTATTCAGAGATTCAACTTCTTCCTGGTTTAGTCATGGGAGAGTGTATGTGTCGAGGAATTTATCCCTTTATTTTTTTTTTAATTTTTTTTCTTTTTATCATTATTATTATTATTATTATTATTATAATACTTTAGGCTCTATGGTACATGTGCGCAATGTGCAGGTAAGCTACATGTGTATACATGTGCCATGCTGGTGCGCTGCACCCACCAACTCGTCATCTAGCATTAGGTATATCTCCCAATGCCGTCCCTCGCCCCTTCCCCCACCCCACAACAGTCCCCGAAGTGTGATGTTCCCCTTCTTGTGTCCACGTGTTCTCATTGTTCAATTCCCACCTATGAGTGAGAAGATGTGGTGTTTGGTTTTTTGTTCTTGCGATAGTTTACTGAGAACGATGATTTCCAATTTCATCCATGTCCCTACAAAGGATATGAACTCATCATTTTTTATGGCTGCCTAGTATTCCATGGTGTATATGTGCCACATTTTCTTAATCCAGTCTATCATTGTTGGACATTTGGGTTGGTTCCAAGTCTTTGCTATTGTGTATAATGCTGCAATAAACATACGTGTGCATGTGTCTTTATAGCAGCATGATTTATAGTCCTTTGGGTATATACCCAGTAATGGGATGGCTGGGTCAAATGGAATTTCTAGTTCTAGATCCCTGAGGAATCGCCACAGTGACTTCCACAAGGGTTGAACTAGTTTCCAGTCCCACCAACAGTGTAAAAGTGTTCCTATTTCTCCACATCCTCTCCAGCACCTGTTGTTTCCTGACTTTTTAATGATTGCCATTCTAACTGGTGTGAGATGGTATCTCATTGTGGTTTTGATTTGCATTTCTCTGATGGCCAGTGATGGTGAGCATTTTTTCATGTGTTTTTTGGCTGCATAAATGTCTTCTTTGGAGGAGTGTCTGTTCATGTCCTTCGCCCACTTTTTGATGGGGTTCTTTGGTGTTTTCTTGTAAATTTGTTGGAGTTCATTGTAGATTCTGGATATTAGCCCTTTGTCAGATGAGTAGGTTGCGAAAATTTTCTCCCATTGTGTAGGTTGCCTGTTCACTCTGATGGTAGTTTCCTTTGCTGTGCAGAAGCTCTTTAGTTTAATTAGATCCCATTTGTCAATTTTGGCTTTTGTTGCCATTGCTTTTGGTGTTTTAGACATGAAGTCCTCGCCCATGCCTATGTCCTGAATGGTATTGCCTAGGTTTTCTTCTAGGGTTTTTATGGTTTTAGGTCTAACGTTTAAGTCTTTAATCCATCTTGAGTTGATTTTTGTATAAGGTGTAAGGAAGGGATCCAGTTTCAGCTTTCTACATGTGGCTAGCCAGTTTTCCCAGCACCATTTATTAAATAGGGAATCCTTTCTCCATTTCTTGTTTTTGTCAAGTTTGTCAAAGATCAGATTGTTGTAGATATGTGGCATTATTTCTGACGGCTCTGTTCTGTTCCATTGATCTAGATCTCTGTTTTGTACCAGTACCATACTGTTTTGCTTACTGTAGCCTTGTAGTATAGTTTGAAGTCAGGTAGCGTGATGCCTCCAGCTTTGTTCTTTTGGCTTAGGATTGACTTGGTGATGCGGGCTCATTTTTGATTCCATATGAACTTTAAAGTAGTTTTTTCCAATTCTGTGAAGAAAGTCATTGGTAACTTGATGGGGATGGCATTGAATCTGTAAATTACCTTGGGAAGGATGGCCATTTTCATGATATTGATTCTTCCTACCCATGAGCATGGAATGTTCTTCCATTTGTTTGTATCCTCTTTTATTTCCTTGAGCAGTGGTTTGTAGTTTTCTCCTTGAAGAGGTCCTTCACATCCCTTGGAAGTTGGATTCCTAGGTATTTTATTCCCTTTGAAGCAATTGTGAATGGGAGTTCACTCATGATTTGGCTCTGTGTTTGTCTGTTATTGATGTGTAAGAATGCTTGTGATTTTTGTCCATTGATTTTGTATCCTGAGACTTTGCTGAAGTTGCTTATCAGCTTAAGGAGATTTTGGGCTGAGACAATGGGGTTTTCTATATATACTATCACGTCATCTGCAAACAGGGACAATTTGACTTCCTTTTTTCTTAATTGAATACCCTTGATTTCCTTCTCTTGCCTAATTGCCCTGGCCAGAACTTCCAACACTATGTTGAATAGAAGTGGTGAGAGAGGGCATCCCTGTCTTGTGCCAGTTTTCAAAGTGAATGCTTCCAGTTTTTGCCCATTCAGTATGATATTGGCTGTGGGTTTGTCATAAATAGCTCTTATTATTTTGAGATACGACCCATCAATACCCAATTTATTGAGAGTTTTTAGCATGAAGGGTTGTTGAATTTTGTCAAGGCCTTTTCTTCACGTATTGAGATAATCATGTGGTTTTTGACTTTGGTTCTGTTTATATGCTGGATTACATTTATTGATTTGCGTATATTGAACCAGACTTGCATCCCAGGGATGAAGCCCACTTGATTATGGTGGATAAGCTGTCTGATGTGCTGCTGGATTCTGTTTGCCAGTAATTTATTGAGGATTTTTGCATCAATATTCATCAAGGATATTGGTCTAAAATTCTCTTTTTTGATTGTGTCTCTGCCCAGCTTTGGTATCAGCATGATGCTGGCCTCATAAAATGAGTTAGGAAGGAATCCCTCTTTTTCTATTGATTGGAATAGTTTCTGAAGTAATGGTTCCAGTTCCTCCTTGGACCTCTGGTAGAATTCGGCTGTGAACCCATCTGATCCTGGACTCTTTTTGGTTGGTAAGCTATTGATTATTGCCACAATTTCAGCTCCTGTTATTAGTCTATTCAGAGATTCAACTTCTTCCTGGTTTAGTCATGGGAGAGTGTATGTGTCGAGGAATTTATCCCTTTCTTTTTTTTTTTAATTTTTTTTCTTTTTATCATTATTATTATTATTATTATTATTATTATACTTTAGGCTCTATGGTACATGTGCGCAACGTGCAGGTAAGCTACATGTGTATACATGTGCCATGCTGGTGCGCTGCACCCAAAAACTCGTCATCTAGCATTAGGTATATCTCCCAATGCTGTCCCTCGCCCCTCCCCCCACCCCACAACAGTCCCCGAAGTGTGATGTTCCCCTTCTTGTGTCCACGTGTTCTCATTGTTCAATTCCCACCTATGAGTGAGAAGATGTGGTGTTTGGTTTTTTGTTCTTGCGATAGTTTACTGAGAACGATGATTTCCAATTTCATCCATGTCCCTACAAAGGATATGAACTCATCATTTTTTATGGCTGCCTAGAATTCCATGGTGTATATGTGCCACATTTTCTTAATCCAGTCTATCATTGTTGGACATTTGGGTTGGTTCCAAGTCTTTGCTATTGTGTATAATGCCGCAATAAACATACGTGTGCATGTGTCTTTATAGCAGCATGATTTATAGTCCTTTGGGTATATACCCAGTAATGGGATGGCTGGGTCAAATGGAATTTCTAGTTCTAGATCCCTGAGGAATCGCCACAGTGACTTCCACAAGGGTTGAACTAGTTTACAGTCCCACCAACAGTGTAAAAGTGTTCCTATTTCTCCACATCCTCTCCAGCACCTGTTGTTTCCTGACTTTTTAATGATTGCCATTCTAACTGGTGTGAGATGGTATCTCATTGTGGTTTTGATTTGCATTTCTCTGATGGCCAGTGATGGTGAGCATTTTTTCATGTGTTTTTTGGCTGCATAAATGTCTTCTTTGGAGGAGTGTCTGTTCATGTCCTTCGCCCACTTTTTGATGGGTTTGTTTGGTGTTTTCTTGTAAATTTGTTGGAGTTCATTGTAGATTCTGGATATTAGCCCTTTGTCAGATGAGTAGGTTGTGAAAATTTTCTCCCACTTTGTAGGTTGCCTGTTCACTCTGATGGTAGTTTCCTTTGCTGTGCAGAAGCTCTTTAGTTTAATTAGATCCCATTTGTCAATTTTGGCTTTTGTTGCCATTGCTTTTGGTGTTTTAGACATGAAGTCCTTGCCCATGCCTATGTCCTGAATGGTATTGCCTAGGTTTTCTTCTAGGGTTTTTATGGTTTTAGGTCTAACGTTTAAGTCTTTAATCCATCTTGAGTTGATTTTTGTATAAGGTGTAAGGAAGGGACCCAGTTTCAGCTTTCTACATGTGGCTAGCCAGTTTTCCCAGCACCATTTATTAAATAGGGAATCCTTTCTCCATTTCTTGTTTTTGTCAAGTTTGTCAAAGATCAGATTGTTGTAGATATGTGGCATTATTTCTGACGGCTCTGTTCTCTTCCATTGATCTATATCTCTGTTTGGTACCAGTACCATGTTGTTTTGGTTACTGTAGCCTTGTAGTATAGTTTGAAGTCAGGTAGCGTGATGCCTCCAGCTTTGTTCTTTTGGCTTAGGATTGACTTGGTGTTGCGGGCTCTTTTTTGGTTCCATATGAATTTTAAAGTAGTTTTTTCCAATTCCGTGAAGGAAGTCATTGGTAACTTGATGGGGATGGCATTGAATCTGTAAATTACCTTGGGAAGGATGGCCATTTTCATGATATTGATTCTTCCTACCCATGAGCATGGAATGTTCTTCCATTTGTTTGTATCCTCTTTATTTCCTTGAGAAGTGGTTTGTAGTTTTCTCCTTGAAGAGGTCCTTCACATCCCTTGGAAGTTGGATTCCTAGGTATTTTATTCTCTTTGAAGCAATTGTGAATGGGAGTTCACTCATGATTTGGCTCTGTGTTTGTCTGTTATTGATGTATAAGAATGCTTGTGATTTTTGTCCATTGATTTTGTATCCTGAGACATTGCTGAAGTTGCTTATCAGCTTAAGGAGATTTTGGGCTGAGACAATGAGGTTTTCTATATATACTATCACGTCATCTGCAAACAGGGACAATTTGACTTCCTTTTTTCCTAATTGAATACCCTTGATTTCCTTCTCTTGCCTAATTGCCCTGGCCAGAACTTCCAACACTATGTTGAATAGAAGTGGTGAGAGAGGGCATCCCTGTCTTGTGCCAGTTTTCAAAGTGAATGCTTCCAGTTTTTGCCCATTCAGTATGATATTCGCTGTGGGTTTGTCATAAGTAGCTCTTATTATTTAGAGATACGACCCATCAATACCCAATTTATTGAGAGTTTTTAGCATGAAGGGTTGTTGAATTTTGTCAAAGGCCTTTTCTTCACGTATTGAGATAATCATATGGTTTTTGACTTTGGTTCTGTTTATATGCTGGATTACATTTATTGATTTGCGTATATTGAACCAGACTTGCATCCCAGGGATGAAGCCCACTTGATCATGGTGGATAAGCTGTCTGATGTGCTGCTGGATTCGGTTTGCCAGTAATTTATTGAGGATTTTTGCATCAATATTCATCAAGGATATTGGTCTAAAATTCTCTTTTTTGATTGTGTCTCTGCCCAGCTTTGGTATCAGCATGATGGTGGCCTCATAACATGAGTCAGGAAGGATTCCCTCTTTCTCTATTGATTGGAATAGTTTCTGAAGTAATGGTTCCAGTTCCTCCTTGGACCTCTGATAGAATTCGGCTGTGAACCCATCTGATCCTGGACTCTTTTTGGTTGGTAAGCTATTGATTATTGCCACAATTTCAGCTCCTGTTATTAGTCTATTCAGAGATTCAACTTCCTCCTGGTTTAGTCATGGGAGAGTGTATGTGTCAAGGAATTTATCCCTTTCTTTTTTTTTTAATTTTTTTTCTTTTTATCATTATTATTATTATTATTATTATTATAATACTTTAGGCTCTATGGTACATGTGCGCAACGTGCAGGTAAGCTACATGTGTATACATGTGCCATGCTGGTGCGCTGCAACCACCAACTCGTCATCTAGCATTAGGTATATCTCCCAATGCCGTCCCTCGCCCCTCCCCCCACCCCACAACAGTCCCCGAAGTGTGATGTTCCCCTTCTTGTGTCCACGTGTTCTCATTGTTCAATTCCCACCTATGAGTGAGAAGATGTGGTGTTTGGTTTTTTGTTCTTGCGATAGTTTACTGAGAACGATGATTTCCAATTTCATCCATGTCCCTACAAAGGATATGAACTCATCATTTTTTATGGCTGCCTAGTATTCCATGGTGTATATGTGCCACATTTTCTTAATCCAGTCTATCATTGTTGGACATTTGGGTTGGTTCCAACTCTTTGCTATTGTGTATAATGCCGCAATAAACATACGTGTGCATGTGTCTTTATAGCAGCATGATTTATAGTCCTTTGGGTATATACCCAGTAATGGGATGGCTGGGTCAAATGGAATTTCTAGTTCTAGATCCCTGAGGAATCGCCACAGTGACTTCCACAAGGGTTGAACTAGTTTACAGTCCCACCAACAGTGTAAAAGTGTTCCTATTTCTCCACATCCTCTCCAGCACCTGTTGTTTCCTGACTTTTTAATGATTGCCATTCTAACTGGTGTGAGATGGTATCTCATTGTGGTTTTGATTTGCATTTCTCTGATGGCCAGTGATGGTGAGCATTTTTTCATGTGTTTTTTGGCTGCATAAATGTCTTCTTTGGAGGAGTGTCTGTTCATGTCCTTCGCCCACTTTTTGATGGGGTTGTTTGGTGTTTTCTTGTAAATTTGTTGGAGTTCATTGTAGATTCTGGATATTAGCCCTTTGTCAGATGAGTAGGTTGCGAAAATTTTCTCCCACTTTGTAGGTTGCCTGTTCACTCTGATGGTAGTTTCCTTTGCTGTGCAGAAGCTCTTTAGTTTAATTAGATCCCATTTGTCAATTTTGGCTTTTGTTGCCATTGCTTTTGGTGTTTTAGACATGAAGTCCTTGCCCATGCCTATGTCCTGAATGGTATTGCCTAGGTTTTCTTCTAGGGTTTTTATGGTTTTAGGTCTAACGTTTAAGTCTTTAATACATCTTGAGTTGATTTTTGTATAAGGTGTAAGGAAGGGATCCAGTTTCAGCTTTCTACATGTGGCTAGCCAGTTTTCCCAGCACCATTTATTAAATAGGGAATCCTTTCTCCATTTCTTGTTTTTGTCAAGTTTGTCAAAGATCAGATTGTTGTAGATATGTGGCATTATTTCTGACGGCTCTGTTCTGTTCCATTGATCTAGATCTCTGTTTGGTACCAGTACCATACTGTTTTGGTTACTGTAGCCTTGTAGTATAGTTTGAAGTCAGGTAGCGTGATGCCTCCAGCTTTGTTCTTTTGGCTTAGGATTGACTTGGTGATGCGGGCTCTTTTTTGATTCCATATGAACTTTAAAGTAGTTTTTTCTAATTCTGTGAAGAATGTCATTGGTAACTTGATGGGGATGGCATTGAATCTGTAAATTACCTTGGGAAGGATGGCCATTTTCATGATATTGATTCTTCCTACCCATGAGCATGGAATGTTCTTCCATTTGTTTGTATCCTCTTTTATTTCCTTGAGCAGTGGTTTGTAGTTTTCTCCTTGAAGAGGTCCTTCACATCCCTTGGAAGTTGGATTCCTAGGTATTTTATTCTCTTTGAAGCAATTGTGAATGGGAGTTCACTCATAATTTGGCTCTCTGTCTGTCTGTTATTGATGTATAAGAATGCTTGTGATTTTTGTCCATTGGTTTTGTATCCTGAGACTTTGCTGAAGTTGCTTATCAGCTGAAGGAGATTTTGGGCTGAGACAATGGGGTTTTCTATATACACTATCACGTCATCTGCAAACAGGGACAATTTGACTTCCTTTTTTCTTAATTGAATACCCTTGATTTCCTTCTCTTGCCTAATTGCCCTGGCCAGAACTTCCAACACTATGTTGAATAGAAATGGTGAGAGAGGGCATCCCTGTCTTGTGCCAGTTTTCAAAGTGAATGCTTCCAGTATTTGCCCATTCAGTATGATATTGGCTGTGGGTTTGTCATAAATAGCTCTTATTATTTAGAGATACGACCCATCAATACCCAATTTATTGAGAGTTTTTAGCATGAAGGGTTGTTGAATTTTGTCAAAGGCCTTTTCTTCACGTATTGAGATAATCATGTGGTTTTTGACTTTGGTTCTGTTTATATGCTGGATTACATTTATTGATTTGCGTATATTGAACCAGACTTGCATCCCAGGGATGAAGCCCACTTGATTATGGTGGATAAGCTGTCTGATGTGCTGCTGGATTCTGTTTGCCAGTAATTTATTGAGGATTTTTGCATCAATATTCATCAAGGATATTGGTCTAAAATTCTCTTTTTTGATTTTGTCTCTGCCCAGCTTTGGTATCAGCATGATGCTGGCCTCATAAAATGAGTTAGGAAGGAATCCCTCTTTTTCTATTAATTCTAATAGTTTCTGAAGTAATGGTTCCAGTTCCTCCTTGGACCTCTGGTAGAATTCGGCTGTGAACCCATCTGACCCTGGACTCTTTTTGGTTGGTAAGCTATTGATTATTGCCACAATTTCAGCTCCTGTTATCAGTCTATTCAGAGATTCAACTTCTTCCTGGTTTAGTCATGGGAGAGTGTATGTGTCGAGGAATTTATCCCTTTCTTTTTTTTTTTAATTTTTTTTCTTTTTATCATTATTATTATTATTATTATTATTATTATTATACTTTAGGCTCTATGGTACATGTGCGCAACGTGCAGGTAAGCTACATGTGTATACATGTGCCATGCTGGTGCGCTGCACCCAAAAACTCGTCATCTAGCATTAGGTATATCTCCCAATGCTGTCCCTCGCCCCTCCCCCCACCCCACAACAGTCCCCGAAGTGTGATGTTCCCCTTCTTGTGTCCACGTGTTCTCATTGTTCAATTCCCACCTATGAGTGAGAAGATGTGGTGTTTGGTTTTTTGTTCTTGCGATAGTTTACTGAGAACGATGATTTCCAATTTCATCCATGTCCCTACAAAGGATATGAACTCATCATTTTTTATGGCTGCCTAGTATTCCATGGTGTATATGTGCCACATTTTCTTAATCCAGTCTATCATTGTTGGACATTTGGGTTGGTTCCAAGTCTTTGCTATTGTGTATAATTCCGCAATAAACATACGTGTGCATGTGTCTTTATAGCAGCATGATTTATAGTCCTTTGGGTATATACCCAGTAATGGGATGGCTGGGTCAAATGGAATTTCTAGTTCTAGATCCCTGAGGAATCGCCACAGTGACTTCCACAAGGGTTGAACTAGTTTACAGTCCCACCAACAGTGTAAAAGTGTTCCTATTTCTCCACATCCTCTCCAGCACCTGTTGTTTCCTGACTTATTAATGATTGCCATTCTAACTGGTGTGAGATGGTATCTCATTGTGGTTTTGATTTGCATTTCTCTGATGGCCAGTGATGGTGAGCATTTTTTCATGTGTTTTTTGGCTGCATAAATGTCTTCTTTGGAGGAGTGTCTGTTCATGTCCTTCGCCCACTTTTTGATGGGTTTGTTTGGTGTTTTCTTGTAAATTTGTTGGAGTTCATTGTAGATTCTGGATATTAGCCCATTGTCAGATGAGTAGGTTGCGAAAATTTTCTCCCACTTTGTAGGTGGCCTGTTCACTCTGATGGTAGTTTCCTTTGCTGTGCAGAAGCTCTTTAGTTTAATTAGATCCCATTTGTCAATTTTGGCTTTTGTTGCCATTGCTTTTGGTGTTTTAGACATGAAGTCCTTGCCCATGCCTATGTCCTGAATGGTATTGCCTAGGTTTTCTTCTAGGGTTTTTATGGTTTTAGGTCTAACGTTTAAGTCTTTAATCCATCTTGAGTTGATTTTTGTATAAGGTGTAAGGAAGGGATCCAGTTTCAGCTTTCTACATGTGGCTAGCCAGTTTTCCCAGCACCATTTATTAAATAGGGAATCCTTTCTCCATTTCTTGTTTTTGTCAAGTTTGTCAAAGATCAGATTGTTGTAGATATGTGGCATTATTTCTGACGGCTCTGTTCTGTTCCATTGATCTATATCTCTGTTTGGTACCAGTACCATGCTGTTTTGGTTACTGTAGCCTTGTAGTATAGTTTGAAGTCAGGTAGCGTGATGCCTCCAGCTTTGTTCTTTTGGCTTAGGATTGACTTGGTGATGCGGGCTCTTTTTTGATTCCATATGAACTTTAAAGTAGTTTTTTCCAATTCTGTGAAGAAAGTCATTGGTAACTTGATGGGGATGGCATTGAATCTGTAAATTACCTTGGGAAGGATGGCCATTTTCATGATATTGATTCTTCCTACCCATGAGCATGGAATGTTCTTCCATTTGTTTGTATCCTCTTTTATTTCCTTGAGCAGTGGTTTGTAGTTTTCTCCTTGAAGAGGTCCTTCACATCCCTTGGAAGTTGGATTCCTAGGTATTTTATTCTCTTTGAAGCAATTGTGAATGGGAGTTCACTCATGATTTGGCTCTCTGTTTGTCTGTTATTGATGTATAAGAATGCTTGTGATTTTTGTCCATTGATTTTGTATCCTGAGACTTTGCTGAAGTTGCTTATCAGCTTAAGGAGATTTTGGGGAGACAATGGGGTTTTCTAGATATACTATCACGTCATCTGCAAACAGGGACAATTTGACTTCCTTTTTTCCTAATTGAATACCCTTGATTTCCTTCTCTTGCCTAATTGCCCTGGCCAGAACTTCCAACACTATGTTGAATAGAAGTGGTGAGAGAGGGCATCCCTGTCTTGTGCCAGTTTTCAAAGTGAATGCTTCCAGTTTTTGCCCATTCAGTATGATATTCGCTGTGGGTTTGTCATAAGTAGCTCTTATTATTTAGAGATACGACCCATCAATACCCAATTTATTGAGAGTTTTTAGCATGAAGGGTTGTTGAATTTTGTCAAAGGCCTTTTCTTCACGTATTGAGATAATCATATGGTTTTTGACTTTGGTTCTGTTTATATGCTGGATTACATTTATTGATTTGCGTATATTGAACCAGACTTGCATCCCAGGGATGAAGCCCACTTGATCATGGTGGATAAGCTGTCTGATGTGCTGCTGGATTCGGTTTGCCAGTAATTTATTGAGGATTTTTGCATCAATATTCATCAAGGATATTGGTCTAAAATTCTCTTTTTTGATTGTGTCTCTGCCCAGCTTTGGTATCAGCATGATGGTGGCCTCATATCATGAGTCAGGAAGGATTCCCTCTTTCTCTATTGATTGGAATAGTTTCTGAAGTAATGGTTCCAATTCCTCCTTGGACCTCTGGTAGAATTCGGCTGTGAACCAATCTGATCCTGGACTCTTTTTGGTTGGTAAGCTATTGATTATTGCCACAATTTCAGCTCCTGTTATTAGTCTATTCAGAGATTCAACTTCTTCCTGGTTTAGTCATGGGAGAGTGTATGTGTCGAGGAATTTATCCCTTTCTTTTTTTTTAATTTTTTTTCTTTTTATCATTATTATTATTATTATTATTATTATTATTATAATACTTTAAGCTCTATGGTACATGTGCGCAACGTGCAGGTAAGCTACATGTGTATACATGTGCCATGCTGGTGCGCTGCAACCACCAACTCGTCATCTAGCATTAGGTATATCTCCCAATGCCGTCCCTCGCCCCTCCCCCCACCCCACAACAGTCCCCGAAGTGTGATGTTCCCCTTCTTGTGTCCACGTGTTCTCATTGTTCAATTCCCACCTATGAGTGAGAAGATGTGGTGTTTGGTTTTTTGTTCTTGCGATAATTTACTGAGAACGATGATTTCCAATTTCATCCATGTCCCTACAAAGGATATGAACTCATCATTTTTTATGGCTGCCTAGTATTCCATGGTGTATATGTGCCACATTTTCTTAATCCAGTCTATCATTGTTGGACATTTGGGTTGGTTCCAAGTCTTTGCTATTGTGTATAATGCCGCAATAAACATACGTGTGCATGTGTCTTTATAGCAGCATGATTTATAGTCCTTTGGGTATATACCCAGTAATGGGATGGCTGGGTCAAATGGAATTTCTAGTTCTAGATCCCTGAGGAATCGCCACAGTGACTTCCACAAGGGTTGAACTAGTTTACAGTCCCACCAACAGTGTAAAAGTGTTCCTATTTCTCCACATCCTCTCCAGCACCTGTTGTTTCCTGACTTTTTAATGATTGCCATTCTAACTGGTGTGAGATGGTATCTCATTGTGGTTTTGATTTGCATTTCTCTGATGTCCAGTGATGGTGAGCATTTTTTCATGTGTTTTTTGGCTGCATAAATGTCTTCTTTGGAGGAGTGTCTGTTCATGTCCTTCGCCCACTTTTTGATGGGGTTCTTTGCTGTTTTCTTGTAAATTTGTTGGAGTTCATTGTAGATTCTGGATATTAGCCCTTTGTCAGATGAGTAGGTTGCGAAAATTTTCTCCCATTGTGTAGGTTGCCTGTTCACTCTGATGGTAGTTTCCTTTGCTGTGCAGAAGCTCTTTAGTTTAATTAGATCCCATTTGTCAATTTTGGCTTTTGTTGCCATTGCTTTTGGTGTTTTAGACATGAAGTCCTTGCCCATGCCTATGTCCTGAATGGTATTGCCTAGGTTTTCTTCTAGGGTTTTTATGGTTTTAGGTCTAACGTTTAAGTCTTTAATCCATCTTGAGTTGATTTTTGTATAAGGTGTAAGGAAGGGATCCAGTTTCAGCTTTCTACATGTGGCTAGCCAGTTTTCCCAGCACCATTTATTAAATAGGGAATCCTTTCTCCATTTCTTGTTTTTGTCAAGTTTGTCAAAGATCAGATTGTTGTAGATATGTGGCATTATTTCTGACGGCTCTGTTCTGTTCCATTGATCTATATCTCTGTTTGGTACCAGTACCATGCTGTTTTGGTTACTGTAGCCTTGTAGTATAGTTTGAAGTCAGGTAGCGTGATGCCTCCAGCTTTGTTCTTTTGGCTTAGGATTGACTTGGTGATGCGGGCTCTTTTTTGATTCCATATGAACTTTAAAGTAGTTTTTTCCAATTCTGTGAAGAAAGTCATTGGTAAATTGATGGGGATGGCATTGAATCTGTAAATTACCTTGGGAAGGATGGCCATTTTCATGATATTGATTCTTCCTACCCATGAGCATGGAATGTTCTTCCATTTGTTTGTATCCTCTTTTATTTCCTTGTGCAGTGGTTTGTAGTTTTCTCCTTGAAGAGGTCCTTCACATCCCTTGGAAGTTGGATTCCTAGGTATTTTATTCTCTTTGAAGCAATTGTGAATGGGAGTTCACTCATGATTTGGCTCTCTCTTTGTCTGTTATTGATGTATAAGAATGCTTGTGATTTTTGTCCATTGATTTTGTATCCTGAGACTTTGCTGAAGTTGCTTATCAGCTTAAGGAGATTTTGGGCTGAGACAATGGGGTTTTCTAGATATACTATCACGTCATCTGCAAACAGGGACAATTTGACTTCCTTTTTTCCTAATTGAATACCCTTGATTTCCTTCTCTTGCCTAATTGCCCTGGCCAGAACTTCCAACGCTATGTTGAATACAAGTGGTGAGAGAGGGCATCCCTGTCTTGTGCCAGTTTTCAAAGTGAATGCTTCCAGTTTTTGCCCATTCAGTATGATATTGGCTGTGGGTTTGTCATAAACAGCTCTTATTATTTAGAGATACGACCCATCAATACCCAATTTATTGAGAGTTTTTAGCATGAAGGGTTGTTGAATTTTGTCAAAGGCCTTTTCTTCACGTATTGAGATAATCATATGGTTTTTGACTTTGGTTCTGTTTATATGCTGGATTACATTTATTGATTTGCGTATATTGAACCAGACTTGCATCCCAGGGATGAAGCCCACTTGATCATGGTGGATAAGCTGTCTGATGTGCTGCTGGATTCGGTTTGCCAGTAATTTATTGAGGATTTTTGCATCAATATTCATCAAGGATATTGGTCTAAAATTCTCTTTTTTGATTGTGTCTCTGCCCAGCTTTGGTATCAGCATGATGGTGGCCTCATAACATGAGTCAGGAAGGATTCCCTCTTTCTCTATTGATTGGAATAGTTTCTGAAGTAATGGTTCCAGTTCCTCCTTGGACCTCTGATAGAATTCGGCTGTGAACCCATCTGATCCTGGACTCTTTTTGGTTGGTAAGCTATTGATTATTGCCACAATTTCAGCTCCTGTTATTAGTCTATTCAGAGATTCAACTTCCTCCTGGTTTAGTCATGGGAGAGTGTATGTGTCAAGGAATTTATCCCTTTCTTTTTTTTTTAATTTTTTTTCTTTTTATCATTATTATTATTATTATTATTATTATAATACTTTAGGCTCTATGGTACATGTGCGCAACGTGCAGGTAAGCTACATGTGTATACATGTGCCATGCTGGTGCGCTGCAACCACCAACTCGTCATCTAGCATTAGGTATATCTCCCAATGCCGTCCCTCGCCCCTCCCCCCACCCCACAACAGTCCCCGAAGTGTGATGTTCCCCTTCTTGTGTCCACGTGTTCTCATTGTTCAATTCCCACCTATGAGTGAGAAGATGTGGTGTTTGGTTTTTTGTTCTTGCGATAGTTTACTGAGAACGATGATTTCCAATTTCATCCATGTCCCTACAAAGGATATGAACTCATCATTTTTTATGGCTGCCTAGTATTCCATGGTGTATATGTGCCACATTTTCTTAATCCAGTCTATCATTGTTGGACATTTGGGTTGGTTCCAACTCTTTGCTATTGTGTATAATGCCGCAATAAACATACGTGTGCATGTGTCTTTATAGCAGCATGATTTATAGTCCTTTGGGTATATACCCAGTAATGGGATGGCTGGGTCAAATGGAATTTCTAGTTCTAGATCCCTGAGGAATCGCCACAGTGACTTCCACAAGGGTTGAACTAGTTTACAGTCCCACCAACAGTGTAAAAGTGTTCCTATTTCTCCACATCCTCTCCAGCACCTGTTGTTTCCTGACTTTTTAATGATTGCCATTCTAACTGGTGTGAGATGGTATCTCATTGTGGTTTTGATTTGCATTTCTCTGATGGCCAGTGATGGTGAGCATTTTTTCATGTGTTTTTTGGCTGCATAAATGTCTTCTTTGGAGGAGTGTCTGTTCATGTCCTTCGCCCACTTTTTGATGGGGTTGTTTGGTGTTTTCTTGTAAATTTGTTGGAGTTCATTGTAGATTCTGGATATTAGCCCTTTGTCAGATGAGTAGGTTGCGAAAATTTTCTCCCACTTTGTAGGTTGCCTGTTCACTCTGATGGTAGTTTCCTTTGCTGTGCAGAAGCTCTTTAGTTTAATTAGATCCCATTTGTCAATTTTGGCTTTTGTTGCCATTGCTTTTGGTGTTTTAGACATGAAGTCCTTGCCCATGCCTATGTCCTGAATGGTATTGCCTAGGTTTTCTTCTAGGGTTTTTATGGTTTTAGGTCTAACGTTTAAGTCTTTAATACATCTTGAGTTGATTTTTGTATAAGGTGTAAGGAAGGGATCCAGTTTCAGCTTTCTACATGTGGCTAGCCAGTTTTCCCAGCACCATTTATTAAATAGGGAATCCTTTCTCCATTTCTTGTTTTTGTCAAGTTTGTCAAAGATCAGATTGTTGTAGATATGTGGCATTATTTCTGACGGCTCTGTTCTGTTCCATTGATCTAGATCTCTGTTTGGTACCAGTACCATACTGTTTTGGTTACTGTAGCCTTGTAGTATAGTTTGAAGTCAGGTAGCGTGATGCCTCCAGCTTTGTTCTTTTGGCTTAGGATTGACTTGGTGATGCGGGCTCTTTTTTGATTCCATATGAACTTTAAAGTAGTTTTTTCTAATTCTGTGAAGAATGTCATTGGTAACTTGATGGGGATGGCATTGAATCTGTAAATTACCTTGGGAAGGATGGCCATTTTCATGATATTGATTCTTCCTACCCATGAGCATGGAATGTTCTTCCATTTGTTTGTATCCTCTTTTATTTCCTTGAGCAGTGGTTTGTAGTTTTCTCCTTGAAGAGGTCCTTCACATCCCTTGGAAGTTGGATTCCTAGGTATTTTATTCTCTTTGAAGCAATTGTGAATGGGAGTTCACTCATAATTTGGCTCTCTGTCTGTCTGTTATTGATGTATAAGAATGCTTGTGATTTTTGTCCATTGGTTTTGTATCCTGAGACTTTGCTGAAGTTGCTTATCAGCTGAAGGAGATTTTGGGCTGAGACAATGGGGTTTTCTATATACACTATCACGTCATCTGCAAACAGGGACAATTTGACTTCCTTTTTTCTTAATTGAATACCCTTGATTTCCTTCTCTTGCCTAATTGCCCTGGCCAGAACTTCCAACACTATGTTGAATAGAAATGGTGAGAGAGGGCATCCCTGTCTTGTGCCAGTTTTCAAAGTGAATGCTTCCAGTATTTGCCCATTCAGTATGATATTGGCTGTGGGTTTGTCATAAATAGCTCTTATTATTTAGAGATACGACCCATCAATACCCAATTTATTGAGAGTTTTTAGCATGAAGGGTTGTTGAATTTTGTCAAAGGCCTTTTCTTCACGTATTGAGATAATCATGTGGTTTTTGACTTTGGTTCTGTTTATATGCTGGATTACATTTATTGATTTGCGTATATTGAACCAGACTTGCATCCCAGGGATGAAGCCCACTTGATTATGGTGGATAAGCTGTCTGATGTGCTGCTGGATTCTGTTTGCCAGTAATTTATTGAGGATTTTTGCATCAATATTCATCAAGGATATTGGTCTAAAATTCTCTTTTTTGATTTTGTCTCTGCCCAGCTTTGGTATCAGCATGATGCTGGCCTCATAAAATTAGTTAGGAAGGAATCCCTCTTTTTCTATTAATTCTAATAGTTTCTGAAGTAATGGTTCCAGTTCCTCCTTGGACCTCTGGTAGAATTCGGCTGTGAACCCATCTGACCCTGGACTCTTTTTGGTTGGTAAGCTATTGATTATTGCCACAATTTCAGCTCCTGTTATCAGTCTATTCAGAGATTCAACTTCTTCCTGGTTTAGTCATGGGAGAGTGTATGTGTCGAGGAATTTATCCCTTTCTTTTTTTTTTTAATTTTTTTTCTTTTTATCATTATTATTATTATTATTATTATTATTATACTTTAGGCTCTATGGTACATGTGCGCAACGTGCAGGTAAGCTACATGTGTATACATGTGCCATGCTGGTGCGCTGCACCCAAAAACTCGTCATCTAGCATTAGGTATATCTCCCAATGCTGTCCCTCGCCCCTCCCCCCACCCCACAACAGTCCCCGAAGTGTGATGTTCCCCTTCTTGTGTCCACGTGTTCTCATTGTTCAATTCCCACCTATGAGTGAGAAGATGTGGTGTTTGGTTTTTTGTTCTTGCGATAGTTTACTGAGAACGATGATTTCCAATTTCATCCATGTCCCTACAAAGGATATGAACTCATCATTTTTTATGGCTGCCTAGTATTCCATGGTGTATATGTGCCACATTTTCTTAATCCAGTCTATCATTGTTGGACATTTGGGTTGGTTCCAAGTCTTTGCTATTGTGTATAATTCCGCAATAAACATACGTGTGCATGTGTCTTTATAGCAGCATGATTTATAGTCCTTTGGGTATATACCCAGTAATGGGATGGCTGGGTCAAATGGAATTTCTAGTTCTAGATCCCTGAGGAATCGCCACAGTGACTTCCACAAGGGTTGAACTAGTTTACAGTCCCACCAACAGTGTAAAAGTGTTCCTATTTCTCCACATCCTCTCCAGCACCTGTTGTTTCCTGACTTATTAATGATTGCCATTCTAACTGGTGTGAGATGGTATCTCATTGTGGTTTTGATTTGCATTTCTCTGATGGCCAGTGATGGTGAGCATTTTTTCATGTGTTTTTTGGCTGCATAAATGTCTTCTTTGGAGGAGTGTCTGTTCATGTCCTTCGCCCACTTTTTGATGGGTTTGTTTGGTGTTTTCTTGTAAATTTGTTGGAGTTCATTGTAGATTCTGGATATTAGCCCATTGTCAGATGAGTAGGTTGCGAAAATTTTCTCCCACTTTGTAGGTGGCCTGTTCACTCTGATGGTAGTTTCCTTTGCTGTGCAGAAGCTCTTTAGTTTAATTAGATCCCATTTGTCAATTTTGGCTTTTGTTGCCATTGCTTTTGGTGTTTTAGACATGAAGTCCTTGCCCATGCCTATGTCCTGAATGGTATTGCCTAGGTTTTCTTCTAGGGTTTTTATGGTTTTAGGTCTAACGTTTAAGTCTTTAATCCATCTTGACTTGATTTTTGTATAAGGTGTAAGGAAGGGATCCAGTTTCAGCTTTCTACATGTGGCTAGCCAGTTTTCCCAGCACCATTTATTAAATAGGGAATCCTTTCTCCATTTCTTGTTTTTGTCAAGTTTGTCAAAGATCAGATTGTTGTAGATATGTGGCATTATTTCTGACGGCTCTGTTCTGTTCCATTGATCTATATCTCTGTTTGGTACCAGTACCATGCTGTTTTGGTTACTGTAGCCTTGTAGTATAGTTTGAAGTCAGGTAGCGTGATGCCTCCAGCTTTGTTCTTTTGGCTTAGGATTGACTTGGTGATGCGGGCTCTTTTTTGATTCCATATGAACTTTAAAGTAGTTTTTTCCAATTCTGTGAAGAAAGTCATTGGTAACTTGATGGGGATGGCATTGAATCTGTAAATTACCTTGGGAAGGATGGCCATTTTCATGATATTGATTCTTCCTACCCATGAGCATGGAATGTTCTTCCATTTGTTTGTATCCTCTTTTATTTCCTTGAGCAGTGGTTTGTAGTTTTCTCCTTGAAGAGGTCCTTCACATCCCTTGGAAGTTGGATTCCTAGGTATTTTATTCTCTTTGAAGCAATTGTGAATGGGAGTTCACTCATGATTTGGCTCTCTGTTTGTCTGTTATTGATGTATAAGAATGCTTGTGATTTTTGTCCATTGATTTTGTATCCTGAGACTTTGCTGAAGTTGCTTATCAGCTTAAGGAGATTTTGGGGAGACAATGGGGTTTTCTAGATATACTATCACGTCATCTGCAAACAGGGACAATTTGACTTCCTTTTTTCCTAATTGAATACCCTTGATTTCCTTCTCTTGCCTAATTGCCCTGGCCAGAACTTCCAACACTATGTTGAATAGAAGTGGTGAGAGAGGGCATCCCTGTCTTGTGCCAGTTTTCAAAGTGAATGCTTCCAGTTTTTGCCCATTCAGTATGATATTCGCTGTGGGTTTGTCATAAGTAGCTCTTATTATTTAGAGATACGACCCATCAATACCCAATTTATTGAGAGTTTTTAGCATGAAGGGTTGTTGAATTTTGTCAAAGGCCTTTTCTTCACGTATTGAGATAATCATATGGTTTTTGACTTTGGTTCTGTTTATATGCTGGATTACATTTATTGATTTGCGTATATTGAACCAGACTTGCATCCCAGGGATGAAGCCCACTTGATCATGGTGGATAAGCTGTCTGATGTGCTGCTGGATTCGGTTTGCCAGTAATTTATTGAGGATTTTTGCATCAATATTCATCAAGGATATTGGTCTAAAATTCTCTTTTTTGATTGTGTCTCTGCCCAGCTTTGGTATCAGCATGATGGTGGCCTCATATCATGAGTCAGGAAGGATTCCCTCTTTCTCTATTGATTGGAATAGTTTCTGAAGTAATGGTTCCAATTCCTCCTTGGACCTCTGGTAGAATTCGGCTGTGAACCAATCTGATCCTGGACTCTTTTTGGTTGGTAAGCTATTGATTATTGCCACAATTTCAGCTCCTGTTATTAGTCTATTCAGAGATTCAACTTCTTCCTGGTTTAGTCATGGGAGAGTGTATGTGTCGAGGAATTTATCCCTTTCTTTTTTTTTAATTTTTTTTCTTTTTATCATTATTATTATTATTATTATTATTATTATTATAATACTTTAAGCTCTATGGTACATGTGCGCAACGTGCAGGTAAGCTACATGTGTATACATGTGCCATGCTGGTGCGCTGCAACCACCAACTCGTCATCTAGCATTAGGTATATCTCCCAATGCCGTCCCTCGCCCCTCCCCCCACCCCACAACAGTCCCCGAAGTGTGATGTTCCCCTTCTTGTGTCCACGTGTTCTCATTGTTCAATTCCCACCTATGAGTGAGAAGATGTGGTGTTTGGTTTTTTGTTCTTGCGATAATTTACTGAGAACGATGATTTCCAATTTCATCCATGTCCCTACAAAGGATATGAACTCATCATTTTTTATGGCTGCCTAGTATTCCATGGTGTATATGTGCCACATTTTCTTAATCCAGTCTATCATTGTTGGACATTTGGGTTGGTTCCAAGTCTTTGCTATTGTGTATAATGCCGCAATAAACATACGTGTGCATGTGTCTTTATAGCAGCATGATTTATAGTCCTTTGGGTATATACCCAGTAATGGGATGGCTGGGTCAAATGGAATTTCTAGTTCTAGATCCCTGAGGAATCGCCACAGTGACTTCCACAAGGGTTGAACTAGTTTACAGTCCCACCAACAGTGTAAAAGTGTTCCTATTTCTCCACATCCTCTCCAGCACCTGTTGTTTCCTGACTTTTTAATGATTGCCATTCTAACTGGTGTGAGATGGTATCTCATTGTGGTTTTGATTTGCATTTCTCTGATGTCCAGTGATGGTGAGCATTTTTTCATGTGTTTTTTGGCTGCATAAATGTCTTCTTTGGAGGAGTGTCTGTTCATGTCCTTCGCCCACTTTTTGATGGGGTTCTTTGCTGTTTTCTTGTAAATTTGTTGGAGTTCATTGTAGATTCTGGATATTAGCCCTTTGTCAGATGAGTAGGTTGCGAAAATTTTCTCCCATTGTGTAGGTTGCCTGTTCACTCTGATGGTAGTTTCCTTTGCTGTGCAGAAGCTCTTTAGTTTAATTAGATCCCATTTGTCAATTTTGGCTTTTGTTGCCATTGCTTTTGGTGTTTTAGACATGAAGTCCTTGCCCATGCCTATGTCCTGAATGGTATTGCCTAGGTTTTCTTCTAGGGTTTTTATGGTTTTAGGTCTAACGTTTAAGTCTTTAATCCATCTTGAGTTGATTTTTGTATAAGGTGTAAGGAAGGGATCCAGTTTCAGCTTTCTACATGTGGCTAGCCAGTTTTCCCAGCACCATTTATTAAATAGGGAATCCTTTCTCCATTTCTTGTTTTTGTCAAGTTTGTCAAAGATCAGATTGTTGTAGATATGTGGCATTATTTCTGACGGCTCTGTTCTGTTCCATTGATCTATATCTCTGTTTGGTACCAGTACCATGCTGTTTTGGTTACTGTAGCCTTGTAGTATAGTTTGAAGTCAGGTAGCGTGATGCCTCCAGCTTTGTTCTTTTGGCTTAGGATTGACTTGGTGATGCGGGCTCTTTTTTGATTCCATATGAACTTTAAAGTAGTTTTTTCCAATTCTGTGAAGAAAGTCATTGGTAAATTGATGGGGATGGCATTGAATCTGTAAATTACCTTGGGAAGGATGGCCATTTTCATGATATTGATTCTTCCTACCCATGAGCATGGAATGTTCTTCCATTTGTTTGTATCCTCTTTTATTTCCTTGTGCAGTGGTTTGTAGTTTTCTCCTTGAAGAGGTCCTTCACATCCCTTGGAAGTTGGATTCCTAGGTATTTTATTCTCTTTGAAGCAATTGTGAATGGGAGTTCACTCATGATTTGGCTCTCTCTTTGTCTGTTATTGATGTATAAGAATGCTTGTGATTTTTGTCCATTGATTTTGTATCCTGAGACTTTGCTGAAGTTGCTTATCAGCTTAAGGAGATTTTGGGCTGAGACAATGGGGTTTTCTAGATATACTATCACGTCATCTGCAAACAGGGACAATTTGACTTCCTTTTTTCCTAATTGAATACCCTTGATTTCCTTCTCTTGCCTAATTGCCCTGGCCAGAACTTCCAACGCTATGTTGAATACAAGTGGTGAGAGAGGGCATCCCTGTCTTGTGCCAGTTTTCAAAGTGAATGCTTCCAGTTTTTGCCCATTCAGTATGATATTGGCTGTGGGTTTGTCATAAACAGCTCTTATTATTTTGAGATACGACCCATCAATACCCAATTTATTGAGAGTTTTTAGCATGAAGGGTTGTTGAATTTTGTCAATGGCCTTTTCTTCACGTATTGAGATAATCATGTGGTTTTTGACTTTGGTTCTGTTTATATGCTGGATTACATTTATTGATTTGCGTATATTGAACCAGACTTGCATCCCAGGGATGAAGCCCACTTGATCATGGTGGATAAGCTGTCTGATGTGCTGCTGGATTCGGTTTGCCAGTAATTTATTGAGGATTTTTGCATCAATATTCATCAAGGATATTGGTCTAAAATTCTCTTTTTTGATTGTGTCTCTGCCCAGCTTTGGTATCAGCATGATGCTGGCCTCATAAAATGAGTTAGGAAGGATTCCCTCTTTTTCTATTGATTGGAATAGTTTCTGAAGTAATGGTTCCAGTTCCTCCTTGGACCTCTGGTAGAATTCGGCTGTGAACCCATCTGATCCTGGACTCTTTTTGGTTGGTAAGCTATTGATTATTGCCACAATTTCAGCTCCTGTTATTAGTCTATTCAGAGATTCAACTTCTTCCTGGTTTAGTCATGGGAGAGTGTATGTGTCGAGGAATTTATCCCTTTCTTTTTTTTTAATTTTTTTTCTTTTTATCATTATTATTATTATTATCATTATTATTATTATTATTATTATTATACTTTAGGCTCTATGGTACATGTGCGCAACGTGCAGGTAAGCTACATGTGTATACATGTGCCATGCTGGTGCGCTGCACCCACCAACTCGTCATCTAGCATTAGGTATATCTCCCAATGCTGTCCCTCGACCCTCCCCCCACCCCACAACAGTCCCCGAAGTGTGATGTTCCCCTTCTGGTGTCCACGTGTTCTCATTGTTCAATTCCCACCTATGAGTGAGAAGATGTGGTGCTTGGTTTTTTGTTCTTGCGATAGTTTACTGAGAACGATGATTTCCAATTTCATCCATGTCCCTACAAAGGATATGAACTCATCATTTTTTATGGCTGCCTAGTATTCCATGGTGTATATGTGCCACATTTTCTTAATCCAGTCTATCATTGTTGGACATTTGGGTTGGTTCCAAGTCTTTGCTATTGTGTATAATTCCGCAATAAACATACGTGTGCATGTGTCTTTATAGCAGCATGATTTATAGTCCTTTGGGTATATACCCAGTAATGGGATGGCTGGGTCAAATGGAATTTCTAGTTCTAGATCCCTGAGGAATCGCCACAGTGACTTCCACAAGGGTTGAACTAGTTTACAGTCCCACCAACAGTGTAAAAGTGTTCCTATTTCTCCACATCCTCTCCAGCACCTGTTGTTTCCTGACTTTTTAATGATTGCCATTCTAACTGGTGTGAGATGGTATCTCATTGTGGTTTTGATTTGCATTTCTCTGATGGCCAGTGATGGTGAGCATTTTTTCATGTGTTTTTTGGCTGCATAAATGTCTTCTTTGGAGGAGTGTCTGTTCATGTCCTTCGCCCACTTTTTGATGGGTTTGTTTGGTGTTTTCTTGTAAATTTGTTGGAGTTCATTGTAGATTCTGGATATTAGCCCTTTGTCAGATGAGTAGGTTGCGAAAATTTTCTCCCACTTTGTAGGTTGCCTGTTCACTCTGATGGTAGTTTCCTTTGCTGTGCAGAAGCTCTTTAGTTTAATTAGATCCCATTTGTCAATTTTGGCTTTTGTTGCCATTGCTTTTGGTGTTTTAGACATGAAGTCCTTGCCCATGCCTATGTCCTGAATGGTATTGCCTAGGTTTTCTTCTAGGGTTTTTATGGTTTTAGGTCTAACGTTTAAGTCTTTAATCCATCTTGAGTTGATTTTTGTATAAGGTGTAAGGAAGGGATCCAGTTTCAGCTTTCTACATGTGGCTAGCCAGTTTTCCCAGCACCATTTATTAAATAGGGAATCCTTTCTCCATTTCTTGTTTTTGTCAAGTTTGTCAAAGATCAGATTGTTGTAGATATGTGGCATTATTTCTGACGGCTCTGTTCTGTTCCATTGATCTATATCTCTGTTTGGTACCAGTACCATGCTGTTTTGGTTACTGTAGCCTTGTAGTATAGTTTGAAGTCAGGTAGCGTGATGCCTCCAGCTTTGTTCTTTTGGCTTAGGATTGACTTGGTGATGCGGGCTCTTTTTTGATTCCATATGAACTTTAAAGTAGTTTTTTCCAATTCTGTGAAGAAAGTCATTGGTAACTTGATGGGGATGGCATTGAATCTGTAAATTACCTTGGGAAGGATGGCCATTTTCATGATATTGATTCTTCCTACCCATGAGCATGGAATGTTCTTCCATTTGTTTGTATCCTCTTTTATTTCCTTGAGCAGTGGTTTGTAGTTTTCTCCTTGAAGAGGTCCTTCACATCCCTTGGAAGTTGGATTCCTAGGTATTTTATTCTCTTTGAAGCAATTGTGAATGGGAGTTCACTCATGGTTTGGCTCTCTGTTTGTCTGTTATTGATGTATAAGAATGCTTGTGATTTTTGTCCATTGATTTTGTATCCTGAGACTTTGCTGAATTTGCTTATCAGCTTAAGGAGATTTTGGGCTGAGACAATGGGGTTTTCTATATATACTATCACGTCATCTGCAAACAGGGACAATTTGACTTCCTTTTTTCCTAATTGAATACCCTTGATTTCCTTCTCTTGCCTAATTGCCCTGGCCAGAACTTCCAACACTATGTTGAATAGAAGTGGTGAGAGAGGGCATCCCTGTCTTGTGCCAGTTTTCAAAGTGAATGCTTCCAGTTTTTGCCCATTCAGTATGATATTCGCTGTGGGTTTGTCATAAGTAGCTCTTATTATTTAGAGATACGACCCATCAATACCCAATTTATTGAGAGTTTTTAGCATGAAGGGTTGTTGAATTTTGTCAAAGGCCTTTTCTTCACGTATTGAGATAATCATGTGGTTTTTGACTTTGGTTCTGTTTATATGCTGGATTACATTTATTGATTTGCGTATATTGAACCAGACTTGCATCCCAGGGATGAAGCCCACTTGATCATGGTGGATAAGCTCTCTGATGTGCTGCTGGATTCGGTTTGCCAGTAATTTATTGAGGATTTTTGCATCAATATTCATCAAGGATATTGGTCTAAAATTCTCTTTTTTGATTGTGTCTCTGCCCAGCTTTGGTATCAGCATGATGGTGGCCTCATAACATGAGTCAGGAAGGATTCCCTCTTTCTCTATTGATTGGAATAGTTTCTGAAGTAATGGTTCCAGTTCCTCCTTGGACCTCTGGTAGAATTCGGCTGTGAACCCATCTGATCCTGGACTCTTTTTGGTTGGTAAGCTATTGATTATTGCCACAATTTCAGCTCCTGTTATTAGTCTATTCAGAGATTCAACTTCTTCCTGGTTTAGTCATGGGAGAGTGTATGTGTCGAGGAATTTATCCCTTTATTTTTTTTTTAATTTTTTTTCTTTTTATCATTATTATTATTATTATTATTATTATTATAATACTTTAGGCTCTATGGTACATGTGCGCAACGTGCAGGTAAGCTACATGTGTATACATGTGCCATGCTGGTGCGCTGCACCCACCAACTCGTCATCTAGCATTAGGTATATCTCCCAATGCCGTCCCTCGCCCCTTCCCCCACCCCACAACAGTCCCCGAAGTGTGATGTTCCCCTTCTTGTGTCCACGTGTTCTCATTGTTCAATTCCCACCTATGAGTGAGAAGATGTGGTGTTTGGTTTTTTGTTCTTGCGATAGTTTACTGAGAACGATGATTTCCAATTTCATCCATGTCCCTACAAAGGATATGAACTCATCATTTTTTATGGCTGCCTAGTATTCCATGGTGTATATGTGCCACATTTTCTTAATCCAGTCTATCATTGTTGGACATTTGGGTTGGTTCCAAGTCTTTGCTACTGTGTATAATGCCGCAATAAACATACGTGTGCATGTGTCTTTATAGCAGCATGATTTATAGTCCTTTCGGTATATACCCAGTAATGGGATGGCTGGGTCAAATGGAATTTCTAGTTCTAGATCCCTGAGGAATCGCCACAGTGACTTCCACAAGGGTTGAACTAGTTTACAGTCCCACCAACAGTGTAAAAGTGTTCCTATTTCTCCACATCCTCTCCAGCACCTGTTGTTTCCTGACTTTTTAATGATTGCCATTCTAACTGGTGTGAGATGGTATCTCATTGTGGTTTTGATTTGCATTTCTCTGATGGCCAGTGATGGTGAGCATTTTTTCATGTGTTTTTTGGCTGCATAAATGTCTTCTTTGGAGGAGTGTCTGTTCATGTCCTTCGCCCACTTTTTGATGGGGTTCTTTGGTGTTTTCTTGTAAATTTGTTGGAGTTCATTGTAGATTCTGGATATTAGCCCTTTGTCAGATGAGTAGGTTGCGAAAATTTTCTCCCATTGTGTAGGTTGCCTGTTCACTCTGATGGTAGTTTCCTTTGCTGTGCAGAAGCTCTTTAGTTTAATTAGATCCCATTTGTCAATTTTGGCTTTTGTTGCCATTGCTTTTGGTGTTTTAGACATGAAGTCCTCGCCCATGCCTATGTCCTGAATGGTATTGCCTAGGTTTTCTTCTAGGGTTTTTATGGTTTTAGGTCTAACGTTTAAGTCTTTAATCCATCTTGAGTTGATTTTTGTATAAGGTGTAAGGAAGGGATCCAGTTTCAGCTTTCTACATGTGGCTAGCCAGTTTTCCCAGCACCATTTATTAAATAGGGAATCCTTTCTCCATTTCTTGTTTTTGTCAAGTTTGTCAAAGATCAGATTGTTGTAGATATGTGGCATTATTTCTGACGGCTCTGTTCTGTTCCATTGATCTAGATCTCTGTTTGGTACCAGTACCATACTGTTTTGGTTACTGTAGCCTTGTAGTATAGTTTGAAGTCATGTAGCGTGATGCCTCCAGCTTTGTTCTTTTGGCTTAGGATTGACTTGGTGATGCGGGCTCATTTTTGATTCCATATGAACTTTAAAGTAGTTTTTTCCAATTCTGTGAAGAAAGTCATTGGTAACTTGATGGGGATGGCATTGAATCTGTAAATTACCTTGGGAAGGATGGCCATTTTCATGATATTGATTCTTCCTACCCATGAGCATGGAATGTTCTTCCATTTGTTTGTATCCTCTTTTATTTCCTTGAGCAGTGGTTTGTAGTTTTCTCCTTGAAGAGGTCCTTCACATCCTTTGGAAGTTGGATTCCTAGGTATTTTATTCTCTTTGAAGCAATTGTGAATGGGAGTTCACTCATGATTTGGCTCTCTCTTTGTCTGTTATTGATGTATAAGAATGCTTGTGATTTTTGTCCATTGATTTTGTATCCTGAGACTTTGCTGAAGTTGCTTATCAGCTTAAGGAGATTTTGGGCTGAGACAATGGGGTTTTCTATATATACTATCACGTCATCTGCAAACAGGGACAATTTGACTTCCTTTTTTCTTAATTGAATACCCTTGATTTCCTTCTCTTGCCTAATTGCCCTGGCCAGAACTTCCAACACTATGTTGAATAGAAGTGGTGAGAGAGGGCATCCCTGTCTTGTGCCAGTTTTCAAAGTGAATGCTTCCAGTTTTTGCCCATTCAGTATGATATTGGCTGTGGGTTTGTCATAAATAGCTCTTATTATTTTGAGATACGACCCATCAATACCCAATTTATTGAGAGTTTTTAGCATGAAGGGTTGTTGAATTTTGTCAAAGGCCTTTTCTTCACGTATTGAGATAATCATGTGGTTTTTGACTTTGGTTCTGTTTATATGCTGGATTACATTTATTGATTTGCGTATATTGAACCAGACTTGCATCCCAGGGATGAAGCCCACTTGATCATGGTGGATAAGCTGTCTGATGTGCTGCTGGATTCGGTTTGCCAGTAATTTATTGAGGATTTTTGCATCAATATTCATCAAGGATATTGGTCTAAAATTCTCTTTTTTGATTGTGTCTCTGCCCAGCTTTGGTATCAGCATGATGGTGGCCTCATATCATGAGTCAGGAAGGATTCCCTCTTTCTCTATTGATTGGAATAGTTTCTGAAATAATGGTTCCAATTCCTCCTTGGACCTCTGGTAGAATTCGGCTGTGAACCAATCTGATCCTGGACTCTTTTTGGTTGGTAAGCTATTGATTATTGCCACAATTTCAGCTCCTGTTATTAGTCTATTCAGAGATTCAACTTCTTCCTGGTTTAGTCATGGGAGAGTGTATGTGTCGGGGAATTTATCCCTTTATTTTTTTTTTAATTTTTTTTCTTTTTATCATTATTATTATTATTATTATTATTATTATTATAATACTTTAAGCTCTATGGTACATGTGCGCAACGTGCAGGTAAGCTACATGTGTATACATGTGCCATGCTGGTGCGCTGCAACCACCAACTCGTCATCTAGCATTAGGTATATCTCCCAATGCCGTCCCTCGCCCCTCCCCCCACCCCACAACAATCCCCGAAGTGTGATGTTCCCCTTCTTGTGTCCACGTGTTCTCATTGTTCAATTCCCACCTATGAGTGAGAAGATGTGGTGTTTGGTTTTTTGTTCTTGCGATAATTTACTGAGAACGATGATTTCCAATTTCATCCATGTCCCTACAAAGGATATGAACTCATCATTTTTTATGGCTGCCTAGTATTCCATGGTGTATATGTGCCACATTTTCTTAATCCAGTCTATCATTGTTGGACATTTGGGTTGGTTCCAAGTCTTTGCTATTGTGTATAATGCCGCAATAAACATACGTGTGCATGTGTCTTTATAGCAGCATGATTTATAGTCCTTTGGGTATATACCCAGTAATGGGATGGCTGGGTCAAATGGAATTTCTAGTTCTAGATCCCTGAGGAATCGCCACAGTGACTTCCACAAGGGTTGAACTAGTTTACAGTCCCACCAACAGTGTAAAAGTGTTCCTATTTCTCCACATCCTCTCCAGCACCTGTTGTTTCCTGACTTTTTAATGATTGCCATTCTAACTGGTGTGAGATGGTATCTCATTGTGGTTTTGATTTGCATTTCTCTGATGTCCAGTGATGGTGAGCATTTTTTCATGTGTTTTTTGGCTGCATAAATGTCTTCTTTGGAGGAGTGTCTGTTCATGTCCTTCGCCCACTTTTTGATGGGGTTCTTTGCTGTTTTCTTGTAAATTTGTTGGAGTTCATTGTAGATTCTGGATATTAGCCCTTTGTCAGATGAGTAGGTTGCGAAAATTTTCTCCCATTGTGTAGGTTGCCTGTTCACTCTGATGGTAGTTTCCTTTGCTGTGCAGAAGCTCTTTAGTTTAATTAGATCCCATTTGTCAATTTTGGCTTTTGTTGCCATTGCTTTTGGTGTTTTAGACATGAAGTCCTTGCCCATGCCTATGTCCTGAATGGTATTGCCTAGGTTTTCTTCTAGGGTTTTTATGGTTTTAGGTCTAACGTTTAAGTCTTTAATCCATCTTGAGTTGATTTTTGTATAAGGTGTAAGGAAGGGATCCAGTTTCAGCTTTCTACATGTGGCTAGCCAGTTTTCCCAGCACCATTTATTAAATAGGGAATCCTTTCTCCATTTCTTGTTTTTGTCAAGTTTGTCAAAGATCAGATTGTTGTAGATATGTGGCATTATTTCTGACGGCTCTGTTCTGTTCCATTGATCTATATCTCTGTTTGGTACCAGTACCATGCTGTTTTGGTTACTGTAGCCTTGTAGTATAGTTTGAAGTCAGGTAGCGTGATGCCTCCAGCTTTGTTCTTTTGGCTTAGGATTGACTTGGTGATGCGGGCTCTTTTTTGATTCCATATGAACTTTAAAGTAGTTTTTTCCAATTCTGTGAAGAAAGTCATTGGTAAATTGATGGGGATGGCATTGAATCTGTAAATTACCTTGGGAAGGATGGCCATTTTCATGATATTGATTCTTCCTACCCATGAGCATGGAATGTTCTTCCATTTGTTTGTATCCTCTTTTATTTCCTTGTGCAGTGGTTTGTAGTTTTCTCCTTGAAGAGGTCCTTCACATCCCTTGGAAGTTGGATTCCTAGGTATTTTATTCTCTTTGAAGCAATTGTGAATGGGAGTTCACTCATGATTTGGCTCTCTCTTTGTCTGTTATTGATGTATAAGAATGCTTGTGATTTTTGTCCATTGATTTTGTATCCTGAGACTTTGCTGAAGTTGCTTATCAGCTTAAGGAGATTTTGGGCTGAGACAATGGGGTTTTCTAGATATACTATCACGTCATCTGCAAACAGGGACAATTTGACTTCCTTTTTTCCTAATTGAATACCCTTGATTTCCTTCTCTTGCCTAATTGTCCTGGCCAGAACTTCCAACACTATGTTGAATAGAAGTGGTGAGAGAGGGCATCCCTGTCTTGTGCCAGTTTTCAAAGTGAATGCTTCCAGTTTTTGCCCATTCAGTATGATATTCGCTGTGGGTTTGTCATAAGTAGCTCTTATTATTTAGAGATACGACCCATCAATACCCAATTTATTGAGAGTTTTTAGCATGAAGGGTTGTTGAATTTTGTCAAAGGCCTTTTCTTCACGTATTGAGATAATCATGTGGTTTTTGACTTTGGTTCTGTTTATATGCTGGATTACATTTATTGATTTGCGTATATTGAACCAGACTTGCATCCCAGGGATGAAGCCCACTTGGTCATGGTGGATAAGCTCTCTGATGTGCTGCTGGATTCGGTTTGCCAGTAATTTATTGAGGATTTTTGCATCAATATTCATCAAGGATATTGGTCTAAAATTCTCTTTTTTGATTGTGTCTCTGCCCAGCTTTGGTATCAGCATGATGGTGGCCTCATAACATGAGTCAGGAAGGATTCCCTCTTTCTCTATTGATTGGAATAGTTTCTGAAGTAATGGTTCCAGTTCCTCCTTGGACCTCTGGTAGAATTCGGCTGTGAACCAATCTGATCCTGGACTCTTTTTGGTTGGTAAGCTATTGATTATTGCCACAATTTCAGCTCCTGTTATTAGTCTATTCAGAGATTCAACTTCTTCCTGGTTTAGTCATGGGAGAGTGTATGTGTCGAGGAATTTATCCCTTTCTTTTTTTTTAATTTTTTTTCTTTTTATCATTATTATTATTATTATTATTATTATTATTATAATACTTTAAGCTCTATGGTACATGTGCGCAACGTGCAGGTAAGCTACATGTGTATACATGTGCCATGCTGGTGCGCTGCAACCACCAACTCGTCATCTAGCATTAGGTATATCTCCCAATGCCGTCCCTCGCCCCTCCCCCCACCCCACAACAGTCCCCGAAGTGTGATGTTCCCCTTCTTGTGTCCACGTGTTCTCATTGTTCAATTCCCACCTATGAGTGAGAAGATGTGGTGTTTGGTTTTTTGTTCTTGCGATAATTTACTGAGAACGATGATTTCCAATTTCATCCATGTCCCTACAAAGGATATGAACTCATCATTTTTTATGGCTGCCTAGTATTCCATGGTGTATATGTGCCACATTTTCTTAATCCAGTCTATCATTGTTGGACATTTGGGTTGGTTCCAAGTCTTTGCTATTGTGTATAATGCCGCAATAAACATACGTGTGCATGTGTCTTTATAGCAGCATGATTTATAGTCCTTTGGGTATATACCCAGTAATGGGATGGCTGGGTCAAATGGAATTTCTAGTTCTAGATCCCTGAGGAATCGCCACAGTGACTTCCACAAGGGTTGAACTAGTTTACAGTCCCACCAACAGTGTAAAAGTGTTCCTATTTCTCCACATCCTCTCCAGCACCTGTTGTTTCCTGACTTTTTAATGATTGCCATTCTAACTGGTGTGAGATGGTATCTCATTGTGGTTTTGATTTGCATTTCTCTGATGTCCAGTGATGGTGAGCATTTTTTCATGTGTTTTTTGGCTGCATAAATGTCTTCTTTGGAGGAGTGTCTGTTCATGTCCTTCGCCCACTTTTTGATGGGGTTCTTTGCTGTTTTCTTGTAAATTTGTTGGAGTTCATTGTAGATTCTGGATATTAGCCCTTTGTCAGATGAGTAGGTTGCGAAAATTTTCTCCCATTGTGTAGGTTGCCTGTTCACTCTGATGGTAGTTTCCTTTGCTGTGCAGAAGCTCTTTAGTTTAATTAGATCCCATTTGTCAATTTTGGCTTTTGTTGCCATTGCTTTTGGTGTTTTAGACATGAAGTCCTTGCCCATGCCTATGTCCTGAATGGTATTGCCTAGGTTTTCTTCTAGGGTTTTTATGGTTTTAGGTCTAACGTTTAAGTCTTTAATCCATCTTGAGTTGATTTTTGTATAAGGTGTAAGGAAGGGATCCAGTTTCAGCTTTCTACATGTGGCTAGCCAGTTTTCCCAGCACCATTTATTAAATAGGGAATCCTTTCTCCATTTCTTGTTTTTGTCAAGTTTGTCAAAGATCAGATTGTTGTAGATATGTGGCATTATTTCTGACGGCTCTGTTCTGTTCCATTGATCTATATCTCTGTTTGGTACCAGTACCATGCTGTTTTGGTTACTGTAGCCTTGTAGTATAGTTTGAAGTCAGGTAGCGTGATGCCTCCAGCTTTGTTCTTTTGGCTTAGGATTGACTTGGTGATGCGGGCTCTTTTTTGATTCCATATGAACTTTAAAGTAGTTTTTTCCAATTCTGTGAAGAAAGTCATTGGTAAATTGATGGGGATGGCATTGAATCTGTAAATTACCTTGGGAAGGATGGCCATTTTCATGATATTGATTCTTCCTACCCATGAGCATGGAATGTTCTTCCATTTGTTTGTATCCTCTTTTATTTCCTTGTGCAGTGGTTTGTAGTTTTCTCCTTGAAGAGGTCCTTCACATCCCTTGGAAGTTGGATTCCTAGGTATTTTATTCTCTTTGAAGCAATTGTGAATGGGAGTTCACTCATGATTTGGCTCTCTCTTTGTCTGTTATTGATGTATAAGAATGCTTGTGATTTTTGTCCATTGATTTTGTATCCTGAGACTTTGCTGAAGTTGCTTATCAGCTTAAGGAGATTTTGGGCTGAGACAATGGGGTTTTCTAGATATACTATCACGTCATCTGCAAACAGGGACAATTTGACTTCCTTTTTTCCTAATTGAATACCCTTGATTTCCTTCTCTTGCCTAATTGCCCTGGCCAGAACTTCCAACGCTATGTTGAATACAAGTGGTGAGAGAGGGCATCCCTGTCTTGTGCCAGTTTTCAAAGTGAATGCTTCCAGTTTTTGCCCATTCAGTATGATATTGGCTGTGGGTTTGTCATAAACAGCTCTTATTATTTTGAGATACGACCCATCAATACCCAATTTATTGAGAGTTTTTAGCATGAAGGGTTGTTGAATTTTGTCAATGGCCTTTTTTCACGTATTGAGATAATCATGTGGTTTTTGACTTTGGTTCTGTTTATATGCTGGATTACATTTATTGATTTGCGTATATTGAACCAGACTTGCATCCCAGGGATGAAGCCCACTTGATCATGGTGGATAAGCTGTCTGATGTGCTGCTGGATTCGGTTTGCCAGTAATTTATTGAGGATTTTTGCATCAATATTCATCAAGGATATTGGTCTAAAATTCTCTTTTTTGATTGTGTCTCTGCCCAGCTTTGGTATCAGCATGATGCTGGCCTCATAAAATGAGTTAGGAAGGATTCCCTCTTTTTCTATTGATTGGAATAGTTTCTGAAGTAATGGTTCCAGTTCCTCCTTGGACCTCTGGTAGAATTCGGCTGTGAACCCATCTGATCCTGGACTCTTTTTGGTTGGTAAGCTATTGATTATTGCCACAATTTCAGCTCCTGTTATTAGTCTATTCAGAGATTCAACTTCTTCCTGGTTTAGTCATGGGAGAGTGTATGTGTCGAGGAATTTATCCCTTTCTTTTTTTTTAATTTTTTTTCTTTTTATCATTATTATTATTATTATCATTATTATTATTATTATTATTATACTTTAGGCTCTATGGTACATGTGCGCAACGTGCAGGTAAGCTACATGTGTATACATGTGCCATGCTGGTGCGCTGCACCCACCAACTCGTCATCTAGCATTAGGTATATCTCCCAATGCTGTCCCTCGACCCTCCCCCCACCCCACAACAGTCCCCGAAGTGTGATGTTCCCCTTCTGGTGTCCACGTGTTCTCATTGTTCAATTCCCACCTATGAGTGAGAAGATGTGGTGCTTGGTTTTTTGTTCTTGCGATAGTTTACTGAGAACGATGATTTCCAATTTCATCCATGTCCCTACAAAGGATATGAACTCATCATTTTTTATGGCTGCCTAGTATTCCATGGTGTATATGTGCCACATTTTCTTAATCCAGTCTATCATTGTTGGACATTTGGGTTGGTTCCAAGTCTTTGCTATTGTGTATAATTCCGCAATAAACATACGTGTGCATGTGTCTTTATAGCAGCATGATTTATAGTCCTTTGGGTATATACCCAGTAATGGGATGGCTGGGTCAAATGGAATTTCTAGTTCTAGATCCCTGAGGAATCGCCACAGTGACTTCCACAAGGGTTGAACTAGTTTACAGTCCCACCAACAGTGTAAAAGTGTTCCTATTTCTCCACATCCTCTCCAGCACCTGTTGTTTCCTGACTTTTTAATGATTGCCATTCTAACTGGTGTGAGATGGTATCTCATTGTGGTTTTGATTTGCATTTCTCTGATGGCCAGTGATGGTGAGCATTTTTTCATGTGTTTTTTGGCTGCATAAATGTCTTCTTTGGAGGAGTGTCTGTTCATGTCCTTCGCCCACTTTTTGATGGGTTTGTTTGGTGTTTTCTTGTAAATTTGTTGGAGTTCATTGTAGATTCTGGATATTAGCCCTTTGTCAGATGAGTAGGTTGCGAAAATTTTCTCCCACTTTGTAGGTTGCCTGTTCACTCTGATGGTAGTTTCCTTTGCTGTGCAGAAGCTCTTTAGTTTAATTAGATCCCATTTGTCAATTTTGGCTTTTGTTGCCATTGCTTTTGGTGTTTTAGACATGAAGTCCTTGCCCATGCCTATGTCCTGAATGGTATTGCCTAGGTTTTCTTCTAGGGTTTTTATGGTTTTAGGTCTAACGTTTAAGTCTTTAATCCATCTTGAGTTGATTTTTGTATAAGGTGTAAGGAAGGGATCCAGTTTCAGCTTTCTACATGTGGCTAGCCAGTTTTCCCAGCACCATTTATTAAATAGGGAATCCTTTCTCCATTTCTTGTTTTTGTCAAGTTTGTCAAAGATCAGATTGTTGTAGATATGTGGCATTATTTCTGACGGCTCTGTTCTGTTCCATTGATCTATATCTCTGTTTGGTACCAGTACCATGCTGTTTTGGTTACTGTAGCCTTGTAGTATAGTTTGAAGTCAGGTAGCGTGATGCCTCCAGCTTTGTTCTTTTGGCTTAGGATTGACTTGGTGATGCGGGCTCTTTTTTGATTCCATATGAACTTTAAAGTAGTTTTTTCCAATTCTGTGAAGAAAGTCATTGGTAACTTGATGGGGATGGCATTGAATCTGTAAATTACCTTGGGAAGGATGGCCATTTTCATGATATTGATTCTTCCTACCCATGAGCATGGAATGTTCTTCCATTTGTTTGTATCCTCTTTTATTTCCTTGAGCAGTGGTTTGTAGTTTTCTCCTTGAAGAGGTCCTTCACATCCCTTGGAAGTTGGATTCCTAGGTATTTTATTCTCTTTGAAGCAATTGTGAATGGGAGTTCACTCATGGTTTGGCTCTCTGTTTGTCTGTTATTGATGTATAAGAATGCTTGTGATTTTTGTCCATTGATTTTGTATCCTGAGACTTTGCTGAATTTGCTTATCAGCTTAAGGAGATTTTGGGCTGAGACAATGGGGTTTTCTATATATACTATCACGTCATCTGCAAACAGGGACAATTTGACTTCCTTTTTTCCTAATTGAATACCCTTGATTTCCTTCTCTTGCCTAATTGTCCTGGCCAGAACTTCCAACACTATGTTGAATAGAAGTGGTGAGAGAGGGCATCCCTGTCTTGTGCCAGTTTTCAAAGTGAATGCTTCCAGTTTTTGCCCATTCAGTATGATATTCGCTGTGGGTTTGTCATAAGTAGCTCTTATTATTTAGAGATACGACCCATCAATACCCAATTTATTGAGAGTTTTTAGCATGAAGGGTTGTTGAATTTTGTCAAAGGCCTTTTCTTCACGTATTGAGATAATCATGTGGTTTTTGACTTTGGTTCTGTTTATATGCTGGATTACATTTATTGATTTGCGTATATTGAACCAGACTTGCATCCCAGGGATGAAGCCCACTTGGTCATGGTGGATAAGCTCTCTGATGTGCTGCTGGATTCGGTTTGCCAGTAATTTATTGAGGATTTTTGCATCAATATTCATCAAGGATATTGGTCTAAAATTCTCTTTTTTGATTGTGTCTCTGCCCAGCTTTGGTATCAGCATGATGGTGGCCTCATAACATGAGTCAGGAAGGATTCCCTCTTTCTCTATTGATTGGAATAGTTTCTGAAGTAATGGTTCCAGTTCCTCCTTGGACCTCTGGTAGAATTCGGCTGTGAACCAATCTGATCCTGGACTCTTTTTGGTTGGTAAGCTATTGATTATTGCCACAATTTCAGCTCCTGTTATTAGTCTATTCAGAGATTCAACTTCTTCCTGGTTTAGTCATGGGAGAGTGTATGTGTCGAGGAATTTATCCCTTTATTTTTTTTTTAATTTTTTTTCTTTTTATCATTATTATTATTATTATTATTATTATTATAATACTTTAGGCTCTATGGTACATGTGCACAACGTGCAGGTAAGCTACATGTGTATACATGTGCCATGCTGGTGCGCTGCACCCACCAACTCGTCATCTAGCATTAGGTATATCTCCCAATGCCGTCCCTCGCCCCTTCCCCCACCCCACAACAGTCCCCGAAGTGTGATGTTCCCCTTCTTGTGTCCACGTGTTCTCATTGTTCAATTCCCACCTATGAGTGAGAAGATGTGGTGTTTGGTTTTTTGTTCTTGCGATAGTTTACTGAGAACGATGATTTCCAATTTCATCCATGTCCCTACAAAGGATATGAACTCATCATTTTTTATGGCTGCCTAGTATTCCATGGTGTATATGTGCCACATTTTCTTAATCCAGTCTATCATTGTTGGACATTTGGGTTGGTTCCAAGTCTTTGCTACTGTGTATAATGCCGCAATAAACATACGTGTGCATGTGTCTTTATAGCAGCATGATTTATAGTCCTTTCGGTATATACCCAGTAATGGGATGGCTGGGTCAAATGGAATTTCTAGTTCTAGATCCCTGAGGAATCGCCACAGTGACTTCCACAAGGGTTGAACTAGTTTACAGTCCCACCAACAGTGTAAAAGTGTTCCTATTTCTCCACATCCTCTCCAGCACCTGTTGTTTCCTGACTTTTTAATGATTGCCATTCTAACTGGTGTGAGATGGTATCTCATTGTGGTTTTGATTTGCATTTCTCTGATGGCCAGTGATGGTGAGCATTTTTTCATGTGTTTTTTGGCTGCATAAATGTCTTCTTTGGAGGAGTGTCTGTTCATGTCCTTCGCCCACTTTTTGATGGGGTTCTTTGGTGTTTTCTTGTAAATTTGTTGGAGTTCATTGTAGATTCTGGATATTAGCCCTTTGTCAGATGAGTAGGTTGCGAAAATTTTCTCCCATTGTGTAGGTTGCCTGTTCACTCTGATGGTAGTTTCCTTTGCTGTGCAGAAGCTCTTTAGTTTAATTAGATCCCATTTGTCAATTTTGGCTTTTGTTGCCATTGCTTTTGGTGTTTTAGACATGAAGTCCTCGCCCATGCCTATGTCCTGAATGGTATTGCCTAGGTTTTCTTCTAGGGTTTTTATGGTTTTAGGTCTAACGTTTAAGTCTTTAATCCATCTTGAGTTGATTTTTGTATAAGGTGTAAGGAAGGGATCCAGTTTCAGCTTTCTACATGTGGCTAGCCAGTTTTCCCAGCACCATTTATTAAATAGGGAATCCTTTCTCCATTTCTTGTTTTTGTCAAGTTTGTCAAAGATCAGATTGTTGTAGATATGTGGCATTATTTCTGACGGCTCTGTTCTGTTCCATTGATCTAGATCTCTGTTTGGTACCAGTACCATACTGTTTTGGTTACTGTAGCCTTGTAGTATAGTTTGAAGTCATGTAGCGTGATGCCTCCAGCTTTGTTCTTTTGGCTTAGGATTGACTTGGTGATGCGGGCTCATTTTTGATTCCATATGAACTTTAAAGTAGTTTTTTCCAATTCTGTGAAGAAAGTCATTGGTAACTTGATGGGGATGGCATTGAATCTGTAAATTACCTTGGGAAGGATGGCCATTTTCATGATATTGATTCTTCCTACCCATGAGCATGGAATGTTCTTCCATTTGTTTGTATCCTCTTTTATTTCCTTGAGCAGTGGTTTGTAGTTTTCTCCTTGAAGAGGTCCTTCACATCCCTTGGAAGTTGGATTCCTAGGTATTTTATTCTCTTTGAAGCAATTGTGAATGGGAGTTCACTCATGATTTGGCTCTCTGTTTGTCTGTTATTGATGTGTAAGAATGCTTGTGATTTTTGTCCATTGGTTTTGTATCCTGAGACTTTGCTGAAGTTGCTTATCAGCTGAAGGAGATTTTGGGCTGAGACAATGGGGTTTTCTGTATACACTATCACGTCATCTGCAAACAGGGACAATTTGACTTCCTTTTTTCTTAATTGAATACCCTTGATTTCCTTCTCTTGCCTAATTGCCCTGGCCAGAACTTCCAACACTATGTTGAATAGAAGTGGTGAGAGAGGGCATCCCTGTCTTGTGCCAGTTTTCAAAGTGAATGCTTCCAGTTTTTGCCCATTCAGTATGATATTGGCTGTGGGTTTGTCATAAATAGCTCTTATTATTTAGAGATACGACCCATCAATACCCAATTTATTGAGAGTTTTTAGCATGAAGGGTTGTTGAATTTTGTCAAAGGCCTTTTCTTCACGTATTGAGATAATCATGTGGTTTTTGACTTTGGTTCTGTTTATATGCTGGATTACATTTATTGATTTGCGTATATTGAACCAGACTTGCATCCCAGGGATGAAGCCCACTTGATTATGGTGGATAAGCTGTCTGATGTGCTGCTGGATTCTGTTTGCCAGTAATTTATTGAGGATTTTTGCATCAATATTCATCAAGGATATTGGTCTAAAATTCTCTTTTTTGATTGTGTCTCTGCCCAGCTTTGGTATCAGCATGATGCTGGCCTCATAAAATGAGTTAGGAAGGAATCCCTCTTTTTCTATTGATTGGAATAGTTTCTGAAGTAATGGTTCCAGTTCCTCCTTGGACCTCTGGTAGAATTCGGCTGTGAACCCATCTGATCCTGGACTCTTTTTGGTTGGTAAGCTATTGATTATTGCCACAATTTCAGCTCCTGTTATTAGTCTATTCAGAGATTCAACTTCTTCCTGGTTTAGTCATGGGAGAGTGTATGTGTCGAGGAATTTATCCCTTTCTTTTTTTTTTTAATTTTTTTTCTTTTTATCATTATTATTATTATTATTATTATTATTATTATACTTTAGGCTCTATGGTACATGTGCGCAACGTGCAGGTAAGCTACATGTGTATACATGTGCCATGCTGGTGCGCTGCACCCAAAAACTCGTCATCTAGCATTAGGTATATCTCCCAATGCTGTCCCTCGCCCCTCCCCCCACCCCACAACAGTCCCCGAAGTGTGATGTTCCCCTTCTTGTGTCCACGTGTTCTCATTGTTCAATTCCCACCTATGAGTGAGAAGATGTGGTGTTTGGTTTTTTGTTCTTGCGATAGTTTACTGAGAACGATGATTTCCAATTTCATCCATGTCCCTACAAAGGATATGAACTCATCATTTTTTATGGCTGCCTAGAATTCCATGGTGTATATGTGCCACATTTTCTTAATCCAGTCTATCATTGTTGGACATTTGGGTTGGTTCCAAGTCTTTGCTATTGTGTATAATGCCGCAATAAACATACGTGTGCATGTGTCTTTATAGCAGCATGATTTATAGTCCTTTGGGTATATACCCAGTAATGGGATGGCTGGGTCAAATGGAATTTCTAGTTCTAGATCCCTGAGGAATCGCCACAGTGACTTCCACAAGGGTTGAACTAGTTTACAGTCCCACCAACAGTGTAAAAGTGTTCCTATTTCTCCACATCCTCTCCAGCACCTGTTGTTTCCTGACTTTTTAATGATTGCCATTCTATCTGGTGTGAGATGGTATCTCATTGGGGTTTTGATTTGCATTTCTCTGATGGCCAGTGATGGTGAGCATTTTTTCATGTGTTTTTTGGCTGCATAAATGTCTTCTTTGGAGGAGTGTCTGTTCATGTCCTTCGCCCACTTGTTGATGGGTTTGTTTGGTGTTTTCTTGTAAATTTGTTGGAGTTCATTGTAGATTCTGGATATTAGCCATTTGTCAGATGAGTAGGTTGTGAAAATTTTCTCCCACTTTGTAGGTTGCCTGTTCACTCTGATGGTAGTTTCCTTTGCTGTGCAGAAGCTCTTTAGTTTAATTAGATCCCATTTGTCAATTTTGGCTTTTGTTGCCATTGCTTTTGGTGTTTTAGACATGAAGTCCTTGCCCATGCCTATGTCCTGAATGGTATTGCCTAGGTTTTCTTCTAGGGTTTTTATGGTTTTAGGTCTAACGTTTAAGTCTTTAATCCATCTTGAGTTGATTTTTGTATAAGGTGTAAGGAAGGGATCCAGTTTCAGCTTTCTACATGTGGCTAGCCAGTTTTCCCAGCACCATTTATTAAATAGGGAATCCTTTCTCCATTTCTTGTTTTTGTCAAGTTTGTCAAAGATCAGATTGTTGTAGATATGTGGCATTATTTCTGACGGCTCTGTTCTCTTCCATTGATCTATATCTCTGTTTGGTACCAGTACCATGTTGTTTTGGTTACTGTAGCCTTGTAGTATAGTTTGAAGTCAGGTAGCGTGATGCCTCCAGCTTTGTTCTTTTGGCTTAGGATTGACTTGGTGTTGCGGGCTCTTTTTTGGTTCCATATGAATTTTAAAGTAGTTTTTTCCAATTCCGTGAAGGAAGTCATTGGTAACTTGATGGGGATGGCATTGAATCTGTAAATTACCTTGGGAAGGATGGCCATTTTCATGATATTGATTCTTCCTACCCATGAGCATGGAATGTTCTTCCATTTGTTTGTATCCTCTTTATTTCCTTGAGAAGTGGTTTGTAGTTTTCTCCTTGAAGAGGTCCTTCACATCCCTTGGAAGTTGGATTCCTAGGTATTTTATTCTCTTTGAAGCAATTGTGAATGGGAGTTCACTCATGATTTGGCTCTGTGTTTGTCTGTTATTGATGTATAAGAATGCTTGTGATTTTTGTCCATTGATTTTGTATCCTGAGACTTTGCTGAAGTTGCTTATCAGCTTAAGGAGATTTTGGGCTGAGACAATGGGGTTTTCTATATATACTATCACGTCATCTGCAAACAGGGACAATTTGACTTCCTTTTTTCCTAATTGAATACCCTTGATTTCCTTCTCTTGCCTAATTGCCCTGGCCAGAACTTCCAACACTATGTTGAATAGAAGTGGTGAGAGAGGGCATCCCTGTCTTGTGCCAGTTTTCAAAGTGAATGCTTCCAGTTTTTGCCCATTCAGTATGATATTCGCTGTGGGTTTGTCATAAGTAGCTCTTATTATTTAGAGATACGACCCATCAATACCCAATTTATTGAGAGTTTTTAGCATGAAGGGTTGTTGAATTTTGTCAAAGGCCTTTTCTTCACGTATTGAGATAATCATGTGGTTTTTGACTTTGGTTCTGTTTATATGCTGGATTACATTTATTGATTTGCGTATATTGAACCAGCCTTGCATCTCAGGGATGAAGCCCACTTGATCATGGTGGATAAGCTGTCTGATGTGCTGCTGGATTCGGTTTGCCAGTAATTTATTGAGGATTTTTGCATCAATATTCATCAAGGATATTGGTCTAAAATTCTCTTTTTTGGTTGTGTCTCTGCCCAGCTTTGGTATCAGCATGATGGTGGCCTCATAACATGAGTCAGGAAGGATTCCCTCTTTCTCTATTGATTGGAATAGTTTCTGAAGTAATGGTTCCAGTTCCTCCTTGGACCTCTGGTAGAATTCGGCTGTGAACCCATCTGATCCTGGACTCTTTTTGGTTGGTAAGCTATTGATTATTGCCACAATTTCAGCTCCTGTTATTAGTCTATTCAGAGATTCAACTTCTTCCTGGTTTAGTCATGGGAGAGTGTATGTGTCGAGGAATTTATCCCTTTCTTTTTTTTTTAATTTTTTTTCTTTTTATCATTAATATTATTATTATTATTATTATTATTATAATACTTTAGGCTCTATGGTACATGTGCGCAACGTGCAGGTAAGCTACATGTGTATACATGTGCCATGCTGGTGCGCTGCACCCACCAACTCGTCATCTAGCATTAGGTATATCTCCCAATGCTGTCCCTCGCCCCTCCCCCCACCCCACAACAGTACCCGAAGTGTGATGTTCCCCTTCTTGTGTCCACGTGTTCTCATTGTTCAATTCCCACCTATGAGTGAGAAGATGTGGTGTTTGGTTTTTTGTTCTTGCGATAGTTTACTGAGAACGATGATTTCCAATTTCATCCATGTCCCTACAAAGGATATGAACTCATCATTTTTTATGGCTGCCTAGTATTCCATGGTGTATATGTGCCACATTTTCTTAATCCAGTCTATCATTGTTGGACATTTGGGTTGGTTCCAAGTCTTTGCTATTGTGTATAATGCCGCAATAAACATACGTGTGCATGTGTCTTTATAGCAGCATGATTTATAGTCCTTTGGGTATATACCCAGTAATGGGATGGCTGGGTCAAATGGAATTTCTAGTTCTAGATCCCTGAGGAATCGCCACAGTGACTTCCACAAGGGTTGAACTAGTTTACAGTCCCACCAACAGTGTAAAAGTGTTCCTATTTCTCCACATCCTCTCCAGCACCTGTTGTTTCCTGACTTTTTAATGATTGCCATTCTAACTGGTGTGAGATGGTATCTCATTGTGGTTTTGATTTGCATTTCTCTGATGGCCAGTGATGGTGAGCATTTTTTCATGTGTTTTTTGGCTGCATAAATGTCTTCTTTGGAGGAGTGTCTGTTCATGTCCTTCGCCCACTTTTTGATGGGGTTCTTTGGTGTTTTCTTGTAAATTTGTTGGAGTTCATTGTAGATTCTGGATATTAGCCCTTTATCAGATGAGTAGGTTGCGAAAATTTTCTCCCATTGTGTAGGTTGCCTGTTCACTCTGATGGTAGTTTCCTTTGCTGTGCAGAAGCTCTTTAGTTTAATTAGATCCCATTTGTCAATTTTGGCTTTTGTTGCCATTGCTTTTGGTGTTTTAGACATGAAGTCCTTGCCCATGCCTATGTCCTGAATGGTATTGCCTAGGTTTTCTTCTAGGGTTTTTATGGTTTTAGGTCTAACGTTTAAGTCTTTAATCCATCTTGAGTTGATTTTTGTATAAGGTGTAAGGAAGGGATCCAGTTTCAGCTTTCTACATGTGGCTAGCCAGTTTTCCCAGCACCATTTATTAAATAGGGAATCCTTTCTGCATTTCTTGTTTTTGTCAAGTTTGTCAAAGATCAGATTGTTGTAGATATGTGGCATTATTTCTGACGGCTCTGTTCTGTTCCATTGATCTATATCTCTGTTTGGTACCAGTACCATGCTGTTTTGGTTACTGTAGCCTTGTAGTATAGTTTGATGTCAGGTAGCGTGATGCCTCCAGCTTTGTTCTTTTGGCTTAGGATTGACTTGGTGATGCGGGCTCTTTTTTGATTCCATATGAACTTTAAAGTAGTTTTTTCGAATTCTGTGAAGAAAGTCATTGGTAACTTGATGGGGATGGCATTGAATCTGTAAATTACCTTGGGAAGTATGGCCATTTTCTTGATATTGATTCTTCCTACCCATGAGCATGGAATGTTCTTCCATTTGTTTGTATCCTCTTTATTTCCTTGAGAAGTGGTTTGTAGTTTTCTCCTTGAAGAGGTCCTTCACATCCCTTGGAAGTTGGATTCCTAGGTATTTTATTCTCTTTGAAGCAATTGTGAATGGGAGTTCACTCATGATTTGGCTCTCTGTTTGTCTGTTATTGATGTATAAGAATGCTTGTGATTTTTGTCCATTGATTTTGTATCCTGAGACTTTGCTGAAGTTGCTTATCAGCTTAAGGAGATTTTGGGCTGAGACAATGGGGTTTTCTAGATATACTATCACGTCATCTGCAAACAGGGACAATTTGACTTCCTTTTTTCCTAATTGAATACCCTTGATTTCCTTCTCTTGCCTAATTGCCCTGGCCAGAACTTCCAACACTATGTTGAATAGAAGTGGTGAGAGAGGGCATCCCTGTCTTGTGCCAGTTTTCAAAGTGAATGCTTCCAGTTTTTGCCCATTCAGTATGATATTCGCTGTGGGTTTGTCATAAGTAGCTCTTATTATTTAGAGATACGACCCATCAATACCCAATTTATTGAGAGTTTTTAGCATGAAGGGTTGTTGAATTTTGTCAAAGGCCTTTTCTTCACGTATTGAGATAATCATATGGTTTTTGACTTTGGTTCTGTTTATATGCTGGATTACATTTATTGATTTGCGTATATTGAACCAGACTTGCATCCCAGGGATGAAGCCCACTTGATCATGGTGGATAAGCTGTCTGATGTGCTGCTGGATTCGGTTTGCCAGTAATTTATTGAGGATTTTTGCATCAATATTCATCAAGGATATTGGTCTAAAATTCTCTTTTTTGATTGTGTCTCTGCCCAGCTTTGGTATCAGCATGATGCTGGCCTCATAAAATGAGTTAGGAAGGAATCCCTCTTTTTCTATTGATTGGAATAGTTTCTGAAGTAATGGTTCCAGTTCCTCCTTGGACCTCTGGTAGAATTCGGCTGTGAACCCATCTGATCCTGGACTCTTTTTGGTTGGTAAGCTATTGATTATTGCCACAATTTCAGCTCCTGTTATTAGTCTATTCAGAGATTCAACTTCTTCCTGGTTTAGTCATGGGAGAGTGTATGTGTCGAGGAATTTATCCCTTTCTTTTTTTTTTAATTTTTTTTCTTTTTATCATTAATATTATTATTATTATTATTATTATTATTATTATTAGACTTTAGGCTCTATGGTACATGTGCGCAACGTGCAGGTAAGCTACATGTGTATACATGTGCCATGCTGGTGCGCTGCACCCACCAACTCGTCATCTAGCATTAGGTATATCTCCCCATGCTGTCCCTCGCCCCTCCCCCCACCCCACAACAGTCCCCGAAATGTGATGTTCCCCTTCTTGTGTCCACGTGTTCTCATTATTCAATACCCACCTATGAGTGAGAATATGTGGTGTTTGGTTTTTTGTTCTTGCGATAGTTTACTGAGAACGATTATTTGCACTTTCATCCATGTCCCTACAAATGATATGAACTCATCATTTTTTATGGCTGCCTAGTATTCCATGGTGTATATGTGCCACATTTTCTTAATCCAGTCTATCATTGTTGGACATTTGGGTTGGTTCCAAGTCTTTGCTATTGTGTATAATGCCGCAATAATCATACGTGTGCATGTGTCTTTATAGCAGCATGATTTATAGTCCTTTGGGTATCTACCCAGTAATGGGATGGCTGGGTCAAATGGAATTTCTAGTTCTAGATCCCTGAGGAATCGCCACAGTGACTTCCACAAGTGTTGAACTAGTTTACAGTCCCACCAACAGTGTAAAAGTGTTCCTATTTCTCCACATCCTCTCCAGCACCTGTTGTTTCCTGACTTTTTAATGATTGCCATTCTAACTGGTGTGAGATGGTATCTCATTGTGGTTTTGATTTGCATTTCTCTGATGGCCAGTGATGGTGAGCATTTTTTCATGTGTTTTTTGGCTGCATAAATGTCTTATTTGGAGGAGTGTCTGTTCATATCCTTGGCCCACTTTTTGATGGGGTTGTTTGGTATTTTCTTGTAAATTTGCTGGAGTTCATTGTAGATTCTGGATATTAGCCCTTTGTCAGATGAGTAGGTTGCGAAAATTTTCTCCCACTTTGTAGGTTGCCTGTTCACTCTGATGGTAGTTTCCTTTGCTGTGCAGAAGCTCTTTAGTTTAATTAGATCCCATTTGTCAATTTTGGCTTTTGTTGCCATTGCTTTTGGTGTTTTAGACATGAAGTCCTTGCCCATGCCTATGTCCTGAATGGTATTGCCTAGGTTTTCTTCTAGGGTTTTTATGGTTTTAGGTCTAACGTTTAAGTCTTTAATCCATCTTGAGTTGATTTTTGTATAAGGTGTAAGGAAGGGATCCAGTTTCAGCTTTCTACATGTGGCTAGCCAGTTTTCACAGCACCATTTATTAAATAGGGAATCCTTTCTCCATTTCTTGTTTTTGTCAAGTTTGTCAAAGATCAGATTGTTGTAGATATGTGGCATTATTTCTGACGGCTCTGTTCTGTTCCATTGATCTATATCTCTGTTTGGTACCAGTACCATGTTGTTTTGGTTACTGTAGCCTTGTAGTATAGTTTGAAGTCAGGTAGCGTGATGCCTCCAGCTTTGTTCTTTTGGCTTAGGATTGACTTGGTGTTGCGGGCTCTTTTTTGGTTCCATATGAATTTTAAAGTAGTTTTTTCCAATTCCGTGAAGGAAGTCATTGGTAACTTGATGGGGATGGCATTGAATCTGTAAATTACCTTGGGAAGGATGGCCATTTTCATGATATTGATTCTTCCTACCCATGAGCATGGAATGTTCTTCCATTTGTTTGTATCCTCTTTATTTCCTTGAGAAGTGGTTTGTAGTTTTCTCCTTGAAGAGGTCCTTCACATCCCTTGGAAGTTGGATTCCTAGGTATTTTATTCTCTTTGAAGCAATTGTGAATGGGAGTTCACTCATGATTTGGCTCTGTGTTTGTCTGTTATTGATGTATAAGAATGCTTGTGATTTTTGTCCATTGATTTTGTATCCTGAGACTTTGCTGAAGTTGCTTATCAGCTTAAGGAGACTTTGGGCTGAGACAATGGGGTTTTCTAGATATACTATCACGTCATCTGCAAACAGGGACAATTTGACTTCCTTTTTTCCTAATTGAATACCCTTGATTTCCTTCTCTTGCCTAATTGCCCTGGCCAGAACTTCCAACACTATGTTGAATAGAAGTGGTGAGAGAGGGCATCCCTGTCTTTTGCCAGTTTTCAAAGTGAATGCTTCCAGTTTTTGCCCATTCAGTATGATATTCGCTGTGGGTTTGTCATAAGTAGCTCTTATTATTTAGAGATACGACCCATCAATACCCAATTTATTGAGAGTTTTTAGCATGAAGGGTTGTTGAATTTTGTCAAAGGCCTTTTCTTCACGTATTGAGATAATCATGTGGTTTTTGACTTTGGTTCTGTTTATATGCTGGATTACATTTATTGATTTGCGTATATTGAACCAGACTTGCATCCCAGGGATGAAGCCCACTTGATCATGGTGGATAAGCTCTCTGATGTGCTGCTGGATTCTGTTTGCCAGTAATTTATTGAGGATTTTTGCATCAATATTCATCAAGGATATTGGTCTAAAATTCTCTTTTTTGATTGTGTCTCTGCCCAGCTTTGGTATCAGCATGATGCTGGCCTCATAAAATGAGTTAGGAAGGAATCCCTCTTTTTCTATTGATTGGAATAGTTTCTGAAGTAATGGTTCCAGTTCCTCCTTGGACCTCTGGTAGAATTCGGCTGTGAACCCATCTGATCCTGGACTCTTTTTGGTTGGTAAGCTATTGATTATTGCCACAATTTCAGCTCCTGTTATTAGTCTATTCAGAGATTCAACTTCTTCCTGGTTTAGTCATGGGAGAGTGTATGTGTCGAGGAATTTATCCCTTTCTTTTTTTTTTAATTTTTTTTCTTTTTATCATTAATATTATTATTATTATTATTATTATTATTATTATTATACTTTAGGCTCTATGGTACATGTGCGCAACGTGCAGGTAAGCTACATGTGTATACATGTGTCATGCTGGTGCGCTGCACCCACCAACTCGTCATCTAGCATTAGGTATATCTCCCAATGCCGTCCCTCGCCCCTCCCCCCACCCCACAACAGTCCCCGAAATGTGATGTTCCCCTTCTTGTGTCCACGTGTTCTCATTATTCAATACCCACCTATGAGTGAGAATATGTGGTGTTTGGTTTTTTGTTCTTGCGATAGTTTACTGAGAACGATTATTTGCACTTTCATCCATGTCCCTACAAATGATATGAACTCATCATTTTTTATGGCTGCCTAGTATTCCATGGTGTATATGTGCCACATTTTCTTAATCCAGTCTATCATTGTTGGACATTTGGGTTGGTTCCAAGTCTTTGCTATTGTGTATAATGCCGCAATAAACATACGTGTGCATGTGTCTTTATAGCAGCATGATTTATAGTCCTTTGGGTATCTACCCAGTAATGGGATGGCTGGGTCAAATGGAATTTCTAGTTCTAGATCCCTGAGGAATCGCCACAGTGACTTCCACAAGGGTTGAACTAGTTTACAGTCCCACCAACAGTGTAAAAGTGTTCCTATTTCTCCACATCCTCTCCAGCACCTGTTGTTTCCTGACTTTTTAATGATTGCCATTCTAACTGGTGTGAGATGGTATCTCATTGTGGTTTTGATTTGCATTTCTCTGATGGCCAGTGATGGTGAGCATTTTTTCAAGTGTTTTTTGGCTGCATAAATGTCTTCTTTGGAGGAGTGTCTGTTCATGTCCTTCGCCCACTTTTTGATGGGGTTCTTTGGTGTTTTCTTGTAGATTTGTTGGAGTTCATTGTAGATTCTGGATATTAGCCCTTTGTCAGATGAGTAGGTTGCGAAAATTTTCTCCCATTGTGTAGGTTGCCTGTTCACTCTGATGGTAGTTTCCTTTCCTGTGCAGAATCTCTTTAGTTTAATTAGATCCCATTTGTCAATTTTGGCTTTTGTTGCCATTGCTTTTGGTGTTTTAGACATGAAGTCCTTGCCCATGCCTATGTCCTGAATGGTATTGCCTAGGTTTTCTTCTAGGGTTTTTATGGTTTTAGGTCTAACGTTTAAGTCTGTAATCCATCTTGAGTTGATTTTTGTATAAGGTGTAAGGAAGGGATCCAGTTTCAGCTTTCTACATGTGGCTAGCCAGTTTTCCCAGCACCATTTATTAAATAGGGAATCCTTTCTCCATTTCTTGTTTTTGTCAAGTTTGTCAAAGATCAGATTGTTGTAGATATGTGGCATTATTTCTGACGGCTCTGTTCTGTTCCATTGATCTATATCTCTGTTTGGTACCAGTACCATGCTGTTTTGGTTACTGTAGCCTTGTAGTATAGTTTGAAGTCAGGTAGCGTGATGCCTCCAACTTTGTTCTTTTGGCTTAGGATTGACTTGGTGATGCGGGGTCTTTTTTGATTCCATATGAACTTTAAAGTAGTTTTTTCCAATTCTGTGAAGAAAGTCATTGGTAACTTGATGGGGATGTCATTGAATCTGTAAATTACCTTGGGAAGGATGGCCATTTTCATGATATTGATTCTTCCTACCCATGAGCATGGAATGTTCTTCCATTTGTTTGTATCCTCTTTTATTTCCTTGAGCAGTGGTTTGTAGTTTTCTCCTTGAAGAGGTCCTTCACATCCCTTGGAAGTTGGATTCCTAGGTATTTTATTCTCTTTGAAGCAATTGTGAATGGGATTTCACTCATGATTTGGCTCTCTGTTTGTCTGTTATTGATGTATAAGAATGCTTGTGATTTTTGTCCATTGATTTTGTATCCTGAGACTTTGGTGAATTTGCTTATCAGTTAAGGAGATTTTGGGCTGAGACAATGGGGTTTTCTATATATACTATCACGTCATCTGCAAACAGGGACAATTTGACTTCCTTTTTTCCTAATTGAATACCCTTGATTTCCTTCTCTTGCCTAATTGCCCTGGCCAGAACTTCCAACACTATGTTGAATAGAAGTGGTGAGAGAGGGCATCCCTGTCTTGTGCCAGTTTTCAAAGTGAATGCTTCCAGTTTTTGCCCATTCAGTATGATATTCGCTGTGGGTTTGTCATAAGTAGCTCTTATTATTTAGAGATACGACCCATCAATACCCAATTTATTGAGAGTTTTTAGCATGAAGGGTTGTTGAATTTTGTCAAAGGCCTTTTCTTCACGTATTGAGATAATCATATGGTTTTTGACTTTGGTTCTGTTTATATGCTGGATTACATTTATTGATTTGCGTATATTGAACCAGACTTGCATCCCAGGGATGAAGCCCACTTGATCATGGTGGATAAGCTGTCTGATGTGCTGCTGGATTCGGTTTGCCAGTAATTTATTGAGGATTTTTGCATCAATATTCATCAAGGATATTGGTCTAAAATTCTCTTTTTTGATTGTGTCTCTGCCCAGCTTTGGTATCAGCATGATGCTGGCCTCATAAAATGAGTTAGGAAGGAATCCCTCTTTTTCTATTGATTGGAATAGTTTCTGAAGTAATGGTTCCAGTTCCTCCTTGGACCTCTGGTAGAATTCGGCTGTGAACCCATCTGATCCTGGACTCTTTTTGGTTGGTAAGCTATTGATTATTGCCACAATTTCAGCTCCTGTTATTAGTCTATTCAGAGATTCAACTTCTTCCTGGTTTAGTCATGGGAGAGTGTATGTGTCGAGGAATTTATCCCTTTCTTTTTTTTTTAATTTTTTTTCTTTTTATCATTAATATTATTATTATTATTATTATTATTATTATTATTATACTTTAGGCTCTATGGTACATGTGCGCAACGTGCAGGTAAGCTACATGTGTATACATGTGCCATGCTGGTGCGCTGCACCCACCAACTCGTCATCTAGCATTAGGTATATCTCCCAATGCCGTCCCTCGCCCCTCCCCCCACCCCACAACAGTCCCCGAAATGTGATGTTCCCCTTCTTGTGTCCACGTGTTCTCATTATTCAATACCCACCTATGAGTGAGAATATGTGGTGTTTGGTTTTTTGTTCTTGCGATAGTTTACTGAGAACGATTATTTGCACTTTCATCCATGTCCCTACAAATGATATGAACTCATCATTTTTTATGGCTGCCTAGTATTCCATGGTGTATATGTGCCACATTTTCTTAATCCAGTCTATCATTGTTGGACATTTGGGTTGGTTCCAAGTCTTTGCTATTGTGTATAATGCCGCAATAAACATACGTGTGCATGTGTCTTTATAGCAGCATGATTTATAGTCCTTTGGGTATCTACCCAGTAATGGGATGGCTGGGTCAAATGGAATTTCTAGTTCTAGATCCCTGAGGAATCGCCACAGTGACTTCCACAAGGGTTGAACTAGTTTACAGTCCCACCAACAGTGTAAAAGTGTTCCTATTTCTCCACATCCTCTCCAGCACCTGTTGTTTCCTGACTTTTTAATGATTGCCATTCTAACTGGTGTGAGATGGTATCTCATTGTGGTTTTGATTTGCATTTCTCTGATGGCCAGTGATGGTGAGCATTTTTTCAAGTGTTTTTTGGCTGCATAAATGTCTTCTTTGGAGGAGTGTCTGTTCATGTCCTTCGCCCACTTTTTGATGGGGTTCTTTGGTGTTTTCTTGTAGATTTGTTGGAGTTCATTGTAGATTCTGGATATTAGCCCTTTGTCAGATGAGTAGGTTGCGAAAATTTTCTCCCATTGTGTAGGTTGCCTGTTCACTCTGATGGTAGTTTCCTTTCCTGTGCAGAATCTCTTTAGTTTAATTAGATCCCATTTGTCAATTTTGGCTTTTGTTGCCATTGCTTTTGGTGTTTTAGACATGAAGTCCTTGCCCATGCCTATGTCCTGAATGGTATTGCCTAGGTTTTCTTCTAGGGTTTTTATGGTTTTAGGTCTAACGTTTAAGTCTTTAATCCATCTTGAGTTGATTTTTGTATAAGGTGTAAGGAAGGGACCAGTTTCAGCTTTCTACATGTGGCTAGCCAGTTTTCCCAGCACCATTTATTAAATAGGGAATCCTTTCTCCATTTCTTGTTTTTGTCAAGTTTGTCAAAGATCAGATTGTTGTAGATATGTGGCATTATTTCTGACGGCTCTGTTCTGTTCCATTGATCTATATCTCTGTTTGGTACCAGTACCATGTTGTTTTGGTTACTGTAGCCTTGTAGTATAGTTTGAAGTCAGGTAGCGTGATGCCTCCAGCTTTGTTCTTTTGGCTTAGGATTGACTTGGTGTTGCGGGCTCTTTTTTGGTTCCATATGAATTTTAAAGTAGTTTTTTCCAATTCCGTGAAGGAAGTCATTGGTAACTTGATGGGGATGGCATTGAATCTGTAAATTACCTTGGGAAGGATGGCCATTTTCATGATATTGATTCTTCCTACCCATGAGCATGGAATGTTCTTCCATTTGTTTGTATCCTCTTTATTTCCTTGAGAAGTGGTTTGTAGTTTTCTCCTTGAAGAGGTCCTTCACATCCCTTGGAAGTTGGATTCCTAGGTATTTTATTCTCTTTGAAGCAATTGTGAATGGGAGTTCACTCATGATTTGGCTCTCTGTTTGTCTGTTATTGATGTATAAGAATGCTTGTGATTTTTGTCCATTGATTTTGTATCCTGAGACTTTGCTGAAGTTGCTTATCAGCTTAAGGAGATTTTGGGCTGAGACAATGGGGTTTTCTAGATATACTATCACGTCATCTGCAAACAGGGAGAATTTGACTTCCTTTTTTCCTAATTGAATACCCTTGATTTCCTTCTCTTGCCTAATTGCCCTGGCCAGAACTTCCAACACTATGTTGAATACAAGTGGTGAGAGAGGGCATCCCTGTCTTGTGCCAGTTTTCAAAGTGAATGCTTCCAGTTTTTGCCCATTCAGTATGATATTCGCTGTGGGTTTGTCATAAGTAGCTCTTATTATTTAGAGATACGACCCATCAATACCCAATTTATTGAGAGTTTTTAGCATGAAGGGTTGTTGAATTTTGTCAAAGGCCTTTTCTTCACGTATTGAGATAATCATGTGGTTTTTGACTTTGGTTCTGTTTATATGCTGGATTACATTTATTGATTTGCGTATATTGAACCAGACTTGCATCCCAGGGATGAAGCCCACTTGATCATGGTGGATAAGCTCTCTGATGTGCTGCTGGATTCTGTTTGCCAGTAATTTATTGAGGATTTTTGCATCAATATTCATCAAGGATATTGGTCTAAAATTCTCTTTTTTGATTTTGTCTCTGCCCAGCTTTGGTATCAGCATGATGCTGGCCTCATAAAATGAGTTAGGAAGGAATCCCTCTTTTTCTATTGATTGGAATAGTTTCTGAAGTAATGGTTCCAGTTCCTCCTTGGACCTCTGGTAGAATTCGGCTGTGAACCCATCTGATCCTGGACTCTTTTTGGTTAGTAAGCTATTGATTATTGCCACAATTTCAGCTCCTGTTATTAGTGTATTCAGAGATTCAACTTCTTCCTGGTTTAATCACGGGAGAGTGTATGTGTCGAGGAATTTATCCCTTTCTTTTTTTTTTAATTTTTTTTCTTTTTATCATTATTATTATTATTATTATTATTATTATACTTTAGGCTCTATGGTACATGTGCGCAACGTGCAGGTAAGCTACATGTGTATACATGTGCCATGCTGGTGCGCTGCACCCACCAACTCGTCATCTAGCATTAGGTATATCTCCCAATGCCGTCCCTCGCCCCTCCCCCCACCCCACAACAGTCCCCGAAGTGTGATGTTCCCCTTCTTGTGTCCACGTGTTCTCATTGTTCAATTCCCACCTATGAGTGAGAAGATGTGGTGTTTGGTTTTTTGTTCTTGCGATAGTTTACTGAGAACGATGATTTCCAATTTCATCCATGTCCCTACAAAGGATATGAACTCATCATTTTTTATGGCTGCCTAGTATTCCATGGTGTATATGTGCCACATTTTCTTAATCCAGTCTATCATTGTTGGACATTTGGGTTGGTTCCAAGTCTTTGCTATTGTGTATAATGCCGCAATAAACATACGTGTGCATGTGTCTTTATAGCAGCATGATTTATAGTCCTTTGGGTATCTACCCAGTAATGGGATGGCTGGGTCAAATGGAATTTCTAGTTCTAGATCCCTGAGGAATCGCCACAGTGACTTCCACAAGGGTTGAACTAGTTTACAGTCCCACCAACAGTGTAAAAGTGTTCCTATTTCTCCACATCCTCTCCAGCACCTGTTGTTTCCTGACTTTTTAATGATTGCCATTCTAACTGGTGTGAGATGGTATCTCATTGTGGTTTTGATTTGCATTTCTCTGATGGCCAGTGATGGTGAGCATTTTTTCATGTGTTTTTTGGCTGCATAAATGTCTTCTTTGGAGGAGTGTCTGTTCATGTCCTTGGCCCACTTTTTGATGGGGTTGTTTGGTATTTTCTTGTAAATTTGTTGGAGTTCATTGTAGATTCTGGATATTAGCCCTTTGTCAGATGAGTAGGTTGCGAAAATTTTCTCCCACTTTGTAGGTTGCCTGTTCACTCTGATGGTAGTTTCCTTTGCTGTGCAGAAGCTCTTTAGTTTAATTAGATCCCATTTGTCAATTTTGGCTTTTGTTGCCATTGCTTTTGGTGTTTTAGACATGAAGTCCTTGCCCATGCCTATGTCCTGAATGGTATTGCCTAGGTTTTCTTCTAGGGTTTTTATGGTTTTAGGTCTAACGTTTAAGTCTTTAATCCATCTTGAGTTGATTTTTGTATAAGGTGTAAGGAAGGGATCCAGTTTCAGCTTTCTACATGTGGCTAGCCAGTTTTCCCAGCACCATTTATTAAATAGGGAATCCTTTCTCCATTACTTGTTTTTGTCAAGTTTGTCAAAGATCAGATTGTTGTAGATATGTGGCATTATTTCTGACGGCTCTGTTCTGTTCCATTGATCTATATCTCTGTTTGGTACCAGTACCATGTTGTTTTGGTTACTGTAGCCTTGTAGTATAGTTTGAAGTCAGGTAGCGTGATGCCTCCAGCTTTGTTCTTTTGGCTTAGGATTGACTTGGTGTTGCGGGCTCTTTTTTGGTTCCATATGAATTTTAAAGTAGTTTTTTCCAATTCCGTGAAGGAAGTCATTGGTAACTTGATGGGGATGGCATTGAATCTGTAAATTACCTTGGGAAGGATGGCCATTTTCATGATATTGATTCTTCCTACCCATGAGCATGGAATGTTCTTCCATTTGTTTGTATCCTCTTTATTTCCTTGAGAAGTGGTTTGTAGTTTTCTCCTTGAAGAGGTCCTTCACATCCCTTGGAAGTTGGATTCCTAGGTATTTTATTCTCTTTGAAGCAATTGTGAATGGGAGTTCACTCATGATTTGGCTCTCTGTTTGTCTGTTATTGATGTATAAGAATGCTTGTGATTTTTGTCCATTGATTTTGTATCCTGAGACTTTGCTGAAGTTGCTTATCAGCTTAAGGAGATTTTGGGCTGAGACAATGGGGTTTTCTAGATATACTATCACGTCATCTGCAAACAGGGACAATTTGACTTCATTTTTTCCTGATTGAATACCCTTGATTTCCTTCTCTTGCCTAATTGCCCTGGCCAGAACTTCCAACACTATGTTGAATAGAAGTGGTGAGAGAGGGCATCCCTGTCTTGTGCCAGTTTTCAAAGTGAATGCTTCCAGTTTTTGCCCATTCAGTATGATATTGGCTGTGGGTTTGTCATAAATAGCTCTTATTATTTTGAGATACGACCCATCAATACCCAATTTATTGAGAGTTTTTAGCATGAAGGGTTGTTGAATTTTGTCAAAGGCCTTTTCTTCACGTATTGAGATAATCATGTGGTTTTTGACTTTGGTTCTGTTTATATGCTGGATTACATTTATTGATTTGCGTATATTGAACCAGACTTGCATCCCAGGGATGAAGCCCACTTGATCATGGTGGATAAGCTCTCTGATGTGCTGCTGGATTCTGTTTGCCAGTAATTTATTGAGGATTTTTGCATCAATATTCATCAAGGATATTGGTCTAAAATTCTCTTTTTTGATTGTGTCTCTGCCCAGCTTTGGTATCAGCATGATGCTGGCCTCATAAAATGAGTTAGGAAGGAATCACTCTTTTTCTATTGATTGGAATAGTTTCTGAAGTAATGGTTCCAGTTCCTCCTTGGACCTCTGGTAGAATTCGGCTGTGAACCCATCTGATCCTGGACTCTTTTTGGTTGGTAAGCTATTGATTATTGCCACAATTTCAGCTCCTGTTATTAGTCTATTCAGAGATTCAACTTCTTCCTGGTTTAGTCATGGGAGAGTGTATGTGTCGAGGAATTTATCCCTTTCTTTTTTTTTTAATTTTTTTTCTTTTTATCATTAATATTATTATTATTATTATTATTATTATTATACTTTAGGCTCTATGGTACATGTGCGCAACGTGCAGGTAAGCTACATGTGTATACATGTGCCATGCTGGTGCGCTGCACCCACCAACTCGTCATCTAGCATTAGGTATATCTCCCCATGCTCTCCCTCGCCCCTCCCCCCACCCCACAGCAGTCCCCGAAGTGTGATGTTCCCCTTCTTGTGTCCACGTGTTCTCATTATTCAATACCCACCTATGAGTGAGAATATGTGGTGTTTGGTTTTTTGTTCTTGCGATAGTTTACTGAGAACGATTATTTGCACTTTCATCCATGTCCCTACAAATGATATGAACTCATCATTTTTTATGGCTGCCTAGTATTCCATGGTGTATATGTGCCACATTTTCTTAATCCAGTCTATCATTGTTGGACATTTGGGTTGGTTCCAAGTCTTTGCTATTGTGTATAATGCCGCAATAATCATACGTGTGCATGTGTCTTTATAGCAGCATGATTTATAGTCCTTTGGGTATCTACCCAGTAATGGGATGGCTGGGTCAAATGGAATTTCTAGTTCTAGATCCCTGAGGAATCGCCACAGTGACTTCCACAAGGGTTGAACTAGTTTACAGTCCCACCAACAGTGTAAAAGTGTTCCTATTTCTCCACATCCTCTCCAGCACCTGTTGTTTCCTGACTTTTTAATGATTGCCATTCTAACTGGTGTGAGATGGTATCTCATTGTGGTTTTGATTTGCATTTCTCTGATGGCCAGTGATGGTGAGCATTTTTTCATGTGTTTTTTGGCTGCATAAATGTCTTATTTGGAGGAGTGTCTGTTCATATCCTTGGCCCACTTTTTGATGGGTTGTTTGGTATTTTCTTGTAAATTTGTTGGAGTTCATTGTAGATTCTGGATATTAGCCCTTTGTCAGATGAGTAGGTTGCGAAAATTTTCTCCCACTTTGTAGGTTGCCTGTTCACTCTGATGGTAGTTTCCTTTGCTGTGCAGAAGCTCTTTAGTTTAATTAGATCCCATTTGTCAATTTTGGCTTTTGTTGCCATTGCTTTTGGTGTTTTAGACATGAAGTCCTTGCCCATGCCTATGTCCTGAATGGTATTGCCTAGGTTTTCTTCTAGGGTTTTTATGGTTTTAGGTCTAACGTTTAAGTCTTTAATCCATCTTGAGTTGATTTTTGTATAAGGTGTAAGGAAGGGATCCAGTTTCAGCTTTCTACATGTGGCTAGCCAGTTTTCCCAGCACCATTTATTAAATAGGGAATCCTTTCTCCATTTCTTGTTTTTGTCAAGTTTGTCAAAGATCAGATTGTTGTAGATATGTGGCATTATTTCTGACGGCTCTGTTCTGTTCCATTGATCTATATCTCTGTTTGGTACCAGTACCATGTTGTTTTGGTTACTGTAGCCTTGTAGTATAGTTTGAAGTCAGGTAGCGTGATGCCTCCAGCTTTGTTCTTTTGGCTTAGGATTGACTTGGTGTTGCGGGCTCTTTTTTGGTTCCATATGAATTTTAAAGTAGTTTTTTCCAATTCCGTGAAGGAAGTCATTGGTAACTTGATGGGGATGGCATTGAATCTGTAAATTACCTTGGGAAGGATTGCCATTTTCATGATATTGATTCTTCCTACCCATGAGCATGGAATGTTCTTCCATTTGTTTGTATCCTCTTTATTTCCTTGAGAAGTGGTTTGTAGTTTTCTCCTTGAAGAGGTCCTTCACATCCCTTGGAAGTTGGATTCCTAGGTATTTTATTCTCTTTGAAGCAATTGTGAATGGGAGTTCACTCATGATTTGGCTCTCTGTTTGTCTGTTATTGGTGTATAAGAATGCTTGTCATTTTTGTCCATTGATTTTGTATCCTGAGACTTTGCTGAAGTTGCTTATCAGCTGAAGGAGATTTTGGGCTGAGACAATGGGGTTTTCTATATATACTATCACGTCATCTGCAAACAGGGACAATTTGACTTCCTTTTTTCCTAATTGAATACCCTTGATTTCCTTCTCTTGCCTAATTGCCCTGGCCAGAACTTCCAGCACTATGTTGAATAGAAGTGGTGAGAGAGGTCATCCCTGTCTTGTGCCAGTTTTCAAAGTGAATGCTTCCAGTTTTTGCCCATTCAGTATGATATTCGCTGTGGGTTTGTCATAAGTAGCTCTTATTATTTAGAGATACGACCCATCAATACCCAATTTATTGAGAGTTTTTAGCATGAAGGGTTGTTGAATTTTGTCAAAGGCCTTTTCTTCACGTATTGAGATAATCATGTGGTTTTTGACTTTGGTTCTGTTTATATGCTGGATTACATTTATTGATTTGCGTATATTGAACCAGACTTGCATCCCAGGGATAAAGCCCACCTGATCATGGTGGATAAGCTCTCTGATGTGCTGCTGGATTCGGTTTGCCAGTAATTTATTGAGGATTTTTGCATCAATATTCATCAAGGATATTGGTCTAAAATTCTCTTTTTTGATTGTGTCTCTGCCCAGCTTTGGTATCAGCATGATGCTGGCCTCATAAAATGAGTTAGGAAGGAATCCCTCTTTTTCTATTGATTGGAATAGTTTCTGAAGTAATGGTTCCAGTTCCTCCTTGGACCTCTGGTAGAATTCGGCTGTGAACCCATCTGATCCTGGACTCTTTTTGGTTGGTAAGCTATTGATTATTGCCACAATTTCAGCTCCTGTTATTAGTCTATTCAGAGATTCAACTTCTTCCTGGTTTAGTCATGGGAGAGTGTATGTGTCGAGGAATTTATCCCTTTCTTTTTTTTTTTATTTTTTTTCTTTTTATCATTATTATTATTATTATTATTATTATTATTATACTTTAGGCTCTATGGTACATGTGCGCAACGTGCAGGTAAGCTACATGTGTATACATGTGCCATGCTGGTGCGCTGCACCCAAAAACTCGTCATCTAGCATTAGGTATATCTCCCAATGCTGTCCCTCGCCCTTCCCCCCACCCCACAACAGTCCCCGAAGTGTGATGTTCCCCTTCTTGTGTCCACGTGTTCTCATTGTTCAATTCCCACCTATGAGTGAGAATATGTGGTGTTTGGTTTTTTGTTCTTGCGATAGTTTACTGAGAACGATGATTTCCAATTTCATCCATGTCCCTACAAAGGATATGAACTCATCATTTTTTATGGCTGCCTAGAATTCCATGGTGTATATGTGCCACATTTTCTTAATCCAGTCTATCATTGTTGGACATTTGGGTTGGTTCCAAGTCTTTGCTATTGTGTATAATGCCGCAATAAACATACGTGTGCATGTGTCTTTATAGCAGCATGATTTATAGTCCTTTGGGTATATACCCAGTAATGGGATGGCTGGGTCAAATGGAATTTCTAGTTCTAGATCCCTGAGGAATCGCCACAGTGACTTCCAAAAGGGTTGAACTAGTTTACAGTCCCACCAACAGTGTAAAAGTGTTCCTATTTCTCCACGTCCTCTCCAGCACCTGTTGTTTCCTGACTTTTTAATGATTGCCATTCTAACTGGTGTGAGATGGTATCTCATTGTGGTTTTGATTTGCATTTCTCTGATGGCCAGTGATGGTGAGCATTTTTTCATGTGTTTTTTGGCTGCATAAATGTCTTCTTTGGAGGAGTGTCTGTTCATGTCCTTCGCCCACTTTTTGATGGGGTTCTTTGGTGTTTTCTTGTAAATTTGTTGGAGTTCATTGTAGATTCTGGATATTAGCCCTTTGTCAGATGAGTAGGTTGCGAAAATTTTCTCCCACTTTGTAGGTTGCCTGTTCACTCTGATGGTAGTTTCCTTTGCTGTGCAGAAGCTCTTTAGTTTAATTAGATCCCATTTGTCAATTTTGGCTTTTGTGGCCATTGCTTTTGGTGTTTTAGACATGAAGTCCTTGCCCATGCCTATGTCCTGAATGGTATTGCCTAGGTTTTCTTCTAGGGTTTTTATGGTTTTAGGTCTAACGTTTAAGTCTTTAATCCATCTTGAGTTGATTTTTGTATAAGGTGTAAGGAAGGGATCCAGTTTCAGCTTTCTACATGTGGCTAGCCAGTTTTCCCAGCACCATTTATTAAATAGGGAATCCTTTCTCCATTTCTTGTTTTTGTCAAGTTTGTCAAAGATCAGATTGTTGTAAATATGTGGCATTATTTCTGACGGCTCTGTTCTGTTCCATTGATCTATATCTCTGTTTGGTACCAGTACCATGCTGTTTTGGTTACTGTAGCCTTGTAGTATAGTTTGAAGTCAGGTAGCGTGATGCCTCCAGCTTTGTTCTTTTGGCTTAGGATTGACTTGGCGATGCGGGCTCTTTTTTGATTCCATATGAACTTTAAAGTAGATTTTTCCAATTCTGTGAAGAAAGTCATTGGTAACTTGATGGGGATGGCATGGAATCTGTAAATTACCTTGGGAAGGATGGCCATTTTCATGATATTGATTCTTCCTACCCATGAGCATGGAATGTTCTTCCATTTGTTTGTATCCTCTTTTATTTCCTTGAGCAGTGGTTTGTAGTTTTCTCCTTGAAGAGGTCCTTCACATCCCTTGGAAGTTGGATTCCTAGGTATTTTATTCTCTTTGAAGCAATTGTGAATGGGAGTTCACTCATGATTTGGCTCTCTGTTTGTCTGTTATTGATGTATAAGAATGCTTGTGATTTTTGTCCATTGATTTTGTATCCTGAGACTGCTGAATTTGCTTATCAGCTTAAGGAGATTTTGGGCTGAGACAATGGGGTTTTCTATATATACTATCACGTCATCTGCAAACAGGGACAATTTGACTTCCTTTTTTCCTAATTGAATACCCTTGATTTCCTTCTCTTGCCTAATTGCCCTGGCCAGAATTTCCAACACTATGTTGAATAGAAGTGGTGAGAGAGGGCATCCGTGTCTTGTGCCAGTTTTCAAAGTGAATGCTTCCAGTTTTTGCACATTCACTATGATATTGGCTGTGGGTTTGTCATAAATAGCTCTTATTATTTTGAGATACGACCCATCAATACCCAATTTATTGAGAGTTTTTAGCATGAAGGGTTGTTGAATTTTGTCAAAGGCCTTTTCTTCACGTATTGAGATAATCATGTGGTTTTTGACTTTGGTTCTGTTTATATGCTGGATTACATTTATTGATTTGCGTATATTGAACCAGACCTGCATCCCAGGGATGAAGCCCACTTGATCATGGTGGATAAGCTCTCTGATGTGCTGCTGGATTCTGTTTGCCAGTAATTTATTGAGGATTTTTGCATCAATATTCATCAAGGATATTGGACTAAAATTCTCTTTTTTGATTGTGTCTCTGCCCAGCTTTGGTATCAGCATGATGCTGGCCTCATAAAATGAGTTAGGAAGGAATCCCTCTTTTTCTATTGATTGGAATAGTTTCTGAAGTAATGGTTCCAGTTCCTCCTTGGACCTCTGGTAGAATTCGGCTGTGAACCCATCTGATCCTGGACTCTTTTTGGTTGGTAAGCTATTGATTATTGCCACAATTTCAGCTCCTGTTATTAGTCTATTCAGAGATTCAACTTCTTCCTGGTTTAGTCATTTGAGAGTGTATGTGTCGAGGAATTTATCCCTTTCTTTTTTTTTTAATTTTTTTTCTTTTTATCATTAATATTATTATTATTATTATTATTATTATTATACTTTAGGCTCTATGGTACATGTGCGCAACGTGCAGGTAAGCTACATGTGTATACATGTGCCATGCTGGTGCGCTGCACCCACCAACTCGTCATCTAGCATTAGGTATATCTCCCAATGCTGTCCCTCGCCCCTCCCCCCACCCCACAACAGTCCCCGAAGTGTGATGTTCCCCTTCTTGTGTCCACGTGTTCTCATTGTTCAATTCCCACCTATGAGTGAGAATATGTGGTGTTTGGTTTTTTGTTCTTGCGATAGTTTACTGAGAACGATGATTTCCAATTTCATCCATGTCCCTACAAATGATATGAACTCATCATTTTTTATGGCTGCCTAGTATTCCATGGTGTATATGTGCCACATTTTCTTAATCCAGTCTATCATTGTTGGACATTTGGGTTGGTTGCAAGTCTTTGCTATTGTGTATAATGCCGCAATAAACATATGTGTGCATGTGTCTTTATAGCAGCATGATTTATAGTCCTTTGGGTATCTACCCAGTAATGGGATGGCTGGGTCAAATGGAATTTCTAGTTGTAGATCCCTGAGGAATCGCCACAGTGACTTCCACAAGTGTTGAACTAGTTTACAGTCCCACCAACAGTGTAAAAGTGTTCCTATTTCTCCACCTCCTCTCCAGCACCTGTTGTTTCCTGACTTTTTAATGATTGCCATTCTAACTGGTGTGAGATGGTATCTCATTGTGGTTTTGATTTGCATTTCTCTGATGGCCAGTGATGGTGAGCATTTTTTCATGTGTTTTTTGGCTGCATAAATGTCTTCTTTGGAGGAGTGTCTGTTCATGTCCTTGGCCCACTTTTTGATGGGGTTGTTTGGTATTTTCTTGTAAATTTGTTGGAGTTCATTGTAGATTCTGGATATTAGCCCTTTGTCAGATGAGTAGGTTGCGAAAATTTTCTCCCACTTTGTAGGTTGCCTGTTCACTCTGATGGTAGTTTCCTTTGCTGTGCAGAAGCTCTTTAGTTTAATTAGATCCCATTTGTCAATTTTGGCTTTTGTTGCCATTGCTTTTGGTGTTTTAGACATGAAGTCCTTGCCCATGCCTATGTCCTGAATGGTATTGCCTAGGTTTTCTTCTAGGGTTTTTATGGTTTTAGGTCTAACGTTTAAGTCTTTAATCCATCTTGAGTTGATTTTTGTATAAGGTGTAAGGAAGGGATCCAGTTTCAGCTTTCTACATGTGGCTAGCCAGTTTTCCCAGCACCATTTATTAAATAGGGAATCCTTTCTCCATTTCTTGTTTTTGTCAAGTTTGTCAAAGATCAGATTGTTGTAGATATGTGGCATTATTTCTGACGGCTCTGTTCTGTTCCATTGATCTATATCTCTGTTTGGTACCAGTACCATGTTGTTTTGGTTACTGTAGCCTTGTAGTATAGTTTGAAGTCAGGTAGCGTGATGCCTCCAGCTTTGTTCTTTTGGCTTAGGATTGACTTGGTGTTGCGGGCTCTTTTTTGGTTCCATACGAATTTTAAAGTAGTTTTTTCAAATTCCGTGAAGGAAGTCATTGGTAACTTGATGGGGATGGCATTGAATCTGTAAATTACCTTGGGAAGGATGGCCATTTTCATGATATTGATTCTTCCTACCCATGAGCATGGAATGTTCTTCCATTTGTTTGTATCCTCTTTATTTCCTTGAGAAGTGGTTTGTAGTTTTCTCCTTGAAGAGGTCCTTCACATCCCTTGGAAGTTGGATTCCTAGGTATTTTATTCTCTTTGAAGCAATTGTGAATGGGAGTTCACTCATGATTTGGCTCTCTGTTTGTCTGTTATTGATGTATAAGAATGCTTGTGATTTTTGTCCATTGATTTTGTATCCTGAGACTTTGCTGAAGTTGCTTATCAGCTTAAGGAGATTTTGGGCTGAGACAATGGGGTTTTCTATATATACTATCACGTCATCTGCAAACAGGGACAATTTGACTTCCTTTTTTCCTAATTGAATACCCTTGATTTCCTTCTCTTGCCTAATTGCACTGGCCAGAACTTCCAACACTATGTTGAATAGAAGTGGTGAGAGAGGGCATCCCTGTCTTGTGCCAGTTTTCAAAGTGAATGCTTCCAGTTTTTGCCCATTCAGTATGATATTGGCTGTGGGTTTGTCATAAGTAGCTCTTATTATTTAGAGATACGACCCATCAATACCCAATTTATTGAGAGTTTTTAGCATGAAGGGTTGTTGAATTTTGTCAAAGGCCTTTTCTTCACGTATTGAGATAATCATGTGGTTTTTGACATTGGCTGTTTATATGCTGGATTACATATATTGATTTGCGTATATTGAACCAGACTTGCATCCCAGGGATGAAGCCCACTTGATCATGGTGGATAAGCTCTCTGATGTGCTGCTGGATTCTGTTTGCCAGTAATTTATTGAGGATTTTTGCATCAATATTCATCAAGGATATTGGTCTAAAATTCTCTTTTTTGATTGTGTCTCTGCCCAGCTTTGGTATCAGCATGATGCTGGCCTCATAAAATGAGTTAGGAAGGAATCCCTCTTTTTCTATTGATTGGAATAGTTTCTGAAGTAATGGTTCCAGTTCCTCCTTGGACCTCTGGTAGAATTCGGCTGTGAACCCATCTGATCCTGGACTCTTTTTGGTTGGTAAGCTATTGATTATTGCCACAATTTCAGCTCCTGTTATTAGTCTATTCAGAGATTCAACTTCTTCCTGGTTTAGTCGTGGGAGAGTTTATGTGTCGAGGAATTTATCCCTTTCTTTTTTTCTTAATTTTTTTTCTTTTTATCATTATTATTATTATTATTATTATTATTATTATTATACTTTAGGCTCTATGGTACATGTGCGCAACGTGCAGGTAAGCTACATGTGTATACATGTGCCATGCTGGTGCGCTGCACCCACCAACTCGTCATCTAGCATTAGGTATATCTCCCAATGCCGTCCCTCGCCCCTCCCCCCACCCCACAACAGTCCCCGAAGTGTGATGTTCCCCTTCTTGTGTCCACGTGTTCTCATTGTTCAATTCCCACCTATGAGTGAGAATATGTGGTGTTTGGTTTTTTGTTCTTGCGATAGTTTACTGAGAAAGATGATTTCCAATTTCATCCATGTCCCTACAAAGGATATGAACTCATCATTTTTTATGGCTGCCTAGTATTCCATGGTGTATATGTGCCACATTTTCTTAATCCAGTCTATCATTGTTGTACATTTGGGTTGGTTCCAAGTCTTTGCTATTGTGTATAATGCCGCAATAAACATACGTGTGCATGTGTCTTTATAGCAGCATGATTTATAGTCCTTTGGGTATATACCCAGTAATGGGATGGCTGGGTCAAATGGAATTTCTAGTTCTAGATCCCTGAGGAATCGCCACAGTGACTTTCACAAGGGTTGAACTAGTTTACAGTCCCACCAACAGTGTAAAAGTGTTCCTATTTCTCCACCTCCTCTCCAGCACCTGTTGTTTCCTGACTTTTTAATGATTGCCATTCTAACTGGTGTGAGATGGTATCTCATTGTGGTTTTGATTTGCATTTCTCTGATGGCCAGTGATGGTGAGCATTTTTTCATGTGTTTTTTGGCTGCATAAATGTCTTCTTTGGAGGAGTGTCTGTTCATGTCCTTCGCCCACTTTTTGATGGGGTTGTTTGGTGTTTTCTTGTAAATTTGTTGGAGTTCATTGTAGATTCTGGATATTAGCCCTTTGTCAGATGAGTAGGTTGCGAAAATTTTCTCCCACTTTGTAGGTTGCCTGTTCACTCTGATGGTAGTTTCCTTTGCTGTGCAGAAGCTCTTTAGCTTAATTAGATCCCATTTGTCAATTTTGGCTTTTGTGGCCATTGCTTTTGGTGTTTTAGTCATGAAGTCCTTGCCCATGCCTATGTCCTGAATGGTATTGCCTAGGTTTTCTTCTAGGGTTTTTATGGTTTTAGGTCTAACGTTTAAGTCTTTAATCCATCTTGAGTTGATTTTTGTATAAGGTGTAAGGAAGGGATCCAGTTTCAGCTTTCTACATGTGGCTAGCCAGTTTTCCCAGCACCATTTATTAAATAGGGAATCCTTTCTCCATTTCTTGTTTTTGTCAAGTTTGTCAAAGATCAGATTGTTGTAGATATGTGGCATTATTTCTGACGGCTCTGTTCTGTTCCATTGATCTATATCTCTGTTTGGTACCAGTACCATGCTGTTTTGGTTACTGTAGCCTTGTAGTATAGTTTGAACTCAGGTAGCGTGATGCCTCCAGCTTTGTTCTTTTGGCTTAGGATTGACTTGGTGATGCGGGCTCTTTTTTGATTCCATATGAACTTTAGAGTAGTTTTTTCCAATTCTGTGAAGAAAGTCATTGGTAACTTGATGGGGATGGCATTGAATCTGTAAATTACCTTGGGAAGGATGGCCATTTTCATGATATTGATTCTTCCTACCCATGAGCATGGAATGTTCTTCCATTTGTTTGTATCCTCTTTTATTTCCTTGAGCAGTGGTTTGTAGTTTTCTCCTTGAAGAGGTCCTTCACATCCCTTGGAAGTTGGATTCCTAGGTATTTTATTCTCTTTGAAGCAATTGTGAATGGGAGTTCACTCATGATTTGGCTCTCTCTTTGTCTGTTATTGATGTATAAGAATGCTTGTGATTTTTGTCCATTGATTTTGTATCCTGAGACTTTGCTGAAGTTGCTTATCAGCTTAAGGAGATTTTGGGCTGAGACAATGGGGTTTTCTAGATATACTATCACGTCATCTGCAAACAGGGACAATTTGACTTCCTTTTTTCCTAATTGAATACCCTTGATTTCCTTCTCTTGCCTAATTGCCCTGGCCAGAACTTCCAACACTATGTTGAATAGAAGTGGTGAGAGAGGGCATCCCTGTCTTGTGCCAGTTTTCAAAGTGAATGCTTCCAGTTTTTGCCCATTCAGTATGATATTCGCTGTGGGTTTGTCATAAGTAGCTCTTATTATTTAGAGATACGACCCATCAATACCCAATTTATTGAGAGTTTTTAGCATGAAGGGTTGTTGAATTTTGTCAAAGGCCTTTTCTTCACGTATTGAGATAATCATGTGGTTTTTGACTTTGGTTCTGTTTATATGCTGGATTACATTTATTGATTTGCATATATTGAACCAGACTTGCATCCCAGGGATGAAGCCCACTTGATCATGGTGGATAAGCTCTCTGATGTGCTGCTGGATTCTGTTTGCCAGTAATTTATTGAGGATTTTTGCATCAATATTCATCAAGGATATTGGTCTAAAATTCTCTTTTTTGATTGTGTCTCTGCCCAGCTTTGGTATCAGCATGATGCTGGCCTCATAAAATGAGTTAGGAAGGAATCCCTCTTTTTCTATTGATTGGAATAGTTTCTGAAGTAATGGTTCCAGTTCCTCCTTGGACCTCTGGTAGAATTCGGCTGTGAACCCATCTGATCCTGGACTCTTTTTGGTTAGTAAGCTATAGATTATTGCCACAATTTCAGCTCCTGTTATTAGTGTATTCAGAGATTCAACTTCTTCCTGGTTTAATCATGGGAGAGTGTATGTGTCGAGGAATTTATCCCTTTCTTTTTTTTTTAATTTTTTTTCTTTTTATCATTATTATTATTATTATTATTATTATTATACTTTAGGCTCTATGGTACATGTGCGCAACGTGCAGGTAAGCTACATGTGTATACATGTGCCATGCTGGTGCGCTGCACCCACCAACTCGTCATCTAGCATTAGGTATATCTCCCAATGCCGTCCCTCGCCCCTCCCCCCACCCCACAACAGTCCCCGAAGTGTGATGTTCCCCTTCTTGTGTCCACGTGTTCTCATTGTTCAATTCCCACCTATGAGTGAGAAGATGTGGTGTATGGTTTTTTGTTCTTGCGATAGTTTACTGAGAACGATGATTTCCAATTTCATCCATGTCCCTACAAAGGATATGAACTCATCATTTTTTATGGCTGCCTAGTATTCCATGGTGTATATGTGCCACATTTTCTTAATCCAGTCTATCATTGTTGGACATTTGGGTTGGTTCCAAGTCTTTGCTATTGTGTATAATGCCGCAATAAACATACGTGTGTATGTGTCTTTATAGCAGCATGATTTATAGTCCTTTGGGTATCTACCCAGTAATGGGATGGCTGGGTCAAATGGAATTTCTAGTTCTAGATCCCTGAGGAATCGCCACAGTGACTTCCACAAGGGTTGAACTAGTTTACAGTCCCACCAACAGTGTAAAAGTGTTCCTATTTCTCCACATCCTCTCCAGCACCTGTTGTTTCCTGACTTTTTAATGATTGCCATTCTAACTGGTGTGAGATGGTATCTCATTGTGGTTTTGATTTGCATTTCTCTGATGGCCAGTGATGGTGAGCATTTTTTCATGTGTTTTTTGGCTGCATAAATGTCTTCTTTGGAGGAGTGTCTGTTCATGTCCTTCGCCCACTTTTTGATGGGGTTCTTTGGTGTTTTCTTGTAGATTTGTTGGAGTTCATTGTAGATTCTGGATATTAGCCCTTTGTCAGATGAGTAGGTTGCGAAAATTTTCTCCCATTGTGTAGGTTGCCTGTTCACTCTGATGGTAGTTTCCTTTCCTGTGCAGAAGCTCTTTAGTTTAATTAGATCCCATTTGTCAATTTTGGCTTTTGTTGCCATTGCTTTTGGTGTTTTAGACATGAAGTCCTTGCCCATGCCTATGTCCTGAATGGTATTGCCTAGGTTTTCTTCTAGGGTTTTTATGGTTTTAGGTCTAACGTTTAAGTCTGTAATCCATCTTGAGTTGATTTTTGTATAAGGTGTAAGGAAGGGATCCAGTTTCAGCTTTCTACATGTGGCTAGCCAGTTTTCCCAGCACCATTTATTAAATAGGGAATCCTTTCTCCATTTCTTGTTTTTGTCAAGTTTGTCAAAGATCAGATTGTTGTAGATATGTGGCATTATTTCTGACGGCTCTGTTCTGTTCCATTGATCTATATCTCTGTTTGGTACCAGTACCATGCTGTTTTGGTTACTGTAGCCTTGTAGTATAGTTTGAAGTCAGGTAGCGTGATGCCTCCAACTTTGTTCTTTTGGCTTAGGATTGACTTGGTGATGCGGGCTCTTTTTTGATTCCATATGAACTTTAAAGTAGTTTTTTCCAATTCTGTGAAGAAAGTCATTGGTAACTTGATGGGGATGGCATTGAATCTGTAAATTACCTTGGGAAGGATGGCCATTTTCATGATATTGATTCTTCCTACCCATGAGCATGGAATGTTCTTCCATTTGTTTGTATCCTCTTTTATTTCCTTGAGCAGTGGTTTGTAGTTTTCTCCTTGAAGAGGTCCTTCACATCCCTTGGAAGTTGGATTCCTAGGTATTTTATTCTCTTTGAAGCAATTGTGAATGGGATTTCACTCATGATTTGGCTCTCTGTTTGTCTGTTATTGATGTATAAGAATGCTTGTGATTTTGTCCATTGATTTTGTATCCTGAGACTTTGGTGAATTTGCTTATCAGTTAAGGAGATTTTGGGCTGAGACAATGGGGTTTTCTATATATACTATCACGTCATCTGCAAACAGGGACAATTTGACTTCCTTTTTTCCTAATTGAATACCCTTGATTTCCTTCTCTTGCCTAATTGCCCTGGCCAGAACTTCCAACACTATGTTGAATAGAAGTGGTGAGAGAGGGCATCCCTGTCTTGTGCCAGTTTTCAAAGTGAATGCTTCCAGTTTTTGCCCATTCAGTATGATATTCGCTGTGGGTTTGTCATAAGTAGCTCTTATTATTTAGAGATACGACCCATCAATACCCAATTTATTGAGAGTTTTTAGCATGAAGGGTTGTTGAATTTTGTCAAAGGCCTTTTCTTCACGTATTGAGATAATCATATGGTTTTTGACTTTGGTTCTGTTTATATGCTGGATTACATTTATTGATTTGCGTATATTGAACCAGACTTGCATCCCAGGGATGAAGCCCACTTGATCATGCTGGATAAGCTGTCTGATGTGCTGCTGGATTCGGTTTGCCAGTAATTTATTGAGGATTTTTGCATCAATATTCATCAAGGATATTGGTCTAAAATTCTCTTTTTTGATTGTGTCTCTGCCCAGCTTTGGTATCAGCATGATGCTGGCCTCATAAAATGAGTTAGGAAGGAATCCCTCTTTTTCTATTGATTGGAATAGTTTCTGAAGTAATGGTTCCAGTTCCTCCTTGGACCTCTGGTAGAATTCGGCTGTAAACCCATCTGATCCTGGACTCTTTTTGGTTGGTAAGCTATTGATTATTGCCACAATTTCAGCTCCTGTTATTAGTCTATTCAGAGATTCAACTTCTTCCTGGTTTAGTCATGGGAGAGTGTATGTGTCGAGGAATTTATCCCTTTCTTTTTTTTTTAATTTTTTTTCTTTTTATCATTAATATTATTATTATTATTATTATTATTATTATACTTTAGGCTCTATGGTACATGTGCGCAACGTGCAGGTAAGCTACATGTGTATACATGTGCCATGCTGGTGCGCTGCACCCACCAACTCGTCATCTAGCATTAGGTATATCTCCCAATGCCGTCCCTCGCCCCTCCCCCCACCCCACAACAGTCCCCGAAGTGTGATGTTCCCCTTCTTGTGTCCACGTGTTCTCATTGTTCAATTCCCACCTATGAGTGAGAAGATGTGGTGTTTGGTTTTTTGTTCTTGCGATAGTTTACTGAGAACGATGATTTCCAATTTCATCCATGTCCCTACAAATGATATGAACTCATCATTTTTTATGGCTGCCTAGTATTCCATGGTGTATATGTGCCACATTTTCTTAATCCAGTCTATCATTGTTGGACATTTGGGTTGGTTCCAAGTCTTTGCTATTGTGTATAATGCCGCAATAAACATACGTGTGCATGTGTCTTTATAGCAGCATGATTTATAGTCCTTTGGGTATCTACCCAGTAATGGGATGGCTGGGTCAAATGGAATTTCTAGTTCTAGATCCCTGAGGAATCGCCACAGTGACTTTCACAAGTGTTGAACTAGTTTACAGTCCCACCAACAGTGTAAAAGTGTTCCTATTTCTCCACATCCTCTCCAGCACCTGTTGTTTCCTGACTTTTTAATGATTGCCATTCTAACTGGTGTGAGATGGTATCTCATTGTGGTTTTGATTTGCATTTCTCTGATGGCCAGTGATGGTGAGCATTTTTTCATGTGTTTTTTGGCTGCATAAATGTCTTCTTTGGAGGAGTGTCTGTTCATGTCCTTGGCCCACTTTTTGATGGGGTTGTTTGGTATTTTCTTGTAAATTTGTTGGAGTTCATTGTAGATTCTGGATATTAGCCCTTTGTCAGATGAGTAGGTTGCGAAAATTTTCTCCCACTTTGTAGGTGGCCTGTTCACTCTGATGGTAGTTTCCTTTGCTGTGCAGAAGCTCTTTAGTTTAATTAGATCCCATTTGTCAATTTTGGCTTTTGTTGCCATTGCTTTTGGTGTTTTAGACATGAAGTCCTTGCCCATGCCTATGTCCTGAATGGTATTGCCTAGGTTTTCTTCTAGGGTTTTTATGGTTTTAGGTCTAACGTTTAAGTCTTTAATCCATCTTGAGTTGATTTTTGTATAAGGTGTAAGGAAGGGATGCAGTTTCAGCTTTCTACATGTGGCTAGCCAGTTTTCCCAGCACCATTTATTAAATAGGGAATCCTTTCTCCATTTCTTGTTTTTGTCAAGTTTGTCAAAGATCAGATTGTTGTAGATATGTGGCATTATTTCTGACGGCTCTGTTCTGTTCCATTGATCTATATCTCTGTTTGGTACCAGTACCATGTTGTTTTGGTTACTGTAGCCTTGTAGTATAGTTTGAAGTCAGGTAGCGTGATGCCTCCAGCTTTGTTCTTTTGGCTTAGGATTGACTTGGTGTTGCGGGCTCTTTTTTGGTTCCATATGAATTTTAAAGTAGTTTTTTCCAATTCCGTGAAGGAAGTCATTGGTAACTTGATGGGGATGGCATTGAATCTGTAAATTACCTTGGGAAGGATGGCCATTTTCATGATATTGATTCTTCCTACCCATGAGCATGGAATGTTCTTCCATTTGTTTGTATCCTCTTTATTTCCTTGAGAAGTGGTTTGTAGTTTTCTCCTTGAAGAGGTCCTTCACATCCCTTGGAAGTTGGATTCCTAGGTATTTTATTCTCTTTGAAGCAATTGTGAATGGGAGTTCACTCATGATTTGGCTCTCTGTTTGTCTGTTATTGATGTATAAGAATGCTTGTGATTTTTGTCCATTGATTTTGTATCCTGAGACTTTGCTGAAGTTGCTTATCAGCTTAAGGAGATTTTGGGCTGAGACAATGGGGTTTTCTAGATATACTATCACGTCATCTGCAAACAGGGACAATTTGACTTCCTTTTTTCCTGATTGAATACCCTTGATTTCCTTCTCTTGCCTAATTGCCCTGGCCAGAACTTCCAACACTATGTTGAATAGAAGTGGTGAGAGAGGGCATCCCTGTCTTGTGCCAGTTTTCAAAGTGAATGCTTCCAGTTTTTGCCCATTCAGTATGATATTGGCTGTGGGTTTGTCATAAATAGCTCTTATTATTTTGAGATACGACCCATCAATACCCAATTTATTGAGAGTTTTTAGCATGAAGGGTTGTTGAATTTTGTCAAAGGCCTTTTCTTCACGTATTGAGATAATCATGTGGTTTTTGACTTTGGTTCTGTTTATATGCTGGATTACATTTATTGATTTGCGTATATTGAACCAGACTTGCATCCCAGGGATGAAGCCCACTTGATCATGGTGGATAAGCTCTCTGATGTGCTGCTGGATTCTGTTTGCCAGTAATTTATTGAGGATTTTTGCATCAATATTCATCAAGGATATTGGTCTAAAATTCTCTTTTTTGATTGTGTCTCTGCCCAGCTTTGGTATCAGCATGATGCTGGCCTCATAAAATGAGTTAGGAAGGAATCCCTCTTTTTCTATTGATTGGAATAGTTTCTGAAGTAATGGTTCCAGTTCCTCCTTGGACCTCTGGTAGAATTCGGCTGTGAACCCATCTGATCCTGGACTCTTTTTGGTTGGTAAGCTATTGATTATTGCCACAATTTCAGCTCCTGTTATTAGTCTATTCAGAGATTCAACTTCTTCCTTGTTTAGTCATGGGAGAGTTTATGTGTCGAGGAATTTATCCCTTTCTTTTTTTTTTAATTTTTTTTCTTTTTATCATTAATATTATCATTATTATTATTATTATTATTATTATTATACTTTAGGCTCTATGGTACATGTGCGCAACGTGCAGGTAAGCTACATGTGTATACATGTGCCATGCTGGTGCGCTGCACCCACCAACTCGTCATCTAGCATTAGGTATATCTCCCCATGCTGTCCCTCGCCCCTCCCCCCACCCCACAACAGTCCCCGAAGTGTGATGTTCCCCTTCTTGTGTCCACGTGTTCTCATTATTCAATACCCACCTATGAGTGAGAATATGTGGTGTTTGGTTTTTTGTTCTTGCGATAGTTTACTGAGAACGATTATTTGCACTTTCATCCATATCCCTACAAATGATATGAACTCATCATTTTTTATGGCTGCCTAGTATTCCATGGTGTATATGTGCCACATTTTCTTAATCCAGTCTATCATTGTTGGACATTTGGGTTGGTTCCAAGTCTTTGCTATTGTGTATAATGCCGCAATAATCATACGTGTGCATGTGTCTTTATAGCAGCATGATTTATAGTCCTTTGGGTATCTACCCAGTAATGGGATGGCTGGGTCAAATGGAATTTCTAGTTCTAGATCCCTGAGGAATCGCCACAGTGACTTCCACAAGTGTTGAACTAGTTTACAGTCCCACCAACAGTGTAAAAGTGTTCCTATTTCTCCACATCCTCTCCAGCACCTGTTGTTTCCTGACTTTTTAATGATTGCCATTCTAACTGGTGTGAGATGGTATCTCATTGTGGTTTTGATTTGCATTTCTCTGATGGCCAGTGATGGTGAGCATTTTTTCATGTGTTTTTTGGCTGCATAAATGTCTTATTTGGAGGAGTGTCTGTTCATATCCTTGGCCCACTTTTTGATGGGGTTGTTTGGTATTTTCTTGTAAATTTGTTGGAGTTCATTGTAGATTCTGGATATTAGCCCTTTGTCAGATGAGTAGGTTGCGAAAATTTTCTCCCACTTTGTAGGTTGCCTGTTCACTCTGATGGTAGTTTCCTTTGCTGTGCAGAAGCTCTTTAGTTTAATTAGATCCCATTTGTCAATTTTGGCTTTTGTTGCCATTGCTTTTGGTGTTTTAGACATGAAGTCCTTGCCCATGCCTATGTCCTGAATGGTATTGCCTAGGTTTTCTTCTAGGGTTTTTATGGTTTTAGGTCTAACGTTTAAGTCTTTAATCCATCTTGAGTTGATTTTTGTATAAGGTGTAAGGAAGGGATCCAGTTTCAGCTTTCTACATGTGGCTAGCCAGTTTTCCCAGCACCATTTATTAAATAGGGAATCCTTTCTCCATTTCTTGTTTTTGTCAAGTTTGTCAAAGATCAGATTGTTGTAGATATGTGGCATTATTTCTGACGGCTCTGTTCTGTTCCATTGATCTATATCTCTGTTTGGTACCAGTACCATGTTGTTTTGGTTACTGTAGCCTTGTAGTATAGTTTGAAGTCTGGTAGCGTGATGCCTCCAGCTTTGTTCTTTTGGCTTAGGATTGACTTGGTGTTGCGGGCTCTTTTTTGGTTCCATATGAATTTTAAAGTAGTTTTTTCCAATTCCGTGAAGGAAGTCATTGGTAACTTGATGGGGATGGCATTGAATCTGTAAATTACCTTGGGAAGGATGGCCATTTTCATGATATTGATTCTTCCTACCCATGAGCATGGAATGTTCTTCCATTTGTTTGTATCCTCTTTATTTCCTTGAGAAGTGGTTTGTAGTTTTCTCCTTGAAGAGGTCCTTCACATCCCTTGGAAGTTGGATTCCTAGGTATTTTATTCTCTTTGAAGCAATTGTGAATGGGAGTTCACTCATGATTTGGCTCTCTGTTTGTCTGTTATTGATGTATAAGAATGCTTGTCATTTTTGTCCATTGATTTTGTATCCTGAGACTTTGCTGAAGTTGCTTATCAGCTTAAGGAGATTTTGGGCTGAGACAATGGGGTTTTCTAGATATACTATCACGTCATCTGCAAACAGGGACAATTTGACTTCCTTTTTTCCTAATTGAATACCCTTGATTTCCTTCTCTTGCCTAATTGCCCTGGCCAGAACTTCCAATACTATGTTGAATAGAAGTGGTGAGAGAGGGCATCCCTGTCTTGTGCCAGTTTTCAAAGTGAATGCTTCCAGTTTTTGCCCATTCAGTATGATATTCGCTGTGGGTTTGTCATAAGTAGCTCTTATTATTTAGAGATACGACCCATCAATACCCAATTTATTGAGAGTTTTTAGCATGAAGGGTTGTTGAATTTTGTCAAAGGCCTTTTCTTCACGTATTGAGATAATCATGTGGTTTTTGACATTGGATCTGTTTATATGCTGGATTACATATATTGATTTGCGTATATTGAACCAGACTTGCATCCCAGGGATGAAGCCCACTTGATCATGGTGGATAAGCTCTCTGATGTGCTGCTGGATTCTGTTTGCCAGTAATTTATTGAGGATTTTTGCATCAATATTCATCAAGGATATTGGTCTAAAATTCTCTTTTTTGATTGTGTCTCTGCCCAGCTTTGGTATCAGCATGATGCTGGCCTCATAAAATGAGTTAGGAAGGAATCCCTCTTTTTCTATTGATTGGAATAGTTTCTGAAGTAATGGTTCCAGTTCCTCCTTGGACCTCTGGTAGAATTCGGCTGTGAACCCATCTGATCCTGGACTCTTTTTGGTTGGTAAGCTATTGATTATTGCCACAATTTCAGCTCCTGTTATTAGTCTATTCAGAGATTCAACTTCTTCCTGGTTTAGTCATGGGAGAGTTTATGTGTCGAGGAATTTATCCCTTTCTTTTTTTCTTAATTTTTTTTCTTTTTATCATTATTATTATTATTATTATTATTATTATTATTATTATACTTTAGGCTCTATGGTACATGTGCGCAACGTGCAGGTAAGCTACATGTGTATACATGTGCCATGCTGGTGCGCTGCACCCACCAACTCGTCATCTAGCATTAGGTATATCTCCCAATGCCGTCCCTCGCCCCTCCCCCCACCCCACAACAGTCCCCGAAGTGTGATGTTCCCCTTCTTGTGTCCACGTGTTCTCATTGTTCAATTCCCACCTATGAGTGAGAAGATGTGGTGTTTGGTTTTTTGTTCTTGCGATAGTTTACTGAGAACGATGATTTCCAATTTCATCCATGTCCCTACAAAGGATATGAACTCATCATTTTTTATGGCTGCCTAGTATTCCATGGTGTATATGTGCCACATTTTCTTAATCCAGTCTATCATTGTTGGACATTTGGGCTGGTTCCAAGTCTTTGCTATTGTGTATAATGCCGCAATAAACATACGTGTGCATGTGTCTTTATAGCAGCATGATTTATAGTCCTTTGGGTATATACCCAGTAATGGGATGGCTGGGTCAAATGGAATTTCTAGTTCTAGATCCCTGAGGAATCGCCACAGTGACTTTCACAAGGGTTGAACTAGTTTACAGTCCCACCAACAGTGTAAAAGTGTTCCTATTTCTCCACCTCCTCTCCAGCACCTGTTGTTTCCTGACTTTTTAATGATTGCCATTCTAACTGGTGTGAGATGGTATCTCATTGTGGTTTTGATTTGCATTTCTCTGATGGCCAGTGATGGTGAGCATTTTTTCATGTGTTTTTTGGCTGCATAAATGTCTTCTTTGGAGGAGTGTCTGTTCATGTCCTTCGCCCACTTTTTGATGGGGTTGTTTGGTGTTTTCTTGTAAATTTGTTGGAGTTCATTGTAGATTCTGGATATTAGCCCTTTGTCAGATGAGTAGGTTGCGAAAATTTTTTCCCACTTTGTAGGTTGCCTGTTCACTCTGATGGTAGTTTCCTTTCCTGTGCAGAAGCTCTTTAGCTTAATTAGATCCCATTTGTCAATTTTGGCTTTTGTGGCCATTGCTTTTGGTGTTTTAGTCATGAAGTCCTTGCCCATGCCTATGTCCTGAATGGTATTGCCTAGGTTTTCTTCTAGGGTTTTTATGGTTTTAGGTCTAACGTTTAAGTCTTTAATCCATCTTGAGTTGATTTTTGTATAAGGTGTAAGGAAGGGATCCAGTTTCAGCTTTCTACATGTGGCTAGCCAGTTTTCCCAGCACCATTTATTAAATAGGGAATCCTTTCTCCATTTCTTGTTTTTGTCAAGTTTGTCAAAGATCAGATTGTTGTAGATATGTGGCATTATTTCTGACGGCTCTGTTCTGTTCCATTGATCTATATCTCTGTTTGGTACCAGTACCATGCTGTTTTGGTTACTGTAGCCTTGTAGTATAGTTTGAACTCAGGTAGCGTGATGCCTCCAGCTTTGTTCTTTTGGCTTAGGATTGACTTGGTGATGCGGGCTCTTTTTTGATTCCATATGAACTTTAGAGTAGTTTTTTCCAATTCTGTGAAGAAAGTCATTGGTAACTTGATGGGGATGGCATTGAATCTGTAAATTACCTTGGGAAGGATGGCCATTTTCATGATATTGATTCTTCCTACCCATGAGCATGGAATGTTCTTCCATTTGTTTGTATCCTCTTTTATTTCCTTGAGCAGTGGTTTGTAGTTTTCTCCTTGAAGAGGTCCTTCACATCCCTTGGAAGTTGGATTCCTAGGTATTTTATTCTCTTTGAAGCAATTGTGAATGGGAGTTCACTCATGATTTGGCTCTCTGTTTGTCTGTTATTGATGTATAAGAATGCTTGTGATTTTTGTCCATTGATTTTGTATCCTGAGACTTTGCTGAAGTTGCTTATCAGCTTAAGGAGATTTTGGGCTGAGACAATGGGGTTTTCTAGATATACTATCACGTCATCTGCAAACAGGGACAATTTGACTTCCTTTTTTCCTAATTGAATACCCTTGATTTCCTTCTCTTGCCTAATTGCCCTGGCCAGAACTTCCAACACTATGTTGAATAGAAGTGGTGAGAGAGGGCATCCCTGTCTTGTGCCAGTTTTCAAAGTGAATGCTTCCAGTTTTTGCCCATTCAGTATGATATTGGCTGTGAGTTTGTCATAAATAGCTCTTATTATTTTGAGATACGACCCATCAATACCCAATTTATTGAGAGTTTTTAGCATGAAGGGTTGTTGAATTTTGTCAAAGGCCTTTTCTTCACGTATTGAGATAATCATGTGGTTTTTGACTTTGGTTCTGTTTATATGCTGGATTACATTTATTGATTTGCGTATATTGAACCAGACTTGCATCCCAGGGATGAAGCCCACTTGATCATGGTGGATAAGCTCTCTGATGTGCTGCTGGATTCTGTTTGCCTGTAATTTATTGAGGATTTTTGCATCAATATTCATCAAGGATATTGGTCTAAAATTCTCTTTTTTGATTGTGTCTCTGCCCAGCTTTGGTATCAGCATGATGGTGGCCTCATAACATGAGTCAGGAAGGATTCCCTCTTTCTCTATTGATTGGAATAGTTTCTGAAGTAATGGCTCCAGTTCCTCCTTGGACCTCTGGTAGAATTCGGCTGTGAACCCATCTGATCCTGGACTCTTTTTGGTTGGTAAGCTATTGATTATTGCCACAATTTCAGCTCCTGTTATTAGTCTATTCAGAGATTCAACTTCTTCCTGGTTTAGTCATGGGAGAGTGTATGTGTCGAGTAATTTATCCCTTTCTTTTTTTTTAATTTTTTTTCTTTTTATCATTATTATTATTATTATTATTATTATTATTATTATTATACTTTAGGCTCTATGGTACATGTGCGCAACGTGCAGGTAAGCTACATGTGTATACATGTGCCATGCTGGTGCGCTGCACCCACCAACTCGTCATCTAGCATTAGGTATATCTCCCAATGCTGTCCCTCGCCCCTCCCCCCACCCCACAACAGTCCCCGAAGTGTGATGTTCCCCTTCTTGTATCCATGTGTTCTCATTGTTCAATTCCCACCTATGAGTGAGAATATGTGGTGTTTGGTTTTTTGTTCTTGCGATAGTTTACTGAGAACGATGATTTCCAATTTCATGCATGTCCCTACAAAGGATATGAACTCATCATTTTTTATGGCTGCCTAGTATTCCATGGTGTATATGTGCCACATTTTCTTAATCCAGTCTATCATTGTTGGACATTTGGGTTGGTTCCAAGTCTTTGCTATTGTGTATAATGCCGCAATAAACATACGTGTGCATGTGTCTTTATAGCAGCATGATTTATAGTCCTTTGGGTATATACCCAGTAATGGGATGGCTGGGTCAAATGGAATTTCTAGTTCTAGATCCCTGAGGAATCGCCACAGTGACTTCCACAAGGGTTGAACTAGTTTACAGTCCCACCAACAGTGTAAAAGTGTTCCTATTTCTCCACATCCTCTCCAGCACCTGTTGTTTCCTGACTTTTGAATGATTGCCATTCTAACTGGTGTGAGATGGTATCTCATTGTGGTTTTGATTTGCATTTCTCTGATGGCCAGTGATGGTGAGCATTTTTTCATGTGTTTTTTGGCTGCATGAATGTCTTCTTTGGAGGAGTGTCTGTTCATGTCCTTCGCCCACTTTTTGATGGGGTTGTTTGGTGTTTTCTTGTAAATTTGTTGGAGTTCATTGTAGATTCTGGATATTAGCCCATTGTCAGATGAGTAGGTTGCGAAAATTTTCTCCCATTTTGTAGGTTGCCTGTTCACTCTGATGGTAGTTTCCTTTGCTGTGCAGAAGCTCTTTAGTTTAATTAGATCCCATTTGTCAATTTTGGCTTTTGTTGCCATTGCTTTTGGTGTTTTAGACATGAAGTCCTTGCCCATGCCTATGTCCTGAATGGTATTGCCTAGGTTTTCTTCTAGGGTTTTTATGGTTTTAGGTCTAACGTTTAAGTCTTTAATCCATCTTGAGTTGATTTTTGTATAAGGTGTAAGGAAGGCATCCAGTTTCAGCTTTCTACATGTGGCTAGCCAGTTTTCCCAGCACCATTTATTAAATAGGGAGTCCTTTCTCCATTTCTTGTTTTTGTCAAGTTTGTCAAAGATAAGATTGTTGTAGATATGTGGCATTATTTCTGACGGCTCTGTTCTGTTCCATTGATCTATATCTCTGTTTGGTACCAGTACCATGTTGTTTTGGTTACTGTAGCCTTGTAGTATAGTTTGAAGTCAGGTAGCGTGATGCCTCCAGCTTTGTTCTTTTGGCTTAGGATTGACTTGGTGTTGCGGGCTCTTTTTTGGTTCCATATGAATTTTAAAGTAGTTTTTTCCAATTCCGTGAAGGAAGTCATTGGTAACTTGATGGGGATGGCATTGAATCTGTAAATTACCTTGGGAAGGATGGCCATTTTCATGATATTGATTCTTCCTACCCATGAGCATGGAATGTTCTTCCATTTGTTTGTATCCTCTTTATTTCCTTGAGAAGTGGTTTGTAGTTTTCTCCTTGAAGAGGTCCTTCACATCCCTTGGAAGTTGGATTCCTAGGTATTTTATTCTGTTTGAAGCAATTGTGAATGGGAGTTCACTCATGATTTGGCTCTCTGTTTGTCTGTTATTGATGTATAAGAATGCTTGTGATTTTTGTCCATTGATTTTGTATCCTGAGACTTTGCTGAAGTTGCTTATCAGCTTAAGGAGATTTTGGGCTGAGACAATGGGGTTTTCTAGATATACTATCACGTCATCTGCAAACAGGGACAATTTGACTTCCTTTTTTCCTAATTGAATACCCTTGATTTCCTTCTCTTGCCTAATTGCACTGGCCAGAACTTCCAACACTATGTTGAATAGAAGTGGTGAGAGAGGGCATCCCTGTCTTGTGCCAGTTTTCAAAGTGAATGCTTCCAGTTTTTGCCCATTCAGTATGATATTCGCTGTGGGTTTGTCATAAATAGCTCTTATTATTTTGAGATACGACCCATCAATACCCAATTTATTGAGAGTTTTTAGCATGAAGGGTTGTTGAATTTTGTCAAAGGCCTTTTCTTCACGTATTGAGATAATCATGTGGTTTTTGACATTGGATCTGTTTATATGCTGGATTACATTTATTGATTTGCGTATATTGAACCAGACTTGCATCCCAGGGATGAAGCCCACTTGATCATGGTGGATAAGCTCTCTGATGTGCTGCTGGATTCTGTTTGCCAGTAATTTATTGAGGATTTTTGCATCAATATTCATCAAGGATATTGGTCTAAAATTCTCTTTTTTGATTGTGTCTCTGCCCAGCTTTGGTATCAGCATGATGCTGGCCTCATAAAATGAGTTAGGAAGGAATCCCTCTTTTTCTATTGATTGGAATAGTTTCTGAAGTAATGGTTCCAGTTCCTCCTTGGACCTCTGGTAGAATTCGGCTGTGAACCCATCTGATCCTGGACTCTTTTTGGTTGGTAAGCTACTGATTATTGCCACAATTTCAGCTCCTGTTATTAGTCTATTCAGAGATTCAACTTCTTCCTGGTTTAGTCATGGGAGAGTGTATGTGTCGAGGAATTTATCCCTTTCTTTTTTTTTTAATTTTTTTTCTTTTTATCATTATTATTATTATTATTATTATTATTATTATACTTTAGGCTCTATGGTACATGTGCGCAACGTGCAGGTAAGCTACATGTGTATACATGTGCCATGCTGGTGCGCTGCACCCACCAACTCGTCATCTAGCATTAGGTATATCTCCCAATGCCGTCCCTCGCCCCTACCCCCACCCCACAACAGTCCCCGAAGTGTGATGTTCCCCTTCTTGTGTCCACGTGTTCTCATTGTTCAATTCCCACCTATGAGTGAGAATATGTGGTGTTTGGTTTTTTGTTCTTGCGATAGTTTACTGAGAAAGATGATTTCCAATTTCATCCATGTCCCTACAAAGGATATGAACTCATCATTTTTTATGGCTGCCTAGTATTCCATGGTGTATATGTGCCACATTTTCTTAATCCAGTCTATCATTGTTGGACATTTGGGTTGGTTCCAAGTCTTTGCTATTGTGTATAATGCCGCAATAAACATACGTGTGCATGTGTCTTTATAGCAGCATGATTTATAGTCCTTTGGGTATATACCCAGTAATGGGATGGCTGGGTCAAATGGAATTTCTAGTTCTAGATCCCTGAGGAATCGCCACAGTGACTTTCACAAGGGTTGAACTCGTTTACAGTCCCACCAACAGTGTAAAAGTGTTCCTATTTCTCCACATCCTCTCCAGCACCTGTTGTTTCCTGACTTTTTAATGATTGCCATTCTAACTGGTGTGAGATGGTATCTCATTGTGGTTTTGATTTGCATTTCTCTGATGGCCAGTGATGGTGAGCATTTTTTCATGTGTTTTTTGGCTGCATAAATGTCTTCTTTGGAGGAGTGTCTGTTCATGTCCTTCGCCCACTTTTTGATGGGGTTGTTTGGTGTTTTCTTGTAAATTTGTTGGAGTTCATTGTAGATTCTGGATATTAGCCCTTTGTCAGATGAGTAGGTTGCGAAAATTTTCTCCCACATTGTAGGTTGCCTGTTCACTCTGATGGTAGTTTCCTTTGCTGTGCAGAAGCTCTTTAGTTTAATTAGATCCCATTTGTCAATTTTGGCTTTTGTGGCCATTGCTTTTGGTGTTTTAGTCATGAAGTCCTTGCCCATGCCTATGTCCTGAATGGTATTGCCTAGGTTTTCTTCTAGGGTTTTTATGGTTTTAGGTCTAACGTTTAAGTCTTTAATCCATCTTGAGTTGATTTTTGTATAAGGTGTAAGGAAGGGATCCAGTTTCAGCTTTCTACATGTGGCTAGCCAGTTTTCCCAGCACCATTTATTAAATAGGGAATCCTTTCTCCATTTCTTGTTTTTGTCAAGTTTGTCAAAGATCAGATTGTTGTAGATATGTGGCATTATTTCTGACGGCTCTGTTCTGTTCCATTGATCTATATCTCTGTTTGGTACCAGTACCATGCTGTTTTGGTTACTGTAGCCTTGTAGTATAGTTTGAAGTCAGGTAGCGTGATGCCTCCAGCTTTGTTCTTTTGGCTTAGGATTGACTTGGTGATGCGGGCTCTTTTTTGATTCCATATGAACTTTAAAGTAGTTTTTTCCAATTCTGTGAAGAAAGTCATTGGTAACTTGATGGGGATGGCATTGAATCTGTAAATTACCTTGGGAAGGATGGCCATTTTCATGATATTGATTCTTCCTACCCATGAGCATGGAATGTTCTTCCATTTGTTTGTATCCTCTTTTATTTCCTTGAGCAGTGGTTTGTAGTTTTCTCCTTGAAGAGGTCGTTCACATCCCTTGTAAGTTGGATTCCTAGGTATTTTATTCTCTTTGAAGCAATTGTGAATGGGAGTTCACTCATGATTTGGCTCTCTGTTTGTCTGTTATTGATGTATAAGAATGCTTGTGATTTTTGTCCATTGATTTTGTATCCTGAGACTTTGCTGAAGTTGCTTATCAGCTTAAGGAGATTTTGGGCTGAGACAATGGGGTTTTCTAGATATACTATCACGTCATCTGCAAACAGGGACAATTTGACTTCCTTTTTTCCTAATTGAATACCCTTGATTTCCTTCTCTTGCCTAATTGCCCTGGCCAGAACTTCCAACACTATGTTGAATAGAAGTGGTGAGAGAGGGCATCCCTGTCTTGTGCCAGTTTTCAAAGTGAATGCTTCCAGTTTTTGCCCATTCAGTATGATATTGGCTGTGAGTTTGTCATAAATAGCTCTTATTATTTTGAGATACGACCCATCAATACCCAATTTATTGAGAGTTTTTAGCATGAAGGGTTGTTGAATTTTGTCAAAGGCCTTTTCTTCACGTATTGAGATAATCATGTGGTTTTTGACTTTGGTTCTGTTTATATGCTGGATTACATTTATTGATTTGCGTATATTGAACCAGACTTGCATCCCAGGGATGAAGCCCACTTGATCATGGTGGATAAGCTCTCTGATGTGCTGCTGGATTCTGTTTGCCAGTAATTTATTGAGGATTTTTGCATCAATATTCATCAAGGATATTGGTCTAAAATTCTCTTTTTTGATTGTGTCTCTGCCCAGCTTTGGTATCAGCATGATGGTGGCCTCATAACATGAGTCAGGAAGGATTCCCTCTTTCTCTATTGATTGGAATAGTTTCTGAAGTAATGGTTCCAGTTCCTCCTTGGACCTCTGGTAGAATTCGGCTGTGAACCCATCTGATCCTGGACTCTTTTTGGTTGGTAAGCTATTGATTATTGCCACAATTTCAGCTCCTGTTATTAGTCTATTCAGAGATTCAACTTCTTCCTGGTTTAGTCATGGGAGAGTGTATGTGTCGAGGAATTTATCCCTTTCTTTTTTTTTAATTGTTTTTCTTTTTATCATTATTATTATTATTATTATTATTATTATTATTATACTTTAGGCTCTATGGTACATGTGCGCAACGTGCAGGTAAGCTACATGTGTATACATGTGCCATGCTGGTGCGCTGCACCCACCAACTCGTCATCTAGCATTAGGTATATCTCCCAATGCTGTCCCTCGCCCCTCCCCCCACCCCACAACAGTCCCCGAAGTGTGATGTTCCCCTTCTTCTATCCATGTGTTCTCATTGTTCAATTCCCACCTATGAGTGAGAATATGTGGTGTTTGGTTTTTTGTTCTTGCGATAGTTTACTGAGAACGATGATTTCCAATTTCATGCATGTCCCTACAAAGGATATGAACTCATCATTTTTTATGGCTGCCTAGTATTCCATGGTGTATATGTGCCACATTTTCTTAATCCAGTCTATCATTGTTGGACATTTGGGTTGGTTCCAAGTCTTTGCTATTGTGTATAATGCCGCAATAAACATACGTGTGCATGTGTCTTTATAGCAGCATGATTTATAGTCCTTTGGGTATATACCCAGTAATGGGATGGCTGGGTCAAATGGAATTTCTAGTTCTAGATCCCTGAGGAATCGCCACAGTGACTTCCACAAGGGTTGAACTAGTTTACAGTCCCACCAACAGTGTAAAAGTGTTCCTATTTCTCCACATCCTCTCCAGCACCTGTTGTTTCCTGACTTTTGAATGATTGCCATTCTAACTGGTGTGAGATGGTATCTCATTGTGGTTTTGATTTGCATTTCTCTGATGGCCAGTGATGGTGAGCATTTTTTCATGTGTTTTTTGGCTGCATGAATGTCTTCTTTGGAGGAGTGTCTGTTCATGTCCTTCGCCCACTTTTTGATGGGGTTGTTTGGTGTTTTCTTGTAAATTTGTTGGAGTTCATTGTAGATTCTGGATATTAGCCCATTGTCAGATGAGTAGGTTGCGAAAATTTTCTCCCATTTTGTAGGTTGCCTGTTCACTCTGATGGTAGTTTCCTTTGCTGTGCAGAAGCTCTTTAGTTTAATTAGATCCCATTTGTCAATTTTGGCTTTTGTTGCCATTGCTTTTGGTGTTTTAGACATGAAGTCCTTGCCCATGCCTATGTCCTGAATGGTATTGCCTAGGTTTTCTTCTAGGGTTTTTATGGTTTTAGGTCTAACGTTTAAGTCTTTAATCCATCTTGAGTTGATTTTTGTATAAGGTGTAAGGAAGGCATTCAGTTTCAGCTTTCTACATGTGGCTAGCCAGTTTTCCCAGCACCATTTATTAAATAGGGAGTCCTTTCTCCATTTCTTGTTTTTGTCAAGTTTGTCAAAGATAAGATTGTTGTAGATATGTGGCATTATTTCTGACGGCTCTGTTCTGTTCCATTGATCTATATCTCTGTTTGGTACCAGTACCATGTTGTTTTGGTTACTGTAGCCTTGTAGTATAGTTTGAAGTCAGGTAGCGTGATGCCTCCAGCTTTGTTCTTTTGGCTTAGGATTGACTTGGTGTTGCGGGCTCTTTTTTGGTTCCATATGAATTTTAAAGTAGTTTTTTCCAATTCTGTGAAGGAAGTCATTGGTAACTTGATGGGGATGGCATTGAATCTGTAAATTACCTTGGAAAGGATGGCCATTTTCATGATATTGATTCTTCCTACCCATGAGCATGGAATGTTCTTCCATTTGTTTGTATCCTCTTTATTTCCTTGAGAAGTGGTTTGTAGTTTTCTAATTGAAGAGGTCCTTCACATCCCTTGTAAGTTGGATTCCTAGGTATTTTATTCTCTTTGAAGCAATTGTGAATGTGAGTTCACTCATGATTTGGCTCTCTGTTTGTCTGTTATTGATGTATAAGAATGCTTGTGATTTTTGTCCATTGATTTTGTATCCTGAGACTTTGCTGAAGTTGCTTATCAGCTTAAGGAGATTTTGGGATGAGACAATGGGGTTTTCTAGATATACTATCACGTCATCTGCAAACAGGGACAATTTGACTTCCTTTTTTGCTAATTGAATACCCTTGATTTCCTTCTCTTGCCTAATTGCCCTGGCCAGAACTTCCAACACTATGTTGAATAGAAGTGGTGAGAGAGGGCATCCCTGTCTTGTGCCAGTTTTCAAAGTGAATGCTTCCAGTTTTTGCCCATTCAGTATGATATTGGCTGTGGGTTTGTCATAAATAGCTCTTATTATTTTGAGATACGACCCATCAATACCTAATTTATTGAGAGTTTTTAGCATGAAGGGTTGTTGAATTTTGTCAAAGGCCTTTTCTTCACGTATTGAGATAATCATGTGGTTTTTGACTTTGGTTCTGTTTATATGCTGGATTACATTTATTGATTTGCGTATATTGAACCAGACTTGCATCCCAGGGATGAAGCCCACTTGATCATGGTGGATAAGCTGTCTGATGTGCTGCTGGAATCGGTTTGCCAGTAATTTATTGAGGATTTTTGCATCAATATTCATCAAGGATATTGGTCTAAAATTCTCTTTTTTGATTGTGTCTCTGCCCAGCTTTGGTATCAGCATGATGCTGGCCTCATAAAATGAGTTAGGAAGGATTCCCTCTTTTTCTATTGATTGGAATAGTTTCTGAAGTAATGGTTCCAGTTCCTCCTTGGACCTCTGGTAGAATTCGGCTGTGAACCCATCTGATCCTGGACTCTTTTTGGTTGGTAAGCTATTGATTATTGCCACAATTTCAGCTCCTGTTATTAGTCTATTCAGAGATTCAACTTCTTCCTGGTTTAGTCATGGGAGAGTGTATGTGTCGAGGAATTTATCCCTTTCTTTTTTTTTTAATTTTTTTTCTTTTTATCATTATTATTATTATTATTAGTATTATTATACTTTAGGCTCTATGGTACATGTGCGCAACGTGCAGGTAAGCTACATGTGTATACATGTGCCATGCTGGTGCGCTGCACCCACCAACTCTTCATCTAGCATTAGGTATATCTCCCAATGCTGTCCCTCGCCCCTCCCCCCACCCCACAACAGTCCCCGAAGTGTGATGTTCCCCTTCATGTATCCATGTGTTCTCATTGTTCAATTCCCACCTATGAGTGAGAATATGTGGTGTTTGGTTTTTTGTTCTTGCGATAGTTTACTGAGAACGATGATTTCCAATTTCATGCATGTCCCTACAAAGGATATGAACTCATCATTTTTTATGGCTGCAAAGTATTCCATGGTGTATATGTGCCACATTTTCTTAATCCAGTCTATCATTGTTGGACATTTGGGTTGGTTCCAAGTCTTTGCTATTGTGTTTAATGCCGCAATAAACATACGTGTGCATGTGTCTTTATAGCAGCATGATTTATAGTCCTTTGGGTATATACCCAGTAATGGGATGGCTGGGTCAAATGGAATTTCTAGTTCTAGATCCCTGAGGAATCGCCACAGTGACTTCCACAAGGGTTGAACTAGTTTACAGTCCCACCAACAGTGTAAAAGTGTTCCTATTCCTCCACATCCTCTCCAGCACCTGTTGTTTCCTGACTTTTGAATGATTGCCATTCTAACTGGTGTGAGATGGTATCTCATTGTGGTTTTGATTTGCATTTCTCTGATGGCCAGTGATGGTGAGCATTTTTTCATGTGTTTTTTGGCTGCATAAATGTCTTCTTTGGAGGAGTGTCTGTTCATGTCCTTCGCCCACTTTTTGATGGGGTTGTTTGGTGTTTTCTTGTAAATTTGTTGGAGTTCATTGTAGATTCTGGATATTAGCCCATTGTCAGATGAGTAGGTTGCGAAAATTTTCTCCCATTTTGTAGGTTGCCTATTCACTCTGATGGTAGTTTCCTTTGCTGTGCAGAAGCTCTTTAGTTTAATTAGATCCCATTTGTCAATTTTGGCTTTTGTTGCCATTGCTTTTGGTGTTTTAGACATGAAGTCCTTGCCCATGCCTATGTCCTGAATGGTATTGCCTAGGTTTTCTTCTAGGGTTTTTATGGTTTTAGGTCTAACGTTTAAGTCTTTAATCCATCTTGAGTTGATTTTTGTATAAGGTGTAAGGAAGGCATCCAGTTTCAGCTTTCTACATGTGGCTAGCCAGTTTTCCCAGCACCATTTATTAAATAGGGAGTCCTTTCTCCATTTCTTGTTTTTGTCAAGTTTGTCAAAGATCAGATTGTTGTAGATATGTGGCATTATTTCTGACGGCTCTGTTCTGTTCCACTGATCTATATCTCTGTTTGGTACCAGTACCATGCTGTTTTGGTTACTGTAGCCTTGTAGTATAGTTTGAAGTCAGGTAGCGTGATGCCTCCAGCTTTGTTCTTTTGGCTTAGGATTGACTTGGTGATGCGGGCTCTTTTTTGGTTCCATATGAACTTTAAGGTAGTTTTTTCCAATTCTGTGAAGAAAGTCATTGGTAACTTGATGGGGATGGCATTGAATCTGTAAATTACCTTGGGAAGGATGGCCATATTCATGATATTGATTCTTCCTACCCATGAGCATGGAATGTTCTTCCATTTGTTTGTATCCTCTTTTATTTCCTTGAGCAGTGGTTTCTAGTTTTCTCCTTGAAGTGGTCCTTCACATCACTTGTAAGTTGGATTCCTAGGTATTTTATTCTCTTTGAAGCAATTGTGAATGGGAGTTCACTCATGATTTGGCTCTCTGTTTGTCTGTTATTGATGTGTAAGAATGCTTGTGATTTTTGTCCATTGATTTTGTATCCTGAGACTTTGCTGAAGTTGCTTATCAGCTTAAGGAGATTTTGGGCTGAGACAATGGGGTTTTCTAGATATACTATCACGTCATCTGCAAACAGGGACAATTTGACTTCCTTTTTTCCTAATTGAATACCCTTGATTTCCTTCTCTTGCCTAATTGCCCTGGCCAGAACTTCCAACACTATGTTGAATAGAAGTGGTGAGAGAGGGCATCCCTGTCTTGTGCCAGTTTTCAAAGTGAATGCTTCCAGTTTTTGCCCATTCAGTATGATATTGGCTGTGGGTTTCTCATAAATAGCTCTTATTATTTTGAGATACGACCCATCAATACCTCATTTATTGAGAGTTTTTAGCATGAAGGGTTGTTGAATTTTGTCAAAGTCCTTTTCTTCACGTGTTGAGATAATCATGTGGTTTTTGACTTTGGTTCTGTTTATATGCTGGATTACATTTATTGATTTGCGTATATTGAACCAGCCTTGCATCCCAGGGATGAAGCCCACTTGATCATGGTGGATAAGCTGTCTGATGTGCTGCTGGATTCGGTTTGCCAGTAATTTATTGAGGATTTTTGCATCAATATTCATCAAGGGTATTGGTCTAAAATTCTCTTTTTTGGTTGTGTCTCTGCCCAGCTTTGGTAGCAGCATGATGCTGGCCTCATAAAATGAGTTAGGAAGGATTCCCTCTTTTTCTATTGATTGGAATAGTTTCTGAAGTAATGGTTCCAGTTCCTCCTTGGACCTCTGGTAGAATTCGGCTGTGAACCCATCTGATCCTGGACTCTTTTTGGTTGGTAAGCTATTGATTATTGCCAGAGTTTCAGCTCCTGACATTAGTCTACTCAGAGATTCAACTTCTTCCTGGTTTAGTCATGGGAGAGTGTATGTGTCGAGGATTTTATCCCTTTCTATTTTTTTTAATTTTTTTTCTTTTTATCATTATTATTATTATTATTATTATTATTATTATTATACTTTAGGCTCTATGGTACATGTGCGCAACGTGCATGTAAGCTACATGTGTATACATGTGCCATGCTGGTTCGCTGCACCCACCAACTCGTCATCTAGCATTAGGTATATCTCCCAATGCTGTCCCTCGCCCCTCCCCCCACCCCACAACAGTCCCCGAAGTGTGATGTTCCCCTTCTTGTATCCATGTGTTCTCATTGTTCAATTCCCACCTATGAGTGAGAATATGTGGTGTTTGGTTTTTTGTCCTTGCGATAGTTTACTGAGAACGATGATTTCCAATTTCATCCATGTCCCTACAATGGATATGAACTCATCATTTTTTATGGCTGCCTGGTATTCCATGGTGTATATGTGCCACATTTTCTTAATCCAGTCTATCATTGTTGGACATTTGGGTTGGTTCCAAGTCTTTGCTATTGTGTATAATGCCGCAATAAACATACGTGTGCATGTGTCTTTATAGCAGCATGATTTATAGTCCTTTGGGTATATACCCAGTAATGGGATGGCTGGGTCAAATGGAATTTCTAGTTCTAGATCCCTGAGGAATCGCCACAGTGACTTCCACAAGGGTTGAACTAGTTTAAAGTCCCACCAACAGTGTAAAAGTGTTCCTATTTCTCCACATCCTCTCCAGCACCTGTTGTTTCCTGACTTTTTAATGATTGCCATTCTAACTGGTGTGAGATGGTATCTCATTGTGGTTTTGATTTGCATTTCTCTGATGGCCAGTGATGGTGAGCATTTTTTCATGTGTTTTTTGGCTGCATAAATGTCTTCTTTGGAGGAGCGTCTGTTCATGTCCTTCACCCACTTTTTGATGGGGTTGTTTGGTGTTTTCTTGTAAATTTGTTGGAGTTCATTGTAGATTCTGGATATTAGCCCTTTGTCAGATGAGTAGGTTGCGAAAATTTTCTCCCATTTTGTAGGTTGCCTGTTCACTCTGATGGTAGTTTCCTTTGCTGTGCAGAAGCTCTTTAGTTTAATTAGATCCCGTTTGTGAATTTTGACTTTTGTTGCCATTGCTTTTGGTGTTTCAGACATGAAGTCCTTGCCCATGCCTATGTCCTGAATGGTATTGCCTAGGTTTTCTTCTAGGGTTTTTATGGTTTTAGGTCTAACGTTTAAGTCTTTAATCCATCTTGAGTTGATTTTTGTATAAGGTGTAAGGAAGGGATCCAGTTTCAGCTTTCTACATGTGGCTAGCCAGTTTTCCAAGCACCATTTATTAAATAGGGAATCCTTTCTCCATTTCTTGTTTTTGTCAGGTTTGTCAAAGATCAGATAGTTGTAGATATGTGGCATTATTTCTGACGGCTCTGTTCTGTTCCATTGATCTAGATCTCTGTTTTGGTACCAGTACCATGCTGTTTTGGTTACTGTAGCCTTGTAGTATAGTTTGAAGTCAGGTAGCGTGATGCCTCCAGCTTTGTTCTTTTGGCTTAGGATTGACTTGGTGATGCGGGCTCTTTTTTGGTTCCATATGAACTTTAAAGTAGTTTTTTCCAATTCTGTGCAGAAAGTCATTGGTAACTTGATGGGGAGGGCATTGAATCTGTAAATTACCTTGGGAAGGATGGCCATTTTCATGATATTGATTCTTCCTACCCATGAGCATGGAATGTTCTTCCATTTGTTTGTATCCTCTTTTATTTCCTTGAGCAGTGGTTTGTAGTTTTCTCCTTGAAGAGGTCCTTCACATCCCTTGTAAGTTGGATTCCTAGGTATTTTATTCTCTTTGAAGCAATTGTGAATGGGAGTTCACTCATGATTTGGCTCTCTGTTTGTCTGTTATTGATGTATAAGAATGCTTGTGATTTTTGTCCATTGATTTTGTATCCTGAGACTTTGCTGAAGTTGCTTATCAGCTTAAGGAGATTTTGGGCTGAGACAATGGGGTTTTCTAGATATACTATCACGTCATCTGCAATCAGGGAGAATTTGACTTCCTTTTTTCCTAATTGAATACCCTTGATTTCCTTCTCTTGCCTAATTGCCCTGGCCAGAACTTCCAACACTATGTTGAATAGAAGTGGTGAGAGAGGGCATGCCTGTCTTGTGCCAGTTTTCAAAGTGAATGCTTCCAGTTTTTGCCCATTCAGTATGATATTGGCTGTGGGTTTGTCATAAATAGCTCTTATTATTTTGAGATACGACCCATCAATACCTAATTTATTGAGAGTTTTTAGCATGAAGGGTTGTTGAATTTTGTCACAGGCCTTTTCTTGACGTATTGAGATAATCATGTGGTTTTTGCTTTGGTTCTGTTTATATGCTGGATTACATTTACTGATTTGCATATATTGAACCAGCCTTGCATCCCAGGGATGAAGCCCACTTGATCATGGTGGATAAGCTGTCTGATGTGCTGCTGGATTCGGTTTGCCAATAATTTATTGAGGATTTTTGCATCAATATTCATCAAGGATATTGGTCTAAAATTCTCTTTTTTGGTTGTGTCTCTGCCCAGCTTTTGTAACAGCATGATGCTGGCCTCATAAAATGAGTCAGGAAGGATTCCCTCTTTTTCTATTGATTGGAATAGTTTCTGAAGTAATGGTTCCAGTTCCTCCTTGGACCTCTGGTAGAATTCGGCTGTGAACCCATCTGATCCTGGACTCTTTTAGGTTGGTAAGCTATTGATAATTGCCACAATTTCAGCTCCTGTTATTAGTCTATTCAGAGATTCAACTTCCTCCTGGTTTAGTCATGGGAGAGTGTATGTGTCGAGGAACTTATCCCTTTCTTTTTTTTGAAATTTTTTTTCTTTTCATCATTATTATTATCACTATTGTTATTATTAATATTATACTTTAGGCTCCATGGTACATGTGCGCAACGTGCAGGTAAGCTACATGTGTATACATGTGCCATGCTGGTGCGCTGCACCCACCAACTCGTCATCTAGCATTAGGTATATCTCCCAATGCTGTCCCTCGCCCCTCCCCCCACCCCACAACAGTCCCCGAAGTGTGATGTTCCCCTTCTTGTATCCATGTGTTCTCATTGTTCAATTCCCACCTATGAGTGAGAATATGTGGTGTTTGGTTTTTTGTTCTTGCGATAGTTTACTGAGAACGATGATTTCCAATTTCATGCATGTCCCTACAAAGGATATGAACTCATCATTTTTTATGGCTGCCTAGTATTCCATGGTGTATATGTGCCACATTTTCTTAATCCTGTCTATCATTGTTGGACATTTGGGTTGGTTCCAAGTCTTTGCTATTGTGTATAATGCCGCAATAAACATACGTGTGCATGTGTCTTTATAGCAGCATGATTTATAGTCCTTTGGGTATATACCCAGTAATGGGATGGCTGGGTCAAATGGAATTTCTAGTTCTAGATCCCTGAGGAATCGCCACAGTGACTTCCACAAGGGTTGAACTAGTTTACAGTCCCACCAACAGTGTAAAAGTGTTCCTATTTCTCCACATCCTCTCCAGCACCTGTTGTTTCCTGACTTTTGAATGATTGCCATTCTAACTGGTGTGAGATGGTATCTCATTGTGGTTTTGATTTGCATTTCTCTGATGGCCAGTGATGGTGAGCATTTTTTCATGTGTTTTTTGGCTGCATGAATGTCTTCTTTGGAGGAGTGTCTGTTCATGTCCTTCGCCCACTTTTTGATGGGGTTGTTTGGTGTTTTCTTGTAAATTTGTTGGAGTTCATTGTAGATTCTGGATATTAGCCCATTGTCAGATGAGTAGGTTGCGAAAATTTTCTCCCATTTTGTAGGTTGCCTGTTCACTCTGATGGTAGTTTCCTTTGCTGTGCAGAAGCTCTTTAGTTTAATTAGATCCCATTTGTCAATTTTGGCTTTTGTTGCCATTGCTTTTGGTGTTTTAGACATGAAGTCCTTGCCCATGCCTATGTCCTGAATGGTATTGCCTAGGTTTTCTTCTAGGGTTTTTATGGTTTTAGGTCTAACGTTTAAGTCTTTAATCCATCTTGAGTTGATTTTTGTATAAGGTGTAAGGAAGGCATCCAGTTTCAGCTTTCTACATGTGGCTAGCCAGTTTTCCCAGCACCATTTATTAAATAGGGAGTCCTTTCTCCATTTCTTGTTTTTGTCAAGTTTGTCAAAGATAAGATTGTTGTAGATATGTGGCATTATTTCTGACGGCTCTGTTCTGTTCCATTGATCTATATCTCTGTTTGGTACCAGTACCATGTTGTTTTGGTTACTGTAGCCTTGTAGTATAGTTTGAAGTCAGGTAGCGTGATGCCTCCAGCTTTGTTCTTTTGGCTTAGGATTGACTTGGTGTTGCGGGCTCTTTTTTGGTTCCATATGAATTTTAAAGTAGTTTTTTCCAATTCCGTGAAGGAAGTCATTGGTAACTTGATGGGGATGGCATTGAATCTGTAAATTACCTTGGAAAGGATGGCCATTTTCATGATATTGATTCTTCCTACCCATGAGCATGGAATGTTCTTCCATTTGTTTGTATCCTCTTTATTTCCTTGAGAAGTGGTTTGTAGTTTTCTAATTGAAGAGGTCCTTCACATCCCTTGTAAGTTGGATTCCTAGGTATTTTATTCTCTTTGAAGCAATTGTGAATGTGAGTTCACTCATGATTTGGCTCTCTGTTTGTCTGTTATTGATGTATAAGAATGCTTGTGATTTTTGTCCATTGATTTTGTATCCTGAGACTTTGCTGAAGTTGCTTATCAGCTTAAGGAGATTTTGGGATGAGACAATGGGGTTTTCTAGATATACTATCACGTCATCTGCAAACAGGGACAATTTGACTTCCTTTTTTGCTAATTGAATACCCTTGATTTCCTTCTCTTGCCTAATTGCCCTGGCCAGAACTTCCAACACTATGTTGAATAGAAGTGGTGAGAGAGGGCATCCCTGTCTTGTGCCAGTTTTCAAAGTGAATGCTTCCAGTTTTTGCCCATTCCGTATGATATTCGCTGTGGGTTTGTCATAAGTAGCTCTTATTATTTAGAGATACGACCCATCAATACCCAATTTATTGAGAGTTTTTAGCATGAATGGTTGTTGAATTTTGTCAAAGGCCTTTTCTTCACGTATTGAGATAATCATATGGTTTTTGACTTTGATTCTGTTTATATGCTGGATTACATTTATTGATTTGCGTATATTGAACCAGACTTGCATCCCAGGGATGAAGCCCACTTGATCATGGTGGATAAGCTGTCTGATGTGCTGCTGGTTTCGGTTAGCCAGTAATTTATTGAGGATTTTTGCATCAATATTCATCAAGGATATTGGTCTAAAATTCTCTTTTTTGATTGTGTCTCTGCCCAGCTTTGGTATCAGCATGATGGTGGCCTCATAACATGAGTCAGGAAGGATTCCCTCTTTCTCTATTGATTGGAATAGTTTCTGAAGTAATGGTTCCAGTTCCTCCTTGGACCTCTGGTAGAATTCGGCTGTGAACCCATCTGATCCTGGACTCTTTTTGGTTGGTAAGCTATTGATTATTGCCACAATTTCAGCTCCTGTTATTAGTCTACTCAGAGATTCAACTTCTTCCTGGTTTAGTCATGGGAGAGTGTATGTGTCGAGGAATTTATCCCTTTCTTTTTTTTTTAATTTTTTTTCTTTTTATCATTATTATTATTATTATTAGTATTATTATTATTATTATTATACTTTAGGCTCTATGGTACATGTGCGCAACGTGCAGGTAAGCTACATGTGTATACATGTGCCATGCTGGTGCGCTGCACCCACCAACTCGTCATCTAGCATTAGGTATATCTCCCAATGCTGTCCCTCGCCCCTCCCCCCACCCCACAACAGTCCCCGAAGTGTGATGTTCCCCTTCTTGTATCCATGTGTTCTCATTGTTCAATTCCCACCTATGAGTGAGAATATGTGGTGTTTGGTTTTTTGTTCTTGCGATAGTTTACTGAGAACGATGATTTCCAATTTCATCCATGTCCCTACAAAGGATATGAACTCATCATTTTTTATGGCTGCCTAGTATTCCATGGTGTATATGTGCCACATTTTCTTAATCCAGTCTATCATTGTTGGACATTTGGGTTGGTTCCAAGTCTTTGCTATTGTGTATAATGCCGCAATAAACATACGTGTGCATGTGTCTTTATAGCAGCATGATTTATAGTCCTTTGGGTATATACCCAGTAATGGGATGGCTGGGTCAAATGGAATTTCTAGTTCTATATCCCTGTGGAATCGCCACAGTGACTTCCACAAGGGTTGAACTAGTTTACAGTCCCACCAACAGTGTAAAAGTGTTCCTATTTCTCCACCTCCTCTCCAGCACCTGTTGTTTCCTGACTTTTTAATGATTGCCTTTCTAACTGGTGTGAGATGGTATCTCATTGTGGTTTTGATTTGCATTCCTCTGATGGCCAGTGATGGTGAGCATTTTTTCATGTGTTTTTTGGCTGCATGAATGTCTTCTTTGGAGGAGTGTCTGTTCATGTCCTTCGCCCACTTTTTGATGGGGTTGTTTGCTGTTTTCTTGTAAATTTGTTGGTGTTCATTGTAGATTCTGGATATTAGCCCTTTGTCAGATGAGTAGGTTGCGAAAACTTTCTCCCATTTTGTAGGTTGCCTGTTCACTCTGATGGTAGTTTCCTTTGCTGTGCAGAAGCTCTTTAGTTTAATTAGATCCCATTTGTCAATTTTGGCTTTTGTTGCCATTGCTTTTGGTGTTTTAGACATGAACTCCTTGCCCATGCCTATGTCCTGAATGGTATTGCCTAGGTTTTCTTCTAGGGTTTTTATGGTTTTAGGTCTAACGTGTAAGTCTTTAATCCATCTTGAGTTGATTTTTGTATAAGTTGTAAGGAAGGGATCCAGTTTCAGCTTTCTACATGTGGCTAGCCAGTTTTCCCAGCACCATTTATTAAATAGGGAATCCTTTCTCCATTTCATGTTTTTGTCAAGTTTGTCAAAGATCAGATTGTTGTAGATATGTGGCATTATTTCTGACGGCTCTGTTCTGTTCCATTGATCTAGATCTCTGTTTGGTACCAGTACCATGCTGTTTTGGTTACTGTAGCCTTGTAGTATAGTTTGAAGTCAGGTAGCGTGATGCCTCCAGCTTTGTTCTTTTGGATTAGGATTGACTTGGTGATGCGGGCTCTTTTTTGGTTCCATATGAACTTTAAAGTAGTTTTTTCCAATTCTGTGCAGAAAGTCATTGGTAACTTGATGGGGAGGGCATTGAATCTGTAAATTACCTTGGGAAGGATGGCCATATTCATGATATTGATTCTTCCTACCCATGAGCATGGAATGTTGTTCCATTTGTTTGTATCCTCTTTTATTTCCTTGAGCAGTGGTTTGTAGTTTTCTCCTTGAAGTGGTCCTTCACATCACTTGTAATTTGGATTCCTAGGTATTTTATTCTCTTTGAAGCAATTGTGAATGGGAGTTCACTCATGATTTGGCTCTCTGTTTGTCTGTTATTGATGTATAAGAATGCTTGTGATTTTTGTCCATTGATTTTGTATCCTGAGACTTTGCTGAAGTTGCTTATCAGCTTAAGGAGATTTTGGGCTGAGACAATGGGGTTTTCTAGATATACTATCACGTCATCTGCAAACAGGGACAATTTGACTTCCTTTTTTCCTAATTGAATACCCTTGATTTCCTTCTCTTGCCTAATTGCCCTGGCCAGAACTTCCAACACTATGTTGAATAGAAGTGGTGAGAGAGGGCATCCCTGTCTTGTGCCAGTTTTCAAAGTGAATGCTTCCAGTTTTTGCCCATTCAGTATGATATTGGCTGTGGGTTTGTCATAAATAGCTCTTATTATTTTGAGATACGACCCATCAATACCTAATTTATTGAGAGTTTTTAGCATGAAGGGTTGTTGAATTTTGTCAAAGTCCTTTTCTTCACGTATTGAGATAATCATGTGGTTTTTGACTTTGGTTCTGTTTATATGCTGGATTACATTTATTGATTTGCGTATATTGAACCAGCCTTGCATCCCAGGGATGAAGCCCACTTGATCATGGTGGATAAGCTGTCTGATGTGCTGCTGGATTCGGTTTGCCAGTAATTTATTGAGGATTTTTGCATCAATATTCATCAAGGGTATTGGTCTAAAATTCTCTTTTTTGGTTGTGTCTCTGCCCAGCTTTGGTAGCAGCATGATGCTGGCCTCATAAAATGAGTTAGGAAGGATTCCCTCTTTTTCTATTGATTGGAATAGTTTCTGAAGTAATGGTTCCAGTTCCTCCTTGGACCTCTGGTAGAATTCTGCTGTGAACCCATCTGATCCTGGACTCTTTTTGGTTGGTAAGCTATTGATTATTGCCAGAGTTTCAGCTCCTGTCATTAGTCTACTCAGAGATTCAACTTCTTCCTGGTTTAGTCATGGGAGAGTGTATGTGTCGAGGATTTTATCCCTTTCTATTTTTTTTAATTTTTTTTCTTTTTATCATTATTATTATTATTATTATTATTATTATTATTATTATACTTTAGGTTCTATGGTACATGTGCGCAACGTGCATGTAAGCTACATGTGTATACATGTGCCATGCTGGTTCGCTGCACCCACCAACTCGTCATCTAGCATTAGGTATATCTCCCAATGCTGTCCCTCGCCCCTCCCCCCACCCCACAACAGTCCCCGAAGTGTGATGTTCCCCTTCTTGTATCCATGTGTTCTCATTGTTCAATTCCCACCTATGAGTGAGAATATGTGGTGTTTGGTTTTTTGTCCTTGCGATAGTTTACTGAGAACGATGATTTCCAATTTCATCCATGTCCCTACAATGGATATGAACTCATCATTTTTTATGGCTGCCTTGTATTCCATGGTGTATATGTGCCACATTTTCTTAATCCAGTCTATCATTGTTGGACATTTGGGTTGGTTCCAAGTCTTTTCTATTGTGTATAATGCCACAATAAACATACGTGTGCATGTGTCTTTATAGCAGCATGATTTATAGTCCTTTGGGTATATACCCAGTAATGGGATGGCTGGGTCAAATGGAATTTCTAGTTCTAGATCCCTGAGGAATCGCCACAGTGACTTCCACAAGGGTTGAACTAGTTTACAGTCCCACCAACAGTGTAAAAGTGTTCCTATTTCTCCACATCCTCTCCAGCACCTGTTGTTTCCTGACTTTTTAATGATTGCCATTCTAACTGGTGTGAGATGGTATCTCATTGTGGTTTTGATTTGCATTCCTCTGATGGCCAGTGATGGTGAGCATTTTTTCATGTGTTTTTTGGCTGCATAAATGTCTTCTTTGGAGGAGTGTCTGTTCATGTCCTTCGCCCACTTTTTGATGGGTTTGTTTGGTGTTTTCTTGTAAATTTGTTGGAGTTCATTGTAGATTCTGGATATTAGCCCTTTGTCTGATGAGTAGGTTGCGAAAATTTTCTCCCATTTTGTAGGTTGCCTGTTCACTCTGATGGTAGTTTCCTTTGCTGTGCAGAAGCTCTTTAGTTTAATTAGATCCCATTTGTCAATTTTGGCTTTTGTTGCCATTGCTTTTGGTGTTTTAGACATGAAGGCCTTGCCCATGCCTATGTCCTGAATGGTATTGCCTAGGTTTTCTTCTAGGGTTTTTATGGTTTTAGGTCTAACGTTTAAGTCTTTAATCCATCTTGAGTTGATTTTTGTATAAGGTGTAAGGAAGGGATCCAGTTTCAGCTTTCTACATGTGGCTAGCCAGTTTTCCCAGCACCATTTATTAAATAGGGAATCCTTTCTCCATTTCTTGTTTTTGTCAAGTTTGTCAAAGATCAGATTGTTGTAGATATGTGGCATTATTTCTGACGGCTCTGTTCTGTTCCATTGTTCTAGATCTCTGTTTGGTACCAGTACCATGCTGTTTTGGTTACTGTAGCCTTGTAGTATAGTTTGAAGTCAGGTAGCGTGATGCCTCCAGCTTTGTTCTTTTGGCTTAGGATTGACTTGGTGATGCGGGCTCTTTTTTGGTTCCATATGAACTTTAAAGTAATTTTTTCCAATTCTGTGCAGAAAGTCATTGGTAACTTGATGGGGATGGCATTGAATCTGTAAATTACCTTGGGAAGGATGGCCATTTTCATGATATTGATTCTTCCTACCCATGAGCATGGAATGTTCTTCCATTTGTTTGTATCCTCTTTTATTTCCTTGAGCAGTGGTTTGTAGTTTTCTCCTTGAAGAGGTCCTTCACATCCCTTGGAAGTTGGATTCCTAGGTATTTTATTCTCTTTGAAGCAATTGTGAATGGGAGTTCACTCATGATTTGGCTCTCTGTTTGTCTGTTATTGATGTATAAGAATGCTTGTGATTTTTGTCCATTGATTTTGTATCCTGAGACTTTGCTGAAGTTGCTTATCAGCTGAAGGAGATTTTGGGCTGAGACAATGGGGTTTTCTAGATATACTATCACGTCATCTGCAAACAGGGACAATTTGACTTCCTTTTTTCCTAATTGAATACCCTTGATTTCCTTCTCTTGCCTAATTGCCCTGGCCAGAACTTCCAACACTATGTTGAATAGAAGTGGTGAGAGAGGGCATCCCTGTCTTGTGCCAGTTTTCAAAGTGAATGCTTCCAGTTTTTGCCCATTCAGTATGATATTGGCTGTGGGTTTGTCATAAATAGCTCTTATTATTTTGAGATACGACCCATCAATACCTAATTTATTGAGAGTTTTTAGCATGAAGGGTTGTTGAATTTTGTCAAAGTCCTTTTCTTCACGTATTGAGATAATCATGTGGTTTTTGACTTTGGTTCTGTTTATATGCTGGATTACATTTATTGATTTGCGTATATTGAACCAGCCTTGCATCCCAGGGATGAAGCCCACTTGATCATGGTGGATAAGCTGTCTGATGTGCTGCTGGATTCGGTTTGCCAGTAATTTATTGAGGATTTTTGCATCAATATTCATCAAGGATATTGGTCTAAAATTCTCTTTTTTGGTTGAGTCTCTGCCCAGCTTTGGTATCAGCATGATGCTGGCCTCATAAAATGAGTTAGGAAGGATTCCCTCTTTTTCTATTGATTGGAATAGTTTCTGAAGTAATGGTTCCAGTTCCTCCTTGGACCTCTGGTAGAATTCGGCTGTGAACCCATCTGATCCTGGACTCTTTTTGGTTGGTAAGCTATTGATTATTGCCACAATTTCAGCTCCTGTTATTAGTCTACTCAGAGATTCAATTTCTTCCTGGTTTAGGCATGGGAGAGTGTATGTGTCGAGGAATTTATCCCTTTCTTTTTTTTTTAATTTTTTTTCTTTTTATCATTATTATTAATATTATTATTATTATCATTATTATTATACTTTAGGCTCTATGGTACATGTGCGCAACTTGCAGGTAAGCTACATGTGTATACATGTGCCATGCTGGTGCGCTGCTACCACCAACTCGTCATCTAGCATTAGGTATATCTCCCAATGCTGTCCCTCGCCCCTCGCCCCACCCCACAACAGTCCCCGAAGTGTGATGTTCCCCTTCCTGTGTCCATGTGTTCTCATTGTTCAATTCTCACCTATGAGTGAGAATATGTGGTGTTTGGCTTTTCGTTCTTGCGATAGTTTACTGAGAACAATGATTTCCAATTTCATCCATGTCCCTACAAAGGATATGAACTCATCATTTTTTATGGCTGCCTGGTATTCCATGGTGTATATGTGCCACCTTTTCTTAATCCAGTCTATCGTTGTTGGACATTTGGGTTGCTTCCAAGTCTTTGCTATTGGGTATAATGCCGCAATAAACATACGTGTGCATGTGTCTTCATAGCAGCATGATTTATAGTCCTTTGGGTATATACCCAGTAATGGGATGGCTGTGTCAAATGGAATTTCTAGTTCTAGATCCCTGAGGAATCGCCACAGTGACTTCCACAAGGGTTGAACTAGTTTACAGTCCCACCAACAGTGTAAAAGTGTTCCTATTTCTCCACATCCTCTCCAGCACCTGTTGTTTCCTGACTTTTTAATGATTGCCATTCTAACTGGTGTGAGATGGTATCTCATTGTGGTTTTGATTTGCATTTCTCTGATGGCCAGTGATGGTGAGCATTTTTTCATGTGTTTTTTGGCTGCATAAATGTCTTCTTTGGAGGAGCGTCTGTTCATGTCCTTCACCCACTTTTTGATGGGGTTGTTTGGTGTTTTCTTGTAAATTTGTTGGAGTTCATTGTAGATTCTGGATATTAGCCCTTTGTCAGATGAGTAGGTTGCGAAAATTTTCTCCCATTTTGTAGGTTGCCTGTTCACTCTGATGGTAGTTTCCTTTGCTGTGCAGAAGCTCTTTAGTTTAATTAGATCCCGTTTGTGAATTTTGACTTTTGTTGCCATTGCTTTTGGTGTTTCAGACATGAAGTCCTTGCCCATGCCTATGTCCTGAATGGTATTGCCTAGGTTTTCTTCTAGGGTTTTTATGGTTTTAGGTCTAACGTTTAAGTCTTTAATCCATCTTGAGTTGATTTTTGTATAAGGTGTAAGGAAGGGATCCAGTTTCAGCTTTCTACATGTGGCTAGCCAGTTTTCCAAGCACCATTTATTAAATAGGGAATCCTTTCTCCATTTCTTGTTTTTGTCAGGTTTGTCAAAGATCAGATAGTTGTAGATATGTGGCATTATTTCTGACGGCTCTGTTCTGTTCCATTGATCTAGATCTCTGTTTTGGTACCAGTACCATGCTGTTTTGGTTACTGTAGCCTTGTAGTATAGTTTGAAGTCAGGTAGCGTGATGCCTCCAGCTTTGTTCTTTTGGCTTAGGATTGACTTGGTGATGCGGGCTCTTTTTTGGTTCCATATGAACTTTAAAGTAGTTTTTTCCAATTCTGTGCAGAAAGTCATTGGTAACTTGATGGGGAGGGCATTGAATCTGTAAATTACCTTGGGAAGGATGGCCATTTTCATGATATTGATTCTTCCTACCCATGAGCATGGAATGTTCTTCCATTTGTTTGTATCCTCTTTTATTTCCTTGAGCAGTGGTTTGTAGTTTTCTCCTTGAAGAGGTCCTTCACATCCCTTGTAAGTTGGATTCCTAGGTATTTTATTCTCTTTGAAGCAATTGTGAATGGGAGTTCACTCATGATTTGGCTCTCTGTTTGTCTGTTATTGATGTATAAGAATGCTTGTGATTTTTGTCCATTGATTTTGTATCCTGAGACTTTGCTGAAGTTGCTTATCAGCTTAAGGAGATTTTGGGCTGAGACAATGGGGTTTTCTAGATATACTATCACGTCATCTGCAATCAGGGAGAATTTGACTTCCTTTTTTCCTAATTGAATACCCTTGATTTCCTTCTCTTGCCTAATTGCCCTGGCCAGAACTTCCAACACTATGTTGAATAGAAGTGGTGAGAGAGGGCATGCCTGTCTTGTGCCAGTTTTCAAAGTGAATGCTTCCAGTTTTTGCCCATTCAGTATGATATTGGCTGTGGGTTTGTCATAAATAGCTCTTATTATTTTGAGATACGACCCATCAATACCTAATTTATTGAGAGTTTTTAGCATGAAGGGTTGTTGAATTTTGTCACAGGCCTTTTCTTGACGTATTGAGATAATCATGTGGTTTTTGCTTTGGTTCTGTTTATATGCTGGATTACATTTACTGATTTGCATATATTGAACCAGCCTTGCATCCCAGGGATGAAGCCCACTTGATCATGGTGGATAAGCTGTCTGATGTGCTGCTGGATTCGGTTTGCCAATAATTTATTGAGGATTTTTGCATCAATATTCATCAAGGATATTGGTCTAAAATTCTCTTTTTTGGTTGTGTCTCTGCCCAGCTTTTGTAACAGCATGATGCTGGCCTCATAAAATGAGTCAGGAAGGATTCCCTCTTTTTCTATTGATTGGAATAGTTTCTGAAGTAATGGTTCCAGTTCCTCCTTGGACCTCTGGTAGAATTCGGCTGTGAACCCATCTGATCCTGGACTCTTTTAGGTTGGTAAGCTATTGATAATTGCCACAATTTCAGCTCCTGTTATTAGTCTATTCAGAGATTCAACTTCCTCCTGGTTTAGTCATGGGAGAGTGTATGTGTCGAGGAACTTATCCCTTTCTTTTTTTTGAAATTTTTTTTCTTTTCATCATTATTATTATCACTATTGTTATTATTAATATTATACTTTAGGCTCCATGGTACATGTGCGCAACGTGCAGGTAAGCTACATGTGTATACATGTGCCATGCTGGTGCGCTGCACCCACCAACTCGTCATCTAGCATTAGGTATATCTCCCAATGCTGTCCCTCGCCCCTCCCCCCACCCCACAACAGTCCCCGAAGTGTGATGTTCCCCTTCTTGTATCCATGTGTTCTCATTGTTCAATTCCCACCTATGAGTGAGAATATGTGGTGTTTGGTTTTTTGTTCTTGCGATAGTTTACTGAGAACGATGATTTCCAATTTCATGCATGTCCCTACAAAGGATATGAACTCATCATTTTTTATGGCTGCCTAGTATTCCATGGTGTATATGTGCCACATTTTCTTAATCCTGTCTATCATTGTTGGACATTTGGGTTGGTTCCAAGTCTTTGCTATTGTGTATAATGCCGCAATAAACATACGTGTGCATGTGTCTTTATAGCAGCATGATTTATAGTCCTTTGGGTATATACCCAGTAATGGGATGGCTGGGTCAAATGGAATTTCTAGTTCTAGATCCCTGAGGAATCGCCACAGTGACTTCCACAAGGGTTGAACTAGTTTACAGTCCCACCAACAGTGTAAAAGTGTTCCTATTTCTCCACATCCTCTCCAGCACCTGTTGTTTCCTGACTTTTGAATGATTGCCATTCTAACTGGTGTGAGATGGTATCTCATTGTGGTTTTGATTTGCATTTCTCTGATGGCCAGTGATGGTGAGCATTTTTTCATGTGTTTTTTGGCTGCATGAATGTCTTCTTTGGAGGAGTGTCTGTTCATGTCCTTCGCCCACTTTTTGATGGGGTTGTTTGGTGTTTTCTTGTAAATTTGTTGGAGTTCATTGTAGATTCTGGATATTAGCCCATTGTCAGATGAGTAGGTTGCGAAAATTTTCTCCCATTTTGTAGGTTGCCTGTTCACTCTGATGGTAGTTTCCTTTGCTGTGCAGAAGCTCTTTAGTTTAATTAGATCCCATTTGTCAATTTTGGCTTTTGTTGCCATTGCTTTTGGTGTTTTAGACATGAAGTCCTTGCCCATGCCTATGTCCTGAATGGTATTGCCTAGGTTTTCTTCTAGGGTTTTTATGGTTTTAGGTCTAACGTTTAAGTCTTTAATCCATCTTGAGTTGATTTTTGTATAAGGTGTAAGGAAGGCATCCAGTTTCAGCTTTCTACATGTGGCTAGCCAGTTTTCCCAGCACCATTTATTAAATAGGGAGTCCTTTCTCCATTTCTTGTTTTTGTCAAGTTTGTCAAAGATAAGATTGTTGTAGATATGTGGCATTATTTCTGACGGCTCTGTTCTGTTCCATTGATCTATATCTCTGTTTGGTACCAGTACCATGTTGTTTTGGTTACTGTAGCCTTGTAGTATAGTTTGAAGTCAGGTAGCGTGATGCCTCCAGCTTTGTTCTTTTGGCTTAGGATTGACTTGGTGTTGCGGGCTCTTTTTTGGTTCCATATGAATTTTAAAGTAGTTTTTTCCAATTCCGTGAAGGAAGTCATTGGTAACTTGATGGGGATGGCATTGAATCTGTAAATTACCTTGGAAAGGATGGCCATTTTCATGATATTGATTCTTCCTACCCATGAGCATGGAATGTTCTTCCATTTGTTTGTATCCTCTTTATTTCCTTGAGAAGTGGTTTGTAGTTTTCTAATTGAAGAGGTCCTTCACATCCCTTGTAAGTTGGATTCCTAGGTATTTTATTCTCTTTGAAGCAATTGTGAATGTGAGTTCACTCATGATTTGGCTCTCTGTTTGTCTGTTATTGATGTATAAGAATGCTTGTGATTTTTGTCCATTGATTTTGTATCCTGAGACTTTGCTGAAGTTGCTTATCAGCTTAAGGAGATTTTGGGATGAGACAATGGGGTTTTCTAGATATACTATCACGTCATCTGCAAACAGGGACAATTTGACTTCCTTTTTTGCTAATTGAATACCCTTGATTTCCTTCTCTTGCCTAATTGCCCTGGCCAGAACTTCCAACACTATGTTGAATAGAAGTGGTGAGAGAGGGCATCCCTGTCTTGTGCCAGTTTTCAAAGTGAATGCTTCCAGTTTTTGCCCATTCCGTATGATATTCGCTGTGGGTTTGTCATAAGTAGCTCTTATTATTTAGAGATACGACCCATCAATACCCAATTTATTGAGAGTTTTTAGCATGAATGGTTGTTGAATTTTGTCAAAGGCCTTTTCTTCACGTATTGAGATAATCATATGGTTTTTGACTTTGATTCTGTTTATATGCTGGATTACATTTATTGATTTGCGTATATTGAACCAGACTTGCATCCCAGGGATGAAGCCCACTTGATCATGGTGGATAAGCTGTCTGATGTGCTGCTGGTTTCGGTTAGCCAGTAATTTATTGAGGATTTTTGCATCAATATTCATCAAGGATATTGGTCTAAAATTCTCTTTTTTGATTGTGTCTCTGCCCAGCTTTGGTATCAGCATGATGGTGGCCTCATAACATGAGTCAGGAAGGATTCCCTCTTTCTCTATTGATTGGAATAGTTTCTGAAGTAATGGTTCCAGTTCCTCCTTGGACCTCTGGTAGAATTCGGCTGTGAACCCATCTGATCCTGGACTCTTTTTGGTTGGTAAGCTATTGATTATTGCCACAATTTCAGCTCCTGTTATTAGTCTACTCAGAGATTCAACTTCTTCCTGGTTTAGTCATGGGAGAGTGTATGTGTCGAGGAATTTATCCCTTTCTTTTTTTTTTAATTTTTTTTCTTTTTATCATTATTATTATTATTATTAGTATTATTATTATTATTATTATACTTTAGGCTCTATGGTACATGTGCGCAACGTGCAGGTAAGCTACATGTGTATACATGTGCCATGCTGGTGCGCTGCACCCACCAACTCGTCATCTAGCATTAGGTATATCTCCCAATGCTGTCCCTCGCCCCTCCCCCCACCCCACAACAGTCCCCGAAGTGTGATGTTCCCCTTCTTGTATCCATGTGTTCTCATTGTTCAATTCCCACCTATGAGTGAGAATATGTGGTGTTTGGTTTTTTGTTCTTGCGATAGTTTACTGAGAACGATGATTTCCAATTTCATCCATGTCCCTACAAAGGATATGAACTCATCATTTTTTATGGCTGCCTAGTATTCCATGGTGTATATGTGCCACATTTTCTTAATCCAGTCTATCATTGTTGGACATTTGGGTTGGTTCCAAGTCTTTGCTATTGTGTATAATGCCGCAATAAACATACGTGTGCATGTGTCTTTATAGCAGCATGATTTATAGTCCTTTGGGTATATACCCAGTAATGGGATGGCTGGGTCAAATGGAATTTCTAGTTCTATATCCCTGTGGAATCGCCACAGTGACTTCCACAAGGGTTGAACTAGTTTACAGTCCCACCAACAGTGTAAAAGTGTTCCTATTTCTCCACCTCCTCTCCAGCACCTGTTGTTTCCTGACTTTTTAATGATTGCCTTTCTAACTGGTGTGAGATGGTATCTCATTGTGGTTTTGATTTGCATTCCTCTGATGGCCAGTGATGGTGAGCATTTTTTCATGTGTTTTTTGGCTGCATGAATGTCTTCTTTGGAGGAGTGTCTGTTCATGTCCTTCGCCCACTTTTTGATGGGGTTGTTTGCTGTTTTCTTGTAAATTTGTTGGTGTTCATTGTAGATTCTGGATATTAGCCCTTTGTCAGATGAGTAGGTTGCGAAAACTTTCTCCCATTTTGTAGGTTGCCTGTTCACTCTGATGGTAGTTTCCTTTGCTGTGCAGAAGCTCTTTAGTTTAATTAGATCCCATTTGTCAATTTTGGCTTTTGTTGCCATTGCTTTTGGTGTTTTAGACATGAACTCCTTGCCCATGCCTATGTCCTGAATGGTATTGCCTAGGTTTTCTTCTAGGGTTTTTATGGTTTTAGGTCTAACGTGTAAGTCTTTAATCCATCTTGAGTTGATTTTTGTATAAGTTGTAAGGAAGGGATCCAGTTTCAGCTTTCTACATGTGGCTAGCCAGTTTTCCCAGCACCATTTATTAAATAGGGAATCCTTTCTCCATTTCATGTTTTTGTCAAGTTTGTCAAAGATCAGATTGTTGTAGATATGTGGCATTATTTCTGACGGCTCTGTTCTGTTCCATTGATCTAGATCTCTGTTTGGTACCAGTACCATGCTGTTTTGGTTACTGTAGCCTTGTAGTATAGTTTGAAGTCAGGTAGCGTGATGCCTCCAGCTTTGTTCTTTTGGATTAGGATTGACTTGGTGATGCGGGCTCTTTTTTGGTTCCATATGAACTTTAAAGTAGTTTTTTCCAATTCTGTGCAGAAAGTCATTGGTAACTTGATGGGGAGGGCATTGAATCTGTAAATTACCTTGGGAAGGATGGCCATATTCATGATATTGATTCTTCCTACCCATGAGCATGGAATGTTGTTCCATTTGTTTGTATCCTCTTTTATTTCCTTGAGCAGTGGTTTGTAGTTTTCTCCTTGAAGTGGTCCTTCACATCACTTGTAATTTGGATTCCTAGGTATTTTATTCTCTTTGAAGCAATTGTGAATGGGAGTTCACTCATGATTTGGCTCTCTGTTTGTCTGTTATTGATGTATAAGAATGCTTGTGATTTTTGTCCATTGATTTTGTATCCTGAGACTTTGCTGAAGTTGCTTATCAGCTTAAGGAGATTTTGGGCTGAGACAATGGGGTTTTCTAGATATACTATCACGTCATCTGCAAACAGGGACAATTTGACTTCCTTTTTTCCTAATTGAATACCCTTGATTTCCTTCTCTTGCCTAATTGCCCTGGCCAGAACTTCCAACACTATGTTGAATAGAAGTGGTGAGAGAGGGCATCCCTGTCTTGTGCCAGTTTTCAAAGTGAATGCTTCCAGTTTTTGCCCATTCAGTATGATATTGGCTGTGGGTTTGTCATAAATAGCTCTTATTATTTTGAGATACGACCCATCAATACCTAATTTATTGAGAGTTTTTAGCATGAAGGGTTGTTGAATTTTGTCAAAGTCCTTTTCTTCACGTATTGAGATAATCATGTGGTTTTTGACTTTGGTTCTGTTTATATGCTGGATTACATTTATTGATTTGCGTATATTGAACCAGCCTTGCATCCCAGGGATGAAGCCCACTTGATCATGGTGGATAAGCTGTCTGATGTGCTGCTGGATTCGGTTTGCCAGTAATTTATTGAGGATTTTTGCATCAATATTCATCAAGGGTATTGGTCTAAAATTCTCTTTTTTGGTTGTGTCTCTGCCCAGCTTTGGTAGCAGCATGATGCTGGCCTCATAAAATGAGTTAGGAAGGATTCCCTCTTTTTCTATTGATTGGAATAGTTTCTGAAGTAATGGTTCCAGTTCCTCCTTGGACCTCTGGTAGAATTCTGCTGTGAACCCATCTGATCCTGGACTCTTTTTGGTTGGTAAGCTATTGATTATTGCCAGAGTTTCAGCTCCTGTCATTAGTCTACTCAGAGATTCAACTTCTTCCTGGTTTAGTCATGGGAGAGTGTATGTGTCGAGGATTTTATCCCTTTCTATTTTTTTTAATTTTTTTTCTTTTTATCATTATTATTATTATTATTATTATTATTATTATTATTATACTTTAGGTTCTATGGTACATGTGCGCAACGTGCATGTAAGCTACATGTGTATACATGTGCCATGCTGGTTCGCTGCACCCACCAACTCGTCATCTAGCATTAGGTATATCTCCCAATGCTGTCCCTCGCCCCTCCCCCCACCCCACAACAGTCCCCGAAGTGTGATGTTCCCCTTCTTGTATCCATGTGTTCTCATTGTTCAATTCCCACCTATGAGTGAGAATATGTGGTGTTTGGTTTTTTGTCCTTGCGATAGTTTACTGAGAACGATGATTTCCAATTTCATCCATGTCCCTACAATGGATATGAACTCATCATTTTTTATGGCTGCCTTGTATTCCATGGTGTATATGTGCCACATTTTCTTAATCCAGTCTATCATTGTTGGACATTTGGGTTGGTTCCAAGTCTTTTCTATTGTGTATAATGCCACAATAAACATACGTGTGCATGTGTCTTTATAGCAGCATGATTTATAGTCCTTTGGGTATATACCCAGTAATGGGATGGCTGGGTCAAATGGAATTTCTAGTTCTAGATCCCTGAGGAATCGCCACAGTGACTTCCACAAGGGTTGAACTAGTTTACAGTCCCACCAACAGTGTAAAAGTGTTCCTATTTCTCCACATCCTCTCCAGCACCTGTTGTTTCCTGACTTTTTAATGATTGCCATTCTAACTGGTGTGAGATGGTATCTCATTGTGGTTTTGATTTGCATTCCTCTGATGGCCAGTGATGGTGAGCATTTTTTCATGTGTTTTTTGGCTGCATAAATGTCTTCTTTGGAGGAGTGTCTGTTCATGTCCTTCGCCCACTTTTTGATGGGTTTGTTTGGTGTTTTCTTGTAAATTTGTTGGAGTTCATTGTAGATTCTGGATATTAGCCCTTTGTCTGATGAGTAGGTTGCGAAAATTTTCTCCCATTTTGTAGGTTGCCTGTTCACTCTGATGGTAGTTTCCTTTGCTGTGCAGAAGCTCTTTAGTTTAATTAGATCCCATTTGTCAATTTTGGCTTTTGTTGCCATTGCTTTTGGTGTTTTAGACATGAAGGCCTTGCCCATGCCTATGTCCTGAATGGTATTGCCTAGGTTTTCTTCTAGGGTTTTTATGGTTTTAGGTCTAACGTTTAAGTCTTTAATCCATCTTGAGTTGATTTTTGTATAAGGTGTAAGGAAGGGATCCAGTTTCAGCTTTCTACATGTGGCTAGCCAGTTTTCCCAGCACCATTTATTAAATAGGGAATCCTTTCTCCATTTCTTGTTTTTGTCAAGTTTGTCAAAGATCAGATTGTTGTAGATATGTGGCATTATTTCTGACGGCTCTGTTCTGTTCCATTGTTCTAGATCTCTGTTTGGTACCAGTACCATGCTGTTTTGGTTACTGTAGCCTTGTAGTATAGTTTGAAGTCAGGTAGCGTGATGCCTCCAGCTTTGTTCTTTTGGCTTAGGATTGACTTGGTGATGCGGGCTCTTTTTTGGTTCCATATGAACTTTAAAGTAATTTTTTCCAATTCTGTGCAGAAAGTCATTGGTAACTTGATGGGGATGGCATTGAATCTGTAAATTACCTTGGGAAGGATGGCCATTTTCATGATATTGATTCTTCCTACCCATGAGCATGGAATGTTCTTCCATTTGTTTGTATCCTCTTTTATTTCCTTGAGCAGTGGTTTGTAGTTTTCTCCTTGAAGAGGTCCTTCACATCCCTTGGAAGTTGGATTCCTAGGTATTTTATTCTCTTTGAAGCAATTGTGAATGGGAGTTCACTCATGATTTGGCTCTCTGTTTGTCTGTTATTGATGTATAAGAATGCTTGTGATTTTTGTCCATTGATTTTGTATCCTGAGACTTTGCTGAAGTTGCTTATCAGCTGAAGGAGATTTTGGGCTGAGACAATGGGGTTTTCTAGATATACTATCACGTCATCTGCAAACAGGGACAATTTGACTTCCTTTTTTCCTAATTGAATACCCTTGATTTCCTTCTCTTGCCTAATTGCCCTGGCCAGAACTTCCAACACTATGTTGAATAGAAGTGGTGAGAGAGGGCATCCCTGTCTTGTGCCAGTTTTCAAAGTGAATGCTTCCAGTTTTTGCCCATTCAGTATGATATTGGCTGTGGGTTTGTCATAAATAGCTCTTATTATTTTGAGATACGACCCATCAATACCTAATTTATTGAGAGTTTTTAGCATGAAGGGTTGTTGAATTTTGTCAAAGTCCTTTTCTTCACGTATTGAGATAATCATGTGGTTTTTGACTTTGGTTCTGTTTATATGCTGGATTACATTTATTGATTTGCGTATATTGAACCAGCCTTGCATCCCAGGGATGAAGCCCACTTGATCATGGTGGATAAGCTGTCTGATGTGCTGCTGGATTCGGTTTGCCAGTAATTTATTGAGGATTTTTGCATCAATATTCATCAAGGATATTGGTCTAAAATTCTCTTTTTTGGTTGAGTCTCTGCCCAGCTTTGGTATCAGCATGATGCTGGCCTCATAAAATGAGTTAGGAAGGATTCCCTCTTTTTCTATTGATTGGAATAGTTTCTGAAGTAATGGTTCCAGTTCCTCCTTGGACCTCTGGTAGAATTCGGCTGTGAACCCATCTGATCCTGGACTCTTTTTGGTTGGTAAGCTATTGATTATTGCCACAATTTCAGCTCCTGTTATTAGTCTACTCAGAGATTCAATTTCTTCCTGGTTTAGGCATGGGAGAGTGTATGTGTCGAGGAATTTATCCCTTTCTTTTTTTTTTAATTTTTTTTCTTTTTATCATTATTATTAATATTATTATTATTATCATTATTATTATACTTTAGGCTCTATGGTACATGTGCGCAACTTGCAGGTAAGCTACATGTGTATACATGTGCCATGCTGGTGCGCTGCTACCACCAACTCGTCATCTAGCATTAGGTATATCTCCCAATGCTGTCCCTCGCCCCTCGCCCCACCCCACAACAGTCCCCGAAGTGTGATGTTCCCCTTCCTGTGTCCATGTGTTCTCATTGTTCAATTCTCACCTATGAGTGAGAATATGTGGTGTTTGGCTTTTCGTTCTTGCGATAGTTTACTGAGAACAATGATTTCCAATTTCATCCATGTCCCTACAAAGGATATGAACTCATCATTTTTTATGGCTGCCTGGTATTCCATGGTGTATATGTGCCACCTTTTCTTAATCCAGTCTATCGTTGTTGGACATTTGGGTTGCTTCCAAGTCTTTGCTATTGGGTATAATGCCGCAATAAACATACGTGTGCATGTGTCTTCATAGCAGCATGATTTATAGTCCTTTGGGTATATACCCAGTAATGGGATGGCTGTGTCAAATGGAATTTCTAGTTCTAGATCCCTGAGGAATCGCCACAGTGACTTCCACAAGGGTTGAACTAGTTTACAGTCCCACCAACAGTGTAAAAGTGTTCCTATTTCTCCACATCCTCTCCAGCACCTGTTGTTTCCTGACTTTTTAATGATTGCCATTCTAACTGGTGTGAGATGGTATCTCATTGTGGTTTTGATTTGCATTTCTCTGATGGCCAGTGATGGTGAGCATTTTTTCATGTGTTTTTTGGCTGCATAAATGTCTTCTTTGGAGGAGCGTCTGTTCATGTCCTTCACCCACTTTTTGATGGGGTTGTTTGGTGTTTTCTTGTAAATTTGTTGGAGTTCATTGTAGATTCTGGATATTAGCCCTTTGTCAGATGAGTAGGTTGCGAAAATTTTCTCCCATTTTGTAGGTTGCCTGTTCACTCTGATGGTAGTTTCCTTTGCTGTGCAGAAGCTCTTTAGTTTAATTAGATCCCGTTTGTGAATTTTGACTTTTGTTGCCATTGCTTTTGGTGTTTCAGACATGAAGTCCTTGCCCATGCCTATGTCCTGAATGGTATTGCCTAGGTTTTCTTCTAGGGTTTTTATGGTTTTAGGTCTAACGTTTAAGTCTTTAATCCATCTTGAGTTGATTTTTGTATAAGGTGTAAGGAAGGGATCCAGTTTCAGCTTTCTACATGTGGCTAGCCAGTTTTCCAAGCACCATTTATTAAATAGGGAATCCTTTCTCCATTTCTTGTTTTTGTCAGGTTTGTCAAAGATCAGATAGTTGTAGATATGTGGCATTATTTCTGACGGCTCTGTTCTGTTCCATTGATCTAGATCTCTGTTTTGGTACCAGTACCATGCTGTTTTGGTTACTGTAGCCTTGTAGTATAGTTTGAAGTCAGGTAGCGTGATGCCTCCAGCTTTGTTCTTTTGGCTTAGGATTGACTTGGTGATGCGGGCTCTTTTTTGGTTCCATATGAACTTTAAAGTAGTTTTTTCCAATTCTGTGCAGAAAGTCATTGGTAACTTGATGGGGAGGGCATTGAATCTGTAAATTACCTTGGGAAGGATGGCCATTTTCATGATATTGATTCTTCCTACCCATGAGCATGGAATGTTCTTCCATTTGTTTGTATCCTCTTTTATTTCCTTGAGCAGTGGTTTGTAGTTTTCTCCTTGAAGAGGTCCTTCACATCCCTTGTAAGTTGGATTCCTAGGTATTTTATTCTCTTTGAAGCAATTGTGAATGGGAGTTCACTCATGATTTGGCTCTCTGTTTGTCTGTTATTGATGTATAAGAATGCTTGTGATTTTTGTCCATTGATTTTGTATCCTGAGACTTTGCTGAAGTTGCTTATCAGCTTAAGGAGATTTTGGGCTGAGACAATGGGGTTTTCTAGATATACTATCACGTCATCTGCAATCAGGGAGAATTTGACTTCCTTTTTTCCTAATTGAATACCCTTGATTTCCTTCTCTTGCCTAATTGCCCTGGCCAGAACTTCCAACACTATGTTGAATAGAAGTGGTGAGAGAGGGCATGCCTGTCTTGTGCCAGTTTTCAAAGTGAATGCTTCCAGTTTTTGCCCATTCAGTATGATATTGGCTGTGGGTTTGTCATAAATAGCTCTTATTATTTTGAGATACGACCCATCAATACCTAATTTATTGAGAGTTTTTAGCATGAAGGGTTGTTGAATTTTGTCACAGGCCTTTTCTTGACGTATTGAGATAATCATGTGGTTTTTGCTTTGGTTCTGTTTATATGCTGGATTACATTTACTGATTTGCATATATTGAACCAGCCTTGCATCCCAGGGATGAAGCCCACTTGATCATGGTGGATAAGCTGTCTGATGTGCTGCTGGATTCGGTTTGCCAATAATTTATTGAGGATTTTTGCATCAATATTCATCAAGGATATTGGTCTAAAATTCTCTTTTTTGGTTGTGTCTCTGCCCAGCTTTTGTAACAGCATGATGCTGGCCTCATAAAATGAGTCAGGAAGGATTCCCTCTTTTTCTATTGATTGGAATAGTTTCTGAAGTAATGGTTCCAGTTCCTCCTTGGACCTCTGGTAGAATTCGGCTGTGAACCCATCTGATCCTGGACTCTTTTAGGTTGGTAAGCTATTGATAATTGCCACAATTTCAGCTCCTGTTATTAGTCTATTCAGAGATTCAACTTCCTCCTGGTTTAGTCATGGGAGAGTGTATGTGTCGAGGAACTTATCCCTTTCTTTTTTTTGAAATTTTTTTTCTTTTCATCATTATTATTATCACTATTGTTATTATTAATATTATACTTTAGGCTCCATGGTACATGTGCGCAACGTGCAGGTAAGCTACATGTGTATACATGTGCCATGCTGGTGCGCTGCACCCACCAACTCGTCATCTAGCATTAGGTATATCTCCCAATGCTGTCCCTCGCCCCTCCCCCCACCCCACAACAGTCCCCGAAGTGTGATGTTCCCCTTCTTGTATCCATGTGTTCTCATTGTTCAATTCCCACCTATGAGTGAGAATATGTGGTGTTTGGTTTTTTGTTCTTGCGATAGTTTACTGAGAACGATGATTTCCAATTTCATGCATGTCCCTACAAAGGATATGAACTCATCATTTTTTATGGCTGCCTAGTATTCCATGGTGTATATGTGCCACATTTTCTTAATCCTGTCTATCATTGTTGGACATTTGGGTTGGTTCCAAGTCTTTGCTATTGTGTATAATGCCGCAATAAACATACGTGTGCATGTGTCTTTATAGCAGCATGATTTATAGTCCTTTGGGTATATACCCAGTAATGGGATGGCTGGGTCAAATGGAATTTCTAGTTCTAGATCCCTGAGGAATCGCCACAGTGACTTCCACAAGGGTTGAACTAGTTTACAGTCCCACCAACAGTGTAAAAGTGTTCCTATTTCTCCACATCCTCTCCAGCACCTGTTGTTTCCTGACTTTTGAATGATTGCCATTCTAACTGGTGTGAGATGGTATCTCATTGTGGTTTTGATTTGCATTTCTCTGATGGCCAGTGATGGTGAGCATTTTTTCATGTGTTTTTTGGCTGCATGAATGTCTTCTTTGGAGGAGTGTCTGTTCATGTCCTTCGCCCACTTTTTGATGGGGTTGTTTGGTGTTTTCTTGTAAATTTGTTGGAGTTCATTGTAGATTCTGGATATTAGCCCATTGTCAGATGAGTAGGTTGCGAAAATTTTCTCCCATTTTGTAGGTTGCCTGTTCACTCTGATGGTAGTTTCCTTTGCTGTGCAGAAGCTCTTTAGTTTAATTAGATCCCATTTGTCAATTTTGGCTTTTGTTGCCATTGCTTTTGGTGTTTTAGACATGAAGTCCTTGCCCATGCCTATGTCCTGAATGGTATTGCCTAGGTTTTCTTCTAGGGTTTTTATGGTTTTAGGTCTAACGTTTAAGTCTTTAATCCATCTTGAGTTGATTTTTGTATAAGGTGTAAGGAAGGCATCCAGTTTCAGCTTTCTACATGTGGCTAGCCAGTTTTCCCAGCACCATTTATTAAATAGGGAGTCCTTTCTCCATTTCTTGTTTTTGTCAAGTTTGTCAAAGATAAGATTGTTGTAGATATGTGGCATTATTTCTGACGGCTCTGTTCTGTTCCATTGATCTATATCTCTGTTTGGTACCAGTACCATGTTGTTTTGGTTACTGTAGCCTTGTAGTATAGTTTGAAGTCAGGTAGCGTGATGCCTCCAGCTTTGTTCTTTTGGCTTAGGATTGACTTGGTGTTGCGGGCTCTTTTTTGGTTCCATATGAATTTTAAAGTAGTTTTTTCCAATTCCGTGAAGGAAGTCATTGGTAACTTGATGGGGATGGCATTGAATCTGTAAATTACCTTGGAAAGGATGGCCATTTTCATGATATTGATTCTTCCTACCCATGAGCATGGAATGTTCTTCCATTTGTTTGTATCCTCTTTATTTCCTTGAGAAGTGGTTTGTAGTTTTCTAATTGAAGAGGTCCTTCACATCCCTTGTAAGTTGGATTCCTAGGTATTTTATTCTCTTTGAAGCAATTGTGAATGTGAGTTCACTCATGATTTGGCTCTCTGTTTGTCTGTTATTGATGTATAAGAATGCTTGTGATTTTTGTCCATTGATTTTGTATCCTGAGACTTTGCTGAAGTTGCTTATCAGCTTAAGGAGATTTTGGGATGAGACAATGGGGTTTTCTAGATATACTATCACGTCATCTGCAAACAGGGACAATTTGACTTCCTTTTTTGCTAATTGAATACCCTTGATTTCCTTCTCTTGCCTAATTGCCCTGGCCAGAACTTCCAACACTATGTTGAATAGAAGTGGTGAGAGAGGGCATCCCTGTCTTGTGCCAGTTTTCAAAATGAATGCTTCCAGTTTTTGCCCATTCCGTATGATATTCGCTGTGGGTTTGTCATAAGTAGCTCTTATTATTTAGAGATACGACCCATCAATACCCAATTTATTGAGAGTTTTTAGCATGAATGGTTGTTGAATTTTGTCAAAGGCCTTTTCTTCACGTATTGAGATAATCATATGGTTTTTGACTTTGATTCTGTTTATATGCTGGATTACATTTATTGATTTGCGTATATTGAACCAGACTTGCATCCCAGGGATGAAGCCCACTTGATCATGGTGGATAAGCTGTCTGATGTGCTGCTGGTTTCGGTTAGCCAGTAATTTATTGAGGATTTTTGCATCAATATTCATCAAGGATATTGGTCTAAAATTCTCTTTTTTGATTGTGTCTCTGCCCAGCTTTGGTATCAGCATGATGGTGGCCTCATAACATGAGTCAGGAAGGATTCCCTCTTTCTCTATTGATTGGAATAGTTTCTGAAGTAATGGTTCCAGTTCCTCCTTGGACCTCTGGTAGAATTCGGCTGTGAACCCATCTGATCCTGGACTCTTTTTGGTTGGTAAGCTATTGATTATTGCCACAATTTCAGCTCCTGTTATTAGTCTACTCAGAGATTCAACTTCTTCCTGGTTTAGTCATGGGAGAGTGTATGTGTCGAGGAATTTATCCCTTTCTTTTTTTTTTAATTTTTTTTCTTTTTATCATTATTATTATTATTATTAGTATTATTATTATTATTATTATACTTTAGGCTCTATGGTACATGTGCGCAACGTGCAGGTAAGCTACATGTGTATACATGTGCCATGCTGGTGCGCTGCACCCACCAACTCGTCATCTAGCATTAGGTATATCTCCCAATGCTGTCCCTCGCCCCTCCCCCCACCCCACAACAGTCCCCGAAGTGTGATGTTCCCCTTCTTGTATCCATGTGTTCTCATTGTTCAATTCCCACCTATGAGTGAGAATATGTGGTGTTTGGTTTTTTGTTCTTGCGATAGTTTACTGAGAACGATGATTTCCAATTTCATCCATGTCCCTACAAAGGATATGAACTCATCATTTTTTATGGCTGCCTAGTATTCCATGGTGTATATGTGCCACATTTTCTTAATCCAGTCTATCATTGTTGGACATTTGGGTTGGTTCCAAGTCTTTGCTATTGTGTATAATGCCGCAATAAACATACGTGTGCATGTGTCTTTATAGCAGCATGATTTATAGTCCTTTGGGTATATACCCAGTAATGGGATGGCTGGGTCAAATGGAATTTCTAGTTCTATATCCCTGTGGAATCGCCACAGTGACTTCCACAAGGGTTGAACTAGTTTACAGTCCCACCAACAGTGTAAAAGTGTTCCTATTTCTCCACATCCTCTCCAGCACCTGTTGTTTCCTGACTTTTTAATGATTGCCTTTCTAACTGGTGTGAGATGGTATCTCATTGTGGTTTTGATTTGCATTCCTCTGATGGCCAGTGATGGTGAGCATTTTTTCATGTGTTTTTTGGCTGCATGAATGTCTTCTTTGGAGGAGTGTCTGTTCATGTCCTTCGCCCACTTTTTGATGGGGTTGTTTGCTGTTTTCTTGTAAATTTGTTGGTGTTCATTGTAGATTCTGGATATTAGCCCTTTGTCAGATGAGTAGGTTGCGAAAACTTTCTCCCATTTTGTAGGTTGCCTGTTCACTCTGATGGTAGTTTCCTTTGCTGTGCAGAAGCTCTTTAGTTTAATTAGATCCCATTTGTCAATTTTGGCTTTTGTTGCCATTGCTTTTGGTGTTTTAGACATGAACTCCTTGCCCATGCCTATGTCCTGAATGGTATTGCCTAGGTTTTCTTCTAGGGTTTTTATGGTTTTAGGTCTAACGTGTAAGTCTTTAATCCATCTTGAGTTGATTTTTGTATAAGTTGTAAGGAAGGGATCCAGTTTCAGCTTTCTACATGTGGCTAGCCAGTTTTCCCAGCACCATTTATTAAATAGGGAATCCTTTCTCCATTTCATGTTTTTGTCAAGTTTGTCAAAGATCAGATTGTTGTAGATATGTGGCATTATTTCTGACGGCTCTGTTCTGTTCCATTGATCTAGATCTCTGTTTGGTACCAGTACCATGCTGTTTTGGTTACTGTAGCCTTGTAGTATAGTTTGAAGTCAGGTAGCGTGATGCCTCCAGCTTTGTTCTTTTGGATTAGGATTGACTTGGTGATGCGGGCTCTTTTTTGGTTCCATATGAACTTTAAAGTAGTTTTTTCCAATTCTGTGCAGAAAGTCATTGGTAACTTGATGGGGAGGGCATTGAATCTGTAAATTACCTTGGGAAGGATGGCCATATTCATGATATTGATTCTTCCTACCCATGAGCATGGAATGTTGTTCCATTTGTTTGTATCCTCTTTTATTTCCTTGAGCAGTGGTTTGTAGTTTTCTCCTTGAAGTGGTCCTTCACATCACTTGTAATTTGGATTCCTAGGTATTTTATTCTCTTTGAAGCAATTGTGAATGGGAGTTCACTCATGATTTGGCTCTCTGTTTGTCTGTTATTGATGTATAAGAATGCTTGTGATTTTTGTCCATTGATTTTGTATCCTGAGACTTTGCTGAAGTTGCTTATCAGCTTAAGGAGATTTTGGGCTGAGACAATGGGGTTTTCTAGATATACTATCACGTCATCTGCAAACAGGGACAATTTGACTTCCTTTTTTCCTAATTGAATACCCTTGATTTCCTTCTCTTGCCTAATTGCCCTGGCCAGAACTTCCAACACTATGTTGAATAGAAGTGGTGAGAGAGGGCATCCCTGTCTTGTGCCAGTTTTCAAAGTGAATGCTTCCAGTTTTTGCCCATTCAGTATGATATTGGCTGTGGGTTTGTCATAAATAGCTCTTATTATTTTGAGATACGACCCATCAATACCTAATTTATTGAGAGTTTTTAGCATGAAGGGTTGTTGAATTTTGTCAAAGTCCTTTTCTTCACGTATTGAGATAATCATGTGGTTTTTGACTTTGGTTCTGTTTATATGCTGGATTACATTTATTGATTTGCGTATATTGAACCAGCCTTGCATCCCAGGGATGAAGCCCACTTGATCATGGTGGATAAGCTGTCTGATGTGCTGCTGGATTCGGTTTGCCAGTAATTTATTGAGGATTTTTGCATCAATATTCATCAAGGGTATTGGTCTAAAATTCTCTTTTTTGGTTGTGTCTCTGCCCAGCTTTGGTAGCAGCATGATGCTGGCCTCATAAAATGAGTTAGGAAGGATTCCCTCTTTTTCTATTGATTGGAATAGTTTCTGAAGTAATGGTTCCAGTTCCTCCTTGGACCTCTGGTAGAATTCTGCTGTGAACCCATCTGATCCTGGACTCTTTTTGGTTGGTAAGCTATTGATTATTGCCAGAGTTTCAGCTCCTGTCATTAGTCTACTCAGAGATTCAACTTCTTCCTGGTTTAGTCATGGGAGAGTGTATGTGTCGAGGATTTTATCCCTTTCTATTTTTTTTAATTTTTTTTCTTTTTATCATTATTATTATTATTATTATTATTATTATTATTATTATACTTTAGGTTCTATGGTACATGTGCGCAACGTGCATGTAAGCTACATGTGTATACATGTGCCATGCTGGTTCGCTGCACCCACCAACTCGTCATCTAGCATTAGGTATATCTCCCAATGCTGTCCCTCGCCCCTCCCCCCACCCCACAACAGTCCCCGAAGTGTGATGTTCCCCTTCTTGTATCCATGTGTTCTCATTGTTCAATTCCCACCTATGAGTGAGAATATGTGGTGTTTGGTTTTTTGTCCTTGCGATAGTTTACTGAGAACGATGATTTCCAATTTCATCCATGTCCCTACAATGGATATGAACTCATCATTTTTTATGGCTGCCTTGTATTCCATGGTGTATATGTGCCACATTTTCTTAATCCAGTCTATCATTGTTGGACATTTGGGTTGGTTCCAAGTCTTTTCTATTGTGTATAATGCCACAATAAACATACGTGTGCATGTGTCTTTATAGCAGCATGATTTATAGTCCTTTGGGTATATACCCAGTAATGGGATGGCTGGGTCAAATGGAATTTCTAGTTCTAGATCCCTGAGGAATCGCCACAGTGACTTCCACAAGGGTTGAACTAGTTTACAGTCCCACCAACAGTGTAAAAGTGTTCCTATTTCTCCACATCCTCTCCAGCACCTGTTGTTTCCTGACTTTTTAATGATTGCCATTCTAACTGGTGTGAGATGGTATCTCATTGTGGTTTTGATTTGCATTCCTCTGATGGCCAGTGATGGTGAGCATTTTTTCATGTGTTTTTTGGCTGCATAAATGTCTTCTTTGGAGGAGTGTCTGTTCATGTCCTTCGCCCACTTTTTGATGGGTTTGTTTGGTGTTTTCTTGTAAATTTGTTGGAGTTCATTGTAGATTCTGGATATTAGCCCTTTGTCTGATGAGTAGGTTGCGAAAATTTTCTCCCATTTTGTAGGTTGCCTGTTCACTCTGATGGTAGTTTCCTTTGCTGTGCAGAAGCTCTTTAGTTTAATTAGATCCCATTTGTCAATTTTGGCTTTTGTTGCCATTGCTTTTGGTGTTTTAGACATGAAGGCCTTGCCCATGCCTATGTCCTGAATGGTATTGCCTAGGTTTTCTTCTAGGGTTTTTATGGTTTTAGGTCTAACGTTTAAGTCTTTAATCCATCTTGAGTTGATTTTTGTATAAGGTGTAAGGAAGGGATCCAGTTTCAGCTTTCTACATGTGGCTAGCCAGTTTTCCCAGCACCATTTATTAAATAGGGAATCCTTTCTCCATTTCTTGTTTTTGTCAAGTTTGTCAAAGATCAGATTGTTGTAGATATGTGGCATTATTTCTGACGGCTCTGTTCTGTTCCATTGTTCTAGATCTCTGTTTGGTACCAGTACCATGCTGTTTTGGTTACTGTAGCCTTGTAGTATAGTTTGAAGTCAGGTAGCGTGATGCCTCCAGCTTTGTTCTTTTGGCTTAGGATTGACTTGGTGATGCGGGCTCTTTTTTGGTTCCATATGAACTTTAAAGTAATTTTTTCCAATTCTGTGCAGAAAGTCATTGGTAACTTGATGGGGATGGCATTGAATCTGTAAATTACCTTGGGAAGGATGGCCATTTTCATGATATTGATTCTTCCTACCCATGAGCATGGAATGTTCTTCCATTTGTTTGTATCCTCTTTTATTTCCTTGAGCAGTGGTTTGTAGTTTTCTCCTTGAAGAGGTCCTTCACATCCCTTGGAAGTTGGATTCCTAGGTATTTTATTCTCTTTGAAGCAATTGTGAATGGGAGTTCACTCATGATTTGGCTCTCTGTTTGTCTGTTATTGATGTATAAGAATGCTTGTGATTTTTGTCCATTGATTTTGTATCCTGAGACTTTGCTGAAGTTGCTTATCAGCTGAAGGAGATTTTGGGCTGAGACAATGGGGTTTTCTAGATATACTATCACGTCATCTGCAAACAGGGACAATTTGACTTCCTTTTTTCCTAATTGAATACCCTTGATTTCCTTCTCTTGCCTAATTGCCCTGGCCAGAACTTCCAACACTATGTTGAATAGAAGTGGTGAGAGAGGGCATCCCTGTCTTGTGCCAGTTTTCAAAGTGAATGCTTCCAGTTTTTGCCCATTCAGTATGATATTGGCTGTGGGTTTGTCATAAATAGCTCTTATTATTTTGAGATACGACCCATCAATACCTAATTTATTGAGAGTTTTTAGCATGAAGGGTTGTTGAATTTTGTCAAAGTCCTTTTCTTCACGTATTGAGATAATCATGTGGTTTTTGACTTTGGTTCTGTTTATATGCTGGATTACATTTATTGATTTGCGTATATTGAACCAGCCTTGCATCCCAGGGATGAAGCCCACTTGATCATGGTGGATAAGCTGTCTGATGTGCTGCTGGATTCGGTTTGCCAGTAATTTATTGAGGATTTTTGCATCAATATTCATCAAGGATATTGGTCTAAAATTCTCTTTTTTGGTTGAGTCTCTGCCCAGCTTTGGTATCAGCATGATGCTGGCCTCATAAAATGAGTTAGGAAGGATTCCCTCTTTTTCTATTGATTGGAATAGTTTCTGAAGTAATGGTTCCAGTTCCTCCTTGGACCTCTGGTAGAATTCGGCTGTGAACCCATCTGATCCTGGACTCTTTTTGGTTGGTAAGCTATTGATTATTGCCACAATTTCAGCTCCTGTTATTAGTCTACTCAGAGATTCAATTTCTTCCTGGTTTAGGCATGGGAGAGTGTATGTGTCGAGGAATTTATCCCTTTCTTTTTTTTTTAATTTTTTTTCTTTTTATCATTATTATTAATATTATTATTATTATCATTATTATTATACTTTAGGCTCTATGGTACATGTGCGCAACTTGCAGGTAAGCTACATGTGTATACATGTGCCATGCTGGTGCGCTGCTACCACCAACTCGTCATCTAGCATTAGGTATATCTCCCAATGCTGTCCCTCGCCCCTCGCCCCACCCCACAACAGTCCCCGAAGTGTGATGTTCCCCTTCCTGTGTCCATGTGTTCTCATTGTTCAATTCTCACCTATGAGTGAGAATATGTGGTGTTTGGCTTTTCGTTCTTGCGATAGTTTACTGAGAACAATGATTTCCAATTTCATCCATGTCCCTACAAAGGATATGAACTCATCATTTTTTATGGCTGCCTGGTATTCCATGGTGTATATGTGCCACCTTTTCTTAATCCAGTCTATCGTTGTTGGACATTTGGGTTGCTTCCAAGTCTTTGCTATTGGGTATAATGCCGCAATAAACATACGTGTGCATGTGTCTTCATAGCAGCATGATTTATAGTCCTTTGGGTATATACCCAGTAATGGGATGGCTGTGTCAAATGGAATTTCTAGTTCTAGATCCCTGAGGAATCGCCACAGTGACTTCCACAAGGGTTGAACTAGTTTACAGTCCCACCAACAGTGTAAAAGTGTTCCTATTTCTCCACATCCTCTCCAGCACCTGTTGTTTCCTGACTTTTTAATGATTGCCATTCTAACTGGTGTGAGATGGTATCTCATTGTGGTTTTGATTTGCATTCCTCTGATGGCCAGTGATGGTGAGCATTTTTTCATGTGTTTCTTGGCTGCATAAATGTCTTCTTTGGAGGAGTGTCTGTTCATGTCCTTCGCCCACTTTTTGATGGGGTTGTTTGGTGTTTTCATGTAAATTTGTTGGAGTTCATTGTAGATTCTGGATATTATCCCTTTCTCAGATGAGTAGGTTGCGAAAATTTTCTCCCATTCTGTAGGTTGCCTGTTCACTCTGATGGTAGTTTCCTTTGCTGTGCAGAAGCTCTTTAGTTTAATTAGATCCCATTTGTCAATTTTGGCTTTTGTGGCCATTGCTTTTGGTGTTTTAGACATGAAGTCCTTTCCCATGCCTATGTCATGAATGGCATTGCCTAGGTTTTCTTCTAGGGTTTTTATGGTTTTAGGTCTAACGTTTAAGTCTTTAATCCATCTTGAGTTGATTTTTGTATAAGGTGTAAGGAAGGGATCCAGTTTCAGCTTTCTACATGTGGCTAGCCAGTTTTCCCAGCACCATTTATTAAATAGGGAATCTTTCTCCATTTCTTGTTTTTGTCAAGTTTGTCAAAGATCAGATTGTTGTAGATATGTGGCATTATTTCTGACGGCTCTGTTCTGTTCCATTAATCTAGATCTCTGTTTGGTACCAGTACCATGCTGTTTTGGTTACTGTAGCCTTGTAGTATAGTTTGAAGTCAGGTAGCGTGATGCCTCCAGCTTTGTTCTTTTGGCTTAGGATTGACTTGGTGATGCGGGCTCTTTTTTGGTTCCATATGAACTTTAAAGTAGTTTTTTCCAATTCTGTGCAGAAAGTCATTGGTAACTTGATGGGGATGGCATTGAATCTGTAAATTACCTTGGGAAGGATGGCCATTTTCATGATATTGATTCTTCCTACCCATGAGCATGGAATGTTCTTCCATTTGTTTGTATCCTCTTTTATTTCCTTGAGCAGTGGTTTGTAGTTTTCTCCTTGAAGAGGTCCTTCACATCCCTTGTAAGTTGGATTCCTAGGTATTTTATTCTCTTTGAAGCAATTGTGAATGGGAGTTCACTCATGATTTGGCTCTCTGTTTGTCTGTTATTGATGTATAAGAATGCTTGTGATTTTTGTCCATTGATTTTGTATCCTGAGACTTTGCTGAAGTTGCTTATCAGCTTAAGGAGATTTTGGGCTGAGACAATGGGGTTTTCTAGATATACTATCACGTCATCTGCAAACAGGGACAATTTGGCTTCCTTTTTTCCTAATTGAATACCCTTGATTTCCTTCTCTTGCCTAATTGCCCTGGCCAGAACTTCCAACACTATGTTGAATTGAAGTGGTGAGAGAGGGCATCCCTGTCTTGTGCCAGTTTTCAAAGTGAATGCTTCCAGTTTTTGCCCATTCAGTATGATATTGGCTGTGGGTTTGTCATAAATAGCTCTTATTATTTTGAGATACGACCCATCAATACCTAATTTATTGAGAGTTTTTAGCATGAAGGGTTGTTGAATTTTGTCAAAGTCCTTTTCTTCACGTATTGAGATAATCATGTGGTTTTTGACTTTGGTTCTGTTTATATGCTGGATTACATTTATTGATTTGCATATATTGAACCAGCCTTGCATCTCAGGGATGAAGCCCAATTGATCATGGTGGATAAGCTGTCTGATGTGCTGCTGGATTCGGTTTGCCGGTAATTTATTGAGGATTTTTGCATCAATATTCATCAAGGATATTGGTCTAAAATTCTCTTTTTTGTTGTGTCTCTGCCCAGCTTTGGTATCAGCATGATGCTGGCCTCATAAAATGAGTTAGGAAGGATTCCCTCTTTTTCTATTGATTGGAATAGTTTCTGAAGTAATGGTTCCAGTTCCTCCTTGGACCTCTGGTAGAATTCGGCTGTGAACCCATCTGATCCTGGACTCTTTTTGGTTGGTAAGCTATTGATTATTGCCACAATTTCAGCTCCTGTTATTAGTCTACTCAGAGATTCAATTTCTTCCTGGTTTAGGCATGGGAGAGTGTATGTGTCGAGGAATTTATCCCTTTCTTTTTTTTTTAATTTTTTTTCTTTTTATCATTATTATTATTATTATTATTATTATTATTATCATTATTATTATACTTTAGGCTCTATGGTACATGTGCGCAACTTGCAGGTAAGCTACATGTGTATACATGTGCCATGCTGGTGCGCTGCACCCACCAACTCGTCATCTAGCATTAGGTATATCTCCCAATGCTGTCCCTCGCCCCTCACCCCACCCCACAACAGTCCCCGAAGTGTGATGTTCCCCTTCCTGTGTCCATGTGTTCTCATTGTTCAATTCTCACCTATGAGTGAGAATATGTGGTGTTTGGCTTTTCGTTCTTGCGATAGTTTACTGAGAACGATGATTTCCAATTTCATCCATGTCCCTACAAAGGATATGAACTCATCATTTTTTATGGCTGCCTGGTATTCCATGGTGTATATGTGCCACCTTTTCTTAATCCAGTCTATCGTTGTTGGACATTTGGGTTGCTTCCAAGTCTTTGCTATTGGGTATAATGCCGCAATAAACATACGTCTGCATGTGTCTTCATAGCAGCATGATTTATAGTTCTTTGGGTATATACCCAGTAATGGGATGGCTGTGTCAAATGGAATTTCTAGTTCTAGATCCCTGAGGAATCGCCACAGTGACTTCCACAAGGGTTGAACTAGTTTACAGTCCCACCAACAGTGTAAAAGTGTTCCTATTACTCCACATCCTCTCCAGCACCTGTTGTTTCCTGACTTTTTAATGATTGCCATTCTAAATGGTGTGAGATGGTATCTCATTGTGGTTTTGATTTGCATTCCTCTGATGGCCAGTGATGGTGAGCATTTTTTCATGTGTTTTTTGGCTGCATAAATGTCTTCTTTGGAGGAGTGTCTGTTCATGTCCTTCGCCCACTTTTTGATGGGGTTGTTTGGTGTTTTCTTGTAAATTTGTTGGAGTTCATTGTAGAATCTGGATATTAGCCCTTTGTCAGATGAGTAGGTTGCGAAAATTTTCTCCCATTTTGTAGGTTGCCTGTTCACTCTGATGGTAGTTTCCTTTGCTGTGCAGAAGCTCTTTAGTTTAATTAGATCCCATTTGTCAATTTCGGCTTTTGTTGCCATTGCTTTTGGTGTTTTAGACATGAACTCCTTGCCCATGCCTATGTCCTGAATGGTATTGCCTAGGTTTTCTTCTAGGGTTTTTATGGTTTTAGGTCTAACGTTTAAGTCTTTAATCCATCTTGAGTTGATTTTTGTATAAGGTGTAAGGAAGGGATCCAGTTTCAGCTTTCTACATGTGGCTAGCCAGTTTTCCCAGCACCATTTATTAAATAGGGAATCCTTTCTCCATTTCTTGTTTTTGTCAGGTTTGTCAAAGATCAGATATTTGTAGATATGTGGCATTATTTCTGACGGCTCTGTTCTGTTCCATTGTTCTAGATCTCTGTTTTGGTACCAGTACCATGCTGTTTTGGTTACTGTAGCCTTGTAGTATAGTTTGAAGTCAGGTAGCGTGATGCCTCCAGCTTTGTTCTTTTGGCATAGGATTGACTTGGTGATGCGGGCTCTTTTTTGGTTCCATATGAACTTTAAAGTAGTTTTTTCCAATTCTGTGCAGAAAGTCATTGGTAACTTGATGGGGAGGGCATTGAATCTGTAAATTACCTTGGGAAAGATGGCCATTTTCATGATGTTGATTCTTCCTACCCATGAACATGGAATGTTCTTCCATTTGTTTGTATTCTCTTTTATTTCCTTGAGCAGTGGTTTGTAGTTTTCTCCTTGAAGTGGTCCTTCACATCCCTTGGAAGTTGGATTCCTAGGTATTTTATTCTCTTTGAAGCAATTGTGAATGGGAGTTCACTCATGATTTGGCTCTCTCTTTGTCTGTTATTGATGTATAAGAATGCTTGTGATTTTTGTCCATTGATTTTGTATCCTGAGACTTTGCTGAAGTTGCTTATCAGCTTAAGGAGATTTTGGGCTGAGACAATGGGGTTTTCTAGATATACGATCACGTCATCTGCAAACAGGGACAATTTGACTTCCTTTTTCCCTAATTGAATACCCTTGATTTCCTTCTCTTGCCTAATTGCCCTGGCCAGAACTTCCAACACTATGTTGAATACAAGTGGTGAGAGAGGGCATCCCTGTCTTGTGCCAGTTTTCAAAGTGAATGCTTCCAGTTTTTGCCCATTCAGTATGATATTGGCTGTGGGTTTGTCATAAATAGCTCTTATTATTTTGAGATACGACCCATCAATACCTAATTTATTGAGAGTTTTTAGCATGAAGGGTTGTTGAATTTTGTCAAAGTCCTTTTCTTCACGTATTGAGATAATCATGTGGTTTTTGACTTTGGTTCTGTTTATATGCTGGATTACATTTATTGATTTGCGTATATTGAACCAGCCTTGCATCCCAGGGATGAAGCCCACTTGATCATGGTGGATAAGCTGTCTGATGTGCTGCTGGATTCGGTTTGCCAGTAATTTATTGAGGATTTTTGCATCAATATTCGTCAAGGATATTGGTCTAAAATTCTCTTTTTTTGTTGTGTCTCTGCCCAGCTTTGGTAGCAGCATGATGCTGGCCTCATAAAATGAGTTAGAAAGGATTCCCTCTTTTTCTATTGATTGGAATAGTTTCTGAAGTAATGGTTCCAGTTCCTCCTTGGACCTCTGGTAGAATTCGGCTGTGAACCCATCTGATCCTGGACTCTTTTTGGTTGGTAAGCTATTGATTATTGCCACAATTTCAGCTCCTGTTATTAGTCTACTCAGAGATTCAACTTCTTCCTGGTTTAGTCATGGGAGAGTGTATGTGTCGAGGAATTTATCCCTTTCTTTTTTTTTAATTTTTTTTCTTTTTATCATTATTATTATTATGATTATTATTATTATTATTATTATACTTTAGGCTCTATGGTACATGTGCGCAACGTGCATGTAAGCTACATGTGTATACATGTGCCATGCTGGTTCGCTGCACCCACCAACTCGTCATCTAGCATTAGGTATATCTCCCAATGCTGTCCCTCGCCCCTCGCCCCACCCCACAACAGTCCCCGAAGTGTGATGTTCCCCTTCCTTTGTCCATGTGTTCTCATTGTTCAATTCTCACCTATGAGTGAGAATATGTGGTGTTTGGCTTTTCGTTCTTGCAATAGTTTACTGAGAACTATGATTTCCAATTTCATCCATGTCCCTACAAAGGATATGAACTCATCATTTTTTATGGCTGCCTGGTATTCCATGGTGTATATGTGCCACCTTTTCTTAATCCAGTCTATCGTTGTTGGACATTTGGGTTGCTTCCAAGTCTTTGCTATTGGGTATAATGCCGCAATAAACATACGTGTGCATGTGTCTTCATAGCAGCATGATTTATAGTCCTTTGGGTATATACCCAGTAATGGGATGGCTGGGTCAAATGGAATTTCTAGTTCTAGATCCCTGAGGAATCGCCACAGTGACTTCCACAAGGGTTGAACTAGTTTACAGTCCCACCAACAGTGTAAAAGTGTTCCTATTTCTCCACATCCTCTCCAGCACCTGTTGTTTCCTGACTTTTTAATGATTGCCATTCTAACTGGTGTGAGATGGTATCTCATTGTGGTTTTGATTTGCATTTCTCTGATGGCCAGTGATGGTGAGCATTTTTTCATGTGTTTTTTGTCTGCATAAATGTCTTCTTTGGAGGAGTGTCTGTTCATGTCCTTCGCCCACTTTTTGATGGGGTTGTTTGGTGTTTTCTTGTAAATTTGTTGGAGTTCATTGTAGATTCTGGATATTATCCCTTTGTCAGATGAGTAGTTTGCGAAAATTTTCTCCCATTTTGTAGGTTGCCTGTTTACTCTGATGGTAGTTTCCTTTGCTGTGCAGAAGATCTTTAGTTTAATTAGATCCCATTTGTCAATTTTGGCTTTTGTGGCCATTGCTTTTGGTGTTTTAGACATGAAGTCCTTGCCCATGCCTATGTCCTGAATGGTATTGCCTAGGTTTTCTTCTAGGGTTTTTATGGTTTTAGGTCTAACGTTTAAGTCTTTAATCCATCTTGAGTTGATTTTTGTATAAGGTGTAAGGAAGGGATCCAGTTTCAGCTTTCTACATGTGGCTAGCCAGTTTTCCCAGCACCATTTATTAAATAGGGAATCCTTTCTCCATTTCTTGTTTTTGTCAGGTTTGTCAAAGATCAGATAGTTGTAGATATGTGGCATTATTTCTGACGGCTCTGTTCTGTTCCATTGATCTAGATCTCTGTTTTGGTACCAGTACCATGCTGTTTTGGTTACTGTAGCCTTGTAGTATAGTTTGAAGTCAGGTAGCGTGATGCCTCCAGCTTTGTTCTTTTGGCTTAGGATTGATTTGGTGATGCGGGCTCTTTTTTGGTTCCATATGAACTTTAAAGTAGTTTTTTCCAATTCTGTGCAGAAAGTCATTGGTAACTTGATGGGGAGGGCATTGAATCTGTAAATTACCTTGGGAAGGATGGCCATTTTCATGATATTGATTCTTCCTATCCATGAGCATGGAATGTTCTTCCATTTGTTTGTATCCTCTTTTATTTCCTTGAGCAGTGGTTTGTAGTTTTCTCCTTGAAGAGGTCCTTCACATCCCTTGTAAGCTGGATTCCTAGGTATTTTATTCTCTTTGAAGCCATTGTGAATGGGAGTTCACTTATGATTCGGCTCTCTGTTTGTCTGTTATTGATGTATAAGAATGCTTGTGATTTTTGTCCATTGATTTTGTATCCTGAGACTTTGCTGAAGTTGCTTATCAGCTTAAGGAGATTTTGGGCTGAGACAATGGGGTTTTCTAGATATACTATCACGTCATCTGCAAACAGGGAGAATTTGACTTCCTTTTTTCCTAATTGAATACCCTTGATTTCCTTCTCTTGCCTAATTGCCCTGGCCAGAACTTCCAACACTATGTTGAATAGAAGTGGTGAGAGAGGGCATCCCTGTCTTGTGCCAGTTTTCAAAGTGAATGCTTGCAGTTTTTGCCCATTCAGTATGATATTGGCTGTGGGTTTGTCATAAATAGCTCTTATTATTTTGAGATACGACCCATCAATACCTAATTTATTGAGAGTTTTTAGCATGAAGGGTTGTTGAATTTTGTCAAAGTCCTTTTCTTCACGTATTGAGATAATCATGTGGTTTTTGACTTTGGTTCTGTTTATATGCTGGATTACATTTATTGATTTGCGTGTATTGAACCAGCCTTGCATCTCAGGGATGAAGCCCACTTGATCATGGTGGATAAGCTGTCTGTTGTGCTGCTGGATTCGGTTTGCCAGTAATTTATTGAGGATTTTTGCATCAATATTCATCAAGGATATTGGTCTAAAATTCTCTTTTTTGCTTGTGTCTCTGCCCAGCTTTTGTAGCAGCATGATGCTGGCCTCATAAAATGAGTCAGGAAGGATTCCCTCTTTTTCTATTGATTGGAATAATTTCTGAAGTAATGGTTCCAGTTCCTCCTTGGACCTCTGGTAGAATTCGGCTGTGAACCCATCTAATCCTGGACTCTTTTTGGTTGGTAAGCTATTGATTATTGCCACAATTTCAGCTCCTGTTATTAGTCTATTCAGAGATTCAACTTCTTCCTGGTTTAGTCATGGGAGAGTGTATGTTGCGATGAATTTATCCCTTTCTATTTTTTTTAATTTTTTTCTTTTTATCATTATTATTATTATTATTATTTTTATTATACTTTAGGCTCTTTGGTACATGTGCGCAACTTGCAGGTAAGCTACATATGTATACATGTGCCATGCTGGTGCGCTGCACCCACCAACTCGTCATCTAGCATTAGGTATATCTCCCAATGCTGTCCCTCGCCCCTCGCCCCACCCCACAACAGTCCCCGAAGTGTGATGTTCCCCTTCCTGTGTCCATGTGTTCTCATTGTTCAATTCTCACCTATGAGTGAGAATATGTGGTGTTTGGCTTTTCGTTCTTGCGATAGTTTACTGAGAACGAGGATTTCCAATTTCATCCATGTCCCTACAAAGGATATGAACTCGTCATTTTTTATGGCTGCCTGGTATTCCATGGTGTATATGTGCCACCTTTTCTTAATCCAGTCTATCGTTGTTGGACATTTGGGTTGCTTCCAAGTCTTTGCTATTGGGTATAATGCCGCAATAAACATACGTCTGCATGTGTCTTCATAGCAGCATGATTTATAGTCCTTTGGGTATATACCCAGTAATGGGATGGCTGGGTCAAATGGAATTTCTAGTTCTAGATCCCTGAGGAATCGCCACAGTGACTTCCAAAAGGGTTGAACTAGTTTACAGTCCCACCAACAGTGTAAAAGTGTTCCTATTTCTCCACATCCTCTCCAGCACCTGTTGTTTCCTGACTTTTTAATGATTGCCATTCTAACTGGTGTGAGATGGTATCTCATTGTGGTTTTGATTTGCATTCCTCTGATGGCCAGTGATGGTGAGCATTTTTTCATGTGTTTTTTGGCTGCATAAATGTCTTCTTTGGAGGAGTGTCTGTTCATGTCCTTCGCCCACTTTTTGATGGGGTTGTTTGGTGTTTTCTTGTAAATTTGTTGGAGTTCATTGTAGATTCTGGATATAATCCCTTTGTCAGATGAGTAGGTTGCGAAAATTTTCTCCCATTTTGTAGGTTGCCTGTTCACTCTGATGGTAGTTTCCTTTGCTGTGCAGAAGCTCTTTAGTTTAATTAGATCCCATTTGTCAATTTTGGCTTTTGTGGCCATTGCTTTTGGTGTTTTAGACATGAAGTCCTTGCCCATGCCTATGTCCTGAATGGTATTGCCTAGGTTTTCTTCTAGGGTTTTTATGGTTTTAGGTCTAACGTTTAAGTCTTTAATCCATCTTGAGTTGATTTTTGTATAAGGTGTAAGGAAGGGATCCAGTTTCAGCTTTCTACATGTGGCTAGCCAGTTTTCCCAGCACCATTTATTAAATAGGGAATCCTTTCTTCATTTCTTGTTTTTGTCAAGTTGGTCAAAGATCAGATTGTTGTAGATATGTGGCATTATTTCTGACGGCTCTGTTCTGTTCCATTGATCTAGATCTCTGTTTGGTACCAGTACCATGCTGTTTTGGTTACTGTAGCCTTGTAGTATAGTTTGAAGTCAGGTAGCGTGATGCCTCCAGCTTTGTTCTTTTGGCTTAGGATTGACTTGGTGATGCGGGCTCTTTTTTGGTTCCATATGAACTTTAAAGTAGTTTTTTCCAATTCTGTGCAGAAAGTCATTGGTAACTTGATGGGGATGGCATTGAATCTGTAAATTACCTTGGGAAGGATGGCCATTTTCATGATATTGATTCTTCCTACCTATGAGCATGGAATGTTCTTCCATTTGTTTGTATCCTCTTTTATTTCCTTGAGCAGTGGTTTGTAGTTTTCTCCTTGAAGAGGTCCTTCACATCCCTTGGAAGTTGGATTCCTAGGTATTTTATTCTCTTTGAAGCAATTGTGAATGGGAGTTCACTCATGATTTGGCTCTCTGTTTGTCTGTTATTGATGTATAAGAATGCTTGTGATTTTTGTCCATTGATTTTGTATCCTGAGACTTTGCTGAAGTTGCTTATCAGCTTAAGGAGATTTTGGGCTGAGACAATGGGGTTTTCTAGATATACTATCACGTCATCTGCAAACAGGGACAATTTGGCTTCCTTTTTTCCTAATTGAATACCCTTGATTTCCTTCTCTTGCCTAATTGCCCTGGCCAGAACTTCCAACACTATGTTGAATACAAGTGGTGAGAGAGGGCATCCCTGTCTTGTGCCAGTTTTCAAAGTGAATGCTTCCAGTTTTTGCCCATTCAGTATGATATTGGCTGTGGGTTTGTCATAAATAGCTCTTATTATTTTGAGATACGACCCATCAATACCTAATTTATTGAGAGTTTTTAGCATGAAGGGTTGTTGAATTTTGTCAAAGTCCTTTTCTTCACGTATTGAGATAATCATGTGGTTTTTGACTTTGGTTCTGTTTATATGCTGGATTACATTTATTGATTTGCGTATATTGAACCAGCCTTGCATCTCAGGGATGAAGCCCACTTGATCATGGTGGATAAGCTGTCTGATGTGCTGCTGGATTCGGTTTGCCGGTAATTTATTGAGGATTTTTGCATCAATATTCATCAAGGATATTGGTCTAAAATTCTCTTTTTTGGTTGTGTCTCTGCCCAGGTTTGGTATCAGCATGATGCTGGCCTCATAAAATGAGTTAGGAAGGATTCCCTCTTTTTCTATTGATTGGAATAGTTTCTGAAGTAATGGTTCCAGTTCCTCCTTGGACCTCTGGTAGAATTCGGCTGTGAACCCATCTGATCCTGGACTCTTTTTAGTTGGTAAGCTATTGATTATTGCCACAACTTCAGCTCCTGTTATTAGTCTACTCAGAGATTGAATTTCTTCCTGGTTTAGGCATGGGAGAGTGTATGTGTCGAGGAATTTATCCCTTTCTTTTTTTTTAATTTTTTTTCTTTTTATCATTATTATTATTATGATGATTATTATTATTATTATTATACTTTAGGCTCTGTGGTACATGTGCGCAACGTGCATGTAAGCTACATGTGTATACATGTGCCATGCTGGTTCGCTGCACCCACCAACTCGTCATCTAGCATTAGGTATATCTCCCAATGCTGTCCCTCGCCCCTCGCCCCACCCCACAACAGTCCCCGAAGTGTGATGTTCCCCTTCCTGTTTCCATGTGTTCTCATTGTTCAATTCTCACCTATGAGTGAGAATATGTGGTGTTTGGCTTTTCGTTCTTGCGATAGTTTACTGAGAACGATGATTTCCAATTTCATCCATGTCCCTACAAAGGAAATGAACTCATCATTTTTTATGGCTGCCTAGTATTCCATGGTGTATATGTGCCACCTTTTCTTAATCCAGTCTATCGTTGTTGGACATTTGGGTTGCTTCCAAGTCTTTGCTATTGGGTATAATGCCGCAATAAACATACGTCTGCATGTGTCTTCATAGCAGCATGATTTATAGTCCTTTGGGTATATACCCAGTAATGGGATGGCTGGGTCAAATGGAATTTCTAGTTCTAGATCCCTGAGGAATCGCCACAGTGACTTCCAAAAGGGTTGAACTAGTTTACAGTCCCACCAACAGTGTAAAAGTGTTCCTATTTCTCCACATCCTCTCCAGCACCTGTTGTTTCCTGACTTTTTAATGATTGCCATTCTAACTGGTGTGAGATGGTATCTCATTGTGGTTTTGATTTGCATTCTTCTGATGGCCAGTGATGGTGAGCATTTTTTCATGTGTTTTTTGGCTGCATAAATGTCTTCTTTGGAGGAGTGTCTGTTCATGTCCTTCGCCCACTTTTTGATGGGGTTGTTTGGTGTTTTCTTGTAAATTTGTTGGAGTTCATTGTAGATTCTGGATATTAGCCCTTTGTCAGATGAGTAGGTTGCGAAAATTTTCTCCCATTTTGTAGGTTGCCTGTTCACTCTGATGCTGGTTTCCTTTGCTGTGCAGAAGCTCTTTAGTTTAATTAGATCCCATTTGTCAATTTTGGCTTTTGTGGCCATTGCTTTTGGTGTTTTAGACATGAAGTCCTTGCCCATGCCTATGTCCTGAATGGTATTGCCTAGGTTTTCTTCTAGGGTTTTTATGGTTTTAGGTCTAACGTTTAAGTCTTTAATCCATCTTGAGTTGATTTTTGTATAAGGTGTAAGTAAGGGATCCAGTTTCAGCTTTCTACATGTGGCTAGACAGTTTTCCCAGCACCATTTATTAAATAGGGAATCCTTTCTCCATTTCTTGTTTTTGTCAAGTTGGTCAAAGATCAGATTGTTGTAGATATGTGGCATTATTTCTGACGGCTCTGTTCTGTTCCATTGATCTAGATCTCTGTTTGGTACCAGTACCATGCTGTTTTGGTTACTGTAGCCTTGTAGTATAGTTTGAAGTCAGGTAGCGTGATGCCTCCAGCTTTGTTCTTTTGGCTTAGGATTGACTTGGTGATGCGGGCTCTTTTTTGGTTCCATATGAATTTTAAAGTAGTTTTTTCCAATTCTGTGCAGAAAGTCATTGGTAACTTGAAGGGGATGGCATTGAATCTGTAAATTACCTTGGGAAGGATGGCCATTTTCATGATATTGATTCTTCCTTCCCATGAGCATGGAATGTTCTTCCATTTGTTTGTATCCTCTTTTATTTCCTTGAGCAGTGGTTTGTAGTTTTCTCCTTGAAGAGGTCCTTCACATCCCTTGGAAGTTGGATTCCTAGGTATTTTATTCTCTTTGAAGCAATTGTGAATGGGAGTTCACTCATGATTTGGCTCTCTGTTTGTCTGTTATTGATGTATAAGAATGCTTGTGATTTTTGTCCATTGATTTTGTATCCTGAGACTTGCTGAAGTTGCTTATCAGCTTAAGGAGATTTTGGGCTGAGACAATGGGGTTTTCTAGATATACTATCACGTCATCTGCAAACAGGGACAATTTGGCTTCCTTTTTTCCTAATTGAATACCCTTGATTTCCTTCTCTTGCCTAATTGCCCTGGCCAGAACTTCCAACACTATGTTGAATAGAAGTGGTGAGAGAGGGCATCCCTGTCTTGTGCCAGTTTTCAAAGTGAATGCTTCCAGTTTTTGCCCATTCAGTATGATATTGGCTGTGGGTTTGTCATAAATAGCTCTTATTATTTTGAGATACGACCCATCAATACCTAATTTATTGAGAGTTTTTAGCATGAAGGGTTGTTGAATTTTGTCAAAGTCCTTTTCTTCACGTATTGAGATAATCATGTGGTTTTTGACTTTGGTTCTGTTTATATGCTGGATTACATTTATTGATTTGCGTATATTGAACCAGCCTTGCATCTCAGGGATGAAGCCCACTTGATCATGGTGGATAAGCTGTCTGATGTGCTGCTGGATTCGGTTTGCCGGTAATTTATTGAGGATTTTTGCATCAATATTCATCAAGGATATTGGTCTAAAATTCTCTTTTTTGTTGTGTCTCTGCCCAGCTTTGGTATCAGCATGATGCTGGCCTCATAAAATGAGTTAGGAAGGATTCCCTCTTTTTCTATTGATTGGAATAGTTTCTGAAGTAATGGTTCCAGTTCCTCCTTGGACCTCTGGTAGAATTCGGCTGTGAACCCATCTGATCCTGGACTCTATTTGGTTGGTAAGCTATTGATTATTGCCACAATTTCAGCTCCTGTTATTAGTCTACTCAGAGATTCAATTTCTTCCTGGTTTAGGCATGGGAGAGTGTATGTGTCGAGGAATTTATCCCTTTCTTTTTTTTTTAATTTTTTTTCTTTTTATCATTATTATTATTATTATTATTATTATTATACTTTAGGCTCTATGGTACATGTGCGCAACTTGCAGGTAAGCCACATGTGTATACATGTGCCATGCTGGTGCGCTGCACCCACCAACTCGTCATCTAGCATTAGGTATATCTCCCAATGCTGTCCCTCGCCCCTCGCCCCACCCCACAACAGTCCCCGAAGTGTGATGTTCCCCTTCCTGTGTCCATGTGTTCTCATTGTTCAATTCTCACCTATGAGTGAGAATATGTGGTGTTTGGCTTTTCGTTCTTGCGATAGTTTACTGAGAACGATGATTTCCAATTTCATCCATGTCCCTACAAAGGATATGAACTCATCATTTTTTATGGCTGCCTGGTATTCCATGGTGTATATGTGCCACCTTTTCTTAATCCAGTCTATCGTTGTTGGACATTTGGGTTGCTTCCAAGTCTTTGCTATTGGGTATAATGCCGCAATAAACATACGTCTGCATGTGTCTTCATAGCAGCATGATTTATAGTCCTTTGGGTATATACCCAGTAATGGGATGGCTGGGTCAAATGGAATTTCTAGTTCTAGATCCCTGAGGAATCGCCACAGTGACTTCCAAAAGGGTTGAACTAGTTTACAGTCCCACCAACAGTGTAAAAGTGTTCCTATTTCTCCACATCCTCTCCAGCACCTGTTGTTTCCTGACTTTTTAATGATTGCCATTCTAACTGGTGTGAGATGGTATCTCATTGTGGTTTTGATTTGCATTCTTCTGATGGCCAGTGATGGTGAGCATTTTTTCATGTGTTTTTTGGCTGCATAAATGTCTTCTTTGGAGGAGTGTCTGTTCATGTCCTTCGCCCACTTTTTGATGGGGTTGTTTGGTGTTTTCTTGTAAATTTGTTGGAGTTCATTGTAGATTCTGGATATTAGCCCTTTGTCAGATGAGTAGGTTGCGAAAATTTTCTCCCATTTTGTAGGTTGCCTGTTCACTCTGATGCTGGTTTCCTTTGCTGTGCAGAAGCTCTTTAGTTTAATTAGATCCCATTTGTCAATTTTGGCTTTTGTGGCCATTGCTTTTGGTGTTTTAGACATGAAGTCCTTGCCCATGCCTATGTCCTGAATGGTATTGCCTAGGTTTTCTTCTAGGGTTTTTATGGTTTTAGGTCTAACGTTTAAGTCTTTAATCCATCTTGAGTTGATTTTTGTATAAGGTGTAAGGAAGGGATCCAGTTTCAGCTTTCTACATGTGCCTAGCCAGTTTTCCCAGCACCATTTATTAAATAGGGAATCCTTTCTCCATTTCTTGTTTTTGTCAAGTTGGTCAAAGATCAGATTGTTGTAGATATGTGGCATTATTTCTGACGGCTCTGTTCTGTTCCATTGATCTAGATCTCTGTTTGGTACCAGTACCATGCTGTTTTGGTTACTTTAGCCTTGTAGTATAGTTTGAAGTCAGGTAGCGTGATGCCTTCAGCTTTGTTCTTTTGGCTTAGGATTGAGTTGGTGATGCGGGCTCTTTTTTGGTTCCATATGAATTTTAAAGTAGTTTTTTCCAATTCCGTGAAGAAAGTCATTGGTAACTTGATGGGGATGGCATTGAATCTGTAAATTACCTTGGGAAGGATGGCCATTTTCATGATATTGATTCTTCCTACCCATGAGCATGGAATGTTCTTCCATTTGTTTGTATCCTCTTTTATTTCCTTGAGCAGTGGTTTGTAGTTTTCTCCTTGAAGAGGTCCTTCACATCCCTTGTAAGTTGGATTCCTAGGTATTTTATTCTCTTTGAAGCAATTGTGAATGGGAGTTCACTCATGATTTGGCTCTCTGTTTGTCTGTTATTGATGTATAAGAATGCTTGTGATTTTTGTCCATTGATTTTGTATCCTGAGACTTTGCTGAAGTTGCTTATCAGCTTAAGGAGATTTTGGGCTGAGACAATGGGGTTTTCTAGATATACTATCACGTCATCTGCAAACAGGGACAATTTGACTTCCTTTTTTCCTAATTGAATACCCTTGATTTCCTTCTCTTGCCTAATTGCCCTGGCCAGAACTTCCAACACTATGTTGAATAGAAGTGGTGAGAGAGGGCATCCCTGTCTTGTGCCAGTTTTCAAAGTGAATGCTTCCAGTATTTGCCCATTCGGTATGATATTGGCTGTGGGTTTGTCATAAATAGCTCTTATTATTTTGAGATACGACCCATCAATACCTAATTTATTGAGAGTTTCTAGCATGAAGGGTTGTTGAATTTTGTCAAAGTCCTTTTCTTCACGTATTGAGATAATCATGTGGTTTTTGACTTGGTTCTGTTTATATGCTGGATTACATTTATTGATTTGCGTATATTGAACCAGCCTTGCATCCCAGGGATGAAGCCCACTTGATCATGGTGGATAAGCTGTCTGATGTGCTGCTGGATTCGGTTTGCCAGTAATTTATTGAGGATTTTTGCATCAATATTCGTCAAGGATATTGGTCTAAAATTCTCTTTTTTCGTTGTGTCTCTGCCCAGCTTTGGTAGCAGCATGATGCTGGCCTCATAAAATGAGTTAGAAAGGATTCCCTCTTTTTCTATTGATTGGAATAGTTTCTGAAGTAATGGTTCCAGTTCCTCCTTGGACCTCTGGTAGAATTCGGCTGTGAACCCATCTGATCCTGGACTCTTTTTGGTTGGTAAGCTATTGATTATTGCCACAATTTCAGCTCCTGTTATTAGTCTACTCAGAGATTCAACTTCTTCCTGGTTTAGTCATGGGAGAGTGTATGTGTCGAGGAATTTATCCCTTTCTTTTTTTTTAATTTTTTTTCTTTTTATCATTATTATTATTATTATTATTATTATTATTATTATTATTATACTTTAGGCTCTATGGTACATGTGCGCAATTTGCAGGTAAGCTACATGTGTATACATGTGCCATGCTGGTGCGCTGTACCCACCAACTCATCATCTAGCATTAGGTATATCTCCCAATGCTGTCCCTCGCCCCTCGCCCCACCCCACAACAGTCCCCGAAGTGTGATGTTCCCCTTCCTGTGTCCATGTGTTCTCATTGTTCAATTCTCACCTATGAGTGAGAATATGTGGTGTTTGGCTTTTCGTTCTTGCGATAGTTTACTGAGAACGATGATTTCCAATTTCATCCATGTCCCTACAAAGGATATGAACTCATCATTTTTTATGGCTGCCTGGTATTCCTTGGTGTGTATGTGCCACCTTTTCTTAATCCAGTCTATCGTTGTTGGACATTTGGGTTGCTTCCAAGTCTTTGCTATTGTGTATAATGCCGCAATAAACATACGTCTGCATGTGTCTTCATAGCAGCATGATTTATAGTCCTTTGGGTATATACCCAGTAATGGGATGGCTGGGTCAAATGGAATTTCTTGTTCTAGATCCCTGAGGAATCGCCACAGTGACTTCCACAAGGGTTGAACTAGTTTACAGTCCCTCCAACAGTGTAAAAGTGTTCCTATTTCTCCACATCCTCTCCAGCACCTGTTGTTTCCTGACTTTTTAATGATTGCCATTCTAACTGGTGTGAGATGGTATCTCATTGTGGTTTTGATTTGCATTCCTCTGATGGCCAGTGATGGTGAGCATTTTTTCATGTGTTTTTTGGCTGCATAAATGTCTTCTTTGGAGGAGTGTCTGTTCATGTCCTTCGCCCACTTTTTGATGGGGTTGTTTGGTGTTTTCATGTAAATTTGTTGGAGTTCATTGTAGATTCTGGATATTATCCCTTTCTCAGATGAGTAGGTTGCGAAAATTTTCTCCCATTTTGTAGGTTGCCTGTTCACTCTGATGGTAGTTTCCTTTGCTGTGCAGAAGCTCTTTAGTTTAATTAGATCCCATTTGTCAATTTTGGCTTTTGTGGCCATTGCTTTTGGTGTTTTAGACATGAAGTCCTTGCCCATGCCTATGTCATGAATGGCATTGCCTAGGTTTTCTTCTAGGGTTTTTATGGTTTTAGGTCTAACGTTTAAGTCTTTAATCCATCTTGAGTTGATTTTTGTATAAGGTGTAAGGAAGGGATCCAGTTTCAGCTTTCTACATGTGGCTAGCCAGTTTTCCCAGCACCATTTATTAAATAGGGAATCCTTTCTCCATTTCTTGTTTTTGTCAGGTTTGTCAAAGATCAGATAGTTGTAGATATGTGGCATTATTTCTGACGGCTCTGTTCTGTTCCATTGTTCTAGATCTCTGTTTTGGTACCAGTACCATGCTGTTTTGGTTACTGTAGCCTTGTAGTATAGTTTGAAGTCAGGTAGCGTGATGCCTCCAGCTTTGTTCTTTTGGCTTAGGATTGACTTGGTGATGCGGGCTCTTTTTTGGTTCCATATGAACTTTAAAGTAGTTTTTTCCAATTCTGTGCAGAAAGTCATTGGTAACTTGATGGGGAGGGCATTGAATCTGTAAATTACCTTGGGAAAGATGGCCATTTTCATGATATTGATTCTTCCTACCCATGAACATGGAATGTTCTTCCATTTGTTTGTATCCTCTTTTATTTCCTTGAGCAGTGGTTTGTAGTTTTCTCCTTGAAGTGGTCCTTCACATCCCTTGGAAGTTGGATTCCTAGGTATTTTATTCTCTTTGAAGCAATTGTGAATGGGAGTTCACTCATGATTTGGCTCTCTGTTTGTCTGTTATTGATGTATAAGAATGCTTGTGATTTTTGTCCATTGATTTTGTATCCTGAGACTTTGCTGAAGTTGCTTATCAGCTTAAGGAGATTTTGGGCTGAGACAATGGGGTTTTCTAGATATACTATCACGTCATCTGCAAACAGGGACAATTTGGCTTCCTTTTTTCCTAATTGAATACCCTTGATTTCCTTCTCTTGCCTAATTGCCCTGGCCAGAACTTCCAACACTATGTTGAATTGAAGTGGTGAGAGAGGGCATCCCTGTCTTGTGCCAGTTTTCAAAGTGAATGCTTCCAGTTTTTGCCCATTCAGTATGATATTGGCTGTGGGTTTGTCATAAATAGCTCTTATTATTTTGAGATACGACCCATCAATACCTAATTTATTGAGAGTTTTTAGCATGAAGGGTTGTTGAATTTTGTCAAAGTCCTTTTCTTCACGTATTGAGATAATCATGTGGTTTTTGACTTTGGTTCTGTTTATATGCTGGATTACATTTATTGATTTGCATATATTGAACCAGCCTTGCATCTCAGGGATGAAGCCCACTTGATCATGGTGGATAAGCTGTCTGATGTGCTGCTGGATTCGGTTTGCCGGTAATTTATTGAGGATTTTTGCAGCAATATTCATCAAGGATATTGGTCTAAAATTCTCTTTTTTGTTGTGTCTCTGCCGAGCTTTGGTATCAGCATGATGCTGGCCTCATAAAATGAGTTAGGAAGGATTCCCTCTTTTTCTATTGATTGGAATAGTTTCTGAAGTAATGGTTCCAGTTCCTCCTTGGACCTCTGGTAGAATTCGGCTGTGAACCCATCTGATCCTGGACTCTTTTTGGTTGGTAAGCTATTGATTATTGCCACAATTTCAGCTCCTGTTATTAGTCTACTCAGAGATTCAATTTCTTCCTGGTTTAGGCATGGGAGAGTGTATGTGTCGAGGAATTTATCCCTTTCTTTTTTTTTTAATTTTTTTTCTTTTTATCATTATTATTATTATTATTATTATTATTATCATTATTATTATACTTTAGGCTCTATGGTACATGTGCGCAACTTGCAGGTAAGCTACATGTGTATACATGTGCCATGCTGGTGCGCTGCACCCACCAACTCGTCATCTAGCATTAGGTATATCTCCCAATGCTGTCCCTCGCCCCTCGCCCCACCCCACAACAGTCCCCGAAGTGTGATGTTCCCCTTCCTGTGTCCATGTGTTCTCATTGTTCAATTCTCACCTATGAGTGAGAATATGTGGTGTTTGGCTTTTCGTTCTTGCGATAGTTTACTGAGAACGATGATTTCCAATTTCATCCATGTCCCTACAAAGGATATGAACTCATCATTTTTTATGGCTGCCTGGTATTCCATGGTGTATATGTGCCACCTTTTCTTAATCCAGTCTATCGTTGTTGGACATTTGGGTTGCTTCCAAGTCTTTGCTATTGGGTATAATGCCGCAATAAACATACGTCTGCATGTGTCTTCATAGCAGCATGATTTATAGTCCTTTGGGTATATACCCAGTAATGGGATGGCTGTGTCAAATGGAATTTCTAGTTCTAGATCCCTGAGGAATCGCCACAGTGACTTCCACAAGGGTTGAACTAGTTTACAGTCCCACCAACAGTGTAAAAGTGTTCCTATTACTCCACATCCTCTCCAGCACCTGTTGTTTCCTGACTTTTTAATGATTGCCATTCTAACTGGTGTGAGATGGTATCTCATTGTGGTTTTGATTTGCATTCCTCTGATGGCCAGTGATGGTGAGCATTTTTTCATGTGTTTTTTGGCTGCATAAATGTCTTCTTTGGAGGAGTGTCTGTTCATGTCCTTCGCCCACTTTTTGATGGGGTTGTTTGGTGTTTTCTTGTAAATTTGTTGGAGTTCATTGTAGATTCTGGATATTAGCCCTTTGTCAGATGAGTAGGTTGCGAAAATTTTCTCCCATTTTGTAGGTTGCCTGTTCACTCTGATGGTAGTTTCCTTTGCTGTGCAGAAGCTCTTTAGTTTAATTAGATCCCATTTGTCAATTTTGGCTTTTGTTGCCATTGCTTTTGGTGTTTTAGACATGAACTCCTTGCCCATGCCTATGTCCTGAATGGTATTGCCTAGGTTTTCTTCTAGGGTTTTTATGGTTTTAGGTCTAACGTTTAAGTCTTTAATCCATCTTGAGTTGATTTTTGTATAAGGTGTAAGGAAGGGATCCAGTTTCAGCTTTCTACATGTGGCTAGCCAGTTTTCCCATCACCATTTATTAAATAGGGAATCCTTTCTCCATTTCTTGTTTTTGTCAGGTTTGTCAAAGATCAGATATTTGTCGATATGTGGCATTATTTCTGACGGCTCTGTTCTGTTCCATTGTTCTAGATCTCTGTTTTGGTACCAGTACCATGCTGTTTTGGTTACTGTAGCCTTGTAGTATAGTTTGAAGTCAGGTAGCGTGATGCCTCCAGCTTTGTTCTTTTGGCATAGGATTGACTTGGTGATGCGGGCTCTTTTTTGGTTCCATATGAACTTTAAAGTAGTTTTTTCCAATTCTGTGCAGAAAGTCATTGGTAACTTGATGGGGAGGGCATTGAATCTGTAAATTACCTTGGGAAAGATGGCCATTTTCATGATGTTGATTCTTCCTACCCATGAACATGGAATGTTCTTCCATTTGTTTGTATTCTCTTTTATTTCCTTGAGCAGTGGTTTGTAGTTTTCTCCTTGAAGTGGTCCTTCACATCCCTTGGAAGTTGGATTCCTAGGTATTTTATTCTCTTTGAAGCAATTGTGAATGGGAGTTCACTCATGATTTGGCTCTCTGTTTGTCTGTTATTGATGTATAAGAATGCTTGTGATTTTTGTCCATTGATTTTGTATCCTGAGACTTTGCTGAAGTTGCTTATCAGCTTAAGGAGATTTTGGGCTGAGACAATGGGGTTTTCTAGATATACGATCACGTCATCTGCAAACAGGGACAATTTGACTTCCTTTTTTCCTAATTGAATACCCTTGATTTCCTTCTCTTGCCTAATTGCCCTGGCCAGAACTTCCAACACTATGTTGAATAGAAGTGGTGAGAGAGGGCATCCCTGTCTTGTGCCAGTTTTCAAAGTGAATGCTTCCAGTTTTTGCCCATTCAGTATGATATTGGCTGTGGGTTTGTCATAAATAGCTCTTATTATTTTGAGATACGACCCATCAATACCTAATTTATTGAGAGTTTTTAGCATGAAGGGTTGTTGAATTTTGTCAAAGTCCTTTTCTTCACGTATTGAGATAATCATGTGGTTTTTGACTTTGGTTCTGTTTATATGCTGGATTACATTTATTGATTTGCGTATATTGAACCAGCCTTGCATCCCAGGGATGAAGCCCACTTGATCATGGTGGATAAGCTGTCTGATGTGCTGCTGGATTCGGTTTGCCAGTAATTTATTGAGGATTTTTGCATCAATATTCGTCAAGGATATTGGTCTAAAATTCTCTTTTTTTGTTGTGTCTCTGCCCAGCTTTGGTAGCAGCATGATGCTGGCCTCATAAAATGAGTTAGAAAGGATTCCCTCTTTTTCTATTGATTGGAATAGTTTCTGAAGTAATGGTTCCAGTTCCTCCTTGGACCTCTGGTAGAATTCGGCTGTGAACCCATCTGATCCTGGACTCTTTTTGGTTGGTAAGCTATTGATTATTGCCACAATTTCAGCTCCTGTTATTAGTCTACTCAGAGATTCAACTTCTTCCTGGTTTAGTCATGGGAGAGTGTATGTGTCGAGGAATTTATCCCTTTCTTTTTTTTTAATTTTTTTTCTTTTTATCATTATTATTATTATGATTATTATTATTATTATTATTATACTTTAGGCTCTATGGTACATGTGCGCAACGTGCATGTAAGCTACATGTGTATACATGTGCCATGCTGGTTCGCTGCACCCACCAACTCGTCATCTAGCATTAGGTATATCTCCCAATGCTGTCCCTCGCCCCTCGCCCCACCCCACAACAGTCCCCGAAGTGTGATGTTCCCCTTCCTTTGTCCATGTGTTCTCATTGTTCAATTCTCACCTATGAGTGAGAATATGTTGTGTTTGGCTTTTCATTCTTGCGATAGTTTACTGAGAACTATGATTTCCAATTTCATCCATGTCCCTACAAAGGATATGAACTCATCATTTTTTATGGCTGCCTGGTATTCCATGGTGTATATGTGCCACCTTTTCTTAATCCAGTCTATCGTTGTTGGACATTTGGGTTGCTTCCAAGTCTTTGCTATTGGGTATAATGCCGCAATAAACATACGTGTGCATGTGTCTTCATAGCAGCATGATTTATAGTCCTTTGGGTATATACCCAGTAATGGGATGGCTGGGTCAAATGGAATTTCTAGTTCTAGATCCCTGAGGAATCGCCACAGTGACTTCCACAAGGGTTGAACTAGTTTACAGTCCCACCAACAGTGTAAACGTGTTCCTATTTCTCCACATCCTCTCCAGCACCTGTTGTTTCCTGACTTTTTAATGATTGCCATTCTAACTGGTGTGAGATGGTATCTCGTTGTGGTTTTGATTTGCATTTCTCTGATGGCCAGTGATGGTGAGCATTTTTTCATGTGTTTTTTGTCTGCATAAATGTCTTCTTTGGAGGAGTGTCTGTTCATGTCCTTCGCCCACTTTTTGATGGGGTTGTTTGGTGTTTTCTTGTAAATTTGTTGGAGTTCATTGTAGATTCTGGATATTATCCCTTTGTCAGATGAGTAGTTTGCGAAAATTTTCTCCCATTTTGTAGGTTGCCTGTTTACTCTGATGGTAGTTTCCTTTGCTGTGCAGAAGATCTTTAGTTTAATTAGATCCCATTTGTCAATTTTGGCTTTTGTGGCCATTGCTTTTGGTGTTTTAGACATGAAGTCCTTGCCCATGCCTATGTCCTGAATGGTATTGCCTAGGTTTTCTTCTAGGGTTTTTATGGTTTTAGGTCTAACGTTTAAGTCTTTAATCCATCTTGAGTTGATTTTTGTATAAGGTGTAAGGAAGGGATCCAGTTTCAGCTTTCTACATGTGGCTAGCCAGTTTTCCCAGCACCATTTATTAAATAGGGAATCCTTTCTCCATTTCTTGTTTTTGTCAGGTTTGTCAAAGATCAGATAGTTGTAGATATGTGGCATTATTTCTGACGGCTCTGTTCTGTTCCATTGATCTAGATCTCTGTTTTGGTACCAGTACCATGCTGTTTTGGTTACTGTAGCCTTGTAGTATAGTTTGAAGTCAGGTAGCGTGATGCCTCCAGCTTTGTTCTTTTGGCTTAGGATTTATTTGGTGATGCGGGCTCTTTTTTGGTTCCATATGAACTTTAAAGTAGTTTTTTCCAATTCTGTGCAGAAAGTCATTGGTAACTTGATGGGGAGGGCATTGAATCTGTAAATTACCTTGGGAAGGATGGCCATTTTCATGATATTGATTCTTCCTATCCATGAGCATGGAATGTTCTTCCATTTGTTTGTATCCTCTTTTATTTCCTTGAGCAGTGGTTTGTAGTTTTCTCCTTGAAGAGGTCCTTCACATCCCTTGGAAGTTGGATTCCTAGGTATTTTATTCTCTTTGAAGCAATTGTGAATGGGAGTTCACTCATGATTTGGCTCTCTGTTTGTCTGTTATTGATGTATAAGAATGCTTGTGATTTTTGTCCATTGATTTTGTATCCTGAGACTTTGCTGAAGTTGCTTATCAGCTTAAGGAGATTTTGGGCTGAGACAATGGGATTTTCTAGATATACTATCACGTCATCTGCAAACAGGGACAATTTGGCTTCCTTTTTTCCTAATTAAATACCCTTGATTTCCTTCTCTTGCCTAATTGCCCTGGCCAGAACTTCCAACACTATGTTGAATAGAAGTGGTGAGAGAGGGCATCCCTGTCTTGTGCCAGTTTTCAAAGTGAATGCTTCCAGTTTTTGCCCATTCAGTATGATATTGGCTGTGGGTTTGTCATAAATAGCTCTTATTATTTTGAGATACGACCCATCAATACCTAATTTATTGAGAGTTTTTAGCATGAAGGGTTGTTGAATTTTGTCAAAGTCCTTTTCTTCACGTATTGAGATAATCATGTGGTTTTTGACTTTGGTTCTGTTTATATACTGGATTACATTTATTGATTTGCATATATTGAACCAGCCTTGCATCCCATGGATGAAGCCCACTTGATCATGGTGGATAAGGTGTCTGATGTGCTGCTGGATTCGGTTTGCCAGTAATTTATTGAGGATTTTTGCATCAATATTCATCAAGGATATTGGTCTAAAATTCTCTTTTTTGGTTGTGTCTCTGCCAAGCTTTGGTAGCAGCATGATGCTGGCCTCATAAAATGAGTTAGGAAGGATTCCCTCTTTTTCTATTGATTGGAATAGTTTCTGAAGTAATGGTTCCAGTTCCTCCTTGGACCTCTGGTAGAATTCGGCTGTGAACCCATCTGATCCTGGACTCTTTTTGGTTGGTAAGCTATTGATTATTGCCACAATTTCAGCTCCTGTTATTAGTCTACTCAGAGATTCAACTTCTTCCTGGTTTAGGCATGGGAGAGTGTATGTGTCGAGGAATTTATCCCTTTCTTTTTTTTTAATTTTTTTTCTTTTTATCATTATTATTATTATTATTATTATTATTATTATACTTTAGGCTCTATGGTACATGTGCACAACTTGCAGGTAAGCTACATGTGTATACATGTGCCATGCTGGTGCGCTGCACCCACCAACTCGTCATCTAGCATTAGGTATATCTCCCAATGCTGTCCCTCGCCCCTCGCCCCACCGCACAACAGTCCCCGAAGTGTGATGTTCCCCTTCCTGTGTCCATGTGTTCTCATTGTTCAATTCTCACCTATGAGTGAGAATATGTGGTGTTTGGCTTTTCGTTCTTGCGATAGTTTACTGAGAACGATGATTTCCAATTTCATCCATGTCCCTACAAAGGATATGAACTCATCATTTTTTATGGCTGCCTGGTATTCCATGGTGTATATGTGCCACCTTTTCTTAATCCAGTCTATCGTTGTTGGACATTTGGGTTGCTTCTAAGTCTTTGCTATTGGGTATAATGCCGCAATAAACATACGTGTGCATGTGTCTTCATAGCAGCATGATTTATAGTCCTTTGGGTATATACCCAGTAATGGGATGGCTGTGTCAAATGGAATTTCTTGTTCTAGATCCCTGAGGAATCGCCACAGTGACTTCCACAAGGGTTGAACTAGTTTACAGTCCCACCAACAGTGTAAAAGTGTTCCTATTACTCCACATCCTCTCCAGCACCTGTTGTTTCCTGACTTTTTAATGATTGCCATTCTAACTGGTGTGAGATGGTATCTCATTGTGGTTTTGATTTGCATTCCTCTGATGGCCAGTGATGGTGAGCATTTTTTCATGTGTTTTTTGGCTGCATAAATGTCTTCTTTGGAGGAGTGTCTGTTCATGTCCTTCGCCCACTTTTTGATGGGGTTGTTTGGTGTTTTCTTGTAAATTTGTTGGAGTTCATTGTAGATTCTGGATATTAGCCCTTTGTCAGATGAGTAGGTTGCGAAAATTTTCTCCCATTTTGTAGGTTGCCTGTTCACTCTGATGGTAGTTTCCTTTGCTGTGCAGAAGCTCTTTAGTTTAATTAGATCCCATTTGTCAATTTTGGCTTTTGTTGCCATTGCTTTTGGTGTTTTAGACATGAACTCCTTGCCCATGCCTATGTCCTGAATGGTATTGCCTAGGTTTTCTTCTAGGGTTTTTATGGTTTTAGGTCTAACGTTTAAGTCTTTAATCCATCTTGAGTTGATTTTTGTATAAGGTGTAAGGAAGGGATCCAGTTTCAGCTTTCTACATGTGGCTAGCCAGTTTTCCCATCACCATTTATTAAATAGGGAATCCTTTCTCCATTTCTTGTTTTTGTCAGGTTTGTCAAAGATCAGATAGTTGTAGATATGTGGCATTATTTCTGACGGCTCTGTTCTGTTCCATTGATCTAGATCTCTGTTTGGTACCAGTACCATGCTGTTTTGGTTACTGTAGCCTTGTAGTATAGTTTGAAGTCAGGTAGCGTGATGCCTCCAGCTTTGTTCTTTTGGCTTAGGATTGACTTGGTGATGCGGGCTCTTTTTTGGTTCCATATGAACTTTAAAGTAGTTTTTTCCAATTCTGTGCAGAAAGTCATTGGTAACTTGATGGGGAGGGCATTGAATCTGTAAATTACCTTGGGAAAGATGGCCATTTTCATGATATTGATTCTTCCTACCCATGAACATGGAATGTTCTTCCATTTGTTTGTATCCTCTTTTATTTCCTTGAGCAGTGGTTTGTAGTTTTCTCCTTGAAGTGGTCCTTCACATCCCTTGGAAGTTGGATTCCTAGGTATTTTATTCTCTTTGAAGCAATTGTGAATGGGAGTTCACTCATGATTTGGCTCTCTGTTTGTCTGTTATTGATGTATAAGAATGCTTGTGATTTTTGTCCATTGATTTTGTATCCTGAGACTTTGCTGAAGTTGCTTATCAGCTTAAGGAGATTTTGGGCTGAGACAATGGGGTTTTCTAGATATACGATCACGTCATCTGCAAACAGGGACAATTTGACTTCCTTTTTTCCTAATTGAATACCCTTGATTTCCTTCTCTTGCCTAATTGCCCTGGCCAGAACTTCCAACACTATGTTGAATAGAAGTGGTGAGAGAGGGCATCCCTGTCTTGTGCCAGTTTTCAAAGTGAATGCTTCCAGTTTTTGCCCATTCAGTATGATATTGGCTGTGGGTTTGTCATAAATAGCTCTTATTATTTTGAGATACGACCCATCAATACCTAATTTATTGAGAGTTTTTAGCATGAAGGGTTGTTGAATTTTGTCAAAGTCCTTTTCTTCACGTATTGAGATAATCATGTGGTTTTTGACTTTGGTTCTGTTTATATGCTGGATTACATTTATTGATTTGCGTATATTGAACCAGCCTTGCATCCCAGGGATGAAGCCCACTTGATCATGGTGGATAAGCTGTCTGATGTGCTGCTGGATTCGGTTTGCCAGTAATTTATTGAGGATTTTTGCATCAATATTCGTCAAGGATATTGGTCTAAAATTCTCTTTTTTTGTTGTGTCTCTGCCCAGCTTTGGTAGCAGCATGATGCTGGCCTCATAAAATGAGTTAGAAAGGATTCCCTCTTTTTCTATTGATTGGAATAGTTTCTGAAGTAATGGTTCCAGTTCCTCCTTGGACCTCTGGTAGAATTCGGCTGTGAACCCATCTGATCCTGGACTCTTTTTGGTTGGTAAGCTATTGATTATTGCCACAATTTCAGCTCCTGTTATTAGTCTACTCAGAGATTCAACTTCTTCCTGGTTTAGTCATGGGAGAGTGTATGTGTCGAGGAATTTATCCCTTTCTTTTTTTTTAATTTTTTTTCTTTTTATCATTATTATTATTATGATTATTATTATTATTATTATACTTTAGGCTCTATGGTACATGTGCGCAACGTGCATGTAAGCTACATGTGTATACATGTGCCATGCTGGTTCGCTGCACCCACCAACTCGTCATCTAGCATTAGGTATATCTCCCAATGCTGTCCCTCGCCCCTCGCCCCACCCCACAACAGTCCCCGAAGTGTGATGTTCCCCTTCCTTTGTCCATGTGTTCTCATTGTTCAATTCTCACCTATGAGTGAGAATATGTGGTGTTTGGCTTTTCGTTCTTGCGATAGTTTACTGAGAACTATGATTTCCAATTTCATCCATGTCACTACAAAGGATATGAACTCATCATTTTTTATGGCTGCCTGGTATTCCATGGTGTATATGTGCCACCTTTTCTTAATCCAGTCTATCGTTGTTGGACATTTGGGTTGCTTCCAAGTCTTTGCTATTGGGTATAATGCCGCAATAAACATACGTGTGCATGTGTCTTCATAGCAGCATGATTTATAGTCCTTTGGGTATATACCCAGTAATGGGATGGCTGGGTCAAATGGAATTTCTAGTTCTAGATCCCTGAGGAATCGCCACAGTGACTTCCACAAGGGTTGAACTAGTTTACAGTCCCACCAACAGTGTAAAAGTGTTCCTATTTCTCCACATCCTCTCCAGCACCTGTTGTTTCCTGACTTTTTAATGATTGCCATTCTAACTGGTGTGAGATGGTATCTCATTGTGGTTTTGATTTGCATTTCTCTGATGGCCAGTGATGGTGAGCATTTTTTCATGTGTTTTTTGTCTGCATAAATGTCTTCTTTGGAGGAGTGTCTGTTCATGTCCTTCGCCCACTTTTTGATGGGGTTGTTTGGTGTTTTCTTGTAAATTTGTTGGAGTTCATTGTAGATTCTGGATATTATCCCTTTGTCAGATGAGTAGTTTGTGAAAATTTTCTCCCATTTTGTAGGTTGCCTGTTCACTCTGATGGTAGTTTCCTTTGCTGTGCAGAAGATCTTTAGTTTAATTAGATCCCATTTGTCAATTTTGGCTTTTGTGGCCATTGCTTTTGGTGTTTTAGACATGAAGTCCTTGCCCATGCCTATGTCCTGAATGGTATTGCCTAGGTTTTCTTCTAGGGTTTTTATGGTTTTAGGTCTAACGTTTAAGTCTTTAATCCATCTTGAGTTGATTTTTGTATAAGGTGTAAGGAAGGGATCCAGTTTCAGCTTTCTACATGTGGCTAGCCAGTTTTCCCAGCACCATTTATTAAATAGGGAATCCTTTCTCCATTTCTTGTTTTTGTCAGGTTTGTCAAAGATCAGATAGTTGTAGATATGTGGCATTATTTCTGACGGCTCTGTTCTGTTCCATTGATCTAGATCTCTGTTTTGGTACCATTACCATGCTGTTTTGGTTACTGTAGCCTTGTAGTATAGTTTGAAGTCAGGTAGCGTGATGCCTCCAGCTTTGTTCTTTTGGCTTAGGATTGATTTGGTGATGCGGGCTCTTTTTTGGTTCCATATGAACTTTAAAGTAGTTTTTTCCAATTCTGTGCAGAAAGTCATTGGTAACTTGATGGGGAGGGCATTGAATCTGTAAATTACCTTGGGAAGGATGGCCATTTTCATGATATTGATTCTTCCTACCCATGAGCATGGAATGTTCTTCCATTTGTTTGTATCCTCTTTTATTTCCTTGAGCAGTGGTTTGTAGTTTTCTCCTTGAAGAGGTCCTTCACATCCCTTGTAAGCTGGATTCCTAGGTATTTTATTCTCTTTGAAGCAATTGTGAATGGGAGTTCACTCATGATTCGGCTCTCTGTTTGTCTGTTATTGATGTATAAGAATGCTTGTGATTTTTGTCCATTGATTTTGTATCCTGAGACTTTGCTGAAGTTGCTTATCAGCTTAAGGAGATTTTGGGCTGAGACAATGGGGTTTTCTAGATATACTATCACGTCATCTGCAAACAGGGAGAATTTGACTTCCTTTTTTCCTAATTGAATACCCTTGATTTCCTTCTCTTGCCTAATTGCCCTGGCCAGAACTTCCAACACTATGTTGAATTGAAGTGGTGAGAGAGGGCATCCCTGTCTTGTGCCAGTTTTCAAAGTGAATGCTTCCAGTTTTTGCCCATTCATTATGATATTGGCTGTGGGTCTGTCATAAATAGCTCTTATTATTTTGAGATACGACCCATCAATACCTAATTTATTGAGAGTTTTTAGCATGAAGGGTTGTTGAATTTTGTCAAAGTCCTTTTCTTCACGTATTGAGATAATCATGTGGTTTTTGACTTTGGTTCTGTTTATATGCTGGATTACATTTATTGATTTGCATATATTGAACCAGCCTTGCATCTCAGGGATGAAGCCCAGTTGATCATGGTGGATAAGCTGTCTGATGTGCTGCTGGATTCGGTTTGCCGGTAATTTATTGAGGATTTTTGCATCAATATTCATCAAGGATATTGGTCTAAAATTCTCTTTTTTGTTGTGTCTCTGCCCAGCTTTGGTATCAGCATGATGCTGGCCTCATAAAATGAGTTAGGAAGGATTCCCTCTTTTTCTATTGATTGGAATAGTTTCTGAAGTAATGGTTCCAGTTCCTCCTTGGACCTCTGGTAGAATTCGGCTGTGAACCCATCTGATCCTGGACTCTTTTTGGTTGGTAAGCTATTGATTATTGCCACAATTTCAGCTCCTGTTATTAGTCTACTCAGAGATTCAATTTCTTCCTGGTTTAGGCATGGGAGAGTGTATGTGTCGAGGAATTTATCCCTTTCTTTTTTTTTTAATTTTTTTTCTTTTTATCATTATTATTATTATTATTATTATTATTATCATTATTATTATACTTTAGGCTCTATGGTACATGTGCGCAACTTGCAGGTAAGCTACATGTGTATACATGTGCCATGCTGGTGCGCTGCACCCACCAACTCGTCATCTAGCATTAGGTATATCTCCCAATGCTGTCCCTCGCCCCTCGCCCCACCCCACAACAGTCCCCGAAGTGTGATGTTCCCCTTCCTGTGTCCATGTGTTCTCATTGTTCAATTCTCACCTATGAGTGAGAATATGTGGTGTTTGGCTTTTCGTTCTTGCGATAGTTTACTGAGAACGATGATTTGCAATTTCATCCATGTCCCTACAAAGGATATGAACTCATCATTTTTTATGGCTGCCTGGTATTCCATGGTGTATATGTGCCACCTTTTCTTAATCCAGTCTATCGTTGTTGGACATTTGGGTTGCTTCCAAGTCTTTGCTATTGGGTATAATGCCGCAATAAACATACGTCTGCATGTGTCTTCATAGCAGCATGATTTATAGTCCTTTGGGTATATACCCAGTAATGGGATGGCTGTGTCAAATGGAATTTCTAGTTCTAGATCCCTGAGGAATCGCCACAGTGACTTCCACAAGGGTTGAACTAGTTTACAGTCCCACCAACAGTGTAAAAGTGTTCCTATTACTCCACATCCTCTCCAGCACCTGTTGTTTCCTGACTTTTTAATGATTGCCATTCTAACTGGTGTGAGATGGTATCTCATTGTGGTTTTGATTTGCATTCCTCTGATGGCCAGTGATGGTGAGCATTTTTTCATGTGTTTTTTGGCTGCATAAATGTCTTCTTTGGAGGAGTGTCTGTTCATGTCCTTCGCCCACTTTTTGATGGGGTTGTTTGGTGTTTTCTTGTAAATTTGTTGGAGTTCATTGTAGATTCTGGATATTAGCCCTTTGTCAGATGAGTAGGTTGCGAAAATTTTCTCCCATTTTGTAGGTTGCCTGTTCACTCTGATGGTAGTTTCCTTTGCTGTGCAGAAGCTCTTTAGTTTAATTAGATCCCATTTGTCAATTTTGGCTTTTGTTGCCATTGCTTTTGGTGTTTTAGACATGAACTCCTTGCCCATGCCTATGTCCTGAATGGTATTGCCTAGGTTTTCTTCTAGGGTTTTTATGGTTTTAGGTCTAACGTTTAAGTCTTTAATCCATCTTGAGTTGATTTTTGTATAAGGTGTAAGGAAGGGATCCAGTTTCAGCTTTCTACATGTGGCTAGCCAGTTTTCCCATCACCATTTATTAAATAGGGAATCCTTTCTCCATTTCTTGTTTTTGTCAGGTTTGTCAAAGATCAGATAGTTGTAGATATGTGGCATTATTTCTGACGGCTCTGTTCTGTTCCATTGTTCTAGATCTCTGTTTTGGTCCCAGTACCATGCTGTTTTGGTTACTGTAGCCTTGTAGTATAGTTTGAAGTCAGGTAGCGTGATGCCTCCAGCTTTGTTCTTTTGGCTTAGGATTGACTTGGTGATGCGGGCTCTTTTTTGGTTCCATATGAACTTTAAAGTAGTTTTTTCCAATTCTGTGCAGAAAGTCATTGGTAACTTGATGGGGAGGGCATTGAATCTGTAAATTACCTTGGGAAAGATGGCCATTTTCATGATATTGATTCTTCCTACCCATGAACATGGAATGTTCTTCCATTTGTTTGTATCCTCTTTTATTTCCTTGAGCAGTGGTTTGTAGTTTTCTCCTTGAAGTGGTCCTTCACATCCCTTGGAAGTTGGATTCCTAGGTATTTTATTCTCTTTGAAGCAATTGTGAATGGGAGTTCACTCATGATTTGGCTCTCTGTTTGTCTGTTATTGATGTATAAGAATGCTTGTGATTTTTGTCCATTGATTTTGTATCCTGAGACTTTGCTGAAGTTGCTTATCAGCTTAAGGAGATTTTGGGCTGAGACAATGGGGTTTTCTAGATATACGATCACGTCATCTGCAAACAGGGACAATTTGACTTCCTTTTTTCCTAATTGAATACCCTTGATTTCCTTCTCTTGCCTAATTGCCCTGGCCAGAACTTCCAACACTATGTTGAATAGAAGTGGTGAGAGAGGGCATCCCTGTCTTGTGCCAGTTTTCAAAGTGAATGCTTCCAGTTTTTGCCCATTCAGTATGATATTGGCTGTGGGTTTGTCATAAATAGCTCTTATTATTTTGAGATACGACCCATCAATACCTAATTTATTGAGAGTTTTTAGCATGAAGGGTTGTTGAATTTTGTCAAAGTCCTTTTCTTCACGTATTGAGATAATCATGTGGTTTTTGACTTGGTTCTGTTTATATGCTGGATTACATTTATTGATTTGCGTATATTGAACCAGCCTTGCATCCCAGGGATGAAGCCCACTTGATCATGGTGGATAAGCTGTCTGATGTGCTGCTGGATTCGGTTTGCCAGTAATTTATTGAGGATTTTTGCATCAATATTCGTCAAGGATATTGGTCTAAAATTCTCTTTTTTCGTTGTGTCTCTGCCCAGCTTTGGTAGCAGCATGATGCTGGCCTCATAAAATGAGTTAGAAAGGATTCCCTCTTTTTCTATTGATTGGAATAGTTTCTGAAGTAATGGTTCCAGTTCCTCCTTGGACCTCTGGTAGAATTCGGCTGTGAACCCATCTGATCCTGGACTCTTTTTGGTTGGTAAGCTATTGATTATTGCCACAATTTCAGCTCCTGTTATTAGTCTACTCAGAGATTCAACTTCTTCCTGGTTTAGTCATGGGAGAGTGTATGTGTCGAGGAATTTATCCCTTTCTTTTTTTTTAATTTTTTTTCTTTTTATCATTATTATTATTATTATTATTATTATTATTATACTTTAGGCTCTATGGTACATGTGCGCAATTTGCAGGTAAGCTACATGTGTATACATGTGCCATGCTGGTGCGCTGTACCCACCAACTCATCATCTAGCATTAGGTATATCTCCCAATGCTGTCCCTCGCCCCTCGCCCCACCCCACAACAGTCCCCGAAGTGTGATGTTCCCCTTCCTGTGTCCATGTGTTCTCATTGTTCAATTCTCACCTATGAGTGAGAATATGTGGTGTTTGGCTTTTCGTTCTTGCGATAGTTTACTGAGAACGATGATTTCCAATTTCATCCATGTCCCTACAAAGGATATGAACTCATCATTTTTTATGGCTGCCTGGTATTCCATGGTGTGTATGTGCCACCTTTTCTTAATCCAGTCTATCGTTGTTGGACATTTGGGTTGCTTCCAAGTCTTTGCTATTGTGTATAATGCCGCAATAAACATACGTCTGCATGTGTCTTCATAGCAGCATGATTTATAGTCCTTTGGGTATATACCCAGTAATGGGATGGCTGGGTCAAATGGAATTTCTTGTTCTAGATCCCTGAGGAATCGCCACAGTGACTTCCACAAGGGTTGAACTAGTTTACAGTCCCACCAACAGTGTAAAAGTGTTCCTATTTCTCCACATCCTCTCCAGCACCTGTTGTTTCCTGACTTTTTAATGATTGCCATTCTAACTGGTGTGAGATGGTATCTCATTGTGGTTTTGATTTGCATTCCTCTGATGGCCAGTGATGGTGAGCATTTTTTCATGTGTTTTTTGGCTGCATAAATGTCTTCTTTGGAGGAGTGTCTGTTCATGTCCTTCGCCCACTTTTTGATGGGGTTGTTTGGTGTTTTCATGTAAATTTGTTGGAGTTCATTGTAGATTCTGGATATTATCCCTTTCTCAGATGAGTAGGTTGCGAAAATTTTCTCCCATTTTGTAGGTTGCCTGTTCACTCTGATGGTAGTTTCCTTTGCTGTGCAGAAGCTCTTTAGTTTAATTAGATCCCATTTGTCAATTTTGGCTTTTGTGGCCATTGCTTTTGGTGTTTTAGACATGAAGTCCTTGCCCATGCCTATGTCATGAATGGCATTGCCTAGGTTTTCTTCTAGGGTTTTTATGGTTTTAGGTCTAACGTTTAAGTCTTTAATCCATCTTGAGTTGATTTTTGTATAAGGTGTAAGGAAGGGATCCAGTTTCAGCTTTCTACATGTGGCTAGCCAGTTTTCCCAGCACCATTTATTAAATAGGGAATCTTTCTCCATTTCTTGTTTTTGTCAAGTTTGTCAAAGATCAGATTGTTGTAGATATGTGGCATTATTTCTGACGGCTCCGTTCTGTTCCATTAATCTAGATCTCTGTTTGGTACCAGTACCATGCTGTTTTGGTTACTGTAGCCTTGTAGTATAGTTTGAAGTCAGGTAGCGTGATGCCTCCAGCTTTGTTCTTTTGGCTTAGGATTGACTTGGTGATGCGGGCTCTTTTTTGGTTCCATATGAACTTTAAAGTAGTTTTTTCCAATTCTGTGCAGAAAGTCATTGGTAACTTGATGGGGATGGCATTGAATCTGTAAATTACCTTGGGAAGGATGGCCATTTTCATGATATTGATTCTTCCTACCCATGAGCATGGAATGTTCTTCCATTTGTTTGTATCCTCTTTTATTTCCTTGAGCAGTGGTTTGTAGTTTTCTCCTTGAAGAGGTCCTTCACATCCCTTGGAAGTTGGATTCCTAGGTATTTTATTCTCTTTGAAGCAATTGTGAATGGGAGTTCACTCATGATTTGGCTCTCTGTTTGTCTGTTATTGATGTATAAGAATGCTTGTGATTTTTGTCCATTGATTTTGTATCCTGAGACTTTGCTGAAGTTGCTTATCAGCTTAAGGAGATTTTGGGCTGAGACAATGGGGTTTTCTAGATATACTATCACGTCATCTGCAAACAGGGACAATTTGGCTTCCTTTTTTCCTAATTGAATACCCTTGATTTCCTTCTCTTGCCTAATTGCCCTGGCCAGAACTTCCAACACTATGTTGAATTGAAGTGGTGAGAGAGGGCATCCCTGTCTTGTGCCAGTTTTCAAAGTGAATGCTTCCAGTTTTTGCCCATTCAGTATGATATTGGCTGTGGGTTTGTCATAAATAGCTCTTATTATTTTGAGATACGACCCATCAATACCTAATTTATTGAGAGTTTTTAGCATGAAGGGTTGTTGAATTTTGTCAAAGTCCTTTTCTTCACGTATTGAGATAATCATGTGGTTTTTGACTTTGGTTCTGTTTATATGCTGGATTACATTTATTGATTTGCATATATTGAACCAGCCTTGCATCTCAGGGATGAAGCCCACTTGATCATGGTGGATAAGCTGTCTGATGTGCTGCTGGATTCGGTTTGCCGGTAATTTATTGAGGATTTTTGCAGCAATATTCATCAAGGATATTGGTCTAAAATTCTCTTTTTTGTTGTGTCTCTGCCGAGCTTTGGTATCAGCATGATGCTGGCCTCATAAAATGAGTTAGGAAGGATTCCCTCTTTTTCTATTGATTGGAATATTTTCTGAAGTAATGGTTCCAGTTCCTCCTTGGACCTCTGGTAGAATTCGGCTGTGAACCCATCTGATCCTGGACTCTTTTTGGTTGGTAAGCTATTGATTATTGCCACAATTTCAGCTCCTGTTATTAGTCTACTCAGAGATTCAATTTCTTCCTGGTTTAGGCATGGGAGAGTGTATGTGTCGAGGAATTTATCCCTTTCTTTTTTTTTTAATTTTTTTTCTTTTTATCATTATTATTATTATTATTATTATTATTATCATTATTATTATACTTTAGGCTCTATGGTACATGTGCGCAACTTGCAGGTAAGCTACATGTGTATACATGTGCCATGCTGGTGCGCTGCACCCACCAACTCGTCATCTAGCATTAGGTATATCTCCCAATGCTGTCCCTCGCCCCTCGCCCCACCCCACAACAGTCCCCGAAGTGTGATGTTCCCCTTCCTGTGTCCATGTGTTCTCATTGTTCAATTCTCACCTATGAGTGAGAATATGTGGTGTTTGGCTTTTCGTTCTTGCGATAGTTTACTGAGAACGATGATTTCCAATTTCATCCATGTCCCTACAAAGGATATGAACTCATCATTTTTTATGGCTGCCTGGTATTCCATGGTGTATATGTGCCACCTTTTCTTAATCCAGTCTATCGTTGTTGGACATTTGGGTTGCTTCCAAGTCTTTGCTATTGGGTATAATGCCGCAATAAACATACGTGTGCATGTGTCTTCATAGCAGCATGATTTATAGTCCTTTGGGTATATACCCAGTAATGGGATGGCTGTGTCAAATGGAATTTCTAGTTCTAGATCCCTGAGGAATCGCCACAGTGACTTCCACAAGGGTTGAACTAGTTTACAGTCCCACCAACAGTGTAAAAGTGTTCCTATTACTCCACATCCTCTCCAGCACCTGTTGTTTCCTGACTTTTTAATGATTGCCATTCTAACTGGTGTGAGATGGTATCTCATTGTGGTTTTGATTTGCATTCCTCTGATGGCCAGTGATGGTGAGCATTTTTTCATGTGTTTTTTGGCTGCATAAATGTCTTCTTTGGAGGAGTGTCTGTTCATGTCCTTCGCCCACTTTTTGATGGGGTTCTTTGCTGTTTTCTTGTAAATTTGTTGGAGTTCATTGTAGATTCTGGATATTAGCCCTTTGTCAGATGAGTAGGTTGCGAAAATTTTCTCCCATTTTGTAGGTTGCCTGTTCACTCTGATGGTAGTTTCCTTTGCTGTGCAGAAGCTCTTTAGTTTAATTAGATCCCATTTGTCAATTTTGGCTTTTGTTGCCATTGCTTTTGGTGTTTTAGACATGAAATCCTTGCCCATGCCTATGTCCTGAATGGTATTGCCTAGGTTTTCTTCTAGGGTTTTTATGGTTTTAGGTCTAACGTTTAAGTCTTTAATCCATCTTGAGTTGATTTTTGTATAAGGTGTAAGGAAGGGATCCAGTTTCAGCTTTCTACATGTGGCTAGCCAGTTTTCCCATCACCATTTATTAAATAGGGAATCCTTTCTCCATTTCTTGTTTTTGTCAGGTTTGTCAAAGATCAGATAGTTGTAGATATGTGGCATTATTTCTGACGGCTCTGTTCTGTTCCATTGATCTAGATCTCTGTTTGGTACCAGTACCATGCTGTTTTGGTTACTGTAGCCTTGTAGTATAGTTTGAAGTCAGGTAGCGTGATGCCTCCAGCTTTGTTCTTTTGGCTTAGGATTGACTTGGTGATGCGGGCTCTTTTTTGGTTCCATATGAACTTTAAAGTAGTTTTTTCCAATTCTGTGCAGAAAGTTATTGGTAACTTGATGGGGAGGGCATTGAATCTGTAAATTACCTTGGGAAAGATGGCCATTTTCATGATATTGATTCTTCCTACCCATGAACATGGAATGTTCTTCCATTTGTTTGTATCCTCTTTTATTTCCTTGAGCAGTGGTTTGTAGTTTTCTCCTTGAAGTGGTCCTTCACATCCCTTGGAAGTTGGATTCCTAGGTATTTTATTCTCTTTGAAGCAATTGTGAATGGGAGTTCACTCATGATTTGGCTCTCTGTTTGTCTGTTATTGATGTATAAGAATGCTTGTGATTTTTGTCCATTGATTTTCTATCCTGAGACTTTGCTGAAGTTGCTTATCAGCTTAAGGAGATTTTGGGCTGAGACAATGGGGTTTTCTAGATATACGATCACGTCATCTGCAAACAGGGACAATTTGACTTCCTTTTTTCCTAATTGAATACCCTTGATTTCCTTCTCTTGCCTAATTGCCCTGGCCAGAACTTCCAACACTATGTTGAATAGAAGTGGTGAGAGAGGGCATCCCTGTCTTGTGCCAGTTTTCAAAGTGAATGCTTCCAGTTTTTGCCCATTCAGTATGATATTGGCTGTGGGTTTGCCATAAATAGCTCTTATTATTTTGAGATACGACCCATCAATACCTAATTTATTGAGAGTTTTTAGCATGAAGGGTTGTTGAATTTTGTCAAAGTCCTTTTCTTCACGTATTGAGATAATCATGTGGTTTTTGACTTTGGTTCTGTTTATATGCTGGATTACATTTATTGATTTGCGTATATTGAACCAGCCTTGCATCCCAGGGATGAAGCCCACTTGATCATGGTGGATAAGCTGTCTGATGTGCTGCTGGATTCGGTTTGCCAGTAATTTATTGAGGATTTTTGCATCAATATTCGTCAAGGATATTGGTCTAAAATTCTCTTTTTTTGTTGTGTCTCTGCCCAGCTTTGGTAGCAGCATGATGCTGGCCTCATAAAATGAGTTAGAAAGGATTCCCTCTTTTTCTATTGATTGGAATAGTTTCTGAAGTAATGGTTCCAGTTCCTCCTTGGACCTCTGGTAGAATTCGGCTGTGAACCCATCTGATCCTGGACTCTTTTTGGTTGGTAAGCTATTGATTATTGCCACAATTTCAGCTCCTGTTATTAGTCTACTCAGAGATTCAACTTCTTCCTGGTTTAGTCATGGGAGAGTGTATGTGTCGAGGAATTTATCCCTTTCTTTTTTTTTAATTTTTTTTCTTTTTATCATTATTATTATTATGATTATTATTATTATTATTATTATTATACTTTAGGCTCTATGGTACATGTGCGCAACGTGCATGTAAGCTACATGTGTATACATGTGCCATGCTGGTTCGCTGCACCCACCAACTCGTCATCTAGCATTAGGTATATCTCCCAATGCTGTCCCTCGCCCCTCGCCCCACCCCACAACAGTCCCCGAAGTGTGATGTTCCCCTTCCTTTGTCCATGTGTTCTCATTGTTCAATTCTCACCTATGAGTGAGAATATGTGGTGTTTGGCTTTTCGTTCTTGCGATAGTTTACTGAGAACTATGATTTCCAATTTCATCCATGTCCCTACAAAGGATATGAACTCATCATTTTTTATGGCTGCCTGGTATTCCATGGTGTATATGTGCCACCTTTTCTTAATCCAGTCTATCGTTGTTGGACATTTGGGTTGCTTCCAAGTCTTTGCTATTGGGTATAATGCCGCAATAAACATACGTGTGCATGTGTCTTCATAGCAGCATGATTTATAGTCCTTTGGGTATATACCCAGTAATGGGATGGCTGGGTCAAATGGAATTTCTAGTTCTAGATCCCTGAGGAATCGCCACAGTGACTTCCACAAGGGTTGAACTAGTTTACAGTCCCACCAACAGTGTAAAAGTGTTCCTATTTCTCCACATCCTCTCCAGCACCTGTTGTTTCCTGACTTTTTAATGATTGCCATTCTAACTGGTGTGAGATGGTATCTCATTGTGGTTTTGATTTGCATTTCTCTGATGGCCAGTGATGGTGAGCATTTTTTCATGTGTTTTTTGTCTGCATAAATGTCTTCTTTGGAGGAGTGTCTGTTCATGTCCTTCGCCCACTTTTTGATGGGGTTGTTTGGTGTTTTCTTGTAAATTTGTTGGAGTTCATTGTAGATTCTGGATATTATCCCTTTGTCAGATGAGTAGTTTGCGAAAATTTTCTCCCATTTTGTAGGTTGCCTGTTCACTCTGATGGTAGTTTCCTTTGCTGTGCAGAAGATCTTTAGTTTAATTAGATCCCATTTGTCAATTTTGGCTTTTGTGGCCATTGCTTTTGGTGTTTTAGACATGAAGTCCTTGCCCATGCCTATGTCCTGAATGGTATTGCCTAGGTTTTCTTCTAGGGTTTTTATGGTTTTAGGTCTAACGTTTAAGTCTTTAATCCATCTTGAGTTGATTTTTGTATAAGGTGTAAGGAAGGGATCCAGTTTCAGCTTTCTACATGTGGCTAGCCAGTTTTCCCAGCACCATTTATTAAATAGGGAATCCTTTCTCCATTTCTTGTTTTTGTCAGGTTTGTCAAAGATCAGATAGTTGTAGATATGTGGCATTATTTCGGACGGCTCTGTTCTGTTCCATTGATCTAGATCTCTGTTTTGGTACCATTACCATGCTGTTTTGGTTACTGTAGCCTTGTAGTATAGTTTGAAGTCAGGTAGCGTGATGCCTCCAGCTTTGTTCTTTTGGCTTAGGATTGATTTGGTGATGCGGGCTCTTTTTTGGTTCCATATGAACTTTAAAGTAGTTTTTTCCAATTCTGTGCAGAAAGTCATTGGTAACTTGATGGGGAGGGCATTGAATCTGTAAATTACCTTGGGAAGGATGGCCATTTTCATGATATTGATTCTTCCTACCCATGAGCATGGAATGTTCTTCCATTTGTTTGTATCCTCTTTTATTTCCTTGAGCAGTGGTTTGTAGTTTTCTCCTTGAAGAGGTCCTTCACATCCCTTGTAAGCTGGATTCCTAGGTATTTTATTCTCTTTGAAGCCATTGTGAATGGGAGTTCACTCATGATTCGGCTCTCTGTTTGTCTGTTATTGATGTATAAGAATGCTTGTGATTTTTGTCCATTGATTTTGTATCCTGAGACTTTGCTGAAGTTGCTTATCAGCTTAAGGAGATTTTGGGCTGAGACAATGGGGTTTTCTAGATATACTATCACGTCATCTGCAAACAGGGAGAATTTGACTTCCTTTTTTCCTAATTGAATACCCTTGATTTCCTTCTCTTGCCTAATTGCCCTGGCCAGAACTTCCAACACTATGTTGAATTGAAGTGGTGAGAGAGGGCATCCCTGTCTTGTGCCAGTTTTCAAAGTGAATGCTTCCAGTTTTTGCCCATTCATTATGATATTGGCTGTGGGTCTGTCATAAATAGCTCTTATTATTTTGAGATACGACCCATCAATACCTAATTTATTGAGAGTTTTTAGCATGAAGGGTTGTTGAATTTTGTCAAAGTCCTTTTCTTCACGTATTGAGATAATCATGTGGTTTTCGACTTTGGTTCTGTTTATATGCTGGATTACATTTATTGATTTGCATATATTGAACCAGCCTTGCATCTCAGGGATGAAGCCCACTTGATCATGGTGGATAAGCTGTCTGATGTGCTGCTGGATTCGGTTTGCCGGTAATTTATTGAGGATTTTTGCATCAATATTCATCAAGGATATTGGTCTAAAATTCTCTTTTTTGTTGTGTCTCTGCCCAGCTTTGGTATCAGCATGATGCTGGCCTCATAAAATGAGTTAGGAAGGATTCCCTCTTTTTCTATTGATTGGAATAGTTTCTGAAGTAATGGTTCCAGTTCCTCCTTGGACCTCTGGTAGAATTCGGCTGTGAACCCATCTGATCCTGGACTCTTTTTGGTTGGTAAGCTATTGATTATTGCCACAATTTCAGCTCCTGTTATTAGTCTACTCAGAGATTCAATTTCTTCCTGGTTTAGGCATGGGAGAGTGTATGTGTCGAGGAATTTATCCCTTTCTTTTTTTTTTAATTTTTTTTCTTTTTATCATTATTATTATTATTATTATTATTATCATTATTATTATACTTTAGGCTCTATGGTACATGTGCGCAAGTTGCAGGTAAGCTACATGTGTATACATGTGCCATGCTGGTGCGCTGCACCCACCAACTCGTCATCTAGCATTAGGTATATCTCCCAATGCTGTCCCTCGCCCCTCGCCCCACCCCACAACAGTCCCCGAAGTGTGATGTTCCCCTTCCTGTGTCCATGTGTTCTCATTGTTCAATTCTCACCTATGAGTGAGAATATGTGGTGTTTGGCTTTTCGTTCTTGCGATAGTTTACTGAGAACGATGATTTGCAATTTCATCCATGTCCCTACAAAGGATATGAACTCATCATTTTTTATGGCTGCCTGGTATTCCATGGTGTATATGTGCCACCTTTTCTTAATCCAGTCTATCGTTGTTGGACATTTGGGTTGCTTCCAAGTCTTTGCTATTGGGTATAATGCCGCAATAAACATACGTCTGCATGTGTCTTCATAGCAGCATGATTTATAGTCCTTTGGGTATATACCCAGTAATGGGATGGCTGGGTCAAATGGAATTTCTAGTTCTAGATCCCTGAGGAATCGCCACAGTGACTTCCACAAGGGTTGAACTAGTTTACAGTCCCACCAACAGTGTAAAAGTGTTCCTATTTCTCCACATCCTCTCCAGCAGCTGTTGTTTCCTGACTTTTTAATGATTGCCATTCTAACTGGTGTGAGATGGTATCTCATTGTGGTTTTGATTTGCATTTCTCTGATGGCCAGTGATGGTGAGCATTTTTTCATGTGTTTTTTGGTTGCATAAATGTCTTCTTTGGAGGAGTGTCTGTTCATGTCCTTCGCCCACTTTTTGATGGGGTTGTTTGGTGTTTTCTTGTAAATTTGTTGGAGTTCATTGTAGATTCTGGATATTATCCCTTTGTCAGATGAGTAGGTTGCGAAAATTTTCTCCCATTTTGTAGGTTGCCTGTTCACTCTGATGGTAGTTTCCTTTGCTGTGCAGAAGCTCTTTAGTTTAATTAGATCCCATTTGTCAATTTTGGCTTTTGTGGCCATTGCTTTTGGTGTTTTAGACATGAAGTCCTTGCCCATGCCTATGTCCTGAATGGCATTGCCTAGGTTTTCTTCTAGGGTTTTTATGGTTTTAGGTCTAACGTTTAAGTCTTTAATCCATCTTGAGTTGATTTTTGTATAAGGTGTAAGGAAGGGATCCAGTTTCAGCTTTCTACATGTGGCTAGCCAGTTTTCCCAGCACCATTTATTAAATAGGGAATCCTTTCTCCATTTCTTGTTTTTGTCAAGTTTGTCAAAGATCAGATTGTTGTAGACATGTGGCATTATTTCTGACGGCTCTGTTCTGTTCCATTGATCTAGATCTCTGTTTGGTACCAGTACCATGCTGTTTTGGTTACTGTAGCCTTGTAGTATAGTTTGAAGTCAGGTAGCGTGATGCCTCCAGCTTTGTTCTTTTGGCTTAGGATTGACTTGGTGATGCGGGCTCTTTTTTGGTTCCATATGAACTTTAAAGTAGTTTTTTCCAATTCTGTGCAGAAAGTCATTGGTAACTTGATGGGGATGGCATTGAATCTGTAAATTACCTTGGGAAGGATGGCCATTTTCATGATATTGATTCTTCCTACCCATGAGCATGGAATGTTCTTCCATTTGTTTGTATCCTCTTTTATTTCCTTGAGCAGTGGTTTGTAGTTTTCTCCTTGAAGAGGTCCTTCACATCCCTTGTAAGTTGGATTCCTAGGTATTTTATTCTCTTTGAAGCAATTGTGAATGGGAGTTCACTCATGATTTGGCTCTCTGTTTGTCTGTTATTGATGTATAAGAATGCTTGTGATTTTTGTCCATTGATTTTGTATCCTGAGACTTTGCTGAAGTTGCTTATCAGCTTAAGGAGATTTTGGGCTGAGACAATGGGGTTTTCTAGATATACTATCACGTCATCTGCAAACAGGGACAATTTGGCTTCCTTTTTTCCTAATTGAATACCCTTGATTTCCTTCTCTTGCCTAATTGCCCTGGCCAGAACTTCCAACACTATGTTGAATAGAAGTGGTGAGAGAGGGCATCCCTGTCTTGTGCCAGTTTTCAAAGTGAATGCTTCCAGTTTTTGCCCATTCAGTATGATATTGGCTGTGGGTTTGTCATAAATAGCTCTTATTATTTTGAGATACGACCCATCAATACCTAATTTATTGAGAGTTTTTAGCATGAAGGGTTGTTGAATTTTGTCAAAGTCCTTTTCTTCACGTATTGAGACAATCATGTGGTTTTTGACTTTGGTTCTGTTTATATGCTGGATTACATTTATTGATTTGCGTATATTGAACCAGCCTTGCATCTCAGGGATGAAGCCCACTTGATCATGGTGGATAAGCTGTCTGATGTGCTGCTGGATTCGGTTTGCCGGTAATTTATTGAGGATTTTTGCATCAATATTCATCAAGGATATTGGTCTAAAATTCTCTTTTTTGGTTGTGTCTCTGCCCAGCTTTGGTATCAGCAAGATGCTGGCCTCATAAAATGAGTTAGGAAGGATTCCCTCTTTTTCTATTGATTGGAATAGTTTCTGAAGTAATGGTTCCAGTTCCTCCTTGGACGTCTGGTAGAATTCGGCTGTGAACCCATCTGATCCTGGACTCTTTTTGGTTGGTAAGCTATTGATTATTGCCACAACTTCAGCTCCTGTTATTAGTCTACTCAGAGATTCAATTTCTTCCTGGTTTAGGCATGGGAGAGTGTATGTGTCGAGGAATTTATCCCTTTCTTTTTTTTTTAATTTTTTTTCTTTTTATCATTATTATTATTATTATTATTATTATACTTTAGGCTCTATGGTACATGTGCGCAACTTGCAGGTAAGCTACATGTGTATACATGTGCCATGCTGGTGCGCTGCACCCACCAACTCTTCATCTAGCATTAGGTATATCTCCCATTGCTGTCCCTCGCCCCTCGCCCCACCCCACAACAGTCCCCGAAGTGTGATGTTCCCCTTCCTGTGTCCATGTGTTCTCATTGTTCAATTCTCACCTATGAGTGAGAATATGTGGTGTTTGGCTTTTCGTTCTTGCGATAGTTTACTGAGAACGATGATTTCCAATTTCATCCATGTCCCTACAAAGGATATGAACTCATCATTTTTTATGGCTGCCTGGTATTCCATGGTGTATATGTGCCACGTTTTCTTAATCCAGTCTATCGTTGTTGGACATTTGGGTTGCTTCCAAGTCTTTGCTATTGGGTATAATGCCGCAATAAACATACGTGTGCATGTGTCTTCATAGCAGCATGATTTATAGTCCTTTGGGTATATACCCAGTAATGGGATGGCTGGGTCAAATGGAATTTCTAGTTCTAGATCCCTGAGGAATCGCCACAGTGACTTCCAAAAGGGTTGAACTAGTTTACAGTCCCACCAACGGTGTAAAAGTGTTCCTATTTCTCCACATCCTCTCCAGCACCTGTTGTTTCCTGACTTTTTAATGTTTGCCATTCTAACTGGTGTGAGATGGTATCTCATTGTGGTTTTGATTTGCATTTCTCTGATGGCCAGTGATGGTGAGCATTTTCTCATGTGTTTTTTGGCTGCATGAATGTCTTCTTTGGAGGAGTGTCTGTTCATGTCCTTCGCCCACTTTTTGATGGGGTTGTTTGGTGTTTTCTTGTAAATTTGTTGGAGTTCATTGTAGATTCTGGATATTAGCCCTTTGTCAGATGAGTAGGTTGCGAAAATTTTCTCCCATTGTGTAGGTTGCCTGTTCACTCTGATGGTAGTTTCCTTTGCTGTGCAGAAGCTCTTTAGTTTAATTAGATCCCATTTGTCAATTTTGGCTTTTGTTGCCATTGCTTTTGGTGTTTTAGACATGAACTCCTTGCCCATGCCTATGTCCTGAATGGTATTGCCTAGGTTTTCTTCTAGGGTTTTTATGGTTTTAGGTGTAACGTTTAAGTCTTTAATCCATCTTGAGTTGATTTTTGTATAAGTTGTAAGGAAAGGATCCAGTTTCAGCTTTCTACATGTGGCTAGCCAGTTTTCCCAGCACCATTTATTAAATAGGGAATCCTTTCTCCATTTCTTGTTTTTGTCAAGTTTGTCAAAGATCAGATTGTTGTAGATATGTGGCATTATTTCTGACGGCTCTGTTCTGTTCCATTGATCTAGATCTCTGTTTGGTACCAGTACCATGCTGTTTTGGTTACTGTAGCCTTGTAGTATAGTTTGAAGTCAGGTAGCGTGATGCCTCCAGCTTTGTTCTTTTGGCTTAGGATTGAATTGGTGATGCGGGCTCTTTTTTGGTTCCATATGAACTTTAAAGTAGTTTTTTCCAATTCTGTGCAGAAAGTCATTGGTAACTTGATGGGGAGGGCATTGAATCTGTAAATTACCTTGGGAAGGATGGCCATATTCATGATATTGATTCTTCCTACCCATGAGCATGGAATGTTCTTCCATTTGTTTGTATCCTCTTTTATTTCCTTGAGCAGTGGTTTGTAGTTTTCTCCTTGAAGTGGTCCTTCACATCACTTGTAAGTTGGATTCCTAGGTATTTTATTCTCTTTGAAGCAATTGTGAATGGGAGTTCACTCCTGATTTGGCTCTCTGTTTGTCTGTTATTGATGTATAAGAATGCTTGTGATTTTTGTCCATTGATTTTGTATCCTGAGACTTTGCTGAAGTTGCTTATCAGCTTAAGGAGATTTTGGGCTGAGACAATGGGGTTTTCTAGATATACTATCACGTCATCTGCAAACAGGGACAATTTGACTTCCTTTTTTCCTAGTTGAATACCCTTGATTTCCTTCTCTTGCCTAATTGCCCTGGCCAGAACTTCCAACACTATGTTGAATAGAAGTGGTGAGAGAGGGCATCCCTGTCTTGTGCCAGTTTTCAAAGTGAATGCTTCCAGTTTTTGCCCATTCAGTATGATATTGGCTGTGGGTTTGTCATAAATAGCTCTTATTATTTTGAGATACGACCCATCAATACCTAATTTATTGAGAGTTTTTAGCATGAAGGGTTGTTGAATTTTGTCAAAGTCCTTTTCTTCACGTATTGAGATAATCATGTGGTTTTTGACTTTGGTTCTGTTTATATGCTGGATTACATTTATTGATTTGCGTATATTGAACCAGCCTTGCATCCCAGGGATGAAGCCCACTTGATCATGGTGGATAAGCTGTCTGATGTGCTGCAGGATTCGGTTTGCCAGTAATTTATTGAGGATTTTTGCATCAATATTCATCAAGGGTATTGGTCTAAAATTCTCTTTTTTCGTTGTGTCTCTGCCCAGCTTTGGTAGCAGCATGATGCTGGCCTCATAAAATGAGTTAGGAAGGATTCCCTCTTTTTCTATTGATTGGAATAGTTTCTGAAGTAATGGTTCCAGTTCCTCCTTGGACCTCTGGTAGAATTCGGCTGTGAACCCATCTGATCCTGGACTCTTTTTGGTTGGTAAGCTGTTGATTATTGCCAGAATTTCAGCTCCTGTTATTAGTCTACTCAGAGATTCAACTTCTTCCTGGTTTAGTCATGGGAGAGTGTATGTGTCGAGGAATTTATCCCTTTCTATTTTTTTTAATTTTTTTTCTTTTTATCATTATTATTATTATTATTATTATTATTATTATACTTTAGGCTCTATGGTACATGTGCGCAACGTGCATGTAAGCTACATGTGTATACATGTGCCATGCTGGTTCGCTGCACCCACCAACTCGTCATCTAGCATTAGGTATATCTCCCAATGCTGTCCCTCGCCCCTCCCCCCACCCCACAACAGTCCCCGAAGTGTGATGTTCCCCTTCTTGTATCCATGTGTTCTCATTGTTCAATTCCCACCTATGAGTGAGAATATGTGGTGTTTGCTTTTTGTCCTTGCGATAGTTTACTGAGAACGATGATTTCCAATTTCATCCATGTCCCTACAAAGGATATGAACTCATCATTTTTTATGGCTGCCTAGTATTCCATGGTGTATATGTGCCACATTTTCTTAATCCAGTCTATCATTGTTGGACATTTGGGTTGGTTCCAAGTCTTTGCTATTGTGTATAATGCCACAATAAACATACGTGTGCATGTGTCTTTATAGCAGCATGATTTATAGTCCTTTGGGTATATACCCAGTAATGGGATGGCTGGGTCAAATGGAATTTCTAGTACTACATCCCTGAGGAATCGCCACAGTGACTTCCACAAGGGTTGAACTAGTTTACAGTCCCACCAACAGTGTAAAAGTGTTCCTATTTCTCCACATCCTCTCCAGCACCTGTTGTTTCCTGACTTTTTAATGATTGCCATTCTAACTGGTGTGAGATGGTATCTCATTGTGGTTTTGATTTGCATTTCTCTGATGGCCAGTGATGGTGAGCATTTTTTCATGTGTTTTTTGGCTGCATAAATGTCTTCTTTTGAGGAGCGTCTGTTCATGTACTTCACCCACTTTTTGATGGGGTTGTTTGGTGTTTTCTTGTAAATTTGTTGGAGTTCATTGTAGATTCTGGATATTAGCCCTTTGTCAGATGAGTAGGTTGCGAAAATTTTCTCCCATTTTGTAGGTTGCCTGTTCACTCTGATGGTAGTTTCCTTTGCTGTGCAGAAGCTCTTTAGTTTAATTAGATCCCGTTTGTGAATTTTGACTTTTGTTGCCATTGCTTTTGGTGTTTTAGACATGAAGTCCTTGCACAAGCCTATGTCCTGAATGGTATTGCCTAGGTTTTCTTCTAGGGTTTTTATGGTTTTAGGTCTAACGTTTAAGTCTTTAATCCATCTTGAGTTGATTTTTGTATAAGGTGTAAGGAAGGGATACAGTTTCAGCTTTCTACATGTGGCTAGCCTGTTTTCACAGCACCATTTATTAAATAGGGAATCCTTTCTCCATTTCTTGTTTTTGTCAGGTTTGTCAAAGATCAGATAGTTGTAGATATGTGGCATTATTTCTGACGGCTCTGTTCTGTTCCATTGATCTAGATCTCTGTTTTGGTACCAGTACCATGCTGTTTTGGTTACTGTAGCCTTGTAGTATAGTTTGAAGTCAGGTAGCGTGATGCCTCCAGCTTTGTTCTTTTGGCTTAGGATTGACTTGGTGATGCGGGCTCTTTTTTGGTTCCATATGAACTTTAAAGTAGTTTTTTCCAATTCTGTGCAGAAAGTCATTGGTAACTTGATGGGGAGGGCATTGAATCTGTAAATTACCTTGGGAAGGATGGCCATTTTCATGATATTGATTCTTCCTACCCATGAGCATGGAATGTTCTTCCATTTGTTTGTATCCTCTTTTATTTCCTTGAGCAGTGGTTTGTAGTTTTCTCCTTGAAGAGGTCCTTCACATCCCTTGTAAGTTGGATTCCTAGGTATTTTATTCTCTTTGAAGCAATTGTGAATGGGAGTTCACTCATGATTTGGCTCTCTGTTTGTCTGTTATTGATGTATAAGAATGCTTGTGATTTTTGTCCATTGATTTTGTATCCTGAGACTTTGCTGAAGTTGCTTATCAGCTTAAGGAGATTTTGGGCTGAGACAATGGGGTTTTCTAGATATACTATCACGTCATCTGCAAACAGGGACAATTTGACTTCCTTTTTTCCTAATTGAATACCCTTGATTTCCTTCTCTTGCCTAATTGCCCTGGCCAGAACTTCCAACACTATGTTGAATAGAAGTGGTGAGAGAGGGCATGCCTGTCTTGTGCCAGTTTTCAAAGTGAATGCTTCCAGTTTTTGCCCATTCAGTATGATATTGGCTGTGGGTTTGTCATAAATAGCTCTTATTATTTTGAGATACGACCCATCAATACCTAATTTATTGAGAGTTTTTAGCATGAAGGGTTGTTGAATTTTGTCAAAGGCCTTTTCTTCACGTATTGAGATAATCATGTGGTTTTTGCTTTGGTTCTGTTTATATGCTGGATTACATTTACTGATTTGCATATATTGAACCAGCCTTGCATCCCAGGGATGAAGCCCACTTGATCATGGTGGATAAGCTGTCTGATGTGCTGCTGGATTCGGTTTGCCAGTAATTTATTGAGGATTTTTGCATCAATATTCATCAAGGATATTGGTCTAAAATTCTCTTTTTTGGTTGTGTCTCTGCCCAGCTTTTGTAACAGCATGATGCTGGCCTCATAAAATGAGTCAGGAAGGATTCCCTCTTTTTCTATTGATTGGAATAGTTTCTGAAGTAATGGTTCCAGTTCCTCCTTGGACCTCTGGTAGAATTCGGCTGTGAACCCATCTGATCCTGGACTCTTTTAGGTTGGTAAGCTATTGATTATTGCCACAATTTCAGCTCCTGTTATTAGTCTATTCAGAGATTCAACTTCCTCCTGGATTAGTCATGGGAGAGTGTATGTGTTGAGGAACTTATCCCTTTCTTTTTTTTGAAATTTTTTTTCTTTTCATCATTATTATTATCACTATTGTTATTATTAATATTATACTTTAGGCTCTATGGTACATGAGCGCAACGTGCAGGTGAGCTACATATGCATACATGTGCCATGCTGGTGCACTGCACCCACCAACTCGTCATCTAGCATTAGGTATATCTCCCAATGCTTTCCCTCGCCCCTCCAGCCAACCCACAACAGTCCCCGAAGTATGATGTTCCCCTTCCTGTGTCCATGTGTTCTCATTGTTCAATTCTCACCTATGAGTGAGAATATGTGATGTTCCGTTTTTTGTTCTTGCGATAGTTTACTGAGAACGATGATTTCCAATTTCATCCATGTCCCTACAAAGGATATGAACTCATCATTTTTTATGGCTGCCTAGTATTCCATGGTGTATATGTGCCACATTTTCTTAATCCAGTCTATCATTGTTGGACATTTGGGTTGGTTCCAAGTCTTTGCTATTGTGTATAATGCCGCAATAAACATACGTGTGCATGTGTCTTTATAGCAGCATGATTTATAGTCCTTTGGGTATATACCCAGTAATGGGATGGCTGGGTCAAATGGAATTTCTAGTACTAGATCCCTGAGGAATCGCCACAGTGACTTCCACAAGGGTTGAACTAGTTTACAGTCCCACCAACAGTGTAAAAGTGTTCCTATTTCTCCACATCCTCTCCAGCACCTGTTGTTTCCTGACTTTTTAATGATTGCCATTCTAACTGGTGTGAGATGGTATCTCATTGTGGTTTTGATTTGCATTTCTCTGATGGCCAGTGATGGTGAGCATTTTTTCATGTGTTTTTTGGCTGCATAAATGTCTTCTTTTGAGGAGCGTCTGTTCATGTCCTTCACCCACTTTTTGATGGGGTTGTTTGGTGTTTTCCTGTAAATTTGTTGGAGTTCATTGTAGATTCTGGATATTAGCCCTTTGTCAGATGAGTAGGTTGCGAAAATTTTCTCCCATTTTTTAGGTTGCCTGTTCACTCTGATGGTAGTTTCCTTTGCTGTGCAGAAGCTCTTTAGTTTAATTAGATCCCATTTGTGAATTTTGGCTTTTGTGGCCATTGCTTTTGGTGTTTTAGACATGAAGTCCTTGCCCATGCCTATGTCCTGAATGGCATTGCCTAGGTTTTCTTCTAGGGTTTTTATGGTTTTAGGTCTAACGTTTAAGTCTTTAATCCATCTTGAGTTGATTTTTGTATAAGGTGTAAGGAAGGGATCCAGTTTCAGCTTTCTACATGTGGCTAGCCAGTTTTCCCAGCACCATTTATTAAATAGGGAATCCTTTCTCCATTTCTTGTTTTTGTCAGGTTTGTCAAAGATCAGATAGTGGTAGATATGTGGAATTATTTCTGACGGCTCTGTTCTGTCCCATTGATCTAGATCTCTGTTTTGGTACCAATACCATGCTGTTTTGGTTACTGTAGCCTTGTAGTATAGTTTGAAGTCAGGTAGCGTGATGCATCCAGCTTTGTTCTTTTGGCTTAGGATTGACTTGGTGATGCGGGCTCTTTTTTGGTTCCATATGAACTTTAAAGTAGTTTTTTCCAATTCTGTGCAGAAAGTCATTGGTAACTTGATGGGGAGGGCATTGAATCTGTAAATTACCTTGGGAAGGATGGCCATTTTCATGATATTGATTCTTCCTACCCATGAGCATGGAATGTTCTTCCATTTGTTTGTATCCTCTTTTATTTCCTTGAGCAGTGGTTTGTAGTTTTCTCCTTGAAGAGGTCCTTCACATCCCTTGTAAGTTGGATTCCTAGGTATTTTATTCTCTTTGAAGCAATTGTGAATGGGAGTTCACTCATGATTTGGCTCTCTGTTTGTCTGTTATTGATGTATAAGAATGCTTGTGATTTTTGTCCATTGATTTTGTATCCTGAGACTTTGCTGAAGTTGCTTATCAGCTTAAGGAGATTTTGGGCTGAGACAATGGGGTTTTCTAGATATACTATCACGTCATCTGCAAACAGGGACAATTTGACTTCCTTTTTTCCTAATTGAATACCCTTGATTTCCTTCTCTTGCCTAATTGCCCTGGCCAGAACTTCCAACACTATGTTGAATAGAAGTGGTGAGAGAGGGCATCCCTGTCTTGTGCCAGTTTTCAAAGTGAATGCTTCCAGTTTTTGCCCATTCAGTATGATATTGGCTGTGGGTTTGTCATAAATAGCTCTTATTATTTTGAGATACGACCCATCAATACCTAATTTATTGAGAGTTTTTAGCATGAAGGGTTGTTGAATTTTGTCAAAGGCCTTTTCTTCACGTATTGAGATAATCATGTGGTTTTTGACTTTGGTTCTGTTTATATGCTGGATTACATTTATTGATTTGCGTATATTGAACCAGCCTTGCATCTCAGGGATGAAGCCCACTTGATCATGGTGGATAAGCTGTCTGTTGTGATGCTGGATTCGGTTTGCCGGTAATTTATTGAGGATTTTTGCATCAATATTCATCAAGGATATTGGTCTAAAATTCTCTTTTTTGGTTTTGTCTCTGCCCAGGTTTGGTATCAGCATGATGCTGGCCTCATAAAATGAGTTAGGAAGGATTCCCTCTTTTTCTATTGATTGGAATAGTTTCTGAAGTAATGGTTCCAGTTCCTCCTTGGACCTCTGGTAGAATTCGGCTGTGAACCCATCTGATCCTGGACTCTTTTAGGTTGGTAAGCTATTGATTATTGCCACAACTTCAGCTCCTGTTATTAGTCTACTCAGAGATTCAATTTCTTCCTGGTTTAGGCATGGGAGAGTGTATGTGTCGAGGAATTTATCCCTTTCTTTTTTTTTAATTTTTTTTCTTTTTATCATTATTATTATTATTATTATTATTATTATTATACTTTAGGCTCTATGGTACATGTGCGCAACTTGCAGGTAAGCTACATGTGTATACATGTGCCATGCTGGTGCGCTGCACCCACCAACTCGTCATCTAGCATTAGGTATATCTCCCAATGCTGTCCCTCGCCCCTCGCCCCACCCCACAACAGTCCCCGAAGTGTGATGTTCCCCTTCCTGTGTCCATGTGTTCTCATTGTTCAATTCTCACCTATGAGTGAGAATATGTGGTGTTTGGCTTTTCGTTCTTGCGATAGTTTACTGAGAACGATGATTTCCAATTTCATCCATGTCCCTGCAAAGGATATGAACTCATCATTTTTTATGGCTGCCTGGTATTCCATGGTGTATATGTGCCACCTTTTCTTAATCCAGTCTATCGTTGTTGGACATTTGGGTTGCTTCCAAGTCTTTGCTATTGGGTATAATGCCGCAATAAACATACGTGTGCATGTGTCTTCATAGCAGCATGATTTATAGTCCTTTGGGTATATACCCAGTAATGGGATGGCTGGGTCAAATGGAATTTCTAGTTCTAGATCCCTGAGGAATCGCGACAGTGACTTCCACAAGGGTTGAACTAGTTTACAGTCCCACCAACAGTGTAAAAGTGTTCCTATTTCTCCACATCCTCTCCAGCACCTGTTGTTTCCTGACTTTTTAATGATTGCCATTCTAACTGGTGTGAGATGGTATCTCATTGTGGTTTTGATTTGCATTTCTCTGATGGCCAGTGATGGTGAGCATTTTTTCATGTGTTTTTTGGTTGCATAAATGTCTTCTTTGGAGGAGTGTCTGTTCATGTCCTTCGCCCACTTTTTGATGGGGTTGTTTGGTGTTTTCTTGTAAATTTGTTGGAGTTCATTGTAGATTCTGGATATTATCCCTTTGTCAGATGAGTAGGTTGCGAAAATTTTCTCCCATTTTGTAGGTTGCCTGTTCACTCTGATGGTAGTTTCCTTTGCTGTGCAGAAGCTCTTTAGTTTAATTAGATCCCATTTGTCAATTTTGGCTTTTGTGGCCATTGCTTTTGGTGTTTTAGACATGAAGTCCTTGCCCATGCCTATGTCCTGAATGGCATTGCCTAGGTTTTCTTCTAGGGTTTTTATGGTTTTAGGTCTAACGTTTAAGTCTTTAATCCATCTTGAGTTGATTTTTGTATAAGGTGTAAGGAAGGGATCCAGTTTCAGCTTTCTACATGTGGCTAGCCAGTTTTCCCAGCACCATTTATTAAATAGGGAATCCTTTCTCCATTTCTTGTTTTTGTCAAGTTTGTCAAAGATCAGATTGTTTTAGACATGTGGCATTATTTCTGACGGCTCTGTTCTGTTCCATTGATCTAGATCTCTGTTTGGTACCAGTACCATGCTGTTTTGGTTACTGTAGCCTTGTAGTATAGTTTGAAGTCAGGTAGCGTGATGCCTCCAGCTTTGTTCTTTTGGCTTAGGATTGATTTGGTGATGCGGGCTCTTTTTTGGTTCCATATGAACTTTAAAGTAGTTTTTTCCAATTCTGTGCAGAAAGTCATTGGTAACTTGATGGGGAGGGCATTGAATCTGTAAATTACCTTGGGAAGGATGGCCATTTTCATGATATTGATTCTTCCTACCCATGAGCATGGAATGTTCTTCCATTTGTTTGTATCCTCTTTTATTTCCTTGAGCAGTGGTTTGTAGTTTTCTCCTTGAAGAGGTCCTTCACATCCCTTGTAAGCTGGATTCCTAGGTATTTTATTCTCTTTGAAGCAATTGTGAATGGGAGTTCACTCATGATTCGGCTCTCTGTTTGTCTGTTATTGATGTATAAGAATGCTTGTGATTTTTGTCCATTGATTTTGTATCCTGAGACTTTGCTGAAGTTGCTTATCAGCTTAAGGAGATTTTGGGCTGAGACAATGGGGTTTTCTAGATATACTATCACGTCATCTGCAAACAGGGAGAATTTGACTTCCTTTTTTCCTAATTGAATACCCTTGATTTCCTTCTCTTGCCTAATTGCCCTGGCCAGAGCTTCCAACACTATGTTGAATTGAAGTGGTGAGAGAGGGCATCCCTGTCTTGTGCCAGTTTTCAAAGTGAATGCTTCCAGTTTTTGCCCATTCATTATGATATTGGCTGTGGGTCTGTCATAAATAGCTCTTATTATTTTGAGATACGACCCATCAATACCTAATTTATTGAGAGTTTTTAGCATGAAGGGTTGTTGAATTTTGTCAAAGTCCTTTTCTTCACGTATTGAGATAATCATGTGGTTTTTGACTTTGGTTCTGTTTATATGCTGGATTACATTTATTGATTTGCATATATTGAACCAGCCTTGCATCTCAGGGATGAAGCCCACTTGATCATGGTGGATAAGCTGTCTGATGTGCTGCTGGATTCGGTTTGCCGGTAATTTATTGAGGATTTTTGCATCAATATTCATCAAGGATATTGGTCTAAAATTCTCTTTTTTGTTGTGTCTCTGCCCAGCTTTGGTATCAGCATGATGCTGGCCTCATAAAATGAGTTAGGAAGGATTCCCTCTTTTTCTATTGATTGGAATAGTTTCTGAAGTAATGGTTCCAGTTCCTCCTTGGACCTCTGGTAGAATTCGGCTGTGAACCCATCTGATCCTGGACTCTTTTTGGTTGGTAAGCTATTGATTATTGCCACAATTTCAGCTCCTGTTATTAGTCTACTCAGAGATTCAATTTCTTCCTGGTTTAGGCATGGGAGAGTGTATGTGTCGAGGAATTTATCCCTTTCTTTTTTTTTTAATTTTTTTTCTTTTTATCATTATTATTATTATTATTATTATTATTATCATTATTATTATACTTTAGGCTCTATGGTACATGTGCGCAACTTGCAGGTAAGCTACATGTGTATACATGTGCCATGCTGGTGCGCTGCACCCACCAACTCGTCATCTAGCATTAGGTATATCTCCCAATGCTGTCCCTCGCCCCTCGCCCCACCCCACAACAGTCCCCGAAGTGTGATGTTCCCCTTCCTGTGTCCATGTGTTCTCATTGTTCAATTCTCACCTATGAGTGAGAATATGTGGTGTTTGGCTTTTCGTTCTTGCGATAGTTTACTGAGAACGATGATTTGCAATTTCATCCATGTCCCTACAAAGGATATGAACTCATCATTTTTTATGGCTGCCTGGTATTCCATGGTGTATATGTGCCACCTTTTCTTAATCCAGTCTATCGTTGTTGGACATTTGGGTTGCTTCCAAGTCTTTGCTATTGGGTATAATGCCGCAATAAACATACGTCTGCATGTGTCTTCATAGCAGCATGATTTATAGTCCTTTGGGTATATACCCAGTAATGGGATGGCTGTGTCAAATGGAATTTCTAGTTCTAGATCCCTGAGGAATCGCCACAGTGACTTCCACAAGGGTTGAACTAGTTTACAGTCCCACCAACAGTGTAAAAGTGTTCCTATTACTCCACATCCTCTCCAGCACCTGTTGTTTCCTGACTTTTTAATGATTGCCATTCTAACTGGTGTGAGATGGTATCTCATTGTGGTTTTGATTTGCATTCCTCTGATGGCCAGTGATGGTGAGCATTTTTTCATGTGTTTTTTGGCTGCATAAATGTCTTCTTTGGAGGAGTGTCTGTTCATGTCCTTCGCCCACTTTTTGATGGGGTTGTTTGGTGTTTTCTTGTAAATTTGTTGGAGTTCATTGTAGATTCTGGATATTAGCCCTTTGTCAGATGAGTAGGTTGCGAAAATTTTCTCCCATTTTGTAGGTTGCCTGTTCACTCTGATGGTAGTTTCCTTTGCTGTGCAGAAGCTCTTTAGTTTAATTAGATCCCATTTGTCAATTTTGGCTTTTGTTGCCATTGCTTTTGGTGTTTTAGACATGAACTCCTTGCCCATGCCTATGTCCTGAATGGTATTGCCTAGGTTTTCTTCTAGGGTTTTTATGGTTTTAGGTCTAACGTTTAAGTCTTTAATCCATCTTGAGTTGATTTTTGTATAAGGTGTAAGGAAGGGATCCAGTTTCAGCTTTCTACATGTGGCTAGCCAGTTTTCCCAGCACCATTTATTAAATAGGGAATCCTTTCTCCATTTCTTGTTTTTGTCAGGTTTGTCAAAGATCAGATAGTTGTAGATATGTGGCATTATTTCTGACGGCTCTGTTCTGTTCCATTGTTCTAGATCTCTGTTTTGGTACCAGTACCATGCTGTTTTGGTTACTGTAGCCTTGTAGTATAGTTTGAAGTCAGGTAGCGTGATGCCTCCAGCTTTGTTCTTTTGGCTTAGGATTGACTTGGTGATGCGGGCTCTTTTTTGGTTCCATATGAACTTTAAAGTAGTTTTTTCCAATTCTGTGCAGAAAGTCATTGGTAACTTGATGGGGAGGGCATTGAATCTGTAAATTACCTTGGGAAAGATGGCCATTTTCATGATATTGATTCTTCCTACCCATGAACATGGAATGTTCTTCCATTTGTTTGTATCCTCTTTTATTTCCTTGAGCAGTGGTTTGTAGTTTTCTCCTTGAAGTGGTCCTTCACATCCCTTGGAAGTTGGATTCCTAGGTATTTTATTCTCTTTGAAGCAATTGTGAATGGGAGTTCACTCATGATTTGGCTCTCTGTTTGTCTGTTATTGATGTATAAGAATGCTTGTGATTTTTGTCCATTGATTTTGTATCCTGAGACTTTGCTGAAGTTGCTTATCAGCTTAAGGAGATTTTGGGCTGAGACAATGGGGTTTTCTAGATATACTATCACGTCATCTGCAAACAGGGACAATTTGGCTTCCTTTTTTCCTAATTGAATACCCTTGATTTCCTTCTCTTGCCTAATTGCCCTGGCCAGAACTTCCAACACTATGTTGAATTGAAGTGGTGAGAGAGGGCATCCCTGTCTTGTGCCAGTTTTCAAAGTGAATGCTTCCAGTTTTTGCCCATTCAGTATGATATTGGCTGTGGGTTTGTCATAAATAGCTCTTATTATTTTGAGATACGACCCATCAATACCTAATTTATTGAGAGTTTTTAGCATGAAGGGTTGTTGAATTTTGTCAAAGTCCTTTTCTTCACGTATTGAGATAATCATGTGGTTTTTGACTTTGGTTCTGTTTATATGCTGGATTACATTTATTGATTTGCATATATTGAACCAGCCTTGCATCTCAGGGATGAAGCCCACTTGATCATGGTGGATAAGCTGTCTGATGTGCTGCTGGATTCGGTTTGCCGGTAATTTATTGAGGATTTTTGCAGCAATATTCATCAAGGATATTGGTCTAAAATTCTCTTTTTTGTTGTGTCTCTGCCGAGCTTTGGTATCAGCATGATGCTGGCCTCATAAAATGAGTTAGGAAGGATTCCCTCTTTTTCTATTGATTGGAATAGTTTCTGAAGTAATGGTTCCAGTTCCTCCTTGGACCTCTGGTAGAATTCGGCTGTGAACCCATCTGATCCTGGACTCTTTTTGGTTGGTAAGCTATTGATTATTGCCACAATTTCAGCTCCTGTTATTAGTCTACTCAGAGATTCAATTTCTTCCTGGTTTAGGCATGGGAGAGTGTATGTGTCGAGGAATTTATCCCTTTCTTTTTTTTTTAATTTTTTTTCTTTTTATCATTATTATTATTATTATTATTATTATTATCATTATTATTATACTTTAGGCTCTATGGTACATGTGCGCAACTTGCAGGTAAGCTACATGTGTATACATGTGCCATGCTGGTGCGCTGCACCCACCAACTCGTCATCTAGCATTAGGTATATCTCCCAATGCTGTCCCTCGCCCCTCGCCCCACCCCACAACAGTCCCCGAAGTGTGATGTTCCCCTTCCTGTGTCCATGTGTTCTCATTGTTCAATTCTCACCTATGAGTGAGAATATGTGGTGTTTGGCTTTTCGTTCTTGCGATAGTTTACTGAGAACGATGATTTCCAATTTCATCCATGTCCCTACAAAGGATATGAACTCATCATTTTTTATGGCTGCCTGGTATTCCATGGTGTATATGTGCCACCTTTTCTTAATCCAGTCTATCGTTGTTGGACATTTGGGTTGCTTCCAAGTCTTTGCTATTGGGTATAATGCCGCAATAAACATACGTCTGCATGTGTCTTCATAGCAGCATGATTTATAGTCCTTTGGGTATATACCCAGTAATGGGATGGCTGTGTCAAATGGAATTTCTAGTTCTAGATCCCTGAGGAATCGCCACAGTGACTTCCACAAGGGTTGAACTAGTTTACAGTCCCACCAACAGTGTAAAAGTGTTCCTATTACTCCACATCCTCTCCAGCACCTGTTGTTTCCTGACTTTTTAATGATTGCCATTCTAACTGGTGTGAGATGGTATCTCATTGTGGTTTTGATTTGCATTCCTCTGATGGCCAGTGATGGTGAGCATTTTTTCATGTGTTTTTTGGTTGCATAAATGTCTTCTTTGGAGGAGTGTCTGTTCATGTCCTTCGCCCACTTTTTGATGGGGTTGTTTGGTGTTTTCTTGTAAATTTGTTGGAGTTCATTGTAGATTCTGGATATTAGCCCTTTGTCAGATGAGTAGGTTGCGAAAATTTTCTCCCATTTTGTAGGTTGCCTGTTCACTCTGATGGTAGTTTCCTTTGCTGTGCAGAAGCTCTTTAGTTTAATTAGATCCCATTTGTCAATTTTGGCTTTTGTTGCCATTGCTTTTGGTGTTTTAGACATGAACTCCTTGCCCATGCCTATGTCCTGAATGGTATTGCCTAGGTTTTCTTCTAGGGTTTTTATGGTTTTAGGTCTAACGTTTAAGTCTTTAATCCATCTTGAGTTGATTTTTGTATAAGGTGTAAGGAAGGGATCCAGTTTCAGCTTTCTACATGTGGCTAGCCAGTTTTCCCATCACCATTTATTAAATAGGGAATCCTTTCTCCATTTCTTGTTTTTGTCAGGTTTGTCAAAGATCAGATAGTTGTAGATATGTGGCATTATTTCTGACGGCTCTGTTCTGTTCCATTGATCTAGATCTCTGTTTGGTACCAGTACCATGCTGTTTTGGTTACTGTAGCCTTGTAGTATAGTTTGAAGTCAGGTAGCGTGATGCCTCCAGCTTTGTTCTTTTGGCTTAGGATTGACTTGGTGATGCGGGCTCTTTTTTGGTTCCATATGAACTTTAAAGTAGTTTTTTCCAATTCTGTGCAGAAAGTCATTGGTAACTTGATGGGGAGGGCATTGAATCTGTAAATTACCTTGGGAAAGATGGCCATTTTCATGATATTGATTCTTCCTACCCATGAACATGGAATGTTCTTCCATTTGTTTGTATCCTCTTTTATTTCCTTGAGCAGTGGTTTGTAGTTTTCTCCTTGAAGTGGTCCTTCACATCCCTTGGAAGTTGGATTCCTAGGTATTTTATTCTCTTTGAAGCAATTGTGAATGGGAGTTCACTCATGATTTGGCTCTCTGTTTGTCTGTTATTGATGTATAAGAATGCTTGTGATTTTTGTCCATTGATTTTGTATCCTGAGACTTTGCTGAAGTTGCTTATCAGCTTAAGGAGATTTTGGGCTGAGACAATGGGGTTTTCTAGATATACGATCACGTCATCTGCAAACAGGGACAATTTGACTTCCTTTTTTCCTAATTGAATACCCTTGATTTCCTTCTCTTGCCTAATTGCCCTGGCCAGAACTTCCAACACTATGTTGAATAGAAGTGGTGAGAGAGGGCATCCCTGTCTTGTGCCAGTTTTCAAAGTGAATGCTTCCAGTTTTTGCCCATTCAGTATGATATTGGCTGTGGGTTTGTCATAAATAGCTCTTATTATTTTGAGATACGACCCATCAATACCTAATTTATTGAGAGTTTTTAGCATGAAGGGTTGTTGAATTTTGTCAAAGTCCTTTTCTTCACGTATTGAGATAATCATGTGGTTTTTGACTTTGGTTCTGTTTATATGCTGGATTACATTTATTGATTTGCGTATATTGAACCAGCCTTGCATCCCAGGGATGAAGCCCACTTGATCATGGTGGATAAGCTGTCTGATGTGCTGCTGGATTCGGTTTGCCAGTAATTTATTGAGGATTTTTGCATCAATATTCGTCAAGGATATTGGTCTAAAATTCTCTTTTTTTGTTGTGTCTCTGCCCAGCTTTGGTAGCAGCATGATGCTGGCCTCATAAAATGAGTTAGAAAGGATTCCCTCTTTTTCTATTGATTGGAATAGTTTCTGAAGTAATGGTTCCAGTTCCTCCTTGGACCTCTGGTAGAATTCGGCTGTGAACCCATCTGATCCTGGACTCTTTTTGGTTGGTAAGCTATTGATTATTGCCACAATTTCAGCTCCTGTTATTAGTCTACTCAGAGATTCAACTTCTTCCTGGTTTAGTCATGGGAGAGTGTATGTGTCGAGGAATTTATCCCTTTCTTTTTTTTTAATTTTTTTTCTTTTTATCATTATTATTATTATGATTATTATTATTATTATTATACTTTAGGCTCTATGGTACATGTGCGCAACGTGCATGTAAGCTACATGTGTATACATGTGCCATGCTGGTTCGCTGCACCCACCAACTCGTCATCTAGCATTAGGTATATCTCCCAATGCTGTCCCTCGCCCCTCGCCCCACCCCACAACAGTCCCCGAAGTGTGATGTTCCCCTTCCTTTGTCCATGTGTTCTCATTGTTCAATTCTCACCTATGAGTGAGAATATGTGGTGTTTGGCTTTTCGTTCTTGCGATAGTTTACTGAGAACTATGATTTCCAATTTCATCCATGTCACTACAAAGGATATGAACTCATCATTTTTTATGGCTGCCTGGTATTCCATGGTGTATATGTGCCACCTTTTCTTAATCCAGTCTATCGTTGTTGGACATTTGGGTTGCTTCCAAGTCTTTGCTATTGGGTATAATGCCGCAATAAACATACGTGTGCATGTGTCTTCATAGCAGCATGATTTATAGTCCTTTGGGTATATACCCAGTAATGGGATGGCTGGGTCAAATGGAATTTCTAGTTCTAGATCCCTGAGGAATCGCCACAGTGACTTCCACAAGGGTTGAACTAGTTTACAGTCCCACCAACAGTGTAAAAGTGTTCCTATTTCTCCACATCCTCTCCAGCACCTGTTGTTTCCTGACTTTTTAATGATTGCCATTCTAACTGGTGTGAGATGGTATCTCATTGTGGTTTTGATTTGCATTTCTCTGATGGCCAGTGATGGTGAGCATTTTTTCATGTGTTTTTTGTCTGCATAAATGTCTTCTTTGGAGGAGTGTCTGTTCATGTCCTTCGCCCACTTTTTGATGGGGTTGTTTGGTGTTTTCTTGTAAATTTGTTGGAGTTCATTGTAGATTCTGGATATTATCCCTTTGTCAGATGAGTAGTTTGTGAAAATTTTCTCCCATTTTGTAGGTTGCCTGTTCACTCTGATGGTAGTTTCCTTTGCTGTGCAGAAGATCTTTAGTTTAATTAGATCCCATTTGTCAATTTTGGCTTTTGTGGCCATTGCTTTTGGTGTTTTAGACATGAAGTCCTTGCCCATGCCTATGTCCTGAATGGTATTGCCTAGGTTTTCTTCTAGGGTTTTTATGGTTTTAGGTCTAACGTTTAAGTCTTTAATCCATCTTGAGTTGATTTTTGTATAAGGTGTAAGGAAGGGATCCAGTTTCAGCTTTCTACATGTGGCTAGCCAGTTTTCCCAGCACCATTTATTAAATAGGGAATCCTTTCTCCATTTCTTGTTTTTGTCAGGTTTGTCAAAGATCAGATAGTTGTAGATATGTGGCATTATTTCTGACGGCTCTGTTCTGTTCCATTGATCTAGATCTCTGTTTTGGTACCATTACCATGCTGTTTTGGTTACTGTAGCCTTGTAGTATAGTTTGAAGTCAGGTAGCGTGATGCCTCCAGCTTTGTTCTTTTGGCTTAGGATTGATTTGGTGATGCGGGCTCTTTTTTGGTTCCATATGAACTTTAAAGTAGTTTTTTCCAATTCTGTGCAGAAAGTCATTGGTAACTTGATGGGGAGGGCATTGAATCTGTAAATTACCTTGGGAAGGATGGCCATTTTCATGATATTGATTCTTCCTACCCATGAGCATGGAATGTTCTTCCATTTGTTTGTATCCTCTTTTATTTCCTTGAGCAGTGGTTTGTAGTTTTCTCCTTGAAGAGGTCCTTCACATCCCTTGTAAGCTGGATTCCTAGGTATTTTATTCTCTTTGAAGCAATTGTGAATGGGAGTTCACTCATGATTCGGCTCTCTGTTTGTCTGTTATTGATGTATAAGAATGCTTGTGATTTTTGTCCATTGATTTTGTATCCTGAGACTTTGCTGAAGTTGCTTATCAGCTTAAGGAGATTTTGGGCTGAGACAATGGGGTTTTCTAGATATACTATCACGTCATCTGCAAACAGGGAGAATTTGACTTCCTTTTTTCCTAATTGAATACCCTTGATTTCCTTCTCTTGCCTAATTGCCCTGGCCAGAACTTCCAACACTATGTTGAATTGAAGTGGTGAGAGAGGGCATCCCTGTCTTGTGCCAGTTTTCAAAGTGAATGCTTCCAGTTTTTGCCCATTCATTATGATATTGGCTGTGGGTCTGTCATAAATAGCTCTTATTATTTTGAGATACGACCCATCAATACCTAATTTATTGAGAGTTTTTAGCATGAAGGGTTGTTGAATTTTGTCAAAGTCCTTTTCTTCACGTATTGAGATAATCATGTGGTTTTTGACTTTGGTTCTGTTTATATGCTGGATTACATTTATTGATTTGCATATATTGAACCAGCCTTGCATCTCAGGGATGAAGCCCAGTTGATCATGGTGGATAAGCTGTCTGATGTGCTGCTGGATTCGGTTTGCCGGTAATTTATTGAGGATTTTTGCATCAATATTCATCAAGGATATTGGTCTAAAATTCTCTTTTTTGTTGTGTCTCTGCCCAGCTTTGGTATCAGCATGATGCTGGCCTCATAAAATGAGTTAGGAAGGATTCCCTCTTTTTCTATTGATTGGAATAGTTTCTGAAGTAATGGTTCCAGTTCCTCCTTGGACCTCTGGTAGAATTCGGCTGTGAACCCATCTGATCCTGGACTCTTTTTGGTTGGTAAGCTATTGATTATTGCCACAATTTCAGCTCCTGTTATTAGTCTACTCAGAGATTCAATTTCTTCCTGGTTTAGGCATGGGAGAGTGTATGTGTCGAGGAATTTATCCCTTTCTTTTTTTTTTAATTTTTTTTCTTTTTATCATTATTATTATTATTATTATTATTATTATCATTATTATTATACTTTAGGCTCTATGGTACATGTGCGCAACTTGCAGGTAAGCTACATGTGTATACATGTGCCATGCTGGTGCGCTGCACCCACCAACTCGTCATCTAGCATTAGGTATATCTCCCAATGCTGTCCCTCGCCCCTCGCCCCACCCCACAACAGTCCCCGAAGTGTGATGTTCCCCTTCCTGTGTCCATGTGTTCTCATTGTTCAATTCTCACCTATGAGTGAGAATATGTGGTGTTTGGCTTTTCGTTCTTGCGATAGTTTACTGAGAACGATGATTTGCAATTTCATCCATGTCCCTACAAAGGATATGAACTCATCATTTTTTATGGCTGCCTGGTATTCCATGGTGTATATGTGCCACCTTTTCTTAATCCAGTCTATCGTTGTTGGACATTTGGGTTGCTTCCAAGTCTTTGCTATTGGGTATAATGCCGCAATAAACATACGTCTGCATGTGTCTTCATAGCAGCATGATTTATAGTCCTTTGGGTATATACCCAGTAATGGGATGGCTGTGTCAAATGGAATTTCTAGTTCTAGATCCCTGAGGAATCGCCACAGTGACTTCCACAAGGGTTGAACTAGTTTACAGTCCCACCAACAGTGTAAAAGTGTTCCTATTACTCCACATCCTCTCCAGCACCTGTTGTTTCCTGACTTTTTAATGATTGCCATTCTAACTGGTGTGAGATGGTATCTCATTGTGGTTTTGATTTGCATTCCTCTGATGGCCAGTGATGGTGAGCATTTTTTCATGTGTTTTTTGGCTGCATAAATGTCTTCTTTGGAGGAGTGTCTGTTCATGTCCTTCGCCCACTTTTTGATGGGGTTGTTTGGTGTTTTCTTGTAAATTTGTTGGAGTTCATTGTAGATTCTGGATATTAGCCCTTTGTCAGATGAGTAGGTTGCGAAAATTTTCTCCCATTTTGTAGGTTGCCTGTTCACTCTGATGGTAGTTTCCTTTGCTGTGCAGAAGCTCTTTAGTTTAATTAGATCCCATTTGTCAATTTTGGCTTTTGTTGCCATTGCTTTTGGTGTTTTAGACATGAACTCCTTGCCCATGCCTATGTCCTGAATGGTATTGCCTAGGTTTTCTTCTAGGGTTTTTATGGTTTTAGGTCTAACGTTTAAGTCTTTAATCCATCTTGAGTTGATTTTTGTATAAGGTGTAAGGAAGGGATCCAGTTTCAGCTTTCTACATGTGGCTAGCCAGTTTTCCCATCACCATTTATTAAATAGGGAATCCTTTCTCCATTTCTTGTTTTTGTCAGGTTTGTCAAAGATCAGATAGTTGTAGATATGTGGCATTATTTCTGACGGCTCTGTTCTGTTCCATTGTTCTAGATCTCTGTTTTGGTACCAGTACCATGCTGTTTTGGTTACTGTAGCCTTGTAGTATAGTTTGAAGTCAGGTAGCGTGATGCCTCCAGCTTTGTTCTTTTGGCTTAGGATTGACTTGGTGATGCGGGCTCTTTTTTGGTTCCATATGAACTTTAAAGTAGTTTTTTCCAATTCTGTGCAGAAAGTCATTGGTAACTTGATGGGGAGGGCATTGAATCTGTAAATTACCTTGGGAAAGATGGCCATTTTCATGATATTGATTCTTCCTACCCATGAACATGGAATGTTCTTCCATTTGTTTGTATCCTCTTTTATTTCCTTGAGCAGTGGTTTGTAGTTTTCTCCTTGAAGTGGTCCTTCACATCCCTTGGAAGTTGGATTCCTAGGTATTTTATTCTCTTTGAAGCAATTGTGAATGGGAGTTCACTCATGATTTGGCTCTCTGTTTGTCTGTTATTGATGTATAAGAATGCTTGTGATTTTTGTCCATTGATTTTGTATCCTGAGACTTTGCTGAAGTTGCTTATCAGCTTAAGGAGATTTTGGGCTGAGACAATGGGGTTTTCTAGATATACGATCACGTCATCTGCAAACAGGGACAATTTGACTTCCTTTTTTCCTAATTGAATACCCTTGATTTCCTTCTCTTGCCTAATTGCCCTGGCCAGAACATCCAACACTATGTTGAATAGAAGTGGTGAGAGAGGGCATCCCTGTCTTGTGCCAGTTTTCAAAGTGAATGCTTCCAGTTTTTGCCCATTCAGTATGATATTGGCTGTGGGTTTGTCATAAATAGCTCTTATTATTTTGAGATACGACCCATCAATACCTAATTTATTGAGAGTTTTTAGCATGAAGGGTTGTTGAATTTTGTCAAAGTCCTTTTCTTCACGTATTGAGATAATCATGTGGTTTTTGACTTGGTTCTGTTTATATGCTGGATTACATTTATTGATTTGCGTATATTGAACCAGCCTTGCATCCCAGGGATGAAGCCCACTTGATCATGGTGGATAAGCTGTCTGATGTGCTGCTGGATTCGGTTTGCCAGTAATTTATTGAGGATTTTTGCATCAATATTCGTCAAGGATATTGGTCTAAAATTCTCTTTTTTCGTTGTGTCTCTGCCCAGCTTTGGTAGCAGCATGATGCTGGCCTCATAAAATGAGTTAGAAAGGATTCCCTCTTTTTCTATTGATTGGAATAGTTTCTGAAGTAATGGTTCCAGTTCCTCCTTGGACCTCTGGTAGAATTCGGCTGTGAACCCATCTGATCCTGGACTCTTTTTGGTTGGTAAGCTATTGATTATTGCCACAATTTCAGCTCCTGTTATTAGTCTACTCAGAGATTCAACTTCTTCCTGGTTTAGTCATGGGAGAGTGTATGTGTCGAGGAATTTATCCCTTTCTTTTTTTTTAATTTTTTTTCTTTTTATCATTATTATTATTATTATTATTATTATTATTATACTTTAGGCTCTATGGTACATGTGCGCAATTTGCAGGTAAGCTACATGTGTATACATGTGCCATGCTGGTGCGCTGTACCCACCAACTCATCATCTAGCATTAGGTATATCTCCCAATGCTGTCCCTCGCCCCTCGCCCCACCCCACAACAGTCCCCGAAGTGTGATGTTCCCCTTCCTGTGTCCATGTGTTCTCATTGTTCAATTCTCACCTATGAGTGAGAATATGTGGTGTTTGGCTTTTCGTTCTTGCGATAGTTTACTGAGAACGATGATTTCCAATTTCATCCATGTCCCTACAAAGGATATGAACTCATCATTTTTTATGGCTGCCTGGTATTCCATGGTGTGTATGTGCCACCTTTTCTTAATCCAGTCTATCGTTGTTGGACATTTGGGTTGCTTCCAAGTCTTTGCTATTGTGTATAATGCCGCAATAAACATACGTCTGCATGTGTCTTCATAGCAGCATGATTTATAGTCCTTTGGGTATATACCCAGTAATGGGATGGCTGGGTCAAATGGAATTTCTTGTTCTAGATCCCTGAGGAATCGCCACAGTGACTTCCACAAGGGTTGAACTAGTTTACAGTCCCACCAACAGTGTAAAAGTGTTCCTATTTCTCCACATCCTCTCCAGCACCTGTTGTTTCCTGACTTTTTAATGATTGCCATTCTAACTGGTGTGAGATGGTATCTCATTGTGGTTTTGATTTGCATTCCTCTGATGGCCAGTGATGGTGAGCATTTTTTCATGTGTTTTTTGGCTGCATAAATGTCTTCTTTGGAGGAGTGTCTGTTCATGTCCTTCGCCCACTTTTTGATGGGGTTGTTTGGTGTTTTCATGTAAATTTGTTGGAGTTCATTGTAGATTCTGGATATTATCCCTTTCTCAGATGAGTAGGTTGCGAAAATTTTCTCCCATTTTGTAGGTTGCCTGTTCACTCTGATGGTAGTTTCCTTTGCTGTGCAGAAGCTCTTTAGTTTAATTAGATCCCATTTGTCAATTTTGGCTTTTGTGGCCATTGCTTTTGGTGTTTTAGACATGAAGTCCTTGCCCATGCCTATGTCATGAATGGCATTGCCTAGGTTTTCTTCTAGGGTTTTTATGGTTTTAGGTCTAACGTTTAAGTCTTTAATCCATCTTGAGTTGATTTTTGTATAAGGTGTAAGGAAGGGATCCAGTTTCAGCTTTCTACATGTGGCTAGCCAGTTTTCCCAGCACCATTTATTAAATAGGGAATCTTTCTCCATTTCTTGTTTTTGTCAAGTTTGTCAAAGATCAGATTGTTGTAGATATGTGGCATTATTTCTGACGGCTCTGTTCTGTTCCATTAATCTAGATCTCTGTTTGGTACCAGTACCATGCTGTTTTGGTTACTGTAGCCTTGTAGTATAGTTTGAAGTCAGGTAGCGTGATGCCTCCAGCTTTGTTCTTTTGGCTTAGGATTGACTTGGTGATGCGGGCTCTTTTTTGGTTCCATATGAACTTTAAAGTAGTTTTTTCCAATTCTGTGCAGAAAGTCATTGGTAACTTGATGGGGATGGCATTGAATCTGTAAATTACCTTGGGAAGGATGGCCATTTTCATGATATTGATTCTTCCTACCCATGAGCATGGAATGTTCTTCCATTTGTTTGTATCCTCTTTTATTTCCTTGAGCAGTGGTTTGTAGTTTTCTCCTTGAAGAGGTCCTTCACATCCCTTGTAAGTTGGATTCCTAGGTATTTTATTCTCTTTGAAGCAATTGTGAATGGGAGTTCACTCATGATTTGGCTCTCTGTTTGTCTGTTATTGATGTATAAGAATGCTTGTGATTTTTGTCCATTGATTTTGTATCCTGAGACTTTGCTGAAGTTGCTTATCAGCTTAAGGAGATTTTGGGCTGAGACAATGGGGTTTTCTAGATATACTATCACGTCATCTGCAAACAGGGACAATTTGGCTTCCTTTTTTCCTAATTGAATACCCTTGATTTCCTTCTCTTGCCTAATTGCCCTGGCCAGAACTTCCAACACTATGTTGAATTGAAGTGGTGAGAGAGGGCATCCCTGTCTTGTGCCAGTTTTCAAAGTGAATGCTTCCAGTTTTTGCCCATTCAGTATGATATTGGCTGTGGGTTTGTCATAAATAGCTCTTATTATTTTGAGATACGACCCATCAATACCTAATTTATTGAGAGTTTTTAGCATGAAGGGTTGTTGAATTTTGTCAAAGTCCTTTTCTTCACGTATTGAGATAATCATGTGGTTTTTGACTTTGGTTCTGTTTATATGCTGGATTACATTTATTGATTTGCATATATTGAACCAGCCTTGCATCTCAGGGATGAAGCCCACTTGATCATGGTGGATAAGCTGTCTGATGTGCTGCTGGATTCGGTTTGCCGGTAATTTATTGAGGATTTTTGCAGCAATATTCATCAAGGATATTGGTCTAAAATTCTCTTTTTTGTTGTGTCTCTGCCGAGCTTTGGTATCAGCATGATGCTGGCCTCATAAAATGAGTTAGGAAGGATTCCCTCTTTTTCTATTGATTGGAATAGTTTCTGAAGTAATGGTTCCAGTTCCTCCTTGGACCTCTGGTAGAATTCGGCTGTGAACCCATCTGATCCTGGACTCTTTTTGGTTGGTAAGCTATTGATTATTGCCACAATTTCAGCTCCTGTTATTAGTCTACTCAGAGATTCAATTTCTTCCTGGTTTAGGCATGGGAGAGTGTATGTGTCGAGGAATTTATCCCTTTCTTTTTTTTTTAATTTTTTTTCTTTTTATCATTATTATTATTATTATTATTATTATTATCATTATTATTATACTTTAGGCTCTATGGTACATGTGCGCAACTTGCAGGTAAGCTACATGTGTATACATGTGCCATGCTGGTGCGCTGCACCCACCAACTCGTCATCTAGCATTAGGTATATCTCCCAATGCTGTCCCTCGCCCCTCGCCCCACCCCACAACAGTCCCCGAAGTGTGATGTTCCCCTTCCTGTGTCCATGTGTTCTCATTGTTCAATTCTCACCTATGAGTGAGAATATGTGGTGTTTGGCTTTTCGTTCTTGCGATAGTTTACTGAGAACGATGATTTCCAATTTCATCCATGTCCCTACAAAGGATATGAACTCATCATTTTTTATGGCTGCCTGGTATTCCATGGTGTATATGTGCCACCTTTTCTTAATCCAGTCTATCGTTGTTGGACATTTGGGTTGCTTCCAAGTCTTTGCTATTGGGTATAATGCCGCAATAAACATACGTGTGCATGTGTCTTCATAGCAGCATGATTTATAGTCCTTTGGGTATATACCCAGTAATGGGATGGCTGTGTCAAATGGAATTTCTAGTTCTAGATCCCTGAGGAATCGCCACAGTGACTTCCACAAGGGTTGAACTAGTTTACAGTCCCACCAACAGTGTAAAAGTGTTCCTATTACTCCACATCCTCTCCAGCACCTGTTGTTTCCTGACTTTTTAATGATTGCCATTCTAACTGGTGTGAGATGGTATCTCATTGTGGTTTTGATTTGCATTCCTCTGATGGCCAGTGATGGTGAGCATTTTTTCATGTGTTTTTTGGCTGCATAAATGTCTTCTTTGGAGGAGTGTCTGTTCATGTCCTTCGCCCACTTTTTGATGGGGTTGTTTGGTGTTTTCTTGTAAATTTGTTGGAGTTCATTGTAGATTCTGGATATTAGCCCTTTGTCAGATGAGTAGGTTGCGAAAATTTTCTCCCATTTTGTAGGTTGCCTGTTCACTCTGATGGTAGTTTCCTTTGCTGTGCAGAAGCTCTTTAGTTTAATTAGATCCCATTTGTCAATTTTGGCTTTTGTTGCCATTGCTTTTGGTGTTTTAGACATGAAATCCTTGCCCATGCCTATGTCCTGAATGGTATTGCCTAGGTTTTCTTCTAGGGTTTTTATGGTTTTAGGTCTAACGTTTAAGTCTTTAATCCATCTTGAGTTGATTTTTGTATAAGGTGTAAGGAAGGGATCCAGTTTCAGCTTTCTACATGTGGCTAGCCAGTTTTCCCATCACCATTTATTAAATAGGGAATCCTTTCTCCATTTCTTGTTTTTGTCAGGTTTGTCAAAGATCAGATAGTTGTAGATATGTGGCATTATTTCTGACGGCTCTGTTCTGTTCCATTGATCTAGATCTCTGTTTGGTACCAGTACCATGCTGTTTTGGTTACTGTAGCCTTGTAGTATAGTTTGAAGTCAGGTAGCGTGATGCCTCCAGCTTTGTTCTTTTGGCTTAGGATTGACTTGGTGATGCGGGCTCTTTTTTGGTTCCATATGAACTTTAAAGTAGTTTTTTCCAATTCTGTGCAGAAAGTTATTGGTAACTTGATGGGGAGGGCATTGAATCTGTAAATTACCTTGGGAAAGATGGCCATTTTCATGATATTGATTCTTCCTACCCATGAACATGGAATGTTCTTCCATTTGTTTGTATCCTCTTTTATTTCCTTGAGCAGTGGTTTGTAGTTTTCTCCTTGAAGTGGTCCTTCACATCCCTTGGAAGTTGGATTCCTAGGTATTTTATTCTCTTTGAAGCAATTGTGAATGGGAGTTCACTCATGATTTGGCTCTCTGTTTGTCTGTTATTGATGTATAAGAATGCTTGTGATTTTTGTCCATTGATTTTCTATCCTGAGACTTTGCTGAAGTTGCTTATCAGCTTAAGGAGATTTTGGGCTGAGACAATGGGGTTTTCTAGATATACGATCACGTCATCTGCAAACAGGGACAATTTGACTTCCTTTTTTCCTAATTGAATACCCTTGATTTCCTTCTCTTGCCTAATTGCCCTGGCCAGAACTTCCAACACTATGTTGAATAGAAGTGGTGAGAGAGGGCATCCCTGTCTTGTGCCAGTTTTCAAAGTGAATGCTTCCAGTTTTTGCCCATTCAGTATGATATTGGCTGTGGGTTTGTCATAAATAGCTCTTATTATTTTGAGATACGACCCATCAATACCTAATTTATTGAGAGTTTTTAGCATGAAGGGTTGTTGAATTTTGTCAAAGTCCTTTTCTTCACGTATTGAGATAATCATGTGGTTTTTGACTTTGGTTCTGTTTATATGCTGGATTACATTTATTGATTTGCGTATATTGAACCAGCCTTGCATCCCAGGGATGAAGCCCACTTGATCATGGTGGATAAGCTGTCTGATGTGCTGCTGGATTCGGTTTGCCAGTAATTTATTGAGGATTTTTGCATCAATATTCGTCAAGGATATTGGTCTAAAATTCTCTTTTTTTGTTGTGTCTCTGCCCAGCTTTGGTAGCAGCATGATGCTGGCCTCACAAAATGAGTTAGAAAGGATTCCCTCTTTTTCTATTGATTGGAATAGTTTCTGAAGTAATGGTTCCAGTTCCTCCTTGGACCTCTGGTAGAATTCGGCTGTGAACCCATCTGATCCTGGACTCTTTTTGGTTGGTAAGCTATTGATTATTGCCACAATTTCAGCTCCTGTTATTAGTCTACTCAGAGATTCAACTTCTTCCTGGTTTAGTCATGGGAGAGTGTATGTGTCGAGGAATTTATCCCTTTCTTTTTTTTTAATTTTTTTTCTTTTTATCATTATTATTATTATGATTATTATTATTATTATTATTATTATACTTTAGGCTCTATGGTACATGTGCGCAACGTGCATGTAAGCTACATGTGTATACATGTGCCATGCTGGTTCGCTGCACCCACCAACTCGTCATCTAGCATTAGGTATATCTCCCAATGCTGTCCCTCGCCCCTCGCCCCACCCCACAACAGTCCCCGAAGTGTGATGTTCCCCTTCCTGTGTCCATGTGTTCTCATTGTTCAATTCTCACCTATGAGTGAGAATATGTGGTGTTTGGCTTTTCGTTCTTGCGATAGTTTACTGAGAACGATGATTTGCAATTTCATCCATGTCCCTACAAAGGATATGAACTCATCATTTTTTATGGCTGCCTGGTATTCCATGGTGTATATGTGCCACCTTTTCTTAATCCAGTCTATCGTTGTTGGACATTTGGGTTGCTTCCAAGTCTTTGCTATTGGGTATAATGCCGCAATAAACATACGTCTGCATGTGTCTTCATAGCAGCATGATTTATAGTCCTTTGGGTATATACCCAGTAATGGGATGGCTGGGTCAAATGGAATTTCTAGTTCTAGATCCCTGAGGAATCGCCACAGTGACTTCCACAAGGGTTGAACTAGTTTACAGTCCCACCAACAGTGTAAAAGTGTTCCTATTTCTCCACATCCTCTCCAGCAGCTGTTGTTTCCTGACTTTTTAATGATTGCCATTCTAACTGGTGTGAGATGGTATCTCATTGTGGTTTTGATTTGCATTTCTCTGATGGCCAGTGATGGTGAGCATTTTTTCATGTGTTTTTTGGTTGCATAAATGTCTTCTTTGGAGGAGTGTCTGTTCATGTCCTTCGCCCACTTTTTGATGGGGTTGTTTGGTGTTTTCTTGTAAATTTGTTGGAGTTCATTGTAGATTCTGGATATTATCCCTTTGTCAGATGAGTAGGTTGCGAAAATTTTCTCCCATTTTGTAGGTTGCCTGTTCACTCTGATGGTAGTTTCCTTTGCTGTGCAGAAGCTCTTTAGTTTAATTAGATCCCATTTGTCAATTTTGGCTTTTGTGGCCATTGCTTTTGGTGTTTTAGACATGAAGTCCTTGCCCATGCCTATGTCCTGAATGGCATTGCCTAGGTTTTCTTCTAGGGTTTTTATGGTTTTAGGTCTAACGTTTAAGTCTTTAATCCATCTTGAGTTGATTTTTGTATAAGGTGTAAGGAAGGGATCCAGTTTCAGCTTTCTACATGTGGCTAGCCAGTTTTCCCAGCACCATTTATTAAATAGGGAATCCTTTCTCCATTTCTTGTTTTTGTCAAGTTTGTCAAAGATCAGATTGTTGTAGACATGTGGCATTATTTCTGACGGCTCTGTTCTGTTCCATTGATCTAGATCTCTGTTTGGTACCAGTACCATGCTGTTTTGGTTACTGTAGCCTTGTAGTATAGTTTGAAGTCAGGTAGCGTGATGCCTCCAGCTTTGTTCTTTTGGCTTAGGATTGACTTGGTGATGCGGGCTCTTTTTTGGTTCCATATGAACTTTAAAGTAGTTTTTTCCAATTCTGTGCAGAAAGTCATTGGTAACTTGATGGGGATGGCATTGAATCTGTAAATTACCTTGGGAAGGATGGCCATTTTCATGATATTGATTCTTCCTACCCATGAGCATGGAATGTTCTTCCATTTGTTTGTATCCTCTTTTATTTCCTTGAGCAGTGGTTTGTAGTTTTCTCCTTGAAGAGGTCCTTCACATCCCTTGTAAGTTGGATTCCTAGGTATTTTATTCTCTTTGAAGCAATTGTGAATGGGAGTTCACTCATGATTTGGCTCTCTGTTTGTCTGTTATTGATGTATAAGAATGCTTGTGATTTTTGTCCATTGATTTTGTATCCTGAGACTTTGCTGAAGTTGCTTATCAGCTTAAGGAGATTTTGGGCTGAGACAATGGGGTTTTCTAGATATACTATCACGTCATCTGCAAACAGGGACAATTTGGCTTCCTTTTTTCCTAATTGAATACCCTTGATTTCCTTCTCTTGCCTAATTGCCCTGGCCAGAACTTCCAACACTATGTTGAATAGAAGTGGTGAGAGAGGGCATCCCTGTCTTGTGCCAGTTTTCAAAGTGAATGCTTCCAGTTTTTGCCCATTCAGTATGATATTGGCTGTGGGTTTGTCATAAATAGCTCTTATTATTTTGAGATACGACCCATCAATACCTAATTTATTGAGAGTTTTTAGCATGAAGGGTTGTTGAATTTTGTCAAAGTCCTTTTCTTCACGTATTGAGACAATCATGTGGTTTTTGACTTTGGTTCTGTTTATATGCTGGATTACATTTATTGATTTGCGTATATTGAACCAGCCTTGCATCTCAGGGATGAAGCCCACTTGATCATGGTGGATAAGCTGTCTGATGTGCTGCTGGATTCGGTTTGCCGGTAATTTATTGAGGATTTTTGCATCAATATTCATCAAGGATATTGGTCTAAAATTCTCTTTTTTGGTTGTGTCTCTGCCCAGCTTTGGTATCAGCAAGATGCTGGCCTCATAAAATGAGTTAGGAAGGATTCCCTCTTTTTCTATTGATTGGAATAGTTTCTGAAGTAATGGTTCCAGTTCCTCCTTGGACGTCTGGTAGAATTCGGCTGTGAACCCATCTGATCCTGGACTCTTTTTGGTTGGTAAGCTATTGATTATTGCCACAACTTCAGCTCCTGTTATTAGTCTACTCAGAGATTCAATTTCTTCCTGGTTTAGGCATGGGAGAGTGTATGTGTCGAGGAATTTATCCCTTTCTTTTTTTTTTAATTTTTTTTCTTTTTATCATTATTATTATTATTATTATTATTATACTTTAGGCTCTATGGTACATGTGCGCAACTTGCAGGTAAGCTACATGTGTATACATGTGCCATGCTGGTGCGCTGCACCCACCAACTCTTCATCTAGCATTAGGTATATCTCCCATTGCTGTCCCTCGCCCCTCGCCCCACCCCACAACAGTCCCCGAAGTGTGATATTCCCCTTCCAGTGTCCATGTGTTCTCATTGTTCAATTCTCACCTATGAGTGAGAATATGTGGTGTTTGGCTTTTCGTTCTTGCGATAGTTTACTGAGAACGATGATTTCCAATTTCATCCATGTCCCTACAAAGGATATGAACTCATCATTTTTTATGGCTGCCTGGTATTCCATGGTGTATATGTGCCACGTTTTCTTAATCCAGTCTATCGTTGTTGGACATTTGGGTTGCTTCCAAGTCTTTGCTATTGGGTATAATGCCGCAATAAACATACGTGTGCATGTGTCTTCATAGCAGCATGATTTATAGTCCTTTGGGTATATACCCAGTAATGGGATGGCTGGGTCAAATGGAATTTCTAGTTCTAGATCCCTGAGGAATCGCCACAGTGACTTCCAAAAGGGTTGAACTAGTTTACAGTCCCACCAACGGTGTAAAAGTGTTCCTATTTCTCCACATCCTCTCCAGCACCTGTTGTTTCCTGACTTTTTAATGTTTGCCATTCTAACTGGTGTGAGATGGTATCTCATTGTGGTTTTGATTTGCATTTCTCTGATGGCCAGTGATGGTGAGCATTTTCTCATGTGTTTTTTGGCTGCATGAATGTCTTCTTTGGAGGAGTGTCTGTTCATGTCCTTCGCCCACTTTTTGATGGGGTTGTTTGGTGTTTTCTTGTAAATTTGTTGGAGTTCATTGTAGATTCTGGATATTAGCCCTTTGTCAGATGAGTAGGTTGCGAAAATTTTCTCCCATTGTGTAGGTTGCCTGTTCACTCTGATGGTAGTTTCCTTTGCTGTGCAGAAGCTCTTTAGTTTAATTAGATCCCATTTGTCAATTTTGGCTTTTGTTGCCATTGCTTTTGGTGTTTTAGACATGAACTCCTTGCCCATGCCTATGTCCTGAATGGTATTGCCTAGGTTTTCTTCTAGGGTTTTTATGGTTTTAGGTGTAACGTTTAAGTCTTTAATCCATCTTGAGTTGATTTTTGTATAAGTTGTAAGGAAAGGATCCAGTTTCAGCTTTCTACATGTGGCTAGCCAGTTTTCCCAGCACCATTTATTAAATAGGGAATCCTTTCTCCATTTCTTGTTTTTGTCAAGTTTGTCAAAGATCAGATTGTTGTAGATATGTGGCATTATTTCTGACGGCTCTGTTCTGTTCCATTGATCTAGATCTCTGTTTGGTACCAGTACCATGCTGTTTTGGTTACTGTAGCCTTGTAGTATAGTTTGAAGTCAGGTAGCGTGATGCCTCCAGCTTTGTTCTTTTGGCTTAGGATTGAATTGGTGATGCGGGCTCTTTTTTGGTTCCATATGAACTTTAAAGTAGTTTTTTCCAATTCTGTGCAGAAAGTCATTGGTAACTTGATGGGGAGGGCATTGAATCTGTAAATTACCTTGGGAAGGATGGCCATATTCATGATATTGATTCTTCCTACCCATGAGCATGGAATGTTCTTCCATTTGTTTGTATCCTCTTTTATTTCCTTGAGCAGTGGTTTGTAGTTTTCTCCTTGAAGTGGTCCTTCACATCACTTGTAAGTTGGATTCCTAGGTATTTTATTCTCTTTGAAGCAATTGTGAATGGGAGTTCACTCCTGATTTGGCTCTCTGTTTGTCTGTTATTGATGTATAAGAATGCTTGTGATTTTTGTCCATTGATTTTGTATCCTGAGACTTTGCTGAAGTTGCTTATCAGCTTAAGGAGATTTTGGGCTGAGACAATGGGGTTTTCTAGATATACTATCACGTCATCTGCAAACAGGGACAATTTGACTTCCTTTTTTCCTAGTTGAATACCCTTGATTTCCTTCTCTTGCCTAATTGCCCTGGCCAGAACTTCCAACACTATGTTGAATAGAAGTGGTGAGAGAGGGCATCCCTGTCTTGTGCCAGTTTTCAAAGTGAATGCTTCCAGTTTTTGCCCATTCAGTATGATATTGGCTGTGGGTTTGTCATAAATAGCTCTTATTATTTTGAGATACGACCCATCAATACCTAATTTATTGAGAGTTTTTAGCATGAAGGGTTGTTGAATTTTGTCAAAGTCCTTTTCTTCACGTATTGAGATAATCATGTGGTTTTTGACTTTGGTTCTGTTTATATGCTGGATTACATTTATTGATTTGCGTATATTGAACCAGCCTTGCATCCCAGGGATGAAGCCCACTTGATCATGGTGGATAAGCTGTCTGATGTGCTGCAGGATTCGGTTTGCCAGTAATTTATTGAGGATTTTTGCATCAATATTCATCAAGGGTATTGGTCTAAAATTCTCTTTTTTCGTTGTGTCTCTGCCCAGCTTTGGTAGCAGCATGATGCTGGCCTCATAAAATGAGTTAGGAAGGATTCCCTCTTTTTCTATTGATTGGAATAGTTTCTGAAGTAATGGTTCCAGTTCCTCCTTGGACCTCTGGTAGAATTCGGCTGTGAACCCATCTGATCCTGGACTCTTTTTGGTTGGTAAGCTGTTGATTATTGCCAGAATTTCAGCTCCTGTTATTAGTCTACTCAGAGATTCAACTTCTTCCTGGTTTAGTCATGGGAGAGTGTATGTGTCGAGGAATTTATCCCTTTCTATTTTTTTTAATTTTTTTTCTTTTTATCATTATTATTATTATTATTATTATTATTATTATACTTTAGGCTCTATGGTACATGTGCGCAACGTGCATGTAAGCTACATGTGTATACATGTGCCATGCTGGTTCGCTGCACCCACCAACTCGTCATCTAGCATTAGGTATATCTCCCAATGCTGTCCCTCGCCCCTCCCCCCACCCCACAACAGTCCCCGAAGTGTGATGTTCCCCTTCTTGTATCCATGTGTTCTCATTGTTCAATTCCCACCTATGAGTGAGAATATGTGGTGTTTGCTTTTTGTCCTTGCGATAGTTTACTGAGAACGATGATTTCCAATTTCATCCATGTCCCTACAAAGGATATGAACTCATCATTTTTTATGGCTGCCTAGTATTCCATGGTGTATATGTGCCACATTTTCTTAATCCAGTCTATCATTGTTGGACATTTGGGTTGGTTCCAAGTCTTTGCTATTGTGTATAATGCCACAATAAACATACGTGTGCATGTGTCTTTATAGCAGCATGATTTATAGTCCTTTGGGTATATACCCAGTAATGGGATGGCTGGGTCAAATGGAATTTCTAGTACTACATCCCTGAGGAATCGCCACAGTGACTTCCACAAGGGTTGAACTAGTTTACAGTCCCACCAACAGTGTAAAAGTGTTCCTATTTCTCCACATCCTCTCCAGCACCTGTTGTTTCCTGACTTTTTAATGATTGCCATTCTAACTGGTGTGAGATGGTATCTCATTGTGGTTTTGATTTGCATTTCTCTGATGGCCAGTGATGGTGAGCATTTTTTCATGTGTTTTTTGGCTGCATAAATGTCTTCTTTTGAGGAGCGTCTGTTCATGTACTTCACCCACTTTTTGATGGGGTTGTTTGGTGTTTTCTTGTAAATTTGTTGGAGTTCATTGTAGATTCTGGATATTAGCCCTTTGTCAGATGAGTAGGTTGCGAAAATTTTCTCCCATTTTGTAGGTTGCCTGTTCACTCTGATGGTAGTTTCCTTTGCTGTGCAGAAGCTCTTTAGTTTAATTAGATCCCGTTTGTGAATTTTGACTTTTGTTGCCATTGCTTTTGGTGTTTTAGACATGAAGTCCTTGCACAAGCCTATGTCCTGAATGGTATTGCCTAGGTTTTCTTCTAGGGTTTTTATGGTTTTAGGTCTAACGTTTAAGTCTTTAATCCATCTTGAGTTGATTTTTGTATAAGGTGTAAGGAAGGGATACAGTTTCAGCTTTCTACATGTGGCTAGCCAGTTTTCACAGCACCATTTATTAAATAGGGAATCCTTTCTCCATTTCTTGTTTTTGTCAGGTTTGTCAAAGATCAGATAGTTGTAGATATGTGGCATTATTTCTGACGGCTCTGTTCTGTTCCATTGATCTAGATCTCTGTTTTGGTACCAGTACCATGCTGTTTTGGTTACTGTAGCCTTGTAGTATAGTTTGAAGTCAGGTAGCGTGATGCCTCCAGCTTTGTTCTTTTGGCTTAGGATTGACTTGGTGATGCGGGCTCTTTTTTGGTTCCATATGAACTTTAAAGTAGTTTTTTCCAATTCTGTGCAGAAAGTCATTGGTAACTTGATGGGGAGGGCATTGAATCTGTAAATTACCTTGGAAAGGATGGCCATTTTCATGATATTGATTCTTCCTACCCATGAGCATGGAATGTTCTTCCATTTGTTTGTATCCTCTTTTATTTCCTTGAGCAGTGGTTTGTAGTTTTCTCCTTGAAGAGGTCCTTCACATCCCTTGTAAGTTGGATTCCTAGGTATTTTATTCTCTTTGAAGCAATTGTGAATGGGAGTTCACTCATGATTTGGCTCTCTGTTTGTCTGTTATTGATGTATAAGAATGCTTGTGATTTTTGTCCATTGATTTTGTATCCTGAGACTTTGCTGAAGTTGCTTATCAGCTTAAGGAGATTTTGGGCTGAGACAATGGGGTTTTCTAGATATACTATCACGTCATCTGCAAACAGGGACAATTTGACTTCCTTTTTTCCTAATTGAATACCCTTGATTTCCTTCTCTTGCCTAATTGCCCTGGCCAGAACTTCCAACACTATGTTGAATAGAAGTGGTGAGAGAGGGCATGCCTGTCTTGTGCCAGTTTTCAAAGTGAATGCTTCCAGTTTTTGCCCATTCAGTATGATATTGGCTGTGGGTTTGTCATAAATAGCTCTTATTATTTTGAGATACGACCCATCAATACCTAATTTATTGAGAGTTTTTAGCATGAAGGGTTGTTGAATTTTGTCAAAGGCCTTTTCTTCACGTATTGAGATAATCATGTGGTTTTTGCTTTGGTTCTGTTTATATGCTGGATTACATTTACTGATTTGCATATATTGAACCAGCCTTGCATCCCAGGGATGAAGCCCACTTGATCATGGTGGATAAGCTGTCTGATGTGCTGCTGGATTCGGTTTGCCAGTAATTTATTGAGGATTTTTGCATCAATATTCATCAAGGATATTGGTCTAAAATTCTCTTTTTTGGTTGTGTCTCTGCCCAGCTTTTGTAACAGCATGATGCTGGCCTCATAAAATGAGTCAGGAAGGATTCCCTCTTTTTCTATTGATTGGAATAGTTTCTGAAGTAATGGTTCCAGTTCCTCCTTGGACCTCTGGTAGAATTCGGCTGTGAACCCATCTGATCCTGGACTCTTTTAGGTTGGTAAGCTATTGATTATTGCCACAATTTCAGCTCCTGTTATTAGTCTATTCAGAGATTCAACTTCCTCCTGGATTAGTCATGGGAGAGTGTATGTGTTGAGGAACTTATCCCTTTCTTTTTTTTGAAATTTTTTTTCTTTTCATCATTATTATTATCACTATTGTTATTATTAATATTATACTTTAGGCTCTATGGTACATGAGCGCAACGTGCAGGTGAGCTACATATGCATACATGTGCCATGCTGGTGCACTGCACCCACCAACTCGTCATCTAGCATTAGGTATATCTCCCAATGCTTTCCCTCGCCCCTCCAGCCAACCCACAACAGTCCCCGAAGTATGATGTTCCCCTTCCTGTGTCCATGTGTTCTCATTGTTCAATTCTCACCTATGAGTGAGAATATGTGATGTTCCGTTTTTTGTTCTTGCGATAGTTTACTGAGAACGATGATTTCCAATTTCATCCATGTCCCTACAAAGGATATGAACTCATCATTTTTTATGGCTGCCTAGTATTCCATGGTGTATATGTGCCACATTTTCTTAATCCAGTCTATCATTGTTGGACATTTGGGTTGGTTCCAAGTCTTTGCTATTGTGTATAATGCCGCAATAAACATACGTGTGCATGTGTCTTTATAGCAGCATGATTTATAGTCCTTTGGGTATATACCCAGTAATGGGATGGCTGGGTCAAATGGAATTTCTAGTACTAGATCCCTGAGGAATCGCCACAGTGACTTCCACAAGGGTTGAACTAGTTTACAGTCCCACCAACAGTGTAAAAGTGTTCCTATTTCTCCACATCCTCTCCAGCACCTGTTGTTTCCTGACTTTTTAATGATTGCCATTCTAACTGGTGTGAGATGGTATCTCATTGTGGTTTTGATTTGCATTTCTCTGATGGCCAGTGATGGTGAGCATTTTTTCATGTGTTTTTTGGCTGCATAAATGTCTTCTTTTGAGGAGCGTCTGTTCATGTCCTTCACCCACTTTTTGATGGGGTTGTTTGGTGTTTTCCTGTAAATTTGTTGGAGTTCATTGTAGATTCTGGATATTAGCCCTTTGTCAGATGAGTAGGTTGCGAAAATTTTCTCCCATTTTTTAGGTTGCCTGTTCACTCTGATGGTAGTTTCCTTTGCTGTGCAGAAGCTCTTTAGTTTAATTAGATCCCATTTGTGAATTTTGGCTTTTGTGGCCATTGCTTTTGGTGTTTTAGACATGAAGTCCTTGCCCATGCCTATGTCCTGAATGGCATTGCCTAGGTTTTCTTCTAGGGTTTTTATGGTTTTAGGTCTAACGTTTAAGTCTTTAATCCATCTTGAGTTGATTTTTGTATAAGGTGTAAGGAAGGGATCCAGTTTCAGCTTTCTACATGTGGCTAGCCAGTTTTCCCAGCACCATTTATTAAATAGGGAATCCTTTCTCCATTTCTTGTTTTTGTCAGGTTTGTCAAAGATCAGATAGTGGTAGATATGTGGCATTATTTCTGACGGCTCTGTTCTGTCCCATTGATCTAGATCTCTGTTTTGGTACCAATACCATGCTGTTTTGGTTACTGTAGCCTTGTAGTATAGTTTGAAGTCAGGTAGCGTGATGCATCCAGCTTTGTTCTTTTGGCTTAGGATTGACTTGGTGATGCGGGCTCTTTTTTGGTTCCATATGAACTTTAAAGTAGTTTTTTCCAATTCTGTGCAGAAAGTCATTGGTAACTTGATGGGGAGGGCATTGAATCTGTAAATTACCTTGGGAAGGATGGCCATTTTCATGATATTGATTCTTCCTACCCATGAGCATGGAATGTTCTTCCATTTGTTTGTATCCTCTTTTATTTCCTTGAGCAGTGGTTTGTAGTTTTCTCCTTGAAGAGGTCCTTCACATCCCTTGTAAGTTGGATTCCTAGGTATTTTATTCTCTTTGAAGCAATTGTGAATGGGAGTTCACTCATGATTTGGCTCTCTGTTTGTCTGTTATTGATGTATAAGAATGCTTGTGATTTTTGTCCATTGATTTTGTATCCTGAGACTTTGCTGAAGTTGCTTATCAGCTTAAGGAGATTTTGGGCTGAGACAATGGGGTTTTCTAGATATACTATCACGTCATCTGCAAACAGGGACAATTTGACTTCCTTTTTTCCTAATTGAATACCCTTGATTTCCTTCTCTTGCCTAATTGCCCTGGCCAGAACTTCCAACACTATGTTGAATAGAAGTGGTGAGAGAGGGCATCCCTGTCTTGTGCCAGTTTTCAAAGTGAATGCTTCCAGTTTTTGCCCATTCAGTATGATATTGGCTGTGGGTTTGTCATAAATAGCTCTTATTATTTTGAGATACGACCCATCAATACCTAATTTATTGAGAGTTTTTAGCATGAAGGGTTGTTGAATTTTGTCAAAGGCCTTTTCTTCACGTATTGAGATAATCATGTGGTTTTTGACTTTGGTTCTGTTTATATGCTGGATTACATTTATTGATTTGCGTATATTGAACCAGCCTTGCATCTCAGGGATGAAGCCCACTTGATCATGGTGGATAAGCTGTCTGTTGTGATGCTGGATTCGGTTTGCCGGTAATTTATTGAGGATTTTTGCATCAATATTCATCAAGGATATTGGTCTAAAATTCTCTTTTTTGGTTTTGTCTCTGCCCAGGTTTGGTATCAGCATGATGCTGGCCTCATAAAATGAGTTAGGAAGGATTCCCTCTTTTTCTATTGATTGGAATAGTTTCTGAAGTAATGGTTCCAGTTCCTCCTTGGACCTCTGGTAGAATTCGGCTGTGAACCCATCTGATCCTGGACTCTTTTAGGTTGGTAAGCTATTGATTATTGCCACAACTTCAGCTCCTGTTATTAGTCTACTCAGAGATTCAATTTCTTCCTGGTTTAGGCATGGGAGAGTGTATGTGTCGAGGAATTTATCCCTTTCTTTTTTTTTAATTTTTTTTCTTTTTATCATTATTATTATTATTATTATTATTATTATTATTATACTTTAGGCTCTATGGTACATGTGCCCAACTTGCAGGTAAGCTACATGTGTATACATGTGCCATGCTGGTGCGCTGCACCCAAAAACTCGTCATCTAGCATTAGGTATATCTCCCAATGCTGTCCCTCGCCCCTCGCCCCACCCCACAACAGTCCCCGAAGTGTGATGTTCCCCTTCCTGTGTCCATGTGTTCTCATTGTTCAATTCTCACCTATGAGTGAGAATATGTGGTGTTTGGCTTTTCGTTCTTGCGATAGTTTACTGAGAACGATGATTTCCAATTTCATCCATGTCCCTGCAAAGGATATGAACTCATCATTTTTTATGGCTGCCTGGTATTCCATGGTGTATATGTGCCACCTTTTCTTAATCCAGTCTATCGTTGTTGGACATTTGGGTTGCTTCCAAGTCTTTGCTATTGGGTATAATGCCGCAATAAACATACGTGTGCATGTGTCTTCATAGCAGCATGATTTATAGTCCTTTGGGTATATACCCAGTAATGGGATGGCTGGGTCAAATGGAATTTCTAGTTCTAGATCCCTGAGGAATCGCGACAGTGACTTCCACAAGGGTTGAACTAGTTTACAGTCCCACCAACAGTGTAAAAGTGTTCCTATTTCTCCACATCCTCTCCAGCACCTGTTGTTTCCTGACTTTTTAATGATTGCCATTCTAACTGGTGTGAGATGGTATCTCATTGTGGTTTTGATTTGCATTCTTCTGATGGCCAGTGATGGTGAGCATTTTTTCATGTGTTTTTTGGCTGCATAAATGTCTTCTTTGGAGGAGTGTCTGTTCATGTCCTTCGCCCACTTTTTGATGGGGTTGTTTGGTGTTTTCTTGTAAATTTGTTGGAGTTCATTGTAGATTCTGGATATTATCCCTTTGTCAGATGAGTAGGTTGCGAAAATTTTCTCCCATTTTGTAGGTTGCCTGTTCACTCTGATGGTAGTTTCCTTTGCTGTGCAGAAGCTCTTTAGTTTAATTAGATCCCATTTGTCAATTTTGGCTTTTGTGGCCATTGCTTTTGGTGTTTTAGACATGAAGTCCTTGCCCATGCCTATGTCCTGAATGGTATTGCCTAGGTTTTCTTCTAGGGTTTTTATGGTTTTAGGTCTAACGTTTAAGTCTTTAATCCATCTTGAGTTGATTTTTGTATAAGGTGTAAGGAAGGGATCCAGTTTCAGCTTTCTACATGTGGCTAGCCAGTTTTCCCAGCACCATTTATTAAATAGGGAATCCTTTCTCCATTTCTTGTTTTTGTCAAGTTGGTCAAAGATCAGATTGTTGTAGATATGTGGCATTATTTCTGACGGCTCTGTTCTGTTCCATTGATCTAGATCTCTGTTTGGTACCAGTACCATGCTGTTTTGGTTACTGTAGCCTTGTAGTATAGTTTGAAGTCAGGTAGCGTGATGCCTCCAGCTTTGTTCTTTTGGCTTAGGATTGACTTGGTGATGCGGGCTCTTTTTTGGTTCCATATGAACTTTAAAGTAGTTTTTTCCAATTCTGTGCAGAAAGTCATTGGTAACTTGATGGGGATGGCATTGAATCTGTAAATTACCTTGGGAAGGATGGCGATTTTCATGATATTGATTCTTCCTACTCATGAGCATGGAATGTTCTTCCATTTGTTTGTATCCTCTTTTATTTCCTTGAGCAGTGGTTTGTAGTTTTCTCCTTGAAGAGGTCCTTCACATCCCTTGGAAGTTGGATTCCTAGGTATTTTATTCTCTTTGAAGCAATTGTGAATGTGAGTTCACTCATGATTTGGCTCTCTGTTTGTCTGTTATTGATGTATAAGAATGCTTGTGATTTTTGTCCATTGATTTTGTATCCTGAGACTTTGCTGAAGTTGCTTATCAGCTTAAGGAGATTTTGGGCTGAGACAATGGGGTTTTCTAGATATACTATCACGTCATCTGCAAACAGGGACAATTTGACTTCCTTTTTTCCTAATTGAATACCCTTGATTTCCTTCTCTTGCCTAATTGCCCTGGCCAGAACTTCCAACACTATGTTGAATAGAAGTGGTGAGAGAGGGCATCCCTGTCTTGTGCCAGTTTTCAAAGTGAATGCTTCCAGTTTTTGCCCATTCAGTATGATATTGGCTGTGGGTTTGTCATAAATAGCTCTTATTAGTTTGAGATACGACCCATCAATACCTAATTTATTGAGAGTTTTTAGCATGAAGGGTTGTTGAATTTTGTCAAAGTCCTTTTCTTCACGTATTGAGATAATCATGTGGTTTTTGACTTTGGTTCTGTTTATATGCTGGATTACATTTATTGATTTGCGTATATTGAACCAGCCTTGCATCTCAGTGATGAAGCCCACTTGATCATGGTGGATAAGCTGTCTGATGTGCTGCTGGATTCGGTTTGCCGGTAATTTATTGAGGATTTTTGCATCAATATTCATCAAGGATATTGGTCTAAAATTCTCTTTTTTGGTTTTGTCTCTGCCCAGGTTTGGTATCAGCATGATGCTGGCCTCATAAAATGAGTTAGGAAGGATTCCCTCTTTTTCTATTGATTGGAATAGTTTCTGAAGTAATGGTTCCAGTTCCTCCTTGGACCTCTGGTAGAATTCGGCTGTGAACCCATCTGATCCTGGACTCTTTTTGGTTGGTAAGCTATTGATTATTGCCACAACTTCAGCTCCTGTTATTAGTCTACTCAGAGATTCAATTTCTTCCTGGTTTAGGCATGGGAGAGTGTATGTGTCGAGGAATTTATCCCTTTCTTTTTTTTTTAATTTTTTTTCTTTTTATCATTATTATTATTATTATTATTATTATTATACTTTAGGCTCTATGGTACATGTGCGCAACTTGCAGGTAAGCTACATGTGTATACATGTGCCATGCTGGTGCGCTGCACCCACCAACTCGTCATCTAGCATTAGGTATATCTCCCAATGCTGTCCCTCGCCCCTCACCCCACCCCACAACAGTCCCCGAAGTGTGATGTTCCCCTTCCTGTGTCCATGTGTTCTCATTGTTCAATTCTCACCTATGAGTGAGAATATGTGGTGTTTGGCTTTTCGTTCTTGCGATAGTTTACTGAGAACGATGATTTCCAATTTCATCCATGTCCCTACAAAGGATATGAACTCATCATTTTTTATGACTGCCTGGTATTCCATGGTGTATATGTGCCACCTTTTCTTAATCCAGTCTATCGTTGTTGGACATTTGGGTTGCTTCCAAGTCTTTGCTATTGTGTATAATGCCGCAATAAACATACGTGTGCATGTGTCTTCATAGCAGCATGATTTATAGTCCTTTGGGTATATACCCAATAATGGGATGGCTGGGTCAAATGGAATTTCTAGTTCTAGATCCCTGAGGAATCGCCACAGTGACTTCCACAAGGGTTGAACTAGTTTACAGTCCCACCAACAGTGTAAAAGTGTTCCTATTTCTCCACATCCTCTCCAGCACCTGTTGTTTCCTGACTTTTTAATGATTGCCATTCTAACTGGTGTGAGATGGTATCTCATTGTGGTTTTGATTTGCATTCCTCTGATGGCCAGTGATGGTGAGCATTTTTTCATGTGTTTTTTGGCTGCATAAATGTCTTCTTTGGAGGAGTGTCTGTTCATGTCCTTCGCCCACTTTTTGATGGGGTTGTTTGGTGTTTTCTTGTAAATTTGTTGGAGTTCATTGTAGATTCTGGATATTAGCCCTTTGTCAGATGAGTAGGTTGCGAAAATTTTCTCCCATTTTGTAGGTTGCCTGTTCACTCTGATGGTAGTTTCCTTTGCTGTGCAGAAGCTCTTTAGTTTAATTAGATCCCATTTGTCAATTTTGGCTTTTGTGGCCATTGCTTTTGGTGTTTTAGACATGAAGTCCTTGCCCATGCCTATGTCCTGAATGGTATTGCCTAGGTTTTCTTCTAGGGTTTTTATGGTTTTAGGTCTAACGTTTAAGTCTTTAATCCATCTTGAGTTGATTTTTGTATAAGGTGTAAGGAAGGGATCCAGTTTCAGCTTTCTACATGTGGCTAGCCAGTTTTCCCAGCACCATTTATTAAATAGGGAATCCTTTCTCCATTTCTTGTTTTTGTCAAGTTTGTCAAAGATCAGATTGTTGTAGATATGTGGCATTATTTCTGACGGCTCTGTTCTGTTCCATTGATCTAGATCTCTGTTTGGTACCAGTACCATGCTGTTTTGGTTACTGTAGCCTTGTAGTATAGTTTGAAGTCAGGTAGCGTGATGCCTTCAGCTTTGTTCTTTTGGCTTAGGATTGACTTGGTGATGCGGGCTCTTTTTTGGTTCCATATGAACTTTAAAGTAGTTTTTTCCAATTCCGTGAAGAAAGTCATTGGTAACTTGATGGGGATGGCATTGAATCTGTAAATTACCTTGGGAAGAATGGCCATTTTCATGATATTGATTCTTCCTACCCATGAGCATGGAATGTTCTTCCATTTGTTTGTATCCTCTTTTATTTCCTTGAGCAGTGGTTTGTAGTTTTCTCCTTGAAGAGGTCCTTCACATCCCTTGTAAGTTGGATTCCTAGGTATTTTATTCTCTTTGAAGCAATTGTGAATGGGAGTTCACTCATGATTTGGCTCTCTGTTTGTCTGTTATTGATGTATAAGAATGCTTGTGATTTTTGTCCATTGATTTTTGTATCCTGAGACTTTGCTGAAGTTGCTTATCAGCTTAAGGAGATTTTGGGCTGAGACAATGGGGTTTTCTAGATATACTATCACGTCATCTGCAAACAGGGACAATTTGACTTCCTTTTTTCCTAATTGAATACCCTTGATTTCCTTCTCTTGCCTAATTGCCCTGGCCAGAACTTCCAACACTATGTTGAATAGAAGTGGTGAGAGAGGGCATCCCTGTCTTGTGCCAGTTTTCAAAGTGAATGCTTCCAGTTTTTGCCCATTCAGTATGATATTGGCTGTGGGTTTGTCATAAATAGCTCTTATTATTTTGAGATACGACCCATCAATACCTAATTTATTGAGAGTTTCTAGCATGAAGGGTTGTTGAATTTTGTCAAAGTCCTTTTCTTCACGTATTGAGATAATCATGTGGTTTTTGACTTTGGTTCTGTTTATATGCTGGATTACATTTATTGATTTGCGTATATTGAACCAGCCTTGCATCCCAGGGATGAAGCCCACTTGATCATGGTGGATAAGCTGTCTGATGTGCTGCTGGATTCGGTTTGCCAGTAATTTATTGAGGATTTTTGCATCAATATTCATCAAGGATATTGGTCTAAAATTCTCTTTTTTGGTTGTGTCTCTGCCAAGCTTTGGTAGCAGCATGATGCTGGCCTCATAAAATGAGTTAGGAAGGATTCCCTCTTTTTCTATTGATTGGAATAGTTTCTGAAGTAATGGTTCCAGTTCCTCCTTGGACCTCTGGTAGAATTCGGCTGTGAACCCATCTGATCCTGGACTCTTTTTGGTTGGTAAGCTATTGATTATTGCCACAATTTCAGCTCCTGTTATTAGTCTACTCAGAGATTCAACTTCTTCCTGGTTTAGGCATGGGAGAGTGTATGTGTCGAGGAATTTATCCCTTTCTTTTTTTTTAATTTTTTTTCTTTTTATCATTATTATTATTATTATTATTATTATTATTATACTTTAGGCTCTATGGTACATGTGCACAACTTGCAGGTAAGCTACATGTGTATACATGTGCCATGCTGGTGCGCTGCACCCACCAACTCGTCATCTAGCATTAGGTATATCTCCCAATGCTGTCCCTCGCCCCTCGCCCCACCCCACAACAGTCCCCGAAGTGTGATGTTCCCCTTCCTGTGTCCATGTGTTCTCATTGTTCAATTCTCACCTATGAGTGAGAATATGTGGTGTTTGGCTTTTCGTTCTTGCGATAGTTTACTGAGAATGATGATTTCCAATTTCATCCATGTCCCTACAAAGGATATGAACTCATCATTTTTTATGGCTGCCTGGTATTCCATGGTGTATATGTGCCACCTTTTCTTAATCCAGTCTATCGTTGTTGGACATTTGTTTTGGTTCCAAGTCTTTGCTATTGTGTATAATGCCGCAATAAACATACGTGTGCATGTGTCTTTATAGCAGCATGATTTATAGTCCTTTGGGTATATACCCAGTAATGGGATGGCTGGGTCAAATGGAATTTCTAGTACTAGATCCCTGAGGAATCGCCACAGTGACTTCCACAAGGGTTGAACTAGTTTACAGTCCCACCAACAGTGTAAAAGTGTTCCTATTTCTCCACATCCTCTCCAGCACCTGTTGTTTCCTGACTTTTTAATGATTGCCATTCTAACTGGTGTGAGATGGTATCTCATTGTGGTTTTGATTTGCATTTCTCTGATGGCCAGTGATGGTTAGCTTTTTTTCATGTGTTTTTTGGCTGCATAAATGTCTTCTTTTGAGGAGCGTCTGTTCATGTACTTCACCCACTTTTTGATGGGGTTGTTTGGTGTTTTCTTGTAAATTTGTTGGAGTTCATTGTAGATTCTGGATATTAGCCCTTTGTCAGATGAGTAGGTTGCGAAAATTTTCTCCCATTGTGTAGGTTGCCTGTTCACTCTGATGGTAGTTTCCTTTGCTGTGCAGAAGCTCTTTAGTTTAATTAGATCCCGTTTGTGAATTTTTACTTTTGTTGCCATTGCTTTTGGTGTTTTAGACATGAAGTCCTTGCCCATGCCTATGTCCTGAATGGTATTGCCTAGGTTTTCTTCTAGGGTTTTTATGGTTTTAGGTCTAACGTTTAAGTCTTTAATCCATCTTGAGTTGATTTTTGTATAAGGTGTAAGGAAGGGATCCAGTTTCAGCTTTCTACATGTGGCTAGCCAGTTTTCCCAGCACCATTTATTAAATAGGGAATCCTTTCTCCATTTCTTGTTTTTGTCAGGTTTGTCAAAGATCAGATAGTTGTAGATATGTGGCATTATTTCTGACGGCTCTGTTCTGTTCCATTGATCTATATCTCTGTTTTGGTACCAGTACCATGCTGTTTTGGTTACTGTAGCCTTGTAGTATAGTTTGAAGTCAGGTAGCGTGATGCCTCCAGCTTTGTTCTTTTGGCTAAGGATTGACTTGGTGATGCGGGCTCTTTTTTGGTTCCATATGAACCTTAAAGTAGTTTTTTCCAATTCTGTGCAGAAAGTCATTGGTAACTTGATGGGGAGGGCATTGAATCTGTAAATTACCTTGGGAAGGATGGCCATTTTCATGATATTGATTCTTCCTACCCATGAGCATGGAATGTTCTTCCATTTGTTTGTATCCTCTTTTATTTCCTTGAGCAGTGGTTTGTAGTTTTCTCCTTGAAGAGGTCCTTCACATCCCTTGGAAGTTGGATTCCTAGGTATTTTATTCTCTTTGAAGCAATTGTGAATGGGAGTTCACTCATGATTTGGCTCTCTGTTTTTCTGTTATTGATGTATAAGAATGCTTGTGATTTTTGTCCATTGATTTTGTATCCTGAGACTTTGCTGAAGTTGCTTATCAGCTTAAGGAGATTTTGGGCTGAGACAATGGGGTTTTCTAGATATACTATCACGTCATCTGCAAACAGGGACAATTTGACTTCCTTTTTTCCTAATTGAATACCCTTGATTTCCTTCTCTTGCCTAATTGCCCTGGCCAGAACTTCCAACACTATGTTGAATAGAAGTGGTGAGAGAGGGCATGCCTGTCTTGTGCCAGTTTTCAAAGTGAATGCTTCCAGTTTTTGCCCATTCAGTATGATATTGGCTGTGGGTTTGTCATAAATAGCTCTTATTATTTTGAGATACGACCCATCAATACCTAATTTATTGAGAGTTTTTAGCATGAAGGGTTGTTGAATCTTGTCAAAGGCCTTTTCTTGACGTATTGAGATAATCATGTGGTTTTTGCTTTGGTTCTGTTTATATGCTGGATTACATTTACTGATTTGCATATATTGAACCAGCCTTGCATCCCAGGGATGAAGCCCACTTGATCATGGTGGATAAGCTGTCTGATGTGCTGCTGGATTCGGTTTGCCAGTAATTTATTGAGGATTTTGGCATCAATATTCATCAAGGATATTGGTCTAAAATTCTCTTTTTTGGTTGTGTCTCTGCCCAGCTTTGGTAACAGCATGATGCTGGCCTCATAAAATGAGTCAGGAAGGATTCCCTCTTTTTCTATTGATTGGAATAGTTTCTGAAGTAATGGTTCCAGTTCCTCCTTGGACCTCTGGTAGAATTCGGCTGTGAACCCATCTGATCCTGGACTCTTTTAGGTTGGTAAGCTATTGATTATTGCCACAATTTCAGCTCCTGTTATTAGTCTATTCAGAGATTCAACTTCCTCCTGGTTTAGTCATGGGAGAGTGTATGTGTCGAGGAACTTATCCCTTTCTTTTTTTTTAATTTTTTTCCTTTTCATCATTATTATTATCACTATTGTTATTATTAATATTATACTTTAGGCTCTATGGTACATGAGCGCAACGTGCAGGTGAGCTACATATGCATACATGTGCCATGCTGGTGCACTGCACCCACCAACTCGTCATCTAGCATTAGGTATATCTCCCAATGCTTTCCCTCGCCCCTCCAGCCAACCCACAACAGTCCCCGAAGTATGATGTTCCCCTTCCTGTGTCCATGTGTTCTCATTGTTCAATTCTCACCTATGAGTGAGAATATGTGATGTTTCGTTTTTTGTTCTTGCGATAGTTTACTGAGAACGATGATTTCCAATTTCATCCATGTCCCTGCAAAGGATATGGACTCATCATTTTTTATGGCTGCCTAGTATTCCATGGTGTATATGTGCCACATTTTCTTAATCCAGTCTATCATTGTTGGACATTTGGGTTGGTTCCAAGTCTTTGCTATTGTGTATAATGCCGCAATAAACATACGTGTGCATGTGTCTTTATAGCAGCATGATTTATAGTCCTTTGGGTATATACCCAGTAATGGGATGGCTGGGTCAAATGGAATTTCTAGTACTAGATCCCTGAGGAATCGCCACAGTGACTTCCACAAGGGTTGAACTAGTTTACAGTCCCACCAACAGTGTAAAAGTGTTCCTATTTCTCCACATCCTCTCCAGCACCTGTTGTTTCCTGACTTTTTAATGATTGCCATTCTAACTGGTGTGAGATGGTATCTCATTGTGGTTTTGATTTGCATTTCTCTGATGGCCAGTGATGGTGAGCATTTTTTCATGTGTTTTTTGGCTGCATAAATGTCTTCTTTTGAGGAGCGTCTGTTCATGTCCTTCACCCACTTTTTGATGGGGTTGGTTGGTGTTTTCCTGTAAATTTGTTGGAGTTCATTGTAGATTCTGGATATTAGCCCTTTGTCAGATGAGTAGGTTGCGAAAATTTTCTCCCATTGTGTAGGTTGCCTGTTCACTCTGATGGTAGTTTCCTTTGCTGTGCAGAAGCTCTTTAGTTTAATTAGATCCCATTTGTGAATTTTGACTTTTGTTGCCATTGCTTTTGGTGTTTTAGACATGAAGTCCTTGCCCATGCCTATGTCCTGAATGGTATTGCCTAGGTTTTCTTCTAGGGTTTTTATGGTTTTAGGTCTAACGTTTAAGTCTTTAATCCATCTTGAGTTGATTTTTGTATAAGGTGTAAGGAAGGGATCCAGTTTCAGCTTTCTACATGTGGCTAGCCAGTTTTCCCAGCACCATTTATTAAATAGGGAATCCTTTCTCCATTTCTTGTTTTTGTCAGGTTTGTCAAAGATCAGATAGTTGTAGATATGTGGCATTATTTCTGACGGCTCTGTTCTGTCCCATTGATCTAGATCTCTGTTTTGGTACCAATACCATGCTGTTTTGGTTACTGTAGCCTTGTAGTATAGTTTGAAGTCAGGTAGCGTGATGCCTCCAGCTTTGTTCTTTTGGCTTAGGATTGACTTGGTGATGCGGGCTCTTTTTTGGTTCCATATGAACTTTAAAGTAGTTTTTTCCAATTCTGTGCAGAAAGTCATTGGTAACTTGATGGGGAGGGCATTGAATCTGTAAATTACCTTGGGAAGGATGGCCATTTTCATGATATTGATTCTTCCTACCCATGAGCATGGAATGTTCTTCCATTTGTTTGTATCCTCTTTTATTTCCTTGAGCAGTGGTTTGTAGTTTTCTCCTTGAAGAAGTCCTTCACATCCCTTGTAAGTTGGATTCCTAGGTATTTTATTCTCTTTGAAGCAATTGTGAATGGGAGTTCACTCATGATTTGGCTCTCTGTTTGTCTGTTATTGATGTATAAGAATGCTTGTGATTTTTGTCCATTGATTTTGTATCCTGAGACTTGCTGAAGTTGCTTATCAGCTTAAGGAGATTTTGGGCTGAGACAATGGGGTTTTCTAGATATGCTATCACGTCATCTGCAAACAGGGACAATTTGACTTCCTTTTTTCCTAATTGAATACCCTTGATTTCCTTCTCTTGCCTAATTGCCCTGGCCAGAACTTCCAACACTATGTTGAATAGAAGTGGTGAGAGAGGGCATCCCTGTCTTGTGCCAGTTTTCAAAGTGAATGCTTCCAGTTTTTGCCCATTAAGTATGATATTGGCTGTGGGTTTGTCATAAATAGCTCTTATTATTTTGAGATACGACCCATCAATACCTAATTTATTGAGAGTTTTTAGCATGAAGGGTTGTTGAATTTTGTCAAAGGCCTTTTCTTCACGTATTGAGATAATCATGTGGTTTTTGACTTTGGTTCTGTTTATATGCTGGATTACATTTATTGATTTGCGTATATTGAACCAGCCTTGCATCTCAGGGATGAAGCCCACTTGATCATGGTGGATAAGCTGTCTGTTGTGCTGCTGGATTCGGTTTGCCAGTAATTTATTGAGGATTTTTGCATCAATATTCATCAAGGATATTGGTCTAAAATTCTCTTTTTTGGTTGTGTCTCTGCCCAGCTTTTGTAGCAGCATGATGCTGGCCTCATAAAATGAGTCAGGAAGGATTCCCTCTTTTTCTATTGATTGGAATAGTTTCTGAAGTAATGGTTCCAGTTCCTCCTTGGACCTCTGGTAGAATTTGGTTGTGAACCCATCTAATCCTGGACTCTTTTTGGTTGGTAAGCTATTGATTATTGCCACAATTTCAGCTCCTGTTATTAGTCTATTCAGAGATTCAACTTCTTCCTGGTTTAGTCATGGGAGAGTGTATGTGTCGATGAATTTATCCCTTTCTATTTTTTTTAATTTTTTTCTTTTTATCATTATTATTATTATTATTATTTTTATTATAATTTAGGCTCTATGGTACATGTGCGCAACTTGCAGGTAAGCTACATGTGTATACATGTGCCATGCTGGTGCGCTGCACCCACCAACTCGTCATCTAGCATTAGGAATATCTCCCAATGCTGTCCCTCGCCCCTCGCCCCACCCCACAACAGTCCCCGAAGTGTGATTTTCCCCTTCCTGTGTCCATGTGTTCTCATTGTTCAATTCTCACCTATGAGTGAGAATATGTGGTGTTTGGCTTTTCGTTCTTGCGATAGTTTACTGAGAACGAGGATTTCCAATTTCATCCATGTCCCTACAAAGGATATGAACTCATCATTTTTTATGGCTGCCTGGTATTCCATGGTGTATATGTGCCACCTTTTCTTAATCCAGTCTATCGTTGTTGGACATTTGGGTTGCTTCCAAGTCTTTGCTATTGGGTATAATGCCGCAATAAACATACGTGTGCATGTGTCTTTATAGCAGCATGATTTATAGTCCTTTGGGTATATACCCAGTAATGGGATGGCTGGGTCAAATGGAATTCCTAGTTCTAGATCCCTGAGGAATCGCCACAGTGACTTCCACAAGGGTTGAACTAGTTTACAGTCCCACCAACAGTGTAAAAGTGTTCCTATTTCTCCACATCCTCTCCAGCACCTGTTGTTTCCTGACTTTTTAATGATTGCCATTCTAACTGGTGTGAGATTTTATCTCATTGTGGTTTTGATTTGCATTTCTCTGATGGACAGTGATGGTGAGCATTTTCTCATGTGTTTTTTGGTTGCATAAATGTCTTCCTTGGAGGAGTGTCTGTTCATGTCCTTCGCCCACTTTTTAATGGGGTTGTTTGGTGTTTTCTTGTAAATTTGTTGGAGTTCATTGTAGATTCTGGATATTATCCCTTTGTCAGATGAGTAGGTTGCGAAAATTTTCTCCCATTTTGTAGGTTGCCTGTTCACTCTGATGGTAGTTTCCTTTGCTGTGCAGAAGCTCTTTAGTTTAATTAGATCCCATTTGTCAATTTTGGCTTTTGTGGCCATTGCTTTTGGTGTTTTAGACATGAATTCCTTGCCCATGCCTATGTCCTGAATGGCATTGCCTAGGTTTTCTTCTAGGGTTTTTATGGTTTTAGGTCTAACGTTTAAGTCTTTAATCCATCTTGAGTTGATTTTTGTATAAGGTGTAAGGAAGGGATCCAGTTTCAGCTTTCTACATGTGGCTAGCCAGTTTTCCCAGCACCATTTATTAAATAGGGAATCCTTTCTCCATTTCTTGTTTTTGTCAAGTTTGTCAAAGATCAGATTGTTGTAGACATGTGGCATTATTTCTGACGGCTCTGTTCTGTTCCATTGATCTAGATCTCTGTTTGGTACCAGTATCATGCTGTTTTGGTTACTGTAGCCTTGTAGTATAGTTTGAAGTCAGGTAGCGTGATGCCTCCAGCTTTGTTCTTTTGGCTTAGCATTGACTTGGTCATGCGGGCTCTTTTTTGGTTCCATATGAACTTTAAAGTAGTTTTTTCCAATTCTGTGCTGAAAGTCATTGGTAACTTGATGGGGATGGCATTGAATCTGTAAATTACCTTGGGAAGGATGGCCATTTTCATGATATTGATTCTTCCTTCCCATGAGCATGGAATGTTCTTCCATTTGTTTGTATCCTGTTTTATTTCCTTGAGCAGTGGTTTGTAGTTTTCTCCTCGAAGAGGTCCTTCACATCCCTTGGAAGTTGGATTCCTAGGTATTTTATTCTCTTTGAAGCAATTGTGAATGGGAGTTCACTCATGATTTGGCTCTCTGTTTGTCTGTTATTGATGTATAAGAATGCTTGTGATTTTTGTCCATTGATTTTGTATCCTGAGACTTTGCTGAAGTTGCTTATCAGCTTAAGGAGATTTTGGGCTGAGGCAATGGGGTTTTCTAGATATACTATCACGTCATCTGCAAACAGGGACAATTTGACTTCCTTTTTTCCTAATTGAATACCCTTTATTTCCTTCTCTTGCCTAATTGCCCTGGCCAGAACTTCCAACACTATGTTGAATAGAAGTGGTGAGAGAGGGCATCCCTGTCTTGTGCCAGTTTTCAAAGTGAATGCTTCCAGTATTTGCCCATTCAGTATGATATTGGCTGTGGGTTTGTCATAAATAGCTCTTATTATTTTGAGATACGACCCATCAATACCTAATTTATTGAGAGTTTCTAGCATGAAGGGTTGTTGAATTTTGTCAAAGTCCTTTTCTTCACGTATTGAGATAATCATGTGGTTTTTGACTTTGGTTCTGTTTATATGCTGGATTACATTTATTGATTTGCATATATTGAACCAGCCTTGCATCCCATGGATGAAGCCCACTTGATCATCGTGGATAAGCTGTCTGATGTGCTGCTGGATTCGGTTTGCCAGTAATTTATTGAGGATTTTTGCATCAATATTCATCAAGGATATTGTTCTAAAATTCTCTTTTTTGGTTGTGTCTCTGCCAAGCTTTGGTAGCAGCATGATGCTGGCCTCATAAAATGAGTTAGGAAGGATTCCCTCTTTTTCTATTGATTGGAATAGTTTCTGAAGTAATGGTTCCAGTTCCTCCTTGGACCTCTGGTAGAATTCGGCTGTGAACCCATCTGATCCTGGACTCTTTTTGGTTGGTAAGCTATTGATTATTGCCACAATTTCAGCTCCTGTTATTAGTCTACTCAGAGATTCAACTTCTTCCTGGTTTAGGCATGGGAGAGTGTATGTGTCGAGGAATTTATCCCTTTCTTTTTTTTTAATTTTTTTTCTTTTTATCATTATTATTATTATTATAATTATTATTATTATACTTTAGGCTCTATGGTACATGTGCGCAACTTGCAGGTAAGCTACAGGTGTATACATGTGCCATGCTGGTGCGCTGCACCCACCAACTCGTCATCTAGAATTAGGTATATCTCCCAATGCTGTCCCTCGCCCCTCGCCCCACCCCACAACAGTCCCCGAAGTGTGATGTTCCCCTTCCTGTGTCCATGTGTTCTCATTGTTCAATTCTCACCTATGAGTGAGAATATGTGGTGTTTGGCTTTTCGTTCTTGCGATAGTTTACTGAGAACGATGATTTCCAATTTCATCCATGTCCCTACAAAGATATGAACTCATCATTTTTTATGGCTGCCTGGTATTCCATGGTGTATATGTGCCACCTTTTCTTAATCCAGTCTATCGTTGTTGGACATTTGGGTTGCTTCCAAGTCTTTGCTATTGGGTATAATGCCGCAATAAACATACGTCTGCATGTGTCTTCATAGCAGCATGATTTATAGTCCTTTGGGTATATACCCAGTAATGGGATGGCTGGGTCAAATGGAATTTCTAGTTCTAGATCCCTGAGGAATCGCCACAGTGACTTCCACAAGGGTTGAACTAGTTTACAGTCCCACCAACAGTGTAAAAGTGTTCCTATTTCTCCACATCCTCTCCAGCACCTGTTGTTTCCTGACTTTTTAATGATTGCCATTCTAACTGGTGTGAGATGGTATCTCATTGTGGTTTCGATTTGCATTTCTCTGATGGCCAGTGATGGTGAGCATTTTTTCATGTGTTTTTTGGCTGCATAAATGTCTTCTTTGGAGGAGTGTCTGTTCATGTCCTTCGCCCACTTTTTGATGGGGTTGTTTGGTGTTTTCTTGTAAATTTGTTGGAGTTCATTGTAGATTCTGGATATTAGCCCTTTGTCAGATGAGTAGGTTGCGAAAATTTTCTCCCATTTTGTAGGTTGCCTGTTCACTCTGATGGTAGTTTCCTTTGCTGTGCAGAAGCTCTTTAGTTTAATTAGATCCCATTTGTCAATTTTGGCTTTTGTGGCCATTGCTTTTGGTGTTTTAGACATGAAGTCCTTGCCCATGCCTATGTCCTGAATGGTATTGCCTAGGTTTTCTTCTAGGGTTTTTATGGTTTTAGGTCTAACGTTTAAGTCTTTAATCCATCTTGAGTTGATTTTTGTATAAGGTGTAAGGAAGGGATCCAGTTTCAGCTTTCTACATGTGGCTAGCCAGTTTTCCCAGCACCATTTATTAAATAGGGAATCCTTTCTCCATTTCTTGTTTTTGTCAAGTTTGTCAAAGATCAGATTGTTGTAGATATGTGGCATTATTTCTGACGGCTCTGTTCTGTTCCATTGATCTAGATCTCTGTTTGGTACCAGTACCATGCTGTTTTGGTTACTGTAGCCTTGTAGTATAGTTTGAAGTCAGGTAGCGTGATGCCTCCAGCTTTGTTCTTTTGGCTTAGGATTGACTTGGTGATGCGGGCTCTTTTTTGGTTCCATATGAATTTTAAAGTAGTTTTTTCCAGTTCCGTGAAGAAAGTCATTGGTAACTTGATGGGGATGGCATTGAATCTGTAAATTACCTTGGGAAGGATGGCCATTTTCATGATATTGATTCTTCCTACCCATGAGCATGGAATGTTCTTCCATTTGTTTGTATCCTCTTTTATTTCCTTGAGCAGTGGTTTGTAGTTTTCTCCTTGAAGAGGTCCTTCACATCCCTTGGAAGTTGGATTCCTAGGTATTTTATTCTCTTTGAAGCAATTGTGAATGGGAGTTCACTCATGATTTGGCTCTCTGTTTGTCTGTTATTGATGTATAAGAATGCTTGTGATTTTTGTCCATTGATTTTGTATCCTGAGACTTTGCTGAAGTTGCTTATCAGCTTAAGGAGATTTTGGGCTGAGACAATGGGGTTTTCTAGATATACTATCACGTCATCTGCAAACAGGGACAATTTGACTTCCTTTTTTCCTAATTGAATACCCTTGATTTCCTTCTCTTGCCTAATTGCCCTGGCCAGAACTTCCAACACTATGTTGAATAGAAGTGGTGAGAGAGGGCATGCCTGTCTTGTGCCAGTTTTCAAAGTGAATGCTTCCAGTTTTTGCCCATTCAGTATGATATTGGCTGTGGGTTTGTCATAAATAGCTCTTATTATTTTGAGATACGACCCATCAATACCTAATTTATTGAGAGTTTTTAGCATGAAGGGTTGTTGAATTTTGTCAAAGGTCTTTTCTTGACGTATTGAGATAATCATGTGGTTTTTGCTTTGGTTCTGTTTATATGCTGGATTACATTTACTGATTTGCATATATTGAACCAGCCTTGCATCCCAGGGATGAAGCCCACTTGATCATGGTGGATAAGCTGTCTGAGGTGCTGCTGGATTCGGTTGGCCAGTAATTTATTGAGGATTTTTGCATCAATATTCATCAAGGATATTGGTCTAAAATTCTCTTTTTTGGTTGTGTCTCTGCCCAGCTTTGGTAACAGCATGATGCTGGCCTCATAAAATGAGTCAGGAAGGATTCCCTCTTTTTCTATTGATTGGAATAGTTTCTGAAGTAATGGTTCCAGTTCCTCCTTGGACCTCTGGTAGAATTCGGCTGTGAACCCATCTGATCCTGGACTCTTTTAGGTTGGTAAGCTATTGATTATTGCCACAATTTCAGCTCCTGTTATTAGTCTATTCAGAGATTCAACTTCCTCCTGGTTTAGTCATGGGAGAGTGTATGTGTCGAGGAACTTATCCCTTTCTTTTTTTTGAAATTTTTTTTCTTTTCATCATTATTATTATCACTATTGTTATTATTAATATTATACTTTAGGCTCTATGGTACATGAGCTCAACGTGCAGGTGAGCTACATATGCATACATGTGCCATGCTGGTGCGCTGCACCCACCAACTCGTCATCTAGCATTAGGTATATCTCCCAATGCTTTCCCTCGCCCCTCCAGCCAACCCACAACAGTCCCCGAAGTATGATGTTCCCCTTCCTGTGTCCATGTGTTCTCATTGTTCAATTCTCACCTATGAGTGAGAATATGTGATGTTTCGTTTTTTGTTCTTGCGTTAGTTTACTGAGAACGATGATTTCCAATTTCATCCATGTCCCTACAAAGGATATGAACTCATCATTTTTTATGGCTGCCTAGTATTCCATGGTGTATATGTGCCACATTTTCTTAATCCAGTCTATCATTGTTGGACATTCGTGTTGGTTCCAAGTCTTTGCTATTGTGTATAATGCCGCAATAAACATACGTGTGCATGTGCCTTTATAGCAGCATGATTTATAGTCCTTTGGGTATATACCCAGTAATGGGATGGCTGGGTCAAATGGAATTTCTAGTACTAGATCCCTGAGGAATCGCCGCAGTGACTTCCACAAGGGTTGAACTAGTTTACAGTCCCACCAACAGTGTAAAAGTGTTCCTATTTCTCCACATCCTCTCCAGCACCTGTTGTTTCCTGACTTTTTAATGATTGCCATTCTAACTGGTGTGAGATGGTATCTCATTGTGGTTTTGATTTGCATTTCTCTGATGGCCAGTGATGGTGAGCATTTTCTCATGTGTTTTTTGGCTGCATAAATGTCTTCTTTGGAGGAGTGTCTGTTCATGTCCTTCGCCCACTTTTTGATGGGGTTGTTTGGTGTTTTCTTGTAAATTTGTTGGAGTTCATTGTAGATTCTGGATATTAGCCCTTTGTCAGATGAGTAGGTTGCGAAAATTTTCTCCCATTTTGTAGGTTGCCTGTTGACTCTGATGGTGGTTTCCTTTGCTGTGCAGAAGCTCTTTAGTTTAATTAGATCCCATTTGTCAATTTTGGCTTTTGTTGCCATTGCTTTTGGTGTTTTAGACATGAAGTCCTTGCCCATGCCTATGTCCTGAATGGTATTGCCTAGGTTTTCTTCTAGGGTTTTTATGGTTTTAGGTCTAACGTTTAAGTCTTTAATCCATCTTGAGTTGATTTTTGTATAAGGTGTAAGGAAGGGATCCAGTTTCAGCTTTCTACATGTGGCTAGCCAGTTTTCCCAGCACCATTTATTAAATAGGGAATCCTTTCTCCATTTCTTGTTTTTGTCAAGTTTGTCAAAGATCAGATTGTTGTAGATATGTGGCATTATTTCTGACGGCTCTGTTCTGTTCCATTGATCTAGATCTCTGTTTGGTACCAGTACCATGCTGTTTTGGTTACTGTAGCCTTGTAGTATAGTTTGAAGTCAGGTAGCGTGATGCCTTCAGCTTTGTTCTTTTGGCTTAGGATTGACTTGGTGATGCGGGCTCTTTTTTGGTTCCATATGAATTTTAAAGTAGTTTTTTCCAATTCCGTGAAGAAAGTCTTTGGTAACTTGATGGGGATGGCATTGAATCTGTAAATTACCTTGGGAAGGATGGCCATTTTCATGATATTGATTCTTCCTACCCATGAGCATGGAATGTTCTTCCATTTGTTTGTATCCTCTTTTATTTCCTTGAGCAGTGGTTTGTAGTTTTCTCCTTGAAGAGGTCCTTCACATCCCTTGTAAGTTGGATTCCTAGGTATTTTATTCTCTTTGAAGCAATTGTGAATGCGAGTTCACTCATGATTTGGCTCTCTGTTTGTCTGTTATTGATGTATAAGAATGCTTGTGATTTTTGTCCATTGATTTTGTATCCTGAGACTTTGCTGAAGTTGCTTATCAGCTTAAGGAGATTTTGGGCTGAGACAATGGGGTTTTCTAGATATACTGTCACGTCATCTGCAAACAGGGACAATTTGACTTCCTTTTTTCCTAATTGAATACCCTTGATTTCCTTCTCTTGCCTAATTGCCCTGGCCAGAACTTCCAACACTATGTTGAATTGAAGTGGTGAGAGAGGGCATCCCTGTCTTGTGCCAGTTTTCAAAGTGAATGCTTCCAGTATTTGCCCATTCAGTATGATATTGGCTGTGGGTTTGTCATAAATAGCTCTTATTATTTTGAGATACGACCCATCAATACCTAATTTATTGAGAGTTTCTAGCATGAAGGGTTGTTGAATTTTGTCAAAGTCCTTTTCTTCACGTATTGAGATAATCATGTGGTTTTTGACTTTGGTTCTGTTTATATGCTGGATTACATTTATTGATTTGCATATATTGAACCAGCCCTGCATCCCATGGATGAAGCCCACTTGATCATGGTGGATAAGCTGTCTGATGTGCTGCTGGATTCGGTTTGCCAGTAATTTATTGAGGATTTTTGCATCAATATTCATCAAGGATATTGGTCTAAAATTCTCTTTTTTGGTTGTGTCTCTGCCAAGCTTTGGTAGCAGCATGATGCTGGCCTCATAAAATGAGTTAGGAAGGATTCCCTCTTTTTCTATTGATTGGAATAGTTTCTGAAGTAATGGTTCCAGTTCCTCCTTGGACCTCTGGTAGAATTCGGCTGTGAACCCATCTGATCCTGGACTCTTTTTGGTTGGTAAGCTATTGATTATTGCCACAATTTCAGCTCCTGTTATTAGTCTACTCAGAGATTCAACTTCTTCCTGGTTTAGGCATGGGAGAGTGTATGTGTCGAGGAATTTATCCCTTTCTTTTTTTTAATTTTTTTTCTTTTATCATTATTATTATTATTATTATTATTATTATAATTTAGGCTCTGTGGTACATGTGCGCAACTTGCAGGTAAGCTACATGTGTATACATGTGCCATGCTGGTGCGCTGCACCCACCAACTCGTCATCTAGCATTAGGTATATCTCCCAATGCTGTCCCTCGCCCCTCGCCCCACCCCACAACAGTCCCCGAAGTGTGATGTTCCCCTTCCTGTGTCCATGTGTTCTCATTGTTCAATTCTCACCTATGAGTGAGAATATGTGGTGTTTGGCTTTTCGTTCTTGCGATAGTTTACTGAGAATGATGATTTCCAATTTCATCCATGTCCCTACAAAGGATATGAACTCATCATTTTTTATGGCTGCCTGGTATTCCATGGTGTATATGTGCCACCTTTTCTTAATCCAGTCTATCGTTGTTGGACATTTGGGTTGCTTCCAAGTCTTTGCTATTGGGTATAATGCCGCAATAAACATACGTGTGCATGTGTCTTCATAGCAGCATGATTTATAGTCCTTTGGGTATATACCCAGTAATGGGATGGCTGGGTCAAATGGAATTTCTAGTTCTAGATCCCTGAGGAATCGCCACAGTGACTTCCAAAAGGGTTGAACTAGTTTACAGTCCCACCAACAGTGTAAAAGTGTTCCTATTTCTCCACATCCTCTCCAGCACCTGTTGTTTCCTGACTTTTTAATGATTGCCATTCTAACTGGTGTGAGATGGTATCTCATTGTGGTTTTGATTTGCATTCCTCTGATGGCCAGTGATGGTGAGCATTTTTTCATGTGTTTTTTGGCTGCATAAATGTCTTCTTTGGAGGAGTGTCTGTTCATGTCCTTCGCCCACTTTTTGATGGGGTTTTTTGCTGTTTTCTTGTAAATTTGTTGGAGTTCATTGTAGATTCTGGATATTAGCCCTTTGTCAGATGAGTAGGTTGCGAAAATTTTCTCCCATTTTGTAGGTTGCCTGTTCACTCTGATGGTAGTTTCCTTTGCTGTGCAGAAGCTCTTTAGTTTAATTAGATCCCATTTGTCAATTTTGGCTTTTGTTGCCATTGCTTTTGGTGTTTTAGACATGAAGTCCTTGCCCATGCCTATGTCCTGAATGGCATTGCCTAGGTTTTCTTCTAGGGTTTTTATGGTTTTAGGTCTAACGTTTAAGTCTTTAATCCATCTTGAGTTGATTTTTGTATAAGGTGTAAGGAAGGGATCCAGTTTCAGCTTTCTACATGTGGCTAGCCAGTTTTCCCAGCACCATTTATTAAATAGGGAATCCTTTCTCCATTTCTTGTTTTTGTCAAGTTTGTCAAAGATCAGATTTTTGTAGACATGTGGCATTATTTCTGACGGCTCTGTTCTGTTCCATTGATCTAGATCTCTGTTTGGTACCAGTACCATGCTGTTTTGGTTACTGTAGCCTTGTAGTATAGTTTGAAGTCAGGTAGCGTGATGCCTCCAGCTTTGTTCTTTTGGCTTAGGATTGACTTGGTGATGCGGGCTCTTTTTTGGTTCCATATGAACTTTAAAGTAGTTTTTTCCAATTCTGTGCAGAAAGTCATTGGTAACTTGATGGGGATGGCATTGAATCTGTAAATTACCTTGGGAAGGATGGCCATTTTCATGATATTGATTCTTCCTACCCATGAGCATGGAATGTTCTTCCATTTGTTTGTATCCTCTTTTATTTCCTTGAGCAGTGGTTTGTAGATTTCTCCTTGAAGAGGTCCTTCACATCCCTTGTAAGTTGGATTCCTAGGTATTTTATTCTCTTTGAAGCAATTGTGAATGGGAGTTCACTCATGATTTGGCTCTCTGTTTGTCTGTTATTGATGTATAAGAATGCTTGTGATTTTTGTCCATTGATTTTGTATCCTGAGACTTTGCTGAAGTTGCTTATCAGCTTAAGGAGATTTTGGGCTGAGACAATGGGGTTTTCTAGATATACTATCACGTCATCTGCAAACAGGGACAATTTGGCTTCCTTTTTTCCTAATTGAATACCCTTGATTTCCTTCTCTTGCCTAATTGCCCTGGCCAGAACTTCCAACACTATGTTGAATAGAAGTGGTGAGAGAGGGCATCCCTGTCTTGTGCCAGTTTTCAAAGTGAATGCTTCCAGTTTTTGCCCATTCAGTATGATATTGGCTGTGGGTTTGTCATAAATAGCTCTTATTATTTTGAGATACGACCCATCAATACCTAATTTATTGAGAGTTTCTAGCATGAAGGGTTGTTGAATTTTGTCAAAGTCCTTTTCTTCACGTATTGAGATAATCATGTGGTTTTTGACTTTGGTTCTGTTTATATGCTGGATTACATTTATTGATTTGCGTATATTGAACCAGCCTTGCATCCCAGGGATGAAGCCCACTTGATCATGGTGGATAAGCTGTCTGATGTGCTGCTGGATTCGGTTTGCCAGTAATTTATTGAGGATTTTTGCATCAATATTCATCAAGGATATTGGTCTAAAATTCTCTTTTTTGGTTGTGTCTCTGCCAAGCTTTGGTAGCAGCATGATGCTGGCCTCATAAAATGAGTTAGGAAGGATTCCCTCTTTTTCTATTAATTGGAATAGTTTCTGAAGTAATGGTTCCAGTTCCTCCTTGGACCTCTGGTAGAATTCGGCTGTGAACCCATCTGATCCTGGACTCTTTTTGGTTGGTAAGCTATTGATTATTGCCACAATTTCAGCTCCTGTTATTAGTCTACTCAGAGATTCAACTTCTTCCTGGTTTAGGCATGGGAGAGTGTATGTGTCGAGGAATTTATCCCTTTCTTTTTTTTTAATTTTTTTTCTTTTTATCATTATTATTATTATTATTATTATTATTATTATACTTTAGGCTCTATGGTACATGTGCACAACTTGCAGGTAAGCTACATGTGTATACATGTGCCATGCTGGTGCGCTGCACCCACCAACTCGTCATCTAGCATTAGGTATATCTCCCAATGCTGTCCCTCGCCCCTCGCCCCACCCCACAACAGTCCCCGAAGTGTGATGTTCCCCTTCCTGTGTCCATGTGTTCTCATTGTTCAATTCTCACCTATGAGTGAGAATATGTGGTGTTTGGCTTTTCGTTCTTGCGATAGTTTACTGAGAATGATGATTTCCAATTTCATCCATGTCCCTACAAAGGATATGAACTCATCATTTTTTATGGCTGCCTGGTATTCCATGGTGTATATGTGCCACCTTTTCTTAATCCAGTCTATCGTTGTTGGACATTTGTTTTGGTTCCAAGTCTTTGCTATTGTGTATAATGCCGCAATAAACATACGTGTGCATGTGTCTTTATAGCAGCATGATTTATAGTCCTTTGGGTATATACCCAGTAATGGGATGGCTGGGTCAAATGGAATTTCTAGTACTAGATCCCTGAGGAATCGCCACAGTGACTTCCACAAGGGTTGAACTAGTTTACAGTCCCACCAACAGTGTAAAAGTGTTCCTATTTCTCCACATCCTCTCCAGCACCTGTTGTTTCCTGACTTTTTAATGATTGCCATTCTAACTGGTGTGAGATGGTATCTCATTGTGGTTTTGATTTGCATTTCTCTGATGGCCAGTGATGGTGAGCTTTTTTTCATGTGTTTTTTGGCTGCATAAATGTCTTCTTTTGAGGAGCGTCTGTTCATGTACTTCACCCACTTTTTGATGGGGTTGTTTGGTGTTTTCTTGTAAATTTGTTGGAGTTCATTGTAGATTCTGGATATTAGCCCTTTGTCAGATGAGTAGGTTGCGAAAATTTTCTCCCATTGTGTAGGTTGCCTGTTCACTCTGATGGTAGTTTCCTTTGCTGTGCAGAAGCTCTTTAGTTTAATTAGATCCCGTTTGTGAATTTTTACTTTTGTTGCCATTGCTTTTGGTGTTTTAGACATGAAGTCCTTGCCCATGCCTATGTCCTGAATGGTATTGCCTAGGTTTTCTTCTAGGGTTTTTATGGTTTTAGGTCTAACGTTTAAGTCTTTAATCCATCTTGAGTTGATTTTTGTATAAGGTGTAAGGAAGGGATCCAGTTTCAGCTTTCTACATGTGGCTAGCCAGTTTTCCCAGCACCATTTATTAAATAGGGAATCCTTTCTCCATTTCTTGTTTTTGTCAGGTTTGTCAAAGATCAGATAGTTGTAGATATGTGGCATTATTTCTGACGGCTCTGTTCTGTTCCATTGATCTATATCTCTGTTTTGGTACCAGTACCATGCTGTTTTGGTTACTGTAGCCTTGTAGTATAGTTTGAAGTCAGGTAGCGTGATGCCTCCAGCTTTGTTCTTTTGGCTAAGGATTGACTTGGTGATGCGGGCTCTTTTTTGGTTCCATATGAACCTTAAAGTAGTTTTTTCCAATTCTGTGCAGAAAGTCATTGGTAACTTGATGGGGAGGGCATTGAATCTGTAAATTACCTTGGGAAGGATGGCCATTTTCATGATATTGATTCTTCCTACCCATGAGCATGGAATGTTCTTCCATTTGTTTGTATCCTCTTTTATTTCCTTGAGCAGTGGTTTGTAGTTTTCTCCTTGAAGAGGTCCTTCACATCCCTTGGAAGTTGGATTCCTAGGTATTTTATTCTCTTTGAAGCAATTGTGAATGGGAGTTCACTCATGATTTGGCTCTCTGTTTTTCTGTTATTGATGTATAAGAATGCTTGTGATTTTTGTCCATTGATTTTGTATCCTGAGACTTTGCTGAAGTTGCTTATCAGCTTAAGGAGATTTTGGGCTGAGACAATGGGGTTTTCTAGATTACTATCACGTCATCTGCAAACAGGGACAATTTGACTTCCTTTTTTCCTAATTGAATACCCTTGATTTCCTTCTCTTGCCTAATTGCCCTGGCCAGAACTTCCAACACTATGTTGAATAGAAGTGGTGAGAGAGGGCATGCCTGTCTTGTGCCAGTTTTCAAAGTGAATGCTTCCAGTTTTTGCCCATTCAGTATGATATTGGCTGTGGGTTTGTCATAAATAGCTCTTATTATTTTGAGATACGACCCATCAATACCTAATTTATTGAGAGTTTTTAGCATGAAGGGTTGTTGAATCTTGTCAAAGGCCTTTTCTTGACGTATTGAGATAATCATGTGGTTTTTGCTTTGGTTCTGTTTATATGCTGGATTACATTTACTGATTTGCATATATTGAACCAGCCTTGCATCCCAGGGATGAAGCCCACTTGATCATGGTGGATAAGCTGTCTGATGTGCTGCTGGATTCGGTTTGCCAGTAATTTATTGAGGATTTTGGCATCAATATTCATCAAGGATATTGGTCTAAAATTCTCTTTTTTGGTTGTGTCTCTGCCCAGCTTTGGTAACAGCATGATGCTGGCCTCATAAAATGAGTCAGGAAGGATTCCCTCTTTTTCTATTGATTGGAATAGTTTCTGAAGTAATGGTTCCAGTTCCTCCTTGGACCTCTGGTAGAATTCGGCTGTGAACCCATCTGATCCTGGACTCTTTTAGGTTGGTAAGCTATTGATTATTGCCACAATTTCAGCTCCTGTTATTAGTCTATTCAGAGATTCAACTTCCTCCTGGTTTAGTCATGGGAGAGTGTATGTGTCGAGGAACTTATCCCTTTCTTTTTTTTTAATTTTTTTTCTTTTCATCATTATTATTATCACTATTGTTATTATTAATATTATACTTTAGGCTCTATGGTACATGAGCGCAACGTGCAGGTGAGCTACATATGCATACATGTGCCATGCTGGTGCACTGCACCCACCAACTCGTCATCTAGCATTAGGTATATCTCCCAATGCTTTCCCTCGCCCCTCCAGCCAACCCACAACAGTCCCCGAAGTATGATGTTCCCCTTCCTGTGTCCATGTGTTCTCATTGTTCAATTCTCACCTATGAGTGAGAATATGTGATGTTTCGTTTTTTGTTCTTGCGATAGTTTACTGAGAACGATGATTTCCAATTTCATCCATGTCCCTGCAAAGGATATGGACTCATCATTTTTTATGGCTGCCTAGTATTCCATGGTGTATATGTGCCACATTTTCTTAATCCAGTCTATCATTGTTGGACATTTGGGTTGGTTCCAAGTCTTTGCTATTGTGTATAATGCCGCAATAAACATACGTGTGCATGTGTCTTTATAGCAGCATGATTTATAGTCCTTTGGGTATATACCCAGTAATGGGATGGCTGGGTCAAATGGAATTTCTAGTACTAGATCCCTGAGGAATCGCCACAGTGACTTCCACAAGGGTTGAACTAGTTTACAGTCCCACCAACAGTGTAAAAGTGTTCCTATTTCTCCACATCCTCTCCAGCACCTGTTGTTTCCTGACTTTTTAATGATTGCCATTCTAACTGGTGTGAGATGGTATCTCATTGTGGTTTTGATTTGCATTTCTCTGATGGCCAGTGATGGTGAGCATTTTTTCATGTGTTTTTTGGCTGCATAAATGTCTTCTTTTGAGGAGCGTCTGTTCATGTCCTTCACCCACTTTTTGATGGGGTTGGTTGGTGTTTTCCTGTAAATTTGTTGGAGTTCATTGTAGATTCTGGATATTAGCCCTTTGTCAGATGAGTAGGTTGCGAAAATTTTCTCCCATTGTGTAGGTTGCCTGTTCACTCTGATGGTAGTTTCCTTTGCTGTGCAGAAGCTCTTTAGTTTAATTAGATCCCATTTGTGAATTTTGACTTTTGTTGCCATTGCTTTTGGTGTTTTAGACATGAAGTCCTTGCCCATGCCTATGTCCTGAATGGTATTGCCTAGGTTTTCTTCTAGGGTTTTTATGGTTTTAGGTCTAACGTTTAAGTCTTTAATCCATCTTGAGTTGATTTTTGTATAAGGTGTAAGGAAGGGATCCAGTTTCAGCTTTCTACATGTGGCTAGCCAGTTTTCCCAGCACCATTTATTAAATAGGGAATCCTTTCTCCATTTCTTGTTTTTGTCAGGTTTGTCAAAGATCAGATAGTTGTAGATATGTGGCATTATTTCTGACGGCTCTGTTCTGTCCCATTGATCTAGATCTCTGTTTTGGTACCAATACCATGCTGTTTTGGTTACTGTAGCCTTGTAGTATAGTTTGAAGTCAGGTAGCGTGATGCCTCCAGCTTTGTTCTTTTGGCTTAGGATTGACTTGGTGATGCGGGCTCTTTTTTGGTTCCATATGAACTTTAAAGTAGTTTTTTCCAATTCTGTGCAGAAAGTCATTGGTAACTTGATGGGGAGGGCATTGAATCTGTAAATTACCTTGGGAAGGATGGCCATTTTCATGATATTGATTCTTCCTACCCATGAGCATGGAATGTTCTTCCATTTGTTTGTATCCTCTTTTATTTCCTTGAGCAGTGGTTTGTAGTTTTCTCCTTGAAGAGGTCCTTCACATCCCTTGTAATTTGGATTCCTAGGTATTTTATTCTCTTTGAAGCAATTGTGAATGGGAGTTCACTCATGATTTGGCTCTCTGTTTGTCTGTTATTGATGTATAAGAATGCTTGTGATTTTTGTCCATTGATTTTGTATCCTGAGACTTGCTGAAGTTGCTTATCAGCTTAAGGAGATTTTGGGCTGAGACAATGGGGTTTTCTAGATATGCTATCACGTCATCTGCAAACAGGGACAATTTGACTTCCTTTTTTCCTAATTGAATACTCTTGATTTCCTTCTCTTGCCTAATTGCCCTGGCCAGAACTTCCAACACTATGTTGAATAGAAGTGGTGAGAGAGGGCATCCCTGTCTTGTGCCAGTTTTCAAAGTGAATGCTTCCAGTTTTTGCCCATTAAGTATGATATTGGCTGTGGGTTTGTCATAAATAGCTCTTATTATTTTGAGATACGACCCATCAATACCTAATTTATTGAGAGTTTTTAGCATGAAGGGTTGTTGAATTTTGTCAAAGGCCTTTTCTTCACGTATTGAGATAATCATGTGGTTTTTGACTTTGGTTCTGTTTATATGCTGGATTACATTTATTGATTTGCGTATATTGAACCAGCCTTGCATCTCAGGGATGAAGCCCACTTGATCATGGTGGATAAGCTGTCTGTTGTGCTGCTGGATTCGGTTTGCCAGTAATTTATTGAGGATTTTTGCATCAATATTCATCAAGGATATTGGTCTAAAATTCTCTTTTTTGGTTGTGTCTCTGCCCAGCTTTTGTAGCAGCATGATGCTGGCCTCATAAAATGAGTCAGGAAGGATTCCCTCTTTTTCTATTGATTGGAATAGTTTCTGAAGTAATGGTTCCAGTTCCTCCTTGGACCTCTGGTAGAATTTGGTTGTGAACCCATCTAATCCTGGACTCTTTTTGGTTGGTAAGCTATTGATTATTGCCACAATTTCAGCTCCTGTTATTAGTCTATTCAGAGATTCAACTTCTTCCTGGTTTAGTCATGGGAGAGTGTATGTGTCGATGAATTTATCCCTTTCTATTTTTTTTAATTTTTTTCTTTTTATCATTATTATTATTATTATTATTTTTATTATACTTTAGGCTCTATGGTACATGTGCGCAACTTGCAGGTAAGCTACATGTGTATACATGTGCCATGCTGGTGCGCTGCACCCACCAACTCGTCATCTAGCATTAGGAATATCTCCCAATTCTGTCCCTCGCCCCTCGCCCCACCCCACAACAGTCCCCGAAGTGTGATTTTCCCCTTCCTGTGTCCATGTGTTCTCATTGTTCAATTCTCACCTATGAGTGAGAATATGTGGTGTTTGGCTTTTCGTTCTTGCGATAGTTTACTGAGAACGAGGATTTCCAATTTCATCCATGTCCCTACAAAGGATATGAACTCATCATTTTTTATGGCTGCCTGGTATTCCATGGTGTATATGTGCCACCTTTTCTTAATCCAGTCTATCGTTGTTGGACATTTGGGTTGCTTCCAAGTCTTTGCTATTGGGTATAATGCCGCAATAAACATACGTGTGCATGTGTCTTTATAGCAGCATGATTTATAGTCCTTTGGGTATATACCCAGTAATGGGATGGCTGGGTCAAATGGAATTCCTAGTTCTAGATCCCTGAGGAATCGCCACAGTGACTTCCACAAGGGTTGAACTAGTTTACAGTCCCACCAACAGTGTAAAAGTGTTCCTATTTCTCCACATCCTCTCCAGCACCTGTTGTTTCCTGACTTTTTAATGATTGCCATTCTAACTGGTGTGAGATTTTATCTCATTGTGGTTTTGATTTGCATTTCTCTGATGGACAGTGATGGTGAGCATTTTCTCATGTGTTTTTTGGTTGCATAAATGTCTTCCTTGGAGGAGTGTCTGTTCATGTCCTTCGCCCACTTTTTAATGGGGTTGTTTGGTGTTTTCTTGTAAATTTGTTGGAGTTCATTGTAGATTCTGGATATTATCCCTTTGTCAGATGAGTAGGTTGCGAAAATTTTCTCCCATTTTGTAGGTTGCCTGTTCACTCTGATGGTAGTTTCCTTTGCTGTGCAGAAGCTCTTTAGTTTAATTAGATCCCATTTGTCAATTTTGGCTTTTGTGGCCATTGCTTTTGGTGTTTTAGACATGAATTCCTTGCCCATGCCTATGTCCTGAATGGCATTGCCTAGGTTTTCTTCTAGGGTTTTTATGGTTTTAGGTCTAACGTTTAAGTCTTTAATCCATCTTGAGTTGATTTTTGTATAAGGTGTAAGGAAGGGATCCAGTTTCAGCTTTCTACATGTGGCTAGCCAGTTTTCCCAGCACCATTTATTAAATAGGGAATCCTTTCTCCATTTCTTGTTTTTGTCAAGTTTGTCAAAGATCAGATTGTTGTAGACATGTGGCATTATTTCTGACGGCTCTGTTCTGTTCCATTGATCTAGATCTCTGTTTGGTACCAGTATCATGCTGTTTTGGTTACTGTAGCCTTGTAGTATAGTTTGAAGTCAGGTAGCGTGATGCCTCCAGCTTTGTTCTTTTGGCTTAGCATTGACTTGGTCATGCGGGCTCTTTTTTGGTTCCATATGAACTTTAAAGTAGTTTTTTCCAATTCTGTGCTGAAAGTCATTGGTAACTTGATGGGGATGGCATTGAATCTGTAAATTACCTTGGGAAGGATGGCCATTTTCATGATATTGATTCTTCCTTCCCATGAGCATGGAATGTTCTTCCATTTGTTTGTATCCTGTTTTATTTCCTTGAGCAGTGGTTTGTAGTTTTCTCCTCGAAGAGGTCCTTCACATCCCTTGGAAGTTGGATTCCTAGGTATTTTATTCTCTTTGAAGCAATTGTGAATGGGAGTTCACTCATGATTTGGCTCTCTGTTTGTCTGTTATTGATGTATAAGAATGCTTGTGATTTTTGTCCATTGATTTTGTATCCTGAGACTTTGCTGAAGTTGCTTATCAGCTTAAGGAGATTTTGGGCTGAGGCAATGGGGTTTTCTAGATATACTATCACGTCATCTGCAAACAGGGACAATTTGACTTCCTTTTTTCCTAATTGAATACCCTTGATTTCCTTCTCTTGCCTAATTGCCCTGGCCAGAACTTCCAACACTATGTTGAATAGAAGTGGTGAGAGAGGGCATGCCTGTCTTGTGCCAGTTTTCAAAGTGAATGCTTCCAGTTTTTGCCCATTCAGTATGATATTGGCTGTGGGTTTGTCATAAATAGCTCTTATTATTTTGAGATACGACCCATCAATACCTAATTTATTGAGAGTTTTTAGCATGAAGGGTTGTTGAATTTTGTCAAAGGTCTTTTCTTGACGTATTGAGATAATCATGTGGTTTTTGCTTTGGTTCTGTTTATATGCTGGATTACATTTACTGATTTGCATATATTGAACCAGCCTTGCATCCCAGGGATGAAGCCCACTTGATCATGGTGGATAAGCTGTCTGAGGTGCTGCTGGATTCGGTTGGCCAGTAATTTATTGAGGATTTTTGCATCAATATTCATCAAGGATATTGGTCTAAAATTCTCTTTTTTGGTTGTGTCTCTGCCCAGCTTTGGTAACAGCATGATGCTGGCCTCATAAAATGAGTCAGGAAGGATTCCCTCTTTTTCTATTGATTGGAATAGTTTCTGAAGTAATGGTTCCAGTTCCTCCTTGGACCTCTGGTAGAATTCGGCTGTGAACCCATCTGATCCTGGACTCTTTTAGGTTGGTAAGCTATTGATTATTGCCACAATTTCAGCTCCTGTTATTAGTCTATTCAGAGATTCAACTTCCTCCTGGTTTAGTCATGGGAGAGTGTATGTGTCGAGGAACTTATCCCTTTCTTTTTTTTGAAATTTTTTTTCTTTTCATCATTATTATTATCACTATTGTTATTATTAATATTATACTTTAGGCTCTATGGTACATGAGCTCAACGTGCAGGTGAGCTACATATGCATACATGTGCCATGCTGGTGCGCTGCACCCACCAACTCGTCATCTAGCATTAGGTATATCTCCCAATGCTTTCCCTCGCCCCTCCAGCCAACCCACAACAGTCCCCGAAGTATGATGTTCCCCTTCCTGTGTCCATGTGTTCTCATTGTTCAATTCTCACCTATGAGTGAGAATATGTGATGTTTCGTTTTTTGTTCTTGCGTTAGTTTACTGAGAACGATGATTTCCAATTTCATCCATGTCCCTACAAAGGATATGAACTCATCATTTTTTATGGCTGCCTAGTATTCCATGGTGTATATGTGCCACATTTTCTTAATCCAGTCTATCATTGTTGGACATTCGTGTTGGTTCCAAGTCTTTGCTATTGTGTATAATGCCGCAATAAACATACGTGTGCATGTGCCTTTATAGCAGCATGATTTATAGTCCTTTGGGTATATACCCAGTAATGGGATGGCTGGGTCAAATGGAATTTCTAGTACTAGATCCCTGAGGAATCGCCGCAGTGACTTCCACAAGGGTTGAACTAGTTTACAGTCCCACCAACAGTGTAAAAGTGTTCCTATTTCTCCACATCCTCTCCAGCACCTGTTGTTTCCTGACTTTTTAATGATTGCCATTCTAACTGGTGTGAGATGGTATCTCATTGTGGTTTTGATTTGCATTTCTCTGATGGCCAGTGATGGTGAGCATTTTCTCATGTGTTTTTTGGCTGCATAAATGTCTTCTTTGGAGGAGTGTCTGTTCATGTCCTTCGCCCACTTTTTGATGGGGTTGTTTGGTGTTTTCTTGTAAATTTGTTGGAGTTCATTGTAGATTCTGGATATTAGCCCTTTGTCAGATGAGTAGGTTGCGAAAATTTTCTCCCATTTTGTAGGTTGCCTGTTCACTCTGATGGTGGTTTCCTTTGCTGTGCAGAAGCTCTTTAGTTTAATTAGATCCCATTTGTCAATTTTGGCTTTTGTTGCCATTGCTTTTGGTGTTTTAGACATGAAGTCCTTGCCCATGCCTATGTCCTGAATGGTATTGCCTAGGTTTTCTTCTAGGGTTTTTATGGTTTTAGGTCTAACGTTTAAGTCTTTAATCCATCTTGAGTTGATTTTTGTATAAGGTGTAAGGAAGGGATCCAGTTTCAGCTTTCTACATGTGGCTAGCCAGTTTTCCCAGCACCATTTATTAAATAGGGAATCCTTTCTCCATTTCTTGTTTTTGTCAAGTTTGTCAAAGATCAGATTGTTGTAGATATGTGGCATTATTTCTGACGGCTCTGTTCTGTTCCATTGATCTAGATCTCTGTTTGGTACCAGTACCATGCTGTTTTGGTTACTGTAGCCTTGTAGTATAGTTTGAAGTCAGGTAGCGTGATGCCTTCAGCTTTGTTCTTTTGGCTTAGGATTGACTTGGTGATGCGGGCTCTTTTTTGGTTCCATATGAATTTTAAAGTAGTTTTTTCCAATTCCGTGAAGAAAGTCTTTGGTAACTTGATGGGGATGGCATTGAATCTGTAAATTACCTTGGGAAGGATGGCCATTTTCATGATATTGATTCTTCCTACCCATGAGCATGGAATGTTCTTCCATTTGTTTGTATCCTCTTTTATTTCCTTGAGCAGTGGTTTGTAGTTTTCTCCTTGAAGAGGTCCTTCACATCCCTTGTAAGTTGGATTCCTAGGTATTTTATTCTCTTTGAAGCAATTGTGAATGCGAGTTCACTCATGATTTGGCTCTCTGTTTGTCTGTTATTGATGTATAAGAATGCTTGTGATTTTTGTCCATTGATTTTGTATCCTGAGACTTTGCTGAAGTTGCTTATCAGCTTAAGGAGATTTTGGGCTGAGACAATGGGGTTTTCTAGATATACTGTCACGTCATCTGCAAACAGGGACAATTTGACTTCCTTTTTTCCTAATTGAATACCCTTGATTTCCTTCTCTTGCCTAATTGCCCTGGCCAGAACTTCCAACACTATGTTGAATTGAAGTGGTGAGAGAGGGCATCCCTGTCTTGTGCCAGTTTTCAAAGTGAATGCTTCCAGTATTTGCCCATTCAGTATGATATTGGCTGTGGGTTTGTCATAAATAGCTCTTATTATTTTGAGATACGACCCATCAATACCTAATTTATTGAGAGTTTCTAGCATGAAGGGTTGTTGAATTTTGTCAAAGTCCTTTTCTTCACGTATTGAGATAATCATGTGGTTTTTGACTTTGGTTCTGTTTATATGCTGGATTACATTTATTGATTTGCATATATTGAACCAGCCCTGCATCCCATGGATGAAGCCCACTTGATCATGGTGGATAAGCTGTCTGATGTGCTGCTGGATTCGGTTTGCCAGTAATTTATTGAGGATTTTTGCATCAATATTCATCAAGGATATTGGTCTAAAATTCTCTTTTTTGGTTGTGTCTCTGCCAAGCTTTGGTAGCAGCATGATGCTGGCCTCATAAAATAAGTTAGGAAGGATTCCCTCTTTTTCTATTGATTGGAATAGTTTCTGAAGTAATGGTTCCAGTTCCTCCTTGGACCTCTGGTAGAATTCGGCTGTGAACCCATCTGATCCTGGACTCTTTTTGGTTGGTAAGCTATTGATTATTGCCACAATTTCAGCTCCTGTTATTAGTCTACTCAGAGATTCAACTTCTTCCTGGTTTAGGCATGGGAGAGTGTATGTGTCGAGGAATTTATCCCTTTCTTTTTTTTAATTTTTTTTCTTTTATCATTATTATTATTATTATTATTATTATTATTATACTTTAGGCTCTATGGTACATGTGCGCAACTTGCAGGTAAGCTACATGTGTATACATGTGCCATGCTGGTGCGCTGCACCCACCAACTCGTCATCTAGCATTAGGTATATCTCCCAATGCTGTCCCTCGCCCCTCGCCCCACCCCACAACAGTCCCCGAAGTGTGATGTTCCCCTTCCTGTGTCCATGTGTTCTCATTGTTCAATTCTCACCTATGAGTGAGAATATGTGGTGTTTGGCTTTTCGTTCTTGCGATAGTTTACTGAGAATGATGATTTCCAATTTCATCCATGTCCCTACAAAGGATATGAACTCATCATTTTTTATGGCTGCCTGGTATTCCATGGTGTATATGTGCCACCTTTTCTTAATCCAGTCTATCGTTGTTGGACATTTGGGTTGCTTCCAAGTCTTTGCTATTGGGTATAATGCCGCAATAAACATACGTGTGCATGTGTCTTCATAGCAGCATGATTTATAGTCCTTTGGGTATATACCCAGTAATGGGATGGCTGGGTCAAATGGAATTTCTAGTTCTAGATCCCTGAGGAATCGCCACAGTGACTTCCAAAAGGGTTGAACTAGTTTACAGTCCCACCAACAGTGTAAAAGTGTTCCTATTTCTCCACATCCTCTCCAGCACCTGTTGTTTCCTGACTTTTTAATGATTGCCATTCTAACTGGTGTGAGATGGTATCTCATTGTGGTTTTGATTTGCATTCCTCTGATGGCCAGTGATGGTGAGCATTTTTTCATGTGTTTTTTGGCTGCATAAATGTCTTCTTTGGAGGAGTGTCTGTTCATGTCCTTCGCCCACTTTTTGATGGGGTTTTTTGCTGTTTTCTTGTAAATTTGTTGGAGTTCATTGTAGATTCTGGATATTAGCCCTTTGTCAGATGAGTAGGTTGCGAAAATTTTCTCCCATTTTGTAGGTTGCCTGTTCACTCTGATGGTAGTTTCCTTTGCTGTGCAGAAGCTCTTTAGTTTAATTAGATCCCATTTGTCAATTTTGGCTTTTGTGGCCATTGCTTTTGGTGTTTTAGACATGAAGTCCTTGCCCATGCCTATGTCCTGAATGGCATTGCCTAGGTTTTCTTCTAGGGTTTTTATGGTTTTAGGTCTAACGTTTAAGTCTTTAATCCATCTTGAGTTGATTTTTGTATAAGGTGTAAGGAAGGGATCCAGTTTCAGCTTTCTACATGTGGCTAGCCAGTTTTCCCAGCACCATTTATTAAATAGGGAATCCTTTCTCCATTTCTTGTTTTTGTCAAGTTTGTCAAAGATCAGATTTTTGTAGACATGTGGCATTATTTCTGACGGCTCTGTTCTGTTCCATTGATCTAGATCTCTGTTTGGTACCAGTACCATGCTGTTTTGGTTACTGTAGCCTTGTAGTATAGTTTGAAGTCAGGTAGCGTGATGCCTCCAGCTTTGTTCTTTTGGCTTAGGATTGACTTGGTGATGCGGGCTCTTTTTTGGTTCCATATGAACTTTAAAGTAGTTTTTTCCAATTCTGTGCAGAAAGTCATTGGTAACTTGATGGGGATGGCATTGAATCTGTAAATTACCTTGGGAAGGATGGCCATTTTCATGATATTGATTCTTCCTACCCATGAGCATGGAATGTTCTTCCATTTGTTTGTATCCTCTTTTATTTCCTTGAGCAGTGGTTTGTAGATTTCTCCTTGAAGAGGTCCTTCACATCCCTTGTAAGTTGGATTCCTAGGTATTTTATTCTCTTTGAAGCAATTGTGAATGGGAGTTCACTCATGATTTGGCTCTCTGTTTGTCTGTTATTGATGTATAAGAATGCTTGTGATTTTTGTCCATTGATTTTGTATCCTGAGACTTTGCTGAAGTTGCTTATCAGCTTAAGGAGATTTTGGGCTGAGACAATGGGGTTTTCTAGATATACTATCACGTCATCTGCAAACAGGGACAATTTGGCTTCCTTTTTTCCTAATTGAATACCCTTGATTTCCTTCTCTTGCCTAATTGCCCTGGCCAGAACTTCCAACACTATGTTGAATAGAAGTGGTGAGAGAGGGCATCCCTGTCTTGTGCCAGTTTTCAAAGTGAATGCTTCCAGTTTTTGCCCATTCAGTATGATATTGGCTGTGGGTTTGTCATAAATAGCTCTTATTATTTTGAGATACGACCCATCAATACCTAATTTATTGAGAGTTTTTAGCATGAAGGGTTGTTGAATTTTGTCAAAGTCCTTTTCTTCACGTATTGAGATAATCATGTGGTTTTTGACTTTGGTTCTGTTTATATGCTGGATTACATTTGTTGATTTGCGTATATTGAACCAGCCTTGCATCTCAGGGATGAAGCCCACTTGATCATGGTGGATAAGCTGTCTGATGAGCTGCTGGATTCGGTTTGCCGATAATTTATTGAGGATTTTTGCATCAATATTCATCAAGGATATTGGTCTAAAATTCTCTTTTTTGGTTGTGTCTCTGCCCAGCTTTGGTAACAGCATGATGCTGGCCTCATAAAATGAGTCAGGAAGGATTCCCTCTTTTTCTATTGATTGGAATAGTTTCTGAAGTAATGGTTCCAGTTCCTCCTTGGACCTCTGGTAGAATTCGGCTGTGAACCCATCTGATCCTGGACTCTTTTAGGTTGGTAAGCTATTGATTATTGCCACAATTTCAGCTCCTGTTATTAGTCTATTCAGAGATTCAACTTCCTCCTGGTTTAGTCATGGGAGAGTGTATGTGTCGAGGAACTTATCCCTTTCTTTTTTTTGAAATTTTTTTTCTTTTCATCATTATTATTATCACTATTGTTATTATTAATATTATACTTTAGGCTCTATGGTACATGAGCTCAACGTGCAGGTGAGCTACATATGCATACATGTGCCATGCTGGTGCGCTGCACCCACCAACTCGTCATCTAGCATTAGTTATATCTCCCAATGCTTTCCCTCGCCCCTCCAGCCAACCCACAACAGTCCCCGAAGTATGATGTTCCCCTTCCTGTGTCCATGTGTTCTCATTGTTCAATTCTCACCTATGAGTGAGAATATGTGATGTTTCGTTTTTTGTTCTTGCGTTAGTTTACTGAGAACGATGATTTCCAATTTCATCCATGTCCCTACAAAGGATATGAACTCATCATTTTTTATGGCTGCCTAGTATTCCATGGTGTATATGTGCCACATTTTCTTAATCCAGTCTATCATTGTTGGACATTCGTGTTGGTTCCAAGTCTTTGCTATTGTGTATAATGCTGCAATAAACATACGTGTGCATGTGCCTTTATAGCAGCATGATTTATAGTCCTTTGGGTATATACCCAGTAATGGGATGGCTGGGTCAAATGGAATTTCTAGTACTAGATCCCTGAGGAATCGCCGCAGTGACTTCCACAAGGGTTGAACTAGTTTACAGTCCCACCAACAGTGTAAAAGTGTTCCTATTTCTCCACATCCTCTCCAGCACCTGTTGTTTCCTGACTTTTTAATGATTGCCATTCTAACTGGTGTGAGATGCTATCTCATTGTGGTTTTGATTTGCATTTCTCTGATGGCCAGTGATGGTGAGCATTTTCTCATGTGTTTTTTGGCTGCATAAATGTCTTCTTTGGAGGAGTGTCTGTTCATGTCCTTCGCCCACTTTTTGATGGGGTTGTTTGGTGTTTTCTTGTAAATTTGTTGGAGTTCATTGTAGATTCTGGATATTAGCCCTTTGTCAGATGAGTAGGTTGCGAAAATTTTCTCCCATTTTGTAGGTTGCCTGTTCACTCTGATGGTGGTTTCCTTTGCTGTGCAGAAGCTCTTTAGTTTAATTAGATCCCATTTGTCAATTTTGGCTTTTGTTGCCATTGCTTTTGGTGTTTTAGACATGAAGTCCTTGCCCATGCCTATGTCCTGAATGGTATTGCCTAGGTTTTCTTCTAGGGTTTTTATGGTTTTAGGTCTAACGTTTAAGTCTTTAATCCATCTTGAGTTGATTTTTGTATAAGGTGTAAGGAAGGGATCCAGTTTCAGCTTTCTACATGTGGCTAGCCAGTTTTCCCAGCACCATTTATTAAATAGGGAATCCTTTCTCCATTTCTTGTTTTTGTCAAGTTTGTCAAAGATCAGATTGTTGTAGATATGTGGCATTATTTCTGACGGCTCTGTTCTGTTCCATTGATCTAGATCTCTGTTTGGTACCAGTACCATGCTGTTTTGGTTACTGTAGCCTTGTAGTATAGTTTGAAGTCAGGTAGCGTGATGCCTTCAGCTTTGTTCTTTTGGCTTAGGATTGACTTGGTGATGCGGGCTCTTTTTTGGTTCCATATGAATTTTAAAGTAGTTTTTTCCAATTCCGTGAAGAAAGTCTTTGGTAACTTGATGGGGATGGCATTGAATCTGTAAATTACCTTGGGAAGGATGGCCATTTTCATGATATTGATTCTTCCTACCCATGAGCATGGAATGTTCTTCCATTTGTTTGTATCCTCTTTTATTTCCTTGAGCAGTGGTTTGTAGTTTTCTCCTTGAAGAGGTCCTTCACATCCCTTGTAAGTTGGATTCCTAGGTATTTTATTCTCTTTGAAGCAATTGTGAATGCGAGTTCACTCATGATTTGGCTCTCTGTTTGTCTGTTATTGATGTATAAGAATGCTTGTGATTTTTGTCCATTGATTTTGTATCCTGAGACTTTGCTGAAGTTGCTTATCAGCTTAAGGAGATTTTGGGCTGAGACAATGGGGTTTTCTAGATATACTATCACGTCATCTGCAAACAGGGACAATTTGACTTCCTTTTTTCCTAATTGAATACCCTTGATTTCCTTCTCTTGCCTAATTGCCCTGGCCAGAACATCCAACACTATGTTGAATAGAAGTGGTGAGAGAGGGCATCCCTGTCTTGTGCCAGTTTTCAAAGTGAATGCTTCCAGTATTTGCCCATTCAGTATGATATTGGCTGTGGGTTTGTCATAAATAGCTCTTATTATTTTGAGATACGACCCATCAATACCTAATTTATTGAGAGTTTCTAGCATGAAGGGTTGTTGAATTTTGTCAAAGTCCTTTTCTTCACGTATTGAGATAATCATGTGGTTTTTGACTTTGGTTCTGTTTATATGCTGGATTACATTTATTGATTTGCATATATTGAACCAGCCCTGCATCCCATGGATGAAGCCCACTTGATCATGGTGGATAAGCTGTCTGATGTGCTGCTGGATTCGGTTTGCCAGTAATTTATTGAGGATTTTTGCATCAATATTCATCAAGGATATTGGTCTAAAATTCTCTTTTTTGTTTGTGTCTCTGCCAAGCTTTGGTAGCAGCATGATGCTGGCCTCATAAAATGAGTTAGGAAGGATTCCCTCTTTTTCTATTGATTGGAATAGTTTCTGAAGTAATGGTTCCAGTTCCTCCTTGGACCTCTGGTAGAATTCGGCTGTGAACCCATCTGATCCTGGACTCTTTTTGGTTGGTAAGCTATTGATTATTGCCACAATTTCAGCTCCTGTTATTAGTCTACTCAGAGATTCAATTTCTTCCTGGTTTAGGCATGGGAGAGTGTATGTGTCGAGGAATTTATCCCTTTCTTTTTTTTAATTTTTTTTCTTTTATCATTATTATTATTATTATTATTATTATTATACTTTAGGCTCTATGGTACATGTGCGCAACTTGCAGGTAAGCTACATGTGTATACATGTGCCATGCTGGTGCGCTGCACCCACCAACTCGTCATCTAGCATTAGGTATATCTCCCAATGGTGTCCCTCGCCCCTCGCCCCACCCCACAACAGTCCCCGAAGTGTGATGTTCCCCTTCCTGTGTCCATGTGTTCTCATTGTTCAATTCTCACCTATGAGTGAGAATATGTGGTGTTTGGCTTTTCGTTCTTGCGATAGTTTACTGAGAACGATGATTTCCAATTTCATCCATGTCCCTACAAAGGATATGAACTCATCATTTTTTATGGCTGCCTGGTATTCCATGGTGTATATGTGCCACCTTTTCTTAATCCAGTCTATCGTTGTTGGACATTTGGGTTGCTTCCAAGTCTTTGCTATTGGGTATAATGCCGCAATAAACATACGTGTGCATGTGTCTTCATAGCAGCATGATTTATAGTCCTTTGGGTATATACCCAGTAATGGGATGGCTGGGTCAAATGGAATTTCTAGTTCTAGATCCCTGAGGAATCGCCACAGTGACTTCCACAAGGGTTGAACTAGTTTACAGTCCCACCAACAGTGTAAAAGTGTTCCTATTTCTCCACATCCTCTCCAGCACCTGTTGTTTCCTGACTTTTTAATGATTGCCATTCTAACTGGTGTGAGATGGTATCTCATTGTGGTTTTGATTTGCATTCCTCTGATGGCCAGTGATGGTGAGCATTTTTTCATGTGTTTTTTGGCTGCATAAATGTCTTCTTTGGAGGAGTGTCTGTTCATGTCCTTCGCCCACTTTTTGATGGGGTTGTTTGGTGTTTTCTTGTAAATTTGTTGGAGTTCATTGTAGATTCTGGATATTAGCCCTTTGTCAGATGAGTAGGTTGCGAAAATTTTCTCCCATTTTGTAGGTTGCCTGTTCACTCTGATGGTAGTTTCCTTTGCTGTGCAGAAGCTCTTTAGTTTAATTAGATCCCATTTGTCAATTTTGGCTTTTGTGGCCATTGCTTTTGGTGTTTTAGACATGAAGTCCTTGCCCATGCCTATGTCCTGAATGGTATTGCCTAGGTTTTCTTCTAGGGTTTTTATGGTTTTAGGTCTAACGTTTAAGTCTTTAATCCATCTTGAGTTGATTTTTGTATAAGGTGTAAGGAAGGGATCCAGTTTCAGCTTTCTACATGTGGCTAGCCAGTTTTCCCAGCACCATTTATTAAATAGGGAATCCTTTCTCCATTTCTTGTTTTTGTCAAGTTTGTCAAAGATCAGATTGTTGTAGATATGTGGCATTATTTCTGACGGCTCTGTTCTGTTCCATTGATCTAGATCTCTGTTTGGTACCAGTACCATGCTGTTTTGGTTACTGTAGCCTTGTAGTATAGTTTGAAGTCAGGTAGCGTGATGCCTCCAGCTTTGTTCTTTTGGCTTAGGATTGACTTGGTGATGCGGGCTCTTTTTGGTTCCATATGAACTTTAAAGTAGTTTTTCCAATTCCGTGAAGAACGTCATTGGTAACTTGATGGGGATGGCATTGAATCTGTAAATTACCTTGGGAAGGATGGCCATTTTCATGATATTGATTCTTCCTACCCATGAGCATGGAATGTTCTTCCATTTGTTTGTATCCTCTTTTATTTCCTTGAGCAGTGGTTTGTAGTTTTCTCCTTGAAGAGGTCCTTCACATCCCTTGTAAGTTGGATTCCTAGGTATTTTATTCTCTTTGAAGCAATTGTGAATGGGAGTTCACTCATGATTTGGCTCTCTGTTTGTCTGTTATTGATGTATAAGAATGCTTGTGATTTTTGTCCATTGATTTTGTATCCTGAGACTTTGCTGAAGTTGCTTATCAGCTTAAGGAGATTTTGGGCTGAGACAATGGGGTTTTCTAGATATACTATCACGTCATCTGCAAACAGGGACAATTTGACTTCCTTTTTTCCTAATTGAATACCCTTGATTTCCTTCTCTTGCCTAATTGCCCTGGCCAGAACTTCCAACACTATGTTGAATAGAAGTGGTGAGAGAGGGCATCCCTGTCTTGTGCCAGTTTTCAAAGTGAATGCTTCCAGTTTTTGCCCATTCAGTATGATATTGGCTGTGGGTTTGTCATAAATAGCTCTTATTATTTTGAGATACGACCCATCAATACCTAATTTATTGAGAGTTTTTAGCATGAAGGGTTGTTGAATTTTGTCAAAGGCCTTTTCTTCACGTATTGAGATAATCATGTGGTTTTTGACTTTGGTTCTGTTTATATGCTGGATTACATTTATTGATTTGCGTATATTGAACCAGCCTTGCATCTCAGGGATGAAGCCCACTTGATCATGGTGGATAAGCTGTCTGTTGTGCTGCTGGATTCGGTTTGCTAGTAATTTATTGAGGATTTTTGCATCAATATTCATCAAGGATATTGGTCTAAAATTCTCTTTTTTGGTTGTGTCTCTGCCCAGCTTTTGTAGCAGCATGATGCTGGCCTCATAAAATGAGTCAGGAAGGATTCCCTCTTTTTCTATTGATTGGAATAGTTTCTGAAGTAATGGTTCCAGTTCCTCCTTGGACCTCTGGTAGAATTCGGCTGTGAACCCATCTAATCCTGGACTCTTTTTGGTTGGTAAGCTATTGATTATTGCCACAATTTCAGCTCCTGTTATTAGTCTATTCAGAGATTCAACTTCTTCCTGGTTTAGTCATGGGAGAGTGTATGTGTCGAGGAATTTATCCCTTTCTATTTTTTTTAATTTTTTTTCTTTTTATCATTATTATTATTATTATTATTTTTATTATACTTTAGGCTCTATGGTACATGTGCGCAACTTGCAGGTAAGCTACATATGTATACATGTGCCATGCTGGTGCGCTGCACCCACCAACTCGTCATCTAGCATTAGGTATATCTCCCAATGCTGTCCCTCACCCCTCGCCCCACCCCACAACAGTCCCCGAAGTGTGATGTTCCCCTTCCTGTGTCCATGTGTTCTCATTGTTCAATTCTCACCTATGAGTGAGAATATGTGGTGTTTGGCTTTTCGTTCTTGCGATAGTTTACTGAGAACGAGGATTTCCAATTTCATCCATGTCCCTACAAAGGATACGAACTCATCATTTTTTATGGCTGCCTGGTATTCCATGGTGTATATGTGCCACCTTTTCTTAATCCAGTCTATCGTTGTTGGACATTTGGGTTGCTTCCAAGTCTTTGCTATTGGGTATAATGCCGCAATAAACATACGTGTGCATGTGTCTTTATAGCAGCATGATTTATAGTCCTTTGGGTATATACCCAGTAATGGGATGGCTGGGTCAAATGGAATTTCTAGTTCTAGATCCCTGAGGAATCGCCACAGTGACTTCCACAAGGGTTGAACTAGTTTACAGTCCCACCAACAGTGTAAAAGTGTTCCTATTTCTCCACATCCTCTCCAGCACCTGTTGTTTCCTGACTTTTTAATGATTGCCATTCTAACTGGTGTGAGATGGTATCTCATTGTGGTTTTGATTTGCATTTCTCTGATGGCCAGTGATGGTGAGCATTTTTTCATGTGTTTTTGGGTTGCATAAATGTCTTCTTTGGAGGAGTGTCTGTTCATGTCCTTCGCCCACTTTTTGATGGGGTTGTTTGGTGTTTTCTTGTAAATTTGTTGGAGTTCATTGTAGATTCTGGATATTATCCCTTTGTCAGATGAGTAGGTTGCGAAAATTTTCTCCCATTTTGTAGGTTGCCTGTTCACTCTGATGGTAGTTTCCTTTGCTGTGGAGAAGCTCTTTAGTTTAATTAGATCCCATTTGTCAATTTTGGCTTTTGTGGCCATTGCTTTTGGTGTTTTAGACATGAAGTCCTTGCCCATGCCTATGTCCTGAATGGCATTGCCTAGGTTTTCTTCTAGGGTTTTTATGGTTTTAGGTCTAACGTTTAAGTCTTTAATCCATCTTGAGTTGATTTTTGTATAAGGTGTAAGGAAGGGATCCAGTTTCAGCTTTCTACATGTGGCTAGCCAGTTTTCCCAGCACCATTTATTAAATAGGGAATCCTTTCTCCATTTCTTGTTTTTGTCAAGTTTGTCAAAGATCAGATTGTTGTAGACATGTGGCATTATTTCTGACGGCTCTGTTCTGTTCCATTGATCTAGATCTCTGTTTGGTACCAGTACCATGCTGTTTTGGTTACTGTAGCCTTGTAGTATAGTTTGAAGTCAGGTAGCGTGATGCCTCCAGCTTTGTTCTTTTTGCTTAGGATTGACTTGGTGATGCGGGCTCTTTTTTGGTTCCATATGAACTTTAAAGTAGTTTTTTCCAATTCTGTGCAGAAAGTCATTGGTAACTTGATGGGGATGGCATTGAATCTGTAAATTACCTTGGGAAGGATGGCCATTTTCATGATATTGATTCTTCCTTCCCATGAGCATGGAATGTTCTTCCATTTGTTTGTATCCTGTTTTATTTCCTTGAGCAGTGGTTTGTAGTTTTCTCCTTGAAGAGGTCCTTCACATCCCTTGGAAGTTGGATTCCTAGGTATTTTATTCTCTTTGAAGCAATTGTGAATGGGAGTTCACTCATGATTTGGCTCTCTGTTTGTCTGTTATTGATGTATAAGAATGCTTGTGATTTTTGTCCATTGATTTTGTATCCTGAGACTTGCTGAAGTTGCTTATCAGCTTAAGGAGATTTTGGGCTGAGACAATGGGGTTTTCTAGATATACTATCACGTCATCTGCAAACAGGGACAATTTGGCTTCCTTTTTTCCTAATTGAATACCCTTGATTTCCTTCTCTTGCCTAATTGCCCTGGCCAGAACTTCCAACACTATGTTGAATAGAAGTGGTGAGAGAGGGCATCCCTGTCTTGTGCCAGTTTTCAAAGTGAATGCTTCCAGTTTTTGCCCATTCAGTATGATATTGGCTGTGGGTTTGTCATAAATAGCTCTTATTATTTTGAGATACGACCCATCAATACCTAATTTATTGAGAGTTTTTAGCATGAAGGGTTGTTGAATTTTGTCAAAGTCCTTTTCTTCACGTATTGAGATAATCATGTGGTTTTTGACTTTGGTTCTGTTTATATGCTGGATTACATTTATTGATTTGCGTATATTGAACCAGCCTTGCATCCCAGGGATGAAGCCCACTTGATCATGGTGGATAAGCTGTCTGATGTGCTGCTGGATTCGGTTTGCCAGTAATTTATTGAGGATTTTTGCATCAATATTCATCAAGGATATTGGTCTAAAATTCTCTTTTTTGGTTGTGTCTCTGCCAAGCTTTGGTAGCAGCATGATGCTGGCCTCATAAAATGAGTTAGGAAGGATTCCCTCTTTTTCTATTGATTGGAATAGTTTCTGAAGTAATGGTTCCAGTTCCTCCTTGGACCTCTGGTAGAATTCGGCTGTGAACCCATCTGATCCTGGACTCTTTTTGGTTGGTAAGCTATTGATTATTGCCACAATTTCAGCTCCTGTTATTAGTCTACTCAGAGATTCAACTTCTTCCTGGTTTAGGCATGGGAGAGTGTATGTGTCGAGGAATTTATCCCTTTCTTTTTTTTTTAATTTTTTTTCTTTTTATCATTATTATTATTATTATTATTATTATTATTATACTTTAGGCTCTATGGTACATGTGCGCAACTTGCAGGTAAGCTACATGTGTATACATGTGCCATGCTGGTGCGCTGCACCCACCAACTCGTCATCTAGCATTAGGTATATCTCCCAATGCTGTCCCTCGCCCCTCGCCCCACCCCACAACAGTCCCCGAAGTGTGATGTTCCCCTTCCTGTGTCCATGTGTTCTCATTGTTCAATTCTCACCTATGAGTGAGAATATGTGGTGTTTGGCTTTTCGTTCTTGCGATAGTTTACTGAGAACGATGATTTCCAATTTCATCCATGTCCCTACAAAGGATATGAACTCATCATTTTTTATGGCTGCCTGGTATTCCATGGTGTATATGTGCCACCTTTTCTTAATCCAGTCTATCGTTGTTGGACATTTGGGTTGCTTCCAAGTCTTTGCTATTGGGTATAATGCCGCAATAAACATACGTCTGCATGTGTCTTCATAGCAGCATGATTTATAGTCCTTTGGGTATATACCCAGTAATGGGATGGCTGGGTCAAATGGAATTTCTAGTTCTAGATCCCTGAGGAATCGCCACACTGACTTCCACAAGGGTTGAACTAGTTTACAGTTCCACCAACAGTGTAAAAGTGTTCCTATTTCTCCACATCCTCTCCAGCACCTGTTGTTTCCTGACTTTTTAATGATTGCCATTCTAACTGGTGTGAGATGGTATCTCATTGTGGTTTTGATTTGCATTCCTCTGATGGCCAGTGATGGTGAGCATTTTTTCATTTGTTTTTTGGCTGCATAAATGTCTTCTTTGGAGGAGTGTCTGTTCATGTCCTTCGCCCACTTTTTGATGGGGTTGTTTGCTGTTTTCTTGTAAATTTGTTGGAGTTCATTGTAGATTCTGGATATTAGCCCTTTGTCAGATGAGTAGGTTGCGAAAATTTTCTCCCATTTTGTAGGTTGCCTGTTCACTCTGATGGTAGTTTCCTTTGCTGTGGAGAAGCTCTTTAGTTTAATTAGATCCCATTTGTCAATTTTGGCTTTTGTGGCCATTGCTTTTGGTGTTTTAGACATGAAGTCCTTGCCCATGCCTATGTCCTGAATGGTATTGCCTAGGTTTTCTTCTAGGGTTTTTATGGTTTTAGGTCTAACGTTTAAGTCTTTAATCCATCTTGAGTTGATTTTTGTATAAGGTGTAAGGAAGGGATCCAGTTTCAGCTTTCTACATGTGGCTAGCCAGTTTTCCCAGCACCATTTATTAAATAGGGAATCCTTTCTCCATTTCTTGTTTTTGTCAAGTTTGTCAAAGATCAGATTGTTGTAGACATGTGGCATTATTTCTGACGGCTCTGTTCTGTTCCATTGATCTAGATCTCTGTTTGGTACCAGTACCATGCTGTTTTGGTTACTGTAGCCTTGTAGTATAGTTTGAAGTCAGGTAGCGTGATGCCTCCAGCTTTGTTCTTTTGGCTTAGGATTGACTTGGTGATGCGGGCTCTTTTTTGGTTCCATATGAACTTTAAAGTAGTTTTTTCCAATTCTGTGCAGAAAGTCATTGGTAACTTGATGGGGATGGCATTGAATCTGTAAATTACCTTGGGAAGGATGGCCATTTTCATGATATTGATTCTTCCTACCCATGAGCATTTAATGTTCTTCCATTTGTTTGTATCCTCTTTTATTTCCTTGAGCAGTGGTTTGTAGTTTTCTCCTTGAAGAGGTCCTTCACATCCCTTGGAAGTTGGATTCCTAGGTATTTTATTCTCTTTGAAGCAATTGTGAATGGGAGTTCACTCATGATTTGGCTCTCTGTTTGTCTGTTATTGATGTATAAGAATGCTTGTGATTTTTGTCCATTGATTTTGTATCCTGAGACTTTGCTGAAGTTGCTTATCAGCTTAAGGAGGTTTTGGGCTGAGACAATGGGGTTTTCTAGATATACTATCACGTCATCTGCAAACAGGGACAATTTGGCTTCCTTTTTTCCTAATTGAATACCCTTGATTTCCTTCTCTTGCCTAATTGCCCTGGCCAGAACTTCCAACACTATGTTGAATAGAAGTGGTGAGAGAGGGCATCCCTGTCTTGTGCCAGTTTTCAAAGTGAATGCTTCCAGTTTTTGCCCATTCAGTATGATATTGGCTGTGGGTTTGTCATAAATAGCTCTTATTATTTTGAGATACGACCCATGAATACCTAATTTATTGAGAGTTTTTAGCATGAAGGGTTGTTGAATTTTGTCAAAGTCCTTTTCTTCACGTATTGAGATAATCATGTGGTTTTTGACTTTGGTTCTATTTATATGCTGGATTTCATTTATTGATTTGCGTATATTGAACCAGCCTTGCATCTCAGGGATGAAGCCCACTTGATCATGGTGGATAAGCTGTCTGATGTGCTGCTGGATTCGGTTTGCCGGTAATTTATTGAGGATTTTTGCATCAATATTCATCAAGGATATTGGTCTAAAATTCTCTTTTTTGGTTGTGTCTCTGCCCAGCTTTGGTATCAGCATGATGCTGGCCTCATAAAATGAGTTAGGAAGGATTCCCTCTTTTTCTATTGATTGGAATAGTTTCTGAAGTAATGGTTCCAGTTCCTCCTTGGACCTCTGGTAGAATTCGGCTGTGAACCCATCTGATCCTGGACTCTTTTTGGTTGGTAAGCTATTGATTATTGCCACAACTTCAGCTCCTGTTATTAGTCTACTCAGAGATTCAATTTCTTCCTGGTTTAGGCATGGTAGAGTGTATGTGTCGAGGAATTTATCCCTTTCTTTTTTTTAATTTTTTTTCTTTTTATCATTATTATTATTATTATTATTATTATTATTATTATACTTTAGGCTCTATGGTACATGTGCGCAACTTGCAGGTAAGCTACATGTGTATACATGTGCCATGCTGGTGCGCTGCACCCACCAACTCGTCATCTAGCATTAGGTATATCTCCCAATGCTGTCCCTCGCCCCTCGCCCCACCCCACAACAGTCCCCGAAGAGTGATGTTCCCCTTCCTGTGTCCTTGTGTTCTCATTGTTCAATTCTCACCTATGAGTGAGAATATGTGGTGTTTGGCTTTTCGTTCTTGCGATAGTTTACTGAGAATGATGATTTCCAATTTCATCCATGTCCCTACAAAGGATATGAACTCATCATTTTTTATGGCTGCCTGGTATTCCATGGTGTATATGTGCCACGTTTTCTTAATCCAGTCTATCGTTGTTGGACATTTGGGTTGCTTCCAAGTCTTTGCTATTGGGTATAATGCCGCAATAAACATACGTCTGCATGTGTCTTCATAGCAGCATGATTTATAGTCCTTTGGGTATATACCCAGTAATGGGATGGCTGGGTCAAATGGAATTTCTAGTTCTAGATCCCTGAGGAATCGCCACAGTGACTTCCAAAGGGTTGAACTAGTTTACAGTCCCACCAACACTGTAAAAGTGTTCCTATTTCTCCACATCCTCTCCAGCACCTGTTGTTTCCTGACTTTTTAATGATTGCCATTCTAACTGGTGTGAGATGGTATCTCATTGTGGTTTTGATTTGCATTTCTCTGATGGCCAGTGATGGTGAGAATTTTCTCATGTGTTTTTTGACTGCATAAATGTCTTCTTTGGAGGAGTGTCTGTTCATGTCCTTCGCCCACTTTTTGATGGGGTTGTTTGGTGTTTTCTTGTAAATTTGTTGGAGTTCATTGTAGATTCTGGATATTAGCCCTTTGTCAGATGAGTAGGTTGCGAAAATTTTCTCCCATTTTGTAGGTTGCCTGTTCACTCTGATGGTGGTTTCCTTTGCTGTGCAGAAGCTCTTTAGTTTAATTAGATCCCATTTGTCAATTTTGGCTTTTGTTGCCATTGCTTTTGGTGTTTTAGACATGAAGTCCTTGCCCATGCCTATGTCCTGAATGGTATTGCCTAGGTTTTCTTCTAGGGTTTTTATGGTTTTAGGTCTAACGTTTAAGTCTTTAATCCATCTTGAGTTGATTTTTGTATAAGGTGTAAGGAAGGGATCCAGTTTCAGCTTTCTACATGTGGCTAGCCAGTTTTCCCAGCACCATTTATTAAATAGGGAATCCTTTCTCCATTTCTTGTTTTTGTCAAGTTTGTCAAAGATCAGATTGTTGTAGATATGTGGCATTATTTCTGACGGCTCTGTTCTGTTCCATTGATCTAGATCTCTGTTTGGTACCAGTACCATGCTGTTTTGGTTACTGTAGCCTTGTAGTATAGTTTGAAGTCAGGTAGCGTGATGCCTTCAGCTTTGTTCTTTTGGCTTAGGATTGACTTGGTGATGCGGGCTCTTTTTTGGTTCCATATGAATTTTAAAGTAGTTTTTTCCAATTCCGTGAAGAAAGTCATTGGTAACTTGATGGGGATGGCATTGAATCTGTAAATTACCTTGGGAAGGATGGCCATTTTCATGATATTGATTCTTCCTACCCATGAGCATGGAATGTTCTTCCATTTGTTTGTATCCTCTTTTATTTCCTTGAGCAGTGGTTTGTAGTTTTCTCCTTGAAGAGGTCCTTCACATCCCTTGTAAGTTGGATTCCTAGGTATTTTATTCTCTTTGAAGCAATTGTGAATGCGAGTTCACTCATGATTTGGCTCTCTGTTTGTCTGTTATTGATGTATAAGAATGCTTGTGATTTTTGTCCATTGATTTTGTATCCTGAGACTTTGCTGAAGTTGCTTATCAGCTTAAGGAGATTTTGGGCTGAGACAATGGGGTTTCTAGATATACTATCACGTCATCTGCAAACAGGGACAATTTGACTTCCTTTTTTCCTAATTGAATACCCTTGATTTCCTTCTCTTGCCTAATTGCCCTGGCCAGAACTTCCAACACTATGTTGAATAGAAGTGGTGAGAGAGGGCATCCCTGTCTTGTGCCAGTTTTCAAAGTGAATGCTTCCAGTTTTTGCCCATTCAGTATGATATTGGCTGTGGGTTTGTCATAAATAGCTCTTATTATTTTGAGATACGACCCATGAATACCTAATTTATTGAGAGTTTTTAGCATGAAGGGTTGTTGAATTTTGTCAAAGTCCTTTTCTTCACGTATTGAGATAATCATGTGGTTTTTGACTTTGGTTCTATTTATATGCTGGATTTCATTTATTGATTTGCGTATATTGAACCAGCCTTGCATCTCAGGGATGAAGCCCACTTGATCATGGTGGATAAGCTGTCTGATGTGCTGCTGGATTCGGTTTGCCGGTAATTTATTGAGGATTTTTGCATCAATATTCATCAAGGATATTGGTCTAAAATTCTCTTTTTTGGTTGTGTCTCTGCCCAGCTTTGGTATCAGCATGATGCTGGCCTCATAAAATGAGTTAGGAAGGATTCCCTCTTTTTCTATTGATTGGAATAGTTTCTGAAGTAATGGTTCCAGTTCCTCCTTGGACCTCTGGTAGAATTCGGCTGTGAACCCATCTGATCCTGGACTCTTTTTGGTTGGTAAGCTATTGATTATTGCCACAACTTCAGCTCCTGTTATTAGTCTACTCAGAGATTCAATTTCTTCCTGGTTTAGGCATGGTAGAGTGTATGTGTCGAGGAATTTATCCCTTTCTTTTTTTTAATTTTTTTTCTTTTTATCATTATTATTATTATTATTATTATTATTATTATTATACTTTAGGCTCTATGGTACATGTGCGCAACTTGCAGGTAAGCTACATGTGTATACATGTGCCATGCTGGTGCGCTGCACCCACCAACTCGTCATCTAGCATTAGGTATATCTCCCAATGCTGTCCCTCGCCCCTCGCCCCACCCCACAACAGTCCCCGAAGAGTGATGTTCCCCTTCCTGTGTCCTTGTGTTCTCATTGTTCAATTCTCACCTATGAGTGAGAATATGTGGTGTTTGGCTTTTCGTTCTTGCGATAGTTTACTGAGAATGATGATTTCCAATTTCATCCATGTCCCTACAAAGGATATGAACTCATCATTTTTTATGGCTGCCTGGTATTCCATGGTGTATATGTGCCACGTTTTCTTAATCCAGTCTATCGTTGTTGGACATTTGGGTTGCTTCCAAGTCTTTGCTATTGGGTATAATGCCGCAATAAACATACGTCTGCATGTGTCTTCATAGCAGCATGATTTATAGTCCTTTGGGTATATACCCAGTAATGGGATGGCTGGGTCAAATGGAATTTCTAGTTCTAGATCCCTGAGGAATCGCCACAGTGACTTCCAAAGGGTTGAACTAGTTTACAGTCCCACCAACACTGTAAAAGTGTTCCTATTTCTCCACATCCTCTCCAGCACCTGTTGTTTCCTGACTTTTTAATGATTGCCATTCTAACTGGTGTGAGATGGTATCTCATTGTGGTTTTGATTTGCATTTCTCTGATGGCCAGTGATGGTGAGAATTTTCTCATGTGTTTTTTGACTGCATAAATGTCTTCTTTGGAGGAGTGTCTGTTCATGTCCTTCGCCCACTTTTTGATGGGGTTGTTTGGTGTTTTCTTGTAAATTTGTTGGAGTTCATTGTAGATTCTGGATATTAGCCCTTTGTCAGATGAGTAGGTTGCGAAAATTTTCTCCCATTTTGTAGGTTGCCTGTTCACTCTGATGGTGGTTTCCTTTGCTGTGCAGAAGCTCTTTAGTTTAATTAGATCCCATTTGTCAATTTTGGCTTTTGTTGCCATTGCTTTTGGTGTTTTAGACATGAAGTCCTTGCCCATGCCTATGTCCTGAATGGTATTGCCTAGGTTTTCTTCTAGGGTTTTTATGGTTTTAGGTCTAACGTTTAAGTCTTTAATCCATCTTGAGTTGATTTTTGTATAAGGTGTAAGGAAGGGATCCAGTTTCAGCTTTCTACATGTGGCTAGCCAGTTTTCCCAGCACCATTTATTAAATAGGGAATCCTTTCTCCATTTCTTGTTTTTGTCAAGTTTGTCAAAGATCAGATTGTTGTAGATATGTGGCATTATTTCTGACGGCTCTGTTCTGTTCCATTGATCTAGATCTCTGTTTGGTACCAGTACCATGCTGTTTTGGTTACTGTAGCCTTGTAGTATAGTTTGAAGTCAGGTAGCGTGATGCCTTCAGCTTTGTTCTTTTGGCTTAGGATTGACTTGGTGATGCGGGCTCTTTTTTGGTTCCATATGAATTTTAAAGTAGTTTTTTCCAATTCCGTGAAGAAAGTCATTGGTAACTTGATGGGGATGGCATTGAATCTGTAAATTACCTTGGGAAGGATGGCCATTTTCATGATATTGATTCTTCCTACCCATGAGCATGGAATGTTCTTCCATTTGTTTGTATCCTCTTTTATTTCCTTGAGCAGTGGTTTGTAGTTTTCTCCTTGAAGAGGTCCTTCACATCCCTTGTAAGTTGGATTCCTAGGTATTTTATTCTCTTTGAAGCAATTGTGAATGCGAGTTCACTCATGATTTGGCTCTCTGTTTGTCTGTTATTGATGTATAAGAATGCTTGTGATTTTTGTCCATTGATTTTGTATCCTGAGACTTTGCTGAAGTTGCTTATCAGCTTAAGGAGATTTTGGGCTGAGACAATGGGGTTTCTAGATATACTATCACGTCATCTGCAAACAGGGACAATTTGACTTCCTTTTTTCCTAATTGAATACCCTTGATTTCCTTCTCTTGCCTAATTGCCCTGGCCAGAACTTCCAACACTATGTTGAATAGAAGTGGTGAGAGAGGGCATCCCTGTCTTGTGCCAGTTTTCAAAGTGAATGCTTCCAGTATTTGCCCATTCAGTATGATATTGGCTGTGGGTTTGTCATAAATAGCTCTTATTATTTTGAGATACGACCCATCAATACCTAATTTATTGAGAGTTTTTAGCATGAAGGGTTGTTGAATTTTGTCAAAGTCCTTTTCTTCACGTATTGAGATAATCATGTGGTTTTTGACTTTGGTTCTGTTTATATGCTGGATTACATTTATTGATTTGCATATATTGAAACAGCCTTGCATCCCATGGATGAAGCCCACTTGATCATGGTGGATAAGCTGTCTGATGTGCTGCTGGATTCGGTTTGCCGGTAATTTATTGAGGATTTTTGCATCAATATTCATCAAGGATATTGGTCTAAAATTCTCTTTTTTGGTTGTGTCTCTGCCCAGCTTTGGTATCAGCATGATGCTGGCCTCATAAAATGAGTTAGGAAGGATTCCCTCTTTTTCTATTGATTGGAATAGTTTCTGAAGTAATGGTTCCAGTTCCTCCTTGGACCTCTGGTAGAATTCGGCTGTGAACCCATCTGATCCTGGACTCTTTTTGGTTGGTAAGCTATTGATTATTGCCACAACTTCAGCTCCTGTTATTAGTCTACTCAGAGATTCAATTTCTTCCTGGTTTAGGCATGGTAGAGTGTATGTGTCGAGGAATTTATCCCTTTCTTTTTTTTAATTTTTTTTCTTTTTATCATTATTATTATTATTATTATTATTATTATTATACTTTAGGCTCTATGGTACATGTGCGCAACTTGCAGGTAAGCTACATGTGTATACATGTGCCATGCTGGTGCGCTGCACCCACCAACTCGTCATCTAGCATTAGGTATATCTCCCAATGCTGTCCCTCGCCCCTCGCCCCACCCCACAACAGTCCCCGAAGTGTGATGTTCCCCTTCCTGTGTCCATGTGTTCTCATTGTTCAATTCTCACCTATGAGTGAGAATATGTGGTGTTTGGCTTTTCGTTCTTGCGATAGTTTACTGAGAATGATGATTTCCAATTTCATCCATGTCCCTACAAAGGATATGAACTCATCATTTTTTATGGCTGCCTGGTATTCCATGGTGTATATGTGCCACGTTTTCTTAATCCAGTCTATCGTTGTTGGACATTTGGGTTGCTTCCAAGTCTTTGCTATTGGGTATAATGCCGCAATAAACATACGTCTGCATGTGTCTTCATAGCAGCATGATTTATAGTCCTTTGGGTATATACCCAGTAATGGGATGGCTGGGTCAAATGGAATTTCTAGTTCTAGATCCCTGAGGAATCGCCACAGTGACTTCCAAAAGGGTTGAACTAGTTTACAGTCCCACCAACACTGTAAAAGTGTTCCTATTTCTCCACATCCTCTCCAGCACCTGTTGTTTCCTGACTTTTTAATGATTGCCATTCTAACTGGTGTGAGATGGTATCTCATTGTGGTTTTGATTTGCATTTCTCTGATGGCCAGTGATGGTGAGCATTTTCTCATGTGTTTTTTGGCTGCATAAATGTCTTCTTTGGAGGAGTGTCTGTTCATGTCCTTCGCCCACTTTTTGATGGGGTTGTTTGGTGTTTTCTTGTAAATTTGTTGGAGTTCATTGTAGATTCTGGATATTAGCCCTTTGTCAGATGAGTAGGTTGCGAAAATTTTCTCCCATTTTGTAGGTTGCCTGTTCACTCTGATGGTGGTTTCCTTTGCTGTGCAGAAGCTCTTTAGTTTAATTAGATCCCATTTGTCAATTTTGGCTTTTGTTGCCATTGCTTTTGGTGTTTTAGACATGAAGTCCTTGCCCATGCCTATGTCCTGAATGGCATTGCCTAGGTTTTCTTCTAGGGTTTTTATGGTTTTATGTCTAACGTTTAAGTCTTTAATCCATCTTGAGTTGATTTTTGTATAAGGTGTAAGGAAGGGATCCAGTTTCAGCTTTCTACATGTGGCTAGCCAGTTTTCCCAGCACCATTTATTAAATAGGGAATCCTTTCTCCATTTCTTGTTTTTGTCAAGTTTGTCAAAGATCAGATTGTTGTAGACATGTGGCATTATTTCTGACGGCTCTGTTCTGTTCCATTGATCTAGATCTCTGTTTGGTACCAGTACCATGCTGTTTTGGTTACTGTAGCCTTGTAGTATAGTTTGAAGTCAGGTAGCGTGATGCCTCCAGCTTTGTTCTTTTGGCTTAGGATTGACTTGGTGATGCGGGCTCTTTTTTGGTTCCATATGAACTTTAAAGTAGTTTTTTCCAATTCTGTGCAGAAAGTCATTGGTAACTTGATGGGGATGACATTGAATCTGTAAATTACCTTGGGAAGGATGGCCATTTTCATGATATTGATTCTTCCTACCCATGAGCATGGAATGTTCTTCCATTTGTTTGTATCCTCTTTTATTTCCTTGAGCAGTGGTTTGTAGTTTTCTCCTTGAAGAGGTCCTTCACATCCCTTGTAAGTTGGATTCCTAGGTATTTTATTCTCTTTGAAGCAATTGTGAATGGGAGTTCACTCATGATTTGGCTCTCTGTTTGTCTGTTATTGATGTATAAGAATGCTTGTGATTTTTGTCCATTGATTTTGTATCCTGAGACTTTGCTGAAGTTGCTTATCAGCTTAAGGAGATTTTGGGCTGAGACAATGGGGTTTTCTAGATATACTATCACGTCATCTGCAAACAGGGACAATTTGGCTTCCTTTTTTCCTAATTGAATACCCTTGATTTCCTTCTCTTGCCTAATTGCCCTGGCCAGAACTTCCAACACTATGTTGAATAGAAGTGGTGAGAGAGGGCATCCCTGTCTTGTGCCAGTTTTCAAAGTGAATGCTTCCAGTTTTTGCCCATTCAGTATGATATTGGCTGTGGGTTTGTCATAAATAGCTCTTATTGTTTTGAGATACGACCCATCAATACCTAATTTATTGAGAGTTTTTAGCATGAAGGGTTATTGAATTTTGTCAAAGTCCTTTTCTTCACGTATTGAGATAATCATGTGGTTTTTGACTTTGGTTCTGTTTATATGCTGGATTACATTTATTGATTTGCGTATATTGAACCAGCCTTGCATCTCAGGGATGAAGCCCACTTAATCATGGTGGATAAGCTGTCTGATGTGCTGCTGGATTCGGTTTGCCGGTAATTTATTGAGGATTTTTGCATCAATATTCATCAAGGATATTGGTCTAAAATTCTCTTTTTTGGTTGTGTCTCTGCCAAGCTTTGGTAGCAGCATGATGCTGGCCTCATAAAATGAGTTAGGAAGGATTCCCTCTTTTTCTATTGATTGGAATAGTTTCTGAAGTAATGGTTCCAGTTCCTCCTTGGACCTCTGGTAGAATTCGGCTGTGAACCCATCTGATCCTGGACTCTTTTTGGTTGGTAAGCTATTGATTATTGCCACAATTTCAGCTCCTGTTATTAGTCTACTCAGAGATTCAACTTCTTCCTGGTTTAGGCATGGGAGAGTGTATGTGTCGAGGAATTTATCCCTTTCTTTTTTTTTTAATTTTTTTTCTTTTTATCATTATTATTATTATTATTATTATTATTATACTTTAGGCTCTATGGTACATGTGCGCAACTTGCAGGTAAGCTACATGTGTATACATGTGCCATGCTGGTGCGCTGCACCCACCAACTCGTCATCTAGCATTAGGTATATCTCCCAATGCTGTCCCTCGCCCCTCGCCCCACCCCACAACAGTCCCCGAAGTGTGATGTTCCCCTTCCTGTGTCCATGTGTTCTCATTGTTCAATTCTCACCTATGAGTGAGAATATGTGGTGTTTGGCTTTTCGTTCTTGCGATAGTTTACTGAGAACGATGATTTCCAATTTCATCCATGTCCCTACAAAGGATATGAACTCATCATTTTTTATGGCTGCCTGGTATTCCATGGTGTATATGTGCCACCTTTTCTTAATCCAGTCTATCGTTGTTGGACATTTGGGTTGCTTCCAAGTCTTTGCTATTGGGTATAATGCCGCAATAAACATACGTCTGCATGTGTCTTCATAGCAGCATGATTTATAGTCCTTTGGGTATATACCAAGTAATGGGATGGCTGGGTCAAATGGAATTTCTAGTTCTAGATCCCTGAGGAATCGCCACACTGACTTCCACAAGGGTTGAACTAGTTTACAGTCCCACCAACAGTGTAAAAGTGTTCCTATTTCTCCACATCCTCTCCAGCACCTGTTGTTTCCTGACTTTTTAATGATTGCCATTCTAACTGGTGTGAGATGGTATCTCATTGTGGTTTTGATTTGCATTCCTCTGATGGCCAGTGATGGTGAGCATTTTTTCATGTGTTTTTTGGCTGCATAAATGTCTTCTTTGGAGGAGTGTCTGTTCATGTCCTTCGCCCACTTTTTGATGGGGTTGTTTGGTGTTTTCTTGTAAATTTGTTGGAGTTCATTGTAGATTCTGGATATTAGCCCTTTGTCAGATGAGTAGGTTGCGAAAATTTTCTCCCATTTTGTAGGTTGCCTGTTCACTCTGATGGTAGTTTCCTTTGCTGTGCAGAAGCTCTTTAGTTTAATTAGATCCCATTTGTCAATTTTGGCTTTTGTGGCCATTGCTTTTGGTGTTTTAGACATGAAGTCCTTGCCCATGCCTATGTCCTGAATGGCATTGCCTAGGTTTTCTTCTAGGGTTTTTATGGTTTTAGGTCTAACGTTTAAGTCTTTAATCCATCTTGAGTTGATTTTTGTATAAGGTGTAAGGAAGGGATCCAGTTTTAGCTTTCTACATGTGGCTAGCTAGTTTTCCCAGCACCATTTATTAAATAGGGAATCCTTTCTCCATTTCTTGTTTTTGTCAAGTTTGTCAAAGATCAGATTGTTGTAGACATGTGGCATTATTTCTGACGGCTCTGTTCTGTTCCATTGATCTAGATCTCTGTTTGGTACCAGTACCATGCTGTTTTGGTTACTGTAGCCTTGTAGTATAGTTTGAAGTCAGGTAGCGTGATGCCTCCAGCTTTGTTCTTTTGGCTTAGGATTGACTTGGTGATGCGGGCTCTTTTTTGGTTCCATATGAACTTTAAAGTAGTTTTTTCCAATTCTGTGCAGAAAGTCATTGGTAACTTGATGGGGATGGCATTGAATCTGTAAATTACCTTGGGAAGGATGGCCATTTTCATGATATTGATTCTTCCTACCCATGAGCATTTAATGTTCTTCCATTTGTTTGTATCCTCTTTTATTTCCTTGAGCAGTGGTTTGTAGTTTTCTCCTTGAAGAGGTCCTTCACATCCCTTGTAAGTTGGATTCCTAGGTATTTTATTCTCTTTGAAGCAATTGTGAATGGGAGTTCACTCATGATTTGGCTCTCTGTTTGTCTGTTATTGATGTATAAGAATGCTTGTGATTTTTGTCCATTGATTTTGTATCCTGAGACTTTGCTGAAGTTGCTTATCAGCTTAAGGAGATTTTGGGCTGAGACAATGGGGTTTTCTAGATATACTATCACGTCATCTGCAAACAGGGACAATTTGGCTTCCTTTTTTCCTAATTGAATACCCTTGATTTCCTTCTCTTGCCTAATTGCCCTGGCCAGAACTTCCAACACTATGTTGAATAGAAGTGGTGAGAGAGGGCATCCCTGTCTTGTGCCAGTTTTCAAAGTGAATGCTTCCAGTTTTTGCCCATTCAGTATGATATTGGCTGTGGGTTTGTCATAAATAGCTCTTATTATTTTGAGATAAGACCCATCAATACCTAATTTATTGAGAGTTTTTAGCATGAAGGGTTGTTGAATTTTGTCAAAGTCCTTTTCTTCACGTATTGAGATAATCATGTGGTTTTTGACTTTGGTTCTATTTATATGCTGGATTTCATTTATTGATTTGCGTATATTGAACCAGCCTTGCATCTCAGGGATGAAGCCCACTTGATCATGGTGGATAAGCTGTCTGATGTGCTGCTGGATTCGGTTTGCCGGTAATTTATTGAGGATTTTTGCATCAATATTCATCAAGGATATTGGTCTAAAATTCTCTTTTTTGGTTGTGTCTCTGCCAAGCTTTGGTAGCAGCATGATGCTGGCCTCATAAAATGAGTTAGGAAGGATTCCCTCTTTTTCTATTGATTGGAATAGTTTCTGAAGTAATGGTTCCAGTTCCTCCTTGGACCTCTGGTAGAATTCGGCTGTGAACCCATCTGATCCTGGACTCTTTTTGGTTGGTAAGCTATTGATTATTGCCACAATTTCAGCTCCTGTTATTAGTCTACTCAGAGATTCAACTTCTTCCTGGTTTAGGCATGGGAGAGTGTATGTGTCGAGGAATTTATCCCTTTCTTTTTTTTTTAATTTTTTTTCTTTTTATCATTATTATTATTATTATTATTATTATTATTATACTTTAGGCTCTATGGTACATGTGCGCAACTTGCAGGTAAGCTACATGTGTATACATGTGCCATGCTGGTGCGCTGCACCCACCAACTCGTCATCTAGCATTAGGTATATCTCCCAATGCTGTCCCTCGCCCCTCGCCCCACCCCACAACAGTCCCCGAAGTGTGATGTTCCCCTTCCTGTGTCCATGTGTTCTCATTGTTCAATTCTCACCTATGAGTGAGAATATGTGGTGTTTGGCTTTTCGTTCTTGCGATAGTTTACTGAGAACGATGATTTCCAATTTCATCCATGTCCCTACAAAGGATATGAACTCATCATTTTTTATGGCTGCCTGGTATTCCATGGTGTATATGTGCCACCTTTTCTTAATCCAGTCTATCGTTGTTGGACATTTGGGTTGCTTCCAAGTCTTTGCTATTGGGTATAATGCCGCAATAAACATACGTCTGCATGTGTCTTCATAGCAGCATGATTTATAGTCCTTTGGGTATATACCCAGTAATGGGATGGCTGGGTCAAATGGAATTTCTAGTTCTAGATCCCTGAGGAATCGCCACAGTGACTTCCAAAAGGGTTGAACTAGTTTACAGTCCCACCAACAGTGTAAAAGTGTTCCTATTTCTCCACATCCTCTCCAGCACCTGTTGTTTCCTGACTTTTTAATGATTGCCATTCTAACTGGTGTGAGATGGTATCTCATTGTGGTTTTGATTTGCATTCCTCTGATGGCCAATGATGGTGAGCATTTTTTCATGTGTTTTTTGGCTGCATAAATGTCTTCTTTGGAGGAGTGTCTGTTCATGTCCTTCGCCCACTTTTTGATGGGGTTGTTTGGTGTTTTCTTGTAAATTTGTTGGAGTTCATTGTAGATTCTGGATATTATCCCTTTGTCAGATGAGTAGGTTGCGAAAATTTTCTCCCATTTTGTAGGTTGCCTGTTCACTCTGATGGTAGTTTCCTTTGCTGTGCAGAAGCTCTTTAGTTTAATTAGATCCCATTTGTCAATTTTGGCTTTTGTGGCCATTGCTTTTGGTGTTTTAGACATGAAGTCCTTTCCCATGCCTATGTCCTGAATGGCATTGCCTAGGTTTTCTTCTAGGGTTTTTATGGTTTTAGGTCTAACGTTTAAGTCTTTAATCCATCTTGAGTTGATTTTTGTATAAGGTGTAAGGAAGGGATCCAGTTTTAGCTTTCTACATGTGGCTAGCCAGTTTTCCCAGCACCATTTATTAAATAGGGAATCCTTTCTCCATTTCTTGTTTTTGTCAAGTTTGTCAAAGATCAGATTGTTGTAGACATGTGGCATTATTTCTGACGGCTCTGTTCTGTTCCATTGATCTAGATCTCTGTTTGGTACCAGTACCATGCTGTTTTGGTTACTGTAGCCTTGTAGTATAGTTTGAAGTCAGGTAGCGTGATGCCTCCAGCTTTGTTCTTTTGGCTTAGGATTGACTTGGTGATGCGGGCTCTTTTTTGGTTCCATATGAACTTTAAAGTAGTTTTTTCCAATTCTGTGCAGAAAGTCATTGGTAACTTGATGGGGATGGCATTGAATCTGTAAATTACCTTGGGAAGGATGGCCATTTTCATGATATTGATTCTTCCTACCCATGAGCATGGAATGTTCTTCCATTTGTTTGTATCCTCTTTTATTTCCTTGAGCAGTGGTTTGTAGTTTTCTCCTTGAAGAGGTCCTTCACATCCCTTGGAAGTTGGATTCCTAGGTATTTTATTCTCTTTGAAGCAATTGTGAATGGGAGTTCACTCATGATTTGGCTCTCTGTTTGTCTGTTATTGATGTATAAGAATGCTTGTGATTTTTGTCCATTGATTTTGTATCCTGAGACTTTGCTGAAGTTGCTTATCAGCTTAAGGAGATTTTGGGCTGAGACAATGGGGTTTTCTAGATATACTATCACGTCATCTGCAAACAGGGACAATTTGGCTTCCTTTTTTCCTAATTGAATACCCTTGATTTCCTTCTCTTGCCTAATTGCCCTGGCCAGAACTTCCAACACTATGTTGAATAGAAATGGTGAGAGAGGGCATCCCTGTCTTGTGCCAGTTTTCAAAGTGAATGCTTCCAGTTTTTGCCCATTCAGTATGATATTGGCTGTGGGTTTGTCATAAATAGCTCTTATTATTTTGAGATACGACCCATCAATACCTAATTTATTGAGAGTTTTTAGCATGAAGGGTTGTTGAATTTTGTCAAAGTCCTTTTCTTCACGTATTGAGATAATCATGTGGTTTTTGACTTTGGTTCTATTTATATGCTGGATTTCATTTATTGATTTGCGTATATTGAACCAGCCTTGCATCTCAGGGATGAAGCCCACTTGATCATGGTGGATAAGCTGTCTGATGTGCTGCTGGATTCGGTTTGCCGGTAATTTATTGAGGATTTTTGCATCAATATTCATCAAGGATATTGGTCTAAAATTCTCTTTTTTGGTTGTGTCTCTGCCCAGCTTTGGTATCAGCATGATGCTGGCCTCATAAAATGAGTTAGGAAGGATTCCCTCTTTTTCTATTGATTGGAATAGTTTCTGAAGTAATGGTTCCAGTTCCTCCTTGGACCTCTGGTAGAATTCGGCTGTGAACCCATCTGATCCTGGACTCTTTTTGGTTGGTAAGCTATTGATTATTGCCACAACTTCAGCTCCTGTTATTAGTCTACTCAGAGATTCAATTTCTTCCTGGTTTAGGCATGGGAGAGTGTATGTGTCGAGGAATTTATCCCTTTCTTTTTTTTAATTTTTTTTCTTTTTATCATTATTATTATTATTATTATTATTATTATTATTATACTTTAGGCTCTATGGTACATGTGCGCAACTTGCAGGTAAGCTACATGTGTATACATGTGCCATGCTGGTGCGCTGCACCCACCAACTCGTCATCTAGCATTAGGTATATCTCCCAATGCTGTCCCTCGCCCCTCGCCCCACCCCACAACAGTCCCCGAAGTGTGATGTTCCCCTTCCTGTGTCCATGTGTTCTCATTGTTCAATTCTCACCTATGAGTGAGAATATGTGGTGTTTGGCTTTTCGTTCTTGCGATAGTTTACTGAGAACGATGATTTCCAATTTCATCCATGTCCCTACAAAGGATATGAACTCATCATTTTTTATGGCTGCCTGGTATTCCATGGTGTATATGTGCCACCTTTTCTTAATCCAGTCTATCGTTGTTGGACATTTGGGTTGCTTCCAAGTCTTTGCTATTGGGTATAATGCCGCAATAAACATACGTGTGCATGTGTCTTCATAGCAGCATGATTTATAGTCCTTTGGGTATATACCCAGTAATGGGATGGCTGGGTCAAATGGAATTTCTAGTTCTAGATCCCTGAGGAATCGCCACAGTGACTTCCACAAGGGTTGAACTAGTTTACAGTCCCACCAACAGTGTAAAAGTGTTCCTATTTCTCCACATCCTCTCCAGCACCTGTTGTTTCCTGACTTTTTAATGATTGCCATTCTAACTGGTGTGAGATGGTATCTCATTGTGGTTTTGATTTGCATTCCTCTGATGGCCAGTGATGGTGAGCATTTTTTCATGTGTTTTTTGGCTGCATAAATGTCTTCTTTGGAGGAGTGTCTGTTCATGTCCTTCGCCCACTTTTTGATGGGATTGTTTGGTGTTTTCTTGTAAATTTGTTGGAGTTCATTGTAGATTCTGGATATTAGCCCTTTGTCAGATGAGTAGGTTGCGAAAATTTTCTCCCATTTTGTAGGTTGCCTGTTCACTCTGATGGTAGTTTCCTTTGCTGTGCAGAAGCTCTTTAGTTTAATTAGATCCCATTTGTCAATTTTGGCTTTTGTGGCCATTTCTTTTGGTGTTTTAGACATGAAGTCCTTGCCCATGCCTATGTCCTGAATGGTATTGCCTAGGTTTTCTTCTAGGGTTTTTATGGTTTTAGGTCTAACGTTTAAGTCTTTAATCCATTTTGAGTTGATTTTTGTATAAGGTGTAAGGAAGGGATCCAGTTTCAGCTTTCTACATGTGGCTAGCCAGTTTTCCCAGCACCATTTATTAAATAGGGAATCCTTTCTCCATTTCTTGTTTTTGTCAAGTTTGTCAAAGGTCAGATTGTTGTAGATATGTGGCATTATTTCTGACGGCTCTGTTCTGTTCCATTGATCTAGATCTCTGTTTGGTACCAGTACCATGCTGTTTTGGTTACTGTAGCCTTGTAGTATAGTTTGAAGTCAGGTAGCGTGATGCCTCCAGCTTTGTTCTTTTGGCTTAGGATTGACTTGGTGATGCGGGCTCTTTTTTGGTTCCATATGAACTTTAAAGTAGTTTTTTCCAATTCTGTGCAGAAAGTCATTGGTAACTTGATGGGGATGGCATTGAATCTGTAAATTACCTTGGGAAGGATGGCCATTTTCATGATATTGATTCTTCCTACCCATGAGCATGGAATGTTCTTCCATTTGTTTGTATCCTCTTTTATTTCCTTGAGCAGTGGTTTGTAGTTTTCTCCTTGAAGAGGTCCTTCACATCCCTTGTAAGTTGGATTCCTAGGTATTTTATTCTCTTTGAAGCAATTGTGAATGGGAGTTCACTCATGATTTGGCTCTCTGTTTGTCTGTTATTGATGTATGAGAATGCTTGTGATTTTTGTCCATTGATTTTGTATCCTGTGACTTTGCTGAAGTTGCTTATCAGCTTAAGGAGATTTTGGGCTGAGACAATGGGGTTTTCTAGATATACTATCACGTCATCTGCAAACAGGGACAATTTGGCTTCCTTTTTTCCTAATTGAATACCCTTGATTTCCTTCTCTTGCCTAATTGCCCTGGCCAGAACTTCCAACACTATGTTGAATAGAAGTGGTGAGAGAGGGCATCCCTGTCTTGTGCCAGTTTTCAAAGTGAATGCTTCCAGTTTTTGCCCATTCAGTATGATATTGGCTGTGGGTTTGTCATAAATAGCTCTTATTATTTTGAGATACGACCCATCAATACCTAATTTATTGAGAGTTTTTAGCATGAAGGGTTGTTGAATTTTGTCAAAGTCCTTTTCTTCACGTATTGAGATAATCATGTGGTTTTTGACTTTGGTTCTGTTTATATGCTGGATTACATTTATTGATTTGTGTATATTGAACCAGCCTTGCATCTCAGGGATGAAGCCCACTTGATCATGGTGGATAAGCTGTCTGATGTGCTGCTGGATTCGGTTTGCCGGTAATTTATTGAGGATTTTTGCATCAATATTCATCAAGGATATTGGTCTAAAATTCTCTTTTTTGGTTGTGTCTCTGCCCAGCTTTGGTATCAGCATGATGCTGGCCTCATAAAATGAGTTAGGAAGGATTCCCTCTTTTTCTATTGATTGGAATAGTTTCTGAAGTAATGGTTCCAGTTCCTCCTTGGACCTCTGGTAGAATTCGGCTGTGAACCCATCTGATCCTGGACTCTTTTTGGTTGGTAAGCTATTGATTATTGCCACAACTTCAGCTCCTGTTATTAGTCTACTCAGAGATTCAATTTCTTCCTGGTTTAAGCATGGGAGAGTGTATGTGTCGAGGAATTTATCCCTTTCTTTTTTTTTAATATTTTTTCTTTTTATCATTATTATTATTATTATTATTATTATTATTATTATTATACTTTAGGCTCTATGGTACATGTGCACAACTTGCAGGTAAGCTACATGTGTATACATGTGCCATGCTGGTGCGCTGCACCCACCAACTCGTCATCTAGCATTAGGTATATCTCCCAATGCTGTCAGTCGCCCCTCGCCCCACCCCACAACAGTCCCCGAAGTGTGATGTTCCCCTTCCTGTGTCCATGTGTTCTCATTGTTCAATTCTCACCTATGAGTGAGAATATGTGGTGTTTGGCTTTTCGTTCTTGCGATAGTTTACTGAGAACGATGATTTCCAATTTCATCCATGTCCCTACAAAGGATATGAACTCATCATTTTTTATGGCTGCCTGGTATTCCATGGTGTATATGTGCCACCTTTTCTTAATCCAGTCTATCGTTGTTGGACATTTGGGTTGCTTCCAAGTCTTTGCTATTGGGTATAATGCCGCAATAAACATACGTCTGCATGTGTCTTCATAGCAGCATGATTTATAGTCCTTTGGGTATATACCCAGTAATGGGATGGCTGGGTCAAATGGAATTTCTAGTTCTAGATCCCTGAGGAATCGCCACAGTGACTTCCACAAGGGTTGAACTAGTTTACAGTCCCACCAACAGTGTAAAAGTGTGCCTATTTCTCCACATCCTCTCCAGCACCTGTTGTTTCCTGACTTTTTAATGATTGCCATTCTAACTGGTGTGAGATGGTATCTCATTGTGGTTTTGATTTGCATTTCTCTGATGGCCAGTGATGGTGAGCATTTTTTCATGTGTTTTTGGGTTGCATAAATGTCTTCTTTGGAGGAGTGTCTGTTCATGTCCTTCGCCCACTTTTTGATGGGGTTGTTTGGTGTTTTCTTGTAAATTTGTTGGAGTTCATTGTAGATTCTGGATATTATCCCTTTGTCAGATGAGTAGGTTGCGAAAATTTTCTCCCATTTTGTAGGTTGCCTGTTCACTCTGATGGTAGTTTCCTTTGCTGTGCAGAAGCTCTTTAGTTTAATTAGATCCCATTTGTCAATTTTGGCTTTTGTGGCCATTGCTTTTGGTGTTTTAGACATGAAGTCCTTGCCCATGCCTATGTCCTGAATGGCATTGCCTAGGTTTTCTTCTAGGGTTTTTATGGTTTTAGGTCTAACGTTTAAGTCTTTAATCCATCTTGAGTTGATTTTTGTATAAGGTGTAAGGAAGGGATCCAGTTTCAGCTTTCTACATGTGGCTAGCCAGTTTTCCCAGCACCATTTATTAAATAGGGAATCCTTTCTCCATTTCTTGTTTTTGTCAAGGTTGTCAAAGATCAGATTGTTGTAGACATGTGGCATTATTTCTGACGGCTCTGTTCTGTTCCATTGATCTAGATCTCTGTTTGGTACCAGTACCATGCTGTTTTGGTTACTGTAGCCTTGTAGTATAGTTTGAAGTCAGGTAGCGTGATGCCTCCAGCTTTGTTCTTTTGGCTTAGGATTGACTTGGTGATGCGGGCTCTTTTTTGGTTCCATATGAACTTTAAAGTAGTTTTTTCCAATTCTGTGCAGAAAGTCATTGGTAACTTGATGGGGATGGCATTGAATCTGTAAATTACCTTGGGAAGGATGGCCATTTTCATGATATTGATTCTTCCTACCCATGAGCATGGAATGTTCTTCCATTTGTTTGTATCCTCTTTTATTTCCTTGAGCAGTGGTTTGTAGTTTTCTCATTGAAGAGGTCCTTCACATCCCTTGGAAGTTGGATTCCTAGGTATTTTATTCTCTTTGAAGCAATTGTGAATGGGAGTTCACTCATGATTTGGCTCTCTGTTTGTCTGTTATTGATGTATAAGAATGCTTGTGATTTTTGTCCATTGATTTTGTATCCTGAGACTTTGCTGAATTTGCTTATCAGCTTAAGGAGATTTTGGGCTGAGACAATGGGGTTTTCTAGATATACTATCACGTCATCTGCAAACAGGGACAATTTGGCTTCCTTTTTTCCTAATTGAATACCCTTGATTTCCTTCTCTTGCCTAATTGCCCTGGCCAGAACTTCCAACACTATGTTGAATAGAAGTGGTGAGAGAGGGCATCCCTGTCTTGTGCCAGTTTTCAAAGTGAATGCTTCCAGTTTTTGCCCATTCAGTATGATATTGGCTGTGGGTTTGTCATAAATAGCTCTTATTATTTTGAGATACGACCCATCAATACCTAATTTATTGAGAGTTTTTAGCATGAAGGGTTGTTGAATTTTGTCAAAGTCCTTTTCTTCACGTATTGAGATAATCATGTGGTTTTTGACTTTGGTTCTGTTTATATGCTGGATTACATTTATTGATTTGCGTATATTGAACCAGCCTTGCATCTCAGGGATGAAGCCCACTTGATCATGGTGGATAAGCTGTCTGATGTGCTGCTGGATTTGGTTTGCCGGTAATTTATTGAGGATTTTTGCATCAATATTCATCAAGGATATTGGTCTAAAATTCTCTTTTTTGCTTGTGTCTCTGCCAAGCTTTGGTAGCAGCATGATGCTGGCCTCATAAAATGAGTTAGGAAGGATTCCCTCTTTTTCTATTGATTGGAATAGTTTCTGAAGTAATGGTTCCAGTTCCTCCTTGGACCTCTGGTAGAATTCGGCTGTGAACCCATCTGATCCTGGACTCTTTTTGGTTGGTAAGCTATTGATTATTGCCACAATTTCAGCTCCTGTTATTAGTCTACTCAGAGATTCAACTTCTTCCTGGTTTAGGCATGGGAGAGTGTATGTGTCGAGGAATTTATCCCTTTCTTTTTTTTTTAATTTTTTTTCTTTTTATCATTATTATTATTATTATTATTATTATTATTATACTTTAGGCTCTATGGTACATGTGCGCAACTTGCAGGTAAGCTACATGTGTATACATGTGCCATGCTGGTGCGCTGCACCCACCAACTCGTCATCTAGCATTAGGTATATCTCCCAATGCTGTCCCTCGCCCCTCGCCCCACCCCACAACAGTCCCCGAAGTGTGATGTTCCCCTTCCTGTGTCCATGTGTTCTCATTGTTCAATTCTCACCTATGAGTGAGAATATGTGGTGTTTGGCTTTTCGTTCTTGCGATAGTTTACTGAGAACGATGATTTCCAATTTCATCCATGTCCCTACAAAGGATATGAACTCATCATTTTTTATGGCTGCCTGGTATTCCATGGTGTATATGTGCCACCTTTTCTTAATCCAGTCTATCGTTGTTGGACATTTGGGTTGCTTCCAAGTCTTTGCTATTGGGTATAATGCCGCAATAAACATACGTCTGCATGTGTCTTCATAGCAGCATGATTTATAGTCCTTTGGGTATATACCCAGTAATGGGATGGCTGGGTCAAATGGAATTTCTAGTTCTAGATCCCTGAGGAATCGCCACAGTGACTTCCACAAGGGTTGAACTAGTTTACAGTCCCACCAACAGTGTAAAAGTGTTCCTATTTCTCCACATCCTCTCCAGCACCTGTTGTTTCCTGACTTTTTAATGATTGCCATTCTAACTGGTGTGAGATGGTATCTCATTGTGGTTTTGATTTGCATTCCTCTGATGGCCAGTGATGGTGAGCATTTTTTCATGTGTTTTTTGGCTGCATAAATGTCTTCTTTGGAGGAGTGTCTGTTCATGTCCTTCGCCCACTTTTTGATGGGGTTGTTTGGTGTTTTCTTGTAAATTTGTTGGGGTTCATTGTAGATTCTGGATATTATCCCTTTGTCAGATGAGTAGGTTGCGAAAATTTTCTCCCATTTTGTAGGTTGCCTGTTCACTCTGATGGTAGTTTCCTTTGCTGTGCAGAAGCTCTTTAGTTTAATTAGATCCCATTTGTCAATTTTGGCTTTTGTGGCCATTGCTTTTGGTGTTTTAGACATGAAGTCCTTGCCCATGCCTATGTCCTGAATGGCATTGCCTAGGTTTTCTTCTAGGGTTTTTATGGTTTTAGGTCTAACGTTTAAGTCTTTAATCCATCTTGAGTTGATTTTTGTATAAGGTGTAAGGAAGGGATCCAGTTTCAGCTTTCTACATGTGGCTAGCCAGTTTTGCCAGCACCATTTATTAAATAGGGAATCCTTTCTCCATTTCTTGTTTTTGTCAAGTTTGTCAAAGATCAGATTGTTGTAGACATGTGGCATTATTTCTGACGGCTCTGTTCTGTTCCATTGATCTAGATCTCTGTTTGGTACCAGTACCATGCTGTTTTGGTTACTGTAGCCTTGTAGTATAGTTTGAAGTCAGGTAGCGTGATGCCTCCAGCTTTGTTCTTTTTGCTTAGGATTGACTTGGTGATGCGGGCTCTTTTTTGGTTCCATATGAACTTTAAAGTAGTTTTTTCCAATTCTGTGCAGAAAGTCATTGGTAACTTGATGGGGATGGCATTGAATCTGTAAATTACCTTGGGAAGGATGGCCATTTTCATGATATTGATTCTTCCTTCCCATGAGCATGGAATGTTCTTCCATTTGTTTGTATCCTGTTTTATTTCCTTGAGCAGTGGTTTGTAGTTTTCTCCTTGAAGAGGTCCTTCACATCCCTTGGAAGTTGGATTCCTAGGTATTTTATTCTCTTTGAAGCAATTGTGAATGGGAGTTCACTCATGATTTGGCTCTCTGTTTGTCTGTTATGGATGTATAAGAATGCTTGTGATTTTTGTCCATTGATTTTGTATCCTGAGACTTGCTGAAGTTGCTTATCAGCTTAAGGAGATTTTGGGCTGAGACAATGGGGTTTTCTAGATATACTATCACGTCATCTGCAAACAGGGACAATTTGGCTTCCTTTTTTCCTAATTGAATACCCTTGATTTCCTTCTCTTGCCTAATTGCCCTGGCCAGAACTTCCAACACTATGTTGAATAGAAGTGGTGAGAGAGGGCATCCCTGTCTTGTGCCAGTTTTCAAAGTGAATGCTTCCAGTTTTTGCCCATTCAGTATGATATTGGCTGTGGGTTTGTCATAAATAGCTCTTATTATTTTGAGATACGACCCATCAATACCTAATTTATTGAGAGTTTTTAGCATGAAGGGTTGTTGAATTTTGTCAAAGTCCTTTTCTTCACGTATTGAGATAATCATGTGGTTTTTGACTTTGGTTCTGTTTATATGCTGGATTACATTTATTGATTTGCGTATATTGAACCAGCCTTGCATCCCAGGGATGAAGCCCACTTGATCATGGTGGATAAGCTGTCTGATGTGCTGCTGGATTCGGTTTGCCAGTAATTTATTGAGGATTTTTGCATCAATATTCATCCAGGATATTGGTCTAAAATTCTCTTTTTTGGTTGTGTCTCTGCCAAGCTTTGGTAGCAGCATGATGCTGGCCTCATAAAATGAGTTAGGAAGGATTCCCTCTTTTTCTATTGATTGGAATAGTTTCTGAAGTAATGGTTCCAGTTCCTCCTTGGACCTCTGGTAGAATTCGGCTGTGAACCCATCTGATCCTGGACTCTTTTTGGTTGGTAAGCTATTGATTATTGCCACAATTTCAGCTCCTGTTATTAGTCTACTCAGAGATTCAACTTCTTCCTGGTTTAGGCATGGGAGAGTGTATGTGTCGAGGAATTTATCCCTTTCTTTTTTTTTTAATTTTTTTTCTTTTTATCATTATTATTATTATTATTATTATTATTATTATTATTATTATACTTTAGGCTCTATGGTACATGTGCGCAACTTGCAGGTAAGCTACATGTGTATACATGTGCCATGCTGGTGCGCTGCACCCACCAACTCGTCATCTAGCATTAGGTATATCTCCCAATGCTGTCCCTCGCCCCTCGCCCCACCCCACAACAGTCCCCGAAGTGTGATGTTCCCCTTCCTGTGTCCATGTGTTCTCATTGTTCAATTCTCACCTATGAGTGAGAATATGTGGTGTTTGGCTTTTCGTTCTTGCGATAGTTTACTGAGAACGATGATTTCCAATTTCATCCATGTCCCTACAAAGGATATGAACTCATCATTTTTTATGGCTGCCTGGTATTCCATGGTGTATATGTGCCACCTTTTCTTAATCCAGTCTATCGTTGTTGGACATTTGGGTTGCTTCCAAGTCTTTGCTATTGGGTATAATGCCGCAATAAACATACGTCTGCATGTGTCTTCATAGCAGCATGATTTATAGTCCTTTGGGTATATACCCAGTAATGGGATGGCTGGGTCAAATGGAATTTCTAGTTCTAGATCCCTGAGGAATCGCCACAGTGACTTCCACAAGGGTTGAACTAGTTTACAGTTCCACCAACAGTGTAAAAGTGTTCCTATTTCTCCACATCCTCTCCAGCACCTGTTGTTTCCTGACTTTTTAATGATTGCCATTCTAACTGGTGTGAGATGGTATCTCATTGTGGTTTTGATTTGCATTCCTCTGATGGCCAGTGATGGTGAGCATTTTTTCATGTGTTTTTTGGCTCCATAAATGTCTTCTTTGGAGGAGTGTCTGTTCATGTCCTTCGCCCACTTTTTGATGGGTTTGTTTGGTGTTTTCTTGTAAATTTGTTGGAGTTCATTGTAGATTCTGGATATTATCCCTTTGTCAGATGAGTAGGTTGCGAAAATTTTCTCCCATTTTGTAGGTTGCCTGTTCACTCTGATGGTAGTTTCCTTTGCTGTGCAGAAGCTCTTTAGTTTAATTAGATCCCATTTGTCAATTTTGGCTTTTGTGGCCATTGCTTTTGGTGTTTTAGACATGAAGTCCTTGCCCATGCCTATGTCCTGAATGGCATTGCCTAGGTTTTCTTCTAGGGTTTTTATGGTTTTAGGTCTAACGTTTAAGTCTTTAATCCATCTTGAGTTGATTTTTGTATAAGGTGTAAGGAAGGGATCCAGTTTCAGCTTTCTACATGTGGCTAGCCAGTTTTCCCAGCACCATTTATTAAATAGGGAATCCTTTCTCCATTTCTTGTTTTTGTCAAGTTTGTCAAAGATCAGATTGTTGTAGACATGTGGCATTATTTCTGACGGCTCTGTTCTGTTCCATTGATCTAGATCTCTGTTTGGTACCAGTACCATGCTGTTTTGGTTACTGTAGCCTTGTAGTATAGTTTGAAGTCAGGTAGCGTGATGCCTCCAGCTTTGTTCTTTTGGCTTAGGATTGACTTGGTGATGCGGGCTCTTTTTTGGTTCCATATGAACTTTAAAGTAGTTTTTTCCAATTCTGTGCAGAAAGTCATTGGTAACTTGATGGGGATGGCATTGAATCTGTAAATTACCTTGGGAAGGATGGCCATTTTCATGATATTGATTCTTCCTACCCATGAGCATGGAATGTTCTTCCATTTGTTTGTATCCTCTTTTATTTCCTTGAGCAGTGGTTTGTAGTTTTCTCCTTGAAGAGGTCCTTCACATCCCTTGGAAGTTGGATTCCTAGGTATTTTATTCTCTTTGAAGCAATTGTGAATGGGAGTTCACTCATGATTTGGCTCTCTGTTTGTCTGTTATTGATGTATAAGAATGCTTGTGATTTTTGTCCATTGATTTTGTATCCTGAGACTTTGCTGAAGTTGCTTATCAGCTTAAGGAGATTTTGGGCTGAGACAATGGGGTTTTCTAGATATACTATCACGTCATCTGCAAACAGGGACAATTTGGCTTCCTTTTTTCCTAATTGAATACCCTTGATTTCCTTCTCTTGCCTAATTGCCCTGGCCAGAACTTCCAACACTATGTTGAATAGAAGTGGTGAGAGAGGGCATCCCTGTCTTGTGCCAGTTTTCAAAGTGAATGCTTCCAGTTTTTGCCCATTCAGTATGATATTGGCTGTGGGTTTGTCATAAATAGCTCTTATTATTTTGAGATACGACCCATGAATACCTAATTTATTGAGAGTTTTTAGCATGAAGGGTTGTTGAATTTTGTCAAAGTCCTTTTCTTCACGTATTGAGATAATCATGTGGTTTTTGACTTTGGTTCTATTTATATGCTGGATTTCATTTATTGATTTGCGTATATTGAACCAGCCTTGCATCTCAGGGATGAAGCCCACTTGATCATGGTGGATAAGCTGTCTGATGTGCTGCTGGATTCGGTTTGCCGGTAATTTATTGAGGATTTTTGCATCAATATTCATCAAGGATATTGGTCTAAAATTCTCTTTTTTGGTTGTGTCTCTGCCCAGCTTTGGTATCAGCATGATGCTGGCCTCATAAAATGAGTTAGGAAGGATTCCCTCTTTTTCTATTGATTGGAATAGTTTCTGAAGTAATGGTTCCAGTTCCTCCTTGGACCTCTGGTAGAATTCGGCTGTGAACCCATCTGATCCTGGACTCTTTTTGGTTGGTAAGCTATTGATTATTGCCACAACTTCAGCTCCTGTTATTAGTCTACTCAGAGATTCAATTTCTTCCTGGTTTAGGCATGGTAGAGTGTATGTGTCGAGGAATTTATCCCTTTCTTTTTTTTAATTTTTTTTCTTTTTATCATTATTATTATTATTATTATTATTATTATTATACTTTAGGCTCTATGGTACATGTGCGCAACTTGCAGGTAAGCTACATGTGTATACATGTGCCATGCTGGTGCGCTGCACCCACCAACTCGTCATCTAGCATTAGGTATATCTCCCAATGCTGTCCCTCGCCCCTCGCCCCACCCCAAAACAGTCCCCGAAGTGTGATGTTCCCCTTCCTGTGTCCATGTGTTCTCATTGTTCAATTCTCACCTATGAGTGAGAATATGTGTTGTTTGGCTTTTCGTTCTTGCGATAGTTTACTGAGAATGATGATTTCCAATTTCATCCATGTCCCTACAAAGGATATGAACTCATCATTTTTTATGGCTGCCTGGTATTCCATGGTGTATATGTGCCACCTTTTCTTAATCCAGTCTATCGTTGTTGGACATTTGGGTTGCTTCCAAGTCTTTGCTATTGGGTATAATGCCGCAATAAACATACGTCTGCATGTGTCTTCATAGCAGCATGATTTATAGTCCTTTGGGTATATACCCAGTAATGGGATGGCTGGGTCAAATGGAATTTTTAGTTCTAGATCCCTGAGGAATCGCCACAGTGACTTCCAAAAGGGTTGAACTAGTTTACAGTCCCACCAACACTGTAAAAGTGTTCCTATTTCTCCACATCCTCTCCAGCACCTGTTGTTTCCTGACTTTTTAATGATTGCCATTCTAACTGGTGTGAGATGGTATCTCATTGTGGTTTTGATTTGCATTTCTCTGATGGCCAGTGATGGTGAGCATTTTCTCATGTGTTTTTTGGCTGCATAAATGTCTTCTTTGGAGGAGTGTCTGTTCATGTCCTTCGCCCACTTTTTGATGGGGTTGTTTGGTGTTTTCTTGTAAATTTGTTGGAGTTCATTGTAGATTCTGGATATTAGCCCTTTGTCAGATGAGTAGGTTGCGAAAATTTTCTCCCATTTTGTAGGTTGCCTGTTCACTCTGATGGTGGTTTCCTTTGCTGTGCAGAAGCTCTTTAGTTTAATTAGATCCCATTTGTCAATTTTGGCTTTTGTTGCCATTGCTTTTGGTGTTTTAGACATGAAGTCCTTGCCCATGCCTATGTCCTGAATGGTATTGCCTAGGTTTTCTTCTAGGGTTTTTATGGTTTTAGGTCTAACGTTTAAGTCTTTAATCCATCTTGAGTTGATTTTTGTATAAGGTGTAAGGAAGGGATCCAGTTTCAGCTTTCTACATGTGGCTAGCCAGTTTTCCCAGCACCATTTATTAAATAGGGAATCCTTTCTCCATTTCTTGTTTTTGTCAAGTTTGTCAAAGATCAGATTGTTGTAGATATGTGGCATTATTTCTGACGGCTCTGTTCTGTTCCATTGATCTAGATCTCTGTTTGGTACCAGTACCATGCTGTTTTGGTTACTGTAGCCTTGTAGTATAGTTTGAAGTCAGGTAGCGTGATGCCTTCAGCTTTGTTCTTTTGGCTTAGGATTGACTTGGTGATGCGGGCTCTTTTTTGGTTCCATATGAATTTTAAAGTAGTTTTTTCCAATTCCGTGAAGAAAGTCATTGGTAACTTGATGGGGATGGCATTGAATCTGTAAATTACCTTGGGAAGGATGGCCATTTTCATGATATTGATTCTTCCTACCCATGAGCATGGAATGTTCTTCCATTTGTTTGTATCCTCTTTTATTTCCTTGAGCAGTGGTTTGTAGTTTTCTCCTTGAAGAGGTCCTTCACATCCCTTGTAAGTTGGATTCCTAGGTATTTTATTCTCTTTGAAGCAATTGTGAATGGGAGTTCACTCATGATTTGGCTCTCTGTTTGTCTGTTATTGACGTATAAGAATGCTTGTGATTTTTGTCCATTGATTTTGTATCCTGAGACTTTGCTGAAGTTGCTTATCAGCTTAAGGAGATTTTGGGCTGAGACAATGGGGTTTTCTAGATATACTATCACGTCATCTGCAAACAGGGACAATTTGATTTCCTTTTTTCCTAATTGAATACCCTTGATTTCCTTCTCTTGCCTAATTGCCCTGGCCAGAACTTCCAACACTATGTTGAATAGAAGTGGTGAGAGAGGGCATCCCTGTCTTGTGCCAGTTTTCAAAGTGAATGCTTCCAGTATTTGCCCATTCAGTATGATATTGGCTGTGGGTTTGTCATAAATAGCTCTTATTATTTTGAGATACGACCCATCAATACCTAATTTATTGAGAGTTTCTAGCATGAAGGGTTGTTGAATTTTGTCAAAGTACTTTTCTTCACGTATTGAGATAATCATGTGGTTTTTGACTTTGGTTCTGTTTATATGCTGGATTACATTTATTGATTTGCATATATTGAACCAGCCTTGCATCCCATGGATGAAGCCCACTTGATCATGGTGGATAAGCTGTCTGATGTGCTGCTGGATTCGGTTTGCCAGTAATTTATTGAGGATTTTTGCATCAATATTCATCAAGGATATTGGTCTAAAATTCTCTTTTTTGGTTGTGTCTCTGCCAAGCTTTGGTAGCAGCATGATGCTGGTCTCATAAAATGAGTTAGGAAGGATTCCCTCTTTTTCTATTGATTGGAATAGTGTCTGAAGTAATGGTTCCAGTTCCTCCTTGGACCTCTGGTAGAATTCGGCTGTGAACCCATCTGATCCTGGACTCTTTTTGGTTGGTAAGCTATTGATTATTGCCACAATTTCAGCTCCTGTTATTAGTCTACTCAGAGATTCAACTTCTTCCTGGTTTAGGCATGGGAGAGTGTATGTGTCGAGGAATTTATCCCTTTCTTTTTTTTTAATTTTTTTTCTTTTTATCATTATTATTATTATTATTATTATTATTATTATACTTTAGGCTCTATGGTACATGTGCGCAACTTGCAGGTAAGCTACATGTGTATACATGTGCCATGCTGGTGCGCTGCACCCACCAACTCGTCATCTAGCATTAGGTTTATCTCCCAATGCTGTCCCTCGCCCCTCGCCCCACCCCACAACAGTCCCCGAAGTGTGATGTTCCCCTTCCTGTGTCCATGTGTTCTCATTGTTCAATTCTCACCTATGAGTGAGAATATGTGGTGTTTGGCTTTTCGTTCTTGCGATAGTTTACTGAGAACGATGATTTCCAATTTCATCCATGTCCCTACAAAGGATATGAACTCATCATTTTTTATGGCTGCCTGGTATTCCATGGTGTATATGTGCCACCTTTTCTTAATCCAGTCTATCGTTGTTGGACATTTGGGTTGGTTCCAAGTCTTTGCTATTGGGTATAATGCCGCAATAAACATACGTCTGCATGTGTCTTCATAGCAGCATGATTTATAGTCCTTTGGGTATATACCCAGTAATGGGATGGCTGGGTCAAATGGAATTTCTAGTTCTAGATCCCTGAGGAATCGCCACAGTGACTTCCACAAGGGTTGAACTAGTTTACAGTCCCACCAACAGTGTAAAAGTGTTCCTATTTCTCCACATCCTCTCCAGCACCTGTTGTTTCCTGACTTTTTAATGATTGCCATTCTAACTGGTGTGAGATGGTATCTCATTGTGGTTTTGATTTGCATTCCTCTGATGGCCAGTGATGGTGAGCATTTTTTCATGTGTTTTTTGCCTGCATAAATGTCTTCTTTGGAGGAGTGTCTGTTCATGTCCTTCGCCCACTTTTTGATGGGGTTGTTTGCTGTTTTCTTGTAAATTTGTTGGAGTTCATTGTAGATTCTGGATATTAGCCCTTTGTCAGATGAGTAGGTTGCGAAAATTTTCTCCCATTTTGTAGGTTGCCTGTTCACTCTGATGGTAGTTTCCTTTGCTGTGCAGAAGCTCTTTAGTTTAATTAGATCCCATTTGTCAATTTTGGCTTTTGTGGCCATTGCTTTTGGTGTTTTAGACATGAAGTCCTTGCCCATGCCTATGTCCTGAATGGCATTGCCTAGGTTTTCTTCTAGGGTTTTTATGGTTTTAGGTCTAACGTTTAAGTCTTTAATCCATCTTGAGTTGATTTTTGTATAAGGTGTAAGGAAGGGATCCAGTTTCAGCTTTCTACATGTGGCTAGCCAGTTTTCCCAGCACCATTTATTAAATAGGGAATCCTTTCTCCATTTCTTGTTTTTGTCAAGTTTGTCAAAGATCAGATTTTTGTAGACATGTGGCATTATTTCTGACGGCTCTGTTCTGTTCCATTGATCTAGATCTCTGTTTGGTACCAGTACCATGCTGTTTTGGTTACTGTAGCCTTGTAGTATAGTTTGAAGTCAGGTAGCGTGATGCCTCCAGCTTTGTTCTTTTGGCTTAGGATTGACTTGGTGATGCGGGCTCTTTTTTGGTTCCATATGAACTTTAAAGTAGTTTTTTCCAATTCTGTGCAGAAAGTCATTGGTAACTTGATGGGGATGGCATTGAATCTGTAAATTACCTTGGGAAGGATGGCCATTTTCATGATATTGATTCTTCCTACCCATGAGCATGGAATGTTCTTCCATTTGTTTGTATCCTCTTTTATTTCCTTGAGCAGTGGTTTGTAGTTTTCTCCTTGAAGAGGTCCTTCACATCCCTTGTAAGTTGGATTCCTAGGTATTTTATTCTCTTTGAAGCAATTGTGAATGGGAGTTCACTCATGATTTGGCTCTCTGTTTGTCTGTTATTGATGTATAAGAATGCTTGTGATTTTTGTCCATTGATTTTGTATCCTGAGACTTTGCTGAAGTTGCTTATCAGCTTAAGGAGATTTTGGGCTGAGACAATGGGTTTTCTAGATATACTATCACGTCATCTGCAAACAGGGACAATTTGGCTTCCTTTTTTCCTAATTGAATACCCTTGATTTCCTTCTCTTGCCTAATTGCCCTGGACTGAACTTCCAACACTATGTTGAATAGAAGTGGTGAGAGAGGGCATCCCTGTCTTGTGCCAGTTTTCAAAGTGAATGCTTCCAGTTTTTGCCCATTCAGTATGATATTGGCTGTGGGTTTGTCATAAATAGCTCTTATTATTTTGAGATACGACCCATCAATACCTAATTTATTGAGAGTTTTTAGCATGAAGGGTTGTTGAATTTTGTCAAAGTCCTTTTCTTCACGTATTGAGATAATCATGTGGTTTTTGACTTTGGTTCTGTTTATATGCTGGATTACATTTATTGATTTGCGTATATTGAACCAGCCTTGCATCTCAGGGATGAAGCCCACTTGATCATGGTGGATAAGCTGTCTGATGTGCTGCTGGATTCGGTTTGCCGGTAATTTATTGAGGATTTTTGCATCAATATTCATCAAGGATATTGGTCTAAAATTCTCTTTTTTGGTTGTGTCTCTGCCAAGCTTTGGTAGCAGCATGATGCTGGCCTCATAAAATGAGTTAGGAAGGATTCCCTCTTTTTCTATTGATTGGAATAGTTTCTGAAGTAATGGTTCCAGTTCCTCCTTGGACCTCTGGTAGAATTCGGCTGTGAACCCATCTGATCCTGGACTCTTTTTGGTTGGTAAGCTATTGATTATTGCCACAATTTCAGCTCCTGTTATTAGTCTACTCAGAGATTCAACTTCTTCCTGGTTTAGGCATGGGAGAGTGTATGTGTCGAGGAATTTATCCCTTTCTTTTTTTTTTAATTTTTTTTCTTTTTATCATTATTATTATTATTATTATTATTATTATTATTATACTTTAGGCTCTATGGTACATGTGCCCAACTTGCAGGTAAGCTACATGTGTATACATGTGCCATGCTGGTGCGCTGCACCCACCAACTCGTCATCTAGCATTAGGTATATCTCCCAATGCTGTCCCTCGCCCCTCGCCCCACCCCACAACAGTCCCCGAAGTGTGATGTTCCCCTTCCTGTGTCCATGTGTTCTCATTGTTCAATTCTCACCTATGAGTGAGAATATGTGGTGTTTGGCTTTTCGTTCTTGCGATAGTTTACTGAGAACGATGATTTCCAATTTCATCCATGTCCCTACAAAGGATATGAACTCATCATTTTTTATGGCTGCCTGGTATTCCATGGTGTATATGTGCCACCTTTTCTTAATCCAGTCTATCGTTGTTGGACATTTGGGTTGCTTCCAAGTCTTTGCTATTGGGTATAATGCCGCAATAAACATACGTCTGCATGTGTCTTCATAGCAGCATGATTTATAGTCCTTTGGGTATATACCCAGTAATGGGATGGCTGGGTCAAATGGAATTTCTAGTTCTAGATCCCTGAGGAATCGCCACAGTGACTTCCACAAGGGTTGAACTAGTTTACAGTCCCACCAACAGTGTAAAAGTGTTCCTATTTCTCCACATCCTCTCCAGCACCTGTTGTTTCCTGACTTTTTAATGATTGCCATTCTAACTGGTGTGAGATGGTATCTCATTGTGGTTTTGATTTGCATTCCTCTGATGGCCAGTGATGGTGAGCATTTTTTCATGTGTTTTTTGGCTGCATAAATGTCTTCTTTGGAGGAGTGTCTGTTCATGTCCTTCGCCCACTTTTTGATGGGGTTGTTTGGTGTTTTCTTGTAAATTTGTTGGGGTTCATTGTAGTTTCTGGATATTATCCCTTTGTCAGATGAGTAGGTTGCGAAAATTTTCTCCCATTTTGTAGGTTGCCTGTTCACTCTGATGGTAGTTTCCTTTGCTGTGCAGAAGCTCTTTAGTTTAATTAGATCCCATTTGTCAATTTTGGCTTTTGTGGCCATTTCTTTTGGTGTTTTAGACATGAAGTCCTTGCCCATGCCTATGTCCTGAATGGTATTGCCTAGGTTTTCTTCTAGAGTTTTTATGGTTTTAGGTCTAACGTTTAAGTCTTTAATCCATTTTGAGTTGATTTTTGTATATGGTGTAAGGAAGGGATCCAGTTTCAGCTTTCTACATGTGGCTAGCCAGTTTTCCCAGCACCATTTATTAAATAGGGAATCCTTTCTCCATTTCTTGTTTTTGTCAAGTTTGTCAAAGATCAGATTGTTGTAGATATGTGGCATTATTTCTGACGGCTCTGTTCTGTTCCATTGATCTAGATCTCTGTTTGGTACCAGTACCATGCTGTTTTGGTTACTGTAGCCTTGTAGTATAGTTTGAAGTCAGGTAGCGTGATGCCTCCAGCTTTGTTCTTTTGGCTTAGGATTGACTTGGTGATGCGGGCTCTTTTTTGGTTCCATATGAACTTTAAAGTAGTTTTTTCCAATTCTGTGCAGAAAGTCATTGGTAACTTGATGGGGATGGCATTGAATCTGTAAATTACCTTGGGAAGGATGGCCATTTTCATGATATTGATTCTTCCTACCCATGAGCATGGAATGTTCTTCCATTTGTTTGTATCCTCTTTTATTTCCTTGAGCAGTGGTTTGTAGTTTTCTCCTTGAAGAGGTCCTTCACATCCCTTGGAAGTTGGATTCCTAGGTATTTTATTCTCTTTGAAGCAATTGTGAATGGGAGTTCACTCATGATTTGGCTCTCTGTTTGTCTGTTATTGATGTATAAGAATGCTTGTGATTTTTGTCCATTGATTTTGTATCCTGAGACTTTGCTGAAGTTGCTTATCAGCTTAAGGAGATTTTGGGCTGAGACAATGGGGTTTTCTAGATATACTATCACGTCATCTGCAAACAGGGACAATTTGGCTTCCTTTTTTCCTAATTGAATACCCTTGATTTCCTTCTCTTGCCTAATTGCCCTGGCCAGAACTTCCAACACTATGTTGAATAGAAGTGGTGAGAGAGGGCATCCCTGTCTTGTGCCAGTTTTCAAAGTGAATGCTTCCAGTTTTTGCCCATTCAGTATGATATTGGCTGTGGGTTTGTCATAAATAGCTCTTATTATTTTGAGATACGACCCATGAATACCTAATTTATTGAGAGTTTTTAGCATGAAGGGTTGTTGAATTTTGTCAAAGTCCTTTTCTTCACGTATTGAGATAATCATGTGGTTTTTGACTTTGGTTCTATTTATATGCTGGATTTCATTTATTGATTTGCGTATATTGAACCAGCCTTGCATCTCAGGGATGAAGCCCACTTGATCATGGTGGATAAGCTGTCTGATGTGCTGCTGGATTCGGTTTGCCGGTAATTTATTGAGGATTTTTGCATCAATATTCATCAAGGATATTGGTCTAAAATTCTCTTTTTTGGTTGTGTCTCTGCCCAGCTTTGGTATCAGCATGATGCTGGCCTCATAAAATGAGTTAGGAAGGATTCCCTCTTTTTCTATTGATTGGAATAGTTTCTGAAGTAATGGTTCCAGTTCCTCCTTGGACCTCTGGTAGAATTCGGCTGTGAACCCATCTGATCCTGGACTCTTTTTGGTTGGTAAGCTATTGATTATTGCCACAACTTCAGCTCCTGTTATTAGTCTACTCAGAGATTCAATTTCTTCCTGGTTTAGGCATGGTAGAGTGTATGTGTCGAGGAATTTATCCCTTTCTTTTTTTTAATTTTTTTTCTTTTTATCATTATTATTATTATTATTATTATTATTATTATACTTTAGGCTCTATGGTACATGTGCGCAACTTGCAGGTAAGCTACATGTGTATACATGTGCCATGCTGGTGCGCTGCACCCACCAACTCGTCATCTAGCATTAGGTATATCTCCCAATGCTGTCCCTCGCCCCTCGCCCCACCCCAAAACAGTCCCCGAAGTGTGATGTTCCCCTTCCTGTGTCCATGTGTTCTCATTGTTCAATTCTCACCTATGAGTGAGAATATGTGTTGTTTGGCTTTTCGTTCTTGCGATAGTTTACTGAGAATGATGATTTCCAATTTCATCCATGTCCCTACAAAGGATATGAACTCATCATTTTTTATGGCTGCCTGGTATTCCATGGTGTATATGTGCCACCTTTTCTTAATCCAGTCTATCGTTGTTGGACATTTGGGTTGCTTCCAAGTCTTTGCTATTGGGTATAATGCCGCAATAAACATACGTCTGCATGTGTCTTCATAGCAGCATGATTTATAGTCCTTTGGGTATATACCCAGTAATGGGATGGCTGGGTCAAATGGAATTTTTAGTTCTAGATCCCTGAGGAATCGCCACAGTGACTTCCAAAAGGGTTGAACTAGTTTACAGTCCCACCAACACTGTAAAAGTGTTCCTATTTCTCCACATCCTCTCCAGCACCTGTTGTTTCCTGACTTTTTAATGATTGCCATTCTAACTGGTGTGAGATGGTATCTCATTGTGGTTTTGATTTGCATTTCTCTGATGGCCAGTGATGGTGAGCATTTTCTCATGTGTTTTTTGGCTGCATAAATGTCTTCTTTGGAGGAGTGTCTGTTCATGTCCTTCGCCCACTTTTTGATGGGGTTGTTTGGTGTTTTCTTGTAAATTTGTTGGAGTTCATTGTAGATTCTGGATATTAGCCCTTTGTCAGATGAGTAGGTTGCGAAAATTTTCTCCCATTTTGTAGGTTGCCTGTTCACTCTGATGGTGGTTTCCTTTGCTGTGCAGAAGCTCTTTAGTTTAATTAGATCCCATTTGTCAATTTTGGCTTTTGTTGCCATTGCTTTTGGTGTTTTAGACATGAAGTCCTTGCCCATGCCTATGTCCTGAATGGTATTGCCTAGGTTTTCTTCTAGGGTTTTTATGGTTTTAGGTCTAACGTTTAAGTCTTTAATCCATCTTGAGTTGATTTTTGTATAAGGTGTAAGGAAGGGATCCAGTTTCAGCTTTCTACATGTGGCTAGCCAGTTTTCCCAGCACCATTTATTAAATAGGGAATCCTTTCTCCATTTCTTGTTTTTGTCAAGTTTGTCAAAGATCAGATTGTTGTAGATATGTGGCATTATTTCTGACGGCTCTGTTCTGTTCCATTGATCTAGATCTCTGTTTGGTACCAGTACCATGCTGTTTTGGTTACTGTAGCCTTGTAGTATAGTTTGAAGTCAGGTAGCGTGATGCCTTCAGCTTTGTTCTTTTGGCTTAGGATTGACTTGGTGATGCGGGCTCTTTTTTGGTTCCATATGAATTTTAAAGTAGTTTTTTCCAATTCCGTGAAGAAAGTCATTGGTAACTTGATGGGGATGGCATTGAATCTGTAAATTACCTTGGGAAGGATGGCCATTTTCATGATATTGATTCTTCCTACCCATGAGCATGGAATGTTCTTCCATTTGTTTGTATCCTCTTTTATTTCCTTGAGCAGTGGTTTGTAGTTTTCTCCTTGAAGAGGTCCTTCACATCCCTTGTAAGTTGGATTCCTAGGTATTTTATTCTCTTTGAAGCAATTGTGAATGGGAGTTCACTCATGATTTGGCTCTCTGTTTGTCTGTTATTGACGTATAAGAATGCTTGTGATTTTTGTCCATTGATTTTGTATCCTGAGACTTTGCTGAAGTTGCTTATCAGCTTAAGGAGATTTTGGGCTGAGACAATGGGGTTTTCTAGATATACTATCACGTCATCTGCAAACAGGGACAATTTGATTTCCTTTTTTCCTAATTGAATACCCTTGATTTCCTTCTCTTGCCTAATTGCCCTGGCCAGAACTTCCAACACTATGTTGAATAGAAGTGGTGAGAGAGGGCATCCCTGTCTTGTGCCAGTTTTCAAAGTGAATGCTTCCAGTATTTGCCCATTCAGTATGATATTGGCTGTGGGTTTGTCATAAATAGCTCTTATTATTTTGAGATACGACCCATCAATACCTAATTTATTGAGAGTTTCTAGCATGAAGGGTTGTTGAATTTTGTCAAAGTACTTTTCTTCACGTATTGAGATAATCATGTGGTTTTTGACTTTGGTTCTGTTTATATGCTGGATTACATTTATTGATTTGCATATATTGAACCAGCCTTGCATCCCATGGATGAAGCCCACTTGATCATGGTGGATAAGCTGTCTGATGTGCTGCTGGATTCGGTTTGCCAGTAATTTATTGAGGATTTTTGCATCAATATTCATCAAGGATATTGGTCTAAAATTCTCTTTTTTGGTTGTGTCTCTGCCAAGCTTTGGTAGCAGCATGATGCTGGTCTCATAAAATGAGTTAGGAAGGATTCCCTCTTTTTCTATTGATTGGAATAGTGTCTGAAGTAATGGTTCCAGTTCCTCCTTGGACCTCTGGTAGAATTCGGCTGTGAACCCATCTGATCCTGGACTCTTTTTGGTTGGTAAGCTATTGATTATTGCCACAATTTCAGCTCCTGTTATTAGTCTACTCAGAGATTCAACTTCTTCCTGGTTTAGGCATGGGAGAGTGTATGTGTCGAGGAATTTATCCCTTTCTTTTTTTTTAATTTTTTTTCTTTTTATCATTATTATTATTATTATTATTATTATTATTATACTTTAGGCTCTATGGTACATGTGCGCAACTTGCAGGTAAGCTACATGTGTATACATGTGCCATGCTGGTGCGCTGCACCCACCAACTCGTCATCTAGCATTAGGTTTATCTCCCAATGCTGTCCCTCGCCCCTCGCCCCACCCCACAACAGTCCCCGAAGTGTGATGTTCCCCTTCCTGTGTCCATGTGTTCTCATTGTTCAATTCTCACCTATGAGTGAGAATATGTGGTGTTTGGCTTTTCGTTCTTGCGATAGTTTACTGAGAACGATGATTTCCAATTTCATCCATGTCCCTACAAAGGATATGAACTCATCATTTTTTATGGCTGCCTGGTATTCCATGGTGTATATGTGCCACCTTTTCTTAATCCAGTCTATCGTTGTTGGACATTTGGGTTGGTTCCAAGTCTTTGCTATTGGGTATAATGCCGCAATAAACATACGTCTGCATGTGTCTTCATAGCAGCATGATTTATAGTCCTTTGGGTATATACCCAGTAATGGGATGGCTGGGTCAAATGGAATTTCTAGTTCTAGATCCCTGAGGAATCGCCACAGTGACTTCCACAAGGGTTGAACTAGTTTACAGTCCCACCAACAGTGTAAAAGTGTTCCTATTTCTCCACATCCTCTCCAGCACCTGTTGTTTCCTGACTTTTTAATGATTGCCATTCTAACTGGTGTGAGATGGTATCTCATTGTGGTTTTGATTTGCATTCCTCTGATGGCCAGTGATGGTGAGCATTTTTTCATGTGTTTTTTGCCTGCATAAATGTCTTCTTTGGAGGAGTGTCTGTTCATGTCCTTCGCCCACTTTTTGATGGGGTTGTTTGCTGTTTTCTTGTAAATTTGTTGGAGTTCATTGTAGATTCTGGATATTAGCCCTTTGTCAGATGAGTAGGTTGCGAAAATTTTCTCCCATTTTGTAGGTTGCCTGTTCACTCTGATGGTAGTTTCCTTTGCTGTGCAGAAGCTCTTTAGTTTAATTAGATCCCATTTGTCAATTTTGGCTTTTGTGGCCATTGCTTTTGGTGTTTTAGACATGAAGTCCTTGCCCATGCCTATGTCCTGAATGGCATTGCCTAGGTTTTCTTCTAGGGTTTTTATGGTTTTAGGTCTAACGTTTAAGTCTTTAATCCATCTTGAGTTGATTTTTGTATAAGGTGTAAGGAAGGGATCCAGTTTCAGCTTTCTACATGTGGCTAGCCAGTTTTCCCAGCACCATTTATTAAATAGGGAATCCTTTCTCCATTTCTTGTTTTTGTCAAGTTTGTCAAAGATCAGATTTTTGTAGACATGTGGCATTATTTCTGACGGCTCTGTTCTGTTCCATTGATCTAGATCTCTGTTTGGTACCAGTACCATGCTGTTTTGGTTACTGTAGCCTTGTAGTATAGTTTGAAGTCAGGTAGCGTGATGCCTCCAGCTTTGTTCTTTTGGCTTAGGATTGACTTGGTGATGCGGGCTCTTTTTTGGTTCCATATGAACTTTAAAGTAGTTTTTTCCAATTCTGTGCAGAAAGTCATTGGTAACTTGATGGGGATGGCATTGAATCTGTAAATTACCTTGGGAAGGATGGCCATTTTCATGATATTGATTCTTCCTACCCATGAGCATGGAATGTTCTTCCATTTGTTTGTATCCTCTTTTATTTCCTTGAGCAGTGGTTTGTAGTTTTCTCCTTGAAGAGGTCCTTCACATCCCTTGTAAGTTGGATTCCTAGGTATTTTATTCTCTTTGAAGCAATTGTGAATGGGAGTTCACTCATGATTTGGCTCTCTGTTTGTCTGTTATTGATGTATAAGAATGCTTGTGATTTTTGTCCATTGATTTTGTATCCTGAGACTTTGCTGAAGTTGCTTATCAGCTTAAGGAGATTTTGGGCTGAGACAATGGGTTTTCTAGATATACTATCACGTCATCTGCAAACAGGGACAATTTGGCTTCCTTTTTTCCTAATTGAATACCCTTGATTTCCTTCTCTTGCCTAATTGCCCTGGACAGAACTTCCAACACTATGTTGAATAGAAGTGGTGAGAGAGGGCATCCCTGTCTTGTGCCAGTTTTCAAAGTGAATGCTTCCAGTTTTTGCCCATTCAGTATGATATTGGCTGTGGGTTTGTCATAAATAGCTCTTATTATTTTGAGATACGACCCATCAATACCTAATTTATTGAGAGTTTTTAGCATGAAGGGTTGTTGAATTTTGTCAAAGTCCTTTTCTTCACGTATTGAGATAATCATGTGGTTTTTGACTTTGGTTCTGTTTATATGCTGGATTACATTTATTGATTTGCGTATATTGAACCAGCCTTGCATCTCAGGGATGAAGCCCACTTGATCATGGTGGATAAGCTGTCTGATGTGCTGCTGGATTCGGTTTGCCGGTAATTTATTGAGGATTTTTGCATCAATATTCATCAAGGATATTGGTCTAAAATTCTCTTTTTTGGTTGTGTCTCTGCCAAGCTTTGGTAGCAGCATGATGCTGGCCTCATAAAATGAGTTAGGAAGGATTCCCTCTTTTTCTATTGATTGGAATAGTTTCTGAAGTAATGGTTCCAGTTCCTCCTTGGACCTCTGGTAGAATTCGGCTGTGAACCCATCTGATCCTGGACTCTTTTTGGTTGGTAAGCTATTGATTATTGCCACAATTTCAGCTCCTGTTATTAGTCTACTCAGAGATTCAACTTCTTCCTGGTTTAGGCATGGGAGAGTGTATGTGTCGAGGAATTTATCCCTTTCTTTTTTTTTTAATTTTTTTTCTTTTTATCATTATTATTATTATTATTATTATTATTATTATTATACTTTAGGCTCTATGGTACATGTGCCCAACTTGCAGGTAAGCTACATGTGTATACATGTGCCATGCTGGTGCGCTGCACCCACCAACTCGTCATCTAGCATTAGGTATATCTCCCAATGCTGTCCCTCGCCCCTCGCCCCACCCCACAACAGTCCCCGAAGTGTGATGTTCCCCTTCCTGTGTCCATGTGTTCTCATTGTTCAATTCTCACCTATGAGTGAGAATATGTGGTGTTTGGCTTTTCGTTCTTGCGATAGTTTACTGAGAACGATGATTTCCAATTTCATCCATGTCCCTACAAAGGATATGAACTCATCATTTTTTATGGCTGCCTGGTATTCCATGGTGTATATGTGCCACCTTTTCTTAATCCAGTCTATCGTTGTTGGACATTTGGGTTGCTTCCAAGTCTTTGCTATTGGGTATAATGCCGCAATAAACATACGTCTGCATGTGTCTTCATAGCAGCATGATTTATAGTCCTTTGGGTATATACCCAGTAATGGGATGGCTGGGTCAAATGGAATTTCTAGTTCTAGATCCCTGAGGAATCGCCACAGTGACTTCCACAAGGGTTGAACTAGTTTACAGTCCCACCAACAGTGTAAAAGTGTTCCTATTTCTCCACATCCTCTCCAGCACCTGTTGTTTCCTGACTTTTTAATGATTGCCATTCTAACTGGTGTGAGATGGTATCTCATTGTGGTTTTGATTTGCATTCCTCTGATGGCCAGTGATGGTGAGCATTTTTTCATGTGTTTTTTGGCTGCATAAATGTCTTCTTTGGAGGAGTGTCTGTTCATGTCCTTCGCCCACTTTTTGATGGGGTTGTTTGGTGTTTTCTTGTAAATTTGTTGGGGTTCATTGTAGTTTCTGGATATTATCCCTTTGTCAGATGAGTAGGTTGCGAAAATTTTCTCCCATTTTGTAGGTTGCCTGTTCACTCTGATGGTAGTTTCCTTTGCTGTGCAGAAGCTCTTTAGTTTAATTAGATCCCATTTGTCAATTTTGGCTTTTGTGGCCATTTCTTTTGGTGTTTTAGACATGAAGTCCTTGCCCATGCCTATGTCCTGAATGGTATTGCCTAGGTTTTCTTCTAGAGTTTTTATGGTTTTAGGTCTAACGTTTAAGTCTTTAATCCATTTTGAGTTGATTTTTGTATATGGTGTAAGGAAGGGATCCAGTTTCAGCTTTCTACATGTGGCTAGCCAGTTTTCCCAGCACCATTTATTAAATAGGGAATCCTTTCTCCATTTCTTGTTTTTGTCAAGTTTGTCAAAGATCAGATTGTTGTAGATATGTGGCATTATTTCTGACGGCTCTGTTCTGTTCCATTGATCTAGATCTCTGTTTGGTACCAGTACCATGCTGTTTTGGTTACTGTAGCCTTGTAGTATAGTTTGAAGTCAGGTAGCGTGATGCCTCCAGCTTTGTTCTTTTGGCTTAGGATTGACTTGGTGATGCGGGCTCTTTTTTGGTTCCATATGAACTTTAAAGTAGTTTTTTCCAATTCTGTGCAGAAAGTCATTGGTAACTTGATGGGGATGGCATTGAATCTGTAAATTACCTTGGGAAGGATGGCCATTTTCATGATATTGATTCTTCCTACCCATGAGCATGGAATGTTCTTCCATTTGTTTGTATCCTCCTTTATTTCCTTGAGCAGTGGTATGTAGTTTTCTCCTTGAAGAGGTCCTTCACATCCCTTGTAAGTTGGATTCCTAGGTATTTTATTCTCTTTGAAGCAATTGTGAATGGGAGTTCACTCATGATTTGGCTCTCTGTTTGTCTGTTATTGATGTATGAGAATGCTTGTGATTTTTGTCCATTGATTTTGTATCCTGTGACTTTGCTGAAGTTGCTTATCAGCTTAAGGAGATTTTGGGCTGAGACAATGGGGTTTTCTAGATATACTATCACGTCATCTGCAAACAGGGACAATTTGGCTTCCTTTTTTCCTAATTGAATACCCTTGATTTCCTTCTCTTGCCTAATTGCCCTGGCCAGAACTTCCAACACTATGTTGAATAGAAGTGGTGAGAGAGGGCATCAATGTCTTGTGCCAGTTTTCAAAGTGAATGCTTCCAGTTTTTGCCCATTCAGTATGATATTGGCTGTGGGTTTGTCATAAATAGCTCTTATTATTTTGAGATACGACCCATCAATACCTAATTTATTGAGAGTTTTTAGCATGAAGGGTTGTTGAATTTTGTCAAAGTCCTTTTCTTCACGTATTGAGATAATCATGCGGTTTTTGACTTTCGTTCTATTTATATGCTGGATTTCATTTATTGATTTGCGTATATTGAACCAGCCTTGCATCTCAGGGATGAAGCCCACTTGATCATGGTGGATAAGCTGTCTGATGTGCTGCTGGATTCGGTTTGCCGGTAATTTATTGAGGATTTTTGCATCAATATTCATCAAGGATATTGGTCTAAAATTCTCTTTTTTGGTTGTGTCTCTGCCCAGCTTTGGTAGCAGCATGATGCTGGCCTCATAAAATGAGTTAGGAAGGATTCCCTCTTTTTCTATTGATTGGAATAGTTTCTGAAGTAATGGTTCCAGTTCCTCCTTGGACCTCTGGTAGAATTCGGCTGTGAACCCATCTGATCCTGGACTCTTTTTGGTTGGTAAGCTATTGATTATTGCCACAACTTCAGCTCCTGTTATTAGTCTACTCAGAGATTCAATTTCTTCCTGGTTTAGGCATGGTAGAGTGTATGTGTCGAGGAATTTATCCCTTTCTTTTTTTCAATTTTTTTTCTTTTTATCATTATTATTATTATTATTATTATTATTATCATACTTTAGGCTCTATGGTACATGTGCGCAACTTGCAGGTAAGCTAAATGTGTATACATGTGCCATGCTGGTGCGCTGCACCCACCAACTCGTCATCTAGCATTAGGTATATCTCCCAATGCTGTCCCTCGCCCCTCGCCCCACCCCACAACAGTCCCCGAAGTGTGATGTTCCCCTTCCTGTGTCCATGTGTTCTCATTGTTCAATTCTCACCTATGAGTGAGAATATGTGGTGTTTGGCTTTTCGTTCTTGCGATAGTTTACTGAGAATGATGATTTCCAATTTCATCCATGTCCCTACAAAGGATATGAACTCATCATTTTTTATGGCTGCCTGGTATTCCATGGTGTATATGTGCCACGTTTTCTTAATCCAGTCTATCGTTGTTGGACATTTGGGTTGCTTCCAAGTCTTTGCTATTGGGTATAATGCCGCAATAAACATACGTCTGCATGTGTCTTCATAGTAGCATGATTTATAGTCCTTTGGGTATATACCCAGTAATGGGATGGCTGGGTCAAATGGAATTTCTAGTTCTAGATCCCTGAGGAATCGCCACAGTGACTTCCAAAAGGGTTGAACTAGTTTACAGTCCCACCAACACTGTAAAAGTGTTCCTATTTCTCCACATCCTCTCCAGCACCTGTTGTTTCCTGACTTTTTAATGATTGCCATTCTAACTGGTGTGAGATGGTATCTCATTGTGGTTTTGATTTGCATTTCTCTGATGGCCAGTGATGGTGAGCATTTTCTCATGTGTTTTTTGGCTGCATAAATGTCTTCTTTGGAGGAGTGTCTGTTCATGTCCTTCGCCCACTTTTTGATGGGGTTGTTTGGTGTTTTCTTGTAAATTTGTTGGAGTTCATTGTAGATTCTGGATATTAGCCCTTTGTCAGATGAGTAGGTTGCGAAAATTTTCTCCCATTTTGTAGGTTGCCTGTTCACTCTGATGGTGGTTTCCTTTGCTGTGCAGAAGCTCTTTAGTTTAATTAGATCCCATTTGTCAATTTTGGCTTTTGTTGCCATTGCTTTTGGTGTTTTAGACATGAAGTCCTTGCCCATGCCTATGTCCTGAATGGTATTGCCTAGGTTTTCTTCTAGGGTTTTTATGGTTTTAGGTCTAACGTTTAAGTCTTTAATCCATCTTGAGTTGATTTTTGTATAAGGTGTAAGGAAGGGATCCAGTTTCAGCTTTCTACATGTGGCTAGCCAGTTTTCCCAGCACCATTTATTAAATAGGGAATCCTTTCTCCATTTCTTGTTTTTGTCAAGTTTGTCAAAGATCAGATTGTTGTAGATATGTGGCATTATTTCTGACGGCTCTGTTCTGTTCCATTGATCTAGATCTCTGTTTGGTACCAGTACCATGCTGTTTTGGTTACTGTAGCCTTGTAGTATAGTTTGAAGTCAGGTAGCGGGATGCCTCCAGCTTTGTTCTTTTGGCTTAGGATTGACTTGGTGATGCGGGCTCTTTTTTGGTTCCATATGAACTTTAAAGTAGTTTTTTCCAATTCTGTGCAGAAAGTCATTGGTAACTTGATGGGGATGGCATTGAATCTGTAAATTACCTTGGGAAGGATGGCCATTTTCATGATATTGATTCTTCCTACCCATGAGCATGGAATGTTCTTCCATTTGTTTGTATCCTCTTTTATTTCCTTGAGCAGTGGTTTGTAGTTTTCTCCTTGAAGAGGTCCTTCACATCCCTTGTAAGTTGGATTCCTAGGTATTTTATTCTCTTTGAAGCAATTGTGAATGGGAGTTCACTCATGATTTGGCTCTCTGTTTGTCTGTTATTGATGTATAAGAATGCTTGTGATTTTTGTCCATTGATTTTGTATCCTGAGACTTTGCTGAAGTTGCTTATCAGCTTAAGGAGATTTTGGGCTGAGACAATGGTGTTTTCTAGATATACTATCACGTCATCTGCAAACAGGGACAATTTGGCTTCCTTTTTTCCTAATTGAATACCCTTGATTTCCTTCTCTTGCCTAATTGCCCTGGCCAGAACTTCCAACACTATGTTGAATAGAAGTGGTGAGAGAGGGCATCCCTGTCTTGTGCCAGTTTTCAAAGTGAATGCTTCCAGTTTTTGCCCATTCAGTATGATATTGGCTGTGGGTTTGTCATAAATAGCTCTTATTATTTTGAGATACGACCCATCAATACCTAATTTATTGAGTTTTTAGCATGAAGGGTTGTTGAATTTTGTCAAAGTCCTTTTCTTCACGTATTGAGATAATCATGTGGTTTTTGACTTTGGTTCTCTTTATATGCTGGATTACATTTATTGATTTGCGTATATTGAACCAGCCTTGCATCTCAGGGATGAAGCCCACTTGATCATGGTGGATAAGCTGTCTGATGTGCTGCTGGATTCGGTTTGCCGGTAATTTATTGAGGATTTTTGCATCAATATTCATCAAGGATATTGGTCTAAAATTCTCTTTTTTGGTTGTGTCTCTGCCAAGCTTTGGTAGCAGCATGATGCTGGCCTCATAAAATGAGTTAGGAAGGATTCCCTCTTTTTCTATTGATTGGAATAGTTTCTGAAGTAATGGTTCCAGTTCCTCCTTGGACCTCTGGTAGAATTCGGCTGTGAACCCATCTGATCCTGGACTCTTTTTGGTTGGTAAGCTATTGATTATTGCCACAATTTCAGCTCCTGTTATTTGTCTACTCAGAGATTCAACTTCTTCCTGGTTTAGGCATGGGAGAGTGTATGTGTCGAGGAATTTATCCCTTTCCTTTTTTTTTAATTTTTTTTCTTTTTATCATTATTATTATTATTATTATTATTATTATTATACTTTAGGCTCTATGGTACATGTGCGCAACTTGCAGGTAAGCTACATGTGTATACATGTGCCATGCTGGTGCGCTGCACCCACCAACTCGTCATCTAGCATTAGGTATATCTCCCAATGCTGTCCCTCGCCCCTCGCCCCACCCCACAACAGTCCCCGAAGTGTGATGTTCCCCTTCCTGTGTCCATGTGTTCTCATTGTTCAATTCTCACCTATGAGTGAGAATATGTGGTGTTTGGCTTTTCGTTCTTGCGATAGTTTACTGAGAACGATGATTTCCAATTTCATCCATGTCCCTACAAAGGATATGAACTCATCATTTTTTATGGCTGCCTGGTATTCCATGGTGTATATGTGCCACCTTTTCTTAATCCAGTCTATCGTTGTTGGACACTTGGGTTGCTTCCAAGTCTTTGCTATTGGGTATAATGCCGCAATAAACATACGTGTGCATGTGTCTTCATAGCAGCATGATTTATAGTCCTTTGGGTATATACCCAGTAATGGGATGGCTGGGTCAAATGGAATTTCTAGTTCTAGATCCCTGAGGAATCGCCACAGTGACTTCCACAAGGGTTGAACTAGTTTACAGTCCCACCAACAGTGTAAAAGTGTTCCTATTTCTCCACATCCTCTCCAGCACCTGTTGTTTCCTGACTTTTTAATGATTGCCATTCTAACTGGTGTGAGATGGTATCTCATTGTGGTTTTGATTTGCATTCCTCTGATGGCCAGTGATGGTGAGCATTTTTTCATGTGTTTTTTGGCTGCATAAATGTCTTCTTTGGAGGAGTGTCTGTTCATGTCCTTCGCCCACTTTTTGATGGGGTTGTTTGGTGTTTTCTTGTAAATTTGTTGGAGTTCATTGTAGATTCTGGATATTATCCCTTTGTCAGATGAGTAGGTTGCGAAAATTTTCTCCCATTTTGTAGGTTGCCTGTTCACTCTGATGGTAGTTTCCTTTGCTGTGCAGAAGCTCTTTAGTTTAATTAGATCCCATTTGTCAATTTTGGCTTTTGTGGCCATTGCTTTTGGTGTTTTAGACATGAAGTCCTTGCCCATGCCTATGTCCTGAATGGTATTGCCTAGGTTTTCTTCTAGGGTTTTTATGGTTTTAGGTCTAACGTTTAAGTCTTTAATCCATCTTGAGTTGATTTTTGTATAAGGTGTAAGGAAGGGATCCAGTTTCAGCTTTCTACATGTGGCTAGCCAGTTTTCCCAGCACCATTTATTAAATAGGGAATCCTTTCTCCATTTCTTGTTTTTGTCAAGTTTGTCAAAGATCAGATTGTTGTAGATATGTGGCATTATTTCTGACGGCTCTGTTCTGTTCCATTGATCTAGATCTCTGTTTGGTACCAGTACCATGCTGTTTTGGTTACTGTAGCCTTGTAGTATAGTTTGAAGTCAGGTAGCGTGATGCCTCCAGCTTTGTTCTTTTGGCTTAGGATTGACTTGGTGATGCGGGCTCTTTTTGGTTCCATATGAACTTTAAAGTAGTTTTTTCCAATTCCGTGAAGAACGTCATTGGTAACTTGATGGGGATGGCATTGAATCTGTAAATTACCTTGGGAAGGATGGCTATTTTCATGATATTGATTCTTCCTACCCATGAGCATGGAATGTTCTTCCATTTGTTTGTATCCTCTTTTATTTCCTTGAGCAGTGGTTTGTAGTTTTCTCCTTGAAGAGGTCCTTCACATCCCTTGTAAGTTGGATTCCTAGGTATTTTATTCTCTTTGAAGCAATTGTGAATGGGAGTTCACTCATGATTTGGCTCTCTGTTTGTCTGTTATTGATGTATGAGAATGCTTGTGATTTTTGTCCATTGATTTTGTATCCTGAGACTTTGCTGAAGTTGCTTATCAGCTTAAGGAGATTTTGGGCTGAGACAATGGTGTTTTCTAGTTATACTATCACGTCATCTGCAAACAGGGACAATTTGGCTTCCTTTTTTCCTAATTGAATACCCTTGATTTCCTTCTCTTGCCTAATTGCCCTGGCCAGAACTTCCAACACTATGTTGAATAGAAGTGGTGAGAGAGGGCATCCCTGTCTTGTGCCAGTTTTCAAAGTGAATGCTTCCAGTTTTTGCCCATTCAGTATGATATTGGCTGTGGGTTTGTCATAAATAGCTCTTATTATTTTGAGATACGACCCATCAATACCTAATTTATTGAGTTTTTAGCATGAAGGGTTGTTGAATTTTGTCAAAGTCCTTTTCTTCACGTATTGAGATAATCATGTGGTTTTTGACTTTGGTTCTGTTTATATGCTGGATTACATTTATTGATTTGCGTATATTGAACCAGCCTTGCATCTCAGGGATGAAGCCCACTTGATCATGGTGGATAAGCTGTCTGATGTGCCGCTGGATTCGGTTTGCCGGTAATTTATTGAGGATTTTTGCATCAATATTCATCAAGGATATTGGTCTAAAATTCTCTTTTTTGGTTGTGTCTCTGCCAAGCTTTGGTAGCAGCATGATGCTGGCCTCATAAAATGAGTTAGGAAGGATTCCCTCTTTTTCTATTGATTGGAATAGTTTCTGAAGTAATGGTTCCAGTTCCTCCTTGGACCTCTGGTAGAATTCGGCTGTGAACCCATCTGATCCTGGACTCTTTTTGGTTGGTAAGCTATTGATTATTGCCACAATTTCAGCTCCTGTTATTAGTCTACTCAGAGATTCAACTTCTTCCTGGTTTAGGCATGGGAGAGTGTATGTGTCGAGGAATTTATCCCTTTCTTTTTTTTTAATTTTTTTTCTTTTTATCATTATTATTATTATTATTATTATTATTATACTTTAGGCTCTATGGTACATGTGCGCAACTTGCAGGTAAGCTACATGTGTATACATGTGCCATGCTGGTGCGCTGCACCCACCAACTCGTCATCTAGCATTAGGTATATCTCCCAATGCTGTCCCTCGCCCCTCGCCCCACCCCACAACAGTCCCCGAAGTGTGATGTTCCCCTTCCTGTGTCCATGTGTTCTCATTGTTCCATTCTCACCTATGAGTGAGAATATGTGGTGTTTGGCTTTTCGTTCTTGCGATAGTTTACTGAGAACGATGATTTCCAATTTCATCCATGTCCCTACAAAGGATATGAACTCATCATTTTTTATGGCTGCCTGGTATTCCATGGTGTATATGTGCCACCTTTTCTTAATCCAGTCTATCGTTGTTGGACATTTGGGTTGCTTCCAAGTCTTTGCTATTGGGTATAATGCCGCAATAAACATACGTGTGCATGTGTCTTCATAGCAGCATGATTTATAGTCCTTTGGGTATATACCCAGTAATGGGATGGCTGGGTCAAATGGAATTTCTAGTTCTAGATCCCTGAGGAATCGCCACAGTGACTTCCACAAGGGTTGAACTAGTTTACAGTCCCACCAACAGTGTAAAAGTGTTCCTATTTCTCCACATCCTCTCCAGCACCTGTTGTTTCCTGACTTTTTAATGATTGCCATTCTAACTGGTGTGAGATGGTATCTCATTGTGGTTTTGATTTGCATTCCTCTGATGGCCAGTGATGGTGAGCATTTTTTCATGTGTTTTTTGGCTGCATAAATGTCTTCTTTGGAGGAGTGTCTGTTCATGTCCTTCGCCCACTTTTTGATGGGGTTGTTTGCTGTTTTCTTGTAAATTTGTTGGAGTTCATTGTAGATTCTGGATATTATCCCTTTGTCAGATGAGTAGGTTGCGAAAATTTTCTCCCATTTTGTAGGTTGCCTGTTCACTCTGATGGTAGTTTCCTTTGCTGTGCAGAAGCTCTTTAGTTTAATTAGATCCCATTTGTCAATTTTGGCTTTTGTGGCCATTGCTTTTGGTGTTTTAGACATGAAGTCCTTGCCCATGCCTATGTCCTGAATGGCATTGCCTAGGTTTTCTTCTAGGGTTTTTATGGTTTTAGGTCTAACGTTTAAGTCTTTAATCCATCTTGAGTTGATTTTTGTATAAGGTGTAAGGAAGGGATCCAGTTTCAGCTTTCTGCATGTGGCTAGCCAGTTTTCCCAGCACCATTTATTAAATAGGGAATCCTTTCTCCATTTCTTGTTTTTGTCAAGTTTGTCAAAGATCAGATTGTTGTAGACATGTGGCATTATTTCTGACGGCTCTGTTCTGTTCCATTGATCTAGATCTCTGTTTGGTACCAGTACCATGCTGTTTTGGTTACTGTAGCCTTGTAGTATAGTTTGAAGTCAGGTAGCGGGATGCCTCCAGCTTTGTTCTTTTGGCTTAGGATTGACTTGGTGATGCGGGCTCTTTTTTGGTTCCATATGAACTTTAAAGTAGTTTTTTCCAATTCTGTGCAGAAAGTCATTGGTAACTTGATGGGGATGGCATTGAATCTGTAAATTACCTTGGGAAGGATGGCCATTTTCATGATATTGATTCTTCCTACCCATGAGCATGGAATGTTCTTCCATTTGTTTGTATCCTCTTTTATTTCCTTGAGCAGTGGTTTGTAGTTTTCTCCTTGAAGAGGTCCTTCACATCCCTTGTAAGTTGGATTCCTAGGTATTTTATTCTCTTTGAAGCAATTGTGAATGGGAGTTCACTCATGATTTGGCTCTCTGTTTGTCTGTTATTGATGTATAAGAATGCTTGTGATTTTTGTCCATTGATTTTGTATCCTGAGACTTTGCTGAAGTTGCTTATCAGCTTAAGGAGATTTTGGGCTGAGACAATGGGGTTTTCTAGATATACTATCACGTCATCTGCAAACAGGGACAATTTGGCTTCCTTTTTTCCTAATTGAATACCCTTGATTTCCTTCTCTTGCCTAATTGCCCTGGCCAGAACTTCCAACACTATGTTGAATAGAAGTGGTGAGAGAGGGCATCCCTGTCTTGTGCCAGTTTTCAAAGTGAATGCTTCCAGTTTTTGCCCATTCAGTATGATATTGGCTGTGGGTTTGTCATAAATAGCTCTTATTATTTTGAGATACGACCCATCAATACCTAATTTATTGAGTTTTTAGCATGAAGGGTTGTTGAATTTTGTCAAAGTCCTTTTCTTCACGTATTGAGATAATCATGTGGTTTTTGACTTTGGTTCTGTTTATATGCTGGATTACATTTATTGATTTGCGTATATTGAACCAGCCTTGCATCTCAGGGATGAAGCCCACTTGATCATGGTGGATAAGCTGTCTGATGTGCTGCTGGATTCGGTTTGCCGGTAATTTATTGAGGATTTTTGCATCAATATTCATCAAGGATATTGGTCTAAAATTCTCTTTTTTGGTTGTGTCTCTGCCAAGCTTTGGTAGCAGCATGATGCTGGCCTCATAAAATGAGTTAGGAAGGATTCCCTCTTTTTCTATTGATTGGAATAGTTTCTGAAGTAATGGTTCCAGTTCCTCCTTGGACCTCTGGTAGAATTCGGCTGTGAACCCATCTGATCCTGGACTCTTTTTGGTTGGTAAGCTATTGATTATTGCCACAATTTCAGCTCCTGTTATTAGTCTACTCAGAGATTCAACTTCTTCCTGGTTTAGGCATGGGAGAGTGTATGTGTCGAGGAATTTATCCCTTTCTTTTTTTTTAATTTTTTTTCTTTTTATCATTATTATTATTATTATTATTATTATTATACTTTAGGCTCTATGGTACATGTGCGCAACTTGCAGGTAAGCTACATGTGTATACATGTGCCATGCTGGTGCGCTGCACCCACCAACTCGTCATCTAGCATTAGGTATATCTCCCAATGCTGTCCCTCGCCCCTCGCCCCACCCCACAACAGTCCCCGAAGTGTGATGTTCCCCTTCCTGTGTCCATGTGTTCTCATTGTTCAATTCTCACCTATGAGTGAGAATATGTGGTGTTTGGCTTTTCGTTCTTGCGATAGTTTACTGAGAACGATGATTTCCAATTTCATCCATGTCCCTACAAAGGATATGAACTCATCATTTTTTATGGCTGCCTGGTATTCCATGGTGTATATGTGCCACCTTTTCTTAATCCAGTCTATCGTTGTTGGACATTTGGGTTGCTTCCAAGTCTTTGCTATTGGGTATAATGCCGCAATAAACATACGTGTGCATGTGTCTTCATAGCAGCATGATTTATAGTCCTTTGGGTATATACCCAGTAATGGGATGGCTGGGTCAAATGGAATTTCTAGTTCTAGATCCCTGAGGAATCGCCACAGTGACTTCCACAAGGGTTGAACTAGTTTACAGTCCCACCAACAGTGTAAAAGTGTTCCTATTTCTCCACATCCTCTCCAGCACCTGTTGTTTCCTGACTTTTTAATGATTGCCATTCTAACTGGTGTGAGATGGTATCTCATTGTGGTTTTGATTTGCATTCCTCTGATGGCCAGTGATGGTGAGCATTTTTTCATGTGTTTTTTGGCTGCATAAATGTCTTCTTTGGAGGAGTGTCTGTTCATGTCCTTCGCCCACTTTTTGATGGGGTTGTTTGCTGTTTTCTTGTAAATTTGTTGGGGTTCATTGTAGATTCTGGATATTATCCCTTTGTCAGATGAGTAGGTTGCGAAAATTTTCTCCCATTTTGTAGGTTGCCTGTTCACTCTGATGGTAGTTTCCTTTGCTGTGCAGAAGCTCTTTAGTTTAATTAGATCCCATTTGTCAATTTTGGCTTTTGTGGCCATTGCTTTTGGTGTTTTAGACATGAAGTCCTTGCCCATGCCTATGTCCTGAATGGTATTGCCTAGGTTTTCTTCTAGGGTTTTTATGGTTTTAGGTCTAACGTGTAAGTCTTTAATCCATCTTGAGTTGATTTTTGTATAAGGTGTAAGGAAGGGATCCAGTTTCAGCTTTCTACATGTGGCTAGCCCGTTTTCCCAGCACCATTTATTAAATAGGGAATCCTTTCTCCATTTCTTGTTTTTGTCAAGTTTGTCAAAGATCAGATTGTTGTAGATATGTGGCATTATTTCTGACGGCTCTGTTCTGTTCCATTGATCTAGATCTCTGTTTGGTACCAGTACCATGCTGTTTTGGTTACTGTAGCCTTGTAGTATAGTTTGAAGTCAGGTAGCGTGATGCCTCCAGCTTTGTTCTTTTGGCTTAGGATTGACTTGGTGATGCGGGCTCTTTTTTGGTTCCATATGAACTTTAAAGTAGTTTTTTCCAATTCTGTGCCGAAAGTCATTGGTAACTTGATGGGGATGGCATTGAATCTGTAAATTACCTTGGGAAGGATGGCCATTTTCATGATATTGATTCTTCCTACCCATGAGCATGGAATGTTCTTCCATTTGTTTGTATCCTCTTTTATTTCCTTGAGCAGTGGTTTGTAGTTTTCTCCTTGAAGAGGTCCTTCACATCCCTTGTAAGTTGGATTCCTAGGTATTTTATTCTCTTTGAAGCAATTGTGAATGGGAGTTCACTCATGATTAGGCTCTCTGTTTGTCTGTTATTGATGTATGAGAATGCTTGTGATTTTTGTCCATTGATTTTGTATCCTGTGACTTTGCTGAAGTTGCTTATCAGCTTAAGGAGATTTTGGGCTGAGACAATGGGGTTTTCTAGATATACTATCACGTCATCTGCAAACAGGGACAATTTGGCTTCTTTTTTTCCTAATTGAATACCCTTGATTTCCTTCTCTTGCCTAATTGCCCTGGCCAGAACTTCCAACACTATGTTGAATAGAAGTGGTGAGAGAGGGCATCCCTGTCTTGTGCCAGTTTTCAAAGTGAATGCTTCCAGTTTTTGCCCATTCAGTATGATATTGGCTGTGGGTTTGTCATAAATAGCTCTTATTATTTTGAGATACGACCCATCAATACCTAATTTATTGAGAGTTTTTAGCATGAAGGGTTGTTGAATTTTGTCAAAGTCCTTTTCTTCACGTATTGAGATAATCATGTGGTTTTTGACTTTGGTTCTGTTTATATGCTGGATTACATTTATTGATTTGTGTATATTGAACCAGCCTTGCATCTCAGGGATGAAGCCCACTTGATCATGGTGGATAAGCTGTCTGATGTGCTGCTGGATTCGGTTTGCCGGTAATTTATTGAGGATTTTTGCATCAATATTCATCAAGGATATTGGTCTAAAATTCTCTTTTTTGGTTGTGTCTCTGCCCAGCTTTGGTATCAGCATGATGCTGGCCTCATAAAATGAGTTAGGAAGGATTCCCTCTTTTTCTATTGATTGGAATAGTTTCTGAAGTAATGGTTCCAGTTCCTCCTTGGACGTCTGGTAGAATTCGGCTGTGAACCCATCTGATCCTGGACTCTTTTTGGTTGGTAAGCTATTGATTATTGCCACAACTTCAGCTCCTGTTATTAGTCTACTCAGAGATTCAATTTCTTCCTGGTTTAGGCATGGGAGAGTGTATGTGTCGAGGAATTTATCCCTTTCTTTTTTTTTAATTTTTTTTCTTTTTATCATAATTATTATTATTATTATTATTATTATTATACTTTAGGCTCTATGGTACATGTGCGCAACTTGCAGGTAAGCTACATGTGTATACATGTGCCATGCTGGTGCGCTGCACCCACCAACTCGTCATCTAGCATTAGGTATATCTCCCAATGCTGTCCCTCGCCCCTCGCCCCACCCCACAACAGTCCCCGAAGTGTGATGTTCCCCTTCCTGTGTCCATGTGTTCTCATTGTTCCATTCTCACCTATGAGTGAGAATATGTGGTGTTTGGCTTTTCGTTCTTGCGATAGTTTACTGAGAACGATGATTTCCAATTTCATCCATGTCCCTACAAAGGATATGAACTCATCATTTTTTATGGCTGCCTGGTATTCCATGGTGTATATGTGCCAGCTTTTCTTAATCCAGTCTATCGTTGTTGGACATTTGGGTTGCTTCCAAGTCTTTGCTATTGGGTATAATGCCGCAATAAACATACGTGTGCATGTGTCTTCATAGCAGCATTATTTATAGTCCTTTGGGTATATACCCAGTAATGGGATGGCTGGGTCAAATGGAATTTCTAGTTCTAGATCCCTGAGGAATCGCCACAGTGACTTCCACAAGGGTTGAACTAGTTTACAGTCCCACCAACAGTGTAAAAGTGTTCCTATTTCTCCACATCCTCTCCAGCACCTGTTGTTTCCTGACTTTTTAATGATTGCCATTCTAACTGGTGTGAGATGGTATCTCATTGTGGATTTGATTTGCATTCCTCTGATGGCCAGTGATGGTGAGCATTTTTTCATGAGTTTTTTGGCTGCATAAATGTCTTCTTTTGAGGAGTGTCTGTTCATGTCCTTCGCCCACTTTTTGATGGGGTTGTTTGGTGTTTTCTTGTAAATTTGTTGGAGTTCATTGTAGATTCTGGATATTAGCCCTTTGTCAGATGAGTAGGTTGCGAAAATTTTCTCCCATTTTGTAGGTTGCCTGTTCACTCTGATGGTAGTTTCCTTTGCTGTGCAGAAGCTCTTTAGTTTAATTAGATCCCATTTGTCAATTTTGGCTTTTGTGGCCATTGCTTTTGGTGTTTTAGACATGAAGTCCTTGCCCATGCCTATGTCCTGAATGGTATTGCCTAGGTTTTCTTCTAGGGTTTTTATGGTTTTAGGTCTAACGTTTAAGTCTTTAATCCATCTTGAGTTGATTTTTGTATAAGGTGTAAGGAAGGGATCCAGTTTCAGCTTTCTACATGTGGCTAGCCAGTTTTCCCAGCACCATTTATTAAATAGGGAATCCTTTCTCCATTTCTTGTTTTTGTCAAGTTTGTCAAAGATCAGATTGTTGTAGACATGTGGCATTATTTCTGACGGCTCTGTTCTGTTCCATTGATCTAGATCTCTGTTTGGTACCAGTACCATGCTGTTTTGGTTACTGTAGCCTTGTAGTATAGTTTGAAGTCAGGTAGCGTGATGCCTCCAGCTTTGTTCTTTTGGCTTAGGATTGACTTGGTGATGCGGGCTCTTTTTTGGTTCCATATGAACTTTAAAGTAGTTTTTTCCAATTCTGTGCAGAAAGTCATTGGTAACTTGATGGGGATGGCATTGAATCTGTAAATTACCTTGAGAAGGATGGCGATTTTCATGATATTGATTCTTCCTACCCATGAGCATGGAATGTTCTTCCATTTGTTTGTATCCTCTTTTATTTCCTTGAGCAGTGGTTTGTAGTTTTCTCCTTGAAGAGGTCCTTCACATCCCTTGTAAGTTGGATTCCTAGGTATTTTATTCTCTTTGAAGCAATTGTGAATGGGAGTTCACTCATGATTTGGCTCTCTGTTTGTCTGTTATTGATGTATAAGAATGCTTGTGATTTTTGTCCATTGATTTTGTATCCTGAGACTTTGCTGAAGTTGCTTATCAGCTTAAGGAGATTTTGGGCTGAGACAATGGGGTTTTCTAGATATACTATCACGTCATCTGCAAACAGGGACAATTTGGCTTCCTTTTTTCCTAATTAAATACCGTTGATTTCCTTCTCTTGCCTAATTGCCCTGGCCAGAACTTCCAACACTATGTTGAATAGAAGTGGTGAGAGAGGGCATCCCTGTCTTGTGCCAGTTTTCAAAGTGAATGCTTCCAGTTTTTGCCCATTCAGTATGATATTGGCTGTGGGTTTGTCATAAATAGCTCTTATTATTTTGAGATACGACCCATCAATACCTAATTTATTGAGAGTTTTTAGCATGAAGGGTTGTTGAATTTTGTCAAAGTCCTTTTCTTCACGTATTGAGATAATCATGTGGTTTTTGACTTTGGTTCTGTTTATATGCTGGATTACATTTATTGATTTGTGTATATTGAACCAGCCTTGCATCTCAGGGATGAAGCCCACTTGATCATGGTGGATAAGCTGTCTGATGTGCTGCTGGATTCGGTTTGCCGGTAATTTATTGAGGATTTTTGCATCAATATTCATCAAGGATATTGGTCTAAAATTCTCTTTTTTGGTTGTGTCTCTGCCCAGCTTTGGTATCAGCATGATGCTGGCCTCATAAAATGAGTTAGGAAGGATTCCCTCTTTTTCTATTGATTGGAATAGTTTCTGAAGTAATGGTTCCAGTTCCTCCTTGGACCTCTGGTAGAATTCGGCTGTGAACCCATCTGATCCTGGACTCTTTTTGGTTGGTAAGCTATTGATTATTGCCACAACTTCAGCTCCTGTTATTAGTCTACTCAGAGATTCAATTTCTTCCTGGTTTAGGCATGGGAGAGTGTATGTGTCGAGGAATTTATCCCTTTCTTTTTTTTTAATTTTTTTTCTTTTTATCATAATTATTATTATTATTATTATTATTATTATACTTTATTCTCTATGGTACATGTGCGCAACTTGCAGGTAAGCTACATGTGTATACATGTGCCATGCTGGTGCGCTGCACCCACCAACTCGTCATCTAGCATTAGGTATATCTCCCAATGCTGTCCCTCGCCCCTCGCCCCACCCCACAACAGTCCCCGAAGTGTGATGTTCCCCTTCCTGTGTCCATGTGTTCTCATTGTTCCATTCTCACCTATGAGTGAGAATATGTGGTGTTTGGCTTTTCGTTCTTGCGATAGTTTACTGAGAACGATGATTTCCAATTTCATCCATGTCCCTACAAAGGATATGAACTCATCATTTTTTATGGCTGCCTGGTATTCCATGGTGTATATGTGCCACCTTTTCTTAATCCAGTCTATCGTTGTTGGACATTTGGGTTGCTTCCAAGTCTTTGCTATTGGGTATAATGCCGCAATAAACATACGTCTGCATGTGTCTTCATAGCAGCATGATTTATAGTCCTTTGGGTATATACCCAGTAATGGGATGGCTGGGTCAAATGGAATTTCTAGTTCTAGATCCCTGAGGAATCGCCACAGTGACTTCCACAAGGGTTGAACTAGTTTACAGTCCCACCAACAGTGTAAAAGTGTTCCTATTTCTCCACATCCTCTCCAGCACCTGTTGTTTCCTGACTTTTTAATGATTGCCATTCTAACTGGTGTGAGATGGTATCTCATTGTGGTTTTGATTTGCATTCCTCTGATGGCCAGTGATGGTGAGCATTTTTTCATGTGTTTTTTGGCTGCATAAATGTCTTCTTTGGAGGAGTGTCTGTTCATGTCCTTCGCCCACTTTTTGATGGGGTTGTTTGGTGTTTTCTTGTAAATTTGTTGGAGTTCATTGTAGATTCTGGATATTATCCCTTTGTCAGATGAGTAGGTTGCGAAAATTTTCTCCCATTTTGTAGGTTGCCTGTTCACTCTGATGGTAGTTTCCTTTGCTGTGCAGAAGCTCTTTAGTTTAATTAGATCCCATTTGTCAATTTTGGCTTTTGTGGCCATTGCTTTTGGTGTTTTAGACATGAAGTCCTTGCCCATGCCTATGTCCTGAATGGTATTGCCTAGGTTTTCTTCTAGGGTTTTTATGGTTTTAAGTCTAACGTTTAAGTCTTTAATCCATCTTGAGTTGATTTTTGTATAAGGTGTAAGGAAGGGATCCAGTTTCAGCTTTCTACATGTGGCTAGCCAGTTTTCCCAGCACCATTTATTAAATAGGGAATCCTTTCTCCATTTCTTGTTTTTGTCAAGTTTGTCAAAGATCAGATTGTTGTAGATATGCGGCATTATTTCTGACGGCTCTGTTCTGTTCCATTGATCTAGATCTCTGTTTGGTACCAGTACCATGCTGTTTTGGTTACTGTAGCCTTGTAGTATAGTTTGAAGTCAGGTAGCGTGATGCCTCCAGCTTTGTTCTTTTGGCTTAGGATTGACTTGGTGATGCGGGCTCTTTTTTGGTTCCATATGAACTTTAAAGTAGTTTTTTCCAATTCTGTGCAGAAAGTCATTGGTAACTTGATGGGGATGGCATTGAATCTGTAAATTACCTTGGGAAGGATGGCCATTTTCATGATATTGATTCTTCCTACCCATGAGCATGGAATGTTCTTCCATTTGTTTGTATCCTCTTTTATTTCCTTGAGCAGTGGTTTGTAGTTTTCTCCTTGAAGAGGTCCTTCACATCCCTTGTAAGTTGGATTCCTAGGTATTTTATTCTCTTTGAAGCAATTGTGAATGGGAGTTCACTCATGATTTGGCTCTCTGTTTGTCTGTTATTGATGTATAAGAATGCTTGTGATTTTTGTCCATTGATTTTGTATCCTGAGACTTTGCTGAAGTTGCTTATCAGCTTAAGGAGATTTTGGGCTGAGACAATGGGATTTTCTGGATATACTATCACGTCATCTGCAAACAGGGACAATTTGGCTTCCTTTTTTCCTAATTAAATACCCTTGATTTCCTTCTCTTGCCTAATTGCCCTGGCCAGAACTTCCAACACTATGTTGAATAGAAGTGGTGAGAGAGGGCATCCCTGTCTTGTGCCAGTTTTCAAAGTGAATGCTTCCAGTTTTTGCCCATTCAGTATGATATTGGCTGTGGGTTTGTCATAAATAGCTCTTATTATTTTGAGATACGACCCATCAATACCTAATTTATTGAGAGTTTTTAGCATGAAGGGTTGTTGAATTTTGTCAAAGTCCTTTTCTTCACGTATTGAGATAATCATGTGGTTTTTGACTTTGGTTCTGTTTATATGCTGGATTACATTTATTGATTTGTGTATTTTGAACCAGCCTTGCATCTCAGGGATGAAGCCCACTTGATCATGGTGGATAAGCTGTCTGATGTGCTGCTGGATTCGGTTTGCCGGTAATTTATTGAGGATTTTTGCATCAATATTCATCAAGGATATTGGTCTAAAATTCTCTTTTTTGGTTGTGTCTCTGCCCAGCTTTGGTATCAGCATGATGCTGGCCTCATAAAATGAGTTAGGAAGGATTCCCTCTTTTTCTATTGATTGGAATAGTTTCTGAAGTAATGGTTCCAGTTCCTCCTTGGACCTCTGGTAGAATTCGGCTGTGAACCCATCTGATCCTGGACTCTTTTTGGTTGGTAAGCTATTGATTATTGCCACAACTTCAGCTCCTGTTATTAGTCTACTCAGAGATTCAATTTCTTCCTGGTTTAGGCATGGGAGAGTGTATGTGTCGAGGAATTTATCCCTTTCTTTTTTTTTTAATTTTTTTTCTTTTTATCATTATTATTATTATTATTATTATTATTATACTTTAGGCTCTATGGTACATGTGCGCAACTTGCAGGTAAGCTACATGTGTATACATGTGCCATGCTGGTGCGCTGCACCCACCAACTCGTCATCTAGCATTAGGTATATCTCCCAATGCTGTCCCTCGCCCCTCGCCCCACCCCACAACAGTCCCCGAAGTGTGATGTTCCCCTTCCTGTGTCCATGTGTTCTCATTGTTCAATTCTCACCTATGAGTGAGAATATGTGGTGTTTGGCTTTTCGTTCTTGCGATAGTTTACTGAGAACGATGATTTCCAATTTCATCCATGTCCCTACAAAGGATATGAACTCATCTTTTTTATGGCTGCCTGGTATTCCATGGTGTATATGTGCCACCTTTTCTTAACCCAGTCTATCGTTGTTGGACATTTGGGTTGCTTCCAAGTCTTTGCTATTGGGTATAATGCCGCAATAAACATACGTCTGCATGTGTCTTCATAGCAGCATGATTTATAGTCCTTTGGGTATATACCCAGTAATGGGATGGCTGGGTCAAATGGAATTTCTAGTTCTAGATCCCTGAGGAATCGCCACAGTGACTTCCACAAGGGTTGAACTAGTTTACAGTCCCACCAACAGTGTAAAAGTGTTCCTATTTCTCCACATCCTCTCCAGCACCTGTTGTTTCCTGACTTTTTAATGATTGCCATTCTAACTGGTGTGAGATGGTATCTCATTGTGGTTTTGATTTGCATTTCTCTGATGGCCAGTGATGGTGAGCATTTTTTCATGTGTTTTTTGGCTGCATAAATGTCTTCTTTGGAGGAGTGTCTGTTCATGTCCTTCGCCCACTTTTTGATGGGGTTGTTTGCTGTTTTCTTGTAAATTTGTTGGAGTTCATTGTAGATTCTGGATATTAGCCCTTTGTCAGATGAGTAGGTTGCGAAAATTTTCTCCCATTTTGTAGGTTGCCTGTTCACTCTGATGGTAGTTTCCTTTGCTGTGCAGAAGCTCTTTAGTTTAATTAGATCCCATTTGTCAATTTTGGCTTTTGTGGCCATTGCTTTTGGTGTTTTAGACATGAAGTCCTTGCCCATGCCTATGTCCTGAATGGTATTGCCTAGGTTTTCTTCTAGGGTTTTTATGGTTTTAGGTCTAACGTTTAAGTCTTTAATCCATCTTGAGTTGATTTTTGTATAAGGTGTAAGGAAGGGATCCAGTTTCAGCTTTCTACATGTGGCTAGCCAGTTTTCCCAGCACCATTTATTAAATAGGGAATCCTTTCTCCATTTCTTGTTTTTGTCAAGTTTGTCAAAGATCAGATTGTTGTAGACATGTGGCATTATTTCTGACGGCTCTGTTCTGTTTCCATTGATCTATATCTCTGTTTGGTACCAGTACCATGCTGTTTTGGTTACTGTAGCCTTGTAGTATAGTTTGAAGTCAGGTAGCGTGATTAATCCAGCTTTGTTCTTTTGGCTTAGGATTGACTTGGTGATGCGGGCTCTTTTTTGGTTCCATATGAATTTTAAAGTAGTTTTTTCCAATTCCGTGAAGAAAGTCATTGGTAACTTGATGGGGATGGCATTTAATCTGTAAATTACCTTGGGAAGGATGGCCATTTTCATGAAATTGATTCTTCCTACCCATGAGCATGGAATGTTCTTCCATTTGTTTGTATCCTCTTTTATTTCCTTGAGCAGTGGTTTGTAGTTTTCTCTTTGAAGAGGTCCTTCACATCCCTTGTAAGTTGGATTCCTAGGTATTTTATTCTCTTTGAAGCAATTGTGAATGGGAGTTCACTCATGATTTGGCTCTCTGTTTGTCTGTTATTGATGTATAAGAATGCTTGTGATTTTTGTCCATTGATTTTGTATCCTGAGACTTTGCTGAAGTTGCTTATCAGCTTAAGGAGATTTTGGGCTGAGACAATGGGGTTTTCTAGATATACTATCACGTCATCTGCAAACAGGGACAATTTGACTTCCTTTTTTCCTAATTGAATACCCTTGATTTCCTTCTCTTGCCTAATTGCCCTGGCCAGAACTTCCAACACTATGTTGAATAGAAGTGGTGAGAGAGGGCATCCCTGTCTTGTGCCAGTTTTCAAAGTGAATGCTTCCAGTTTTTGCCCATTCAGTATGATATTGGCTGTGGGTTTGTCATAAATAGCTCTTATTATTTTGAGATACGACCCATCAATACCTAATTTATTGAGAGTTTTTAGCATGAAGGGTTGTTGAATTTTGTCAAAGTCCTTTTCTTCACGTATTGAGATAATCATGTGGTTTTTGACTTTGGTTCTGTTTATATGCTGGATTACATTTATTGATTTGCATATATTGAACCAGCCTTGCATCCCAGGGATGAAGCCCACTTGATCATGGTGGATAAGCTCTCTGATGTGCTGCTGGATTCGGTTTGCCAGTAATTTATTGAGCACTTTTGCATCAATATTCATCAAGGATATTGGTCTAAAATTCTCTTTTTTGGTTGTGTCTCTGCCAAGCTTTGGTAGCAGCATGATGCTGGCCTCATAAAATGAGTTAGGAAGGATTCCCTCTTTTTCTATTGATTGGAATAATTTCTGAAGAAATGGTTCCAGTTCCTCCTTGGACCTCTGGTAGAATTCGGCTGTGAACCCATCTGATCTTGGACTCTTTTTGGTTGGTAAGCTATTGATTATTGCCACAATTTCAGCTCCTGTTATTAGTCTACTCAGAGATTCAACTTCTTCCTGGTTTAGGCATGGGAGAATGTATGTGTCGAGGAATTTATCCCTTTCTTTTTTTTTTAATTTTTTTTCTTTTTATCATTATTATTATTATTATTATTATTATTATTATTATTATACTTTAGGCTCTATGGTACATGTGCGCAACTTGCAGGTAAGCTACATGTGTATACATGTGCCATGCTGGTGCGCTGCACCCACCAACTCGTCATCTAGCATTAGGTATATCTCCCAATGCTGTCCCTCGCCCCTCGCCCCACCCCACAACAGTCCCCGAAGTGTGATGATCCCCTTCCTGTGTCCATGTGTTCTCATTTTTCAATTCTCACCTATGAGTGAGAATATGTGGTGTTTGGTTTTTCGTTCTTGCGATAGTTTACTGAGAACAATGATTTCCAATTTCATCCATGTCCCTACAAAGGATATGAACTCATCATTTTTTATGGCTGCCTGGTATTCCATGGTGTATATGTGCCACCTTTTCTTAATCCAGTCTATCGTTGTTGGACATTTGGGTTGCTTCCAAGTCTTTGCTATTGGGTATAATGCCGCAATAAACATACGTGTGCATGTGTCTTCATAGCAGCATGATTTATACTCCTTTCGGTATATACACAGTAATGGGATGGCTGGGTCAAATGGAATTTCTAGTTCTAGATCCCTGAGGAATCGCCACAGTGACTTCCACAAGGGTTGAACTAGTTTACAGTCCCACCAACAGTGTAAAAGTGTTCCTATTTCTCCACATCCTCTCCAGCACCTGTTGTTTCTTGACTTTTTAATGATTGCCATTCTAACTGGTGTGAGATGGTATCTCATTGTGGTTTTGATTTGCATTTCTCTGATGGCCAGTGATGGTGAGCATTTTTTCATGTGTTTTTTGGCTGCGTAAATGTCTTCTTTGGAGGAGTGTCTGTTCATGTCCTTCGCCCACTTTTTGATGGGGTTGTTTGGTGTTTTCTTGTAAATTTGTTGGAGTTCATTGTAGATTCTGGATATTAGCCCTTTGTCAGATGAGTAGGTTGTGAAAATTTTCTCCCATTTTGTGGGTTGCCTGTTCACTCTGATGGTAGTTTCCTTTGCTCTGCAGAAGCTCTTTAATTTAATTAGATCCCATTTGTCAATTTTGGCTTTTGTGGCCATTGCTTTTGGTGTTTTAGACATGAAGTCCTTGCCCATGCCTATGTCCTGAATGGTATTGCCTAGGTTTTCTTCTAGGGTTTTTATGGTTTTAGGTCTAACGTTTAAGTCTTTAATCCATCTTGAGTTGATTTTTGTATAAGGTGTAAGGAAGGGATCCAGTTTCAGCTTTCTACATGTGGCTAGCCAGTTTTCCCAGCACCATTTATTAAATAGGGAATCCTTTCTCCATTTCTTGTTTTTGACAAGTTTGTCAAAGATCAGATTGTTGTAGACATGTGGCATTATTTCTGACGGCTCTGTTCTGTTCCATTGATCTAGATCTCTGTTTGGTACCAGTAGCATGCTGTTTTGGTTACTGTAGCCTTGTAGTATAGTTTGAAGTCAGGTAGCGTGATGCCTCCAGCTTTGTTCTTTTGGCTTAGGATTGACTTGGTCATGCGGGCTCTTTTTTGGTTCCATATGAACTTTAAAGTAGTTTTTTCCAATTCTGTGCAGAAAGTCATTGGTAACTTGATGGGGATGGCATTGAATCTGTAAATTACCTTGGGAAGGATGGCCATTTTCATGATATTGATTCTTCCTACCCATGAGCATGGAATGTTCTTCCATTTGTTTGTATCCTCTTTTATTTCCTTGAGCAGTGGTTTGTAGTTTTCTCCTTGAAGAGGTCCTTCACATCCCTTGTAAGTTGGATTCCTAGGTATTTTATTCTCTTTGAAGCAATTGTGAATGGGAGTTCACTCATGATTTGGCTCTCTGTTTGTCTGTTATTGATGTATAAGAATGCTTGTGATTTTTGTCCATTGATTTTGTATCCTGAGACTTTGCTGAAGTTGCTTATCAGCTTAAGGAGATTTTGGGCTGAGACAATGGGGTTTTCTAGATATACTATCACGTCATCTGCAAACAGGGACAATTTGGCTTCCTTTTTTCCTAATTGAATACCCTTGATTTCCTTCTCTTGCCTAATTGCCCTGGCCAGAACTTCCAACACTATGTTGAATAGAAGTGGTGAGAGAGGGCATCCCTGTCTTGTGCCAGTTTTCAAAGTGAATGCTTCCAGTTTTTGCCCATTCAGTATGATATTGGCTGTGGGTTTGTCATAAATAGCTCTTATTATTTTGAGATACGACCCATCAATACCTAATTTATTGAGAGTTTTTAGCATGAAGGGTTGTTGAATTTTGTCAAAGTCCTTTTCTTCACGTATTGAGATAATCATGTGGTTTTTGACTTTGGTTCTGTTTATATGCTGGATTACATTTATTGATTTGCGTATATTGAACCAGCCTTGCATCTCAGGGATGAAGCCCACTTGATCATGGTGGATAAGCTGTCTGATGTGCTGCTGGATTCGGTTTGCCGGTAATTTATTGAGGATTTTTGCATCAATATTCATCAAGGATATTGGTCTAAAATTCTCTTTTTTGGTTGTGTCTCTGCCCAGCTTTGGTATCAGCATGATGCTGGCCTCATAAAATGAGTTAGGAAGGATTCCCTCTTTTTCTATTGATTGGAATAGTTTCTGAAGTAATGGTTCCAGTTCCTCCTTGGACCTCTGGTAGAATTCGGCTGTGAACCCATCTGATCCTGGACTCTTTTTGGTTGGTAAGCTATTGATTATTGCCACAACTTCAGCTCCTGTTATTAGTCTACTCAGAGATTCAATTTCTTCCTGGTTTAGGCATGGGAGAGTGTATTTGTCGAGGAATTTATCCCTTTCTTTTTTTTTTAAATTTTTTTCTTTTTATCATTATTATTATTATTATTATTATAATACTTTAGGCTCCATGGTACATGTGCGCAACTTGCAGGTAAGCTACATGTGTATACATGTGCCATGCTGGTGCGCTGCACCCACCAACTCGTCATCTAGCATTAGGTATATCTCCCAATGCTGTCCCTCGCCCCTCGCCCCACCCCACAACAGTCCCCGAAGTGTGATGTTCCCCTTCCTGTGTCCATGTGTTCTCATTGTTCAATTCTCACCTATGAGTGAGAATATGTGGTGTTTGGCTTTTCGTTCTTGCGATAGTTTACTGAGAACGATGATTTCCAATTTCATCCATGTCCCTACAAACGATATGAGCTCATCATTTTTTATGGCTGCCTGGTATTCCATGGTGTATATGTGCCACCTTTTCTTAATCCAGTCTATCGTTGTTGGACATTTGGGTTGCTTCCAAGTCTTTGCTATTGGGTATAATGCCGCAATAAACATACGTCTGCATGTGTCTTCATAGCAGCATGATTTATAGTCCTTTGGGTATATACCCAGTAATGGGATGGCTGGGTCAAATGGAATTTCTAGTTCTAGATCCCTGAGGAATCGCCACAGTGACTTCCACAAGGGTTGAACTAGTTTACAGTCCCACCAACAGTGTAAAAGTGTTCCTATTTCTCCACATCCTCTCCAGCACCTGTTGTTTCCTGACTTTTTAATGATTGCCATTCTAACTGGTGTGAGATGGTATCTCATTGTGGTTTTGATTTGCATTTCTCTGATGGCCAGTGATGGTGAGCATTTTTTCATGTGTTTTTTGTCTGTATAAATGTCTTCTTTGGAGGAGTGTCTGTTCATGTCCTTCGCCCACTTTTTGATGGGGTTGTTTGGTGTTTTCTTGTAAATTTGTTGGAGTTCATTGTAGATTCTGGATATTATCCCTTTGTCAGATGAGTAGGTTGCGAAAATTTTCTCCCATTTTGTAGGTTGCCTGTTCACTCTGATGGTAGTTTCCTTTGCTGTGCAGAAGCTCTTTAGTTTAATTAGATCCCATTTGTCAATTTTGGCTTTTGTTGCCATTGCTTTTGGTGTTTTAGACATGAAGTCCTTGCCCATGCCTATGTCCTGAATGGTATTGCCTAGGTTTTCTTCTAGGGTTTTTATGGTTTTAGGTCTAACGTTTAAGTCTTTAATCCATCTTGAGTTGATTTTTGTATAAGGTGTAAGGAAGGGATCCAGTTTCAGCTTTCTACATGTGGCTAGCCAGTTTTCCCAGCACCATTTATTAAATAGGGAATCCTTTCTCCATTTCTTGTTTTTGTCAAGTTTGTCAAAGATCAGATTGTTGTAGATATGTGGCATTATTTCTGACGGCTCTGTTCTGTTCCATTGATCTAGATCTCTGTTTGGTACCAGTACCATGCTGTTTTGGTTACTGTAGCCTTGTAGTATAGTTTGAAGTCAGGTAGCGTGATGCCTCCAGCTTTGTTCTTTTGGCTTAGGATTGACTTGGTGATGCGGGCTCTTTTTTGGTTCCATATGAACTTTAAAGTAGTTTTTTCCAATTCTGTGCAGAAAGTCATTGGTAACTTGATGGGGATGGCATTGAATCTGTAAATTACCTTGGGAAGGTTGGCCATTTTCATGATATTGATTCTTCCTACCCATGAGCATGGAATGTTCTTCCATTTGTTTGTATCCTCTTTTATTTCCTTGAGCAGTGGTTTGTTGTTTTCTCCTTGAAGAGGTCCTTCACATCCCTTGTAAGTTGGATTCCTAGGTATTTTATTCTCTTTGAAGCAATTGTGAATGGGAGTTCACTCATGATTTGGCTCTCTGTTTGTCTGTTATTGATGTATGAGAATGCTTGTGATTTTTGTCCATTGATTTTGTATCCTGTGACTTTGCTGAAGTTGCTTATCAGCTTAAGGAGATTTTGGGCTGAGACAATGGGGTTTTCTAGATATACTATCACGTCATCTGCAAACAGGGACAATTTGGCTTCCTTTTTTCCTAATTGAATACCCTTGATTTCCTTCTCTTGCCTAATTGCCCTGGCCAGAACTTCCAACACTATGTTGAATAGAAGTGGTGAGAGAGGGCATCCCTGTCTTGTGCCAGTTTTCAAAGTGAATGTTTCCAGTTTTTGCCCATTCAGTATGATATTGGCTGTGGGTTTGTCATAAATAGCTCTTATTATTTTGAGATACGACCCATCAATACCTAATTTATTGAGAGTTTTTAGCATGAAGGGTTGTTGAATTTTGTCAAAGTCCTTTTCTTCACGTATTGAGATAATCATGTGGTTTTTGACTTTGGTTCTGTTTATATGCTGGATTACATTTATTGATTTGTGTATATTGAACCAGCCTTGCATCTCAGGGATGAAGCCCACGTGATCATGGTGGATAAGCTGTCTGATGTGCTGCTGGATTCGGTTTGCCGGTAATTTATTGAGGATTTTTGCATCAATATTCATCAAGGATATTGGTCTAAAATTCTCTTTTTTGATTGTGTCTCTGCCCAGCTTTGGTATCAGCATGATGCTGGCCTCATAAAATGAGTTAGGAAGGATTCCCTGTTTTTCTATTGATTGGAATAGTTTCTGAAGTAATGGTTCCAGTTCCTCCTTGGACCTCTGGTAGAATTCGGCTGTCAACCCATCTGATCCTGGACTCTTTTTGGTTCGTAAGCTATTGATTATTGCCACAACTTCAGCTCCTGTTATTAGTCTACTCAGAGATTCAATTTCTTCCTGGTTTAGGCATGGGAGAGTGTATGTGTCGAGGAATTTATCCCTTTCTTTTTTTTTAATTTTTTTCTTTTTATCATAATTATTATTATTATTATTATTATTATTATACTTTAGGCTCTATGGTACATGTGCGCAACTTGCAGGTAAGCTACATGTGTATACATGTGCCATGCTGGTGCGCTGCACCCACCAACTCGTCATCTAGCATTAGGTATATCTCCCAATGCTGTCCCTCGCCCCTCGCCCCACCCCACAACAGTCCCCGAAGTGTGATGATCCCCTTCCTGTGTCCATGTGTTCTCATTGTTCCATTCTCACCTATGAGTGAGAATATGTGGTGTTTGGCTTTTCGTTCTTGCGATAGTTTACTGAGAACAATGATTTCCAATTTCATCCATGTCCCTACAAAGGATATGAACTCATCATTTTTTATGGCTGCCTGGTATTCCATGGTGTATATGTGCCACCTTTTCTTAATCCAGTCTATCGTTGTTGGACATTTGGGTTGCTTCCAAGTCTTTGCTATTGGGTATAATGCCGCAATAAACATACGTGTGCATGTGTCTTCATAGCAGCATGATTTATAGTCCTTTGGGTATATACCCAGTAATGGGATGGCTGGGTCAAATGGAATTTCTAGTTCTAGATCCCTGAGGAATCGCCACAGTGACTTCCACAAGGGTTGAACTAGTTTACAGTCCCACCAACAGTGTAAAAGTATTCCTATTTCTCCACATCCTCTCCAGCACCTGTTGTTTCTTGACTTTTTAATGATTGCCATTCTAACTGGTGTGAGATGGTATCTCATTGTGGTTTTGATTTGCATTTCTCTGATGGCCAGTGATGGTGAGCATTTTTTCCTGTGTTTTTTGGCTGCGTAAATGTCTTCTTTGGAGGAGTGTCTGTTCATGTCCTTCGCCCACTTTTTGATGGGGTTGTTTGGTGTTTTCTTGTAAATTTGTTGGAGTTCATTGTAGATTCTGGATATTAGCCCTTTGTCAGATGAGTAGGTTGCGAAAATTTTCTCCCATTTTGTAGGTTGCCTGTTCACTCTGATGGTAGTTTCCTTTGCTGTGCAGAAGCTCTTTAATTTAATTAGATCCCATTTGTCAATTTTGGCTTTTGTGGCCATTGCTTTTGGTGTTTTAGACATGAAGTCCTTGCCCATGCCTATGTCCTGAATGGTATTGCCTAGGTTTTCTTCTAGGGTTTTTATGGTTTTAGGCCTAACGTGTAAGTCTTTAATCCATCTTGAGTTGATTTTTGTATAAGGTGTAAGGAAGGGATCCAGTTTCAGCTTTCTACATGTGGCTAGCCAGTTTTCCCAGCACCATTTATTAAATAGGGAATCCTTTCTCCATTTCTTGTTTTTGACAAGTTTGTCAAAGATCAGATTGTTGTAGACATGTGGCATTATTTCTGACGGCTCTGTTCTGTTCCATTGATCTAGATCTCTGTTTGGTACCAGTACCATGCTGTTTTGGTTACTGTAGCCTTGTAGTATAGTTTGAAGTCAGGTAGCGTGATGCCTCCAGCTTTGTTCTTTTGGCTTAGGATTGACTTGGTGATGCGGGCTCTTTTTTGGTTCCATATGAACTTTAAAGTAGTTTTTTCCAATTCTGTGCAGAAAGTCATTGGTACCTTGATGGGGATGGCATTGAATCTGTAAATTACCTTGGGAAGGATGGCCATTTTCATGATATTGATTCTTCCTACCCATGAGCATGGAATGTTCTTCCATTTGTTTGTATCCTCTTTTATTTCCTTGAGCAGTGGTTTGTAGTTTTCTCCTTGAAGAGGTCCTTCACATCCCTTGTAAGTTGGTTTCCTAGGTATTTTATTCTCTTTGAAGCAATTGTGAATGGGAGTTCACTCATGATTTGGCTCTCTGTTTGTCTGTTATTGATGTATAAGAATGCTTGTGATTTTTGTCCATTGATTTTGCATCCTGTGACTTTGCTGAAGTTGCTTATCAGCTTAAGGAGATTTTGGGCTGAGACAATGGGGTTTTCTAGATATACTATCACGTCATCTGCAAACAGGGACAATTTGGCTTCCTTTTTTCCTAATTGAATACCCTTGATTTCCTTCTCTTGCCTAATTGCCCTGGCCAGAACTTCCAACACTATGTTGAATAGAAGTGGTGAGAGAGGGCATCCCTGTCTTGTGCCAGTTTTCAAAGTGAATGCTTCCAGTTTTTGCCCATTCAGTATGATATTGGCTGTGGGTTTGTCATAAATAGCTCTTATTATTTTGAGATACGACCCATCAATACCTAATTTATTGAGAGTTTTTAGCATGAAGGGTTGTTGAATTTTGTCAAAGTCCTTTTCTTCACGTATTGAGATAATCATGTGGTTTTTGACTTTGGTTCTGTTTATATGCTGGATTACATTTATTGATTTGTGTATATTGAACCAGCCTTGCATCTCAGGGATGAAGCCCACTTGATCATGGTGGATAAGCTGTCTGATGTGCTGCTGGATTCGGTTTGCCGGTAATTTATTGAGGATTTTTGCATCAATATTCATCAAGGATATTGGTCTAAAATTCTCTTTTTTGGTTGTGTCTCTGCCCAGCTTTGGTATCAGCATGATGCTGGCCTCATAAAATGAGTTAGGAAGGATTCCCTCTTTTTCTATTGATTGGAATAGTTTCTGAAGTAATGGTTCCAGTTCCTCCTTGGACCTCTGGTAGAATGCGGCTGTGAACCCATCTGATCCTGGACTCTTTTTGGTTGGTAAGCTATTGATTATTGCCACAACTTCAGCTCCTGTTATTAGTCTACTCAGAGATTCAATTTCTTCCTGGTTTAGGCATGGGAGAGTGTATGTGTCGAGGAATTTATCCCTTTCTTTTTTTTTAATTTTTTTTTCTTTTTATCATAATTATTATTATTATTATTATTATTATTATACTTTAGGCTCTATGGTACATGTGCGCAACTTGCAGGTAAGCTACATGTGTATACATGTGCCATGCTGGTGCGCTGCACCCACCAACTCGTCATCTAGCATTAGGTATATCTCCCAATGCTGTCCCTCGCCCCTCGCCCCACCCCACAACAGTCCCCGAAGTGTGATGTTCCCCTTCCTGTGTCCATGTGTTCTCATTGTTCCATTCTCACCTATGAGTGAGAATATGTGGTGTTTGGCTTTTCGTTCTTGCGATAATTTACTGAGAACGATGATTTCCAATTTCATCCATGTCCCTACAAAGGATATGAACTCATCATTTTTTATGGCTGCCTGGTATTCCATGGTGTATATGTGCCACCTTTTCTTAATCCAGTCTATCGTTGTTGGACATTTGGGTTGCTTCCAAGTCTTTGCTATTGGGTATAATGCCGCAATAAACATACGTCTGCATGTGTCTTCATAGCAGCATGATTTATAGTCCTTTGGGTATATACCCAGTAATGGGATGGCTGGGTCAAATGGAATTTCTAGTTCTAGATCCCTGAGGAATCGCCACAGTGACTTCCACAAGGGTTGAACTAGTTTACAGTCCCACCAACAGTGTAAAAGTGTTCCTATTTCTCCACATCCTCTCCAGCACCTGTTGTTTCCTGACTTTTTAATGATTGCCATTCTAACTGGTGTGAGATGGTATCTCATTGTGGTTTTGATTTGCATTCCTCTGATGGCCAGTGATGGTGAGCATTTTTTCATGTGTTTTTTGGCTGCATAAATGTCTTCTTTGGAGGAGTGTCTGTTCATGTCCTTTGCCCAATTTTTGATGGGGTTGTTTGGTGTTTTCTTGTAAATTTGTTGGAGTTCATTGTAGATTCTGGATATTATCCCTTTGTCAGATGAGTAGGTTGCGAAAATTTTCTCCCATTTTGTAGGTTGCCTGTTCACTCTGATGGTAGTTTCCTTTGCTGTGCAGAAGCTCTTTAGTTTAATTAGATCCCATTTGTCAATTTTGGCTTTTGTGGCCATTGCTTTTGGTGTTATAGACATGAAGTCCTTGCCCATGCCTATGTCCTGAATGGCATTGCCTAGGTTTTCTTCTAGGGTTTTTATGGTTTTAGGTCTAACGTTTAAGTCTTTAATCCATCTTGAGTTGATTTTTGTATAAGGTGTAAGGAAGGGATCCAGTTTCAGCTTTCTACATGTGGCTAGCCAGTTTTCCCAGCACCATTTATTAAATAGGGAATCCTTTCTCCATTTCTTGTTTTTGTCAAGTTTGTCAAAGATCAGATTGTTGTAGACATGTGGCATTATTTCTGACGGCTCTGTTCTGTTCCATTGATCTATATCTCTGTTTGGTACCAGTACCATGCTGTTTTGGTTACTGTAGCCTTGTAGTATAGTTTGAAGTCAGGTAGCGTGATGCCTCCAGCTTTGTTCTTTTGGCTTAGGATTGACTTGGTGATGCGGGCTCTTTTTTGGTTCCATATGAACTTTAAAGTAGTTTTTTCCAATTCTGTGCAGAAAGTCATTGGTAACTTGATGGGGATGGCATTGAATCTGTAAATTACCTTGGGAAGGATGGCCATTTTCATGATATTGATTCTTCCTACCCATGAGCATGGAATGTTCTTCCATTTGTTTGTATCCTCTTTTATTTCCTTGAGCAGTGGTTTGTAGTTTTCTCCTTGAAGAGGTCCTTCACATCCCTTGTAAGTTGGATTCCTAGGTATTTTATTCTCTTTGAAGCAATTGTGAATGGGAGTTCACTCATGATTTGGCTCTCTGTTTGTCTGTTATTGATGTATAAGAATGCTTGTGATTTTTGTCCATTGATTTTGTATCCTGAGACTTTGCTGAAGTTGCTTATCAGCTTAAGGAGATTTTGGGCTGAGACAATGGGGTTTTCTAGATATACTATCACGTCATCTGCAAACAGGGACAATTTGGCTTCCTTTTTTCCTAATTAAATACCCTTGATTTCCTTCTCTTGCCTAATTGCCCTGGCCAGAACTTCCAACACTATGTTGAATAGAAGTGGTGAGAGAGGGCATCCCTGTCTTGTGCCAGTTTTCAAAGTGAATGCTTCCAGTTTTTGCCCATTCAGTATGATATTGGCTGTGGGTTTGTCATAAATAGCTCTTATTATTTTGAGATACGACCCATCAATACCTAATTTATTGAGAGTTTTTAGCATGAAGGGTTGTTGAATTTTGTCAAAGTCCTTTTCTTCACGTATTGAGATAATCATGTGGTTTTTGACTTTGGTTCTGTTTATATGCTGGATTACATTTATTGATTTGTGTATATTGAACCAGCCTTGCATCTCAGGGATGAAGCCCACTTGATCATGGTGGATAAGCTGTCTGATGTGCTGCTGGATTCGGTTTGCCGGTAATTTATTGAGGATTTTTGCATCAATATTCATCAAGGATATTGGTCTAAAATTCTCTTTTTTGGTTGTGTCTCTGCCCAGCTTTGGTATCAGCATCATGCTGGCCTCATAAAATGAGTTAGGAAGGATTCCCTCTTTTTCTATTGATTGGAATAGTTTCTGAAGTAATGGTTCCAGTTCCTCCTTGGACCTCTGGTAGAATTCGGCTGTGAACCCATCTGATCCTGGACTCTTTTTGGTTGGTAAGCTATTGATTATTGCCACAACTTCAGCTCCTGTTATTAGTCTACTCAGAGATTCAATTTCTTCCTGGTTTAGGCATGGGAGAGTGTATGTGTCGAGGAATTTATCCCTTTCTTTTTTTTTTAATTTTTTTTCTTTTTATCATTATTATTATTATTATTATTATTATTATTATTATACTTTAGGCTCTATGGTACATGTGCGCAACTTGCAGGTAAGCTACGTGTGTATACATGTGCCATGCTGGTGCGCTGCACCCACCAACTCGTCATCTAGCATTAGGTATATCTCCCAATGCTGTCCCTCGCCCCTCGCCCCACCCCACAACAGTCCCCGAAGTGTGATGATCCCCTTCCTGTGTCCATGTGTTCTCATTGTTCCATTCTCACCTATGAGTGAGAATATGTGGTGTTTGGCTTTTCGTTCTTGCGATAGTTTACTGAGAACAATGATTTCCAATTTCATCCATGTCCCTACAAAGGATATGAACTCATCATTTTTTATGGCTGCCTGGTATTCCATGGTGTATATGTGCCACCTTTTCTTAATCCAGTCTATCGTTGTTGGACATTTGGGTTGCTTCCAAGTCTTTGCTATTGGGTATAATGCCGCAATAAACATACGTGTGCATGTGTCTTCATAGCAGCATGATTTATAGTCCTTTGGGTATATACCCAGTAATGGGATGGCTGGGTCAAATGGAATTTCTAGTTCTAGATCCCTGAGGAATCGCCACAGTGACTTCCACAAGGGTTGAACTAGTTTACAGTCCCACCAACAGTGTAAAAGTATTCCTATTTCTCCACATCCTCTCCAGCACCTGTTGTTTCTTGACTTTTTAATGATTGCCATTCTAACTGGTGTGAGATGGTATCTCATTGTGGTTTTGATTTGCATTTCTCTGATGGCCAGTGATGGTGAGCATTTTTTCATGTGTTTTTTGGCTGCGTAAATGTCTTCTTTGGAGGAGTGTCTGTTCATGTCCTTCGCCCACTTTTTGATGGGGTTGTTTGGTGTTTTCTTGTAAATTTGTTGGAGTTCATTGTAGATTCTGGATATTAGCCCTTTGTCAGATGAGTAGGTTGCGAAAATTTTCTCCCATTTTGTAGGTTGCCTGTTCACTCTGATGGTAGTTTCCTTTGCTGTGCAGAAGCTCTTTAATTTAATTAGATCCCATTTGTCAATTTTGGCTTTTGTGGCCATTGCTTTTGGTGTTTTAGACATGAAGTCCTTGCCCATGCCTATGTCCTGAATGGTATTGCCTAGGTTTTCTTCTAGGGTTTTTATGGTTTTAGGTCTAACGTGTAAGTCTTTAATCCATCTTGAGTTGATTTTTGTATAAGGTGTAAGGAAGGGATCCAGTTTCAGCTTTCTACATGTGGCTAGCCAGTTTTCCCAGCACCATTTATTAAATAGGGAATCCTTTCTCCATTTCTTGTTTTTGACAAGTTTGTCAAAGATCAGATTGTTGTAGACATGTGGCATTATTTCTGACGGCTCTGTTCTGTTCCATTGATCTAGATCTCTGTTTGGTACCAGTACCAAGCTGTTTTGGTTACTGTAGCCTTGTAGTATAGTTTGAAGTCAGGTAGCGTGATGCCTCCAACTTTGTTCTTTTGGCTTAGGATTGACTTGGTGATGCGGGCTCTTTTTTGGTTCCATATGAACTTTAAAGTAGTTTTTTCCAATTCTGTGCAGAAAGTCATTGGTACTTTGATGGGGATGGCATTGAATCTGTAAATTACCTTGGGAAGGATGGCCATTTTCATGATATTGATTCTTCCTACCCATGAGCATGGAATGTTCTTCCATTTGTTTGTATCCTCTTTTATTTCCTTGAGCAGTGGTTTGTAGTTTTCTCCTTGAAGAGGTCCTTCACATCCCTTGTAAGTTGGATTCCTAGGTATTTTATTCTCTTTGAAGCAATTGTGAATGGGAGTTCACTCATGATTTGGCTCTCTGTTTGTCTGTTATTGATGTATAAGAATGCTTGTGATTTTTGTTCATTGATTTTGTATCCTGTGACTTTGCTGAAGTTGCTTATCAGCTTAAGGAGATTTTGGGCTGAGACAATGGGGTTTTCTAGATATACTATCACGTCATCTGCAAACAGGGACAATTTGGCTTCCTTTTTTCCTAATTGAATACCCTTGATTTCCTTCTCTTGCCTAATTGCCCTGGCCAGAACTTCCAACAGTATGTTGAATAGAAGTGGTGAGAGAGGGCATCCCTGTCTTGTGCCAGTTTTCAAAGTGAATGCTTCCAGTTTTTGCCCATTCAGTATGATATTGGCTGTGGGTTTGTCATAAATAGCTCTTATTATTTTGAGATACGACCCATCAATACCTAATTTATTGAGAGTTTTTAGCATGAAGGGTTGTTGAATTTTGTCAAAGTCCTTTTCTTCACGTATTGAGATAATCATGTGGTTTTTGACTTTGGTTCTGTTTATATGCTGGATTACATTTATTGATTTGTGTATATTGAACCAGCCTTGCATCTCAGGGATGAAGCACACTTGATCATGGTGGATAAGCTGTCTGATGTGCTGCTGGATTCGGTTTGCCGGTAATTTATTGAGGATTTTTGCATCAATATTCATCAAGGATATTGGTCTAAAATTCTCTTTTTTGGTTGTGTCTCTGCCCAGCTTTGGTATCAGCATGATGCTGGCCTCATAAAATGAGTTAGGAAGGATTCCCTCTTTTTCTATTGATTGGAATAGTTTCTGAAGTAATGGTTCCAGTTCCTCCTTGGACCTCTGGTAGAATTCGGCTGTGAACCCATCTGATCCTGGACTCTTTTTGGTTGGTAAGCTATTGATTATTGCCACAACTTCAGCTCCTGTTATTAGTCTACTCAGAGATTCAATTTCTTCCTGGTTTAGGCATGGGAGAGTGTATGTGTCGAGGAATTTATCCCTTTCTTTTTTTTTAATTTTTTTTTCTTTTTATCATAATTATTATTATTATTATTATTATTATTATACTTTAGGCTCTATGGTACATGTGCGCAACTTGCAGGTAAGCTACATGTGTATACATGTGCCATGCTGGTGCGCTGCACCCACCAACTCGTCATCTAGCATTAGGTATATCTCCCAATGCTGTCCCTCGCCCCTCGCCCCACCCCACAACAGTCCCCGAAGTGTGATGTTCCCCTTCCTGTGTCCATGTGTTCTCATTGTTCCATTCTCACCTATGAGTGAGAATATGTGGTGTTTGGCTTTTCGTTCTTGCGATAGTTTACTGAGAACGATGATTTCCAATTTCTTCCATGTCCCTACAAAGGATATGAACTCATCATTTTTTATGGCTGCCTGGTATTCCATGGTGTATATGTGCCACCTTTTCTTAATCCAGTCTATCGTTGTTGGACATTTGGGTTGCTTCCAAGTCTTTGCTATTGGGTATAATGCCGCAATAAACATACGTGTGCATGTGTCTTCATAGCAGCATGATTTATAGTCCTTTGGGTATATACCCAGTAATGGGATGGCTGGGTCAAATGGAATTTCTAGTTCTAGATCCCTGAGGAATCGCCACAGTGACTTCCACAAGGGTTGAACTAGTTTACAGTCCCACCAACAGTGTAAAAGTGTTCCTATTTCTCCACATCCTCTCCAGCACCTGTTGTTTCCTGACTTTTTAATGATTGCCATTCTAACTGGTGTGAGATGGTATCTCATTGTGGTTTTGATTTGCATTCCTCTGATGGCCAGTGATGGTGAGCATTTTTTCATGTGTTTTTTGGCTGCATAAATGTCTTCTTTGGAGGAGTGTCTGTTCATGTCCTTTGCCCAATTTTTGAAGGGGTTGTTTGGTGTTTTCTTGTAAATTTGTTGGAGTTCATTGTAGATTCTGGATATTATCCCTTTGTCAGATGAGTAGGTTGCGAAAATTTTCTCCCATTTTGTAGGTTGCCTGTTCACTCTGATGGTAGTTTCCTTTGCTGTGCAGAAGCTCTTTAGTTTAATTAGATCCCATTTGTCAATTTTGGCTTTTGTGGCCATTGCTTTTGGTGTTTTAGACATGAAGTCCTTGCCCATGCCTATGTCCTGAATGGCATTGCCTAGGTTTTCTTCTAGGGTTTTTATGGTTTTAGGTCTAACGTTTAAGTCTTTAATCCATCTTGAGTTGATTTTTGTATAAGGTGTAAGGAAGGGATCCAGTTTCAGCTTTCTACATGTGGCTAGCCAGTTTTCCCAGCACCATTTATTAAATAGGGAATCCTTTCTCCATTTCTTGTTTTTGTCAAGTTTGTCAAAGATCAGATTGTTGTAGACATGTGGCATTATTTCTGACGGCTCTGTTCTGTTCCATTGATCTATATCTCTGTTTGGTACCAGTACCATGCTGTTTTGGTTACTGTAGCCTTGTAGTATAGTTTGAAGTCAGGTAGCGTGATGCCTCCAGCTTTGTTCTTTTGGCTTAGGATTGACTTGGTGATGCGGGCTCTTTTTTGGTTCCATATGAACTTTAAAGTAGTTTTTTCCAATTCTGTGCAGAAAGTCATTGGTAACTTGATGGGGAGGGCATTGAATCTGTAAATTACCTTGGGAAGGATGGCCATTTTCATGATATTGATTCTTCCTACCCATGAGCATGGAATGTTCTTCCATTTGTTTGTATCCTCTTTTATTTCCTTGAGCAGTGGTTTGTAGTTTTCTCCTTGAAGAGGTCCTTCACATCCCTTGTAAGTTGGATTCCTAGGTATTTTATTCTCTTTGAAGCAATTGTGAATGGGAGTTCACTCATGATTTGGCTCTCTGTTTGTCTGTTATTGATGTATAAGAATGCTTGTGATTTTTGTCCATTGATTTTGTATCCTGAGACTTTGCTGAAGTTGCTTATCAGCTTAAGGAGATTTTGGGCTGAGACAATGGGGTTTTCTAGATATACTATCACGTCATCTGCAAACAGGGACAATTTGGCTTCCTTTTTTCCTAATTGAATACCCTTGATTTCCTTCTCTTGCCTAATTGCCCTGGCCAGAACTTCCAACACTATGTTGAATAGAAGTGGTGAGAGAGGGCATCCCTGTCTTGTGCCAGTTTTCAAAGTGAATGCTTCCAGTTTTTGCCCATTCAGTATGATATTGGCTGTGGGTTTGTCATAAATAGCTCTTATTATTTTGAGATACGACCCATCAATACCTAATTTATTGAGAGTTTTTAGCATGAAGGGTTGTTGAATTTTGTCAAAGTCCTTTTCTTCACGTATTGAGATAATCATGTGGTTTTTGACTTTGGTTCTGTTTATATGCTGGATTACATTTATTGATTTGCGTATATTGAACCAGCCTTGCATCTCAGGGATGAAGCCCACTTGATCATGGTGGATAAGCTGTCTGATGTGCTGCTGGATTCGGTTTGCCGGTAATTTATTGAGGATTTTTGCATCAATATTCATCAAGGATATTGGTCTAAAATTCTCTTTTTTGGTTGTGTCTCTGCCCAGCTTTGGTATCAGCATGATGCTGGCCTCATAAAATGAGTCAGGAAGGATTCCCTCTTTTTCTATTGATTGGAATAGTTTCTGAAGTAATGGTTCCAGTTCCTCCTTGGACCTCTGGTAGAATTCGGCTGTGAACCCATCTGATCCTGGACTCTTTTTGGTTGGTAAGCTATTGATTATTGACACAACTTCAGCTCCTGTTATTAGTCTACTCAGAGATTCAATTTCTTCCTGGTTTAAGCATGGGAGAGTGTATGTGTCGAGGAATTTATCCCTTTCTTTTTTTTTAATTTTTTTTCTTTTTATCATTATTATTATTATTATTATTATTATTATTATTATTATTATACTTTAGGCTCTATGGTACATGTGCGCAACTTGCAGGTAAGCTACATGTGTATACATGTGCCATGCTGGTGCGCTGCACCCACCAACTCGTCATCTAGCATTAGGTATATCTCCCAATGCTGTCCCTCGCCCCTCGACCCACCCCACAACAGTCCCCGAAGTGTGATGTTCCCCTTCCTGTGTCCATGTGTTCTCATTGTTCAATTCTCACCTATGAGTGAGAATATGTGGTGTTTGGCTTTTCGTTCTTGCGATAGTTTACTGAGAACGATGATTTCCAATTTCATCCATGTCCCTACAAAGGATATGAACTCATCATTTTTTATGGCTGCCTGGTATTCCATGGTGTATATGTGCCACCTTTTCTTAATCCAGTCTATCGTTGTTGGACATTTGGGTTGCTTCCAAGTCTTTGCTATTGGGTATAATGCCGCAATAAACATACGTCTGCATGTGTCTTCATAGCAGCATGATTTATAGTCCTTTGGGTATATACCCAGTAATGGGATGGCTGGGTCAAATGGAATTTCTAGTTCTAGATCCCTGAGGAATCGCCACAGTGACTTCCACAAGGGTTGAACTAGTTTACAGTCCCACCAACAGTGTAAAAGTGTTCCTATTTCTCCACATCCTCTCCAGCACCTGTTGTTTCCTGACTTTTTAATGATTGCCATTCTAACTGGTGTGAGATGGTATCTCATTGTGGTTTTGATTTGCATTTCTCTGATGGCCAGTGATGGTGAGCATTTTTTCATGTGTTTTTGGGTTGCATAAATGTCTTCTTTGGAGGAGTGTCTGTTCATGTCCTTCGCCCACTTTTTGATGGGGTTGTTTGGTGTTTTCTTGTAAATTTGTTGGAGTTCATTGTAGATTCTGGATATTATCCCTTTGTCAGATGAGTAGGTTGCGAAAATTTTCTCCCATTTTGTAGGTTGCCTGTTCACTCTGATGGTAGTTTCCTTTGCTGTGCAGAAGCTCTTTAGTTTAATTAGATCCCATTTGTCAATTTTGGCTTTTGTGGCCATTGCTTTTGGTGTTTTAGACATGAAGTCCTTGCCCATGCCTATGTCCTGAATGGCATTGCCTAGGTTTTCTTCTAGGGTTTTTATGGTTTTAGGTCTAACGTTTAAGTCTTTAATCCATCTTGAGTTGATTTTTGTATAAGGTGTAAGGAAGGGATCCAGTTTCAGCTTTCTACATGTGGCTAGCCAGTTTTCCCAGCACCATTTATTAAATAGGGAATCCTTTCTCCATTTCTTGTTTTTGTCAAGGTTGTCAAAGATCAGATTGTTGTAGACATGTGGCATTATTTCTGACGGCTCTGTTCTGTTCCATTGATCTAGATCTCTGTTTGGTACCAGTACCATGCTGTTTTGGTTACTGTAGCCTTGTAGTATAGTTTGAAGTCAGGTAGCGTGATGCCTCCAGCTTTGTTCTTTTGGCTTAGGATTGACTTGGTGATGCGGGCTCTTTTTTGGTTCCATATGAACTTTAAAGTAGTTTTTTCCAATTCTGTGCAGAAAGTCATTGGTAACTTGATGGGGATGGCATTGAATCTGTAAATTACCTTGGGAAGGATGGCCATTTTCATGATATTGATTCTTCCTACCCATGAGCATGGAATGTTCTTCCATTTGTTTGTATCCTCTTTTATTTCCTTGAGCAGTGGTTTGTAGTTTTCTCCTTGAAGAGGTCCTTCACATCCCTTGTAAGTTGGATTCCTAGGTATTTTATTCTCTTTGAAGCAATTGTGAATGGGAGTTCACTCATGATTTGGCTCTCTGTTTGTCTGTTATTGATGTATAAGAATGCTTGTGATTTTTGTCCATTGATTTTGTATCCTGTGACTTTGCTGAAGTTGCTTATCAGCTTAAGGAGATTTTGGGCTGAGACAATGGGGTTTTCTAGATATACTATCACGTCATCTGCAAACAGGGACAATTTGGCTTCCTTTTTTCCTAATTGAATACCCTTGATTTCCTTCTCTTGCCTAATTGCCCTGGCCAGAACTTCCAACACTATGTTGAATAGAAGTGGTGAGAGAGGGCATCAATGTCTTGTGCCAGTTTTCAAAGTGAATGCTTCCAGTTTTTGCCCATTCAGTATGATATTGGCTGTGGGTTTGTCATAAATAGCTCTTATTATTTTGAGATACGACCCATCAATACCTAATTTATTGAGAGTTTTTAGCATGAAGGGTTGTTGAATTTTGTCAAAGTCCTTTTCTTCACGTATTGAGATAATCATGTGGTTTTTGACTTTGGTTCTATTTATATGCTGGATTTCATTTATTGATTTGCGTATATTGAACCAGCCTTGCATCTCAGGGATGAAGCCCACTTGATCATGGTGGATAAGCTGTCTGATGTGCTGCTGGATTCGGTTTGCCGGTAATTTATTGAGGATTTTTGCATCAATATTCATCAAGGATATTGGTCTAAAATTCTCTTTTCTGGTTGTGTCTCTGCCCAGCTTTGGTATCAGCATGATGCTGGCCTCATAAAATGAGTTAGGAAGGATTCCCTCTTTTTCTATTGATTGGAATAGTTTCTGAAGTAATGGTTCCAGTTCCTCCTTGGACCTCTGGTAGAATTCGGCTGTGAACCCATCTGATCCTGGACTCTTTTTGGTTGGTAAGCTATTGATTATTGCCACAACTTCAGCTCCTGTTATTAGTCTACTCAGAGATTCAATTTCTTCCTGGTTTAGGCATGGTAGAGTGTATGTGTCGAGGAATTTATCCCTTTCTTTTTTTCAATTTTTTTTCTTTTTATCATTATTATTATTATTATTATTATTATTATTATACTTTAGGCTCTATGGTACATGTGCGCAACTTGCAAGTAAGCTAAATGTGTATACATGAGCCATGCTGGTGCGCTGCACCCACCAACTCGTCATCTAGCATTAGGTATATCTCCCAATGCTGTCCCTCGCCCCTCGCCCCACCCCACAACAGTCCCCAAAGTGTGATGTTCCCCTTCCTGTGTCCATGTGTTCTCATTGTTCAATTCTCACCTATGAGTGAGAATATGTGGTGTTTGGCTTTTCGTTCTTGCGATAGTTTACTGAGAATGATGATTTCCAATTTCATCCATGTCCCTACAAAGGATATGAACTCATCATTTTTTATGGCTGCCTGGTATTCCATGGTGTATATGTGCCACGTTTTCTTAATCCAGTCTATCGTTGTTGGACATTTGGGTTGCTTCCAAGTCTTTGCTATTGGGTATAATGCCGCAATAAACATACGTCTGCATGTGTCTTCATAGCAGCATGATTTATAGTCCTTTGGGTATATACCCAGTAATGGGATGGCTGGGTCAAATGGAATTTCTAGTTCTGGATCCCTGAGGAATCGCCACAGTGACTTCCAAAAGGGTTGAACTAGTTTACAGTCCCACCAACACTGTAAAAGTGTTCCTATTTCTCCACATCCTCTCCAGCACCTGTTGTTTCCTGACTTTTTAATGATTGCCATTCTAACTGGTGTGAGATGGTATCTCATTGTGGTTTTGATTTGCATTTCTCTGATGGCCAGTGATGGTGAGCATTTTCTCATGTGTTTTTTGGCTGCATAAATGTCTTCTTTGGAGGAGTGTCTGTTCATGTCCTTCGCCCACTTTTTGATGGGGTTGTTTGCTGTTTTCTTGTAAATTTGTTGGAGTTCATTGTAGATTCTGGATATTAGCCCTTTGTCAGATGAGTAGGTTGCGAAAATTTTCTCCCATTTTGTAGGTTGCCTGTTCACTCTGATGGTGGTTTCCTTTGCTGTGCAGAAGCTCTTTAGTTTAATTAGATCCCATTTGTCAATTTTGGCTTTTGTTGCCATTGCTTTTGGTGTTTTAGACATGAAGTCCTTGCCCATGCCTATGTCCTGAATGGTATTGCCTAGGTTTTCTTCTAGGGTTTTTATGGTTTTAGGTCTAACGTTTAAGTCTTTAATCCATCTTGAGTTGATTTTTGTATAAGGTGTAAGGAAGGGATCCAGTTTCAGCTTTCTACATGTGGCTAGCCAGTTTTCCCAGCACCATTTATTAAATAGGGAATCCTTTCTCCATTTCTTGTTTTTGTCAAGTTTGTCAAAGATCAGATTGTTGTAGATATGTGGCATTATTTCTGACGGCTCTGTTCTGTTCCATTGATCTAGATCTCTATTTGGTACCAGTACCATGCTGTTTTGGTTACTGTAGCCTTGTAGTATAGTTTGAAGTCAGGTAGCGTGATGCCTTCAGCTTTGTTCTTTTGGCTTAGGATTGACTTGGTGATGCGGGCTCTTTTTTGGTTCCATATGAATTTTAAAGTAGTTTTTTCCAATTCCGTGAAGAAAGTCATTGGTAACTTGATGGGGATGGCATTGAATCTGTAAATTACCTTGGGAAGGATGGCCATTTTCATGATATTGATTCTTCCTACCCATGAGCATGGAATGTTCTTCCATTTGTTTGTATCCTCTTTTATTTCCTTGAGCAGTGGTTTGTAGTTTTCTCCTTGAAGAGGTCCTTCACATCCCTTGGAAGTTGGATTCCTAGGTATTTTATTCTCTTTGAAGCAATTGTGAATGGGAGTTCACTCATGATTTGGCTCTCTGTTTGTCTGTTATTGATGTATAAGAATGCTTGTGATTTTTGTCCATTGATTTTGTACCCTGAGACTTTGCTGAAGTTGCTTATCAGCTTAAGGAGATTTTGGGCTGAGACAATGGGGTTTTCTAGATATACTATCACGTCATCTGCAAACAGGGACAATTTGACTTCCTTTTTTCCTAATTGAATACCCTTGATTTCCTTCTCTTGCCTAATTGCCCTGGCCAGAACTTCCAACACTATGTTGAATAGAAGTGGTGAGAGAGGGCATCCCTGTCTTGTGCCAGTTTTCAAAGTGAATGCTTCCAGTATTTGCCCATTCAGTATGATATTGGCTGTGGGTTTGTCATAAATAGCTCTTATTATTTTGAGATACGACCCATCAATACCTAATTTATTGAGAGTTTCTAGCATGAAGGGTTGTTGAATTTTGTCAAAGTCCTTTTCTTCACGTATTGAGATAATCATGTGGTTTTTGACTTTGGTTCTGTTTATATGCTGGATTACATTTATTGATTTGCATATATTGAACCAGCCTTGCATCCCATGGATGAAGCCCACTTGATCATGGTGGATAAGCTGTCTGATGTGCTGCTGGATTCGGTTTGCCAGTAATTTATTGAGGATTTTTGCATCAATATTCATCAAGGATATTGGTCTAAAATTCTCTTTTTTGGTTGTGTCTCTGCCAAGCTTTGGTAGCAGCATGATGCTGGCCTCATAAAATGAGTTAGGAAGGATTCCCTCTTTTTCTATTGATTGGAATAGTTTCTGAAGTAATGGTTGCAGTTCCTCCTTGGACCTCTGGTAGAATTCGGCTGTGAACCCATCTGATCCTGGACTCTTTTTGGTTGGTAAGCTATTGATTATTGCCACAATTTCAGCTCCTGTTATTAGTCTACTCAGAGATTCAACTTCTTCCTGGTTTAGGCATGGGAGAGTGTATGTGTCGAGGAATTTATCCCTTTCTTTTTTTTTTAATTTTTTTTCTTTTTATCATTATTATTATTATTATTATTGTTATTATTATTATACTTTAGGCTCTATGGTACATGTGCGCAACTTGCAGATAAGCTACATGTGTATACATGTGCCATGCTGGTGCGCTGCACCCACCAACTCGTCATCTAGCATTAGGTATATCTCCCAATGCTGTCCCTCGCCCCTCGCCCCACCCCACAACAGTCCCCGAAGTGTGATGTTCCCCTTCCTGTGTCCATGTGTTCTCATTGTTCAATTCTCACCTATGAGTGAGAATATGTGGTGTTTGGCTTTTCGTTCTTGCGATAGTTTACTGAGAACAATGATTTCCAATTTCATCCATGTCCCTACAAAGGATATGAACTCATCATTTTTTATGGCTGCCTGTTATTCCATGGTGTATATGTGCCACCTTTTCTTAATCCAGTCTATCGTTGTTGGACATTTGGGTTGCTTCCAAGTCTTTGCTATTGGGTATAATGCCGCAATAAACATACGTGTGCATGTGTCTTCATAGCAGCATGATTTATAGTCCTTTGGGTATATACCCAGTAATGGGATGGCTGGGTCAAATGGAATTTCTAGTTCTAGATCCCTGAGGAATCGCCACAGTGACTTCCACAAGGGTGGAACCAGTTTACAGTCCCACCAACAGTGTAAAAGTGTTCCTATTTCTCCACATCCTCTCCAGCACCTGTTGTTTCCTGACTTTTTAATGATTGCCATTCTAACTGGTGTGAGATGGTATCTCATTGTGGTTTTGATTTGCATTTCTCTGATGGCCAGTGATGGTGAGCATTTTTTCATGTGTTTTTTGGCTGCATGAATGTCTTCTTTGGAGGAGTGTCTGTTCATGTCCTTCGCCCACTTTTTGATGGGGTTGTTTGGTGTTTTCTTGTAAATTTGTTGGAGTTCATTGTAGATTCTGGATATTATCCCTTTGTCAGATGAGTAGGTTGCGAAAATTTTCTCCCATTTTGTAGGTTGCCTGTTCACTCTGATGGTAGTTTCCTTTGCTGTGCAGAAGCTCTTTAGTTTAATTAGATCCCATTTGTCAATTTTGGCTTTTGTGGCCATTGCTTTTGGTGTTTTAGACATGAAGTCCTTGCCCATGCCTATGTCCTGAATGGCATTGCCTAGGTTTTCTTCTAGGGTTTTTATGGTTTTAGGTCTAACGTTTAAGTCTTTAATCCATCTTGAGTTGATTTTTGTATAAGGTGTAAGGAAGGGATCCAGTTTCAGCTTTCTACATGTGGCTAGCCAGTTTTCCCAGCACCATTTATTAAATAGGGAATCCTTTCTCCATTTCTTGTTTTTGTCAAGTTTGTCAAAGATCAGATTGTTGTAGACATATGGCATTATTTCTGACGGCTCTGTTCTGTTCCATTGATCTAGATCTCTGTTTGGTACCAGTACCATGCTGTTTTGGTTACTGTAGCCTTGTAGTATAGTTTGAAGTCAGGTAGCGGGATGCCTCCAGCTTTGTTCTTTTGGCTTAGGATTGACTTGGTGATGCGGGCTCTTTTTGGGTTCCATATGAACTTTAAAGTAGTTTTTTCCAATTCTGTGAAGAAAGTCATTGGTAACTTGATGGGGATGGCATTGAATCTGTAAATTACCTTGGGAAGGATGGCCATTTTCATGATATTGATTCTTCCTACCCATGAGCATGGAATGTTCTTCCATTTGTTTGTATCCTCTTTTATTTCCTTGAGCAGTGGTTTGTAGTTTTCTCCTTGAAGAGGTCCTTCACATCCCTTGTAAGTTGGATTCCTAGGTATTTTATTCTCTTTGAAGCAATTGTGAATGGGAGTTCACTCATGATTTGGCTCTCTGTTTGTCTGTTATTGATGTATAAGAATGCTTGTGATTTTTGTCCATTGATTTTGTATCCTGAGACTTTGCTGAAGTTGCTTATCAGCTTAAGGAGATTTTGGGCTGAGACAATGGGGTTTTCTAGATATACTATCACGTCATCTGCAAACAGGGACAATTTGGCTTCCTTTTTTCCTAATTGAATACCCTTGATTTCCTTCTCTTGCCTAATTGCCCTGGCCAGAACTTCCAACACTATGTTGAATAGAAGTGGTGAGAGAGGGCATCCCTGTCTTGTGCCAGTTTTCAAAGTGAATGCTTCCAGTTTTTGCCCATTCAGTATGATATTGGCTGTGGGTTTGTCATAAATAGCTCTTATTATTTTGAGATACGACCCATCAATACCTAATTTATTGAGTTTTTAGCATGAAGGGTTGTTGAATTTTGTCAAAGTCCTTTTCTTCACGTATTGAGATAATCATGTGGTTTTTGACTTTGGTTCTGTTTATATGCTGGATTACATTTATTGATTTGCGTATATTGAACCAGCCTTGCATCTCAGGGATGAAGCCCACTTGATCATGGTGGATAAGCTGTCTGATGTGCTGCTGGATTCGGTTTGCCGGTAATTTATTGAGGATTTTTGCATCAATATTCATCAAAGATATTGGTCTAAAATTCTCTTTTTTGGTTGTGTCTCTGCCAAGCTTTGGTAGCAGCATGATGCTGGCCTCATAAAATGAGTTAGGAAGGATTCCCTCTTTTTCTATTGATTGGAATAGTTTCTGAAGTAATGGTTCCAGTTCCTCCTTGGACCTCTGGTAGAATTCGGCTGTGAAACCATCTGATCCTGGACTCTTTTTGGTTGGTAAGCTATTGATTATTGCCACAATTTCAGCTCCTGTTATTAGTCTACTCAGAGATTCAACTTCTTCCTGGTTTAGGCATGGGAGAGTGTATGTGTCGAGGAATTTATCCCTTTCTTTTTTTTTTAATTTTTTTTCTTTTTATCATTATTATTATTATTATTATTATTATTATACTTTAGGCTCTATGGTACATGTGCGCAACTTGCAGGTAAGCTACATGTGTATACATGTGCCATGCTGGTGCGCTGCACCCACCAACTCGTCATCTAGCATTAGGTATATCTCCCAATGCTGTCCCTCGCCCCTCGCCCCACCCCACAACAGTCCCCGAAGTGTGATGTTCCCCTTCCTGTGTCCATGTGTTCTCATTGTTCAATTCTCACCTATGAGTGAGAATATGTGGTGTTTGGCTTTTCGTTCTTGCGATAGTTTACTGAGAACGATGATTTCCAATTTCATCCATGTCCCTACAAAGGATATGAACTCATCATTTTTTATGGCTGCCTGGTATTCCATGGTGTATATGTGCCACCTTTTCTTAATCCAGTCTATCGTTGTTGGACATTTGGGTTGCTTCCAAGTCTTTGCTATTGGGTATAATGCCGCAATAAACATACGTGTGCATGTGTCTTCATAGCAGCATGATTTATAGTCCTTTGGGTATATACCCAGTAATGGGATGGCTGGGTCAAATGGAATTTCTAGTTCTAGATCCCTGAGGAATCGCCACAGTGACTTCCACAAGGGTTGAACTAGTTTACAGTCCCACCAACAGTGTAAAAGTGTTCCTATTTCTCCACATCCTCTCCAGCACCTGTTGTTTCCTGACTTTTTAATGATTGCCATTCTAACTGGTGTGAGATGGTATCTCATTGTGGTTTTGATTTGCATTCCTCTGATGGCCAGTGATGGTGAGCATTTTTTCATGTGTTTTTTGGCTGCATAAATGTCTTCTTTGGAGGAGTGTCTGTTCATGTCCTTCGCCCACTTTTTGATGGGGTTGTTTGGTGTTTTCTTGTAAATTTGTTGGGGTTCATTGTAGATTCTGGATATTATCTCTTTGTCAGATGAGTAGGTTGCGAAAATTTTCTCCCATTTTGTAGGTTGCCTGTTCACTCTGATGGTAGTTTCCTTTGCTGTGCAGAAGCTCTTTAGTTTAATTAGATCCCATTTGTCAATTTTGGCTTTTGTGGCCATTTCTTTTGGTGTTTTAGACATGAAGTCCTTGCCCATGCCTATGTCCTGAATGGTATTGCCTAGGTTTTCTTCTAGGGTTTTTATGGTTTTAGGTCTAACGTTTAAGTCTTTAATCCATTTTGAGTTGATTTTTGTATAAGGTGTAAGGAAGGGATCCAGTTTCAGCTTTCTACATGTGGCTAGCCAGTTTTCCCAGCACCATTTATTAAATAGGGAATCCTTTCTCCATTTCTTGTTTTTGTCAAGTTTGTCAAAGATCAGATTGTTGTAGATGTGTGGCATTATTTCTGACGGCTCTGTTCTGTTCCATTGATCTAGATCTCTGTTTGGTACCAGTACCATGCTGTTTTGGTTACTGTAGCCTTGTAGTATAGTTTGAAGTCAGGTAGCGTGATGCCTCCAGCTTTGTTCTTTTGGCTTAGGATTGACTTGGTGATGCGGGCTCTTTTTTGGTTCCATATGAACTTTAAAGTAGTTTTTTCCAATTCTGTGCAGAAAGTCATTGGTAACTTGATGGGGATGGCATTGAATCTGTAAATTACCTTGGGAAGGATGGCCATTTTCATGATATTGATTCTTCCTACCCATGAGCATGGAATGTTCTTCCATTTGTTTGTATCCTCCTTTATTTCCTTGAGCAGTGGTTTGTAGTTTTCTCCTTGAAGAGGTCCTTCACATCCCTTGTAAGTTGGATTCCTAGGTATTTTATTCTCTTTGAAGCAATTGTGAATGGGAGTTCACTCATGATTTGGCTCTCTGTTTGTCTGTTATTGATGTATGAGAATGCTTGTGATTTTTGTCCATTGATTTTGTATCCTGTGACTTTGCTGAAGTTGCTTATCAGCTTAAGGAGATTTTGGGCTGAGACAATGGGGTTTTCTAGATATACTATCACGTCATCTGCAAACAGGGACAATTTGGCTTCCTTTTTTCCTAATTGAATACCCTTGATTTCCTTCTCTTGCCTAATTGCCCTGGCCAGAACTTCCAACACTATGTTGAATAGAAGTGGTGAGAGAGGGCATCAATGTCTTGTGCCAGTTTTCAAAGTGAATGCTTCCAGTTTTTGCCCATTCAGTATGATATTGGCTGTGGGTTTGTCATAAATAGCTCTTATTATTTTGAGATACGACCCATCAATACCTAATTTATTGAGAGTTTTTAGCATGAAGGGTTGTTGAATTTTGTCAAAGTCCTTTTCTTCACGTATTGAGATAATCATGTGGTTTTTGACTTTGGTTCTATTTATATGCTGGATTTCATTTATTGATTTGCGTATATTGAACCAGCCTTGCATCTCAGGGATGAAGCCCACTTGATCATGGTGGATAAGCTGTCTGATGTGCTGCTGGATTCGGTTTGCCGGTAATTTATTGAGGATTTTTGCATCAATATTCATCAAGGATATTGGTCTAAAATTCTCTTTTTTGGTTGTGTCTCTGCCCAGCTTTGGTATCAGCATGATGCTGGCCTCATAAAATGAGTTAGGAAGGATTCCCTCTTTTTCTATTGATTGGAATAGTTTCTGAAGTAATGGTTCCAGTTCCTCCTTGGACCTCTGGTAGAATTCGGCTGTGAACCCATCTGATCCTGGACTCTTTTTGGTTGGTAAGCTATTGATTATTGCCACAACTTCAGCTCCTGTTATTAGTCTACTCAGAGATTCAATTTCTTCCTGGTTTAGGCATGGTAGAGTGTATGTGTCGAGGAATTTATCCCTTTCTTTTTTTCAATTTTTTTTCTTTTTATCATTATTATTATTATTATTATTATTATTATACTTTAGGCTCTATGGTACATGTGCGCAACTTGCAAGTAAGCTAAATGTGTATACATGTGCCATGCTGGTGCGCTGCACCCACCAACTCGTCATCTAGCATTAGGTATATCTCCCAATGCTGTCCCTCGCCCCTCGCCCCACCCCACAACAGTCCCCAAAGTGTGATGTTCCCCTTCCTGTGTCCATGTGTTCTCATTGTTCAATTCTCACCTATGAGTGAGAATATGTGGTGTTTGGCTTTTCGTTCTTGCGATAGTTTACTGAGAATGATGATTTCCAATTTCATCCATGTCCCTACAAAGGATATGAACTCATCATTTTTTATGGCTGCCTGGTATTCCATGGTGTATATGTGCCACGTTTTCTTAATCCAGTCTATCGTTGTTGGACATTTGGGTTGCTTCCAAGTCTTTGCTATTGGGTATAATGCCGCAATAAACATACGTCTGCATGTGTCTTCATAGCAGCATGATTTATAGTCCTTTGGGTATATACCCAGTAATGGGATGGCTGGGTCAAATGGAATTTCTAGTTCTAGATCCCTGAGGAATCGCCACAGTGACTTCCAAAAGGGTTGAACTAGTTTACAGTCCCACCAACACTGTAAAAGTGTTCCTATTTCTCCACATCCTCTCCAGCACCTGTTGTTTCCTGACTTTTTAATGATTGCCATTCTAACTGGTGTGAGATGGTATCTCATTGTGGTTTTGATTTGCATTTCTCTGATGGCCAGTGATGGTGAGCATTTTCTCATGTGTTTTTTGGCTGCATAAATGTCTTCTTTGGAGGAGTGTCTGTTCATGTCCTTCGCCCACTTTTTGATGGGGTTGTTTGCTGTTTTCTTGTAAATTTGTTGGAGTTCATTGTAGATTCTGGATATTAGCCCTTAGTCAGATGAGTAGGTTGCGAAAATTTTCTCCCATTTTGTAGGTTGCCTGTTCACTCTGATGGTGGTTTCCTTTGCTGTGCAGAAGCTCTTTAGTTTAATTAGATCCCATTTGTCAATTTTCGCTTTTGTTGCCATTGCTTTTGGTGTTTTAGACATGAAGTCCTTGCCCATGCCTATGTCCTGAATGGTATTGCCTAGGTTTTCTTCTAGGGTTTTTATGGTTTTAGGTCTAACGTTTAAGTCTTTAATCCATCTTGAGTTGATTTTTGTATAAGGTGTAAGGAAGGGATCCAGTTTCAGCTTTCTACATGTGGCTAGCCAGTTTTCCCAGCACCATTTATTAAATAGGGAATCCTTTCTCCATTTCTTGTTTTTGTCAAGTTTGTCAAAGATCAGATTGTTGTAGATATGTGGCATTATTTCTGACGGCTCTGTTCTGTTCCATTGATCTAGATCTCTATTTGGTACCAGTACCATGCTGTTTTGGTTACTGTAGCCTTGTAGTATAGTTTGAAGTCAGGTAGCGTGATGCCTTCAGCTTTGTTCTTTTGGCTTAGGATTGACTTGGTGATGCGGGCTCTTTTTTGGTTCCATATGAATTTTAAAGTAGTTTTTTCCAATTCCGTGAAGAAAGTCATTGGTAACTTGATGGGGATGGCATTGAATCTGTAAATTACCTTGGGAAGGATGGCCATTTTCATGATATTGATTCTTCCTACCCATGAGCATGGAATGTTCTTCCATTTGTTTGTATCCTCTTTTATTTCCTTGAGCAGTGGTTTGTAGTTTTCTCCTTGAAGAGGTCCTTCACATCCCTTGGAAGTTGGATTCCTAGGTATTTTATTCTCTTTGAAGCAATTGTGAATGGGAGTTCACTCATGATTTGGCTCTCTGTTTGTCTGTTATTGATGTATAAGAATGCTTGTGATTTTTGTCCATTGATTTTGTACCCTGAGACTTTGCTGAAGTTGCTTATCAGCTTAAGGAGATTTTGGGCTGAGACAATGGGGTTTTCTAGATATACTATCACGTCATCTGCAAACAGGGACAATTTGACTTCCTTTTTTCCTAATTGAATACCCTTGATTTCCTTCTCTTGCCTAATTGCCCTGGCCAGAACTTCCAACACTATGTTGAATAGAAGTGGTGAGAGAGGGCATCCCTGTCTTGTGCCAGTTTTCAAAGTGAATGCTTCCAGTATTTGCCCATTCAGTATGATATTGGCTGTGGGTTTGTCATAAATAGCTCTTATTATTTTGAGATACGACCCATCAATACCTAATTTATTGAGAGTTTCTAGCATGAAGGGTTGTTGAATTTTGTCAAAGTCCTTTTCTTCACGTATTGAGATAATCATGTGGTTTTTGACTTTGGTTCTGTTTATATGCTGGATTACATTTATTGATTTGCATATATTGAACCAGCCTTGCATCCCATGGATGAAGCCCACTTGATCATGGTGGATAAGCTGTCTGATGTGCTGCTGGATTCGGTTTGCCAGTAATTTATTGAGGATTTTTGCATCAATATTCATCAAGGATATTGGTCTAAAATTCTCTTTTTTGGTTGTGTCTCTGCCAAGCTTTGGTAGCAGCATGATGCTGGCCTCATAAAATGAGTTAGGAAGGATTCCCTCTTTTTCTATTGATTGGAATAGTTTCTGAAGTAATGGTTGCAGTTCCTCCTTGGACCTCTGGTAGAATTCGGCTGTGAACCCATCTGATCCTGGACTCTTTTTGGTTGGTAAGCTATTGATTATTGCCACAATTTCAGCTCCTGTTATTAGTCTACTCAGAGATGCAACTTCTTCCTGGTTTAGGCATGGGAGAGTGTATGTGTCGAGGAATTTATCCCTTTCTTTTTTTTTAATTTTTTTTCTTTTTATCATTATTATTATTATTATTATTATTATTATACTTTAGGCTCTATGGTACATGTGCGCAACTTGCAGGTAAGCTACATGTGTATACATGTGCCATGCTGGTGCGCTGCACCCACCAACTCGTCATCTAGCATTAGGTATATCTCCCAATGCTGTCCCTCGCCCCTCGCCCCACCCCACAACAGTCCCCGAAGTGTGATGTTCCCCTTCCTGTGTCCATGTGTTCTCATTGTTCAATTCTCACCTATGAGTGAGAATATGTGGTGTCTGGCTTTTCGTTCTTGCGATAGTTTACTGAGAACGATGATTTCCAATTTCATCCATGTCCCTACAAAGGATATGAACTCATCATTTTTTATGGCTGCCTGGTATTCCATGGTGTATATGTGCCACCTTTTCTTAATCCAGTCTATCGTTGTTGGACATTTGGGTTGCTTCCAAGTCTTTGCTATTGGGTATAATGCCGCAATAAACATACGTCTGCATGTGTCTTCATAGCAGCATGATTTATAGTCCTTTGGGTATATACCCAGTAATGGGATGGCTGGGTCAAATGGAATTTCTAGTTCTAGATCCCTGAGGAATCGCCACAGTGACTTCCACAAGGGTTGAACTAGTTTACAGTCCCACCAACAGTGTAAAAGTGTTCCTATTTCTCCACATCCTCTCCAGCACCTGTTGTTTCCTGACTTTTTAATGATTGCCATTCTAACTGGTGTGAGATGGTATCTCATTGTGGTTTTGATTTGCATTCCTCTGATGGCCAGTGATGGTGAGCATTTTTTCATGTGTTTTTTGGCTGCATAAATGTCTTCTTTGGAGGAGTGTCTGTTCATGTCCTTCGCCCACTTTTTGATGGGATTGTTTGCTGTTTTCTTGTAAATTTGTTGGAGTTCATTGTAGATTCTGGATATTAGCCCTTTGTCAGATGAGTAGGTTGCGAAAATTTTCTCCCATTTTGTAGGTTGCCTGTTCACTCTGATGGTAGTTTCCTTTGCTGTGCAGAAGCTCTTTAGTTTAATTAGATCCCATTTGTCAATTTTGGCTTTTGTGGCCATTGCTTTTGGTGTTTTAGACATGAAGTCCTTGCCCATGCCTATGTCCTGAATGGCATTGCCTAGGTTTTCTTCTAGGGTTTTTATGGTTTTAGGTCTAACGTTTAAGTCTTTAATCCATCTTGAGTTGATTTTTGTATAAGGTGTAAGGAAGGGATCCAGTTTCAGCTTTCTACATGTGGCTAGCCAGTTTTCCCAGCACCATTTATTAAATAGGGAATCCTTTCTCCATTTCTTGTTTTTGTCATGTTTGTCAAAGATCAGATTGTTGTAGACATGTGGCATTATTTCTGACGGCTCTGTTCTGTTCCATTGATCTAGATCTCTGTTTGGTACCAGTACCATGCTGTTTTGGTTACTGTAGCCTTGTAGTATAGTTTGAAGTCAGGTAGCGGGATGCCTCCAGCTTTGTTCTTTTGGCTTAGGATTGACTTGGTGATGCGGGCTCTTTTTTGGTTCCATATGAACTTTAAAGTAGTTTTTTCCAATTCTGTGCAGAAAGTCATTGGTAACTTGATGGGGATGGCATTGAATCTGTAAATTACCTTGGGAAGGATGGCCATTTTCATGATATTGATTCTTCCTACCCATGAGCATGGAATGTTCTTCCATTTGTTTGTATCCTCTTTTATTTCCTTGAGCAGTGGTTTGTAGTTTTCTCCTTGAAGAGGTCCTTCACATCCCTTGTAAGTTGGATTCCTAGGTATTTTATTCTCTTTGAAGCAATTGTGAATGGGAGTTCACTCATGATTTGGCTCTCTGTTTGTCTGTTATTGATGTATAAGAATGCTTGTGATTTTTGTCCATTGATTTTGTATCCTGAGACTTTGCTGAAGTTGCTTATCAGCTTAAGGAGATTTTGGGCTGAGACAATGGGGTTTTCTAGATATACTATCACGTCATCTGCAAACAGGGACAATTTGGCTTCCTTTTTTCCTAATTGAATACCCTTGATTTCCTTCTCTTGCCTAATTGCCCTGGCCAGAACTTCCAACACTATGTTGAATAGAAGTGGTGAGAGAGGGCATCCCTGTCTTGTGCCAGTTTTCAAAGTGAATGCTTCCAGTTTCTGCCCATTCAGTATGATATTGGCTGTGGGTTTGTCATAAATAGCTCTTATTATTTTGAGATACGACCCATCAATACCTAATTTATTGAGTTTTTAGCATGAAGGGTTGTTGAATTTTGTCAAAGTCCTTTTCTTCACGTATTGAGATAATCATGTGGTTTTTGACTTTGGTTCTGTTTATATGCTGGATTTCATTTATTGATTTGCGTATATTGAACCAGCCTTGCATCTCAGGGATGAAGCCCACTTGATCATGGTGGATAAGCTGTCTGATGTGCTGCTGGATTCGGTTTGCCGGTAATTTATTGAGGATTTTTGCATCAATATTCATCAAGGATATTGGTCTAAAATTCTCTTTTTTGGTTGTGTCTCTGCCAAGCTTTGGTAGCAGCATGATGCTGGCCTCATAAAATGAGTTAGGAAGGATTCCCTCTTTTTCTATTGATTGGAATAGTTTCTGAAGTAATGGTTCCAGTTCCTCCTTGGACCTCTGGTAGAATTCGGCTGTGAACCCATCTGATCCTGGACTCTTTTTGGTTGGTAAGCTATTGATTATTGCCACAATTTCAGCTCCTGTTATTAGTCTACTCAGAGATTCAACTTCTTCCTGGTTTAGGCATGGGAGAGTGTATGTGTCGAGGAATTTATCCCTTTCTTTTTTTTTTAATTTTTTTTCTTTTTATCATTATTATTATTATTATTATTATTATTATTATTATTATACTTTAGGCTCTATGGTACATGTGTGCAACTTGCAGGTAAGCTACATGTGTATACATGTGCCATGCTAGTGCGCTGCACCCACCAACTCGTCATCTAGCATTAGGTATATCTCCCAATGCTGTCCCTCACCCCTCGCCCCACCCCACAACAGTCCCCGAAGTGTGATGTTCCCCTTCCTGTGTCCATGTGTTCTCATTGTTCAATTCTCACCTATGAGTGAGAATATGTGGTGTTTGGCTTTTCGTTCTTGCGATAGTTTACTGAGAACGATGATTTCCAATTTCATCCATGTCCCTACAAAGGATATGAACTCATCATTTTTTATGGCTGCCTGGTATTCCATGGTGTATATGTGCCACCTTTTCTTAATCCAGTCTATCGTTGTTGGACATTTGGGTTGCTTCCAAGTCTTTGCTATTGGGTATAATGCCGCAATAAACATACGTCTGCATGTGTCTTCATAGCAGCATGATTTATAGTCCTTTGGGTATATACCCAGTAATGGGATGGCTGGGTCAAATGGAATTTCTGGTTCTAGATCCCTGAGGAATCGCCACAGTGACTTCCACAAGGGTTGAACTAGTTAACAGTCCCACCAACAGTGTAAAAGTGTTCCTATTTCTCCACATCCTCTCCAGCACCTGTTGTTTCCTGACTTTTTAATGATTGCCATTCTAACTGGTGTGAGATGGTATCTCATTGTGGTTTTGATTTGCATTTCTCTGATGGCTAGTGATGGTGAGCATTTTTTCATGTGTTTTTTGTCTGCATAAATGTCTTCTTTGGAGGAGTGTCTGTTCATGTCCTTTGCCGACTTTTTGATGGGGTTGTTTGGTGTTTTCTTGTAAATTTGTTGGAGTTCATTGTAGATTCTGGATATTATCCCTTTGTCAGATGAGTAGGTTGCGAAAATTTTCTCCCATCTTATAGGTTGCCTGTTCACTCTGATGGTAGTTTCCTTTGCTGTGCAGAAGCTCTTTAGTTTAATTAGTTCCCATTTGTCAATTTTGGCTTTTGTGGCCATTGCTTTTGGTGTTTTAGACATGAAGTCCTTGCCCATGCCTATGTCCTGAATGGTATTGCCTAGGTTTTCTTCTAGGGTTTTTATGGTTTTAGGTCTAACGTTTAAGTCTTTAATCCATCTTGAGTTGATTTTTGTATAAGGTGTAAGGAAGGGATCCAGTTTCAGCTTTCTACATGTGGCTAGCCAGTTTTCCCAGCACCATTTATTAAATAGGGAATCCTTTCTCCATTTCTTGTTTTTGTCAAGTTTGTCAAAGATCAGATTGTTGTAGATATGTGGCATTATTTCTGTCGGCTCTGTTCTGTTCCATTGATCTAGATCTCTGTTTGGTACCAGTACCATGCTGTTTTGGTTACTGTAGCCTTGTAGTATAGTTTGAAGTCAGGTAGCGTGATGCCTCCAGCTTTGTTCTTTTGGCTTAGGATTGACTTGGTGATGCGGGCTCTTTTTGGGTTCCATATGAACTTTAAAGTAGTTTTTTCCAATTCCGTGCAGAAAGTCATTGGTAACTTGATGGGGATGGCATTGAATCTGTAAATTACCTTGGGAAGGATGGCCATTTTCATGATATTGATTCTTCCTACCCATGAGCATGGAATGTTCTTCCATTTGTTTGTATCCTCTTTTATTTCCTTGAGCAGTGGTTTGTAGTTTTCTCCTTGAAGAGGTCCTTCACATCCCTTGTAAGTTGGATTCCTAGGTATTTTATTCTCTTTGAAGCAATTGTGAATGGGAGTTCACTCATGATTTGGCTCTCTGTTTGTCTGTTATTGATGTATAAGAATGCTTGTGATTTTTGTCCATTGATTTTGTATCCTGAGACTTTGCTGAAGTTGCTTATCAGCTTAAGGAGATTTTGGGCTGAGACAATGGGGTTTTCTAGATATACTATCACGTCATCTGCAAACAGGGACAATTTGGCTTCCTTTTTTCCTAATTGAATACCCTTGATTTCCTTCTCTTGCCTAATTGCCCTGGCCAGAACTTCCAACACTATGTTGAATAGAAGTGGTGAGAGAGGGCATCCCTGTCTTGTGCCAGTTTTCAAAGTGAATGCTTCCAGTTTTTGCCCATTCAGTATGATATTGGCTGTGGGTTTGTCATAAATAGCTCTTATTATTTTGAGATACGACCCATCAATACCTAATTTATTGAGAGTTTTTAGCATGAAGGGTTGTTGAATTTTGTCAAAGTCCTTTTCTTCACGTATTGAGATAATCATGTGGTTTTTGACTTTGGTTCTGTTTATATGCTGGATTACATTTATTGATTTGCATATATTGAACCAGCCTTGCATCCCAGGGATGAAGCCCACTTGATCATGGTGGATAAGCTGTCTGATGTGCTGCTGGATTCGGTTTGCCGGTAATTTATTGAGGATTTTTGCATCAATATTCATCAAGGATATTGGTCTAAAATTCTCTTTTTTGGTTGTGTCTCTGCCAAGCTTTGGTAGCAGCATGATGCTGGCCTCATAAAATGAGTTAGGAAGGATTCCCTCTTTTTCTATTGATTGGAATAGTTTCTGAAGTAATGGTTCCAGTTCCTCCTTGGACCTCTGGTAGAATTCGGCTGTGAACCCATCTGATCCTGGACTCTTTTTGTTTGGTAAACTATTGATTATTGCCACAACTTCAGCTCCTGTTATTAGTCTACTCAGAGATTCAACTTCTTCCTGGTTTAGGCATGGGAGAGTGTATGTGTCGACGAATTTATCCCTTTCTTTTTTTTTTAATTTTTTTTCTTTTTATCATTATTATTATTATTATTATTTTTATTATAATACTTTAGGCTCTATGGTACATGTGCGCAACTTGCAGGTAAGCTACATGTGTATACATGTGCCATTCTGGTGCGCTGCACCCACCAACTCGTCATCTAGCATTAGGTATATCTCCCAATGCTGTCCCTCGCCCCTCGCCCCTCCCCACAACAGTCCCCGAAGTGTGATGTTCCCCTTCCTGTGTCCATGTGTTCTCATTGTTCAATTCTCACCTATGAGTGAGAATATGTGGTGTTTGGCTTTTCGTTCTTGCGATAGTTTACTGAGAACGATGATTTCCAATTTCATCCATGTCCCTACAAAGGATATGAACTCATCATTTTTTATGGCTGCCTGGTATTCCATGGTGTATATGTGCCACCTTTTCTTAATCCAGTCTATCGTTGTTGGACATTTGGGTTGCTTCCAAGTCTTTGCTATTGGGTATAATGCCGCAATAAACATACGTCTGCATGTGTCTTCATAGCAGCATGATTTATAGTCCTTTGGGTATATACCCAGTAATGGGATGGCTGGGTCAAATGGAATTTCTAGTTCTAGATCCCTGAGGAATCGCCACAGTGACTTCCACAAGGGTTGAACTAGTTTACAGTCCCACCAACAGTGTAAAAGTGTTCCTATTTCTCCACATCCTCTCCAGCACCTGTTGTTTCCTGACTTTTTAATGATTGCCATTCTAACTGGTGTGAGATGGCATCTCATTGTGGTTTTGATTTGCATTTCTCTGATGGCCAGTGATGGTGAGCATTTTTTCATGTGTTTTTTGTCTGCATAAATGTCTTCTTTGGAGGAGTGTCTGTTCATGTCCTTCGCCCACTTTTTGATGGGGTTGTTTGCTGTTTTCTTGTAAATTTGTTGGAGTTCATTGTAGATTCTGGATATTAGCCCTTTGTCAGATGAGTAGGTTGCGAAAATTTTCTCCCATTTTGTAGGTTGCCTGTTCACTCTGATGGTAGTTTCCTTTGCTGTGCAGAAGCTCTTTAGTTTAATTAGATCCCATTTGTCAATTTCGGCTTTTGTTGCCATTGCTTTTGGTGTTTTAGACATGAAGTCCTTGCCCATGCCTATGTCCTGAGTGGTATTGCCTAGGTTTTCTTCTATGGTTTTTATGGTTTTAGGTCTAACGTTTAAGTCTTTAATCCATCTTGAGTTGATTTTTGTATAAGGTGTAAGGAAGGGATCCAGTTTCAGCTTTCTACATGTGGCTAGCCAGTTTTCCCAGCACCATTTATTAAATAGAGAATCCTTTCTCCATTTCTTGTTTTTGTCAAGTTTGTCAAAGATCAGATTGTTGTAGATATGTGGCATTATTTCTGACGGCTCTGTTCTGTTCCATTGATCTAGATCTCTGTTTGGTACCAGTACCATGCTGTTTTGGTTACTGTAGCCTTGTAGTATAGTTTGAAGTCAGGTAGCGTGATGCCTCCATCTTTGTTCTTTTGGCTTAGGATTGACTTGGTGATGCGGGCTCTTTTTTGGTTCCATATGAATTTTAAAGTAGTTTTTTCCAATTCCGTGAAGAAAGTCATTGGTAACTTGATGGGGATGGCATTGAATCTGTAAATTACCTTGGGAAGGATGGCCATTTTCATGATATTGATTCTTCCTACCCATGAGCATGGAATGTTCTTCCATTTGTTTGTATCCTCTTTTATTTCCTTGAGCAGTGGTTTGTAGTTTTCTCCTTGAAGAGGTCCTTCACATCCCTTGTTAGTTGCATTCCTGGGTATTTTATTCTCTTTGAAGCAATTGTGAATGGGAGTCCACTCATGATTTGGCTCTCTGTTTGTCTGTTATTGATGTATAAGAATGCTTGTGATTTTTGTCCATTGATTTTGTATCCTGAGACTTTGCTGAAGTTGCTTATCAGCTTAAGGAGATTTTGGGCTGAGACAATGGGGTTTTCTAGATATACTATCACGTCATCTGCAAACAGGGACAATTTGACTTCCTTTTTTCCTAATTGAATACCCTTGATTTCCTTCTCTTGCCTAATTGCCCTGGCCAGAACTTCCAACACTATGTTGAATAGAAGTGGTGAGAGAGGGCATCCCTGTCTTGTGCCAGTTTTCAAAGTGAATGCTTCCAGTTTTTCCCATTCAGTATGATATTGGCTGTGGGTTTGTCATAAATAGCTCTTATTATTTTGAGATACGACCCATCAATACCTAATTTATTGAGAGTTTTTAGCATGAAGGGTTGTTGAATTTTGTCAAAGTCCTTTTCTTCACGTATTGAGATAATCATGTGGTTTTTGACTTTGGTTCTGTTTATATGCTGGATTACATTTATTGATTTGCATATATTGAACCAGCCTTGCATCTCAGGGATGAAGCCCACTTGATCATGGTGGATAAGCTGTCTGATGTGCTGCTGGATTCGGTTTGCCAGTAATTAATTGAGGATTTTTGCATCAATATTCATCAAGGATATTGGTCTAAAATTCTCTTTTTTGGTTGTGTCTCTGCCAAGCTTTGGTAGCAGCATGATGCTGGCCTCATAAAATGAGTTAGGAAGGATTCCCTCTTTTTCTATTGATTGGAATAGTTTCTGAATTAATGGTTCCAGTTCCTCCTTGGACCTCTGGTAGAATTCGGTTGTGAACCCATCTGATCCTGGACTCTTTTTGGTTGGTAAGCTATTGATTATTGCCACAATTTCAGCTCCTGTTATTAGTCTACTCAGAGATTCAACTTCTTCCTGGTTTAGGCATGGGAGAGTGTATGTGTCGAGGAATTTATCCCTTTCTTTTTTTTTAATTTTTTTTCTTTTTATCATTATTATTATTATTATTATTATTATTATTATTATACTTTAGGCTCCATGGTACATGTGCGCAACTTGCAGGTAAGCTACATGTGTATACATGTGCCATGCTGGTGCGCTGCACCCACCAACTCGTCATCTAGCATTAGGTATATCTCCCAATGCTGTCCCTCGCCCCTCGCCCCACCCCACAACAGTCCCCGAAGTGTGATGTTCCCCTTCCTGTGTCCATGTGTTCTCATTGTTCAATTCTCACCTATGAGTGAGAATATGTGGTGTTTGGCTTTTCGTTCTTGCGATAGTTTACTGAGAACGATGATTTCCAATTTCATCCATGTCCCTACAAAGGATATGAACTCATCATTTTTTATGGCTGCCTGGTATTCCATGGTGTATATGTGCCACCTTTTCTTAATCCAGTCTATCGTTGTTGGACATTTGGGTTGCTTCCAAGTCTTTGCTATTGGGTATAATGCCGCAATAAACATACGTCTGCATGTGTCTTCATAGCAGCATGATTTATAGTCCTTTGGGTATATACCCAGTAATGGGATGGCTGGGTCAAATGGAATTTCTAGTTCTAGATCCCTGAGGAATCGCCACAGTGACTTCCACAAGGGTTGAACTAGTTTACAGTCCCACCAACAGTGTAAAAGTGTTCCTATTTCTCCACATCCTCTCCAGCACCTGTTGTTTCCTGACTTTTTAATGATTGCCATTCTAACTGGTGTGAGATGGTATCTCATTGTGGTTTTGATTTGCATTTCTCTGATGGCCAGTGATGGTGAGCATTTTTTCATGTGTTTTTTGGCTGCATAAATGTCTTCTTTGGAGGAGTGTCTGTTCATGTCCTTCGCCGTCTTTTTGATGGGGTTGTTTGGTGTTTTTTTGTAAATTTGTTGGAGTTCATTGTAGATTCTGGATATTATCCCTTTGTCAGATGAGTAGGTTGCGAAAATTTTCTCCCATTTTGTAGGTTGCCTGTTCACTCTGATGGTAGTTTCCTTTGCTGTGCAGAAGCTCTTTAGCTTAATTAGATCCCATTTGTCAATTTTCGCTTTTGTGGCCATTGCTTTTGGTGTTTTAGACATGAAGTCCTTGCCCATGCCTATGTCCTGAGTGGTATTGCCTAGGTTTTCTTCTATGGTTTTTATGGTTTTAGGTCTAACGTTTAAGTCTTTAATCCATCTTGAGTTGATTTTTGTATAAGGTGTAAGGAAGGGATCCAGTTTCAGCTTTCTACATGTGGCTAGCCAGTTTTCCCAGCACCATTTATTAAATAGAGAATCCTTTCTCCATTTCTTGTTTTTGTCAAGTTTGTCAAAGATCAGATTGTTGTAGATATGTGGCATTATTTCTGACGGCTCTGTTCTGTTCCATTGATCTAGATCTCTGTTTGGTACCAGTACCATGCTGTTTTGGTTACTGTAGCCTTGTAGTATAGTTTGAAGTCAGGTAGCGTGATGCCTCCATCTTTGTTCTTTTGGCTTAGGATTGACTTGGTGATGCGGGCTCTTTTTTGGTTCCATATGAATTTTAAAGTAGTTTTTTCCAATTCCGTGAAGAAAGTCATTGGTAACTTGATGGGGATGGCATTGAATCTGTAAATTACCTTGGGAAGGATGGCCATTTTCATGATATTGATTCTTCCTACCCATGAGCATGGAATGTTCTTCCATTTGTTTGTATCCTCTTTTATTTCCTTGAGCAGTGGTTTGTAGTTTTCTCCTTGAAGAGGTCCTTCACATCCCTTGTTAGTTGCATTCCTGGGTATTTTATTCTCTTTGAAGCAATTGTGAATGGGAGTTCACTCATGATTTGGCTCTCTGTTTGTCTGTTATTGATGTATAAGAATGCTTCTGATTTTTGTCCATTGATTTTGTATCCTGAGACTTTGCTGAAGTTGCTTATCAGCTTAAGGAGATTTTGGGCTGAGACAATGGGGTTTTCTAGATATACTATCACGTCATCTGCAAACAGGGACAATTTGACTTCCTTTTTTCCTAATTGAATACCCTTGATTTCCTTCTCTTGCCTAATTGCCCTGGCCAGAACTTCCAACACTATGTTGAATAGAAGTGGTGAGAGAGGGCATCCCTGTCTTGTGCCAGTTTTCAAAGTGAATGCTTCCAGTTTTTCCCATTCAGTATGATATTGGCTGTGGGTTTGTCATAAATAGCTCTTATTATTTTGAGATACGACCCATCAATACCTAATTTATTGAGAGTTTTTAGCATGAAGGGTTGTTGAATTTTGTCAAAGTCCTTTTCTTCACGTATTGAGATAATCATGTGGTTTTTGACTTTGGTTCTGTTTATATGCTGGATTACATTTATTGATTTGCATATATTGAACCAGCCTTGCATCTCAGGGATGAAGCCCACTTGATCATGGTGGATAAGCTGTCTGATGTGCTGCTGGATTCGGTTTGCCAGTAATTAATTGAGGATTTTTGCATCAATATTCATCAAGGATATTGGTCTAAAATTCTCTTTTTTGGTTGTGTCTCTGCCAAGCTTTGGTAGCAGCATGATGCTGGCCTCATAAAATGAGTTAGGAAGGATTCCCTCTTTTCTATTGATTGGAATAGTTTCTGAATTAATGGTTCCAGTTCCTCCTTGGACCTCTGGTAGAATTCGGCTGTGAACCCATCTGATCCTGGACTCTTTTTGGTTGGTAAGCTATTGATTATTGCCACAATTTCAGCTCCTGTTATTAGTCTACTCAGAGATTCAACTTCTTCCTGGTTTAGGCATGGGAGAGTGTATGTGTCGAGGAATTTATCCCTTTCTTTTTTTTTAATTTTTTTTCTTTTTATCATTATTATTATTATTATTATTATTATTATTATTATTATACTTTAGGCTCCATGGTACATGTGCGCAACTTGCAGGTAAGCTACATGTGTATACATGTGCCATGCTGGTGCGCTGCACCCACCAACTCGTCATCTAGCATTAGGTATATCTCCCAATGCTGTCCCTCGCCCCTCGCCCCACCCCACAACAGTCCCCGAAGTGTGATGTTCCCCTTCCTGTGTCCATGTGTTCTCATTGTTCAATTCTCACCTATGAGTGAGAATATGTGGTGTTTGGCTTTTCGTTCTTGCGATAGTTTACTGAGAACGATGATTTCCAATTTCATCCATGTCCCTACAAAGGATATGAACTCATCATTTTTTATGGCTGCCTGGTATTCCATGGTGTATATGTGCCACCTTTTCTTAATCCAGTCTATCGTTGTTGGACATTTGGGTTGCTTCCAAGTCTTTGCTATTGGGTATAATGCCGCAATAAACATACGTCTGCATGTGTCTTCATAGCAGCATGATTTATAGTCCTTTGGGTATATACCCAGTAATGGGATGGCTGGGTCAAATGGAATTTCTAGTTCTAGATCCCTGAGGAATCGCCACAGTGACTTCCACAAGGGTTGAACTAGTTTACAGTCCCACCAACAGTGTAAAAGTGTTCCTATTTCTCCACATCCTCTCCAGCACCTGTTGTTTCCTGACTTTTTAATGATTGCCATTCTAACTGGTGTGAGATGGTATCTCATTGTGGTTTTGATTTGCATTTCTCTGATGGCCAGTGATGGTGAGCATTTTTTCATGTGTTTTTTGGCTGCATAAATGTCTTCTTTGGAGGAGTGTCTGTTCATGTCCTTCGCCCACTTTTTGATGGGGTTGTTTGGTGTTTTCTTGTAAATTTGTTGGAGTTCATTGTAGATTCTGGATATTATCCCTTTGTCAGATGAGTAGGTTGCGAAAATTTTCTCCCATTTTGTAGGTTGCCTGTTCACTCTGATGGTAGTTTCCTTTGCTGTGCAGAAGCTCTTTAGTTTAATTAGATCCCATTTGTCAATTTTGGCTTTTGTGGCCATTGCTTTTGGTGTTTTAGACATGAAGTCCTTGCCCATGCCTATGTCCTGAATGGTATTGCCTAGGTTTTCTTCTAGGGTTTTTATGGTTTTAGGTCTAACGTTTAAGTCTTTAATCCATCTTGAGTTGATTTTTGTATAAGGTGTAAGGAAGGGATCCAGTTTCAGCTTTCTACATGTGGCTAGCCAGTTTTCCCAGCACCATTTATTAAATAGGGAATCCTTTCTCCATTTCTTGTTTTTGTCAAGTTTGTCAAAGATCAGATTGTTGTAGATATGTGGCATTATTTCTGACGGCTCTGTTCTGTTCCATTGATCTAGATCTCTGTTTGGTACCAGTACCATGCTGTTTTGGTTACTGTAGCCTTGTAGTATAGTTTGAAGTCAGGTAGCGTGATGCCTCCAGCTTTCTTCTTTTGGCTTAGGATTGACTTGGTGATGCGGGCTCTTTTTTGGTTCCATATGAACTTTAAAGTAGTTTTTTCCAATTCCGTGCAGAAAGTCATTGGTAACTTGATGGGGATGGCATTGAATCTGTAAATTACCTTGGGAGGGATGGCCATTTTCATGATATTGATTCTTCCTACCCATGAGCATGGAATGTTCTTCCATTTGTTTGTATCCTCTTTTATTTCCTTGAGCAGTGGTTTGTAGTTTTCTCCTTGAAGAGGTCCTTCACATCCCTTGTAAGTTGGATTCCTAGGTATTTTATTCTCTTTGAAGCAATTGTGAATGGGAGTTCACTCATGATTTGGCTCTCTGTTTGTCTGTTATTGATGTATAAGAATGCTTGTGATTTTTGTCCATTGATTTTGTATCCTGAGACTTTGCTGAAGTTGCTTATCAGCTTAAGGAGATTTTGGGCTGAGACAATGGGGTTTTCTAGATATACTATCACGTCATCTGCAAACAGGGACAATTTGACTTCCTTTTTTCCTAATTGAATACCCTTGATTTCCTTCTCTTGCCTAATTGCCCTGGCCAGAACTTCCAACACTATGTTGAATAGAAGTGGTGAGAGAGGGCATCCCTGTCTTGTGCCAGTTTTCAAAGTGAATGCTTCCAGTATTTGCCCATTCAGTATGATATTGGCTGTGGGTTTGTCATAAATAGCTCTTATTATTTTGAGATACGACCCATCAATACCTAATTTATTGAGAGTTTCTAGCATGAAGGGTTGTTGAATTTTGTCAAAGTCCTTTTCTTCACGTATTGAGATAATCATGTGGTTTTTGACTTTGGTTCTGTTTATATGCTGGATTACATTTATTGATTTGCATATATTGAACCAGCCTTGCATCCCATGGATGAAGCCCACTTGATCATGGTGGATAAGCTGTCTGATGTGCTGCTGGATTCGGTTTGCCAGTAATTTATTGAGGATTTTTGCATCAATATTCATCAAGGATATTGGTCTAAAATTCTCTTTTTTGGTTGTGTCTCTGCCAAGCTTTGGTAGCAGCATGATGCTGGCCTCATAAAATGAGTTAGGAAGGATTCCCTCTTTTTCTATTGATTGGAATAGTTTCTGAAGTAATGGTTCCAGTTCCTCCTTGGACCTCTGGTAGAATTCGGCTGTGAACCCATCTGATCCTGGACTCTTTTTGGTTGGTAAGCTATTGATTATTGCCACAATTTCAGCTCCTGTTATTAGTCTACTCAGAGATTCAACTTCTTCCTGGTTTAGGCATGGGAGAGTGTATGTGTCGAGGAATTTATCCCTTTCTTTTTTTTTAATTTTTTTTCTTTTTATCATTATTATTATTATTATTATTATTATTATACTTTAGGCTCTATGGTACATGTGCGCAACTTGCAGGTAAGCTACATGTGTATACATGTGCCATGCTGGTGCGCTGCACCCACCAACTCGTCATCTAGCATTAGGTATATCTCCCAATGCTGTCCCTCGCCCCTCGCCCCACCCCACAACAGTCCCCGAAGTGTGATGTTCCCCTTCCTGTGTCCATGTGTTTTCATTGTTCAATTCTCACCTATGAGTGAGAATATGTGGTGTTTGGCTTTTCGTTCTTGCGATAGTTTACTGAGAACGATGATTTCCAATTTCATCCATGTCCCTACAAAGGATATGAACTCATCATTTTTTATGGCTGCCTGGTATTCCATGGTGTATATGTGCCACCTTTTCTTAATCCAGTCTATCGTTGTTGGACATTTGGGTTGCTTCCAAGTCTTTGCTATTGGGTATAATGCCGCAATAAACATACGTGTGCATGTGTCTTCATAGCAGCATGATTTATAGTCCTTTGGGTATATACCCAGTAATGGGATGGCTGGGTCAAATGGAATTTCTAGTTCTAGATCCCTGAGGAATCGCCACAGTGACTTCCACAAGGGTTGAACTAGTTTACAGTCCCACCAACAGTGTAAAAGTGTTCCTATTTCTCCACATCCTCTCCAGCACCTGTTGTTTCCTGACTTTTTAATGATTGCCATTCTAACTGGTGTGAGATGGTATCTCATTGTGGTTTTGATTTGCATTCCTCTGATGGCCAGTGATGGTGAGCATTTTTTCATGTGTTTTTTGTCTGCATAAATGTCTTCTTTGGAGGAGTGTCTGTTCATGTCCTTCGCCCACTTTTTGATGGGGTTGTTTGGTGTTTTCTTGTAAATTTGTTGGGGTTCATTGTAGATTCTGGATATTATCCCTTTGTCAGATGAGTAGGTTGCGAAAATTTTCTCCCATTTTGTAGGTTGCCTGTTCACTCTGATGGTAGTTTCCTTTGCTGTGCAGAAGCTCTTTAGTTTAATTAGATCCCATTTGTCAATTTTGGCTTTTGTGGCCATTGCTTTTGGTGTTTTAGACATGAAGTCCTTGCCCATGCCTATGTCCTGAATGGTATTGCCTAGGTTTTCTTCTAGGGTTTTTATGGTTTTAGGTCTAACGTTTAAGTCTTTAATCCATCTTGAGTTGATTTTTGTATAAGGTGTAAGGAAGGGATCCAGTTTCAGCTTTCTACATGTGGCTAGCCAGTTTTCCCAGCACCATTTATTAAATAGGGAATCCTTTCTCCATTTCTTGTTTTTGTCAAGTTTGTCAAAGATCAGATTGTTGTAGATATGTGGCATTATTTCTGACGGCTCTGTTCTGTTCCATTGATCTAGATCTCTGTTTGGTACCAGTACCATGCTGTTTTGGTTACTGTAGCCTTGTAGTATAGTTTGAAGTCAGGTAGCGTGATGCCTCCAGCTTTGTTCTTTTGGCTTAGGATTGACTTGGTCATGCGGGCTCTTTTTTGGTTCCATATGAACTTTAAAGTAGTTTTTTCCAATTCTGTGCAGAAAGTCATTGGTACCTTGATGGGGATGGCATTGAATCTGTAAATTACCTTGGGAAGGATGGCCATTTTCATGATATTGATTCTTCCTACCCATGAGCATGGAATGTTCTTCCATTTGTTTGTATCCTCTTTTATTTCCTTGAGCAGTGGTTTGTAGTTTTCTCCTTGAAGAGGTCCTTCACATCCCTTGTAAGTTGGATTCCTAGGTATTTTATTCTCTTTGAAGCAATTGTGAATGGGAGTTCACTCATGATTTGGCTCTCTGTTTGTCTGTTATTGATGTATAAGAATGCTTGTGATTTTTGTCCATTGATTTTGTATCCTGAGACTTTGCTGAAGTTGCTTATCAGCTTAAGGAGATTTTGGGCTGAGACAATGGGGTTTTCTAGATATACTATCACGTCATCTGCAAACAGGGACAATTTGGATTCCTTTTTTCCTAATTGAATACCCTTGATTTCCTTCTCTTGCCTAATTACCCTGGCCAGAACTTCCAACACTATGTTGAATAGAAGTGGTGAGAGAGGGCATCCCTGTCTTGTGCCAGTTTTCAAAGTGAATGCTTCCAGTTTTTGCACATTCAGTATGATATTGGCTGTGGGTTTGTCATAAATAGCTCTTATTATTTTGAGATACGACCCATCAATACCTAATTTATTGAGAGTTTTTAGCATGAAGGGTTGTTGAATTTTGTCAAAGTCCTTTTCTTCACGTATTGAGATAATCATGTGGTTTTTGACTTTGGTTCTGTTTATATGCTGGATTACATTTATTGATTTGCGTATATTGAACCAGCCTTGCATCTCAGGGATGAAGCCCACTTGATCATGGTGGATAAGCTGTCTGATGTGCTGCTGGATTCGGTTTGCCGGTAATTTATTGAGGATTTTTGCATCAATACTCATCAAGGATATTGGTCTAAAATTCTCTTTTTTGGTTGTGTCTCTGCCCAGCTTTGGTATCAGCATGATGCTGGCCTCATAAAATGAGTTAGGAAGGATTCCCTCTTTTTCTATTGATTGGAATAGTTTCTGAAGTAATGGTTCCAGTTCCTCCTTGGACCTCTGGTAGAATTCGGCTGTGAACCCATCTGATCCTGGACTCTTTTTGGTTGGTAAGCTATTGATTATTGCCACAACTTCAGCTCCTGTTATTAGTCTACTCAGAGATTCAATTTCTTCCTGGTTTAGGCATGGGAGAGTGTATGTGTCGAGGAATTTATCCCTTTCTTTTTTTTTAATTTTTTTTCTTTTTATCATTATTATTATTATTATTATTATTATTATACTTTAGGCTCCATGGTACATGTGCGCAACTTGCAGGTAAGCTACATGTGTATACATGTGCCATGCTGGTGCGCTGCACCCACCAACTCGTCATCTAGCATTAGGTATATCTCCCAATGCTGTCCCTCGCCCCTCGCCCCACCCCACAACAGTCCCCGAAGTGTGATGTTCCCCTTCCTGTGTCCATGTGTTCTCATTGTTCAATTCTCACCTATGAGTGAGAATATGTGGTGTTTGGCTTTTCGTTCTTGCGATAGTTTACTGAGAACGATGATTTCCAATTTCATCCATGTCCCTACAAAGGATATGAACTCATCATTTTTTATGGCTGCCTGGTATTCCATGGTGTATATGTGCCACCTTTTCTTAATCCAGTCTATCGTTGTTGGACATTTGGGTTGCTTCCAAGTCTTTGCTATTGGGTATAATGCCGCAATAAACATACGTCTGCATGTGTCTTCATAGCAGCATGATTTATAGTCCTTTGGGTATATACCCAGTAATGGGATGGCTGGGTCAAATGGAATTTCTAGTTCTAGATCCCTGAGGAATCGCCACAGTGACTTCCACAAGGGTTGAACTAGTTTACAGTCCCACCAACAGTGTAAAAGTGTTCCTATTTCTCCACATCCTCTCCAGCACCTGTTGTTTCCTGACTTTTTAATGATTGCCATTCTAACTGGTGTGAGATGGTATCTCATTGTGGTTTTGATTTGCATTTCTCTGATGGCCAGTGATGGTGAGCATTTTTTCATGTGTTTTTTGGCTGCATAAATGTCTTCTTTGGAGGAGTGTCTGTTCATGTCCTTCGCCCACTTTTTGATGGGGTTGTTTGGTGTTTTCTTGTAAATTTGTTGGAGTTCATTGTAGATTCTGGATATTATCCCTTTGTCAGATGAGTAGGTTGCGAAAATTTTCTCCCATTTTGTAGGTTGCCTGTTCACTCTGATGGTAGTTTCCTTTGCTGTGCAGAAGCTCTTTAGTTTAATTAGATCCCATTTGTCAATTTTGGCTTTTGTTGCCATTGCTTTTGGTGTTTTAGACATGAAGTCCTTGCCCATGCCTATGTCCTGAATGGTATTGCCTAGGTTTTCTTCTAGGGTTTTTATGGTTTTAGGTCTAACGTTTAAGTCTTTAATCCATCTTGAGTTGATTTTTGTATAAGGTGTAAGGAAGGGATCCAGTTTCAGCTTTCTACATGTGGCTAGCCAGTTTTCCCAGCACCATTTATTAAATAGGGAATCCTTTCTCCATTTCTTGTTTTTGTCAAGTTTGTCAAAGATCAGATTGTTGTAGACATGTGGCATTATTTCTGACGGCTCTGTTCTGTTCCATTGATCTAGATCTCTGTTTGGTACCAGTACCATGCTGTTTTGGTTACTGTAGCCTTGTAGTATAGTTTGAAGTCAGGTAGCGGGATGCCTCCAGCTTTGTTCTTTTGGCTTAGGATTGACTTGGTGATGCGGGCTCTTTTTTGGTTCCATATGAACTTTAAAGTAGTTTTTTCCAATTCTGTGCAGAAAGTCATTGGTAACTTGATGGGGATGGCATTGAATCTGTAAATTACCTTGGGAAGGATGGCCATTTTCATGATATTGATTCTTCCTACCCATGAGCATGGAATGTTCTTCCATTTGTTTGTATCCTCTTTTATTTCCTTGAGCAGTGGTTTGTAGTTTTCTCCTTGAAGAGGTCCTTCACATCCCTCGTAAGTTGGATTCCTAGGTATTTTATTCTCTTTGAAGCAATTGTGAATGGGAGTTCACTCATGATTTCGCTCTCTGTTTGTCTGTTATTGATGTATAAGAATGCTTGTGATTTTTGTCCATTGATTTTGTATCCTGAGACTTTGCTGAAGTTGCTTATCAGCTTAAGGAGATTTTGGGCTGAGACAATGGGGTTTTCTAGATATACTATCACGTCATCTGCAAACAGGGACAATTTGGCTTCCTTTTTTCCTAATTGAATACCCTTGATTTCCTTCTCTTGCCTAATTGCCCTGGCCAGAACTTCCAACACTATGTTGAATAGAAGTGGTGAGAGAGGGCATCCCTGTCTTGTGCCAGTTTTCAAAGTGAATGCTTCCAGTTTCTGCCCATTCAGTATGATATTGGCTGTGGGTTTGTCATAAATAGCTCTTATTATTTTGAGATACGACCCATCAATACCTAATTTATTGAGTTTTTAGCATGAAGGGTTGTTGAATTTTGTCAAAGTCCTTTTCTTCACGTATTGAGATAATCATGTGGTTTTTGACTTTGGTTCTGTTTATATGCTGGATTTCATTTATTGATTTGCGTATATTGAACCAGCCTTGCATCTCAGGGATGAAGCCCACTTGATCATGGTGGATAAGCTGTCTGATGTGCTGCTGGATTCGGTTTGCCGGTAATTTATTGAGGATTTTTGCATCAATATTCATCAAGGATATTGGTCTAAAATTCTCTTTTTTGGTTGTGTCTCTGCCAAGCTTTGGTAGCAGCATGATGCTGGCCTCATAAAATGAGTTAGGAAGGATTCCCTCTTTTTCTATTGATTGGAATAGTTTCTGAAGTAATGGTTCCAGTTCCTCCTTGGACCTCTGGTAGAATTCGGCTGTGAACCCATCTGATCCTGGACTCTTTTTGGTTGGTAAGCTATTGATTATTGCCACAATTTCAGCTCCTGTTATTAGTCTACTCAGAGATTCAACTTCTTCCTGGTTTAGGCATGGGAGAGTGTATGTGTCGAGGAATTTATCCCTTTCTTTTTTTTTTAATTTTTTTTCTTTTTATCATTATTATTATTATTATTATTATTATTATTATTATTATACTTTAGGCTCTATGGTACATGTGTGCAACTTGCAGGTAATCTACATGTGTATACATGTGCCATGCTAGTGCGCTGCACCCACCAACTCGTCATCTAGCATTAGGTATATCTCCCAATGCTGTCCCTCGCCCCTCGCCCCACCCCACAACAGTCCCCGAAGTGTGATGTTCCCCTTCCTGTGTCCATGTGTTCTCATTGTTCAATTCTCACCTATGAGTGAGAATATGTGGTGTTTGGCTTTTCGTTCTTGCGATAGTTTACTGAGAACGATGATTTCCAATTTCATCCATGTCCCTACAAAGGATATGAACTCATCATTTTTTATGGCTGCCTGGTATTCCATGGTGTATATGTGCCACCTTTTCTTAATCCAGTCTATCGTTGTTGGACATTTGGGTTGCTTCCAAGTCTTTGCTATTGGGTATAATGCCGCAATAAACATACGTGTGCATGTGTCTTCATAGCAGCATGATTTGTAGTCCTTTGGGTATATACCCAGTAATGGGATGGCTGGGTCAAATGGAATTTCTAGTTCTAGATCCCTGAGGAATCGCCACAGTGACTTTCACAAGGGTTGAACTAGTTTACAGTCCCACCAACAGTGTAAAAGTGTTCCTATTTCTCCACCTCCTCTCCAGCACCTGTTGTTTCCTGACTTTTTAATGATTGCCATTCTAACTGGTGTGAGATGGTATCTCATTGTGGTTTTGATTTGCATTTCTCTGATGGCCAGTGATGGTGAGCATTTTTTCATGTGTTTTTTGTCTGCATAAATGTCTTCTTTGGAGGAGTGTCTGTTCATGTCTTTCGCCCACTTTTTGATGGGGTTGTTTGCTGTTTTCTTGTAAATTTGTTGGAGTTCATTGTAGATTCTGGATATTATCCCTTTGTCAGATGAGTAGGTTGCGAAAATTTTCTCCCATTTTGTAGGTTGCCTGTTCACTCTGATGGTAGTTTCCTTTGCTGTGCAGAAGCTCTTTAGTTTAATTAGATCCCATTTGTCAATTTTGGCTTTTGTGGCCATTGCTTTTGGTGTTTTAGACATGAAGTCCTTGCCCATGCCTATGTCCTGAATGGTATTGCCTAGGTTTTCTTCTAGGGTTTTTATGGTTTTAGGTCTAACGTGTAAGTCTTTAATCCATCTTGAGTTGATTTTTGTATAAGGTGTAAGGAAGGGATCCAGTTTCAGCTTTCTACATGTGGCTAGCCAGTTTTCCCAGCACCATTTATTAAATAGGGAATCCTTTCTCCATTTCTTGTTTTTGTCAAGTTTGTCAAAGATCAGATTGTTGTAGATATGTGGCATTATTTCTGACGGCTCTGTTCTGTTCCATTGATCTAGATCTCTGTTTGGTACCAGTACCATGCTGTTTTGGTTACTGTAGCCTTGTAGTATAGTTTGAAGTCAGGTAGCGGGATGCCTCCAGCTTTGTTCTTTTGGCTTAGGATTGACTTCGTCATGCGGGCTCTTTTTTGGTTCCATATGAACTTTAAAGTAGTTTTTTCCAATTCTGTGAAGAAAGTCATTGGTAACTTGATGGGGATGGCATTGAATCTGTAAATTACCTTGGGAAGGATGGCCATTTTCATGATATTGATTCTTCCTACCCATGAGCATGGAATGTTCTTCCATTTGTTTGTATCCTCTTTTATTTCCTTGAGCAGTGGTTTGTAGTTTTCTCCTTGAAGAGGTCCTTCACATCCCTTGTAAGTTGGATTCCTAGGTATTTTATTCTCTTTGAAGCAATTGTGAATGGGAGTTCACTCATGATTTGGCTCTCTGTTTGTCTGTTATTGATGTATAAGAATGCTTGTGATTTTTGTCCATTGATTTTGTATCCTGAGACTTTGCTGAAGTTGCTTATCAGCTTAAGGAGATTTTGGGCTGAGACAATGGGGTTTTCTAGATATACTATCACGTCATCTGCAAACAGGGACAATTTGGCTTCCTTTTTTCCCAATTGAATACCCTTGATTTCCTTCTCTTGCCTAATTACCCTGGCCAGAACTTCCAACACTATGTTGAATAGAAGTGGTGAGAGAGGGCATCCCTGTCTTGTGCCAGTTTTCAAAGTGAATGCTTCCAGTTTTTGCCCATTCAGTATGATATTGGCTGTGGGTTTGTCATAAATAGCTCTTATTATTTTGAGATACGACCCATCAATACCTAATTTATTGAGAGTTTTTAGCATGAAGGGTTGTTGAATTTTGTCAAAGTCCTTTTCTTCACGTATTGAGATAATCATGTGGTTTTTGACTTTGGTTCTGTTTATATGCTGGATTACATTTATTGATTTGCATATATTGAACCAGCCTTGCATCTCAGGGATGAAGCCCACTTGATCATGGTGGATAAGCTGTCTGATGTGCTGCTGGATTCGGTTTGCCGGTAATTTATTGAGGATTTTTGCATCAATATTCATCAAGGATATTGGTCTAAAATTCTCTTTTTTGGTTGTGTCTCTGCCCAGCTTTGGTATCAGCATGATGCTGGCCTCATAAAATGAGTTAGGAAGGACTCCCTCTTTTTCTATTGATTGGAATAGTTTCTGAAGTAATGGTTCCAGTTCCTCCTTGGACCTCTGGTAGAATTCGGCTGTGAACCCATCTGATCCTGGACTCTTTTTGGTTGGTAAGCTATTGATTATTGCCACAACTTCAGCTCCTGTTATTAGTCTACTCAGAGATTCAATTTCTTCCTGGTTTAGGCATGGGAGAGTGTATGTGTTGAGGAATTTACCCCTTTCTTTTTTTTTTAATTTTTTTTCTTTTTATCATTATTATTATTATTATTATTATTATTATTATGCTTTAGGCTCCATGGTACATGTGCGCAACTTGCAGGTAAGCTACATGTGTATACATGTGCCATGCTGGTGCGCTGCACCCACCAACTCGTCATCTAGCATTAAGTATATCTCCCAATGCTGTCCCTCGCCCCTCGCCCCACCCCACAACAGTCCCCGAAGTGTGATGTTCCCCTTCCTGTGTCCATGTGTTCTCATTGTTCAATTCTCACCTATGAGTGAGAATATGTGGTGTTTGGCTTTTCGTTCTTGCGATAGTTTACTGAGAACGATGATTTCCAATTTCATCCATGTCCCTACAAAGGATATGAACTCATCATTTTTTATGGCTGCCTGGTATTCCATGGTGTATATGTGCCACCTTTTCTTAATCCAGTCTATCGTTGTTGGACATTTGGGTTGCTTCCAAGTCTTTGCTATTGGGTATAATGCCGCAATAAACATACGTCTGCATGTGTCTTCATAGCAGCATGATTTATAGTCCTTTGGGTATATACCCAGTAATGGGATGGCTGGGTCAAATGGAATTTCTAGTTCTAGATCCCTGAGGAATCGCCACAGTGACTTCCACAAGGGTTGAACTAGTTTACAGTCCCACCAACAGTGTAAAAGTGTTCCTATTTCTCCACATCCTCTCCAGCACCTGTTGTTTCCTGACTTTTTAATGATTGCCATTCTAACTGGTGTGAGATGGTATCTCATTGTGGTTTTGATTTGCATTTCTCTGATGGCCAGTGATGGTGAGCATTTTTTCAGGTGTTTTTTGTCTGCATAAATGTCTTCTTTGGAGGAGTGTCTGTTCATGTCCTTCGCCCACTTTTTGATGGGGTTGTTTGCTGTTTTCTTGTAAATTTGTTGGAGTTCATTGTAGATTCTGGATATTATCTCTTTGTCAGATGAGTAGGTTGCGAAAATTTTCTCCCATTTTGTAGGTTGCCTGTTCACTCTGATGGTAGTTTCCTTTGCTGTGCAGAAGCTCTTTAGTTTAATTAGATCCCATTTGTCAATTTTGGCTTTTGTTGCCATTGCTTTTGGTGTTTTAGACATGAAGTCCTTGCCCATGCCTATGTCCTGAATGGTATTGCCTAGGTTTTCTTCTAGGGTTTTTATGGTTTTAGGTCTAACGTTTAAGTCTTTAATCCATCTTGAGTTGATTTTTGTATAAGGTGTAAGGAAGGGATCCAGTTTCAGCTTTCTACATGTGGCTAGCCAGTTTTCCCAGCACCATTTATTAAATAGGGAATCCTTTCTCCATTTCTTGTTTTTGTCAAGTTTGTCAAAGATCAGATTGTTGTAGATATGTGGCATTATTTCTGACGGCTCTGTTCTGTTCCATTGATCTAGATCTCTGTTTGGTACCAGTACCATGCTGTTTTGGTTACTGTAGCCTTGTAGTATAGTTTGAAGTCAGGTAGCGTGATGCCTCCAGCTTTGTTCTTTTGGCTTAGGATTGACTTGGTGATGCGGGCTCTTTTTTGGTTCCATATGAACTTTAAAGTAGTTTTTTCCAATTCTGTGCAGAAAGTCATTGGTAACTTGATGGGGATGGCATTGAATCTGTAAATTACCTTGGGAAGGATGGCCATTTTCATGATATTGATTCTTCCTACCCATGAGCATGGAATGTTCTTCCATTTGTTTGTATCCTCTTTTATTTCCTTGAGCAGTGGTTTGTAGTTTTCTCCTTGAAGAGGTCCTTCACATCCCTTGGAAGTTGGATTCCTAGGTATTTTATTCTCTTTGAAGCAATTGTGAATGGGAGTTCACTCATGATTTGGCTCTCTGTTTGTCTGTTATTGATGTATAAGAATGCTTGTGATTTTTGTCCATTGATTTTGTATCCTGAGACTTTGCTGAAGTTGCTTATCAGCTTAAGGAGATTTTGGGCTGAGACAATGGGGTTTTCTAGATATACTATCACGTCATCTGCAAACAGGGACAATTTGGCTTCCTTTTTTCCTAATTGAATACCCTTGATTTCCTTCTCTTGCCTAATTGCCCTGGCCAGAACTTCCAACACTATGTTGAATAGAAGTGGTGAGAGAGGGCATCCCTGTCTTGTGCCAGTTTTCAAAGTGAATGCTTCCAGTTTTTGCCCATTCAGTATGATATTGGCTGTGGGTTTGTCATAAATAGCTCTTATTATTTTGAGATACGACCCATCAATACCTAATTTATTGAGAGTTTTTAGCATGAAGGGTTGTTGAATTTTGTCAAAGTCCTTTTCTTCACGTATTGAGATAATCATGTGGTTTTTGACTTTGGTTCTGTTTATATGCTGGATTACATTTATTGATTTGCGTATATTGAACCAGCCTTGCATCTCAGGGATGAAGCCCACTTGATCATGGTGGATAAGCTGTCTGATGTGCTGCTGGATTCGGTTTGCCGGTAATTTATTGAGGATTTTTGCATCAATATTCATCAAGGATATTGGTCTAAAATTCTCTTTTTTGGTTGTGTCTCTGCCCAGCTTTGGTATCAGCATGATGCTGGCCTCATAAAATGAGTTAGGAAGGATTCCCTCTTTTTCTATTGATTGGAATAATTTCTGAAGTAATGGTTCCAGTTCCTCCTTGGACCTCTGGTAGAATTCGGCTGTGAACCCATCTGATCCTGGACTCTTTTTGGTTGGTAAGCTATTGATTATTGCCACAACTTCAGCTCCTGTTATTAGTCTACTCAGAGATTCAATTTCTTCCTGGTTTAGGCATGGGAGAGTGTATGTGTCGAGGAATTTATCCCTTTCTTTTTTTTTTGATTTTTTTTCTTTTTATCATTATTATTATTATTATTATTATTATTATTATTATTATTATTATTATACTTTAGGCTCCATGGTACATGTGCGCAACTTGCAGGTAAGCTACATGTGTATACATGTGCCATGCTGGTGCGCTGCACCCACCAACTCGTCATCTAGCATTAGGTATATCTCCCAATGCTGTCCCTCGCCCCTCGCCCCACCCCACAACAGTCCCCGAAGTGTGATGTTCCCCTTCCTGTGTCCATGTGTTCTCATTGTTCAATTCTCACCTATGAGTGAGAATATGTGGTGTTTGGCTTTTCGTTCTTGCGATAGTTTACTGAGAACGATGATTTCCAATTTCATCCATGTCCCTACAAAGGATATGAACTCATCATTTTTTATGGCTGCCTGGTATTCCATGGTGTATATGTGCCACCTTTTCTTAATCCAGTCTATCGTTGTTGGACATTTGGGTTGCTTCCAAGTCTTTGCTATTGGGTATAATGCCGCAATAAACATACGTCTGCATGTGTCTTCATAGCAGCATGATTTATAGTCCTTTGGGTATATACCCAGTAATGGGATGGCTGGGTCAAATGGAATTTCTGGTTCTAGATCCCTGAGGAATCGCCACAGTGACTTCCACAAGGGTTGAACTAGTTAACAGTCCCACCAACAGTGTAAAAGTGTTCCTATTTCTCCACATCCTCTCCAGCACCTGTTGTTTCCTGACTTTTTAATGATTGCCATTCTAACTGGTGTGAGATGGTATCTCATTGTGGTTTTGATTTGCATTTCTCTGATGGCTAGTGATGGTGAGCATTTTTTCATGTGTTTTTTGTCTGCATAAATGTCTTCTTTGGAGGAGTGTCTGTTCATGTCCTTTGCCGACTTTTTGATGGGGTTGTTTGGTGTTTTCTTGTAAATTTGTTGGAGTTCATTGTAGATTCTGGATATTATCCCTTTGTCAGATGAGTAGGTTGCGAAAATTTTCTCCCATCTTATAGGTTGCCTGTTCACTCTGATGGTAGTTTCCTTTGCTGTGCAGAAGCTCTTTAGTTTAATTAGTTCCCATTTGTCAATTTTGGCTTTTGTGGCCATTGCTTTTGGTGTTTTAGACATGAAGTCCTTGCCCATGCCTATGTCCTGAATGGTATTGCCTAGGTTTTCTTCTAGGGTTTTTATGGTTTTAGGTCTAACGTTTAAGTCTTTAATCCATCTTGAGTTGATTTTTGTATAAGGTGTAAGGAAGGGATCCAGTTTCAGCTTTCTACATGTGGCTAGCCAGTTTTCCCAGCACCATTTATTAAATAGGGAATCCTTTCTCCATTTCTTGTTTTTGTCAAGTTTGTCAAAGATCAGATTGTTGTAGATATGTGGCATTATTTCTGACGGCTCTGTTCTGTTCCATTGATCTAGATCTCTGTTTGGTACCAGTACCATGCTGTTTTGGTTACTGTAGCCTTGTAGTATAGTTTGAAGTCAGGTAGCGTGATGCCTCCAGCTTTGTTCTTTTGGCTTAGGATTGACTTGGTGATGCGGGCTCTTTTTGGGTTCCATATGAACTTTAAAGTAGTTTTTTCCAATTCCGTGCAGAAAGTCATTGGTAACTTGATGGGGATGGCATTGAATCTGTAAATTACCTTGGGAAGGATGGCCATTTTCATGATATTGATTCTTCCTACCCATGAGCATGGAATGTTCTTCCATTTGTTTGTATCCTCTTTTATTTCCTTGAGCAGTGGTTTGTAGTTTTCTCCTTGAAGAGGTCCTTCACATCCCTTGTAAGTTGGATTCCTAGGTATTTTATTCTCTTTGAAGCAATTGTGAATGGGAGTTCACTCATGATTTGGCTCTCTGTTTGTCTGTTATTGATGTATAAGAATGCTTGTGATTTTTGTCCATTGATTTTGTATCCTGAGACTTTGCTGAAGTTGCTTATCAGCTTAAGGAGATTTTGGGCTGAGACAATGGGGTTTTCTAGATATACTATCACGTCATCTGCAAACAGGGACAATTTGGCTTCCTTTTTTCCTAATTGAATACCCTTGATTTCCTTCTCTTGCCTAATTGCCCTGGCCAGAACTTCCAACACTATGTTGAATAGAAGTGGTGAGAGAGGGCATCCCTGTCTTGTGCCAGTTTTCAAAGTGAATGCTTCCAGTTTTTGCCCATTCAGTATGATATTGGCTGTGGGTTTGTCATAAATAGCTCTTATTATTTTGAGATACGACCCATCAATACCTAATTTATTGAGAGTTTTTAGCATGAAGGGTTGTTGAATTTTGTCAAAGTCCTTTTCTTCACGTATTGAGATAATCATGTGGTTTTTGACTTTGGTTCTGTTTATATGCTGGATTACATTTATTGATTTGCATATATTGAACCAGCCTTGCATCCCAGGGATGAAGCCCACTTGATCATGGTGGATAAGCTGTCTGATGTGCTGCTGGATTCGGTTTGCCGGTAATTTATTGAGGATTTTTGCATCAATATTCATCAAGGATATTGGTCTAAAATTCTCTTTTTTGGTTGTGTCTCTGCCAAGCTTTGGTAGCAGCATGATGCTGGCCTCATAAAATGAGTTAGGAAGGATTCCCTCTTTTTCTATTGATTGGAATAGTTTCTGAAGTAATGGTTCCAGTTCCTCCTTGGACCTCTGGTAGAATTCGGCTGTGAACCCATCTGATCCTGGACTCTTTTTGTTTGGTAAACTATTGATTATTGCCACAACTTCAGCTCCTGTTATTAGTCTACTCAGAGATTCAACTTCTTCCTGGTTTAGGCATGGGAGAGTGTATGTGTCGACCAATTTATCCCTTTCTTTTTTTTTTAATTTTTTTTCTTTTTATCATTATTATTATTATTATTATTTTTATTATAATACTTTAGGCTCTATGGTACATGTGCGCAACTTGCAGGTAAGCTACATGTGTATACATGTGCCATTCTGGTGCGCTGCACCCACCAACTCGTCATCTAGCATTAGGTATATCTCCCAATGCTGTCCCTCGCCCCTCGCCCCTCCCCACAACAGTCCCCGAAGTGTGATGTTCCCCTTCCTGTGTCCATGTGTTCTCATTGTTCAATTCTCACCTATGAGTGAGAATATGTGGTGTTTGGCTTTTCGTTCTTGCGATAGTTTACTGAGAACGATGATTTCCAATTTCATCCATGTCCCTACAAAGGATATGAACTCATCATTTTTTATGGCTGCCTGGTATTCCATGGTGTATATGTGCCACCTTTTCTTAATCCAGTCTATCGTTGTTGGACATTTGGGTTGCTTCCAAGTCTTTGCTATTGGGTATAATGCCGCAATAAACATACGTCTGCATGTGTCTTCATAGCAGCATGATTTATAGTCCTTTGGGTATATACCCAGTAATGGGATGGCTGGGTCAAATGGAATTTCTAGTTCTAGATCCCTGAGGAATCGCCACAGTGACTTCCACAAGGGTTGAACTAGTTTACAGTCCCACCAACAGTGTAAAAGTGTTCCTATTTCTCCACATCCTCTCCAGCACCTGTTGTTTCCTGACTTTTTAATGATTGCCATTCTAACTGGTGTGAGATGGCATCTCATTGTGGTTTTGATTTGCATTTCTCTGATGGCCAGTGATGGTGAGCATTTTTTCATGTGTTTTTTGTCTGCATAAATGTCTTCTTTGGAGGAGTGTCTGTTCATGTCCTTCGCCCACTTTTTGATGGGGTTGTTTGCTGTTTTCTTGTAAATTTGTTGGAGTTCATTGTAGATTCTGGATATTATCCCTTTGTCAGATGAGTAGGTTGCGAAAATTTTCTCCCATTTTGTAGGTTGCCTGTTCACTCTGATGGTAGTTTCCTTTGCTGTGCAGAAGCTCTTTAGTTTAATTAGATCCCATTTGTCAATTTTGGCTTTTGTTGCCATTGCTTTTGGTGTTTTAGACATGAAGTCCTTGCCCATGCCTATGTCCTGAGTGGTATTGCCTAGGTTTTCTTCTAGGGTTTTTATGGTTTTAGGTCTAACGTTTAAGTCTTTAATCCATCTTGAGTTGATTTTTGTATAAGGTGTAAGGAAGGGATCCAGTTTCAGCTTTCTACATGTGGCTAGCCAGTTTTCCCAGCACCATTTATTAAATAGAGAATCCTTTCTCCATTTCTTGTTTTTGTCAAGTTTGTCAAAGATCAGATTGTTGTAGATATGTGGCATTATTTCTGACGGCTCTGTTCTGTTCCATTGATCTAGATCTCTGTTTGGTACCAGTACCATGCTGTTTTGGTTACTGTAGCCTTGTAGTATAGTTTGAAGTCAGGTAGCGTGATGCCTCCATCTTTGTTCTTTTGGCTTAGGATTGACTTGGTGATGCGGGCTCTTTTTTGGTTCCATATGAATTTTAAAGTAGTTTTTTCCAATTCCGTGAAGAAAGTCATTGGTAACTTGATGGGGATGGCATTGAATCTGTAAATTACCTTGGGAAGGATGGCCATTTTCATGATATTGATTCTTCCTACCCATGAGCATGGAATGTTCTTCCATTTGTTTGTATCCTCTTTTATTTCCTTGAGCAGTGGTTTGTAGTTTTCTCCTTGAAGGGGTCCTTCACATCCCTTGTTAGTTGCATTCCTGGGTATTTTATTCTCTTTGAAGCAATTGTGAATGGGAGTCCACTCATGATTTGGCTCTCTGTTTGTCTGTTATTGATGTATAAGAATGCTTGTGATTTTTGTCCATTGATTTTGTATCCTGAGACTTTGCTGAAGTTGCTTATCAGCTTAAGGAGATTTTGGGCTGAGACAATGGGGTTTTCTAGATATACTATCACGTCATCTGCAAACAGGGACAATTTGACTTCCTTTTTTCCTAACTGAATACCCTTGATTTCCTTCTCTTGCCTAATTGCCCTGGCCAGAACTTCCAACACTATGTTGAATAGAAGTGGTGAGAGAGGGCATCCCTGTCTTGTGCCAGTTTTCAAAGTGAATGCTTCCAGTTTTTCCCATTCAGTATGATATTGGCTGTGGGTTTGTCATAAATAGCTCTTATTATTTTGAGATACGACCCATCAATACCTAATTTATTGAGAGTTTTTAGCATGAAGGGTTGTTGAATTTTGTCAAAGTCCTTTTCTTCACGTATTGAGATAATCATGTGGTTTTTGACTTTGGTTCTGTTTATATGCTGGATTACATTTATTGATTTGCATATATTGAACCAGCCTTGCATCTCAGGGATGAAGCCCACTTGATCATGGTGGATAAGCTGTCTGATGTGCTGCTGGATTCGGTTTGCCAGTAATTAATTGAGGATTTTTGCATCAATATTCATCAAGGATATTGGTCTAAAATTCTCTTTTTTGGTTGTGTCTCTGCCAAGCTTTGGTAGCAGCATGATGCTGGCCTCATAAAATGAGTTAGGAAGGATTCCCTCTTTTTCTATTGATTGGAATAGTTTCTGAATTAATGGTTCCAGTTCCTCCTTGGACCTCTGGTAGAATTCGGCTGTGAACCCATCTGATCCTGGACTCTTTTTGGTTGGTAAGCTATTGATTATTGCCACAATTTCAGCTCCTGTTATTAGTCTACTCAGAGATTCAACTTCTTCCTGGTTTAGGCATGGGAGAGTGTATGTGTCGAGGAATTTATCCCTTTCTTTTTTTTTAATTTTTTTTCTTTTTATCATTATTATTATTATTATTATTATTATTATTATTATACTTTAGGCTCCATGGTACATGTGCGCAACTTGCAGGTAAGCTACATGTGTATACATGTGCCATGCTGGTGCGCTGCACCCACCAACTCGTCATCTAGCATTAGGTATATCTCCCAATGCTGTCCCTCGCCCCTCGCCCCACCCCACAACAGTCCCCGAAGTGTGATGTTCCCCTTCCTGTGTCCATGTGTTCTCATTGTTCAATTCTCACCTATGAGTGAGAATATGTGGTGTTTGGCTTTTCGTTCTTGCGATAGTTTACTGAGAACGATGATTTCCAATTTCATCCATGTCCCTACAAAGGATATGAACTCATCATTTTTTATGGCTGCCTGGTATTCCATGGTGTATATGTGCCACCTTTTCTTAATCCAGTCTATCGTTGTTGGACATTTGGGTTGCTTCCAAGTCTTTGCTATTGGGTATAATGCCGCAATAAACATACGTCTGCATGTGTCTTCATAGCAGCATGATTTATAGTCCTTTGGGTATATACCCAGTAATGGGATGGCTGGGTCAAATGGAATTTCTAGTTCTAGATCCCTGAGGAATCGCCACAGTGACTTCCACAAGGGTTGAACTAGTTTACAGTCCCACCAACAGTGTAAAAGTGTTCCTATTTCTCCACATCCTCTCCAGCACCTGTTGTTTCCTGACTTTTTAATGATTGCCATTCTAACTGGTGTGAGATGGTATCTCATTGTGGTTTTGATTTGCATTTCTCTGATGGCCAGTGATGGTGAGCATTTTTTCATGTGTTTTTTGGCTGCATAAATGTCTTCTTTGGAGGAGTGTCTGTTCATGTCCTTCGCCGTCTTTTTGATGGGGTTGTTTGGTGTTTTTTTGTAAATTTGTTGGAGTTCATTGTAGATTCTGGATATTATCCCTTTGTCAGATGAGTAGGTTGCGAAAATTTTCTCCCATTTTGTAGGTTGCCTGTTCACTCTGATGGTAGTTTCCTTTGCTGTGCAGAAGCTCTTTAGCTTAATTAGATCCCATTTGTCAATTTTGGCTTTTGTGGCCATTGCTTTTGGTGTTTTAGACATGAAGTCCTTGCCCATGCCTATGTCCTGAGTGGTATTGCCTAGGTTTTCTTCTATGGTTTTTATGGTTTTAGGTCTAACGTTTAAGTCTTTAATCCATCTTGAGTTGATTTTTGTATAAGGTGTAAGGAAGGGATCCAGTTTCAGCTTTCTACATGTGGCTAGCCAGTTTTCCCAGCACCATTTATTAAATAGAGAATCCTTTCTCCATTTCTTGTTTTTGTCAAGTTTGTCAAAGATCAGATTGTTGTAGATATGTGGCATTATTTCTGACGGCTCTGTTCTGTTCCATTGATCTAGATCTCTGTTTGGTACCAGTACCATGCTGTTTTGGTTACTGTAGCCTTGTAGTATAGTTTGAAGTCAGGTAGCGTGATGCCTCCATCTTTGTTCTTTTGGCTTAGGATTGACTTGGTGATGCGGGCTCTTTTTTGGTTCCATATGAATTTTAAAGTAGTTTTTTCCAATTCCGTGAAGAAAGTCATTGGTAACTTGATGGGGATGGCATTGAATCTGTAAATTACCTTGGGAAGGATGGCCATTTTCATGATATTGATTCTTCCTACCCATGAGCATGGAATGTTCTTCCATTTGTTTGTATCCTCTTTTATTTCCTTGAGCAGTGGTTTGTAGTTTTCTCCTTGAAGAGGTCCTTCACATCCCTTGTTAGTTGCATTCCTGGGTATTTTATTCTCTTTGAAGCAATTGTGAATGGGAGTTCACTCATGATTTGGCTCTCTGTTTGTCTGTTATTGATGTATAAGAATGCTTGTGATTTTTGTCCATTGATTTTGTATCCTGAGACTTTGCTGAAGTTGCTTATCAGCTTAAGGAGATTTTGGGCTGAGACAATGGGGTTTTCTAGATATACTATCACGTCATCTGCAAACAGGGACAATTTGACTTCCTTTTTTCCTAATTGAATACCCTTGATTTCCTTCTCTTGCCTAATTGCCCTGGCCAGAACTTCCAACACTATGTTGAATAGAAGTGGTGAGAGAGGGCATCCCTGTCTTGTGCCAGTTTTCAAAGTGAATGCTTCCAGTTTTTCCCATTCAGTATGATATTGGCTGTGGGTTTGTCATAAATAGCTCTTATTATTTTGAGATACGACCCATCAATACCTAATTTATTGAGAGTTTTTAGCATGAAGGGTTGTTGAATTTTGTCAAAGTCCTTTTCTTCACGTATTGAGATAATCATGTGGTTTTTGACTTTGGTTCTGTTTATATGCTGGATTACATTTATTGATTTGCATATATTGAACCAGCCTTGCATCTCAGGGATGAAGCCCACTTGATCATGGTGGATAAGCTGTCTGATGTGCTGCTGGATTCGGTTTGCCAGTAATTAATTGAGGATTTTTGCATCAATATTCATCAAGGATATTGGTCTAAAATTCTCTTTTTTGGTTGTGTCTCTGCCAAGCTTTGGTAGCAGCATGATGCTGGCCTCATAAAATGAGTTAGGAAGGATTCCCTCTTTTCTATTGATTGGAATAGTTTCTGAATTAATGGTTCCAGTTCCTCCTTGGACCTCTGGTAGAATTCGGCTGTGAACCCATCTGATCCTGGACTCTTTTTGGTTGGTAAGCTATTGATTATTGCCACAATTTCAGCTCCTGTTATTAGTCTACTCAGAGATTCAACTTCTTCCTGGTTTAGGCATGGGAGAGTGTATGTGTCGAGGAATTTATCCCTTTCTTTTTTTTTAATTTTTTTTCTTTTTATCATTATTATTATTATTATTATTATTATTATTATTATTATTATACTTTAGGCTCCATAGTACATGTGCGCAACTTGCAGGTAAGCTACATGTGTATACATGTGCCATGCTGGTGCGCTGCACCCACCAACTCGTCATCTAGCATTAGGTATATCTCCCAATGCTGTCCCTCGCCCCTCGCCCCACCCCACAACAGTCCCCGAAGTGTGATGTTCCCCTTCCTGTGTCCATGTGTTCTCATTGTTCAATTCTCACCTATGAGTGAGAATATGTGGTGTTTGGCTTTTCGTTCTTGCGATAGTTTACTGAGAACGATGATTTCCAATTTCATCCATGTCCCTACAAAGGATATGAACTCATCATTTTTTATGGCTGCCTGGTATTCCATGGTGTATATGTGCCACCTTTTCTTAATCCAGTCTATCGTTGTTGGACATTTGGGTTGCTTCCAAGTCTTTGCTATTGGGTATAATGCCGCAATAAACATACGTCTGCATGTGTCTTCATAGCAGCATGATTTATAGTCCTTTGGGTATATACCCAGTAATGGGATGGCTGGGTCAAATGGAATTTCTAGTTCTAGATCCCTGAGGAATCGCCACAGTGACTTCCACAAGGGTTGAACTAGTTTACAGTCCCACCAACAGTGTAAAAGTGTTCCTATTTCTCCACATCCTCTCCAGCACCTGTTGTTTCCTGACTTTTTAATGATTGCCATTCTAACTGGTGTGAGATGGTATCTCATTGTGGTTTTGATTTGCATTTCTCTGATGGCCAGTGATGGTGAGCATTTTTTCATGTGTTTTTTGGCTGCATAAATGTCTTCTTTGGAGGAGTGTCTGTTCATGTCCTTCGCCCACTTTTTGATGGGGTTGTTTGGTGTTTTCTTGTAAATTTGTTGGAGTTCATTGTAGATTCTGGATATTATCCCTTTGTCAGATGAGTAGGTTGCGAAAATTTTCTCCCATTTTGTAGGTTGCCTGTTCACTCTGATGGTAGTTTCCTTTGCTGTGCAGAAGCTCTTTAGTTTAATTAGATCCCATTTGTCAATTTTGGCTTTTGTGGCCATTGCTTTTGGTGTTTTAGACATGAAGTCCTTGCCCATGCCTATGTCCTGAATGGTATTGCCTAGGTTTTCTTCTAGGGTTTTTATGGTTTTAGGTCTAACGTTTAAGTCTTTAATCCATCTTGAGTTGATTTTTGTATAAGGTGTAAGGAAGGGATCCAGTTTCAGCTTTCTACATGTGGCTAGCCAGTTTTCCCAGCACCATTTATTAAATAGGGAATCCTTTCTCCATTTCTTGTTTTTGTCAAGTTTGTCAAAGATCAGATTGTTGTAGATATGTGGCATTATTTCTGACGGCTCTGTTCTGTTCCATTGATCTAGATCTCTGTTTGGTACCAGTACCATGCTGTTTTGGTTACTGTAGCCTTGTAGTATAGTTTGAAGTCAGGTAGCGTGATGCCTCCAGCTTTGTTCTTTTGGCTTAGGATTGACTTGGTGATGCGGGCTCTTTTTTGGTTCCATATGAACTTTAAAGTAGTTTTTTCCAATTCCGTGCAGAAAGTCATTGGTAACTTGATGGGGATGGCATTGAATCTGTAAATTACCTTGGGAGGGATGGCCATTTTCATGATATTGATTCTTCCTACCCATGAGCATGGAATGTTCTTCCATTTGTTTGTATCCTCTTTTATTTCCTTGAGCAGTGGTTTGTAGTTTTCTCCTTGAAGAGGTCCTTCACATCCCTTGTAAGTTGGATTCCTAGGTATTTTATTCTCTTTGAAGCAATTGTGAATGGGAGTTCACTCATGATTTGGCTCTCTGTTTGTCTGTTATTGATGTATAAGAATGCTTGTGATTTTTGTCCATTGATTTTGTATCCTGAGACTTTGCTGAAGTTGCTTATCAGCTTAAGGAGATTTTGGGCTGAGACAATGGGGTTTTCTAGATATACTATCACGTCATCTGCAAACAGGGACAATTTGACTTCCTTTTTTCCTAATTGAATACCCTTGATTTCCTTCTCTTGCCTAATTGCCCTGGCCAGAACTTCCAACACTATGTTGAATAGAAGTGGTGAGAGAGGGCATCCCTGTCTTGTGCCAGTTTTCAAAGTGAATGCTTCCAGTATTTGCCCATTCAGTATGATATTGGCTGTGGGTTTGTCATAAATAGCTCTTATTATTTTGAGATACGACCCATCAATACCTAATTTATTGAGAGTTTCTAGCATGAAGGGTTGTTGAATTTTGTCAAAGTCCTTTTCTTCACGTATTGAGATAATCATGTGGTTTTTGACTTTGGTTCTGTTTATATGCTGGATTACATTTATTGATTTGCATATATTGAACCAGCCTTGCATCCCATGGATGAAGCCCACTTGATCATGGTGGATAAGCTGTCTGATGTGCTGCTGGATTCGGTTTGCCGGTAATTTATTGAGGATTTTTGCATCAATATTCATCAAGGATATTGGTCTAAAATTCTCTTTTTTGGTTGTGTCTCTGCCAAGCTTTGGTAGCAGCATGATGCTGGCCTCATAAAATGAGTTAGGAAGGATTCCCTCTTTTTCTATTGATTGGAATAGTTTCTGAAGTAATGGTTCCAGTTCCTCCTTGGACCTCTGGTAGAATTCGGCTGTGAACCCATCTGATCCTGGACTCTTTTTGGTTGGTAAGCTATTGATTATTGCCACAATTTCAGCTCCTGTTATTAGTCTACTCAGAGATTCAACTTCTTCCTGGTTTAGGCATGGGAGAGTGTATGTGTCGAGGAATTTATCCCTTTCTTTTTTTTTAATTTTTTTTCTTTTTATCATTATTATTATTATTATTATTATTATTATTATTATTATACTTTAGGCTCTATGGTACATGTGCGCAACTTGCAGGTAAGCTACATGTGTATACATGTGCCATGCTGGTGCGCTGCACCCACCAACTCGTCATCTAGCATTAGGTATATCTCCCAATGCTGTCCCTCGCCCCTCGCCCCACCCCACAACAGTCCCCGAAGTGTGATGTTCCCCTTCCTGTGTCCATGTGTTCTCATTGTTCAATTCTCACCTATGAGTGAGAATATGTGGTGTTTGGCTTTTCGTTCTTGCGATAGTTTACTGAGAACGATGATTTCCAATTTCATCCATGTCCCTACAAAGGATATGAACTCATCATTTTTTATGGCTGCCTGGTATTCCATGGTGTATATGTGCCACCTTTTCTTAATCCAGTCTATCGTTGTTGGACATTTGGGTTGCTTCCAAGTCTTTGCTATTGGGTATAATGCCGCAATAAACATACGTGTGCATGTGTCTTCATAGCAGCATGATTTATAGTCCTTTGGGTATATACCCAGTAATGGGATGGCTGGGTCAAATGGAATTTCTAGTTCTAGATCCCTGAGGAATCGCCACAGTGACTTCCACAAGGGTTGAACTAGTTTACAGTCCCACCAACAGTGTAAAAGTGTTCCTATTTCTCCACATCCTCTCCAGCACCTGTTGTTTCCTGACTTTTTAATGATTGCCATTCTAACTGGTGTGAGATGGTATCTCATTGTGGTTTTGATTTGCATTCCTCTGATGGCCAGTGATGGTGAGCATTTTTTCATGTGTTTTTTGTCTGCATAAATGTCTTCTTTGGAGGAGTGTCTGTTCATGTCCTTCGCCCACTTTTTGATGGGGTTGTTTGGTGTTTTCTTGTAAATTTGTTGGGGTTCATTGTAGATTCTGGATATTATCCCTTTGTCAGATGAGTAGGTTGCGAAAATTTTCTCCCATTTTGTAGGTTGCCTGTTCACTCTGATGGTAGTTTCCTTTGCTGTGCAGAAGCTCTTTAGTTTAATTAGATCCCATTTGTCAATTTTGGCTTTTGTGGCCATTGCTTTTGGTGTTTTAGACATGAAGTCCTTGCCCATGCCTATGTCCTGAATGGTATTGCCTAGGTTTTCTTCTAGGGTTTTTATGGTTTTAGGTCTAACGTTTAAGTCTTTAATCCATCTTGAGTTGATTTTTGTATAAGGTGTAAGGAAGGGATCCAGTTTCAGCTTTCTACATGTGGCTAGCCAGTTTTCCCAGCACCATTTATTAAATAGGGAATCCTTTCTCCATTTCTTGTTTTTGTCAAGTTTGTCAAAGATCAGATTGTTGTAGATATGTGGCATTATTTCTGACGGCTCTGTTCTGTTCCATTGATCTAGATCTCTGTTTGGTACCAGTACCATGCTGTTTTGGTTACTGTAGCCTTGTAGTATAGTTTGAAGTCAGGTAGCGTGATGCCTCCAGCTTTGTTCTTTTGGCTTAGGATTGACTTGATCATGCGGGCTCTTTTTTGGTTCCATATGAACTTTAAAGTAGTTTTTTCCAATTCTGTGCAGAAAGTCATTGGTACCTTGATGGGGATGGCATTGAATCTGTAAATTACCTTGGGAAGGATGGCCATTTTCATGATATTGATTCTTCCTACCCATGAGCATGGAATGTTCTTCCATTTGTTTGTATCCTCTTTTATTTCCTTGAGCAGTGGTTTGTAGTTTTCTCCTTGAAGAGGTCCTTCACATCCCTTGTAAGTTGGATTCCTAGGTATTTTATTCTCTTTGAAGCAATTGTGAATGGGAGTTCACTCATGATTTGGCTCTCTGTTTGTCTGTTATTGATGTATAAGAATGCTTGTGATTTTTGTCCATTGATTTTGTATCCTGAGACTTTGCTGAAGTTGCTTATCAGCTTAAGGAGATTTTGGGCTGAGACAATGGGGTTTTCTAGATATACTATCACGTCATCTGCAAACAGGGACAATTTGGATTCCTTTTTTCCTAATTGAATACCCTTGATTTCCTTCTCTTGCCTAATTACCCTGGCCAGAACTTCCAACACTATGTTGAATAGAAGTGGTGAGAGAGGGCATCCCTGTCTTGTGCCAGTTTTCAAAGTGAATGCTTCCAGTTTTTGCACATTCAGTATGATATTGGCTGTGGGTTTGTCATAAATAGCTCTTATTATTTTGAGATACGACCCATCAATACCTAATTTATTGAGAGTTTTTAGCATGAAGGGTTGTTGAATTTTGTCAAAGTCCTTTTCTTCACGTATTGAGATAATCATGTGGTTTTTGACTTTGGTTCTGTTTATATGCTGGATTACATTTATTGATTTGCGTATATTGAACCAGCCTTGCATCTCAGGGATGAAGCCCACTTGATCATGGTGGATAAGCTGTCTGATGTGCTGCTGGATTCGGTTTGCCGGTAATTTATTGAGGATTTTTGCATCAATACTCATCAAGGATATTGGTCTAAAATTCTCTTTTTTGGTTGTGTCTCTGCCCAGCTTTGGTATCAGCATGATGCTGGCCTCATAAAATGAGTTAGGAAGGATTCCCTCTTTTTCTATTGATTGGAATAGTTTCTGAAGTAATGGTTCCAGTTCCTCCTTGGACCTCTGGTAGAATTCGGCTGTGAACCCATCTGATCCTGGACTCTTTTTGGTTGGTAAGCTATTGATTATTGCCACAACTTCAGCTCCTGTTATTAGTCTACTCAGAGATTCAATTTCTTCCTGGTTTAGGCATGGGAGAGTGTATGTGTCGAGGAATTTATCCCTTTCTTTTTTTTTAATTTTTTTTCTTTTTATCATTATTATTATTATTATTATTATTATTATACTTTAGGCTCCATGGTACATGTGCGCAACTTGCAGGTAAGCTACATGTGTATACATGTGCCATGCTGGTGCGCTGCACCCACCAACTCGTCATCTAGCATTAGGTATATCTCCCAATGCTGTCCCTCGCCCCTCGCCCCACCCCACAACAGTCCCCGAAGTGTGATGTTCCCCTTCCTGTGTCCATGTGTTCTCATTGTTCAATTCTCACCTATGAGTGAGAATATGTGGTGTTTGGCTTTTCGTTCTTGCGATAGTTTACTGAGAACGATGATTTCCAATTTCATCCATGTCCCTACAAAGGATATGAACTCATCATTTTTTATGGCTGCCTGGTATTCCATGGTGTATATGTGCCACCTTTTCTTAATCCAGTCTATCGTTGTTGGACATTTGGGTTGCTTCCAAGTCTTTGCTATTGGGTATAATGCCGCAATAAACATACGTCTGCATGTGTCTTCATAGCAGCATGATTTATAGTCCTTTGGGTATATACCCAGTAATGGGATGGCTGGGTCAAATGGAATTTCTAGTTCTAGATCCCTGAGGAATCGCCACAGTGACTTCCACAAGGGTTGAACTAGTTTACAGTCCCACCAACAGTGTAAAAGTGTTCCTATTTCTCCACATCCTCTCCAGCACCTGTTGTTTCCTGACTTTTTAATGATTGCCATTCTAACTGGTGTGAGATGGTATCTCATTGTGGTTTTGATTTGCATTCCTCTGATGGCCAGTGATGGTGAGCATTTTTTCATGTGTTTTTTGTCTGCATAAATGTCTTCTTTGGAGGAGTGTCTGTTCATGTCCTTCGCCCACTTTTTGATGGGGTTGTTTGGTGTTTTCTTGTAAATTTGTTGGGGTTCATTGTAGATTCTGGATATTATCCCTTTGTCAGATGAGTAGGTTGCGAAAATTTTCTCCCATTTTGTAGGTTGCCTGTTCACTCTGATGGTAGTTTCCTTTGCTGTGCAGAAGCTCTTTAGTTTAATTAGATCCCATTTGTCAATTTTGGCTTTTGTGGCCATTGCTTTTGGTGTTTTAGACATGAAGTCCTTGCCCATGCCTATGTCCTGAATGGTATTGCCTAGGTTTTCTTCTAGGGTTTTTATGGTTTTAGGTCTAACGTTTAAGTCTTTAATCCATCTTGAGTTGATTTTTGTATAAGGTGTAAGGAAGGGATCCAGTTTCAGCTTTCTACATGTGGCTAGCCAGTTTTCCCAGCACCATTTATTAAATAGGGAATCCTTTCTCCATTTCTTGTTTTTGTCAAGTTTGTCAAAGATCAGATTGTTGTAGATATGTGGCATTATTTCTGACGGCTCTGTTCTGTTCCATTGATCTAGATCTCTGTTTGGTACCAGTACCATGCTGTTTTGGTTACTGTAGCCTTGTAGTATAGTTTGAAGTCAGGTAGCGTGATGCCTCCAGCTTTGTTCTTTTGGCTTAGGATTGACTTGGTCATGCGGGCTCTTTTTTGGTTCCATATGAACTTTAAAGTAGTTTTTTCCAATTCTGTGCAGAAAGTCATTGGTACCTTGATGGGGATGGCATTGAATCTGTAAATTACCTTGGGAAGGATGGCCATTTTCATGATATTGATTCTTCCTACCCATGAGCATGGAATGTTCTTCCATTTGTTTGTATCCTCTTTTATTTCCTTGAGCAGTGGTTTGTAGTTTTCTCCTTGAAGAGGTCCTTCACATCCCTTGTAAGTTGGATTCCTAGGTATTTTATTCTCTTTGAAGCAATTGTGAATGGGAGTTCACTCATGATTTGGCTCTCTGTTTGTCTGTTATTGATGTATAAGAATGCTTGTGATTTTTGTCCATTGATTTTGTATCCTGAGACTTTGCTGAAGTTGCTTATCAGCTTAAGGAGATTTTGGGCTGAGACAATGGGGTTTTCTAGATATACTATCACGTCATCTGCAAACAGGGACAATTTGGATTCCTTTTTTCCTAATTGAATACCCTTGATTTCCTTCTCTTGCCTAATTACCCTGGCCAGAACTTCCAACACTATGTTGAATAGAAGTGGTGAGAGAGGGCATCCCTGTCTTGTGCCAGTTTTCAAAGTGAATGCTTCCAGTTTTTGCACATTCAGTATGATATTGGCTGTGGGTTTGTCATAAATAGCTCTTATTATTTTGAGATACGACCCATCAATACCTAATTTATTGAGAGTTTTTAGCATGAAGGGTTGTTGAATTTTGTCAAAGTCCTTTTCTTCACGTATTGAGATAATCATGTGGTTTTTGACTTTGGTTCTGTTTATATGCTGGATTACATTTATTGATTTGCGTATATTGAACCAGCCTTGCATCTCAGGGATGAAGCCCACTTGATCATGGTGGATAAGCTGTCTGATGTGCTGCTGGATTCGGTTTGCCGGTAATTTATTGAGGATTTTTGCATCAATACTCATCAAGGATATTGGTCTAAAATTCTCTTTTTTGGTTGTGTCTCTGCCCAGCTTTGGTATCAGCATGATGCTGGCCTCATAAAATGAGTTAGGAAGGATTCCCTCTTTTTCTATTGATTGGAATAGTTTCTGAAGTAATGGTTCCAGTTCCTCCTTGGACCTCTGGTAGAATTCGGCTGTGAACCCATCTGATCCTGGACTCTTTTTGGTTGGTAAGCTATTGATTATTGCCACAACTTCAGCTCCTGTTATTAGTCTACTCAGAGATTCAATTTCTTCCTGGTTTAGGCATGGGAGAGTGTATGTGTCGAGGAATTTATCCCTTTCTTTTTTTTTAATTTTTTTTCTTTTTATCATTATTATTATTATTATTATTATTATTATACTTTAGGCTCCATGGTACATGTGCGCAACTTGCAGGTAAGCTACATGTGTATACATGTGCCATGCTGGTGCGCTGCACCCACCAACTCGTCATCTAGCATTAGGTATATCTCCCAATGCTGTCCCTCGCCCCTCGCCCCACCCCACAACAGTCCCCGAAGTGTGATGTTCCCCTTCCTGTGTCCATGTGTTCTCATTGTTCAATTCTCACCTATGAGTGAGAATATGTGGTGTTTGGCTTTTCGTTCTTGCGATAGTTTACTGAGAACGATGATTTCCAATTTCATCCATGTCCCTACAAAGGATATGAACTCATCATTTTTTATGGCTGCCTGGTATTCCATGGTGTATATGTGCCACCTTTTCTTAATCCAGTCTATCGTTGTTGGACATTTGGGTTGCTTCCAAGTCTTTGCTATTGGGTATAATGCCGCAATAAACATACGTCTGCATGTGTCTTCATAGCAGCATGATTTATAGTCCTTTGGGTATATACCCAGTAATGGGATGGCTGGGTCAAATGGAATTTCTAGTTCTAGATCCCTGAGGAATCGCCACAGTGACTTCCACAAGGGTTGAACTAGTTTACAGTCCCACCAACAGTGTAAAAGTGTTCCTATTTCTCCACATCCTCTCCAGCACCTGTTGTTTCCTGACTTTTTAATGATTGCCATTCTAACTGGTGTGAGATGGTATCTCATTGTGGTTTTGATTTGCATTTCTCTGATGGCCAGTGATGGTGAGCATTTTTTCATGTGTTTTTTGTCTGCATAAATGTCTTCTTTGGAGGAGTGTCTGTTCATGTCCTTCGCCCACTTTTTGATGGGGTTGTTTGGTGTTTTCTTGTAAATTTGTTGGAGTTCATTGTAGATTCTGGATATTAGCCCTTTGTCAGATGAGTAGGTTGCGAAAATTTTCTCCCATTTTGTAGGTTGCCTGTTCACTCTGATGGTAGTTTCCTTTGCTGTGCAGAAGCTCTTTAGTTTAATTAGATCCCATTTGTCAATTTTGGCTTTTGTTGCCATTGCTTTTGGTGTTTTAGACATGAAGTCCTTGCCCATGCCTATGTCCTGAATGGTATTGCCTAGGTTTTCTTCTAGGGTTTTTATGGTTTTAGGTCTAACGTTTAAGTCTTTAATCCATCTTGAGTTGATTTTTGTATAAGGTGTAAGGAAGGGATCCAGTTTCAGCTTTCTACATGTGGCTAGCCAGTTTTCCCAGCACCATTTATTAAATAGGGAATCCTTTCTCCATTTCTTGTTTTTGTCAAGTTTGTCAAAGATCAGATTGTTGTAGATATGTGGCATTATTTCTGATGGCTCTGTTCTGTTCCATTGATCTAGATCTCTGTTTGGTACCAGTACCATTCTGTTTTGGTTACTGTAGCCTTGTAGTATAGTTTGAAGACAGGTAGCGTGATGCCTCCAGCTTTGTTCTTTTGGCTTAGGATTGACTTGGTCATGCGGGCTCTTTTTTGGTTCCATATGAACTTTAAAGTAGTTTTTTCCAATTCTGTGCAGAAAGTCATTGGTAACTTGATGGGGATGGCATTGAATCTGTAAATTACCTTGGGAAGGATGGCCATTTTCATGATATTGATTCTTCCTACCCATGAGCATGGAATGTTCTTCCATTTGTTTGTATCCTCTTTTATTTCCTTGAGCAGTGGTTTGTAGTTTTCTCCTTGAAGAGGTCCTTCACATCCCTTGTAAGTTGGATTCCTAGGTATTTTATTCTCTTTGAAGCAATTGTGAATGGGAGTTCACTCATGATTTGGCTCTCTGTTTGTCTGTTATTGATGTATAAGAATGCTTGTGATTTTTGTCCATTGATTTTGTATCCTGAGACTTTGCTGAAGTTGCTTATCAGCTTAAGGAGATTTTGGGCTGAGACAATGGGGTTTTCTAGATATACTATCACGTCATCTGCAAACAGGGACAATTTGGCTTCCTTTTTTCCTAATTGAATACCCTTGATTTCCTTCTCTTGCCTAATTGCCCTGGCCAGAACTTCCAACACTATGTTGAATAGAAGTGGTGAGAGAGGGCATCCCTGTCTTGTGCCAGTTTTCAAAGTGAATGCTTCCAGTTTTTGCCCATTCAGTATGATATTGGCTGTGGGTTTGTCATAAATAGCTCTTATTATTTTGAGATACGACCCATCAATACCTAATTTATTGAGAGTTTTTAGCATGAAGGGTTGTTGAATTTTGTCAAAGTCCTTTTCTTCACGTATTGAGATAATCATGTGGTTTTTGACTTTGGTTCTGTTTATATGCTGGATTACATTTATTGATTTGCGTATATTGAACCAGCCTTGCATCTCAGGGATGAAGCCCACTTGATCATGGTGGATAAGCTGTCTGATGTGCTGCTGGATTCGGTTTGCCGGTAATTTATTGAGGATTTTTGCATCAATATTCATCAAGGATATTGGTCTAAAATTCTCTTTTTTGGTTGTGTCTCTGCCCAGCTTTGGTATCAGCATGATGCTGGCCTCATAAAATGAGTTAGGAAGTATTCCCTCTTTTTCTATTGATTGGAATAGTTTCTGAAGTAATGGTTCCAGTTCCTCCTTGGACCTCTGGTAGAATTCGGCTGTGAACCCATCTGATCCTGGACTCTTTTTGGTTGGTAAGCTATTGATTATTGCCACAACTTCAGCTCCTGTTATTAGTCTACTCAGAGATTCAATTTCTTCCTGGTTTAGGCATGGGAGAGTGTATGTGTCGAGGAATTTATCCCTTCCTTTTTTTTTTAATTTATTTTCTTTTTATCATTATTATTATTATTATTATTATTATTATACTTTAGGCTCCATGGTACATGTGCGCAACTTGCAGGTAAGCTACATGTGTATACGTTTGCCATGCTGGTGCGCTGCACCCACCAACTCGTCATCTAGCATTAGGTATATCTCCCAATGCTGTCCCTCGCCCCTCGCCCCACCCCACAACAGTCCCCGAAGTGTGATGTTCCCCTTCCTGTGTCCATGTGTTCTCATTGTTCAATTCTCACCTATGAGTGAGAATATGTGGTGTTTGGCTTTTCGTTCTTGCGATAGTTTACTGAGAACGATGATTTCCAATTTCATCCATGTCCCTACAAAGGATATGAACTCATCATTTTTTATGGCTGCCTGGTATTCCATGGTGTATATGTGCCACCTTTTCTTAATCCAGTCTATCGTTGTTGGACATTTGGGTTGCTTCCAAGTCTTTGCTATTGGGTATAATGCCGCAATAAACATACGTCTGCATGTGTCTTCATAGCAGCATGATTTATAGTCCTTTGGGTATATACCCAGTAATGGGATGGCTGGGTCAAATGGAATTTCTAGTTCTAGATCCCTGAGCAATCGCCACAGTGACTTCCACAAGGGTTGAACTAGTTTACAGTCCCACCAACAGTGTAAAAGTGTTCCTATTTCTCCACATCCTCTCCAGCACCTGTTGTTTCCTGACTTTTTAATGATTGCCATTCTAACTGGTGTGAGATGGTATCTCATTGTGGTTTTGATTTGCATTTCTCTGATGGCCAGTGATGGTGAGCATTTTTTCATGTGTTTTTTGGCTGCATAAATGTCTTCTTTGGAGGAGTGTCTGTTCATGTCCTTCGCCCACTTTTTGATGGGGTTGTTTGCTGTTTTCTTGTAAATTTGTTGGAGTTCATTGTAGATTCTGGATATTATCCCTTTGTCAGATGAGTAGGTTGCGAAAATTTTCTCCCATTTTGTAGGTTGCCTGTTCACTCTGATGGTAGTTTCCTTTGCTGTGCAGAAGCTCTTTAGTTTAATTAGATCCCATTTGTCAATTTTGGCTTTTGTGGCCATTGCTTTTGGTGTTTTAGACATGAAGTCCTTGCCCATGCCTATGTCCTTAATGGTATTGCCTAGGTTTTCTTCTAGGGTTTTTATGGTTTTAGGTCTAACGTGTAAGTCTTTAATCCATCTTGAGTTGATTTTTGTATAAGGTGTAAGGAAGTGATCCAGTTTCAGCTTTCTACATGTGGCTAGCCAGTTTTCCCAGCACCATTTATTAAATAGGGAATCCTTTCTCCATTTCTTGTTTTTGTCAAGTTTGTCAAAGATCAGATTGTTGTAGATATGTGGCATTATTTCTGACGGCTCTGTTCTGTTCCATTGATCTAGATCTCTGTTTGGTACCAGTACCATGCTGTTTTGGTTACTGTAGCCTTGTAGTATAGTTTGAAGTCAGGTAGCGTGATGCCTCCAGCTTTGTTCTTTTGGCTTAGGATTGACTTGGTCATGCGGGCTCTTTTTTGGTTCCATATGAACTTTAAAGTAGTTTTTTCCAATTCTGTGCAGAAAGTCATTGGTAACTTGATGGGGATGGCATTGAATCTGTAAATTACCTTGGGAAGGATGGCCATTTTCATGATATTGATTCTTCCTACCCATGAGCATGGAATGTTCTTCCATTTGTTTGTATCCTCTTTTATTTCCTTGAGCAGTGGTTTGTAGTTTTCTCCTTGAAGAGGTCCTTCACATCCCTTGTAAGTTGGATTCCTAGGTATTTTATTCTCTTTGAAGCAATTGTGAATGGGAGTTCACTCATGATTTGGCTCTCTGTTTGTCTGTTATTGATGTATAAGAATGCTTGTGATTTTTGTCCATTCATTTTGTATCCTGAGACTTTGCTGAAGTTGCTTATCAGCTTAAGGAGATTTTGGGCTGAGACAATGGGGTTTTCTAGATATACTATCACGTCATCTGCAAACAGGGACAATTTGGCTTCCTTTTTTCCTAATTGAATACCCTTGATTTCCTTCTCTTGCCTAATTGCCCTGGCCAGAACTTCCAACACTATGTTGAATAGAAGTGGTGAGAGAGGGCATCCCTGTCTTGTGCCAGTTTTCAAAGTGAATGCTTCCAGTTTTTGCCCATTCAGTATGATATTGGCTGTGGGTTTGTCAAAAATAGCTCTTATTATTTTGAGATACGACCCATCAATACCTAATTTATTGAGAGTTTTTAGCATGAAGGGTTGTTGAATTTTGTCAAAGTCCTTTTCTTCACGTATTGAGATAATCATGTGGTTTTTGACTTTGGTTCTGTTTATATGCTGGATTACATTTATTGATTTGCGTATATTGAACCAGCCTTGCATCTCAGGGATGAAGCCCACTTGATCATGGTGGATAAGCTGTCTGATGTGCTGCTGGATTCGGTTTGCCGGTAATTTATTGAGGATTTTTGCATCAATATTCATCAAGGATATTGGTCTAAAATTCTCTTTTTTGGTTGTGTCTCTGCCCAGCTTTGGTATCAGCATGATGCTGGCCTCATAAAATGAGTTAGGAAGGATTCCCTCTTTTTCTATTGATTGGAATAGTTTCTGAAGTAATGGTTCCAGTTCCTCCTTGGACCTCTGGTAGAATTCGGCTGTGAACCCATCTGATCCTGGACTCTTTTTGGTTGGTAAGCTATTGATTATTGCCACAACTTCAGCTCCTGTTATTAGTCTACTCAGAGATTCAATTTCTTCCTGGTTTAGGCATGGGAGAGTGTATGTGTCGAGGAATTTATCCCTTCCTTTTTTTTTTAATTTATTTTCTTTTTATCATTATTATTATTATTATTATTATTATTATTATTATACTTTAGGCTCCATGGTACATGTGCGCAACTTGCAGGTAAGCTACATGTGTATACATGTGCCATGCTGGTGCGCTGCACCCACCAACTCGTCATCTAGCATTAGGTATATCTCCCAATGCTGTCCCTCGCCCCTCGCCCCACCCCACAACAGTCCCCGAAGTGTGATGTTCCCCTTCCTGTGTCCATGTGTTCTCATTGTTCAATTCTCACCTATGAGTGAGAATATGTGGTGTTTGGCTTTTCGTTCTTGCGATAGTTTACTGAGAACGATGATTTCCAATTTCATCCATGTCCCTACAAAGGATATGAACTCATCATTTTTTATGGCTGCCTGGTATTCCATGGTGTATATGTGCCACCTTTTCTTAATCCAGTCTATCGTTGTTGGACATTTGGGTTGCTTCCAAGTCTTTGCTATTGGGTATAATGCCGCAATAAACATACGTCTGCATGTGTCTTCATAGCAGCATGATTTATAGTCCTTTGGGTATATACCCAGTAATGGGATGGCTGGGTCAAATGGAATTTCTAGTTCTAGATCCCTGAGCAATCGCCACAGTGACTTCCACAAATGTTGAACTAGTTTACAGTCCCACCAACAGTGTAAAAGTGTTCCTATTTCTCCACATCCTCTCCAGCACCTGTTGTTTCCTGACTTTTTAATGATTGCCATTCTAACTGGTGTGAGATGGTATCTCATTGTGGTTTTCATTTGCATTTCTCTGATGGCCAGTGATGGTGAGCATTTTTTCATGTGTTTTTTGGCTGCATAAATGTCTTCTTTGGAGGAGTGTCTGTTCATGTCCTTCGCCCACTTTTTGATGGGGTTGTTTGCTGTTTTCTTGTAAATTTGTTGGAGTTCATTGTAGATTCTGGATATTATCCCTTTGTCAGATGAGTAGGTTGCGAAAATTTTCTCCCATTTTGTAGGTTGCCTGTTCACTCTGATGGTAGTTTCCTTTGCTGTGCAGAAGCTCTTTAGTTTAATTAGATCCCATTTGTCAATTTTGGCTTTTGTGGCCATTGCTTTTGGTGTTTTAGACATGAAGTCCTTGCCCATGCCTATGTCCTGAATGGTATTGCCTAGGTTTTCTTCTAGGGTTTTTATGGTTTTAGGTCTAACGTGTAAGTCTTTAATCCATCTTGAGTTGATTTTTGTATAAGGTGTAAGGAAGGGATCCAGTTTCAGCTTTCTACATGTGGCTAGCCAGTTTTCCCAGCACCATTTATTAAATAGGGAATCCTTTCTCCATTTCTTGTTTTTGTCAAGTTTGTCAAAGATCAGATTGTTGTAGATATGTGGCATTATTTCTGACGGCTCTGTTCTGTTCCATTGATCTAGATCTCTGTTTGGTACCAGTACCATGCTGTTTTGGTTACTGTAGCCTTGTAGTATAGTTTGAAGTCAGGTAGCGTGATGCCTCCAGCTTTGTTCTTTTGGCTTAGGATTGACTTGGTCATGCGGGCTCTTTTTTCGTTCCATATGAACTTTAAAGTAGTTTTTTCCAATTCTGTGCAGAAAGTCATTGGTACCTTGATGGGGATGGCATTGAATCTGTAAATTACCTTGGGAAGGATGGCCATTTTCATGATATTGATTCTTCCTACCCATGAGCATGGAATGTTCTTCCATTTGTTTGTATCCTCTTTTATTTCCTTGAGCAGTGGTTTGTAGTTTTCTCCTTGAAGAGGTCCTTCACATCCCTTGTAAGTTGGATTCCTAGGTATTTTATTCTCTTTGAAGCAATTGTGAATGGGAGTTCACTCATGATTTGGCTCTCTGTTTGTCTGTTATTGATGTATAAGAATGCTTGTGATTTTTGTCCATTGATTTTGTATCCTGAGACTTTGCTGAAGTTGCTTATCAGCTTAAGGAGATTTTGGGCTGAGACAATGGGGTTTTCTAGATATACTATCACGTCATCTGCAAACAGGGACAATTTGGATTCCTTTTTTCCTAATTGAATACCCTTGATTTCCTTCTCTTGCCTAATTACCCTGGCCAGAACTTCCAACACTATGTTGAATAGAAGTGGTGAGAGAGGGCATCCCTGTCTTGTGCCAGTTTTCAAAGTGAATGCTTCCAGTTTTTGCACATTCAGTATGATATTGGCTGTGGGTTTGTCATAAATAGCTCTTATTATTTTGAGATACGACCCATCAATACCTAATTTATTGAGAGTTTTTAGCATGAAGGGTTGTTGAATTTTGTCAAAGTCCTTTTCTTCACGTATTGAGATAATCATGTGGTTTTTGACTTTGGTTCTGTTTATATGCTGGATTACATTTATTGATTTGCGTATATTGAACCAGCCTTGCATCTCAGGGATGAAGCCCACTTGATCATGGTGGATAAGCTGTCTGATGTGCTGCTGGATTCGGTTTGCCGGTAATTTATTGAGGATTTTTGCATCAATACTCATCAAGGATATTGGTCTAAAATTCTCTTTTTTGGTTGTGTCTCTGCCCAGCTTTGGTATCAGCATGATGCTGGCCTCATAAAATGAGTTAGGAAGGATTCCCTCTTTTTCTATTGATTGGAATAGTTTCTGAAGTAATGGTTCCAGTTCCTCCTTGGACCTCTGGTAGAATTCGGCTGTGAACCCATCTGATCCTGGACTCTTTTTGGTTGGTAAGCTATTGATTATTGCCACAACTTCAGCTCCTGTTATTAGTCTACTCAGAGATTCAATTTCTTCCTGGTTTAGGCATGGGAGAGTGTATGTGTCGAGGAATTTATCCCTTTCTTTTTTTTTAATTTTTTTTCTTTTTATCATTATTATTATTATTATTATTATTATTATACTTTAGGCTCCATGGTACATGTGCGCAACTTGCAGGTAAGCTACATGTGTATACATGTGCCATGCTGGTGCGCTGCACCCACCAACTCGTCATCTAGCATTAGGTATATCTCCCAATGCTGTCCCTCGCCCCTCGCCCCACCCCACAACAGTCCCCGAAGTGTGATGTTCCCCTTCCTGTGTCCATGTGTTCTCATTGTTCAATTCTCACCTATGAGTGAGAATATGTGGTGTTTGGCTTTTCGTTCTTGCGATAGTTTACTGAGAACGATGATTTCCAATTTCATCCATGTCCCTACAAAGGATATGAACTCATCATTTTTTATGGCTGCCTGGTATTCCATGGTGTATATGTGCCACCTTTTCTTAATCCAGTCTATCGTTGTTGGACATTTGGGTTGCTTCCAAGTCTTTGCTATTGGGTATAATGCCGCAATAAACATACGTCTGCATGTGTCTTCATAGCAGCATGATTTATAGTCCTTTGGGTATATACCCAGTAATGGGATGGCTGGGTCAAATGGAATTTCTAGTTCTAGATCCCTGAGGAATCGCCACAGTGACTTCCACAAGGGTTGAACTAGTTTACAGTCCCACCAACAGTGTAAAAGTGTTCCTATTTCTCCACATCCTCTCCAGCACCTGTTGTTTCCTGACTTTTTAATGATTGCCATTCTAACTGGTGTGAGATGGTATCTCATTGTGGTTTTGATTTGCATTTCTCTGATGGCCAGTGATGGTGAGCATTTTTTCATGTGTTTTTTGTCTGCATAAATGTCTTCTTTGGAGGAGTGTCTGTTCATGTCCTTCGCCCACTTTTTGATGGGGTTGTTTGGTGTTTTCTTGTAAATTTGTTGGAGTTCATTGTAGATTCTGGATATTAGCCCTTTGTCAGATGAGTAGGTTGCGAAAATTTTCTCCCATTTTGTAGGTTGCCTGTTCACTCTGATGGTAGTTTCCTTTGCTGTGCAGAAGCTCTTTAGTTTAATTAGATCCCATTTGTCAATTTTGGCTTTTGTTGCCATTGCTTTTGGTGTTTTAGACATGAAGTCCTTGCCCATGCCTATGTCCTGAATGGTATTGCCTAGGTTTTCTTCTAGGGTTTTTATGGTTTTAGGTCTAACGTTTAAGTCTTTAATCCATCTTGAGTTGATTTTTGTATAAGGTGTAAGGAAGGGATCCAGTTTCAGCTTTCTACATGTGGCTAGCCAGTTTTCCCAGCACCATTTATTAAATAGGGAATCCTTTCTCCATTTCTTGTTTTTGTCAAGTTTGTCAAAGATCAGATTGTTGTAGATATGTGGCATTATTTCTGATGGCTCTGTTCTGTTCCATTGATCTAGATCTCTGTTTGGTACCAGTACCATTCTGTTTTGGTTACTGTAGCCTTGTAGTATAGTTTGAAGACAGGTAGCGTGATGCCTCCAGCTTTGTTCTTTTGGCTTAGGATTGACTTGGTCATGCGGGCTCTTTTTTGGTTCCATATGAACTTTAAAGTAGTTTTTTCCAATTCTGTGCAGAAAGTCATTGGTAACTTGATGGGGATGGCATTGAATCTGTAAATTACCTTGGGAAGGATGGCCATTTTCATGATATTGATTCTTCCTACCCATGAGCATGGAATGTTCTTCCATTTGTTTGTATCCTCTTTTATTTCCTTGAGCAGTGGTTTGTAGTTTTCTCCTTGAAGAGGTCCTTCACATCCCTTGTAAGTTGGATTCCTAGGTATTTTATTCTCTTTGAAGCAATTGTGAATGGGAGTTCACTCATGATTTGGCTCTCTGTTTGTCTGTTATTGATGTATAAGAATGCTTGTGATTTTTGTCCATTGATTTTGTATCCTGAGACTTTGCTGAAGTTGCTTATCAGCTTAAGGAGATTTTGGGCTGAGACAATGGGGTTTTCTAGATATACTATCACGTCATCTGCAAACAGGGACAATTTGGCTTCCTTTTTTCCTAATTGAATACCCTTGATTTCCTTCTCTTGCCTAATTGCCCTGGCCAGAACTTCCAACACTATGTTGAATAGAAGTGGTGAGAGAGGGCATCCCTGTCTTGTGCCAGTTTTCAAAGTGAATGCTTCCAGTTTTTGCCCATTCAGTATGATATTGGCTGTGGGTTTGTCATAAATAGCTCTTATTATTTTGAGATACGACCCATCAATACCTAATTTATTGAGAGTTTTTAGCATGAAGGGTTGTTGAATTTTGTCAAAGTCCTTTTCTTCACGTATTGAGATAATCATGTGGTTTTTGACTTTGGTTCTGTTTATATGCTGGATTACATTTATTGATTTGCGTATATTGAACCAGCCTTGCATCTCAGGGATGAAGCCCACTTGATCATGGTGGATAAGCTGTCTGATGTGCTGCTGGATTCGGTTTGCCGGTAATTTATTGAGGATTTTTGCATCAATATTCATCAAGGATATTGGTCTAAAATTCTCTTTTTTGGTTGTGTCTCTGCCCAGCTTTGGTATCAGCATGATGCTGGCCTCATAAAATGAGTTAGGAAGTATTCCCTCTTTTTCTATTGATTGGAATAGTTTCTGAAGTAATGGTTCCAGTTCCTCCTTGGACCTCTGGTAGAATTCGGCTGTGAACCCATCTGATCCTGGACTCTTTTTGGTTGGTAAGCTATTGATTATTGCCACAACTTCAGCTCCTGTTATTAGTCTACTCAGAGATTCAATTTCTTCCTGGTTTAGGCATGGGAGAGTGTATGTGTCGAGGAATTTATCCCTTCCTTTTTTTTTTAATTTATTTTCTTTTTATCATTATTATTATTATTATTATTATTATTATACTTTAGGCTCCATGGTACATGTGCGCAACTTGCAGGTAAGCTACATGTGTATACATTTGCCATGCTGGTGCGCTGCACCCACCAACTCGTCATCTAGCATTAGGTATATCTCCCAATGCTGTCCCTCGCCCCTCGCCCCACCCCACAACAGTCCCCGAAGTGTGATGTTCCCCTTCCTGTGTCCATGTGTTCTCATTGTTCAATTCTCACCTATGAGTGAGAATATGTGGTGTTTGGCTTTTCGTTCTTGCGATAGTTTACTGAGAACGATGATTTCCAATTTCATCCATGTCCCTACAAAGGATATGAACTCATCATTTTTTATGGCTGCCTGGTATTCCATGGTGTATATGTGCCACCTTTTCTTAATCCAGTCTATCGTTGTTGGACATTTGGGTTGCTTCCAAGTCTTTGCTATTGGGTATAATGCCGCAATAAACATACGTCTGCATGTGTCTTCATAGCAGCATGATTTATAGTCCTTTGGGTATATACCCAGTAATGGGATGGCTGGGTCAAATGGAATTTCTAGTTCTAGATCCCTGAGCAATCGCCACAGTGACTTCCACAAGGGTTGAACTAGTTTACAGTCCCACCAACAGTGTAAAAGTGTTCCTATTTCTCCACATCCTCTCCAGCACCTGTTGTTTCCTGACTTTTTAATGATTGCCATTCTAACTGGTGTGAGATGGTATCTCATTGTGGTTTTGATTTGCATTTCTCTGATGGCCAGTGATGGTGAGCATTTTTTCATGTGTTTTTTGGCTGCATAAATGTCTTCTTTGGAGGAGTGTCTGTTCATGTCCTTCGCCCACTTTTTGATGGGGTTGTTTGCTGTTTTCTTGTAAATTTGTTGGAGTTCATTGTAGATTCTGGATATTATCCCTTTGTCAGATGAGTAGGTTGCGAAAATTTTCTCCCATTTTGTAGGTTGCCTGTTCACTCTGATGGTAGTTTCCTTTGCTGTGCAGAAGCTCTTTAGTTTAATTAGATCCCATTTGTCAATTTTGGCTTTTGTGGCCATTGCTTTTGGTGTTTTAGACATGAAGTCCTTGCCCATGCCTATGTCCTTAATGGTATTGCCTAGGTTTTCTTCTAGGGTTTTTATGGTTTTAGGTCTAACGTGTAAGTCTTTAATCCATCTTGAGTTGATTTTTGTATAAGGTGTAAGGAAGTGATCCAGTTTCAGCTTTCTACATGTGGCTAGCCAGTTTTCCCAGCATCATTTATTAAATAGGGAATCCTTTCTCCATTTCTTGTTTTTGTCAAGTTTGTCAAAGATCAGATTGTTGTAGATATGTGGCATTATTTCTGACGGCTCTGTTCTGTTCCATTGATCTAGATCTCTGTTTGGTACCAGTACCATGCTGTTTTGGTTACTGTAGCCTTGTAGTATAGTTTGAAGTCAGGTAGCGTGATGCCTCCAGCTTTGTTCTTTTGGCTTAGGATTGACTTGGTCATGCGGGCTCTTTTTTGGTTCCATATGAACTTTAAAGTAGTTTTTTCCAATTCTGTGCAGAAAGTCATTGGTAACTTGATGGGGATGGCATTGAATCTGTAAATTACCTTGGGAAGGATGGCCATTTTCATGATATTGATTCTTCCTACCCATGAGCATGGAATGTTCTTCCATTTGTTTGTATCCTCTTTTATTTCCTTGAGCAGTGGTTTGTAGTTTTCTCCTTGAAGAGGTCCTTCACATCCCTTGTAAGTTGGATTCCTAGGTATTTTATTCTCTTTGAAGCAATTGTGAATGGGAGTTCACTCATGATTTGGCTCTCTGTTTGTCTGTTATTGATGTATAAGAATGCTTGTGATTTTTGTCCATTCATTTTGTATCCTGAGACTTTGCTGAAGTTGCTTATCAGCTTAAGGAGATTTTGGGCTGAGACAATGGGGTTTTCTAGATATACTATCACGTCATCTGCAAACAGGGACAATTTGGCTTCCTTTTTTCCTAATTGAATACCCTTGATTTCCTTCTCTTGCCTAATTGCCCTGGCCAGAACTTCCAACACTATGTTGAATAGAAGTGGTGAGAGAGGGCATCCCTGTCTTGTGCCAGTTTTCAAAGTGAATGCTTCCAGTTTTTGCCCATTCAGTATGATATTGGCTGTGGGTTTGTCATAAATAGCTCTTATTATTTTGAGATACGACCCATCAATACCTAATTTATTGAGAGTTTTTAGCATGAAGGGTTGTTGAATTTTGTCAAAGTCCTTTTCTTCACGTATTGAGATAATCATGTGGTTTTTGACTTTGGTTCTGTTTATATGCTGGATTACATTTATTGATTTGCGTATATTGAACCAGCCTTGCATCTCAGGGATGAAGCCCACTTGATCATGGTGGATAAGCTGTCTGATGTGCTGCTGGATTCGGTTTGCCGGTAATTTATTGAGGATTTTTGCATCAATATTCATCAAGGATATTGGTCTAAAATTCTCTTTTTTGGTTGTGTCTCTGCCCAGCTTTGGTATCAGCATGATGCTGGCCTCATAAAATGAGTTAGGAAGGATTCCCTCTTTTTCTATTGATTGGAATAGTTTCTGAAGTAATGGTTCCAGTTCCTCCTTGGACCTCTGGTAGAATTCGGCTGTGAACCCATCTGATCCTGGACTCTTTTTGGTTGGTAAGCTATTGATTATTGCCACAACTTCAGCTCCTGTTATTAGTCTACTCAGAGATTCAATTTCTTCCTGGTTTAGGCATGGGAGAGTGTATGTGTCGAGGAATTTATCCCTTCCTTTTTTTTTTAATTTATTTTCTTTTTATCATTATTATTATTATTATTATTATTATTATACTTTAGGCTCCATGGTACATGTGCGCAACTTGCAGGTAAGCTACATGTGTATACATGTGCCATGCTGGTGCGCTGCACCCACCAACTCGTCATCTAGCATTAGGTATATCTCCCAATGCTGTCCCTCGCCCCTCGCCCCACCCCACAACAGTCCCCGAAGTGTGATGTTCCCCTTCCTGTGTCCATGTGTTCTCATTGTTCAATTCTCACCTATGAGTGAGAATATGTGGTGTTTGGCTTTTCGTTCTTGCGATAGTTTACTGAGAACGATGATTTCCAATTTCATCCATGTCCCTACAAAGGATATGAACTCATCATTTTTTATGGCTGCCTGGTATTCCATGGTGTATATGTGCCACCTTTTCTTAATCCAGTCTATCGTTGTTGGACATTTGGGTTGCTTCCAAGTCTTTGCTATTGGGTATAATGCCGCAATAAACATACGTCTGCATGTGTCTTCATAGCAGCATGATTTATAGTCCTTTGGGTATATACCCAGTAATGGGATGGCTGGGTCAAATGGAATTTCTAGTTCTAGATCCCTGAGCAATCGCCACAGTGACTTCCACAAATGTTGAACTAGTTTACAGTCCCACCAACAGTGTAAAAGTGTTCCTATTTCTCCACATCCTCTCCAGCACCTGTTGTTTCCTGACTTTTTAATGATTGCCATTCTAACTGGTGTGAGATGGTATCTCATTGTGGTTTTCATTTGCATTTCTCTGATGGCCAGTGATGGTGAGCATTTTTTCATGTGTTTTTTGGCTGCATAAATGTCTTCTTTGGAGGAGTGTCTGTTCATGTCCTTCGCCCACTTTTTGATGGGGTTGTTTGCTGTTTTCTTGTAAATTTGTTGGAGTTCATTGTAGATTCTGGATATTATCCCTTTGTCAGATGAGTAGGTTGCGAAAATTTTCTCCCATTTTGTAGGTTGCCTGTTCACTCTGATGGTAGTTTCCTTTGCTGTGCAGAAGCTCTTTAGTTTAATTAGATCCCATTTGTCAATTTTGGCTTTTGTGGCCATTGCTTTTGGTGTTTTAGACATGAAGTCCTTGCCCATGCCTATGTCCTGAATGGTATTGCCTAGGTTTTCTTCTAGGGTTTTTATGGTTTTAGGTCTAACGTGTAAGTCTTTAATCCATCTTGAGTTGATTTTTGTATAAGGTGTAAGGAAGGGATCCAGTTTCAGCTTTCTACATGTGGCTAGCCAGTTTTCCCAGCACCATTTATTAAATAGGGAATCCTTTCTCCATTTCTTGTTTTTGTCAAGTTTGTCAAAGATCAGATTGTTGTAGATATGTGGCATTATTTCTGACGGCTCTGTTCTGTTCCATTGATCTAGATCTCTGTTTGGTACCAGTACCATGCTGTTTTGGTTACTGTAGCCTTGTAGTACAGTTTGAAGTCAGGTAGCGTGATGCCTCCAGCTTTGTTCTTTTGGCTTAGGATTGACTTGGTCATGCGGGCTCTTTTTTGGTTCCATATGAACTTTAAAGTAGTTTTTTCCAATTCTGTGCAGAAAGTCATTGGTAACTTGATGGGGATGGCATTGAATCTGTAAATTACCTTGGGAAGGATGGCCATTTTCATGATATTGATTCTTCCTACCCATGAGCATGGAATGTTCTTCCATTTGTTTGTATCCTCTTTTATTTCCTTGAGCAGTGGTTTGTAGTTTTCTCCTTGAAGAGGTCCTTCACATCCCTTGTAAGTTGGATTCCTAGGTATTTTATTCTCTTTGAAGCAATTGTGAATGGGAGTTCACTCATGATTTGGCTCTCTGTTTGTCTGTTATTGATGTATAAGAATGCTTGTGATTTTTGTCCATTGATTTTGTATCCTGAGACTTTGCTGAAGTTGCTTATCAGCTTAAGGAGATTTTGGGCTGAGACAATGGGGTTTTCTAGATATACTATCACGTCATCTGCAAACAGGGACAATTTGGCTTCCTTTTTTCCTAATTGAATACCCTTGATTTCCTTCTCTTGCCTAATTGCCCTGGCCAGAACTTCCAACACTATGTTGAATAGAAGTGGTGAGAGAGGGCATCCCTGTCTTGTGCCAGTTTTCAAAGTGAATGCTTCCAGTTTTTGCCCATTCAGTATGATATTGGCTGTGGGTTTGTCATAAATAGCTCTTATTATTTTGAGATACGACCCATCAATACCTAATTTATTGAGAGTTTTTAGCATGAAGGGTTGTTGAATTTTGTCAAAGTCCTTTTCTTCACGTATTGAGATAATCATGTGGTTTTTGACTTTGGTTCTGTTTATATGCTGGATTACATTTATTGATTTGCGTATATTGAACCAGCCTTGCATCTCAGGGATGAAGCCCACTTGATCATGGTGGATAAGCTGTCTGATGTGCTGCTGGATTTGGTTTGCCGGTAATTTATTGAGGATTTTTGCATCAATATTCATCAAGGATATTGGTCTAAAATTCTCTTTTTTGGTTGTGTCTCTGCCCAGCTTTGGTATCAGCATGATGCTGGCCTCATAAAATGAGTTAGGAAGGATTCCCTCTTTTTCTATTGATTGGAATAGTTTCTGAAGTAATGGTTCCAGTTCCTCCTTGAACCTCTGGTAGAATTCGGCTGTGAACCCATCTGATCCTGGACTCTTTTTGGTTGGTAAGCTATTGATTATTGCCACAACTTCAGCTCCTGTTATTAGTCTACTCAGAGATTCAATTTCTTCCTGGTTTAGGCATGGGAGAGTGTATGTGTCGAGGAATTTATCCCTTCCTTTTTTTTTTAATTTTTTTTCTTTTTATCATTATTATTATTATTATTATTATTATTATACTTTAGGCTCCATGGTACATGTGCGCAACTTGCAGGTAAGCTACATGTGTATACATGTGCCATGCTGGTGCGCTGCACCCACCAACTCGTCATCTAGCATTAGGTATATCTCCCAATGCTGTCCCTCGCCCCTCGCCCCACCCCACAACAGTCCCCGAAGTGTGATGTTCCCCTTCCTGTGTCCATGTGTTCTCATTGTTCAATTCTCACCTATGAGTGAGAATATGTGGTGTTTGGCTTTTCGTTCTTGCGATAGTTTACTGAGAACGATGATTTCCAATTTCATCCATGTCCCTACAAAGGATATGAACTCATCATTTTTTATGGCTGCCTGGTATTCCATGGTGTATATGTGCCACCTTTTCTTAATCCAGTCTATCGTTGTTGGACATTTGGGTTGCTTCCAAGTCTTTGCTATTGGGTATAATGCCGCAATAAACATACGTCTGCATGTGTCTTCATAGCAGCATGATTTATAGTCCTTTGGGTATATACCCAGTAATGGGATGGCTGGGTCAAATGGAATTTCTAGTTCTAGATCCCTGAGCAATCGCCACAGTGACTTCCACAAGGGTTGAACTAGTTTACAGTCCCACCAACAGTGTAAAAGTGTTCCTATTTCTCCACATCCTCTCCAGCACCTGTTGTTTCCTGACTTTTTAATGATTGCCATTCTAACTGGTGTGAGATGGTATCTCATTGTGGCTTTGATTTGCATTTCTCTGATGGCCAGTGATGGTGAGCATTTTTTCTTGTGTTTTTTGGCTGCATAAATGTCTTCTTTGGAGGAGTGTCTGTTCATGTCCTTCGCCCACTTTTTGATGGGGTTGTTTGCTGTTTTCTTGTAAATTTGTTGGAGTTCATTGTAGATTCTGGATATTATCCCTTTGTCAGATGAGTAGGTTGCGAAAATTTTCTCCCATTTTGTAGGTTGCCTGTTCACTCTGATGGTAGTTTCCTTTGCTGTGCAGAAGCTCTTTAGTTAAATTAGATCCCATTTGTCAATTTTGGCTTTTGTGGCCATTGCTTTTGGTGTTTTAGACATGAAGTCCTTGCCCATGCCTATGTCCTGAATGGTATTGCCTAGGTTTTCTTCTAGGGTTTTTATGGTTTTAGGTCTAACGTGTAAGTCTTTAATCCATCTTGAGTTGATTTTTGTATAAGGTGTAAGGAAGGGATCCAGTTTCAGCTTTCTACGTGTGGCTAGCCAGTTTTCCCAGCACCATTTATTAAATAGGGAATCCTTTCTCCATTTCTTGTTTTTGTCAAGTTTGTCAAAGATCAGATTGTTGTAGATATGTGGCATTATTTCTGACGGCTCTGTTCTGTTCCATTGATCTAGATCTCTGTTTGGTACCAGTACCACGCTGTTTTGGTTACTGTAGCCTTGTAGTATAGTTTGAAGTCAGGTAGCGTGATGCCTCCAGCTTTGTTCTTTTGGCTTAGGATTGACTTGGTCATGCGGGCTCTTTTTTGGTTCCATATGAACTTTAAAGTAGTTTTTTCCAATTCTGTGCAGAAAGTCATGGGTAACTTGATGGGGATGGCATTGAATCTGTAAATTACCATGGGAAGGATGGCCATTTTCATGATATTGATTCTTCCTACCCATGAGCATGGAATGTTCTTCCATTTGTTTGTATCCTCTTTTATTTCCTTGAGCAGTGGTTTGTAGTTTTCTCCTTGAAGAGGTCCTTCTCATCCCTTGTAAGTTGGATTCCTAGGTATTTTATTCTCTTTGAAGCAATTGTGAATGGGAGTTCACTCATGATTTGGCTCTCTGTTTGTCTGTTATTGATGTATAAGAATGCTTGTGATTTTTGTCCATTGATTTTGTATCCTGAGACTTTGCTGAAGTTGCTTATCAGCTTAAGGAGATTTTGGGCTGAGACAATGGGGTTTTCTAGATATACTATCACGTCATCTGCAAACAGGGACAATTTGGCTTCCTTTTTTCCTAATTGAATACCCTTGATTTCCTTCTCTTGCCTAATTGCCCTGGCCAGAACTTCCAACACTATGTTGAATAGAAGTGGTGAGAGAGGGCATCCCTGTCTTGTGCCAGTTTTCAAAGTGAATGCTTCCAGTTTTTGCCCATTCAGTATGATATTGGCTGTGGGTTTGTCATAAATAGCTCTTATTATTTTGAGATACGACCCATCAATACCTAATTTATTGAGAGTTTTTAGCATGAAGGGTTGTTGAATTTTGTCAAAGTCCTTTTCTTCACGTATTGAGATAATCATGTGGTTTTTGACTTTGGTTCTGTTTATATGCTGGATTACATTTATTGATTTGCGTATATTGATCCAGCCTTGCATCTCAGGGATGAAGCCCACTTGATCACGGTGGATAAGCTGTCTGATGTGCTGCTGGATTCGGTTTGCCGGTAATTTATTGAGGATTTTTGCATCAATATTCATCAAGGATATTGGTCTAAAATTCTCTTTTTTGGTTGTGTCTCTGCCCAGCTTTGGTATCAGCATGATGCTGGCCTCATAAAATGAGTTAGGAAGGATTCCCTCTTTTTCTATTGATTGGAATAGTTTCTGAAGTAATGGTTCCAGTTCCTCCTTGGACCTCTGGTAGAATTCGGCTGTGAACCCATCTGATCCTGGACTCTTTTTGGTTGGTAAGCTATTGATTATTGCCACAACTTCAGCTCCTGTTATTAGTCTACTCAGAGATTCAATTTCTTCCTGGTTTAGGCATGGGAGAGTGTATGTGTCGAGGAATTTATCCCTTCCTTTTTTTTTTAATTTTTTTTCTTTTTATCATTATTATTATTATTATTATTATTATTATACTTTAGGCTCCATGGTACATGTGCGCAACTTGCAGGTAAGCTACATGTGTATACATGTGCCATGCTGGTGCGCTGCACCCACCAACTCGTCATCTAGCATTAGGTATATCTCCCAATGCTGTCCCTCGCCCCTCGCCCCACCCCACAACAGTCCCCGAAGTGTGATGTTCCCCTTCCTGTGTCCATGTGTTCTCATTGTTCAATTCTCACCTATGAGTGAGAATATGTGGTGTTTGGCTTTTCGTTCTTGCGATAGTTTACTGAGAACGATGATTTCCAATTTCATCCATGTCCCTACAAAGGATATGAACTCATCATTTTTTATGGCTGCCTGGTATTCCATGGTGTATATGTGCCACCTTTTCTTAATCCAGTCTACCGTTGTTGGACATTTGGGTTGCTTCCAAGTCTTTGCTATTGGGTATAATGCCGCAATAAACATACGTCTGCATGTGTCTTCATAGCAGCATGATTTATAGTCCTTTGGGTATATACCCAGTAATGGGATGGCTGGGTCAAATGGAATTTCTAGTTCTAGATCCCTGAGCAATCGCCACAGTGACTTCCACAAGGGTTGAACTAGTTTACAGTCCCACCAACAGTGTAAAAGTGTTCCTATTTCTCCACATCCTCTCCAGCACCTGTTGTTTCCTGCCTTTTTAATGATTGCCATTCTAACTGGTGTGAGATGGTATCTCATTGTGGTTTTGATTTGCATTTCTCTGATGGCCAGTGATGGTGACCATTTTTTCTTGTGTTTTTTGGCTGCATAAATGTCTTCTTTGGAGGAGTGTCTGTTTATGTCCTTCGCCCACTTTTTGATGGGGTTGTTTGCTGTTTTCTTGTAAATTTGTTGGAGTTCATTGTAGATTCTGGATATTATCCCTTTGTCAGATGTGTAGGTTGCGAAAATTTTCTCCCATTTTGTAGGTTGCCTGTTCACTCTGATGGTAGTTTCCTTTGCTGTGCAGAAGCTCTTTAGTTAAATTAGATCCCATTTGTCAATTTTGGCTTTTGTGGCCATTGCTTTTGGTGTTTTAGACATGAAGTCCTTGCCCATGCCTATGTCCTGAATGGTATTGCCTAGGTTTTCTTCTAGGGTTTTTATGGTTTTAGGTCTAACGTGTAAGTCTTTAATCCATCTTGAGTTGATTTTTGTATAAGGTGTAAGGAAGGGATCCAGTTTCAGCTTTCTACATGTGGCTAGCCAGTTTTCCCAGCACCATTTATTAAATAGGGAATCCTTTCTCCATTTCTTGTTTTTGTCAAGTTTGTCAAAGATCAGATTGTTGTAGATATGTGGCATTATTTCTGACGGCTCTGTTCTGTTCCATTGATCTAGATCTCTGTTTGGTACCAGTACCATGCTGTTTTGGTTACTGTAGCCTTGTAGTATAGTTTGAAGTCAGGTAGCGTGATGCCTCCAGCTTTGTTCTTTTGGCTTAGGATTGACTTGGTGATGCGGGCTCTTTTTTGGTTCCATATGAACTTTAAAGTAGTTTTTTCCAATTCTGTGCAGAAAGTCATTGGTAACTTGATGGGGATGGCATTGAATCTGTAAATTACCTTGGGAAGGATGGCCATTTTCATGATATTGATTCTTCCTACCCATGAGCATGGAATGTTCTTCCATTTGTTTGTATCCTCTTTTATTTCCTTGAGCAGTGGTTTGTAGTTTTCTCCTTGAAGAGGTCCTTCACATCCCTTGTAAGTTGGATTCCTAGGTATTTTATTCTCTTTGAAGCAATTGTGAATGGGAGTTCACTCATGATTTGGCTCTCTGTTTGTCTGTTATTGATGTATAAGAATGCTCGTGATTTTTGTCCATTGATTTTGTATCCTGAGACTTTGCTGAAGTTGCTTATCAGCTTAAGGAGATTTTGGGCTGAGACAATGGGGTTTTCTAGATATACTATCACGTCATCTGCAAACAGGGACAATTTGGCTTCCTTTTTTCCTAATTGAATACCCTTGATTTCCTTCTCTTGCCTAATTGCCCTGGCCAGAACTTCCAACACTATGTTGAATAGAAGTGGTGAGAGAGGGCATCCCTGTCTTGTGCCAGTTTTCAAAGTGAATGCTTCCAGTTTTTGCCCATTCAGTATGATATTGGCTGTGGGTTTGTCATAAATAGCTCTTATTATTTTGAGATACGACCCATCAATACCTAATTTATTGAGAGTTTTTAGCATGAAGGGTTGTTGAATTTTGTCAAAGTCCTTTTCTTCACGTATTGAGATAATCATGTGGTTTTTGACTTTGGTTCTGTTTATATGCTGGATTACATTTATTGATTTGCGTATATTGAACCAGCCTTGCATCTCAGGGATGAAGCCCACTTGATCATGGTGGATAAGCTGTCTGATGTGCTGCTGGATTCGGTTTGCCGGTAATTTATTGAGGATTTTTGCATCAATATTCATCAAGGATATTGGTCTAAAATTCTCTTTTTTGGTTGTGTCTCTGCCCAGCTTTGGTATCAGCATGATGCTGGCCTCATAAAATGAGTTAGGAAGGATTCCCTCTTTTTCTATTGATTGGAATAGTTTCTGAAGTAATGGTTCCAGTTCCTCCTTGGACCTCTGGTAGAATTCGGCTGTGAACCCATCTGATCCTGGACTCTTTTTGGTTGGTAAGCTATTGATTATTGCCACAACTTCAGCTCCTGTTATTAGTCTACTCAGAGATTCAATTTCTTCCTGGTTTAGGCATGGGAGAGTGTATGTGTCGAGGAATTTATCCCTTCCTTTTTTTTTTAATTTTTTTTCTTTTTATCATTATTATTATTATTATTATTATTATTATACTTTAGGCTCCATGGTACATGTGCGCAACTTGCAGGTAAGCTACATGTGTATACATGTGCCATGCTGGTGCGCTGCACCCACCAACTCGTCATCTAGCATTAGGTATATCTCCCAATGCTGTCCCTCGCCCCTCGCCCCATCCCACAACAGTCCCCGAAGTGTGATGTTCCCCTTCCTGTGTCCATGTGTTCTCATTGTTCAATTCTCACCTATGAGTGAGAATATGTGGTGTTTGGCTTTTCGTTCTTGCGATAGTTTACTGAGAACGATGATTTCCAATTTCATCCATGTCCCTACAAAGGATATGAACTCATCATTTTTTATGGCTGCCTGGTATTCCATGGTGTATATGTGCCACCTTTTCTTAATCCAGTCTATCGTTGTTGGACATTTGGGTTGCTTCCAAGTCTTTGCTATTGGGTATAATGCCGCAATAAACATACGTCTGCATGTGTCTTCATAGCAGCATGATTCATAGTCCTTTGGGTATATACCCAGTAATGGGATGGCTGGGTCAAATGGAATTTCTAGTTCTAGATCCCTGAGCAATCGCCACAGTGACTTCCACAAGGGTTGAACTAGTTTACAGTCCCACCAACAGTGTAAAAGTGTTCCTATTTCTCCACATCCTCTCCAGCACCTGTTGTTTCCTGACTTTTTAATGATTGCCATTCTAACTGGTGTGAGATGGTATCTCATTGTGGCTTTGATTTGCATTTCTCTGATGGCCAGTGATGGTGAGCATTTTTTCTTGTGTTTTTTGGCTGCATAAATGTCTTCTTTGGAGGAGTGTCTGTTCATGTCCTTCGCCCACTTTTTGATGGGGTTGTTTGCTGTTTTCTTGTAAATTTGTTGGAGTTCATTGTAGATTCTGGATATTATCCCTTTGTCAGATGAGTAGGTTGCGAAAATTTTCTCCCATTTTGTAGGTTGCCTGTTCACTCTGATGGTAGTTTCCTTTGCTGTGCAGAAGCTCTTTAGTTAAATTAGATCCCATTTGTCAATTTTGGCTTTTGTGGCCATTGCTTTTGGTGTTTTAGACATGAAGTCCTTGCCCATGCCTATGTCCTGAATGGTATTGCCTAGGTTTTCTTCTAGGGTTTTTATGGTTTTAGGTCTAACGTGTAAGTCTTTAATCCATCTTGAGTTGATTTTTGTATAAGGTGTAAGGAAGGGATCCAGTTTCAGCTTTCTACGTGTGGCTAGCCAGTTTTCCCAGCACCATTTATTAAATAGGGAATCCTTTCTCCATTTCTTGTTTTTGTCAAGTTTGTCAAAGATCAGATTGTTGTAGATATGTGGCATTATTTCTGACGGCTCTGTTCTGTTCCATTGATCTAGATCTCTGTTTGGTACCAGTACCACGCTGTTTTGGTTACTGTAGCCTTGTAGTATAGTTTGAAGTCAGGTAGCGTGATGCCTCCAGCTTTGTTCTTTTGGCTTAGGATTGACTTGGTCATGCGGGCTCTTTTTTGGTTCCATATGAACTTTAAAGTAGTTTTTTCCAATTCTGTGCAGAAAGTCATGGGTAACTTGATGGGGATGGCATTGAATCTGTAAATTACCATGGGAAGGATGGCCATTTTCATGATATTGATTCTTCCTACCCATGAGCATGGAATGTTCTTCCATTTGTTTGTATCCTCTTTTATTTCCTTGAGCAGTGGTTTGTAGTTTTCTCCTTGAAGAGGTCCTTCTCATCCCTTGTAAGTTGGATTCCTAGGTATTTTATTCTCTTTGAAGCAATTGTGAATGGGAGTTCACTCATGATTTGGCTCTCTGTTTGTCTGTTATTGATGTATAAGAATGCTTGTGATTTTTGTCCATTGATTTTGTATCCTGAGACTTTGCTGAAGTTGCTTATCAGCTTAAGGAGATTTTGGGCTGAGACAATGGGGTTTTCTAGATATACTATCACGTCATCTGCAAACAGGGACAATTTGGCTTCCTTTTTTCCTAATTGAATACCCTTGATTTCCTTCTCTTGCCTAATTGCCCTGGCCAGAACTTCCAACACTATGTTGAATAGAAGTGGTGAGAGAGGGCATCCCTGTCTTGTGCCAGTTTTCAAAGTGAATGCTTCCAGTTTTTGCCCATTCAGTATGATATTGGCTGTGGGTTTGTCATAAATAGCTCTTATTATTTTGAGATACGACCCATCAATACCTAATTTATTGAGAGTTTTTAGCATGAAGGGTTGTTGAATTTTGTCAAAGTCCTTTTCTTCACGTATTGAGATAATCATGTGGTTTTTGACTTTGGTTCTGTTTATATGCTGGATTACATTTATTGATTTGCGTATATTGATCCAGCCTTGCATCTCAGGGATGAAGCCCACTTGATCACGGTGGATAAGCTGTCTGATGTGCTGCTGGATTCGGTTTGCCGGTAATTTATTGAGGATTTTTGCATCAATATTCATCAAGGATATTGGTCTAAAATTCTCTTTTTTGGTTGTGTCTCTGCCCAGCTTTGGTATCAGCATGATGCTGGCCTCATAAAATGAGTTAGGAAGGATTCCCTCTTTTTCTATTGATTGGAATAGTTTCTGAAGTAATGGTTCCAGTTCCTCCTTGGACCTCTGGTAGAATTCGGCTGTGAACCCATCTGATCCTGGACTCTTTTTGGTTGGTAAGCTATTGATTATTGCCACAACTTCAGCTCCTGTTATTAGTCTACTCAGAGATTCAATTTCTTCCTGGTTTAGGCATGGGAGAGTGTATGTGTCGAGGAATTTATCCCTTCCTTTTTTTTTTAATTTTTTTTCTTTTTATCATTATTATTATTATTATTATTATTATTATACTTTAGGCTCCATGGTACATGTGCGCAACTTGCAGGTAAGCTACATGTGTATACATGTGCCATGCTGGTGCGCTGCACCCACCAACTCGTCATCTAGCATTAGGTATATCTCCCAATGCTGTCCCTCGCCCCTCGCCCCACCCCACAACAGTCCCCGAAGTGTGATGTTCCCCTTCCTGTGTCCATGTGTTCTCATTGTTCAATTCTCACCTATGAGTGAGAATATGTGGTGTTTGGCTTTTCGTTCTTGCGATAGTTTACTGAGAACGATGATTTCCAATTTCATCCATGTCCCTACAAAGGATATGAACTCATCATTTTTTATGGCTGCCTGGTATTCCATGGTGTATATGTGCCACCTTTTCTTAATCCAGTCTACCGTTGTTGGACATTTGGGTTGCTTCCAAGTCTTTGCTATTGGGTATAATGCCGCAATAAACATACGTCTGCATGTGTCTTCATAGCAGCATGATTTATAGTCCTTTGGGTATATACCCAGTAATGGGATGGCTGGGTCAAATGGAATTTCTAGTTCTAGATCCCTGAGCAATCGCCACAGTGACTTCCACAAGGGTTGAACTAGTTTACAGTCCCACCAACAGTGTAAAAGTGTTCCTATTTCTCCACATCCTCTCCAGCACCTGTTGTTTCCTGCCTTTTTAATGATTGCCATTCTAACTGGTGTGAGATGGTATCTCATTGTGGTTTTGATTTGCATTTCTCTGATGGCCAGTGATGGTGACCATTTTTTCTTGTGTTTTTTGGCTGCATAAATGTCTTCTTTGGAGGAGTGTCTGTTTATGTCCTTCGCCCACTTTTTGATGGGGTTGTTTGCTGTTTTCTTGTAAATTTGTTGGAGTTCATTGTAGATTCTGGATATTATCCCTTTGTCAGATGTGTAGGTTGCGAAAATTTTCTCCCATTTTGTAGGTTGCCTGTTCACTCTGATGGTAGTTTCCTTTGCTGTGCAGAAGCTCTTTAGTTAAATTAGATCCCATTTGTCAATTTTGGCTTTTGTGGCCATTGCTTTTGGTGTTTTAGACATGAAGTCCTTGCCCATGCCTATGTCCTGAATGGTATTGCCTAGGTTTTCTTCTAGGGTTTTTATGGTTTTAGGTCTAACGTGTAAGTCTTTAATCCATCTTGAGTTGATTTTTGTATAAGGTGTAAGGAAGGGATCCAGTTTCAGCTTTCTACATGTGGCTAGCCAGTTTTCCCAGCACCATTTATTAAATAGGGAATCCTTTCTCCATTTCTTGTTTTTGTCAAGTTTGTCAAAGATCAGATTGTTGTAGATATGTGGCATTATTTCTGACGGCTCTGTTCTGTTCCATTGATCTAGATCTCTGTTTGGTACCAGTACCATGCTGTTTTGGTTACTGTAGCCTTGTAGTATAGTTTGAAGTCAGGTAGCGTGATGCCTCCAGCTTTGTTCTTTTGGCTTAGGATTGACTTGGTGATGCGGGCTCTTTTTTGGTTCCATATGAACTTTAAAGTAGTTTTTTCCAATTCTGTGCAGAAAGTCATTGGTAACTTGATGGGGATGGCATTGAATCTGTAAATTACCTTGGGAAGGATGGCCATTTTCATGATATTGATTCTTCCTACCCATGAGCATGGAATGTTCTTCCATTTGTTTGTATCCTCTTTTATTTCCTTGAGCAGTGGTTTGTAGTTTTCTCCTTGAAGAGGTCCTTCACATCCCTTGTAAGTTGGATTCCTAGGTATTTTATTCTCTTTGAAGCAATTGTGAATGGGAGTTCACTCATGATTTGGCTCTCTGTTTGTCTGTTATTGATGTATAAGAATGCTCGTGATTTTTGTCCATTGATTTTGTATCCTGAGACTTTGCTGAAGTTGCTTATCAGCTTAAGGAGATTTTGGGCTGAGACAATGGGGTTTTCTAGATATACTATCACGTCATCTGCAAACAGGGACAATTTGGCTTCCTTTTTTCCTAATTGAATACCCTTGATTTCCTTCTCTTGCCTAATTGCCCTGGCCAGAACTTCCAACACTATGTTGAATAGAAGTGGTGAGAGAGGGCATCCCTGTCTTGTGCCAGTTTTCAAAGTGAATGCTTCCAGTTTTTGCCCATTCAGTATGATATTGGCTGTGGGTTTGTCATAAATAGCTCTTATTATTTTGAGATACGACCCATCAATACCTAATTTATTGAGAGTTTTTAGCATGAAGGGTTGTTGAATTTTGTCAAAGTCCTTTTCTTCACGTATTGAGATAATCATGTGGTTTTTGACTTTGGTTCTGTTTATATGCTGGATTACATTTATTGATTTGCGTATATTGAACCAGCCTTGCATCTCAGGGATGAAGCCCACTTGATCATGGTGGATAAGCTGTCTGATGTGCTGCTGGATTCGGTTTGCCGGTAATTTATTGAGGATTTTTGCATCAATATTCATCAAGGATATTGGTCTAAAATTCTCTTTTTTGGTTGTGTCTCTGCCCAGCTTTGGTATCAGCATGATGCTGGCCTCATAAAATGAGTTAGGAAGGATTCCCTCTTTTTCTATTGATTGGAATAGTTTCTGAAGTAATGGTTCCAGTTCCTCCTTGGACCTCTGGTAGAATTCGGCTGTGAACCCATCTGATCCTGGACTCTTTTTGGTTGGTAAGCTATTGATTATTGCCACAACTTCAGCTCCTGTTATTAGTCTACTCAGAGATTCAATTTCTTCCTGGTTTAGGCATGGGAGAGTGTATGTGTCGAGGAATTTATCCCTTCCTTTTTTTTTTAATTTTTTTTCTTTTTATCATTATTATTATTATTATTATTATTATTATACTTTAGGCTCCATGGTACATGTGCGCAACTTGCAGGTAAGCTACATGTGTATACATGTGCCATGCTGGTGCGCTGCACCCACCAACTCGTCATCTAGCATTAGGTATATCTCCCAATGCTGTCCCTCGCCCCTCGCCCCATCCCACAACAGTCCCCGAAGTGTGATGTTCCCCTTCCTGTGTCCATGTGTTCTCATTGTTCAATTCTCACCTATGAGTGAGAATATGTGGTGTTTGGCTTTTCGTTCTTGCGATAGTTTACTGAGAACGATGATTTCCAATTTCATCCATGTCCCTACAAAGGATATGAACTCATCATTTTTTATGGCTGCCTGGTATTCCATGGTGTATATGTGCCACCTTTTCTTAATCCAGTCTATCGTTGTTGGACATTTGGGTTGCTTCCAAGTCTTTGCTATTGGGTATAATGCCGCAATAAACATACGTCTGCATGTGTCTTCATAGCAGCATGATTCATAGTCCTTTGGGTATATACCCAGTAATGGGATGGCTGGGTCAAATGGAATTTCTAGTTCTAGATCCCTGAGGAATCGCCACAGTGACTTCCACAAGGGTTGAACTAGTTTACAGTCCCACCAACAGTGTAAAAGTGTTCCTATTTCTCCACATCCTCTCCAGCACCTGTTGTTTCCTGACTTTTTAATGATTGCCATTCTAACTGGTGTGAGATGGTATCTCATTGTGGTTTTGATTTGCATTTCTCTGATGGCCAGTGATGGTGAGCATTTTTTCATGTGTTTTTTGGCTGCATAAATGTCTTCCTTGGATGAGTGTCTGTTCATGTCCTTCGCCCACTTTTTGATGGGGTTGTTTGCTGTTTTCTTGTAAATTTGTTGGAGTTCATTGTAGATTCTGGATATTATCCCTTTGTCAGATGAGTGGGTTGCGAAAATTTTCTCCCATTTTGTAGGTTGCCTGTTCACTCTGATGGTAGTTCCCTTTGCAGTGCACAAGCTCTTTAGTTTAATTAGATCCCATTTGTCAATTTTGGCTTTTGTGGCCATTGCTTTTGGTGTTTTAGACATGAAGTCCTTGCCCATGCCTATGTCCTGAATGGTATTGCCTAGGTTTTCTTCTAGGGTTTTTATGGTTTTAGGTCTAACGTGTAAGTCTTTAATCCATCTTGAGTTGATTTTTGTATAAGGTGTAAGGAAGGGATCCAGTTTCAGCTTTCTACATGTGGCTAGCCAGTTTTCCCAGCACCATTTATTAAATAGGGAATCCTTTCTCCATTTCTTGTTTTTGTCAAGTTGGTCAAAGATCAGATTGTTGTAGATATGTGGCATTATTTCTGACGGCTCTGTTCTGTTCCATTGATCTAGATCTCTGTTTGGTACCAGTACCATGCTGTTTTGGTTACTGTAGCCTTGTAGTATAGTTTGAAGTCAGGTAGCGTGATGCCTCCAGCTTTGTTCTTTTGGCTTAGGATTGACTTGGTGATGCGGGCTCTTTTTTGGTTCCATATGAACTTTAAAGTAGTTTTTTCCAATTCTGTGCAGAAAGTCATTGGTAACTTGATGGGGATGGCATTGAATCTGTAAATTACCTTGGGAAGGATGGCCATTTTCATGATATTGATTCTTCCTACCCATGAGCATGGAATGTTCTTCCATTTGTTTGTATCCTCTTTTATTTCCTTGAGCAGTGGTTTGTAGTTTTCTCCTTGAAGAGGTCCTTCACATCTCTTGTAAGTTGGATTCCTAGGTATTTTATTCTCTTTGAAGCAATTGTGAATGGGAGTTCACTCATGATTTGGCTCTCTGTTTGTCTGTTATTGATGTATAAGAATGCTTGTGATTTTTGTCCATTGATTTTGTATCCTGAGACTTTGCTGAAGTTGCTTATCAGCTTAAGGAGATTTTGGGCTGAGACAATGGGGTTTTCTAGATATACTATCACGTCATCTGCAAACAGGGACAATTTGGCTTCCTTTTTTCCTAATTGAATACCCTTGATTTCCTTCTCTTGCCTAATTGCCCTGGCCAGAACTTCCAACACTATGTTGAATAGAAGTGGTGAGAGAGGGCATCCCTGTCTTGTGCCAGTTTTCAAAGTGAATGCTTCCAGTTTTTGCCCATTCAGTATGATATTGGCTGTGGGTTTGTCATAAATAGCTCTTATTATTTTGAGATACGACCCATCAATACCTAATTTATTGAGAGTTTTTAGCATGAAGGGTTGTTGAATTTTGTCAAAGTCCTTTTCTTCACGTATTGAGATAATCATGTGGTTTTTGACTTTGGTTCTGTTTATATGCTGGATTACATTTATTGATTTGCGTATATTGAACCAGCCTTGCATCTCAGGGATGAAGCCCACTTGATCATGGTGGATAAGCTGTCTGATGTGCTGCTGGATTCGGTTTGCCGGTAATTTATTGAGGATTTTTGCATCAATAGTCATCAAGGATATTGGTCTAAAATTCTCTTTTTTGGTTGTGTCTCTGCCCAGCTTTGGTATCAGCATGATGCTGGCCTCATAAAATGAGTTAGGAAGGATTCCCTCTTTTTCTATTGATTGGAATAGTTTCTGAAGTAATGGTTCCAGTTCCTCCTTGGACCTCTGGTAGAATTCGGCTGTGAACCCATCTGATCCTGGACTCTTTTTGGTTGGTAAGCTATTGATTATTGCCACAACTTCAGCTCCTGTTATTAGTCTACTCAGAGATTCAATTTCTTCCTGGTTTAGGCATGGGAGATTGTATGTGTTGAGGAATTTATCCCTTTCTTTTTTTTTTAACTTTTTTTCTTTTTATCATTATTATTATTATTATTATTATTATTATTATACTTTAGGCTCCATGGTACATGTGCGCAACTTGCAGGTAAGCTACATGTGTATACATGTGCCATGCTGGTGCGCTGCACCCACCAACTCGTCATCTAGCATTAGGTATATCTCCCAATGCTGTCCCTCGGCCCTCGACCCACCCCACAACAGTCCCCGAAGTGTGATGTTCCCCTTCCTGTGTCCATGTGTTCTCATTGTTCAATTCTCACCTATGAGTGAGAATATGTGGTGTTTGGCTTTTCGTTCTTGCGATAGTTTACTGAGAACGATGATTTCCAATTTCATCCATGTCCCTACAAAGGATATGAACTCATCATTTTTTATGGCTGCCTGGTATTCCATGGTGTATATGTGCCACCTTTTCTTAATCCAGTCTATCGTTGTTGGACATTTGGGTTGCTTCCAAGTCTTTGCTATTGGGTATAATGCCGGAATAAACATACGTGTGCATGTGTCTTCATAGCAGCATGATTTATAGTCCTTTGGGTATATACCCAGTAATGGGATGGCTGGGTCAAATGGAATTTCTAGTTCTAGATCCCTGAGGAATCGCCACAGTGACTTCCACAAGGGTTGAACTAGTTTACAGTCCCACCAACAGTGTAAAAGTGTTCCTATTTCTCCACATCCTCTCCAGCACCTGTTGTTTCCTGACTTTTTAATGATTGCCATTCTAACTGGTGTGAGATGGTATCTCATTGTGGTTTTGATTTGCATTTCTCTGATGGCCAGTGATGGTGAGCATTTTTTCATGTGTTTTTTGTCTGCATAAATGTCTTCTTTGGAGGAGTGTCTGTTCATGTCCTTCGCCCACTTTTTGATGGGGTTGTTTGCTGTTTTCTTGTAAATTTGTTGGAGTTCATTGTAGATTCTGGATATTATCCCTTTGTCAGATGAGTAGGTTGCGAAAATTTTCTCCCATTTTGTAGGTTGCCTGTTCACTCTGATGGTAGTTTCCTTTGCTGTGCAGAAGCTCTTTAGTTTAATTAGATCCCATTTGTCAATTTTGGCTTTTGTTGCCATTGCTTTTGGTGTTTTAGACATGAAGTCCTTGCCCATGCCTATGTCCTGAATGGTATTGCCTAGGTTTTCTTCTAGGGTTTTTATGGTTTTAGGTCTAACGTTTAAGTCTTTAATCCATCTTGAGTTGATTTTTGTATAAGGTGTAAGGAAGGGATCCAGTTTCAGCTTTCTACATGTGGCTAGCCAGTTTTCCCAGCACCATTTATTAAATAGGGAATCCTTTCTCCATTTCTTGTTTTTGTCAAGTTGGTCAAAGATCAGATTGTTGTAGATATGTGGCATTATTTCTGACGGCTCTGTTCTGTTCCATTGATCTAGATCTCTGTTTGGTACCAGTACCATGCTGTTTTGGTTACTGTAGCCTTGTAGTATAGTTTGAAGTCAGGTAGCGTGATGCCTCCAGCTTTGTTCTTTTGGCTTAGGATTGACTTGGTGATGCGGGCTCTTTTTTGGTTCCATATGAACTTTAAAGTAGTTTTTTCCAATTCTGTGCAGAAAGTCATTGGTAACTTGATGGGGATGGCATTGAATCTGTAAATTACCTTGGGAAGGATGGCCATTTTCATGATATTGATTCTTCCTACCCATGAGCATGGAATGTTCTTCCATTTGTTTGTATCCTCTTTTATTTCCTTGAGCAGTGGTTTGTAGTTTTCTCCTTGAAGAGGTCCTTCACATCTCTTGTAAGTTGGATTCCTAGGTATTTTATTCTCTTTGAAGCAATTGTGAATGGGAGTTCACTCATGATTTGGCTCTCTGTTTGTCTGTTATTGATGTATAAGAATGCTTGTGATTTTTGTCCATTGATTTTGTATCCTGAGACTTTGCTGAAGTTGCTTATCAGCTTAAGGAGATTTTGGGCTGAGACAATGGGGTTTTCTAGATATACTATCACGTCATCTGCAAACAGGGACAATTTGGCTTCCTTTTTTCCTAATTGAATACCCTTGATTTCCTTCTCTTGCCTAATTGCCCTGGCCAGAACTTCCAACACTATGTTGAATAGAAGTGGTGAGAGAGGGCATCCCTGTCTTGTGCCAGTTTTCAAAGTGAATGCTTCCAGTTTTTGCCCATTCAGTATGATATTGGCTGTGGGTTTGTCATAAATAGCTCTTATTATTTTGAGATACGACCCATCAATACCTAATTTGTTGAGAGTTTTTAACATGAAGGGTTGTTGAATTTTGTCAAAGTCCTTTTCTTCACGTATTGAGATAATCATGTGGTTTTTGACTTTGGTTCTGTTTATATGCTGGATTACATTTATTGATTTGCGTATATTGAACCAGCCTTGCATCTCAGGGATGAAGCCCACTTGATCATGGTGGATAAGCTGTCTGATGTGCTGCTGGATTCGGTTTGCCGGTAATTTATTGAGGATTTTTGCATCAATAGTCATCAAGGATATTGGTCTAAAATTCTCTTTTTTGGTTGTGTCTCTGCCCAGCTTTGGTATCAGCATGATGCTGGCCTCATAAAATGAGTTAGGAAGGATTCCCTCTTTTTCTATTGATTGGAATAGTTTCTGAAGTAATGGTTCCAGTTCCTCCTTGGACCTCTGGTAGAATTCGGCTGTGAACTCATCTGATCCTGGACTCTTTTTGGTTGGTAAGCTATTGATTATTGCCACAACTTCAGCTCCTGTTATTAGTCTACTCAGAGATTCAATTTCTTCCTGGTTTAGGCATGGGAGATTGTATGTGTTGAGGAATTTATCCCTTTCTTTTTTTTTTAACTTTTTTTCTTTTTATCATTATTATTATTATTATTATTATTATTATTATACTTTAGGCTCCATGGTACATGTGCGCAACTTGCAGGTAAGCTACATGTGTATACATGTGCCATGCTGGTGCGCTGCACCCACCAACTCGTCATCTAGCATTAGGTATATCTCCCAATGCTGTCCCTCGGCCCTCGACCCACCCCACAACAGTCCCCGAAGTGTGATGTTCCCCTTCCTGTGTCCATGTGTTCTCATTGTTCAATTCTCACCTATGAGTGAGAATATGTGGTGTTTGGCTTTTCGTTCTTGCGATAGTTTACTGAGAACGATGATTTCCAATTTCATCCATGTCCCTACAAAGGATATGAACTCATCATTTTTTATGGCTGCCTGGTATTCCATGGTGTATATGTGCCACCTTTTCTTAATCCAGTCTATCGTTGTTGGACATTTGGGTTGCTTCCAAGTCTTTGCTATTGGGTATAATGCCGGAATAAACATACGTGTGCATGTGTCTTCATAGCAGCATGATTTATAGTCCTTTGGGTATATACCCAGTAATGGGATGGCTGGGTCAAATGGAATTTCTAGTTCTAGATCCCTGAGGAATCGCCACAGTGACTTCCACAAGGGTTGAACTAGTTTACAGTCCCACCAACAGTGTAAAAGTGTTCCTATTTCTCCACATCCTCTCCAGCACCTGTTGTTTCCTGACTTTTTAATGATTGCCATTCTAACTGGTGTGAGATGGTATCTCATTGTGGTTTTGATTTGCATTTCTCTGATGGCCAGTGATGGTGAGCATTTTTTCATGTGTTTTTTGTCTGCATAAATGTCTTCTTTGGAGGAGTGTCTGTTCATGTCCTTCGCCCACTTTTTGATGGGGTTGTTTGCTGTTTTCTTGTAAATTTGTTGGAGTTCATTGTAGATTCTGGATATTATCCCTTTGTCAGATGAGTAGGTTGCGAAAATTTTCTCCCATTTTGTAGGTTGCCTGTTCACTCTGATGGTAGTTTCCTTTGCTGTGCAGAAGCTCTTTAGTTTAATTAGATCCCATTTGTCAATTTTGGCTTTTGTTGCCATTGCTTTTGGTGTTTTAGACATGAAGTCCTTGCCCATGCCTATGTCCTGAATGGTATTGCCTAGGTTTTCTTCTAGGGTTTTTATGGTTTTAGGTCTAACGTTTAAGTCTTTAATCCATCTTGAGTTGATTTTTGTATAAGGTGTAAGGAAGGGATCCAGTTTCAGCTTTCTACATGTGGCTAGCCAGTTTTCCCAGCACCATTTATTAAATAGGGAATCCTTTCTCCATTTCTTGTTTTTGTCAAGTTTGTCAAAGATCAGATTGTTGTAGATATGTGGCATTATTTCTGACGGCTCTGTTCTGTTCCATTGATCTAGATCTCTGTTTGGTACCAGTACCATGCTGTTTTGGTTACTGTAGCCTTGTAGTATAGTTTGAAGTCAGGTAGCGTGATGCCTCCAGCTTTGTTCTTTTGGCTTAGGATTGACTTGGTCATGCGGGCTCTTTTTTGGTTCCATATGAACTTTAAAGTAGTTTTTTCCAATTCTGTGCAGAAAGTCATGGGTAACTTGATGGGGATGGCATTGAATCTGTAAATTACCTTGGGAAGGATGGCCATTTTCATGATATTGATTCTTCCTACCCATGAGCATGGAATGTTCTTCCATTTGTTTGTATCCTCTTTTATTTCCTTGAGCAGTGGTTTGTAGTTTTCTCCTTGAAGAGGTCCTTCACATCCCTTGTAAGTTGGATTCCTAGGTATTTTATTCTCTTTGAAGCAATTGTGAATGGGAGTTCACTCATGATTTGGCTCTCTGTTTGTCTGTTATTGATGTATAAGAATGCTTGTGATTTTTGTCCATTGATTTTGTATCCTGAGACTTTGCTGAAGTTGCTTATCAGCTTAAGGAGATTTTGGGCTGAGACAATGGGGTTCTCTAGATATACTATCACGTCATCTGCAAACAGGGACAATTTGACTTCCTTTTTTCCTAATTGAATACCCTTGATTTCCTTCTCTTGCCTAATTGCCCTGGCCAGAACTTCCAACACTATGTTGAATAGAAGTGGTGAGAGAGGGCATCCCTGTCTTGTGCCAGTTTTCAAAATGAATGCTTCCAGTTTTTGCCCATTCAGTATGATATTGGCTGTGGGTTTGTCATAAATAGCTCTTATTATTTTGAGATACGACCCATCAATACCTAATTTATTGAGAGTTTTTAGCATGAAGGGTTGTTGAATTTTGTCAAAGTCCTTTTCTTCACGTATTGAGATAATCATGTGGTTTTTGACTTTGGTTCTGTTTATATGCTGGATTACATTTATTGATTTGCGTATATTGAACCAGCCTTGCATCTCAGGGATGAAGTCCTCTTCATCATGGTGGATAAGCTGTCTGATGTGCTGCTGGATTCGGTTTGCCGGTAATTTATTGAGGATTTTTGCATCAATATTCATCAAGGATATTGGTCTAAAATTCTCTTTTTTGGTTGTGTCTCTGCCCAGCTTTGGTATCAGCATGATGCTGGCCTCATAAAATGAGTTAGGAAGGATTCCCTCTTTTTCTATTGATTGGAATAGTTTCTGAAGTAATGGTTCCAGTTCCTCCTTGGACCTCTGGTAGAATTCAACTGTGAACCCATCTGATCCTGGACTCTTTTTGGTTGGTAAGCTATTGATTATTGCCACAATTTCAGCTCCTGTTATTAGTCTACTCAGAGATTCAATTTCTTCCTGGTTTAGGCATGGGAGAGTGTATGTGTCGAGGAATTTATCCCTTTCTTTTTTTTTTAATTTTTTTTCTTTTTATCATTATTATTATTATTATTATTATTATACTTTAGGCTCCATGGTACATGTGCACAACTTGCAGGTAAGCTACATGTGTATACATGTGCCATGCTGGTGCGCTGCACCCACCAACTCGTCATCTAGCATTAGGTATATCTCCCAATGCTGTCCCTCGCCCCTCGCCCCACCCCACAACAGTCCCCGAAGTTTGATGTTCCCCTTCCTGTGTCCATGTGTTCTCATTGTTCAATTCTCACCTATGAGTGAGAATATGTGGTGTTTGGCTTTTCGTTCTTGCGATAGTTTACTGAGAACGATGATTTCCAATTTCATCCATGTCCCTACAAAGGATATGAACTCATCATTTTTTATGGCTGCCTGGTATTCCATGGTGTATATGTGCCACCTTTTCTTAATCCAGTCTATCGTTGTTGGACATTTGGGTTGCTTCCAAGTCTTTGCTATTGGGTATAATGCCGCAATAAACATACGTCTGCATGTGTCTTCATAGCAGCATGATTTATAGTCCTTTGGGTATATACCCAGTAATGGGATGGCTGGGTCAAATGGAATTTCTAGTTCTAGATCCCTGAGGAATCGCCACAGTGACTTCCACAAGGGTTGAACTAGTTTACAGTCCCACCAACAGTGTAAAAGTGTTCCTATTTCTCCACATCCTCTCCAGCACCTGTTGTTTCCTGACTTTTTAATGATTGCCATTCTAACTGGTGTGAGATGGTATCTCATTGTGGTTTTGATTTGCATTTCTCTGATGGCCAGTGATGGTGAGCATTTTTTCATGTGTTTTTTGTCTGCATAAATGTCTTCTTTGGAGGAGTGTCTGTTCATGTCCTTCGCCCACTTTTTGATGGGGTTGTTTGGTGTTTTCTTGTAAATTTGTTGGAGTTCATTGTAGATTCTGGATATTATCCCTTTGTCAGATGAGTAGGTTGCGAAAATTTTCTCCCATTTTGTAGGTTGCCTGTTCACTCTGATGGTAGTTTCCTTTGCTGTGCAGAAGCTCTTTAGTTTAATTAGATCCCATTTGTCAATTTTGGCTTTTGTTGCCATTGCTTTTGGTGTTTTAGACATGAAGTCCTTGCCCATGCCTATGTCCTGAATGGTATTGCCTAGGTTTTCTTCTAGGGTTTTTATGGTTTTAGGTCTAACGTTTAAGTCTTTAATCCATCTTGAGTTGATTTTTGTATAAGGTGTAAGGAAGGGATCCAGTTTCAGCTTTCTACATGTGGCTAGCCAGTTTTCCCAGCACCATTTATTAAATAGGGAATCCTTTCTCCATTTCTTGTTTTTGTCAAGTTTGTCAAAGATCAGATTGTTGTAGATATGTGGCATTATTTCTGACGGCTCTGTTCTGTTCCATTGATCTAGATCTCTGTTTGGTACCAGTACCATGCTGTTTTGGTTACTGTAGCCTTGTAGTATAGTTTGAAGTCAGGTAGCGTGATGCCTCCAGCTTTGTTCTTTTGGCTTAGGATTGACTTGGTCATGCGGGCTCTTTTTTGGTTCCATATGAACTTTAAATTAGTTTTTTCCAATTCTGTGCAGAAAGTCATTGGTAACTTGATGGGGATGGCATTGAATCTGTAAATTACCTTGGGAAGGATGGCCATTTTCATGATATTGATTCTTCCTACCCATGAGCATGGAATGTTCTTCCATTTGTTTGTATCCTCTTTTATTTCCTTGAGCAGTGGTTTGTAGTTTTCTCCTTGAAGAGGTCCTTCACATCCCTTGTAAGTTGGATTCCTAGGTATTTTATTCTCTTTGAAGCAATTGTGAATGGGAGTTCACTCATGATTTGGCTCTCTGTTTGTCTGTTATTGATGTATAAGAATGCTTGTGATTTTTGTCCATTCATTTTGTATCCTGAGACTTTGCTGAAGTTGCTTATCAGCTTAAGGAGATTTTGGGCTGAGACAATGGGGTTTTCTAGATATACTATCACGTCATCTGCAAACAGGGACAATTTGGCTTCCTTTTTTCCTAATTGAATACCCTTGATTTCCTTCTCTTGCCTAATTGCCCTGGCCAGAACTTCCAACACTATGTTGAATAGAAGTGGTGAGAGAGGGCATCCCTGTCTTGTGCCAGTTTTCAAAGTGAATGCTTCCAGTTTTTGCCCATTCAGTATGATATTGGCTGTGGGTTTGTCATAAATAGCTCTTATTATTTTGAGATACGACCCATCAATACCTAATTTATTGAGAGTTTTTAGCATGAAGGGTTGTTGAATTTTGTCAAAGTCCTTTTCTTCACGTATTGAGATAATCATGTGGTTTTTGACTTTGGTTCTGTTTATATGCTGGATTACATTTATTGATTTGCGTATATTGAACCAGCCTTGCATCTCAGGGATGAAGCCCACTTGATCATGGTGGATAAGCTGTCTGATGTGCTGCTGGATTCGGTTTGCCGGTAATTTATTGAGGATTTTTGCATCAATATTCATCAAGGATATTGGTCTAAAATTCTCTTTTTTGGTTGTGTCTCTGCCCAGCTTTGGTATCAGCATGATGCTGGCCTCATAAAATGAGTTAGGAAGGATTCCCTCTTTTTCTATTGATTGGAATAGTTTCTGAAGTAATGGTTCCAGTTCCTCCTTGGACCTCTGGTAGAATTCGGCTGTGAACCCATCTCATCCTGGACTCTTTTTGGTTGGTAAGCTATTGATTATTGCCACAACTTCAGCTCCTGTTATTAGTCTACTCAGAGATTCAATTTCTTCCTGGTTTAGGCATGGGAGAGTGTATGTGTCGAGGAATTTATCCCTTTCTTTTTTTTTTGATTTTTTTTCTTTTTATCATTATTATTATTATTATTATTATTATTATTATTATACTTTAGGCTCCATGGTACATGTGCACAACTTGCAGGTAAGCTACATGTGTATACATGTGCCATGCTGGTGCGCTGCACCCACCAACTCGTCATCTAGCATTAGGTATATCTCCCAATGCTGTCCCTCGCCCCTCGCCCCACCCCACAACAGTCCCCGAAGTATGATGTTCCGCTTCCTGTGTCCATGTGTTCTCATTGTTCAATTAGCAACTATGAGTGAGAATATGTGGTGTTTGGCTTTTCGTTCTTGCGATAGTTTACTGAGAACGATGATTTACAATTTCATCCATGTCCCTACAAAGGATATGAACTCATCATTTTTTATGGCTGCCTGGTATTCCATGGTGTATATGTGCCACCTTTTCTTAATCCAGTCTATCGTTGTTGGACATTTGGGTTGCTTCCAAGTCTTTGCTATTGGGTATAATGCCGCAATAAACATACGTGTGCATGTGTCTTCATAGCAGCATGATTTATAGTCCTTTGGGTATATACCCAGTAATGGGATGGCTGGGTCAAATGGAATTTCTAGTTCTAGATCCCTGAGGAATCGCCACAGTGACTTCCACAAGGGTTGAACTAGTTTACAGTCCCACCAACAGTGTAAAAGTGTTCCTATTTCTCCACATCCTCTCCAGCACCTGTTGTTTCCTGACTTTTTAATGATTGCCATTCTAACTGGTGTGAGATGGTATCTCATTGTGGTTTTGATTTGCCTTTCTCTGATGGCCAGTGATGGTGAGCATTTTTTCATGTGTTTTTTGTCTGCATAAATGTCTTCTTTGGAGGAGTGTCTGTTCATGTCCTTCGCCCACTTTTTGATGGGGTTGTTTGGTGTTTTCTTGTAAATTTGTTGGAGTTCATTGTAGATTCTGGATATTATCCCTTTGTCAGATGAGTAGGTTGCGAAAATTTTCTCCCATTTTGTAGGTTGCCTGTTCACTCTGATGGTAGTTTCCTTTGCTGTGCAGAAGCTCTTTAGTTTAATTAGATCCCATTTGTCAATTTTGGCTTTTGTTGCCATTGCTTTTGGTGTTTTAGACATGAAGTCCTTGCCCATGCCTATGTCCTGAATGGTATTGCCTAGGTTTTCTTCTAGGGTTTTTATGGTTTTAGGTCTAACGTTTAAGTCTTTAATCCATCTTGAGTTGATTTTTGTATAAGGTGTAAGGAAGGGATCCAGTTTCAGCTTTCTACATGTGGCTAGCCAGTTTTCCCAGCACCATTTATTAAATAGGGAATCCTTTCTCCATTTCTTGTTTTTGTCAAGTTTGTCAAAGATCAGATTGTTGTAGATATGTGGCATTATTTCTGACGGCTCTGTTCTGTTCCATTGATCTAGATCTCTGTTTAGTACCAGTACCATGCTGTTTTGGTTACTGTAGCCTTGTAGTATAGTTTGAAGTCAGGTAGCGTGATGCCTCCAGCTTTGTTCTTTTGGCTTAGGATTGACTTGGTGATGCGGGCTCTTTTTTGGTTCCATATGAACTTTAAAGTAGTTTTTTCCAATTCTGTGCAGAAAGTCATTGGTAACCTGATGGGGATGGCATTGAATCTGTAAATTACCTTGGGAAGGATGGCCATTTTCATGATATTGATTCTTCCTACCCATGAGCATGGAATGTTCTTCCATTTGTTTGTATCCTCTTTTATTTCCTTGAGCAGTGGTTTGTAGTTTTCTCCTTGAAGAGGTCCTTCACATCCCTTGTAAGTTGGATTCCTAGGTATTTTATTCTCTTTGAAGCAATTGTGAATGGGAGTTCACTCATGATTTGGCTCTCTGTTTGTCTGTTATTGATGTATAAGAATGCTTGTGATTTTTGTCCATTGATTTTGTATCCTGAGACTTTGCTGAAGTTGCTTATCAGCTTAAGGAGATTTTGGGCTGAGACAATGGGGTTTTCTAGATATACTATCACGTCATCTGCAAACAGGGACAATTTGGCTTCCTTTTTTCCTAATTGAATACCCTTGATTTCCTTCTCTTGCCTAATTGCCCTGGCCAGAACTTCCAACACTATGTTGAATAGAAGTGGTGAGAGAGGGCATCCCTGTCTTGTGCCAGTTTTCAAAGTGAATGCTTCCAGTTTTTGCCCATTCAGTATGATATTGGCTGTGGGTTTGTCATAAATAGCTCTTATTATTTTGAGATACGACCCATCAATACCTAATTTATTGAGAGTTTTTAGCATGAAGGGTTGTTGAATTTTGTCAAAGTCCTTTTCTTCACGTATTGAGATAATCATGTGGTTTTTGACTTTGGTTCTGTTTATATGCTGGATTACATTTATTGATTTGCGTATATTGAACCAGCCTTGCATCTCAGGGATGAAGCCCACTTGATCATGGTGGATAAGCTGTCTGATGTGCTGCTGGATTCGGTTTGCCGGTAATTTATTGAGGATTTTTGCATCAATATTCATCAAGGATATTGGTCTAAAATTCTCTTTTTTGGTTGTGTCTCTGCCCAGCTTTGGTACCAGCATGATCCTGGCCTCATAAAATGAGTTAGGAAGGACTCCCTCTTTTTCTATTGATTGGAATAGTTTCTGAAGTAATGGTTCCAGTTCCTCCTTGGACCTCTGGTAGAATTCGGCTGTGAACCCATCTGATCCTGGACTCTTTTTGGTTGGTAAGCTATTGATTATTGCCACAACTTCAGCTCCTGTTATTATTCTACTCAGAGATTCAATTTCTTCCTGGTTTAGGCATGGGAGAGTGTATGTGTCGAGGAATTTATCCCTTCCTTTTTTTTTTAATTTTTTTTCTTTTTATCATTATTATTATTATTATTATTATTATTATTATACTTTAGGCTCCATGGTACATGTGCGCAACTTGCAGGTAAGCTACATGTGTATACATGTGCCATGCTGGTGCGCTGCACCCACCAACTCGTCATCTAGCATTAGGTATATCTCCCAATGCTGTCCCTCGCCCCTCGCCCCACCCCACAACAGTCCCCGAAGTGTGATGTTCCCCTTCCTGTGTCCATGTGTTCTCATTGTTCAATTCTCACCTATGAGTGAGAATATGTGGTGTTTGGCTTTTCGTTCTTGCGATAGTTTACTGAGAACGATGATTTCCAATTTCATCCATGTCCCTACAAAGGATATGAACTCATCATTTTTTATGGCTGCCTGGTATTCCATGGTGTATATGTGCCACCTTTTCTTAATCCAGTCTATCGTTGTTGGACATTTGGGTTGCTTCCAAGTCTTTGCTATTGGGTATAATGCCGCAATAAACATACGTCTGCATGTGTCTTCATAGCAGCATGATTCATAGTCCTTTGGGTATATACCCAGTAATGGGATGGCTGGGTCAAATGGAATTTCTAGTTCTAGATCCCTGAGGAATCGCCACAGTGACTTCCACAAGGGTTGAACTAGTTTACAGTCCCACCAACAGTGTAAAAGTGTTCCTATTTCTCCACATCCTCTCCAGCACCTGTTGTTTCCTGACTTTTTAATGATTGCCATTCTAACTGGTGTGAGATGGTATCTCATTGTGGTTTTGATTTGCATTTCTCTGATGGCCAGTGATGGTGAGCATTTTTTCATGTGTTTTTTGGCTGCATAAATGTCTTCCTTGGAGGAGTGTCTGTTCATGTCCGTCGCCCACTTTTTGATGGGGTTGTTTGCTGTTTTCTTGTAAATTTGTTGGAGTTCATTGTAGATTCTGGATATTATCCCTTTGTCAGATGAGTGGGTTGCGAAAATTTTCTCCCATTTTGTAGGTTGCCTGTTCACTCTGATGGTAGTTTCCTTTGCTGTGCAGAAGCTCTTTAGTTTAATTAGATCCCATTTGTCAATTTTGGCTTTTGTGGCCATTGCTTTTGGTGTTTTAGACATGAAGTCCTTGCCCATGCCTATGTCCTGAATGGTATTGCCTAGGTTTTCTTCTAGGGTTTTTATGGTTTTAGGTCTAACGTGTAAGTCTTTAATCCATCTTGAGTTGATTTTTGTATAAGCTGTAAGGAAGGGATCCAGTTTCAGCTTTCTACATGTGGCTAGCCAGTTTTCCCAGCACCATTTATTAAATAGGGAATCCTTTCTCCATTTCTTGTTTTTGTCAAGTTGGTCAAAGATCAGATTGTTGTAGATATGTGGCATTATTTCTGACGGCTCTGTTCTGTTCCATTGATCTAGATCTCTGTTTGGTACCAGTACCATGCTGTTTTGGTTACTGTAGCCTTGTAGTATAGTTTGAAGTCAGGTAGCGTGATGCCTCCAGCTTTGTTCTTTTGGCTTAGGATTGACTTGGTGATGCGGGCTCTTTTTTGGTTCCATATGAACTTTAAAGTAGTTTTTTCCAATTCTGTGCAGAAAGTCATTGGTAACTTGATGGGGATGGCATTGAATCTGTAAATTACCTTGGGAAGGATGGCCATTTTCATGATATTGATTCTTCCTACCCATGAGCATGGAATGTTCTTCCATTTGTTTGTATCCTCTTTTATTTCCTTGAGCAGTGGTTTGTAGTTTTCTCCTTGAAGAGGTCCTTCACATCCCTTGTAAGTTGGATTCCTAGGTATTTTATTCTCTTTGAAGCAATTGTGAATGGGAGTTCACTCATGATTTGGCTCTCTGTTTGTCTGTTATTGATGTATAAGAATGCTTGTGATTTTTGTCCATTGATTTTGTATCCTGAGACTTTGCTGAAGTTGCTTATCAGCTTAAGGAGATTTTGGGCTGAGACAATGGGGTTTTCTAGATATACTATCACGTCATCTGCAAACAGGGACAATTTGGCTTCCTTTTTTCCTAATTGAATACCCTTGATTTCCTTCTCTTGCCTAATTGCCCTGGCCAGAACTTCCAACACTATGTTGAATAGAAGTGGTGAGAGAGGGCATCCCTGTCTTGTGCCAGTTTTCAAAGTGAATGCTTCCAGTTTTTGCCCATTCAGTATGATATTGGCTGTGGGTTTGTCATAAATAGCTCTTATTATTTTGAGATACGACCCATCAATACCTAATTTATTGAGAGTTTTTAGCATGAAGGGTTGTTGAATTTTGTCAAAGTCCTTTTCTTCACGTATTGAGATAATCATGTGGTTTTTGACTTTGGTTCTGTTTATATGCTGGATTACATTTATTGATTTGCGTATATTGAACCAGCCTTGCATCTCAGGGATGAAGCCCACTTGATCATGGTGGATAAGCTGTCTGATGTGCTGCTGGATTCGGTTTGCCGGTAATTTATTGAGGATTTTTGCATCAATAGTCATCAAGGATATTGGTCTAAAATTCTCTTTTTTGGTTGTGTCTCTGCCCAGCTTTGGTATCAGCATGATGCTGGCCTCATAAAATGAGTTAGGAAGGATTCCCTCTTTTTCTATTGATTGGAATAGTTTCTGAAGTAATGGTTCCAGTTCCTCCTTGGACCTCTGGTAGAATTCGGCTGTGAACCCATCTGATCCTGGACTCTTTTTGGTTGGTAAGCTATTGATTATTGCCACAACTTCAGCTCCTGTTATTAGTCTACTCAGAGATTCAATTTCTTCCTGGTTTAGGCATGGGAGATTGTATGTGTTGAGGAATTTATCCCTTTCTTTTTTTTTTAACTTTTTTTCTTTTTATCATTATTATTATTATTATTATTATTATTATACTTTAGGCTCCATGGTACATGTGCGCAACTTGCAGGTAAGCTACATGTGTATACATGTGCCATGCTGGTGCGCTGCACCCACCAACTCGTCATCTAGCATTAGGTATATCTCCCAATGCTGTCCCTCGGCCCTCGACCCACCCCACAACAGTCCCCGAAGTGTGATGCTCCCCTTCCTGTGTCCATGTGTTCTCATTGTTCAATTCTCACCTATGAGTGAGAATATGTGGTGTTTGGCTTTTCGTTCTTGCGATAGTTTACTGAGAACGATGATTTCCAATTTCATCCATGTCCCTACAAAGGATATGAACTCATCATTTTTTATGGCTGCCTGGTATTCCATGGTGTATATGTGCCACCTTTTCTTAATCCAGTCTATCGTTGTTGGACATTTGGGTTGCTTCCAAGTCTTTGCTATTGGGTATAATGCCGCAATAAACATACGTGTGCATGTGTCTTCATAGCAGCATGATTTATAGTCCTTTGGGTATATACCCAGTAATGGGATGGCTGGGTCAAATGGAATTTCTAGTTCTAGATCCCTGAGGAATCGCCACAGTGACTTCCACAAGGGTTGAACTAGTTTACAGTCCCACCAACAGTGTAAAAGTGTTCCTATTTCTCCACATCCTCTCCAGCACCTGTTGTTTCCTGACTTTTTAATGATTGCCATTCTAACTGGTGTGAGATGGTATCTCATTGTGGTTTTGATTTGCATTTCTCTGATGGCCAGTGATGGTGAGCATTTTTTCATGTGTTTTTTGTCTGCATAAATGTCTTCTTTGGAGGAGTGTCTGTTCATGTCCTTCGCCCACTTTTTGATGGGGTTGTTTGCTGTTTTCTTGTAAATTTGTTGGAGTTCATTGTAGATTCTGGATATTATCCCTTTGTCAGATGAGTAGGTTGCGAAAATTTTCTCCCATTTTGTAGGTTGCCTGTTCACTCTGATGGTAGTTTCCTTTGCTGTGCAGAAGCTCTTTAGTTTAATTAGATCCCATTTGTCAATTTTGGCTTTTGTTGCCATTGCTTTTGGTGTTTTAGACATGAAGTCCTTGCCCATGCCTATGTCCTGAATGGTATTGCCTAGGTTTTCTTCTAGGGTTTTTATGGTATTAGGTCTAACGTTTAAGTCTTTAATCCATCTTGAGTTGATTTTTGTATAAGGTGTAAGGAAGGGATCCAGTTTCAGCTTTCTACATGTGGCTAGCCAGTTTTCCCAGCACCATTTATTAAATAGGGAATCCTTTCTCCATTTCTTGTTTTTGTCAAGTTTGTCAAAGATCAGATTGTTGTAGATATGTGGCATTATTTCTGACGGCTCTGTTCTGTTCCATTGATCTAGATCTCTGTTTGGTACCAGTACCATGCTGTTTTGGTTACTGTAGCCTTGTAGTATAGTTTGAAGTCAGGTAGCGTGATGCCTCCAGCTTTGTTCTTTTGGCTTAGGATTGACTTGGTCATGCGGGCTCTTTTTTGGTTCCATATGAACTTTAAAGTAGTTTTTTCCAATTCTGTGCAGAAAGTCATTGGTAACTTGATGGGGATGGCATTGAATCTGTAAATTACCTTGGGAAGGATGGCCATTTTCATGATATTGATTCTTCCTACCCATGAGCATGGAATGTTCTTCCATTTGTTTGTATCCTCTTTTATTTCCTTGAGCAGTGGTTTGTAGTTTTCTCCTTGAAGAGGTCCTTCACATCCCTTGTAAGTTGGATTCCTAGGTATTTTATTCTCTTTGAAGCAATTGTGAATGGGAGTTCACTCATGATTTGGCTCTCTGTTTGTCTGTTATTGATGTATAAGAATGCTTGTGATTTTTGTCCATTGATTTTGTATCCTGAGACTTTGCTGAAGTTGCTTATCAGCTTAAGGAGATTTTGGGCTGAGACAATGGGGTTTTCTAGATATACTATCACGTCATCTGCAAACAGGGACAATTTGACTTCCTTTTTTCCTAATTGAATACCCTTGATTTCCTTCTCTTGCCTAATTGCCCTGGCCAGAACTTCCAACACTATGTTGAATAGAAGTGGTGAGAGAGGGCATCCCTGTCTTGTGCCAGTTTTCAAAATGAATGCTTCCAGTTTTTGCCCATTCAGTATGATATTGGCTGTGGGTTTGTCATAAATAGCTCTTATTATTTTGAGATACGACCCATCAATACCTAATTTATTGAGAGTTTTTAGCATGAAGGGTTGTTGAATTTTGTAAAAGTCCTTTTCTTCACGTATTGAGATAATCATGTGGTTTTTGACTTTGGTTCTGTTTATATGCTGGATTACATTTATTGATTTGCGTATATTGAACCAGCCTTGCATCTCAGGGATGAAGTCCTCTTCATCATGGTGGATAAGCTGTCTGATGTGCTGCTGGATTCGGTTTGCCGGTAATTTATTGAGGATTTTTGCATCAATATTCATCAAGGATATTGGTCTAAAATTCTCTTTTTTGGTTGTGTCTCTGCCCAGCTTTGGTATCAGCATGATGCTGGCCTCATAAAATGAGTTAGGAAGGATTCCCTCTTTTTCTATTGATTGGAATAGTTTCTGAAGTAATGGTTCCAGTTCCTCCTTGGACCTCTGGTAGAATTCAACTGTGAACCCATCTGATCCTGGACTCTTTTTGGTTGGTAAGCTATTGATTATTGCCACAATTTCAGCTCCTGTTATTAGTCTACTCAGAGATTCAATTTCTTCCTGGTTTAGGCATGGGAGAATGTATGTGTCGAGGAATTTATCCCTTTCTTTTTTTTTTAATTTTTTTTCTTTTTATCATTATTATTATTATTATTATTATTATACTTTAGGCTCCATGGTACATGTGCACAACTTGCAGGTAAGCTACATGTGTATACATGTGCCATGCTGGTGCGCTGCACCCACCAACTCGTCATCTAGCATTAGGTATATCTCCCAATGCTGTCCCTCGCCCCTCGCCCCACCCCACAACAGTCCCCGAAGTTTGATGTTCCCCTTCCTGTGTCCATGTGTTCTCATTGTTCAATTCTCACCTATGAGTGAGAATATGTGGTGTTTGGCTTTTCGTTCTTGCGATAGTTTACTGAGAACGATGATTTCCAATTTCATCCATGTCCCTACAAAGGATATGAACTCATCATTTTTTATGGCTGCCTGGTATTCCATGGTGTATATGTGCCACCTTTTCTTAATCCAGTCTATCGTTGTTGGACATTTGGGTTGCTTCCAAGTCTTTGCTATTGGGTATAATGCCGCAATAAACATACGTGTGCATGTGTCTTCATAGCAGCATGATTTATAGTCCTTTGGGTATATACCCAGTAATGGGATGGCTGGGTCAAATGGAATTTCTAGTTCTAGATCCCTGAGGAATCGCCACAGTGACTTCCACAAGGGTTGAACTAGTTTACAGTCCCACCAACAGTGTAAAAGTGTTCCTATTTCTCCACATCCTCTCCAGCACCTGTTGTTTCCTGACTTTTTAATGATTGCCATTCTAACTGGTGTGAGATGGTATCTCATTGTGGTTTTGATTTGCCTTTCTCTGATGGCCAGTGATGGTGAGCATTTTTTCATGTGTTTTTTGTCTGCATAAATGTCTTCTTTGGAGGAGTGTCTGTTCATGTCCTTCGCCCACTTTTTGATGGGGTTGTTTGGTGTTTTCTTGTAAATTTGTTGGAGTTCATTGTAGATTCTGGATATTAGCCCTTTGTCAGATGAGTAGTTTGCGAAAATTTTCTCCCATTTTGTAGGTTGCCTGTTCACTCTGATGGTAGTTTCCTTTGCTGTGCAGAAGCTCTTTAGTTTAATTAGATCCCATTTGTCAATTTTGGCTTTTGTTGCCATTGCTTTTGGTGTTTTAGACATGAAGTCCTTGCCCATGCCTATGTCCTGAATGGTATTGCCTAGGTTTTCTTCTAGGGTTTTTATGGTTTTAGGTCTAACGTTTAAGTCTTTAATCCATCTTGAGTTGATTTTTGTATAAGGTGTAAGGAAGGGATCCAGTTTCAGCTTTCTACATGTGGCTAGCCAGTTTTCCCAGCACCATTTATTAAATAGGGAATCCTTTCTCCATTTCTTGTTTTTGTCAAGTTTGTCAAAGATCAGATTGTTGTAGATATGTGGCATTATTTCTGACGGCTCTGTTCTGTTCCATTGATCTAGATCTCTGTTTAGTACCAGTACCATGCTGTTTTGGTTACTGTAGCCTTGTAGTATAGTTTGAAGTCAGGTAGCGTGATGCCTCCAGCTTTGTTCTTTTGGCTTAGGATTGACTTGGTGATGCGGGCTCTTTTTTGGTTCCATATGAACTTTAAAGTAGTTTTTTCCAATTCTGTGCAGAAAGTCATTGGTAACCTGATGGGGATGGCATTGAATCTGTAAATTACCTTGGGAAGGATGGCCATTTTCATGATATTGATTCTTCCTACCCATGAGCATGGAATGTTCTTCCATTTGTTTGTATCCTCTTTTATTTCCTTGAGCAGTGGTTTGTAGTTTTCTCCTTGAAGAGGTCCTTCACATCCCTTGTAAGTTGGATTCCTAGGTATTTTATTCTCTTTGAAGCAATTGTGAATGGGAGTTCACTCATGATTTGGCTCTCTGTTTGTCTGTTATTGATGTATAAGAATGCTTGTGATTTTTGTCCATTGATTTTGTATCCTGAGACTTTGCTGAAGTTGCTTATCAGCTTAAGGAGATTTTGGGCTGAGACAATGGGGTTTTCTAGATATACTATCACGTCATCTGCAAACAGGGACAATTTGGCTTCCTTTTTTCCTAATTGAATACCCTTGATTTCCTTCTCTTGCCTAATTGCCCTGGCCAGAACTTCCAACACTATGTTGAATAGAAGTGGTGAGAGAGGGCATCCCTGTCTTGTGCCAGTTTTCAAAGTGAATGCTTCCAGTTTTTGCCCATTCAGTATGATATTGGCTGTGGGTTTGTCATAAATAGCTCTTATTATTTTGAGATACGACCCATCAATACCTAATTTATTGAGAGTTTTTAGCATGAAGGGTTGTTGAATTTTGTCAAAGTCCTTTTCTTCACGTATTGAGATAATCATGTGGTTTTTGACTTTGGTTCTGTTTATAAGCTGGATTACATTTATTGATTTGCGTATATTGAACCAGCCTTGCATCTCAGGGATGAAGCCCACTTGATCATGGTGGATAAGCTGTCTGATGTGCTGCTGGATTTGGTTTGCCGGTAATTTATTGAGGATTTTTGCATCAATATTCATCAAGGATATTGGTCTAAAATTCTCTTTTTTGGTTGTGTCTCTGCCCAGCTTTGGTACCAGCATGATCCTGGCCTCATAAAATGAGTTAGGAAGGACTCCCTCTTTTTCTATTGATTGGAATAGTTTCTGAAGTAATGGTTCCAGTTCCTCCTTGGACCTCTGGTAGAATTCGGCTGTGAACCCATCTGATCCTGGACTCTTTTTGGTTGGTAAGCTATTGATTATTGCCACAACTTCAGCTCCTGTTATTATTCTACTCAGAGATTCAATTTCTTCCTGGTTTAGGCATGGGAGAGTGTATGTGTCGAGGAATTTATCCCTTCCTTTTTTTTTTAATTTTTTTTCTTTTTATCATTATTATTATTATTATTATTATTATTATTATACTTTAGGCTCCATGGTACATGTGCGCAACTTGCAGGTAAGCTACATGTGTATACATGTGCCATGCTGGTGCGCTGCACCCACCAACTCGTCATCTAGCATTAGGTATATCTCCCAATGCTGTCCCTCGCCCCTCGCCCCACCCCACAACAGTCACCGAAGTGTGATGTTCCCCTTCCTGTGTCCATGTGTTCTCATTGTTCAATTCTCACCTATGAGTGAGAATATGTGGTGTTTGGCTTTTCGTTCTTGCGATAGTTTACTGAGAACGATGATTTCCAATTTCATCCATGTCCCTACAAAGGATATGAACTCATCATTTTTTATGGCTGCCTGGTATTCCATGGTGTATATGTGCCACCTTTTCTTAATCCAGTCTATCGTTGTTGGACATTTGGGTTGCTTCCAAGTCTTTGCTATTGGGTATAATGCCGCAATAAACATACGTCTGCATGTGTCTTCATAGCAGCATGATTCATAGTCCTTTGGGTATATACCCAGTAATGGGATGGCTGGGTCAAATGGAATTTCTAGTTCTAGATCCCTGAGGAATCGCCACAGTGACTTCCACAAGGGTTGAACTAGTTTACAGTCCCACCAACAGTGTAAAAGTGTTCCTATTTCTCCACATCCTCTCCAGCACCTGTTGTTTCCTGACTTTTTAATGATTGCCATTCTAACTGGTGTGAGATGGTATCTCATTGTGGTTTTGATTTGCATTTCTCTGATGGCCAGTGATGGTGAGCATTTTTTCATGTGTTTTTTGGCTGCATAAATGTCTTCCTTGGAGGAGTGTCTGTTCATGTCCGTCGCCCACTTTTTGATGGGGTTGTTTGCTGTTTTCTTGTAAATTTGTTGGAGTTCATTGTAGATTCTGGATATTATCCCTTTGTCAGATGAGTGGGTTGCGAAAATTTTCTCCCATTTTGTAGGTTGCCTGTTCACTCTGATGGTAGTTTCCTTTGCTGTGCAGAAGCTCTTTAGTTTAATTAGATCCCATTTGTCAATTTTGGCTTTTGTGGCCATTGCTTTTGGTGTTTTAGACATGAAGTCCTTGCCCATGCCTATGTCCTGAATGGTATTGCCTAGGTTTTCTTCTAGGGTTTTTATGGTTTTAGGTCTAACGTGTAAGTCTTTAATCCATCTTGAGTTGATTTTTGTATAAGCTGTAAGGAAGGGATCCAGTTTCAGCTTTCTACATGTGGCTAGCCAGTTTTCCCAGCACCATTTATTAAATAGGGAATCCTTTCTCCATTTCTTGTTTTTGTCAAGTTGGTCAAAGATCAGATTGTTGTAGATATGTGGCATTATTTCTGACGGCTCTGTTCTGTTCCATTGATCTAGATCTCTGTTTGGTACCAGTACCATGCTGTTTTGGTTACTGTAGCCTTGTAGTATAGTTTGAAGTCAGGTAGCGTGATGCCTCCAGCTTTGTTCTTTTGGCTTAGGATTGACTTGGTGATGCGGGCTCTTTTTTGGTTCCATATGAACTTTAAAGTAGTTTTTTCCAATTCTGTGCAGAAAGTCATGGGTAACTTGATGGGGATGGCATTGAATCTGTAAATTACCTTGGGAAGGATGGCCATTTTCATGATATTGATTCTTCCTACCCATGAGCATGGAATGTTCTTCCATTTGTTTGTATCCTCTTTTATTTCCTTGAGCAGTGGTTTGTAGTTTTCTCCTTGAAGAGGTCCTTCACATCCCTTGTAAGTTGGATTCCTAGGTATTTTATTCTCTTTGAAGCAATTGTGAATGGGAGTTCACTCATGATTTGGCTCTCTGTTTGTCTGTTATTGATGTATAAGAATGCTTGTGATTTTTGTCCATTGATTTTGTATCCTGAGACTTTGCTGAAGTTGCTTATCAGCTTAAGGAGATTTTGGGCTGAGACAATGGGGTTTTCTAGATATACTATCACGTCATCTGCAAACAGGGACAATTTGGCTTCCTTTTTTCCTAATTGAATACCCTTGATTTCCTTCTCTTGCCTAATTGCCCTGGCCAGAACTTCCAACACTATGTTGAATAGAAGTGGTGAGAGAGGGCATCCCTGTCTTGTGCCAGTTTTCAAAGTGAATGCTTCCAGTTTTTGCCCATTCAGTATGATATTGGCTGTGGGTTTGTCATAAATAGCTCTTATTATTTTGAGATACGACCCATCAATACCTAATTTATTGAGAGTTTTTAGCATGAAGGGTTGTTGAATTTTGTCAAAGTCCTTTTCTTCACGTATTGAGATAATCATGTGGTTTTTGACTTTGGTTCTGTTTATATGCTGGATTACATTTATTGATTTGCGTATATTGAACCAGCCTTGCATCTCAGGGATGAAGCCCACTTGATCATGGTGGATAAGCTGTCTGATGTGCTGCTGGATTCGGTTTGCCGGTAATTTATTGAGGATTTTTGCATCAATAGTCATCAAGGATATTGGTCTAAAATTCTCTTTTTTGGTTGTGTCTCTGCCCAGCTTTGGTATCAGCATGATGCTGGCCTCATAAAATGAGTTAGGAAGGATTCCCTCTTTTTCTATTGATTGGAATAGTTTCTGAAGTAATGGTTCCAGTTCCTCCTTGGACCTCTGGTAGAATTCGGCTGTGAACCCATCTGATCCTGGACTCTTTTTGGTTGGTAAGCTATTGATTATTGCCACAACTTCAGCTCCTGTTATTAGTCTACTCAGAGATTCAATTTCTTCCTGGTTTAGGCATGGGAGATTGTATGTGTTGAGGAATTTATCCCTTTCTTTTTTTTTTAACTTTTTTTCTTTTTATCATTATTATTATTATTATTATTATTATTATACTTTAGGCTCCATGGTACATGTGCGCAACTTGCAGGTAAGCTACATGTGTATACATGTGCCATGCTGGTGCGCTGCACCCACCAACTCGTCATCTAGCATTAGGTATATCTCCCAATGCTGTCCCTCGGCCCTCGACCCACCCCACAACAGTCCCCGAAGTGTGATGCTCCCCTTCCTGTGTCCATGTGTTCTCATTGTTCAATTCTCACCTATGAGTGAGAATATGTGGTGTTTGGCTTTTCGTTCTTGCGATAGTTTACTGAGAACGATGATTTCCAATTTCATCCATGTCCCTACAAAGGATATGAACTCATCATTTTTTATGGCTGCCTGGTATTCCATGGTGTATATGTGCCACCTTTTCTTAATCCAGTCTATCGTTGTTGGACATTTGGGTTGCTTCCAAGTCTTTGCTATTGGGTATAATGCCGCAATAAACATACGTGTGCATGTGTCTTCATAGCAGCATGATTTATAGTCCTTTGGGTATATACCCAGTAATGGGATGGCTGGGTCAAATGGAATTTCTAGTTCTAGATCCCTGAGGAATCGCCACAGTGACTTCCACAAGGGTTGAACTAGTTTACAGTCCCACCAACAGTGTAAAAGTGTTCCTATTTCTCCACATCCTCTCCAGCACCTGTTGTTTCCTGACTTTTTAATGATTGCCATTCTAACTGGTGTGAGATGGTATCTCATTGTGGTTTTGATTTGCATTTCTCTGATGGCCAGTGATGGTGAGCATTTTTTCATGTGTTTTTTGTCTGCATAAATGTCTTCTTTGGAGGAGTGTCTGTTCATGTCCTTCGCCCACTTTTTGATGGGGTTGTTTGCTGTTTTCTTGTAAATTTGTTGGAGTTCATTGTAGATTCTGGATATTATCCCTTTGTCAGATGAGTAGGTTGCGAAAATTTTCTCCCATTTTGTAGGTTGCCTGTTCACTCTGATGGTAGTTTCCTTTGCTGTGCAGAAGCTCTTTAGTTTAATTAGATCCCATTTGTCAATTTTGGCTTTTGTTGCCATTGCTTTTGGTGTTTTAGACATGAAGTCCTTGCCCATGCCTATGTCCTGAATGGTATTGCCTAGGTTTTCTTCTAGGGTTTTTATGGTATTAGGTCTAACGTTTAAGTCTTTAATCCATCTTGAGTTGATTTTTGTATAAGGTGTAAGGAAGGGATCCAGTTTCAGCTTTCTACATGTGGCTAGCCAGTTTTCCCAGCACCATTTATTAAATAGGGAATCCTTTCTCCATTTCTTGTTTTTGTCAAGTTTGTCAAAGATCAGATTGTTGTAGATATGTGGCATTATTTCTGACGGCTCTGTTCTGTTCCATTGATCTAGATCTCTGTTTGGTACCAGTACCATGCTGTTTTGGTTACTGTAGCCTTGTAGTATAGTTTGAAGTCAGGTAGCGTGATGCCTCCAGCTTTGTTCTTTTGGCTTAGGATTGACTTGGTCATGCGGGCTCTTTTTTGGTTCCATATGAACTTTAAAGTAGTTTTTTCCAATTCTGTGCAGAAAGTCATTGGTAACTTGATGGGGATGGCATTGAATCTGTAAATTACCTTGGGAAGGATGGCCATTTTCATGATATTGATTCTTCCTACCCATGAGCATGGAATGTTCTTCCATTTGTTTGTATCCTCTTTTATTTCCTTGAGCAGTGGTTTGTAGTTTTCTCCTTGAAGAGGTCCTTCACATCCCTTGTAAGTTGGATTCCTAGGTATTTTATTCTCTTTGAAGCAATTGTGAATGGGAGTTCACTCATGATTTGGCTCTCTGTTTGTCTGTTATTGATGTATAAGAATGCTTGTGATTTTTGTCCATTGATTTTGTATCCTGAGACTTTGCTGAAGTTGCTTATCAGCTTAAGGAGATTTTGGGCTGAGACAATGGGGTTTTCTAGATATACTATCACGTCATCTGCAAACAGGGACAATTTGACTTCCTTTTTTCCTAATTGAATACCCTTGATTTCCTTCTCTTGCCTAATTGCCCTGGCCAGAACTTCCAACACTATGTTGAATAGAAGTGGTGAGAGAGGGCATCCCTGTCTTGTGCCAGTTTTCAAAATGAATGCTTCCAGTTTTTGCCCATTCAGTATGATATTGGCTGTGGGTTTGTCATAAATAGCTCTTATTATTTTGAGATACGACCCATCAATACCTAATTTATTGAGAGTTTTTAGCATGAAGGGTTGTTGAATTTTGTCAAAGTCCTTTTCTTCACGTATTGAGATAATCATGTGGTTTTTGACTTTGGTTCTGTTTATATGCTGGATTACATTTATTGATTTGCGTATATTGAACCAGCCTTGCATCTCAGGGATGAAGTCCTCTTCATCATGGTGGATAAGCTGTCTGATGTGCTGCTGGATTCGGTTTGCCGGTAATTTATTGAGGATTTTTGCATCAATATTCATCAAGGATATTGGTCTAAAATTCTCTTTTTTGGTTGTGTCTCTGCCCAGCTTTGGTATCAGCATGATGCTGGCCTCATAAAATGAGTTAGGAAGGATTCCCTCTTTTTCTATTGATTGGAATAGTTTCTGAAGTAATGGTTCCAGTTCCTCCTTGGACCTCTGGTAGAATTCAACTGTGAACCCATCTGATCCTGGACTCTTTTTGGTTGGTAAGCTATTGATTATTGCCACAATTTCAGCTCCTGTTATTAGTCTACTCAGAGATTCAATTTCTTCCTGGTTTAGGCATGGGAGAATGTATGTGTCGAGGAATTTATCCCTTTCTTTTTTTTTTAATTTTTTTTCTTTTTATCATTATTATTATTATTATTATTATTATACTTTAGGCTCCATGGTACATGTGCACAACTTGCAGGTAAGCTACATGTGTATACATGTGCCATGCTGGTGCGCTGCACCCACCAACTCGTCATCTAGCATTAGGTATATCTCCCAATGCTGTCCCTCGCCCCTCGCCCCACCCCACAACAGTCCCCGAAGTTTGATGTTCCCCTTCCTGTGTCCATGTGTTCTCATTGTTCAATTCTCACCTATGAGTGAGAATATGTGGTGTTTGGCTTTTCGTTCTTGCGATAGTTTACTGAGAACGATGATTTCCAATTTCATCCATGTCCCTACAAAGGATATGAACTCATCATTTTTTATGGCTGCCTGGTATTCCATGGTGTATATGTGCCACCTTTTCTTAATCCAGTCTATCGTTGTTGGACATTTGGGTTGCTTCCAAGTCTTTGCTATTGGGTATAATGCCGCAATAAACATACGTCTGCATGTGTCTTCATAGCAGCATGATTTATAGTCCTTTGGGTATATACCCAGTAATGGGATGGCTGGGTCAAATGGAATTTCTAGTTCTAGATCCCTGAGGAATCGCCACAGTGACTTCCACAAGGGTTGAACTAGTTTACAGTCCCACCAACAGTGTAAAAGTGTTCCTATTTCTCCACATCCTCTCCAGCACCTGTTGTTTCCTGACTTTTTAATGATTGCCATTCTAACTGGTGTGAGATGGTATCTCATTGTGGTTTTGATTTGCATTTCTCTGATGGCCAGTGATGGTGAGCATTTTTTCATGTGTTTTTTGTCTGCATAAATGTCTTCTTTGGAGGAGTGTCTGTTCATGTCCTTCGCCCACTTTTTGATGGGGTTGTTTGGTGTTTTCTTGTAAATTTGTTGGAGTTCATTGTAGATTCTGGATATTAGCCCTTTGTCAGATGAGTAGGTTGCGAAAATTTTCTCCCATTTTGTAGGTTGCCTGTTCACTCTGATGGTAGTTTCCTTTGCTGTGCAGAAGCTCTTTAGTTTAATTAGATCCCATTTGTCAATTTTGGCTTTTGTTGCCATTGCTTTTGGTGTTTTAGACATGAAGTCCTTGCCCATGCCTATGTCCTGAATGGTATTGCCTAGGTTTTCTTCTAGGGTTTTTATGGTTTTAGGTCTAACGTTTAAGTCTTTAATCCATCTTGAGTTGATTTTTGTATAAGGTGTAAGGAAGGGATCCAGTTTCAGCTTTCTACATGTGGCTAGCCAGTTTTCCCAGCACCATTTATTAAATAGGGAATCCTTTCTCCATTTCTTGTTTTTGTCAAGTTTGTCAAAGATCAGATTGTTGTAGATATGTGGCATTATTTCTGACGGCTCTGTTCTGTTCCATTGATCTAGATCTCTGTTTGGTACCAGTACCATGCTGTTTTGGTTACTGTAGCCTTGTAGTATAGTTTGAAGTCAGGTAGCGTGATGCCTCCAGCTTTGTTCTTTTGGCTTAGGATTGACTTGGTCATGCGGGCTCTTTTTTGGTTCCATATGAACTTTAAAGTAGTTTTTTCCAATTCTGTGCAGAAAGTCATGGGTAACTTGATGGGGATGGCATTGAATCTGTAAATTACCTTGGGAAGGATGGCCATTTTCATGATATTGATTCTTCCTACCCATGAGCATGGAATGTTCTTCCATTTGTTTGTATCCTCTTTTATTTCCTTGAGCAGTGGTTTGTAGTTTTCTCCTTGAAGAGGTCCTTCACATCCCTTGTAAGTTGGATTCCTAGGTATTTTATTCTCTTTGAAGCAATTGTGAATGGGAGTTCACTCATGATTTGGCTCTCTGTTTGTCTGTTATTGATGTATAAGAATGCTTGTGATTTTTGTCCATTGATTTTGTATCCTGAGACTTTGCTGAAGTTGCTTATCAGCTTAAGGAGATTTTGGGCTGAGACAATGGGGTTTTCTAGATATACTATCACGTCATCTGCAAACAGGGACAATTTGGCTTCCTTTTTTCCTAATTGAATACCCTTGATTTCCTTCTCTTGCCTAATTGCCCTGGCCAGAACTTCCAACACTATGTTGAATAGAAGTGGTGAGAGAGGGCATCCCTGTCTTGTGCCAGTTTTCAAAGTGAATGCTTCCAGTTTTTGCCCATTCAGTATGATATTGGCTGTGGGTTTGTCATAAATAGCTCTTATTATTTTGAGATACGACCCATCAATACCTAATTTATTGAGAGTTTTTAGCATGAAGGGTTGTTGAATTTTGTCAAAGTCCTTTTCTTCACGTATTGAGATAATCATGTGGTTTTTGACTTTGGTTCTGTTTATATGCTGGATTACATTTATTGATTTGCGTATATTGAACCAGCCTTGCATCTCAGGGATGAAGCCCACTTGATCATGGTGGATAAGCTGTCTGATGTGCTGCTGGATTCGGTTTGCCGGTAATTTATTGAGGATTTTTGCATCAATATTCATCAAGGATATTGGTCTAAAATTCTCTTTTTTGGTTGTGTCTCTGCCCAGCTTTGGTATCAGCATGATGCTGGCCTCATAAAATGAGTTAGGAAGGATTCCCTCTTTTTCTATTGATTGGAATAGTTTCTGAAGTAATGGTTCCAGTTCCTCCTTGGACCTCTGGTAGAATTCGGCTGTGAACCCATCTGATCCTGGACTCTTTTTGGTTGGTAAGCTATTGATTATTGCCACAACTTCAGCTCCTGTTATTAGTCTACTCAGAGATTCAATTTCTTCCTGGTTTAGGCATGGGAGAGTGTATGTGTCGAGGAATTTATCCCTTTCTTTTTTTTTTGATTTTTTTTCTTTTTATCATTATTATTATTATTATTATTATTATTATTATACTTTAGGCTCCATGGTACATGTGCACAACTTGCAGGTAAGCTACATGTGTATACATGTGCCATGCTGGTGCGCTGCACCCACCAACTCGTCATCTAGCATTAGGTATATCTCCCAATGCTGTCCCTCGCCCCTCGCCCCACCCCACAACAGTCCCCGAAGTATGATGTTCCGCTTCCTGTGTCCATGTGTTCTCATTGTTCAATTAGCACCTATGAGTGAGAATATGTGGTGTTTGGCTTTTCGTTCTTGCGATAGTTTACTGAGAACGATGATTTCCAATTTCATCCATGTCCCTACAAAGGATATGAACTCATCATTTTTTATGGCTGCCTGGTATTCCATGGTGTATATGTGCCACCTTTTCTTAATCCAGTCTATCGTTGTTGGACATTTGGGTTACCTCCAAGTCTTTGCTATTGGGTATAATGCCGCAATAAACATACGTGTGCATGTGTCTTCATAGCAGCATGATTTATAGTCCTTTGGGTATATACCCAGTAATGGGATGGCTGGGTCAAATGGAATTTCTAGTTCTAGATCCCTGAGGAATCGCCACAGTGACTTCCACAAGGGTTGAACTAGTTTACAGTCCCACCAACAGTGTAAAAGTGTTCCTATTTCTCCACATCCTCTCCAGCACCTGTTGTTTCCTGACTTTTTAATGATTGCCATTCTAACTGGTGTGAGATGGTATCTCATTGTGGTTTTGATTTGCCTTTCTCTGATGGCCAGTGATGGTGAGCATTTTTTCATGTGTTTTTTGTCTGCATAAATGTCTTCTTTGGAGGAGTGTCTGTTCATGTCCTTCACCCACTTTTTGATGGGGTTGTTTGGTGTTTTCTTGTAAATTTGTTGGAGTTCATTGTAGATTCTGGATATTATCCCTTTGTCAGATGAGTAGGTTGCGAAAATTTTCTCCCATTTTGTAGGTTGCCTGTTCACTCTGATGGTAGTTTCCTTTGCTGTGCAGAAGCTCTTTAGTTTAATTAGATCCCATTTGTCAATTTTGGCTTTTGTTGCCATTGCTTTTGGTGTTTTAGACATGAAGTCCTTGCCCATGCCTATGTCCTGAATGGTATTGCCTAGGTTTTCTTCTAGGGTTTTTATGGTTTTAGGTCTAACGTTTAAGTCTTTAATCCATCTTGAGTTGATTTTTGTATAAGGTGTAAGGAAGGGATCCAGTTTCAGCTTTCTACATGTGGCTAGCCAGTTTTCCCAGCACCATTTATTAAATAGGGAATCCTTTCTCCATTTCTTGTTTTTGTCAAGTTTGTCAAAGATCAGATTGTTGTAGATATGTGGCATTATTTCTGACGGCTCTGTTCTGTTCCATTGATCTAGATCTCTGTTTGGTACCAGTACCATGCTGTTTTGGTTACTGTAGCCTTGTAGTATAGTTTGAAGTCAGGTAGCGTGATGCCTCCAGCTTTGTTCTTTTGGCTTAGGATTGACTTGGTCATGCGGGCTCTTTTTTGGTTCCATATGAACTTTAAAGTAGTTTTTTCCAATTCTGTGCAGAAAGTCATTGGTAACTTGATGGGGATGGCATTGAATCTGTAAATTACCTTGGGAAGGATGGCCATTTTCATGATATTGATTCTTCCTACCCATGAGCATGGAATGTTCTTCCATTTGTTTGTATCCTCTTTTATTTCCTTGAGCAGTGGTTTGTAGTTTTCTCCTTGAAGAGGTCCTTCACATCCCTTGGAAGTTGGATTCCTAGGTATTTTATTCTCTTTGAAGCAATTGTGAATGGGAGTTCACTCATGATTTGGCTCTCTGTTTGTCTGTTATTGATGTATAAGGATGCTTGTGATTTTTGTCCATTGATTTTGTATCCTGAGACTTTGCTGAAGTTGCTTATCAGCTTAAGGAGATTTTGGGCTGAGACAATGGGGTTTTCTAGATATACTATCACGTCATCTGCAAACAGGGACAATTTGGCTTCCTTTTTTCCTAATTGAATACCCTTGATTTCCTTCTCTTGCCTAATTGCCCTGGCCAGAACTTCCAACACTATGTTGAATAGAAGTGGTGAGAGAGGGCATCCCTGTCTTGTGCCAGTTTTCAAAGTGAATGCTTCCAGTTTTTGCCCATTCAGTATGATATTGGCTGTGGGTTTGTCATAAATAGCTCTTATTATTTTGAGATACGACCCATCAATACCTAATTTATTGAGAGTTTTTAGCATGAAGGGTTGTTGAATTTTGTCAAAGTCCTTTTCTTCACGTATTGAGATAATCATGTGGTTTTTGACTTTGGTTCTGTTTATATGCTGGATTACATTTATTGATTTGCGTATATTGAACCAGCCTTGCATCTCAGGGATGAAGCCCACTTGATCATGGTGGATAAGCTGTCTGATGTGCTGCTGGATTCGGTTTGCCGGTAATTTATTGAGGATTTTTGCATCAATATTCATCAAGGATATTGGTCTAAAATTCTCTTTTTTGGTTGTGTCTCTGCCCAGCTTTGGTATCAGCATGATGCTGGCCTCATAAAATGAGTTAGGAAGTATTCCCTCTTTTTCTATTGATTGGAATAGTTTCTGAAGTAATGGTTCCAGTTCCTCCTTGGACCTCTGGTAGAATTCGGCTGTGAACCCATCTGATCCTGGACTCTTTTTGGTTGGTAAGCTATTGATTATTGCCACAACTTCAGCTCCTGTTATTAGTCTACTCAGAGATTCAATTTCTTCCTGGTTTAGGCATGGGAGAGTGTATGTGTCGAGGAATTTATCCCTTTCTTTTTTTTTTGATTTTTTTTTTTTTATCATTATTATTATTATTATTATTATTATTATTATTATACTTTAGGCTCCATGGTACATGTGCGCAACTTGCAGGTAAGCTACATGTGTATACATGTGCCATGCTGGTGCGCTGCACCCACCAACTCGTCATCTAGCATTAGGTATATCTCCCAATGCTGTCCCTCGCCCCTCGCCCCACCCCACAACAGTCCCCGAAGTGTGATGTTCCCCTTCCTGTGTCCATGTGTTCTCATTGTTCAGTTCTCACCTATGAGTGCGAATATGTGGTGTTTGGCTTTTCGTTCTTGCGATAGTTTACTGAGAACGATGATTTCCAATTTCATCCATGTCCCTACAAAGGATATGAACTCATCATTTTTTATGGCTGCCTGGTATTCCATGGTGTATATGTGCCACCTTTTCTTAATCCAGTCTATCGTTGTTGGACATTTGGGTTGCTTCCAAGTCTTTGCTATTGGGTATAATGCCGCAATAAACATACGTCTGCATGTACCTTCATAGCAGCATGATTCATAGTCCTTTGGGTATATACCCAGTAATGGGATGGCTGGGTCAAATGGAATTTCTAGTTCTAGATCCCTGAGGAATTGCCACAGTGACTTCCACAAGGGTTGAACTAGTTTACAGTCCCACCAACAGTGTAAAAGTGTTCCTATTTCTCCACATCCTCTCCAGCACCTGTTGTTTCCTGACTTTTTAATGATTGCCATTCTAACTGGTGTGAGATGGTATCTCATTGTGGTTTTGATTTGCATTTCTCTGATAGCCAGTGATGGTGAGCATTTTTTCATGTGTTTTTTGGCTGCATAAATGTCTTCTTTGGAGGAGTGTCTGTTCATGTCCTTCGCCCACTTTTTGATGGGGTTGTTTGGTGTTTTCTTGTAAATTTGTTGGAGTTCATTGTAGATTCTGGATATTATCCCTTTGTCAGATGAGTAGGTTGCGAAAATTTTCTCCCATTTTGTAGGTTGCCTGTTCACTCTGATGGTAGTTTCCTTTGCTGTGCAGAAGCTCTTTAGTTTAATTAGATCCCATTTGTCAATTTTGGCTTTTGTGGCCATTGCTTTTGGTGTTTTAGACATGAAGTCCTTGCCCATGCCTATGTCCTGAATGGTATTGCCTAGGTTTTCTTCTAGGGTTTTTATGGTTTTAGGTCTAACGTTTAAGTCTTTAATCCATCTTGAGTTGATTTTTGTATAAGGTGTAAGGAAGGGATCCAGTTTCAGCTTTCTACATGTGGCTAGCCAGTTTTCCCAGCACCATTTATTAAATAGGGAATCCTTTCTCCATTTCTTGTTTTTGTCAAGTTTGTCAAAGATCAGATTGTTGTAGATATGTGGCATTATTTCTGACGGCTCTGTTCTGTTCCATTGATCTAGATCTCTGTTTGGTACCAGTACCATTCTGTTTTGGTTACTGTAGCCTTGTAGTATAGTTTGAAGTCAGGTAGCGTGATGCCTCCAGCTTTGTTCTTTTGGCTTAGGATTGACTTGGTCATGCGGGCTCTTTTTTGGTTCCATATGAACTTTAAAGTAGTTTTTTCCAATTCTGTGCAGAAAGTCATTGGTAACTTGATGGGGATGGCATTGAATCTGTAAATTACCTTGGGAAGGATGGCCATTTTCATGATATTGATTCTTCCTACCCATGAGCATGGAATGTTCTTCCATTTGTTTGTATCCTCTTTTATTTCCTTGAGCAGTGGTTTGTAGTTTTCTCCTTGAAGAGGTCCTTCACATCCCTTGTAAGTTGGATTCCTAGGTATTTTATTCTCTTTGAAGCAATTGTGAATGGGAGTTCACTCATGATTTGGCTCTCTGTTTGTCTGTTATTGATGTATAAGAATGCTTGTGATTTTTGTCCATTGATTTTGTATCCTGAGACTTTGCTGAAGTTGCTTATCAGCTTAAGGAGAGTTTGGGCTGAGACAATGGGGTTTTCTAGATATACTATCACGTCATCTGCAAACAGGGACAATTTGACTTCCTTTTTTCCTAATTGAATACCCTTGATTTCCTTCTCTTGCCTAATTGCCCTGGCCAGAACTTCCAACACTATGTTGAATAGAAGTGGTGAGAGAGGGCATCCCTGTCTTGTGCCAGTTTTCAAAATGAATGCTTCCAGTTTTTGCCCATTCAGTATGATATTGGCTGTGGGTTTGTCATAAATAGCTCTTATTATTTTGAGATACGACCCATCAATACCTAATTTATTGAGAGTTTTTAGCATGAAGGGTTGTTGAATTTTGTCAAAGTCCTTTTCTTCACGTATTGAGATAATCATGTGGTTTTTGACTTTGGTTCTGTTTATATGCTGGATTACATTTATTGATTTGCGTAGATTGAACCAGCCTTGCATCTCAGGGATGAAGTCCTCTTCATCATGGTGGATAAGCTGTCTGATGTGCTGCTGGATTCGGTTTGCCGGTAATTTATTGAGGATTTTTGCATCAATATTCATCAAGGATATTGGTCTAAAATTCTCTTTTTTGGTTGTGTCTCTGCCCAGCTTTGGTATCAGCATGATGCTGGCCTCATAAAATGAGTTAGGAAGGATTCCCTCTTTTTCTATTGATTGGAATAGTTTCTGAAGTAATGGTTCCAGTTCCTCCTTGGACCTCTGGTAGAATTCAACTGTGAACCCATCTGATCCTGGACTCTTTTTGGTTGGTAAGCTATTGATTATTGCCACAATTTCAGCTCCTGTTATTAGTCTACTCAGAGATTCAATTTCTTCCTGGTTTAGGCATGGGAGAGTGTATGTGTCGAGGAATTTATCCCTTTCTTTTTTTTTTAATTTTTTTTCTTTTTATCATTATTATTATTATTATTATTATTATACTTTAGGCTCCATGGTACATGTGCACAACTTGCAGGTAAGCTACATGTGTATACATGTGCCATGCTGGTGCGCTGCACCCACCAACTCGTCATCTAGCATTAGGTATATCTCCCAATGCTGTCCCTCGCCCCTCGCCCCACCCCACAACAGTCCCCGAAGTATGATGTTCCCCTTCCTGTGTCCATGTGTTCTCATTGTTCAATTCTCACCTATGAGTGAGAATATGTGGTGTTTGGCTTTTCGTTCTTGCGATAGTTTACTGAGAACGATGATTTCCAATTTTATCCATGTCCCTACAAAGGATATGAACTCATCATTTTTTATGGCTGCCTGGTACTCCATGGTGTATATGTGCCACCTTTTCTTAATCCAGTCTATCGTTGTTGGACATTTGGGTTGCTTCCAAGTCTTTGCTATTGGGTATAATGCCGCAATAAACATACGTCTGCATGTGTCTTCATAGCAGCATGATTTATAGTCCTTTGGGTATATACCCAGTAATGGGATGGCTGGGTCAAATGGAATTTCTAGTTCTAGATCCCTGAGGAATCGCCACAGTGACTTCCACAAGGGTTGAACTAGTTTACAGTCCCACCAACAGTGTAAAAGTGTTCCTATTTCTCCACATCCTCTCCAGCACCTGTTGTTTCCTGACTTTTTAATGATTGCCATTCTAACTGGTGTGAGATGGTATCTCATTGTGGTTTTGATTTGCATTTCTCTGATGGCCAGTGATGGTGAGCATTTTTTCATGTGTTTTTTGTCTGCATAAATGTCTTCTTTGGAGGAGTGTCTGTTCATGTCCTTCGCCCACTTTTTGATGGGGTTGTTTGGTGTTTTCTTGTAAATTTGTTGGAGTTCATTGTAGATTCTGGATATTATCTCTTTGTCAGATGAGTAGGTTGCGAAAATTTTCTCCCATTTTGTAGGTTGCCTGTTCACTCTGATGGTAGTTTCCTTTGCTGTGCAGAAGCTCTTTAGTTTAATTAGATCCCATTTGTCAATTTTGGCTTTTGTTGCCATTGCTTTTGGTGTTTTAGACATGAAGTCCTTGCCCATGCCTATGTCCTGAATGGTATTGCCTAGGTTTTCTTCTAGGGTTTTTATGGTTTTAGGTCTAACGTTTAAGTCTTTAATCCATCTTGAGTTGATTTTTGTATAAGGTGTAAGGAAGGGATCCAGTTTCAGCTTTCTACATGTGGCTAGCCAGTTTTCCCAGCACCATTTATTAAATAGGGAATCCTTTCTCCATTTCTTGTTTTTGTCAAGTTTGTCAATGATCAGATTGTTGTAGATATGTGGCATTATTTCTGACGGCTCTGTTCTGTTCCATTGATCTAGATCTCTGTTTGGTACCAGTACCATGCTGTTTTGGTTACTGTAGCCTTGTAGTATAGTTTGAAGTCAGGTAGCGTGATGCCTCCAGCTTTGTTCTTTTGGCTTAGGATTGACTTGGTCATGCGGGCTCTTTTTTGGTTCCATATGAACTTTAAAGTAGTTTTTTCCAATTCTGTGAAGAAAGTCATTGGTAACTTGATGGGGATGGCATTGAATCTGTAAATTACCTTGGGAAGGATGGCCATTTTCATGATATTGATTCTTCCTACCCATGAGCATGGAATGTTCTTCCATTTGTTTGTATCCTCTTTTATTTCCTTGAGCAGTGGTTTGTAGTTTTCTCCTTGAAGAGGTCCTTCACATCCCTTGGAAGTTGGATTCCTAGGTATTTTATTCTCTTTGAAGCAATTGTGAATGGGAGTTCACTCATGATTTGGCTCTCTGTTTGTCTGTTATTGATGTATAAGAATGCTTGTGATTTTTGTCCATTGATTTTGTATCCTGAGACTTTGCTGAAGTTGCTTATCAGCTTAAGGAGATTTTGGGCTGAGACAATGGGGTTTTCTAGATATACTATCACGTCATCTGCAAACAGGGACAATTTGGCTTCCTTTTTTCCTAATTGAATACCCTTGATTTCCTTCTCTTGCCTAATTGCCCTGGCCAGAACTTCCAACACTATTTTGAATAGAAGTGGTGAGAGAGGGCATCCCTGTCTTGTGCCAGTTTTCAAAGTGAATGCTTCCAGTTTTTGCCCATTCAGTATGATATTGGCTGTGGGTTTGTCATAAATAGCTCTTATTATTTTGAGATACGACCCATCAATACCTAATTTATTGAGAGTTTTTAGCATGAAGGGTTGTTGAATTTTGTCAAAGTCCTTTTCTTCACGTATTGAGATAATCATGTGGTTTTTGACTTTGGTTCTGTTTATATGCTGGATTACATTTATTGATTTGCGTATATTGAACCAGCCTTGCATCTCAGGGATGAAGCCCACTTGATCATGGTGGATAAGCTGTCTGATGTGCTGCTGGATTCGGTTTGCCGGTAATTTATTGAGGATTTTTGCATCAATATTCATCAAGGATATTGGTCTAAAATTCTCTTTTTTGGTTGTGTCTCTGCCCAGCTTTGGTATCAGCATGATGCTGGCCTCATAAAATGAGTTAGGAAGGATTCCCTCTTTTTCTATTGATTGGAATAGTTTCTGAAGTAATGGTTCCAGTTCCTCCTTGGACCTCTGGTAGAATTCGGCTGTGAACCCATCTGATCCTGGACTCTTTTTGGTTGGTAAGCTATTGATTATTGCCACAACTTCAGCTCCTGTTATTAGTCTACTCAGAGATTCAATTTCTTCCTGGTTTAGGCATGGGAGAGTGTATGTGTCGAGGAATTTATCCCTTTCTTTTTTTTTTGATTTTTTTTCTTTTTATCATTATTATTATTATTATTATTATTATTATACTTTAGGCTCCATGGTACATGTGCACAACTTGCAGGTAAGCTACATGTGTATACATGTGCCATGCTGGTGCGCTGCACCCACCAACTCGTCATCTAGCATTAGGTATATCTCCCAATGCTGTCCCTCGCCCCTCGCCCCACCCCACAACAGTCCCCGAAGTATGATGTTCCGCTTCCTGTGTCCATGTGTTCTCATTGTTCAATTAGCACCTATGAGTGAGAATATGTGGTGTTTGGCTTTTCGTTCTTGCGATAGTTTACTGAGAACGATGATTTCCAATTTCATCCATGTCCCTACAAAGGATATGAACTCATCATTTTTTATGGCTGCCTGGTATTCCATGGTGTATATGTGCCACCTTTTCTTAATCCAGTCTATCGTTGTTGGACATTTGGGTTGCTTCCAAGTCTTTGCTATTGGGTATAATGCCGCAATAAACATACGTGTGCATGTGTCTTCATAGCAGCATGATTTATAGTCCTTTGGGTATATACCCAGTAATGGGATGGCTGGGTCCAATGGAATTTCTAGTTCTAGATCCCTGAGGAATCGCCACAGTGACTTCCACAAGGGTTGAACTAGTTTACAGTCCCACCAACAGTGTAAAAGTGTTCCTATTTCTCCACATCCTCTCCAGCACCTGTTGTTTCCTGACTTTTTAATGATTGCCATTCTAACTGGTGTGAGATGGTATCTCATTGTGGTTTTGATTTGCCTTTCTCTGATGGCCAGTGATGGTGAGCATTTTTTCATGTGTTTTTTGTCTGCATAAATGTCTTCTTTGGAGGAGTGTCTGTTCATGTCCTTCGCCCACTTTTTGATGGGGTTGTTTGGTGTTTTCTTGTAAATTTGTTGGAGTTCATTGTAGATTCTGGATATTATCCCTTTGTCAGATGAGTAGGTTGCGAAAATTTTCTCCCATTTTGTAGGTTGCCTGTTCACTCTGATGGTAGTTTCCTTTACTGTGCAGAAGCTCTTTAGTTTAATTAGATCCCATTTGTCAATTTTGGCTTTTGTGGCCATTGCTTTTGGTGTTTTAGACATGAAGTCCTTGCCCATGCCTATGTCCTGAATGGTATTGCCTAGGTTTTCTTCTAGGGTTTTTATGGTTTTAGGTCTAACGTTTAAGTCTTTAATCCATCTTGAGTTGATTTTTGTATAAGGTGTAAGGAAGGGATCCAGTTTCAGCTTTCTACATGTGGCTAGCCAGTTTTCCCAGCACCATTTATTAAATAGGGAATCCTTTCTCCATTTCTTGTTTTTGTCAAGTTTGTCAAAGATCAGATTGTTGTAGATATGTGGCATTATTTCTGACGGCTCTGTTCTGTTCCATTGATCTAGATCTCTGTTTGGTACCAGTACCATGCTGTTTTGGTTACTGTAGCCTTGTAGTATAGTTTGAAGTCAGGTAGCGTGATGCCTCCAGCTTTGTTCTTTTGGCTTAGGATTGACTTGGTCATGCGGGCTCTTTTTTGGTTCCATATGAACTTTAAAGTAGTTTTTTCCAATTCTGTGCAGAAAGTCATTGGTAACTTGATGGGGATGGCATTGAATCTGTAAATTACCTTGGGAAGGATGGCCATTTTCATGATATTGATTCTTCCTACCCATGAGCATGGAATGTTCTTCCATTTGTTTGTATCCTCTTTTATTTCCTTGAGCAGTGGTTTGTAGTTTTCTCCTTGAAGAGGTCCTTCACATCCCTTGGAAGTTGGATTACTAGGTATTTTATTCTCTTTGAAGCAATTGTGAATGGGAGTTCACTCATGATTTGGCTCTCTGTTTGTCTGTTATTGATGTATAAGGATGCTTGTGATTTTTGTCCATTGATTTTGTATCCTGAGACTTTGCTGAAGTTGCTTATCAGCTTAAGGAGATTTTGGGCTGAGACAATGGGGTTTTCTAGATATACTATCACGTCATCTGCAAACAGGGACAATTTGGCTTCCTTTTTTCCTAATTGAATACCCTTGATTTCCTTCTCTTGCCTAATTGCCCTGGCCAGAACTTCCAACACTATGTTGAATAGAAGTGGTGAGAGAGGGCATCCCTGTCTTGTGCCAGTTTTCAAAGTGAATGCTTCCAGTTTTTGCCCATTCAGTATGATATTGGCTGTGGGTTTGTCATAAATAGCTCTTATTATTTTGAGATACGACCCATCAATACCTAATTTATTGAGAGTTTTTAGCATGAAGGGTTGTTGAATTTTGTCAAAGTCCTTTTCTTCACGTATTGAGATAATCATGTGGTTTTTGACTTTGGTTCTGTTTATATGCTGGATTACATTTATTGATTTGCGTATATTGAACCAGCCTTGCATCTCAGGGATGAAGTCCTCTTCATCATGGTGGATAAGCTGTCTGATGTGCTGCTGGATTCGGTTTGCCGGTAATTTATTGAGGATTTTTGCATCAATATTCATCAAGGATATTGGTCTAAAATTCTCTTTTTTGGTTGTGTCTCTGCCCAGCTTTGGTATCAGCATGATGCTGGCCTCATAAAATGAGTTAGGAAGGATTCCCTCTTTTTCTATTGATTGGAATAGTTTCTGAAGTAATGGTTCCAGTTCCTCCTTGGACCTGTGGTAGAATTCAACTGTGAACCCATCTGATCCTGGACTCTTTTTGGTTGGTAAGCTATTGATTATTGCCACAATTTCAGCTCCTGTTATTAGTCTACTCAGAGATTCAATTTCTTCCTGGTTTAGGCATGGGAGAGTGTATGTGTCGAGGAATTTATCCCTTTCTTTTTTTTTTAATTTTTTTTCTTTTTATCATTATTATTATTATTATTATTATTATACTTTAGGCTCCATGGTACATGTGCACAACTTGCAGGTAAGCTACATGTGTATACATGTGCCATGCTGGTGCGCTGCACCCACCAACTCGTCATCTAGCATTAGGTATATCTCCCAATGCTGTCCCTCGCCCCTCGCCCCACCCCACAACAGTCCCCGAAGTATGATGTTCCCCTTCCTGTGTCCATGTGTTCTCATTGTTCAATTCTCACCTATGAGTGAGAATATGTGGTGTTTGGCTTTTCGTTCTTGCGATAGTTTACTGAGAACGATGATTTCCAATTTCATCCATGTCCCTACAAAGGATATGAACTCATCATTTTTTGTGGCTGCCTGGTACTCCATGGTGTATATGTGCCACCTTTTCTTAATCCAGTCTATCGTTGTTGGACATTTGGGTTGCTTCCAAATCTTTGCTATTGGGTATAATGCCGCAATAAACATACGTCTGCATGTGTCTTCATAGCAGCATGATTTATAGTCCTTTGGGTATATACCCAGTAATGGGATGGCTGGGTCAAATGGAATTTCTAGTTCTAGATCCCTGAGGAATCGCCACAGTGACTTCCACAAGGGTTGAACTAGTTTACAGTCCCACCAACAGTGTAAAAGTGTTCCTATTTCTCCACATCCTCTCCAGCACCTGTTGTTTCCTGACTTTTTAATGATTGCCATTCTAACTGGTGTGAGATGGTATCTCATTGTGGTTTTGATTTGCATTTCTCTGATGGCCAGTGATGGTGAGCATTTTTTCATGTGTTTTTTGTCTGCATAAATGTCTTCTTTGGAGGAGTGTCTGTTCATGTCCTTCGCCCACTTTTTGATGGGGTTGTTTGGTGTTTTCTTGTAAATTTGTTGGAGTTCATTGTAGATTCTGGATATTATCCCTTTGTCAGATGAGTAGGTTGCGAAAATTTTCTCCCATTTTGTAGGTTGCCTGTTCACTCTGATGGTAGTTTCCTTTGCTGTGCAGAAGCTCTTTAGTTTAATTAGATCCCATTTGTCAATTTTGGCTTTTGTTGCCATTGCTTTTGGTGTTTTAGACATAAAGTCCTTGCCCATGCCTATGTCCTGAATGGTATTGCCTAGGTTTTCTTCTAGGGTTTTTATGGTTTTAGGTCTAACGTTTAAGTCTTTAATCCATCTTGAGTTGATTTTTGTATAAGGTGTAAGGAAGGGATCCAGTTTCAGCTTTCTACATGTGGCTAGCCAGTTTTCCCAGCACCATTTATTAAATAGGGAATCCTTTCTCCATTTCTTGTTTTTGTCAAGTTTGTCAAAGATCAGATTGTTGTAGATATGTGGCATTATTTCTGACGGCTCTGTTCTGTTCCATTGATCTAGATCTCTGTTTGGTACCAGTACCATGCTGTTTTGGTTACTGTAGCCTTGTAGTATAGTTTGAAGTCAGGTAGCGTGATGCCTCCAGCTTTGTTCTTTTGGCTTAGGATTGACTTGGTCATGCGGGCTCTTTTTTGGTTCCATATGAACTTTAAAGTAGTTTTTTCCAATTCTGTGCAGAAAGTCAGTGGTAACTTGATGGGGATGGCATTGAATCTGTAAATTACCTTGGGAAGGATGGCCATTTTCATGATATTGATTCTTCCTACCCATGAGCATGGAATGTTCTTCCATTTGTTTGTATCCTCTTTTATTTCCTTGAGCAGTGGTTTGTAGTTTTCTCCTTGAAGAGGTCCTTCACATCCCTTGGAAGTTGGATTCCTAGGTATTTTATTCTCTTTGAAGCAATTGTGAATGGGAGTTCACTCATGATTTGGCTCTCTGTTTGTCTGTTATTGATGTATAAGAATGCTTGTGATTTTTGTCCATTGATTTTGTATCCTGAGACTTTGCTGAAGTTGCTTATCAGCTTAAGGAGATTTTGGGCTGAGACAATGGGGTTTTCTAGATATACTATCACGTCATCTGCAAACAGGGACAATTTGGCTTCCTTTTTTCCTAATTGAATACCCTTGATTTCCTTCTCTTGCCTAATTGCCCTGGCCAGAACTTCCAACACTATGTTGAATAGAAGTGGTGAGAGAGGGCATCCCTGTCTTGTGCCAGTTTTCAAAGTGAATGCTTCCAGTTTTTGCCCATTCAGTATGATATTGGCTGTGGGTTTGTCATAAATAGCTCTTATTATTTTGAGATACGACCCATCAATACCTAATTTATTGAGAGTTTTTAGCATGAAGGGTTGTTGAATTTTGTCAAAGTCCTTTTCTTCACGTATTGAGATAATCATGTGGTTTTTGACTTTGGTTCTGTTTATATGCTGGATTACATTTATTGATTTGCGTATATTGAACCAGCCTTGCATCTCAGGGATGAAGCCCACTTGATCATGGTGGATAAGCTGTCTGATGTGCTGCTGGATTCGGTTTGCCGGTAATTTATTGAGGATTTTTGCATCAATATTCATCAAGGATATTGGTCTAAAATTCTCTTTTTTGGTTGTGTCTCTGCCCAGCTTTGGTATCAGCATGATGCTGGCCTCATAAAATGAGTTAGGAAGGATTCCCTCTTTTTCTATTGATTGGAATAGTTTCTGAAGTAATGGTTCCAGTTCCTCCTTGGACCTCTGGTAGAATTCGGCTGTGAACCCATCTGATCCTGGACTCTTTTTGGTTGGTAAGCTATTGATTATTGCCACAACTTCAGCTCCTGTTATTAGTCTACTCAGAGATTCAATTTCTTCCTGGTTTAGGCATGGGAGAGTGTATGTGTCGAGGAATTTATCCCTTTCTTTTTTTTTTGATTTTTTTTCTTTTTATCATTATTATTATTATTATTATTATTATTATACTTTAGGCTCCATGGTACATGTGCACAACTTGCAGGTAAGCTACATGTGTATACATGTGCCATGCTGGTGCGCTGCACCCACCAACTCGTCATCTAGCATTAGGTATATCTCCCAATGCTGTCCCTCGCCCCTCGCCCCACCCCACAACAGTCCCCGAAGTATGATGTTCCGCTTCCTGTGTCCATGTGTTCTCATTGTTCAATTAGCACCTATGAGTGAGAATATGTGGTGTTTGGCTTTTCGTTCTTGCGATAGTTTACTGAGAACGATGATTTCCAATTTCATCCATGTCCCTACAAAGGATATGAACTCATCATTTTTTATGGCTGCCTGGTATTCCATGGTGTATATGTGCCACCTTTTCTTAATCCAGTCTATCGTTGTTGGACATTTGGGTTGCTTCCAAGTCTTTGCTATTGGGTATAATGCCGCAATAAACATACGTGTGCATGTGTCTTCATAGCAGCATGATTTATAGTCCTTTGGGTATATACCCAGTAATGGGATGGCTGGGTCAAATGGAATTTCTAGTTCTAGATCCCTGAGGAATCGCCACAGTGACTTCCACAAGGGTTGAACTAGTTTACAGTCCCACCAACAGTGTAAAAGTGTTCCTATTTCTCCACATCCTCTCCAGCACCTGTTGTTTCCTGACTTTTTAATGATTGCCATTCTAACTGGTGTGAGATGGTATCTCATTGTGGTTTTGATTTGCCTTTCTCTGATGGCCAGTGATGGTGAGCATTTTTTCATGTGTTTTTTGTCTGCATAAATGTCTTCTTTGGAGGAGTGTCTGTTCATGTCCTTCGCCCACTTTTTGATGGGGTTGTTTGGTGTTTTCTTGTAAATTTGTTGGAGTTCATTGTAGATTCTGGATATTATCCCTTTGTCAGATGAGTAGGTTGCGAAAATTTTCTCCCATTTTGTAGGTTGCCTGTTCACTCTGATGGTAGTTTCCTTTACTGTGCAGAAGCTCTTTAGTTTAATTAGATCCCATTTGTCAATTTTGGCTTTTGTGGCCATTGCTTTTGGTGTTTTAGACATGAAGTCCTTGCCCATGCCTATGTCCTGAATGGTATTGCCTAGGTTTTCTTCTAGGGTTTTTATGGTTTTAGGTCTAACGTTTAAGTCTTTAATCCATCTTGAGTTGATTTTTGTATAAGGTGTAAGGAAGGGATCCAGTTTCAGCTTTCTACATGTGGCTAGCCAGTTTTCCCAGCACCATTTATTAAATAGGGAATCCTTTCTCCATTTCTTGTTTTTGTCAAGTTTGTCAAAGATCAGATTGTTGTAGATATGTGGCATTATTTCTGACGGCTCTGTTCTGTTCCATTGATCTAGATCTCTGTTTGGTACCAGTACCATGCTGTTTTGGTTACTGTAGCCTTGTAGTATAGTTTGAAGTCAGGTAGCGTGATGCCTCCAGCTTTGTTCTTTTGGCTTAGGATTGACTTGGTCATGCGGGCTCTTTTTTGGTTCCATATGAACTTTAAAGTAGTTTTTTCCAATTCTGTGCAGAAAGTCATGGGTAACTTGATGGGGATGGCATTGAATCTGTAAATTACCTTGGGAAGGATGGCCATTTTCATGATATTGATTCTTCCTACCCATGAGCATGGAATGTTCTTCCATTTGTTTGTATCCTCTTTTATTTCCTTGAGCAGTGGTTTGTAGTTTTCTCCTTGAAGAGGTCCTTCACATCCCTTGTAAGTTGGATTCCTAGGTATTTTATTCTCTTTGAAGCAATTGTGAATGGGAGTTCACTCATGATTTGGCTCTCTGTTTGTCTGTTATTGATGTATAAGAATGCTTGTGATTTTTGTCCATTGATTTTGTATCCTGAGACTTTGCTGAAGTTGCTTATCAGCTTAAGGAGATTTTGGGCTGAGACAATGGGGTTTTCTAGATATACTATCACGTCATCTGCAAACAGGGACAATTTGGCTTCCTTTTTTCCTAATTGAATACCCTTGATTTCCTTCTCTTGCCTAATTGCCCTGGCCAGAACTTCCAACACTATGTTGAATAGAAGTGGTGAGAGAGGGCATCCCTGTCTTGTGCCAGTTTTCAAAGTGAATGCTTCCAGTTTTTGCCCATTCAGTATGATATTGGCTGTGGGTTTGTCATAAATAGCTCTTATTATTTTGAGATACGACCCATCAATACCTAATTTATTGAGAGTTTTTAGCATGAAGGGTTGTTGAATTTTGTCAAAGTCCTTTTCTTCACGTATTGAGATAATCATGTGGTTTTTGACTTTGGTTCTGTTTATATGCTGGATTACATTTATTGATTTGCGTATATTGAACCAGCCTTGCATCTCAGGGATGAAGCCCACTTGATCATGGTGGATAAGCTGTCTGATGTGCTGCTGGATTCGGTTTGCCGGTAATTTATTGAGGATTTTTGCATCAATATTCATCAAGGATATTGGTCTAAAATTCTCTTTTTTGGTTGTGTCTCTGCCCAGCTTTGGTATCAGCATGATGCTGGCCTCATAAAATGAGTTAGGAAGGATTCCCTCTTTTTCTATTGATTGGAATAGTTTCTGAAGTAATGGTTCCAGTTCCTCCTTGGACCTCTGGTAGAATTCGGCTGTGAACCCATCTGATCCTGGACTCTTTTTGGTTGGTAAGCTATTGATTATTGCCACAACTTCAGCTCCTGTTATTAGTCTACTCAGAGATTCAATTTCTTCCTGGTTTAGGCATGGGAGAGTGTATGTGTCGAGGAATTTATCCCTTTCTTTTTTTTTTGATTTTTTTTCTTTTTATCATTATTATTATTATTATTATTATTATTATACTTTAGGCTCCATGGTACATGTGCACAACTTGCAGGTAAGCTACATGTGTATACATGTGCCATGCTGGTGCGCTGCACCCACCAACTCGTCATCTAGCATTAGGTATATCTCCCAATGCTGTCCCTCGCCCCTCGCCCCACCCCACAACAGTCCCCGAAGTATGATGTTCCGCTTCCTGTGTCCATGTGTTCTCATTGTTCAATTAGCACCTATGAGTGAGAATATGTGGTGTTTGGCTTTTCGTTCTTGCGATAGTTTACTGAGAACGATGATTTCCAATTTCATCCATGTCCCTACAAAGGATATGAACTCATCATTTTTTATGGCTGCCTGGTATTCCATGGTGTATATGTGCCACCTTTTCTTAATCCAGTCTATCGTTGTTGGACATTTGGGTTGCTTCCAAGTCTTTGCTATTGGGTATAATGCCGCAATAAACATACGTGTGCATGTGTCTTCATAGCAGCATGATTTATAGTCCTTTGGGTATATACCCAGTAATGGGATGGCTGGGTCAAATGGAATTTCTAGTTCTAGATCCCTGAGGAATCGCCACAGTGACTTCCACAAGGGTTGAACTAGTTTACAGTCCCACCAACAGTGTAAAAGTGTTCCTATTTCTCCACATCCTCTCCAGCACCTGTTGTTTCCTGACTTTTTAATGATTGCCATTCTAACTGGTGTGAGATGGTATCTCATTGTGGTTTTGATTTGCCTTTCTCTGATGGCCAGTGATGGTGAGCATTTTTTCATGTGTTTTTTGTCTGCATAAATGTCTTCTTTGGAGGAGTGTCTGTTCATGTCCTTCGCCCACTTTTTGATGGGGTTGTTTGGTGTTTTCTTGTAAATTTGTTGGAGTTCATTGTAGATTCTGGATATTATCCCTTTGTCAGATGAGTAGGTTGCGAAAATTTTCTCCCATTTTGTAGGTTGCCTGTTCACTCTGATGGTAGTTTCCTTTACTGTGCAGAAGCTCTTTAGTTTAATTAGATCCCATTTGTCAATTTTGGCTTTTGTGGCCATTGCTTTTGGTGTTTTAGACATGAAGTCCTTGCCCATGCCTATGTCCTGAATGGTATTGCCTAGGTTTTCTTCTAGGGTTTTTATGGTTTTAGGTCTAACGTTTAAGTCTTTAATCCATCTTGAGTTGATTTTTGTATAAGGTGTAAGGAAGGGATCCAGTTTCAGCTTTCTACATGTGGCTAGCCAGTTTTCCCAGCACCATTTATTAAATAGGGAATCCTTTCTCCATTTCTTGTTTTTGTCAAGTTTGTCAAAGATCAGATTGTTGTAGATATGTGGCATTATTTCTGACGGCTCTGTTCTGTTCCATTGATCTAGATCTCTGTTTGGTACCAGTACCATGCTGTTTTGGTTACTGTAGCCTTGTAGTATAGTTTGAAGTCAGGTAGCGTGATGCCTCCAGCTTTGTTCTTTTGGCTTAGGATTGACTTGGTCATGCGGGCTCTTTTTTGGTTCCATATGAACTTTAAAGTAGTTTTTTCCAATTCTGTGCAGAAAGTCATTGGTAACTTGATGGGGATGGCATTGAATCTGTAAATTACCTTGGGAAGGATGGCCATTTTCATGATATTGATTCTTCCTACCCATGAGCATGGAATGTTCTTCCATTTGTTTGTATCCTCTTTTATTTCCTTGAGCAGTGGTTTGTAGTTTTCTCCTTGAAGAGGTCCTTCACATCCCTTGGAAGTTGGATTACTAGGTATTTTATTCTCTTTGAAGCAATTGTGAATGGGAGTTCACTCATGATTTGGCTCTCTGTTTGTCTGTTATTGATGTATAAGGATGCTTGTGATTTTTGTCCATTGATTTTGTATCCTGAGACTTTGCTGAAGTTGCTTATCAGCTTAAGGAGATTTTGGGCTGAGACAATGGGGTTTTCTAGATATACTATCACGTCATCTGCAAACAGGGACAATTTGGCTTCCTTTTTTCCTAATTGAATACCCTTGATTTCCTTCTCTTGCCTAATTGCCCTGGCCAGAACTTCCAACACTATGTTGAATAGAAGTGGTGAGAGAGGGCATCCCTGTCTTGTGCCAGTTTTCAAAATGAATGCTTCCAGTTTTTGCCCATTCAGTATGATATTGGCTGTGGGTTTGTCATAAATAGCTCTTATTATTTTGAGATACGACCCATCAATACCTAATTTATTGAGAGTTTTTAGCATGAAGGGTTGTTGAATTTTGTCAAAGTCCTTTTCTTCACGTATTGAGATAATCATGTGGTTTTTGACTTTGGTTCTGTTTATATGCTGGATTACATTTATTGATTTGCGTAGATTGAACCAGCCTTGCATCTCAGGGATGAAGTCCTCTTCATCATGGTGGATAAGCTGTCTGATGTGCTGCTGGATTCGGTTTGCCGGTAATTTATTGAGGATTTTTGCATCAATATTCATCAAGGATATTGGTCTAAAATTCTCTTTTTTGGTTGTGTCTCTGCCCAGCTTTGGTATCAGCATGATGCTGGCCTCATAAAATGAGTTAGGAAGGATTCCCTCTTTTTCTATTGATTGGAATAGTTTCTGAAGTAATGGTTCCAGTTCCTCCTTGGACCTCTGGTAGAATTCAACTGTGAACCCATCTGATCCTGGACTCTTTTTGGTTGGTAAGCTATTGATTATTGCCACAATTTCAGCTCCTGTTATTAGTCTACTCAGAGATTCAATTTCTTCCTGGTTTAGGCATGGGAGAGTGTATGTGTCGAGGAATTTATCCCTTTCTTTTTTTTTTAATTTTTTTTCTTTTTATCATTATTATTATTATTATTATTATTATACTTTAGGCTCCATGGTACATGTGCACAACTTGCAGGTAAGCTACATGTGTATACATGTGCCATGCTGGTGCGCTGCACCCACCAACTCGTCATCTAGCATTAGGTATATCTCCCAATGCTGTCCCTCGCCCCTCGCCCCACCCCACAACAGTCCCCGAAGTATGATGTTCCCCTTCCTGTGTCCATGTGTTCTCATTGTTCAATTCTCACCTATGAGTGAGAATATGTGGTGTTTGGCTTTTCGTTCTTGCGATAGTTTACTGAGAACGATGATTTCCAATTTTATCCATGTCCCTACAAAGGATATGAACTCATCATTTTTTATGGCTGCCTGGTACTCCATGGTGTATATGTGCCACCTTTTCTTAATCCAGTCTATCGTTGTTGGACATTTGGGTTGCTTCCAAGTCTTTGCTATTGGGTATAATGCCGCAATAAACATACGTCTGCATGTGTCTTCATAGCAGCATGATTTATAGTCCTTTGGGTATATACCCAGTAATGGGATGGCTGGGTCAAATGGAATTTCTAGTTCTAGATCCCTGAGGAATCGCCACAGTGACTTCCACAAGGGTTGAACTAGTTTACAGTCCCACCAACAGTGTAAAAGTGTTCCTATTTCTCCACATCCTCTCCAGCACCTGTTGTTTCCTGACTTTTTAATGATTGCCATTCTAACTGGTGTGAGATGGTATCTCATTGTGGTTTTGATTTGCATTTCTCTGATGGCCAGTGATGGTGAGCATTTTTTCATGTGTTTTTTGTCTGCATAAATGTCTTCTTTGGAGGAGTGTCTGTTCATGTCCTTCGCCCACTTTTTGATGGGGTTGTTTGGTGTTTTCTTGTAAATTTGTTGGAGTTCATTGTAGATTCTGGATATTATCTCTTTGTCAGATGAGTAGGTTGCGAAAATTTTCTCCCATTTTGTAGGTTGCCTGTTCACTCTGATGGTAGTTTCCTTTGCTGTGCAGAAGCTCTTTAGTTTAATTAGATCCCATTTGTCAATTTTGGCTTTTGTTGCCATTGCTTTTGGTGTTTTAGACATGAAGTCCTTGCCCATGCCTATGTCCTGAATGGTATTGCCTAGGTTTTCTTCTAGGGTTTTTATGGTTTTAGGTCTAACGTTTAAGTCTTTAATCCATCTTGAGTTGATTTTTGTATAAGGTGTAAGGAAGGGATCCAGTTTCAGCTTTCTACATGTGGCTAGCCAGTTTTCCCAGCACCATTTATTAAATAGGGAATCCTTTCTCCATTTCTTGTTTTTGTCAAGTTTGTCAATGATCAGATTGTTGTAGATATGTGGCATTATTTCTGACGGCTCTGTTCTGTTCCATTGATCTAGATCTCTGTTTGGTACCAGTACCATGCTGTTTTGGTTACTGTAGCCTTGTAGTATAGTTTGAAGTCAGGTAGCGTGATGCCTCCAGCTTTGTTCTTTTGGCTTAGGATTGACTTGGTCATGCGGGCTCTTTTTTGGTTCCATATGAACTTTAAAGTAGTTTTTTCCAATTCTGTGAAGAAAGTCATTGGTAACTTGATGGGGATGGCATTGAATCTGTAAATTACCTTGGGAAGGATGGCCATTTTCATGATATTGATTCTTCCTACCCATGAGCATGGAATGTTCTTCCATTTGTTTGTATCCTCTTTTATTTCCTTGAGCAGTGGTTTGTAGTTTTCTCCTTGAAGAGGTCCTTCACATCCCTTGGAAGTTGGATTCCTAGGTATTTTATTCTCTTTGAAGCAATTGTGAATGGGAGTTCACTCATGATTTGGCTCTCTGTTTGTCTGTTATTGATGTATAAGAATGCTTGTGATTTTTGTCCATTGATTTTGTATCCTGAGACTTTGCTGAAGTTGCTTATCAGCTTAAGGAGATTTTGGGCTGAGACAATGGGGTTTTCTAGATATACTATCACGTCATCTGCAAACAGGGACAATTTGGCTTCCTTTTTTCCTAATTGAATACCCTTGATTTCCTTCTCTTGCCTAATTGCCCTGGCCAGAACTTCCAACACTATTTTGAATAGAAGTGGTGAGAGAGGGCATCCCTGTCTTGTGCCAGTTTTCAAAGTGAATGCTTCCAGTTTTTGCCCATTCAGTATGATATTGGCTGTGGGTTTGTCATAAATAGCTCTTATTATTTTGAGATACGACCCATCAATACCTAATTTATTGAGAGTTTTTAGCATGAAGGGTTGTTGAATTTTGTCAAAGTCCTTTTCTTCACGTATTGAGATAATCATGTGGTTTTTGACTTTGGTTCTGTTTATATGCTGGATTACATTTATTGATTTGCGTATATTGAACCAGCCTTGCATCTCAGGGATGAAGCCCACTTGATCATGGTGGATAAGCTGTCTGATGTGCTGCTGGATTCGGTTTGCCGGTAATTTATTGAGGATTTTTGCATCAATATTCATCAAGGATATTGGTCTAAAATTCTCTTTTTTGGTTGTGTCTCTGCCCAGCTTTGGTATCAGCATGATGCTGGCCTCATAAAATGAGTTAGGAAGGATTCCCTCTTTTTCTATTGATTGGAATAGTTTCTGAAGTAATGGTTCCAGTTCCTCCTTGGACCTCTGGTAGAATTCGGCTGTGAACCCATCTGATCCTGGACTCTTTTTGGTTGGTAAGCTATTGATTATTGCCACAACTTCAGCTCCTGTTATTAGTCTACTCAGAGATTCAATTTCTTCCTGGTTTAGGCATGGGAGAGTGTATGTGTCGAGGAATTTATCCCTTTCTTTTTTTTTTGATTTTTTTTCTTTTTATCATTATTATTATTATTATTATTATTATTATACTTTAGGCTCCATGGTACATGTGCACAACTTGCAGGTAAGCTACATGTGTATACATGTGCCATGCTGGTGCGCTGCACCCACCAACTCGTCATCTAGCATTAGGTATATCTCCCAATGCTGTCCCTCGCCCCTCGCCCCACCCCACAACAGTCCCCGAAGTATGATGTTCCGCTTCCTGTGTCCATGTGTTCTCATTGTTCAATTAGCACCTATGAGTGAGAATATGTGGTGTTTGGCTTTTCGTTCTTGCGATAGTTTACTGAGAACGATGATTTCCAATTTCATCCATGTCCCTACAAAGGATATGAACTCATCATTTTTTATGGCTGCCTGGTATTCCATGGTGTATATGTGCCACCTTTTCTTAATCCAGTCTATCGTTGTTGGACATTTGGGTTGCTTCCAAGTCTTTGCTATTGGGTATAATGCCGCAATAAACATACGTGTGCATGTGTCTTCATAGCAGCATGATTTATAGTCCTTTGGGTATATACCCAGTAATGGGATGGCTGGGTCCAATGGAATTTCTAGTTCTAGATCCCTGAGGAATCGCCACAGTGACTTCCACAAGGGTTGAACTAGTTTACAGTCCCACCAACAGTGTAAAAGTGTTCCTATTTCTCCACATCCTCTCCAGCACCTGTTGTTTCCTGACTTTTTAATGATTGCCATTCTAACTGGTGTGAGATGGTATCTCATTGTGGTTTTGATTTGCCTTTCTCTGATGGCCAGTGATGGTGAGCATTTTTTCATGTGTTTTTTGTCTGCATAAATGTCTTCTTTGGAGGAGTGTCTGTTCATGTCCTTCGCCCACTTTTTGATGGGGTTGTTTGGTGTTTTCTTGTAAATTTGTTGGAGTTCATTGTAGATTCTGGATATTATCCCTTAGTCAGATGAGTAGGTTGCGAAAATTTTCTCCCATTTTGTAGGTTGCCTGTTCACTCTGATGGTGGTTTCCTTTGCTGTGCAGAAGCTCTTTAGTTTAATTAGATCCCATTTGTCAATTTTGGCTTTTGTTGCCATTGCTTTTGGTGTTTTAGACATAAAGTCCTTGCCCATGCCTATGTCCTGAATGGTATTGCCTAGGTTTTCTTCTAGGGTTTTTATGGTTTTAGGTCTAACGTTTAAGTCTTTAATCCATCTTGAGTTGATTTTTGTATAAGGTGTAAGGAAGGGATCCAGTTTCAGCTTTCTACATGTGGCTAGCCAGTTTTCCCAGCACCATTTATTAAATAGGGAATCCTTTCTCCATTTCTTGTTTTTGTCAAGTTTGTCAAAGATCAGATTGTTGTAGATATGTGGCATTATTTCTGACGGCTCTGTTCTGTTCCATTGATCTAGATCTCTGTTTGGTACCAGTACCATGCTGTTTTGGTTACTGTAGCCTTGTAGTATAGTTTGAAGTCAGGTAGCGTGATGCCTCCAGCTTTGTTCTTTTGGCTTAGGATTGACTTGGTCATGCGGGCTCTTTTTTGGTTCCATATGAACTTTAAAGTAGTTTTTTCCAATTCTGTGCAGAAAGTCAGTGGTAACTTGATGGGGATGGCATTGAATCTGTAAATTACCTTGGGAAGGATGGCCATTTTCATGATATTGATTCTTCCTACCCATGAGCATGGAATGTTCTTCCATTTGTTTGTATCCTCTTTTATTTCCTTGAGCAGTGGTTTGTAGTTTTCTCCTTGAAGAGGTCCTTCACATCCCTTGGAAGTTGGATTCCTAGGTATTTTATTCTCTTTGAAGCAATTGTGAATGGGAGTTCACTCATGATTTGGCTCTCTGTTTGTCTGTTATTGATGTATAAGAATGCTTGTGATTTTTGTCCATTGATTTTGTATCCTGAGACTTTGCTGAAGTTGCTTATCAGCTTAAGGAGATTTTGGGCTGAGACAATGGGGTTTTCTAGATATACTATCACGTCATCTGCAAACAGGGACAATTTGGCTTCCTTTTTTCCTAATTGAATACCCTTGATTTCCTTCTCTTGCCTAATTGCCCTGGCCAGAACTTCCAACACTATGTTGAATAGAAGTGGTGAGAGAGGGCATCCCTGTCTTGTGCCAGTTTTCAAAGTGAATGCTTCCAGTTTTTGCCCATTCAGTATGATATTGGCTGTGGGTTTGTCATAAATAGCTCTTATTATTTTGAGATACGACCCATCAATACCTAATTTATTGAGAGTTTTTAGCATGAAGGGTTGTTGAATTTTGTCAAAGTCCTTTTCTTCACGTATTGAGATAATCATGTGGTTTTTGACTTTGGTTCTGTTTATATGCTGGATTACATTTATTGATTTGCGTATATTGAACCAGCCTTGCATCTCAGGGATGAAGCCCACTTGATCATGGTGGATAAGCTGTCTGATGTGCTGCTGGATTCGGTTTGCCGGTAATTTATTGAGGATTTTTGCATCAATATTCATCAAGGATATTGGTCTAAAATTCTCTTTTTTGGTTGTGTCTCTGCCCAGCTTTGGTATCAGCATGATGCTGGCCTCATAAAATGAGTTAGGAAGGATTCCCTCTTTTTCTATTGATTGGAATAGTTTCTGAAGTAATGGTTCCAGTTCCTCCTTGGACCTCTGGTAGAATTCGGCTGTGAACCCATCTGATCCTGGACTCTTTTTGGTTGGTAAGCTATTGATTATTGCCACAACTTCAGCTCCTGTTATTAGTCTACTCAGAGATTCAATTTCTTCCTGGTTTAGGCATGGGAGAGTGTATGTGTCGAGGAATTTATCCCTTTCTTTTTTTTTTGATTTTTTTTCTTTTTATCATTATTATTATTATTATTATTATTATTATACTTTAGGCTCCATGGTACATGTGCACAACTTGCAGGTAAGCTACATGTGTATACATGTGCCATGCTGGTGCGCTGCACCCACCAACTCGTCATCTAGCATTAGGTATATCTCCCAATGCTGTCCCTCGCCCCTCGCCCCACCCCACAACAGTCCCCGAAGTATGATGTTCCGCTTCCTGTGTCCATGTGTTCTCATTGTTCAATTAGCACCTATGAGTGAGAATATGTGGTGTTTGGCTTTTCGTTCTTGCGATAGTTTACTGAGAACGATGATTTCCAATTTCATCCATGTCCCTACAAAGGATATGAACTCATCATTTTTTATGGCTGCCTGGTATTCCATGGTGTATATGTGCCACCTTTTCTTAATCCAGTCTATCGTTGTTGGACATTTGGGTTGCTTCCAAGTCTTTGCTATTGGGTATAATGCCGCAATAAACATACGTGTGCATGTGTCTTCATAGCAGCATGATTTATAGTCCTTTGGGTATATACCCAGTAATGGGATGGCTGGGTCAAATGGAATTTCTAGTTCTAGATCCCTGAGGAATCGCCACAGTGACTTCCACAAGGGTTGAACTAGTTTACAGTCCCACCAACAGTGTAAAAGTGTTCCTATTTCTCCACATCCTCTCCAGCACCTGTTGTTTCCTGACTTTTTAATGATTGCCATTCTAACTGGTGTGAGATGGTATCTCATTGTGGTTTTGATTTGCCTTTCTCTGATGGCCAGTGATGGTGAGCATTTTTTCATGTGTTTTTTGTCTGCATAAATGTCTTCTTTGGAGGAGTGTCTGTTCATGTCCTTCGCCCACTTTTTGATGGGGTTGTTTGGTGTTTTCTTGTAAATTTGTTGGAGTTCATTGTAGATTCTGGATATTATCCCTTTGTCAGATGAGTAGGTTGCGAAAATTTTCTCCCATTTTGTAGGTTGCCTGTTCACTCTGATGGTAGTTTCCTTTACTGTGCAGAAGCTCTTTAGTTTAATTAGATCCCATTTGTCAATTTTGGCTTTTGTGGCCATTGCTTTTGGTGTTTTAGACATGAAGTCCTTGCCCATGCCTATGTCCTGAATGGTATTGCCTAGGTTTTCTTCTAGGGTTTTTATGGTTTTAGGTCTAACGTTTAAGTCTTTAATCCATCTTGAGTTGATTTTTGTATAAGGTGTAAGGAAGGGATCCAGTTTCAGCTTTCTACATGTGGCTAGCCAGTTTTCCCAGCACCATTTATTAAATAGGGAATCCTTTCTCCATTTCTTGTTTTTGTCAAGTTTGTCAAAGATCAGATTGTTGTAGATATGTGGCATTATTTCTGACGGCTCTGTTCTGTTCCATTGATCTAGATCTCTGTTTGGTACCAGTACCATGCTGTTTTGGTTACTGTAGCCTTGTAGTATAGTTTGAAGTCAGGTAGCGTGATGCCTCCAGCTTTGTTCTTTTGGCTTAGGATTGACTTGGTCATGCGGGCTCTTTTTTGGTTCCATATGAACTTTAAAGTAGTTTTTTCCAATTCTGTGCAGAAAGTCATGGGTAACTTGATGGGGATGGCATTGAATCTGTAAATTACCTTGGGAAGGATGGCCATTTTCATGATATTGATTCTTCCTACCCATGAGCATGGAATGTTCTTCCATTTGTTTGTATCCTCTTTTATTTCCTTGAGCAGTGGTTTGTAGTTTTCTCCTTGAAGAGGTCCTTCACATCCCTTGTAAGTTGGATTCCTAGGTATTTTATTCTCTTTGAAGCAATTGTGAATGGGAGTTCACTCATGATTTGGCTCTCTGTTTGTCTGTTATTGATGTATAAGAATGCTTGTGATTTTTGTCCATTGATTTTGTATCCTGAGACTTTGCTGAAGTTGCTTATCAGCTTAAGGAGATTTTGGGCTGAGACAATGGGGTTTTCTAGATATACTATCACGTCATCTGCAAACAGGGACAATTTGGCTTCCTTTTTTCCTAATTGAATACCCTTGATTTCCTTCTCTTGCCTAATTGCCCTGGCCAGAACTTCCAACACTATGTTGAATAGAAGTGGTGAGAGAGGGCATCCCTGTCTTGTGCCAGTTTTCAAAGTGAATGCTTCCAGTTTTTGCCCATTCAGTATGATATTGGCTGTGGGTTTGTCATAAATAGCTCTTATTATTTTGAGATACGACCCATCAATACCTAATTTATTGAGAGTTTTTAGCATGAAGGGTTGTTGAATTTTGTCAAAGTCCTTTTCTTCACGTATTGAGATAATCATGTGGTTTTTGACTTTGGTTCTGTTTATATGCTGGATTACATTTATTGATTTGCGTATATTGAACCAGCCTTGCATCTCAGGGATGAAGCCCACTTGATCATGGTGGATAAGCTGTCTGATGTGCTGCTGGATTCGGTTTGCCGGTAATTTATTGAGGATTTTTGCATCAATATTCATCAAGGATATTGGTCTAAAATTCTCTTTTTTGGTTGTGTCTCTGCCCAGCTTTGGTATCAGCATGATGCTGGCCTCATAAAATGAGTTAGGAAGGATTCCCTCTTTTTCTATTGATTGGAATAGTTTCTGAAGTAATGGTTCCAGTTCCTCCTTGGACCTCTGGTAGAATTCGGCTGTGAACCCATCTGATCCTGGACTCTTTTTGGTTGGTAAGCTATTGATTATTGCCACAACTTCAGCTCCTGTTATTAGTCTACTCAGAGATTCAATTTCTTCCTGGTTTAGGCATGGGAGAGTGTATGTGTCGAGGAATTTATCCCTTTCTTTTTTTTTTGATTTTTTTTCTTTTTATCATTATTATTATTATTATTATTATTATTATACTTTAGGCTCCATGGTACATGTGCACAACTTGCAGGTAAGCTACATGTGTATACATGTGCCATGCTGGTGCGCTGCACCCACCAACTCGTCATCTAGCATTAGGTATATCTCCCAATGCTGTCCCTCGCCCCTCGCCCCACCCCACAACAGTCCCCGAAGTATGATGTTCCGCTTCCTGTGTCCATGTGTTCTCATTGTTCAATTAGCACCTATGAGTGAGAATATGTGGTGTTTGGCTTTTCGTTCTTGCGATAGTTTACTGAGAACGATGATTTCCAATTTCATCCATGTCCCTACAAAGGATATGAACTCATCATTTTTTATGGCTGCCTGGTATTCCATGGTGTATATGTGCCACCTTTTCTTAATCCAGTCTATCGTTGTTGGACATTTGGGTTGCTTCCAAGTCTTTGCTATTGGGTATAATGCCGCAATAAACATACGTGTGCATGTGTCTTCATAGCAGCATGATTTATAGTCCTTTGGGTATATACCCAGTAATGGGATGGCTGGGTCAAATGGAATTTCTAGTTCTAGATCCCTGAGGAATCGCCACAGTGACTTCCACAAGGGTTGAACTAGTTTACAGTCCCACCAACAGTGTAAAAGTGTTCCTATTTCTCCACATCCTCTCCAGCACCTGTTGTTTCCTGACTTTTTAATGATTGCCATTCTAACTGGTGTGAGATGGTATCTCATTGTGGTTTTGATTTGCCTTTCTCTGATGGCCAGTGATGGTGAGCATTTTTTCATGTGTTTTTTGTCTGCATAAATGTCTTCTTTGGAGGAGTGTCTGTTCATGTCCTTCGCCCACTTTTTGATGGGGTTGTTTGGTGTTTTCTTGTAAATTTGTTGGAGTTCATTGTAGATTCTGGATATTATCCCTTTGTCAGATGAGTAGGTTGCGAAAATTTTCTCCCATTTTGTAGGTTGCCTGTTCACTCTGATGGTAGTTTCCTTTACTGTGCAGAAGCTCTTTAGTTTAATTAGATCCCATTTGTCAATTTTGGCTTTTGTGGCCATTGCTTTTGGTGTTTTAGACATGAAGTCCTTGCCCATGCCTATGTCCTGAATGGTATTGCCTAGGTTTTCTTCTAGGGTTTTTATGGTTTTAGGTCTAACGTTTAAGTCTTTAATCCATCTTGAGTTGATTTTTGTATAAGGTGTAAGGAAGGGATCCAGTTTCAGCTTTCTACATGTGGCTAGCCAGTTTTCCCAGCACCATTTATTAAATAGGGAATCCTTTCTCCATTTCTTGTTTTTGTCAAGTTTGTCAAAGATCAGATTGTTGTAGATATGTGGCATTATTTCTGACGGCTCTGTTCTGTTCCATTGATCTAGATCTCTGTTTGGTACCAGTACCATGCTGTTTTGGTTACTGTAGCCTTGTAGTATAGTTTGAAGTCAGGTAGCGTGATGCCTCCAGCTTTGTTCTTTTGGCTTAGGATTGACTTGGTCATGCGGGCTCTTTTTTGGTTCCATATGAACTTTAAAGTAGTTTTTTCCAATTCTGTGCAGAAAGTCATTGGTAACTTGATGGGGATGGCATTGAATCTGTAAATTACCTTGGGAAGGATGGCCATTTTCATGATATTGATTCTTCCTACCCATGAGCATGGAATGTTCTTCCATTTGTTTGTATCCTCTTTTATTTCCTTGAGCAGTGGTTTGTAGTTTTCTCCTTGAAGAGGTCCTTCACATCCCTTGGAAGTTGGATTACTAGGTATTTTATTCTCTTTGAAGCAATTGTGAATGGGAGTTCACTCATGATTTGGCTCTCTGTTTGTCTGTTATTGATGTATAAGGATGCTTGTGATTTTTGTCCATTGATTTTGTATCCTGAGACTTTGCTGAAGTTGCTTATCAGCTTAAGGAGATTTTGGGCTGAGACAATGGGGTTTTCTAGATATACTATCACGTCATCTGCAAACAGGGACAATTTGGCTTCCTTTTTTCCTAATTGAATACCCTTGATTTCCTTCTCTTGCCTAATTGCCCTGGCCAGAACTTCCAACACTATGTTGAATAGAAGTGGTGAGAGAGGGCATCCCTGTCTTGTGCCAGTTTTCAAAATGAATGCTTCCAGTTTTTGCCCATTCAGTATGATATTGGCTGTGGGTTTGTCATAAATAGCTCTTATTATTTTGAGATACGACCCATCAATACCTAATTTATTGAGAGTTTTTAGCATGAAGGGTTGTTGAATTTTGTCAAAGTCCTTTTCTTCACGTATTGAGATAATCATGTGGTTTTTGACTTTGGTTCTGTTTATATGCTGGATTACATTTATTGATTTGCGTAGATTGAACCAGCCTTGCATCTCAGGGATGAAGTCCTCTTCATCATGGTGGATAAGCTGTCTGATGTGCTGCTGGATTCGGTTTGCCGGTAATTTATTGAGGATTTTTGCATCAATATTCATCAAGGATATTGGTCTAAAATTCTCTTTTTTGGTTGTGTCTCTGCCCAGCTTTGGTATCAGCATGATGCTGGCCTCATAAAATGAGTTAGGAAGGATTCCCTCTTTTTCTATTGATTGGAATAGTTTCTGAAGTAATGGTTCCAGTTCCTCCTTGGACCTCTGGTAGAATTCAACTGTGAACCCATCTGATCCTGGACTCTTTTTGGTTGGTAAGCTATTGATTATTGCCACAATTTCAGCTCCTGTTATTAGTCTACTCAGAGATTCAATTTCTTCCTGGTTTAGGCATGGGAGAGTGTATGTGTCGAGGAATTTATCCCTTTCTTTTTTTTTTAATTTTTTTTCTTTTTATCATTATTATTATTATTATTATTATTATACTTTAGGCTCCATGGTACATGTGCACAACTTGCAGGTAAGCTACATGTGTATACATGTGCCATGCTGGTGCGCTGCACCCACCAACTCGTCATCTAGCATTAGGTATATCTCCCAATGCTGTCCCTCGCCCCTCGCCCCACCCCACAACAGTCCCCGAAGTATGATGTTCCCCTTCCTGTGTCCATGTGTTCTCATTGTTCAATTCTCACCTATGAGTGAGAATATGTGGTGTTTGGCTTTTCGTTCTTGCGATAGTTTACTGAGAACGATGATTTCCAATTTTATCCATGTCCCTACAAAGGATATGAACTCATCATTTTTTATGGCTGCCTGGTACTCCATGGTGTATATGTGCCACCTTTTCTTAATCCAGTCTATCGTTGTTGGACATTTGGGTTGCTTCCAAGTCTTTGCTATTGGGTATAATGCCGCAATAAACATACGTCTGCATGTGTCTTCATAGCAGCATGATTTATAGTCCTTTGGGTATATACCCAGTAATGGGATGGCTGGGTCAAATGGAATTTCTAGTTCTAGATCCCTGAGGAATCGCCACAGTGACTTCCACAAGGGTTGAACTAGTTTACAGTCCCACCAACAGTGTAAAAGTGTTCCTATTTCTCCACATCCTCTCCAGCACCTGTTGTTTCCTGACTTTTTAATGATTGCCATTCTAACTGGTGTGAGATGGTATCTCATTGTGGTTTTGATTTGCATTTCTCTGATGGCCAGTGATGGTGAGCATTTTTTCATGTGTTTTTTGTCTGCATAAATGTCTTCTTTGGAGGAGTGTCTGTTCATGTCCTTCGCCCACTTTTTGATGGGGTTGTTTGGTGTTTTCTTGTAAATTTGTTGGAGTTCATTGTAGATTCTGGATATTATCTCTTTGTCAGATGAGTAGGTTGCGAAAATTTTCTCCCATTTTGTAGGTTGCCTGTTCACTCTGATGGTAGTTTCCTTTGCTGTGCAGAAGCTCTTTAGTTTAATTAGATCCCATTTGTCAATTTTGGCTTTTGTTGCCATTGCTTTTGGTGTTTTAGACATGAAGTCCTTGCCCATGCCTATGTCCTGAATGGTATTGCCTAGGTTTTCTTCTAGGGTTTTTATGGTTTTAGGTCTAACGTTTAAGTCTTTAATCCATCTTGAGTTGATTTTTGTATAAGGTGTAAGGAAGGGATCCAGTTTCAGCTTTCTACATGTGGCTAGCCAGTTTTCCCAGCACCATTTATTAAATAGGGAATCCTTTCTCCATTTCTTGTTTTTGTCAAGTTTGTCAATGATCAGATTGTTGTAGATATGTGGCATTATTTCTGACGGCTCTGTTCTGTTCCATTGATCTAGATCTCTGTTTGGTACCAGTACCATGCTGTTTTGGTTACTGTAGCCTTGTAGTATAGTTTGAAGTCAGGTAGCGTGATGCCTCCAGCTTTGTTCTTTTGGCTTAGGATTGACTTGGTCATGCGGGCTCTTTTTTGGTTCCATATGAACTTTAAAGTAGTTTTTTCCAATTCTGTGAAGAAAGTCATTGGTAACTTGATGGGGATGGCATTGAATCTGTAAATTACCTTGGGAAGGATGGCCATTTTCATGATATTGATTCTTCCTACCCATGAGCATGGAATGTTCTTCCATTTGTTTGTATCCTCTTTTATTTCCTTGAGCAGTGGTTTGTAGTTTTCTCCTTGAAGAGGTCCTTCACATCCCTTGGAAGTTGGATTCCTAGGTATTTTATTCTCTTTGAAGCAATTGTGAATGGGAGTTCACTCATGATTTGGCTCTCTGTTTGTCTGTTATTGATGTATAAGAATGCTTGTGATTTTTGTCCATTGATTTTGTATCCTGAGACTTTGCTGAAGTTGCTTATCAGCTTAAGGAGATTTTGGGCTGAGACAATGGGGTTTTCTAGATATACTATCACGTCATCTGCAAACAGGGACAATTTGGCTTCCTTTTTTCCTAATTGAATACCCTTGATTTCCTTCTCTTGCCTAATTGCCCTGGCCAGAACTTCCAACACTATTTTGAATAGAAGTGGTGAGAGAGGGCATCCCTGTCTTGTGCCAGTTTTCAAAGTGAATGCTTCCAGTTTTTGCCCATTCAGTATGATATTGGCTGTGGGTTTGTCATAAATAGCTCTTATTATTTTGAGATACGACCCATCAATACCTAATTTATTGAGAGTTTTTAGCATGAAGGGTTGTTGAATTTTGTCAAAGTCCTTTTCTTCACGTATTGAGATAATCATGTGGTTTTTGACTTTGGTTCTGTTTATATGCTGGATTACATTTATTGATTTGCGTATATTGAACCAGCCTTGCATCTCAGGGATGAAGCCCACTTGATCATGGTGGATAAGCTGTCTGATGTGCTGCTGGATTCGGTTTGCCGGTAATTTATTGAGGATTTTTGCATCAATATTCATCAAGGATATTGGTCTAAAATTCTCTTTTTTGGTTGTGTCTCTGCCCAGCTTTGGTATCAGCATGATGCTGGCCTCATAAAATGAGTTAGGAAGGATTCCCTCTTTTTCTATTGATTGGAATAGTTTCTGAAGTAATGGTTCCAGTTCCTCCTTGGACCTCTGGTAGAATTCGGCTGTGAACCCATCTGATCCTGGACTCTTTTTGGTTGGTAAGCTATTGATTATTGCCACAACTTCAGCTCCTGTTATTAGTCTACTCAGAGATTCAATTTCTTCCTGGTTTAGGCATGGGAGAGTGTATGTGTCGAGGAATTTATCCCTTTCTTTTTTTTTTGATTTTTTTTCTTTTTATCATTATTATTATTATTATTATTATTATTATACTTTAGGCTCCATGGTACATGTGCACAACTTGCAGGTAAGCTACATGTGTATACATGTGCCATGCTGGTGCGCTGCACCCACCAACTCGTCATCTAGCATTAGGTATATCTCCCAATGCTGTCCCTCGCCCCTCGCCCCACCCCACAACAGTCCCCGAAGTATGATGTTCCGCTTCCTGTGTCCATGTGTTCTCATTGTTCAATTAGCACCTATGAGTGAGAATATGTGGTGTTTGGCTTTTCGTTCTTGCGATAGTTTACTGAGAACGATGATTTCCAATTTCATCCATGTCCCTACAAAGGATATGAACTCATCATTTTTTATGGCTGCCTGGTATTCCATGGTGTATATGTGCCACCTTTTCTTAATCCAGTCTATCGTTGTTGGACATTTGGGTTGCTTCCAAGTCTTTGCTATTGGGTATAATGCCGCAATAAACATACGTGTGCATGTGTCTTCATAGCAGCATGATTTATAGTCCTTTGGGTATATACCCAGTAATGGGATGGCTGGGTCCAATGGAATTTCTAGTTCTAGATCCCTGAGGAATCGCCACAGTGACTTCCACAAGGGTTGAACTAGTTTACAGTCCCACCAACAGTGTAAAAGTGTTCCTATTTCTCCACATCCTCTCCAGCACCTGTTGTTTCCTGACTTTTTAATGATTGCCATTCTAACTGGTGTGAGATGGTATCTCATTGTGGTTTTGATTTGCCTTTCTCTGATGGCCAGTGATGGTGAGCATTTTTTCATGTGTTTTTTGTCTGCATAAATGTCTTCTTTGGAGGAGTGTCTGTTCATGTCCTTCGCCCACTTTTTGATGGGGTTGTTTGGTGTTTTCTTGTAAATTTGTTGGAGTTCATTGTAGATTCTGGATATTATCCCTTTGTCAGATGAGTAGGTTGCGAAAATTTTCTCCCATTTTGTAGGTTGCCTGTTCACTCTGATGGTAGTTTCCTTTACTGTGCAGAAGCTCTTTAGTTTAATTAGATCCCATTTGTCAATTTTGGCTTTTGTGGCCATTGCTTTTGGTGTTTTAGACATGAAGTCCTTGCCCATGCCTATGTCCTGAATGGTATTGCCTAGGTTTTCTTCTAGGGTTTTTATGGTTTTAGGTCTAACGTTTAAGTCTTTAATCCATCTTGAGTTGATTTTTGTATAAGGTGTAAGGAAGGGATCCAGTTTCAGCTTTCTACATGTGGCTAGCCAGTTTTCCCAGCACCATTTATTAAATAGGGAATCCTTTCTCCATTTCTTGTTTTTGTCAAGTTTGTCAAAGATCAGATTGTTGTAGATATGTGGCATTATTTCTGACGGCTCTGTTCTGTTCCATTGATCTAGATCTCTGTTTGGTACCAGTACCATGCTGTTTTGGTTACTGTAGCCTTGTAGTATAGTTTGAAGTCAGGTAGCGTGATGCCTCCAGCTTTGTTCTTTTGGCTTAGGATTGACTTGGTCATGCGGGCTCTTTTTTGGTTCCATATGAACTTTAAAGTAGTTTTTTCCAATTCTGTGCAGAAAGTCATTGGTAACTTGATGGGGATGGCATTGAATCTGTAAATTACCTTGGGAAGGATGGCCATTTTCATGATATTGATTCTTCCTACCCATGAGCATGGAATGTTCTTCCATTTGTTTGTATCCTCTTTTATTTCCTTGAGCAGTGGTTTGTAGTTTTCTCCTTGAAGAGGTCCTTCACATCCCTTGGAAGTTGGATTACTAGGTATTTTATTCTCTTTGAAGCAATTGTGAATGGGAGTTCACTCATGATTTGGCTCTCTGTTTGTCTGTTATTGATGTATAAGGATGCTTGTGATTTTTGTCCATTGATTTTGTATCCTGAGACTTTGCTGAAGTTGCTTATCAGCTTAAGGAGATTTTGGGCTGAGACAATGGGGTTTTCTAGATATACTATCACGTCATCTGCAAACAGGGACAATTTGGCTTCCTTTTTTCCTAATTGAATACCCTTGATTTCCTTCTCTTGCCTAATTGCCCTGGCCAGAACTTCCAACACTATGTTGAATAGAAGTGGTGAGAGAGGGCATCCCTGTCTTGTGCCAGTTTTCAAAGTGAATGCTTCCAGTTTTTGCCCATTCAGTATGATATTGGCTGTGGGTTTGTCATAAATAGCTCTTATTATTTTGAGATACGACCCATCAATACCTAATTTATTGAGAGTTTTTAGCATGAAGGGTTGTTGAATTTTGTCAAAGTCCTTTTCTTCACGTATTGAGATAATCATGTGGTTTTTGACTTTGGTTCTGTTTATATGCTGGATTACATTTATTGATTTGCGTATATTGAACCAGCCTTGCATCTCAGGGATGAAGTCCTCTTCATCATGGTGGATAAGCTGTCTGATGTGCTGCTGGATTCGGTTTGCCGGTAATTTATTGAGGATTTTTGCATCAATATTCATCAAGGATATTGGTCTAAAATTCTCTTTTTTGGTTGTGTCTCTGCCCAGCTTTGGTATCAGCATGATGCTGGCCTCATAAAATGAGTTAGGAAGGATTCCCTCTTTTTCTATTGATTGGAATAGTTTCTGAAGTAATGGTTCCAGTTCCTCCTTGGACCTGTGGTAGAATTCAACTGTGAACCCATCTGATCCTGGACTCTTTTTGGTTGGTAAGCTATTGATTATTGCCACAATTTCAGCTCCTGTTATTAGTCTACTCAGAGATTCAATTTCTTCCTGGTTTAGGCATGGGAGAGTGTATGTGTCGAGGAATTTATCCCTTTCTTTTTTTTTTAATTTTTTTTCTTTTTATCATTATTATTATTATTATTATTATTATACTTTAGGCTCCATGGTACATGTGCACAACTTGCAGGTAAGCTACATGTGTATACATGTGCCATGCTGGTGCGCTGCACCCACCAACTCGTCATCTAGCATTAGGTATATCTCCCAATGCTGTCCCTCGCCCCTCGCCCCACCCCACAACAGTCCCCGAAGTATGATGTTCCCCTTCCTGTGTCCATGTGTTCTCATTGTTCAATTCTCACCTATGAGTGAGAATATGTGGTGTTTGGCTTTTCGTTCTTGCGATAGTTTACTGAGAACGATGATTTCCAATTTCATCCATGTCCCTACAAAGGATATGAACTCATCATTTTTTGTGGCTGCCTGGTACTCCATGGTGTATATGTGCCACCTTTTCTTAATCCAGTCTATCGTTGTTGGACATTTGGGTTGCTTCCAAATCTTTGCTATTGGGTATAATGCCGCAATAAACATACGTCTGCATGTGTCTTCATAGCAGCATGATTTATAGTCCTTTGGGTATATACCCAGTAATGGGATGGCTGGGTCAAATGGAATTTCTAGTTCTAGATCCCTGAGGAATCGCCACAGTGACTTCCACAAGGGTTGAACTAGTTTACAGTCCCACCAACAGTGTAAAAGTGTTCCTATTTCTCCACATCCTCTCCAGCACCTGTTGTTTCCTGACTTTTTAATGATTGCCATTCTAACTGGTGTGAGATGGTATCTCATTGTGGTTTTGATTTGCATTTCTCTGATGGCCAGTGATGGTGAGCATTTTTTCATGTGTTTTTTGTCTGCATAAATGTCTTCTTTGGAGGAGTGTCTGTTCATGTCCTTCGCCCACTTTTTGATGGGGTTGTTTGGTGTTTTCTTGTAAATTTGTTGGAGTTCATTGTAGATTCTGGATATTATCCCTTTGTCAGATGAGTAGGTTGCGAAAATTTTCTCCCATTTTGTAGGTTGCCTGTTCACTCTGATGGTAGTTTCCTTTGCTGTGCAGAAGCTCTTTAGTTTAATTAGATCCCATTTGTCAATTTTGGCTTTTGTTGCCATTGCTTTTGGTGTTTTAGACATAAAGTCCTTGCCCATGCCTATGTCCTGAATGGTATTGCCTAGGTTTTCTTCTAGGGTTTTTATGGTTTTAGGTCTAACGTTTAAGTCTTTAATCCATCTTGAGTTGATTTTTGTATAAGGTGTAAGGAAGGGATCCAGTTTCAGCTTTCTACATGTGGCTAGCCAGTTTTCCCAGCACCATTTATTAAATAGGGAATCCTTTCTCCATTTCTTGTTTTTGTCAAGTTTGTCAAAGATCAGATTGTTGTAGATATGTGGCATTATTTCTGACGGCTCTGTTCTGTTCCATTGATCTAGATCTCTGTTTGGTACCAGTACCATGCTGTTTTGGTTACTGTAGCCTTGTAGTATAGTTTGAAGTCAGGTAGCGTGATGCCTCCAGCTTTGTTCTTTTGGCTTAGGATTGACTTGGTCATGCGGGCTCTTTTTTGGTTCCATATGAACTTTAAAGTAGTTTTTTCCAATTCTGTGCAGAAAGTCAGTGGTAACTTGATGGGGATGGCATTGAATCTGTAAATTACCTTGGGAAGGATGGCCATTTTCATGATATTGATTCTTCCTACCCATGAGCATGGAATGTTCTTCCATTTGTTTGTATCCTCTTTTATTTCCTTGAGCAGTGGTTTGTAGTTTTCTCCTTGAAGAGGTCCTTCACATCCCTTGGAAGTTGGATTCCTAGGTATTTTATTCTCTTTGAAGCAATTGTGAATGGGAGTTCACTCATGATTTGGCTCTCTGTTTGTCTGTTATTGATGTATAAGAATGCTTGTGATTTTTGTCCATTGATTTTGTATCCTGAGACTTTGCTGAAGTTGCTTATCAGCTTAAGGAGATTTTGGGCTGAGACAATGGGGTTTTCTAGATATACTATCACGTCATCTGCAAACAGGGACAATTTGGCTTCCTTTTTTCCTAATTGAATACCCTTGATTTCCTTCTCTTGCCTAATTGCCCTGGCCAGAACTTCCAACACTATGTTGAATAGAAGTGGTGAGAGAGGGCATCCCTGTCTTGTGCCAGTTTTCAAAGTGAATGCTTCCAGTTTTTGCCCATTCAGTATGATATTGGCTGTGGGTTTGTCATAAATAGCTCTTATTATTTTGAGATACGACCCATCAATACCTAATTTATTGAGAGTTTTTAGCATGAAGGGTTGTTGAATTTTGTCAAAGTCCTTTTCTTCACGTATTGAGATAATCATGTGGTTTTTGACTTTGGTTCTGTTTATATGCTGGATTACATTTATTGATTTGCGTATATTGAACCAGCCTTGCATCTCAGGGATGAAGCCCACTTGATCATGGTGGATAAGCTGTCTGATGTGCTGCTGGATTCGGTTTGCCGGTAATTTATTGAGGATTTTTGCATCAATATTCATCAAGGATATTGGTCTAAAATTCTCTTTTTTGGTTGTGTCTCTGCCCAGCTTTGGTATCAGCATGATGCTGGCCTCATAAAATGAGTTAGGAAGGATTCCCTCTTTTTCTATTGATTGGAATAGTTTCTGAAGTAATGGTTCCAGTTCCTCCTTGGACCTCTGGTAGAATTCGGCTGTGAACCCATCTGATCCTGGACTCTTTTTGGTTGGTAAGCTATTGATTATTGCCACAACTTCAGCTCCTGTTATTAGTCTACTCAGAGATTCAATTTCTTCCTGGTTTAGGCATGGGAGAGTGTATGTGTCGAGGAATTTATCCCTTTCTTTTTTTTTTGATTTTTTTTCTTTTTATCATTATTATTATTATTATTATTATTATTATACTTTAGGCTCCATGGTACATGTGCACAACTTGCAGGTAAGCTACATGTGTATACATGTGCCATGCTGGTGCGCTGCACCCACCAACTCGTCATCTAGCATTAGGTATATCTCCCAATGCTGTCCCTCGCCCCTCGCCCCACCCCACAACAGTCCCCGAAGTATGATGTTCCGCTTCCTGTGTCCATGTGTTCTCATTGTTCAATTAGCACCTATGAGTGAGAATATGTGGTGTTTGGCTTTTCGTTCTTGCGATAGTTTACTGAGAACGATGATTTCCAATTTCATCCATGTCCCTACAAAGGATATGAACTCATCATTTTTTATGGCTGCCTGGTATTCCATGGTGTATATGTGCCACCTTTTCTTAATCCAGTCTATCGTTGTTGGACATTTGGGTTGCTTCCAAGTCTTTGCTATTGGGTATAATGCCGCAATAAACATACGTGTGCATGTGTCTTCATAGCAGCATGATTTATAGTCCTTTGGGTATATACCCAGTAATGGGATGGCTGGGTCAAATGGAATTTCTAGTTCTAGATCCCTGAGGAATCGCCACAGTGACTTCCACAAGGGTTGAACTAGTTTACAGTCCCACCAACAGTGTAAAAGTGTTCCTATTTCTCCACATCCTCTCCAGCACCTGTTGTTTCCTGACTTTTTAATGATTGCCATTCTAACTGGTGTGAGATGGTATCTCATTGTGGTTTTGATTTGCCTTTCTCTGATGGCCAGTGATGGTGAGCATTTTTTCATGTGTTTTTTGTCTGCATAAATGTCTTCTTTGGAGGAGTGTCTGTTCATGTCCTTCGCCCACTTTTTGATGGGGTTGTTTGGTGTTTTCTTGTAAATTTGTTGGAGTTCATTGTAGATTCTGGATATTATCCCTTTGTCAGATGAGTAGGTTGCGAAAATTTTCTCCCATTTTGTAGGTTGCCTGTTCACTCTGATGGTAGTTTCCTTTACTGTGCAGAAGCTCTTTAGTTTAATTAGATCCCATTTGTCAATTTTGGCTTTTGTGGCCATTGCTTTTGGTGTTTTAGACATGAAGTCCTTGCCCATGCCTATGTCCTGAATGGTATTGCCTAGGTTTTCTTCTAGGGTTTTTATGGTTTTAGGTCTAACGTTTAAGTCTTTAATCCATCTTGAGTTGATTTTTGTATAAGGTGTAAGGAAGGGATCCAGTTTCAGCTTTCTACATGTGGCTAGCCAGTTTTCCCAGCACCATTTATTAAATAGGGAATCCTTTCTCCATTTCTTGTTTTTGTCAAGTTTGTCAAAGATCAGATTGTTGTAGATATGTGGCATTATTTCTGACGGCTCTGTTCTGTTCCATTGATCTAGATCTCTGTTTGGTACCAGTACCATGCTGTTTTGGTTACTGTAGCCTTGTAGTATAGTTTGAAGTCAGGTAGCGTGATGCCTCCAGCTTTGTTCTTTTGGCTTAGGATTGACTTGGTCATGCGGGCTCTTTTTTGGTTCCATATGAACTTTAAAGTAGTTTTTTCCAATTCTGTGCAGAAAGTCATTGGTAACTTGATGGGGATGGCATTGAATCTGTAAATTACCTTGGGAAGGATGGCCATTTTCATGATATTGATTCTTCCTACCCATGAGCATGGAATGTTCTTCCATTTGTTTGTATCCTCTTTTATTTCCTTGAGCAGTGGTTTGTAGTTTTCTCCTTGAAGAGGTCCTTCACATCCCTTGGAAGTTGGATTCCTAGGTATTTTATTCTCTTTGAAGCAATTGTGAATGGGAGTTCACTCATGATTTGGCTCTCTGTTTGTCTGTTATTGATGTATAAGAATGCTTGTGATTTTTGTCCATTGATTTTGTATCCTGAGACTTTGCTGAAGTTGCTTATCAGCTTAAGGAGATTTTGGGCTGAGACAATGGGGTTTTCTAGATATACTATCACGTCATCTGCAAACAGGGACAATTTGGCTTCCTTTTTTCCTAATTGAATACCCTTGATTTCCTTCTCTTGCCTAATTGCCCTGGCCAGAACTTCCAACACTATGTTGAATAGAAGTGGTGAGAGAGGGCATCCCTGTCTTGTGCCAGTTTTCAAAGTGAATGCTTCCAGTTTTTGCCCATTCAGTATGATATTGGCTGTGGGTTTGTCATAAATAGCTCTTATTATTTTGAGATACGACCCATCAATACCTAATTTATTGAGAGTTTTTAGCATGAAGGGTTGTTGAATTTTGTCAAAGTCCTTTTCTTCACGTATTGAGATAATCATGTGGTTTTTGACTTTGGTTCTGTTTATATGCTGGATTACATTTATTGATTTGCGTATATTGAACCAGCCTTGCATCTCAGGGATGAAGCCCACTTGATCATGGTGGATAAGCTGTCTGATGTGCTGCTGGATTCGGTTTGCCGGTAATTTATTGAGGATTTTTGCATCAATATTCATCAAGGATATTGGTCTAAAATTCTCTTTTTTGGTTGTGTCTCTGCCCAGCTTTGGTATCAGCATGATGCTGGCCTCATGAAATGAGTTAGGAAGTATTCCCTCTTTTTCTATTGATTGGAATAGTTTCTGAAGTAATGGTTCCAGTTCCTCCTTGGACCTCTGGTAGAATTCGGCTGTGAACCCATCTGATCCTGGACTCTTTTTGGTTGGTAAGCTATTGATTATTGCCACAACTTCAGCTCCTGTTATTAGTCTACTCAGAGATTCAATTTCTTCCTGGTTTAGGCATGGGAGAGTGTATGTGTCGAGGAATTTATCCCTTTCTTTTTTTTTTGATTTTTTTTCTTTTTATCATTATTATTATTATTATTATTATTATTATTATTATTATTATTAAACTTTAGGCTCCATGGTACATGTGCGCAACTTGCAGGTAAGCTACATGTGTATACATGTGCCATGCTGGTGCGCTGCACCCACCAACTCGTCATCTAGCATTAGGTATATCTCCCAATGCTGTCCCTCGCCCCTCGCCCCACCCCACAACAGTCCCCGAAGTGTGATGTTCCCCTTCCTGTGTCCATGTGTTCTCATTGTTCAATTCTCACCTATGAGTGAGAATATGTGGTGTTTGGCTTTTCGTTCTTGCGATAGTTTACTGAGAACAATGATTTCCAATTTCATCCATGTCCCTACAAAGGATATGAACTCATCATTTTTTATGGCTGCCTGGTATTCCATGGTGTATATGTGCCACCTTTTCTTAATCCAGTCTATCGTTGTTGGACATTTGGGTTGCTTCCAAGTCTTTGCTATTGGGTATAATGCCGCAATAAACATACGTGTGCATGTGTCTTCATAGCAGCATGATTTATAGTCCTTTGCGTATATACCCAGTAATGGGATGGCTGGGTCAAATGGAATTTCTAGTTCTAGATCCCTGAGGAATCGCCACAGTGACTTCCACAAGGGTTGAACTAGTTTACAGTCCCACCAACAGTGTAAAAGTGTTCCTATTTCTCCACATCCTCTCCAGCACCTGTTGTTTCCTGACTTTTTAATGATTGCCATTCTAACTGGTGTGAGATGGTATCTCATTGTGGTTTTGATTTGCATTTCTCTGATGGCCAGTGATGGTGAGCATTTTTTCATGTGTTTTTTGGCTGCATAAATGTCTTCTTTGGAGGAGTGTCTGTTCATGTCCTTCGCCCACTTTTTGATGGGGTTGTTTGGTGTTTTCTTGTAAATTTGTTGGAGTTCATTGTAGATTCTGGATATTATCCCTTTGTCAGATGAGTAGGTTGCGAAAATTTTCTCCCATTTTGTAGGTTGCCTGTTCACTCTGATGGTAGTTTCCTTTGCTGTGCAGAAGCTCTTTAGTTTAATTAGATCCCATTTGTCAATTTTGGCTTTTGTGGCCATTGCTTTTGGTGTTTTAGACATGAAGTCCTTGCCCATGCCTATGTCCTGAATGGTATTGCCTAGGTTTTCTTCTAGGGTTTTTATGGTTTTAGGTCTAACGTTTAAGTCTTTAATCCATCTTGAGTTGATTTTTGTATAAGGTGTAAGGAAGGGATCCAGTTTCAGCTTTCTACATGTGGCTAGCCAGTTTTCCCAGCACCATTTATTAAATAGGGAATCCTTTCTCCATTTCTTGTTTTTGTCAAGTTTGTCAAAGATCAGATTGTTGTAGATATGTGGCATTATTTCTGACGGCTCTGTTCTGTTCCATTGATCTAGATCTCTGTTTGGTACCAGTACCATGCTGTTTTGGTTACTGTAGCCTTGTAGTATAGTTTGAAGTCAGGTAGCGTGATGCCTCCAGCTTTGTTCTTTTGGCTTAGGATTGACTTGGTGATGCGGGCTCTTTTTTGGTTCCATATGAACTTTAAAGTAGTTTTTTCCAATTCCGTGCAGAAAGTCATTGGTAACTTGATGGGGATGGCATTGAATCTGTAAATTACCTTGGGAAGGATGGCCATTTTCATGATATTGATTCTTCCTACCCATGAGCATGGAATGTTCTTCCAGTTGTTTGTATCCTCTTTTATTTCCTTGAGCAGTGGTTTGTAGTTTTCTCCTTGAAGAGGTCCTTCACATCCCTTGTAAGTTGGATTCCTAGGTATTTTATTCTCTTTGAAGCAATTGTGAATGGGAGTTCACTCATGATTTGGCTCTCTGTTTGTCTGTTATTGATGTATAAGAATGCTTGTGATTTTTGTCCATTGATTTTGTATCCTGAGACTTTGCTGAAGTTGCTTATCAGCTTAAGGAGATTTTGGGCTGAGACAATGGGGTTTTCTAGATATACTATCACGTCATCTGCAAACAGGGACAATTTGGCTTCCTTTTTTCCTAATTGAATACCCTTGATTTCCTTCTCTTGCCTAATTGCCCTGGCCAGAACTTCCAACACTATGTTGAATAGAAGTGGTGAGAGAGGGCATCCCTGTCTTGTGCCAGTTTTCAAAGTGAATGCTTCCAGTTTTTGCCCATTCAGTATGATATTGGCTGTGGGTTTGTCATAAATAGCTCTTATTATTTTGAGATACGACCCATCAATACCTAATTTATTGAGAGTTTTTAGCATGAAGGGTTGTTGAATTTTGTCAAAGTCCTTTTCTTCACGTATTGAGATAATCATGTGGTTTTTAACTTTGGTTCTGTTTATATGCTGGATTACATTTATTGATTTGCGTATATTGAACCAGCCTTGCATCTCAGGGATGAAGCCCACTTGATCATGGTGGATAAGCTGTCTGATGTGCTGCTGGATTCGGTTTGCCGGTAATTTATTGAGGATTTTTGCATCAATATTCATCAAGGATATTGGTCTAAAATTCTCTTTTTTGGTTGTGTCTCTGCCCAGCTTTGGTATCAGCATGATGCTGGCCTCATAAAATGAGTTAGGAAGGATTCCCTCTTTTTCTATTGATTGGAATAGTTTCTGAAGTAATGGTTCCAGTTCCTCCTTGGACCTCTGGTAGAATTCGGCTGTGAACCCATCTGATCCTGGACTCTTTTTGGTTGGTAAGCTATTGATTATTGCCACAACTTCAGCTCCTGTTATTAGTCTACTCAGAGATTCAATTTCTTCCTGGTTTAGGCATGGGAGAGTGTATGTGTCGAGGAATTTATCCCTTTCTTCTTTTTTTAATTTTTTTTCTTTTTATCATTATTATTATTATTATTATTATTATTATTATACTTTAGGCTCCATGGTACATGTGCGCAACTTGCAGGTAAGCTACATGTGTATACATGTGCCATGCTGGTGCGCTGCACCCACCAACTCGTCATCTAGCATTAGGTATATCTCCCAATGCTGTCCCTCGCCCCTCGCCCCACCCCACAACAGTCCCCGAAGTGTGATGTTCCCCTTCCTGTGTCCATGTGTTCTCATTGTTCAATTCTCACCTATGAGTGAGAATATGTGGTGTTTGGCTTTTCGTTCTTGCGATAGTTTACTGAGAACGATGATTTCCAATTTCATCCATGTCCCTACAAAGGATATGAACTCATCATTTTTTATGGCTGCCTGGTATTCCATGGTGTATATGTGCCACCTTTTCTTAATCCAGTCTATGGTTGTTGGACATTTGGGTTGCTTCCAAGTCTTTGCTATTGGGTATAATGCCGCAATAAACATACGTGTGCATGTGTCTTCATAGCAGCATGATTTATAGTCCTTTGGGTATATACCCAGTAATGGGATGGCTGGGTCAAATGGAATTTCTAGTTCTAGATCCCTGAGGAATCGCCACAGTGACTTCCACAAGGGTTGAACTAGTTTACAGTCCCACCAACAGTGTAAAAGTGTTCCTATTTCTCCACATCCTCTCCAGCACCTGTTGTTTCCTGACTTTTTAATGATTGCCATTCTAACTGGTGTGAGATGGTATCTCATTGTGGTTTTGATTTGCATTTCTCTGATGGCCAGTGATGGTGAGCATTTTTTCATGTGTTTTTTGTCTGCATAAATGTCTTCTTTGGAGGAGTGTCTGTTCATGTCCTTCGCCGACTTTTTGATGGGGTTGTTTGGTGTTTTCTTGTAAATTTGTTGGTGTTCATTGTAGATTCTGGATATTAGCCCTTTGTCAGATGAGTAGGTTGTGAAAATTTTCTCCCATCTTGTAGGTTGCCTGTTCACTCTGATGGTAGTTTCCTTTGCTGTGCAGAAGCTCTTTAGTTTAATTAGTTCCCATTTGTCAATTTTGGCTTTTGTGGCCATTGCTTTTGGTGTTTTAGACATGAAGTCCTTGCCCATGCCTATGTCCTGAATGGTATTGCCTAGGTTTTCTTCTAGGGTTTTTATGGTTTTAGGTCTAACGTTTAAGTCTTTAATCCATCTTGAGTTGATTTTTGTATAAGGTGTAAGGAAGGGATCCAGTTTCAGCTTTCTACATGTGGCTAGCCAGTTTTCCCAGCACCATTTATTAAATAGGGAATCCTTTCTCCATTTCTTGTTTTTGTCAAGTTTGTCAAAGATCAGATTGTTGTAGATATGTGGCATTATTTCTGACGGCTCTGTTCTGTTCCATTGATCTAGATCTCTGTTTGGTACCAGTACCATGCTGTTTTGGTTACTGTAGCCTTGTAGTATAGTTTGAAGTCAGGTAGCGTGATGCCTCCAGCTTTGTTCTTTTGGCTTAGGATTGACTTGGTGATGCGGGCTCTTTTTTGGTTCCATATGAATTTTAAAGTAGTTTTTTCCAATTCCGTGAAGAAAGTCATTGGTAACTTGATGGGGATGGCATTGAATCTGTAAATTACCTTGGGAAGGATGGCCATTTTCATGATATTGATTCTTCCTACCCATGAGCATGGAATGTTCTTCCATTTGTTTGTATCCTCTTTTATTTCCTTGAGCAGTGGTTTGTAGTTTTCTCCTTGAAGAGGTCCTTCACATCCCTTGTAAGTTGGATTCCTAGGTATTTTATTCTCTTTGAAGCAATTGTGAATGGGAGTTCACTCATGATTTGGCTCTCTGTTTGTCTGTTATTGATGTATAAGAATGCTTGTGATTTTTGTCCATTGATTTTGTATCCTGAGACTTTGCTGAAGTTGCTTATCAGCTTAAGGAGATTTTGGGCTGAGACAATGGGGTTTTCAAGATATACTATCACGTCATCTGCAAACAGGGACAATTTGACTTCCTTTTTTCCTAATTGAGTACCCTTGATTTCCTTCCCTTGCCTAATTGCCCTGGCCAGAACTTCCAACACTATGTTGAATAGAAGTGGTGAGAGAGGGCATCCCTGTCTTGTGCCAGTTTTCAAAGTGAATGCTTCCAGTTTTTGCCCATTCAGTATGATATTGGCTGTGGGTTTGTCATAAATAGCTCTTATTATTTTGAGATACGACCCATCAATACCTAATTTATTGAGAGTTTTTAGCATGAAGGGTTGTTGAATTTTGTCAAAGTCCTTTTCTTCACGTATTGAGAAAATCATGTGGTTTTTGACTTTGGTTCTGTTTATATGCTGGATTACATTTATTGATTTGCCTATATTGAACCAGCCTTGCATCCCAGGGATGAAGCCCACTTGATCATGGTGGATAAGCTGTCTGATGTGCTGCTGGATTCGGTTTGCCAGTAATTTATTGAGGATTTTTGCATCAATATTCATCAAGGATATTGGTCTAAAATTCTCTTTTTTGGTTGTGTCTCTGCCAAGCTTTGGTAGCAGCATGATGCTGGCCTCATAAAATGAGTTAGGAAGGATTCCCTCTTTTTCTATTGATTGGAATAGTTTCTGAAGTAATGGTTCCAGTTCCTCCTTGGACCTCTGGTAGAATTCGGCTGTGAACCCATCTGATCCTGGACTCTTTTTGGTTGGTAAGCTATTGATTATTGCCACAATTTCAGCTCCTGTTATAAGTCTACTCAGAGATTCAACTTCTTCCTGGTTTAGGCATGGGAGAGTGTATGTGTCGAGGAATTTATCCCTTTCTTCTTTTTTTAATTTTTTTTCTTTTTATTATTATTATTATTATTATTATTATTATTATTATTATACTTTAGGCTCCATGGTACATGTGCGCAACTTGCAGGTAAGCTACATGTGTATACATGTGCCATGCTGGTGCGCTGCACCCACCAACTCGTCATCTAGCATTAGGTATATCTCCCAATGCTGTCCCTCGCCCCTCGCCCCACCCCACAACAGTCCCCGAAGTGTGATGTTCCCCTTCCTGTGTCCATGTGTTCTCATTGTTCAATTCTCACCTATGAGTGAGAATATGTGGTGTTTGGCTTTTCGTTCTTGCGATAGTTTACTGAGAACGATGATTTCCAATTTCATCCATGTCCCTACAAAGGATATGAACTCATCATTTTTTATGGCTGCCTGGTATTCCATGGTGTATATGTGCCACCTTTTCTTAATCCAGTCTATCGTTGTTGGACATTTGGGTTGCTTCCAAGTCTTTGCTATTGGGTATAATGCCGCAATAAACATACGTCTGCATGTGTCTTCATAGCAGCATGATTTATAGTCCTTTGGGTATATACCCAGTAATGGGATGGCTGGGTCAAATGGAATTTCTAGTTCTAGATCCCTGAGGAATCGCCACAGTGACTTCCACAAGGGTTGAACTAGTTTACAGTCCCACCAACAGTGTAAAAGTGTTCCTATTTCTCCACATCCTCTCCAGCACCTGTTGTTTCCTGACTTTTTAATGATTGCCATTCTAACTGGTGTGAGATGGTATCTCATTGTGGTTTTGATTTGCATTTCTCTGATGGCCAGTGATGGTGAGCATTTTTTCATGTGTTTTTTGTCTGCATAAATGTCTTCTTTGGAGGAGTGTCTGTTCATGTCCTTCGCCCACTTTTTGATGGGGTTCTTTGGTGTTTTCTTGTAAATTTGTTGGAGTTCATTGTAGATTCTGGATATTATCCCTTTGTCAGATGAGTAGGTTGCGAAAATTTTCTCCCATTTTGTAGGTTGCCTGTTCACTCTGATGGTAGTTTCCTTTGCTGTGCAGAAGCTCTTTAGTTTAATTAGATCCCATTTGTCAATTTTGGCTTTTGTGGCCATTGCTTTTGGTGTTTTAGACATGAAGTCCTTGCCCATGCCTATGTCCTGAATGGTATTGCCTAGGTTTTCTTCTAGGGTTTTTATGGTTTTAGGTCTAACGTTTAAGTCTTTAATCCATCTTGAGTTGATTTTTGTATAAGATGTAAGGAAGGGATCCAGTTTCAGCTTTCTACATGTGGCTAGCCAGTTTTCCCAGCACCATTTATTAAATAGGGGATCCTTTCTCCATTTCTTGTTTTTGTCAAGTTTGTCAAAGATCAGATTGTTGTAGATATGTGGCATTATTTCTGACGGCTCTGTTCTGTTCCATTGATCTAGATCTCTGTTTGGTACCAGTACCATGCTGTTTTGGTTACTGTAGCCTTGTAGTATAGTTTGAAGTCAGGTAGCGTGATGCCTCCAGCTTTGTTCTTTTGGCTTAGGATTGACTTGGTGATGCGGGCTCTTTTTTGGTTCCATATGAACTTTAAAGTAGTTTTTTCCAATTCCGTGAAGAAAGTCATTGGTAACTTGATGGGGATGGCATTGAATCTGTAAATTACCTTGGGAAGGATGGCCATTTTCATGATATTGATTCTTCCTACCCATGAGCATGGAATGTTCTTCCATTTGTTTGTATCCTCTATTATTTCCTTGAGCAGTGGTTTGTAGTTTTCTCCTTGAAGAGGTCCTTCACATCCCTTGTAAGTTGGATTCCTAGGTATCTTATTCTCTTTGAAGCAATTGTGAATGGGAGTTCACTCATGATTTGGCTCTCTGTTTGTCTGTTATTGATGTATAAGAATGCTTGTGATTTTTGTCCATTGATTTTGTATCCTGAGACTTTGCTGAAGTTGCTTATCAGCTTAAGGAGATTTTGGGCTGAGACAATGGGGTTTTCTAGATATACTATCACGTCATCTGCAAACAGGGACAATTTGGCTTCCTTTTTTCCTAATTGAATACCCTTGATTTCCTTCTCTTGCCTAATTGCCCTGGCCAGAACTTCCAACACTATGTTGAATAGAAGTGGTGAGAGAGGGCATCCCTGTCTTGTGCCAGTTTTCAAAGTGAATGCTTCCAGTTTTTGCCCATTCAGTATGATATTGGCTGTGGGTTTGTCATAAATAGCTCTTATTATTTTGAGATACGACCCATCAATACCTAATTTATTGAGAGTTTTTAGCATGAAGGGTTGTTGAATTTTGTCAAAGTCCTTTTCTTCACGTATTGAGATAAACATGTGGTTTTTAACTTTGGTTCTCTTTATATGCTGGATTACATTTATTGATTTGCCTATATTGAACCAGCCTTGCATCTCAGGGATGAAGCCCACTTGATCATGGTGGATAAGCTGTCTGATGTGCTGCTGGATTCGGTTTGCCGGTAATTTATTGAGGATTTTTGCATCAATATTCATCAAGGATATTGGTCTAAAATTCTCTTTTTTGGTTGTGTCTCTGCCCAGCTTTGGTATCAGCATGATGCTGGCCTCATAAAATGAGTTAGGAAGGATTCCCTCTTTTTCTATTGATTGGAATAGTTTCTGAAGTAATGGTTCCAGTTCCTCCTTGGACCTCTGGTAGAATTCGGCTCTGAACCCATCTGATCCTGGACTCTTTTTGGTTGGTAAGCTATTGATTATTGCCACAACTTCAGCTCCTGTTATTAGTCTACTCAGAGATTCAATTTCTTCCTGGTTTAGGCATGGGAGAGTGTATGTGTCGAGGAATTTATCCCTTTCTTTTTTTTTTAATTTTTTTTCTTTTTATCATTATTATTATTATTATTATTATTATACTTTAGGCTCCATGGTACATGTGCGCAACTTGCAGGTAAGCTACATGTGTATACATGTGCCATGCTGGTGCGCTGCACCCACCAACTCGTCATCTAGCATTAGGTATATCTCCCAATGCTGTCCCTCGCCCCTCGCCCCACCCCACAACAGTCCCCGAAGTGTGATGTTCCCCTTCCTGTGTCCATGTGTTCTCATTGTTCAATTCTCACCTATGAGTGAGAATATGTGGTGTTTGGCTTTTCGTTCTTGCGATAGTTTACTGAGAACGATGATTTCCAATTTCATCCATGTCCCTACAAAGGATATGAACTCATCATTTTTTATGGCTGCCTGGTATTCCATGGTGTATATGTGCCACCTTTTCTTAATCCAGTCTATCGTTGTTGGACATTTGGGTTGCTTCCAAGTCTTTGCTATTGGGTATAATGCCGCAATAAACATACGTCTGCATGTGTCTTCATAGCAGCATGATTTATAGTCCTTTGGGTATATACCCAGTAATGGGATGGCTGGGTCAAATGGAATTTCTAGTTCTAGATCCCTGAGGAATCGCCACAGTGACTTCCACAAGGGTTGAACTAGTTTACAGTCCCACCAACAGTGTAAAAGTGTTCCTATTTCTCCACATCCTCTCCAGCACCTGTTGTTTCCTGACTTTTTAATGATTGCCATTCTAACTGGTGTGAGATGGTATCTCATTGTGGTTTTGATTTGCATTTCTCTGATGGCCAGTGATGGTGAGCATTTTTTCATGTGTTTTTTGTCTGCATAAATGTCTTCTTTGGAGGAGTGTCTGTTCATGTCCTTCGCCCACTTTTTGATGGGGTTCTTTGGTGTTTTCTTGTAAATTTGTTGGAGTTCATTGTAGATTCTGGATATTATCCCTTTGTCAGATGAGTAGGTTGCGAAAATTTTCTCCCATTTTGTAGGTTGCCTGTTCACTCTGATGGTAGTTTCCTTTGCTGTGCAGAAGCTCTTTAGTTTAATTAGATCCCATTTGTCAATTTTGGCTTTTGTGGCCATTGCTTTTGGTGTTTTAGACATGAAGTCCTTGCCCATGCCTATGTCCTGAATGGTATTGCCTTGGTTTTCTTCTAGGGTTTTTATGGTTTTAGGTCTAACGTTTAAGTCTTTAATCCATCTTGAGTTGATTTTTGTATAAGATGTAAGGAAGGGATCCAGTTTCAGCTTTCTACATGTGGCTAGCCAGTTTTCCCAGCACCATTTATTAAATAGGGGATCCTTTCTCCATTTCTTGTTTTTGTCAAGTTTGTCAAAGATCAGATTGTTGTAGATATGTGGCATTATTTCTGACGGCTCTGTTCTGTTCCATTGATCTAGATCTCTGTTTGGTACCAGTACCATGCTGTTTTGGTTACTGTAGCCTTGTAGTATAGTTTGAAGTCAGGTAGCGTGATGCCTCCAGCTTTGTTCTTTTGGCTTAGGATTGACTTGGTGATGCGGGCTCTTTTTTGGTTCCATATGAACTTTAAAGTAGTTTTTTCCAATTCCGTGCAGAAAGTCATTGGTAACTTGATGGGGATGGCATTGAATCTGTAAATTACCTTGGGAAGGATGGCCATTTTCATGATATTGATTCTTCCTACCCATGAGCATGGAATGTTCTTCCATTTGTTTGTATCCTCTATTATTTCCTTGAGCAGTGGTTTGTAGTTTTCTCCTTGAAGAGGTCCTTCACATCCCTTGTAAGTTGGATTCCTAGGTATCTTATTCTCTTTGAAGCAATTGTGAATGGGAGTTCACTCATGATTTGGCTCTCTGTTTGTCTGTTATTGATGTATAAGAATGCTTGTGATTTTTGTCCATTGATTTTGTATCCTGAGACTTTGCTGAAGTTGCTTATCAGCTTAAGGAGATTTTGGGCTGAGACAATGGGGTTTTCTAGATATACTATCACGTCATCTGCAAACAGGGACAATTTGGCTTCCTTTTTTCCTAATTGAATACCCTTGATTTCCTTCTCTTGCCTAATTGCCCTGGCCAGAACTTCCAACACTATGTTGAATAGAAGTGGTGAGAGAGGGCATCCCTGTCTTGTGCCAGTTTTCAAAGTGAATGCTTCCAGTTTTTGCCCATTCAGTATGATATTGGCTGTGGGTTTGTCATAAATAGCTCTTATTATTTTGAGATACGACCCATCAATACCTAATTTATTGAGAGTTTTTAGCATGAAGGGTTGTTGAATTTTGTCAAAGTCCTTTTCTTCACGTATTGAGATAAACATGTGGTTTTTAACTTTGGTTCTCTTTATATGCTGGATTACATTTATTGATTTGCCTATATTGAACCAGCCTTGCATCTCAGGGATGAAGCCCACTTGATCATGGTGGATAAGCTGTCTGATGTGCTGCTGGATTCGGTTTGCCGGTAATTTATTGAGGATTTTTGCATCAATATTCATCAAGGATATTGGTCTAAAATTCTCTTTTTTGGTTGTGTCTCTGCCCAGCTTTGGTATCAGCATGATGCTGGCCTCATAAAATGAGTTAGGAAGGATTCCCTCTTTTTCTATTGATTGGAATAGTTTCTGAAGTAATGGTTCCAGTTCCTCCTTGGACCTCTGGTAGAATTCGGCTCTGAACCCATCTGATCCTGGACTCTTTTTGGTTGGTAAGCTATTGATTATTGCCACAACTTCAGCTCCTGTTATTAGTCTACTCAGAGATTCAATTTCTTCCTGGTTTAGGCATGGGAGAGTGTATGTGTCGAGGAATTTATCCCTTTCTTTTTTTTTTAATTTTTTTTCTTTTTATCATTATTATTATTATTATTATTATTATACTTTAGGCTCCATGGTACATGTGCGCAACTTGCAGGTAAGCTACATGTGTATACATGTGCCATGCTGGTGCGCTGCACCCACCAACTCGTCATCTAGCATTAGGTATATCTCCCAATGCTGTCCCTCGCCCCTCGCCCCACCCAACAACAGTCACCGAAGTGTGATGTTCCCCTTCCTGTGTCCATGTGTTCTCATTGTTCAATTCTCACCTATGAGTGAGAATATGTGGTGTTTGGCTTTTCGTTCTTGCGATAGTTTACTGAGAACGATGATTTCCAATTTCATCCATGTCCCTACAAAGGATATGAACTCATCATTTTTTATGGCTGCCTGGTATTCCATGGTGTATATGTGCCACCTTTTCTTAATCCAGTCTATCGTTGTTGGACATTTGGGTTGCTTCCAAGTCTTTGCTATTGGGTATAATGCCGCAATAAACATACGTCTGCATGTGTCTTCATAGCAGCATGATTTATAGTCCTTTGGGTATATACCCAGTAATGGGATGGCTGGGTCAAATGGAATTTCTAGTTCTAGATCCCTGAGGAATCGCCACAGTGACTTCCACAAGGGTTGAACTAGTTTACAGTCCCACCAACAGTGTAAAAGTGTTCCTATTTCTCCACATCCTCTCCAGCACCTGTTGTTTCCTGACTTTTTAATGATTGCCATTCTAACTGGTGTGAGATGGTATCTCATTGTGGTTTTGATTTGCATTTCTCTGATGGCCAGTGATGGTGAGCATTTTTTCATGTGTTTTTTGGCTGCATAAATGTCTTCTTTGGAGGAGTGTCTGTTCATGTCCTTCGCCCACTTTTTGATGGGGTTCTTTGGTGTTTTCTTGTAAATTTGTTGGAGTTCATTGAAGATTCTGGATATTATCCCTTTGTCAGATGAGTAGGTTGCGAAAATTTTCTCCCATTTTGTAGGTTGCCTGTTCACTCTGATGGTAGTTTCCTTTGCTGTGCAGAAGCTCTTTAGTTTAATTAGATCCCATTTGTCAATTTTGGCTTTTGTGGCCATTGCTTTTGGTGTTTTAGACATGAAGTCCTTGCCCATGCCTATGTACTGAATGGTATTGCCTAGGTTTTCTTCTAGGGTTTTTATGGATTTAGGTCTAACGTTTAAGTCTTTAATCCATCTTGAGTTGATTTTTGTATAAGGTGTAAGGTAGGGATCCAGTTTCAGCTTTCTACATGTGGCTAGCCAGTTTTCCCAGCACCATTTATTAAATAGGGAATCCTTTCTCCATTTCTTGTTTTTGTCAAGTTTGTCAAAGATCAGATTGTTGTAGATATGTGGCATTATTTCTGACGGCTCTGTTCTGTTCCATTGATCTAGATCTCTGTTTGGTACCAGTACCATGCTGTTTTGGTTACTGTAGCCTTGTAGTATAGTTTGAAGTCAGGTAGCGTGATGCCTCCAGCTTTGTTCTTTTGGCTTAGGATTGACTTGGTGATGCGGGCTCTTTTTTGGTTCCATATGAACTTTAAAGTAGTTTTTTCCAATTCTGTGCAGAAAGTCATTGGTAACTTGATGGGGATGGCATTGAATCTGTAAATTACCTTGGGAAGGATGGCCATTTTCATGATATTGATTCTTCCTACCCATGAGCATGGAATGTTCTTCCATTTGTTTGTATCCTCTTTTATTTCCTTGAGCAGTGGTTTGTAGTTTTCTCCTTGAAGAGGTCCTTCACATCCCTTGTAAGTTGGATTCCTAGGTATTTTATTCTCTTTGAAGCAATTGTGAATGGGAGTTCACTCATGATTTGGCTCTCTGTATGTCTGTTATTGATGTATAAGAATGCTTGTGATTTTTGTCCATTGATTTTGTATCCTGAGACTTTGCTGAAGTTGCCTATCAGCTTAAGGAGATTTTGGGCTGAGACAATGGAGTTTTCTAGATATACTATCACGTCATCTGCAAACAGGGACAATTTGGCTTCCTTTTTTCCTAATTGAATACCCTTGATTTCCTTCTCTTGCCTAATTGCCCTGGCCAGAACTTCCAAAACTATGTTGAATAGAAGTGGTGAGAGAGGGCATCCCTGTCTTGTGCCAGTTTTCAAAGTGAATGCTTCCAGTTTTTGCCCATTCAGTATGATATTGGCTGTGGGTTTGTCATAAATAGCTCTTATTATTTTGAGATACGACCCATCAATACCTAATTTATTGAGAGTTTTTAGCATGAAGGGTTGTTGAATTTTGTCAAAGTCCTTTTCTTCACGTATTGAGATAATCATGTGGTTTTTGACTTTGGTTCTGTTTATATGCTGGATTACATTTATTGATTTGCGTATATTGAACCAGCCTTGCATCTCAGGGATGAAGCCCACTTGATCATGGTGGATAAGCTGTCTGATGTGCTGCTGGATTCGGTTTGCCGGTAATTTATTGAGGATTTTTGCATCAATATTCATCAAGGATATTGGTCTAAAATTCTCTTTTTTGGTTGTGTCTCTGCCCAGCTTTGGTATCAGCATGATGCTGGCCTCATAAAATGAGTTAGGAAGGATTCCCTCTTTTTCTATTGATTGGAATAGTTTCTGAAGTAATGGTTCCAGTTCCTCCTTGGACCTCTGGTAGAATTCGGCTGTGAACCCATCTGATCCTGGACTCTTTTTGGTTGGTAAGCTATTGATTATTGCCACAACTTCAGCTCCTGTTATTAGTCTACTCAGAGATTCAATTTCTTCCTGGTTTAGGCATGGGAGAGTGTATGTGTCGAGGAATTTATCCCTTTCTTTTTTTTTAATTTTTTTTCTTTTTATCATTATTATTATGATTATTATGATTATTATTATACTTTAGGCTCCATGGTACATGTGCGCAACTTGCAGGTAAGCTACATGTGTATACATGTGCCATGCTGGTGCGCTGCACCCACCAACTCGTCATCTAGCATTAGGTATATCTCCCAATGCTGTCCCACGCCCCTCGCCCCACCCCACAACAGTCCCCGAAGTGTGATGTTCCCCTTCCTGTGTCCATATGTTCTCATTGTTCAATTCTCACCTATGAGTGAGAATATGTGGTGTTTGGCTTTTCGTTCTTGCGATAGTTTACTGAGAACGATGATTTCCAATTTCATCCATGTCCCTACAAAGGATATGAACTCATCATTTTTTATGGCTGCCTGGTATTCCATGGTGTATATGTGCCACCTTTTCTTAATCCAGTCTATCGTTGTTGGACATTTGGGTTGCTTCCAAGTCTTTGCTATTGGGTATAATGCCGCAATAAACATACGTGTGCATGTGTCTTCATAGCAGCATGATTTATAGTCCTTTGGGTATATACCCAGTAATGGGATGGCTGGGTCAAATGGAATTTCTAGTTCTAGATCCCTGAGGAATCGCCACAGTGACTTCCACAAGGGTTGAACTAGTTTACAGTCCCACCAACAGTGTAAAAGTGTTCCTATTTCTCCACATCCTCTCCAGCACCTGTTGTTTCCTGACTTTTTAATGATTGCCATTCTAACTGGTGTGAGATGGTATCTCATTGTGGTTTTGATTTGCATTTCTCTGATGGCCAGTGATGGTGAGCATTTTTTCATGTGTTTTTTGTCTGCATAAATGTCTTCTTTGGAGGAGTGTCTGTTCATGTCCTTCGCCCACTTTTTGATGGGGTTCTCTGGTGTTTTCTTGTAAATTTGTTGGAGTTCATTGAAGATTCTGGATATTATCCCTTTGTCAGATGAGTAGGTTGCGAAAATTTTCTCCCATTTTGTAGGTTGCCTGTTCACTCTGATGGTAGTTTCCTTTGCTGTGCAGAAGCTCTTTAGTTTAATTAGATCCCATTTGTCAATTTTGGCTTTTGTGGCCATTGCTTTTGGTGTTTTAGACATGAAGTCCTTGCCCATGCCTATGTACTGAATGGTATTGCCTAGGTTTTCTTCTAGGGTTTTTATGGATTTAGGTCTAACGTTTAAGTCTTTAATCCATCTTGAGTTGATTTTTGTATAAGGTGTAAGGAAGGGATCCAGTTTCAGCTTTCTACATGTGGCTAGCCAGTTTTCCCAGCACCATTTATTAAATAGGGAATCCTTTCTCCATTTCTTGTTTTTGTCAAGTTTGTCAAAGATCAGATTGTTGTAGATATGTGGCATTATTTCTGACGGCTCTGTTCTGTTCCATTGATCTAGATCTCTGTTTGGTACCAGTACCATGCTGTTTTGGTTACTGTAGCCTTGTAGTATAGTTTGAAGTCAGGTAGCGTGATGCCTCCAGCTTTGTTCTTTTGGCTTAGGATTGACTTGGTGATGCGGGCTCTTTTTTGGTTCCATATGAACTTTAAAGTAGTTTTTTCCAATTCTGTGCAGAAAGTCATTGGTAACTTGATGGGGATGGCATTGAATCTGTAAATTACCTTGGGAAGGATGGCCATTTTCATGATATTGATTCTTCCTACCCATGAGCATGGAATGTTCTTCCATTTGTTTGTATCCTCTTTTATTTCCTTGAGCAGTGGTTTGTAGTTTTCTCCTTGAAGAGGTCCTTCACATCCCTTGTAAGTTGGATTCCTAGGTATTTTATTCTCTTTGAAGCAATTGTGAATGGGAGTTCACTCATGATTTGGCTCTCTGTTTGTCTGTTATTGATGTATAAGAATGCTTGTGATTTTTGTCCATTGATTTTGTATCCTGAGACTTTGCTGAAGTTGCCTATCAGCTTAAGGAGATTTTGGGCTGAGACAATGGAGTTTTCTAGATATACTATCACGTCATCTGCAAACAGGGACAATTTGGCTTCCTTTTTTCCTAATTGAATACCCTTGATTTCCTTCTCTTGCCTAATTGCCCTGGCCAGAACTTCCAAAACTATGTTGAATAGAAGTGGTGAGAGAGGGCATCCCTGTCTTGTGCCAGTTTTCAAAGTGAATGCTTCCAGTTTTTGCCCATTCAGTATGATATTGGCTGTGGGTTTGTCATAAATAGCTCTTATTATTTTGAGATACGACCCATCAATACCTAATTTATTGAGAGTTTTTAGCATGAAGGGTTGTTGAATTTTGTCAAAGTCCTTTTCTTCACGTATTGAGATAATCATGTGGTTTTTGACTTTGGTTCTGTTTATATGCTGGATTACATTTATTGATTTGCGTATATTGAACCAGCCTTGCATCTCAGGGATGAAGCCCACTTGATCATGGTGGATAAGCTGTCTGATGTGCTGCTGGATTCGGTTTGCCGGTAATTTATTGAGGATTTTTGCATCAATATTCATCAAGGATATTGGTCTAAAATTCTCTTTTTTGGTTGTGTCTCTGCCCAGCTTTGGTATCAGCATGATGCTGGCCTCATAAAATGAGTTAGGAAGGATTCCCTCTTTTTCTATTGATTGGAATAGTTTCTGAAGTAATGGTTCCAGTTCCTCCTTGGACCTCTGGTAGAATTCGGCTGTGAACCCATCTGATCCTGGACTCTTTTTGGTTGGTAAGCTATTGATTATTGCCACAACTTCAGCTCCTGTTATTAGTCTACTCAGAGATTCAACTTCTTCCTGGTTTAGGCATGGGAGAGTGTATGTGTCGAGGAATTTATCCCTTTCTTTTTTTTTAATTTTTTTTCTTTTTATCATTATTATTATGATTATTATGATTATTATTATATTTTAGGCTCCATGGTACATGTGCGCAACTTGCAGGTAAGCTACATGTGTATACATGTGCCATGCTGGTGCGCTGCACCCACCAACTCGTCATCTAGCATTAGGTATATCTCCCAATGCTGTCCCTCGCCCCTCGCCCCACCCCACAACAGTCCCCGAAGTGTGATGTTCCCCTTCCTGTGTCCATGTGTTCTCATTGTTCAATTCTCACCTATGAGTGAGAATATGTGGTGTTTGGCTTTTCGTTCTTGCGATAGTTTACTGAGAACGATGATTTCCAATTTCATCCATGTCCCTACAAAGGATATGAACTCATCATTTTTTATGGCTGCCTGGTATTCCATGGTGTATATGTGCCACCTTTTCTTAATCCAGTCTATCGTTGTTGGACATTTGGGTTGCTTCCAAGTCTTTGCTATTGGGTATAATGCCGCAATAAACATACGTCTGCATGTGTCTTCATAGCAGCATGATTTATAGTCCTTTGGGTATATACCCAGTAATGGGATGGCTGGGTCAAATGGAATTTCTAGTTCTAGATCCCTGAGGAATCGCCACAGTGACTTCCACAAGGGTTGAACTAGTTTACAGTCCCACCAACAGTGTAAAAGTGTTCCTATTTCTCCACATCCTCTCCAGCACCTGTTGTTTCCTGACTTTTTAATGATTGCCATTCTAACTGGTGTGAGATGGTATCTCATTGTGGTTTTGATTTGCATTTCTCTGATGGCCAGTGATGGTGAGCATTTTTTCATGTGTTTTTTGTCTGCATAAATGTCTTCTTTGGAGGAGTGTCTGTTCATGTCCTTCGCCCACTTTTTGATGGGGTTCTTTGGTGTTTTCTTGTAAATTTGTTGGAGTTCATTGTAGATTCTGGATATTATCCCTTTGTCAGATGAGTAGGTTGCGAAAATTTTCTCCCATTTTGTAGGTTGCCTGTTCACTCTGATGGTAGTTTCCTTTGCTGTGCAGAAGCTCTTTAGTTTAATTAGATCCCATTTGTCAATTTTGGCTTTTGTGGCCATTGCTTTTGGTGTTTTAGACATGAAGTCCTTGCCCATGCCTATGTCCTGAATGGTATTGCCTTGGTTTTCTTCTAGGGTTTTTATGGTTTTAGGTCTAACGTTTAAGTCTTTAATCCATCTTGAGTTGATTTTTGTATAAGATGTAAGGAAGGGATCCAGTTTCAGCTTTCTACATGTGGCTAGCCAGTTTTCCCAGCACCATTTATTAAATAGGGGATCCTTTCTCCATTTCTTGTTTTTGTCAAGTTTGTCAAAGATCAGATTGTTGTAGATATGTGGCATTATTTCTGACGGCTCTGTTCTGTTCCATTGATCTAGATCTCTGTTTGGTACCAGTACCATGCTGTTTTGGTTACTGTAGCCTTGTAGTATAGTTTGAAGTCAGGTAGCGTGATGCCTCCAGCTTTGTTCTTTTGGCTTAGGATTGACTTGGTGATGCGGGCTCTTTTTTGGTTCCATATGAACTTTAAAGTAGTTTTTTCCAATTCCGTGCAGAAAGTCATTGGTAACTTGATGGGGATGGCATTGAATCTGTAAATTACCTTGGGAAGGATGGCCATTTTCATGATATTGATTCTTCCTACCCATGAGCATGGAATGTTCTTCCATTTGTTTGTATCCTCTATTATTTCCTTGAGCAGTGGTTTGTAGTTTTCTCCTTGAAGAGGTCCTTCACATCCCTTGTAAGTTGGATTCCTAGGTATCTTATTCTCTTTGAAGCAATTGTGAATGGGAGTTCACTCATGATTTGGCTCTCTGTTTGTCTGTTATTGATGTATAAGAATGCTTGTGATTTTTGTCCATTGATTTTGTATCCTGAGACTTTGCTGAAGTTGCTTATCAGCTTAAGGAGATTTTGGGCTGAGACAATGGGGTTTTCTAGATATACTATCACGTCATCTGCAAACAGGGACAATTTGGCTTCCTTTTTTCCTAATTGAATACCCTTGATTTCCTTCTCTTGCCTAATTGCCCTGGCCAGAACTTCCAACACTATGTTGAATAGAAGTGGTGAGAGAGGGCATCCCTGTCTTGTGCCAGTTTTCAAAGTGAATGCTTCCAGTTTTTGCCCATTCAGTATGATATTGGCTGTGGGTTTGTCATAAATAGCTCTTATTATTTTGAGATACGACCCATCAATACCTAATTTATTGAGAGTTTTTAGCATGAAGGGTTGTTGAATTTTGTCAAAGTCCTTTTCTTCACGTATTGAGATAAACATGTGGTTTTTAACTTTGGTTCTCTTTATATGCTGGATTACATTTATTGATTTGCCTATATTGAACCAGCCTTGCATCTCAGGGATGAAGCCCACTTGATCATGGTGGATAAGCTGTCTGATGTGCTGCTGGATTCGGTTTGCCGGTAATTTATTGAGGATTTTTGCATCAATATTCATCAAGGATATTGGTCTAAAATTCTCTTTTTTGGTTGTGTCTCTGCCCAGCTTTGGTATCAGCATGATGCTGGCCTCATAAAATGAGTTAGGAAGGATTCCCTCTTTTTCTATTGATTGGAATAGTTTCTGAAGTAATGGTTCCAGTTCCTCCTTGGACCTCTGGTAGAATTCGGCTCTGAACCCATCTGATCCTGGACTCTTTTTGGTTGGTAAGCTATTGATTATTGCCACAACTTCAGCTCCTGTTATTAGTCTACTCAGAGATTCAATTTCTTCCTGGTTTAGGCATGGGAGAGTGTATGTGTCGAGGAATTTATCCCTTTCTTTTTTTTTTAATTTTTTTTCTTTTTATCATTATTATTATTATTATTATTATTATACTTTAGGCTCCATGGTACATGTGCGCAACTTGCAGGTAAGCTACATGTGTATACATGTGCCATGCTGGTGCGCTGCACCCACCAACTCGTCATCTAGCATTAGGTATATCTCCCAATGCTGTCCCTCGCCCCTCGCCCCACCCCACAACAGTCACCGAAGTGTGATGTTCCCCTTCCTGTGTCCATGTGTTCTCATTGTTCAATTCTCACCTATGAGTGAGAATATGTGGTGTTTGGCTTTTCGTTCTTGCGATAGTTTACTGAGAACGATGATTTCCAATTTCATCCATGTCCCTACAAAGGATATGAACTCATCATTTTTTATGGCTGCCTGGTATTCCATGGTGTATATGTGCCACCTTTTCTTAATCCAGTCTATCGTTGTTGGACATTTGGGTTGCTTCCAAGTCTTTGCTATTGGGTATAATGCCGCAATAAACATACGTCTGCATGTGTCTTCATAGCAGCATGATTTATAGTCCTTTGGGTATATACCCAGTAATGGGATGGCTGGGTCAAATGGAATTTCTAGTTCTAGATCCCTGAGGAATCGCCACAGTGACTTCCACAAGGGTTGAACTAGTTTACAGTCCCACCAACAGTGTAAAAGTGTTCCTATTTCTCCACATCCTCTCCAGCACCTGTTGTTTCCTGACTTTTTAATGATTGCCATTCTAACTGGTGTGAGATGGTATCTCATTGTGGTTTTGATTTGCATTTCTCTGATGGCCAGTGATGGTGAGCATTTTTTCATGTGTTTTTTGGCTGCATAAATGTCTTCTTTGGAGGAGTGTCTGTTCATGTCCTTCGCCCACTTTTTGATGGGGTTCTTTGGTGTTTTCTTGTAAATTTGTTGGAGTTCATTGAAGATTCTGGATATTATCCCTTTGTCAGATGAGTAGGTTGCGAAAATTTTCTCCCATTTTGTAGGTTGCCTGTTCACTCTGATGGTAGTTTCCTTTGCTGTGCAGAAGCTCTTTAGTTTAATTAGATCCCATTTGTCAATTTTGGCTTTTGTGGCCATTGCTTTTGGTGTTTTAGACATGAAGTCCTTGCCCATGCCTATGTACTGAATGGTATTGCCTAGGTTTTCTTCTAGGGTTTTTATGGATTTAGGTCTAACGTTTAAGTCTTTAATCCATCTTGAGTTGATTTTTGTATAAGGTGTAAGGTAGGGATCCAGTTTCAGCTTTCTACATGTGGCTAGCCAGTTTTCCCAGCACCATTTATTAAATAGGGAATCCTTTCTCCATTTCTTGTTTTTGTCAAGTTTGTCAAAGATCAGATTGTTGTAGATATGTGGCATTATTTCTGACGGCTCTGTTCTGTTCCATTGATCTAGATCTCTGTTTGGTACCAGTACCATGCTGTTTTGGTTACTGTAGCCTTGTAGTATAGTTTGAAGTCAGGTAGCGTGATGCCTCCAGCTTTGTTCTTTTGGCTTAGGATTGACTTGGTGATGCGGGCTCTTTTTTGGTTCCATATGAACTTTAAAGTAGTTTTTTCCAATTCTGTGCAGAAAGTCATTGGTAACTTGATGGGGATGGCATTGAATCTGTAAATTACCTTGGGAAGGATGGCCATTTTCATGATATTGATTCTTCCTACCCATGAGCATGGAATGTTCTTCCATTTGTTTGTATCCTCTTTTATTTCCTTGAGCAGTGGTTTGTAGTTTTCTCCTTGAAGAGGTCCTTCACATCCCTTGTAAGTTGGATTCCTAGGTATTTTATTCTCTTTGAAGCAATTGTGAATGGGAGTTCACTCATGATTTGGCTCTCTGTATGTCTGTTATTGATGTATAAGAATGCTTGTGATTTTTGTCCATTGATTTTGTATCCTGAGACTTTGCTGAAGTTGCCTATCAGCTTAAGGAGATTTTGGGCTGAGACAATGGAGTTTTCTAGATATACTATCACGTCATCTGCAAACAGGGACAATTTGGCTTCCTTTTTTCCTAATTGAATACCCTTGATTTCCTTCTCTTGCCTAATTGCCCTGGCCAGAACTTCCAAAACTATGTTGAATAGAAGTGGTGAGAGAGGGCATCCCTGTCTTGTGCCAGTTTTCAAAGTGAATGCTTCCAGTTTTTGCCCATTCAGTATGATATTGGCTGTGGGTTTGTCATAAATAGCTCTTATTATTTTGAGATACGACCCATCAATACCTAATTTATTGAGAGTTTTTAGCATGAAGGGTTGTTGAATTTTGTCAAAGTCCTTTTCTTCACGTATTGAGATAATCATGTGGTTTTTGACTTTGGTTCTGTTTATATGCTGGATTACATTTATTGATTTGCGTATATTGAACCAGCCTTGCATCTCAGGGATGAAGCCCACTTGATCATGGTGGATAAGCTGTCTGATGTGCTGCTGGATTCGGTTTGCCGGTAATTTATTGAGGATTTTTGCATCAATATTCATCAAGGATATTGGTCTAAAATTCTCTTTTTTGGTTGTGTCTCTGCCCAGCTTTGGTATCAGCATGATGCTGGCCTCATAAAATGAGTTAGGAAGGATTCCCTCTTTTTCTATTGATTGGAATAGTTTCTGAAGTAATGGTTCCAGTTCCTCCTTGGACCTCTGGTAGAATTCGGCTGTGAACCCATCTGATCCTGGACTCTTTTTGGTTGGTAAGCTATTGATTATTGCCACAACTTCAGCTCCTGTTATTAGTCTACTCAGAGATTCAATTTCTTCCTGGTTTAGGCATGGGAGAGTGTATGTGTCGAGGAATTTATCCCTTTCTTTTTTTTTAATTTTTTTTCTTTTTATCATTATTATTATGATTATTATGATTATTATTATACTTTAGGCTCCATGGTACATGTGCGCAACTTGCAGGTAAGCTACATGTGTATACATGTGCCATGCTGGTGCGCTGCACCCACCAACTCGTCATCTAGCATTAGGTATATCTCCCAATGCTGTCCCACGCCCCTCGCCCCACCCCACAACAGTCCCCGAAGTGTGATGTTCCCCTTCCTGTGTCCATATGTTCTCATTGTTCAATTCTCACCTATGAGTGAGAATATGTGGTGTTTGGCTTTTCGTTCTTGCGATAGTTTACTGAGAACGATGATTTCCAATTTCATCCATGTCCCTACAAAGGATATGAACTCATCATTTTTTATGGCTGCCTGGTATTCCATGGTGTATATGTGCCACCTTTTCTTAATCCAGTCTATCGTTGTTGGACATTTGGGTTGCTTCCAAGTCTTTGCTATTGGGTATAATGCCGCAATAAACATACGTGTGCATGTGTCTTCATAGCAGCATGATTTATAGTCCTTTGGGTATATACCCAGTAATGGGATGGCTGGGTCAAATGGAATTTCTAGTTCTAGATCCCTGAGGAATCGCCACAGTGACTTCCACAAGGGTTGAACTAGTTTACAGTCCCACCAACAGTGTAAAAGTGTTCCTATTTCTCCACATCCTCTCCAGCACCTGTTGTTTCCTGACTTTTTAATGATTGCCATTCTAACTGGTGTGAGATGGTATCTCATTGTGGTTTTGATTTGCATTTCTCTGATGGCCAGTGATGGTGAGCATTTTTTCATGTGTTTTTTGTCTGCATAAATGTCTTCTTTGGAGGAGTGTCTGTTCATGTCCTTCGCCCACTTTTTGATGGGGTTCTCTGGTGTTTTCTTGTAAATTTGTTGGAGTTCATTGAAGATTCTGGATATTATCCCTTTGTCAGATGAGTAGGTTGCGAAAATTTTCTCCCATTTTGTAGGTTGCCTGTTCACTCTGATGGTAGTTTCCTTTGCTGTGCAGAAGCTCTTTAGTTTAATTAGATCCCATTTGTCAATTTTGGCTTTTGTGGCCATTGCTTTTGGTGTTTTAGACATGAAGTCCTTGCCCATGCCTATGTACTGAATGGTATTGCCTAGGTTTTCTTCTAGGGTTTTTATGGATTTAGGTCTAACGTTTAAGTCTTTAATCCATCTTGAGTTGATTTTTGTATAAGGTGTAAGGAAGGGATCCAGTTTCAGCTTTCTACATGTGGCTAGCCAGTTTTCCCAGCACCATTTATTAAATAGGGAATCCTTTCTCCATTTCTTGTTTTTGTCAAGTTTGTCAAAGATCAGATTGTTGTAGATATGTGGCATTATTTCTGACGGCTCTGTTCTGTTCCATTGATCTAGATCTCTGTTTGGTACCAGTACCATGCTGTTTTGGTTACTGTAGCCTTGTAGTATAGTTTGAAGTCAGGTAGCGTGATGCCTCCAGCTTTGTTCTTTTGGCTTAGGATTGACTTGGTGATGCGGGCTCTTTTTTGGTTCCATATGAACTTTAAAGTAGTTTTTTCCAATTCTGTGCAGAAAGTCATTGGTAACTTGATGGGGATGGCATTGAATCTGTAAATTACCTTGGGAAGGATGGCCATTTTCATGATATTGATTCTTCCTACCCATGAGCATGGAATGTTCTTCCATTTGTTTGTATCCTCTTTTATTTCCTTGAGCAGTGGTTTGTAGTTTTCTCCTTGAAGAGGTCCTTCACATCCCTTGTAAGTTGGATTCCTAGGTATTTTATTCTCTTTGAAGCAATTGTGAATGGGAGTTCACTCATGATTTGGCTCTCTGTTTGTCTGTTATTGATGTATAAGAATGCTTGTGATTTTTGTCCATTGATTTTGTATCCTGAGACTTTGCTGAAGTTGCCTATCAGCTTAAGGAGATTTTGGGCTGAGACAATGGAGTTTTCTAGATATACTATCACGTCATCTGCAAACAGGGACAATTTGGCTTCCTTTTTTCCTAATTGAATACCCTTGATTTCCTTCTCTTGCCTAATTGCCCTGGCCAGAACTTCCAAAACTATGTTGAATAGAAGTGGTGAGAGAGGGCATCCCTGTCTTGTGCCAGTTTTCAAAGTGAATGCTTCCAGTTTTTGCCCATTCAGTATGATATTGGCTGTGGGTTTGTCATAAATAGCTCTTATTATTTTGAGATACGACCCATCAATACCTAATTTATTGAGAGTTTTTAGCATGAAGGGTTGTTGAATTTTGTCAAAGTCCTTTTCTTCACGTATTGAGATAATCATGTGGTTTTTGACTTTGGTTCTGTTTATATGCTGGATTACATTTATTTATTTGCGTATATTGAACCAGCCTTGCATCTCAGGGATGAAGCCCACTTGATCATGGTGGATAAGCTGTCTGATGTGCTGCTGGATTCGGTTTGCCGGTAATTTATTGAGGATTTTTGCATCAATATTCATCAAGGATATTGGTCTAAAATTCTCTTTTTTGGTTGTGTCTCTGCCCAGCTTTGGTATCAGCATGATGCTGGCCTCATAAAATGAGTTAGGAAGGATTCCCTCTTTTTCTATTGATTGGAATAGTTTCTGAAGTAATGGTTCCAGTTCCTCCTTGGACCTCTGGTAGAATTCGGCTGTGAACCCATCTGATCCTGGACTCTTTTTGGTTGGTAAGCTATTGATTATTGCCACAACTTCAGCTCCTGTTATTAGTCTACTCAGAGATTCAACTTCTTCCTGGTTTAGGCATGGGAGAGTGTATGTGTCGAGGAATTTATCCCTTTCTTTTTTTTTAATTTTTTTTCTTTTTATCATTATTATTATGATTATTATGATTATTATTATATTTTAGGCTCCATGGTACATGTGCGCAACTTGCAGGTAAGCTACATGTGTATACATGTGCCATGCTGGTGCGCTGCACCCACCAACTCGTCATCTAGCATTAGGTATATCTCCCAATGCTGTCCCACGCCCCTCGCCCCACCCCACAACAGTCCCCGAAGTGTGATGTTCCCCTTCCTGTGTCCATGTGTTCTCATTGTTCAATTCTCACCTATGAGTGAGAATATGTGGTGTTTGGCTTTTCGTTCTTGCGATAGTTTACTGAGAACGATGATTTCCAATTTCATCCATGTCCCTACAAAGGATATGAACTCATCATTTTTTATGGCTGCCTGGTATTCCATGGTGTATATGTGCCACCTTTTCTTAATCCAGTCTATCGTTGTTGGACATTTGGGTTGCTTCCAAGTCTTTGCTATTGGGTATAATGCCGCAATAAACATACGTCTGCATGTGTCTTCATAGCAGCATGATTTATAGTCCTTTGGGTATATACCCAGTAATGGGATGGCTGGGTCAAATGGAATTTCTAGTTCTAGATCCCTGAGGAATCGCCACAGTGACTTCCACAAGGGTTGAACTAGTTTACAGTCCCACCAACAGTGTAAAAGTGTTCCTATTTCTCCACATCCTCTCCAGCACCTGTTGTTTCCTGACTTTTTAATGATTGCCATTCTAACTGGTGTGAGATGGTATCTCATTGTGGTTTTGATTTGCATTTCTCTGATGGCCAGTGATGGTGAGCATTTTTTCATGTGTTTTTTGGCTGCATAAATGTCTTCTTTGGAGGAGTGTCTGTTCATGTCCTTCGCCCACTTTTTGATGGGGTTGTTTGGTGTTTTCTTGTAAATTTGTTGGAGTTCATCGTAGATTCTGGATATTATCCCTTTGTCAGATGAGTAGGTTGCGAAAATTTTCTCCCATTTTGTAGGTTGCCTGTTCACTCTGATGGTAGTTTCCTTTGCTGTGCAGAAGCTCTTTAGTTTAATTAGTTCCCATTTGTCCATTTTGGCTTTTGTGGCCATTGCTTTTGGTGTTTTAGACATGAAGTCCTTGCCCATGCCTATGTCCTGAATGGTATTGCCTAGGTTTTCTTCTAGGGTTTTTATGGTTTTAGGTCTAAAGTTTAAGTCTTTTATCCATCTTGAGTTGATTTTTGTATAAGGTGTAAGGAAGGGATCCAGTTTCAGCTTTCTACATGTGGCTAGCCAGTTTTCCCAGCACCATTTATTAAATAGGGAATCCTTTCTCCATTTCTTGTTTTTGTCAAGTTTGTCAAAGATCAGATTGTTGTAGATATGTGGCATTATTTCTGACGGCTCTGTTCTGTTCCATTGATCTAGATCTCTGTTTGGTACCAGTACCATGCTGTTTTGGTTACTGTAGCCTTGTAGTATAGTTTGAAGTCAGGTAGCGTGATGCCTCCATCTTTGTTCTTTTGGCTTAGGATTGACTTGGTGATGCGGGCTCTTTTTTGGTTCCATATGAATTTTAACGTAGTTTTTTCCAATTCCGTGATGAAAGTCATTGGTAACTTGATGGGGATGGCATTGAATCTGTAAATTACCTTGGGAAGGATGGCCATTTTCATGATACTGATTCTTCCTACCCATGAGCATGGAATGTTCTTCCATTTGTTTGTATCCTCTTTTATTTCCTTGAGCAGTGGTTTGTAGTTTTCTCCTTGAAGAGGTCCTTCACATCCCTTGTAAGTTGGATTCGTAGGTATTTTATTCTCTTTGAAGCAATTGTGAATGGGAGTTCACTCATGATTTGGCTCTCTGTTTGTCTGTTATTGATGTATAAGAATGCTTGTGATTTTTGTCCATTGATTTTGTATCCTGAGACTTTGCTGAAGTTGCTTATCAGCTTAAGGAGATTTTGGGCTGAGACAATGGGGTTTTCTAGATATACTATCACGTCATCTGCAAACAGGGACAATTTGACTTCCTTTTTTCCTAATTGAATACCCTTGATTTCCTTCTCTTGCCTAATTGCCCTGGCCAGAACTTCCAACACTATGTTGAATAGAAGTGGTGAGAGAGGGCATCCCTGTCTTGTGCCAGTTTTCAAAGTGAATGCTTCCAGTTTTTGCCCATTCAGTATGATATTGGCTGTGGGTTTGTCATAAATAGCTCTTATTATTTTGAGATACGACCCATCAATACCTAATTTATTGAGAGTTTTTAGCATGAAGGGTTGTTGAATTTTGTCAAAGTCCTTTTCTTCACGTATTGAGATAATCATGTGGTTTTTGACTTTGGTTCTGTTTATATGCTGGATTACATTTATTGATTTGCATATATTGAACCAGCCTTGCATCCCAGGGATGAAGCCCACTTGATCATGGTGAATAAGCTGTCTGATGTGCTGCTGGATTCGGTTTGCCAGTAATTTATTGAGGATTTTTGCATCAATATTCATCAAGGATATTGGTCTAAAATTCTCTTTTTTGGTTGTGTCTCTGCCAAGCTTTGGTAGCAGCATGATGCTGGCCTCATAAAATGAGTTAGGAAGGATTCCCTCTTTTTCTATTGATTGGAATAGTTTCTGAAGTAATGGTTCCAGTTCCTCCTTGGACCTCTGGTAGAATTCGGCTGTGAACCCATCTGATCCTGGACTCTTTTTGGTTGGTAAGCTATTGATTATTGCCACAATTTCAGCTCCTGTTATTAGTCTACTCAGAGATTCAACTTCTTCCTGGTTTAGGCATGGGAGAGTGTATGTGTCGAGGAATTTATCCCTTTCTTTTTTTTTTAATTTTTTTTCTTTTTATCATTATTATTATTATTATTATTATTATTATACTTTAGGCTCTATGGTACATGTGCGCAACTTGCAGGTAAGCTACATGTGTATACATGTGCCATGCTGGTGCGCTGCACCCACCAACTCGTCATCTAGCATTAGGTATATCTCCCAATGCTGTCCCTCGCCCCTCGCCCCACCCAACAACAGTCCCCGAAGTGTGATGTTCGCCTTCCTGTGTCCATGTGTTCTCATTGTTCAATTCTCACCTATGAGTGAGAATATGTGGTGTTTGGCTTTTCGTTCTTGCGATAGTTTACTGAGAACGATGATTTCCAATTTCATCCATGTCCCTACAAAGGATATGAACTCATCATTTTTTATGGCTGCCTGGTATTCCATGGTGTATATGTGCCACCTTTTCTTAATCCAGTCTATCGTTGTTGGACATTTGGGTTGCTTCCAAGTCTTTGCTATTGGGTATAATGCCGCAATAAACATACGTCTGCATGTGTCTTCATAGCAGCATGATTTATAGTCCTTTGGGTATATACCCAGTAATGGGATGGCTGGGTCAAATGGAATTTCTAGTTCTAGATCCCTGAGGAATCGCCACAGTGACTTCCACAAGGGTTGAACTAGTTTACAGTCCCACCAACAGTGTAAAAGTGTTCCTATTTCTCCACATCCTCTCCAGCACCTGTTGTTTCCTGACTTTTTAATGATTGCCATTCTAACTGGTGTGAGATGGTATCTCATTGTGGTTTTGATTTGCATTTCTCTGATGGCCAGTGATGGTGAGCATTTTTTCATGTGTTTTTTGGCTGCATAAATGTCTTCTTTGGAGGAGTGTCTGTTCATGTCCTTCGCCCACTTTTTGATGGGGTTGTTTGGTGTTTTCTTGTAAATTTGTTGGAGTTCATTGTAGATTCTGGATATTATCCCTTTGTCAGATGAGTAGGTTGCGAAAATTTTCTCCCATTTTGTAGGTTGCCTGTTCACTCTGATGGTAGTTTCCTTTGCTGTGCAGAAGCTCTTTAGTTTAATTAGTTCCCATTTGTCCATTTTGGCTTTTGTGGCCATTGCTTTTGGTGTTTTAGACATGAAGTCCTTGCCCATGCCTATGTCCTGAATGGTATTGCCTAGGTTTTCTTCTAGGGTTTTTATGGTTTTAGGTCTAACGTTTAAGTCTTTTATCCATCTTGAGTTGATTTTTGTATAAGGTGTAAGGAAGGGATCCAGTTTCAGCTTTCTACATGTGGCTAGCCAGTTTTCCCAGCACCATTTATTAAATAGGGAATCCTTTCTCCATTTCTTGTTTTTGTCAAGTTTGTCAAAGATCAGATTGTTGTAGATATGTGGCATTATTTCTGACGGCTCTGTTCTGTTCCATTGATCTAGATCTCTGTTTGGTACCAGTACCATGCTGTTTTGGTTACTGTAGCCTTGTAGTATAGTTTGAAGTCAGGTAGCGTGATGCCTCCAGCTTTGTTCTTTTGGCTTAGGATTGACTTGGTGATGCGGGCTCTTTTTTGCTTCCATATGAATTTTAAAGTAGTTTTTTGCAATTCCGTGAAGAACGTCATTGGTAACTTGATGGGGATGGCATTGAATCTGTAAATTACCTTGGGAAGGATGGCCATTTTCATGATATTGATTCTTCCTACCCATGAGCATGGAATGTTCTTCCATTTGTTTGTATCCTCTTTTATTTCCTTGAGCAGTGGTTTGTAGTTTTCTCCTTGAAGAGGTCCTTCACATCCCTTGTAAGTTGGATTCCTAGGTATTTTATTCTCTTTGAAGCAATTGTGAATGGGAGTTCACTCATGATTTGGCTCTCTGTTTGTCTGTTATTGATGTATAAGAATGCTTGTGATTTTTGTCCATTGATTTTGTATCCTGAGACTTTGCTGAAGTTGCTTATCAGCTTAAGGAGATTTTGGGCTGAGACAATGGGGTTTTCTAGATATACTATCACGTCATCTGCAAACAGGGACAATTTGACTTCCTTTTTTCCTAATTGAATACCCTTGATTTCCTTCTCTTGCCTAATTGCCCTGGCCAGAACTTCCAACACTATGTTGAATAGAAGTGGTGAGAGAGGGCATCCCTGTCTTGTGCCAGTTTTCAAAGTGAATGATTCCAGTTTTTGCCCATTCAGTATGATATTGGCTGTGGGTTTGTCATAAATAGCTCTTATTATTTTGAGATACGACCCATCAATACCTAATTTATTGAGAGTTTTTAGCATGAAGGGTTGTTGAATTTTGTCAAAGTCCTTTTCTTCACGTATTGAGATAACCATGTGGTTTTTGACTTTGGTTCTGTTTATATGCTGGATTACATTTATTGATTTGCATATATTGAACCAGCCTTGCATCCCAGGGATGAAGCCCACTTGATCATGGTGGATAAGCTGTCTGATGTGCTGCTGGATTCGGTTTGCCAGTAATTTATTGAGGATTTTTGCATCAATATTCATCAAGGATATTGGTCTAAAATTCTCTTTTTTGGTTGTGTCTCTGCCAAGCTTTGGTAGCAGCATGATGCTGGCCTCATAAAATGAGTTAGGAAGGATTCCCTCTTTTTCTATTGATTGGAATAGTTTCTGAAGTAATGGTTCCAGTTCCTCCTTGGACCTCTGGTAGAATTCGGCTGTGAACCCATCTGATCCTGGACTCTTTTTGGTTGGTAAGCTATTGATTATTGCCACAATTTCAGCTCCTGTTATTAGTCTACTCAGAGATTCAACTTCTTCCTGGTTTAGGCATGGGAGAGTGTATGTGTCGAGGAATTTATCCCTTTCTTTTTTTTTAATTTTTTTTCTTTTTATCATTATTATTATTATTATTATTATTATTATTATTATTATACTTTAGGCTCTATGGTACATGTGCGCAACTTGCAGGTAAGCTACATGTGTATACATGTGGCATGCTGGTGCGCTGCACCCACCAACTCGTCATCTAGCATTAGGTATATCTCCCAATGCTGTCCCTCGCCCCTCGCCCCACCCCACAACAGTCCCCGAAGTGAGATGTTCCCCTTCCTGTGTCCATGTGTTCTCATTGTTCAATTCTCACCTATGAGTGAGAATATGTGGTGTTTGGCTTTTCGTTCTTGCGATAGTTTACTGAGAACGATGATTTCCAATTTCATCCATGTCCCTACAAAGGATATGAACTCATCATTTTTTATGGCTGCCTGGTATTCCATGGTGTATATGTGCCACCTTTTCTTAATCCAGTCTATCGTTGTTGGACATTTGGGTTGCTTCCAAGTCTTTGCTATTGGGTATAATGCTGCAATAAACATACGTCTGCATGTGTCTTCATAGCAGCATGATTTATAGTCCTTTGGGTATATACCCAGTAATGGGATGGCTGGGTCAAATGGAATTTCTAGTTCTAGATCCCTGAGGAATCGCCACAGTGACTTCCACAAGGGTTGAACTAGTTTACAGTCCCACCAACAGTGTAAAAGTGTTCCTATTTCTCCACATCCTCTCCAGCACCTGTTGTTTCCTGACTTTTTAATGATTGCCATTCTAACTGGTGTGAGATGGTATCTCATTGTGGTTTTGATTTGCATTTCTCTGATGGCCAGTGATGGTGAGCATTTTTTCATGTGTTTTTTGTCTGCATAAATGTCTTCTTTGGAGGAGTGTCTGTTCATGTCCTTCGCCCACTTTTTGATGGGGTTGTTTGGTGTTTTCTTGTAAATTTGTTGGAGTTCATTGTAGATTCTGGATATTATCCCTTTGTCAGATAAGTAGGTTGCGAAAATTTTCTCCCATTTTGTAGGTTGCCTGTTCACTCTGATGGTAGTTTCCTTTGCTGTGCAGAAGCTCTTTAGTTTAATTAGATCCCATTTGTCAATTTTGGCTTTTGTGGCCATTGCTTTTGGTGTTTTAGACATGAAGTCCTTGCCCATGCCTATGTCCTGAATGGTATTGCCTAGGTTTTCTTCTAGGGTTTTTATGGTTTTAGGTCTAACGTTTAAGTCTTTAATCCATCTTGAGTTGATTTTTGTATAAGGTGTAAGGAAGGGATCCAGTTTCAGCTTTCTACATGTGGCTAGCCAGTTTTCCCAGCACCATTTATTAAATAGGGAATCCTTTCTCCATTTCTTGTTTTTGTCAAGTTTGTCAAAGATCAGATTGTTGTAGATATGTGGCATTATTTCTGACGGCTCTGTTCTGTTCCATTGATCTAGATCTCTGTTTGGTACCAGTACCATGCTGTTTTGGTTACTGTAGCCTTGTAGTATAGTTTGAAGTCAGGTAGCGTGATGCCTCCAGCTTTGTTCTTTTGGCTTAGGATTGACTTGGTGATGCGGGCTCTTTTTTGGTTCCATATGAATTTTAAAGTAGTTTTTTCCAATTCCGTGCAGAAAGTCATTGGTAACTTGATGGGGATGGCATTGAATCTGTAAATTACCTTGGGAAGGATGGCCATTTTCATGATATTGATTCTTCCTACCCATGAGCATGGAATGTTCTTCCATTTGTTTGTATCCTCTTTTATTTCCTTGAGCAGTGGTTTGTAGTTTTCTCCTTGAAGAGGTCCTTCACATCCCTTGTAAGTTGGATTCCTAGGTATTTTATTCTCTTTGAAGCAATTGTGAATGGGAGTTCACTCATGATTTGGCTCTCTGTTTGTCTGTTATTGATGTATAAGAATGCTTGTGATTTTTGTCCATTGATTTTGTATCCTGAGACTTTGCTGAAGTTGCTTATCAGCTTAAGGAGATTTTGGGCTGAGACAATGGGGTTTTCTAGATATACTATCACGTCATCTGCAAACAGGGACAATTTGACTTCCTTTTTTCCTAATTGAATACCCTTGATTTCCTTCTCTTGCCTAATTGCCCTGGCCAGAACTTCCAACACTATGTTGAATAGAAGTGGTGAGAGAGGGCATCCCTGTCTTGTGCCAGTTTTCGAAGTGAATGCTTCCAGTTTTTGCCCATTCAGTATGATATTGGCTGTGGGTTTGTCATAAATAGCTCTTATTATTTTGAGATACGACCCATCAATACCTAATTTATTGAGAGTTTTTAGCATGAAGGGTTGTTGAATTTTGTCAAAGTCCTTTTCTTCACGTATTGAGATAATCATGTGGTTTTTGACTTTGGTTCTGTTTATATGCTGGATTACATTTATTGATTTGCGTATATTGAACCAGCCTTGCATCCCAGGGATGAAGCCCACTTGATCATGGTGGATAAGCTGTCTGATGTGCTGCTGGATTCGGTTTGCCAGTAATTTATTGAGGATTTTTGCATCAATATTCATCAAGGATATTGGTCTAAAATTCTCTTTTTTGGTTGTGTCTCTGCCAAGCTTTGGTAGCAGCATGATTCTGGCCTCATAAAATGAGTTAGGAAGGATTCCCTCTTTTTCTATTGATTGGAATAGTTTCTGAAGTAATGGTTCCAGTTCCTCCTTGGACCTCTGGTAGAATTCGGCTGTGAACCCATCTGATCCTGGACTCTTTTTGGTTGGTAAGCTATTGATTATTGCCACAACTTCAGCTCCTGTTATTAGTCTACTCAGAGATTCAACTTCTTCCTGGTTTAGGCATGGGAGAGTGTATGTGTCGAGGAATTTATCCCTTTCTTTTTTTTTAATTTTTTTTCTTTTTATCATTATTATTATTATTATTATTATTATTATACTTTAGGCTCTATGGTACATGTGCGCAACTTGCAGGTAAGCTACATGTGTATACATGTGCCATGCTGGTGCGCTGCACCCACCAACTCGTCATCTAGCATTAGGTATATCTCCCAATGCTGTCCCTCGCCCCTCGCCCCACCCCACAACAGTCCCCGAAGTGTGATGTTCCCCTTCCTGTGTCCATGTGTTCTCATTGTTCAATTCTCACCTATGAGTGAGAATATGTGGTGTTTGGCTTTTCGTTCTTGCGATAGTTTACTGAGAACGATGATTTCCAATTTCATCCATGTCCCTACAAAGGATATGAACTCATCATTTTTTATGGCTGCCTGGTATTCCATGGTGTATATGTGCCACCTTTTCTTAATCCAGTCTATCTTTGTTGGACATTTGGGTTGCTTCCAAGTCTTTGCTATTGGGTATAATGCCGCAATAAACATACGTCTGTATGTGTCTTCATAGCAGCATGATTTATAGTCCTTTGGGTATATACCCAGTAATGGGATGGCTGGGTCAAATGGAATTTCTAGTTCTAGATCCCTGAGGAATCGCCACAGTGACTTCCACAAGGGTTGAACTAGTTTACAGTCCCACCAACAGTGTAAAAGTGTTCCTATTTCTCCACATCCTCTCCAGCACCTGTTGTTTCCTGACTTTTTAATGATTGCCATTCTAACTGGTGTGAGATGGTATCTCATTGTGGTTTTGATTTGCATTTCTCTGATGGCCAGTGATGGTGAGCATTTTTTCATGTGTTTTTTGGCTGCATAAATGTCTTCTTTGGAGGAGTGTCTGTTCATGTCCTTCGCCCACTTTTTGATGGGGTTGGTTGGTGTTTTCTTGTAAATTTGTTGGAGTTCATTGTAGATTCTGGATATTATCCCTTTGTCAGATGAGTAGGTTGCGAAAATTTTCTCCCATTTTGTAGGTTGCCTGTTCACTCTGATGGTAGTTTCCTTTGCTGTGCAGAAGCTCTTTAGTTTAATTAGTTCCCATTTGTCAATTTTGGCTTTTGTGGCCATTGCTTTTGGTGTTTTAGACATGAAGTCCTTGCCCATGCCTATGTCCTGAATGGTATTGCCTAGGTTTTCTTCTAGGGTTTTTATGGTTTTAGGTCTAACGTTTAAGTCTTTAATCCATCTTGAGTTGATTTTTGTATAAGGTGTAAGGAAGGGATCCAGTTTCAGCTTTCTACATGTGGCTAGCCAGTTTTCCCAGCACCATTTATTAAATAGGGAATCCTTTCTCCATTTCTTGTTTTTGTCAAGTTTGTCAAAGATCAGATTGTTGTAGATATGTGGCATTATTTCTGACGGCTCTGTTCTGTTCCATTGATCTAGATCTCTGTTTGGTACCAGTACCATGCTGTTTTGGTTACTGTAGCCTTGTAGTATAGTTTGAAGTCAGGTAGCGTGATGCCTCCATCTTTGTTCTTTTGGCTTAGGATTGACTTGGTGATGCGGGCTCTTTTTTGGTTCCATATGAATTTTAAAGTAGTTTTTTCCAATTCCGTGCATAAAGTCATTGGTAACTTGATGGGGATGGCATTGAATCTGTAAATTACCTTGGGAAGGATGGCCATTTTCATGATATTGATTCTTCCTACCCATGAGCATGGAATGTTCTTCCATTTGTTTGTATCCTCTTTTATTTCCTTGAGCAGTGGTTTGTAGTTTTCTCCTTGAAGAGGTCCTTCACATCCCTTGTAAGTTGGATTCCTAGGTATTTTATTCTCTTTGAAGCAATTGTGAATGGGAGTTCACTCATGATTTGGCTCTCTGTTTGTCTGTTATTGATGTATAAGAATGCTTGTGATTTTTGTCCATTGATTTTGTATCCTGAGACTTTGCTGAAGTTGCTTATCAGCTTAAGGAGATTTTGGGCTGAGACAATGGGGTTTTCTAGATATACTATCACGTCATCTGCAAACAGGGACAATTTGACTTCCTTTTTTCCTAATTGAATTTCCTTGATTTCCTTCTCTTGCCTAATTGCTCTGGCCAGAACTTCCAACACTATGTTGAATAGAAGTGGTGAGAGAGGGCATCCCTGTCTTGTGCCAGTTTTCAAAGTGAATGCTTCCAGTTTTTGCCCATTCAGTATGATATTGGCTGTGGGTTTGTCATAAATAGCTCTTATTATTTTGAGATACGACCCATCAATACCTAATTTATTGAGAGTTTTTAGCATGAAGGGTTGTTGAATTTTGTCAAAGTCCTTTTCTTCACGTATTGAGATAATCATGTGGTTTTTGACTTTGGTTCTGTTTATATGCTGGATTACATTTATTGATTTGCGTATATTGAACCAGCCTTGCATCCCAGGAATGAAGCCCACTTGATCATGGTGGATAAGCTGTCTGATGTGCTGCTGGATTCGGTTTGCCAGTAATTTATTGAGGATTTTTGCATCAATATTCATCAAGGATATTGGTCTAAAATTCTCTTTTTTGGTTGTGTCTCTGCCAAGCTTTGGTAGCAGCATGATGCTGGCCTCTTAAAATGAGTTAGGAAGGATTCCCTCTTTTTCTATTGATTGGAATAGTTTCTGAAGTAATGGTTCCAGTTCCTCCTTGGACCTCTGGTAGAATTCGGCTGTGAACCCATCTGATCCTGGACTCTTTTTGGTTGGTAAGCTATTGATTATTGCCACAACTTCAGCTCCTGTTATTAGTCTACTCAGAGATTCAATTTCTTCCTGGTTTAGGCATGGGAGAGTGTATGTGTCGAGGAATTTATCCCTTTCTTTTTTTTTTAATTTTTTTTCTTTTTATCATTATTATTATTATTATTATTATTATTATTATTATTATTATACTTTAGGCTCTATTGTACATGAGCGCAACGTGCAGGTGAGCTACATATGTATACATGTGCCATGCTGGTGCGCTGCACCCACCAACTCGTCATCTAGCATTAGGTATAACTCCCAATGCTGTCCCTCGCCCCTCCAGCCACCCCACAACAGTCCCCGAAGTGTGATGTTCCCCTTCCTGTGTCCATGTGTTCTCATTGTTCAATTCTCACCTATGAGTGAGAATATGTGATGTTTCGTTTTTTGTTCTTGCAATAGTTTACTGAGAACGATGATTTCCAATTTCATCCCTGTCCCTACAAAGGATATGAACTCATCATTTTTTATGGCTGCCTAGTATTCCATGGTGTATATGTGCCACATTTTCTTAATCCAGTCTATCATTGTTGGACATTTGGGTTGGTTCCAAGTCTTTGCTATTGTGTAGAATGCCGCAATAAACATACGTGTGCATGTGTCTTTATAGCAGCAAGACTTATACTCCTTTGGGTATATACCCAGTAATGGGATGGCTGGGTGAAATGGAATTTCTAGTACTAGATCCCTGAGGAATCGCCACAGTGACTTCCACAAGGGTTGAACTAGTTTACAGTCCCACCAACAGTGTAAAAGTGTTCCTATTTCTCCACATCCTCTCCAGCACCTGTTGTTTCCTGACTTTTTAATGATTGCCATTCTAACTGGTGTGATATGGTTTCTCATTGTGGTTTTGATTTGCATTTCTCTGATGGCCAGTGATGGTGAGCATTTTTTCATGTGTTTTTTGACTGCATAAATGTCTTCTTTGGAGGAGTGTCTGTTCATGTCCTTCGCCCACTTTTTGATGGGGTTGTTTGGTGTTTTCTTGTAAATTTGTTGGAGTTCATTGTAGATTCTGGATATTAGCCCTTTGTCAGATGAGTAGGTTGCGAAAATTTTCTCCCATTTTGTAGGTTGCCTGTTCACTCTGATGGTAGTTTCCTTTGCTGTGCAGAAGCTCTTTAGTTTAATTAGATCCCATTTGTCAATTTTGGCTTTTGTGGCCATTGCTTTTGGTGTTTTAGACATGAAGTCCTTGCCCATGCCTATGTCCTGAATGGTATTGCCTAGGTTTTCTTCTAGGGTTTTTATGGTTTTAGGTCTAACGTTTAAGTCTTTAATCCATCTTGAGTTGATTTTTGTATAAGGTGTAAGGAAGGGATCCAGTTTCAGCTTTCTACATGTGGCTAGCCAGTTTTCCCAGCACCATTTATTAAATAGGGAATCCTTTCTCCATTTCTTGTTTTTGTCAAGTTTGTCAAAGATCAGATAGTTGTAGATATGTGGCATTATTTCTGACGGCTCTGTTCTGTTCCATTGATCTATATCTCTGTTTGGTACCAGTACCATGCTGTTTTGGTTACTGTAGCCTTCTAGTATAGTTTGAAGTCAGGTAGCGTGATGCCTCCAGCTTTGTTCTTTTGGCTTAGGATTGACTTGGTGATGCGGGCTCTTTTTTGGTTCCATATGAACTTTAAAGTAGTTTTTTCCAATTCTGTGCAGAAAGTCATTGGTAACTTGATGGGGATGACATTGAATCTGTAAATTACCTTGGGAAGGATGGCCATTTTCATGATATTGATTCTTCCTACCCATGAGCATGGAATGTTCTTCCATTTGTTTGTATCCTCTTTTACTTCCTTGAGCAGTGGTTTGTAGTTTTCTCCTCGAAGAGGTCCTTCACATCAATTGTAAGTTGGATTCCTAGGTATTTTATTCTCTTTGAAGCAATTGTGAATGGGAGTTCACTCATGATTTGGCTCTCTGTTTGTCTGTTATTGATGTATAAGAATGCTTGTGATTTTTGTCCATTGATTTTGTATCCTGAGACTTTGCTGAAGTTGCTTATCAGCTTAAGGAGATTTTGGGCTGAGACAATGGGGTTTTCTAGATATACTATCACGTCATCTGAAACAGGGACAATTTGACTTCCTTTTTTCCTAATTGAATACCCTTGATTTCCTTCTCTTGCCTAATTGCCCTGGCCAGAACTTCCAACACTATGTTGAATAGAAGTGGTGAGAGAGGGCATCCCTGTCTTGTGCCAGTTTTCAAAGTGAATGCTTCCAGTTTTTGCCCATTCAGTATGATATTGGCTGTGGGTTTGTCATAAATAGCTCTTATTATTTTGAGATACGACCCATCAATACCTAATTTATTGAGAGTTTTTAGCATGAAGGGTTGTTGAATTTTGTCAAAGTCCTTTTCTTCACGTATTGAGATAATCATGTGGTTTTTGACTTTGGTTGTGTTTATATGCTGGATTACATCTATTGATTTGCGTATATTGAACCAGACTTGCATCCCAGGGATGAAGCCCACTTGATCATGGTGGATAAGCTGTCTGATGTGCTGCTGGATTCGGTTTGCCAGTAATTTATTGAGGATTTTTGCATCAATATTTATCAAGGATATTGGTCTAAAATTCTCTTTTTTGGTTGTGTCTCTGCCCAGCTTTGGTAGCAGCATGATGCTGGCCTCATAAAATGAGTTAGGAAGGATTCTCTCTTTTTCTATTGATTGGAATAGTTTCTGAAGTAATGGTTCCAGTTCCTCCTTGGACCTCTGGTAGAATTCGGCTGTGAACCCATCAGATCCTGGACTCTTTTTGGTTGGTAAGCTATTGATTATGGCCACAATTTCAGCTCCTGTTATTAGTCTATTCAGAGATTCAATTTCTTCCTGGTTTAGGCATGGGAGAGTGTATGTGTCGAGGAATTTATCCCTTTCTTTTTTTTTAATTTTTTTTCTTTTTATCATTATTATTATCATTATTATTATTATTATTATTATTATTATACTTTAGGCTCCATGGTACATGTGCGCAACTTGCAGGTAAGCTACATGTGTATACATGTGCCATGCTGGTGCGCTGCACCCACCAACTCGTCATCTAGCATTAGGTATATCTCCCAATGCTGTCCCTCGCCCCTCGCCCCACCCCACAACAGTCCCCGAAGTGTGATGTTCCCCTTCTTGTATCCATGTGTTCTCATTGTTCAATTCTCACCTATGAGTGAGAATATGTGGTGTTTGGTTTTTTGTTCTTGTGATAGTTTACTGAGAACGATGATTTCCAATTTCATCCATGTCCCTACAAAGGATATGAACTCATCATTTTTTATGGCTGCCTAGTATTCCATGGTGTATATGTGCCACATTTTCTTAATCCAGTCTATCATTGTTGGACATTTGGGTCGGTTCCAAGTCTTTGCTATTGTGTATAATGCCGCAATAATCATACGTGTGCATGTGTCCTTATAGCAGCATGATTTATAGTCCTTTGGGTATATACCCAGTAATGGGATGGCTGGGTCAAATGGAATTTCTAGTTCTAGATCCCTGAGGAATCGCCACAGTGACTTCCACAAGGGTTGAACTAGTTTACAGTCCCACCAACAGTGTAAAAGTGTTCCTATTTCTCCACATCCTCTCCAGCACCTGTTGTTTCCTGACTTTTTAATGATTGCCATTCTAACTGGTGTGAGATGGTATCTCATTGTGGTTTTGATTCGCATTTCTCTGATGGCCAGTGATGGTGCGCATTTTTTCATGTGTTTTTTGGCTGCATAAATGTCTTCTTTGGAGGAGCGTCTGTTCATGTCCTTCGCCCACTTTTTGATGGGGTTGTTTGGTGTTTTCTTGTAAATTTGTTTTAGTTCATTGTAGATTATAGATATTAGCCCTTTGTCAGAGGAGTAGGTTGCGAAAATTTTCTCCCATTTTGTAGGTTGCTGTTCACTCTGATGGTAGTTTCCTTTGCTGTGCAGAAGCTCTTTAGTTTAATTAGATCCCATTTGTCAATTTTGGCTTTTGTGGCCATTGCTTTTGCTGTTTTAGACATGAAGTCCTTGCCCATGCCTATGTCCTGAATGGTATTGCCTAGGTTTTCTTCTAGGGTTTTTATGGTTTTAGGTCTAAAGTTTAAGTCTTTAATCCCTATTGAGTTGATTTTTGTATAAGGTGTAAGGAAGGGATCCAGTTTCAGCTTTCTACATGTGGCTAGCCAGTTTTCCCAGCACCATTTATTAAATAGGGAATCCTTTCTCCATTTCTTGTTTTTGTCAGGTTTGTCAAAGATCAGACAGTTGTAGATATGTGGCATTATTTCTGACGGCTCTGTTCTGTTCCATTGATCTAGATCTCTGTTTTGGAACCAGTACCATGCTGTTTTGGTTACTGTAGCCTTGTAGTATAGTTTGAAGTCAGGTAGCGTGATGCCTCCAACTTTGTTCTTTTGGCTTAGGATTGACTAGGTGATGCGGGCTCTTTTTCGGTTCCATATGAACTTTAAAGTAGTTTTTTCCAATTCTGTGAAGAAAGTCATTGGTAACTTGATGGGGATGGCATTGAATCTGTAAATTACCTTGGGAAGGATGGCCATTTTCATGATATTGATTCTTCCTACCCATGAGCATGGAATGTTCTTCCATTTGTTTGTATCCTCTTTTATTTCCTTGAGCAGTGGTTTGTAGTTTTCTCCTTGAAGAGGTCCTTCACATCCCTTGGAAGTTGGATTCCTAGGTATTTTATTCTCTTTGAAGCAATTGTGAATGGGAGTTCACTCATGATTTGGCTCTCTGTTTGTCTGTTATTGATGTATAAGAATGCTTGTGATTTTTGTCCATTGATTTTGTATCCTGAGACTTTGCTGAAGTTGCTTATCAGCTTAAGGAGATTTTGGGCTGAGACAATGGAGTTTCTAGATATACTATCACGTCATCTGCAAACAGGGACAATTTGACTTCCTTTTTTCCTAATTGAATACCCTTGATTTCCTTCTCTTGCCTAATTGCCCTGGCCAGAACTTCCAACACTATGTTGAATAGAAGTGGTGAGAGAGGGCATCCCTGTCTTGTGCCAGTTTTCAAAGTGAATGCTTAAAGTTTTTGCCCATTCAGTATGATATTGGCTGTGGGTTTGTCATAAATAGCTCTTATTATTTTGAGATACGACCCATCAATACCTAATTTATTGAGAGTTTTTAGCATGAAGGTTTGTTGAATTTTGTCAAAGTCCTTTTCTTCACGTATTGAGATAATCATGTGGTTTTTGACTTTGGTTCTGTTTATATGCTGGATTACATCTATTGATTTGCGTATATTGAACCAGACTTGCATCCGAGGGATGAAGCCCACTTGATCATGGTGGATAAGCTGTCTGATGTGCTGCTGGATTCGGTTTGCCAGTAATTTATTGAGGATTTTTGCATCAATATTCATCAAGGATATTGGTCTAAAATTCTCTTTTTTGGTTGTGTCTCTGCCCAGCTTTGGTAGCAGCATGATGCTGGCCTCATAAAATGAGTTAGGAAGTATTCCCTCTTTTTCTATTGATCGGAATAATTTCTGAAGTAATGGTTCCAGTTCCTCCTTGGACCTCTGGTAGAATTCGGCTGTGAACCCATCTGATCCTGGACTCTTTTTTGTTGGTAAGCTATTGATTATTGCCACAACTTCAGCTCCTGTTATTGGTCTACTCAGAGATTCAACTTCTTCCTGGTTTAGTCATGGGAGAGTGTATGTGTCGAGGAACTTATCCCTTTCTTTTTTTTTAATTTTTTTTCTTTTCATCATTATTATTATTATTATTATTATTATTATTATTATTCTTTAGGCTCTATGGTACATGTGCGCAACGTGCAGGTAAGCTACATGTGTATACATGTGCCATGCTGGTGCGCTGCACCCACCAACTCGTCATCTAGCATTAGGTATATCTCCCAATGCTGTCCCTCGCCCCTCGCCCCACCCCACAACAGTCCCCGAAGTGTGATGTTCCCCTTCCTGTGTCCATGTGTTCTCATTGTTCAATTCTCACCTATGAGTGAGAATATGTGGTGTTTGGCTTTTCGTTCTTGCGATAGTTTACTGAGAACGATGATTTCCAATTTCATCCATGTCCCTACAAATGATATGAACTCATCATTTTTTATGGCTGCCTGGTATTCCATGGTGTATATGTGCCACCTTTTCTTAATCCAGTCTATCGTTGTTGGACATTTGGGTTGCTTCCAAGTCTTTGCTATTGGGTATAATGCCGCAATAAACATACGTCTGCATGTGTCTTCATAGCAGCATGATTTATAGTCCTTTGGGTATATACCCAGTAATGGGATGGCTGGGTCAAATGGAATTTCTAGTTCTAGATCCCTGAGGAATCGCCACAGTGACTTCCACAAGGGTTGAACTAGTTTACAGTCCCACCAACAGTGTAAAAGTGTTCCAATTTCTCCACATCCTCTCCAGCACCTGTTGTTTCCTGACATTTTAATGTTTGCCATTCTAACTGGTGTGAGATGGTATCTCATTGTGGTTTTGATTTCCATTTCTCTGATGGCCAGTGATGGTGGGCATTTTTTCATGTGTTTTTTGGCTGCATAAATGTCTTCTTTGGAGGAGTGTCTGTTCATGTCCTTCGCCCACTTTTTGATGGGGTTGTTTGCTGTTTTCTTGTAAATTTGTTGGAGTTCATTGTAGATTCTGGATATTATCCCTTTGTCAGATGAGTAGGTTGCGAAAATTTTCTCCCATTTTGTAGGTTGCCTGTTCACTCTGATGGTAGTTTCCTTTGCTGTGCAGAAGCTCTTTAGTTTAATTAGATCCCATTTGTCAATTTTGGCTTTTGTGGCCATTGCTTTTGGTGTTTTAGACATGAAGTCCTTGCCCATGCCTATGTCCTGAATGGTATTGCCTAGGTTTTCTTCTAGGGTTTTTATGGTTTTAGGTCTAACGTTTAAGTCTTTAATCCATCTTGAGTTGATTTTTGTATAAGGTGTAAGGAAGGGATCCAGTTTCAGCTTTCTACATGTGGCTAGCCAGTTTTCCCAGCACCATTTATTAAATAGGGAATCCTTTCTCCATTTCTTGTTTTTGTCAAGTTTGTCAAAGATCAGATTGTTGTAGATATGTGGCATTATTTCTGACGGCTCTGTTCTGTTCCATTGATCTAGATCTCTGTTTGGTACCAGTACCATGCTGTTTTGGTTACTGTAGCCTTGTAGTATAGTTTGAAGTCAGGTAGCGTGATGCCTCCATCTTTGTTCTTTTGGCTTAGGATTGACTTGGTGATGCGGGCTCTTTTTTGGTTCCATATGAATTTTAAAGTAGTTTTTTCCAATTCCGTGAAGAAAGTCATTGGTAACTTGATGGGGATGGCATTGAATCTGTAAATTACCTTGGGAAGGATGGCCATTTTCATGATATTGATTCTTCCTACCCATGAGCATGGAATGTTCTTCCATTTGTTTGTATCCTCTTTTATTTCCTTGAGCAGTGGTTTGTAGTTTTCTCCTTGAAGAGGTCCTTCACATCCCTTGTAAGTTGGATTCCTAGGTATTTTATTCTCTTTGAAGCAATTGTGAATGGGAGTTCACTCATGATTTGGCTCTCTGTTTGTCTGTTATTGATGTATAAGAATGCTTGTGATTTTTGTCCATTGATTTTGTATCCTGAGACTTTGCTGAAGTTGCTTATCAGCTTAAGGAGATTTTGGGCTGAGACAATGGGGTTTTCTAGATATACTATCACGTCATCTGCAAACAGGGACAATTTGACTTCCTTTTTTCCTAATTGAATACCCTTGATTTCCTTCTCTTGCCTAATTGCCCTGGCCAGAACTTCCAACACTATGTTGAATAGAAGTGGTGAGAGAGGGCATCCCTGTCTTGTGCCAGTTTTCAAAGTGAATGCTTCCAGTTTTTGCCCATTCAGTATGATATTGGCTGTGGGTTTGTCATAAATAGCTCTTATTATTTTGAGATACGACCCATCAATACCTAATTTATTGAGAGTTTTTAGCATGAAGGGTTGTTGAATTTTGTCAAAGTCCTTTTCTTCACGTATTGAGATAATCATGTGGTTTTTGAGTTTGGTTCTGTTTATATGCTGGATTACATTTATTGATTTGCGTATATTGAACCAGCCTTGCATCCCAGGGATGAAGCCCACTTGATCATGGTGGATAAGCTGTCTGATGTGCTGCTGGATTCGGTTTGCCAGTAATTTATTGAGGATTTTTGCATCAATATTCATCAAGGATATTGGTCTAAAATTCTCTTTTTTGGTTGTGTCTCTGCCAAGCTTTGGCAGCAGCATGATTCTGGAATCATAAAATGAGTTAGGAAGGATTCCCTCTTTTTCAATTGATTGGAATAGTTTCTGAAGTAATGGTTCCAGTTCCTCCTTGGACCTCTGGTAGAATTCGGCTGTGAACCCATCTGATCCTGGACTCTTTTTGGTTGGTAAGCTATTGATTATTGCCACAATTTCAGCTCCTGTTATTAGTCTACTCAGAGATTCAACTTCTTCCTGGTTTAGGCATGGGAGAGTGTATGTGTCGAGGAATTTATCCCTTTCTTTTTTTTTAATTTTTTTTCTTTTTATCATTATTATTATTATTATTATTATTATTATACTTTAGGCTCTATGGTACATGTGCGCAACTTGCAGGTAAGCTACATGTGTATACATGTGCCATGCTGGTGCGCTGCACCCACCAACTCGTCATCTAGCATTAGGTATATCTCCCAATGCTGTCCCTCGCCCCTCGCCCCACCCCACAACAGTCCCCGAAGTGTGATGTTCCCCTTCCTGTGTCCATGTGTTCTCATTGTTCAATTCTCACCTATGAGTGAGAATATGTGGTGTTTGGCTTTTCGTTCTTGCGATAGTTTACTGAGAACGATGATTTCCAATTTCATCCATGTCCCTACAAAGGATATGAACTCATCATTTTTTATGGCTGCCTGGTATTCCATGGTGTATATGTGCCGCCTTTTCTTAATCCAGTCTATCGTTGTTGGACATTTGGGTTGCTTCCAAGTCTTTGCTATTGGGTATAATGCCGCAATAAACATACGTCTGCATGTGTCTTCATAGCAGCATGATTTATAGTCCTTTGGGTATATACCCAGTAATGGGATGGCTGGGTCAAATGGAATTTCTAGATCTAGATCCCTGAGGAATCGCCACAGTGACTTCCACAAGGGTTGAACTAGTTTACAGTCCCACCAACAGTGTAAAAGTGTTCCTATTTCTCCACATCCTCTCCAGCACCTGTTGTTTCCTGACTTTTTAATGATTGCCATTCTAACTGGTGTGAGATGGTATCTCATTGTGGTTTTGATTTGCATTTCTCTGATGGCCAGTGATGGTGAGCATTTTTTCATGTGTTTTTTGTCTGCATAAATGTCTTCTTTGGAGGAGTGTCTGTTCATGTCCTTCGCCCACTTTTTGATGGGGTTGTTTGGTGTTTTCTTGTAAATTTGTTGGAGTTCATTGTAGATTCTGGATATTATCCCTTTGTCAGATGAGTAGGTTGCGAAAATTTTCTCCCATTTTGTAGGTTGCCTGTTCACTCTGATGGTAGTTTCCTTTGCTGTGCAGAAGCTCTTTAGTTTAATTAGATCCCATTTGTCAATTATGGCTTTTGTGGCCATTGCTTTTGGTGTTTTAGACATGAAGTCCTTGCCCATGCCTATGTACTGAATGGTATTGCCTAGGTTTTCTTCTAGGGTTTTTATGGTTTTAGGTCTAACGTTTAAGTCTTTAATCCATCTTGAGTTGATTTTTGTATAAGGTGTAAGGAAGGGATCCAGTTTCAGCTTTCTACATGTGGCTAGCCAGTTTTCCCAGCACCATTTATTAAATAGGGAATCCTTTCTCCATTTCTTGTTTTTGTCAAGTTTGTCAAAGATCAGATTGTTGTAGATATGTGGCATTATTTCTGACGGCTCTGTTCTGTTCCATTGATCTAGATCTCTGTTTGGTACCAGTACCATGCTGTTTTGGTTACTGTAGCCTTGTAGTATAGTTTGAAGTCAGGTAGCGTGATGCCTCCAGCTTTGTTCTTTTGGCTTAGGATTGACTTGGTGATGCGGGCTCTTTTTTGCTTCCATATGAATTTTAAAGTAGTTTTTTCCAATTCCGTGAAGAACGTCATTGGTAACTTGATGGGGATGGCATTGAATCTGTAAATTACCTTGGGAAGGATGGCCATTTTCATGATATTGATTCTTCCTACCCATGAGCATGGAATGTTCTTCCATTTGTTTGTATCCTCTTTTATTTCCTTGAGCAGTGGTTTGTAGTTTTCTCCTTGAAGAGGTCCTTCACATCCCTTGTAAGTTGGATTCCTAGGTATTTTATTCTCTTTGAAGCAATTGTGAATGGGAGTTCACTCATGATTTGGCTCTCTGTTTGTCTGTTATTGATGTATAAGAATGCTTGTGATTTTTGTCCATTGATTTTGTATCCTGAGACTTTGCTGAAGTTGCTTATCAGCTTAAGGAGATTTTGGGCTGAGACAATGGGGTTTTCTAGATATACTATCACGTCATCTGCAAACAGGGACAATTTGACTTCCTTTTTTCCTAATTGAATACCCTTGATTTCCTTCTCTTGCCTAATTGCCCTGGCCAGAACTTCCAACACTATGTTGAATAGAAGTGGTGAGAGAGGGCATCCCTGTCTTGTGCCAGTTTTCAAAGTGAATGCTTCCAGTTTTTGCCCATTCAGTATGATATTGGCTGTGGGTTTGTCATAAATAGCTCTTATTATTTTGAGATACGACCCATCAATACCTAATTTATTGAGAGTTTTTAGCATGAAGGGTTGTTGAATTTTGTCAAAGTCCTTTTCTTCACGTATTGAGATAATCATGTGGTTTTTGACTTTGGTTCTGTTTATATGCTGGATTACATTTATTGATTTGCGTATATTGAACCAGCCTTGCATCCCATGGATGAAGCCCACTTGATCATGGTGGATAAGCTGTCTGATGTGCTGCTGGATTCGGTTTGCCAGTAATTTATTGAGGATTTTTGCATCAATATTCATCAAGGATATTGGTCTAAAATTCTCTTTTTTGGTTGTGTCTCTGCCCAGCTTTGGTAGCAGCATGATTCTGGCCTCATAAAATGACTTAGGAAGGATTCCCTCTTTTTCTATTGATTGGAATAGTTTCTGAAGTAATGGTTCCAGTTCCTCCTTGGACCTCTGGTAGAATTCGGCTGTGAACCCATCTGATCCTGGACTCTTTTTGGTTGGTAAGCTATTGATTATTGCCACAATTTCAGCTCCTGTTATTAGTCTACTCAGAGATTCAACTTCTTCCTGGTTTAGGCATGGGAGAGTGTATGTGTCGAGGAATTTATCCCTTTCTTTTTTTTAATTTTTTTTCTTTTTATCATTATTATTATTATTATTATTATTATTATACTTTAGGCTCTATGGTACATGTGCGCAACTTGCAGGTAAGCTACATGTGTATACATGTGCCATGCTGGTGCGCTGCACCCACCAACTCGTCATCTAGCATTAGGTATATCTCCCAATGCTGTCCCTCGCCCCTCGCACCACCCCACAACAGTCTCCGAAGTGTGATGTTCCCCTTCCTGTGTCCATGTGTTCTCATTGTTCAATTCTCACCTATGAGTGAGAATATGTGGTGTTTGGCTTTTCGTTCTTGCGATAGTTTACTGAGAACGATGATTTCCAATTTCATCCATGTCCCTACAAAGGATATGAACTCATCATTTTTTATGGCTGCCTGGTATTCCATGGTGTATATGTGCCACCTTTTCTTAATCCAGTCTATCGTTGTTGGACATTTGGGTTGCTTCCAAGTCTTTGCTATTGGGTATAATGCCGCAATAAACATACGTCTGCATGTGTCTTCATAGCAGCATGATTTATAGTCCTTTGGGTATATACCCAGTAATGGGATGGCTGGGTCAAATGGAATTTCTAGTTCTAGATCCCTGAGGAATCGCCACAGTGACTTCCACAAGGGTTGAACTAGTTTACAGTCCCACCAACAGTGTAAAAGTGTTTCTATTTCTCCACATCCTCTCCATCACCTGTTGTTTTCTGACATTTTAATGATTGCCATTCTAACTGGTGTGAGATGGTATCTCACTGTGGTTTTGATTTCCATTTCTCTGATATCCAGTGACGGTGAGCATTTTTTCATGTGTTTTTTGGCTGCATAAATGTCTTCTTTGGAGGAGTGTCTGTTCATGTCCTTCGCCCACTTTTTGATGGGGTTGTTTGCTGTTTTCTTGTAAATTTGTTGGAGTTCATTGTAGATTCTGGATATTATCCCTTTGTCAGATGAGTAGGTTGCGAAAATTTTCTCCCATTTTGTAGGTTGCCTGTTCACTCTGATGGTAGTTTCCTTTGCTGTGCAGAAGCTCTTTAGTTTAATTAGATCCCATTTGTCAATTTTGGCTTTTGTGGCCATTGCTTTTGGTGTTTTAGACATGAAGTCCTTGCCCATGCCTATGTCCTGAATGGTATTGCCTAGGTTTTCTTCTAGGGTTTTTATGGTTTTAGGTCTAACGTTTAAGTCTTTAATCCATCTTGAGTTGATTTTTGTATAAGGTGTAAGGAAGGGATCCAGTTTCAGCTTTCTACATGTGGCTAGCCAGTTTTCCCAGCACCATTTATTAAATAGGGAATCCTTTCTCCATTTCTTGTTTTTGTCAAGTTTGTCAAAGATCAGATTGTTGTAGATATGTGGCATTATTTCTGACGGCTCTGTTCTGTTCCATTGATCTAGATCTCTGTTTGGTACCAGTACCATGCTGTTTTGGTTACTGTAGCCTTGTAGTATAGTTTGAAGTCAGGTAGCGTGATGCCTCCATCTTTGTTCTTTTGGCTTAGGATTGACTTGGTGATGCGGGCTCTTTTTTGGTTCCATATGAATTTTAAAGTAGTTTTTTCCAATTCCGTGAAGAAAGTCATTGGTAACTTGATGGGGATGGCATTGAATCTGTAAATTACCTTGGGAAGGATGGCCATTTTCATGATATTGATTCTTCCTACCCATGAGCATGGAATGTTCTTCCATTTGTTTGTATCCTCTTTTATTTCCTTGAGCAGTGGTTTGTAGTTTTCTCCTTGAAGAGGTCCTTCACATCCCTTGTAAGTTGGATTCCTAGGTATTTTATTCTCTTTGAAGCAATTGTGAATGGGAGTTCACTCATGATTTGGCTCTCTGTTTGTCTGTTATTGATGTATAAGAATGCTTGTGATTTTTGTCCATTGATTTTGTATCCTGAGACTTTGCTGAAGTTGCTTATCAGCTTAAGGAGATTTTGGGCTGAGACAATGGGGTTTTCTAGATATACTATCACGTCATCTGCAAACAGGGACAATTTGACTTCCTTTTTTCCTAATTGAATACCCTTGATTTCCTTCTCTTGCCTAATTGCCCTGGCCAGAACTTCCAACACTATGTTGAATAGAAGTGGTGAGAGAGGGCATCCCTGTCTTGTGCCAGTTTTCAAAGTGAATGCTTCCAGTTTTTGCCCATTCAGTATGATATTGGCTGTGGGTTTGTCATAAATAGCTCTTATTATTTTGAGATACGACCCATCAATACCTAATTTATTGAGAGTTTTTAGCATGAAGGGTTGTTGAATTTTGTCAAAGTCCTTTTCTTCACGTATTGAGATAATCATGTGGTTTTTGAGTTTGGTTCTGTTTATATGCTGGATTACATTTATTGATTTGCGTATATTGAACCAGCCTTGCATCCCAGGGATGAAGCCCACTTGATCATGGTGGATAAGCTGTCTGATGTGCTGCTGGATTCGGTTTGCCAGTAATTTATTGAGGATTTTTGCATCAATATTCATCAAGGATATTGGTCTAAAATTCTCTTTTTTGGTTGTGTCTCTGCCAAGCTTTGGCAGCAGCATGATTCTGGAATCATAAAATGAGTTAGGAAGGATTCCCTCTTTTTCAATTGATTGGAATAGTTTCTGAAGTAATGGTTCCAGTTCCTCCTTGGACCTCTGGTAGAATTCGGCTGTGAACCCATCTGATCCTGGACTCTTTTTGGTTGGTAAGCTATTGATTATTGCCACAATTTCAGCTCCTGTTATTAGTCTACTCAGAGATTCAACTTCTTCCTGGTTTAGGCATGGGAGAGTGTATGTGTCGAGGAATTTATCCCTTTCTTTTTTTTTAATTTTTTTTCTTTTTATCATTATTATTATTATTATTATTATTATTATTATACTTTAGGCTCTATGGTACATGTGCGCAACTTGCAGGTAAGCTACATGTGTATACATGTGCCATGCTGGTGCGCTGCACCCACCAACTCGTCATCTAGCATTAGGTATATCTCCCAATGCTGTCCCTCGCCCCTCGCCCCACCCCACAACAGTCCCCGAAGTGTGATGTTCCCCTTCCTGTGTCCATGTGTTCTCATTGTTCAATTCTCACCTATGAGTGAGAATATGTGGTGTTTGGCTTTTCGTTCTTGCGATAGTTTACTGAGAACGATGATTTCCAATTTCATCCATGTCCCTACAAAGGATATGAACTCATCATTTTTTATGGCTGCCTGGTATTCCATGGTGTATATGTGCCGCCTTTTCTTAATCCAGTCTATCGTTGTTGGACATTTGGGTTGCTTCCAAGTCTTTGCTATTGGGTATAATGCCGCAATAAACATACGTCTGCATGTGTCTTCATAGCAGCATGATTTATAGTCCTTTGGGTATATACCCAGTAATGGGATGGCTGGGTCAAATGGAATTTCTAGATCTAGATCCCTGAGGAATCGCCACAGTGACTTCCACAAGGGTTGAACTAGTTTACAGTCCCACCAACAGTGTAAAAGTGTTCCTATTTCTCCACATCCTCTCCAGCACCTGTTGTTTCCTGACTTTTTAATGATTGCCATTCTAACTGGTGTGAGATGGTATCTCATTGTGGTTTTGATTTGCATTTCTCTGATGGCCAGTGATGGTGAGCATTTTTTCATGTGTTTTTTGTCTGCATAAATGTCTTCTTTGGAGGAGTGTCTGTTCATGTCCTTCGCCCACTTTTTGATGGGGTTGTTTGGTGTTTTCTTGTAAATTTGTTGGAGTTCATTGTAGATTCTGGATATTATCCCTTTGTCAGATGAGTAGGTTGCGAAAATTTTCTCCCATTTTGTAGGTTGCCTGTTCACTCTGATGGTAGTTTCCTTTGCTGTGCAGAAGCTCTTTAGTTTAATTAGATCCCATTTGTCAATTATGGCTTTTGTGGCCATTGCTTTTGGTGTTTTAGACATGAAGTCCTTGCCCATGCCTATGTACTGAATGGTATTGCCTAGGTTTTCTTCTAGGGTTTTTATGGTTTTAGGTCTAACGTTTAAGTCTTTAATCCATCTTGAGTTGATTTTTGTATAAGGTGTAAGGAAGGGATCCAGTTTCAGCTTTCTACATGTGGCTAGCCAGTTTTCCCAGCACCATTTATTAAATAGGGAATCCTTTCTCCATTTCTTGTTTTTGTCAAGTTTGTCAAAGATCAGATTGTTGTAGATATGTGGCATTATTTCTGACGGCTCTGTTCTGTTCCATTGATCTAGATCTCTGTTTGGTACCAGTACCATGCTGTTTTGGTTACTGTAGCCTTGTAGTATAGTTTGAAGTCAGGTAGCGTGATGCCTCCAGCTTTGTTCTTTTGGCTTAGGATTGACTTGGTGATGCGGGCTCTTTTTTGCTTCCATATGAATTTTAAAGTAGTTTTTTCCAATTCCGTGAAGAACGTCATTGGTAACTTGATGGGGATGGCATTGAATCTGTAAATTACCTTGGGAAGGATGGCCATTTTCATGATATTGATTCTTCCTACCCATGAGCATGGAATGTTCTTCCATTTGTTTGTATCCTCTTTTATTTCCTTGAGCAGTGGTTTGTAGTTTTCTCCTTGAAGAGGTCCTTCACATCCCTTGTAAGTTGGATTCCTAGGTATTTTATTCTCTTTGAAGCAATTGTGAATGGGAGTTCACTCATGATTTGGCTCTCTGTTTGTCTGTTATTGATGTATAAGAATGCTTGTGATTTTTGTCCATTGATTTTGTATCCTGAGACTTTGCTGAAGTTGCTTATCAGCTTAAGGAGATTTTGGGCTGAGACAATGGGGTTTTCTAGATATACTATCACGTCATCTGCAAACAGGGACAATTTGACTTCCTTTTTTCCTAATTGAATACCCTTGATTTCCTTCTCTTGCCTAATTGCCCTGGCCAGAACTTCCAACACTATGTTGAATAGAAGTGGTGAGAGAGGGCATCCCTGTCTTGTGCCAGTTTTCAAAGTGAATGCTTCCAGTTTTTGCCCATTCAGTATGATATTGGCTGTGGGTTTGTCATAAATAGCTCTTATTATTTTGAGATACGACCCATCAATACCTAATTTATTGAGAGTTTTTAGCATGAAGGGTTGTTGAATTTTGTCAAAGTCCTTTTCTTCACGTATTGAGATAATCATGTGGTTTTTGACTTTGGTTCTGTTTATATGCTGGATTACATTTATTGATTTGCGTATATTGAACCAGCCTTGCATCCCATGGATGAAGCCCACTTGATCATGGTGGATAAGCTGTCTGATGTGCTGCTGGATTCGGTTTGCCAGTAATTTATTGAGGATTTTTGCATCAATATTCATCAAGGATATTGGTCTAAAATTCTCTTTTTTGGTTGTGTCTCTGCCCAGCTTTGGTAGCAGCATGATTCTGGCCTCATAAAATGAGTTAGGAAGGATTCCCTCTTTTTCTATTGATTGGAATAGTTTCTGAAGTAATGGTTCCAGTTCCTCCTTGGACCTCTGGTAGAATTCGGCTGTGAACCCATCTGATCCTGGACTCTTTTTGGTTGGTAAGCTATTGATTATTGCCACAATTTCAGCTCCTGTTATTAGTCTACTCAGAGATTCAACTTCTTCCTGGTTTAGGCATGGGAGAGTGTATGTGTCGAGGAATTTATCCCTTTCTTTTTTTTTAATTTTTTTTCTTTTTATCATTATTATTATTATTATTATTTTTATTATACTTTAGGCTCTATGGTACATGTGCGCAACTTGCAGGTAAGCTACATGTGTATACATGTGCCATGCTGGTGCGCTGCACCCACCAACTCGTCATCTAGCATTAGGTATATCTCCCAATGCTGTCCCTCGCCCCTCGCCCCACCCCACAACAGTCTCCGAAGTGTGATGTTCCCCTTCCTGTGTCCATGTGTTCTCATTGTTCAATTCTCACCTATGAGTGAGAATATGTGGTGTTTGGCTTTTCGTTCTTGCGATAGTTTACTGAGAACGATGATTTCCAATTTCATCCATGTCCCTACAAAGGATATGAACTCATCATTTTTTATGGCTGCCTGGTATTCCATGGTGTATATGTGCCACCTTTTCTTAATCCAGTCTATCGTTGTTGGACATTTGGGTTGCTTCCAAGTCTTTGCTATTGGGTATAATGCCGCAATAAACATACGTCTGCATGTGTCTTCATAGCAGCATGATTTATAGTCCTTTGGGTATATACCCAGTAATGGGATGGCTGGGTCAAATGGAATTTCTAGTTCTAGATCCCTGAGGAATCGCCACAGTGACTTCCACAAGGGTTGAACTAGTTTACAGTCCCACCAACAGTGTAAAAGTGTTTCTATTTCTCCACATCCTCTCCATCACCTGTTGTTTTCTGACATTTTAATGATTGCCATTCTAACTGGTGTGAGATGGTATCTCACTGTGGTTTTGATTTCCATTTCTCTGATATCCAGTGATGGTGAGCATTTTTTCATGTGTTTTTTGGCTGCATAAATGTCTTCTTTGGAGGAGTGTCTGTTCATGTCCTTCGCCCACTTTTTGATGGGGTTGTTTGGTGTTTTCTTGTAAATTTGTTGGAGTTCATTGTAGATTCTGGATATTATCCCTTTGTCAGATGAGTAGGTTGCGAAAATTTTCTCCCATTTTGTAGGTTGCCTGTTCACTCTGATGGTAGTTTCCTTTGCTGTGCAGAAGCTCTTTAGTTTAATTAGTTCCCATTTGTCAATTTTGGCTTTTGTGGCCATTGCTTTTGGTGTTTTAGACATGAAGTCCTTGCCCATGCCTATGTCCTGAATGGTATTGCCTAGGTTTTCTTCTAGGGTTTTTATGGTTTTAGGTCTAACGTTTAAGTCTTTAATCCATCTTGAGTTGATTTTTGTATAAGGTGTAAGGAAGGGATCCAGTTTCAGCTTTCTACATGTGGCTAGCCAGTTTTCCCAGCACCATTTATTAAATAGGGAATCCTTTCTCCATTTCTTGTTTTTGTCAAGTTTGTCAAAGATCAGATTGTTGTAGATATGTGGCATTATTTCTGACGGCTCTGTTCTGTTCCATTGATCTAGATCTCTGTTTGGTACCAGTACCATGCTGTTTTGGTTACTGTAGCCTTGTAGTATAGTTTGAAGTCAGGTAGCGTGATGCATCCAGCTTTGTTCTTTTGGCTTAGGATTGACTTGGTGATGCGGGCTCTTTTTTGGTTCCATATGAATTTTAAAGTAGTTTTTTCCAATTCCGTGAAGAAAGTCATTGGTAACTTGATGGGGATGGCATTGAATCTGTAAATTACCTTGGGAAGGATGGCCATTTTCATGATATTGATTCTTCCTACCCATGAGCATGGAATGTTCTTCCATTTGTTTGTATCCTCTTTTATTTCCTTGAGCAGTGGTTTGTAGTTTTCTCCTTGAAGAGGTCCTTCACATCCCTTGTAAGTTGGATTCCTAGGTATTTTATTCTCTTTGAAGCAATTGTGAATGGGAGTTCACTCATGATTTGGCTCTCTGTTTGTCTGTTATTGATGTATAAGAATGCTTGTGATTTTTGTCCATTGATTTTGTATCCTGAGACTTTGCTGAAGTTGCTTATCAGCTTAAGGAGATTTTGGGCTGAGACAATGGGGTTTTCTAGATATACTATCACGTCATCTGCAAACAGGGACAATTTGACTTCCTTTTTTCCTAATTGAATACCCTTGATTTCCTTCTCTTGCCTAATTGCCCTGGCCAGAACTTCCAACACTATGTTGAATAGAAGTGGTGAGAGAGGGCATCCCTGTCTTGTGCCAGTTTTCAAAGTGAATGCTTCCAGTTTTTGCCCATTCAGTATGATATTGGCTGTGGGTTTGTCATAAATAGCTCTTATTATTTTGAGATACGACCCATCAATACCTAATTTATTGAGAGTTTTTAGCATGAAGGGTTGTTGAATTTTGTCAAAGTCCTTTTCTTCACGTATTGAGATAATCATGTGGTTTTTGACTTTGGTTCTGTTTATATGCTGGATTACATTTATTGATTTGCGTATATTGAACCAGCCTTGCATCCCAGGGATGAAGCCCACTTGATCATGGTGGATAAGCTGTCTGATGTGCTGGTGGATTCGGTTTGCCAGTAATTTATTGAGGATTTTTGCATCAATATTCATCAAGGATATTGGTCTAAAATTCTCTTTTTTGGTTGTGTCTCTGCCAAGCTTTGGTAGCAGCATGATTCTGGCCTCATAAAATGAGTTAGGAAGGATTCCCTCTTTTTCTATTGATTGGAATAGTTTCTGAAGTAATGGTTCCAGTTCCTCCTTGGACCTCTGGTAGAATTCGGCTGTGAACCCATCTGATCCTGGACTCTTTTTGGTTGGTAAGCTATTGATTATTGCCACAATTTCAGCTCCTGTTATTAGTCTACTCAGAGATTCAACTTCTTCCTGGTTTAGGCATGGGAGAGTGTATGTGTCGAGGAATTTATCCCTTTCTTTTATTTTAATTTTTTTTCTTTTTATCATTATTATTATTATTATTATTATTATTATACTTTAGGCTCTATGGTACATGTGCGCAACTTGCAGGTAAGCTACATGTGTATACATGTGCCATGCTGGTGCGCTGCACCCACCAACTCGTCATCTAGCATTAGGTATATCTCCCAATGCTGTCCCTCGCCCCTCGCCCCACCCCACAACAGTCCCCGAAGTGTGATGTTCCCCTTCCTGTGTCCATGTGTTGTCATTGTTCAATTCTCACCTATGAGTGAGAATATGTGGTGTTTGGCTTTTCGTTCTTGCGATAGTTTACTGAGAACGATGATTTCCAATTTCATCCATGTCCCTACAAAGGATATGAACTCATCATTTTTTATGGCTACCTGGTATTCCATGGTGTATATGTGCCACCTTTTCTTAATCCAGTCTATCGTTGTTGGACATTTGGGTTGCCTCCAAGTCTTTGCTATTGGGTATAATGCCGCAATAAACATACGTGTGCATGTGACTTCATAGCAGCATGATTTATAGTCCTTTGGGTATATACCCAGTAATGGGATGGCTGGGTCAAATGGAATTTCTAGTTCTAGATCCCTGAGGAATCGCCACAGTGACTTCCACAAGGGTTGAACTAGTTTACAGTCCCACCAACAGTGTAAAAGTGTTCCTATTTCTCCACATCCTCTCCAGCACCTGTTGTTTCCTGACTTTTTAATGATTGCCTTTCTAACTGGTGTGAGATGGTATCTCATTGTGGTTTTGATTTGCATTTCTCTGATGGCCAGTGATGGTGAGCATTTTTTCATGTGTTTTTTGGCTGCATAAATGTCTTCTTTGGAGGAGTGTCTGTTCATGTCCTTCGCCCACTTTTTGATGGGGTTGTTTGGTGTTTTCTTGTAAATTTGTTGGAGTTCATTGTAGATTCTGCATATTAGCCCTTTGTCAGATGAGTAGGTTGCGAAAATTTTCTCCCATTTTGTAGGTTGCCTGTTCACTCTGATGGTAGTTTCCTTTGCTGTGCAGAAGCTCTTTAGTTTAATTAGATCCCATTTGTCAATTTTGGCTTTTGTGGCCATTGCTTTTGGTGTTTTAGACATGAAGTCCTTGCCCATGCCTATGTCCTGAATGGTATTGCCTAGGATTTCTTCTAGGGTTTTTATGGTTTTAGGTCTAACGTTTAAGTCTTTAATCCATCTTGAGTTGATTTTTGTATAAGGTGTAAGGAAGGGATCCAGTTTCAGCTTTCTACATGTGGCTAGCCAGTTTTCCCAGCACCGTTTATTAAATAGGGATCCCTTTCTCCATTTCTTGTTTTTGTCAAGTTTGTCAAAGATCAGATTGTTGTAGATATGTGGCATTATTTCTGACGGCTCTGTTCTGTTCCATTGATCTAGATCTCTGTTTGGTACCAGTACCATGCTGTTTTGGTTACTGTAGCCTTGTAGTATAGTTTGAAGTCAGGTAGCGTGATGCCTCCATCTTTGTTCTTTTGGCTTAGGATTGACTTGGTGATGCGGGCTCTTTTTTGGTTCCATATGAATTTTAAACTAGCTTTTTCCAATTCCGTGAAGAAAGTCATTGGTAACTTGATGGGGATGGCATTGAATCTGTAAATTACCTTGGGAAGGATGGCCATTTTCATGATATTGATTCTTCCTACCCATGAGCATGGAATGTTCTTCCATTTCTTTGTATCCTCTTTTATTTCCTTGAGCAGTGGTTTGTAGTTTTCTCCTTGAAGAGGTCCTTCACATCCCTTGTAAGTTGGATTCCTAGGTATTTTATTCTCTTTGAAGCAATTGTGAATGGGAGTTCACTCATGATTTGGCTCTCTGTTTGTCTGTTATTGATGTATAAGAATGCTTGTGATTTTTGTCCATTGATTTTGTATCCTGAGACTTTGCTGAAGTTGCTTATCAGCTTAAGGAGATTTTGGGCTGAGACAATGGGGTTTTCTAGATATACTATCACGTCATCTGCAAACAGGGACAATTTGGCTTCCTTTTTTCCTAATTGAATACCCTTGATTTCCTTCTCTTGCCTAATTGCCCTGGCCAGAACTTCCAACACTATGTTGAATAGAAGTGGTGAGAGAGGGCATCCCTGTCTTGTGCCAGTTTTCAAAGTGAATGCTTCCAGTTTTTGCCCATTCAGTATGATATTGGCTGTGGGTTTCTCATAAATAGCTCTTATTATTTTGAGATACGACCCATCAATACCTAATTTATTGAGAGTTTTTAGCATGAAGGGTTGTTGAATTTTGTCAAAGTCCTTTTCTTCACGTATTGAGATAATCATGTGGTTTTTGACTTTGGTTCTGTTTATATGCTGGATTACATTTATTGATTTGCGTATATTCAACCAGCCTTGCATCTGAGGGATGAAGCCCACTTGATCATGGTGGATAAGCTGTCTGATGTGCTGCTGGATTCGGTTTGCCAGTAATTTATTGAGGATTTTTGCATCAATATTCATCAAGGATATTGGTCTAAAATTCTCTTTTTTGGTTGTGTCTCTGCCCAGCTTTGGTATCAGCATGATGCTGGCCTCATAAAATGAGTTGGGAAGGATTCCCTCTTTTTCTATTGATTGGAATAGTTTCTGAAGTAATGGTTCCAGTTCCTCCTTGGACCTCTGGTAGAATTCGGCTGTGAACCCATCTGATCCTGGACTCTTTTTGGTTGGTAAGCTATTGATTATTGCCACAACTTCAGCTCCTGTTATTAGTCTACTCAGAGATTCAATTTCTTCCTGGTTTAGGCATGGGAGAGTGTATGTGTCGAGGAATTTATCCCTTTCTTTTTTTTTTAATTTTTTTTCTTTTTATCATTATTATTATTATTATTATTATTATTATTATTATTATTATTATACTTTAGGCTCTATGGTACATGAGCGCAACGTGCAGGTGAGCTACATATGTATACATGTGCCATGCTGGTGCGCTGCACCCACCAACTCGTCATCTAGCATTAGGTATAACTCCCAATGCTGTCCCTCGCCCCTCCAGCCACCCCACAACAGTCCCCGAAGTGTGATGTTCCCCTTCCTGTGTCCATGTGTTCTCATTGTTCAATTCTCACCTATGAGTGAGAATATGTGATGTTTCGTTTTTTGTTCTTGCGATAGTTTACTGAGAACGATGATTTCCAATTTCATCCATGTCCCTACAAAGGATATGAACTCATCATTTTTTATGGCTGCCTAGTATTCCATGGTGTATATGTGCCACATTTTCTTAATCCAGTCTATCATTGTTGGACATTTGGGTTGGTTCCAAGTCTTTGCTATTGTGTAGAATGCCGCAATAAACATACGTGTGCATGTGTCTTTATAGCAGCAAGATTTATACTCCTTTGGGTATATACCCAGTAATGGGATGGCTGGGTGAAATGGAATTTCTAGTACTAGATCCCTGAGGAATCGCCACAGTGACTTCCACAAGGGTTGAACTAGTTTACAGTCCCACCAACAGTGTAAAAGTGTTCCTATTTCTCCACATCCTCTCCAGCACCTGTTGTTTCCTGACTTTTTAATGATTGCCATTCTAACTGGTGTGATATGGTTTCTCATTGTGGTTTTGATTTGCATTTCTCTGATGGACAGTGATGGTGAGCATTTTTTCATGTGTTTTTTGACTGCATAAATGTCTTCTTTGGAGGAGTGTCTGTTCATGTCCTTCCCCCACTTTTTGATGGGGTTGTTTGGTGTTTTCTTGTAAATTTGTTGGAGTTCATTGTAGATTCTGGATATTAGCCCTTTGTCAGATGAGTAGGTTGCGAAAATTTTCTCCCATTTTGTAGGTTGCCTGTTCACTCTGATGGTAGTTTCCTTTGCTGTGCAGAAGCTCTTTAGTTTAATTAGATCCCATTTGTCAATTTTGGCTTTTGTGGCCATTGCTTTTGGTGTTTTAGACATGAAGTCCTTGCCCATGCCTATGTCCTGAATGGTATTGCCTAGGTTTTCTTCTAGGGTTTTTATGGTTTTAGGTCTAACGTTTAAGTCTTTAATCCATCTTGAGTTGATTTTTGTATAAGGTGTAAGGAAGGGATCCAGTTTCAGCTTTCTACATGTGGCTAGCCAGTTTTCCCAGCACCATTTATTAAATAGGGAATCCTTTCTCCATTTCTTGTTTTTGTCAAGTTTGTCAAAGATCAGATAGTTGTAGATATGTGGCATTATTTCTGACGGCTCTGTTCTGTTCCATTGATCTATATCTCTGTTTGGTACCAGTACCATGCTGTTTTGGTTACTGTAGCCTTGTAGTATAGTTTGAAGTCAGGTAGCGTGATGCCTCCAGCTTTGTTCTTTTGGCTTAGGATTGACTTGGTGATGCGGGCTCTTTTTTGGTTCCATATGAACTTTAAAGTAGTTTTTTCCAATTCTGTGAAGAAAGTCATTGGTAACTTGATGGGGATGGCATTGAATCTGTAAATTACCTTGGGAAGGATGGCCATTTTCATGATATTGATTCTTCCTACCCATGAGCATGGAATGTTCTTCCATTTGTTTGTATCCTCTTTTATTTCCTTGAGCAGTGGTTTGTAGTTTTCTCCTTGAAGAGGTCCTTCACATCCCTTGGAAGTTGGATTCCTAGGTATTTTATTCTCTTTGAAGCAATTGTGAATGGGAGTTCACTCATGATTTGGCTCTCTGTTTGTCTGTTATTGATGTATAAGAATGCTTGTGATTTTTGTCCATTGATTTTGTATCCTGAGACTTTGCTGAAGTTGCTTATCAGTTAAGGAGATTTTGGGCTGAGACAATGGGGTTTTCTATATATACTATCACGTCATCTGCAAACAGGGACAATTTGACTTCCTTTTTTCCTAATTGAATACCCTTGATTTCCTTCTCTTGCCTAATTGCCCTGGCCAGAACTTCCAACACTATGTTGAATAGAAGTGGTGAGAGAGGGCATCCCTGTCTTGTGCCAGTTTTCAAAGTGAATGCTTCCAGTTTTTGCCCATTCAGTATGATATTCGCTGTGGGTTTGTCATAAGTAGCTCTTATTATTTAGAGATACGACCCATCAATACCCAATTTATTGAGAGTTTTTAGCATGAAGGGTTGTTGAATTTTGTCAAAGGCCTTTTCTTCACGTATTGAGATAATCATATGGTTTTTGACTTTGGTTCTGTTTATATGCTGGATTACATTTATTGATTTGCGTATATTGAACCAGACTTGCATCCCAGGGATGAAGCCCACTTGATCATGGTGGATAAGCTGTCTGATGTGCTGCTGGATTCGGTTTGCCAGTAATTTATTGAGGATTTTTGCATCAATATTCATCAAGGATATTGGTCTAAAATTCTCTTTTTTGATTGTGTCTCTGCCCAGCTTTGGTATCAGCATGATGCTGGCCTCATAAAATGAGTTAGGAAGGAATCCCTCTTTTTCTATTGATTGGAATAGTTTCTGAAGTAATGGTTCCAGTTCCTCCTTGGACCTCTGGTAGAATTCGGCTGTGAACCCATCTGATCCTGGACTCTTTTTGGTTGGTAAGCTATTGATTATTGCCACAATTTCAGCTCCTGTTATTAGTCTATTCAGAGATTCAACTTCTTCCTGGTTTAGTCATGGGAGAGTGTATGTGTCGAGGAATTTATCCCTTTCTTTTTTTTTTAATTTTTTTTCTTTTTATCATTAATATTATTATTATTATTATTATTATTATTATTATTATACTTTAGGCTCCATGGTACATGTGCGCAACGTGCAGGTAAGCTACATGTGTATACATGTGCCATGCTGGTGCGCTGCACCCACCAACTCGTCATCTAGCATTAGGTATATCTCCCAATGCTGTCCCTCGCCCCTCCCCACACCCCACAACAGTCCCCGAAGTGTGATGTTCCCCTTCTTGTGTCCACGTGTTCTCATTGTTCAATTCCCACCTATGAGTGAGAAGATGTGGTGTTTGGTTTTTTGTTCTTGCGATAGTTTACTGAGAACGATGATTTCCAATTTCATCCATGTCCCTACAAATGATATGAACTCATCATTTTTTATGGCTGCCTAGTATTCCATGGTGTATATGTGCCACATTTTCTTAATCCAGTCTATCATTGTTGGACATTTGGGTTGGTTCCAAGTCTTTGCTATTGTGTATAATGCCGCAATAAACATACGTGTGCATGTGTCTTTATAGCAGCATGATTTATAGTCCTTTGGGTATCTACCCAGTAATGGGATGGCTGGGTCAAATGGAATTTCTAGTTCTAGATCCCTGAGGAATCGCCACAGTGACTTTCACAAGTGTTGAACTAGTTTACAGTCCCACCAACAGTGTAAAAGTGTTCCTATTTCTCCACATCCTCTCCAGCACCTGTTGTTTCCTGACTTTTTAATGATTGCCATTCTAACTGGTGTGAGATGGTATCTCATTGTGGTTTTGATTTGCATTTCTCTGATGGCCAGTGATGGTGAGCATTTTTTCATGTGTTTTTTGGCTGCATAAATGTCTTCTTTGGAGGAGTGTCTGTTCATGTCCTTGGCCCACTTTTTGATGGGGTTGTTTGGTATTTTCTTGTAAATTTGTTGGAGTTCATTGTAGATTCTGGATATTAGCCCTTTGTCAGATGAGTAGGTTGCGAAAATTTTCTCCCACTTTGTAGGTTGCCTGTTCACTCTGATGGTAGTTTCCTTTGCTGTGCAGAAGCTCTTTAGTTTAATTAGATCCCATTTGTCAATTTTGGCTTTTGTTGCCATTGCTTTTGGTGTTTTAGACATGAAGTCCTTGCCCATGCCTATGTCCTGAATGGTATTGCCTAGGTTTTCTTCTAGGGTTTTTATGGTTTTAGGTCTAACGTTTAAGTCTTTAATCCATCTTGAGTTGATTTTTGTATAAGGTGTAAGGAAGGGATCCAGTTTCAGCTTTCTACATGTGGCTAGCCAGTTTTCCCAGCACCATTTATTAAATAGGGAATCCTTTCTCCATTTCTTGTTTTTGTCAAGTTTGTCAAAGATCAGATTGTTGTAGATATGTGGCATTATTTCTGACGGCTCTGTTCTGTTCCATTGATCTATATCTCTGTTTGGTACCAGTACCATGTTGTTTTGGTTACTGTAGCCTTGTAGTATAGTTTGAAGTCAGGTAGCGTGATGCCTCCAGCTTTGTTCTTTTGGCTTAGGATTGACTTGGTGTTGCGGGCTCTTTTTTGGTTCCATATGAATTTTAAAGTAGTTTTTTCCAATTCCGTGAAGGAAGTCATTGGTAACTTGATGGGGATGGCATTGAATCTGTAAATTACCTTGGGAAGGATGGCCATTTTCATGATATTGATTCTTCCTACCCATGAGCATGGAATGTTCTTCCATTTGTTTGTATCCTCTTTATTTCCTTGAGAAGTGGTTTGTAGTTTTCTCCTTGAAGAGGTCCTTCACATCCCTTGGAAGTTGGATTCCTAGGTATTTTATTCTCTTTGAAGCAATTGTGAATGGGAGTTCACTCATGATTTGGCTCTCTGTTTGTCTGTTATTGATGTATAAGAATGCTTGTGATTTTTGTCCATTGATTTTGTATCCTGAGACTTTGCTGAAGTTGCTTATCAGCTTAAGGAGATTTTGGGCTGAGACAATGGGGTTTTCTAGATATACTATCACGTCATCTGCAAACAGGGACAATTTGACTTCCTTTTTTCCTAATTGAATACCCTTGATTTCCTTCTCTTGCCTAATTGCCCTGGCCAGAACTTCCAACAATATGTTGAATAGAAGTGGTGAGAGAGGGCATCCCTGTCTTGTGCCAGTTTTCAAAGTGAATGCTTCCAGTTTTTGCCCATTCAGTATGATATTCGCTGTGGGTTTGTCATAAGTAGCTCTTATTATTTAGAGATACGACCCATCAATACCCAATTTATTGAGAGTTTTTAGCATGAAGGGTTGTTGAATTTTGTCAAAGGCCTTTTCTTCACGTATTGAGATAATCATGTGGTTTTTGACTTTGGTTCTGTTTATATGCTGGATTACATTTATTGATTTGCGTATATTGAACCAGACTTGCATCCCAGGGATGAAGCCCACTTGATCATGGTGGATAAGCTCTCTGATGTGCTGCTGGATTCTGTTTGCCAGTAATTTATTGAGGATTTTTGCATCAATATTCATCAAGGATATTGGTCTAAAATTCTCTTTTTTGATTGTGTCTCTGCCCAGCTTTGGTATCAGCATGATGCTGGCCTCATAAAATGAGTTAGGAAGGAATCCCTCTTTTTCTATTGATTGGAATAGTTTCTGAAGTAATGGTTCCAGTTCCTCCTTGGACCTCTGGTAGAATTCGGCTGTGAACCCATCTGATCCTGGACTCTTTTTGGTTAGTAAGCTATTGATTATTGCCACAATTTCAGCTCCTGTTATTAGTGTATTCAGAGATTCAACTTCTTCCTGGTTTAATCATGGGAGAGTGTATGTGTCGAGGAATTTATCCCTTTCTTTTTTTTTAATTTTTTTTCTTTTTATCATTATTATTATTATTATTATTATTATTATACTTTAGGCTCTATGGTACATGTGCGCAACGTGCAGGTAAGCTACATGTGTATACATGTGCCATGCTGGTGCGCTGCACCCACCAACTCGTCATCTAGCATTAGGTATATCTCCCAATGCCGTCCCTCGCCCCTCCCCCCACCCCACAACAGTCCCCGAAGTGTGATGTTCCCCTTCTTGTGTCCACGTGTTCTCATTGTTCAATTCCCACCTATGAGTGAGAAGATGTGGTGTTTGGTTTTTTGTTCTTGCGATAGTTTACTGAGAACGATGATTTCCAATTTCATCCATGTCCCTACAAAGGATATGAACTCATCATTTTTTATGGCTGCCTAGTATTCCATGGTGTATATGTGCCACATTTTCTTAATCCAGTCTATCATTGTTGGACATTTGGGTTGGTTCCAAGTCTTTGCTATTGTGTATAATGCCGCAATAAACATACGTGTGCATGTGTCTTTATAGCAGCATGATTTATAGTCCTTTGGGTATATACCCAGTAATGGGATGGCTGGGTCAAATGGAATTTCTAGTTCTAGATCCCTGAGGAATCGCCACAGTGACTTCCACAAGGGTTGAACTAGTTTACAGTCCCACCAACAGTGTAAAAGCGTTCCTATTTCTCCACATCCTCTCCAGCACCTGTTGTTTCCTGACTTTTTAATGATTGCCATTCTAACTGGTGTGAGATGGTATCTCATTGTGGTTTTGATTTGCATTTCTCTGATGGCCAGTGATGGTGAGCATTTTTTCATGTATTTTTTGGCTGCATAAATGTCTTCTTTGGAGGAGTGTCTGTTCATGTCCTTGGCCCACTTTTTGATGGGGTTGTTTGGTATTTTCTTGTAAATTTGTTGGAGTTCATTGTAGATTCTGGATATTAGCCCTTTGTCAGATGAGTAGGTTGCGAAAATTTTCTCCCACTTTGTAGGTTGCCTGTTCACTCTGATGGTAGTTTCCTTTGCTGTGCAGAAGCTCTTTAGTTTAATTAGATCCCATTTGTCAATTTTGGCTTTTGTGGCCATTGCTTTTGGTGTTTTAGACATGAAGTCCTTGCCCATGCCTATGTCCTGAATGGTATTGCCTAGGATTTCTTCTAGGGTTTTTATGGTTTTAGGTCTAACGTTTAAGTCTTTAATCCATCTTGAGTTGATTTTTGTATAAGGTGTAAGGAAGGGATCCAGTTTCAGCTTTCTACATGTGGCTAGCCAGTTTTCCCAGCACCGTTTATTAAATAGGGATCCCTTTCTCCATTTCTTGTTTTTGTCAAGTTTGTCAAAGATCAGATTGTTGTAGATATGTGGCATTATTTCTGACGGCTCTGTTCTGTTCCATTGATCTAGATCTCTGTTTGGTACCAGTACCATGCTGTTTTGGTTACTGTAGCCTTGTAGTATAGTTTGAAGTCAGGTAGCGTGATGCCTCCATCTTTGTTCTTTTGGCTTAGGATTGACTTGGTGATGCGGGCTCTTTTTTGGTTCCATATGAATTTTAAACTAGCTTTTTCCAATTCCGTGAAGAAAGTCATTGGTAACTTGATGGGGATGGCATTGAATCTGTAAATTACCTTGGGAAGGATGGCCATTTTCATGATATTGATTCTTCCTACCCATGAGCATGGAATGTTCTTCCATTTCTTTGTATCCTCTTTTATTTCCTTGAGCAGTGGTTTGTAGTTTTCTCCTTGAAGAGGTCCTTCACATCCCTTGTAAGTTGGATTCCTAGGTATTTTATTCTCTTTGAAGCAATTGTGAATGGGAGTTCACTCATGATTTGGCTCTCTGTTTGTCTGTTATTGATGTATAAGAATGCTTGTGATTTTTGTCCATTGATTTTGTATCCTGAGACTTTGCTGAAGTTGCTTATCAGCTTAAGGAGATTTTGGGCTGAGACAATGGGGTTTTCTAGATATACTATCACGTCATCTGCAAACAGGGACAATTTGGCTTCCTTTTTTCCTAATTGAATACCCTTGATTTCCTTCTCTTGCCTAATTGCCCTGGCCAGAACTTCCAACACTATGTTGAATAGAAGTGGTGAGAGAGGGCATCCCTGTCTTGTGCCAGTTTTCAAAGTGAATGCTTCCAGTTTTTGCCCATTCAGTATGATATTGGCTGTGGGTTTCTCATAAATAGCTCTTATTATTTTGAGATACGACCCATCAATACCTAATTTATTGAGAGTTTTTAGCATGAAGGGTTGTTGAATTTTGTCAAAGTCCTTTTCTTCACGTATTGAGATAATCATGTGGTTTTTGACTTTGGTTCTGTTTATATGCTGGATTACATTTATTGATTTGCGTATATTCAACCAGCCTTGCATCTGAGGGATGAAGCCCACTTGATCATGGTGGATAAGCTGTCTGATGTGCTGCTGGATTCGGTTTGCCAGTAATTTATTGAGGATTTTTGCATCAATATTCATCAAGGATATTGGTCTAAAATTCTCTTTTTTGGTTGTGTCTCTGCCCAGCTTTGGTATCAGCATGATGCTGGCCTCATAAAATGAGTTGGGAAGGATTCCCTCTTTTTCTATTGATTGGAATAGTTTCTGAAGTAATGGTTCCAGTTCCTCCTTGGACCTCTGGTAGAATTCGGCTGTGAACCCATCTGATCCTGGACTCTTTTTGGTTGGTAAGCTATTGATTATTGCCACAACTTCAGCTCCTGTTATTAGTCTACTCAGAGATTCAATTTCTTCCTGGTTTAGGCATGGGAGAGTGTATGTGTCGAGGAATTTATCCCTTTCTTTTTTTTTTAATTTTTTTTCTTTTTATCATTATTATTATTATTATTATTATTATTATTATTATTATTATACTTTAGGCTCTATGGTACATGAGCGCAACGTGCAGGTGAGCTACATATGTATACATGTGCCATGCTGGTGCGCTGCACCCACCAACTCGTCATCTAGCATTAGGTATAACTCCCAATGCTGTCCCTCGCCCCTCCAGCCACCCCACAACAGTCCCCGAAGTGTGATGTTCCCCTTCCTGTGTCCATGTGTTCTCATTGTTCAATTCTCACCTATGAGTGAGAATATGTGATGTTTCGTTTTTTGTTCTTGCGATAGTTTACTGAGAACGATGATTTCCAATTTCATCCATGTCCCTACAAAGGATATGAACTCATCATTTTTTATGGCTGCCTAGTATTCCATGGTGTATATGTGCCACATTTTCTTAATCCAGTCTATCATTGTTGGACATTTGGGTTGGTTCCAAGTCTTTGCTATTGTGTAGAATGCCGCAATAAACATACGTGTGCATGTGTCTTTATAGCAGCAAGATTTATACTCCTTTGGGTATATACCCAGTAATGGGATGGCTGGGTGAAATGGAATTTCTAGTACTAGATCCCTGAGGAATCGCCACAGTGACTTCCACAAAGGTTGAACTAGTTTACAGTCCCACCAACAGTGTAAAAGTGTTCCTATTTCTCCACATCCTCTCCAGCACCTGTTGTTTCCTGACTTTTTAATGATTGCCATTCTAACTGGTGTGATATGGTTTCTCATTGTGGTTTTGATTTGCATTTCTCTGATGGACAGTGATGGTGAGCATTTTTTCATGTGTTTTTTGACTGCATAAATGTCTTCTTTGGAGGAGTGTCTGTTCATGTCCTTCCCCCACTTTTTGATGGGGTTGTTTGGTGTTTTCTTGTAAATTTGTTGGAGTTCATTGTAGATTCTGGATATTAGCCCTTTGTCAGATGAGTAGGTTGCGAAAATTTTCTCCCATTTTGTAGGTTGCCTGTTCACTCTGATGGTAGTTTCCTTTGCTGTGCAGAAGCTCTTTAGTTTAATTAGATCCCATTTGTCAATTTTGGCTTTTGTGGCCATTGCTTTTGGTGTTTTAGACATGAAGTCCTTGCCCATGCCTATGTCCTGAATGGTATTGCCTAGGTTTTCTTCTAGGGTTTTTATGGTTTTAGGTCTAACGTTTAAGTCTTTAATCCATCTTGAGTTGATTTTTGTATAAGGTGTAAGGAAGGGATCCAGTTTCAGCTTTCTACATGTGGCTAGCCAGTTTTCCCAGCACCATTTATTAAATAGGGAATCCTTTCTCCATTTCTTGTTTTTGTCAAGTTTGTCAAAGATCAGATAGTTGTAGATATGTGGCATTATTTCTGACGGCTCTGTTCTGTTCCATTGATCTATATCTCTGTTTGGTACCAGTACCATGCTGTTTTGGTTACTGTAGCCTTGTAGTATAGTTTGAAGTCAGGTAGCGTGATGCCTCCAGCTTTGTTCTTTTGGCTTAGGATTGACTTGGTGATGCGGGCTCTTTTTTGGTTCCATATGAACTTTAAAGTAGTTTTTTCCAATTCTGTGAAGAAAGTCATTGGTAACTTGATGGGGATGGCATTGAATCTGTAAATTACCTTGGGAAGGATGGCCATTTTCATGATATTGATTCTTCCTACCCATGAGCATGGAATGTTCTTCCATTTGTTTGTATCCTCTTTTATTTCCTTGAGCAGTGGTTTGTAGTTTTCTCCTTGAAGAGGTCCTTCACATCCCTTGGAAGTTGGATTCCTAGGTATTTTATTCTCTTTGAAGCAATTGTGAATGGGAGTTCACTCATGATTTGGCTCTCTGTTTGTCTGTTATTGATGTATAAGAATGCTTGTGATTTTTGTCCATTGATTTTGTATCCTGAGACTTTGCTGAAGTTGCTTATCAGTTAAGGAGATTTTGGGCTGAGACAATGGGGTTTTCTATATATACTATCACGTCATCTGCAAACAGGGACAATTTGACTTCCTTTTTTCCTAATTGAATACCCTTGATTTCCTTCTCTTGCCTAATTGCCCTGGCCAGAACTTCCAACACTATGTTGAATAGAAGTGGTGAGAGAGGGCATCCCTGTCTTGTGCCAGTTTTCAAAGTGAATGCTTCCAGTTTTTGCCCATTCAGTATGATATTCGCTGTGGGTTTGTCATAAGTAGCTCTTATTATTTAGAGATACGACCCATCAATACCCAATTTATTGAGAGTTTTTAGCATGAAGGGTTGTTGAATTTTGTCAAAGGCCTTTTCTTCACGTATTGAGATAATCATATGGTTTTTGACTTTGGTTCTGTTTATATGCTGGATTACATTTATTGATTTGCGTATATTGAACCAGACTTGCATCCCAGGGATGAAGCCCACTTGATCATGGTGGATAAGCTGTCTGATGTGCTGCTGGATTCGGTTTGCCAGTAATTTATTGAGGATTTTTGCATCAATATTCATCAAGGATATTGGTCTAAAATTCTCTTTTTTGATTGTGTCTCTGCCCAGCTTTGGTATCAGCATGATGCTGGCCTCATAAAATGAGTTAGGAAGGAATCCCTCTTTTTCTATTGATTGGAATAGTTTCTGAAGTAATGGTTCCAGTTCCTCCTTGGACCTCTGGTAGAATTCGGCTGTGAACCCATCTGATCCTGGACTCTTTTTGGTTGGTAAGCTATTGATTATTGCCACAATTTCAGCTCCTGTTATTAGTCTATTCAGAGATTCAACTTCTTCCTGGTTTAGTCATGGGAGAGTGTATGTGTCGAGGAATTTATCCCTTTCTTTTTTTTTTAATTTTTTTTCTTTTTATCATTAATATTATTATTATTATTATTATTATTATTATTATTATACTTTAGGCTCCATGGTACATGTGCGCAACGTGCAGGTAAGCTACATGTGTATACATGTGCCATGCTGGTGCGCTGCACCCACCAACTCGTCATCTAGCATTAGGTATATCTCCCAATGCTGTCCCTCGCCCCTCCCCACACCCCACAACAGTCCCCGAAGTGTGATGTTCCCCTTCTTGTGTCCACGTGTTCTCATTGTTCAATTCCCACCTATGAGTGAGAAGATGTGGTGTTTGGTTTTTTGTTCTTGCGATAGTTTACTGAGAACGATGATTTCCAATTTCATCCATGTCCCTACAAATGATATGAACTCATCATTTTTTATGGCTGCCTAGTATTCCATGGTGTATATGTGCCACATTTTCTTAATCCAGTCTATCATTGTTGGACATTTGGGTTGGTTCCAAGTCTTTGCTATTGTGTATAATGCCGCAATAAACATACGTGTGCATGTGTCTTTATAGCAGCATGATTTATAGTCCTTTGGGTATCTACCCAGTAATGGGATGGCTGGGTCAAATGGAATTTCTAGTTCTAGATCCCTGAGGAATCGCCACAGTGACTTTCACAAGTGTTGAACTAGTTTACAGTCCCACCAACAGTGTAAAAGTGTTCCTATTTCTCCACATCCTCTCCAGCACCTGTTGTTTCCTGACTTTTTAATGATTGCCATTCTAACTGGTGTGAGATGGTATCTCATTGTGGTTTTGATTTGCATTTCTCTGATGGCCAGTGATGGTGAGCATTTTTTCATGTGTTTTTTGGCTGCATAAATGTCTTCTTTGGAGGAGTGTCTGTTCATGTCCTTGGCCCACTTTTTGATGGGGTTGTTTGGTATTTTCTTGTAAATTTGTTGGAGTTCATTGTAGATTCTGGATATTAGCCCTTTGTCAGATGAGTAGGTTGCGAAAATTTTCTCCCACTTTGTAGGTTGCCTGTTCACTCTGATGGTAGTTTCCTTTGCTGTGCAGAAGCTCTTTAGTTTAATTAGATCCCATTTGTCAATTTTGGCTTTTGTTGCCATTGCTTTTGGTGTTTTAGACATGAAGTCCTTGCCCATGCCTATGTCCTGAATGGTATTGCCTAGGTTTTCTTCTAGGGTTTTTATGGTTTTAGGTCTAACGTTTAAGTCTTTAATCCATCTTGAGTTGATTTTTGTATAAGGTGTAAGGAAGGGATCCAGTTTCAGCTTTCTACATGTGGCTAGCCAGTTTTCCCAGCACCATTTATTAAATAGGGAATCCTTTCTCCATTTCTTGTTTTTGTCAAGTTTGTCAAAGATCAGATTGTTGTAGATATGTGGCATTATTTCTGACGGCTCTGTTCTGTTCCATTGATCTATATCTCTGTTTGGTACCAGTACCATGTTGTTTTGGTTACTGTAGCCTTGTAGTATAGTTTGAAGTCAGGTAGCGTGATGCCTCCAGCTTTGTTCTTTTGGCTTAGGATTGACTTGGTGTTGCGGGCTCTTTTTTGGTTCCATATGAATTTTAAAGTAGTTTTTTCCAATTCCGTGAAGGAAGTCATTGGTAACTTGATGGGGATGGCATTGAATCTGTAAATTACCTTGGGAAGGATGGCCATTTTCATGATATTGATTCTTCCTACCCATGAGCATGGAATGTTCTTCCATTTGTTTGTATCCTCTTTATTTCCTTGAGAAGTGGTTTGTAGTTTTCTCCTTGAAGAGGTCCTTCACATCCCTTGGAAGTTGGATTCCTAGGTATTTTATTCTCTTTGAAGCAATTGTGAATGGGAGTTCACTCATGATTTGGCTCTCTGTTTGTCTGTTATTGATGTATAAGAATGCTTGTGATTTTTGTCCATTGATTTTGTATCCTGAGACTTTGCTGAAGTTGCTTATCAGCTTAAGGAGATTTTGGGCTGAGACAATGGGGTTTTCTAGATATACTATCACGTCATCTGCAAACAGGGACAATTTGACTTCCTTTTTTCCTAATTGAATACCCTTGATTTCCTTCTCTTGCCTAATTGCCCTGGCCAGAACTTCCAACAATATGTTGAATAGAAGTGGTGAGAGAGGGCATCCCTGTCTTGTGCCAGTTTTCAAAGTGAATGCTTCCAGTTTTTGCCCATTCAGTATGATATTCGCTGTGGGTTTGTCATAAGTAGCTCTTATTATTTAGAGATACGACCCATCAATACCCAATTTATTGAGAGTTTTTAGCATGAAGGGTTGTTGAATTTTGTCAAAGGCCTTTTCTTCACGTATTGAGATAATCATGTGGTTTTTGACTTTGGTTCTGTTTATATGCTGGATTACATTTATTGATTTGCGTATATTGAACCAGACTTGCATCCCAGGGATGAAGCCCACTTGATCATGGTGGATAAGCTCTCTGATGTGCTGCTGGATTCTGTTTGCCAGTAATTTATTGAGGATTTTTGCATCAATATTCATCAAGGATATTGGTCTAAAATTCTCTTTTTTGATTGTGTCTCTGCCCAGCTTTGGTATCAGCATGATGCTGGCCTCATAAAATGAGTTAGGAAGGAATCCCTCTTTTTCTATTGATTGGAATAGTTTCTGAAGTAATGGTTCCAGTTCCTCCTTGGACCTCTGGTAGAATTCGGCTGTGAACCCATCTGATCCTGGACTCTTTTTGGTTAGTAAGCTATTGATTATTGCCACAATTTCAGCTCCTGTTATTAGTGTATTCAGAGATTCAACTTCTTCCTGGTTTAATCATGGGAGAGTGTATGTGTCGAGGAATTTATCCCTTTCTTTTTTTTTAATTTTTTTTCTTTTTATCATTATTATTATTATTATTATTATTATTATACTTTAGGCTCTATGGTACATGTGCGCAACGTGCAGGTAAGCTACATGTGTATACATGTGCCATGCTGGTGCGCTGCACCCACCAACTCGTCATCTAGCATTAGGTATATCTCCCAATGCCGTCCCTCGCCCCTCCCCCCACCCCACAACAGTCCCCGAAGTGTGATGTTCCCCTTCTTGTGTCCACGTGTTCTCATTGTTCAATTCCCACCTATGAGTGAGAAGATGTGGTGTTTGGTTTTTTGTTCTTGCGATAGTTTACTGAGAACGATGATTTCCAATTTCATCCATGTCCCTACAAAGGATATGAACTCATCATTTTTTATGGCTGCCTAGTATTCCATGGTGTATATGTGCCACATTTTCTTAATCCAGTCTATCATTGTTGGACATTTGGGTTGGTTCCAAGTCTTTGCTATTGTGTATAATGCCGCAATAAACATACGTGTGCATGTGTCTTTATAGCAGCATGATTTATAGTCCTTTGGGTATATACCCAGTAATGGGATGGCTGGGTCAAATGGAATTTCTAGTTCTAGATCCCTGAGGAATCGCCACAGTGACTTCCACAAGGGTTGAACTAGTTTACAGTCCCACCAACAGTGTAAAAGCGTTCCTATTTCTCCACATCCTCTCCAGCACCTGTTGTTTCCTGACTTTTTAATGATTGCCATTCTAACTGGTGTGAGATGGTATCTCATTGTGGTTTTGATTTGCATTTCTCTGATGGCCAGTGATGGTGAGCATTTTTTCATGTATTTTTTGGCTGCATAAATGTCTTCTTTGGAGGAGTGTCTGTTCATGTCCTTGGCCCACTTTTTGATGGGGTTGTTTGGTATTTTCTTGTAAATTTGTTGGAGTTCATTGTAGATTCTGGATATTAGCCCTTTGTCAGATGAGTAGGTTGCGAAAATTTTCTCCCACTTTGTAGGTTGCCTGTTCACTCTGATGGTAGTTTCCTTTGCTGTGCAGAAGCTCTTTAGTTTAATTAGATCCCATTTGTCAATTTTGGCTTTTGTTGCCATTGCTTTTGGTGTTTTAGACATGAAGTCCTTGCCCATGCCTATGTCCTGAATGGTATTGCCTAGGTTTTCTTCTAGGGTTTTTATGGTTTTAGGTCTAACGTTTAAGTCTTTAATCCATCTTGAGTTGATTTTTGTATAAGGTGTAAGGAAGGGATCCAGTTTCAGCTTTCTACATGTGGCTAGCCAGTTTTCCCAGCACCATTTATTAAATAGGGAATCCTTTCTCCATTTCTTGTTTTTGTCAAGTTTGTCAAAGATCAGATTGTTGTAGATATGTGGCATTATTTCTGACGGCTCTGTTCTGTTCCATTGATCTATATCTCTGTTTGGTACCAGTACCATGTTGTTTTGGTTACTGTAGCCTTGTAGTATAGTTTGAAGTCAGGTAGCGTGATGCCTCCAGCTTTGTTCTTTTGGCTTAGGATTGACTTGGTGTTGCGGGCTCTTTTTTGGTTCCATATGAATTTTAAAGTAGTTTTTTCCAATTCCGTGAAGGAAGTCATTGGTAACTTGATGGGGATGGCATTGAATCTGTAAATTACCTTGGGAAGGATGGCCATTTTCATGATATTGATTCTTCCTACCCATGAGCATGGAATATTCTTCCATTTGTTTGTATCCTCTTTATTTCCTTGAGAAGTGGTTTGTAGTTTTCTCCTTGAAGAGGTCCTTCACATCCCTTGGAAGTTGGATTCCTAGGTATTTTATTCTCTTTGAAGCAATTGTGAATGGGAGTTCACTCATGATTTGGCTCTCTGTTTGTCTGTTATTGATGTATAAGAATGCTTGTGATTTTTGTCCATTGATTTTGTATCCTGAGACTTTGCTGAAGTTGCTTATCAGCTTAAGGAGATTTTGGGCTGAGACAATGGGGTTTTCTAGATATACTATCACGTCATCTGCAAACAGGGACAATTTGACTTCCTTTTTTCCTAATTGAATACCCTTGATTTCCTTCTCTTGCCTAATTGCCCTGGCCAGAACTTCCAACAATATGTTGAATAGAAGTGGTGAGAGAGGGCATCCCTGTCTTGTGCCAGTTTTCAAAGTGAATGCTTCCAGTTTTTGCCCATTCAGTATGATATTCGCTGTGGGTTTGTCATAAGTAGCTCTTATTATTTAGAGATACGACCCATCAATACCCAATTTATTGAGAGTTTTTAGCATGAAGGGTTGTTGAATTTTGTCAAAGTCCTTTTCTTCACGTATTGAGATAATCATGTGGTTTTTGACTTTGGTTCTGTTTATATGCTGGATTACATTTATTGATTTGCGTATATTGAACCAGACTTGCATCCCAGGGATGAAGCCCACTTGATCATGGTGGATAAGCTGTCTGATGTGCTGCTGGATTCGGTTTGCCAGTAATTTATTGAGGATTTTTGCATCAATATTCATCAAGGATATTGGTCTAAAATTCTCTTTTTTGATTGTGTCTCTGCCCAGCTTTGGTATCAGCATGATGCTGGCCTCATAAAATGAGTTAGGAAGGATTCCCTCTTTTTCTATTGATTGGAATAGTTTCTGAAGTAATGGTTCCAGTTCCTCCTTGGACCTCTGGTAGAATTCGGCTGTGAACCCATCTGATCCTGGACTCTTTTTGGTTGGTAAGCTATTGATTATTGCCACAATTTCAGCTCCTGTTATTAGTCTATTCAGAGATTCAACTTCTTCCTGGTTTAGTCATGGGAGAGTGTATGTGTCGAGGAATTTATCCCTTTCTTTTTTTTTAATTTTTTTTCTTTTTATCATTATTATTATTATTATTATTATTATTATACTTTAGGCTCTATGGTACATGTGCGCAACGTGCAGGTAAGCTACATGTGTATACATGTGCCATGCTGGTGCGCTGCACCCAAAAACTCGTCATCTAGCATTAGGTATATCTCCCAATGCTGTCCCTCGCCCCTCCCCCCACCCCACAACAGTCCCCGAAGTGTGATGTTCCCCTTCTTGTGTCCACGTGTTCTCATTGTTCAATTCCCACCTATGAGTGAGAATATGTGGTGTTTGGTTTTTTGTTCTTGCGATAGTTTACTGAGAACGATGATTTCCAATTTCATCCATGTCCCTACAAAGGATATGAACTCATCATTTTTTATGGCTGCCTAGAATTCCATGGTGTATATGTGCCACATTTTCTTAATCCAGTCTATCATTGTTGGACATTTGGGTTGGTTCCAAGTCTTTGCTATTGTGTAAAATGCCGCAATAAACATACGTGTGCATGTGTCTTTATAGCAGCATGATTTATAGTCCTTTGGGTATATACCCAGTAATGGGATGGCTGGGTCAAATGGAATTTCTAGTTCTAGATCCCTGAGGAATCGCCACAGTGACTTCCAAAAGGGTTGAACTAGTTTACAGTCCCACCAACAGTGTAAAAGTGTTCCTATTTCTCCACGTCCTCTCCAGCACCTGTTGTTTCCTGACTTTTTAATGATTGCCATTCTAACTGGTGTGAGATGGTATCTCATTGTGGTTTTGATTTGCATTTCTCTGATGGCCAGTGATGGTGAGCATTTTTTCATGTGTTTTTTGGCTGCATAAATGTCTTCTTTGGAGGAGTGTCTGTTCATGTCCTTCGCCCACATTTTGATGGGGTTGTTTGGTGTTTTCTTGTAAATTTGTTGGAGTTCATTGTAGATTCTGGATATTAGCCCTTTGTCAGATGAGTAGGTTGCGAAAATTTTCTCCCATTTTGTAGGTTGCCTGTTCACTCTGATGGTAGTTTCCTTTGCTGTGCAGAAGCTCTTTAGTTTAATTAGATCCCATTTGTCAATTTTGGCTTTTGTTGCCATTGCTTTTGGTGTTTTAGACATGAAGTCCTTGCCCATGCCTATGTCCTGAATGGTATTGCCTAGGTTTTCTTCTAGGGTTTTTATGGTTTTAGGTCTAACGTTTAAGTCTTTAATCCATCTTGAGTTGATTTTTGTATAAGGTGTAAGGAAGGGATCCAGTTTCAGCTTTCTACATGTGGCTAGCCAGTTTTCCCATCACCATTTATTAAATAGGGAATCCTTTCTCCATTTCTTGTTTTTGTCAGGTTTGTCAAAGATCAGATAGTTGTAGATATGTGGCATTATTTCTGACGTCTCTGTTCTGTTCCATTGATCTAGATCTCTGTTTAGGTACCAGTACCATGCTGTTTTGGTTACTGTAGCCTTGTAGTATAGTTTGAAGTCAGGTAGCGTGATGCCTCCAGCTTTGTTCTTTTGGCTTAGGATTGACTTTTTGATGCGGCCTCTTTTTTGGTTCCATATGAACTTTAAGGTAGTTTTTTCCAATTCTGTGCAGAAAGTCATTGGTAACTTGATGGGGATGGCATTGAATCTGTAAATTACCTTGGGAAGGATGGCCATTTTCATGATATTGATTCTTCCTACCCATGAGCATGGAATGTTCTTCCATTTGTTTGTATCCTCTTTTATTTCCTTGAGCAGTGGTTTGTAGTTTTCTCCTTGAAGAGGTCCTTCACATCCCTTGGAAGTTGGATTCCTAGGTATTTTACTCTCTTTGAAGCAATTGTGAATGGGAGTTCACTCATGATTTGGCTCTCTGTTTGTCTGTTATTGATGTATAAGAATGCTTGTGATTTTTGTCCATTGATTTTGTATCCTGAGACTTTGCTGAAGTTGCTTATCAGCTTAAGGAGATTTTGGGCTGAGACAATGGTGTTTTCTATATATACTATCACGTCATCTGCAAACAGGGACAATTTGACTTCCTTTTTTCCTAATTGAATACCCTTGATTTCCTTCTCTTGCCTAATTGCCCTGGCCAGAACTTCCAACACTATGTTGAATAGAAGTGGTGAGAGAGGGCATCCCTGTCTTGTGCCAGTTTTCAAAGTGAATGCTTCCAGTTTTTGCCCATTCAGTATGATATTGGCTGTGGGTTTGTCATAAATAGCTCTTATTATTTTGAGATACGACCCATCAATACCCAATTTATTGAGAGTTTTTAGCATGAAGGGTTGTTGAATTTTGTCAAAGGCCTTTTCTTCACGTATTGAGATAATCATGTGGTTTTTGACTTTGGTTCTGTTTATATGCTGGATTACATTTATTGATTTGCGTATATTGAACCAGACTTGCATCCCAGGGATGAAGCCCACTTGATCATGGTGGATAAGCTCTCTGATGTGCTGCTGGATTCTGTTTGCCAGTAATTTATTGAGGATTTTTGCATCAATATTCATCAAGGATATTGGTCTAAAATTCTTTTTTTTGATTGTGTCTCTGCCCAGCTTTGGTATCAGCATGATGCTGGCCTCATAAAATGAGTTAGGAAGGAATCCCTCTTTTTCTATTGATTGGAATAGTTTCTGAAGTAATGGTTCCAGTTCCTCCTTGGACCTCTGGTAGAATTCGGCTGTGAACCCATCTGATCCTGGACTCTTTTTGGTTGGTAAGCTATTGATTATTGCCACAATTTCAGCTCCTGTTATTAGTCTATTCAGAGATTCAACTTCTTCCTGGTTTACTCATGGGAGAGTGTATGTGTCGAGGAATTTATCCCTTTCTTTTTTTTTTAATTTTTTTTCTTTTTATCATTAATATTATTATTATTATTATTATTATTATTATTATTATTATACTTTAGGCTCTATGGTACATGTGCGCAACGTGCAGGTAAGCTACATGTGTATACATGTGCCATGCTGGTGCGCTGCACCCACCAACTCGTCATCTAGCATTAGGTATATCTCCCCATGCTGTCCCTCGCCCCTCCCCACACCCCACAACAGTCCCCGAAGTGTGATGTTCCCCTTCTTGTGTCCACGTGTTCTCATTGTTCAATTCCCACCTATGAGTGAGAATATGTGGTGTTTGGTTTTTTGTTCTTGCGATAGTTTACTGAGAACGATTATTTGCACTTTCATCCATGTCCCTACAAATGATATGAACTCATCATTTTTTATGGCTGCCTAGTATTCCATGGTGTATATGTGCCACATTTTCTTAATCCAGTCTATCATTGTTGGACATTTGGGTTGGTTCCAAGTCTTTGCTATTGTGTATAATGCCGCAATAAACATACGTGTGCATGTGTCTTTATAGCAGCATGATTTATAGTCCTTTGGGTATCTACCCAGTAATGGGATGGCTGGGTCAAATGGAATTTCTAGTTCTAGATCCCTGAGGAATCGCCACAGTGACTTCCACAAGTGTTGAACTAGTTTACAGTCCCACCAACAGTGTAAAAGTGTTCCTATTTCTCCACATCCTCTCCAGCACCTGTTGTTTCCTGACTTTTTAATGATTGCCATTCTAACTGGTGTGAGATGGTATCTCATTGTGGTTTTGATTTGCATTTCTCTGATGGCCAGTGTTGGTGAGCATTTTTTCATGTGTTTTTTGGCTGCATAAATGTCTTCTTTGGAGGAGTGTCTGTTCATGTCCTTGGCCCACTTTTTGATGGGGTTGTTTGGTATTTTCTTGTAAATTTGTTGGAGTTCATTGTAGATTCTGGATATTAGCCCTTTGTCAGATGAGTAGGTTGCGAAAATTTTCTCCCACTTTGTAGGTTGCCCGTTCACTCTGATGGTAGTTTCCTTTGCTGTGCAGAAGCTCTTTAGTTTAATTAGATCCCATTTGTCAATTTTGGCTTTTGTTGCCATTGCTTTTGGTGTTTTAGACATGAAGTCCTTGCCCATGCCTATGTCCTGAATGGTATTGCCTAGGTTTTCTTCTAGGGTTTTTATGGTTTTAGGTCTAACGTTTAAGTCTTTAATCCATCTTGAGTTGATTTTTGTATAAGGTGTAAGGAAGGGATCCAGTTTCAGCTTTCTACATGTGGCTAGCCAGTTTTCCCAGCACCATTTATTAAATAGGGAATCCTTTCTCCATTTCTTGTTTTTGTCAAGTTTGTCAAAGATCAGATTGTTGTAGATATGTGGCATTATTTCTGACGGCTCTGTTCTGTTCCACTGATCTATATCTCTGTTTGGTACCAGTACCATGCTGTTTTGGTTACTGTAGCCTTGTAGTATAGTTTGAAGTCAGGTAGCGTGATGCCTCCAGCTTTGTTCTTTTGGCTTAGGATTGACTTGGTGATGCGGGCTCTTTTTTGGTTCCATATGAACTTTAAAGTAGTTTTTTCCAATTCTGTGCAGAAAGTCATTGGTAACTTGATGGGGAGGGCATTGCATCTGTAAATTACCTTGGGAAGAATGGCCATTTTCATGATATTGATTCTTCCTACCCATGAGCATGGAATGTTCTTCCATTTGTTTGTATCCTCTTTTATTTCCTTGAGCAGTGGTTTGTCGTTTTCTCCTTGAAGAGGTCCTTCACATCCCTTGGAAGTTGGATTCCTAGGTATTTTATTCTCTTTGAAGCAATTGTGAATGGGAGTTCACTCATGATTTGGCTCTCTGTTTGTCTGTTATTGATGTATAAGAATGCTTGTGATTTTTGTCCATTGATTTTGTATCCTGAGACTTTGCTGAAGTTGCTTATCAGCTTAAGGAGATTTTGGGCTGAGACAATGGGGTTTTCTAGATATACTATCACGTCATCTGCAAACAGGGAGAATTTGACTTCCTTTTTTCCTAATTGAATACCCTTGATTTCCTTCTCTTGCCTAATTGCCCTGGCCAGAACTTCCAACACTATGTTGAATACAAGTGGTGAGAGAGGGCATCCCTGTCTTGTGCCAGTTTTCAAAGTGAATGCTTCCAGTTTTTGCCCATTCAGTGTGATATTGGCTGTGGGTTTCTCATAAATAGCTCTTATTATTTTGAGATACGACCCATCAATACCTAATTTATTGAGAGTTTTTAGCATGAAGGGTTGTTGAATTTTGTCAAAGTCCTTTTCTTCACGTATTGAGATAATCATGTGGTTTTTGACTTTGGTTCTGTTTATATGCTGGATTACATTTATTGATTTGCGTATATTGAACCAGCCTTGCATCCCAGGGATGAAGCCCACTTGATCATGGTGGATAAGCTGTCTGATGTGCTGCTGGATTCGGTTTGCCAGTAATTTATTGAGGATTTTTGCATCAATATTCATCAAGGATATTGGTCTAAAATTCTCTTTTTTGGTTGTGTCTCTGCCCAGCTTTGGTAGCAGCATGATGCTGGCCTCATAAAATGAGTTAGGAAGGATTCCCTCTTTTTCTATTGATTGGAATAGTTTCTGAAGTAATGGTTCCAGTTCCTCCTTGGACCTCTGGTAGAATTCGGCTGTGAACCCATCTGATCCTGGACTCTTTTGGTTGGTAAGCTATTGATTATTGCCACAATTTCAGCTCCTGTTATTAGTCTATTCAGAGATTCAACTTCTTCCTGGTTTAGTCATGGGATAGTGTATGTGTCGAGGAACTTATCCCTTTCTTTTTTTATAATTTTTTTTCTTTTCATCATTATTATTATTATTATGATTATTATTATTAATATTATACTTTAGGCTCTATGGTACATGAACGCAACGTGCAGGTGAGCTACATATGTATACATGTGCCATGCTGGTGCGCTGCACCCACCAACTCGTCATCTAGCATTAGGTATATCTCCCAATTCTGTCCCTCGCCCCTCCAGCCACCCCACAGCAGTCCCCGAAGTGTGATGTTCCCCTTCCTGTGTCCATGTGTTCTCATTGTTCAATTCTCACCTATGAGTGAGAATATGTGGTGTTTGGTTTTTTGTTCTTGCGATAGTTTACTGAGAACGATGATTTCCAATTTCATCCATGTCCCTACAAAGGATATGAACTCATCATTTTTTATGGCTGCATAGTATTCCATGGTGTATATGTGCCACATTTTCTTAATCCAGTCTATCATTGTTGGACATTTGGGTTGGTTCCAAGTCTTTGCTATTGTGTAGAATGCCGCAATAAACATACGTGTGCATGTGTCTTTATAGCAGCATGATTTACAGTCCTTTGGGTATATACCCAGTAATGGGATGGCTGGGTCAAATGGAATTTCTAGTTCTAGATCCCTGAGGAATCGCCACAGTGACTTCCACAAGGGTTGAACTAGTTTACAGTCCCACCAACAGTGTAAAAGTGTTCCTATTTCTCCACATCCTCTCCAGCACCTGTTGTTTCCTGACTTTTTAATGATTGCCATTCTAACTGGTGTGAGATGGTATCTCATTGTGGTTTTGATTTGCATTTCTCTGATGGCCAGTGATGGTGAGCATTTTTTCATGTGTTTTTTGGCTGCATAAATGTCTTCTTTGGAGGAGCGTCTGTTCATGTCCTTCACCCACTTTTTGATGGGGTTGTTTGGTGTTTTCTTGTAAATTTGTTGGAGTTCATTGTAGATTCTGGATATTAGCCCTTTGTCAGATGAGTAGGTTGCGAAAATTTTCTCCCATTTTGTAGGTTGCCTGTTCACTCTGATGGTAGTTTCCTTTGCTGTGCAGAAGCTCTTTAGTTTAATTAGATCCCATTTGTGAATTTTGGCTTTTGTTGCCATTGCTTTTGGTGTTTTATACATGAAGTCCTTGCCCATGCCTATGTCCTGAATGGTATTGCCTAGGTTTTCTTCTAGGGTTTTTATGGTTTTAGGTCTAACGTTTAAGTCTTTAATCCATCTTGAGTTGATTTTTGTATAAGGTGTAAGGAAGTGATCCAGTTTCAGCTTTCTACATGTGGCTAGCCAGTTTTCCCAGCACCATTTATTAAATAGGGTATCCTTTCTCCATTTCTTGTTTTTGTCAGGTTTGTCAAAGATCAGATTGTTGTAGATATGTGGCATTATTTCTGACGGCTCTGTTCTGTTCCATTGATCTAGATCTCTGTTTTGGTCCCAGTACCATGCTGTTTTGGTTACTGTAGCCTTGTAATATAGTTTGAAGTCAGGTAGCGTGATGCCTCCAGCTTTGTTCTTTTGGCTTAGGATTGACTTGGTGATGCGGGCTCTTTTTTGGTTCCATATGAAATTTAAAGTAGTTTTTTCCAATTCTGTGAAGAAAGTCATTGGTAACTTGATGGGGATGGCATTGAATCTGTAAATTACCTTGGGAAGGATGGCCACTTTCATGATATTGATTCTTCCTACCCATGAGCATGGAATGTTCTTCCATTTGTTTGTATCCTCTTTTATTTCCTTGAGCAGTGGTTTGTAGTTTTCTCCTTGAAGAGGTCCTTCACATCCCTTGGAAGTTGGATTCCTAGGTATTTTATTCTCTTTGAAGCAATTGTGAATGGGAGTTCACTCATGATTTGGCTCTCTGTTTGTCTGTTATTGATGTATAAGAATGCTTGTGATTTTTGTCCATTGATTTTGTATCCTGAGACTTTGCTGAAGTTGCTTATCAGTTAAGGAGATTTTGGGCTGAGACAATGGGGTTTTCTATATATACTATCACGTCATCTGCAAACAGGGACAATTTGACTTCCTTTTTTCCTAATTGAATACCCTTGATTTCCTTCTCTTGCCTAATTGCCCTGGCCAGAACTTCCAACACTATGTTGAATAGAAGTGGTGAGAGAGGGCATCCCTGTCTTGTGCCAGTTTTCAAAGTGAATGCTTCCAGTTTTTGCCCATTCAGTATGATATTCGCTGTGGGTTTGTCATAAGTAGCTCTTATTATTTAGAGATACGACCCATCAATACCCAATTTATTGAGAGTTTTTAGCATGAAGGGTTGTTGAATTTTGTCAAAGGCCTTTTCTTCACGTATTGAGATAATCATATGGTTTTTGACTTTGGTTCTGTTTATATGCTGGATTACATTTATTGATTTGCGTATATTGAACCAGACTTGCATCCCAGGGATGAAGCCCACTTGATCATGGTGGATAAGCTGTCTGATGTGCTGCTGGATTCGGTTTGCCAGTAATTTATTGAGGATTTTTGCATCAATATTCATCAAGGATATTGGTCTAAAATTCTCTTTTTTGATTGTGTCTCTGCCCACCTTTGGTATCAGCATGATGCTGGCCTCATAAAATGAGTTAGGAAGGAATCCCTCTTTTTCTATTGATTGGAATAGTTTCTGAAGTAATGGTTCCAGTTCCTCCTTGGACCTCTGGTAGAATTCGGCTGTGAACCCATCTGATCCTGGACTCTTTTTGGTTGGTAAGCTATTGATTATTGCCACAATTTCAGCTCCTGTTATTAGTCTATTCAGAGATTCAACTTCTTCCTGGTTTAGTCATGGGAGAGTGTATGTGTCGAGGAATTTATCCCTTTCTTTTTTTTTTAATTTTTTTTCTTTTTATCATTAATATTATTATTATTATTATTATTATTATTATTATTATTATACTTTAGGCTCCATGGTACATGTGCGCAACGTGCAGGTAAGCTACATGTGTATACATGTGCCATGCTGGTGCGCTGCACCCACCAACTCGTCATCTAGCATTAGGTATATCTCCCAATGCCGTCCCTCGCCCCTCCCCACACCCCACAACAGTCCCCGAAGTGTGATGTTCCCCTTCTTGTGTCCACGTGTTCTCATTGTTCAATTCCCACCTATGAGTGAGAAGATGTGGTGTTTGGTTTTTTGTTCTTGTGATAGTTTACTGAGAACGATGATTTCCAATTTCATCCATGTCCCTACAAAGGATATGAACTCATCATTTTTTATGGCTGCCTAGTATTCCATGGTGTATATGTGCCACATTTTCTTAATCCAGTCTATCATTGTTGGACATTTGGGTTGGTTCCAAGTCTTTGCTATTGTGTATAATGCCGCAATAAACATACGTGTGCATGTGTCTTTATAGCAGCATGATTTATAGTCCTTTGGGTATATACCCAGTAATGGGATGGCTGGGTCAAATGGAATTTCTAGTTCTAGATCCCTGAGGAATCGCCACAGTGACTTCCACAAGGGTTGAACTAGTTTACAGTCCCACCAACAGTGTAAAAGCGTTCCTATTTCTCCACATCCTCTCCAGCACCTGTTGTTTCCTGACTTTTTAATGATTGCCATTCTAACTGGTGTGAGATGGTATCTCATTGTGGTTTTGATTTGCATTTCTCTGATGGCCAGTGATGGTGAGCATTTTTTCATGTGTTTTTTGGCTGCATAAATGTCTTCTTTGGAGGAGTGTCTGTTCATGTCCTTGGCCCACTTTTTGATGGGGTTGTTTGGTATTTTCTTGTAAATTTGTTGGAGTTCATTGTAGATTCTGGATATTAGCCCTTTGTCAGATGAGTAGGTTGCGAAAATTTTCTCCCACTTTGTAGGTTGCCCGTTCACTCTGATGGTAGTTTCCTTTGCTGTGCAGAAGCTCTTTAGTTTAATTAGATCCCATTTGTCAATTTTGGCTTTTGTTGCCATTGCTTTTGGTGTTTTAGACATGAAGTCCTTGCCCATGCCTATGTCCTGAATGGTATTGCCTAGGTTTTCTTCTAGGGTTTTTATGGTTTTAGGTCTAACGTTTAAGTCTTTAATCCATCTTGAGTTGATTTTTGTATAAGGTGTAAGGAAGGGATCCAGTTTCAGCTTTCTACATGTGGCTAGCCAGTTTTCCCAGCACCATTTATTAAATAGGGAATCCTTTCTCCATTTCTTGTTTTTGTCAAGTTTGTCAAAGATCAGATTGTTGTAGATATGTGGCATTATTTCTGACGGCTCTGTTCTGTTCCATTGATCTATATCTCTGTTTGGTACCAGTACCATGTTGTTTTGGTTACTGTAGCCTTGTAGTATAGTTTGAAGTCAGGTAGCGTGATGCCTCCAGCTTTGTTCTTTTGGCTTAGGATTGACTTGGTGTTGCGGGCTCTTTTTTGGTTCCATATGAATTTTAAAGTAGTTTTTTCCAATTCCGTGAAGGAAGTCATTGGTAACTTGATGGGGATGGCATTGAATCTGTAAATTACCTTGGGAAGGATGGCCATTTTCATGATATTGATTCTTCCTACCCATGAGCATGGAATGTTCTTCCATTTGTTTGTATCCTCTTTTATTTCCTTGAGCAGTGGTTTGTAGTTTTCTCCTTGAAGAGGTCCTTCACATCCCTTGGAAGTTGGATTCCTAGGTATTTTATTCTCTTTGAAGCAATTGTGAATGGGAGTTCACTCATGATTTGGCTCTCTGTTTGTCTGTTATTGATGTATAAGAATGCTTGTGATTTTTGTCCATTGATTTTGTATCCTGAGACTTTGCTGAAGTTGCTTATCAGTTAAGGAGATTTTGGGCTGAGACAATGGGGTTTTCTATATATACTATCACGTCATCTGCAAACAGGGACAATTTGACTTCCTTTTTTCCTAATTGAATACCCTTGATTTCCTTCTCTTGCCTAATTGCCCTGGCCAGAACTTCCAACACTATGTTGAATAGAAGTGGTGAGAGAGGGCATCCCTGTCTTGTGCCAGTTTTCAAAGTGAATGCTTCCAGTTTTTGCCCATTCAGTATGATATTCGCTGTGGGTTTGTCATAAGTAGCTCTTATTATTTAGAGATACGACCCATCAATACCCAATTTATTGAGAGTTTTTAGCATGAAGGGTTGTTGAATTTTGTCAAAGGCCTTTTCTTCACGTATTGAGATAATCATATGGTTTTTGACTTTGGTTCTGTTTATATGCTGGATTACATTTATTGATTTGCGTATATTGAACCAGACTTGCATCCCAGGGATGAAGCCCACTTGATCATGGTGGATAAGCTGTCTGATGTGCTGCTGGATTCGGTTTGCCAGTAATTTATTGAGGATTTTTGCATCAATATTCATCAAGGATATTGGTCTAAAATTCTCTTTTTTGATTGTGTCTCTGCCCAGCTTTGGTATCAGCATGATGCTGGCCTCATAAAATGAGTTAGGAAGGAATCCCTCTTTTTCTATTGATTGGAATAGTTTCTGAAGTAATGGTTCCAGTTCCTCCTTGGACCTCTGGTAGAATTCGGCTGTGAACCCATCTGATCCTGGACTCTTTTTGGTTGGTAAGCTATTGATTATTGCCACAATTTCAGCTCCTGTTATTAGTGTATTCAGAGATTCAACTTCTTCCTGGTTTAGTCATGGGAGAGTGTATGTGTCGAGGAATTTATCCCTTTCTTTTTTTTTTAATTTTTTTTCTTTTTATCATTAATATTATTATTATTATTATTATTATTATTATTATTATTATACTTTAGGCTCCATGGTACATGTGCGCAACGTGCAGGTAAGCTACATGTGTATACATGTGCCATGCTGGTGCGCTGCACCCACCAACTCGTCATCTAGCATTAGGTATATCTCCCAATGCCGTCCCTCGCCCCTCCCCCCACCCCACAACAGTCCCCGAAGTGTGATGTTCCCCTTCTTGTGTCCACGTGTTCTCATTGTTCAATTCCCACCTATGAGTGAGAAGATGTGGTGTTTGGTTTTTTGTTCTTGCGATAGTTTACTGAGAACGATGATTTCCTATTTCATCCATGTCCCTACAAATGATATGAACTCATCATTTTTTATGGCTGCCTAGTATTCCATGGTGTATATGTGCCACATTTTCTTAATCCAGTCTATCATTGTTGGACATTTGGGTTGGTTCCAAGTCTTTGCTATTGTGTATAATGCCGCAATAAACATACGTGTGCATGTGTCTTTATAGCAGCATGATTTATAGTCCTTTGGGTATATACCCAGTAATGGGATGGCTGGGTCAAATGGAATTTCTAGTTCTAGATCCCTGAGGAATCGCCACAGTGACTTCCACAAGGGTTGAACTAGTTTACAGTCCCACCAACAGTGTAAAAGCGTTCCTATTTCTCCACATCCTCTCCAGCACCTGTTGTTTCCTGACTTTTTAATGATTGCCATTCTAACTGGTGTGAGATGGTATCTCATTGTGGTTTTGATTTGCATTTCTCTGATGGCCAGTGATGGTGAGCATTTTTTCATGTGTTTTTTGGCTGCATAAATGTCTTCTTTGGAGGAGTGTCTGTTCATGTCCTTGGCCCACTTTTTGATGGGGTTGTTTGGTATTTTCTTGTAAATTTGTTGGAGTTCATTGTAGATTCTGGATATTAGCCCTTTGTCAGATGAGTAGGTTGCGAAAATTTTCTCCCACTTTGTAGGTTGCCTGTTCACTCTGATGGTAGTTTCCTTTGCTGTGCAGAAGCTCTTTAGTTTAATTAGATCCCATTTGTCAATTTTGGCTTTTGTTGCCATTGCTTTTGGTGTTTTAGACATGAAGTCCTTGCCCATGCCTATGTCCTGAATGGTATTGCCTAGGTTTTCTTCTAGGGTTTTTATGGTTTTAGGTCTAACGTTTAAGTCTTTAATCCATCTTGAGTTGATTTTTGTATAAGGTGTAAGGAAGGGATCCAGTTTCAGCTTTCTACATGTGGCTAGCCAGTTTTCCCAGCACCATTTATTAAATAGGGAATCCTTTCTCCATTTCTTGTTTTTGTCAAGTTTGTCAAAGATCAGATTGTTGTAGATATGTGGCATTATTTCTGACGGCTCTGTTCTGTTCCATTGATCTATATCTCTGTTTGGTACCAGTACCATGTTGTTTTGGTTACTGTAGCCTTGTAGTATAGTTTGAAGTCAGGTAGCGTGATGCCTCCAGCTTTGTTCTTTTGGCTTAGGATTGACTTGGTGTTGCGGGCTCTTTTTTGGTTCCATATGAATTTTAAAGTAGTTTTTTCCAATTCCGTGAAGGAAGTCATTGGTAACTTGATGGGGATGGCATTGAATCTGTAAATTACCTTGGGAAGGATGGCCATTTTCATGATATTGATTCTTCCTACCCATGAGCATGGAATGTTCTTCCATTTGTTTGTATCCTCTTTTATTTCCTTGAGCAGTGGTTTGTAGTTTTCTCCTTGAAGAGGTCCTTCACATCCCTTGGAAGTTGGATTCCTAGGTATTTTATTCTCTTTGAAGCAATTGTGAATGGGAGTTCACTCATGATTTGGCTCTCTGTTTGTCTGTTATTGATGTATAAGAATGCTTGTGATTTTTGTCCATTGATTTTGTATCCTGAGACTTTGCTGAAGTTGCTTATCAGCTTAAGGAGATTTTGGGCTGACACAATGGGGTTTTCTAGATATACTATCACGTCATCTGCAAACAGGGACAATTTGACTTCCTTTTTTCCTAATTGAATACCCTTGATTTCCTTCTCTTGCCTAATTGCCCTGGCCAGAACTTCCAACAATATGTTGAATAGAAGTGGTGAGAGAGGGCATCCCTGTCTTGTGCCAGTTTTCAAAGTGAATGCTTCCAGTTTTTGCCCATTCAGTATGATATTCGCTGTGGGTTTGTCATAAGTAGCTCTTATTATTTAGAGATAAGACCCATCAATACCCAATTTATTGAGAGTTTTTAGCATGAAGGGTTGTTGAATTTTGTCAAAGTCCTTTTCTTCACGTATTGAGATAATCATGTGGTTTTTGACTTTGGTTCTGTTTATATGCTGGATTACATTTATTGATTTGCGTATATTGAACCAGACTTGCATCCCAGGGATGAAGCCCACTTGATCATGGTGGATAAGCTGTCTGATGTGCTGCTGGATTCGGTTTGCCAGTAATTTATTGAGGATTTTTGCATCAATATTCATCAAGGATATTGGTCTAAAATTCTCTTTTTTGATTGTGTCTCTGCCCAGCTTTGGTATCAGCATGATGCTGGCCTCATAAAATGAGTTAGGAAGGATTCCCTCTTTTTCTATTGATTGGAATAGTTTCTGAAGTAATGGTTCCAGTTCCTCCTTGGACCTCTGGTAGAATTCGGCTGTGAACCCACCTGATCCTGGACTCTTTTTGGTTGGTAAGCTATTGATTATTGCCACAATTTCAGCTCCTGTTATTAGTCTATTCAGAGATTCAACTTCTTCCTGGTTTAGTCATGGGAGAGTGTATGTGTCGAGGAATTTATCCCTTTCTTTTTTTTTAATTTTTTTTCTTTTTATCATTATTATTATTATTATTATTATTATTATTATTATACTTTAGGCTCTATGGTACATGTGCGCAACGTGCAGGTAAGCTACATGTGTATACATGTGCCATGCTGGTGCGCTGCACCCAAAAACTCGTCATCTAGCATTAGGTATATCTCCCAATGCTGTCCCTCGCCCCTCCCCCCTGCCCACAACAGTCCCCGAAGTGTGATGTTCCCCTTCTTGTGTCCACGTGTTCTCATTGTTCAATTCCCACCTATGAGTGAGAATATGTGGTGTTTCGTTTTTTGTTCTTGCGATAGTTTACTGAGAACGATGATTTCCAATTTCATCCATGTCCCTACAAAGGATATGAACTCATCATTTTTTATGGCTGCCTAGAATTCCATGGTGTATATGTGCCACATTTTCTTAATCCAGTCTATCATTGTTGGACATTTGGGTTGGTTCCAAGTCTTTGCTATTGTGTAAAATGCCGCAATAAACATACGTGTGCATGTGTCTTTATAGCAGCATGATTTATAGTCCTTTGGGTATATACCCAGTAATGGGATGGCTGGGTCAAATGGAATTTCTAGTTCTAGATCCCTGAGGAATCGCCACAGTGACTTCCAAAAGGGTTGAACTAGTTTACAGTCCCACCAACAGTGTAAAAGTGTTCCTATTTCTCTACGTCCTCTCCAGCACCTGTTGTTTCCTGACTTTTTAATGATTGCCATTCTAACTGGTGTGAGATGGTATCTCATTGTGGTTTTGATTTGCATTTCTCTGATGGCCAGTGATGGTGAGCATTTTTTCATGTGTTTTTTGGCTGCATAAATGTCTTCTTTGGAGGAGTGTCTGTTCATGTCCTTCGCCCACATTTTGATGGGGTTGTTTGGTGTTTTCTTGTAAATTTGTTGGAGTTCATTGTAGATTCTGGATATTAGCCCTTTGTCAGATGAGTAGGTTGCGAAAATTTTCTCCCATTTTGTAGGTTGCCTGTTCACTCTGATGGTAGTTTCCTTTGCTGTGCAGAAGCTCTTTAGTTTAATTAGATCCCATTTGTCAATTTTGGCTTTTGTTGCCATTGCTTTTGGTGTTTTAGACATGAAGTCCTTGCCCATGCCTATGTCCTGAATGGTATTGCCTAGGTTTTCTTCTAGGGTTTTTATGGTTTTAGGTCTAACGTTTAAGTCTTTAATCCATCTTGAGTTGATTTTTGTATAAGGTGTAAGGAAGGGATCCAGTTTCAGCTTTCTACATGTGGCTAGCCAGTTTTCCCATCACCATTTATTAAATAGGGAATCCTTTCTCCATTTCTTGTTTTTGTCAGGTTTGTCAAAGATCAGATAGTTGTAGATATGTGGCATTATTTCTGACGGCTCTGTTCTGTTCCATTGATCTAGATCTCTGTTTAGGTACCAGTACCATGCTGTTTTGGTTACTGTAGCCTTGTAGTATAGTTTGAAGTCAGGTAGCGTGATGCCTCCAGCTTTGTTCTTTTGGCTTAGGATTGACTTTTTGATGCGGCCTCTTTTTTGGTTCCATATGAACTTTAAGGTAGTTTTTTCCAATTCTGTGCAGAAAGTCATTGGTAACTTGATGGGGATGGCATTGAATCTGTAAATTACCTTGGGAAGGATGGCCATTTTCATGATATTGATTCTTCCTACCCATGAGCATGGAATGTTCTTCCATTTGTTTGTATCCTCTTTTATTTCCTTGAGCAGTGGTTTGTAGTTTTCTCCTTGAAGAGGTCCTTCACATCCCTTGGAAGTTGGATTCCTAGGTATTTTACTCTCTTTGAAGCAATTGTGAATGGGAGTTCACTCATGATTTGGCTCTCTGTTTGTCTGTTATTGATGTATAAGAATGCTTGTGATTTTTGTCCATTGATTTTGTATCCTGAGACTTTGCTGAAGTTGCTTATCAGCTTAAGGAGATTTTGGGCTGAGACAATGGGGTTTTCTATATATACTATCACGTCATCTGCAAACAGGGACAATTTGACTTCCTTTTTTCCTAATTGAATACCCTTGATTTCCTTCTCTTGCCTAATTGCCCTGGCCAGAACTTCCAACACTATGTTGAATAGAAGTGGTGAGAGAGGGCATCCCTGTCTTGTGCCAGTTTTCAAAGTGAATGCTTCCAGTTTTTGCCCATTCAGTATGATATTGGCTGTGGGTTTGTCATAAATAGCTCTTATTATTTTGAGATACGACCCATCAATACCCAAGTTATTGAGAGTTTTTAGCATGAAGGGTTGTTGAATTTTGTCAAAGGCCTTTTCTTCACGTATTGAGATAATCATGTGGTTTTTGACTTTGGTTCTGTTTATATGCTGGATTACATTTATTGATTTGCGTATATTGAACCAGACTTGCATCCCAGGGATGAAGCCCACTTGATCATGGTGGATAAGCTCTCTGATGTGCTGCTGGATTCTGTTTGCCAGTAATTTATTGAGGATTTTTGCATCAATATTCATCAAGGATATTGGTCTAAAATTCTTTTTTTTGATTGTGTCTCTGCCCAGCTTTGGTATCAGCATGATGCTGGCCTCATAAAATGAGTTAGGAAGGAATCCCTCTTTTTCTATTGATTGGAATAGTTTCTGAAGTAATGGTTCCAGTTCCTCCTTGGACCTCTGGTAGAATTCGGCTGTGAACCCATCTGATCCTGGACTCTTTTTGGTTGGTAAGCTATTGATTATTGCCACAATTTCAGCTCCTGTTATTAGTCTATTCAGAGATTCAACTTCTTCCTGGTTTAATCATGGGAGAGTGTATGTGTCGAGGAATTTATCCCTTTCTTTTTTTTTTAATTTTTTTTCTTTTTATCATTAATATTATTATTATTATTATTATTATTATACTTTAGGCTCTATGGTACATGTGCGCAACGTGCAGGTAAGCTACATGTGTATACATGTGCCATGCTGGTGCGCTGCACCCACCAACTCGTCATCTAGCATTAGGTATATCTCCCCATGCTGTCCCTCGCCCCTCCCCACACCCCACAACAGTCCCCGAAGTGTGATGTTCCCCTTCTTGTGTCCACGTGTTCTCATTGTTCAATTCCCACCTATGAGTGAGAATATGTGGTGTTTGGTTTTTTGTTCTTGCGATAGTTTACTGAGAACGATTATTTGCACTTTCATCCATGTCCCTACAAATGATATGAACTCATCATTTTTTATGGCTGCCTAGTATTCCATGGTGTATATGTGCCACATTTTCTTAATCCAGTCTATCATTGTTGGACATTTGGGTTGGTTCCAAGTCTTTGCTATTGTGTATAATGCCGCAATAAACATACGTGTGCATGTGTCTTTATAGCAGCATGATTTATAGTCCTTTGGGTATCTACCCAGTAATGGGATGGCTGGGTCAAATGGAATTTCTAGTTCTAGATCCCTGAGGAATCGCCACAGTGACTTCCACAAGTATTGAACTAGTTTACAGTCCCACCAACAGTGTAAAAGTGTTCCTATTTCTCCACATCCTCTCCAGCACCTGTTGTTTCCTGACTTTTTAATGATTGCCATTCTAACTGGTGTGAGATGGTATCTCATTGTGGTTTTGATTTGCATTTCTCTGATGGCCAGTGTTGGTGAGCATTTTTTCATGTGTTTTTTGGCTGCATAAATGTCTTCTTTGGAGGAGTGTCTGTTCATGTCCTTGGCCCACTTTTTGATGGGGTTGTTTGGTATTTTCTTGTAAATTTGTTGGAGTTCATTGTAGATTCTGGATATTAGCCCTTTGTCAGATGAGTAGGTTGCGAAAATTTTCTCCCACTTTGTAGGTTGCCCGTTCACTCTGATGGTAGTTTCCTTTGCTGTGCAGAAGCTCTTTAGTTTAATTAGATCCCATTTGTCAATTTTGGCTTTTGTTGCCATTGCTTTTGGTGTTTTAGACATGAAGTCCTTGCCCATGCCTATGTCCTGAATGGTATTGCCTAGGTTTTCTTCTAGGGTTTTTATGGTTTTAGGTCTAACGTTTAAGTCTTTAATCCATCTTGAGTTGATTTTTGTATAAGGTGTAAGGAAGGGATCCAGTTTCAGCTTTCTACATGTGGCTAGCCAGTTTTCCCAGCACCATTTATTAAATAGGGAATCCTTTCTCCATTTCTTGTTTTTGTCAAGTTTGTCAAAGATCAGATTGTTGTAGATATGTGGCATTATTTCTGACGGCTCTGTTCTGTTCCATTGATCTATATCTCTGTTTGGTACCAGTACCATGTTGTTTTGGTTACTGTAGCCTTGTAGTATAGTTTGAAGTCAGGTAGCGTGATGCCTCCAGCTTTGTTCTTTTGGCTTAGGATTGACTTGGTGTTGCGGGCTCTTTTTTGGTTCCATATGAATTTTAAAGTAGTTTTTTCCAATTCCGTGAAGGAAGTCATTGGTAACTTGATGGGGATGGCATTGAATCTGTAAATTACCTTGGGAAGGATGGCCATTTTCATGATATTGATTCTTCCTACCCATGAGCATGGAATGTTCTTCCATTTGTTTCTATCCTCTTTTATTTCCTTGAGCAGTGGTTTGTAGTTTTCTCCTTGAAGAGGTCCTTCACATCCCTTGGAAGTTGGATTCCTAGGTATTTTATTCTCTTTGAAGCAATTGTGAATGGGAGTTCACTCATGATTTGGCTCTCTGTTTGTCTGTTATTGATGTATAAGAATGCTTGTGATTTTTGTCCATTGATTTTGTATCCTGAGACTTTGCTGAAGTTGCTTATCAGTTAAGGAGATTTTGGGCTGAGACAATGGGGTTTTCTATATATACTATCACGTCATCTGCAAACAGGGACAATTTGACTTCCTTTTTTCCTAATTGAATACCCTTGATTTCCTTCTCTTGCCTAATTGCCCTGGCCAGAACTTCCAACACTATGTTGAATAGAAGTGGTGAGAGAGGGCATCCCTGTCTTGTGCCAGTTTTCAAAGTGAATGCTTCCAGTTTTTGCCCATTCAGTATGATATTCGCTGTGGGTTTGTCATAAGTAGCTCTTATTATTTAGAGATACGACCCATCAATACCCAATTTATTGAGAGTTTTTAGCATGAAGGGTTGTTGAATTTTGTCAAAGGCCTTTTCTTCACGTATTGAGATAATCATATGGTTTTTGACTTTGGTTCTGTTTATATGCTGGATTACATTTATTGATTTGCGTATATTGAACCAGACTTGCATCCCAGGGATGAAGCCCACTTGATCATGGTGGATAAGCTGTCTGATGTGCTGCTGGATTCGGTTTGCCAGTAATTTATTGAGGATTTTTGCATCAATATTCATCAAGGATATTGGTCTAAAATTCTCTTTTTTGATTGTGTCTCTGCCCAGCTTTGGTATCAGCATGATGCTGGCCTCATAAAATGAGTTAGGAAGGAATCCCTCTTTTTCTATTGATTGGAATAGTTTCTGAAGTAATGGTTCCAGTTCCTCCTTGGACCTCTGGTAGAATTCGGCTGTGAACCCATCTGATCCTGGACTCTTTTTGGTTGGTAAGCTATTGATTATTGCCACAATTTCAGCTCCTGTTATTAGTCTATTCAGAGATTCAACTTCTTCCTGGTTTAGTCATGGGAGAGTGTATGTGTCGAGGAATTTATCCCTTTCTTTTTTTTTTAATTTTTTTTCTTTTTATCATTAATATTATTATTATTATTATTATTATTATTATTATTATTATTATTATACTTTAGGCTCCATGGCACATGTGCGCAACGTGCAGGTAAGCTACATGTGTATACATGTGCCATGCTGGTGCGCTGCACCCACCAACTCGTCATCTAGCATTAGGTATATCTCCCCATGCTGTCCCTCGCCCCTCCCCACACCCCACAACAGTCCCCGAAGTGTGATGTTCCCCTTCTTGTATCCACGTGTTCTCATTGTTCAATTCCCACCTATGAGTGAGAAGATGTGGTGTTTGGTTTTTTGTTCTTGCGATAGTTTACTGAGAACGATGATTTCCAATTTCATCCATGTCCCTACAAATGATATGAACTCATCATTTTTTATGGCTGCCTAGTATTCCATGGTGTATATGTGCCACATTTTCTTAATCCAGTCTATCATTGTTGGACATTTGGGTTGGTTCCAAGTCTTTGCTATTGTGTATAATGCCGCAATAAACATACGTGTGCATGTGTCTTTATAGCAGCATGATTTATAGTCCTTTGGGTATCTACCCAGTAATGGGATGGCTGGGTCAAATGGAATTTCTAGTTCTAGATCCCTGAGGAATCGCCACAGTGACTTTCACAAGTGTTGAACTAGTTTACAGTCCCACCAACAGTGTAAAAGTGTTCCTATTTCTCCACATCCTCTCCAGCACCTGTTGTTTCCTGACTTTTTAATGATTGCCATTCTAACTGGTGTGAGATGGTATCTCATTGTGGTTTTGATTTGCATTTCTCTGATGGCCAGTGATGGTGAGCATTTTTTCATGTGTTTTTTGGCTGCATAAATGTCTTCTTTGGAGGAGTGTCTGTTCATGTCCTTGGCCCACTTTTTGATGGGGTTGTTTGGTATTTTCTTGTAAATTTGTTGGAGTTCATTGTAGATTCTGGATATTAGCCCTTTGTCAGATGAGTAGGTTGCGAAAATTTTCTCCCACTTTGTAGGTTGCCTGTTCACTCTGATGGTAGTTTCCTTTGCTGTGCAGAAGCTCTTTAGTTTAATTAGATCCCATTTGTCAATTTTGGCTTTTGTTGCCATTGCTTTTGGTGTTTTAGACATGAAGTCCTTGCCCATGCCTATGTCCTGAATGGTATTGCCTAGGTTTTCTTCTAGGGTTTTTATGGTTTTAGGTCTAACGTTTAAGTCTTTAATCCATCTTGAGTTGATTTTTGTATAAGGTGTAAGGAAGGGATCCAGTTTCAGCTTTCTACATGTGGCTAGCCAGTTTTCCCAGCACCATTTATTAAATAGGGAATCCTTTCTCCATTTCTTGTTTTTGTCAAGTTTGTCAAAGATCAGATTGTTGTAGATATGTGGCATTATTTCTGACGGCTCTGTTCTGTTCCATTGATCTATATCTCTGTTTGGTACCAGTACCATGTTGTTTTGGTTACTGTAGCCTTGTAGTATAGTTTGAAGTCAGGTAGCGTGATGCCTCCAGCTTTGTTCTTTTGGCTTAGGATTGACTTGGTGTTGCGGGCTCTTTTTTGGTTCCATATGAATTTTAAAGTAGTTTTTTCCAATTCCGTGAAGGAAGTCATTGGTAACTTGATGGGGATGGCATTGAATCTGTAAATTACCTTGGGAAGGATGGCCATTTTCATGATATTGATTCTTCCTACCCATGAGCATGGAATGTTCTTCCATTTGTTTGTATCCTCTTTATTTCCTTGAGAAGTGGTTTGTAGTTTTCTCCTTGAAGAGGTCCTTCACATCCCTTGGAAGTTGGATTCCTAGGTATTTTATTCTCTTTGAAGCAATTGTGAATGGGAGTTCACTCATGATTTGGCTCTCTGTTTGTCTGTTATTGATGTATAAGAATGCTTGTGATTTTTGTCCATTGATTTTGTATCCTGAGACTTTGCTGAAGTTGCTTATCAGCTTAAGGAGATTTTGGGCTGAGACAATGGGGTTTTCTAGATATACTATCACGTCATCTGCAAACAGGGACAATTTGACTTCCTTTTTTCCTAATTGAATACCCTTGATTTCCTTCTCTTGCCTAATTGCCCTGGCCAGAACTTCCAACAATGTGTTGAATAGAAGTGGTGAGAGAGGGCATCCCTGTCTTGTGCCAGTTTTCAAAGTGAATGCTTCCAGTTTTTGCCCATTCAGTATGATATTCGCTGTGGGTTTGTCATAAGTAGCTCTTATTATTTAGAGATACGACCCATCAATACCCAATTTATTGAGAGTTTTTAGCATGAAGGGTTGTTGAATTTTGTCAAAGGCCTTTTCTTCACGTATTGAGATAATCATGTGGTTTTTGACTTTGGTTCTGTTTATATGCTGGATTACATTTATTGATTTGCGTATATTGAACCAGACTTGCATCCCAGGGATGAAGCCCACTTGATCATGGTGGATAAGCTCTCTGATGTGCTGCTGGTTTCTGTTTGCCAGTAATTTATTGAGGATTTTTGCATCAATATTCATCAAGGATATTGGTCTAAAATTCTCTTTTTTGGTTGTGTCTCTGCCCAGCTTTGGTATCAGCATGATGCTGGCCTCATAAAATGAGTTAGGAAGGAATCCCTCTTTTTCTATTGATTGGAATAGTTTCTGAAGTAATGGTTCCAGTTCCTCCTTGGACCTCTGGTAGAATTCGGCTGTGAACCCATCTGATCCTGGACTCTTTTTGGTTAGTAAGCTATTGATTATTGCCACAATTTCAGCTCCTGTTATTAGTGTATTCAGAGATTCAACTTCTTCCTGGTTTAATCATGGGAGAGTGTATGTGTCGAGGAATTTATCCCTTTCTTTTTTTTTAATTTTTTTTCTTTTTATCATTATTATTATTATTATTATTATTATTATACTTTAGGCTCTATGGTACATGTGCGCAACGTGCAGGTAAGCTACATGTGTATACATGTGCCATGCTGGTGCGCTGCACCCACCAACTCGTCATCTAGCATTAGGTATATCTCCCAATGCCGTCCCTCGCCCCTCCCCCCACCCCACAACAGTCCCCGAAGTGTGATGTTCCCCTTCATGTGTCCACGTGTTCTCATTGTTCAATTCCCACCTATGAGTGAGAAGATGTGGTGTTTGGTTTTTTGTTCTTGCGATAGTTTACTGAGAACGATGATTTCCAATTTCATCCATGTCCCTACAAAGGATATGAACTCATCATTTTTTATGGCTGCCTAGTATTCCATGGTGTATATGTGCCACATTTTCTTAATCCAGTCTATCATTGTTGGACATTTGGGTTGGTTCCAAGTCTTTGCTATTGTGTATAATGCCGCAATAAACATACGTGTGCATGTGTCTTTATAGCAGCATGATTTATAGTCCTTTGGGTATATACCCAGTAATGGGATGGCTTGGTCAAATGGAATTTCTAGTTCTAGATCCCTGAGGAATCGCCACAGTGACTTCCACAAGGGTTGAACTAGTTTACAGTCCCACCAACAGTGTAAAAGCGTTCCTATTTCTCCACATCCTCTCCAGCACCTGTTGTTTCCTGACTTTTTAATGATTGCCATTCTAACTGGTGTGAGATGGTATCTCATTGTGGTTTTGATTTGCATTTCTCTGATGGCCAGTGATGGTGAGCATTTTTTCATGTGTTTTTTGGCTGCATAAATGTCTTCTTTGGAGGAGTGTCTGTTCATGTCCTTGGCCCACTTTTTGATGGGGTTGTTTGGTATTTTCTTGTAAATTTGTTGGAGTTCATTGTAGATTCTGGATATTAGCCCTTTGTCAGATGAGTAGGTTGCGAAAATTTTCTCCCACTTTGTAGGTTGCCTGTTCACTCTGATGGTAGTTTCCTTTGCTGTGCAGAAGCTCTTTAGTTTAATTAGATCCCATTTGTCAATTTTGGCTTTTGTTGCCATTGCTTTTGGTGTTTTAGACATGAAGTCCTTGCCCATGCCTATGTCCTGAATGGTATTGCCTAGGTTTTCTTCTAGGGTTTTTATGGTTTTAGGTCTAACGTTTAAGTCTTTAATCCATCTTGAGTTGATTTTTGTATAAGGTGTTAGGAAGGGATCCAGTTTCAGCTTTCTACATGTGGCTAGCCAGTTTTCCCAGCACCATTTATTAAATAGGGAATCCTTTCTCCATTTCTTGTTTTTGTCAAGTTTGTCAAAGATCAGATTGTTGTAGATCTGTGGCATTATTTCTGACGGCTCTGTTCTGTTCCATTGATCTATATCTCTGTTTGGTACCAGTACCATGTTGTTTTGGTTACTGTAGCCTTGTAGTATAGTTTGAAGTCAGGTAGCGTGATGCCTCCAGCTTTGTTCTTTTGGCTTAGGATTGACTTGGTGTTGCGGGCTCTTTTTTGGTTCCATATGAATTTTAAAGTAGTTTTTTCCAATTCCGTGAAGGAAGTCATTGGTAACTTGATGGGGATGGCATTGAATCTGTAAATTACCTTGGGAAGGATGGCCATTTTCATGATATTGATTCTTCCTACCCATGAGCATGGAATATTCTTCCATTTGTTTGTATCCTCTTTATTTCCTTGAGCAGTGGTTTGTAGTTTTCTCCTTGAAGAGGTCCTTCACATCCCTTGGAAGTTGGATTCCTAGGTATTTTACTCTCTTTGAAGCAATTGTGAATGGGAGTTCACTCATGATTTGGCTCTCTGTTTGTCTGTTATTGATGTATAAGAATGCTTGTGATTTTTGTCCATTGATTTTGTATCCTGAGACTTTGCTGAAGTTGCTTATCAGCTTAAGGAGATTTTGGGCTGAGACAATGGGGTTTTCTATATATACTATCACGTCATCTGCAAACAGGGACAATTTGACTTCTTTTTTTCCTAATTGAATACCCTTGATTTCCTTCTCTTGCCTAATTGCCCTGGCCAGAACTTCCAACACTATGTTGAATAGAAGTGGTGAGAGAGGGCATCCCTGTCTTGTGCCAGTTTTCAAAGTGAATGCTTCCAGTTTTTGCCCATTCAGTATGATATTGGCTGTGGGTTTGTCATAAATAGCTCTTATTATTTTGAGATACGACCCAACAATACCTAATTTATTGAGAGTTTTTAGCATGAAGGGTTGTTGAATTTTGTCAAAGTCCTTTTCTTCACGTATTGAGATAATCATGTGGTGTTTGACTTTGTTTCTGTTTATATGCTGGATTACATTTATTGATTTGCGTATATTGAACCAGCCTTGCATCCCAGGGATGAAGCCCACTTGATCATGGTGGATAAGCTGTCTGATGTGCTGCTGGATTCGGTTTGCCAGTAATTTATTGAGGATTTTTGCATCAATATTCATCAAGGGTATTGGTCTAAAATTCTCTTTTTTGGTTGTGTCTCTGCCCAGCTTTGGTAGCAGCATGATGCTGGCCTCATAACATGAGTTAGGAAGGATTCCCTCGTTTTCTATTGATTGGAATAGTTTCTGAAGTAATGGTTCCAGTTCCTCCTTGGACCTCTGGTAGAATTCGGCTGTGAACCCATCTGATCCTGGACTCTTTTTGGTTGGTAAGCTATTGATTATTGCCAGAGTTTCAGCTCCTGTCATTAGTCTACTCAGAGATTCAACTTCTTCCTGGTTTAGTCATGGGAGAGTGTATGTGTCGAGGATTTTATCCCTTTCTATTTTTTTTAATTTTTTTTCTTTTTATCATTATTATTATTGTTATTATTATTATTATTATTATTATACTTTAGGCTCTATGGTACATGTGCGCAACATGCATGTAAGCTACATGTGTATACATGTGCCATGCTGGTTCGCTGCACCCACCAACTCGTCATCTAGCATTAGGTATATCTCCCAATGCTGTCCCTCGCCCCTCCCCCCACCCCACAACAGTCCCCGAAGTGTGATGTTCCCCTTCTTGTATCCATGTGTTCTCATTGTTCAATTCCCACCTATGAGTGAGAATATGTGGTGTTTGGTTTTTTGTCCTTGCGATAGTTTACTGAGAACGATGATTTCCAATTTCATCCATGTCCCTACAATGGATATGAACTCATCATTTTTTGTGGCTGCCTAGTATGCCATGGTGTATATGTGCCACATTTTCTTAATCCAGTCTATCATTGTTGGACATTTGGGTTGGTTCCAAGTCTTTGCTATTGTGTATAATGCCGCAATAAACATACGTGTGCATGTGTCTTTATAGCAGCATGATTTATAGTCCTTTGGGTATATACCCAGTAATGGGATGGCTGGGTCAAATGGAATTTCTATTTCTAGATCCCTGAGGAATCGCCACAGTGACTTCCACAAGGGTTGAACTAGTTTAAAGTCCCACCAACAGTGTAAAAGTGTTCCTATTTCTCCACATCCTCTCCAGCACCTGTTGTTTCCTGACTTTTTAATGATTGCCATTCTAACTGTTGTGAGATGGTATCTCATTGTGGTTCTGATTTGCATTTCTCTGATGGCCAGTGATGGTGAGCATTTTTTCATGTGTTTTTTGGCTGCATAAATGTCTTCTTTGGAGGAGCGTCTGTTCATGTCCTTCACCCACTTTTTGATGGGGTTGTTTGGTGTTTTCTTGTAAATTTGTTGGAGTTCATTGTAGATTCTGGATATTAGCCCTTTGTCAGATGAGTAGGTTGCGAAAATTTTCTCCCACTTTGTAGGTTGCCTGTTCACTCTGATGGTAGTTTCCTTTGCTGTGCAGAAGCTCTTTAGTTTAATTAGATCCCATTTGTCAATTTTGGCTTTTGTGGCCATTGCTTTTGGTGTTTTAGACATGAAGTCCTTGCCCATGCCTATGTCCTGAATGGTATTGCCTAGGATTTCTTCTAGGGTTTTTATGGTTTTAGGTCTAACGTTTAAGTCTTTAATCCATCTTGAGTTGATTTTTGTATAAGGTGTAAGGAAGGGATCCAGTTTCAGCTTTCTACATGTGGCTAGCCAGTTTTCCCAGCACCGTTTATTAAATAGGGATCCCTTTCTCCATTTCTTGTTTTTGTCAAGTTTGTCAAAGATCAGATTGTTGTAGATATGTGGCATTATTTCTGACGGCTCTGTTCTGTTCCATTGATCTAGATCTCTGTTTGGTACCAGTACCATGCTGTTTTGGTTACTGTAGCCTTGTAGTATAGTTTGAAGTCAGGTAGCGTGATGCCTCCATCTTTGTTCTTTTGGCTTAGGATTGACTTGGTGATGCGGGCTCTTTTTTGGTTCCATATGAATTTTAAACTAGCTTTTTCCAATTCCGTGAAGAAAGTCATTGGTAACTTGATGGGGATGGCATTGAATCTGTAAATTACCTTGGGAAGGATGGCCATTTTCATGATATTGATTCTTCCTACCCATGAGCATGGAATGTTCTTCCATTTCTTTGTATCCTCTTTTATTTCCTTGAGCAGTGGTTTGTAGTTTTCTCCTTGAAGAGGTCCTTCACATCCCTTGTAAGTTGGATTCCTAGGTATTTTATTCTCTTTGAAGCAATTGTGAATGGGAGTTCACTCATGATTTGGCTCTCTGTTTGTCTGTTATTGATGTATAAGAATGCTTGTGATTTTTGTCCATTGATTTTGTATCCTGAGACTTTGCTGAAGTTGCTTATCAGCTTAAGGAGATTTTGGGCTGAGACAATGGGGTTTTCTAGATATACTATCACGTCATCTGCAAACAGGGACAATTTGGCTTCCTTTTTTCCTAATTGAATACCCTTGATTTCCTTCTCTTGCCTAATTGCCCTGGCCAGAACTTCCAACACTATGTTGAATAGAAGTGGTGAGAGAGGGCATCCCTGTCTTGTGCCAGTTTTCAAAGTGAATGCTTCCAGTTTTTGCCCATTCAGTATGATATTGGCTGTGGGTTTCTCATAAATAGCTCTTATTATTTTGAGATACGACCCATCAATACCTAATTTATTGAGAGTTTTTAGCATGAAGGGTTGTTGAATTTTGTCAAAGTCCTTTTCTTCACGTATTGAGATAATCATGTGGTTTTTGACTTTGGTTCTGTTTATATGCTGGATTACATTTATTGATTTGCGTATATTCAACCAGCCTTGCATCTGAGGGATGAAGCCCACTTGATCATGGTGGATAAGCTGTCTGATGTGCTGCTGGATTCGGTTTGCCAGTAATTTATTGAGGATTTTTGCATCAATATTCATCAAGGATATTGGTCTAAAATTCTCTTTTTTGGTTGTGTCTCTGCCCAGCTTTGGTATCAGCATGATGCTGGCCTCATAAAATGAGTTGGGAAGGATTCCCTCTTTTTCTATTGATTGGAATAGTTTCTGAAGTAATGGTTCCAGTTCCTCCTTGGACCTCTGGTAGAATTCGGCTGTGAACCCATCTGATCCTGGACTCTTTTTGGTTGGTAAGCTATTGATTATTGCCACAACTTCAGCTCCTGTTATTAGTCTACTCAGAGATTCAATTTCTTCCTGGTTTAGGCATGGGAGAGTGTATGTGTCGAGGAATTTATCCCTTTCTTTTTTTTTTAATTTTTTTTCTTTTTATCATTATTATTATTATTATTATTATTATTATTATTATTATTATACTTTAGGCTCTATGGTACATGAGCGCAACGTGCAGGTGAGCTACATATGTATACATGTGCCATGCTGGTGCGCTGCACCCACCAACTCGTCATCTAGCATTAGGTATAACTCCCAATGCTGTCCCTCGCCCCTCCAGCCACCCCACAACAGTCCCCGAAGTGTGATGTTCCCCTTCCTGTGTCCATGTGTTCTCATTGTTCAATTCTCACCTATGAGTGAGAATATGTGATGTTTCGTTTTTTGTTCTTGCGATAGTTTACTGAGAACGATGATTTCCAATTTCATCCATGTCCCTACAAAGGATATGAACTCATCATTTTTTATGGCTGCCTAGTATTCCATGGTGTATATGTGCCACATTTTCTTAATCCAGTCTATCATTGTTGGACATTTGGGTTGGTTCCAAGTCTTTGCTATTGTGTAGAATGCCGCAATAAACATACGTGTGCATGTGTCTTTATAGCAGCAAGATTTATACTCCTTTGGGTATATACCCAGTAATGGGATGGCTGGGTGAAATGGAATTTCTAGTACTAGATCCCTGAGGAATCGCCACAGTGACTTCCACAAAGGTTGAACTAGTTTACAGTCCCACCAACAGTGTAAAAGTGTTCCTATTTCTCCACATCCTCTCCAGCACCTGTTGTTTCCTGACTTTTTAATGATTGCCATTCTAACTGGTGTGATATGGTTTCTCATTGTGGTTTTGATTTGCATTTCTCTGATGGACAGTGATGGTGAGCATTTTTTCATGTGTTTTTTGACTGCATAAATGTCTTCTTTGGAGGAGTGTCTGTTCATGTCCTTCCCCCACTTTTTGATGGGGTTGTTTGGTGTTTTCTTGTAAATTTGTTGGAGTTCATTGTAGATTCTGGATATTAGCCCTTTGTCAGATGAGTAGGTTGCGAAAATTTTCTCCCATTTTGTAGGTTGCCTGTTCACTCTGATGGTAGTTTCCTTTGCTGTGCAGAAGCTCTTTAGTTTAATTAGATCCCATTTGTCAATTTTGGCTTTTGTGGCCATTGCTTTTGGTGTTTTAGACATGAAGTCCTTGCCCATGCCTATGTCCTGAATGGTATTGCCTAGGTTTTCTTCTAGGGTTTTTATGGTTTTAGGTCTAACGTTTAAGTCTTTAATCCATCTTGAGTTGATTTTTGTATAAGGTGTAAGGAAGGGATCCAGTTTCAGCTTTCTACATGTGGCTAGCCAGTTTTCCCAGCACCATTTATTAAATAGGGAATCCTTTCTCCATTTCTTGTTTTTGTCAAGTTTGTCAAAGATCAGATAGTTGTAGATATGTGGCATTATTTCTGACGGCTCTGTTCTGTTCCATTGATCTATATCTCTGTTTGGTACCAGTACCATGCTGTTTTGGTTACTGTAGCCTTGTAGTATAGTTTGAAGTCAGGTAGCGTGATGCCTCCAGCTTTGTTCTTTTGGCTTAGGATTGACTTGGTGATGCGGGCTCTTTTTTGGTTCCATATGAACTTTAAAGTAGTTTTTTCCAATTCTGTGAAGAAAGTCATTGGTAACTTGATGGGGATGGCATTGAATCTGTAAATTACCTTGGGAAGGATGGCCATTTTCATGATATTGATTCTTCCTACCCATGAGCATGGAATGTTCTTCCATTTGTTTGTATCCTCTTTTATTTCCTTGAGCAGTGGTTTGTAGTTTTCTCCTTGAAGAGGTCCTTCACATCCCTTGGAAGTTGGATTCCTAGGTATTTTATTCTCTTTGAAGCAATTGTGAATGGGAGTTCACTCATGATTTGGCTCTCTGTTTGTCTGTTATTGATGTATAAGAATGCTTGTGATTTTTGTCCATTGATTTTGTATCCTGAGACTTTGCTGAAGTTGCTTATCAGTTAAGGAGATTTTGGGCTGAGACAATGGGGTTTTCTATATATACTATCACGTCATCTGCAAACAGGGACAATTTGACTTCCTTTTTTCCTAATTGAATACCCTTGATTTCCTTCTCTTGCCTAATTGCCCTGGCCAGAACTTCCAACACTATGTTGAATAGAAGTGGTGAGAGAGGGCATCCCTGTCTTGTGCCAGTTTTCAAAGTGAATGCTTCCAGTTTTTGCCCATTCAGTATGATATTCGCTGTGGGTTTGTCATAAGTAGCTCTTATTATTTAGAGATACGACCCATCAATACCCAATTTATTGAGAGTTTTTAGCATGAAGGGTTGTTGAATTTTGTCAAAGGCCTTTTCTTCACGTATTGAGATAATCATATGGTTTTTGACTTTGGTTCTGTTTATATGCTGGATTACATTTATTGATTTGCGTATATTGAACCAGACTTGCATCCCAGGGATGAAGCCCACTTGATCATGGTGGATAAGCTGTCTGATGTGCTGCTGGATTCGGTTTGCCAGTAATTTATTGAGGATTTTTGCATCAATATTCATCAAGGATATTGGTCTAAAATTCTCTTTTTTGATTGTGTCTCTGCCCAGCTTTGGTATCAGCATGATGCTGGCCTCATAAAATGAGTTAGGAAGGAATCCCTCTTTTTCTATTGATTGGAATAGTTTCTGAAGTAATGGTTCCAGTTCCTCCTTGGACCTCTGGTAGAATTCGGCTGTGAACCCATCTGATCCTGGACTCTTTTTGGTTGGTAAGCTATTGATTATTGCCACAATTTCAGCTCCTGTTATTAGTCTATTCAGAGATTCAACTTCTTCCTGGTTTAGTCATGGGAGAGTGTATGTGTCGAGGAATTTATCCCTTTCTTTTTTTTTTAATTTTTTTTCTTTTTATCATTAATATTATTATTATTATTATTATTATTATTATTATTATACTTTAGGCTCCATGGTACATGTGCGCAACGTGCAGGTAAGCTACATGTGTATACATGTGCCATGCTGGTGCGCTGCACCCACCAACTCGTCATCTAGCATTAGGTATATCTCCCAATGCTGTCCCTCGCCCCTCCCCACACCCCACAACAGTCCCCGAAGTGTGATGTTCCCCTTCTTGTGTCCACGTGTTCTCATTGTTCAATTCCCACCTATGAGTGAGAAGATGTGGTGTTTGGTTTTTTGTTCTTGCGATAGTTTACTGAGAACGATGATTTCCAATTTCATCCATGTCCCTACAAATGATATGAACTCATCATTTTTTATGGCTGCCTAGTATTCCATGGTGTATATGTGCCACATTTTCTTAATCCAGTCTATCATTGTTGGACATTTGGGTTGGTTCCAAGTCTTTGCTATTGTGTATAATGCCGCAATAAACATACGTGTGCATGTGTCTTTATAGCAGCATGATTTATAGTCCTTTGGGTATCTACCCAGTAATGGGATGGCTGGGTCAAATGGAATTTCTAGTTCTAGATCCCTGAGGAATCGCCACAGTGACTTTCACAAGTGTTGAACTAGTTTACAGTCCCACCAACAGTGTAAAAGTGTTCCTATTTCTCCACATCCTCTCCAGCACCTGTTGTTTCCTGACTTTTTAATGATTGCCATTCTAACTGGTGTGAGATGGTATCTCATTGTGGTTTTGATTTGCATTTCTCTGATGGCCAGTGATGGTGAGCATTTTTTCATGTGTTTTTTGGCTGCATAAATGTCTTCTTTGGAGGAGTGTCTGTTCATGTCCTTGGCCCACTTTTTGATGGGGTTGTTTGGTATTTTCTTGTAAATTTGTTGGAGTTCATTGTAGATTCTGGATATTAGCCCTTTGTCAGATGAGTAGGTTGCGAAAATTTTCTCCCACTTTGTAGGTTGCCTGTTCACTCTGATGGTAGTTTCCTTTGCTGTGCAGAAGCTCTTTAGTTTAATTAGATCCCATTTGTCAATTTTGGCTTTTGTTGCCATTGCTTTTGGTGTTTTAGACATGAAGTCCTTGCCCATGCCTATGTCCTGAATGGTATTGCCTAGGTTTTCTTCTAGGGTTTTTATGGTTTTAGGTCTAACGTTTAAGTCTTTAATCCATCTTGAGTTGATTTTTGTATAAGGTGTAAGGAAGGGATCCAGTTTCAGCTTTCTACATGTGGCTAGCCAGTTTTCCCAGCACCATTTATTAAATAGGGAATCCTTTCTCCATTTCTTGTTTTTGTCAAGTTTGTCAAAGATCAGATTGTTGTAGATATGTGGCATTATTTCTGACGGCTCTGTTCTGTTCCATTGATCTATATCTCTGTTTGGTACCAGTACCATGTTGTTTTGGTTACTGTAGCCTTGTAGTATAGTTTGAAGTCAGGTAGCGTGATGCCTCCAGCTTTGTTCTTTTGGCTTAGGATTGACTTGGTGTTGCGGGCTCTTTTTTGGTTCCATATGAATTTTAAAGTAGTTTTTTCCAATTCCGTGAAGGAAGTCATTGGTAACTTGATGGGGATGGCATTGAATCTGTAAATTACCTTGGGAAGGATGGCCATTTTCATGATATTGATTCTTCCTACCCATGAGCATGGAATGTTCTTCCATTTGTTTGTATCCTCTTTATTTCCTTGAGAAGTGGTTTGTAGTTTTCTCCTTGAAGAGGTCCTTCACATCCCTTGGAAGTTGGATTCCTAGGTATTTTATTCTCTTTGAAGCAATTGTGAATGGGAGTTCACTCATGATTTGGCTCTCTGTTTGTCTGTTATTGATGTATAAGAATGCTTGTGATTTTTGTCCATTGATTTTGTATCCTGAGACTTTGCTGAAGTTGCTTATCAGCTTAAGGAGATTTTGGGCTGAGACAATGGGGTTTTCTAGATATACTATCACGTCATCTGCAAACAGGGACAATTTGACTTCCTTTTTTCCTAATTGAATACCCTTGATTTCCTTCTCTTGCCTAATTGCCCTGGCCAGAACTTCCAACAATATGTTGAATAGAAGTGGTGAGAGAGGGCATCCCTGTCTTGTGCCAGTTTTCAAAGTGAATGCTTCCAGTTTTTGCCCATTCAGTATGATATTCGCTGTGGGTTTGTCATAAGTAGCTCTTATTATTTAGAGATACGACCCATCAATACCCAATTTATTGAGAGTTTTTAGCATGAAGGGTTGTTGAATTTTGTCAAAGGCCTTTTCTTCACGTATTGAGATAATCATGTGGTTTTTGACTTTGGTTCTGTTTATATGCTGGATTACATTTATTGATTTGCGTATATTGAACCAGACTTGCATCCCAGGGATGAAGCCCACTTGATCATGGTGGATAAGCTCTCTGATGTGCTGCTGGATTCTGTTTGCCAGTAATTTATTGAGGATTTTTGCATCAATATTCATCAAGGATATTGGTCTAAAATTCTCTTTTTTGATTGTGTCTCTGCCCAGCTTTGGTATCAGCATGATGCTGGCCTCATAAAATGAGTTAGGAAGGAATCCCTCTTTTTCTATTGATTGGAATAGTTTCTGAAGTAATGGTTCCAGTTCCTCCTTGGACCTCTGGTAGAATTCGGCTGTGAACCCATCTGATCCTGGACTCTTTTTGGTTAGTAAGCTATTGATTATTGCCACAATTTCAGCTCCTGTTATTAGTGTATTCAGAGATTCAACTTCTTCCTGGTTTAATCATGGGAGAGTGTATGTGTCGAGGAATTTATCCCTTTCTTTTTTTTTAATTTTTTTTCTTTTTATCATTATTATTATTATTATTATTATTATTATACTTTAGGCTCTATGGTACATGTGCGCAACGTGCAGGTAAGCTACATGTGTATACATGTGCCATGCTGGTGCGCTGCACCCACCAACTCGTCATCTAGCATTAGGTATATCTCCCAATGCCGTCCCTCGCCCCTCCCCCCACCCCACAACAGTCCCCGAAGTGTGATGTTCCCCTTCTTGTGTCCACGTGTTCTCATTGTTCAATTCCCACCTATGAGTGAGAAGATGTGGTGTTTGGTTTTTTGTTCTTGCGATAGTTTACTGAGAACGATGATTTCCAATTTCATCCATGTCCCTACAAAGGATATGAACTCATCATTTTTTATGGCTGCCTAGTATTCCATGGTGTATATGTGCCACATTTTCTTAATCCAGTCTATCATTGTTGGACATTTGGGTTGGTTCCAAGTCTTTGCTATTGTGTATAATGCCGCAATAAACATACGTGTGCATGTGTCTTTATAGCAGCATGATTTATAGTCCTTTGGGTATATACCCAGTAATGGGATGGCTGGGTCAAATGGAATTTCTAGTTCTAGATCCCTGAGGAATCGCCACAGTGACTTCCACAAGGGTTGAACTAGTTTACAGTCCCACCAACAGTGTAAAAGCGTTCCTATTTCTCCACATCCTCTCCAGCACCTGTTGTTTCCTGACTTTTTAATGATTGCCATTCTAACTGGTGTGAGATGGTATCTCATTGTGGTTTTGATTTGCATTTCTCTGATGGCCAGTGATGGTGAGCATTTTTTCATGTATTTTTTGGCTGCATAAATGTCTTCTTTGGAGGAGTGTCTGTTCATGTCCTTGGCCCACTTTTTGATGGGGTTGTTTGGTATTTTCTTGTAAATTTGTTGGAGTTCATTGTAGATTCTGGATATTAGCCCTTTGTCAGATGAGTAGGTTGCGAAAATTTTCTCCCACTTTGTAGGTTGCCTGTTCACTCTGATGGTAGTTTCCTTTGCTGTGCAGAAGCTCTTTAGTTTAATTAGATCCCATTTGTCAATTTTGGCTTTTGTTGCCATTGCTTTTGGTGTTTTAGACATGAAGTCCTTGCCCATGCCTATGTCCTGAATGGTATTGCCTAGGTTTTCTTCTAGGGTTTTTATGGTTTTAGGTCTAACGTTTAAGTCTTTAATCCATCTTGAGTTGATTTTTGTATAAGGTGTAAGGAAGGGATCCAGTTTCAGCTTTCTACATGTGGCTAGCCAGTTTTCCCAGCACCATTTATTAAATAGGGAATCCTTTCTCCATTTCTTGTTTTTGTCAAGTTTGTCAAAGATCAGATTGTTGTAGATATGTGGCATTATTTCTGACGGCTCTGTTCTGTTCCATTGATCTATATCTCTGTTTGGTACCAGTACCATGTTGTTTTGGTTACTGTAGCCTTGTAGTATAGTTTGAAGTCAGGTAGCGTGATGCCTCCAGCTTTGTTCTTTTGGCTTAGGATTGACTTGGTGTTGCGGGCTCTTTTTTGGTTCCATATGAATTTTAAAGTAGTTTTTTCCAATTCCGTGAAGGAAGTCATTGGTAACTTGATGGGGATGGCATTGAATCTGTAAATTACCTTGGGAAGGATGGCCATTTTCATGATATTGATTCTTCCTACCCATGAGCATGGAATATTCTTCCATTTGTTTGTATCCTCTTTATTTCCTTGAGAAGTGGTTTGTAGTTTTCTCCTTGAAGAGGTCCTTCACATCCCTTGGAAGTTGGATTCCTAGGTATTTTATTCTCTTTGAAGCAATTGTGAATGGGAGTTCACTCATGATTTGGCTCTCTGTTTGTCTGTTATTGATGTATAAGAATGCTTGTGATTTTTGTCCATTGATTTTGTATCCTGAGACTTTGCTGAAGTTGCTTATCAGCTTAAGGAGATTTTGGGCTGAGACAATGGGGTTTTCTAGATATACTATCACGTCATCTGCAAACAGGGACAATTTGACTTCCTTTTTTCCTAATTGAATACCCTTGATTTCCTTCTCTTGCCTAATTGCCCTGGCCAGAACTTCCAACAATATGTTGAATAGAAGTGGTGAGAGAGGGCATCCCTGTCTTGTGCCAGTTTTCAAAGTGAATGCTTCCAGTTTTTGCCCATTCAGTATGATATTCGCTGTGGGTTTGTCATAAGTAGCTCTTATTATTTAGAGATACGACCCATCAATACCCAATTTATTGAGAGTTTTTAGCATGAAGGGTTGTTGAATTTTGTCAAAGTCCTTTTCTTCACGTATTGAGATAATCATGTGGTTTTTGACTTTGGTTCTGTTTATATGCTGGATTACATTTATTGATTTGCGTATATTGAACCAGACTTGCATCCCAGGGATGAAGCCCACTTGATCATGGTGGATAAGCTGTCTGATGTGCTGCTGGATTCGGTTTGCCAGTAATTTATTGAGGATTTTTGCATCAATATTCATCAAGGATATTGGTCTAAAATTCTCTTTTTTGATTGTGTCTCTGCCCAGCTTTGGTATCAGCATGATGCTGGCCTCATAAAATGAGTTAGGAAGGATTCCCTCTTTTTCTATTGATTGGAATAGTTTCTGAAGTAATGGTTCCAGTTCCTCCTTGGACCTCTGGTAGAATTCGGCTGTGAACCCATCTGATCCTGGACTCTTTTTGGTTGGTAAGCTATTGATTATTGCCACAATTTCAGCTCCTGTTATTAGTCTATTCAGAGATTCAACTTCTTCCTGGTTTAGTCATGGGAGAGTGTATGTGTCGAGGAATTTATCCCTTTCTTTTTTTTTAATTTTTTTTCTTTTTATCATTATTATTATTATTATTATTATTATTATACTTTAGGCTCTATGGTACATGTGCGCAACGTGCAGGTAAGCTACATGTGTATACATGTGCCATGCTGGTGCGCTGCACCCAAAAACTCGTCATCTAGCATTAGGTATATCTCCCAATGCTGTCCCTCGCCCCTCCCCCCACCCCACAACAGTCCCCGAAGTGTGATGTTCCCCTTCTTGTGTCCACGTGTTCTCATTGTTCAATTCCCACCTATGAGTGAGAATATGTGGTGTTTGGTTTTTTGTTCTTGCGATAGTTTACTGAGAACGATGATTTCCAATTTCATCCATGTCCCTACAAAGGATATGAACTCATCATTTTTTATGGCTGCCTAGAATTCCATGGTGTATATGTGCCACATTTTCTTAATCCAGTCTATCATTGTTGGACATTTGGGTTGGTTCCAAGTCTTTGCTATTGTGTAAAATGCCGCAATAAACATACGTGTGCATGTGTCTTTATAGCAGCATGATTTATAGTCCTTTGGGTATATACCCAGTAATGGGATGGCTGGGTCAAATGGAATTTCTAGTTCTAGATCCCTGAGGAATCGCCACAGTGACTTCCAAAAGGGTTGAACTAGTTTACAGTCCCACCAACAGTGTAAAAGTGTTCCTATTTCTCCACGTCCTCTCCAGCACCTGTTGTTTCCTGACTTTTTAATGATTGCCATTCTAACTGGTGTGAGATGGTATCTCATTGTGGTTTTGATTTGCATTTCTCTGATGGCCAGTGATGGTGAGCATTTTTTCATGTGTTTTTTGGCTGCATAAATGTCTTCTTTGGAGGAGTGTCTGTTCATGTCCTTCGCCCACATTTTGATGGGGTTGTTTGGTGTTTTCTTGTAAATTTGTTGGAGTTCATTGTAGATTCTGGATATTAGCCCTTTGTCAGATGAGTAGGTTGCGAAAATTTTCTCCCATTTTGTAGGTTGCCTGTTCACTCTGATGGTAGTTTCCTTTGCTGTGCAGAAGCTCTTTAGTTTAATTAGATCCCATTTGTCAATTTTGGCTTTTGTTGCCATTGCTTTTGGTGTTTTAGACATGAAGTCCTTGCCCATGCCTATGTCCTGAATGGTATTGCCTAGGTTTTCTTCTAGGGTTTTTATGGTTTTAGGTCTAACGTTTAAGTCTTTAATCCATCTTGAGTTGATTTTTGTATAAGGTGTAAGGAAGGGATCCAGTTTCAGCTTTCTACATGTGGCTAGCCAGTTTTCCCATCACCATTTATTAAATAGGGAATCCTTTCTCCATTTCTTGTTTTTGTCAGGTTTGTCAAAGATCAGATAGTTGTAGATATGTGGCATTATTTCTGACGTCTCTGTTCTGTTCCATTGATCTAGATCTCTGTTTAGGTACCAGTACCATGCTGTTTTGGTTACTGTAGCCTTGTAGTATAGTTTGAAGTCAGGTAGCGTGATGCCTCCAGCTTTGTTCTTTTGGCTTAGGATTGACTTTTTGATGCGGCCTCTTTTTTGGTTCCATATGAACTTTAAGGTAGTTTTTTCCAATTCTGTGCAGAAAGTCATTGGTAACTTGATGGGGATGGCATTGAATCTGTAAATTACCTTGGGAAGGATGGCCATTTTCATGATATTGATTCTTCCTACCCATGAGCATGGAATGTTCTTCCATTTGTTTGTATCCTCTTTTATTTCCTTGAGCAGTGGTTTGTAGTTTTCTCCTTGAAGAGGTCCTTCACATCCCTTGGAAGTTGGATTCCTAGGTATTTTACTCTCTTTGAAGCAATTGTGAATGGGAGTTCACTCATGATTTGGCTCTCTGTTTGTCTGTTATTGATGTATAAGAATGCTTGTGATTTTTGTCCATTGATTTTGTATCCTGAGACTTTGCTGAAGTTGCTTATCAGCTTAAGGAGATTTTGGGCTGAGACAATGGTGTTTTCTATATATACTATCACGTCATCTGCAAACAGGGACAATTTGACTTCCTTTTTTCCTAATTGAATACCCTTGATTTCCTTCTCTTGCCTAATTGCCCTGGCCAGAACTTCCAACACTATGTTGAATAGAAGTGGTGAGAGAGGGCATCCCTGTCTTGTGCCAGTTTTCAAAGTGAATGCTTCCAGTTTTTGCCCATTCAGTATGATATTGGCTGTGGGTTTGTCATAAATAGCTCTTATTATTTTGAGATACGACCCATCAATACCCAATTTATTGAGAGTTTTTAGCATGAAGGGTTGTTGAATTTTGTCAAAGGCCTTTTCTTCACGTATTGAGATAATCATGTGGTTTTTGACTTTGGTTCTGTTTATATGCTGGATTACATTTATTGATTTGCGTATATTGAACCAGACTTGCATCCCAGGGATGAAGCCCACTTGATCATGGTGGATAAGCTCTCTGATGTGCTGCTGGATTCTGTTTGCCAGTAATTTATTGAGGATTTTTGCATCAATATTCATCAAGGATATTGGTCTAAAATTCTTTTTTTTGATTGTGTCTCTGCCCAGCTTTGGTATCAGCATGATGCTGGCCTCATAAAATGAGTTAGGAAGGAATCCCTCTTTTTCTATTGATTGGAATAGTTTCTGAAGTAATGGTTCCAGTTCCTCCTTGGACCTCTGGTAGAATTCGGCTGTGAACCCATCTGATCCTGGACTCTTTTTGGTTGGTAAGCTATTGATTATTGCCACAATTTCAGCTCCTGTTATTAGTCTATTCAGAGATTCAACTTCTTCCTGGTTTACTCATGGGAGAGTGTATGTGTCGAGGAATTTATCCCTTTCTTTTTTTTTTAATTTTTTTTCTTTTTATCATTAATATTATTATTATTATTATTATTATTATTATTATTATTATACTTTAGGCTCTATGGTACATGTGCGCAACGTGCAGGTAAGCTACATGTGTATACATGTGCCATGCTGGTGCGCTGCACCCACCAACTCGTCATCTAGCATTAGGTATATCTCCCCATGCTGTCCCTCGCCCCTCCCCACACCCCACAACAGTCCCCGAAGTGTGATGTTCCCCTTCTTGTGTCCACGTGTTCTCATTGTTCAATTCCCACCTATGAGTGAGAATATGTGGTGTTTGGTTTTTTGTTCTTGCGATAGTTTACTGAGAACGATTATTTGCACTTTCATCCATGTCCCTACAAATGATATGAACTCATCATTTTTTATGGCTGCCTAGTATTCCATGGTGTATATGTGCCACATTTTCTTAATCCAGTCTATCATTGTTGGACATTTGGGTTGGTTCCAAGTCTTTGCTATTGTGTATAATGCCGCAATAAACATACGTGTGCATGTGTCTTTATAGCAGCATGATTTATAGTCCTTTGGGTATCTACCCAGTAATGGGATGGCTGGGTCAAATGGAATTTCTAGTTCTAGATCCCTGAGGAATCGCCACAGTGACTTCCACAAGTGTTGAACTAGTTTACAGTCCCACCAACAGTGTAAAAGTGTTCCTATTTCTCCACATCCTCTCCAGCACCTGTTGTTTCCTGACTTTTTAATGATTGCCATTCTAACTGGTGTGAGATGGTATCTCATTGTGGTTTTGATTTGCATTTCTCTGATGGCCAGTGTTGGTGAGCATTTTTTCATGTGTTTTTTGGCTGCATAAATGTCTTCTTTGGAGGAGTGTCTGTTCATGTCCTTGGCCCACTTTTTGATGGGGTTGTTTGGTATTTTCTTGTAAATTTGTTGGAGTTCATTGTAGATTCTGGATATTAGCCCTTTGTCAGATGAGTAGGTTGCGAAAATTTTCTCCCACTTTGTAGGTTGCCCGTTCACTCTGATGGTAGTTTCCTTTGCTGTGCAGAAGCTCTTTAGTTTAATTAGATCCCATTTGTCAATTTTGGCTTTTGTTGCCATTGCTTTTGGTGTTTTAGACATGAAGTCCTTGCCCATGCCTATGTCCTGAATGGTATTGCCTAGGTTTTCTTCTAGGGTTTTTATGGTTTTAGGTCTAACGTTTAAGTCTTTAATCCATCTTGAGTTGATTTTTGTATAAGGTGTAAGGAAGGGATCCAGTTTCAGCTTTCTACATGTGGCTAGCCAGTTTTCCCAGCACCATTTATTAAATAGGGAATCCTTTCTCCATTTCTTGTTTTTGTCAAGTTTGTCAAAGATCAGATTGTTGTAGATATGTGGCATTATTTCTGACGGCTCTGTTCTGTTCCACTGATCTATATCTCTGTTTGGTACCAGTACCATGCTGTTTTGGTTACTGTAGCCTTGTAGTATAGTTTGAAGTCAGGTAGCGTGATGCCTCCAGCTTTGTTCTTTTGGCTTAGGATTGACTTGGTGATGCGGGCTCTTTTTTGGTTCCATATGAACTTTAAAGTAGTTTTTTCCAATTCTGTGCAGAAAGTCATTGGTAACTTGATGGGGAGGGCATTGCATCTGTAAATTACCTTGGGAAGAATGGCCATTTTCATGATATTGATTCTTCCTACCCATGAGCATGGAATGTTCTTCCATTTGTTTGTATCCTCTTTTATTTCCTTGAGCAGTGGTTTGTCGTTTTCTCCTTGAAGAGGTCCTTCACATCCCTTGGAAGTTGGATTCCTAGGTATTTTATTCTCTTTGAAGCAATTGTGAATGGGAGTTCACTCATGATTTGGCTCTCTGTTTGTCTGTTATTGATGTATAAGAATGCTTGTGATTTTTGTCCATTGATTTTGTATCCTGAGACTTTGCTGAAGTTGCTTATCAGCTTAAGGAGATTTTGGGCTGAGACAATGGGGTTTTCTAGATATACTATCACGTCATCTGCAAACAGGGAGAATTTGACTTCCTTTTTTCCTAATTGAATACCCTTGATTTCCTTCTCTTGCCTAATTGCCCTGGCCAGAACTTCCAACACTATGTTGAATACAAGTGGTGAGAGAGGGCATCCCTGTCTTGTGCCAGTTTTCAAAGTGAATGCTTCCAGTTTTTGCCCATTCAGTGTGATATTGGCTGTGGGTTTCTCATAAATAGCTCTTATTATTTTGAGATACGACCCATCAATACCTAATTTATTGAGAGTTTTTAGCATGAAGGGTTGTTGAATTTTGTCAAAGTCCTTTTCTTCACGTATTGAGATAATCATGTGGTTTTTGACTTTGGTTCTGTTTATATGCTGGATTACATTTATTGATTTGCGTATATTGAACCAGCCTTGCATCCCAGGGATGAAGCCCACTTGATCATGGTGGATAAGCTGTCTGATGTGCTGCTGGATTCGGTTTGCCAGTAATTTATTGAGGATTTTTGCATCAATATTCATCAAGGATATTGGTCTAAAATTCTCTTTTTTGGTTGTGTCTCTGCCCAGCTTTGGTAGCAGCATGATGCTGGCCTCATAAAATGAGTTAGGAAGGATTCCCTCTTTTTCTATTGATTGGAATAGTTTCTGAAGTAATGGTTCCAGTTCCTCCTTGGACCTCTGGTAGAATTCGGCTGTGAACCCATCTGATCCTGGACTCTTTTGGTTGGTAAGCTATTGATTATTGCCACAATTTCAGCTCCTGTTATTAGTCTATTCAGAGATTCAACTTCTTCCTGGTTTAGTCATGGGATAGTGTATGTGTCGAGGAACTTATCCCTTTCTTTTTTTATAATTTTTTTTCTTTTCATCATTATTATTATTATTATGATTATTATTATTAATATTATACTTTAGGCTCTATGGTACATGAACGCAACGTGCAGGTGAGCTACATATGTATACATGTGCCATGCTGGTGCGCTGCACCCACCAACTCGTCATCTAGCATTAGGTATATCTCCCAATTCTGTCCCTCGCCCCTCCAGCCACCCCACAGCAGTCCCCGAAGTGTGATGTTCCCCTTCCTGTGTCCATGTGTTCTCATTGTTCAATTCTCACCTATGAGTGAGAATATGTGGTGTTTGGTTTTTTGTTCTTGCGATAGTTTACTGAGAACGATGATTTCCAATTTCATCCATGTCCCTACAAAGGATATGAACTCATCATTTTTTATGGCTGCATAGTATTCCATGGTGTATATGTGCCACATTTTCTTAATCCAGTCTATCATTGTTGGACATTTGGGTTGGTTCCAAGTCTTTGCTATTGTGTAGAATGCCGCAATAAACATACGTGTGCATGTGTCTTTATAGCAGCATGATTTACAGTCCTTTGGGTATATACCCAGTAATGGGATGGCTGGGTCAAATGGAATTTCTAGTTCTAGATCCCTGAGGAATCGCCACAGTGACTTCCACAAGGGTTGAACTAGTTTACAGTCCCACCAACAGTGTAAAAGTGTTCCTATTTCTCCACATCCTCTCCAGCACCTGTTGTTTCCTGACTTTTTAATGATTGCCATTCTAACTGGTGTGAGATGGTATCTCATTGTGGTTTTGATTTGCATTTCTCTGATGGCCAGTGATGGTGAGCATTTTTTCATGTGTTTTTTGGCTGCATAAATGTCTTCTTTGGAGGAGCGTCTGTTCATGTCCTTCACCCACTTTTTGATGGGGTTGTTTGGTGTTTTCTTGTAAATTTGTTGGAGTTCATTGTAGATTCTGGATATTAGCCCTTTGTCAGATGAGTAGGTTGCGAAAATTTTCTCCCATTTTGTAGGTTGCCTGTTCACTCTGATGGTAGTTTCCTTTGCTGTGCAGAAGCTCTTTAGTTTAATTAGATCCCATTTGTGAATTTTGGCTTTTGTTGCCATTGCTTTTGGTGTTTTATACATGAAGTCCTTGCCCATGCCTATGTCCTGAATGGTATTGCCTAGGTTTTCTTCTAGGGTTTTTATGGTTTTAGGTCTAACGTTTAAGTCTTTAATCCATCTTGAGTTGATTTTTGTATAAGGTGTAAGGAAGTGATCCAGTTTCAGCTTTCTACATGTGGCTAGCCAGTTTTCCCAGCACCATTTATTAAATAGGGTATCCTTTCTCCATTTCTTGTTTTTGTCAGGTTTGTCAAAGATCAGATTGTTGTAGATATGTGGCATTATTTCTGACGGCTCTGTTCTGTTCCATTGATCTAGATCTCTGTTTTGGTCCCAGTACCATGCTGTTTTGGTTACTGTAGCCTTGTAATATAGTTTGAAGTCAGGTAGCGTGATGCCTCCAGCTTTGTTCTTTTGGCTTAGGATTGACTTGGTGATGCGGGCTCTTTTTTGGTTCCATATGAAATTTAAAGTAGTTTTTTCCAATTCTGTGAAGAAAGTCATTGGTAACTTGATGGGGATGGCATTGAATCTGTAAATTACCTTGGGAAGGATGGCCACTTTCATGATATTGATTCTTCCTACCCATGAGCATGGAATGTTCTTCCATTTGTTTGTATCCTCTTTTATTTCCTTGAGCAGTGGTTTGTAGTTTTCTCCTTGAAGAGGTCCTTCACATCCCTTGGAAGTTGGATTCCTAGGTATTTTATTCTCTTTGAAGCAATTGTGAATGGGAGTTCACTCATGATTTGGCTCTCTGTTTGTCTGTTATTGATGTATAAGAATGCTTGTGATTTTTGTCCATTGATTTTGTATCCTGAGACTTTGCTGAAGTTGCTTATCAGTTAAGGAGATTTTGGGCTGAGACAATGGGGTTTTCTATATATACTATCACGTCATCTGCAAACAGGGACAATTTGACTTCCTTTTTTCCTAATTGAATACCCTTGATTTCCTTCTCTTGCCTAATTGCCCTGGCCAGAACTTCCAACACTATGTTGAATAGAAGTGGTGAGAGAGGGCATCCCTGTCTTGTGCCAGTTTTCAAAGTGAATGCTTCCAGTTTTTGCCCATTCAGTATGATATTCGCTGTGGGTTTGTCATAAGTAGCTCTTATTATTTAGAGATACGACCCATCAATACCCAATTTATTGAGAGTTTTTAGCATGAAGGGTTGTTGAATTTTGTCAAAGGCCTTTTCTTCACGTATTGAGATAATCATATGGTTTTTGACTTTGGTTCTGTTTATATGCTGGATTACATTTATTGATTTGCGTATATTGAACCAGACTTGCATCCCAGGGATGAAGCCCACTTGATCATGGTGGATAAGCTGTCTGATGTGCTGCTGGATTCGGTTTGCCAGTAATTTATTGAGGATTTTTGCATCAATATTCATCAAGGATATTGGTCTAAAATTCTCTTTTTTGATTGTGTCTCTGCCCACCTTTGGTATCAGCATGATGCTGGCCTCATAAAATGAGTTAGGAAGGAATCCCTCTTTTTCTATTGATTGGAATAGTTTCTGAAGTAATGGTTCCAGTTCCTCCTTGGACCTCTGGTAGAATTCGGCTGTGAACCCATCTGATCCTGGACTCTTTTTGGTTGGTAAGCTATTGATTATTGCCACAATTTCAGCTCCTGTTATTAGTCTATTCAGAGATTCAACTTCTTCCTGGTTTAGTCATGGGAGAGTGTATGTGTCGAGGAATTTATCCCTTTCTTTTTTTTTTAATTTTTTTTCTTTTTATCATTAATATTATTATTATTATTATTATTATTATTATTATTATTATACTTTAGGCTCCATGGTACATGTGCGCAACGTGCAGGTAAGCTACATGTGTATACATGTGCCATGCTGGTGCGCTGCACCCACCAACTCGTCATCTAGCATTAGGTATATCTCCCAATGCCGTCCCTCGCCCCTCCCCACACCCCACAACAGTCCCCGAAGTGTGATGTTCCCCTTCTTGTGTCCACGTGTTCTCATTGTTCAATTCCCACCTATGAGTGAGAAGATGTGGTGTTTGGTTTTTTGTTCTTGTGATAGTTTACTGAGAACGATGATTTCCAATTTCATCCATGTCCCTACAAAGGATATGAACTCATCATTTTTTATGGCTGCCTAGTATTCCATGGTGTATATGTGCCACATTTTCTTAATCCAGTCTATCATTGTTGGACATTTGGGTTGGTTCCAAGTCTTTGCTATTGTGTATAATGCCGCAATAAACATACGTGTGCATGTGTCTTTATAGCAGCATGATTTATAGTCCTTTGGGTATATACCCAGTAATGGGATGGCTGGGTCAAATGGAATTTCTAGTTCTAGATCCCTGAGGAATCGCCACAGTGACTTCCACAAGGGTTGAACTAGTTTACAGTCCCACCAACAGTGTAAAAGCGTTCCTATTTCTCCACATCCTCTCCAGCACCTGTTGTTTCCTGACTTTTTAATGATTGCCATTCTAACTGGTGTGAGATGGTATCTCATTGTGGTTTTGATTTGCATTTCTCTGATGGCCAGTGATGGTGAGCATTTTTTCATGTGTTTTTTGGCTGCATAAATGTCTTCTTTGGAGGAGTGTCTGTTCATGTCCTTGGCCCACTTTTTGATGGGGTTGTTTGGTATTTTCTTGTAAATTTGTTGGAGTTCATTGTAGATTCTGGATATTAGCCCTTTGTCAGATGAGTAGGTTGCGAAAATTTTCTCCCACTTTGTAGGTTGCCCGTTCACTCTGATGGTAGTTTCCTTTGCTGTGCAGAAGCTCTTTAGTTTAATTAGATCCCATTTGTCAATTTTGGCTTTTGTTGCCATTGCTTTTGGTGTTTTAGACATGAAGTCCTTGCCCATGCCTATGTCCTGAATGGTATTGCCTAGGTTTTCTTCTAGGGTTTTTATGGTTTTAGGTCTAACGTTTAAGTCTTTAATCCATCTTGAGTTGATTTTTGTATAAGGTGTAAGGAAGGGATCCAGTTTCAGCTTTCTACATGTGGCTAGCCAGTTTTCCCAGCACCATTTATTAAATAGGGAATCCTTTCTCCATTTCTTGTTTTTGTCAAGTTTGTCAAAGATCAGATTGTTGTAGATATGTGGCATTATTTCTGACGGCTCTGTTCTGTTCCATTGATCTATATCTCTGTTTGGTACCAGTACCATGTTGTTTTGGTTACTGTAGCCTTGTAGTATAGTTTGAAGTCAGGTAGCGTGATGCCTCCAGCTTTGTTCTTTTGGCTTAGGATTGACTTGGTGTTGCGGGCTCTTTTTTGGTTCCATATGAATTTTAAAGTAGTTTTTTCCAATTCCGTGAAGGAAGTCATTGGTAACTTGATGGGGATGGCATTGAATCTGTAAATTACCTTGGGAAGGATGGCCATTTTCATGATATTGATTCTTCCTACCCATGAGCATGGAATGTTCTTCCATTTGTTTGTATCCTCTTTTATTTCCTTGAGCAGTGGTTTGTAGTTTTCTCCTTGAAGAGGTCCTTCACATCCCTTGGAAGTTGGATTCCTAGGTATTTTATTCTCTTTGAAGCAATTGTGAATGGGAGTTCACTCATGATTTGGCTCTCTGTTTGTCTGTTATTGATGTATAAGAATGCTTGTGATTTTTGTCCATTGATTTTGTATCCTGAGACTTTGCTGAAGTTGCTTATCAGTTAAGGAGATTTTGGGCTGAGACAATGGGGTTTTCTATATATACTATCACGTCATCTGCAAACAGGGACAATTTGACTTCCTTTTTTCCTAATTGAATACCCTTGATTTCCTTCTCTTGCCTAATTGCCCTGGCCAGAACTTCCAACACTATGTTGAATAGAAGTGGTGAGAGAGGGCATCCCTGTCTTGTGCCAGTTTTCAAAGTGAATGCTTCCAGTTTTTGCCCATTCAGTATGATATTCGCTGTGGGTTTGTCATAAGTAGCTCTTATTATTTAGAGATACGACCCATCAATACCCAATTTATTGAGAGTTTTTAGCATGAAGGGTTGTTGAATTTTGTCAAAGGCCTTTTCTTCACGTATTGAGATAATCATATGGTTTTTGACTTTGGTTCTGTTTATATGCTGGATTACATTTATTGATTTGCGTATATTGAACCAGACTTGCATCCCAGGGATGAAGCCCACTTGATCATGGTGGATAAGCTGTCTGATGTGCTGCTGGATTCGGTTTGCCAGTAATTTATTGAGGATTTTTGCATCAATATTCATCAAGGATATTGGTCTAAAATTCTCTTTTTTGATTGTGTCTCTGCCCAGCTTTGGTATCAGCATGATGCTGGCCTCATAAAATGAGTTAGGAAGGAATCCCTCTTTTTCTATTGATTGGAATAGTTTCTGAAGTAATGGTTCCAGTTCCTCCTTGGACCTCTGGTAGAATTCGGCTGTGAACCCATCTGATCCTGGACTCTTTTTGGTTGGTAAGCTATTGATTATTGCCACAATTTCAGCTCCTGTTATTAGTGTATTCAGAGATTCAACTTCTTCCTGGTTTAGTCATGGGAGAGTGTATGTGTCGAGGAATTTATCCCTTTCTTTTTTTTTTAATTTTTTTTCTTTTTATCATTAATATTATTATTATTATTATTATTATTATTATTATTATTATACTTTAGGCTCCATGGTACATGTGCGCAACGTGCAGGTAAGCTACATGTGTATACATGTGCCATGCTGGTGCGCTGCACCCACCAACTCGTCATCTAGCATTAGGTATATCTCCCAATGCTGTCCCTCGCCCCTCCCCACACCCCACAACAGTCCCCGAAGTGTGATGTTCCCCTTCTTGTGTCCACGTGTTCTCATTGTTCAATTCCCACCTATGAGTGAGAAGATGTGGTGTTTGGTTTTTTGTTCTTGCGATAGTTTACTGAGAACGATGATTTCCAATTTCATCCATGTCCCTACAAATGATATGAACTCATCATTTTTTATGGCTGCCTAGTATTCCATGGTGTATATGTGCCACATTTTCTTAATCCAGTCTATCATTGTTGGACATTTGGGTTGGTTCCAAGTCTTTGCTATTGTGTATAATGCCGCAATAAACATACGTGTGCATGTGTCTTTATAGCAGCATGATTTATAGTCCTTTGGGTATCTACCCAGTAATGGGATGGCTGGGTCAAATGGAATTTCTAGTTCTAGATCCCTGAGGAATCGTCACAGTGACTTTCACAAGTGTTGAACTAGTTTACAGTCCCACCAACAGTGTAAAAGTGTTCCTATTTCTCCACATCCTCTCCAGCACCTGTTGTTTCCTGACTTTTTAATGATTGCCATTCTAACTGGTGTGAGATGGTATCTCATTGTGGTTTTGATTTGCATTTCTCTGATGGCCAGTGATGGTGAGCATTTTTTCATGTGTTTTTTGGCTGCATAAATGTCTTCTTTGGAGGAGTGTCTGTTCATGTCCTTGGCCCACTTTTTGATGGGGTTGTTTGGTATTTTCTTGTAAATTTGTTGGAGTTCATTGTAGATTCTGGATATTAGCCCTTTGTCAGATGAGTAGGTTGCGAAAATTTTCTCCCACTTTGTAGGTTGCCTGTTCACTCTGATGGTAGTTTCCTTTGCTGTGCAGAAGCTCTTTAGTTTAATTAGATCCCATTTGTCAATTTTGGCTTTTGTTGCCATTGCTTTTGGTGTTTTAGACATGAAGTCCTTGCCCATGCCTATGTCCTGAATGGTATTGCCTAGGTTTTCTTCTAGGGTTTTTATGGTTTTAGGTCTAACGTTTAAGTCTTTAATCCATCTTGAGTTGATTTTTGTATAAGGTGTAAGGAAGGGATCCAGTTTCAGCTTTCTACATGTTGCTAGCCAGTTTTCCCAGCACCATTTATTAAATAGGGAATCCTTTCTCCATTTCTTGTTTTTGTCAAGTTTGTCAAAGATCAGATTGTTGTAGATATGTGGCATTATTTCTGACGGCTCTGTTCTGTTCCATTGATCTATATCTCTGTTTGGTACCAGTACCATGTTGTTTTGGTTACTGTAGCCTTGTAGTATAGTTTGAAGTCAGGTAGCGTGATGCCTCCAGCTTTGTTCTTTTGGCTTAGGATTGACTTGGTGTTGCGGGCTCTTTTTTGGTTCCATATGAATTTTAAAGTAGTTTTTTCCAATTCCGTGAAGGAAGTCATTGGTAACTTGATGGGGATGGCATTGAATCTGTAAATTACCTTGGGAAGGATGGCCATTTTCATGATATTGATTCTTCCTACCCATGAGCATGGAATGTTCTTCCATTTGTTTGTATCCTCTTTATTTCCTTGAGAAGTGGTTTGTAGTTTTCTCCTTGAAGAGGTCCTTCACATCCCTTGGAAGTTGGATTCCTAGGTATTTTATTCTCTTTGAAGCAATTGTGAATGGGAGTTCACTCATGATTTGGCTCTCTGTTTGTCTGTTATTGATGTATAAGAATGCTTGTGATTTTTGTCCATTGATTTTGTATCCTGAGACTTTGCTGAAGTTGCTTATCAGCTTAAGGAGATTTTGGGCTGAGACAATGGGGTTTTCTAGATATACTATCACGTCATCTGCAAACAGGGACAATTTGACTTCCTTTTTTCCTAATTGAATACCCTTGATTTCCTTCTCTTGCCTAATTGCCCTGGCCAGAACTTCCAACAATATGTTGAATAGAAGTGGTGAGAGAGGGCATCCCTGTCTTGTGCCAGTTTTCAAAGTGAATGCTTCCAGTTTTTGCCCATTCAGTATGATATTCGCTGTGGGTTTGTCATAAGTAGCTCTTATTATTTAGAGATACGACCCATCAATACCCAATTTATTGAGAGTTTTTAGCATGAAGGGTTGTTGAATTTTGTCAAAGGCCTTTTCTTCACGTATTGAGATAATCATGTGGTTTTTGACTTTGGTTCTGTTTATATGCTGGATTACATTTATTGATTTGCGTATATTGAACCAGACTTGCATCCCAGGGATGAAGCCCACTTGATCATGGTGGATAAGCTCTCTGATGTGCTGCTGGATTCTGTTTGCCAGTAATTTATTGAGGATTTTTGCATCAATATTCATCAAGGATATTGGTCTAAAATTCTCTTTTTTGATTGTGTCTCTGCCCAGCTTTGGTATCAGCATGATGCTGGCCTCATAAAATGAGTTAGGAAGGAATCCCTCTTTTTCTATTGATTGGAATAGTTTCTGAAGTAATGGTTCCAGTTCCTCCTTGGACCTCTGGTAGAATTCGGCTGTGAACCCATCTGATCCTGGACTCTTTTTGGTTAGTAAGCTATTGATTATTGCCACAATTTCAGCTCCTGTTATTAGTGTATTCAGAGATTCAACTTCTTCCTGGTTTAATCATGGGAGAGTGTATGTGTCGAGGAATTTATCCTTTCTTTTTTTTTAATTTTTTTTCTTTTTATCATTATTATTATTATTATTATTATTATTATACTTTAGGCTCTATGGTACATGTGCGCAACGTGCAGGTAAGCTACATGTGTATACATGTGCCATGCTGGTGCGCTGCACCCACCAACTCGTCATCTAGCATTAGGTATATCTCCCAATGCCGTCCCTCGCCCCTCCCCCCACCCCACAACAGTCCCCGAAGTGTGATGTTCCCCTTCTTGTGTCCACGTGTTCTCATTGTTCAATTCCCACCTATGAGTGAGAAGATGTGGTGTTTGGTTTTTTGTTCTTGCGATAGTTTACTGAGAACGATGATTTCCTATTTCATCCATGTCCCTACAAAGGATATGAACTCATCATTTTTTATGGCTGCCTAGTATTCCATGGTGTATATGTGCCACATTTTCTTAATCCAGTCTATCATTGTTGGACATTTGGGTTGGTTCCAAGTCTTTGCTATTGTGTATAATGCCGCAATAAACATACGTGTGCATGTGTCTTTATAGCAGCATGATTTATAGTCCTTTGGGTATATACCCAGTAATGGGATGGCTGGGTCAAATGGAATTTCTAGTTCTAGATCCCTGAGGAATCGCCACAGTGACTTCCACAAGGGTTGAACTAGTTTACAGTCCCACCAACAGTGTAAAAGCGTTCCTATTTCTCCACATCCTCTCCAGCACCTGTTGTTTCCTGACTTTTTAATGATTGCCATTCTAACTGGTGTGAGATGGTATCTCATTGTGGTTTTGATTTGCATTTCTCTGATGGCCAGTGATGGTGAGCATTTTTTCATGTGTTTTTTGGCTGCATAAATGTCTTCTTTGGAGGAGTGTCTGTTCATGTCCTTGGCCCACTTTTTGATGGGGTTGTTTGGTATTTTCTTGTAAATTTGTTGGAGTTCATTGTAGATTCTGGATATTAGCCCTTTGTCAGATGAGTAGGTTGCGAAAATTTTCTCCCACTTTGTAGGTTGCCTGTTCACTCTGATGGTAGTTTCCTTTGCTGTGCAGAAGCTCTTTAGTTTAATTAGATCCCATTTGTCAATTTTGGCTTTTGTTGCCATTGCTTTTGGTGTTTTAGACATGAAGTCCTTGCCCATGCCTATGTCCTGAATGGTATTGCCTAGGTTTTCTTCTAGGGTTTTTATGGTTTTAGGTCTAACGTTTAAGTCTTTAATCCATCTTGAGTTGATTTTTGTATAAGGTGTAAGGAAGGGATCCAGTTTCAGCTTTCTACATGTGGCTAGCCAGTTTTCCCAGCACCATTTATTAAATAGGGAATCCTTTCTCCATTTCTTGTTTTTGTCAAGTTTGTCAAAGATCAGATTGTTGTAGATATGTGGCATTATTTCTGACGGCTCTGTTCTGTTCCATTGATCTATATCTCTGTTTGGTACCAGTACCATGTTGTTTTGGTTACTGTAGCCTTGTAGTATAGTTTGAAGTCAGGTAGCGTGATGCCTCCAGCTTTGTTCTTTTGGCTTAGGATTGACTTGGTGTTGCGGGCTCTTTTTTGGTTCCATATGAATTTTAAAGTAGTTTTTTCCAATTCCGTGAAGGAAGTCATTGGTAACTTGATGGGGATGGCATTGAATCTGTAAATTACCTTGGGAAGGATGGCCATTTTCATGATATTGATTCTTCCTACCCATGAGCATGGAATGTTCTTCCATTTGTTTGTATCCTCTTTTATTTCCTTGAGCAGTGGTTTGTAGTTTTCTCCTTGAAGAGGTCCTTCACATCCCTTGGAAGTTGGATTCCTAGGTATTTTATTCTCTTTGAAGCAATTGTGAATGGGAGTTCACTCATGATTTGGCTCTCTGTTTGTCTGTTATTGATGTATAAGAATGCTTGTGATTTTTGTCCATTGATTTTGTATCCTGAGACTTTGCTGAAGTTGCTTATCAGCTTAAGGAGATTTTGGGCTGACACAATGGGGTTTTCTAGATATACTATCACGTCATCTGCAAACAGGGACAATTTGACTTCCTTTTTTCCTAATTGAATACCCTTGATTTCCTTCTCTTGCCTAATTGCCCTGGCCAGAACTTCCAACAATATGTTGAATAGAAGTGGTGAGAGAGGGCATCCCTGTCTTGTGCCAGTTTTCAAAGTGAATGCTTCCAGTTTTTGCCCATTCAGTATGATATTCGCTGTGGGTTTGTCATAAGTAGCTCTTATTATTTAGAGATAAGACCCATCAATACCCAATTTATTGAGAGTTTTTAGCATGAAGGGTTGTTGAATTTTGTCAAAGTCCTTTTCTTCACGTATTGAGATAATCATGTGGTTTTTGACTTTGGTTCTGTTTATATGCTGGATTACATTTATTGATTTGCGTATATTGAACCAGACTTGCATCCCAGGGATGAAGCCCACTTGATCATGGTGGATAAGCTGTCTGATGTGCTGCTGGATTCGGTTTGCCAGTAATTTATTGAGGATTTTTGCATCAATATTCATCAAGGATATTGGTCTAAAATTCTCTTTTTTGATTGTGTCTCTGCCCAGCTTTGGTATCAGCATGATGCTGGCCTCATAAAATGAGTTAGGAAGGATTCCCTCTTTTTCTATTGATTGGAATAGTTTCTGAAGTAATGGTTCCAGTTCCTCCTTGGACCTCTGGTAGAATTCGGCTGTGAACCCACCTGATCCTGGACTCTTTTTGGTTGGTAAGCTATTGATTATTGCCACAATTTCAGCTCCTGTTATTAGTCTATTCAGAGATTCAACTTCTTCCTGGTTTAGTCATGGGAGAGTGTATGTGTCGAGGAATTTATCCCTTTCTTTTTTTTTAATTTTTTTTCTTTTTATCATTATTATTATTATTATTATTATTATTATTATTATACTTTAGGCTCTATGGTACATGTGCGCAACGTGCAGGTAAGCTACATGTGTATACATGTGCCATGCTGGTGCGCTGCACCCAAAAACTCGTCATCTAGCATTAGGTATATCTCCCAATGCTGTCCCTCGCCCCTCCCCCCTGCCCACAACAGTCCCCGAAGTGTGATGTTCCCCTTCTTGTGTCCACGTGTTCTCATTGTTCAATTCCCACCTATGAGTGAGAATATGTGGTGTTTCGTTTTTTGTTCTTGCGATAGTTTACTGAGAACGATGATTTCCAATTTCATCCATGTCCCTACAAAGGATATGAACTCATCATTTTTTATGGCTGCCTAGAATTCCATGGTGTATATGTGCCACATTTTCTTAATCCAGTCTATCATTGTTGGACATTTGGGTTGGTTCCAAGTCTTTGCTATTGTGTAAAATGCCGCAATAAACATACGTGTGCATGTGTCTTTATAGCAGCATGATTTATAGTCCTTTGGGTATATACCCAGTAATGGGATGGCTGGGTCAAATGGAATTTCTAGTTCTAGATCCCTGAGGAATCGCCACAGTGACTTCCAAAAGGGTTGAACTAGTTTACAGTCCCACCAACAGTGTAAAAGTGTTCCTATTTCTCTACGTCCTCTCCAGCACCTGTTGTTTCCTGACTTTTTAATGATTGCCATTCTAACTGGTGTGAGATGGTATCTCATTGTGGTTTTGATTTGCATTTCTCTGATGGCCAGTGATGGTGAGCATTTTTTCATGTGTTTTTTGGCTGCATAAATGTCTTCTTTGGAGGAGTGTCTGTTCATGTCCTTCGCCCACATTTTGATGGGGTTGTTTGGTGTTTTCTTGTAAATTTGTTGGAGTTCATTGTAGATTCTGGATATTAGCCCTTTGTCAGATGAGTAGGTTGCGAAAATTTTCTCCCATTTTGTAGGTTGCCTGTTCACTCTGATGGTAGTTTCCTTTGCTGTGCAGAAGCTCTTTAGTTTAATTAGATCCCATTTGTCAATTTTGGCTTTTGTTGCCATTGCTTTTGGTGTTTTAGACATGAAGTCCTTGCCCATGCCTATGTCCTGAATGGTATTGCCTAGGTTTTCTTCTAGGGTTTTTATGGTTTTAGGTCTAACGTTTAAGTCTTTAATCCATCTTGAGTTGATTTTTGTATAAGGTGTAAGGAAGGGATCCAGTTTCAGCTTTCTACATGTGGCTAGCCAGTTTTCCCATCACCATTTATTAAATAGGGAATCCTTTCTCCATTTCTTGTTTTTGTCAGGTTTGTCAAAGATCAGATAGTTGTAGATATGTGGCATTATTTCTGACGGCTCTGTTCTGTTCCATTGATCTAGATCTCTGTTTAGGTACCAGTACCATGCTGTTTTGGTTACTGTAGCCTTGTAGTATAGTTTGAAGTCAGGTAGCGTGATGCCTCCAGCTTTGTTCTTTTGGCTTAGGATTGACTTTTTGATGCGGCCTCTTTTTTGGTTCCATATGAACTTTAAGGTAGTTTTTTCCAATTCTGTGCAGAAAGTCATTGGTAACTTGATGGGGATGGCATTGAATCTGTAAATTACCTTGGGAAGGATGGCCATTTTCATGATATTGATTCTTCCTACCCATGAGCATGGAATGTTCTTCCATTTGTTTGTATCCTCTTTTATTTCCTTGAGCAGTGGTTTGTAGTTTTCTCCTTGAAGAGGTCCTTCACATCCCTTGGAAGTTGGATTCCTAGGTATTTTACTCTCTTTGAAGCAATTGTGAATGGGAGTTCACTCATGATTTGGCTCTCTGTTTGTCTGTTATTGATGTATAAGAATGCTTGTGATTTTTGTCCATTGATTTTGTATCCTGAGACTTTGCTGAAGTTGCTTATCAGCTTAAGGAGATTTTGGGCTGAGACAATGGGGTTTTCTATATATACTATCACGTCATCTGCAAACAGGGACAATTTGACTTCCTTTTTTCCTAATTGAATACCCTTGATTTCCTTCTCTTGCCTAATTGCCCTGGCCAGAACTTCCAACACTATGTTGAATAGAAGTGGTGAGAGAGGGCATCCCTGTCTTGTGCCAGTTTTCAAAGTGAATGCTTCCAGTTTTTGCCCATTCAGTATGATATTGGCTGTGGGTTTGTCATAAATAGCTCTTATTATTTTGAGATACGACCCATCAATACCCAAGTTATTGAGAGTTTTTAGCATGAAGGGTTGTTGAATTTTGTCAAAGGCCTTTTCTTCACGTATTGAGATAATCATGTGGTTTTTGACTTTGGTTCTGTTTATATGCTGGATTACATTTATTGATTTGCGTATATTGAACCAGACTTGCATCCCAGGGATGAAGCCCACTTGATCATGGTGGATAAGCTCTCTGATGTGCTGCTGGATTCTGTTTGCCAGTAATTTATTGAGGATTTTTGCATCAATATTCATCAAGGATATTGGTCTAAAATTCTTTTTTTTGATTGTGTCTCTGCCCAGCTTTGGTATCAGCATGATGCTGGCCTCATAAAATGAGTTAGGAAGGAATCCCTCTTTTTCTATTGATTGGAATAGTTTCTGAAGTAATGGTTCCAGTTCCTCCTTGGACCTCTGGTAGAATTCGGCTGTGAACCCATCTGATCCTGGACTCTTTTTGGTTGGTAAGCTATTGATTATTGCCACAATTTCAGCTCCTGTTATTAGTCTATTCAGAGATTCAACTTCTTCCTGGTTTAATCATGGGAGAGTGTATGTGTCGAGGAATTTATCCCTTTCTTTTTTTTTTAATTTTTTTTCTTTTTATCATTAATATTATTATTATTATTATTATTATTATACTTTAGGCTCTATGGTACATGTGCGCAACGTGCAGGTAAGCTACATGTGTATACATGTGCCATGCTGGTGCGCTGCACCCACCAACTCGTCATCTAGCATTAGGTATATCTCCCCATGCTGTCCCTCGCCCCTCCCCACACCCCACAACAGTCCCCGAAGTGTGATGTTCCCCTTCTTGTGTCCACGTGTTCTCATTGTTCAATTCCCACCTATGAGTGAGAATATGTGGTGTTTGGTTTTTTGTTCTTGCGATAGTTTACTGAGAACGATTATTTGCACTTTCATCCATGTCCCTACAAATGATATGAACTCATCATTTTTTATGGCTGCCTAGTATTCCATGGTGTATATGTGCCACATTTTCTTAATCCAGTCTATCATTGTTGGACATTTGGGTTGGTTCCAAGTCTTTGCTATTGTGTATAATGCCGCAATAAACATACGTGTGCATGTGTCTTTATAGCAGCATGATTTATAGTCCTTTGGGTATCTACCCAGTAATGGGATGGCTGGGTCAAATGGAATTTCTAGTTCTAGATCCCTGAGGAATCGCCACAGTGACTTCCACAAGTATTGAACTAGTTTACAGTCCCACCAACAGTGTAAAAGTGTTCCTATTTCTCCACATCCTCTCCAGCACCTGTTGTTTCCTGACTTTTTAATGATTGCCATTCTAACTGGTGTGAGATGGTATCTCATTGTGGTTTTGATTTGCATTTCTCTGATGGCCAGTGTTGGTGAGCATTTTTTCATGTGTTTTTTGGCTGCATAAATGTCTTCTTTGGAGGAGTGTCTGTTCATGTCCTTGGCCCACTTTTTGATGGGGTTGTTTGGTATTTTCTTGTAAATTTGTTGGAGTTCATTGTAGATTCTGGATATTAGCCCTTTGTCAGATGAGTAGGTTGCGAAAATTTTCTCCCACTTTGTAGGTTGCCCGTTCACTCTGATGGTAGTTTCCTTTGCTGTGCAGAAGCTCTTTAGTTTAATTAGATCCCATTTGTCAATTTTGGCTTTTGTTGCCATTGCTTTTGGTGTTTTAGACATGAAGTCCTTGCCCATGCCTATGTCCTGAATGGTATTGCCTAGGTTTTCTTCTAGGGTTTTTATGGTTTTAGGTCTAACGTTTAAGTCTTTAATCCATCTTGAGTTGATTTTTGTATAAGGTGTAAGGAAGGGATCCAGTTTCAGCTTTCTACATGTGGCTAGCCAGTTTTCCCAGCACCATTTATTAAATAGGGAATCCTTTCTCCATTTCTTGTTTTTGTCAAGTTTGTCAAAGATCAGATTGTTGTAGATATGTGGCATTATTTCTGACGGCTCTGTTCTGTTCCATTGATCTATATCTCTGTTTGGTACCAGTACCATGTTGTTTTGGTTACTGTAGCCTTGTAGTATAGTTTGAAGTCAGGTAGCGTGATGCCTCCAGCTTTGTTCTTTTGGCTTAGGATTGACTTGGTGTTGCGGGCTCTTTTTTGGTTCCATATGAATTTTAAAGTAGTTTTTTCCAATTCCGTGAAGGAAGTCATTGGTAACTTGATGGGGATGGCATTGAATCTGTAAATTACCTTGGGAAGGATGGCCATTTTCATGATATTGATTCTTCCTACCCATGAGCATGGAATGTTCTTCCATTTGTTTCTATCCTCTTTTATTTCCTTGAGCAGTGGTTTGTAGTTTTCTCCTTGAAGAGGTCCTTCACATCCCTTGGAAGTTGGATTCCTAGGTATTTTATTCTCTTTGAAGCAATTGTGAATGGGAGTTCACTCATGATTTGGCTCTCTGTTTGTCTGTTATTGATGTATAAGAATGCTTGTGATTTTTGTCCATTGATTTTGTATCCTGAGACTTTGCTGAAGTTGCTTATCAGTTAAGGAGATTTTGGGCTGAGACAATGGGGTTTTCTATATATACTATCACGTCATCTGCAAACAGGGACAATTTGACTTCCTTTTTTCCTAATTGAATACCCTTGATTTCCTTCTCTTGCCTAATTGCCCTGGCCAGAACTTCCAACACTATGTTGAATAGAAGTGGTGAGAGAGGGCATCCCTGTCTTGTGCCAGTTTTCAAAGTGAATGCTTCCAGTTTTTGCCCATTCAGTATGATATTCGCTGTGGGTTTGTCATAAGTAGCTCTTATTATTTAGAGATACGACCCATCAATACCCAATTTATTGAGAGTTTTTAGCATGAAGGGTTGTTGAATTTTGTCAAAGGCCTTTTCTTCACGTATTGAGATAATCATATGGTTTTTGACTTTGGTTCTGTTTATATGCTGGATTACATTTATTGATTTGCGTATATTGAACCAGACTTGCATCCCAGGGATGAAGCCCACTTGATCATGGTGGATAAGCTGTCTGATGTGCTGCTGGATTCGGTTTGCCAGTAATTTATTGAGGATTTTTGCATCAATATTCATCAAGGATATTGGTCTAAAATTCTCTTTTTTGATTGTGTCTCTGCCCAGCTTTGGTATCAGCATGATGCTGGCCTCATAAAATGAGTTAGGAAGGAATCCCTCTTTTTCTATTGATTGGAATAGTTTCTGAAGTAATGGTTCCAGTTCCTCCTTGGACCTCTGGTAGAATTCGGCTGTGAACCCATCTGATCCTGGACTCTTTTTGGTTGGTAAGCTATTGATTATTGCCACAATTTCAGCTCCTGTTATTAGTCTATTCAGAGATTCAACTTCTTCCTGGTTTAGTCATGGGAGAGTGTATGTGTCGAGGAATTTATCCCTTTCTTTTTTTTTTAATTTTTTTTCTTTTTATCATTAATATTATTATTATTATTATTATTATTATTATTATTATTATTATTATACTTTAGGCTCCATGGCACATGTGCGCAACGTGCAGGTAAGCTACATGTGTATACATGTGCCATGCTGGTGCGCTGCACCCACCAACTCGTCATCTAGCATTAGGTATATCTCCCCATGCTGTCCCTCGCCCCTCCCCACACCCCACAACAGTCCCCGAAGTGTGATGTTCCCCTTCTTGTATCCACGTGTTCTCATTGTTCAATTCCCACCTATGAGTGAGAAGATGTGGTGTTTGGTTTTTTGTTCTTGCGATAGTTTACTGAGAACGATGATTTCCAATTTCATCCATGTCCCTACAAATGATATGAACTCATCATTTTTTATGGCTGCCTAGTATTCCATGGTGTATATGTGCCACATTTTCTTAATCCAGTCTATCATTGTTGGACATTTGGGTTGGTTCCAAGTCTTTGCTATTGTGTATAATGCCGCAATAAACATACGTGTGCATGTGTCTTTATAGCAGCATGATTTATAGTCCTTTGGGTATCTACCCAGTAATGGGATGGCTGGGTCAAATGGAATTTCTAGTTCTAGATCCCTGAGGAATCGCCACAGTGACTTTCACAAGTGTTGAACTAGTTTACAGTCCCACCAACAGTGTAAAAGTGTTCCTATTTCTCCACATCCTCTCCAGCACCTGTTGTTTCCTGACTTTTTAATGATTGCCATTCTAACTGGTGTGAGATGGTATCTCATTGTGGTTTTGATTTGCATTTCTCTGATGGCCAGTGATGGTGAGCATTTTTTCATGTGTTTTTTGGCTGCATAAATGTCTTCTTTGGAGGAGTGTCTGTTCATGTCCTTGGCCCACTTTTTGATGGGGTTGTTTGGTATTTTCTTGTAAATTTGTTGGAGTTCATTGTAGATTCTGGATATTAGCCCTTTGTCAGATGAGTAGGTTGCGAAAATTTTCTCCCACTTTGTAGGTTGCCTGTTCACTCTGATGGTAGTTTCCTTTGCTGTGCAGAAGCTCTTTAGTTTAATTAGATCCCATTTGTCAATTTTGGCTTTTGTTGCCATTGCTTTTGGTGTTTTAGACATGAAGTCCTTGCCCATGCCTATGTCCTGAATGGTATTGCCTAGGTTTTCTTCTAGGGTTTTTATGGTTTTAGGTCTAACGTTTAAGTCTTTAATCCATCTTGAGTTGATTTTTGTATAAGGTGTAAGGAAGGGATCCAGTTTCAGCTTTCTACATGTGGCTAGCCAGTTTTCCCAGCACCATTTATTAAATAGGGAATCCTTTCTCCATTTCTTGTTTTTGTCAAGTTTGTCAAAGATCAGATTGTTGTAGATATGTGGCATTATTTCTGACGGCTCTGTTCTGTTCCATTGATCTATATCTCTGTTTGGTACCAGTACCATGTTGTTTTGGTTACTGTAGCCTTGTAGTATAGTTTGAAGTCAGGTAGCGTGATGCCTCCAGCTTTGTTCTTTTGGCTTAGGATTGACTTGGTGTTGCGGGCTCTTTTTTGGTTCCATATGAATTTTAAAGTAGTTTTTTCCAATTCCGTGAAGGAAGTCATTGGTAACTTGATGGGGATGGCATTGAATCTGTAAATTACCTTGGGAAGGATGGCCATTTTCATGATATTGATTCTTCCTACCCATGAGCATGGAATGTTCTTCCATTTGTTTGTATCCTCTTTATTTCCTTGAGAAGTGGTTTGTAGTTTTCTCCTTGAAGAGGTCCTTCACATCCCTTGGAAGTTGGATTCCTAGGTATTTTATTCTCTTTGAAGCAATTGTGAATGGGAGTTCACTCATGATTTGGCTCTCTGTTTGTCTGTTATTGATGTATAAGAATGCTTGTGATTTTTGTCCATTGATTTTGTATCCTGAGACTTTGCTGAAGTTGCTTATCAGCTTAAGGAGATTTTGGGCTGAGACAATGGGGTTTTCTAGATATACTATCACGTCATCTGCAAACAGGGACAATTTGACTTCCTTTTTTCCTAATTGAATACCCTTGATTTCCTTCTCTTGCCTAATTGCCCTGGCCAGAACTTCCAACAATGTGTTGAATAGAAGTGGTGAGAGAGGGCATCCCTGTCTTGTGCCAGTTTTCAAAGTGAATGCTTCCAGTTTTTGCCCATTCAGTATGATATTCGCTGTGGGTTTGTCATAAGTAGCTCTTATTATTTAGAGATACGACCCATCAATACCCAATTTATTGAGAGTTTTTAGCATGAAGGGTTGTTGAATTTTGTCAAAGGCCTTTTCTTCACGTATTGAGATAATCATGTGGTTTTTGACTTTGGTTCTGTTTATATGCTGGATTACATTTATTGATTTGCGTATATTGAACCAGACTTGCATCCCAGGGATGAAGCCCACTTGATCATGGTGGATAAGCTCTCTGATGTGCTGCTGGTTTCTGTTTGCCAGTAATTTATTGAGGATTTTTGCATCAATATTCATCAAGGATATTGGTCTAAAATTCTCTTTTTTGGTTGTGTCTCTGCCCAGCTTTGGTATCAGCATGATGCTGGCCTCATAAAATGAGTTAGGAAGGAATCCCTCTTTTTCTATTGATTGGAATAGTTTCTGAAGTAATGGTTCCAGTTCCTCCTTGGACCTCTGGTAGAATTCGGCTGTGAACCCATCTGATCCTGGACTCTTTTTGGTTAGTAAGCTATTGATTATTGCCACAATTTCAGCTCCTGTTATTAGTGTATTCAGAGATTCAACTTCTTCCTGGTTTAATCATGGGAGAGTGTATGTGTCGAGGAATTTATCCCTTTCTTTTTTTTTAATTTTTTTTCTTTTTATCATTATTATTATTATTATTATTATTATTATACTTTAGGCTCTATGGTACATGTGCGCAACGTGCAGGTAAGCTACATGTGTATACATGTGCCATGCTGGTGCGCTGCACCCACCAACTCGTCATCTAGCATTAGGTATATCTCCCAATGCCGTCCCTCGCCCCTCCCCCCACCCCACAACAGTCCCCGAAGTGTGATGTTCCCCTTCATGTGTCCACGTGTTCTCATTGTTCAATTCCCACCTATGAGTGAGAAGATGTGGTGTTTGGTTTTTTGTTCTTGCGATAGTTTACTGAGAACGATGATTTCCAATTTCATCCATGTCCCTACAAAGGATATGAACTCATCATTTTTTATGGCTGCCTAGTATTCCATGGTGTATATGTGCCACATTTTCTTAATCCAGTCTATCATTGTTGGACATTTGGGTTGGTTCCAAGTCTTTGCTATTGTGTATAATGCCGCAATAAACATACGTGTGCATGTGTCTTTATAGCAGCATGATTTATAGTCCTTTGGGTATATACCCAGTAATGGGATGGCTTGGTCAAATGGAATTTCTAGTTCTAGATCCCTGAGGAATCGCCACAGTGACTTCCACAAGGGTTGAACTAGTTTACAGTCCCACCAACAGTGTAAAAGCGTTCCTATTTCTCCACATCCTCTCCAGCACCTGTTGTTTCCTGACTTTTTAATGATTGCCATTCTAACTGGTGTGAGATGGTATCTCATTGTGGTTTTGATTTGCATTTCTCTGATGGCCAGTGATGGTGAGCATTTTTTCATGTGTTTTTTGGCTGCATAAATGTCTTCTTTGGAGGAGTGTCTGTTCATGTCCTTGGCCCACTTTTTGATGGGGTTGTTTGGTATTTTCTTGTAAATTTGTTGGAGTTCATTGTAGATTCTGGATATTAGCCCTTTGTCAGATGAGTAGGTTGCGAAAATTTTCTCCCACTTTGTAGGTTGCCTGTTCACTCTGATGGTAGTTTCCTTTGCTGTGCAGAAGCTCTTTAGTTTAATTAGATCCCATTTGTCAATTTTGGCTTTTGTTGCCATTGCTTTTGGTGTTTTAGACATGAAGTCCTTGCCCATGCCTATGTCCTGAATGGTATTGCCTAGGTTTTCTTCTAGGGTTTTTATGGTTTTAGGTCTAACGTTTAAGTCTTTAATCCATCTTGAGTTGATTTTTGTATAAGGTGTTAGGAAGGGATCCAGTTTCAGCTTTCTACATGTGGCTAGCCAGTTTTCCCAGCACCATTTATTAAATAGGGAATCCTTTCTCCATTTCTTGTTTTTGTCAAGTTTGTCAAAGATCAGATTGTTGTAGATCTGTGGCATTATTTCTGACGGCTCTGTTCTGTTCCATTGATCTATATCTCTGTTTGGTACCAGTACCATGTTGTTTTGGTTACTGTAGCCTTGTAGTATAGTTTGAAGTCAGGTAGCGTGATGCCTCCAGCTTTGTTCTTTTGGCTTAGGATTGACTTGGTGTTGCGGGCTCTTTTTTGGTTCCATATGAATTTTAAAGTAGTTTTTTCCAATTCCGTGAAGGAAGTCATTGGTAACTTGATGGGGATGGCATTGAATCTGTAAATTACCTTGGGAAGGATGGCCATTTTCATGATATTGATTCTTCCTACCCATGAGCATGGAATATTCTTCCATTTGTTTGTATCCTCTTTATTTCCTTGAGCAGTGGTTTGTAGTTTTCTCCTTGAAGAGGTCCTTCACATCCCTTGGAAGTTGGATTCCTAGGTATTTTACTCTCTTTGAAGCAATTGTGAATGGGAGTTCACTCATGATTTGGCTCTCTGTTTGTCTGTTATTGATGTATAAGAATGCTTGTGATTTTTGTCCATTGATTTTGTATCCTGAGACTTTGCTGAAGTTGCTTATCAGCTTAAGGAGATTTTGGGCTGAGACAATGGGGTTTTCTATATATACTATCACGTCATCTGCAAACAGGGACAATTTGACTTCTTTTTTTCCTAATTGAATACCCTTGATTTCCTTCTCTTGCCTAATTGCCCTGGCCAGAACTTCCAACACTATGTTGAATAGAAGTGGTGAGAGAGGGCATCCCTGTCTTGTGCCAGTTTTCAAAGTGAATGCTTCCAGTTTTTGCCCATTCAGTATGATATTGGCTGTGGGTTTGTCATAAATAGCTCTTATTATTTTGAGATACGACCCAACAATACCTAATTTATTGAGAGTTTTTAGCATGAAGGGTTGTTGAATTTTGTCAAAGTCCTTTTCTTCACGTATTGAGATAATCATGTGGTGTTTGACTTTGTTTCTGTTTATATGCTGGATTACATTTATTGATTTGCGTATATTGAACCAGCCTTGCATCCCAGGGATGAAGCCCACTTGATCATGGTGGATAAGCTGTCTGATGTGCTGCTGGATTCGGTTTGCCAGTAATTTATTGAGGATTTTTGCATCAATATTCATCAAGGGTATTGGTCTAAAATTCTCTTTTTTGGTTGTGTCTCTGCCCAGCTTTGGTAGCAGCATGATGCTGGCCTCATAACATGAGTTAGGAAGGATTCCCTCGTTTTCTATTGATTGGAATAGTTTCTGAAGTAATGGTTCCAGTTCCTCCTTGGACCTCTGGTAGAATTCGGCTGTGAACCCATCTGATCCTGGACTCTTTTTGGTTGGTAAGCTATTGATTATTGCCAGAGTTTCAGCTCCTGTCATTAGTCTACTCAGAGATTCAACTTCTTCCTGGTTTAGTCATGGGAGAGTGTATGTGTCGAGGATTTTATCCCTTTCTATTTTTTTTAATTTTTTTTCTTTTTATCATTATTATTATTGTTATTATTATTATTATTATTATTATACTTTAGGCTCTATGGTACATGTGCGCAACATGCATGTAAGCTACATGTGTATACATGTGCCATGCTGGTTCGCTGCACCCACCAACTCGTCATCTAGCATTAGGTATATCTCCCAATGCTGTCCCTCGCCCCTCCCCCCACCCCACAACAGTCCCCGAAGTGTGATGTTCCCCTTCTTGTATCCATGTGTTCTCATTGTTCAATTCCCACCTATGAGTGAGAATATGTGGTGTTTGGTTTTTTGTCCTTGCGATAGTTTACTGAGAACGATGATTTCCAATTTCATCCATGTCCCTACAATGGATATGAACTCATCATTTTTTGTGGCTGCCTAGTATGCCATGGTGTATATGTGCCACATTTTCTTAATCCAGTCTATCATTGTTGGACATTTGGGTTGGTTCCAAGTCTTTGCTATTGTGTATAATGCCGCAATAAACATACGTGTGCATGTGTCTTTATAGCAGCATGATTTATAGTCCTTTGGGTATATACCCAGTAATGGGATGGCTGGGTCAAATGGAATTTCTATTTCTAGATCCCTGAGGAATCGCCACAGTGACTTCCACAAGGGTTGAACTAGTTTAAAGTCCCACCAACAGTGTAAAAGTGTTCCTATTTCTCCACATCCTCTCCAGCACCTGTTGTTTCCTGACTTTTTAATGATTGCCATTCTAACTGTTGTGAGATGGTATCTCATTGTGGTTCTGATTTGCATTTCTCTGATGGCCAGTGATGGTGAGCATTTTTTCATGTGTTTTTTGGCTGCATAAATGTCTTCTTTGGAGGAGCGTCTGTTCATGTCCTTCACCCACTTTTTGATGGGGTTGTTTGGTGTTTTCTTGTAAATTTGTTGGAGTTCATTGTAGATTCTGGATATTAGCCCTTTGTCAGATGAGTAGGTTGCGAAAATTTTCTCCCATTTTGTAGGTTGCCTGTTCACTCTGATGGTAGTTTCCTTTGCTGTGCAGAAGCTCTTTAGTTTAATTAGATCCCGTTTGTGAATTTTGACTTTTGTTGCCATTGCTTTTGGTGTTTCAGACATGAAGTCCTTGCCCATGCCTATGTCCTGAATGGTATTGCCTAGGTTTTCTTCTAGGGTTTTTATGGTTTTAGGTCTAACGTTTAAGTCTTTAATCCATCTTGAGTTGATTTTTGTATAAGGTGTAAGGAAGGGATCCAGTTTCAGCTTTCTACATGTGGCTAGCCAGTTTTCCCAGCACCATTTATTAAATAGGGAATCCTTTCTCCATTTCTTGTTTTTGTCAGGTTTGTCAAAGATCAGATAGTTGTAGATATGTGGCATTATTTCTGACGGCTCTGTTCTGTTCCATTGATCTAGATCTCTGTTTTGGTACCAGTACCATGCTGTTTTGGTTACTGTAGCCTTGTAGTATAGTTTGAAGTCAGGTAGCGTGATGCCTCCAGCTTTGTTCTTTTGGCTTAGGATTGACTTGGTGATGCGGGCTCTTTTTTGGTTCCATATGAACTTTAAAGTAGTTTTTTCCAATTCTGTGCAGAAAGTCATTGGTAACTTGATGGGGAGGGCATTGAATCTGTAAATTACCTTGGGAAGGATGGCCATTTTCATGATATTGATTCTTCCTACCCATGAGCATGGAATGTTGTTCCATTTGTTTGTATCCTCTTTTATTTCCTTGAGCAGTGGTTTGTAGTTTTCTCCTTGAAGAGGTCCTTCACATCCCTTGTAAGTTGGATTCCTAGGTATTTTATTCTCTTTGAAGCAATTGTGAATGGGAGTTCACTCATGATTTGGCTCTCTGTTTGTCTGTTATTGATGTATAAGAATGCTTGTGATTTTTGTCCATTGATTTTGTATCCTGAGACTTTGCTGAAGTTGCTTATCAGCTTAAGGAGATTTTGGGCTGAGACAATGGGGTTTTCTAGATATACTATCACGTCATCTGCAAACAGGGAGAATTTGACTTCCTTTTTTCCTAATTGAATACCCTTGATTTCCTTCTCTTGCCTAATTGCCCTGGCCAGAACTTCCAACACTATGTTGAATAGAAGTGGTGAGAGAGGGCATGCCTGTCTTGTGCCAGTTTTCAAAGTGAATGCTTCCAGTTTTTGCCCATTCAGTATGATATTGGCTGTGGGTTTGTCATAAATAGCTCTTATTATTTTGAGATACGACCCATCAATACCTAATTTATTGAGAGTTTTTAGCATGAAGGGTTGTTGAATTTTGTCAAAGTCCTTTTCTTCACGTATTGAGATAATCATGTGGTTTTTGCTTTGGTTCTGTTTATATGCTGGATTACATTTACTGATTTGCATATATTGAACCAGCCTTGCATCCCAGGGATGAAGCCCACTTGATCATGGTGGATAAGCTGTCTGATGTGCTGCTGGATTCGGTTTGCCAATAATTTATTGAGGATTTTTGCATCAATATTCATCAAGGATATTGGTCTAAAATTCTTTTTTTTGGTTGTGTCTCTGCCCAGCTTTGGTATCAGCATGATGCTGGCCTCATAAAATGAGTCAGGAAGGATTCCCTCTTTTTCTATTGATTGGAATAGTTTCTGAAGTAATGGTTCCAGTTCCTCCTTGGACCTCTGGTAGAATTCGGCTGTCAACCCATCTGATCCTGGACTCTTTTAGGTTGGTAAGCTATTGATAATTGCCACAATTTCAGCTCCTGTTATTAGTCTATTCAGAGATTCAACTTCCTCCTGGTTTAGTCATGGGAGAGTGTATGTGTCGAGGAACTTATCCCTTTCTTTTTTTTGAAATTTTTTTTCTTTTCATCATTATTATTATCACCATTGTTATTATTAATATTATACTTTAGGCTCCATGGTACATGAGCGCAACGTGCAGGTGAGCTACATATGTATACATGTGCCATGCTGGTGCGCTGCACCCACCAACTCGTCATCTAGCATTAGGTATATCTCCCAATGCTTTCCCTCGCCCCTCCAGCCAACCCACAACAGTCCCCGAAGTATGATGTTCCCTTTCCTGTGTCCATGTGTTCTCATTGTTCAATTCTCACCTATGAGTGAGAATATGTGATGTTTCGTTTTTTGTTCTTGCGATAGTTTACTGAGAACGATGATTTCCAATTTCATCCATGTCCCTACAAAGGATATGAACTCATCATTTTTTATGGCTGCCTAGTATTCCATGGTGTATATGTGCCACATTTTCTTAATCCAGTCTATCATTGTTGGACATTTGTGTTGGTTCAAAGTCTTTGCTATTGTGTATAATGCTGCAGTAAACATACGTGTGCATGTGTCTTTATAGCAGCATGATTTATAGTCCTTTGGGTATATACCCAGTAATGGGATGGCTGGGTCAAATGGAATTTCTAGTACTAGATCCCTGAGGAATCGCCACAGTGACTTCCACAAGGGTTGAACTAGTTTACAGTCCCACCAACAGTGTAAAAGTGTTCCTATTTCTCCACATCCTCTCCAGCACCTGCTGTTTCCTGACTTTTTAATGATTGCCATTCCAACTGGTGTGAGATGGTATCTCATTGTGGTTTTGATTTGCATTCCTCTGATGGCCAGTGATGGTGAGCATTTTTTCATGTGTTTTTTGGCTGCATAAATGTCTTCTTTGGAGGAGTGTCTGTTCATGTCCTTCGCCCACTTTTTGATGGGGTTGTTTGGTGTTTTCTTGTAAATTTGTTGGAGTTCATTGTAGATTCTGGATATTAGCCCTTTGTCAGATGAGTAGGTTGCGAAAATTTTCTCCCATTTTGTAGGTTGCCTGTTCACTCTGATGGTAGTTTCCTTTGCTGTGCAGAAGCTCTTTAGTTTAATTAGATCCCATTTGTCAATTTTGGCTTTTGTTGCCATTGCTTTTGGTGTTTTAGACATGAAGTCCTTGCCCATGCCTATGTCCTGAATGGTATTGCCTAGGTTTTCTTCTAGGGTTTTTATGGTTTTAGGTCTAACGTTTAAGTCTTTAATCCATCTTGAGTTGATTTTTGTATAAGGTGTAAGGAAGGGATCCAGTTTCAGCTTTCTACATGTGGCTAGCCAGTTTTCCCAGCACCATTTATTAAATAGGGAATCCTTTCTCCATTTCTTGTTTTTGTCAAGTTTGTCAAAGATCAGATTGTTGTAGATATGTGGCATTATTTCTGACGGCTCTGTTCTGTTCCATTGATCTAGATCTCTGTTTGGTACCAGTACCATGTTGTTTTGGTTACTGTAGCCTTGTAGTATAGTTTGAAGTCAGGTAGCATGATGCCTCCAGCTTTGTTCTTTTGGCTTAGGATTGACTTGGTGATGCGGGCTCTTTTTTGGTTCCATATGAACTTTAAAGTAGTTTTTTCCAATTCTGTGCAGAAAGACATTGGTAACTTGATGGGGATGGCATTGAATCTGTAAATTACCTTGGGAAGGATGGCCATTTTCATGATATTGATTCTTCCTACCCATGAGCATGGAATGTTCTTCCATTTGTTTGTATCCTCTTTTATTTCCTTGAGCAGTGGTTTGTAGTTTTCTCCTTGAAGAGGTCCTTCACATCCCTTGGAAGTTGGATTCCTAGGTATTTTATTCTCTTTGAAGCAATTGTGAATGGGAGTTCACTCATGATTTGGCTCTCTGTTTGTCTGTTATTGATGTATAAGAATGCTTGTGATTTTTGTCCATTGATTTTGTATCCTGAGACTTTGCTGAAGTTGCTTATCAGCTTAAGGAGATTTTGGGCTGAGACAATGGGGTTTTCTAGATATAGTATCACGTCATCTGCAAACACGGAGAATTTGACTTCCTTTTTTCCTAATTGAATACCCTTGATTTCCTTCTCTTGCCTAATTGCCCTGGCCAGAACTTCCAACACTATGTTGAATAGAAGTGGTGAGAGAGGGCATCCCTGTCTTGTGCCAGTTTTCAAAGTGAATGCTTCCAGTTTTTGCCCATTCAGTATGATATTGGCTGTGGGTTTGTCATAAATAGCTCTTATTATTTTGAGATACGACCCATCAATACCTAATTTATTGAGAGTTTTTAGCATGAAGGGTTGTTGAATTTTGTCAAAGTCCTTTTCTTCACGTATTGAGATAATCATGTGGTTTTTGACTTTGGTTCTGTTTATATGCTGGATTACATTTATTGATTTGCGTATATTGAACCAGCCTTGCATCCCAGGGATGAAGCCCACTTGATCATGGTGGATAAGCTGTCTGATGTGCTGCTGGATTCGGTTTGCCAGTAATTTATTGAGGATTTTTGCATCAATATTCATCAAGGATATTGGTCTAAAATTCTCTTTTTTGGTTGTGTCGCTGCCCAGCTTTGGTAGCAGCATGATGCTGGCCTCATAAAATGAGTTAGGAAGGATTCCCTCTTTTTCTATTGATTGGAATAGTTTCTGAAGTAATGGTTCCAGTTCCTCCTTGGACCTCTGGTAGAATTCGGCTGTGAACCCATCTGATCCTGGACTCTTTTTGGTTGGTAAGCTATTGATTATTGCCACAATTTCAGCTCCTGTTATTAGTCTATTCAGAGATTCAACTTCTTCCTGGTTTAGTCATGGGAGAGTGTATGTGTCGAGGAATTTATCCCTTTCTTTTTTTTTTAATTTTTTTTCTTTTTATCATTATTATTATTATTATTATTATTATTATACTTTAGGCTCTATGGTACATGTGCGCAACGTGCAGGTAAGCTACATGTGTATACATGTGCCATGCTGGTGCGCTGCACCCACCAACTCGTCATCTAGCGTTAGGTATATCTCCCAATGTTGTCCCTCGCCCCTCCCCCCACCCCACAACAGTCCCCGAAGTGTGATGTTCCCCTTCTTGTATCCATGTGTTCTCATTGTTCAATTCCCACCTATGAGTGAGAATATGTGGTGTTTGGTTTTTTGTTCTTGCGATTGTTTACTGAGAACGATGATTTCCAATTTCATCCATGTCCCTACAAAGGATATGAACTCATCATTTTTTATGGCTGCCTAGTATTCCATGGTGTATATGTGCCACATTTTCTTAATCCAGTCTATCATTGTTGGACATTTGGGTTGGTTCCAAGTCTTTGCTATTGTGTATAATGCCGCAATAAACATACGTGTGCATGTGTCTTTATAGCAGCATGATTTATAGTCCTTTGGGTATATACCCAGTAATGGGATGGCTGGGTCAAATGGAATTTCTAGTTCTAGATCCCTGAGGAATCGCCACAGTGACTTCCACAAGGGTTGAACTAGTTTACAGTCCCACCAACAGTGTAAAAGTGTTCCTATTTCTCCACATCCTCTCCAGCACCTGTTGTTTCCTGACTTTTGAATGATTGCCATTCTAACTGGTGTGAGATGGTATCTCATTGTGGTTTTGATTTGCATTTCTCTGATGGCCAGTGATGGTGAGCATTTTTTCATGTGTTTTTTGGCTGCATGAATGTCTTCTTTGGAGGAGTGTCTGTTCATGTCCTTCGCCCACTTTTTGATGGGGTTGTTTGGTGTTTTCTTGTAAATTTGTTGGAGTTCATTGTAGATTCTGGATATTAGCCCTTTGTCAGATGAGTAGGTTGCGAAAATTTTCTCCCATTTTGTAGGTTGCCTGTTCACTCTGATGGTAGTTTCCTTTGCTGTGCAGAAGCTCTTTAGTTTAATTAGATCCCATTTGTCAATTTTGGCTTTTGTTGCCATTGCTTTTGGTGTTTTAGACATGAACTCCTTGCCCATGCCTATGTCCTGAATGGTATTGCCTAGGTTTTCTTCTAGGGTTTTTATGGTTTTAGGTCTAACGTGTAAGTCTTTAATCCATCTTGAGTTGATTTTTGTATAAGTTGTAAGGAAGGGATCCAGTTTCAGCTTTCTACATGTGGCTAGCCAGTTTTCCCAGCACCATTTATTAAATAGGGAATCCTTTCTCCATTTCTTGTTTTTGTCAAGTTTGTCAAAGATCAGATTGTTGTAGATATGTGGCATTATTTCTGACGGCTCTGTTCTGTTCCATTGATCTAGATCTCTGTTTGGTACCAGTACCATGCTGTTTTGGTTACTGTAGCCTTGTAGTATAGTTTGAAGTCAGGTAGCGTGATGCCTCCAGCTTTGTTCTTTTGGCTTAGGATTGACTTGGTGATGCGGGCTCTTTTTTGGTTCCATATGAACTTTAAAGTAGTTTTTTCCAATTCTGTGCAGAAAGTCATTGGTAACTTGATGGGGAGGGCATTGAATCTGTAAATTACCTTGGGAAGGATGGCCATATTCATGATATTGATTCTTCCTACCCATGAGCATGGAATGTTGTTCCATTTGTTTGTATCCTCTTTTATTTCCTTGAGCAGTGGTTTGTAGTTTTCTCCTTGAAGTGGTCCTTCACATCACTTGTAAGTTGGATACCTAGGTATTTTATTCTCTTTGAAGCAATTGTGAATGGGAGTTCACTCATGATTTGGCTCTCTGTTTGTCTGTTATTGATGTATAAGAATGCTTGTGATTTTTGTCCATTGATTTTGTATCCTGAGACTTTGCTGAAGTTGCTTATCAGCTTAAGGAGATTTTGGGCTGAGACAATGGGGTTTTCTAGATATACTATCACGTCATCTGCAAACAGGGACAATTTGACTTCTTTTTTTCCTAATTGAATACCCTTGATTTCCTTCTCTTGCCTAATTGCCCTGGCCAGAACTTCCAACAATATGTTGAATAGAAGTGGTGAGAGAGGGCATCCCTGTCTTGTGCCAGTTTTCAAAGTGAATGCTTCCAGTTTTTGCCCATTCAGTATGATATTGGCTGTGGGTTTTTCATAAATAGCTCTTATTATTTTGAGATACGACCCATCAATACCTAATTTATTGAGAGTTTTTAGCATGAAGGGTTGTTGAATTTTGTCAAAGTCCTTTTCTTCACGTATTGAGATAATCATGTGGTGTTTGACTTTGGTTCTGTTTATATGCTGGATTACATTTATTGATTTGCGTATATTGAACCAGCCTTGCATCCCAGGGATGAAGCCCACTTGATCATGGTGGATAAGCTGTCTGATGTGCTGCTGGATTCGGTTTGCCAGTAATTTATTGAGGATTTTTGCATCAATATTCATCAAGGGTATTGGTCTAAAATTCTCTTTTTTGGTTGTGTCTCTGCCCAGCTTTGGTAGCAGCATGATGCTGGCCTCATAAAATGAGTTAGGAAGGATTCCCTCGTTTTCTATTGATTGGAATAGTTTCTGAAGTAATGGTTCCAGTTCCTCCTTGGACCTCTGGTAGAATTCGGCTGTGAACCCATCTGATCCTGGACTCTTTTTGGTTGGTAAGCTATTGATTATTGCCAGAGTTTCAGCTCCTGTCATTAGTCTACTCAGAGATTCAACTTCTTCCTGGTTTAGTCATGGGAGAGTGTATGTGTCGAGGATTTTATCCCTTTCTATTTTTTTTAATTTTTTTTCTTTTTATCATTATTATTATTGTTATTATTATTATTGTTATTATTATACTTTAGGCTCTATGGTACATGTGCGCAACGTGCAGGTAAGCTACATGTGTATACATGTGCCATGCTGGTGCGCTGCACCCACCAACTCGTCATCTAGAGTTAGGTATATCTCCCAATGCTGTCCCTCGCCCCTCCCCCCACCCCACAACAGTCCCCGAATTGTGATGTTCCCCTTCTTGTATCCATGTGTTCTCATTGTTCAATTCCCACCTATGAGTGAGAATATGTGGTGTTTGGTTTTTTGTTCTTGCGATAGTTTACTGAGAACGATGATTTCCAATTTCATCCATGTCCCTACAAAGGATATGAACTCATCATTTTTTATGGCTGCCTAGTATTCCATGGTGTATATGTGCCACATTTTCTTAATCCAGTCTATCATTGTTGGACATTTGGGTTGGTTCCAAGTCTTTGCTATTGTGTATAATGCCGCAATAAACATACGTGTGCATGTGTCTTTATAGCAGCATGATTTATAGTCCTTTGGGTATATACCCAGTAATGGGATGGCTGGGTCAAATGGAATTTCTAGTTCTAGATCCCTGAGGAATCGCCACAGTGACTTCCACAAGGGTTGAACTAGTTTACAGTCCCACCAACAGTGTAAAAGTGTTCCTATTTCTCCACATCCTCTCCAGCACCTGTTGTTTCCTGACTTTTGAATGATTGCCATTCTAACTGGTGTGAGATGGTATCTCATTGTGGTTTTGATTTGCATTTCTCTGATGGCCAGTGATGGTGAGCATTTTTTCATGTGTTTTTTGGCTGCATGAATGTCTTCTTGGGAGGAGTGTCTGTTCATGTCCTTCGCCCACTTTTTGATGGGGTTGTTTGGTGTTTTCTTGTAAATTTGTTGGAGTTCATTGTAGATTCTGGATATTAGCCCTTTGTCAGATGAGTAGGTTGCGAAAATTTTCTCCCATTTTGTAGGTTGCCTGTTCACTCTGATGGTAGTTTCCTTTGCTGTGCAGAAGCTCTTTAGTTTAATTAGATCCCATTTGTCAATTTTGGCTTTTGTTGCCATTGCTTTTGGTGTTTTAGACATGAACTCCTTGCCCATGCCTATGTACTGAATGGTATTGCCTAGGTTTTCTTCTAGGGTTTTTATGGTTTTAGGTCTAACGTGTAAGTCTTTAATCCATCTTGAGTTGATTTTTGTATAAGTTGTAAGGAAGGGATCCAGTTTCAGCTTTCTACATGTGGCTAGCCAGTTTTCCCAGCACCATTTATTAAATAGGGAATCCTTTCTCCATTTCTTGTTTTTGTCAAGTTTGTCAAAGATCAGATTGTTGTAGATATGTGGCATTATTTCTGACGGCTCTGTTCTGTTCCATTGATCTAGAACTCTGTTTGGTACCAGTACCATGCTGTTTTGGTTACTGTAGCCTTGTAGTATAGTTTGAAGTCAGGTAGCGTGATGCCTCCAGCTTTGTTCTTTTGGCTTAGGATTGACTTGGTGATGCGGGCTCTTTTTTGGTTCCATATGAACTTTAAAGTAGTTTTTTCCAATTCTGTGCAGAAAGTCATTGGTAACTTGATGGGGAGGGCATTGAATCTGTAAATTACCTTGGGAAGGATGGCCATATTCATGATATTGATTCTTCCTACCCATGAGCATGGAATGTTCTTCCATTTGTTTGTATCCTCTTTTATTTCCTTGAGCAGTGGTTTGTAGTTTTCTCCTTGAAGTGGTCCTTCACATCACTTGTAAGTTGGATTCCTAGGTATTTTATTCTCTTTGAAGCAATTGTGAATGGGAGTTCACTCATGATTTGGCTCTCTGTTTGTCTGTTATTGATGTATAAGAATGCTTGTGATTTTTGTCCATTGATTTTGTATCCTGAGACTTTGCTGAAGTTGCTTATCAGCTTAAGGAGATTTTGGGCTGAGACAATGGGGTTTTCTAGATATACTATCACGTCATCTGCAAACAGGGACAATTTGACTTCCTTTTTTCCTAATTGAATACCCTTGATTTCCTTCTCTTGCCTAATTGCCCTGGCCAGAACTTCCAACACTATGTTGAATACAAGTGGTGAGAGAGGGCATCCCTGTCTTGTGCCAGTTTTCAAAGTGAATGCTTCCAGTTTTTGCCCATTCAGTGTGATATTGGCTGTGGGTTTCTCATAAATAGCTCTTATTATTTTGAGATACGACCCATCAATACCTAATTTATTGAGAGTTTTTAGCATGAAGGGTTGTTGAATTTTGTCAAAGTCCTTTTCTTCACGTATTGAGATAATCATGTGGTTTTTGACTTTGGTTCTGTTTATATGCTGGATTACATTTATTGATTTGCGTATATTGAACCAGCCTTGCATCCCAGGGATGAAGCCCACTTGATCATGGTGGATAAGCTGTCTGATGTGCTGCTGGATTCGGTTTGCCAGTAATTTATTGAGGATTTTTGCATCAATATTCATCAAGGATATTGGTCTAAAATTCTCTTTTTTGGTTGTGTCTCTGCCCAGCTTTGGTAGCAGCATGATGCTGGCCTCATAAAATGAGTTAGGAAGGATTCCCTCGTTTTCTATTGATTGGAATAGTTTCTGAAGTAATGGTTCCAGTTCCTCCTTGGACCTCTGGTAGAATTCGGCTGTGAACCCATCTGATCCTGGACTCTTTTGGTTGGTAAGCTATTGATTATTGCCACAATTTCAGCTCCTGTTATTAGTCTATTCAGAGATTCAACTTCTTCCTGGTTTAGTCATGGGATAGTGTGTGTGTCGAGGAACTTATCCCTTTCTTTTTTTATAATTTTTTTTCTTTTCATCATTATTATTATTATTATGATTATTATTATTAATATTATACTTTAGGCTCTATGGTACATGAACGCAACGTGCAGGTGAGCTACATATGTATACATGTGCCATGCTGGTGCGCTGCACCCACCAACTCGTCATCTAGCATTAGGTATATCTCCCAATTCTGTCCCTCGCCCCTCCAGCCACCCCACAGCAGTCCCCGAAGTGTGATGTTCCCCTTCCTGTGTCCATGTGTTCTCATTGTTCAATTCTCACCTATGAGTGAGAATATGTGGTGTTTGGTTTTTTGTTCTTGCGATAGTTTACTGAGAACGATGATTTCCAATTTCATCCATGTCCCTACAAAGGATATGAACTCATCATTTTTTATGGCTGCATAGTATTCCATGGTGTATATGTGCCACATTTTCTTAATCCAGTCTATCATTGTTGGACATTTGGGTTGGTTCCAAGTCTTTGCTATTGTGTAGAATGCCGCAATAAACATACGTGTGCATGTGTCTTTATAGCAGCATGATTTACAGTCCTTTGGGTATATACCCAGTAATGGGATGGCTGGGTCAAATGGAATTTCTAGTTCTAGATCCCTGAGGAATCGCCACAGTGACTTCCACAAGGGTTGAACTAGTTTACAGTCCCACCAACAGTGTAAAAGTGTTCCTATTTCTCCACATCCTCTCCAGCACCTGTTGTTTCCTGACTTTTTAATGATTGCCATTCTAACTGGTGTGAGATGGTATCTCATTGTGGTTTTGATTTGCATTTCTCTGATGGCCAGTGATGGTGAGCATTTTTTCATGTGTTTTTTGGCTGCATAAATGTCTTCTTTTGAGGAGCGTCTGTTCATGTCCTTCACCCACTTTTTGATGGGGTTGTTTGGTGTTTTCTTGTAAATTTGTTGGAGTTCATTGTAGATTCTGGATATTAGCCCTTTGTCAGATGAGTAGGTTGCGAAAATTTTCTCCCATTTTGTAGGTTGCCTGTTCACTCTGATGGTAGTTTCCTTTGCTGTGCAGAAGCTCTTTAGTTTAATTAGATCCCATTTGTGAATTTTGGCTTTTGTTGCCATTGCTTTTGGTGTTTTAGACATGAAGTCCTTGCCCATGCCTATGTCCTGAATGGTATTGCCTAGGTTTTCTTCTAGGGTTTTTATGGTTTTAGGTCTAACGTTTAAGTCTTTAATCCATCTTGAGTTGATTTTTGTATAAGGTGTAAGGAAGTGATCCAGTTTCAGCTTTCTACATGTGGCTAGCCAGTTTTCCCAGCACCATTTATTAAATAGGGTATCCTTTCTCCATTTCTTGTTTTTGTCAGGTTTGTCAAAGATCAGATTGTTGTAGATATGTGGCATTATTTCTGACGGCTCTGTTCTGTTCCATTGATCTAGATCTCTGTTTTGGTCCCAGTACCATGCTGTTTTGGTTACTGTAGCCTTGTAATATAGTTTGAAGTCAGGTAGCGTGATGCCTCCAGCTTTGTTCTTTTGGCTTAGGATTGACTTGGTGATGCGGGCTCTTTTTTGGTTCCATATGAAATTTAAAGTAGTTTTTTCCATTTCTGTGAAGAAAGTCATTGGTAACTTGATGGGGATGGCATTGAATCTGTAAATTACCTTGGGAAGGATGGCCACTTTCATGATATTGATTCTTCCTACCCATGAGCATGGAATGTTCTTCCATTTGTTTGTATCCTCTTTTATTTCCTTGAGCAGTGGTTTGTAGTTTTCTCCTTGAAGAGGTCCTTCACATCCCTTGGAAGTTGGATTCCTAGGTATTTTATTCTCTTTGAAGCAATTGTGAATGGGAGTTCACTCATGATTTGGCTCTCTGTTTGTCTGTTATTGATGTATAAGAATGCTTGTGATTTTTGTCCATTGATTTTGTATCCTGAGACTTTGCTGAAGTTGCTTATCAGTTAAGGAGATTTTGGGCTGAGACAATGGGGTTTTCTATATATACTATCACGTCATCTGCAAACAGGGACAATTTGACTTCCTTTTTTCCTAATTGAATACCCTTGATTTCCTTCTCTTGCCTAATTGCCCTGGCCAGAACTTCCAACACTATGTTGAATAGAAGTGGTGAGAGAGGGCATCCCTGTCTTGTGCCAGTTTTCAAAGTGAATGCTTCCAGTTTTTGCCCATTCAGTATGATATTCGCTGTGGGTTTGTCATAAGTAGCTCTTATTATTTAGAGATACGACCCATCAATACCCAATTTATTGAGAGTTTTTAGCATGAAGGGTTGTTGAATTTTGTCAAAGGCCTTTTCTTCACGTATTGAGATAATCATATGGTTTTTGACTTTGGTTCTGTTTATATGCTGGATTACATTTATTGATTTGCGTATATTGAACCAGACTTGCATCCCAGGGATGAAGCCCACTTGATCATGGTGGATAAGCTGTCTGATGTGCTGCTGGATTCGGTTTGCCAGTAATTTATTGAGGATTTTTGCATCAATATTCATCAAGGATATTGGTCTAAAATTCTCTTTTTTGATTGTGTCTCTGCCCAGCTTTGGTATCAGCATGATGCTGGCCTCATAAAATGAGTTAGGAAGGAATCCCTCTTTTTCTATTGATTGGAATAGTTTCTGAAGTAATGGTTCCAGTTCCTCCTTGGACCTCTGGTAGAATTCGGCTGTGAACCCATCTGATCCTGGACTCTTTTTGGTTGGTAAGCTATTGATTATTGCCACAATTTCAGCTCCTGTTATTAGTCTATTCAGAGATTCAACTTCTTCCTGGTTTAGTCATGGGAGAGTGTATGTGTCGAGGAATTTATCCCTTTCTTTTTTTTTTAATTTTTTTTCTTTTTATCATTAATATTATTATTATTATTATTATTATTATTATTATTATTATTATACTTTAGGCTCCATGGTACATGTGCGCAACGTGCAGGTAAGCTACATGTGTATACATGTGCCATGCTGGTGCGCTGCACCCACCAACTCGTCATCTAGCATTAGGTATATCTCCCAATGCTGTCCCTCGCCCCTCCCCACACCCCACAACAGTCCCCGAAGTGTGATGTTCCCCTTCTTGTGTCCACGTGTTCTCATTGTTCAATTCCCACCTATGAGTGAGAAGATGTGGTGTTTGGTTTTTTGTTCTTGCGATAGTTTACTGAGAACGATGATTTCCAATTTCATCCATGTCCCTACAAATGATATGAACTCATCATTTTTTATGGCTGCCTAGTATTCCATGGTGTATATGTGCCACATTTTCTTAATCCAGTCTATCATTGTTGGACATTTGGGTTGGTTCCAAGTCTTTGCTATTGTGTATAATGCCGCAATAAACATACGTGTGCATGTGTCTTTATAGCAGCATGATTTATAGTCCTTTGGGGATCTACCCAGTAATGGGATGGCTGGGTCAAATGGAATTTCTAGTTCTAGATCCCTGAGGAATCGCCACAGTGACTTTCACAAGTGTTGAACTAGTTTACAGTCCCACCAACAGTGTAAAAGTGTTCCTATTTCTCCACATCCTCTCCAGCACCTGTTGTTTCCTGACTTTTTAATGATTGCCATTCTAACTGGTGTGAGATGGTATCTCATTGTGGTTTTGATTTGCATTTCTCTGATGGCCAGTGATGGTGAGCATTTTTTCATGTGTTTTTTGGCTGCATAAATGTCTTCTTTGGAGGAGTGTCTGTTCATGTCCTTGGCCCACTTTTTGATGGGGTTGTTTGGTATTTTCTTGTAAATTTGTTGGAGTTCATTGTAGATTCTGGATATTAGCCCTTTGTCAGATGAGTAGGTTGCGAAAATTTTCTCCCACTTTGTAGGTTGCCTGTTCACTCTGATGGTAGTTTCCTTTGCTGTGCAGAAGCTCTTTAGTTTAATTAGATCCCATTTGTCAATTTTGGCTTTTGTTGCCATTGCTTTTGGTGTTTTAGACATGAAGTCCTTGCCCATGCCTATGTCCTGAATGGTATTGCCTAGGTTTTCTTCTAGGGTTTTTATGGTTTTAGGTCTAACGTTTAAGTCTTTAATCCATCTTGAGTTGATTTTTGTATAAGGTGTAAGGAAGGGATCCAGTTTCAGCTTTCTACATGTGGCTAGCCAGTTTTCCCAGCACCATTTATTAAATAGGGAATCCTTTCTCCATTTCTTGTTTTTGTCAAGTTTGTCAAAGATCAGATTGTTGTAGATATGTGGCATTATTTCTGACGGCTCTGTTCTGTTCCATTGATCTATATCTCTGTTTGGTACCAGTACCATGTTGTTTTGGTTACTGTAGCCTTGTAGTATAGTTTGAAGTCAGGTAGCGTGATGCCTCCAGCTTTGTTCTTTTGGCTTAGGATTGACTTGGTGTTGCGGGCTCTTTTTTGGTTCCATATGAATTTTAAAGTAGTTTTTTCCAATTCCGTGAAGGAAGTCATTGGTAACTTGATGGGGATGGCATTGAATCTGTAAATTACCTTGGGAAGGATGGCCATTTTCATGATATTGATTCTTCCTACCCATGAGCATGGAATGTTCTTCCATTTGTTTGTATCCTCTTTATGTCCTTGAGAAGTGGTTTGTAGTTTTCTCCTTGAAGAGGTCCTTCACATCCCTTGGAAGTTGGATTCCTAGGTATTTTATTCTCTTTGAAGCAATTGTGAATGGGAGTTCACTCATGATTTGGCTCTCTGTTTGTCTGTTATTGATGTATAAGAATGCTTGTGATTTTTGTCCATTGATTTTGTATCCTGAGACTTTGCTGAAGTTGCTTATCAGCTTAAGGAGATTTTGGGCTGAGACAATGGGGTTTTCTAGATATACTATCACGTCATCTGCAAACAGGGACCATTTGACTTCCTTTTTTCCTAATTGAATACCCTTGATTTCCTTCTCTTGCCTAATTGCCCTGGCCAGAACTTCCAACAATATGTTGAATAGAAGTGGTGAGAGAGGGCATCCCTGTCTTGTGCCAGTTTTCAAAGTGAATGCTTCCAGTTTTTGCCCATTCAGTATGATATTCGCTGTGGGTTTGTCATAAGTAGCTCTTATTATTTAGAGATACGACCCATCAATACCCAATTTATTGAGAGTTTTTAGCATGAAGGGTTGTTGAATTTTGTCAAAGGCCTTTTCTTCACGTATTGAGATAATCATGTGGTTTTTGACTTTGGTTCTGTTTATATGCTGGATTACATTTATTGATTTGCGTATATTGAACCAGACTTGCATCCCAGGGATGAAGCCCACTTGATCATGGTGGATAAGCTCTCTGATGTGCTGCTGGATTCTGTTTGCCAGTAATTTATTGAGGATTTTTGCATCAATATTCATCAAGGATATTGTTCTAAAATTCTCTTTTTTGATTGTGTCTCTGCCCAGCTTTGGTATCAGCATGATGCTGGCCTCATAAAATGAGTTAGGAAGGAATCCCTCTTTTTCTATTGATTGGAATAGTTTCTGAAGTAATGGTTCCAGTTCCTCCTTGGACCTCTGGTAGAATTCGGCTGTGAACCCATCTGATCCTGGACTCTTTTTGGTTAGTAAGCTATTGATTATTGCCACAATTGCAGCTCCTGTTATTAGTGTATTCAGAGATTCAACTTCTTCCTGGTTTAATCATGGGAGAGTCTATGTGTCGAGGAATTTATCCCTTTCTTTTTTTTTAATTTTTTTTCTTTTTATCATTATTATTATTATTATTATTATTATTATACTTTAGGCTCTATGGTACATGTGCGCAACGTGCAGGTAAGCTACATGTGTATACATGTGCCATGCTGGTGCGCTGCACCCACCAACTCGTCATCTAGCATTAGGTATATCTCCCAATGCCGTCCCTCGCCCCTCCCCCCACCCCACAACAGTCCCCGAAGTGTGATGTTCCCCTTCTTGTGTCCACGTGTTCTCATTGTTCAATTCCCACCTATGAGTGAGAAGATGTGGTGTTTGGTTTTTTGTTCTTGCGATAGTTTACTGAGAACGATGATTTCCAATTTCATCCATGTCCCTACAAAGGATATGAACTCGTCATTTTTTATGGCTGCCTAGTATTCCATGGTGTATATGTGCCACATTTTCTTAATCCAGTCTATCATTGTTGGACATTTGGGTTGGTTCCAAGTCTTTGCTATTGTGTATAATGCCGCAATAAATATACGTGTGCATGTGTCTTTATAGCAGCATGATTTATAGTCCTTTGGGTATATACCCAGTAATGGGATGGCTGGGTCAAATGGAATTTCTAGTTCTAGATCCCTGAGGAATCGCCACAGTGACTTCCACAAGGGTTGAACTAGTTTACAGTCCCACCAACAGTGTAAAAGCGTTCCTATTTCTCCACATCCTCTCCAGCACCTGTTGTTTCCTGACTTTTTAATGATTGCCATTCTAACTGGTGTGAGATGGTATCTCATTGTGGTTTTGATTTGCATTTCTCTGATGGCCAGTGATGGTGAGCATTTTTTCATGTGTTTTTTGGCTGCATAAATGTCTTCTTTGGAGGAGTGTCTGTTCATGTCCTTCGCCCACTTTTTGATGGGGTTGTTTGGTATTTTCTTGTAAATTTGTTGGAGTTCATTGTAGATTCTGGATATTAGCCCTTTGTCAGATGAGTAGGTTGCGAAAATTTTCTCCCACTTTGTAGGTTGCCTGTTCACTCTGATGGTAGTTTCCTTTGCTGTGCAGAAGCTCTTTAGTTTAATTAGATCCCATTTGTCAATTTTGGCTTTTGTTGCCATTGCTTTTGGTGTTTTAGACATGAAGTCCTTGCCCATGCCTATGTCCTGAATGGTATTGCCTAGGTTTTCTTCTAGGGTTTTTATGGTTTTAGGTCTAACGTTTAAGTCTTTAATCCATCTTGAGTTGATTTTTGTATAAGGTGTAAGGAAGGGATCCAGTTTCAGCTTTCTACATGTGGCTAGCCAGTTTTCCCAGCACCATTTATTAAATAGGGAATCCTTTCTCCATTTCTTGTTTTTGTCAAGTTTGTCAAAGATCAGATTGTTGTAGATATGTGGCATTATTTCTGACGGCTCTGTTCTGTTCCATTGATCTATATCTCTGTTTGGTACCAGTACCATGTTGTTTTGGTTACTGTAGCCTTGTAGTATAGTTTGAAGTCAGGTAGCGTGATGCCTCCAGCTTTGTTCTTTTGGCTTAGGATTGACTTGGTGTTGCGGGCTCTTTTTTGGTTCCATATGAATTTTAAAGTAGTTTTTTCCAATTCCGTGAAGGAAGTCATTGGTAACTTGATGGGGATGGCATTGAATCTGTAAATTACCTTGGGAAGGATGGCCATTTTCATGATATTGATTCTTCCTACCCATGAGCATGGAATGTTCTTCCATTTGTTTGTATCCTCTTTTATTTCCTTGAGCAGTGGTTTGTAGTTTTCTCCTTGAAGAGGTCCTTCACATCCCTTGGAAGTTGGATTCCTAGGTATTTTATTCTCTTTGAAGCAATTGTGAATGGGAGTTCACTCATGATTTGGCTCTCTGTTTGTCTGTTATTGATGTATAAGAATGCTTGTGATTTTTGTCCATTGATTTTGTATCCTGAGACTTTGCTGAAGTTGCTTATCAGTTAAGGAGATTTTGGGCTGAGACAATGGGGTTTTCTATATATACTATCACGTCATCTGCAAACGGGGACAATTTGACTTCCTTTTTTCCTAATTGAATACCCTTGATTTCCTTCTCTTGCCTAATTGCCCTGGCCAGAACTTCCAACACTATGTTGAATAGAAGTGGTGAGAGAGGGCATCCCTGTCTTGTGCCAGTTTTCAAAGTGAATGCTTCCAGTTTTTGCCCATTCAGTATGATATTCGCTGTGGGTTTGTCATAAGTAGCTCTTATTATTTAGAGATACGACCCATCAATACCCAATTTATTGAGAGTTTTTAGCATGAAGGGTTGTTGAATTTTGTCAAAGGCCTTTTCTTCACGTATTGAGATAATCATATGGTTTTTGACTTTGGTTCTGTTTATATGCTGGATTACATTTATTGATTTGCGTATATTGAACCAGACTTGCATCCCAGGGATGAAGCCCACTTGATCATGGTGGATAAGCTGTCTGATGTGCTGCTGGATTCGGTTTGCCAGTAATTTATTGAGGATTTTTGCATCAATATTCATCAAGGATATTGGTCTAAAATTCTCTTTTTTGATTGTGTCTCTGCCCAGCTTTGGTATCAGCATGATGCTGGCCTCATAAAATGAGTTAGGAAGGAATCCCTCTTTTTCTATTGATTGGAATAGTTTCTGAAGTAATGGTTCCAGTTCCTCCTTGGACCTCTGGTAGAATTCGGCTGTGAACCCATCTGATCCTGGACTCTTTTTGGTTGGTAAGCTATTGATTATTGCCACAATTTCAGCTCCTGTTATTAGTCTATTCAGAGATTCAACTTCTTCCTGGTTTAGTCATGGGAGAGTGTATGTGTCGAGGAATTTATCCCTTTCTTTTTTTTTTAATTTTTTTTCTTTTTATCATTAATATTATCATTATTATTATTATTATTATTATTATTATACTTTAGGCTCCATGGCACATGTGCGCAACGTGCAGGTAAGCTACATGTGTATACATGTGCCATGCTGGTGCGCTGCACCCACCAACTCGTCATCTAGCATTAGGTATATCTCCCAATGCTGTCCCTCGCCCCTCCCCACACCCCACAACAGTCCCCGAAGTGTGATGTTCCCCTTCTTGTGTCCACGTGTTCTCATTGTTCAATTCCCACCTATGAGTGAGAAGATGTGGTGTTTGGTTTTTTGTTCTTGCGATAGTTTACAGAGAACGATGATTTCCAATTTCATCCATGTCCCTACAAATGATATGAACTCATCATTTTTTATGGCTGCCTAGTATTCCATGGTGTATATGTGCCACATTTTCTTAATCCAGTCTATCATTGTTGGACATTTGGGTTGGTTCCAAGTCTTTGCTATTGTGTATAATGCCGCAATAAACATACGTGTGCATGTGTCTTTATAGCAGCATGATTTATAGTCCTTTGGGTATCTACCCAGTAATGGGATGGCTGGGTCAAATGGAATTTCTAGTTCTAGATCCCTGAGGAATCGCCACAGTGACTTTCACAAGTGTTGAACTAGTTTACAGTCCCACCAACAGTGTAAAAGTGTTCCTATTTCTCCACATCCTCTCCAGCACCTGTTGTTTCCTGACTTTTTAATGATTGCCATTCTAACTGGTGTGAGATGGTATCTCATTGTGGTTTTGATTTGCATTTCTCTGATGGCCAGTGATGGTGAGCATTTTTTCATGTGTTTTTTGGCTGCATAAATGTCTTCTTTGGAGGAGCGTCTGTTCATGTCCTTCGCCCACTTTTTGATGGGGTTGTTTGGTGTTTTCTTGTAAATTTGTTGGAGTTCATTGTAGATTCTGGATATTAGCCCTTTGTCAGATGAGTAGGTTGCGAAAATTTTCTCCCATTTTGTAGGTTGCCTGTTCACTCTGATGGTAGTTTCCTTTGCTGTGCAGAAGCTCTTTAGTTTAATTAGATCCCGTTTGTGAATTTTGACTTTTGTTGCCATTGCTTTTGGTGTTTCAGACATGAAGTCCTTGCCCATGCCTATGTCCTGAATGGTATTGCCTAGGTTTTCTTCTAGGGTTTTTATGGTTTTAGGTCTAACGTTTAAGTCTTTAATCCATCTTGAGTTGATTTTTGTATAAGGTGTAAGGAAGGGATCCAGTTTCAGCTTTCTACATGTGGCTAGCCAGTTTTCCCAGCACCATTTATTAAATAGGGAATCCTTTCTCCATTTCTTGTTTTTGTCAGGTTTGTCAAAGATCAGATAGTTGTAGATATGTGGCATTATTTCTGACGGCTCTGTTCTGTTCCATTGATCTAGATCTCTGTTTTGGTACCAGTACCATGCTGTTTTGGTTACTGTAGCCTTGTAGTATAGTTTGAAGTCAGGTAGCGTGATGCCTCCAGCTTTGTTCTTTTGGCTTAGGATTGACTTGGTGATGCGGGCTCTTTTTTGGTTCCATATGAACTTTAAAGTAGTTTTTTCCAATTCTGTGCAGAAAGTCATTGGTAACTTGATGGGGAGGGCATTGAATCTGTAAATTACCTTGGGAAGGATGGCCATTTTCATGATATTGATTCTTCCTACCCATGAGCATGGAATGTTCTTCCATTTGTTTGTATCCTCTTTTATTTCCTTGAGCAGTGGTTTGTAGTTTTCTCCTTGAAGAGGTCCTTCACATCCCTTGTAAGTTGGATTCCTAGGTATTTTATTCTCTTTGAAGCAATTGTGAATGGGAGTTCACTCATGATTTGGCTCTCTGTTTGTCTGTTATTGATGTATAAGAATGCTTGTGATTTTTGTCCATTGATTTTGTATCCTGAGACTTTGCTGAAGTTGCTTATCAGCTTAAGGAGATTTTGGGCTGAGACAATGGGGTTTTCTAGATATACTATCACGTCATCTGCAAACAGGGAGAATTTGACTTCCTTTTTTCCTAATTGAATACCCTTGATTTCCTTCTCTTGCCTAATTGCCCTGGCCAGAACTTCCAACACTATGTTGAATAGAAGTGGTGAGAGAGGGCATGCCTGTCTTGTGCCAGTTTTCAAAGTGAATGCTTCCAGTTTTTGCCCATTCAGTATGATATTGGCTGTGGGTTTGTCATAAATAGCTCTTATTATTTTGAGATACGACCCATCAATACCTAATTTATTGAGAGTTTTTAGCATGAAGGGTTGTTGAATTTTGTCAAAGGCCTTTTCTTGACGTATTGAGATAATCATGTGGTTTTTGCTTTGGTTCTGTTTATATGCTGGATTACATTTACTGATTTGCATATATTGAACCAGCCTTGCATCCCAGGGATGAAGCCCACTTGATCATGGTGGATAAGCTGTCTGATGTGCTGCTGGATTCGGTTTGCCAATAATTTATTGAGGATTTTTGCATCAATATTCATCAAGGATATTGGTCTAAAATTCTTTTTTTTGGTTGTGTCTCTGCCCAGCTTTGGTATCAGCATGATGCTGGCCTCATAAAATGAGTCAGGAAGGATTCCCTCTTTTTCTATTGATTGGAATAGTTTCTGAAGTAATGGTTCCAGTTCCTCCTTGGACCTCTGGTAGAATTCGGCTGTGAACCCATCTGATCCTGGACTCTTTTAGGTTGGTAAGCTATTGATAATTGCCACAATTTCAGCTCCTGTTATTAGTCTATTCAGAGATTCAACTTCCTCCTGGTTTAGTCATGGGAGAGTGTATGTGTCGAGGAACTTATCCCTTTCTTTTTTTTGAAATTTTTTTTCTTTTCATCATTATTATTATCACCATTGTTATTATTAATATTATACTTTAGGCTCCATGGTACATGAGCGCAACGTGCAGGTGAGCTACATATGTATACATGTGCCATGCTGGTGCGCTGCACCCACCAACTCGTCATCTAGCATTAGGTATATCTCCCAATGCTTTCCCTCGCCCCTCCAGCCAACCCACAACAGTCCCCGAAGTATGATGTTCCCTTTCCTGTGTCCATGTGTTCTCATTGTTCAATTCTCACCTATGAGTGAGAATATGTGATGTTTCGTTTTTTGTTCTTGCGATAGTTTACTGAGAACGATGATTTCCAATTTCATCCATGTCCCTACAAAGGATATGAACTCATCATTTTTTATGGCTGCCTAGTATTCCATGGTGTATATGTGCCACATTTTCTTAATCCAGTCTATCATTGTTGGACATTTGTGTTGGTTCCAAGTCTTTGCTATTGTGTATAATGCTGCAGTAAACATACGTGTGCATGTGTCTTTATAGCAGCATGATTTATAGTCCTTTGGGTATATACCCAGTAATGGGATGGCTGGGTCAAATGGAATTTCTAGTACTAGATCCCTGAGGAATCGCCACAGTGACTTCCACAAGGGTTGAACTAGTTTACAGTCCCACCAACAGTGTAAAAGTGTTCCTATTTCTCCACATCCTCTCCAGCACCTGTTGTTTCCTGACTTTTTAATGATTGCCATTCCAACTGGTGTGAGATGGTATCTCATTGTGGTTTTGATTTGCATTCCTCTGATGGCCAGTGATGGTGAGCATTTTTTCATGTGTTTTTTGGCTGCATAAATGTCTTCTTTGGAGGAGTGTCTGTTCATGTCCTTCGCCCACTTTTTGATGGGGTTGTTTGGTGTTTTCTTGTAAATTTGTTGGAGTTCATTGTAGATTCTGGATATTAGCCCTTTGTCAGATGAGTAGGTTGCGAAAATTTTCTCCCATTTTGTAGGTTGCCTGTTCACTCTGATGGTAGTTTCCTTTGCTGTGCAGAAGCTCTTTAGTTTAATTAGATCCCATTTGTCAATTTTGGCTTTTGTTGCCATTGCTTTTGGTGTTTTAGACATGAAGTCCTTGCCCATGCCTATGTCCTGAATGGTATTGCCTAGGTTTTCTTCTAGGGTTTTTATGGTTTTAGGTCTAACGTTTAAGTCTTTAATCCATCTTGAGTTGATTTTTGTATAAGGTGTAAGGAAGGGATCCAGTTTCAGCTTTCTACATGTGGCTAGCCAGTTTTCCCAGCACCATTTATTAAATAGGGAATCCTTTCTCCATTTCTTGTTTTTGTCAAGTTTGTCAAAGATCAGATTGTTGTAGATATGTGGCATTATTTCTGACGGCTCTGTTCTGTTCCATTGATCTAGATCTCTGTTTGGTACCAGTACCATGTTGTTTTGGTTACTGTAGCCTTGTAGTATAGTTTGAAGTCAGGTAGCATGATGCCTCCAGCTTTGTTCTTTTGGCTTAGGATTGACTTGGTGATGCGGGCTCTTTTTTGGTTCCATATGAACTTTAAAGTAGTTTTTTCCAATTCTGTGCAGAAAGTCATTGGTAACTTGATGGGGATGGCATTGAATCTGTAAATTACCTTGGGAAGGATGGCCATTTTCATGATATTGATTCTTCCTACCCATGAGCATGGAATGTTCTTCCATTTGTTTGTATCCTCTTTTATTTCCTTGAGCAGTGGTTTGTAGTTTTCTCCTTGAAGAGGTCCTTCACATCCCTTGGAAGTTGGATTCCTAGGTATTTTATTCTCTTTGAAGCAATTGTGAATGGGAGTTCACTCATGATTTGGCTCTCTGTTTGTCTGTTATTGATGTATAAGAATGCTTGTGATTTTTGTCCATTGATTTTGTATCCTGAGACTTTGCTGAAGTTGCTTATCAGCTTAAGGAGATTTTGGGCTGAGAAAATGGGGTTTTCTAGATATAGTATCACGTCATCTGCAAACACGGAGAATTTGACTTCCTTTTTTCCTAATTGAATACCCTTGATTTCCTTCTCTTGCCTAATTGCCCTGGCCAGAACTTCCAACACTATGTTGAATAGAAGTGGTGAGAGAGGGCATCCCTGTCTTCTGCCAGTTTTCAAAGTGAATGCTTCCAGTTTTTGCCCATTCAGTATGATATTGGCTGTGGGTTTCTCATAAATAGCTCTTATTATTTTGAGATACGACCCATCAATACCTAATTTATTGAGAGTTTTTAGCATGAAGGGTTGTTGAATTTTGTCAAAGTCCTTTTCTTCACGTATTGAGATAATCATGTGGTTTTTGACTTTGGTTCTGTTTATATGCTGGATTACATTTATTGATTTGCGTATATTGAACCAGCCTTGCATCCCAGGGATGAAGCCCACTTGATCATGGTGGATAAGCTGTCTGATGTGCTGCTGGATTCGGTTTGCCAGTAATTTATTGAGGATTTTTGCATCAATATTCATCAAGGATATTGGTCTAAAATTCTCTTTTTTGGTTGTGTCGCTGCCCAGCTTTGGTAGCAGCATGATGCTGGCCTCATAAAATGAGTTAGGAAGGATTCCCTCTTTTTCTATTGATTGGAATAGTTTCTGAAGTAATGGTTCCAGTTCCTCCTTGGACCTCTGGTAGAATTCGGCTGTGAACCCATCTGATCCTGGACTCTTTTTGGTTGGTAAGCTATTGATTATTGCCACAATTTCAGCTCCTGTTATTAGTCTATTCAGAGATTCAACTTCTTCCTGGTTTAGTCATGGGAGAGTGTATGTGTCGAGGAATTTATCCCTTTCTTTTTTTTTTAATTTTTTTTCTTTTTATCATTATTATTATTATTATTATTATTATTATACTTTAGGCTCTATGGTACATGTGCGCAACGTGCAGGTAAGCTACATGTGTATACATGTGCCATGCTGGTGCGCTGCACCCACCAACTCGTCATCTAGCGTTAGGTATATCTCCCAATGTTGTCCCTCGCCCCTCCCCCCACCCCACAACAGTCCCCGAAGTGTGATGTTCCCCTTCTTGTATCCATGTGTTCTCATTGTTCAATTCCCACCTATGAGTGAGAATATGTGGTGTTTGGTTTTTTGTTCTTGCGATAGTTTACTGAGAACGATGATTTCCAATTTCATCCATGTCCCTACAAAGGATATGAACTCATCATTTTTTATGGCTGCCTAGTATTCCATGGTGTATATGTGCCACATTTTCTTAATCCAGTCTATCATTGTTGGACATTTGGGTTGGTTCCAAGTCTTTGCTATTGTGTATAATGCCGCAATAAACATACGTGTGCATGTGTCTTTATAGCAGCATGATTTATAGTCCTTTGGGTATATACCCAGTAATGGGATGGCTGGGTCAAATGGAATTTCTAGTTCTAGATCCCTGAGGAATCGCCACAGTGACTTCCACAAGGGTTGAACTAGTTTACAGTCCCACCAACAGTGTAAAAGTGTTCCTATTTCTCCACATCCTCTCCAGCACCTGTTGTTTCCTGACTTTTGAATGATTGCCATTCTAACTGGTGTGAGATGGTATCTCATTGTGGTTTTGATTTGCATTTCTCTGATGGCCAGTGATGGTGAGCATTTTTTCATGTGTTTTTTGGCTGCATGAATGTCTTCTTTGGAGGAGTGTCTGTTCATGTCCTTCGCCCACTTTTTGATGGGGTTGTTTGGTGTTTTCTTGTAAATTTGTTGGAGTTCATTGTAGATTCTGGATATTAGCCCTTTGTCAGATGAGTAGGTTGCGAAAATTTTCTCCCATTTTGTAGGTTGCCTGTTCACTCTGATGGTAGTTTCCTTTGCTGTGCAGAAGCTCTTTAGTTTAATTAGATCCCATTTGTCAATTTTGGCTTTTGTTGCCATTGCTTTTGGTGTTTTAGACATGAACTCCTTGCCCATGCCTATGTCCTGAATGGTATTGCCTAGGTTTTCTTCTAGGGTTTTTATGGTTCTAGGTCTAACGTGTAAGTCTTTAATCCATCTTGAGTTGATTTTTGTATAAGTTGTAAGGAAGGGATCCAGTTTCAGCTTTCTACATGTGGCTAGCCAGTTTTCCCAGCACCATTTATTAAATAGGGAATCCTTTCTCCATTTCTTGTTTTTGTCAAGTTTGTCAAAGATCAGATTGTTGTAGATATGTGGCATTATTTCTGACGGCTCTGTTCTGTTCCATTGATCTAGATCTCTGTTTGGTACCAGTACCATGCTGTTTTGGTTACTGTAGCCTTGTAGTATAGTTTGAAGTCAGGTAGCGTGATGCCTCCAGCTTTGTTCTTTTGGCTTAGGATTGACTTGGTGATGCGGGCTCTTTTTTGGTTCCATATGAACTTTAAAGTAGTTTTTTCCAATTCTGTGCAGAAAGTCATTGGTAACTTGATGGGGAGGGCATTGAATCTGTAAATTACCTTGGGAAGGATGGCCATATTCATGATATTTATTCTTCCTACCCATGAGCATCAATGTTGTTCCATTTGTTTGTATCCTCTTTTATTTCCTTGAGCAGTGGTTTGTAGTTTTCTCCTTGAAGTGGTCCTTCACATCACTTGTAAGTTGGATACCTAGGTATTTTATTCTCTTTGAAGCAATTGTGAATGGGAGTTCACTCATGATTTGGCTCTCTGTTTGTCTGTTATTGATGTATAAGAATGCTTGTGATTTTTGTCCATTGATTTTGTATCCTGAGACTTTGCTGAAGTTGCTTATCAGCTTAAGGAGATTTTGGGCTGAGACAATGGGGTTTTCTAGATATACTATCACGTCATCTGCAAACAGGGACAATTTGACTTCTTTTTTTCCTAATTGAATACCCTTGATTTCCTTCTCTTGCCTAATTGCCCTGGCCAGAACTTCCAACACTATGTTGAATAGAAGTGGTGAGAGAGGGCATCCCTGTCTTGTGCCAGTTTTCAAAGTGAATGCTTCCAGTTTTTGCCCATTCTGTATGATATTGGCTGTGGGTTTTTCATAAATAGCTCTTATTATTTTGAGATACGACCCATCAATACCTAATTTATTGAGAGTTTTTAGCATGAAGGGTTGTTGAATTTTGTCAAAGTCCTTTTCTTCACGTATTGAGATAATCATGTGGTGTTTGACTTTGGTTCTGTTTATATGCTGGATTACATTTATTGATTTGCGTATATTGAACCAGCCTTGCATCCCAGGGATGAAGCCCACTTGATCATGGTGGATAAGCTGTCTGATGTGCTGCTGGATTCGGTTTGCCAGTAATTTATTGAGGATTTTTGCATCAATATTCATCAAGGGTATTGGTCTAAAATTCTCTTTTTTGGTTGTGTCTCTGCCCAGCTTTGGTAGCAGCATGATGCTGGCCTCATAAAATGAGTTAGGAAGGATTCCCTCGTTTTCTATTGATTGGAATAGTTTCTGAAGTAATGGTTCCAGTTCCTCCTTGGACCTCTGGTAGAATTCGGCTGTGAACCCATCTGATCCTGGACTCTTTTTGGTTGGTAAGCTATTGATTATTGCCAGAGTTTCAGCTCCTGTCATTAGTCTACTCAGAGATTCAACTTCTTCCTGGTTTAGTCATGGGAGAGTGTATGTGTCGAGGATTTTATCCCTTTCTATTTTTTTTAATTTTTTTTCTTTTTATCATTATTATTATTGTTATTATTATTATTGTTATTATTATACTTTAGGCTCTATGGTACATGTGCGCAACATGCATGTAAGCTACATGTGTATACATGTGCCATGCTGGTTCGCTGCACCAACCAACTCGTCATCTAGCATTAGGTATATCTCCCAATGCCGTCCCTCGCCCCTCCCCCCACCCCACAACAGTCCCCAAAGTGTGATGTTCCCCTTCTTGTATCCATGTGTTCTCATTGTTGAATTCCCACCTATGAGTGAGAATATGTGGTGTTTGGTTTTTTGTCCTTGCGATAGTTTACTGAGAACGATGATTTCCAATTTCATCCATGTCCCTACAATGGATATGAACTCATCATTTTTTATGGCTGCCTAGTATTCCATGGTGTATATGTGCCACATTTTCTTAATCCAGTCTATCATTGTTGGACATTTGGGTTGGTTCCAAGTCTTTGCTATTGTGTATAATGCCGCAATAAACATACGTGTGCATGTGTCTTTATAGCAGCATGATTTATAGTCCTTTGGGTATATACCCAGTAATGGGATGGCTGGGTCAAATGGAATTTCTAGTTCTAGATCCCTGAGGAATCGCCACAGTGACTTCCACAAGGGTTGAACTAGTTTAAAGTCCCACCAACAGTGTAAAAGTGTTCCTATTTCTCCACATCCTCTCCAGCACCTGTTGTTTCCTGACTTTTTAATGATTGCCATTCTAACTGTTGTGAGATGGTATCTCATTGTGGTTTTGATTTGCATTTCTCTGATGGCCAGTGATGGTGAGCATTTTTTCATGTGTTTTTTGGCTGCATAAATGTCTTCTTTGGAGGAGCGTCTGTTCATGTCCTTCGCCCACTTTTTGATGGGGTTGTTTGGTGTTTTCTTGTAAATTTGTTGGAGTTCATTGTAGATTCTGGATATTAGCCCTTTGTCAGATGAGTAGGTTGCGAAAATTTTCTCCCATTTTGTAGGTTGCCTGTTCACTCTGATGGTAGTTTCCTTTGCTGTGCAGAAGCTCTTTAGTTTAATTAGATCCCGTTTGTGAATTTTGACTTTTGTTGCCATTGCTTTTGGTGTTTCAGACATGAAGTCCTTGCCCATGCCTATGTCCTGAATGGTATTGCCTAGGTTTTCTTCTAGGGTTTTTACGGTTTTAGGTCTAACGTTTAAGTCTTTAATCCATCTTGAGTTGATTTTTGTATAAGGTGTAAGGAAGGGATCCAGTTTCAGCTTTCTACATGTGGCTAGCCAGTTTTCCCAGCACCATTTATTAAATAGGGAATCCTTTCTCCATTTCTTATTTTTGTCAGGTTTGTCAAAGATCAGATAGTTGTAGATATGTGGCATTATTTCTGACGGCTCTGTTCTGTTCCATTGATCTAGATCTCTGTTTTGGTACCAGTACCATGCTGTTTTGGTTACTGTAGCCTTGTAGTATAGTTTGAAGTCAGGTAGCGTGATGCCTCCAGCTTTGTTCTTTTGGCTTAGGATTGACTTGGTGATGCGGGCTCTTTTTTGGTTCCATATGAACTTTAAAGTAGTTTTTTCCAATTCTGTGCAGAAAGTCATTGGTAACTTGATGGGGAGGGCATTGAATCTGTAAATTACCTTGGGAAGGATGGCCATTTTCATGATATTGATTCTTCCTACCCATGAGCATGGAATGTTCTTCCATTTGTTTGTATCCTCTTTTATTTCCTTGAGCAGTGGTTTGTAGTTTTCTCCTTGAAGAGGTCCTTCACATCCCTTGTAAGTTGGATTCCTAGGTATTTTATTCTCTTTGAAGCAATTGTGAATGGGAGTTCACTCATGATTTGGCTCTCTGTTTGTCTGTTATTGATGTATAAGAATGCTTGTGATTTTTGTCCATTGATTTTGTATCCTGAGACTTTGCTGAAGTTGCTTATCAGCTTAAGGAGATTTTGGGCTGAGACAATGGGGTTTTCTAGATATACTATCACGTCATCTGCAAACAGGGAGAATTTGACTTCCTTTTTTCCTAATTGAATACCCTTGATTTCCTTCTCTTGCCTAATTGCCCTGGCCAGAACTTCCAACACTATGTTGAATAGAAGTGGTGAGAGAGGGCATGCCTGTCTTGTGCCAGTTTTCAAAGTGAATGCTACCAGTTTTTGCCCATTCAGTATGATATTGGCTGTGGGTTTGTCATAAATAGCTCTTATTATTTTGAGATACGACCCATCAATACCTAATTTATTGAGAGTTTTTAGCATGAAGGGTTGTTGAATTTTGTCAAAGTCCTTTTCTTCACGTATTGAGATAATCATGTGGTGTTTGACTTTGGTTCTGTTTATATGCTGGATTACATTTATTGATTTGCGTATATTGAACCAGCCTTGCATCCCAGGGATGAAGCCCACTTGATCATGGTGGATAAGCTGTCTGATGTGCTGCTGGATTCGGTTTGCCAGTAATTTATTGAGGATTTTTGCATCAATATTCATCAAGGGTATTGGTCTAAAATTCTCTTTTTTGGTTGTGTCTCTGCCCAGCTTTGGTAGCAGCATGATGCTGGCCTCATAAAATGAGTTAGGAAGGATTCCCTCGTTTTCTATTGATTGGAATAGTTTCTGAAGTAATGGTTCCAGTTCCTCCTTGGACCTCTGGTAGAATTCGGCTGTGAACCCATCTGATCCTGGACTCTTTTTGGTTGGTAAGCTATTGATTATTGCCAGAGTTTCAGCTCCTGTCATTAGTCTACTCAGAGATTCAACTTCTTCCTGGTTTAGTCATGGGAGAGTGTATGTGTCGAGGATTTTATCCCTTTCTATTTTTTTTAATTTTTTTTCTTTTTATCATTATTATTATTGTTATTATTATTATTGTTATTATTATACTTTAGGCTCTATGGTACATGTGCGCAACATGCATGTAAGCTACATGTGTATACATGTGCCATGCTGGTTCGCTGCACCAACCAACTCGTCATCTAGCATTAGGTATATCTCCCAATGCCGTCCCTCGCCCCTCCCCCCACCCCACAACAGTCCCCGAAGTGTGATGTTCCCCTTCTTGTATCCATGTGTTCTCATTGTTCAATTCCCACCTATGAGTGAGAATATGTGGTGTTTGGTTTTTTGTCCTTGCGATAGTTTACTGAGAACGATGATTTCCAATTTCATCCATGTCCCTACAATGGATATGAACTCATCATTTTTTATGGCTGCCTAGTATTCCATGGTGTATATGTGCCACATTTTCTTAATCCAGTCTATCATTGTTGGACATTTGGGTTGGTTCCAAGTCTTTGCTATTGTGTATAATGCCGCAATAAACATACGTGTGCATGTGTCTTTATAGCAGCATGATTTATAGTCCTTTGGGTATATACCCAGTAATGGGATGGCTGGGTCAAATGGAATTTCTAGTTCTAGATCCCTGAGGAATCGCCACAGTGACTTCCACAAGGGTTGAACTAGTTTAAAGTCCCACCAACAGTGTAAAAGTGTTCCTATTTCTCCACATCCTCTCCAGCACCTGTTGTTTCCTGACTTTTTAATGATTGCCATTCTAACTGTTGTGAGATGGTATCTCATTGTGGTTTTGGTTTGCATTTCTCTGATGGCCAGTGATGGTGAGCATTTTTTCATGTGTTTTTTGGCTGCATAAATGTCTTCTTTGGAGGAGCGTCTGTTCATGTCCTTCGCCCACTTTTTGATGGGGTTGTTTGGTGTTTTCTTGTAAATTTGTTGGAGTTCATTGTAGATTCTGGATATTAGCCCTTTGTCAGATGAGTAGGTTGCGAAAATTTTCTCCCATTTTGTAGGTTGCCTGTTCACTCTGATGGTAGTTTCCTTTGCTGTGCAGAAGCTCTTTAGTTTAATTAGATCCCGTTTGTGAATTTTGACTTTTGTTGCCATTGCTTTTGGTGTTTCAGACATGAAGTCCTTGCCCATGCCTATGTCCTGAATGGTATTGCCTAGGTTTTCTTCTAGGGTTTTTATGGTTTTAGGTCTAACGTTTAAGTCTTTAATCCATCTTGAGTTGATTTTTGTATAAGGTGTAAGGAAGGGATCCAGTTTCAGCTTTCTACATGTGGCTAGCCAGTTTTCCCAGCACCATTTATTAAATAGGGAATCCTTTCTCCATTTCTTGTTTTTGTCAGGTTTGTCAAAGATCAGATAGTTGTAGATATGTGGCATTATTTCTGACGGCTCTGTTCTGTTCCATTGATCTAGATCTCTGTTTTGGTACCAGTACCATGCTGTTTTGGTTACTGTAGCCTTGTAGTATAGTTTGAAGTCAGGTAGCGTGATGCCTCCAGCTTTGTTCTTTTGGCTTAGGATTGACTTGGTGATGCGGGCTCTTTTTTGGTTCCATATGAACTTTAAAGTAGTTTTTTCCAATTCTGTGCAGAAAGTCATTGGTAACTTGATGGGGAGGGCATTGAATCTGTAAATTACCTTGGGAAGGATGGCCATTTTCATGATATTGATTCTTCCTACCCATGAGCATGGAATGTTCTTCCATTTGTTTGTATCCTCTTTTATTTCCTTGAGCAGTGGTTTGTAGTTTTCTCCTTGAAGAGGTCCTTCACATCCCTTGTAAGTTGGATTCCTAGGTATTTTATTCTCTTTGAAGCAATTGTGAATGGGAGTTCACTCATGATTTGGCTCTCTGTTTGTCTGTTATTGATGTATAAGAATGCTTGTGATTTTTGTCCATTGATTTTGTATCCTGAGACTTTGCTGAAGTTGCTTATCAGCTTAAGGAGATTTTGGGCTGAGACAATGGGGTTTTCTAGATATACTATCACGTCATCTGCAAACAGGGAGAATTTGACTTCCTTTTTTCCTAATTGAATACCCTTGATTTCCTTCTCTTGCCTAATTGCCCTGGCCAGAACTTCCAACACTATGTTGAATAGAAGTGGTGAGAGAGGGCATGCCTGTCTTGTGCCAGTTTTCAAAGTGAATGCTTCCAGTTTTTGCCCATTCAGTATGATATTGGCTGTGGGTTTGTCATAAATAGCTCTTATTATTTTGAGATACGACCCATCAATACCTAATTTATTGAGAGTTTTTAGCATGAAGGGTTGTTGAATTTTGTCAAAGGCCTTTTCTTGACGTATTGAGATAATCATGTGGTTTTTGCTTTGGTTCTGTTTATATGCTGGATTACATTTACTGATTTGCATATATTGAACCAGCCTTGCATCCCAGGGATGAAGCCCACTTGATCATGGTGGATAAGCTGTCTGATGTGCTGCTGGATTCGGTTTGCCAATAATTTATTGAGGATTTTTGCATCAATATTCATCAAGGATATTGGTCTAAAATTCTCTTTTTTGGTTGTGTCTCTGCCCAGCTTTGGTATCAGCATGATGCTGGCCTCATAAAATGAGTCAGGAAGGATTCCCTCTTTTTCTATTGATTGGAATAGTTTCTGAAGTAATGGTTCCAGTTCCTCCTTGGACCTCTGGTAGAATTCGGCTGTGAACCCATCTGATCCTGGACTCTTTTTGGTTGGTAAGCTATTGATTATTGCCACAATTTCAGTTCCTGTTATTAGTCTATTCAGAGATTCAACTTCTTCCTGGTTTAGTCATGGGAGAGTGTATGTGTCGAGGAATTTATCCCTTTCTTTTTTTTTTAATTTTTTTTCTTTTTATCATTATTATTATTATTATTATTATTATTATTATACTTTAGGCTCTATGGTACATGTGCGCAACGTGCAGGTAAGCTACATGTGTATACATGTGCCATGCTGGTGCGCTGCACCCACCAACTCGTCATCTAGCGTTAGGTATATCTCCCAATGTTGTCCCTTGCCCCTCCCCCCACCCCACAACAGTCCCCGAAGTGTGATGTTCCCCTTCTTGTATCCATGTGTTCTCATTGTTCAATTCCCACCTATGAGTGAGAATATGTGGTGTTTGGTTTTTTGTTCTTGCGATAGTTTACTGAGAACGATGATTTCCAATTTCATCCATGTCCCTACAAAGGATATGAACTCATCATTTTTTATGGCTGCCTAGTATTCCATGGTGTATATGTGCCACATTTTCTTAATCCAGTCTATCATTGTTGGACATTTGGGTTGGTTCCAAGTCTTTGCTATTGTGTATAATGCCGCAATAAACATACGTGTGCATGTGTCTTTATAGCAGCATGATTTATAGTCCTTTGGGTATATACCCAGTAATGGGATGGCTGGGTCAAATGGAATTTCTAGTTCTAGATCCCTGAGGAATCGCCACAGTGACTTCCACAAGGGTTGAACTAGTTTACAGTCCCACCAACAGTGTAAAAGTGTTCCTATTTCTCCACATCCTCTCCAGCACCTGTTGTTTCCTGACTTTTGAATGATTGCCATTCTAACTGGTGTGAGATGGTATCTCATTGTGGTTTTGATTTGCATTTCTCTGATGGCCAGTGATGGTGAGCATTTTTTCATGTGTTTTTTGGCTGCATGAATGTCTTCTTTGGAGGAGTGTCTGTTCATGTCCTTCGCCCACTTTTTGATGGGGTTGTTTGGTGTTTTCTTGTAAATTTGTTGGAGTTCATTGTAGATTCTGGATATTAGCCCTTTGTCAGATGAGTAGGTTGCGAAAATTTTCTCCCATTTTGTAGGTTGCCTGTTCACTCTGATGGTAGTTTCCTTTGCTGTGCAGAAGCTCTTTAGTTTAATTAGATCCCATTTGTCAATTTTGGCTTTTGTTGCCATTGCTTTTGGTGTTTTAGACATGAAGTCCTTGCCCATGCCTATGTCCTGAATGGTATTGCCTAGGTTTTCTTCTAGGGTTTTTATGGTTTTAGGTCTAACGTTTAAGTCTTTAATCCATCTTGAGTTGATTTTTGTATAAGGTGTAAGGAAGGGATCCAGTTTCAGCTTTCTACATGTGGCTAGCCAGTTTTCCCAGCACCATTTATTAAATAGGGAATCCTTTCTCCATTTCTTGTTTTTGTCAAGTTTGTCAAAGATCAGATTGTTGTAGATATGTGGCATTATTTCTGACGGCTCTGTTCTGTTCCATTGATCTAGATCTCTGTTTGGTACCAGTACCATGCTGTTTTGGTTACTGTAGCCTTGTAGTATAGTTTGAAGTCAGGTAGCATGATGCCTCCAGCTTTGTTCTTTTGGCTTAGGATTGACTTGGTGATGCGGGCTCTTTTTTGGTTCCATATGAACTTTAAAGTAGTTTTTTCCAATTCTGTGCAGAAAGTCATTGGTAACTTGATGGGGATGGCATTGAATCTGTAAATTACCTTGGGAAGGATGGCCATTTTCATGATATTGATTCTTCCTACCCATGAGCATGGAATATTCTTCCATTTGTTTGTATCCTCTTTTATTTCCTTGAGCAGTGGTTTGTAGTTTTCTCCTTGAAGAGGTCCTTCACATCCCTTGGAAGTTGGATTCCTAGGTATTTTATTCTCTTTGAAGCAATTGTGAATGGGAGTTCACTCATGATTTGGCTCTCTGTTTGTCTGTTATTGATGTATAAGAATGCTTGTGATTTTTGTCCATTGATTTTGTATCCTGAGACTTTGCTGAAGTTGCTTATCAGCTTAAGGAGATTTTGGGCTGAGACAATGGGGTTTTCTAGATATACTATCACGTCATCTGCAAACAGGGACAATTTGACTTCCTTTTTTCCTAATTGAATACCCTTGATTTCCTTCTCTTGCCTAATTGCCCTGGCCAGAACTTCCAACACTATGTTGAATAGAAGTGGTGAGAGAGGGCATCCCTGTCTTGTGCCAGTTTTCAAAGTGAATGCTTCCAGTTTTTGCCCATTCAGTATGATATTGGCTGTGGGTTTCTCATAAATAGCTCTTATTATTTTGAGATACGACCCATCAATACCTAATTTATTGAGAGTTTTTAGCATGAAGGGTTGTTGAATTTTGTCAAAGTCCTTTTCTTCACGTATTGAGATAATCATGTGGTTTTTGACTTTGGTTCTGTTTATATGCTGGATTACATTTATTGATTTGCGTATATTGAACCAGCCTTGCATCCCAGGGATGAAGCCCACTTGATCATGGTGGATAAGCTGTCTGATGTGCTGCTGGATTCGGTTTGCCAGTAATTTATTGAGGATTTTTGCATCAATATTCATCAAGGATATTGGTCTAAAATTCTCTTTTTTGGTTGTGTCGCTGCCCAGCTTTGGTAGCAGCATGATGCTGGCCTCATAAAATGAGTTAGGAAGGATTCCCTCTTTTTCTATTGATTGGAATAGTTTCTGAAGTAATGGTTCCAGTTCCTCCTTGGACCTCTGGTAGAATTCGGCTGTGAACCCATCTGATCCTGGACTCTTTTTGGTTGGTAAGCTATTGATTATTGCCACAATTTCAGCTCCTGTTATTAGTCTATTCAGAGATTCAACTTCTTCCTGGTTTAGTCATGGGAGAGTGTATGTGTCGAGGAATTTATCCCTTTCTTTTTTTTTTAATTTTTTTTCTTTTTATCATTATTATTATTATTATTATTATTATTATACTTTAGGCTCTATGGTACATGTGCGCAACGTGCAGGTAAGCTACATGTGTATACATGTGCCATGCTGGTGCGCTGCACCCACCAACTCGTCATCTAGCGTTAGGTATATCTCCCAATGCTGTCCCTCGCCCCTCCCCCCACCCCACAACAGTCCCCGAAGTGTGATGTTCCCCTTCTTGTATCCATGTGTTCTCATTGTTCAATTCCCACCTATGAGTGAGAATATGTGGTGTTTGGTTTTTTGTTCTTGCGATAGTTTACTGAGAACGATGATTTCCAATTTCATCCATGTCCCTACAAAGGATATGAACTCATCATTTTTTATGGCTGCCTAGTATTCCATGGTGTATATGTGCCACATTTTCTTAATCCAGTCTATCATTGTTGGACATTTGGGTTGGTTCCAAGTCTTTGCTATTGTGTATAATGCCGCAATAAACATACGTGTGCATGTGTCTTTATAGCAGCATGATTTATAGTCCTTTGGGTATATACCCAGTAATGGGATGGCTGGGTCAAATGGAATTTCTAGTTCTAGATCCCTGAGGAATCGCCACAGTGACTTCCACAAGGGTTGAACTAGTTTACAGTCCCACCAACAGTGTAAAAGTGTTCCTATTTCTCCACATCCTCTCCAGCACCTGTTGTTTCCTGACTTTTGAATGATTGCCATTCTAACTGGTGTGAGATGGTATCTCATTGTGGTTTTGATTTGCATTTCTCTGATGGCCAGTGATGGTGAGCATTTTTTCATGTGTTTTTTGGCTGCATGAATGTCTTCTTGGGAGGAGTGTCTGTTCATGTCCTTCGCCCACTTTTTGATGGGGTTGTTTGGTGTTTTCTTGTAAATTTGTTGGAGTTCATTGTAGATTCTGGATATTAGCCCTTTGTCAGATGAGTAGGTTGCGAAAATTTTCTCCCATTTTGTAGGTTGCCTGTTCACTCTGATGGTAGTTTCCTTTGCTGTGCAGAAGCTCTTTAGTTTAATTAGATCCCATTTGTCAATTTTGGCTTTTGTTGCCATTGCTTTTGGTGTTTTAGACATGAACTCCTTGCCCATGCCTATGTCCTGAATGGTATTGCCTAGGTTTTCTTCTAGGGTTTTTATGGTTTTAGGTCTAACGTGTAAGTCTTTAATCCATCTTGAGTTGATTTTTGTATAAGTTGTAAGGAAGGGATCCAGTTTCAGCTTTCTACATGTGGCTAGCCAGTTTTCCCAGCACCATTTATTAAATAGGGAATCCTTTCTCCATTTCTTGTTTTTGTCAAGTTTGTCAAAAATCAGATTGTTGTAGATATGTGGCATTATTTCTGACGGCTCTGTTCTGTTCCATTGATCTAGAACTCTGTTTGGTACCAGTACCATGCTGTTTTGGTTACTGTAGCCTTGTAGTATAGTTTGAAGTCAGGTAGCGTGATGCCTCCAGCTTTGTTCTTTTGGCTTAGGATTGACTTGGTGATGCGGGCTCTTTTTTGGTTCCATATGAACTTTAAAGTAGTTTTTTCCAATTCTGTGCAGAAAGTCATTGGTAACTTGATGGGGAGGGCATTGAATCTGTAAATTACCTTGGGAAGGATGGCCATATTCATGATATTGATTCTTCCTACCCATGAGCATGGAATGTTGTTCCATTTGTTTGTATCCTCTTTTATTTCCTTGAGCAGTGGTTTGTAGTTTTCTCCTTGAAGTGGTCCTTCACATCACTTGTAAGTTGGATTCCTAGGTATTTTATTCTCTTTGAAGCAATTGTGAATGGGAGTTCACTCATGATTTGGCTCTCTGTTTGTCTGTTATTGATGTATAAGAATGCTTGTGATTTTTGTCCATTGATTTTGTATCCTGAGACTTTGCTGAAGTTGCTTATCAGCTTAAGGGGATTTTGGGCTGAGACAATGGGGTTTTCTAGATATACTATCACGTCATCTGCAAACAGGGACAATTTGACTTCCTTTTTTCCTAATTGAATACCCTTGATTTCCTTCTCTTGCCTAATTGCCCTGGCCAGAACTTCCAACACTATGTTGAATAGAAGTGGTGAGAGAGGGCATCCCTGTCTTGTGCCAGTTTTCAAAGTGAATGCTTCCAGTTTTTGCCCATTCAGTATGATATTGGCTGTGGGTTTCTCATAAATAGCTCTTATTATTTTGAGATACGACCCATCAATACCTAATTTATTGAGAGTTTTTAGCATGAAGGGTTGTTGAATTTTGTCAAAGTCCTATTCTTCACGTATTGAGATAATCATGTGGTGTTTGACTTTGGTTCTGTTTATATGCTGGATTACATTTATTGATTTGCGTATATTGAACCAGCCTTGCATCCCAGGGATGAAGCCCCCTTGATCATGGTGGATAAGCTGTCTGATGTGCTGCTGGATTCGGTTTGCCAGTAATTTATTGAGGATTTTTGCATCAATATTCATCAAGGGTATTGGTCTAAAATTCTCTTTTTTGGTTGTGTCTCTGCCCAGCTTTGGTAGCAGCATGATGCTGGCCTCATAAAATGAGTTAGGAAGGATTCCCTCTTTTTCTATTGATTGGAATAGTTTCTGAAGTAATGGTTCCAGTTCCTCCTTGGACCTCTGGTAGAATTCGGCTGTGAACCCATCTGATCCTGGACTCTTTTTGGTTGGTAAGCTATTGATTATTGCCAGAGTTTCAGCTCCTGTCATTAGTCTACTCAGAGATTCAACTTCTTCCTGGTTTAGTCATGGGAGAGTGTATGTGTCGAGGATTTTATCCCTTTCTATTTTTTTTAATTTTTTTTCTTTTTATCATTATTATTATTATTATTATTATTATTATTATTATACTTTAGGCTCTATGGTACATGTGCGCAACTTGCAGGTAAGCTACATGTGTATACATGTGCCATGCTGGTGCGCTGCACCCACCAACTCGTCATCTAGCATTAGGTATATCTCCCAATGCTGTCCCTCGCCCCTCGCCCCACCCCACAACAGTCCCCGAAGTGTGATGTTCCCCTTCCTGTGTCCATGTGTTCTCATTGTTCAATTCTCACCTATGAGTGAGAATATGTGGTGTTTGGCTTTTCGTTCTTGCGATAGTTTACTGAGAACGATGGTTTCCAATTTCATCCATGTCCCTACAAAGGATATGAACTCATCAATTTTTATGGCTGCCTGGTATTCCATGGTGTATATGTGCCACCTTTTCTTAATCCAGTCTATCGTTGTTGGACATTTGGGTTGCTTCCAAGTCTTTGCTATTGGGTATAATGCCGCAATAAACATACGTCTGCATGTGTCTTCATAGCAGCATGATTTATAGTCCTTTGGGTATATACCCAGTAATGGGATGGCTGGGTCAAATGGAATTTCTAGTTCTAGATCCCTGAGGAATCGCCACAGTGACTTCCACAAGGGTTGAACTAGTTTACAGTCCCACCAACAGTGTAAAAGTGTTCCTATTTCTCCACATCCTCTCCAGCACCTGTTGTTTCCTGACTTTTGAATGATTGCCATTCTAACTGGTGTGAGATGGTATCTCATTGTGGTTTTGATTTGCATTTCTCTGATGGCCAGTGATGGTGAGCATTTTTTCATGTGTTTTTTGGCTGCATAAATGTCTTCTTTGGAGGGGTGTCTGTTCATGTCCTTCGCCCACTTTTTGATGGGGTTGTTTGGTGTTTTCTTGTAAATTTGTTGGAGTTCATAGTAGATTCTGGATATTATCCCTTTGTCAGATGAGTAGGTTGTGAAAATTTTCTCCCATTTTGTAGGTTGCCTGTTCACTCTGATGGTAGTTTCCTTTGCTGTGCAGAAGCTCTTTAGTTTAATTAGATCCCATTTGTCAATTTTGGCTTTTGTGGCCATTGCTTTTGGTGTTTTAGACATGAAGTCCTTGCCCATGCCTATGTCCTGAATGGTATTGCCTAGGTTTTCTTCTAGGGTTTTTATGGTTTTAGGTCTAACGTTTAACTCTTTAATCCATCTTGAGTTGATTTTTGTATAAGGTGTATGGAAGGGATCCAGTTTCAGCTTTCTACATGTGGCTAGCCAGTTTTCCCAGCACCATTTATTAAATAGGGAATCCTTTCTCCATTTCTTGTTTTTGTCAAGTTTGTCAAAGATCAGATTGTTGTAGATATGTGGCATTATTTCTGACGGCTCTGTTCTGTTCCATTGATATAGATCTCTGTTTGGTACCAGTACCATGCTGTTTTGGTTACTGTAGCCTTGTAGTATAGTTTGAAGTCAGGTAGCATGATGCCTCCAGCTTTGTTCTTTTGGCTTAGGATTGACTTGGTGATGCGGGCTCTTTTTTGGTTCCATATGAACTTTAAAGTAGTTTTTTCCAATTCTGTGCAGAAAGTCATTGGTAACTTGATGGGGATGGCATTGAATCTGTAAATTACCTTGGGAACGATGGCCATTTTCATGATATTGATTCTTCCTACCCATGATCATGGAATGTTCTTCCATTTGTTTGTATCCTCTTTTATTTCCTTGAGCAGTGGTTTGTAGTTTTCTCCTTGAAGAGGTCCTTCACATCCCTTGTAAGTTGGATTCCTAGGTATTTTATTCTCTTTGAAGCAATTGTGAATGGGAGTTCACTCATGATTTGGCTCTCTGTTTGTCTGTTATTGATGTATAAGAATGCTTGTGATTTTTGTCCATTGATTTTGTATCCTGAGACTTTGCTGAAGTTGCTTATCAGCTTAAGGAGATTTTGGGCTGAGACAATGGGGTTTTCTAGATATACTATCACGTCATCTGCAAACAGGGAGAATTTGACTTCCTTTTTTCCTAATTGAATACCCTTGATTTCCTTCTCTTGCCTAATTGCCCTGGCCAGAACTTCCAACACTATGTTGAATAGAAGTGGTGAGAGAGGGCATCCCTGTCTTGTGCCAGTTTTCAAAGTGAATGCTTCCAGTTTTTGCCCATTCAGTATGATATTGGCTGTGGGTTTCTCATAAATAGCTCTTATTATTTTGAGATACGACCCATCAATACCTAATTTATTGAGAGTTTTTAGCATGAAGGGTTGTTGAATTTTGTCAAAGTCCTTTTCTTCACGTATTGAGATAATCATGTGGTTTTTGACTTTGGTTCTGTTTATATGCTGGATTACATTTATTGATTTGCGTATATTGAACCAGCCTTGCATCCCAGGGATGAAGCCCACTTGATCATGGTGGATAAGCTGTCTGATGTGCTGCTGGATTCGGTTTGCCAGTAATTTATTGAGGATTTTTGCATCAATATTCATCAAGGATATTGGTCTAAAATTCTCTTTTTTGGTTGTGTCTCTGCCCAGCTTTGGTAGCAGCATGATGCTGGCCTCATAAAATGAGTTAGGAAGGATTCCCTCTTTTTCTATTGATTGGAATAGTTTCTGAAGTAATGGTTCCAGTTCCTCCTTGGACCTCTGGTAGAATTCGGCTGTGAACCCATCTGATCCTGGACTCTTTTTGGTTGGTAAGCTATTGATTATTGCCACAATTTCAGCTCCTGTTATTAGTCTATTCAGAGATTCAACTTCTTCCTGGTTTAGTCATGGGAGAGTGTATGTGTCGAGGAATTTATCCCTTTCTTTTTTTTTTAATTTTTTTTCTTTTTATCATTATTATTATTATTATTATTATTATACTTTAGGCTCTATGGTACATGTACGCAACGTGCAGGTAAGCTACATGTGTATACATGTGCCATGCTGGTGCGCTGCACCCACCAACTCGTCATCTAGCGTTAGGTATATCTCCCAATGCTGTCCCTCGCCCCTCCCCCCACCCCACAACAGTCCCCGAAGTGTGATGTTCCCCTTCTTGTATCCATGTGTTCTCATTGTTCAATTCCCACCTATGAGTGAGAATATGTGGTGTTTGGTTTTTTGTCCTTGCGATAGTTTACTGAGAACGATGATTTCCAATTTCATCCATGTCCCTACAATGGATATGAACTCATCATTTTTTATGGCTGCCTAGTATTCCATGGTGTATATGTGCCACATTTTCTTAATCCAGTCTATCATTGTTGGACATTTGGGTTGGTTCCAAGTCTTTGCTATTGTGTATAATGCCGCAATAAACATACGTGTGCATGTGTCTTTATAGCAGCATGATTTATAGAACTTTGGGTATATACCCAGTAATGGGATGGCTGGGTCAAATGGAATTTCTAGTTCTAGATCCCTGAGGAATCGCCACAGTGACTTCCACAAGGGTTGAACTAGTTTAAAGTCCCACCAACAGTGTAAAAGTGTTCCTATTTCTCCACATCCTCTCCAGCACCTGTTGTTTCCTGACTTTTTAATGATTGCCATTCTAACTGGTGTGAGATGGTATCTCATTGTGGTTTTGATTTGCATTTCTCTGATGGCCAGTGATGGTGAGCATTTTTTCATGTGTTTTTTGGCTGCATAAATGTCTTCTTTGGAGGAGCGTCTGTTCATGTCCTTCACCCACTTTTTGATGGGGTTGTTTGGTGTTTTCTTGTAAATTTGTTGGAGTTCATTGTAGATTCTGGATATTAGCCCTTTGTCAGATGAGTAGGTTGCGAAAATTTTCTCCCATTTTGTAGGTTGCCTGTTCACTCTGATGGTAGTTTCCTTTGCTGTGCAGAAACTCTTTAGTTTAATTAGATCCCGTTTGTGAATTTTGACTTTTGTTGCCATTGCTTTTGGTGTTTCAGACATGAAGTCCTTGCCCATGCCTATGTCCTGAATGGTATTGCCTAGGTTTTCTTCTAGGGTTTTTATGGTTTTAGGTCTAACGTTTAAGTCTTTAATCCATCTTGAGTTGATTTTTGTATAAGGTGTAAGGAAGGGATCCAGTTTCAGCTTTCTACATGTGGCTAGCCAGTTTTCCAAGCACCATTTATTAAATAGGGAATCCTTTCTCCATTTCTTGTTTTTGTCAGGTTTGTCAAAGATCAGATAGTTGTAGATATGTGGCATTATTTCTGACGGCTCTGTTCTGTTCCATTGATCTAGATCTCTGTTTTGGTACCAGTACCATGCTGTTTTGGTTACTGTAGCCTTGTAGTATAGTTTGAAGTCAGGTAGCGTGATGCCTCCAGCTTTGTTCTTTTGGCTTAGGATTGACTTGGTGATGCGGGCTCTTTTTTGGTTCCATATGAACTTTAAAGTAGTTTTTTCCAATTCTGTGCAGAAAGTCATTGGTAACTTGATGGGGAGGGCATTGAATCTGTAAATTACCTTGGGAAGGATGGCCATTTTCATGATATTGATTCTTCCTACCCATGAGCATGGAATGTTCTTCCATTTGTTTGTATCCTCTTTTATTTCCTTGAGCAGTGGTTTGTAGTTTTCTCCTTGAAGAGGTCCTTCACATCCCTTGTAAGTTGGATTCCTAGGTATTTTATTCTCTTTGAAGCAATTGTGAATGGGAGTTCACTCATGATTTGGCTCTCTGTTTGTCTGTTATTGATGTATAAGAATGCTTGTGATTTTTGTCCATTGATTTTGTATCCTGAGACTTTGCTGAAGTTGCTTATCAGCTTAAGGAGATTTTGGGCTGAGACAATGGGGTTTTCTAGATATACTATCACGTCATCTGCAAACAGGGAGAATTTGACTTCCTTTTTTCCTAATTGAATACCCTTGATTTCCTTCTCTTGCCTAATTGCCCTGGCCAGAACTTCCAACACTATGTTGAATAGAAGTGGTGAGAGAGGGCATGCCTGTCTTGTGCCAGTTTTCAAAGTGAATGCTTCCAGTTTTTGCCCATTCAGTATGATATTGGCTGTGGGTTTCTCATAAATAGCTCTTATTATTTTGAGATACGACCCATCAATACCTAATTTATTGAGAGTTTTTAGCATGAAGGGTTGTTGAATTTTGTCAAAGGCCTTTTCTTGACGTATTGAGATAATCATGTGGTTTTTGCTTTGGTTCTGTTTATATGCTGGATTACATTTACTGATTTGCATATATTGAACCAGCCTTGCATCCCAGGGATGAAGCCCACTTGATCATGGTGGATAAGCTGTCTGATGTGCTGCTGGATTCGGTTTGCCAATAATTTATTGAGGATTTTTGCATCAATATTCATCAAGGATATTGGTCTAAAATTCTCTTTTTTGGTTGTGTCTCTGCCCAGCTTTGGTAACAGCATGATGCTGGCCTCATAAAATGAGTCAGGAAGGATTCCCTCTTTTTCTATTGATTGGAATAGTGTCTGAAGTAATGGTTCCAGTTCCTCCTTGGACCTCTGGTAGAATTCGGCTGTGAACCCATCTGATCCTGGACTCTTTTAGGTTGGTAAGCTATTGATAATTGCCACAACTTCAGCTCCTGTTATTAGTCTACTCAGAGATTCAATTTCTTCCTGGTTTAGGCATGGTAGAGTGTATGTGTCGAGGAATTTATCCCTTTCTTTTTTTTAATTTTTTTTCTTTTTATCATTATTATTATTATTATTATTATTATTATACTTTAGGCTCTATGGTACATGTGCGCAACTTGCAGGTAAGCTACATGTGTATACATGTGCCATGCTGGTGCGCTGCACCCACCAACTCGTCATCTAGCATTAGGTATATCTCCCAATGCTGTCCCTCGCCCCTCGCCCCACCCCACAACAGTCCCCGAAGTGTGATGTTCCCCTTCCTGTGTCCATGTGTTCTCATTGTTCAATTCTCACCTATGAGTGAGAATATGTGGTGTTTGGCTTTTCGTTCTTGCGATAGTTTACTGAGAATGATGATTTCCAATTTCATCCATGTCCCTACAAAGGATATGAACTCATCATTTTTTATGGCTGCCTGGTATTCCATGGTGTATATGTGCCACGTTTTCTTAATCCAGTCTATCGTTGTTGGACATTTGGGTTGCTTCCAAGTCTTTGCTATTGGGTATAATGCCGCAATAAACATACGTCTGCATGTGTCTTCATAGCAGCATGATTTATAGTCCTTTGGGTATATACCCAGTAATGGGATGGCTGGGTCAAATGGAATTTCTAGTTCTAGATCCCTGAGGAATCGCCACAGTGACTTCCAAAAGGGTTGAACTAGTTTACAGTCCCACCAACACTGTAAAAGTGTTCCTATTTCTCCACATCCTCTCCAGCACCTGTTGTTTCCTGACTTTTTAATGATTGCCATTCTAACTGGTGTGAGATGGTATCTCATTGTGGTTTTGATTTGCATTTCTCTGATGGCCAGTGATGGTGAGCATTTTTTCATGTGTTTTTTGGCTGCATAAATGTCTTCTTTGGAGGAGTGTCTGTTCATGTCCTTCGCCCACTTTTTGATGGGGTTGTTTGGTGTTTTCTTGTAAATTTGTTGGAGTTCTTTGTAGATTCTGGATATTATCCCTTTGTCAGACGAGTAGGTTGCGAAAATTTTCTCCCATTTTGTAGGTTGCCTGTTCACTCTGATGGTAGTTTCCTTTGCTGTGCAGAAGCTATTTAGTTTAATCAGATCCCATTTGTCAATTTTGGCTTTTGTGGCCATTGCTTTTGGTGTTTTAGACATGAAGTCCTTGCCCATGCCTATGTCCTGAATGGTATTGCCTAGGTTTTCTTCTAGGGTTTTTATGGTTTTAGGTCTAACGTGTAAGTCTTTAATCCATCTTGAGTTGATTTTTGTATAAGGTGTAAGGAAGGGATCCAGTTTCAGCTTTCTACATGTGGCTAGCCAGTTTTCCCAGCACCATTTATTAAATAGGGAATCCTTTCTCCATTTCTTGTTTTTGTCAAGTTTGTCAAAGATCAGATTGTTGTAGACATGTGGCATTATTTCTGACGGCTCTGTTCTGTTCCATTGATCTAGATCTCTGTTTGGTACCAGTACCATGCTGTTTTGGTTACTGTAGACTTGTAGTATAGTTTGAAGTCAGGTAGCGTGATGCCTCCAGCTTTGTTCTTTTGGCTTAGGATTGACTTGGTGATGCGGGCTCTTTTTTGGTTCCATATGAACTTTAAAGTAGTTTTTTCCAATTCCGTGCAGAAAGTCATTGGTAACTTGATGGGGATGGCATTGAATCTGTAAATTACCTTGGGAAGGATGGCCATTTTCATGATATTGATTCTTCCTACCCATGAGCATGGAATGTTCTTCCATTTGTTTGTATCCTCTTTTATTTCCTTGAGCAGTGGTTTGTAGTTTTCTCCTTGAAGAGGTCCTTCACATCCCTTGTAAGTTGGATTCCTAGGTATTTTATTCTCTTTGAAGCAATTGTGAATGGGAGTTCACTCATGATTTGGCTCTCTGTTTGTCTGTTATTGATGTATAAGAATGCTTGTGATTTTTGTCCATTGATTTTGTATCCTGAGACTTTGCTGAAGTTGCTTATCAGCTTAAGGAGAGTTTGGGCTGAGACAATGGGGTTTTCTAGATATACTATCACGTCATCTGCAAACAGGGACAATTTGGCTTCCTTTTTTCCTAATTGAATACCCTTGATTTCCTTCTCTTGCCTAATTGCCCTGGCCAGAACTTCCAACACTATGTTGAATAGAAGTGGTGAGAGAGGGCATCCCTGTCTTGTGCCAGTTTTCAAAGTGAATGCTTCCAGTTTTTGCCCATTCAGTATGATATTGGCTGTGGGTTTGTCATAAATAGCTCTTATTATTTTGAGATACGACCCATCAATACCTAATTTATTGAGAGTTTTTAGCATGAAGGGTTGTTGAATTTTGTCAAAGTCCTTTTCTTCACGTATTGAGATAATCATGTGGTTTTTGACTTTGGTTCTGTTTATATGCTGGATTACATTTATTGATTTGCGTATATTGAACCAGCCTTGCATCTCAGGGATGAAGCCCACTTGATCATGGTGGATAAGCTGTCTGATGTGCTGCTGGATTCGGTTTGCTGGTAATTTATTGAGGATTTTTGCATCAATATTCATCAAGGATATTGGTCTAAAATTCTCTTTTTTGGCTGTGTCTCTGCCCAGCTTTGGTATCAGCATGATGCTGGCCTCATAAAATGAGTTAGGAAGGATTCCCTCTTTTTCTATTGATTGGAATAGTTTCTGAAGTAATGGTTCCAGTTCCTCCTTGGACCTCTGGTAGAATTCGGCTGTGAACCCATCTGATCCTGGACTCTTTTTGGTTGGTAAGCTATTGATTATTGCCACAACTTCAGCTCCTGTTATTAGTCTACTCAGAGATTCAATTTCTTCCTGGTTTAGGCATGGGAGAGTGTATGTGTCGAGGAATTTATCCCTTCCTTTTTTTTTTAATTTTTTTTCTTTTTATCATTATTATTATTATTATTATTATTATTATTATTATTATACTTTAGGCTCCATGGTACATGTGCGCAACTTGCAGGTAAGCTACATGTGTATACATGTGCCATGCTGGTGCGCTGCACCCACCAACTCGTCATCTAGCATTAGGTATATCTCCCAATGCTGTCCCTCGCCCCTCGCCCCACCCCACAACAGTCCCCGAAGTGTGATGTTCCCCTTCCTGTGTCCATGTGTTCTCATTGTTCAATTCTCACCTATGAGTGAGAATATGTGGTGTTTGGCTTTTCGTTCTTGCGATAGTTTACTGAGAACGATGATTTCCAATTTCATCCATGTCCCTACAAAGGATATGAACTCATCATTTTTTATGGCTGCCTGGTATTCCATGGTGTATATGTGCCACCTTTTCTTAATCCAGTCTATCGTTGTTGGACATTTGGGTTGCTTCCAAGTCTTTGCTATTGGGTATAATGCCGCAATAAACATACGTCTGCATGTGTCTTCATAGCAGCATGATTTATAGTCCTTTGGGTATATACCCAGTAATGGGATGGCTGGGTCAAATGGAATTTCTAGTTCTAGATCCCTGAGGAATCGCCACAGTGACTTCCACAAGGGTTGAACTAGTTTACAGTCCCACCAACAGTGTAAAAGTGTTCCTATTTCTCCACATCCTCTCCAGCACCTGTTGTTTCCTGACTTTTTAATGATTGCCATTCTAACTGGTGTGAGATGGTATCTCATTGTGGTTTTGATTTGCATTTCTCTGATGGCCAGTGATGGTGAGCATTTTTTCATGTGTTTTTTGGCTGCATAAATGTCTTCTTTGGAGGAGTGTCTGTTCATGTCCTTCGCCGTCTTTTTGATGGGGTTGTTTGGTGTTTTCTTGTAAATTTGTTGGAGTTCATTGTAGATTCTGGATATTATCCCTTTGTCAGATGAGTAGGTTGCGAAAATTTTCTCCCATTTTGTAGGTTGCCTGTTCACTCTGATGGTAGTTTCCTTTGCTGTGCAGAAGCTCTTTAGTTTAATTAGATCCCATTTGTCAATTTTGGCTTTTGTGGCCATTGCTTTTGGTGTTTTAGACATGAAGTCCTTGCCCATGCCTATGTCCTGAGTGGTATTGCCTAGGTTTTCTTCTATGGTTTTTATGGTTTTAGGTCTAACGTTTAAGTCTTTAATCCATCTTGAGTTGATTTTTGTATAAGGTGTAAGGAAGGGATCCAGTTTCAGCTTTCTACATGTGGCTAGCCAGTTTTCCCAGCACCATTTATTAAATAGGGAATCCTTTCTCCATTTCTTGTTTTTGTCAAGTTTGTCAAAGATCAGATTGTTGTAGATATGTGGCATTATTTCTGACGGCTCTGTTCTGTTCCATTGATCTAGATCTCTGTTTGGTACCAGTACCATGCTGTTTTGGTTACTGTAGCCTTGTAGTATAGTTTGAAGTCAGGTAGCGTGATGCCTCCAGCTTTGTTCTTTTGGCTTAGGATTGACTTGGTGATGCGGGCTCTTTTTTGGTTCCATATGAATTTTAAAGTAGTTTTTTCCAATTCCGTGAAGAAAGTCATTGGTAACTTGATGGGGATGGCATTGAATCTGTAAATTACCTTGGGAAGGATGGCCATTTTCATCATATTGATTCTTCCTACCCATGAGAATGGAATGTTCTTCCATTTGTTTGTATCCTCTTTTATTTCCTTGAGCAGTGGTTTGTAGTTTTCTCCTTGAAGAAGTCCTTCACATCCCTTGTAAGTTGGATTCCTAGGTATTTTATTCTCTTTGAAGCAATTGTGAATGGGAGTTCACTCATGATTTGGCTCTCTGTTTGTCTGTTATTGATGTATAAGAATGCTTGTGATTTTTGTCCATTGATTTTGTATCCTGAGACTTTGCTGAAGTTGCTTATCAGCTTAAGGAGATTTTGGGCTGAGACAATGGGGTTTTCTAGATATACTATCACGTCATCTGCAAACAGGGACAATTTGACTTCCTTTTTTCCTAATTGAATACCCTTGATTTCCTTCTCTTGCCTAATTGCCCTGGCCAGAACTTCCAACACTATGTTGAATAGAAGTGGTGAGAGAGGGCATCCCTGTCTTGTGCCAGTTTTCAAAGTGAATGCTTCCAGTTTTTGCCCATTCAGTATGATATTGGCTGTGGGTTTCTCATAAATAGCTCTTATTATTTTGAGATACGACCCATCAATACCTAATTTATTGAGAGTTTTTAGCATGAAGGGTTGTTGAATTTTGTCAAAGTCCTTTTCTTCACGTATTGAGATAATCATGTGGTTTTTGACTTTGGTTCTGTTTATATGCTGGATTACATTTATTGATTTGCGTATATTGAACCAGCCTTGCATCCCAGGGATGAAGCCCACTTGATCATGGTGGATAAGCTGTCTGATGTGCTGCTGGATTCGGTTTGCCAGTAATTTATTGAGGATTTTTGCATCAATATTCATCAAGGATATTGGTCTAAAATTCTCTTTTTTGGTTGTGTCTCTGCCCAGCTTTGGTAGCAGCATGATGCTGGCCTCATAAAATGAGTTAGGAAGGATTCCCTCTTTTTCTATTGATTGGAATAGTTTCTGAAGTAATGGTTCCAGTTCCTCCTTGGACCTCTGGTAGAATTCGGCTGTGAACCCATCTGATCCTGGACTCTTTTTGGTTGGTAAGCTATTGATTATTGCCACAATTTCAGCTCCTGTTATTAGTCTATTCAGAGATTCAACTTCTTCCTGGTTTAGTCATGGGAGAGTGTATGTGTCGAGGAATTTATCCCTTTCTTTTTTTTTTAATTTTTTTTCTTTTTATCATTATTATTATTATTATTATTATTATACTTTAGGCTCTATGGTACATGTACGCAACGTGCAGGTAAGCTACATGTGTATACATGTGCCATGCTGGTGCGCTGCACCCACCAACTCGTCATCTAGCGTTAGGTATATCTCCCAATGCTGTCCCTCGCCCCTCCCCCCACCCCACAACAGTCCCCGAAGTGTGATGTTCCCCTTCTTGTATCCATGTGTTCTCATTGTTCAATTCCCACCTATGAGTGAGAATATGTGGTGTTTGGTTTTTTGTCCTTGCGATAGTTTACTGAGAACGATGATTTCCAATTTCATCCATGTCCCTACAATGGATATGAACTCATCATTTTTTATGGCTGCCTAGTATTCCATGGTGTATATGTGCCACATTTTCTTAATCCAGTCTATCATTGTTGGACATTTGGGTTGGTTCCAAGTCTTTGCTATTGTGTATAATGCCGCAATAAACATACGTGTGCATGTGTCTTTATAGCAGCATGATTTATAGAACTTTGGGTATATACCCAGTAATGGGATGGCTGGGTCAAATGGAATTTCTAGTTCTAGATCCCTGAGGAATCGCCACAGTGACTTCCACAAGGGTTGAACTAGTTTAAAGTCCCACCAACAGTGTAAAAGTGTTCCTATTTCTCCACATCCTCTCCAGCACCTGTTGTTTCCTGACTTTTTAATGATTGCCATTCTAACTGGTGTGAGATGGTATCTCATTGTGGTTTTGATTTGCATTTCTCTGATGGCCAGTGATGGTGAGCATTTTTTCATGTGTTTTTTGGCTGCATAAATGTCTTCTTTGGAGGAGCGTCTGTTCATGTCCTTCACCCACTTTTTGATGGGGTTGTTTGGTGTTTTCTTGTAAATTTGTTGGAGTTCATTGTAGATTCTGGATATTAGCCCTTTGTCAGATGAGTAGGTTGCGAAAATTTTCTCCCATTTTGTAGGTTGCCTGTTCACTCTGATGGTAGTTTCCTTTGCTGTGCAGAAACTCTTTAGTTTAATTAGATCCCGTTTGTGAATTTTGACTTTTGTTGCCATTGCTTTTGGTGTTTCAGACATGAAGTCCTTGCCCATGCCTATGTCCTGAATGGTATTGCCTAGGTTTTCTTCTAGGGTTTTTATGGTTTTAGGTCTAACGTTTAAGTCTTTAATCCATCTTGAGTTGATTTTTGTATAAGGTGTAAGGAAGGGATCCAGTTTCAGCTTTCTACATGTGGCTAGCCAGTTTTCCAAGCACCATTTATTAAATAGGGAATCCTTTCTCCATTTCTTGTTTTTGTCAGGTTTGTCAAAGATCAGATAGTTGTAGATATGTGGCATTATTTCTGACGGCTCTGTTCTGTTCCATTGATCTAGATCTCTGTTTTGGTACCAGTACCATGCTGTTTTGGTTACTGTAGCCTTGTAGTATAGTTTGAAGTCAGGTAGCGTGATGCCTCCAGCTTTGTTCTTTTGGCTTAGGATTGACTTGGTGATGCGGGCTCTTTTTTGGTTCCATATGAACTTTAAAGTAGTTTTTTCCAATTCTGTGCAGAAAGTCATTGGTAACTTGATGGGGAGGGCATTGAATCTGTAAATTACCTTGGGAAGGATGGCCATTTTCATGATATTGATTCTTCCTACCCATGAGCATGGAATGTTCTTCCATTTGTTTGTATCCTCTTTTATTTCCTTGAGCAGTGGTTTGTAGTTTTCTCCTTGAAGAGGTCCTTCACATCCCTTGTAAGTTGGATTCCTAGGTATTTTATTCTCTTTGAAGCAATTGTGAATGGGAGTTCACTCATGATTTGGCTCTCTGTTTGTCTGTTATTGATGTATAAGAATGCTTGTGATTTTTGTCCATTGATTTTGTATCCTGAGACTTTGCTGAAGTTGCTTATCAGCTTAAGGAGATTTTGGGCTGAGACAATGGGGTTTTCTAGATATACTATCACGTCATCTGCAAACAGGGAGAATTTGACTTCCTTTTTTCCTAATTGAATACCCTTGATTTCCTTCTCTTGCCTAATTGCCCTGGCCAGAACTTCCAACACTATGTTGAATAGAAGTGGTGAGAGAGGGCATGCCTGTCTTGTGCCAGTTTTCAAAGTGAATGCTTCCAGTTTTTGCCCATTCAGTATGATATTGGCTGTGGGTTTCTCATAAATAGCTCTTATTATTTTGAGATACGACCCATCAATACCTAATTTATTGAGAGTTTTTAGCATGAAGGGTTGTTGAATTTTGTCAAAGGCCTTTTCTTGACGTATTGAGATAATCATGTGGTTTTTGCTTTGGTTCTGTTTATATGCTGGATTACATTTACTGATTTGCATATATTGAACCAGCCTTGCATCCCAGGGATGAAGCCCACTTGATCATGGTGGATAAGCTGTCTGATGTGCTGCTGGATTCGGTTTGCCAATAATTTATTGAGGATTTTTGCATCAATATTCATCAAGGATATTGGTCTAAAATTCTCTTTTTTGGTTGTGTCTCTGCCCAGCTTTGGTAACAGCATGATGCTGGCCTCATAAAATGAGTCAGGAAGGATTCCCTCTTTTTCTATTGATTGGAATAGTGTCTGAAGTAATGGTTCCAGTTCCTCCTTGGACCTCTGGTAGAATTCGGCTGTGAACCCATCTGATCCTGGACTCTTTTAGGTTGGTAAGCTATTGATAATTGCCACAACTTCAGCTCCTGTTATTAGTCTACTCAGAGATTCAATTTCTTCCTGGTTTAGGCATGGTAGAGTGTATGTGTCGAGGAATTTATCCCTTTCTTTTTTTTAATTTTTTTTCTTTTTATCATTATTATTATTATTATTATTATTATTATACTTTAGGCTCTATGGTACATGTGCGCAACTTGCAGGTAAGCTACATGTGTATACATGTGCCATGCTGGTGCGCTGCACCCACCAACTCGTCATCTAGCATTAGGTATATCTCCCAATGCTGTCCCTCGCCCCTCGCCCCACCCCACAACAGTCCCCGAAGTGTGATGTTCCCCTTCCTGTGTCCATGTGTTCTCATTGTTCAATTCTCACCTATGAGTGAGAATATGTGGTGTTTGGCTTTTCGTTCTTGCGATAGTTTACTGAGAATGATGATTTCCAATTTCATCCATGTCCCTACAAAGGATATGAACTCATCATTTTTTATGGCTGCCTGGTATTCCATGGTGTATATGTGCCACGTTTTCTTAATCCAGTCTATCGTTGTTGGACATTTGGGTTGCTTCCAAGTCTTTGCTATTGGGTATAATGCCGCAATAAACATACGTCTGCATGTGTCTTCATAGCAGCATGATTTATAGTCCTTTGGGTATATACCCAGTAATGGGATGGCTGGGTCAAATGGAATTTCTAGTTCTAGATCCCTGAGGAATCGCCACAGTGACTTCCAAAAGGGTTGAACTAGTTTACAGTCCCACCAACACTGTAAAAGTGTTCCTATTTCTCCACATCCTCTCCAGCACCTGTTGTTTCCTGACTTTTTAATGATTGCCATTCTAACTGGTGTGAGATGGTATCTCATTGTGGTTTTGATTTGCATTTCTCTGATGGCCAGTGATGGTGAGCATTTTTTCATGTGTTTTTTGGCTGCATAAATGTCTTCTTTGGAGGAGTGTCTGTTCATGTCCTTCGCCCACTTTTTGATGGGGTTGTTTGGTGTTTTCTTGTAAATTTGTTGGAGTTCTTTGTAGATTCTGGATATTATCCCTTTGTCAGACGAGTAGGTTGCGAAAATTTTCTCCCATTTTGTAGGTTGCCTGTTCACTCTGATGGTAGTTTCCTTTGCTGTGCAGAAGCTATTTAGTTTAATCAGATCCCATTTGTCAATTTTGGCTTTTGTGGCCATTGCTTTTGGTGTTTTAGACATGAAGTCCTTGCCCATGCCTATGTCCTGAATGGTATTGCCTAGGTTTTCTTCTAGGGTTTTTATGGTTTTAGGTCTAACGTGTAAGTCTTTAATCCATCTTGAGTTGATTTTTGTATAAGGTGTAAGGAAGGGATCCAGTTTCAGCTTTCTACATGTGGCTAGCCAGTTTTCCCAGCACCATTTATTAAATAGGGAATCCTTTCTCCATTTCTTGTTTTTGTCAAGTTTGTCAAAGATCAGATTGTTGTAGACATGTGGCATTATTTCTGACGGCTCTGTTCTGTTCCATTGATCTAGATCTCTGTTTGGTACCAGTACCATGCTGTTTTGGTTACTGTAGACTTGTAGTATAGTTTGAAGTCAGGTAGCGTGATGCCTCCAGCTTTGTTCTTTTGGCTTAGGATTGACTTGGTGATGCGGGCTCTTTTTTGGTTCCATATGAACTTTAAAGTAGTTTTTTCCAATTCCGTGCAGAAAGTCATTGGTAACTTGATGGGGATGGCATTGAATCTGTAAATTACCTTGGGAAGGATGGCCATTTTCATGATATTGATTCTTCCTACCCATGAGCATGGAATGTTCTTCCATTTGTTTGTATCCTCTTTTATTTCCTTGAGCAGTGGTTTGTAGTTTTCTCCTTGAAGAGGTCCTTCACATCCCTTGTAAGTTGGATTCCTAGGTATTTTATTCTCTTTGAAGCAATTGTGAATGGGAGTTCACTCATGATTTGGCTCTCTGTTTGTCTGTTATTGATGTATAAGAATGCTTGTGATTTTTGTCCATTGATTTTGTATCCTGAGACTTTGCTGAAGTTGCTTATCAGCTTAAGGAGAGTTTGGGCTGAGACAATGGGGTTTTCTAGATATACTATCACGTCATCTGCAAACAGGGACAATTTGGCTTCCTTTTTTCCTAATTGAATACCCTTGATTTCCTTCTCTTGCCTAATTGCCCTGGCCAGAACTTCCAACACTATGTTGAATAGAAGTGGTGAGAGAGGGCATCCCTGTCTTGTGCCAGTTTTCAAAGTGAATGCTTCCAGTTTTTGCCCATTCAGTATGATATTGGCTGTGGGTTTGTCATAAATAGCTCTTATTATTTTGAGATACGACCCATCAATACCTAATTTATTGAGAGTTTTTAGCATGAAGGGTTGTTGAATTTTGTCAAAGTCCTTTTCTTCACGTATTGAGATAATCATGTGGTTTTTGACTTTGGTTCTGTTTATATGCTGGATTACATTTATTGATTTGCGTATATTGAACCAGCCTTGCATCTCAGGGATGAAGCCCACTTGATCATGGTGGATAAGCTGTCTGATGTGCTGCTGGATTCGGTTTGCTGGTAATTTATTGAGGATTTTTGCATCAATATTCATCAAGGATATTGGTCTAAAATTCTCTTTTTTGGCTGTGTCTCTGCCCAGCTTTGGTATCAGCATGATGCTGGCCTCATAAAATGAGTTAGGAAGGATTCCCTCTTTTTCTATTGATTGGAATAGTTTCTGAAGTAATGGTTCCAGTTCCTCCTTGGACCTCTGGTAGAATTCGGCTGTGAACCCATCTGATCCTGGACTCTTTTTGGTTGGTAAGCTATTGATTATTGCCACAACTTCAGCTCCTGTTATTAGTCTACTCAGAGATTCAATTTCTTCCTGGTTTAGGCATGGGAGAGTGTATGTGTCGAGGAATTTATCCCTTCCTTTTTTTTTTAATTTTTTTTCTTTTTATCATTATTATTATTATTATTATTATTATTATTATTATTATACTTTAGGCTCCATGGTACATGTGCGCAACTTGCAGGTAAGCTACATGTGTATACATGTGCCATGCTGGTGCGCTGCACCCACCAACTCGTCATCTAGCATTAGGTATATCTCCCAATGCTGTCCCTCGCCCCTCGCCCCACCCCACAACAGTCCCCGAAGTGTGATGTTCCCCTTCCTGTGTCCATGTGTTCTCATTGTTCAATTCTCACCTATGAGTGAGAATATGTGGTGTTTGGCTTTTCGTTCTTGCGATAGTTTACTGAGAACGATGATTTCCAATTTCATCCATGTCCCTACAAAGGATATGAACTCATCATTTTTTATGGCTGCCTGGTATTCCATGGTGTATATGTGCCACCTTTTCTTAATCCAGTCTATCGTTGTTGGACATTTGGGTTGCTTCCAAGTCTTTGCTATTGGGTATAATGCCGCAATAAACATACGTCTGCATGTGTCTTCATAGCAGCATGATTTATAGTCCTTTGGGTATATACCCAGTAATGGGATGGCTGGGTCAAATGGAATTTCTAGTTCTAGATCCCTGAGGAATCGCCACAGTGACTTCCACAAGGGTTGAACTAGTTTACAGTCCCACCAACAGTGTAAAAGTGTTCCTATTTCTCCACATCCTCTCCAGCACCTGTTGTTTCCTGACTTTTTAATGATTGCCATTCTAACTGGTGTGAGATGGTATCTCATTGTGGTTTTGATTTGCATTTCTCTGATGGCCAGTGATGGTGAGCATTTTTTCATGTGTTTTTTGGCTGCATAAATGTCTTCTTTGGAGGAGTGTCTGTTCATGTCCTTCGCCGTCTTTTTGATGGGGTTGTTTGGTGTTTTCTTGTAAATTTGTTGGAGTTCATTGTAGATTCTGGATATTATCCCTTTGTCAGATGAGTAGGTTGCGAAAATTTTCTCCCATTTTGTAGGTTGCCTGTTCACTCTGATGGTAGTTTCCTTTGCTGTGCAGAAGCTCTTTAGTTTAATTAGATCCCATTTGTCAATTTTGGCTTTTGTGGCCATTGCTTTTGGTGTTTTAGACATGAAGTCCTTGCCCATGCCTATGTCCTGAGTGGTATTGCCTAGGTTTTCTTCTATGGTTTTTATGGTTTTAGGTCTAACGTTTAAGTCTTTAATCCATCTTGAGTTGATTTTTGTATAAGGTGTAAGGAAGGGATCCAGTTTCAGCTTTCTACATGTGGCTAGCCAGTTTTCCCAGCACCATTTATTAAATAGGGAATCCTTTCTCCATTTCTTGTTTTTGTCAAGTTTGTCAAAGATCAGATTGTTGTAGATATGTGGCATTATTTCTGACGGCTCTGTTCTGTTCCATTGATCTAGATCTCTGTTTGGTACCAGTACCATGCTGTTTTGGTTACTGTAGCCTTGTAGTATAGTTTGAAGTCAGGTAGCGTGATGCCTCCAGCTTTGTTCTTTTGGCTTAGGATTGACTTGGTGATGCGGGCTCTTTTTTGGTTCCATATGAATTTTAAAGTAGTTTTTTCCAATTCCGTGAAGAAAGTCATTGGTAACTTGATGGGGATGGCATTGAATCTGTAAATTACCTTGGGAAGGATGGCCATTTTCATCATATTGATTCTTCCTACCCATGAGAATGGAATGTTCTTCCATTTGTTTGTATCCTCTTTTATTTCCTTGAGCAGTGGTTTGTAGTTTTCTCCTTGAAGAAGTCCTTCACATCCCTTGTAAGTTGGATTCCTAGGTATTTTATTCTCTTTGAAGCAATTGTGAATGGGAGTTCACTCATGATTTGGCTCTCTGTTTGTCTGTTATTGATGTATAAGAATGCTTGTGATTTTTGTCCATTGATTTTGTATCCTGAGACTTTGCTGAAGTTGCTTATCAGCTTAAGGAGATTTTGGGCTGAGACAATGGGGTTTTCTAGATATACTATCACGTCATCTGCAAACAGGGACAATTTGACTTCCTTTTTTCCTAATTGAATACCCTTGATTTCCTTCTCTTGCCTAATTGCCCTGGCCAGAACTTCCAACGCTATGTTGAATAGAAGTGGTGAGAGAGGGCATCCCTGTCTTGTGCCAGTTTTCAAAGTGAATGCTTCCAGTTTTTGCCCATTCAGTATGATATTGGCTGTGGGTTTGTCATAAATAGCTCTTATTATTTTGAGATACGACCCATCAATACCTAATTTATTGAGAGTTTTTAGCATGAAGGGTTGTTGAATTTTGTCAAAGTCCTTTTCTTCACTTATTGAGATAATCATGTGGTTTTTGACTTTGGTTCTGTTTATATGCTGGATTACATTTATTGATTTGCATACATTGAACCAGCCTTGCATCCCAGGGATGAAGCCCACTTGATCATGGTGGATAAGCTGTCTGATGTGCTGCTGGATTCGGTTTGCCAGTAATTAATTGAGGATTTTTGCATCAATATTCATCAAGGATATTGGTCTAAAATTCTCTTTTTTGGTTGTGTCTCTGCCAAGCTTTGGTAGCAGCATGATGCTGGCCTCATAAAATGAGTTAGGAAGGATTCCCTCTTTTTCTATTGATTGGAATAGTTTCTGAATTAATGGTTCCAGTTCCTCCTTGGACCTCTGGTAGAATTCGGCTGTGAACCCATCTGATCCTGGACTCTTTTTGGTTGGTAAGCTATTGATTATTGCCACAATTTCAGCTCCTGTTATTAGTCTACTCAGAGATTCAACTTCTTCCTGATTTAGGCATGGGAGAGTGTATGTGTCGAGGAATTTATCCCTTTCTTTTTTTTTAATTTTTTTTCTTTTTATCATTATTATTATTATTATTATTATTATTATTATTATACTTTAGGCTCCATGGTACATGTGCGCAACTTGCAGGTAAGCTACATGTGTATACATGTGCCATGCTGGTGCGCTGCACCCACCAACTCGTCATCTAGCATTAGGTATATCTCCCAATGCTGTCCCTCGCCCCTCGCCCCACCCCACAACAGTCCCCGAAGTGTGATGTTCCCCTTCCTGTGTCCATGTGTTCTCATTGTTCAATTCTCACCTATGAGTGAGAATATGTGGTGTTTGGCTTTTCGTTCTTGCGATAGTTTACTGAGAACGATGATTTCCAATTTCATCCATGTCCCTACAAAGGATATGAACTCATCATTTTTTATGGCTGCCTGGTATTCCATGGTGTATATGTGCCACCTTTTCTTAATCCAGTCTATCGTTGTTGGACATTTGGGTTGCTTCCAAGTCTTTGCTATTGGGTATAATGCCGCAATAAACATACGTGTGCATGTGTCTTCATAGCAGCATGATTTATAGTCCTTTGGGTATATACCCAGTAATGGGATGGCTGGGTCAAATGGAATTTCTAGTTCTAGATCCCTGAGGAATCGCCACAGTGACTTCCACAAGGGTTGAACTAGTTTACAGTCCCACCAACAGTGTAAAAGTGTTCCTATTTCTCCACATCCTCTCCAGCACCTGTTGTTTCCTGACTTTTTAATGATTGCCATTCTAACTGGTGTGAGATGGTATCTCATTGTGGTTTTGATTTGCATTTCTCTGATGGCCAGTGATGGTGAGCATTTTTTCATGTGTTTTTTGTCTGCATAAATGTCTTCTTTGGAGGGGTGTCTGTTCATGTCCTTCGCCCACTTTTTGATGGGGTTGTTTGCTGTTTTCTTGTAAATTTGTTGGAGTTCATTGTAGATTCTGGATATTATCCCTTTGTCAGATGAGTAGGTTGCGAAAATTTTCTCCCATTTTGTAGGTTGCCTGTTCACTCTGATGGTAGTTTCCTTTGCTGTGCAGAAGCTCTTTAGTTTAATTAGATCCCATTTGTCAATTTTGGCTTTTGTGGCCATTGCTTTTGGTGTTTTAGACATGAAGTCCTTGCCCATGCCTATGTCCTGAATGGTATTGCCTAGGTTTTCTTCTAGGGTTTTTATGGTTTTAGGTCTAACGTTTAAGTCTTTAATCCATCTTGAGTTGATTTTTGTATAAGGTGTAAGGAAGGGATCCAGTTTCAGCTTTCTACATGTGGCTAGCCAGTTTTCCCAGCACCATTTATTAAATAGGGAATCCTTTCTCCATTTCTTGTTTTTGTCAAGTTTGTCAAAGATCAGATTGTTGTAGATATGTGGCATTATTTCTGACGGCTCTGTTCTGTTCCATTGATCTAGATCTCTGTTTGGTACCAGTACCATGCTGTTTTGGTTACTGTAGCCTTGTAGTATAGTTTGAAGTCAGGTAGCGTGATGCCTCCAGCTTTGTTCTTTTGGCTTAGGATTGACTTGGTGATGCGGGCTCTTTTTTGGTTCCATATGAACTTTAAAGTAGTTTTTTCCAATTCCGTGAAGAAAGTCATTGGTAACTTGATGGGGATGGCATTGAATCTGTAAATTACCTTGGGAAGGATGGCCATTTTCATGATATTGATTCTTCCTACCCATGAGCATGGAATGTTCTTCCATTTGTTTGTATCCTCTTTTATTTCCTTGAGCAGTGGTTTGTAGTTTTCTCCTTGAAGAGGTCCTTCACATCCCTTGTTAGTTGCATTCCTGGGTATTTTATTCTCTTTGAAGCAATTGTGAATGGGAGTTCACTCATGATTTGGCTCTCTGTTTGTCTGTTATTGATGTATAAGAATGCTTGTGATTTTTGTCCATTGATTTTGTATCCTGAGACTTTGCTGAAGTTGCTTATCAGCTTAAGGAGATTTTGGGCTGAGACAATGGGGTTTTCTAGATATACTATCACGTCATCTGCAAACAGGGACAATTTGACTTCCTTTTTTCCTAATTGAATACCCTTGATTTCCTTCTCTTGCCTAATTGCCCTGGCCAGAACTTCCAACACTATGTTGAATAGAAGTGGTGAGAGAGGGCATCCCTGTCTTGTGCCAGTTTTCAAAGTGAATGCTTCCAGTTTTTCCCATTCAGTATGATATTGGCTGTGGGTTTGTCATAAATAGCTCTTATTATTTTGAGATACGACCCATCAATACCTAATTTATTGAGAGTTTTTAGCATGAAGGGTTGTTGAATTTTGTCAAAGTCCTTTTCTTCACGTATTGAGATAATCATGTGGTTTTTGACTTTGGTTCTGTTTATATGCTGGATTACATTTATTGATTTGCGTATATTGAACCAGCCTTGCATCTCAGGGATGAAGCCCACTTGATCATGGTGGATAAGCTGTCTGATGTGCTGCTGGATTCGGTTTGCTGGTAATTTATTGAGGATTTTTGCATCAATATTCATCAAGGATATTGGTCTAAAATTCTCTTTTTTGGTTGTGTCTCTGCCCAGCTTTGGTATCAGCATGATGCTGGCCTCATAAAATGAGTTAGGAAGGATTCCCTCTTTTTCTATTGATTGGAATAGTTTCTGAAGTAATGGTTCCAGTTCCTCCTTGGACCTCTGGTAGAATTCGGCTGTGAACCCATCTGATCCTGGACTCTTTTTGGTTGGTAAGCTATTGATTATTGCCACAACTTCAGCTCCTGTTATTAGTCTACTCAGAGATTCAATTTCTTCCTGGTTTAGGCATGGGAGAGTGTATGTGTCGAGGAATTTATCCCTTCCTTTTTTTTTTAATTTTTTTTCTTTTTATCATTATTATTATTATTATTATTATTATTATTATACTTTAGGCTCCATGGTACATGTGCGCAACTTGCAGGTAAGCTACATGTGTATACATGTGCCATGCTGGTGCGCTGCACCCACCAACTCGTCATCTAGCATTAGGTATATCTCCCAATGCTGTCCCTCGCCCCTCGCCCCACCCCACAACAGTCCCCGAAGTGTGATGTTCCCCTTCCTGTGTCCATGTGTTCTCATTGTTCAATTCTCACCTATGAGTGAGAATATGTGGTGTTTGGCTTTTCGTTCTTGCGATAGTTTACTGAGAACGATGATTTCCAATTTCATCCATGTCCCTACAAAGGATATGAACTCATCATTTTTTATGGCTGCCTGGTATTCCATGGTGTATATGTGCCACCTTTTCTTAATCCAGTCTATCGTTGTTGGACATTTGGGTTGCTTCCAAGTCTTTGCTATTGGGTATAATGCCGCAATAAACATACGTCTGCATGTGTCTTCATAGCAGCATGATTTATAGTCCTTTGGGTATATACCCAGTAATGGGATGGCTGGGTCAAATGGAATTTCTAGTTCTAGATCCCTGAGGAATCGCCACAGTGACTTCCACAAGGGTTGAACTAGTTTATAGTCCCACCAACAGTGTAAAAGTGTTCCTATTTCTCCACATCCTCTCCAGCACCTGTTGTTTCCTGACTTTTTAATGATTGCCATTCTAACTGGTGTGAGATGGTATCTCATTGTGGTTTTGATTTGCATTTCTCTGATGGCCAGTGATGGTGAGCATTTTTTCATGTGTTTTTTGGCTGCATAAATGTCTTCTTTGGAGGAGTGTCTGTTCATGTCCTTCGCCCACTTTTTGATGGGGTTGTTTGGTGTTTTCTTGTAAATTTGTTGGAGTTCATTGTAGATTCTGGATATTATCCCTTTGTCAGATGAGTAGGTTGCGAAAATTTTCTCCCATTTTGTAGGTTGCCTGTTCACTCTGATGGTAGTTTCCTTTGCTGTGCAGAAGCTCTTTAGTTTAATTAGATCCCATTTGTCAATTTTGGCTTTTGTGGCCATTGCTTTTGGTGTTTTAGACATGAAGTCCTTGCCCATGCCTATGTCCTGAGTGGTATTGCCTAGGTTTTCTTCTATGGTTTTTATGGTTTTAGGTCTAACGTTTAAGTCTTTAATCCATCTTGAGTTGATTTTTGTATAAGGTGTAAGGAAGGGATCCAGTTTCAGCTTTCTACATGTGGCTAGCCAGTTTTCCCAGCACCATTTATTAAATAGGGAATCCTTTCTCCATTTCTTGTTTTTGTCAAGTTTGTCAAAGATCAGATTGTTGTAGATATGTGGCATTATTTCTGACGGCTCTGTTCTGTTCCATTGATCTAGATCTCTGTTTGGTACCAGTACCATGCTGTTTTGGTTACTGTAGCCTTGTAGTATAGTTTGAAGTCAGGTAGCGTGATGCCTCCAGCTTTGTTCTTTTGGCTTAGGATTGACTTGGTCATGCGGGCTCTTTTTTGGTTCCATATGAACTTTAAAGTAGTTTTTTCCAATTCTGTGCAGAAAGTCATTGGTAACTTGATGGGGATGGCATTGAATCTGTAAATTACCTTGGGAAGGATGGCCATTTTCATGATATTGATTCTTCCTACCCATGAGCATGGAATGTTCTTCCATTTGTTTGTATCCTCTTTTATTTCCTTGAGCAGTGGTTTGTAGTTTTCTCCTTGAAGAGGTCCTTCACATCCCTTGTAAGTTGGATTCCTAGGTATTTTATTCTCTTTGAAGCAATTGTGAATGGGAGTTCACTCATGATTTGGCTCTCTGTTTGTCTGTTATTGATGTATAAGAATGCTTGTGATTTTTGTCCATTGATTTTGTATCCTGAGACTTTGCTGAAGTTGCTTATCAGCTTAAGGAGATTTTGGGCTGAGACAATGGGGTTTTCTAGATATACTATCACGTCATCTGCAAACAGGGACAATTTGACTTCCTTTTTTCCTAATTGAATACCCTTGATTTCCTTCTCTTGCCTAATTGCCCTGGCCAGAACTTCCAACACTATGTTGAATAGAAGTGGTGAGAGATTGCATCCCTGTCTTGTGCCAGTTTTCAAAGTGAATGCTTCCAGTTTTTGCCCATTCAGTATGATATTGGCTGTGGGTTTGTCATAAATAGCACTTATTATTTTGAGATACGACCCATCAATACCTAATTTATTGAGAGTTTTTAGCATGAAGGGTTGTTGAATTTTGTCAAAGTCCTTTTCTTCACGTATTGAGATAATCATGTGGTTTTTGACTTTGGTTCTGTTTATATGCTGGATTACATTTATTGATTTGCGTATATTGAACCAGCCTTGCATCCCAGGGATGAAGCCCACTTGATCATGGTGGATAAGCTGTCTGATGTGCTGCTGGATTCGGTTTGCCAGTAATTTATTGAGGATTTTTGCATCAATATTCATCAAGGATATTGGTCTAAAATTCTCTTTTTTGGTTGTGTCTCTGCCCAGCTTTGGTAGCAGCATGATGCTGGCCTCATAAAATGAGTTAGGAAGGATTCCCTCTTTTTCTATTGATTGGAATAGTTTCTGAAGTAATGGTTCCAGTTCCTCCTTGGACCTCTGGTAGAATTCGGCTGTGAACCCATCTGATCCTGGACTCTTTTTGGTTGGTAAGCTATTGTTTATTGCCACAATTTCAGCTCCTGCTATTAGTCTATTCAGAGATTCAACTTCTTCCTGGTTTAGTCATGGGAGAGTGTATGTGTCGAGGAATTTATCCCTTTCTTTTTTTTTTAACTTTTTTTCTTTTTATCATTATTATTATTATTATTATTATTATTATTATTATTATACTTTAGGCTCTATGGTACATGTGCGCAATTTGCAGGTAAGCTACATGTGTATACATGTGCCATGCTGGTGCGCTGTACCCACCAACTCGTCATCTAGCATTAGGTATATCTCCCAATGCTGTCCCTCGCCCCTCGCCCCACCCCACAACAGTCCCCGAAGTGTGATGTTCCCCTTCCTGTGTCCATGTGTTCTCATTGTTCAATTCTGACCTATGAGTGAGAATATGTGGTGTTTGGCTTTTCGTTCTTGCGATAGTTTACTGAGAACGATGATTTCCAATTTCATCCATGTCCCTACAAAGTATATGAACTCATCATTTTTTATGGCTGCCTGGTATTCCATGGTGTGTATGTGCCACCTTTTCTTAATCCAGTCTATCGTTGTTGGACATTTGGGTTGCTTCCAAGTCTTTGCTATTGTGTATAATGCCGCAATAAACATACGTCTGCATGTGTCTTCATAGCAGCATGATTTATAGTCCTTTGGGTATATACCCAGTAATGGGATGGCTGGGTCAAATGGAATTTCTTGTTCTAGATCCCTGAGGAATAGCCACAGTGACTTCCACAAGGGTTGAACTAGTTTACAGTCCCACCAACAGTGTAAAAGTGTTCCTATTTCTCCACATCCTCTCCAGCACCTGTTGTTTCCTGACTTTTTAATGATTGCCATTCTAACTGGTGTGAGATGGTATCTCATTGTGGTTTTGATTTGCATTCCTCTGATGGCCAGTGATGGTGAGCATTTTTTCATGTGTTTTTTGGCTGCATAAATGTCTTCTTTGGAGGAGTGTCTGTTCATGTCCTTCGCCCACTTTTTGATGGGGTTGTTTTGTGTTTTCATGTAAATTTGTTGGAGTTCATTGTAGATTCTGGATATTATCCCTTTCTCAGATGAGTAGGTTGCGAAAATTTTCTCCCATTTTGTAGGTTGCCTGTTCACTCTGATGGTAGTTTCCTTTGCTGTGCAGAAGCTCTTTAGTTTAATTAGATCCCATTTGTCAATTTTGGCTTTTGTGGCCATTGCTTTTGGTGTTTTAGACATGAAGTCCTTGCCCATGCCTATGTCCTGAATGGCATTGCCTAGGTTTTCTTCTAGGGTTTTTATGGTTTTAGGTCTAACGTTTAAGTCTTTAATCCATCTTGAGTTGATTTTTGTATAAGGTGTAAGGAAGGGATCCAGTTTCAGCTTTCTACATGTGGCTAGCCAGTTTTCCCAGCACCATTTATTAAATAGGGAATCTTTCTCCATTTCTTGTTTTTGTCAAGTTTGTCAAAGATCAGATTGTTGTAGATATGTGGCATTATTTCTGACGGCTCTGTTCTGTTCCATTGATCTATATCTCTGTTTGGTACCAGTACCATGCTGTTTTGGTTACTGTAGCCTTGTAGTATAGTTTGAAGTCAGGTAGCGTGATGCCTCCAGCTTTGTTCTTTTGGCTTAGGATTGACTTGGTGATGCGGGCTCTTTTTTGGTTCCATATGAACTTTAAAGTAGTTTTTTCCAATTCTGTGCAGAAAGTCATTGGTAACTTGATGGGGATGGCATTGAATCTGTAAATTACCTTGGGAAGGATGGCCATTTTCATGATATTGATTCTTCCTACCCATGAGCATGGAATGTTCTTCCATTTGTTTGTATCCTCTTTTATTTCCTTGAGCAGTGGTTTGTAGTTTTCTCCTTGAAGAGGTCCTTCACATCCCTTGGAAGTTGGATTCCTAGGTATTTTATTCTCTTTGAAGCAATTGTGAATGGGAGTTCACTCATGATTTGGCTCTCTGTTTGTCTGTTATTGATGTATAAGAATGCTTGTGAATTTTGTCCTTTGATTTTCTATCCTGAGACTTTGCTGAAGTTGCTTATCAGCTTAAGGAGATTTTCGGCTGAGACAATGGGGTTTTCTAGATATACTATCACGTCATCTGCAAACAGGGACAATTTGGCTTCCTTTTTTCCTAATTGAATACCCTTGATTTCCTTCTCTTGCCTAATTGCCCTGGCCAGAACTTCCAACACTATGTTGAATAGAAGTGGTGAGAGAGGGCATCCCTGTCTTGTGCCAGTTTTCAAAGTGAATGCTTCCAGTTTTTGCCCATTCAGTATGATATTGGCTGTGGGTTTGTCATAAATAGCTCTTATTATTTTGAGATACGACCCATCAATACCTAATTTATTGAGAGTTTTTAGCATGAAGGGTTGTTGAATTTTGTCAAAGGCCTTTTCTTCACGTATTGAGATAATCATGTGGTTTTTGACTTTGGTTCTGTTTATATGCTGGATTACATTTATTGATTTGCGTATATTGAACCAGCCTTGCATCTCAGGGATGAAGCCCACTTGATCATGGTGGATAAGCTGTCTGTTGTGCTGCTGGATTCGGTTTGCCAGTAATTTATTGAGGATTTTTGCATCAATATTCATCAAGGATATTGGTCTAAAATTCTCTTTTTTGGTTGTGTCTCTGCCCAGCTTTTGTAGCAGCATGATGCTGGCCTCATAAAATGAGTCAGGAAGGATTCCCTCTTTTTCTATTGATTGGAATAGTTTCTGAAGTAATGGTTCCAGTTCCCCCTTGGACCTCTGGTAGAATTCGGCTGTGAACCCATCTAATCCTGGACTCTTTTTGGTTGGTAAGCTATTGATTATTGCCACAATTTCAGCTCCTGTTATTAGTCTATTCAGAGATTCAACTTCTTCCTGGTTTAGTCATGGGAGAGTGTATGTGTCGATGAATTTATCCCTTTCTATTTTTCTTAATTTTTTTTCTTTTTATCATTATTATTATTATTATTATTTTTATTATACTTTAGGCTCTATCGTACATGTGCGCAACTTGCAGGTAAGCTACATATGTATACATGTGCCATGCTGGTTCGCTGCACCCACCAACTCGTCATCTAGCATTAGGTATATCTCCCAATGCTGTCCCTCACCCCTCGCCCCACCCCACAACAGTCCCTGAAGTGTGATGTTCCCCTTCCTGTGTCCATGTGTTCTCATTGTTCAATTCTCACCTATGAGTGAGAATATGTGGTGTTTGGCTTTTCGTTCTTGCGATAGTTTACTGAGAACGAGGATTTCCAATTTCATCCATGTCCCTACAAAGGATACGAACTCATCATTTTTTATGGCTGCCTGGTATTCCATGGTGTATATGTGCCACCTTTTCTTAATCCAGTCTATCGTTGTTGGACATTTGGGTTGCTTCCAAGTCTTTGCTATTGGGTATAATGCCGCAATAAACATACGTGTGCATGTGTCTTTATAGCAGCATGATTCATAGTCCTTTGGGTATATACCCAGTAATGGGATGGCTGGGTCAAATGGAATTTCTAGTTCTAGATCCCTGAGGAATCGCCACAGTGACTTCCACAAGGGTTGAACTAGTTTACAGTCCCACCAACAGTGTAAAAGTGTTCCTATTTCTCCACATCCTCTCCAGCACCTGTTGTTTCCTGACTTTTTAATGATTGCCATTCTAACTGGTGTGAGATGGTATCTCATTGTGGTTTTGATTTGCATTTCTCTGATGGCCAGTGATGGTGAGCATTTTTTCATGTGTTTTTGGGTTGCATAAATGTCTTCTTTGGAGGAGTGTCTGTTCATGTCTTTCGCCCACTTTTTGATGGGGTTGTTTGGTGTTTTCTTGTAAATTTGTTGGAGTTCATTGTAGATTCTGGATATTATCCCTTTGTCAGATGAGTAGGTTGCGAAAATTTTCTCCCATTTTGTAGGTTGCCTGTTCACTCTGATGGTAGTTTCCTTTGCTGTGCAGAAGCTCTTTAGTTTAATTAGATCCCATTTGTCAATTTTGGCTTTTGTGGCCATTGCTTTTGGTGTTTTAGACATGAAGTCCTTGCCCATGCCTATGTCCTGAATGGCATTGCCTAGGTTTTCTTCTAGGGTTTTTATGGTTTTAGGTCTAACGTTTAAGTCTTTAATCCATCTTGAGTTGATTTTTGTATAAGGTGTAAGGAAGGGATCCAGTTTCAGCTTTCTACATGTGGCTAGCCAGTTTTCCCAGCACCATTTATTAAATAGGGAATCCTTTCTCCATTTCTTGTTTTTGTCAAGTTTGTCAAAGATCAGATTGTTGTAGACATGTGGCATTATTTCTGACGGCTCTGTTCTGTTCCATTGATCTAGATCTCTGTTTGGTACCAGTACCATGCTGTTTTGGTTACTGTAGCCTTGTAGTATAGTTTGAAGTCAGGTAGCGTGATGCCTCCAGCTTTGTTCTTTTGGCTTAGGATTGACTTGGTCATGCGGGCTCTTTTTTGGTTCCATATGAACTTTAAAGTAGTTTTTTCCAATTCTGTGCAGAAAGTCATTGGTAACTTGATGGGGATGGAATTGAATCTGTAAATTACCTTGGGAAGGATGGCCATTTTCATGATATTGATTCTTCCTTCCCATGAGCATGGAATGTTCTTCCATTTGTTTGTATCCTGTTTTATTTCCTTGAGCAGTGGTTTGTAGTTTTCTCCTTGAAGAGGTCCTTCACATCCCTTGTAAGTTGGATTCCTAGGTATTTTATTCTCTTTGAAGCAATTGTGAATGGGAGTTCACTCATGATTTGGCTCTCTGTTTGTCTGTTATTGATGTATAAGAATGCTTGTGATTTTTGTCCATTGATTTTGTATCCTGAGACTTGCTGAAGTTGCTTATCAGCTTAAGGAGATTTTGGGCTGAGACAATGGGGTTTTCTAGATATACTATCACGTCATCTGCAAACAGGGACAATTTGGCTTCCTTTTTTCCTAATTGAATACCCTTGATTTCCTTCTCTTGCCTAATTGCCCTGGCCAGAACTTCCAACACTATGTTGAATAGAAGTGGTGAGAGAGGGCATCCCTGTCTTGTGCCAGTTTTCAAAGTGAATGCTTCCAGTTTTTGCCCATTCAGTATGATATTGGCTGTGGGGTTGTCATAAATAGCTCTTATTATTTTGAGATACGACCCATCAATACCTAATTTATTGAGAGTTTTTAGCATGAATGGTTGTTGAATTTTGTCAAAGTCCTTTTCTTCACGTATTGAGATAATCATGTGGTTTTTGACTTTGGTTCTGTTTATATGCTGGATTACATTTATTGATTTGCGTATATTGAACCAGCCTTGCATCCCAGGGATGAAGCCCACTTGATCATGGTGGATAAGCTGTCTGATGTGCTGCTGGATTCGGTTTGCCAGTAATTTATTGAGGATATTTGCATCAATATTCATCAAGGATATTGGTCTAAAATTCTCTTTTTTGGTTGTGTCTCTGCCCAGCTTTGGTATCAGCATGATGCTGGCCTCATAAAATGAGTTAGGAAGGATTCCCTCTTTTTCTATTGATTGGAATAGTTTCTGAAGTAGTGGTTCCAGTTCCTCCTTGGACCTCTGGTAGAATTCGGCTGTGAACCCATCTGATCCTGGACTCTTTTTGGTTGGTAAGCTATTGATTATTGCCACAACTTCAGCTCCTGTTATTAGTCTACTCAGAGATTCAATTTCTTCCTGGTTTAGGCATGGTAGAGTGTATGTGTCGAGGAATTTATCCCTTTCTTTTTTTTAATTTTTTTTCTTTTTATCATTATTATTATTATTATTATTATTATTATTATACTTTAGGCTCTATGGTACATGTGCGCAACTTGCAGGTAAGCTACATGTGTATACATGTGCCATGCTGGTGCGCTGCACCCACCAACTCGTCATCTAGCATTAGGTATATCTCCCAATGCTGTCCCTCGCCCCTCGCCCCACCCCACAACAGTCCCCGAAGTGTGATGTTCCCCTTCCTGTGTCCATGTGTTCTCATTGTTCAATTCTCACCTATGAGTGAGAATATGTGGTGTTTGGCTTTTCGTTCTTGCGATAGTTTACTGAGAATGATGATTTCCAATTTCATCCATGTCCCTACAAAGGATATGAACTCATCATTTTTTATGGCTGCCTGGTATTCCATGGTGTATATGTGCCACGTTTTCTTAATCCAGTCTATCGTTGTTGGACATTTGGGTTGCTTCCAAGTCTTTGCTATTGGGTATAATGCCGCAATAAACATACGTCTGCATGTGTCTTCATAGCAGCATGATTTATAGTCCTTTGGGTATATACCCAGTAATGGGATGGCTGGGTCAAATGGAATTTCTAGTTCTAGATCCCTGAGGAATCGCCACAGTGACTTCCAAAAGGGTTGAACTAGTTTACAGTCCCACCAACACTGTAAAAGTGTTCCTATTTCTCCACATCCTCTCCAGCACCTGTTGTTTCCTGACTTTTTAATGATTGCCATTCTAACTGGTGTGAGATGGTATCTCATTGTGGTTTTGATTTGCATTTCTCTGATGGCCAGTGATGGTGAGCATTTTTTCATGTGTTTTTTGGCTGCATAAATGTCTTCTTTGGAGGAGTGTCTGTTCATGTCCTTCGCCCACTTTTTGATGGGGTTGTTTGGTGTTTTCTTGTAAATTTGTTGGAGTTCTTTGTAGATTCTGGATATTATCCCTTTGTCAGACGAGTAGGTTGCGAAAATTTTCTCCCATTTTGTAGGTTGCCTGTTCACTCTGATGGTAGTTTCCTTTGCTGTGCAGAAGCTCTTTAGTTTAATCAGATCCCATTTGTCAATTTTGGCTTTTGTGGCCATTGCTTTTGGTGTTTTAGACATGAAGTCCTTGCCCATGCCTATGTCCTGAATGGTATTGCCTAGGTTTTCTTCTAGGGTTTTTATGGTTTTAGGTCTAACGTGTAAGTCTTTAATCCATCTTGAGTTGATTTTTGTATAAGGTGTAAGGAAGGGATCCAGTTTCAGCTTTCTACATGTGGCTAGCCAGTTTTCCCAGCACCATTTATTAAATAGGGAATCCTTTCTCCATTTCTTGTTTTTGTCAAGTTTGTCAAAGATCAGATTGTTGTAGACATGTGGCATTATTTCTGACGGCTCTGTTCTGTTCCATTGATCTAGATCTCTGTTTGGTACCAGTACCATGCTGTTTTGGTTACTGTAGACTTGTAGTATAGTTTGAAGTCAGGTAGCGTGATGCCTCCAGCTTTGTTCTTTTGGCTTAGGATTGACTTGGTGATGCGGGCTCTTTTTTGGTTCCATATGAACTTTAAAGTAGTTTTTTCCAATTCCGTGCAGAAAGTCATTGGTAACTTGATGGGGATGGCATTGAATCTGTAAATTACCTTGGGAAGGATGGCCATTTTCATGATATTGATTCTTCCTACCCATGAGCATGGAATGTTCTTCCATTTGTTTGTATCCTCTTTTATTTCCTTGAGCAGTGGTTTGTAGTTTTCTCCTTGAAGAGGTCCTTCACATCCCTTGTAAGTTGGATTCCTAGGTATTTTATTCTCTTTGAAGCAATTGTGAATGGGAGTTCACTCATGATTTGGCTCTCTGTTTGTCTGTTATTGATGTATAAGAATGCTTGTGATTTTTGTCCATTGATTTTGTATCCTGAGACTTTGCTGAAGTTGCTTATCAGCTTAAGGAGAGTTTGGGCTGAGACAATGGGGTTTTCTAGATATACTATCACGTCATCTGCAAAGAGGGACAATTTGGCTTCCTTTTTTCCTAATTGAATACCCTTGATTTCCTTCTCTTGCCTAATTGCCCTGGCCAGAACTTCCAACACTATGTTGAATAGAAGTGGTGAGAGAGGGCATCCCTGTCTTGTGCCAGTTTTCAAAGTGAATGCTTCCAGTTTTTGCCCATTCAGTATGATATTGGCTGTGGGTTTGTCATAAATAGCTCTTATTATTTTGAGATACGACCCATCAATACCTAATTTATTGAGAGTTTTTAGCATGAAGGGTTGTTGAATTTTGTCAAAGTCCTTTTCTTCACGTATTGAGATAATCATGTGGTTTTTGACTTTGGTTCTGTTTATATGCTGGATTACATTTATTGATTTGCGTATATTGAACCAGCCTTGCATCTCAGGGATGAAGCCCACTTGATCATGGTGGATAAGCTGTCTGATGTGCTGCTGGATTCGGTTTGCTGGTAATTTATTGAGGATTTTTGCATCAATATTCATCAAGGATATTGGTCTAAAATTCTCTTTTTTGGCTGTGTCTCTGCCCAGCTTTGGTATCAGCATGATGCTGGCCTCATAAAATGAGTTAGGAAGGATTCCCTCTTTTTCTATTGATTGGAATAGTTTCTGAAGTAATGGTTCCAGTTCCTCCTTGGACCTCTGGTAGAATTCGGCTGTGAACCCATCTGATCCTGGACTCTTTTTGGTTGGTAAGCTATTGATTATTGCCACAACTTCAGCTCCTGTTATTAGTCTACTCAGAGATTCAATTTCTTCCTGGTTTAGGCATGGGAGAGTGTATGTGTCGAGGAATTTATCCCTTCCTTTTTTTTTTAATTTTTTTTCTTTTTATCATTATTATTATTATTATTATTATTATTATTATTATTATACTTTAGGCTCCATGGTACATGTGCGCAACTTGCAGGTAAGCTACATGTGTATACATGTGCCATGCTGGTGCGCTGCACCCACCAACTCGTCATCTAGCATTAGGTATATCTCCCAATGCTGTCCCTCGCCCCTCGCCCCACCCCACAACAGTCCCCGAAGTGTGATGTTCCCCTTCCTGTGTCCATGTGTTCTCATTGTTCAATTCTCACCTATGAGTGAGAATATGTGGTGTTTGGCTTTTCGTTCTTGCGATAGTTTACTGAGAACGATGATTTCCAATTTCATCCATGTCCCTACAAAGGATATGAACTCATCATTTTTTATGGCTGCCTGGTATTCCATGGTGTATATGTGCCACCTTTTCTTAATCCAGTCTATCGTTGTTGGACATTTGGGTTGCTTCCAAGTCTTTGCTATTGGGTATAATGCCGCAATAAACATACGTCTGCATGTGTCTTCATAGCAGCATGATTTATAGTCCTTTGGGTATATACCCAGTAATGGGATGGCTGGGTCAAATGGAATTTCTAGTTCTAGATCCCTGAGGAATCGCCACAGTGACTTCCACAAGGGTTGAACTAGTTTACAGTCCCACCAACAGTGTAAAAGTGTTCCTATTTCTCCACATCCTCTCCAGCACCTGTTGTTTCCTGACTTTTTAATGATTGCCATTCTAACTGGTGTGAGATGGTATCTCATTGTGGTTTTGATTTGCATTTCTCTGATGGCCAGTGATGGTGAGCATTTTTTCATGTGTTTTTTGGCTGCATAAATGTCTTCTTTGGAGGAGTGTCTGTTCATGTCCTTCGCCGTCTTTTTGATGGGGTTGTTTGGTGTTTTCTTGTAAATTTGTTGGAGTTCATTGTAGATTCTGGATATTATCCCTTTGTCAGATGAGTAGGTTGCGAAAATTTTCTCCCATTTTGTAGGTTGCCTGTTCACTCTGATGGTAGTTTCCTTTGCTGTGCAGAAGCTCTTTAGTTTAATTAGATCCCATTTGTCAATTTTGGCTTTTGTGGCCATTGCTTTTGGTGTTTTAGACATGAAGTCCTTGCCCATGCCTATGTCCTGAGTGGTATTGCCTAGGTTTTCTTCTATGGTTTTTATGGTTTTAGGTCTAACGTTTAAGTCTTTAATCCATCTTGAGTTGATTTTTGTATAAGGTGTAAGGAAGGGATCCAGTTTCAGCTTTCTACATGTGGCTAGCCAGTTTTCCCAGCACCATTTATTAAATAGGGAATCCTTTCTCCATTTCTTGTTTTTGTCAAGTTTGTCAAAGATCAGATTGTTGTAGATATGTGGCATTATTTCTGACGGCTCTGTTCTGTTCCATTGATCTAGATCTCTGTTTGGTACCAGTACCATGCTGTTTTGGTTACTGTAGCCTTGTAGTATAGTTTGAAGTCAGGTAGCGTGATGCCTCCAGCTTTGTTCTTTTGGCTTAGGATTGACTTGGTGATGCGGGCTCTTTTTTGGTTCCATATGAATTTTAAAGTAGTTTTTTCCAATTCCGTGAAGAAAGTCATTGGTAACTTGATGGGGATGGCATTGAATCTGTAAATTACCTTGGGAAGGATGGCCATTTTCATCATATTGATTCTTCCTACCCATGAGAATGGAATGTTCTTCCATTTGTTTGTATCCTCTTTTATTTCCTTGAGCAGTGGTTTGTAGTTTTCTCCTTGAAGAAGTCCTTCACATCCCTTGTAAGTTGGATTCCTAGGTATTTTATTCTCTTTGAAGCAATTGTGAATGGGAGTTCACTCATGATTTGGCTCTCTGTTTGTCTGTTATTGATGTATAAGAATGCTTGTGATTTTTGTCCATTGATTTTGTATCCTGAGACTTTGCTGAAGTTGCTTATCAGCTTAAGGAGATTTTGGGCTGAGACAATGGGGTTTTCTAGATATACTATCACGTCATCTGCAAACAGGGACAATTTGACTTCCTTTTTTCCTAATTGAATACCCTTGATTTCCTTCTCTTGCCTAATTGCCCTGGCCAGAACTTCCAACGCTATGTTGAATAGAAGTGGTGAGAGAGGGCATCCCTGTCTTGTGCCAGTTTTCAAAGTGAATGCTTCCAGTTTTTGCCCATTCAGTATGATATTGGCTGTGGGTTTGTCATAAATAGCTCTTATTATTTTGAGATACGACCCATCAATACCTAATTTATTGAGAGTTTTTAGCATGAAGGGTTGTTGAATTTTGTCAAAGTCCTTTTCTTCACTTATTGAGATAATCATGTGGTTTTTGACTTTGGTTCTGTTTATATGCTGGATTACATTTATTGATTTGCATACATTGAACCAGCCTTGCATCCCAGGGATGAAGCCCACTTGATCATGGTGGATAAGCTGTCTGATGTGCTGCTGGATTCGGTTTGCCAGTAATTAATTGAGGATTTTTGCATCAATATTCATCAAGGATATTGGTCTAAAATTCTCTTTTTTGGTTGTGTCTCTGCCAAGCTTTGGTAGCAGCATGATGCTGGCCTCATAAAATGAGTTAGGAAGGATTCCCTCTTTTTCTATTGATTGGAATAGTTTCTGAATTAATGGTTCCAGTTCCTCCTTGGACCTCTGGTAGAATTCGGCTGTGAACCCATCTGATCCTGGACTCTTTTTGGTTGGTAAGCTATTGATTATTGCCACAATTTCAGCTCCTGTTATTAGTCTACTCAGAGATTCAACTTCTTCCTGATTTAGGCATGGGAGAGTGTATGTGTCGAGGAATTTATCCCTTTCTTTTTTTTTAATTTTTTTTCTTTTTATCATTATTATTATTATTATTATTATTATTATTATTATACTTTAGGCTCCATGGTACATGTGCGCAACTTGCAGGTAAGCTACATGTGTATACATGTGCCATGCTGGTGCGCTGCACCCACCAACTCGTCATCTAGCATTAGGTATATCTCCCAATGCTGTCCCTCGCCCCTCGCCCCACCCCACAACAGTCCCCGAAGTGTGATGTTCCCCTTCCTGTGTCCATGTGTTCTCATTGTTCAATTCTCACCTATGAGTGAGAATATGTGGTGTTTGGCTTTTCGTTCTTGCGATAGTTTACTGAGAACGATGATTTCCAATTTCATCCATGTCCCTACAAAGGATATGAACTCATCATTTTTTATGGCTGCCTGGTATTCCATGGTGTATATGTGCCACCTTTTCTTAATCCAGTCTATCGTTGTTGGACATTTGGGTTGCTTCCAAGTCTTTGCTATTGGGTATAATGCCGCAATAAACATACGTGTGCATGTGTCTTCATAGCAGCATGATTTATAGTCCTTTGGGTATATACCCAGTAATGGGATGGCTGGGTCAAATGGAATTTCTAGTTCTAGATCCCTGAGGAATCGCCACAGTGACTTCCACAAGGGTTGAACTAGTTTACAGTCCCACCAACAGTGTAAAAGTGTTCCTATTTCTCCACATCCTCTCCAGCACCTGTTGTTTCCTGACTTTTTAATGATTGCCATTCTAACTGGTGTGAGATGGTATCTCATTGTGGTTTTGATTTGCATTTCTCTGATGGCCAGTGATGGTGAGCATTTTTTCATGTGTTTTTTGGCTGCATAAATGTCTTCTTTGGAGGGGTGTCTGTTCATGTCCTTCGCCCACTTTTTGATGGGGTTGTTTGCTGTTTTCTTGTAAATTTGTTGGAGTTCATTGTAGATTCTGGATATTATCCCTTTGTCAGATGAGTAGGTTGCGAAAATTTTCTCCCATTTTGTAGGTTGCCTGTTCACTCTGATGGTAGTTTCCTTTGCTGTGCAGAAGCTCTTTAGTTTAATTAGATCCCATTTGTCAATTTTGGCTTTTGTGGCCATTGCTTTTGGTGTTTTAGACATGAAGTCCTTGCCCATGCCTATGTCCTGAATGGTATTGCCTAGGTTTTCTTCTAGGGTTTTTATGGTTTTAGGTCTAACGTTTAAGTCTTTAATCCATCTTGAGTTGATTTTTGTATAAGGTGTAAGGAAGGGATCCAGTTTCAGCTTTCTACATGTGGCTAGCCAGTTTTCCCAGCACCATTTATTAAATAGGGAATCCTTTCTCCATTTCTTGTTTTTGTCAAGTTTGTCAAAGATCAGATTGTTGTAGATATGTGGCATTATTTCTGACGGCTCTGTTCTGTTCCATTGATCTAGATCTCTGTTTGGTACCAGTACCATGCTGTTTTGGTTACTGTAGCCTTGTAGTATAGTTTGAAGTCAGGTAGCGTGATGCCTCCAGCTTTGTTCTTTTGGCTTAGGATTGACTTGGTGATGCGGGCTCTTTTTTGGTTCCATATGAACTTTAAAGTAGTTTTTTCCAATTCCGTGAAGAAAGTCATTGGTAACTTGATGGGGATGGCATTGAATCTGTAAATTACCTTGGGAAGGATGGCCATTTTCATGATATTGATTCTTCCTACCCATGAGCATGGAATGTTCTTCCATTTGTTTGTATCCTCTTTTATTTCCTTGAGCAGTGGTTTGTAGTTTTCTCCTTGAAGAGGTCCTTCACATCCCTTGTTAGTTGCATTCCTGGGTATTTTATTCTCTTTGAAGCAATTGTGAATGGGAGTTCACTCATGATTTGGCTCTCTGTTTGTCTGTTATTGATGTATAAGAATGCTTGTGATTTTTGTCCATTGATTTTGTATCCTGAGACTTTGCTGAAGTTGCTTATCAGCTTAAGGAGATTTTGGGCTGAGACAATGGGGTTTTCTAGATATACTATCACGTCATCTGCAAACAGGGACAATTTGACTTCCTTTTTTCCTAATTGAATACCCTTGATTTCCTTCTCTTGCCTAATTGCCCTGGCCAGAACTTCCAACACTATGTTGAATAGAAGTGGTGAGAGAGGGCATCCCTGTCTTGTGCCAGTTTTCAAAGTGAATGCTTCCAGTTTTTCCCATTCAGTATGATATTGGCTGTGGGTTTGTCATAAATAGCTCTTATTATTTTGAGATACGACCCATCAATACCTAATTTATTGAGAGTTTTTAGCATGAAGGGTTGTTGAATTTTGTCAAAGTCCTTTTCTTCACGTATTGAGATAATCATGTGGTTTTTGACTTTGGTTCTGTTTATATGCTGGATTACATTTATTGATTTGCGTATATTGAACCAGCCTTGCATCTCAGGGATGAAGCCCACTTGATCATGGTGGATAAGCTGTCTGATGTGCTGCTGGATTCGGTTTGCTGGTAATTTATTGAGGATTTTTGCATCAATATTCATCAAGGATATTGGTCTAAAATTCTCTTTTTTGGTTGTGTCTCTGCCCAGCTTTGGTATCAGCATGATGCTGGCCTCATAAAATGAGTTAGGAAGGATTCCCTCTTTTTCTATTGATTGGAATAGTTTCTGAAGTAATGGTTCCAGTTCCTCCTTGGACCTCTGGTAGAATTCGGCTGTGAACCCATCTGATCCTGGACTCTTTTTGGTTGGTAAGCTATTGATTATTGCCACAACTTCAGCTCCTGTTATTAGTCTACTCAGAGATTCAATTTCTTCCTGGTTTAGGCATGGGAGAGTGTATGTGTCGAGGAATTTATCCCTTCCTTTTTTTTTTAATTTTTTTTCTTTTTATCATTATTATTATTATTATTATTATTATTATTATACTTTAGGCTCCATGGTACATGTGCGCAACTTGCAGGTAAGCTACATGTGTATACATGTGCCATGCTGGTGCGCTGCACCCACCAACTCGTCATCTAGCATTAGGTATATCTCCCAATGCTGTCCCTCGCCCCTCGCCCCACCCCACAACAGTCCCCGAAGTGTGATGTTCCCCTTCCTGTGTCCATGTGTTCTCATTGTTCAATTCTCACCTATGAGTGAGAATATGTGGTGTTTGGCTTTTCGTTCTTGCGATAGTTTACTGAGAACGATGATTTCCAATTTCATCCATGTCCCTACAAAGGATATGAACTCATCATTTTTTATGGCTGCCTGGTATTCCATGGTGTATATGTGCCACCTTTTCTTAATCCAGTCTATCGTTGTTGGACATTTGGGTTGCTTCCAAGTCTTTGCTATTGGGTATAATGCCGCAATAAACATACGTCTGCATGTGTCTTCATAGCAGCATGATTTATAGTCCTTTGGGTATATACCCAGTAATGGGATGGCTGGGTCAAATGGAATTTCTAGTTCTAGATCCCTGAGGAATCGCCACAGTGACTTCCACAAGGGTTGAACTAGTTTATAGTCCCACCAACAGTGTAAAAGTGTTCCTATTTCTCCACATCCTCTCCAGCACCTGTTGTTTCATGACTTTTTAATGATTGCCATTCTAACTGGTGTGAGATGGTATCTCATTGTGGTTTTGATTTGCATTTCTCTGATGGCCAGTGATGGTGAGCATTTTTTCATGTGTTTTTTGGCTGCATAAATGTCTTCTTTGGAGGAGTGTCTGTTCATGTCCTTCGCCCACTTTTTGATGGGGTTGTTTGGTGTTTTCTTGTAAATTTGTTGGAGTTCATTGTAGATTCTGGATATTATCCCTTTGTCAGATGAGTAGGTTGCGAAAATTTTCTCCCATTTTGTAGGTTGCCTGTTCACTCTGATGGTAGTTTCCTTTGCTGTGCAGAAGCTCTTTAGTTTAATTAGATCCCATTTGTCAATTTTGGCTTTTGTGGCCATTGCTTTTGGTGTTTTAGACATGAAGTCCTTGCCCATGCCTATGTCCTGAGTGGTATTGCCTAGGTTTTCTTCTATGGTTTTTATGGTTTTAGGTCTAACGTTTAAGTCTTTAATCCATCTTGAGTTGATTTTTGTATAAGGTGTAAGGAAGGGATCCAGTTTCAGCTTTCTACATGTGGCTAGCCAGTTTTCCCAGCACCATTTATTAAATAGGGAATCCTTTCTCCATTTCTTGTTTTTGTCAAGTTTGTCAAAGATCAGATTGTTGTAGATATGTTTCATTATTTCTGACGGCTCTGTTCTGTTCCATTGATCTAGATCTCTGTTTGGTACCAGTACCATGCTGTTTTGGTTACTGTAGCCTTGTAGTATAGTTTGAAGTCAGGTAGCGTGATGCCTCCAGCTTTGTTCTTTTGGCTTAGGATTGACTTGGTCATGCGGGCTCTTTTTTGGTTCCATATGAACTTTAAAGTAGTTTTTTCCAATTCTGTGCAGAAAGTCATTGGTAACTTGATGGGGATGGCATTGAATCTGTAAATTACCTTGGGAAGGATGGCCATTTTCATGATATTGATTCTTCCTACCCATGAGCATGGAATGTTCTTCCATTTGTTTGTATCCTCTTTTATTTCCTTGAGCAGTGGTTTGTAGTTTTCTCCTTGAAGAGGTCCTTCACATCCCTTGTAAGTTGGATTCCTAGGTATTTTATTCTCTTTGAAGCAATTGTGAATGGGAGTTCACTCATGATTTGGCTCTCTGTTTGTCTGTTATTGATGTATAAGAATGCTTGTGATTTTTGTCCATTGATTTTGTATCCTGAGACTTTGCTGAAGTTGCTTATCAGCTTAAGGAGATTTTGGGCTGAGACAATGGGGTTTTCTAGATATACTATCACGTCATCTGCAAACAGGGACAATTTGACTTCCTTTTTTCCTAATTGAATACCCTTGATTTCCTTCTCTTGCCTAATTGCCCTGGCCAGAACTTCCAACACTATGTTGAATAGAAGTGGTGAGAGATTGCATCCCTGTCTTGTGCCAGTTTTCAAAGTGAATGCTTCCAGTTTTTGCCCATTCAGTATGATATTGGCTGTGGGTTTGTCATAAATAGCACTTATTATTTTGAGATACGACCCATCAATACCTAATTTATTGAGAGTTTTTAGCATGAAGGGTTGTTGAATTTTGTCAAAGTCCTTTTCTTCACGTATTGAGATAATCATGTGGTTTTTGACTTTGGTTCTGTTTATATGCTGGATTACATTTATTGATTTGCGTATATTGAACCAGCCTTGCATCCCAGGGATGAAGCCCACTTGATCATGGTGGATAAGCTGTCTGATGTGCTGCTGGATTCGGTTTGCCAGTAATTTATTGAGGATTTTTGCATCAATATTCATCAAGGATATTGGTCTAAAATTCTCTTTTTTGGTTGTGTCTCTGCCCAGCTTTGGTAGCAGCATGATGCTGGCCTCATAAAATGAGTTAGGAAGGATTCCCTCTTTTTCTATTGATTGGAATAGTTTCTGAAGTAATGGTTCCAGTTCCTCCTTGGACCTCTGGTAGAATTCGGCTGTGAACCCATCTGATCCTGGACTCTTTTTGGTTGGTAAGCTATTGTTTATTGCCACAATTTCAGCTCCTGCTATTAGTCTATTCAGAGATTCAACTTCTTCCTGGTTTAGTCATGGGAGAGTGTATGTGTCGAGGAATTTATCCCTTTCTTTTTTTTTTAACTTTTTTTCTTTTTATCATTATTATTATTATTATTATTATTATTATTATTATTATACTTTAGGCTCTATGGTACATGTGCGCAATTTGCAGGTAAGCTACATGTGTATACATGTGCCATGCTGGTGCGCTGTACCCACCAACTCGTCATCTAGCATTAGGTATATCTCCCAATGCTGTCCCTCGCCCCTCGCCCCACCCCACAACAGTCCCCGAAGTGTGATGTTCCCCTTCCTGTGTCCATGTGTTCTCATTGTTCAATTCTGACCTATGAGTGAGAATATGTGGTGTTTGGCTTTTCGTTCTTGCGATAGTTTACTGAGAACGATGATTTCCAATTTCATCCATGTCCCTACAAAGTATATGAACTCATCATTTTTTATGGCTGCCTGGTATTCCATGGTGTGTATGTGCCACCTTTTCTTAATCCAGTCTATCGTTGTTGGACATTTGGGTTGCTTCCAAGTCTTTGCTATTGTGTATAATGCCGCAATAAACATACGTCTGCATGTGTCTTCATAGCAGCATGATTTATAGTCCTTTGGGTATATACCCAGTAATGGGATGGCTGGGTCAAATGGAATTTCTTGTTCTAGATCCCTGAGGAATAGCCACAGTGACTTCCACAAGGGTTGAACTAGTTTACAGTCCCACCAACAGTGTAAAAGTGTTCCTATTTCTCCACATCCTCTCCAGCACCTGTTGTTTCCTGACTTTTTAATGATTGCCATTCTAACTGGTGTGAGATGGTATCTCATTGTGGTTTTGATTTGCATTCCTCTGATGGCCAGTGATGGTGAGCATTTTTTCATGTGTTTTTTGGCTGCATAAATGTCTTCTTTGGAGGAGTGTCTGTTCATGTCCTTCGCCCACTTTTTGATGGGGTTGTTTTGTGTTTTCATGTAAATTTGTTGGAGTTCATTGTAGATTCTGGATATTATCCCTTTCTCAGATGAGTAGGTTGCGAAAATTTTCTCCCATTTTGTAGGTTGCCTGTTCACTCTGATGGTAGTTTCCTTTGCTGTGCAGAAGCTCTTTAGTTTAATTAGATCCCATTTGTCAATTTTGGCTTTTGTGGCCATTGCTTTTGGTGTTTTAGACATGAAGTCCTTGCCCATGCCTATGTCCTGAATGGCATTGCCTAGGTTTTCTTCTAGGGTTTTTATGGTTTTAGGTCTAACGTTTAAGTCTTTAATCCATCTTGAGTTGATTTTTGTATAAGGTGTAAGGAAGGGATCCAGTTTCAGCTTTCTACATGTGGCTAGCCAGTTTTCCCAGCACCATTTATTAAATAGGGAATCTTTCTCCATTTCTTGTTTTTGTCAAGTTTGTCAAAGATCAGATTGTTGTAGATATGTGGCATTATTTCTGACGGCTCTGTTCTGTTCCATTGATCTATATCTCTGTTTGGTACCAGTACCATGCTGTTTTGGTTACTGTAGCCTTGTAGTATAGTTTGAAGTCAGGTAGCGTGATGCCTCCAGCTTTGTTCTTTTGGCTTAGGATTGACTTGGTGATGCGGGCTCTTTTTTGGTTCCATATGAACTTTAAAGTAGTTTTTTCCAATTCTGTGCAGAAAGTCATTGGTAACTTGATGGGGATGGCATTGAATCTGTAAATTACCTTGGGAAGGATGGCCATTTTCATGATATTGATTCTTCCTACCCATGAGCATGGAATGTTCTTCCATTTGTTTGTATCCTCTTTTATTTCCTTGAGCAGTGGTTTGTAGTTTTCTCCTTGAAGAGGTCCTTCACATCCCTTGGAAGTTGGATTCCTAGGTATTTTATTCTCTTTGAAGCAATTGTGAATGGGAGTTCACTCATGATTTGGCTCTCTGTTTGTCTGTTATTGATGTATAAGAATGCTTGTGAATTTTGTCCTTTGATTTTGTATCCTGAGACTTTGCTGAAGTTGCTTATCAGCTTAAGGAGATTTTCGGCTGAGACAATGGGGTTTTCTAGATATACTATCACGTCATCTGCAAACAGGGACAATTTGGCTTCCTTTTTTCCTAATTGAATACCCTTGATTTCCTTCTCTTGCCTAATTGCCCTGGCCAGAACTTCCAACACTATGTTGAATAGAAGTGGTGAGAGAGGGCATCCCTGTCTTGTGCCAGTTTTCAAAGTGAATGCTTCCAGTTTTTGCCCATTCAGTATGATATTGGCTGTGGGTTTGTCATAAATAGCTCTTATTATTTTGAGATACGACCCATCAATACCTAATTTATTGAGAGTTTTTAGCATGAAGGGTTGTTGAATTTTGTCAAAGGCCTTTTCTTCACGTATTGAGATAATCATGTGGTTTTTGACTTTGGTTCTGTTTATATGCTGGATTACATTTATTGATTTGCGTATATTGAACCAGCCTTGCATCTCAGGGATGAAGCCCACTTGATCATGGTGGATAAGCTGTCTGTTGTGCTGCTGGATTCGGTTTGCCAGTAATTTATTGAGGATTTTTGCATCAATATTCATCAAGGATATTGGTCTAAAATTCTCTTTTTTGGTTGTGTCTCTGCCCAGCTTTTGTAGCAGCATGATGCTGGCCTCATAAAATGAGTCAGGAAGGATTCCCTCTTTTTCTATTGATTGGAATAGTTTCTGAAGTAATGGTTCCAGTTCCCCCTTGGACCTCTGGTAGAATTCGGCTGTGAACCCATCTAATCCTGGACTCTTTTTGGTTGGTAAGCTATTGATTATTGCCACAATTTCAGCTCCTGTTATTAGTCTATTCAGAGATTCAACTTCTTCCTGGTTTAGTCATGGGAGAGTGTATGTGTCGATGAATTTATCCCTTTCTATTTTTCTTAATTTTTTTTCTTTTTCTCATTATTATTATTATTATTATTTTTATTATACTTTAGGCTCTATCGTACATGTGCGCAACTTGCAGGTAAGCTACATATGTATACATGTGCCATGCTGGTTCGCTGCACCCACCAACTCGTCATCTAGCATTAGGTATATCTCCCAATGCTGTCCCTCACCCCTCGCCCCACCCCACAACAGTCCCTGAAGTGTGATGTTCCCCTTCCTGTGTCCATGTGTTCTCATTGTTCAATTCTCACCTATGAGTGAGAATATGTGGTGTTTGGCTTTTCGTTCTTGCGATAGTTTACTGAGAACGAGGATTTCCAATTTCATCCATGTCCCTACAAAGGATACGAACTCATCATTTTTTATGGCTGCCTGGTATTCCATGGTGTATATGTGCCACCTTTTCTTAATCCAGTCTATCGTTGTTGGACATTTGGGTTGCTTCCAAGTCTTTGCTATTGGGTATAATGCCGCAATAAACATACGTGTGCATGTGTCTTTATAGCAGCATGATTCATAGTCCTTTGGGTATATACCCAGTAATGGGATGGCTGGGTCAAATGGAATTTCTAGTTCTAGATCCCTGAGGAATCGCCACAGTGACTTCCACAAGGGTTGAACTAGTTTACAGTCCCACCAACAGTGTAAAAGTGTTCCTATTTCTCCACATCCTCTCCAGCACCTGTTGTTTCCTGACTTTTTAATGATTGCCATTCTAACTGGTGTGAGATGGTATCTCATTGTGGTTTTGATTTGCATTTCTCTGATGGCCAGTGATGGTGAGCATTTTTTCATGTGTTTTTGGGTTGCATAAATGTCTTCTTTGGAGGAGTGTCTGTTCATGTCTTTCGCCCACTTTTTGATGGGGTTGTTTGGTGTTTTCTTGTAAATTTGTTGGAGTTCATTGTAGATTCTGGATATTATCCCTTTGTCAGATGAGTAGGTTGCGAAAATTTTCTCCCATTTTGTAGGTTGCCTGTTCACTCTGATGGTAGTTTCCTTTGCTGTGCAGAAGCTCTTTAGTTTAATTAGATCCCATTTGTCAATTTTGGCTTTTGTGGCCATTGCTTTTGGTGTTTTAGACATGAAGTCCTTGCCCATGCCTATGTCCTGAATGGCATTGCCTAGGTTTTCTTCTAGGGTTTTTATGGTTTTAGGTCTAACGTTTAAGTCTTTAATCCATCTTGAGTTGATTTTTGTATAAGGTGTAAGGAAGGGATCCAGTTTCAGCTTTCTACATGTGGCTAGCCAGTTTTCCCAGCACCATTTATTAAATAGGGAATCCTTTCTCCATTTCTTGTTTTTGTCAAGTTTGTCAAAGATCAGATTGTTGTAGACATGTGGCATTATTTCTGACGGCTCTGTTCTGTTCCATTGATCTAGATCTCTGTTTGGTACCAGTACCATGCTGTTTTGGTTACTGTAGCCTTGTAGTATAGTTTGAAGTCAGGTAGCGTGATGCCTCCAGCTTTGTTCTTTTGGCTTAGGATTGACTTGGTCATGCGGGCTCTTTTTTGGTTCCATATGAACTTTAAAGTAGTTTTTTCCAATTCTGTGCAGAAAGTCATTGGTAACTTGATGGGGATGGAATTGAATCTGTAAATTACCTTGGGAAGGATGGCCATTTTCATGATATTGATTCTTCCTTCCCATGAGCATGGAATGTTCTTCCATTTGTTTGTATCCTGTTTTATTTCCTTGAGCAGTGGTTTGTAGTTTTCTCCTTGAAGAGGTCCTTCACATCCCTTGTAAGTTGGATTCCTAGGTATTTTATTCTCTTTGAAGCAATTGTGAATGGGAGTTCACTCATGATTTGGCTCTCTGTTTGTCTGTTATTGATGTATAAGAATGCTTGTGATTTTTGTCCATTGATTTTGTATCCTGAGACTTGCTGAAGTTGCTTATCAGCTTAAGGAGATTTTGGGCTGAGACAATGGGGTTTTCTAGATATACTATCACGTCATCTGCAAACAGGGACAATTTGGCTTCCTTTTTTCCTAATTGAATACCCTTGATTTCCTTCTCTTGCCTAATTGCCCTGGCCAGAACTTCCAACACTATGTTGAATAGAAGTGGTGAGAGAGGGCATCCCTGTCTTGTGCCAGTTTTCAAAGTGAATGCTTCCAGTTTTTGCCCATTCAGTATGATATTGGCTGTGGGGTTGTCATAAATAGCTCTTATTATTTTGAGATACGACCCATCAATACCTAATTTATTGAGAGTTTTTAGCATGAATGGTTGTTGAATTTTGTCAAAGTCCTTTTCTTCACGTATTGAGATAATCATGTGGTTTTTGACTTTGGTTCTGTTTATATGCTGGATTACATTTATTGATTTGCGTATATTGAACCAGCCTTGCATCCCAGGGATGAAGCCCACTTGATCATGGTGGATAAGCTGTCTGATGTGCTGCTGGATTCGGTTTGCCAGTAATTTATTGAGGATATTTGCATCAATATTCATCAAGGATATTGGTCTAAAATTCTCTTTTTTGGTTGTGTCTCTGCCCAGCTTTGGTATCAGCATGATGCTGGCCTCATAAAATGAGTTAGGAAGGATTCCCTCTTTTTCTATTGATTGGAATAGTTTCTGAAGTAATGGTTCCAGTTCCTCCTTGGACCTCTGGTAGAATTCGGCTGTGAACCCATCTGATCCTGGACTCTTTTTGGTTGGTAAGCTATTGATTATTGCCACAACTTCAGCTCCTGTTATTAGTCTACTCAGAGATTCAATTTCTTCCTGGTTTAGGCATGGTAGAGTGTATGTGTCGAGGAATTTATCCCTTTCTTTTTTTTAATTTTTTTTCTTTTTATCATTATTATTATTATTATTATTATTATTATTATACTTTAGGCTCTATGGTACATGTGCGCAACTTGCAGGTAAGCTACATGTGTATACATGTGCCATGCTGGTGCGCTGCACCCACCAACTCGTCATCTAGCATTAGGTATATCTCCCAATGCTGTCCCTCGCCCCTCGCCCCACCCCACAACAGTCCCCGAAGTGTGATGTTCCCCTTCCTGTGTCCATGTGTTCTCATTGTTCAATTCTCACCTATGAGTGAGAATATGTGGTGTTTGGCTTTTCGTTCTTGCGATAGTTTACTGAGAATGATGATTTCCAATTTCATCCATGTCCCTACAAAGGATATGAACTCATCATTTTTTATGGCTGCCTGGTATTCCATGGTGTATATGTGCCACGTTTTCTTAATCCAGTCTATCGTTGTTGGACATTTGGGTTGCTTCCAAGTCTTTGCTATTGGGTATAATGCCGCAATAAACATACGTCTGCATGTGTCTTCATAGCAGCATGATTTATAGTCCTTTGGGTATATACCCAGTAATGGGATGGCTGGGTCAAATGGAATTTCTAGTTCTAGATCCCTGAGGAATCGCCACAGTGACTTCCAAAAGGGTTGAACTAGTTTACAGTCCCACCAACACTGTAAAAGTGTTCCTATTTCTCCACATCCTCTCCAGCACCTGTTGTTTCCTGACTTTTTAATGATTGCCATTCTAACTGGTGTGAGATGGTATCTCATTGTGGTTTTGATTTGCATTTCTCTGATGGCCAGTGATGGTGAGCATTTTTTCATGTGTTTTTTGGCTGCATAAATGTCTTCTTTGGAGGAGTGTCTGTTCATGTCCTTCGCCCACTTTTTGATGGGGTTGTTTGGTGTTTTCTTGTAAATTTGTTGGAGTTCTTTGTAGATTCTGGATATTATCCCTTTGTCAGACGAGTAGGTTGCGAAAATTTTCTCCCATTTTGTAGGTTGCCTGTTCACTCTGATGGTAGTTTCCTTTGCTGTGCAGAAGCTCTTTAGTTTAATCAGATCCCATTTGTCAATTTTGGCTTTTGTGGCCATTGCTTTTGGTGTTTTAGACATGAAGTCCTTGCCCATGCCTATGTCCTGAATGGTATTGCCTAGGTTTTCTTCTAGGGTTTTTATGGTTTTAGGTCTAACGTGTAAGTCTTTAATCCATCTTGAGTTGATTTTTGTATAAGGTGTAAGGAAGGGATCCAGTTTCAGCTTTCTACATGTGGCTAGCCAGTTTTCCCAGCACCATTTATTAAATAGGGAATCCTTTCTCCATTTCTTGTTTTTGTCAAGTTTGTCAAAGATCAGATTGTTGTAGACATGTGGCATTATTTCTGACGGCTCTGTTCTGTTCCATTGATCTAGATCTCTGTTTGGTACCAGTACCATGCTGTTTTGGTTACTGTAGACTTGTAGTATAGTTTGAAGTCAGGTAGCGTGATGCCTCCAGCTTTGTTCTTTTGGCTTAGGATTGACTTGGTGATGCGGGCTCTTTTTTGGTTCCATATGAACTTTAAAGTAGTTTTTTCCAATTCCGTGCAGAAAGTCATTGGTAACTTGATGGGGATGGCATTGAATCTGTAAATTACCTTGGGAAGGATGGCCATTTTCATGATATTGATTCTTCCTACCCATGAGCATGGAATGTTCTTCCATTTGTTTGTATCCTCTTTTATTTCCTTGAGCAGTGGTTTGTAGTTTTCTCCTTGAAGAGGTCCTTCACATCCCTTGTAAGTTGGATTCCTAGGTATTTTATTCTCTTTGAAGCAATTGTGAATGGGAGTTCACTCATGATTTGGCTCTCTGTTTGTCTGTTATTGATGTATAAGAATGCTTGTGATTTTTGTCCATTGATTTTGTATCCTGAGACTTTGCTGAAGTTGCTTATCAGCTTAAGGAGAGTTTGGGCTGAGACAATGGGGTTTTCTAGATATACTATCACGTCATCTGCAAAGAGGGACAATTTGGCTTCCTTTTTTCCTAATTGAATACCCTTGATTTCCTTCTCTTGCCTAATTGCCCTGGCCAGAACTTCCAACACTATGTTGAATAGAAGTGGTGAGAGAGGGCATCCCTGTCTTGTGCCAGTTTTCAAAGTGAATGCTTCCAGTTTTTGCCCATTCAGTATGATATTGGCTGTGGGTTTGTCATAAATAGCTCTTATTATTTTGAGATACGACCCATCAATACCTAATTTATTGAGAGTTTTTAGCATGAAGGGTTGTTGAATTTTGTCAAAGTCCTTTTATTCACGTATTGAGATAATCATGTGGTTTTTGACTTTGGTTCTGTTTATATGCTGGATTACATTTATTGATTTGCGTATATTGAACCAGCCTTGCATCTCAGGGATGAAGCCCACTTGATCATGGTGGATAAGCTGTCTGATGTGCTGCTGGATTCGGTTTGCTGGTAATTTATTGAGGATTTTTGCATCAATATTCATCAAGGATATTGGTCTAAAATTCTCTTTTTTGGCTGTGTCTCTGCCCAGCTTTGGTATCAGCATGATGCTGGCCTCATAAAATGAGTTAGGAAGGATTCCCTCTTTTTCTATTGATTGGAATAGTTTCTGAAGTAATGGTTCCAGTTCCTCCTTGGACCTCTGGTAGAATTCGGCTGTGAACCCATCTGATCCTGGACTCTTTTTGGTTGGTAAGCTATTGATTATTGCCACAACTTCAGCTCCTGTTATTAGTCTACTCAGAGATTCAATTTCTTCCTGGTTTAGGCATGGGAGAGTGTATGTGTCGAGGAATTTATCCCTTCCTTTTTTTTTTAATTTTTTTTCTTTTTATCATTATTATTATTATTATTATTATTATTATTATTATTATACTTTAGGCTCCATGGTACATGTGCGCAACTTGCAGGTAAGCTACATGTGTATACATGTGCCATGCTGGTGCGCTGCACCCACCAACTCGTCATCTAGCATTAGGTATATCTCCCAATGCTGTCCCTCGCCCCTCGCCCCACCCCACAACAGTCCCCGAAGTGTGATGTTCCCCTTCCTGTGTCCATGTGTTCTCATTGTTCAATTCTCACCTATGAGTGAGAATATGTGGTGTTTGGCTTTTCGTTCTTGCGATAGTTTACTGAGAACGATGATTTCCAATTTCATCCATGTCCCTACAAAGGATATGAACTCATCATTTTTTATGGCTGCCTGGTATTCCATGGTGTATATGTGCCACCTTTTCTTAATCCAGTCTATCGTTGTTGGACATTTGGGTTGCTTCCAAGTCTTTGCTATTGGGTATAATGCCGCAATAAACATACGTCTGCATGTGTCTTCATAGCAGCATGATTTATAGTCCTTTGGGTATATACCCAGTAATGGGATGGCTGGGTCAAATGGAATTTCTAGTTCTAGATCCCTGAGGAATCGCCACAGTGACTTCCACAAGGGTTGAACTAGTTTACAGTCCCACCAACAGTGTAAAAGTGTTCCTATTTCTCCACATCCTCTCCAGCACCTGTTGTTTCCTGACTTTTTAATGATTGCCATTCTAACTGGTGTGAGATGGTATCTCATTGTGGTTTTGATTTGCATTTCTCTGATGGCCAGTGATGGTGAGCATTTTTTCATGTGTTTTTTGGCTGCATAAATGTCTTCTTTGGAGGAGTGTCTGTTCATGTCCTTCGCCGTCTTTTTGATGGGGTTGTTTGGTGTTTTCTTGTAAATTTGTTGGAGTTCATTGTAGATTCTGGATATTATCCCTTTGTCAGATGAGTAGGTTGCGAAAATTTTCTCCCATTTTGTAGGTTGCCTGTTCACTCTGATGGTAGTTTCCTTTGCTGTGCAGAAGCTCTTTAGTTTAATTAGATCCCATTTGTCAATTTTGGCTTTTGTGGCCATTGCTTTTGGTGTTTTAGACATGAAGTCCTTGCCCATGCCTATGTCCTGAGTGGTATTGCCTAGGTTTTCTTCTATGGTTTTTATGGTTTTAGGTCTAACGTTTAAGTCTTTAATCCATCTTGAGTTGATTTTTGTATAAGGTGTAAGGAAGGGATCCAGTTTCAGCTTTCTACATGTGGCTAGCCAGTTTTCCCAGCACCATTTATTAAATAGGGAATCCTTTCTCCATTTCTTGTTTTTGTCAAGTTTGTCAAAGATCAGATTGTTGTAGATATGTGGCATTATTTCTGACGGCTCTGTTCTGTTCCATTGATCTAGATCTCTGTTTGGTACCAGTAACATGCTGTTTTGGTTACTGTAGCCTTGTAGTATAGTTTGAAGTCAGGTAGCGTGATGCCTCCAGCTTTGTTCTTTTGGCTTAGGATTGACTTGGTGATGCGGGCTCTTTTTTGGTTCCATATGAATTTTAAAGTAGTTTTTTCCAATTCCGTGAAGAAAGTCATTGGTAACTTGATGGGGATGGCATTGAATCTGTAAATTACCTTGGGAAGGATGGCCATTTTCATCATATTGATTCTTCCTACCCATGAGAATGGAATGTTCTTCCATTTGTTTGTATCCTCTTTTATTTCCTTGAGCAGTGGTTTGTAGTTTTCTCCTTGAAGAAGTCCTTCACATCCCTTGTAAGTTGGATTCCTAGGTATTTTATTCTCTTTGAAGCAATTGTGAATGGGAGTTCACTCATGATTTGGCTCTCTGTTTGTCTGTTATTGATGTATAAGAATGCTTGTGATTTTTGTCCATTGATTTTGTATCCTGAGACTTTGCTGAAGTTGCTTATCAGCTTAAGGAGATTTTGGGCTGAGACAATGGGGTTTTCTAGATATACTATCACGTCATCTGCAAACAGGGACAATTTGACTTCCTTTTTTCCTAATTGAATACCCTTGATTTCCTTCTCTTGCCTAATTGCCCTGGCCAGAACTTCCAACGCTATGTTGAATAGAAGTGGTGAGAGAGGGCATCCCTGTCTTGTGCCAGTTTTCAAAGTGAATGCTTCCAGTTTTTGCCCATTCAGTATGATATTGGCTGTGGGTTTGTCATAAATAGCTCTTATTATTTTGAGATACGACCCATCAATACCTAATTTATTGAGAGTTTTTAGCATGAAGGGTTGTTGAATTTTGTCAAAGTCCTTTTCTTCACTTATTGAGATAATCATGTGGTTTTTGACTTTGGTTCTGTTTATATGCTGGATTACATTTATTGATTTGCATACATTGAACCAGCCTTGCATCCCAGGGATGAAGCCCACTTGATCATGGTGGATAAGCTGTCTGATGTGCTGCTGGATTCGGTTTGCCAGTAATTAATTGAGGATTTTTGCATCAATATTCATCAAGGATATTGGTCTAAAATTCTCTTTTTTGGTTGTGTCTCTGCCAAGCTTTGGTAGCAGCATGATGCTGGCCTCATAAAATGAGTTAGGAAGGATTCCCTCTTTTTCTATTGATTGGAATAGTTTCTGAATTAATGGTTCCAGTTCCTCCTTGGACCTCTGGTAGAATTCGGCTGTGAACCCATCTGATCCTGGACTCTTTTTGGTTGGTAAGCTATTGATTATTGCCACAATTTCAGCTCCTGTTATTAGTCTACTCAGAGATTCAACTTCTTCCTGATTTAGGCATGGGAGAGTGTATGTGTCGAGGAATTTATCCCTTTCTTTTTTTTTAATTTTTTTTCTTTTTATCATTATTATTATTATTATTATTATTATTATTATTATACTTTAGGCTCCATGGTACATGTGCGCAACTTGCAGGTAAGCTACATGTGTATACATGTGCCATGCTGGTGCGCTGCACCCACCAACTCGTCATCTAGCATTAGGTATATCTCCCAATGCTGTCCCTCGCCCCTCGCCCCACCCCACAACAGTCCCCGAAGTGTGATGTTCCCCTTCCTGTGTCCATGTGTTCTCATTGTTCAATTCTCACCTATGAGTGAGAATATGTGGTGTTTGGCTTTTCGTTCTTGCGATAGTTTACTGAGAACGATGATTTCCAATTTCATCCATGTCCCTACAAAGGATATGAACTCATCATTTTTTATGGCTGCCTGGTATTCCATGGTGTATATGTGCCACCTTTTCTTAATCCAGTCTATCGTTGTTGGACATTTGGGTTGCTTCCAAGTCTTTGCTATTGGGTATAATGCCGCAATAAACATACGTGTGCATGTGTCTTCATAGCAGCATGATTTATAGTCCTTTGGGTATATACCCAGTAATGGGATGGCTGGGTCAAATGGAATTTCTAGTTCTAGATCCCTGAGGAATCGCCACAGTGACTTCCACAAGGGTTGAACTAGTTTACAGTCCCACCAACAGTGTAAAAGTGTTCCTATTTCTCCACATCCTCTCCAGCACCTGTTGTTTCCTGACTTTTTAATGATTGCCATTCTAACTGGTGTGAGATGGTATCTCATTGTGGTTTTGATTTGCATTTCTCTGATGGCCAGTGATGGTGAGCATTTTTTCATGTGTTTTTTGGCTGCATAAATGTCTTCTTTGGAGGGGTGTCTGTTCATGTCCTTCGCCCACTTTTTGATGGGGTTGTTTGCTGTTTTCTTGTAAATTTGTTGGAGTTCATTGTAGATTCTGGATATTATCCCTTTGTCAGATGAGTAGGTTGCGAAAATTTTCTCCCATTTTGTAGGTTGCCTGTTCACTCTGATGGTAGTTTCCTTTGCTGTGCAGAAGCTCTTTAGTTTAATTAGATCCCATTTGTCAATTTTGGCTTTTGTGGCCATTGCTTTTGGTGTTTTAGACATGAAGTCCTTGCCCATGCCTATGTCCTGAATGGTATTGCCTAGGTTTTCTTCTAGGGTTTTTATGGTTTTAGGTCTAACGTTTAAGTCTTTAATCCATCTTGAGTTGATTTTTGTATAAGGTGTAAGGAAGGGATCCAGTTTCAGCTTTCTACATGTGGCTAGCCAGTTTTCCCAGCACCATTTATTAAATAGGGAATCCTTTCTCCATTTCTTGTTTTTGTCAAGTTTGTCAAAGATCAGATTGTTGTAGATATGTGGCATTATTTCTGACGGCTCTGTTCTGTTCCATTGATCTAGATCTCTGTTTGGTACCAGTACCATGCTGTTTTGGTTACTGTAGCCTTGTAGTATAGTTTGAAGTCAGGTAGCGTGATGCCTCCAGCTTTGTTCTTTTGGCTTAGGATTGACTTGGTGATGCGGGCTCTTTTTTGGTTCCATATGAACTTTAAAGTAGTTTTTTCCAATTCCGTGAAGAAAGTCATTGGTAACTTGATGGGGATGGCATTGAATCTGTAAATTACCTTGGGAAGGATGGCCATTTTCATGATATTGATTCTTCCTACCCATGAGCATGGAATGTTCTTCCATTTGTTTGTATCCTCTTTTATTTCCTTGAGCAGTGGTTTGTAGTTTTCTCCTTGAAGAGGTCCTTCACATCCCTTGTTAGTTGCATTCCTGGGTATTTTATTCTCTTTGAAGCAATTGTGAATGGGAGTTCACTCATGATTTGGCTCTCTGTTTGTCTGTTATTGATGTATAAGAATGCTTGTGATTTTTGTCCATTGATTTTGTATCCTGAGACTTTGCTGAAGTTGCTTATCAGCTTAAGGAGATTTTGGGCTGAGACAATGGGGTTTTCTAGATATACTATCACGTCATCTGCAAACAGGGACAATTTGACTTCCTTTTTTCCTAATTGAATACCCTTGATTTCCTTCTCTTGCCTAATTGCCCTGGCCAGAACTTCCAACACTATGTTGAATAGAAGTGGTGAGAGAGGGCATCCCTGTCTTGTGCCAGTTTTCAAAGTGAATGCTTCCAGTTTTTCCCATTCAGTATGATATTGGCTGTGGGTTTGTCATAAATAGCTCTTATTATTTTGAGATACGACCCATCAATACCTAATTTATTGAGAGTTTTTAGCATGAAGGGTTGTTGAATTTTGTCAAAGTCCTTTTCTTCACGTATTGAGATAATCATGTGGTTTTTGACTTTGGTTCTGTTTATATGCTGGATTACATTTATTGATTTGCGTATATTGAACCAGCCTTGCATCTCAGGGATGAAGCCCACTTGATCATGGTGGATAAGCTGTCTGATGTGCTGCTGGATTCGGTTTGCTGGTAATTTATTGAGGATTTTTGCATCAATATTCATCAAGGATATTGGTCTAAAATTCTCTTTTTTGGTTGTGTCTCTGCCCAGCTTTGGTATCAGCATGATGCTGGCCTCATAAAATGAGTTAGGAAGGATTCCCTCTTTTTCTATTGATTGGAATAGTTTCTGAAGTAATGGTTCCAGTTCCTCCTTGGACCTCTGGTAGAATTCGGCTGTGAACCCATCTGATCCTGGACTCTTTTTGGTTGGTAAGCTATTGATTATTGCCACAACTTCAGCTCCTGTTATTAGTCTACTCAGAGATTCAATTTCTTCCTGGTTTAGGCATGGGAGAGTGTATGTGTCGAGGAATTTATCCCTTCCTTTTTTTTTTAATTTTTTTTCTTTTTATCATTATTATTATTATTATTATTATTATTATTATACTTTAGGCTCCATGGTACATGTGCGCAACTTGCAGGTAAGCTACATGTGTATACATGTGCCATGCTGGTGCGCTGCACCCACCAACTCGTCATCTAGCATTAGGTATATCTCCCAATGCTGTCCCTCGCCCCTCGCCCCACCCCACAACAGTCCCCGAAGTGTGATGTTCCCCTTCCTGTGTCCATGTGTTCTCATTGTTCAATTCTCACCTATGAGTGAGAATATGTGGTGTTTGGCTTTTCGTTCTTGCGATAGTTTACTGAGAACGATGATTTCCAATTTCATCCATGTCCCTACAAAGGATATGAACTCATCATTTTTTATGGCTGCCTGGTATTCCATGGTGTATATGTGCCACCTTTTCTTAATCCAGTCTATGGTTGTTGGACATTTGGGTTGCTTCCAAGTCTTTGCTATTGGGTATAATGCCGCAATAAACATACGTCTGCATGTGTCTTCATAGCAGCATGATTTATAGTCCTTTGGGTATATACCCAGTAATGGGATGGCTGGGTCAAATGGAATTTCTAGTTCTAGATCCCTGAGGAATCGCCACAGTGACTTCCACAAGGGTTGAACTAGTTTATAGTCCCACCAACAGTGTAAAAGTGTTCCTATTTCTCCACATCCTCTCCAGCACCTGTTGTTTCATGACTTTTTAATGATTGCCATTCTAACTGGTGTGAGATGGTATCTCATTGTGGTTTTGATTTGCATTTCTCTGATGGCCAGTGATGGTGAGCATTTTTTCATGTGTTTTTTGGCTGCATAAATGTCTTCTTTGGAGGAGTGTCTGTTCATGTCCTTCGCCCACTTTTTGATGGGGTTGTTTGGTGTTTTCTTGTAAATTTGTTGGAGTTCATTGTAGATTCTGGATATTATCCCTTTGTCAGATGAGTAGGTTGCGAAAATTTTCTCCCATTTTGTAGGTTGCCTGTTCACTCTGATGGTAGTTTCCTTTGCTGTGCAGAAGCTCTTTAGTTTAATTAGATCCCATTTGTCAATTTTGGCTTTTGTGGCCATTGCTTTTGGTGTTTTAGAGATGAAGTCCTTGCCCATGCCTATGTCCTGAGTGGTATTGCCTAGGTTTTCTTCTATGGTTTTTATGGTTTTAGGTCTAACGTTTAAGTCTTTAATCCATCTTGAGTTGATTTTTGTATAAGGTGTAAGGAAGGGATCCAGTTTCAGCTTTCTACATGTGGCTAGCCAGTTTTCCCAGCACCATTTATTAAATAGGGAATCCTTTCTCCATTTCTTGTTTTTGTCAAGTTTGTCAAAGATCAGATTGTTGTAGATATGTGGCATTATTTCTGACGGCTCTGTTCTGTTCCATTGATCTAGATCTCTGTTTGGTACCAGTAACATGCTGTTTTGGTTACTGTAGCCTTGTAGTATAGTTTGAAGTCAGGTAGCGTGATGCCTCCAGCTTTGTTCTTTTGGCTTAGGATTGACTTGGTGATGCGGGCTCTTTTTTGGTTCCATATGAATTTTAAAGTAGTTTTTTCCAATTCCGTGAAGAAAGTCATTGGTAACTTGATGGGGATGGCATTGAATCTGTAAATTACCTTGGGAAGGATGGCCATTTTCATGATATTGATTCTTCCTACCCATGAGCATGGAATGTTCTTCCATTTGTTTGTATCCTCTTTTATTTCCTTGAGCAGTTGTTTGTAGTTTTCTCCTTGAAGAGGTCCTTCACATCCCTTGTAAGTTGGATTCCTAGGTATTTTATTCTCTTTGAAGCAATTGTGAATGGGAGTTCACTCATGATTTGGCTCTCTGTTTGTCTGTTATTGATGTATAAGAATGCTTGTGATTTTTGTACATTGATTTTGTATCCTGAGACTTTGCTGAAGTTGCTTATCAGCTTAAGGAGATTTTGGGCTGAGACAATGGGGTTTTCTAGATATACTATCACGTCATCTGCAAACAGGGAGAATTTGACTTCCTTTTTTCCTAATTGAATACCCTTGATTTCCTTCTCTTGCCTAATTGCCCTGGCCAGAACTTCCAACACTATGTTGAATAGAAGTGGTGAGACAGGGCATCCCTCTCTTGTGCCAGTTTTCAAAGGGAATGCTTCCAGTTTTTGCCCATTCAGTATGATATTGGCTGTGGGTTTGTCATAAATAGCTCTTATTATTTTGAGATACGACCCATCAATACCTAATTTATTGAGAGTTTTTAGCATGAAGGGTTGTTGAATTTTGTCAAAGGCCTTTTCTTCATGTATTGAGATAATCATGTGGTTTTTGACTTTGGTTCTGTTTATATGCTGGATTACATTTATTGATTTGCGTATATTGAACCAGCCTTGCATCCCAAGGATGAAGCCCACTTGATCATGGTCGATAAGCTGTTTGATGTGCTGCTGGATTCGGTGAGCCAGTAATTTATTGAGGATTTTTGCATCAATATTCATCAAGGATATTGGTCTAAAATTCTCTTTTTTGGTTGTGTCTCTGCCCAGCTTTGGTATCAGCATGATGCTGGCCTCATAAAACGAGTTAGGAAGGATTCCCACTTCTTCTATTGATTGGAATACTTTCTGAAGTAATGGTTGCAGTTCCTCCTTGTACCTCTGGTAGAATTCGGCTGTGAACCCATCTGATCCTGGACTCTTTTTGGTTGGTAAGCTATTGATAATTGCCGCAATTTCAGCTCCTGTTATAAGTCTTTTCAGAGATTCAACTTCTTCCTGGTTTAGTCATGGGAGAGTGTATGTGTCGCGGAATTTATCCCTTTCTTTTTTTTTTTAATTTTTTTTCTTTTTATCATTATTATTATTATTATTATTATTATTCTACTTTAGGCTCTATGGTAGACGTGCGCAACGTGCAGGTAAGCTACATATGTATACATGTGCCATGCTGGTGCGCTGCACCCACCAACTTGTCATCTAGTATTAGGTATATCTCCCAATGCTGTCCCTCCCCCCTCCCCCCACCCCACAACAGTCCCCGAAGTGTGATGTTCCCCTTCCTGTGTCCATGTGTTCTCATTGTTCAATTCCCACCTATGAGTGAGAATATGTGGTGTTTGGTTTTTTGTTCTTGCGATAGTTTACTGAAAACCATGATTTCCATTTTCATCCATGTCCCTACAAAGGATATGAACTCATCATTTTTTATGGCTGCATAGTATTCCATGGTGTATATGTGCCACATTTTCTTAATGCAGTCTATCATTGTTGGACATTTGGGTTAGTTCCAAGTCTTTGCTATTGTTCATAATGCCGCAATAAACATACGTGTGCATGTGTCTTTATGGCAGCATGATTTATAGTCCTTTGGGTATATACCCAGTAATGGGATGGCTGGGTCAAATGGAATTTCTAGTTCTAGATCCCTGAGGAATCGCCACAGTGACTTCCACAAGGGTTGAACTAGTTTACAGTCCCACCAACAGTGTAAAAGTGTTCCTATTTCTCCACATCCTCTCCAGCACCTGTTGTTTCCTGACTTTTTAATGATTGCCATTCTAACTGGTGTGAGATGGTATCTCATTGTGTTTTTGATTTGCCTTTCTCTGATGGCCAGTGATGGTGAGCATTTTTTCACGTGTTTTTGTGCTGCATAAATGTCTTCTTTTGAGGAGTGTCTGTTCATGTCCTTCGCCCACTTTTTGATGGGGTTGTTTGGTGTTTTCTTGTAAATTTGTTGGAGTTCATTGTAGATTCTGGATATTAGCCCTTTGTCAGATGAGTAGGTTGCGAAAATTTTCTCCCATTTTGTAGGTTGCCTGTTCACTCTGATGGTAGTTTCCTTTGCTGTGCAGAAGCTCTTTAGTTTAATTAGATCCCATTTGTCAATTTTGGCTTTTGTTGCCATTGCTTTTGGTGTTTTAGACATGAAGTCCTTGCCCATGCCTATGTCCTGAATGGCATTGCCGAGGATTTCTTCTAGGGTTTTTATGGTTTTAGGTCTAACGTTTAAGTCTTTAATCCATCTTGAGTTGATTTTTGTATAAGGTGTAAGGAAGGGATCCAGTTTCAGCTTTCTACATGTGGCTAGCCAGTTTTCCCAGCACCATTTATTAAATAGGGAATCCTTTCTCCATTTCTTGTTTTTGTCAGGTTTGTCAAAGATCAGATAGTTGTAGATAGGTGGCATTATTTCTGACGGCTCTGTTCTGTTCCATTGATCTATATCTCTGTTTTGGTACCAGTACCATGCTGTTTTGGTTACTGTAGCCTTGTAGTATAGTTTGAAGTCAGGTAGCGTGATGCCTCCAGCTTTGTTCTTTTGGCTTAGGATTGACTTAGTGATGCGGGCTCTTTTTGGTTCCATATGAACTTTAAAGTAGTTTTTTCCAATTCTGTGAAGAAAGTCATTGGTAACTTGATGGGGATGGCATTGAATCTGTAAATTACCTTGGGAAGGATGGCCATTTTCATGATATTGATTCTTCCTACCCATGAGCATGGAATGTTCTTCCATTTGTTTGTCTCCTCTTTTATTTCCTTGAGCAGTGGGTTGTAGTTTTCTCCTTGAAGAGGTCCTTCACATCCCTTGGAAGTTGGATTCCTAGGTATTTTATTCTCTTTGAAGCAATTGTGAATGGCAGTTCACTCATGATTTGGCTCTCTGTTTGTCTGTTATTGATGTATAAGAATGCTTGTGATTTTTGTACGTTGATTTTGTATCCTGAGACTTTGCTGAAGTTGCTTATCAGCTTAAGGAGATTTTGGGCTGAGACAATGGGGTTTTCTAAATATCCTATCACGTCATCTGCAAAGAGGGACAATTTGACTTCCTTTTTTCCTAATTGAATATCCTTGATTTCCTTCTCTTGCCTAATTGCCCTGGCCAGAACTTCCAACACTATGTTGAAAACAAGTGGTGAGAGAGGGCATCCCTGTCTTGTGCAAGTTTTCAAAGTGAATGCTTCCAGTTTTTGCCCATTCAGTATGATATTGGCTGTGGGTTTGTCATAAATAGCTCTTATTATTTTGAGATACGACCCATCAATACCTAATTTATTGAGAGTTTTTAGCATGAAGGGTTGTTGAATTTTGTCAAAGGCCTTTTCTTCACGTATTGAGATAATCATGTGGTTTTTGACTTTGGTTCTGTTTATATGCTGGATTACATTTATTTATTTGCGTATATTGAACCAGCCTTGTATCCCAGGGATGAAGCCCACTTGATCATGGTGGATAAGCTGTCTGTTGTGCTGCTGGATTCGGTTTGCCAGTAATTTATTGAGGATTTTTGCATCAATATTCATCAAGGATATTGGTCTAAAATTCTTTTTTGGTTGTGTCTCTGCCCAGCTTTGGTATCAGCATGATGCTGGCCTCATAAAATGAGTTAGGAAGGATTCCCTCTTTTTCTATTGATTGGAATAGTTTCCGAAGTAATGGTTCCAGTTCCTCCTTGGACCTCTGGTAGAATTCGGCTGTGAACCCATCTGATCCTGGTCTCTTTTTGGTTGGTAAGCTATTGATTATTGCCACAATTTCAGCTCCTGTTATTAGTCTATTCAGAGATTCAACTTCTTCCTGGTTTAGTCATGGGAGAGTGTATGTGTCGAGGAATTTATCCCTTTCTTTTTTTTTAATTTTTTTTCTTTTTATCATTATTATTATTATTATTATTAATATTATACTTTAGGCTCTATGGTACATGTGCGCAACGTGCAGGTAAGCTACATGTGTATACATGTGCCATGCTGGTGCGCTGCACCCACCAACTCATCATCTAGCATTAGGTATATCTCCCCAATGCTGTCCCTCGCCCCTCCCCCCACCCCACAACAGTCCCCGAAGTGTGATTTTCCCCTTCTTGTGTCCACGTGTTCTCATTGTTCAATTCCCACCTATGAGTGAGAATATGTGGTGTTTGGTTTTTTGTTCTTGCGATAGTTTACTGAGATTCAACTTCTTCCTGGTTTAGTCATGGGAGAGTGTATGTGTCGAGGAATTTATACCTTTCTTTTTTTTTTTAATTTTTCTTCTTTTTATCATTATTATTATTATTATTATCATTATTATTATTATTATACTTTAGGCTCTATTGTACATGTCTGCAACGTGCAGGTAAGCTACATATGTCTACATGTGCCATGCTGGTGCGCTGCACCCACCAACTCGTCATCTAGCATTAGGTATATCTCCCAATGCTGTCCCTCCCCCCTCCCCCCACGCCACCACAGTCCCCGAAGTGTGATGTTCCCCTTCCTGTGTCCATGTGTTCTCATTGTTCAATGCCCACCTATGAGTGAGAATATGTGGTGTTTGGTTTTTTGTTCTTGCGATAGTTTACTGAGAACGATGATTTCCAATTTCATCCATGTCCCTACAAAGGATATGAACTCATCCTTTTTTATGGCTGCCTAGTATTCCATGTTGTATATGTGCCACATTTTCTTAATCCAGTCTATCACTGTTGGACATTTGGGTTGGTTCCAAGTCTTTGCTGTTGTGTATAATGCCGAAATAAACATACGTGTGCATGTGTCTTTATAGCAGCATGATTTATAGTCCTTTGGGTATATACCCAGTAATGGGATGGCTGGGTCAAATGGAATTTCTAGTTCTAGATCCCTGAGGAATCGCCACAGTGACCTCCACAAGGGTTGAACTAGTTTACAGTCCCACCAACAGTGTAAAAGTGTTCCTATTTCTCCACATCCTCTCCAGCACCTGTTGTTTCCTGACTTTTTAATGATTGCCATTCTATCTGGTGTGAGATGGTATCTCATTGTGGTTTTGATTTGCATTTCTCTCATGGCCAGTGATGGTGAGCATTTTTTCACGTGTTTTTTGGCTGCATAAATGTCTTCTTTGGAGGAGTGTCTGTTCATGTCCTTCGCCCACTTTTTGATGGGGTTGTTTGGTGTTTTCTTGTAAATTTGTTGGAGTGCATTGTAGATTCTGGATATTAGCCCTTTGTCAGATGAGTAGGTTGCGAAAATTTTCTCCCATTTTGTAGGTTGCCTGTTCACTCTGACGGTAGTTTCCTTTGCTGTGCAGAAGCTCTTTAGTTTAATTAGATCCCATTTGTCAATTTTGGCTTTTGTTGCCATTGCTTTTGGTGTTTTAGACATGAACTCCTTGCCCATGCCTATGTCCTGAATGGTATTGCCTAGGTTTTCTTCTAGGGTTTTTATGGTTTTAGGTCTAACGTTTAAGTCTTTAATCCATGTTGAGTTGATTTTTGTATAAGGTGTAAGGAAGGGATCCAGTTTCAGGTTTCTACATGTGGCTAGCCAGTTTTCCCAGCACCATTTATTAAATAGGGTTTCCTTTCTCCATTTCTTGTTTTTGTCAGGTTTGTCAAAGATCAGATAGTTGTAGATATGTGGCATTATTTCTGACGGCTCTGTTCTGTGCCATTGATCTATATCTCTGTTTTGGTACCAGTACCATGCTGTTTGGGTTACTGTAGCCTTGTAGTATAGTTTGAAGTCAGGTAGCGTGATGCCTCCAGCTTTGTTCTTTTGGCTGAGGATTGACTAGGTGATGCGGGCTCTTTTTTGGTTCCATATGAACTTTAAAGTAGTTTTTTCCAATTCTGTGAAGATAGTCATTGGTAACTTGGTGGGGATGGCATTGAATCTGTAAATTACCTTGGGAAGGATGGCCGTTTTCATGATATTGATTCTTCCTACCCATGAGCATGGAATGTTCTTCCATTTGTTTGTATCCTATTTTATTTCTTTGAGCAGTGGTTTGTAGTTTTCTCCTTGAAGAGGTCCTTCACATCCCTTGGAAGTTGGATTCCTAGGTATTTTATTCTCCTTGAAGCAATTGTGAATGGGAGTTCACTCATCATTTGGCTCTCTGTTTGTCTGTTATTGATGTTTAAGAATGCTTGTGATTTTTGTACATTGATGTTGTATCCTGAGACTTTGCTGAAGTTGCTTATCAGCTTAAGGAGATTTTGGGCTGAGACAATGGGGTTTTCTAGATATACTATCACGTCATCTGCAAACAGGGACAATTTGACTTCCTTTTCTCCTAATTGAATACCCTTGATTTCCTTCTCTTGCCTAATTGCCCTGGCCAGAACTTCCAACACTATGTTGAATAGAAGTGGTGAGAGAGGGCATCCCTGTCTTGTGCCAGTTTTCAAAGTGAATGCTTCCAGTTTTGGCCCATTCAGTATGATATTGGCTGTGGGTTTGTCATAAATAGCTCCTATTATTTTGAGATACGACCCATCAATACCTAATTTATTGAGAGTTTTTAGCATGAAGGGTTGTTGAATTTTGTCAAAGGCCTTTACTTCATGTATTGAGATAATCATGTGGTTTTTGACTTTGGTTCTGTTTATATGCTGGATTACATTTATTGATTTGCGTATATTGAACCAGCCTTGCATCCCAGGGATGAAGCCCACTTGATCATGGTGGATAAGCTGTTTGATGTGCTGCTGGATTCGGTTTGCCAGTAATTTATTGAGGATTTTTGCATCAATATTCATCAAGGATATTGGTCTAAAATTCTCTTTTTTGGTTGTGTCTCTGCCCAGCTTTGGTATCAGCATGATGCTGGCCTCATAAAATGAGTTAGGAAGGATTCCCTCTTTTTCTATTGATTGGAATAGTTTCTGAAGTAATTGTTCCAGTTCCTCCTTGTACCTCCGGTAGAATTCGGCTGTGAACCCATGTGATCCTGGACTCTTTTTGGTTGGTAAGCTATTGATTATTGCCGCAATTTCAGCTCCTGTTTTTAGTCTTTTCAGAGATTCAGCTTCTTCCTGGTTTAGTCATGGGAGAGTGTATGTGTCGAGGAATTTATACCATTCTTTTTTTTTTTAATTTTTCTTCTTTTTATCATTATTATTACTATTATTATCATTATTATTATTATTATACTTTAGGCTCTATGGTACATGTGCGCAACGTGCAGGTAAGCTACATATGTATACATGTGCCATTCTGGTGTGCTGCACACACCAACTCGTCATCTAGCATTAGGTATATCTCCCAATGCTGTCCCTCCCCCCTCCACCCATGCCACCACAGTCCCCGAAGTGTGATGTTCCCCTTCCTGTGTCCATGTGTTCTCATTGTTCAATTCCCACCTATGAGTGAGAATATGTGGTGTTTGGTTTTTTGTTCTTTTGATAATTTACTGAGAACGATGATTTCCAATTTCATCCATGTCCCTACAAAGGATATGAACTCATCCATCATTTTTTATGGCTGCCTGGTATTCCATGGTGTATATGTGCCACATTTTCTTAATCCAGTCTATCACTGTTGGACATTTGGGTTGGTTCCAAGTCTTTGCTGTTGTGTATAATGCCGAAATAAACATACGTGTGCATGTGTCTTTATAGCAGCATGATTTATAGTCCTTTGGGTATATACCCAGTAATGGGATGGCTGGGTCAAATGGAATTTCTAGTTCTAAATCCCTGAGGAATCGCCACAGTGACCTCCACAAGGGTTGAACTAGTTTACAGTCCCACCAACAGTGTAAAAGTGTTCCTATTTCTCCACATCCTCTCCAGCACCGGTTGTTTCCTGACTTTTTAATGATTGCCATTCTATCTGGTGTGAGATGGTATCTCATTGTGGTTTTGATTTGCATTTCTCTCATGGCCAGTGATGGTGAGCATTTTTTCACGTGTTTTTTGGCTGCATAAATGTCTTCTTTTGAGGAGTGTCTGTTCATGTCCTTCGCCCACTTTTTGATGGGGTTGTTTGGTGTTTTCTTGTAAATTTGTTGGAGTGCATTGTAGATTCTGGATATTAGCCCTTTGTCAGATGAGTAGGTTGCGAAAATTTTCTCCCATTTTGTAGGTTGCCTGTTCACTCTGACGGTAGTTTCCTTTGCTGTGCAGAAGCTCTTTAGTTTAATTAGATCCCATTTGTCAATTTTGGCTTCTGTTGCCATTGCTTTTGGTGTTTTAGACATGAACTCCTTGCCCATGCCTATGTCCTGAATGGCATTGCCTAGGTTTTCTTCTAGGGTTTTTATGGTTTTAGGTCTAACGTTTAAGTCTTTAATCCATGTTGAGTTGATTTTTGTATAAGGTGTAAGGAAGGGATCCAGTTTCAGCTTTCTACATGTGGCTAGCCAGTTTTCCCAGCACCATTTATTAAATAGGGATTCCTTTCTCCATTTCTTGTTTTTGTCAGGTTTGTCAAAGATCAGATAGTTGTAGATATGTGGCATTATTTCTGACGGCTCTGTTCTGTTCCATTGATCTATATCTCTGTTTTGGTACCAGTACCATGCTGTTTGGGTTTCTGTAGCCTTGTAGTATAGTTTGAAGTCAGGTAGCGTGATGCCTCCAGCTTTGTTCTTTTGGCTGAGGATTGACTTGGTGATGCGGGCTCTTTTTTGGTTCCATATGAACTTTAAAGTAGTTTTTTCCAATTCTGTGAAGAAAGTCATTGGTAACTTGGTGGGGATGGCATTGAATCTGTAAATTACCTTGGGAAGGATGGCCATTTTCATGATATTGATTCTTCCTACCCATGAGCATGGAATGTTCTTCCATTTGTTTGTATCCTCTTTTATTTCCTTGAGCAGTGGTTTGTGGTTTTCTCCTTGAAGAGGTCCTTCACATCCCTTGTAAGTTGGATTCCTAGGTATTTTATTCTCTTTGAAGCAATTGTGAATGGGAGCTCACTCATGATTTGGCTCTCTGTTTGTCTGTTATTGATGTATAAGAATGCTTGTGATTTTTGTACATTGATGTTGTATCCTGAGACTTTGCTGAAGTTGCTTATCAGCTTAAGGAGATTTTGGGCTGAGACAATGGGGTTTTCTAGATATACTATCACGTCATCTGCAAACAGGGACAATTTGACTTCCTTTTCTCCTAATTGAATACCCTTGATTTCCTTCTTTTGCCTAATTGCCCTGGCCAGAACTTCCAACACTATGTTGAATAGAAGTGGTGAGAGAGGGCATCCCTGTCTTGTGCCAGTTTTCAAAGTGAATGCTTCCAGTTTTTGCCCATTCAGTATGATATTGGCTGTGGGTTTGTCATAAATAGCTCTTATTATTTTGAGATACGACCCATCAATACCTAATTTATTGAGAGTTTTTAGCATGAAGGGTTGTTGAATTTTGTCAAAGGCCTTTACTTCATGTATTGAGATAATCATGTGGTTTTTGACTTTGGTTCTGTTTATATGCTGGATTACATTTATTGATTTGTGTATATTGAACCAGCCTTGCATCCCAGGGATGAAGCCCACTTGATCACGGTGGATAAGCTGTTTGATGTGCTGCTGGATTCGGTTTCCCAGTAATTTATTGAGGATTTTTGCCTCAATATCCATCAAGGATATTGCTCTAAAATTCTCTTTATTGGTTGTGTCTCTGCCCAGATTTGGTATCAGCATGACGCTGGCCTCATAAAATGAGTTAGGAAGGATTCCCTCTTTTTCTATTGATTGGAATAGTTTCTGAAGTAATGGTTCCAGTTCCTCCTTGTACCTCCGGTAGAATTCGGCTGTGAACCCATCTGATCCTGGACTCTTTTTGGTTGGTAAGCCATTGATTATTGCCACAATTTCAGCTCCTGTATTAGTCTATTCAGAGATTCAACTTCTTCCTGGTTTAGTCATGGGAGAGTGTATGTGTCGAGGAATTTATACCTTTCTTTTTTTTTTTAATTTTTCTTCTTTTTATCATTATTATTATTATTATTATCATTATTATTATTATTATACTTTAGGCTCTATGGTACATGTGCGCAACGTGCAGGTAAGCTACATATGTATACATGTGCCATGCTGGTGCGCTGCACCCACCAACTCGTCATCTAGCATTAGGTATATCTCCCAATGCTGTCCCTCCCCCCTCCCCCCACGCCACCACAGTCCCCGAAGTGTGATGTTCCCCTTCCTGTGTCCATGTGTTCTCATTGTTCAATTCCCACCTATGAGTGAGAATATGTGGTGTTTGGTTTTTTGTTCTTGCGATAGTTTACTGAGAACGATGATTTCCAATTTCATCCGTGTCCCTAAAAAGGATATGAACTCATCATTTTTTATGGCTGCCTAGTATTCCATGGTGTATATGTGCCACATTTTCTTAATCCCGTCTATCACTGTAGGACATTTGGGTTGGTTCCAAGTCTTTGCTGTTGTGTATAATGCCGCAATAAACATACGTGTGCATGTGTCTTTATAGCAGCATGATTTATAGTCCTTTGGGTATATACCCAGTAATGGGATGGCTGGGTCAAATGGAATTTCTAGTTCTAGATCCCTGAGGAATCGCCACAGTGACCTCCACAAGGGTTGAACTAGTTTACAGTCCCACCAACAGTGTAAAAGTGTTCCTATTTCTCCACATCCTCTCCAGCACCTGTTGTTTCCTGACTTTTTAATGATTGCCATTCTATCTGGTGTGAGATGGTATCTCATTGTGGTTTTGATTTGCATTTCTCTCATGGCCAGTGATGGTGAGCATTTTTTCACGTGTTTTTTGGCTGCATAAATGTCTTCTTTTGAGGAGTGTCTGTTCATGTCCTTCGCCCACTTTTTGATGGGGTTGTTTGGTGTTTTCTTGTAAATTTGTTGGAGTGCATTGTAGATTCTGGATATTAGCCCTTTGTCAGATGAGTAGGTTGCGAAAATTTTCTCCCATTTTGTAGGTTGCCTGTTCACTCTGACGGTAGTTTCCTTTGCTGTGCAGAAGCTCTTTAGTTTAATTAGATCCCATTTGTCAATTTTGGCTTTTGTTGCCATTGCTTTTGGTGTTTTAGACATGAACTCCTTGCCCATGCCTATGTCCTGAATGGCATTGCCTAGGTTTTCTTCTAGGGTTTTTATGGTTTTAGGTCTAACGTTTAAGTCTTTAATCCATGTTGAGTTGATTTTTGTATAAGGTGTAAGGAAGGGATCCAGTTTCAGCTTTCTACATGTGGCTAGCCAGTTTTCCCAGCACCATTTATTAAATAGGGATTCCTTTCTCCATTTCTTGTTTTTGTCAGGTTTGTCAAAGATCAGATAGTTGTAGATATGTGGCATTATTTCTGACGGCTCTGTTCTGTTCCATTGATCTATATCTCTGTTTTGGTACCAGTACCATGCTGTTTGGGTTACTGTAGCCTTGTAGTATAGTTTGAAGTCAGGTAGCGTGATGCCTCCAGCTTTGTTCTTTTGGCTGAGGATTGACTTGGTGATGCGGGCTCTTTTTTGGTTCCATATGAACTTTAAAGTAGTTTTTTCCAATTCTGTGAAGAAAGTCATTCGTAACTTGGTGGGGATGGCATTGAATCTGTAAATTACCTTGGGAAGGATGGCCATTTTCATGATATTGATTCTTCCTACCCATGAGCATGGAATGTTCTTCCATTTGTTTGTATCCTCTTTTATTTCCTTGAGCAGTGGTTTGTAGTTTTCTCCTTGAAGAGCTCCTTCACATCCCTTGTAAGTTGGATTCCTAGGTATTTTATTCTCTTTGAAGCAATTGTGAATGGGAGCTCACTCATGATTTGGCTCTCTGTTTGTCTGTTATTGATGTATAAGAATGCTTGTGATTTTTGTACATTGATGTTGTATCCTGAGACTTTGCTGAAGTTGCTTATCAGCTTAAGGAAATTTTGGGCTGAGACAATGGGGTTTTCTAGATATACTATCACGTCATCTGCAAACAGGGACAATTTGACTTCCTTTTCTCCTAATTGAATACCCTTGATTTCCTTCTCTTGCCTAATTGCCCTGGCCAGAACTTCCAACACTATGTTGAATAGAAGTGGTGAGAGAGGGCATCCCTGTCTTGTGCCAGTTTTCAAAGTGAATGCTTCCAGTTTTGGCCCATTCAGTAAGATATTGGCTGTGGGTTTGTCATAAATAGCTCTTATTATTTTGAGATACGACCCATCAATACCTAATTTATTGAGAGTTTTTAGCATGAAGGGTTGTTGAATTTTGTCAAAGGCCTTTACTTCATGTATTGAGATAATCATGTGGTTTTTGACTTTGGTTCTGTTTATATGCTGGATTACATTTATTGATTTGCGTATATTGAACCAGCCTTGCATCCCAGGGATGAAGCCCACTTGATCATGGTGGATAAGCTGTTTGATGTGCTGCTGGATTCGGTTTGCCAGTAATTTATTGAGGATTTTTGCATCAATATTCATCAAGGATATTGGTCTAAAATTCTCTTTTTTGGTTGTGTCTCTGCCCAGCTTTGGTATCAGCATGATGCTGGCCTCATAAAATGAGTTAGGAAGGATTCCCTCTTTTTCTATTGATTGGAATAGTTTCTGAAGTAATGGTTCCAGTTCCTCCTTGTACCTCCGGTAGAATTCGGCTGTGAACCCATCTGATCCTGGACTCTTTTTGGTTGGTAAGCCATTGATTATTGCCGCAATTTCAGCTCCTGTTATTAGTCTACTCAGAGATTCAACTTCTTCCTGGTTTAGTCATGGGAGAGTGTATGTGTCGAGGAATTTATACCTTTCTTTTTTTTTTTAATTTTTCTTCTTTTTAATATTATTATTATTATTAATATCATTATTATTATTATTATACTTTAGGCTCTATGGTACATGTGCGCTACGTGCAGGTAAGCTACATATGTATACATGTGCCATGCTGGTGCGCTGCACCCACCAACTCGTCATCTAGCATTAGGTATATCTCCCAATGCAGTCCCTCCCCCCTCCCCCCACGCCACCACAGTCCCCGAAGTGTGATGTTCCCCTTCCTGTGTCCATGTGTTCTCATTGTTCAATTCCCACCTATGAGTGAGAATATGTGGTGTTTGGTTTTTTGTTCTTGCGATAGTTTACTGAGAACGATGATTTCCAATTTCATCCATGTCCCTACAAAGGATATCAACTCTTCCTTTTTTATGGCTGCCAGGTATTCCATGGTGTATATGTGCCACATTTTCTTAATCCAGTCTATCACTGTTGGACATTTGGGTTGGTTCCAAGTCTTTGCTGTTGTGTATAATGCCGCAATAAACATACGTGTGCATGTGTCTTTATAGCAGCATGATTTATAGTCCTTTGGGTATATACCCAGTAATGGGATGGCTGGGTCAAATGGAATTTCTAGTTCTAGATCCCTGAGGAATCGCCACAATGACCTCCACAAGGGTTGAACTAGTTTACAGTCCCACCAACAGTGTAAAAGTGTTCCTATTTCTCCACATCCTCTCCAGCACCTGTTGTTTCCTGACTTTTTAATGATTGCCATTCTATCTGGTGTGAGATGGTATCTCATTGTGGTTTTGATTTGCATTTCTCTCATGGCCAGTGATGGTGAGCATTTTTTCACGTGTTTTTTGGCTGCATAAATGTCTTCTTTTGAGGAGTGTCTGTTCATGTCCTTCGCCCACTTTTTGATGGGGTTGTTTGGTGTTTTCTTGTAAATTTGTTGGAGTGCATTGTAGATTCTGGATATTAGCCCTTTGTCAGATGAGTAGGTTGCGAAAACTTTCTCCCATTTTGTAGGTTGCCTGTTCACTCTGACGGTAGTTTCCTTTGCTGTGCAGAAGCTCTTTAGTTTAATTAGATCCCATTTGAAATTTTGGCTTTTGTTGCCATTGCTTTTGGTGTTTTAGACATGAAATCCTTGCCCATGCCTATGTCCTGAATGGTATTGCCTAGGTTTTCTTCTAGGGTTTTTATGGTTTTAGGTCTAACGTTTAAGTCTTTAATCCATGTTGAGTTGATTTTTGTATAAGGTGTAAGGAAGGGATCCAGTTTCAGCTTTCTACATGTGGCTAGCCAGTTTTCCCAGCACCATTTATTAAATAGGGATTCCTTTCTCCATTTCTTGTTTTTGTCAGATTTGTCAAAGATCAGATAGTTGTAGATATGTGGCATTATTTCTGACGGCTCTGTTCTGTTCCATTGATCTATATCTCTGTTTTGGTACCAGTACCATGCTGTTTGGGTTACTGTAGCCTTGTAGTATAGTTTGAAGTCAGGTAGCGTGATGCCTCCAGCTTTGTTCTTTTGGCTTAGGATTGACTTGGTGATGCGGGCTCTTTTTTGGTTCCATATGAACTTTAAAGTAGTTTTTTCCAATTCTGTGAAGAAAGTCATTGGTAACTTGGTGGGGATGGCATTGAATCTGTAAATTACCTTGGGAAGGATGGCCATTTTCATGATATTGATTCTTCCTACCCATGAGCATGGAATGTTCTTCCATTTGTTTGTATCCTCTTTTATTTCCTTGAGCAGTGGTTTGTAGTTTTCTCCTTGAAGTGGTCCTTCACATCCCTTGTAAGTTGGAATCCTAGGTATTTTATTCTCTTTGAAGCAATTGTGAATGGGAGCTCACTCATGATTTGGCTCTCTGTTTGTCTGTTATTGATGTATAAGAATGCTTGTGATTTTTGTACATTGATGTTGTATCCTGAGACTTTGCTGAAGTTGCTTATCAGCTTAAGGAGATTTTGGGCTGAGACAATGGGGTTTTCTAGATATACTATCACGTCATCTGCAAACAGGGACAATTTGACTTCCTTTTCTCCTAATTGAATACCCTTGATTTCCTTCTCTTGCCTAATTGCCCTGGCCAGAACTTCCAACACTATGTTGAATAGAAGTGGTGAGAGAGGGCATCCCTGTCTTGTGCCAGTTTTCAAAGTGAATGCTTCCAGTTTTTGCCCATTCAGTATGATATTGGCTGTGGGTTTGTCATAAATAGCTCTTATTATTTTGAGATACGACCCATCAATACCTAATTTATTGAGAGTTTTTAGCATGAAGGGTTGTTGAATTTTGTCAAAGGCCTTTACTTCATGTATTGAGATAATCATGTGGTTTTTGACTTTGGTTCTGTTTATATGCTGGATTACATTTATTGATTTGCGTATATTGAACCAGCCTTGCATCCCAGGGATGAAGCCCACTTGATCATGGTGGATAAGCTGTTTGATGTGCTGCTGGATTCGGTTTGCCAGTAATTTATTGAGGATTTTTGCATCAATATTCATCAAGGATATTGGTCTAAAATTCTCTTTTTTGGTTGTGTCTCTGCCCAGCTTTGGTATCAGCATGATGCTGGCCTCATAAAATGAGTTAGGAAGGATTCCCTCTTTTTCTATTGATTGGAATAGTTTCTGAAGTAATGGTTCCAGTTCCTCCTTGTACCTCCGGTAGAATTCGGCTGTGAACCCATCTGATCCTGGACTCTTTTTGGTTGGTAAGCCATTGATTATTGCCGCAATTTCAGCTCCTGTTATTAGTCTATTCAGAGATTCAACTTCTTCCTGGTTTAGTCATGGGAGAGTGTATGTGTCGAGGAATTTATACCTTTCTTTTTTTTTTTAATTTTTCTTCTTTTTATCATTATTATTATTATTATTATCATTATTATTATTATTATACTTTAGGCTCTATGGTACATGTGCGCAACGTGCAGGTAAGCTACATATGTCTACATGTGCCATGCTGGTGCGCTGCACCCACCAACTCGTCATCTATCATTAGGTATATCTCCCAATGCTGTCCCTCCCCCCTCCCCCCACGCCACCACAGTCCCCGAAGTGTGATGTTCCCCTTCCTGTGTCCATGTGTTCTCATTGTTCAATTCCCACCTATGAGTGAGAATATGTGGTGTTTGGTTTTTTGTTCTTGCGATAGTTTACTGAGAACGATGATTTCCAATTTCATCCGTGTCCCTAAAAAGGATATGAACTCATCCTTTTTTATGGCTGCCTAGTATTCCATGGTGTATATGTGCCACATTTTCTTAATCCCGTCTATCACTGTTGGACATTTGGGTTGGTTCCAAGTCTTTGCTGTTGTGTATAATGCCGCAATAAACATACGTGTGCATGTGTCTTTATAGCAGCATGATTTATAGTCCTTTGGGTATATACCCAGTAATGGGATGGCTGGGTCAAATGGAATTTCTAGTTCTAGATCCCTGAGGAATCGCCACAGTGACCTCCACAAGGGTTGAACTAGTTTACAGTCCCACCAACAGTGTAAAAGTGTTCCTATTTCTCCACATCCTCTCCAGCACCTGTTGTTTCCTGACTTTTGAATGATTGCCATTCTATCTGGTGTGAGATGGTATCTCATTGTGGTTTTGATTTGCATTTCTCTCATGGCCAGTGATGGTGAGCATTTTTTCACGTGTTTTTTGGCTGCATAAATGTCTTCTTTTGAGGAGTGTCTGTTCATGTCCTTCGCCCACTTTTTGATGGGGTTGTTTGGTGTTTTCTTGTAAATTTGTTGGAGTGCATTGTAGATTCTGGATATTAGCCCTTTGTCAGATGAGTAGGTTGCGAAAATTTTCTCCCATTTTGTAGGTTGCCTGTTCACTCTGACGGTAGTTTCCTTTGCTGTGCAGAAGCTCTTTAGTTTAATTAGATCCCATTTGTCAATTTTGGCTTTTGTTGCCATTGCTTTTGGTGTTTTAGACATGAACTCCTTGCCCATGCCTATGTCCTGAATGGCATTGCCTAGGTTTTCTTCTAGGGTTTTTATGGTTTTAGGTCTAACGTTTAAGTCTTTAATCCATGTTGAGTTGATTTTTGTATAAGGTGTAAGGAAGGGATCCAGTTTCAGCTTTCTACATGTGGCTAGCCAGTTTTCCCAGCACCATTTATTAAATAGGGATTCCTTTCTCCATTTCTTGTTTTTGTCAGGTTTGTCAAAGGTCAGATAGTTGTAGATATGTGGCATTATTTCTGACGGCTCTGTTCTGTTCCATTGATCTATATCTCTGTTTTGGTACCAGTACCATGCTGTTTGGGTTTCTGTAGCCTTGTAGTATAGTTTGAAGTCAGGTAGCGTGATGCCTCCAGCTTTGTTCTTTTGGCTTAGGATTGACTTGGTGATGCGGGCTCTTTTTTGGTTCCATATGAACTTTAAAGTAGTTTTTTCCAATTCTGTGAAGAAAGTCATTGGTAACTTGGTGGGGATGGCATTGAATCTGTAAATTACCTTGGGAAGGATGGCCATTTTCATGATATTGATTCTTCCTACCCATGAGCATGGAATGTTCTTCCATTTGTTTGTATCCTCTTTTATTTCCTTGAGCAGTGGTTTGTAGTTTTCTCCTTGAAGAGGTCCTTCACATCCCTTGTAAGTTGGATTCCTAGGTATTTTATTCTCTTTGAAGCAATTGTGAATGGGAGCTCACTTATGATTTGGCTCTCTGTTTGTCTGTTATTGGTGTATAAGAATGCTTGTGATTTTTGTACATTGATGTTGTATCCTGAGACTTTGCTGAAGTTGCTTATCAGCTTAAGGAGATTTTGGGCTGAGACAATGGGGTTTTCTAGATATACTATCACGTCATCTGCAAACAGGGACAATTTGACTTCCTTTTCTCCTAATTGAATACCCTTGATTTCCTTCTCTTGCCTAATTGCCCTGGCCAGAACTTCCAACACTATGTTGAATAGAAGTGGTGAGAGAGGGCATCCCTGTCTTGTGCCAGTTTTCAAAGTGAATGCTTCCAGTTTTGGCCCATTCAGTATGATATTGGCTGTGGGTTTGTCATAAATAGCTCTTATTATTTTGAGATACGACCCATCAATACCTAATTTATTGAGAGTTTTTAGCATGAAGGGTTGTTGAATTTTGTCAAAGGCCTTTACTTCATGTATTGAGATAATCATGTGGTTTTTGACTTTGGTTCTGTTTATATGCTGGATTACATTTATTGATTTGCGTATATTGAACCAGCCTTGCATCCCAGGGATGAAGCCCACTTGATCATGGTGGATAAGCTGTTTGATGTGCTGCTGGATTCGGTTTGCCAGTAATTTATTGAGGATTTTTGCATCAATATTCATCAAGGATATTGGTCTAAAATTCTCTTTTTTGGTTGTGTCTCTGCCCAGCTTTGGTATCAGCATGATGCTGGCCTCATAAAATGAGTTAGGAAGGATTCCCTCTTTTTCTATTGATTGGAATAGTTTCTGAAGTAATGGTTCCAGTTCCTCCTTGTACCTCCGGTAGGATTCGGCTGTGAACCCATCTGATCCTGGACTCTTTTTGGTTGGTAAGCCATTGATTATTGCCGCAATTTCAGCTCCTGTTATTAGTCTATTCAGAGATTCAACTTCTTCCTGGTTTAGTCATGGGAGAGTGTATGTGTCGAGGAATTTATACCTTTCTTTTTTTTTTTAATTTTTCTTCTTTTTATCATTATTATTATTATTATTATCATTATTATTATTATTATACTTTAGGCTCTATGGTACATGTACGCAACGTGCAGGTAAGCTACATATGTCTACATGTGCCATGCTGGTGCGCTGCACCCACCAACTCGTCATCTAGCATTAGGTATATCTCCCAATGCTGTCCCTCCTCCCTCCCCCCACGCCACCACAGTCCCCGAAGTGTGATGTTCCCCTTCCTGTGTCCATGTGTTCTCATTGTTCAATTCCCACCTATGAGTGAGAATATGTGGTGTTTGGTTTTTTGTTTTTGCGATAGTTTACTGAGAACCATGATTTCCAATTTCATCCATGTCCCTACAAAGGATATGAACTCATCCTTTTTTATGGCTGCCTAGTATTCCATGGTGTATATGTGCCACATTTTCTTAATCCCGTCTATCACTGTTGGACATTTGGGTTGGTTCCAAGTCTTTGCTGTTGTGTATAATGCCACAATAAACATACGTGTGCATGTGTCTTTATAGCAGCATGATTTATAGTCCTTTGGGTATATACCCAGTAATGGGATGGCTGGGTCAAATGGAATTTCTAGTTCTAGATCCCTGAGGAATCGCCACAGTGACCTCCACAAGGGTTGAACTAGTTTACAGTCCCACCAACAGTGTAAAAGTGTTCCTATTTCTCCACATCCTCTCCAGCACCTGTTGTTTCCTGACTTTTGAATGATTGCCATTCTATCTGGTGTGAGATGGTATCTCATTGTGGTTTTGATTTGCATTTCTCTCATGGCCAGTGATGGTGAGCATTTTTTCACGTGTTTTTTGGCTGCATAAATGTCTTCTTTTGAGGAGTGTCTGTTCATGTCCTTCGCCCACTTTTTGATGGGGTTGTTTGGTGTTTTCTTGTAAATTTGTTGGAGTGCATTGTAGATTCTGGATATTAGCCCTTTGTCAGATGAGTAGGTTGCGAAAATTTTCTCCCATTTTGTAGGTTGCCTGTTCACTCTGACGGTAGTTTCCTTTGCTGTGCAGAAGCTCTTTAGTTTAATTAGATCCCATTTGTCAATTTTGGCTTTTGTTGCCATTGCTTTTGGTGTTTTAGACATGAACTCCTTGCCCATGCCTATGTCCTGAATGGCATTGCCTAGGTTTTCTTCTAGGGTTTTTATGGTTTTAGGTCTAACGTTTAAGTCTTTAATCCATGTTGAGTTGATTTTTGTATAAGGTGTAAGGAAGGGATCCAGTTTCAGCTTTCTACATGTGGCTAGCCAGTTTTCCCAGCACCATTTATTAAATAGGGATTCCTTTCTCCATTTCTTGTTTTTGTCAGGTTTGTCAAAGATCAGATAGTTGTAGATATGTGGCATTATTTCTGACGGCTCTGTTCTGTTCCATTGATCTAGATCTCTGTTTTGGTACCAGTACCATGCTGTTTGGGTTACTGTAGCCTTGTAGTATAGTTTGAAGTCAGGTAGCGTGATGCCTCCAGCTTTGTTCTTTTGGCTGAGGATTGACTTGGTGATGCGGGCTCTTTTTTGGTTCCATATGAACTTTAAAGTAGTTTTTTCCAATTCTGTGAAGAAAGTCATTGGTAACTTGGTGGGGATGGCATTGAATCTGTAAATTACCTTGGGAAGGATGGCCATTTTCATGATATTGATTCTTCCTACCCATGAGCATGGAATGTTCTTCCATTTGTTTGTATCCTCTTTTATTTCCTTGAGCAGTGGTTTGTAGTTTTCTCCTTGAAGAGCTCCTTCACATCCCTTGTAAGTTGGATTCCTAGGTATTTTATTCTCTTTGAAGCAATTGTGAATGGGAGCTCACTCATTATTTGGCTCTCTGTTTGTCTGTTATTGATGTATAAGAATGCTTGTGATTTTTGTACATTGATGTTGTATCCTGAGACTTTGCTGAAGTTGCTTATCAGCTTAAGGAGATTTTGGGCTGAGACAATGGGGTTTTCTAGATATACTATCACGTCATCTGCAAACAGGGACAATTTGACTTCCTTTTCTCCTAATTGAATACCCTTGATTTCCTTCTCTTGCCTAATTGCCCTGGCCAGAACTTCCAACACTATGTTGAATAGAAGTGGTGAGAGAGGGCATCCCTGTCTTGTGCCAGTTTTCAAAGTGAATGCTTCCAGTTTTTGCCCATTCAGTATGATATTGGCTGTGGGTTTGTCATAAATAGCTCTTATTATTTTGAGATACGACCCATCAATACCTAATTTATTGAGAGTTTTTAGCATGAAGGGTTGTTGAATTTTGTCAAAGGCCTTTACTTCATGTATTGAGATAATCATGTGGTTTTTGACTTTGGTTCTGTTTATATGCTGGATTACATTTATTGATTTGCGTATATTGAACCAGCCTTGCATCCCAGGGATGAAGCCCACTTGATCATGGTGGATAAGCTGTTTGATGTGCTGCTGGATTCGGTTTGCCAGTAATTTATTGAGGATTTTTGCATCAATATTCATCAAGGATATTGGTCTAAAATTCTCTTTTTTGGTTGTGTCTCTGCCCAGCTTTGGTATCAGCATGATGCTGGCCTCATAAAATGAGTTAGGAAGGATTCCCTCTTTTTCTATTGATTGGAATAGTTTCTGAAGTAATGGTTCCAGTTCCTCCTTGTACCTCCGGTAGAATTCGGCTGTGAACCCATCTGATCCTGGACTCTTTTTGGTTGGTAAGCCATTGATTATTGCCGCAATTTCAGCTCCTGTTATTAGTCTATTCAGAGATTCAACTTCTTCCTGGTTTAGTCATGGGAGAGTGTATGTGTCGAGGAATTTATACCTTTCTTTTTTCTTTTTAATTTTTCTTCTTTTCATCATTATTATTATTATTATTATCATTATTATTATTATTATACTTTAGGCTCTATGGTACATGTGCGCAACGTGCAGGTAAGCTACATATGTCTACATGTGCCATGCTGGTGCGCTGCACCCACCAACTCGTCATCTAGCATTAGGTATATCTCCCAATGCTGTCCCTCCCCCCTCCCCCCACGCCACCACAGTCCCCGAAGTGTGATGTTCCCCTTCCTGTGTCTATGTGTTCTCATTGTTCAATTCCCGCCTATGAGTGAGAATATGTGGTGTTTGGTTTTTTGTTTTTGCGATAGTTTACTGAGAACGATGATTTCCAATTTCATCCATGTCCCTACAAAGGATATGAACTCATCCTTTTTTATGGCTGCCTAGTATTCCATGGTGTATATGTGCCACATTTTCTTAATCCCGTCTATCACTGTTGGACATTTGGGTTGGTTCCAAGTCTTTGCTGTTGTGTATAATGCCGCAATAAACATACGTGTGCATGTGTCTTTATAGCAGCATGATTTATAGTCCTTTGGGTATATACCCAGTAATGGGATGGCTGGGTCAAATGGAATTTCTACTTCTAGATCCCTGAGGAATCGCCACAGTGACCTCCACAAGGGTTGAACTAGTTTACAGTCCCACCAACAGTGTAAAAGTGTTCCTATTTCTCCACATCCTCTCCAGCACCTGTTGTTTCCTGACTTTTGAATGATTGCCATTCTATCTGGTGTGAGATGGTATCTCATTGTGGTTTTGATTTGCATTTCTCTCATGGCCAGTGATGGTGAGCATTTTTTCACGTGTTTTTTGGCTGCATAAATGTCTTCTTTTGAGGAGTGTCTGTTCATGTCCTTCGCCCACTTTTTGATGGGGTTGTTTGGTGTTTTCTTGTAAATTTGTTGGAGTGCATTGTAGATTCTGGATATTAGCCCTTTGTCAGATGAGTAGGTTGCGAAAATTTTCTCCCATTTTGTAGGTTGCCTGTTCACTCTGACGGTAGTTTCCTTTGCTGTGCAGAAGCTCTTTAGTTTAATTAGATCCCATTTGTCAATTTTGGCTTTTGTTGCCATTGCTTTTGGTGTTTTAGACATGAACTCCTTGCCCATGCCTATGTCCTGAATGGCATTGCCTAGGTTTTCTTCTAGGGTTTTTATGGTTTTAGGTCTAACGTTTAAGTCTTTAATCCATGTTGAGTTGATTTTTGTATAAGGTGTAAGGAAGGGATCCAGTTTCAGCTTTCTACATGTGGCTAGCCAGTTTTCCCAGCACCATTTATTAAATAGGGATTCCTTTCTCCATTTCTTGTTTTTGTCAGGTTTGTCAAAGATCAGATAGTTGTAGATATGTGGCATTATTTCTGACGGCTCTGTTCTGTTCCATTGATCTATATCTCTGATTTGGTACCAGTACCATGCTGTTTGGGTTACTGTAGCCTTGTAGTATAGTTTGAAGTCAGGTAGCGTGATGCCTCCAGCTTTGTTCTTTTGGCTTAGGATTGACTTGGTGATGCGGGCTCTTTTTTGGTTCCATATGAACTTTAAAGTAGTTTTTTCCAATTCTGTGAAGAAAGTCATTGGTAACTTGGTGGGGATGGCATTGAATCTGTAAATTACCTTAGGAAGGATGGCCATTTTCATGATATTGATTCTTCCTACCCATGAGCATGGAATGTTCTTCCATTTGTTTGTATCCTCTTTTATTTCCTTGAGCAGTGGTTTGTAGTTTTCTCCTTGAAGAGGTCCTTCACATCCCTTGTAAGTTGGATTCCTAGGTATTTTATTCTCTTTGAAGCAATTGTGAATGGGAGCTCACTCATGATTTGGCTCTCTGTTTGTCTGTTATTGATGTATAAGAATGCTTGTGATTTTTGTACATTGATGTTGTATCCTGAGACTTTGCTGAAGTTGCTTATCAGCTTAAGGAGATTTTGGGCTGAGACAATGGGGTTTTCTAGATATACTATCACGTCATCTGCAAACAGGGACAATTTGACTTCCTTTTCTCCTAATTGAATACCCTTGATTTCCTTCTCTTGCCTAATTGCCCTGGCCAGAACTTCCAACACTATGTTGAATAGAAGTGGTGAGAGAGGGCATCCCTGTCTTGTGCCAGTTTTCAAAGTGAATGCTTCCAGTTTTTGCCCATTCAGTATGATATTGGCTGTGGGTTTGTCATAAATAGCTCTTATTATTTTGAGATACGACCCATCAATACCTAATTTATTGAGAGTTTTTAGCATGAAGGGTTGTTGAATTTTGTCAAAGGCCTTTACTTCATGTATTGAGATAATCATGTGGTTTTTGACTTTGGTTCTGTTTATATGCTGGATTACATTTATTGATTTGCGTATATTGAACCAGCCTTGCATCCCAGGGATGAAGCCCACTTGATCATGGTGGATAAGCTGTTTGATGTGCTGCTGGATTCGGTTTGCCAGTAATTTATTGAGGATTTTTGCATCAATATTCATCAAGGATATTGGTCTAAAATTCTCTTTTTTGGTTGTGTCTCTGCCCAGCTTTGGTATCAGCATGATGCTGGCCTCATAAAATGAGTTAGGAAGGATTCCCTCTTTCTCTATTGATTGGAATAGTTTCTGAAGTAATGGTTCCAGTTCCTCCTTGTTCCTCCGGTAGAATTCGGCTGTGAACCCATCTGATCCTGGACTCTTTTTGTTTGGTAAGCCATTGATTATTGCCGCAATTTCAGCTCCTGTTATTAGTCTATTCAGAGATTCAACTTCTTCCTGGTTTAGTCATGGGAGAGTGTATGTGTCGAGGAATTTATACCTTTCTTTTTTTTTAATTTTTCTTCTTTTTATCATTATTATTATTATTATTATTATCATTATTATTATTATTATACTTTAGGCTCTATGGTACATGTGCGCAACGTGCAGGTAAGCTACATATGTCTACATGTACCATGCAGGTGCGCTGCACCCACCAACTCGTCATCTAGCATTAGGTATATCTCCCAATGCTGTCCCTCCCCCCTCCCCCCACGCCACCACAGTCCCCGAAGTGTGATGTTCCCCTTCCTGTGTCCATGTGTTCTCATTGTTCAATTCCCACCTATGAGTGAGAATATGTGGTGTTTGGTTTTTTGTTCTTGCGATAGTTTACTGAGAACGATGATTTCCAATTTCATCCATGTCCCTACAAAGGATATGAACTCATCCTTTTTTATGGGTGCCTGGTATTCCATGGTGTATATGTGCCACATTTTCTTAATCCAGTCTATCACTGTTGGACATTTGGGTTGGTTCCAAGTCTTTGCTGTTGTGTATAATGCCGCAATAAACATACGTGTGCATGTGTCTTTATAGCAGCATGATTTATAGTCCTCTGGGTATATACCCAGTAATGGGATGGCTGGGTCAAATGGAATTTCTACTTCTAGATCCCTGAGGAATCGCCACAGTGACCTCCACAAGGGTTGAACTAGTTTACAGTCCCACCAACAGTGTAAAAGTGTTCCTATTTCTCCACATCCTCTCCAGCACCTGTTGTTTCCTGACTTTTTAATGATTGCCATTCTATCTGGTGTGAGATGGTATCTCATTGTGGTTTTGATTTGCATTTCTCTCATGGCCAGTGATGGTGAGCTTTTTTTCACGTGTTTTTTGGCTGCATAAATGTCTTCTTTTGAGGAGTGTCTGTTCATGTCCTTCGCCCACTTTTTGATGGGGTTGTTTGGTGTTTTCTTGTAAATTTGTTGGAGTGCATTGTAGATTCTGGATATTAGCCCTTTGTCAGATGAGTAGGTTGCGAAAATTTTCTCCCATTTTGTAGGTTGCCTGTTCACTCTGACGGTAGTTTCCTTTGCTGTGCAGAAGCTCTTTAGTTTAATTAGATCCCATTTGTCAATTTTGGCTTTTGTTGCCATTGCTTTTGGTGTTTTAGACATGAACTCCTTGCCCATGCCTATGTCCTGAATGGCATTGCCTAGGTTTTCTTCTAGGGTTTTTATGGTTTTAGGTCTAACGTTTAAGTCTTTAATCCATGTTGAGTTGATTTTTGTATAAGGTGTAAGGAAGGGATCCAGTTTCAGCTTTCTACATGTGGCTAGCCAGTTTTCCCAGCACCATTTATTAAATAGGGATTCCTTTCTCCATTTCTTGTTTTTGTCAGGTTTGTCAAAGATCAGATAGTTGTAGATATGTGGCATTATTTCTGACGGCTCTGTTCTGTTCCCTTGATCTATATGTCTGTTTTGGTACCAGTACCATGCTGTTTGGGTTACTGTAGCCTTGTAGTATAGTTTGAAGTCAGGTAGCGTGATGCCTCCAGCTTTGTTCTTTTGGCTGAGGATTGACTTGGTGATGCGGGCCCTTTTTTGGTTCCATATGAACTTTAAAGTAGTTTTTTCCAATTCTGTGAAGAAAGTCATTGGTAACTTGGTGGGGATGGCATTGAATCTGTAAATTACCTTGGGAAGGATGGCCATTTTCATGATATTGATTCTTCCTACCCATGAGCATGGAATGTTCTTCCATTTGTTTGTATCCTCTTTTATTTCCTTGAGCAGTGGTTTGTAGTTTTCTCCTTGAAGAGGTCCTTCACATCCCTTGTAAGTTGGATTCCTAGGTATTTTATTCTCTTTGAAGCAATTGTGAATGGGAGTTCACTCATGATTTGGCTCTCTGTTTGTCTGTTATTGATGTATAAGAATGCTTGTGATTTTTGTACATTGATGTTGTATCCTGAGACTTTGCTGAAGTTGCTTATCAGCTTAAGGAGATTTTGGGCTGAGACAATGGGGTTTTCTAGGTATACTATCACGTCATCTGCAAACAGGGACAATTTGACTTCCTTTTCTCCTAATTGAATACCCTTGATTTCCTTCTCTTGCCTAATTGCCCTGGCCATAACTTCCAACACTATGTTGAATAGAAGTGGTGAGAGAGGGCATCCCTGTCTTGTGCCAGTTTTCAAAGTGAATGCTTCCAGTTTTTGCCCATTCAGTATGATATTGGCTGTGGGTTTGTCATAAATAGCTCTTATTATTTTGAGATACGACCCATCAATACCTAATTTATTGAGAGTTTTTAGCATGAAGGGTTGTTGAATTTTGTCAAAGGCCTTTACTTCATGTATTGAGATAATCATGTGGTTTTTGACTTTGGTTCTGTTTATATGCTGGATTACATTTATTGATTTGCGTATATTGAACCAGCCTTGCATCCCAGGGATGAAGCCCACTTGATCATGGTGGATAAGCTGTTTGATGTGCTGCTGGATTCGGTTTGCCAGTAATTTATTGAGGATTTTTGCATCAATATTCATCAAGGATATTGGTCTAAAATTCTCTTTTTTGGTTGTGTCTCTGCCCAGCTTTGGTATCAGCATGATGCTGGCCTCATAAAATGAGTTAGGAAGGATTCCCTCTTTCTCTATTGATTGGAATAGTTTCTGAAGTAATGGTTCCAGTTCCTCCTGGTACCTCCGGTAGAATTCGGCTGTGAACCCATCTGATCCTGGACTCTTTTTGGTTGGTAAGCCATTGATTATTGCCGCAATTTCAGCTCCTGTTATTAGTCTATTCAGAGATTCAACTTCTTCCTGGTTTAGTCATGGGAGAGTGTATGTGTCGAGGAATTTATACCTTTCTTTTTTTTTAATTTTTCTTCTTTTTATCATTATTATTATTATTATTATTATCATTATTATTATTATTATACTTTAGGCTCTATGGTACATGTGCGCAACGTGCAGGTAAGCTACATATGTCTACATGTGCCATGCAGGTGCGCTGCACCCACCAACTCGTCATCTAGCATTAGGTATATCTCCCAATGCTGTCCCTCCCCCCTCCCCCCACGCCACCACAGTCCCCGAAGTGTGATGTTCCCCTTCCTGTGTCCATGTGTTCTCATTGTTCAATTCCCACCTATGAGTGAGAATATGTGGTGTTTGGTTTTTTGTTCTTGCGATAGTTTACTGAGAACGATGATTTCCAATTTCATCCATGTCCCTACAAAGGATATGAACTCATCCTTTTTTATGGGTGCCTGGTATTCCATGGTGTATATGTGCCACATTTTCTTAATCCAGTCTATCACTGTTGGACATTTGGGTTGGTTCCAAGTCTTTGCTGTTGTGTATAATGCCGCAATAAACATACGTGTGCATGTGTCTTTATAGCAGCATGATTTATAGTCCTCTGGGTATATACCCAGTAATGGGATGGCTGGGTCAAATGGAATTTCTACTTCTAGATCCCTGAGGAATCGCCACAGTGACCTCCACAAGGGTTGAACTAGTTTACAGTCCCACCAACAGTGTAAAAGTGTTCCTATTTCTCCACATCCTCTCCAGCACCTGTTGTTTCCTGACTTTTTAATGATTGCCATTCTATCTGGTGTGAGATGGTATCTCATTGTGGTTTTGATTTGCATTTCTCTCATGGCCAGTGATGGTGAGCTTTTTTTCACGTGTTTTTTGGCTGCATAAATGTCTTCTTTTGAGGAGTGTCTGTTCATGTCCTTCGCCCACTTTTTGATGGGGTTGTTTGGTGTTTTCTTGTAAATTTGTTGGAGTGCATTGTAGATTCTGGATATTAGCCCTTTGTCAGATGAGTAGGTTGCGAAAATTTTCTCCCATTTTGTAGGTTGCCTGTTCACTCTGACGGTAGTTTCCTTTGCTGTGCAGAAGCTCTTTAGTTTAATTAGATCCCATTTGTCAATTTTGGCTTTTGTTGCCATTGCTTTTGGTGTTTTAGACATGAACTCCTTGCCCATGCCTATGTCCTGAATGGCATTGCCTAGGTTTTCTTCTAGGGTTTTTATGGTTTTAGGTCTAACGTTTAAGTCTTTAATCCATGTTGAGTTGATTTTTGTATAAGGTGTAAGGAAGGGATCCAGTTTCAGCTTTCTACATGTGGCTAGCCAGTTTTCCCAGCACCATTTATTAAATAGGGATTCCTTTCTCCATTTCTTGTTTTTGTCAGGTTTGTCAAAGATCAGATAGTTGTAGATATGTGGCATTATTTCTGACGGCTCTGTTCTGTTCCCTTGATCTATATGTCTGTTTTGGTACCAGTACCATGCTGTTTGGGTTACTGTAGCCTTGTAGTATAGTTTGAAGTCAGGTAGCGTGATGCCTCCAGCTTTGTTCTTTTGGCTGAGGATTGACTTGGTGATGCGGGCCCTTTTTTGGTTCCATATGAACTTTAAAGTAGTTTTTTCCAATTCTGTGAAGAAAGTCATTGGTAACTTGGTGGGGATGGCATTGAATCTGTAAATTACCTTGGGAAGGATGGCCATTTTCATGATATTGATTCTTCCTACCCATGAGCATGGAATGTTCTTCCATTTGTTTGTATCCTCTTTTATTTCCTTGAGCAGTGGTTTGTAGTTTTCTCCTTGAAGAGGTCCTTCACATCCCTTGTAAGTTGGATTCCTAGGTATTTTATTCTCTTTGAAGCAATTGTGAATGGGAGTTCACTCATGATTTGGCTCTCTGTTTGTCTGTTATTGATGTATAAGAATGCTTGTGATTTTTGTACATTGATGTTGTATCCTGAGACTTTGCTGAAGTTGCTTATCAGCTTAAGGAGATTTTGGGCTGAGACAATGGGGTTTTCTAGGTATACTATCACGTCATCTGCAAACAGGGACAATTTGACTTCCTTTTCTCCTAATTGAATACCCTTGATTTCCTTCTCTTGCCTAATTGCCCTGGCCATAACTTCCAACACTATGTTGAATAGAAGTGGTGAGAGAGGGCATCCCTGTCTTGTGCCAGTTTTCAAAGTGAATGCTTCCAGTTTTTGCCCATTCAGTATGATATTGGCTGTGGGTTTGTCATAAATAGCTCTTATTATTTTGAGATACGACCCATCAATACCTAATTTATTGAGAGTTTTTAGCATGAAGGGTTGTTGAATTTTGTCAAAGGCCTTTACTTCATGTATTGAGATAATCATGTGGTTTTTGACTTTGGTTCTGTTTATATGCTGGATTACATTTATTGATTTGCGTATATTGAACCAGCCTTGCATCCCAGGGATGAAGCCCACTTGATCATGGTGGATAAGCTGTTTGATGTGCTGCTGGATTCGGTTTGCCAGTAATTTATTGAGGATTTTTGCATCAATATTCATCAAGGATATTGGTCTAAAATTCTCTTTTTTGGTTGTGTCTCTGCCCAGCTTTGGTATCAGCATGATGCTGGCCTCATAAAATGAGTTAGGAAGGATTCCCTCTTTCTCTATTGATTGGAATAGTTTCTGAAGTAATGGTTCCAGTTCCTCCTGGTACCTCCGGTAGAATTCGGCTGTGAACCCATCTGATCCTGGACTCTTTTTGGTTGGTAAGCCATTGATTATTGCCGCAATTTCAGCTCCTGTTATTAGTCTATTCAGAGATTCAACTTCTTCCTGGTTTAGTCATGGGAGAGTGTATGTGTCGAGGAATTTATACCTTTCTTTTTTTTTTTAATTTTTCTTCTTTTTATCATTATTATTATTATTATTATCATTATTATTATTATTATACTTTAGGCTCTATGGTACATGTGCGCAACGTGCAGGTAAGCTACATATGTCTACATGTGCCATGCAGGTGCGCTGCACCCACCAACTCGTCATCTAGCATTAGGTATATCTCCCAATGCTGTCCCTCCCCCCTCCCCCCACGCCACCACAGTCCCCGAAGTGTGATGTTCCCCTTCCTGTGTCCATGTGTTCTCATTGTTCAATTCCCACCTATGAGTGAGAATATGTGGTGTTTGGTTTTTTGTTCTTGCGATAGTTTACTGAGAACGATGATTTCCAATTTCATCCATGTCCCTACAAAGGATATGAACTCATCCTTTTTTATGGGTGCCTGGTATTCCATGGTGTATATGTGCCACATTTTCTTAATCCAGTCTATCACTGTTGGACATTTGGGTTGGTTCCAAGTCTTTGCTGTTGTGTATAATGCCGCAATAAACATACGTGTGCATGTGTCTTTATAGCAGCATGATTTATAGTCCTTTGGGTATATACCCAGTAATGGGATGGCTGGGTCAAATGGAATTTCTAGTTCTAGATCCCTGAGGAATCGCCACAGTGACCTCCACAAGGGTTGAACTAGTTTACAGTCCCACCAACAGTGTAAAAGTGTTCCTATTTCTCCACATCCTCTCCAGCACCTGTTGTTTCCTGACTTTTGAATGATTGCCATTCTATCTGGTGTGAGATGGTATCTCATTGTGGTTTTGATTTGCATTTCTCTCATGGCCAGTGATGGTGAGCATTTTTTCACGTGTTTTTTGGCTGCATAAATGTCTTCTTTTGAGGAGTGTCTGTTCATGTCCTTCGCCCACTTTTTGATGGGGTTGTTTGGTGTTTTCTTGTAAATTTGTTGGAGTGCATTGTAGATTCTGGATATTAGCCCTTTGTCAGATGAGTAGGTTGCGAAAATTTTCTCCCATTTTGTAGGTTGCCTGTTCACTCTGACGGTAGTTTCCTTTGCTGTGCAGAAGCTCTTTAGTTTAATTAGATCCCATTTGTCAATTTTGGCTTTTGTTGCCATTGCTTTTGGTGTTTTAGACATGAACTCCTTGCCCATGCCTATGTCCTGAATGGCATTGCCTAGGTTTTCTTCTAGGGTTTTTATGGTTTTAGGTCTAACGTTTAAGTCTTTAATCCATGTTGAGTTGATTTTTGTATAAGGTGTAAGGAAGGGATCCAGTTTCAGCTTTCTACATGTGGCTAGCCAGTTTTCCCAGCACCATTTATTAAATAGGGATTCCTTTCTCCATTTCTTGTTTTTGTCAGGTTTGTCAAAGGTCAGATAGTTGTAGATATGTGGCATTATTTCTGACGGCTCTGTTCTGTTCCATTGATCTATATCTCTGTTTTGGTACCAGTACCATGCTGTTTGGGTTTCTGTAGCCTTGTAGTATAGTTTGAAGTCAGGTAGCGTGATGCCTCCAGCTTTGTTCTTTTGGCTTAGGATTGACTTGGTGATGCGGGCTCTTTTTTGGTTCCATATGAACTTTAAAGTAGTTTTTTCCAATTCTGTGAAGAAAGTCATTGGTAACTTGGTGGGGATGGCATTGAATCTGTAAATTACCTTGGGAAGGATGGCCATTTTCATGATATTGATTCTTCCTACCCATGAGCATGGAATGTTCTTCCATTTGTTTGTATCCTCTTTTATTTCCTTGAGCAGTGGTTTGTAGTTTTCTCCTTGAAGAGGTCCTTCACATCCCTTGTAAGTTGGATTCCTAGGTATTTTATTCTCTTTGAAGCAATTGTGAATGGGAGCTCACTCATGATTTGGCTCTCTGTTTGTCTGTTATTGGTGTATAAGAATGCTTGTGATTTTTGTACATTGATGTTGTATCCTGAGACTTTGCTGAAGTTGCTTATCAGCTTAAGGAGATTTTGGGCTGAGACAATGGGGTTTTCTAGATATACTATCACGTCATCTGCAAACAGGGACAATTTGACTTCCTTTTCTCCTAATTGAATACCCTTGATTTCCTTCTCTTGCCTAATTGCCCTGGCCAGAACTTCCAACACTATGTTGAATAGAAGTGGTGAGAGAGGGCATCCCTGTCTTGTGCCAGTTTTCAAAGTGAATGCTTCCAGTTTTGGCCCATTCAGTATGATATTGGCTGTGGGTTTGTCATAAATAGCTCTTATTATTTTGAGATACGACCCATCAATACCTAATTTATTGAGAGTTTTTAGCATGAAGGGTTGTTGAATTTTGTCAAAGGCCTTTACTTCATGTATTGAGATAATCATGTGGTTTTTGACTTTGGTTCTGTTTATATGCTGGATTACATTTATTGATTTGCGTATATTGAACCAGCCTTGCATCCCAGGGATGAAGCCCACTTGATCATGGTGGATAAGCTGTTTGATGTGCTGCTGGATTCGGTTTGCCAGTAATTTATTGAGGATTTTTGCATCAATATTCATCAAGGATATTGGTCTAAAATTCTCTTTTTTGGTTGTGTCTCTGCCCAGCTTTGGTATCAGCATGATGCTGGCCTCATAAAATGAGTTAGGAAGGATTCCCTCTTTTTCTATTGATTGGAATAGTTTCTGAAGTAATGGTTCCAGTTCCTCCTTGTACCTCCGGTAGGATTCGGCTGTGAACCCATCTGATCCTGGACTCTTTTTGGTTGGTAAGCCATTGATTATTGCCGCAATTTCAGCTCCTGTTATTAGTCTATTCAGAGATTCAACTTCTTCCTGGTTTAGTCATGGGAGAGTGTATGTGTCGAGGAATTTATACCTTTCTTTTTTTTTTTAATTTTTCTTCTTTTTATCATTATTATTATTATTATTATCATTATTATTATTATTATACTTTAGGCTCTATGGTACATGTACGCAACGTGCAGGTAAGCTACATATGTCTACATGTGCCATGCTGGTGCGCTGCACCCACCAACTCGTCATCTAGCATTAGGTATATCTCCCAATGCTGTCCCTCCTCCCTCCCCCCACGCCACCACAGTCCCCGAAGTGTGATGTTCCCCTTCCTGTGTCCATGTGTTCTCATTGTTCAATTCCCACCTATGAGTGAGAATATGTGGTGTTTGGTTTTTTGTTTTTGCGATAGTTTACTGAGAACCATGATTTCCAATTTCATCCATGTCCCTACAAAGGATATGAACTCATCCTTTTTTATGGCTGCCTAGTATTCCATGGTGTATATGTGCCACATTTTCTTAATCCCGTCTATCACTGTTGGACATTTGGGTTGGTTCCAAGTCTTTGCTGTTGTGTATAATGCCACAATAAACATACGTGTGCATGTGTCTTTATAGCAGCATGATTTATAGTCCTTTGGGTATATACCCAGTAATGGGATGGCTGGGTCAAATGGAATTTCTAGTTCTAGATCCCTGAGGAATCGCCACAGTGACCTCCACAAGGGTTGAACTAGTTTACAGTCCCACCAACAGTGTAAAAGTGTTCCTATTTCTCCACATCCTCTCCAGCACCTGTTGTTTCCTGACTTTTGAATGATTGCCATTCTATCTGGTGTGAGATGGTATCTCATTGTGGTTTTGATTTGCATTTCTCTCATGGCCAGTGATGGTGAGCATTTTTTCACGTGTTTTTTGGCTGCATAAATGTCTTCTTTTGAGGAGTGTCTGTTCATGTCCTTCGCCCACTTTTTGATGGGGTTGTTTGGTGTTTTCTTGTAAATTTGTTGGAGTGCATTGTAGATTCTGGATATTAGCCCTTTGTCAGATGAGTAGGTTGCGAAAATTTTCTCCCATTTTGTAGGTTGCCTGTTCACTCTGACGGTAGTTTCCTTTGCTGTGCAGAAGCTCTTTAGTTTAATTAGATCCCATTTGTCAATTTTGGCTTTTGTTGCCATTGCTTTTGGTGTTTTAGACATGAACTCCTTGCCCATGCCTATGTCCTGAATGGCATTGCCTAGGTTTTCTTCTAGGGTTTTTATGGTTTTAGGTCTAACGTTTAAGTCTTTAATCCATGTTGAGTTGATTTTTGTATAAGGTGTAAGGAAGGGATCCAGTTTCAGCTTTCTACATGTGGCTAGCCAGTTTTCCCAGCACCATTTATTAAATAGGGATTCCTTTCTCCATTTCTTGTTTTTGTCAGGTTTGTCAAAGATCAGATAGTTGTAGATATGTGGCATTATTTCTGACGGCTCTGTTCTGTTCCATTGATCTAGATCTCTGTTTTGGTACCAGTACCATGCTGTTTGGGTTACTGTAGCCTTGTAGTATAGTTTGAAGTCAGGTAGCGTGATGCCTCCAGCTTTGTTCTTTTGGCTGAGGATTGACTTGGTGATGCGGGCTCTTTTTTGGTTCCATATGAACTTTAAAGTAGTTTTTTCCAATTCTGTGAAGAAAGTCATTGGTAACTTGGTGGGGATGGCATTGAATCTGTAAATTACCTTGGGAAGGATGGCCATTTTCATGATATTGATTCTTCCTACCCATGAGCATGGAATGTTCTTCCATTTGTTTGTATCCTCTTTTATTTCCTTGAGCAGTGGTTTGTAGTTTTCTCCTTGAAGAGCTCCTTCACATCCCTTGTAAGTTGGATTCCTAGGTATTTTATTCTCTTTGAAGCAATTGTGAATGGGAGCTCACTCATTATTTGGCTCTCTGTTTGTCTGTTATTGATGTATAAGAATGCTTGTGATTTTTGTACATTGATGTTGTATCCTGAGACTTTGCTGAAGTTGCTTATCAGCTTAAGGAGATTTTGGGCTGAGACAATGGGGTTTTCTAGATATACTATCACGTCATCTGCAAACAGGGACAATTTGACTTCCTTTTCTCCTAATTGAATACCCTTGATTTCCTTCTCTTGCCTAATTGCCCTGGCCAGAACTTCCAACACTATGTTGAATAGAAGTGGTGAGAGAGGGCATCCCTGTCTTGTGCCAGTTTTCAAAGTGAATGCTTCCAGTTTTTGCCCATTCAGTATGATATTGGCTGTGGGTTTGTCATAAATAGCTCTTATTATTTTGAGATACGACCCATCAATACCTAATTTATTGAGAGTTTTTAGCATGAAGGGTTGTTGAATTTTGTCAAAGGCCTTTACTTCATGTATTGAGATAATCATGTGGTTTTTGACTTTGGTTCTGTTTATATGCTGGATTACATTTATTGATTTGCGTATATTGAACCAGCCTTGCATCCCAGGGATGAAGCCCACTTGATCATGGTGGATAAGCTGTTTGATGTGCTGCTGGATTCGGTTTGCCAGTAATTTATTGAGGATTTTTGCATCAATATTCATCAAGGATATTGGTCTAAAATTCTCTTTTTTGGTTGTGTCTCTGCCCAGCTTTGGTATCAGCATGATGCTGGCCTCATAAAATGAGTTAGGAAGGATTCCCTCTTTTTCTATTGATTGGAATAGTTTCTGAAGTAATGGTTCCAGTTCCTCCTTGTACCTCCGGTAGAATTCGGCTGTGAACCCATCTGATCCTGGACTCTTTTTGGTTGGTAAGCCATTGATTATTGCCGCAATTTCAGCTCCTGTTATTAGTCTATTCAGAGATTCAACTTCTTCCTGGTTTAGTCATGGGAGAGTGTATGTGTCGAGGAATTTATACCTTTCTTTTTTCTTTTTAATTTTTCTTCTTTTCATCATTATTATTATTATTATTATCATTATTATTATTATTATACTTTAGGCTCTATGGTACATGTGCGCAACGTGCAGGTAAGCTACATATGTCTACATGTGCCATGCTGGTGCGCTGCACCCACCAACTCGTCATCTAGCATTAGGTATATCTCCCAATGCTGTCCCTCCCCCCTCCCCCCACGCCACCACAGTCCCCGAAGTGTGATGTTCCCCTTCCTGTGTCTATGTGTTCTCATTGTTCAATTCCCACCTATGAGTGAGAATATGTGGTGTTTGGTTTTTTGTTTTTGCGATAGTTTACTGAGAACGATGATTTCCAATTTCATCCATGTCCCTACAAAGGATATGAACTCATCCTTTTTTATGGCTGCCTAGTATTCCATGGTGTATATGTGCCACATTTTCTTAATCCCGTCTATCACTGTTGGACATTTGGGTTGGTTCCAAGTCTTTGCTGTTGTGTATAATGCCGCAATAAACATACGTGTGCATGTGTCTTTATAGCAGCATGATTTATAGTCCTTTGGGTATATACCCAGTAATGGGATGGCTGGGTCAAATGGAATTTCTACTTCTAGATCCCTGAGGAATCGCCACAGTGACCTCCACAAGGGTTGAACTAGTTTACAGTCCCACCAACAGTGTAAAAGTGTTCCTATTTCTCCACATCCTCTCCAGCACCTGTTGTTTCCTGACTTTTGAATGATTGCCATTCTATCTGGTGTGAGATGGTATCTCATTGTGGTTTTGATTTGCATTTCTCTCATGGCCAGTGATGGTGAGCATTTTTTCACGTGTTTTTTGGCTGCATAAATGTCTTCTTTTGAGGAGTGTCTGTTCATGTCCTTCGCCCACTTTTTGATGGGGTTGTTTGGTGTTTTCTTGTAAATTTGTTGGAGTGCATTGTAGATTCTGGATATTAGCCCTTTGTCAGATGAGTAGGTTGCGAAAATTTTCTCCCATTTTGTAGGTTGCCTGTTCACTCTGACGGTAGTTTCCTTTGCTGTGCAGAAGCTCTTTAGTTTAATTAGATCCCATTTGTCAATTTTGGCTTTTGTTGCCATTGCTTTTGGTGTTTTAGACATGAACTCCTTGCCCATGCCTATGTCCTGAATGGCATTGCCTAGGTTTTCTTCTAGGGTTTTTATGGTTTTAGGTCTAACGTTTAAGTCTTTAATCCATGTTGAGTTGATTTTTGTATAAGGTGTAAGGAAGGGATCCAGTTTCAGCTTTCTACATGTGGCTAGCCAGTTTTCCCAGCACCATTTATTAAATAGGGATTCCTTTCTCCATTTCTTGTTTTTGTCAGGTTTGTCAAAGATCAGATAGTTGTAGATATGTGGCATTATTTCTGACGGCTCTGTTCTGTTCCATTGATCTATATCTCTGATTTGGTACCAGTACCATGCTGTTTGGGTTACTGTAGCCTTGTAGTATAGTTTGAAGTCAGGTAGCGTGATGCCTCCAGCTTTGTTCTTTTGGCTTAGGATTGACTTGGTGATGCGGGCTCTTTTTTGGTTCCATATGAACTTTAAAGTAGTTTTTTCCAATTCTGTGAAGAAAGTCATTGGTAACTTGGTGGGGATGGCATTGAATCTGTAAATTACCTTAGGAAGGATGGCCATTTTCATGATATTGATTCTTCCTACCCATGAGCATGGAATGTTCTTCCATTTGTTTGTATCCTCTTTTATTTCCTTGAGCAGTGGTTTGTAGTTTTCTCCTTGAAGAGGTCCTTCACATCCCTTGTAAGTTGGATTCCTAGGTATTTTATTCTCTTTGAAGCAATTGTGAATGGGAGCTCACTCATGATTTGGCTCTCTGTTTGTCTGTTATTGATGTATAAGAATGCTTGTGATTTTTGTACATTGATGTTGTATCCTGAGACTTTGCTGAAGTTGCTTATCAGCTTAAGGAGATTTTGGGCTGAGACAATGGGGTTTTCTAGATATACTATCACGTCATCTGCAAACAGGGACAATTTGACTTCCTTTTCTCCTAATTGAATACCCTTGATTTCCTTCTCTTGCCTAATTGCCCTGGCCAGAACTTCCAACACTATGTTGAATAGAAGTGGTGAGAGAGGGCATCCCTGTCTTGTGCCAGTTTTCAAAGTGAATGCTTCCAGTTTTTGCCCATTCAGTATGATATTGGCTGTGGGTTTGTCATAAATAGCTCTTATTATTTTGAGATACGACCCATCAATACCTAATTTATTGAGAGTTTTTAGCATGAAGGGTTGTTGAATTTTGTCAAAGGCCTTTACTTCATGTATTGAGATAATCATGTGGTTTTTGACTTTGGTTCTGTTTATATGCTGGATTACATTTATTGATTTGCGTATATTGAACCAGCCTTGCATCCCAGGGATGAAGCCCACTTGATCATGGTGGATAAGCTGTTTGATGTGCTGCTGGATTCGGTTTGCCAGTAATTTATTGAGGATTTTTGCATCAATATTCATCAAGGATATTGGTCTAAAATTCTCTTTTTTGGTTGTGTCTCTGCCCAGCTTTGGTATCAGCATGATGCTGGCCTCATAAAATGAGTTAGGAAGGATTCCCTCTTTCTCTATTGATTGGAATAGTTTCTGAAGTAATGGTTCCAGTTCCTCCTTGTTCCTCCGGTAGAATTCGGCTGTGAACCCATCTGATCCTGGACTCTTTTTGTTTGGTAAGCCATTGATTATTGCCGCAATTTCAGCTCCTGTTATTAGTCTATTCAGAGATTCAACTTCTTCCTGGTTTAGTCATGGGAGAGTGTATGTGTCGAGGAATTTATACCTTTCTTTTTTTTTAATTTTTCTTCTTTTTATCATTATTATTATTATTATTATTATCATTATTATTATTATTATACTTTAGGCTCTATGGTACATGTGCGCAACGTGCAGGTAAGCTACATATGTCTACATGTGCCATGCAGGTGCGCTGCACCCACCAACTCGTCATCTAGCATTAGGTATATCTCCCAATGCTGTCCCTCCCCCCTCCCCCCACGCCACCACAGTCCCCGAAGTGTGATGTTCCCCTTCCTGTGTCCATGTGTTCTCATTGTTCAATTCCCACCTATGAGTGAGAATATGTGGTGTTTGGTTTTTTGTTCTTGCGATAGTTTACTGAGAACGATGATTTCCAATTTCATCCATGTCCCTACAAAGGATATGAACTCATCCTTTTTTATGGGTGCCTGGTATTCCATGGTGTATATGTGCCACATTTTCTTAATCCAGTCTATCACTGTTGGACATTTGGGTTGGTTCCAAGTCTTTGCTGTTGTGTATAATGCCGCAATAAACATACGTGTGCATGTGTCTTTATAGCAGCATGATTTATAGTCCTCTGGGTATATACCCAGTAATGGGATGGCTGGGTCAAATGGAATTTCTACTTCTAGATCCCTGAGGAATCGCCACAGTGACCTCCACAAGGGTTGAACTAGTTTACAGTCCCACCAACAGTGTAAAAGTGTTCCTATTTCTCCACATCCTCTCCAGCACCTGTTGTTTCCTGACTTTTTAATGATTGCCATTCTATCTGGTGTGAGATGGTATCTCATTGTGGTTTTGATTTGCATTTCTCTCATGGCCAGTGATGGTGAGCTTTTTTTCACGTGTTTTTTGGCTGCATAAATGTCTTCTTTTGAGGAGTGTCTGTTCATGTCCTTCGCCCACTTTTTGATGGGGTTGTTTGGTGTTTTCTTGTAAATTTGTTGGAGTGCATTGTAGATTCTGGATATTAGCCCTTTGTCAGATGAGTAGGTTGCGAAAATTTTCTCCCATTTTGTAGGTTGCCTGTTCACTCTGACGGTAGTTTCCTTTGCTGTGCAGAAGCTCTTTAGTTTAATTAGATCCCATTTGTCAATTTTGGCTTTTGTTGCCATTGCTTTTGGTGTTTTAGACATGAACTCCTTGCCCATGCCTATGTCCTGAATGGCATTGCCTAGGTTTTCTTCTAGGGTTTTTATGGTTTTAGGTCTAACGTTTAAGTCTTTAATCCATGTTGAGTTGATTTTTGTATAAGGTGTAAGGAAGGGATCCAGTTTCAGCTTTCTACATGTGGCTAGCCAGTTTTCCCAGCACCATTTATTAAATAGGGATTCCTTTCTCCATTTCTTGTTTTTGTCAGGTTTGTCAAAGATCAGATAGTTGTAGATATGTGGCATTATTTCTGACGGCTCTGTTCTGTTCCCTTGATCTATATGTCTGTTTTGGTACCAGTACCATGCTGTTTGGGTTACTGTAGCCTTGTAGTATAGTTTGAAGTCAGGTAGCGTGATGCCTCCAGCTTTGTTCTTTTGGCTGAGGATTGACTTGGTGATGCGGGCCCTTTTTTGGTTCCATATGAACTTTAAAGTAGTTTTTTCCAATTCTGTGAAGAAAGTCATTGGTAACTTGGTGGGGATGGCATTGAATCTGTAAATTACCTTGGGAAGGATGGCCATTTTCATGATATTGATTCTTCCTACCCATGAGCATGGAATGTTCTTCCATTTGTTTGTATCCTCTTTTATTTCCTTGAGCAGTGGTTTGTAGTTTTCTCCTTGAAGAGGTCCTTCACATCCCTTGTAAGTTGGATTCCTAGGTATTTTATTCTCTTTGAAGCAATTGTGAATGGGAGTTCACTCATGATTTGGCTCTCTGTTTGTCTGTTATTGATGTATAAGAATGCTTGTGATTTTTGTACATTGATGTTGTATCCTGAGACTTTGCTGAAGTTGCTTATCAGCTTAAGGAGATTTTGGGCTGAGACAATGGGGTTTTCTAGGTATACTATCACGTCATCTGCAAACAGGGACAATTTGACTTCCTTTTCTCCTAATTGAATACCCTTGATTTCCTTCTCTTGCCTAATTGCCCTGGCCATAACTTCCAACACTATGTTGAATAGAAGTGGTGAGAGAGGGCATCCCTGTCTTGTGCCAGTTTTCAAAGTGAATGCTTCCAGTTTTTGCCCATTCAGTATGATATTGGCTGTGGGTTTGTCATAAATAGCTCTTATTATTTTGAGATACGACCCATCAATACCTAATTTATTGAGAGTTTTTAGCATGAAGGGTTGTTGAATTTTGTCAAAGGCCTTTACTTCATGTATTGAGATAATCATGTGGTTTTTGACTTTGGTTCTGTTTATATGCTGGATTACATTTATTGATTTGCGTATATTGAACCAGCCTTGCATCCCAGGGATGAAGCCCACTTGATCATGGTGGATAAGCTGTTTGATGTGCTGCTGGATTCGGTTTGCCAGTAATTTATTGAGGATTTTTGCATCAATATTCATCAAGGATATTGGTCTAAAATTCTCTTTTTTGGTTGTGTCTCTGCCCAGCTTTGGTATCAGCATGATGCTGGCCTCATAAAATGAGTTAGGAAGGATTCCCTCTTTCTCTATTGATTGGAATAGTTTCTGAAGTAATGGTTCCAGTTCCTCCTGGTACCTCCGGTAGAATTCGGCTGTGAACCCATCTGATCCTGGACTCTTTTTGGTTGGTAAGCCATTGATTATTGCCGCAATTTCAGCTCCTGTTATTAGTCTATTCAGAGATTCAACTTCTTCCTGGTTTAGTCATGGGAGAGTGTATGTGTCGAGGAATTTATACCTTTCTTTTTTTTTTTAATTTTTCTTCTTTTTATCATTATTATTATTATTATTATCATTATTATTATTATTATACTTTAGGCTCTATGGTACATGTGCGCAACGTGCAGGTAAGCTACATATGTCTACATGTGCCATGCAGGTGCGCTGCACCCACCAACTCGTCATCTAGCATTAGGTATATCTCCCAATGCTGTCCCTCCCCCCTCCCCCCACGCCACCACAGTCCCCGAAGTGTGATGTTCCCCTTCCTGTGTCCATGTGTTCTCATTGTTCAATTCCCACCTATGAGTGAGAATATGTGGTGTTTGGTTTTTTGTTCTTGCGATAGTTTACTGAGAACGATGATTTCCAATTTCATCCATGTCCCTACAAAGGATATGAACTCATCCTTTTTTATGGGTGCCTGGTATTCCATGGTGTATATGTGCCACATTTTCTTAATCCAGTCTATCACTGTTGGACATTTGGGTTGGTTCCAAGTCTTTGCTGTTGTGTATAATGCCGCAATAAACATACGTGTGCATGTGTCTTTATAGCAGCATGATTTATAGTCCTTTGGGTATATACCCAGTAATGGGATGGCTGGGTCAAATGGAATTTCTACTTCTAGATCCCTGAGGAATCGCCACAGTGACCTCCACAAGGGTTGAACTAGTTTACAGTCCCACCAACAGTGTAAAAGTGTTCCTATTTCTCCACATCCTCTCCAGCACCTGTTGTTTCCTGACTTTTGAATGATTGCCATTCTATCTGGTGTGAGATGGTATCTCATTGTGGTTTTGATTTGCATTTCTCTCATGGCCAGTGATGGTGAGCTTTTTTTCACGTGTTTTTTGGCTGCATAAATGTCTTCTTTTGAGGAGTGTCTGTTCATGTCCTTCGCCCACTTTTTGATGGGGTTGTTTGGTGTTTTCTTGTAAATTTGTTGGAGTGCATTGTAGATTCTGGATATTAGCCCTTTGTCAGATGAGTAGGTTGCGAAAATTTTCTCCCATTTTGTAGGTTGCCTGTTCACTCTGACGGTAGTTTCCTTTGCTGTGCAGAAGCTCTTTAGTTTAATTAGATCCCATTTGTCAATTTTGGCTTTTGTTGCCATTGCTTTTGGTGTTTTAGACATGAACTCCTTGCCCATGCCTATGTCCTGAATGGTATTGCCGAGGTTTTCTTCTAGGGTTTTTATGGTTTTAGGTCTAACGTTTAAGTCTTTAATCTATGTTGAGTTGATTTTTGTATAAGGTGTAAGGAAGGGATCCAGTTTCAGCTTTCTACATGTGGCTAGCCAGTTTTCCCAGCACCATTTATTAAATAGGGATTCCTTTATCCATTTCTTGTTTTTGTCAGGTTTGTCAAAGATCAGATAGTTGTAGATATGTGGCATTATTTCTGACGGCTCTGTTCTGCTCCTTTGATCTATATCTCTGTTTTGGTACCAGTACCATGCTGTTTGGGTTACTGTAGCCTTGTAGTATAGTTTGAAGTCAGGTAGCGTGATGCCTCCAGCTTTGTTCTTTTGGCTGAGGATTGACTTGGTGATGCGGGCTCTTTTTTGCTTCCATATGAACTTTAAAGTAGTTTTTTCCAATTCTGTGAAGAAAGTCATTGGTAACTTGGTGGGGATGGCATTGAATCTGTAAATTACTTTGGGAAGGATGGCCATTTTCATGATATTGATTCTTCCTACCCATGAGCATGGAATGTTCTTCCATTTGTTTGTATCCTCTTTTATTTCCTTGAGCAGTGGTTTGTAGTTTTCTCCTTGAAGAGGTCCTTCACATCCCTTGTAAGTTGGATTCCTAGGTATTTTATTCTCTTTGAAGCAATTGTGAATGGGAGTTCACTCATGATTTGGCTCTCTGTTTGTCTGTTATTGATGTATAAGAATGCTTGTGATTTTTGTACATTGATGTTGTATCCTGAGACTTTGCTGAAGTTGCTTATCAGCTTAAGGAGATTTTGGGCTGAGACAATGGGGTTTTCTAGATATACTATCACGTCATCTGCAAACAGGGACAATTTGACTTCCTTTTCTCCTAATTGAATACCCTTGATTTCCTTCTCTTGCCTAATTGCCCTGGCCAGAACTTCCAACACTATGTTGAATAGAAGTGGTGAGAGAGGGCATCCCTGTCTTGTGCCAGTTTTCAAAGTGAATGCTTCCAGTTTTTGCCCATTCAGTATGATATTGGCTGTGGGTTTGTCATAAATAGCTCTTATTATTTTGAGATACGACCCATCAATACCTAATTTATTGAGAGTTTTTAGCATGAAGGGTTGTTGAATTTTGTCAAAGGCCTTTACTTCATGTATTGAGATAATCATGTGGTTTGTGACTTTGGTTCTGTTTATATGCTGGATTACATTTATTGATTTGCGTATATTGAACCAGCCTTGCATCCCAGGGATGAAGCCCACTTGATCATGGTGGATAAGCTGTTTGATGTGCTGCTGGATTCGGTTTGCCAGTAATTTATTGAGGATTTTTGCATCAATATTCATCAAGGATATTGGTCTAAAATTCTCTTTTTTGGTTGTGTCTCTGCCCAGCTTTGGTATCAGCATGATGCTGGCCTCATAAAATGAGTTAGGAAGGATTCCCTCTTTCTCTATTGATTGGAATAGTTTCTGAAGTAATGGTTCCAGTTCCTCCTGGTACCTCCGGTAGAATTCGGCTGTGAACCCATCTGATCCTGGACTCTTTTTGGTTGGTAAGCCATTGATTATTGCCGCAATTTCAGCTCCTGTTATTAGTCTATTCAGAGATTCAACTTCTTCCTGGTTTAGTCATGGGAGAGTGTATGTGTCGAGGAATTTATACCTTTCTTTTTTTTTTTAATTTTTCTTCTTTTTATCATTATTATTATTATTATTATCATTATTATTATTATTATACTTTAGGCTCTATGGTACATGTGCGCAACGTGCAGGTAAGCTACATATGTCTACATGTGCCATGCAGGTGCGCTGCACCCACCAACTCGTCATCTAGCATTAGGTATATCTCCCAATGCTGTCCCTCCCCCCTCCCCCCACGCCACCACAGTCCCCGAAGTGTGATGTTCCCCTTCCTGTGTCCATGTGTTCTCATTGTTCAATTCCCACCTATGAGTGAGAATATGTGGTGTTTGGTTTTTTGTTCTTGCGATAGTTTACTGAGAACGATGATTTCCAATTTCATCCATGTCCCTACAAAGGATATGAACTCATCCTTTTTTATGGGTGCCTGGTATTCCATGGTGTATATGTGCCACATTTTCTTAATCCAGTCTATCACTGTTGGACATTTGGGTTGGTTCCAAGTCTTTGCTGTTGTGTATAATGCCGCAATAAACATACGTGTGCATGTGTCTTTATAGCAGCATGATTTATAGTCCTTTGGGTATATACCCAGTAATGGGATGGCTGGGTCAAATGGAATTTCTACTTCTAGATCCCTGAGGAATCGCCACAGTGACCTCCACAAGGGTTGAACTAGTTTACAGTCCCACCAACAGTGTAAAAGTGTTCCTATTTCTCCACATCCTCTCCAGCACCTGTTGTTTCCTGACTTTTGAATGATTGCCATTCTATCTGGTGTGAGATGGTATCTCATTGTGGTTTTGATTTGCATTTCTCTCATGGCCAGTGATGGTGAGCTTTTTTTCACGTGTTTTTTGGCTGCATAAATGTCTTCTTTTGAGGAGTGTCTGTTCATGTCCTTCGCCCACTTTTTGATGGGGTTGTTTGGTGTTTTCTTGTAAATTTGTTGGAGTGCATTGTAGATTCTGGATATTAGCCCTTTGTCAGATGAGTAGGTTGCGAAAATTTTCTCCCATTTTGTAGGTTGCCTGTTCACTCTGACGGTAGTTTCCTTTGCTGTGCAGAAGCTCTTTAGTTTAATTAGATCCCATTTGTCAATTTTGGCTTTTGTTGCCATTGCTTTTGGTGTTTTAGACATGAACTCCTTGCCCATGCCTATGTCCTGAATGGTATTGCCGAGGTTTTCTTCTAGGGTTTTTATGGTTTTAGGTCTAACGTTTAAGTCTTTAATCTATGTTGAGTTGATTTTTGTATAAGGTGTAAGGAAGGGATCCAGTTTCAGCTTTCTACATGTGGCTAGCCAGTTTTCCCAGCACCATTTATTAAATAGGGATTCCTTTATCCATTTCTTGTTTTTGTCAGGTTTGTCAAAGATCAGATAGTTGTAGATATGTGGCATTATTTCTGACGGCTCTGTTCTGCTCCTTTGATCTATATCTCTGTTTTGGTACCAGTACCATGCTGTTTGGGTTACTGTAGCCTTGTAGTATAGTTTGAAGTCAGGTAGCGTGATGCCTCCAGCTTTGTTCTTTTGGCTGAGGATTGACTTGGTGATGCGGGCTCTTTTTTGCTTCCATATGAACTTTAAAGTAGTTTTTTCCAATTCTGTGAAGAAAGTCATTGGTAACTTGGTGGGGATGGCATTGAATCTGTAAATTACTTTGGGAAGGATGGCCATTTTCATGATATTGATTCTTCCTACCCATGAGCATGGAATGTTCTTCCATTTGTTTGTATCCTCTTTTATTTCCTTGAGCAGTGGTTTGTAGTTTTCTCCTTGAAGAGGTCCTTCACATCCCTTGTAAGTTGGATTCCTAGGTATTTTATTCTCTTTGAAGCAATTGTGAATGGGAGTTCACTCATGATTTGGCTCTCTGTTTGTCTGTTATTGATGTATAAGAATGCTTGTGATTTTTGTACATTGATGTTGTATCCTGAGACTTTGCTGAAGTTGCTTATCAGCTTAAGGAGATTTTGGGCTGAGACAATGGGGTTTTCTAGATATACTATCACGTCATCTGCAAACAGGGACAATTTGACTTCCTTTTCTCCTAATTGAATACCCTTGATTTCCTTCTCTTGCCTAATTGCCCTGGCCAGAACTTCCAACACTATGTTGAATAGAAGTGGTGAGAGAGGGCATCCCTGTCTTGTGCCAGTTTTCAAAGTGAATGCTTCCAGTTTTTGCCCATTCAGTATGATATTGGCTGTGGGTTTGTCATAAATAGCTCTTATTATTTTGAGATACGACCCATCAATACCTAATTTATTGAGAGTTTTTAGCATGAAGGGTTGTTGAATTTTGTCAAAGGCCTTTACTTCATGTATTGAGATAATCATGTGGTTTGTGACTTTGGTTCTGTTTATATGCTGGATTACATTTATTGATTTGCGTATATTGAACCAGCCTTGCATCCCAGGGATGAAGCCCACTTGATCATGGTGGATAAGCTGTTTGATGTGCTGCTGGATTCGGTTTGCCAGTAATTTATTGAGGATTTTTGCATCAATATTCATCAAGGATATTGGTCTAAAATTCTCTTTTTTGGTTGTGTCTCTGCCCAGCTTTGGTATCAGCATGATGCTGGCCTCATAAAATGAGTTAGGAAGGATTCCCTCTTTTTCTATTGATTGGAATAGTTTCTGAAGTAATGGTTCCAGTTCCTCCTTGTAAATCCGGTAGAATTCGGCTGTGAACCCATCTGATCCTGGACTCTTTTTGGTTGGTAAGCCATTGATTATTGCCGCAATTTCAGCTCCTGTTATTAGTCTATTCAGAGATTCAACTTCTTCCTGGTTTAGTCATGGGAGAGTGTATGTGTCGAGGAATTTATACCTTTCTTTTTTTTTTTAATTTTTCTTCTTTTTATCATTATTATTATTATTATTATCATTATTATTATTATTATACTTTAGGCTCTATGGTACATGTGCGCAACGTGCAGGTAAGCTACATATGTCTACATGTGCCATGCTGGTGCGCTGCACCCACCAACTCGTCATCTAGCATTAGGTATATCTCCCAATGCTGTCCCTCCCCCCTCCCCCCACGCCACCACAGTCCCCGAAGTGTGATGTTCCCCTTCCTGTGTCCATGTGTTCTCATTGTTCAATTCCCACCTATGAGTGAGAATATGTGGTGTTTGGTTTTTTGTTTTTGCGATAGTTTACTGAGAACGATGATTTCCAATTTTATCCATGTCCCTACAAAGGATATGAACTCATCCTTTTTTATGGCTGCCTGGTATTCCATGGTGTATATGTGCCACATTTTCTTAATCCCGTCTATCACTGTTGGACATTTGGGTTGGTTCCAAGTCTTTGCTGTTGTGTATAATGCCGCAATAAACATACGTGTGCATGTGTCTTTATAGCAGCATGATTTATAGTCCTTTGGGTATATACCCAGTAATGGGATGGCTGGGTCAAATGGAATTTCTACTTCTAGATCCCTGAGGAATCGCCACAGTGACCTCCACAAGGGTTGAACTAGTTTACAGTCCCACCAACAGTGTAAAAGTGTTCCTATTTCTCCACATCCTCTCCAGCACCTGTTGTTTCCTGACTTTTTAATGATTGCCGTTCTATCTGGTGTGACATGGTATCTCATTGTGGTTTTGATTTGCATTTCTCTCATGGCCAGTGATGGTGAGCATTTTTTCACGTGTTTTTTGGCTGCATAAATGTCTTCTTTTGAGGAGTGTCTGTTCATGTCCTTCGCCCACTTTTTGATGGGGTTGTTTGGTGTTTTCTTGTAAATTTGTTGGAGTGCATTGTAGATTCTGGATATTAGCCCTTTGTCAGATGAGTAGGTTGCGAAAATTTTCTCCCATTTTGTAGGTTGCCTGTTCACTCTGACGGTAGTTTCCTTTGCTGTGCAGAAGCTCTTTAGTTTAATTAGATCCCATTTGTCAATTTTGGCTTTTGTTGCCATTGCTTTTGGTGTTTTAGACATGAACTCCTTGCCCATGCCTATGTCCTGAATGGCATTGCCTAGGTTTTCTTCTAGGGTTTTTATGGTTTTAGGTCTAACGTTTAAGTCTTTAATCCATGTTGAGTTGATTTTTGTATAAGGTGTAAGGAAGGGATCCAGTTTCAGCTTTCTACATGTGGCTAGCCAGTTTTCCCAGCACCATTTATTAAATAGGGATTCCTTTCTCCATTTCTTGTTTTTGTCAGGTTTGTCAAAGATCAGATAGTTGTAGATATGTGGCATTATTTCTGACGGCTCTGTTCTGTTCCATTGATCTAGATCTCTGTTTTGGTACCAGTACCATGCTGTTTGGGTTACTGTAGCCTTGTAGTATAGTTTGAAGTCAGGTAGCGTGATGCCTCCAGCTTTGTTCTTTTGGCTGAGGATTGACTTGGTGATGCGGGCTCTTTTTTGGTTCCATATGAACTTTAAAGTAGTTTTTTCCAATTCTGTGAAGAAAGTCATTGGTAACTTGGTGGGGATGGCATTGAATCTGTAAATTACCTTGGGAAGGATGGCCATTTTCATGATATTGATTCTTCCTACCCATGAGCATGGAATGTTCTTCCATTTGTTTGTATCCTCTTTTATTTCCTTGAGCAGTGGTTTGTAGTTTTCTCCTTGAAGAGGTCCTTCACATCCCTTGTAAGTTGGATTCCTAGGTATTTTATTCTCTTTGAAGCAATTGTGAATGGGAGCTCACTCATGATTTGGCTCTCTGTTTGTCTGTTATTGATGTATAAGAATGCTTGTGATTTTTGTACATTGATGTTGTATCCTGAGACTTTGCTGAAGTTGCTTATCAGCTTAAGGAGATTTTGGGCTGAGACAATGGGGTTTTCTAGATATACTATCACGTCATCTGCAAACAGGGACAATTTGACTTCCTTTTCTCCTAATTGAATACCCTTGATTTCCTTCTCTTGCCTAATTGCCCTGGCCAGAACTTCCAACACTATGTTGAATAGAAGTGGTGAGAGAGGGCATCCCTGTCTTGTGCCAGTTTTCAAAGTGAATGCTTCCAGTTTTTGCCCATTCAGTATGATATTGGCTGTGGGTTTGTCATAAATAGCTCTTATTATTTTGAGATACGACCCATCAATACCTAATTTATTGAGAGTATTTAGCATGAAGGGTTGTTGAATTTTGTCAAAGGCCTTTACTTCATGTATTGAGATAATCATGTGGTTTTTGACTTTGGTTCTGTTTATATGCTGGATTACATTTATTGATTTGCGTATATTGAACCAGCCTTGCATCCCAGGGATGAAGCCCACTTGATCATGCTGGATAAGCTGTTTGATGTGCTGCTGGATTCGGTTTGCCAGTAATTTATTGAGGATTTTTGCATCAATATTCATCAAGGATATTGGTCTAAAATTCTCTTTTTTGGTTGTGTCTCTGCCCAGCTTTGGTATCAGCATGATGCTGGCCTCATAAAATGAGTTAGGAAGGATTCCCTCTTTTTCTATTGATTGGAATAGTTTCTGAAGTAATGGTTCCAGTTCCTCCTTGTACCTCCGGTAGAATTCGGCTGTGAACCCATCTGATCCTGGACTCTTTTTGGTTGGTAAGCCATTGATTATTGCCGCAATTTCAGCTCCTGTTATTAGTCTATTCAGAGATTCAACTTCTTCCTGGTTTAGTCATGGGAGAGTGTATGTGTCGAGGAATTTATACCATTCTTTTTTTTTTTTAATTTTTCTTCTTTTTATCATTATTATTATTATTATTATCATTATTATTATTATTATACTTTAGGCTCTATGGTACATGTGCGCAACGTGCAGGTAAGCTACATATGTCTACATGTGCCATGCTGGTGCGCTGCACCCACCAACTCGTCATCTAGCATTAGGTATATCTCCCAATGCTGTCCCTCCCCCCTCCCCCCACGCCACCACAGTCCCCGAAGTGTGATGTTCCCCTTCCTGTGTCCATGTGTTCTCATTGTTCAATTCCCACGTATGAGTGAGAATATGTGGTGTTTGGTTTTTTGTTTTTGCGATAGTTTACTGAGAACGATGATTTCCAATTTCATCCATGTCCCTACAAAGTATATGAACTCATCCTTTTTTATGGGTGCCTGGTATTCCATGGTGTATATGTGCCACATTTTCTTAATCCAGTCTATCACTGTTGGACATTTGGGATGGTTCCAAGTCTTTGCTGTTGTGTATAATGCCGCAATAAACATACGTGTGCATGTGTCTTTATAGCAGCATGATTTATAGTCCTTTGGGTATATACCCAGTAATGGGATGGCTGGGTCAAATGGAATTTCTACTTCTAGATCCCTGAGGAATCGCCACAGTGACCTCCACAAGGGTTGAACTAGTTTACAGTCCCACCAACAGTGTAAAAGTGTTCCTATTTCTCCACATCCTCTCCAGCACCTGTTGTTTCCTGACTTTTTAATGATTGCCATTCTATCTGGTGTGAGATGGTATCTCATTGTGGTTTTGATTTGCATTTCTCTCATGGCCAGTGATGGTGAGCATTTTTTCACGTGTTTTTTGGCTGCATAAATGTCTTCTTTTGAGGAGTGTCTGTTCATGTCCTTCGCCCACTTTTTGATGGGGTTGTTTGGTGTTTTCTTGTAAATTTGTTGGAGTGCATTGTAGATTCTGGATATTAGCCCTTTGTCAGATGAGTAGGTTGCGAAAATTTTCTCCCATTTTGTAGGTTGCCTGTTCACTCTGACGGTAGTTTCCTTTGCTGTGCAGAAGCTCTTTAGTTTAATTAGATCCCATTTGTCAATTTTGGCTTTTGTTGCCATTGCTTTTGGTGTTTTAGACATGAACTCCTTGCCCATGCCTATGTCCTGAATGGTATTGCCTAGGTTTTCTTCTAGGGTTTTTATGGTTTTAGGTCTAACGTTTAAGTCTTTAATCCATGTTGAGTTGATTTTTGTATAAGGTGTAAGGAAGGGATCCAGTTTCAGCTTTCTACATGTGGCTAGCCAGTTTTCCCAGCACCATTTATTAAATAGGGATTCCTTTCTCCATTTCTTGTTTTTGTCAGGTTTGTCAAAGATCAGATAGTTGTAGATATGTGGCATTATTTCTGACGGCTCTGTTCTGTTCCATTGATCTATATCTCTGTTTTGGTACCAGTACCATGCTGTTTGGGTTACTGTAGCCTTGTAGTATAGTTTGAAGTCAGGTAGCGTGATGCCTCCAGCTTTGTTCTTTTGGCTGAGGATTGACTTGGTGATGCGGGCTCTTTTTTGGTTCCATATGAACTTTAAAGTAGTTTTTTCCAATTCTGTGAAGAAAGTCATTGGTAACTTGGTGGGGATGGCATTGAATCTGTAAATTACCTTGGGAAGGATGGCCATTTTCATGATATTGATTCTTCCTACCCATGAGCATGGAATGTTCTTCCATTTGTTTGTATCCTCTTTTATTTCCTTGAGCAGTGGTTTGTAGTTTTCTCCTTGAAGAGGTCCTTCACATCCCTTGTAAGTTGGATTCCTAGGTATTTTATTCTCTTTGAAGCAATTGTGAATGGGAGTTCACTCATGATTTGGCTCTCTGTTTGTCTGTTATTGATGTATAAGAATGCTTGTGATTTTTGTACATTGATGTTGTATCCTGAGACTTTGCTGAAGTTGCTTATCAGCTTAAGGAGATTTTGGGCTGAGACAATGGGGTTTTCTAGATATACTATCACGTCATCTGCAAACAGGGACAATTTGACTTCCTTTTCTCCTAATTGAATACCCTTGATTTCCTTCTCTTGCCTAATTGCCCTGGCCAGAACTTCCAACACTATGTTGAATAGAAGTGGTGAGAGAGGGCATCCCTGTCTTGTGCCAGTTTTCAAAGTGAATGCTTCCAGTTTTTGCCCATTCAGTATGATATTGGCTGTGGGTTTGTCATAAATAGCTCTTATTATTTTGAGATACGACCCATCAATACCTAATTTATTGAGAGTTTTTAGCATGAAGGGTTGTTGAATTTTGTCAAAGGCCTTTACTTCATGTATTGAGATAATCATGTGTTTTGTGACTTTGGTTCTGTTTATATGCTGGATTACATTTATTGATTTGCGTATATTGAACCAGCCTTGCATCCCAGGGATGAAGCCCACTTGATCATGGTGGATAAGCTGTTTGATGTGCTGCTGGATTCGGTTTGCCAGTAATTTATTGAGGATTTTTGCATCAATATTCATCAAGGATATTGGTCTAAAATTCTCTTTTTTGGTTGTGTCTCTGCCCAGCTTTGGTATCAGCATGATGCTGGCCTCATAAAATGAGTTAGGAAGGATTCCCTCTTTTTCTATTGATTGGAATAGTTTCTGAAGTAATGGTTCCAGTTCCTCCTTGTACCTCCGGTAGAATTCGGCTGTGAACCCATCTGATCCTGGACTCTTTTTGGTTGGTAAGCCATTGATTATTGCCGCAATTTCAGCTCCTGTTATTAGTCTATTCAGAGATTCAACTTCTTCCTGGTTTAGTCATGGGAGAGTGTATGTGTCGAGGAATTTATACCTTTCTTTTTTTTTTTAATTTTTCTTCTTTTTATCATTATTATTATTATTATTATCATTATTATTATTATTATACTTTAGGCTCTATGGTACATGTGCGCAACGTGCAGGTAAGCTACATATGTCTACATGTGCCATGCTGGTGCGCTGCACCCACCAACTCGTCATCTAGCATTAGGTATATCTCCCAATGCTGTCCCTCCCCCCTCCCCCCACGCCACCACAGTCCCCGAAGTGTGATGTTCCCCTTCCTGTGTCCATGTGTTCTCATTGTTCAATTCCCAACTATGAGTGAGAAGATGTAGTGTTTGGTTTTTTGTTCTTGCGATAGTTTACTGAGAACGATGATTTCCAATTTCATCCATGTCCCTACAAAGGATATGAACTCATCCTTTTTTATGGCTGCCTCGTATTCCATGGTGTATATGTGCCACATTTTCTTAATCCAGTCTATCACTGTTGGACATTTGGGTTGGTTCCAAGTCTTTGATGTTGTGTATAATGCCGCAATAAACATACGTGTGCATGTGTCTTTATAGCAGCATGATTTATAGTCCTTTGGGTATATACCCAGTAATGGGATGGCTGGGTCAAATGGAATTTCTAGTTCTAGATCCCTGAGGAATCGCCACAGTGACCTCCACAAGGGTTGAACTAGTTTACAGTCCCACCAACAGTGTAAAAGTGTTCCTATTTCTCCACATCCTCTCCAGCACCTGTTGTTTCCTGACTTTTGAATGATTGCCTTTCTATCTGGTGTGAGATGGTATCTCATTGTGGTTTTGATTTGCATTTCTCTCATGGCCAGTGATGGTGAGCATTTTTTCACGTGTTTTTTGGCTGCATAAATGTCTTCTTTTGAGGAGTGTCTGTTCATGTCCTTTGCCCACTTTTTGATGGGGTTGTTTGGTGTTTTCTTGTAAATTTGTTGGAGTGCATTGTAGATTCTGGATATTAGCCCTTTGTCAGATGAGTAGGTTGCGAAAATTTGCTCCCATTTTGTAGGTTGCCTGTTCACTCTGACGGTAGTTTCCTTTGCTGTGCAGAAGCTCTTTAGTTTAATTAGATCCCATTTGTCAATTTTGGCTTGTGTTGCCATTGCTTTTGGTGGTTTAGACATGAACTCCTTGCCCATGCCTATGTCCTGAATGGCATTGCCTAGGTTTTCTTCTAGGGTTTTTATGGTTTTAGGTCTAACGTTTAAGTCTTTAATCCATGTTGAGTTGATTTTTGTATAAGGTGTAAGGAAGGGATCCAGTTTCAGCTTTCTACATGTGGCTAGCCAGTTTTCCCAGCACCATTTATTAAATAGGGATTCCTTTCTCCATTTCTTGTTTTTGTCAGGTTTGTCAAAGATCAGATAGTTGTAGATATGTGGCATTATTTCTGACGGCTCTGTTCTGTTCCATTGATCTATATCTCTGTTTTGGTACCAGTACCATGCTGTTTGGGTTACTGTAGCCTTGTAGTATAGTTTGAAGTCAGGTAGCGTGATGCCTCCAGCTTTGTTCTTTTGGCTTAGGATTGACTTGGTGATGCGGGCTCTTTTTTGGTTCCATATGAACTTTAAAGTAGTTTTTTCCAATTCTGTGAAGAAAGTCATTGGTAACTTGGTGGGGATGGCATTGAATCTGTAAATTACCTTGGGAAGGATGGCCATTTTCATGATATTGATTATTCCTACCCATGAGCATGGAATCTTCTTCGGTTTGTTTGTATCCTCTTTTATTTCCTTGAGCAGTGGTTTGTAGTTTTCTCCTTGAAGAGGTCCTTCACATCCCTTGTAAGTTGGATTCCTAGGTATTTTATTCTCTTTGAAGCAATTGTGAATGGGAGCTCACTCATGATTTGGCTCTCTGTTTGTCTGTTATTGATGTATAAGAATGCTTGTGATTTTTGTACATTGATGTTGTATCCTGAGACTTTGCTGAAGTTGCTTATCAGCTTAAGGAGATTTTGGGCTGAGACAATGGGGTTTTCTAGATATACTATCACGTCATCTGCAAACAGGGACAATTTGACTTCCTTTTCTCCTAATTGAATACCCTTGATTTCCTTCTCTTGCCTAATTGCCCTGGCCAGAACTTCCAACACTATGTTGAATAGAAGTGGTGAGAGAGGGCATCCCTGTCTTGTGCCAGTTTTCAAAGTGAATGCTTCCAGTTTTTGCCCATTCAGTATGATATTGGCTGTGGGTTTGTCATAAATAGCTCTTATTATTTTGAGATACGACCCATCAATACCTAATTTATTGAGAGATTTTAGCATGAAGGGTTGTTGAATTTTGTCAAAGGCCTTTACTTCATGTATTGAGATAATCATGTGGTTTTTGACTTTTGTTCTGTTTATATGCTGGATTACATTTATTGATTTGCGTATATTGAACCAGCCTTGCATCCCAGGGTGAAGCCCACTTGATCATGGTGGATAAGCTGTTTGATGTGCTGCTGGATTCGGTTTGCCAGTAATTTATTGAGGATTTTTGCATCAATATTCATCAAGGATATTGGTCTAAAATTCTCTTTTTTGGTTGTGTCTCTGCCCGGCTTTGGTATCAGCATGATGCTGGCCTCATAAAATGAGTTAGGAAGGATTCCCTCTTTTTCTATTGATTGGAATAGTTTCTGAAGTAATGGTTCCAGTTCCTCCTTGTACCTCCGGTAGAATTCGGCTGTGAAACCATCTGATCCTAGACTCTTTTTGGTTGGTAAGCCATTGATTATTGCCGCAATTTCAGCTCCTGTTATTAGTCTATTCAGAAATTCAACTTCTTCCTGGTTTAGTCATGGGAGAGTGTATGTGTCGAGGAATTTATACCTTTCTTTTTTTTTTAATTTTTCTTCTTTTTATCATTATTATTATTATTATTATCATTATTATTATTATTATACTTTAGGCTCTATGGTACATGTGCGCAACGTGCAGGTAAGCTACATATGTCTACATGTGCCATGCTGGTGCGCTGCACCCACCAACTCGTCATCTAGCATTAGGTATATCTCCCAATGCTGTCCCTCCCCCCTCCCCCCACGCCACCACAGTCCCCGAAGTGTGATGTTCCCCTTCCTGTGTCCATGTGTTCTCATTGTTCAATTCCCACCTATGAGTGAGAATATGTGGTGTTTGGTTTTTTGATCTTGCGATAGTTTACTGAGAACGATGATTTCCAATTTCATCCATGTCCCTACAAAGGATATGAACTCATCCTTTTTTATGGCTGCCTAGTATTCCATGGTGTATATGTGCCACATTTTCTTAATCCCGTCTATCACTGTTGGACATTTGGGTTGGTTCCAAGTCTTTGCTGTTGTGTATAATGCCGCAATAAACATACGTGTGCATGTGTCTTTATAGCAGCATGATTTATAGTCCTTTGGGTATATACCCAGTAATGGGATGGCTGGGTCAAATGGAATTTCTAGTTCTAGATCCCTGAGGAATCGCCACAGTGACCTCCACAAGGGTTGAACTAGTTTACAGTCCCACCAACAGTGTAAAAGTGTTCCTATTTCTCCACATCCTCTCCAGCACCTGTTGTTTCCTGACATTTTAATGATTACCATTCTATCTGGTGTGAGATGGTATCTCATTGTGGTTTTGATTTGCATTTCTCTCATGGCCAGTGATGGTGAGCATTTTTTCACGTGTTTTTTGGCTGCATAAATGTCTTCTTTTGAGGAGTGTCTGTTCATGTCCTTCGCCCACTTTTTGATGGGGTTGTTTGGTGTTTTCTTGTAAATTTGTTGGAGTGCATTGTAGATTCTGGATATTAGCCCTTTGTCAGATGAGTAGGTTGTGAAAATTTTCTCCCATTTTGTAGGTTGCCTGTTCACTCTGACGGTAGTTTCCTTTGCTGTGCAGAAGCTCTTTAGTTTAATTAGATCCCATTTGTCAATTTTGGCTTTTGTTGCCATTGCTTTTGGTGTTTTAGACATGAACTCCTTGCCCATGCCTATGTCCTGAATGGTATTGCCTAGGTTTTCTTCCAGGGTTTTTATGGTTTTAGGTCTAACGTTTAAGTCTTTAATCCATGTTGAGTTGATTTTTGTATAAGGTGTAAGGAAGGGATCCAGTTTCAGCTTTCTACATGTGGCTAGCCAGTTTTCCCAGCACCATTTATTAAATAGGGATTCCTTTCTCCATTTCTTGTTTTTGTCAGGTTTGTCAAAGATCAGATAGTTGTAGATATGTGGCATTATTTCTGACGGCTCTGTTCTGTTCCATTGATCTATATCTCTGTTTTGGTACCAGTACCATGCTGTTTGGGTTACTGTAGCCTTGTAGTATAGTTTGAAGTCAGGTAGCGTGATTCCTCCAGCTTTGTTCTTTTGGCTGAGGATTGACTTGGTGATGCGGGCTCTTTTTTGGTTCCATATGAACTTTAAAGTAGTTTTTTCCAATTCTGTGAAGACAGTCATTGGTAACTTGGTGGGGATGGCATTGAATCTGTAAATTACCTTGGGAAGGATGGCCATTTTCATGATATTGAATCTTCCTACCCATGAGCATGGAATGTTCTTCCATTTGTTTGTATCCTCTTTTATTTCCTTGAGCAGTGGTTTGTAGTTTTCTCCTTGAAGAGGTCCTTCACATCCCTTGTAAGTTGGATTCCTAGGTATTTTATTCTCTTTGAAGCAATTGTGAATGGGAGTTCACTCATGATTTGGCTCTCTGTTTGTCTGTTATTGATGTATAAGATTGCTTGTGATTTTTGTACATTGATGTTGTATCCTGAGACTTTGCTGAAGTTGCTTATCAGCTAAGGAGATTTTGGGCTGAGACAATGGGGTTTTCTAGATATACTATCACGTCTTCTGCAAACAGGGAAAATTTGACTTCCTTTTCTCCTAATTGAATACCCTGGATTTCCTTCTCTTGCCTAATTGCCCTGGCCAGAACTTCCAACACTATGTTGAATAGAAGTGGTGAGAGAGGGCATCCCTGTCTTGTGCCAGTTTTCAAAGTGAATGCTTCCAGTTTTTGCCCATTCAGTATGATATTGGCTGTGGGTTTGTCATAAATAGCTCTTATTATTTTGAGATACGACCCATCAATACCTAATTTATTGAGAGTTTTTAGCATGAAGGGTTGTTGAATTTTGTCAAAGGCCTTTTCTTCATGTATTGAGATAATCATGTGGTTTTTGACTTTGGTTCTGTTTATATGCTGGATTACATTTATTGATTTGCGTATATTGAACCAGCCTTGCATCCCAGGGATGAAGCCCACTTGATCATGGTGAATAAGCTGTTTGATGTGCTGCTGGATTCGGTTTGCCAGTAATTTATTGAGGATTTTTGCATCAATATTCATCAAGGATATTGGTCTAAAATTCTCTTTTTTGGTTGTGTCTCTGCCCAGCTTTGGTATCAGCATGATGCTGGCCTCATAAAATGAGTTAGGAAGGATTCCCTCTTTCTCTATTGATTGGAATAGTTTCTGAAGTAATGGTTCCAGTTCCTCCTTGTACCTCCGGTAGAATTCGGCTGTGAACCCATCTGATCCTGGACTCTTTTTGGTTGGTAAGCCATTGATTATTGCCGCAATTTCAGCTCCTGTTATTAGTCTATTCAGAGATTCAACTTCTTCCTGGTTTAGTCATGGGAGAGTGTATGTGTCGAGGAATTTATACCTTTCTTTTTTTCTTTAATTTTTCTTCTTTTTATCATTATTATTATTATTATTATCATTATTATTATTATTATACTTTAGGCTCTATGGTACATGTGCGCAACGTGCAGGTAAGCTACATATGTATACATGTGCCATGCTGGTGCGCTGCACCCACCAACTCGTCATCTAGCATTAGGTATATCTCCCAATGCTGTCCCTCCCCCCTCCCCCCACGCCACCACAGTCCCCGAAGTGTGATGTTCCCCTTCCTGTGTCCATGTGTTCTCATTGTTCAATTCCCACCTATGAGTGAGAATATGTGGTGTTTGGTTTTTTGTTCTTGCGATAGTTTACTGAGAACGGTGATTTCCAATTTCATCCATGTCCCTACAAAGGATATGAACTCATCCTTTTTTATGGGTGCCTGGTATTCCATGGTGTATATGTGCCACATTTTCTTAATCCAGTCTATCACTGTTGGACATTTGGGTTGGTTCCAAGTCTTTGCTGTTGTGTATAATGCCGCAATAAACATACGTGTGCATGTGTCTTTATAGCAGCATGATTTATAGTCCTTTTGGTATATACCCAGTAATGGGATGGCTGGGTCAAATGGAATTTCTAGTTCTAGATCCCTGAGGAATCGCCACAGTGACCTCCACAAGGGTTGAACTAATTTACAGTCCCACCAACAGTGTAAAAGTGTTCCTATTTCTCCACATCCTCTCCAGCACCTGTTGTTTCCTGACTTTTTAATGATTGCCATTCTATCTGGTGTGAGATGGTATCTCATTGTGGTTTTGATTTGCATTTCTCTCATGGCCAGTGATGGTGAGCATTTTTTCACGTGTTTTTTGGCTGCATAAATGTCTTCTTTTGAGGAGTGTCTGTTCATGTCCTTCGCCCACTTTTTGATGGGGTTGTTTGGTGTTTTCTTGTAAATTTGTTGGGGTGCATTGTAGATTCTGGATATTAGCCCTTTGTCAGATGAGTAGGTTGCGAAAATTTTCTCCCATTTTGTAGGTTGCCTGTTCACTCTGACGGTAGTTTCCTTTGCTGTGCAGAAGCTCTTTAGTTTAATTAGATCCCATTTGTCAATTTTGGCTTTTGTTGCCATTGCTTTTGGTGTTTTAGACATGAACTCCTTGCCCATGCCTATGTCCTGAATGGTATTGCCTAGGGTTTCTTCTAGGGTTTTTATGGTTTTAGGTCTAACGTTTAAGTCTTTAATCCATGTTGAGTTGATTTTTGTATAAGGTGTAAGGAAGGGATCCAGTTTCAGCTTTCTACATGTGGCTAGCCAGTTTTCCCAGCACCATTTATTAAATAGGGATTCCTTTCTCCATTTCTTGTTTTTGTCAGGTTTGTCAAAGATCAGATAGTTGTAGATATGTGGCATTATTTCTGACGGCTCTGTTCTGTTCCATTGATCTATATCTCTGTTTTGGTACCAGTACCATGCTGTTTGGGTTACTGTAGCCTTGTAGTATAGTTTGAAGTCAGGTAGCGTGATGCCTCCTGCTTTGTTCTTTTGGCTGAGGATTGACTTGGTGATGCGGGCTCTTTTTTGGTTCCATATGAACTTTAAAGTAGTTTTTTCCAATTCTGTGAAGAAAGTCATTGGTAACTTGGTGGGGATGGCATTGAATCTGTAAATTACCTTGGGAAGGATGGCCATTTTCATGATATTGATTCTTCCTACCCATGAGCATGGAATGTTCTTCCATTTGTTTGTATCCTCTTTTATTTCCTTGAGCAGTGGTTTGTAGTTTTCTCCTTGAAGAGGTCCTTCACATCCCTTGGAAGTTGGATTCCTAGGTATTTTATTCTCTTTGAAGCAATTGTGAATGGGAGTTCACTCATGATTTGGCTCTCTGTTTGTCTGTTATTGATGTATAAGAATGCTTGTGATTTTTGTACATTGATGTTGTATCCTGAGACTTTGCTGAAGTTGCTTATCAGCTTAAGGAGATTTTGGGCTGAGACAATGGGGTTTTCTAGATATACTATCACGTCATCTGCAAACAGGGACAATTTGACTTCCTTTTCTCCTAATTGAATACCCTTGATTTCCTTCTCTTGCCTAATTGCCCTGGCCAGAACTTCCAACACTATGTTGAATAGAAGTGGTGAGAGAGGGCATCCCTGTCTTGTGCCAGTTTTCAAAGTGAATGCTTTCAGTTTTGGCCCATTCAGTATGATATTGGCTGTGGGTTTGTCATAAATAGCTCTTATTATTTTGAGATACGACCCATCAATACCTAATTTATTGAGAGTTTTTAGCATGAAGGGTTGTTGAATTTTGTCAAAGGCCTTTTCTTCATGTATTGAGATAATCATGCGGTTTTTGACTTTGGTTCTGTTTATATGCTGGATTACATTTATTGATTTGCGTATATTGAACCAGCCTTGCATCCCAGGGATGAAGCCCACTTGATCATGGTGAATAAGCTGTTTGATGTGCTGCTGGATTCGGTTTGCCAGTAATTTATTGAGGATTTTTGCATCAATATTCATCAAGGATATTGGTCTAAAATTCTCTTTTTTGGTTGTGTCTCTGCCCAGCTTTGGTATCAGCATGATGCTGGCCTCATAAAATGAGTTAGGAAGGATTCCCTCTTTCTCTATTGATTGGAATAGTTTCTGAAGTAATGGTTCCAGTTCCTACTTGTACCTCCGGTAGAATTCGGCTGTGAACCCATCTGATCCTGGACTCTTTTTGGTTGGTAAGCCATTGATTATTGCCGCAATTTCAGCTCCTGTTATTAGTCTATTCAGAGATTCAACTTCTTCCTGGTTTAGTCATGGGAGAGTGTATGTGTCGAGGAATTTATACCTTTCTTTTTTTCTTTAATTTTTCTTCTTTTTATCATTATTATTATTATTATTATCATTATTATTATTATTATACTTTAGGCTCTATGGTACATGTGCGCAACGTGCAGGTAAGCTACATATGTATACATGTGCCATGCTGGTGCGCTGCACCCACCAACTCGTCATCTAGCATTAGGTATATCTCCCAATGCTGTCCCTCCCCCCTCCCCCCACGCCACCACAGTCCCCGAAGTGTGATGTTCCCCTTCCTGTGTCCATGTGTTCTCATTGTTCAATTCCCACCTATGAGTGAGAATATGTGGTGTTTGGTTTTTTGTTCTTGCGATAGTTTACTGAGAACGATGATTTCCAATTTCATCCATGTCCCTACAAAGGATATGAACTCATCCTTTTTTATGGCTGCCTGGTATTCCATGGTGTATATGTGCCACATTTTCTTAATCCAGTCTATCACTGTTGGACATTTGGGTTGGTTCCAAGTCTTTGCTGTTGTGTATAATGCCGCAATAAACATACGTGTGCATGTGTCTTTATAGCAGCATGATTTATAGTCCTTTGGGTATATACCCAGTAATGGGATGGCTGGGTCAAATGGAATTTCTAGTTCTAGATCCCTGAGGAATCGCCACAGTGACCTCCACAAGGGTTGAACTAGTTTACAGTCCCACCAACAGTGTAAAAGTGTTCCTATTTCTCCACATCCTCTCCAGCACCTGTTGTTTCCTGGCTTTTTAATGATTGCCATTCTATCTGGTGTGAGATGGTATCTCATTGTGGTTTTGATTTGCATTTCTCTCATGGCCAGTGATGGTGAGCATTTTTTCACGTGTTTTTTGGCTGCATAAATGTCTTCTTTTGAGGAGTGTCTGTTCATGTCCTTCGCCCACTTTTTGATGGGGTTGTTTGGTGTTTTCTTGTAAATTTGTTGGAGTGCATTGTAGATTCTGGATATTAGCCCTTTGTCAGATGAGTAGGTTGCGAAAATTTTCTCCCATTTTGTAGGTTGCCTGTTCACTCTGACGGTAGTTTCCTTTGCTGTGCAAAAGCTCTTTAGTTTAATTAGATCCCATTTGTCAATTTTGGCTTTTGTTGCCATTGCTTTTGGTGTTTTAGACATGAACTCCTTGCCCATGCCTATGTCCTGAATGGTATTGCCTAGGGTTTCTTCTAGGGTTTTTATGGTTTTAGGTCTAACGTTTAAGTCTTTAATCCATGTTGAGTTGATTTTTGTATAAGGTGTAAGGAAGGGATCCAGTTTCAGCTTTCTACATGTGGCTAGCCAGTTTTCCCAGCACCATTTATTAAATAGGGATTCCTTTCTCCATTTCTTGTTTTTGTCAGTTTTGTCAAAGATCAGATAGTTGTAGATATGTGGCATTATTTCTGACGGCTCTGTTCTGTTCCATTGATCTATATCTCTGTTTTGGTACCAGTACCATGCTGTTTGGGTTACTGTAGCCTTGTAGTATAGTTTGAAGTCAGGTAGCGTGATGCCTCCTGCTTTGTTCTTTTGGCTGAGGATTGACTTGGTGATGCGGGCTCTTTTTTGGTTCCATATGAACTTTAAAGTAGTTTTTTCCAATTCTGTGAAGAAAGTCATTGGTAACTTGGTGGGGATGGCATTGAATCTGTAAATTACCTTGGGAAGGATGGCCATTTTCATGAAATTGATTCTTCCTACCCATGAGCATGGAATGTTCTTCCATTTGTTTGTATCCTCTTTTATTTCCTTGAGCAGTGGTTTGTAGTTTTCTCCTTGAAGAGGTCCTTCACATCCCTTGTAAGTTGGATTCCTAGGTATTTTATTCTCTTTGAAGCAATTGTGAATGGGAGCTCACTCATGATTTGGCTCTCTGTTTGTCTGTTATTGATGTATAAGAATGCTTGTGATTTTTGTACATTGATGTTGTATCCTGAGACTTTGCTGAAGTTGCTTATCAGCTTAAGGAGATTTTGGGCTGAGACAATGGGGTTTTCTAGATATACTATCACGTCATCTGCAAACAGGGACAATTTGACTTCCTTTTCTCCTAATTGAATACCCTTGATTTCCTTCTCTTGCCTAATTGCCCTGGCCAGAACTTCCAACACTATGTTGAATAGAAGTGGTGAGAGAGGGCATCCCTGTCTTGTGCCAGTTTTCAAAGTGAATGCTTTCAGTTTTGGCCCATTCAGTATGATATTGGCTGTGGGTTTGTCATAAATAGCTCTTATTATTTTGAGATACGACCCATCAATACCTAATTTATTGAGAGTTTTTAGCATGAAGGGTTGTTGAATTTTGTCAAAGGCCTTTTCTTCATGTATTGAGATAATCATGTGGTTTTTGACTTTGGTTCTGTTTATATGCTGGATTACATTTATTGATTTGCGTATATTGAACCAGGCTTGCATCCCAGGGATGAAGCCCACTTGATCATGCTGGATAAGCTGTTTGATGTGCTGCTGGATTCGGTTTGCCAGTAATTTATTGAGGATTTTTGCATCAATATTCATCAAGGATATTGGTCTAAAATTCTCTTTTTTGGTTGTGTCTCTGCCCAGCTTTGGTATCAGCATGATTCTGGCCTCATAAAATGAGTTAGGAAGGATTCCCTCTTTTTCTATTGATTGGAATAGTTTCTGAAATAATGGTTCCAGTTCCTCCTTGTACCTCCGGTAGAATTCGGCTGTGAACCCATCTGATCCTGGACTCTTTTTGGTTGGTAAGCTATTGATTATTGCCGCAATTTCATCTCCTGTTATTAGTCTATTCAGAGATTCAACTTCTTCCTGGTTTAGTCATGGGAGAGTGTATGTGTCGAGGAATTTATACCTTTCTTTTTTTTTTAATTTTTCTTTTTTTTATCATTATTATTATTATTATTATCATTATTATTATTATTACACTTTAGGCTCTATGGTACATGTGCGCAACGTGCAGGTAAGCTACATATGTATACATGTGCCATGCTGGTGCGCTGCACCCACCAACTCCTCATCTAGCATTAGGTATATCTCCCAATGCTGTCCATCCCCCCTCCCCCGACGCCACCACAGTCCCCGAAGTGTGATGTTCCCCTTCCTGTGTCCATGTGTTCTCATTGTTCAATTCCCACCTATGAGTGAGAATATGTGGTGTTTGGTTTTTTGTTCTTGCGATAGTTTACTGAGAACGATGATTTCCAATTTCATCCATGTCCCTACAAAGTATATGAACTCATCCTTTTTTATGGCTGCCTAGTATTCCATGTTGTATATGTGCCACATTTTCTTAATCCAGTCTATCACTGTTGGACATTTGGGTTGGTTCCAAGTCTTTGCTATTGTGTATAATGCCGCAATAAACATACGTGTGCATGTGTCTTTATAGCAGCATGATTTATAGTCCCTTGGGTATATACCCAGCAATGGGATGGCTGGATCAAATGGAATTTCTAGTTCTAGATCCCTGAGGAATCGCCACAGTGACCTCCACAAGGGTTGAACTAGTTTACAGTCCCACCGACAGTGTAAAAGTGTTCCTATTTCTCCACATCCTCTCCAGCACCTGTTGTTTCCTGACTTTTTAATGATTGCCATTCTATCTGGTGTGAGATGGTATCTCATTGTGGTTTTGATTTGCATTTCTCTCATGGCCAGTGATGGTGAGCATTTTTTCACGTGTTTTTTGGCTGCATAAATGTCTTCTTTTGAGGAGTGTCTGTTCATGTCCTTCGCCCACTTTTTGATGGGGTTGTTTGGTGTTTTCTTGTAAATTTGTTGGAGAGCATTGTAGATTCTGGATATTAGCCCTTTGTCAGATGAGTAGGTTGCGAAAATTTTCTCCCATTTTGTAGGTTGCCTGTTCATTCTGACGGTAGTTTCCTTTGCTGTGCAGAAGCTCTTTAGTTTAATTAGATCCCATTTGTCAATTTTGGCTTTTGTTGCCATTGCTTTTGGTGTTTTAGACATGAACTCCTTGCCCATGCCTATGTCCTGAATGGTATTGCCTAGCTTTTCTTCTAGGGTTTTTATGGTTTTAGGTCTAACGTTTAAGTCTTTAATCCATCTTGAGTTGATTTTTGTATAAGGTGTAAGGAAGGGATCCAGTTTCAGCTTTCTACATGTGGCTAGCCAGTTTTCCCAGCACCATTTATTAAATAGGGATTCCTTTCTCCATTTCTTGTTTTTGTCAGGTTTGTCAAAGATCAGATAGTTGTAGATATGTGGCATTATTTCTGAAGGCTCTGTTCTGTTCCATTGATCTATATCTCTGTTTTGGTACCACTACCATGCTGTTTGGGTTACTGTAGCCTTGCAGTATAGTTTGAAGTCAGGTAGCGTGATGCCTCCAGCTTTGTTCTTTTGGCTTAGGATTGACTTGGTGATGCGGGCTCTTTTTTGGTTCCATATGAACTTTAAAGTAGTTTTTTCCAATTCTGTGAAGAAAGTCATTGGTAACTTGGTGGGGATGGCATTGAATCTGTAAATTACCTTGGGAAGGATGGCCATTTTCATGATATTGATTCTTCCTACCCATGAGCATGGAATGTTCTTCCATTTGTTTGTATCCTCTTTTATTTCCTTGAGCAGTGGTTTGTAGTTTTCTCCTTGAAGAGGTCCTTCACATCCCTTGTAAGTTGGATTCCTAGGTATTTTATTCTCTTTGAAGCAATTGTGAATGGGAGTTCACTCATGATTTGGCTCTCTGTTTGTCTGTTATTGATGTATAAGAATGCTTGTGATTTTTGTACATTGATGTTGTATCCTGAGACTTTGCTGAAGTTGCTTATCAGCTTAAGGAGATTTTGGGCTGAGACAATGGGGTTTTCTAGATATACTATCACGTCATCTGCAAACAGGGACAATTTGACTTCCTTTTCTCCTAATTGAATACCCTTGATTTCCTTCTCTTGCCTAATTGCCCTGGCCAGAACTTCCAACACTATGTTGAATAGAAGTGGTGAGTGAGGGCATCCCTGTCTTGTGCCAGTTTTCAAAGTGAATGCTTCCAGTTTTTGCCCATTCAGTATGATATTGGCTGTGGGTTTGTCATAAATACCTCTTATTATTTTGAGATACGACTCATCAATACCTAATTTATTGAGAGTTTTTAGCATGAAGGGTTGTTGAATTTTGTCAAAGGCCTTTACTTCATGTATTGAGATAATCATGTGGTTTTTGACTTTGGTTCTGTTTATATGCTGGATTACATTTATTGATTTGCGTATATTGAACCAGCCTTGCATCCCAGGGATGAAGCCCACTTGATCATGTTGGATAAGCTGTTTGATGTGCTGCTGGATTCGGTTTGCCAGTAATTTATTGAGGATTTTTGCATCAATATTCATCAAGGTTATTGGTCTAAAATTCTCTTTTTTGGTTGTGTCTCTGCCCAGCTTTGGTATCAGCATGATGCTGGCCTCATAAAATGAGTTAGGAAGGATTCCCTCTTTTTCTATAGATTGGAATAGTTTCTGAAGTAATGGTTCCAGTTCCTTCTTGTACCTCCGGTAGAATTCGGCTGTGAACCCATCTGATCCTGGACTCTTTTTGGTTGGTAAGCCATTGATTATTGCCGCAATTTCAGCTCCTGTTACTAGTCTATTCAGAGATTCAACTTCTTCCTGGTTTAGTCATGGGAGAGTGTATGTGTCGAGGAATTTATACCTTTTTTTTTTTTTAATTTTTCTTCTTTTTATCATTATTATTATTATTATTATCATTATTATTATTATTATACTTTAGGCTCTATGGTACATGTGCGCAACGTGCAGGTAAGCTACATATGTATACATGTGCCATGCTGGTGCGCTGCACCCACCAACTCGTCATCTAGCATTAGGTATATCTCCCAATGCTGTCCCTCCCCACTCCCCCCACGCCACCACAGTCCCCGAAGTGTGATGTTCCCCTTCCTGTGTCCATGTGTTCTCATTGCTCAATTCCCACCTATGAGTGAGAATATGTGGTGTTTGGTTTTTTGTTCTTGCCATAGTTTACTGAGAACGATGATTTCCAATTTCATCCATGTCCCTACAAAGGATATGAACTCATCATTTTTTATGGCTGCCTAGTATTCCATGGTGTATATGTGCCACATTTTCTTAATCCAGTCTATCACTGTTGGACATTTGGGTTGGTTCCAAGTCTTTGATGTTGTGTATAATGCCGCAATAAACATACGTGTGCATGTGTCTTTATAGCAGCATGATTTATAGTCCTTTGGGTATATACCCAGTAGTGGGATGGCTGGGTCAAATGGAATTTCTAGTTCTAGATCCCTGAGGAATCGCCACAGTGACCTCCACAAGGGTTGAACTAGTTTACAGTCCCACCAACAGTGTAAAAGTGTTCCTATTTCTCCACATCCTCTCCAGCACCTGTTGTTTCCTGACTTTTTAATGATTGCCATTCTATCTGGTGTGAGATGGTATCTCATTGTGGTTTTGATTTGCATTTCTCTCATGGCCAGTGATGGTGAGCATTTTTTCACGTGTTTTTTGGCTGCATAAATGTCTTCTTTTGAGGAGTGTCTGTTCATGTCCTTCGCCCACTTTTTGATGGGGTTGTTTGGTGTTTTCTTGTAAATTTGTTGGAGTGCATTGTAGATTCTGGATATTAGCCCTTTGTCAGATGAGTAGGTTTCGAAAATTTTCTCCCATTTTGTAGGTTGCCTGTTCACTCTGACGGTAGTTTCCTTTGCTGTGCAGAAGCTCTTTAGTTTAATTAGATCCCATTTGTCAATTTTGGCTTTTGTTGCCATTGCTTTTGGTGTTTTAGACATGAACTCCTTGCCCATGCCTATGTCCTGAATGGCATTGCCTAGGTTTTCTTCTAGGGTTTTTATGGTTTTAGGTCTAACGTTTAAGTCTTTAATCCATGTTGAGTTGATTTTTGTATAAGGTGTAAGGAAGGGATCCAGTTTCAGCTTTCTACATGTGGCTAGCCAGTTTTCCCAGCACCATTTATTAAATAGGGATTCCTTTCTCCATTTCTTGTTTTTGTCAGGTTTGTCAAAGATCAGATAGTTGTAGATATGTGGCATTATTTCTGACGGCTCTGTTCTGTTCCATTGATCTATATCTCTGTTTTGGTACCAGTACCATGCTCTTTGGGTTACTGTAGCCTTGTAGTATAGTTTGAAGTCAGGTAGCGTGATGCCTCCAGCTTTGTTCTTTTGGCTGAGGATTGACTTGGTGATGCGGTCTCTTTTTTGGTTCCATATGAACTTTAAAGTTGTTTTTTCCAATTCTGTGAAGAAAGTCATTGGTAACTTGGTGGGGATGGCATTGAATCTGTAAATTACCTTGGGAAGGATGGCCATTTTCATGATATTGATTCTTCCTACCCATGAGCATGGAATGTTCTTCCGTTTGTTTGTATCCTCTTTTATTTCCTTGAGCAGTGGTTTGTAGTTTTCTCCTTGAAGAGGTCCTTCACATCCCTTGTAAGTTGGATTCCTAGGTATTTTATTCTCTTTGAAGCAATTGTGAATGGGAGTTCACTCATGATTTGGCTCTCTGTTTGTCTGTTATTGATGTATAAGAATGCTTGTGATTTTTGTACATTGATGTTGTATCCTGAGACTTTGCTGAATTTGCTTATCAGCTTAAGGAGATTTTGGGCTGAGACAATGGGGTTTTCTAGATATACTATCACGTCATCTGCAAACAGGGACAATTTGACTTCCTTTTCTCCTAATTGAATACCCTTGATTTCCTTCTCTTGCCTAATTGCCCTGGCCAGAACTTCCAACACTATGTTGAATAGAAGTGGTGAGAGAGGGCATCCCTGTCTTGTGCCAGTTTTCAATGTGAATGCTTCCAGTTTTTGCCCATTCAGTATGATATTGGCTGTGGGTTTGTCATAAATAGCTCTTATTATTTTGAGATACGACCCATCAATACCTAATTTATTGAGAGATTTTAGCATGAAGGGTTGTTGAATTTTGTCAAAGGCCTTTACTTCATGTATTGAGATAATCATGTGGTTTTTGACTTTGGTTCTGTTTATATGCTGGATTACATTTATTGATTTGCGTATATTGAACCAGCCTTGCATCCCAGGGATGAAGCCCACTTGATCATGGTGGATAAGCTGTTTGATGTGCTGCTGGATTCGGTTTGCCAGTAATTTATTGAGGATTTTTGCATCAATATTCATCAAGGATATTGGTCTAAAATTCTCTTTTTTGGTTGTGTCTCTGCCCAGCTTTGGTATCAGCATGATGCTGGCCTCATAAAATGAGTTAGGAAGGATTCCCTCTTTTTCTATTGATTGGAATAGTTTCTGAAGTAATGGTTCCAGTTCCTCCTTGTACCTCCGGTAGAATTCGGCTGTGAAACCATCTGATCCTAGACTCTTTTTGGTTGGTAAGCCATTGATTATTGCCGCAATTTCAGCTCCTGTTATTAGTCTATTCAGAAATTCAACTTCTTCCTGGTTTAGTCATGGGAGAGTGTATGTGTCGAGGAATTTATACCTTTCTTTTTTTTTTTAATTTTTCTTCTTTTTATCATTATTATTATTATTAATATCATTATTATTATTATTATACTTTAGGCTCTATGGTACATGTGCGCAACGTGCAGGTAAGCTACATATGTCTACATGTGCCATGCTGGTGCGCTGCACCCACCAACTCGTCATCTAGCATTAGGTATATCTCCCAATGCTGTCCCTCCCCCCTCCCCCCACGCCACCACAGTCCCCGAAGTGTGATGTTCCCCTTCCTGTGTCCATGTGTTCTCATTGTTCAATTCCCACCTATGAGTGAGAATATGTGGTGTTTGGTTTTTTGATCTTGCGATAGTTTACTGAGAACGATGATTTCCAATTTCATCCATGTCCCTACAAAGGATATGAACTCATCCTTTTTTATGGCTGCCTAGTATTCCATGGTGTATATGTGCCACATTTTCTTAATCCCGTCTATCACTGTTGGACATTTGGGTTGGTTCCAAGTCTTTGCTGTTGTGTATAATGCCGCAATAAACATACGTGTGCATGTGTCTTTATAGCAGCATGATTTATAGTCCTTTGGGTATATACCCAGTAATGGGATGGCTGGGTCAAATGGAATTTCTAGTTCTAGATCCCTGAGGAATCGCCACAGTGACCTCCACAAGGGTTGAACTAGTTTACAGTCCCACCAACAGTGTAAAAGTGTTCCTATTTCTCCACATCCTCTCCAGCACCTGTTGTTTCCTGACATTTTAATGATTACCATTCTATCTGGTGTGAGATGGTATCTCATTGTGGTTTTGATTTGCATTTCTCTCATGGCCAGTGATGGTGAGCATTTTTTCACGTGTTTTTTGGCTGCATAAATGTCTTCTTTTGAGGAGTGTCTGTTCATGTCCTTCGCCCACTTTTTGATGGGGTTGTTTGGTGTTTTCTTGTAAATTTGTTGGAGTGCATTGTAGATTCTGGATATTAGCCCTTTGTCAGATGAGTAGGTTGCGAAAATTTTCTCCCATTTTGTAGGTTGCCTGTTCACTCTGACGGTAGTTTCCTTTGCTGTGCAGAAGCTCTTTAGTTTAATTAGATCCCATTTGTCAATTTTGGCTTTTGTTGCCATTGCTTTTGGTGTTTTAGACATGAACTCCTTGCCCATGCCTATGTCCTGAATGGTATTGCCTAGGTTTTCTTCCAGGGTTTTTATGGTTTTAGGTCTAACGTTTAAGTCTTTAATCCATGTTGAGTTGATTTTTGTATAAGGTGTAAGGAAGGGATCCAGTTTCAGCTTTCTACATGTGGCTAGCCAGTTTTCCCAGCACCATTTATTAAATAGGGATTCCTTTCTCCATTTCTTGTTTTTGTCAGGTTTGTCAAAGATCAGATAGTTGTAGATATGTGGCATTATTTCTGACGGCTCTGTTCTGTTCCATTGATCTATATCTCTGTTTTGGTACCAGTACCATGCTGTTTGGGTTACTGTAGCCTTGTAGTATAGTTTGAAGTCAGGTAGCGTGATTCCTCCAGCTTTGTTCTTTTGGCTGAGGATTGACTTGGTGATGCGGGCTCTTTTTTGGTTCCATATGAACTTTAAAGTAGTTTTTTCCAATTCTGTGAAGACAGTCATTGGTAACTTGGTGGGGATGGCATTGAATCTGTAAATTACCTTGGGAAGGATGGCCATTTTCATGATATTGATTCTTCCTACCCATGAGCATGGAATGTTCTTCCATTTGTTTGTATCCTCTTTTATTTCCTTGAGCAGTGGTTTGTAGTTTTCTCCTTGAAGAGGTCCTTCACATCCCTTGTAAGTTGGATTCCTAGGTATTTTATTCTCTTTGAAGCAATTGTGAATGGGAGTTCACTCATGATTTGGCTCTCTGTTTGTCTATTATTGATGTATAAGATTGCTTGTGATTTTTGTACATTGATGTTGTATCCTGAGACTTTGCTGAAGTTGCTTATCAGTTTAAGGAGATTTTGGGCTGAGACAATGGGGTTTTCTAGATATACTATCACGTCTTCTGCAAACAGGGAAAATTTGACTTCCTTTTCTCCTAATTGAATACCCTTGATTTCCTTCTCTTGCCTAATTGCCCTGGCCAGAACTTCCAACACTATGTTGAATAGAAGTGGTGAGAGAGGGCATCCCTGTCTTGTGCCAGTTTTCAAAGTGAATGCTTCCAGTTTTTGCCCATTCAGTATGATATTGGCTGTGGGTTTGTCATAAATAGCTCTTATTATTTTGAGATACGACCCATCAATACCTAATTTATTGAGAGTTTTTAGCATGAAGGGTTGTTGAATTTTGTCAAAGGCCTTTTCTTCATGTATTGAGATAATCATGTGGTTTTTGACTTTGGTACTGTTTATATGCTGGATTACATTTATTGATTTGCGTATATTGAACCAGCCTTGCATCCCAGGGATGAAGCCCACTTGATCATGGTGGATAAGCTGTTTGATGTGCTGCTGGATTCGGTTTGCCAGTAATTTATTGAGGATTTTTGCATCAATATTCATCAAGGATATTGGTCTAAAATTCTCTTTTTTGGTTGTGTCTCTGCCCAGCTTTGGTATCAGCATGATGCTGGCCTCATTAAATGAGTTAGGAAGGATTCCCTCTTTCTCTATTGATTGGAATAGTTTCTGAAGTAATGGTTCCAGTTCCTCCTTGTACCTCCGGTAGAATTCGGCTGTGAACCCATCTGATCCTGGACTCTTTTTGGTTGGTAAGCCATTGATTATTGCCGCAATTTCAGCTCCTGTTATTAGTCTATTCAGAGATTCAACTTCTTCCTGGTTTAGTCATGGGAGAGTGTATGTGTCAAGGAATTTATACCTTTCTTTTTTTCTTTAATTTTTCTTCTTTTTATCATTATTATTATTATTATTATCATTATTATTATTATTATACTTTAGGCTCTATGGTACATGTGCGCAACGTGCAGGTAAGCTACATATGTCTACATGTGCCATGCTGGTGCGCTGCACCCACCAACTCGTCATCTAGCATTAGGTATATCTCCCAATGCTGTCCCTCCCCCCTCCCCCCACGCCACCACAGTCCCCGAAGTGTGATGTTCCCCTTCCTGTGTCCATGTGTTCTCATTGTTCAATTCCCACCTATGAGTGAGAATATGTGGTGTTTGGTTTTTTGTTCTTGCGATAGTTTACTGAGAACGGTGATTTCCAATTTCATCCATGTCCCTACAAAGGATATGAACTCATCCTTTTTTATGGGTGCCTGGTATTCCATGGTGTATATGTGCCACATTTTCTTAATCCAGTCTATCACTGTTGGACATTTGGGTTGGTTCCAAGTCTTTGCTGTTGTGTATAATGCCGCAATAAACATACGTGTGCATGTGTCTTTATAGCAGCATGATTTATAGTCCTTTTGGTATATACCCAGTAATGGGATGGCTGGGTCAAATGGAATTTCTAGTTCTAGATCCCTGAGGAATCGCCACAGTGACCTCCACAAGGGTTGAACTAATTTACAGTCCCACCAACAGTGTAAAAGTGTTCCTATTTCTCCACATCCTCTCCAGCACCTGTTGTTTCCTGACTTTTTAATGATTGCCATTCTATCTGGTGTGAGATGGTATCTCATTGTGGTTTTGATTTGCATTTCTCTCATGGCCAGTGATGGTGAGCATTTTTTCACGTGTTTTTTGGCTGCATAAATGTCTTCTTTTGAGGAGTGTCTGTTCATGTCCTTCGCCCACTTTTTGATGGGGTTGTTTGGTGTTTTCTTGTAAATTTGTTGGAGTGCATTGTAGATTCTGGATATTAGCCCTTTGTCAGATGAGTAGGTTGCGAAAATTTTCTCCCATTTTGTAGGTTGCCTGTTCACTCTGACGGTAGTTTCCTTTGCTGTGCAGAAGCTCTTTAGTTTAATTAGATCCCATTTGTCAATTTTGGCTTTTGTTGCCATTGCTTTTGGTGTTTTAGACATGAACTCCTTGCCCATGCCTATGTCCTGAATGGTATTGCCTAGGGTTTCTTCTAGGGTTTTTATGGTTTTAGGTCTAACGTTTAAGTCTTTAATCCATGATGAGTTGATTTTTGTATAAGGTGTAAGGAAGGGATCCAGTTTCAGCTTTCTACATGTGGCTAGCCAGTTTTCCCAGCACCATTTATTAAATAGGGATTCCTTTCTCCATTTCTTGTTTTTGTCAGGTTTGTCAAAGATCAGATAGTTGTAGATATGTGGCATTATTTCTGACGGCTCTGTTCTGTTCCATTGATCTATATCTCTGTTTTGGTACCAGTACCATGCTGTTTGGGTTACTGTAGCCTTGTAGTATAGTTTGAAGTCAGGTAGCGTGATGCCTCCAGCTTTGTTCCTTTGGCTGAGGATTGACTTGGTGATGCGGGCTCTTTTTTGGTTCCATATGAACTTTAAAGTAGTTTTTTCCAATTCTGTGAAGAAAGTCATTGGTAACTTGGTGGGGATGGCATTGAATCTGTAAATTACCTTGGGAAGGATGGCCATTTTCATGATATTGATTCTTCCTACCCATGAGCATGGAATGTTCTTCCATTTGTTTGTATCCTCTTTTATTTCCTTGAGCAGTGGTTTGTAGTTTTCTCCTTGAAGAGGTCCTTCACATCCCTTGTAAGTTGGATTCCTAGGTATTTTATTCTCTTTGAAGCAATTGTGAATGGGAGTTCACTCATGATTTGGCTCTCTGTTTGTCTGTTATTGATGTATAAGAATGCTTGTGATTTTTGTACATTGATGTTGTATCCTGAGACTTTGCTGAAGTTGCTTATCAGCTTAAGGAGATTTTGGGCTGAGACAATGGGGTTTTCTAGATATACTATCACGTCATCTGCAAACAGGGACAATTTGACTTCCTTTTCTCCTAACTGAATACCCTTGATTTCCTTCTCTTGCCTAATTGCCCTGGCCAGAACTTCCAACACTATGTTGAATAGAAGTGGTGAGAGAGGGCATCCCTGTCTTGTGCCAGTTTTCAAAGTGAATGCTTTCAGTTTTGGCCCATTCAGTATGATATTGGCTGTGGGTTTGTCATAAATAGCTCTTATTATTTTGAGATACGACCCATCAATACCTAATTTATTGAGAGTTTTTAGCATGAAGGGTTGTTGAATTTTGTCAAAGGCCTTTTCTTCATGTATTGAGATAATCATGTGGTTTTTGACTTTGGTTCTGTTTATATGCTATATTACATTTATTGATTTGCGTATATTGAACCAGGCTTGCATCCCAGGGATGAATCCCACTTGATCATGCTGGATAAGCTGTTTGATGTGCTGCTGGATTCGGTTTGCCAGTAATTTATTGAGGATTTTTGCATCAATATTCATCAAGGATATTGGTCTAAAATTCTCTTTTTTGGTTGTGTCTCTGCCCAGCTTTGGTATCAGCATGATGCTGGCCTCATAAAATGAGTTAGGAAGGATTCCCTCTTTCTCTATTGATTGGAATAGTTTCTGAAGTAATGGTTCCAGTTCCTCCTTGTACCTCCGGTAGAATTCGGCTGTGAACCCATCTGATCCTGGACTCTTTTTGGTTGGTAAGCCATTGATTATTGCCGCAATTTCAGCTGCTGTTATTAGTCTATTCAGAGATTCAACTTCTTCCTGGTTTAGTCATGGGAGAGTGTATGTGTCGAGGAATTTATACCTTTCTTTTTTTCTTAATTTTTCTTCTTTTTATCATTATTATTATTATTATCATTATTATTTTTATTATACTTTAGGCTCTATGGTACATGTGCGCAACGTGCAGGTAAGCTACATATGTCTACATGTGCCATGCTGGTGCGCTGCACCCACCAACTCGTCATCTAGCATTAGGTATATCTCCCAATGCTGTCCCTCCCCCCTCCCCCGACGCCACCACAGTCCCCGAAGTGTGATGTACCCCTTCCTGTGTCCATGTGTTCTCATTGTTCAATTCCCACCTATGAGTGAGAATATGTGGTGTTTGGTTTTTTGTTCTTGCGATAGTTTACTGAGAACGATGATTTCCAATTTCATCCATGTCCCTACAAAGGATATGAATTCATCCTTTTTTATGGCTGCCTGGTATTCCATGGTGTATATGTGCCACATTTTCTTAATCCAGTCTATCACTGTTGGACATTTGGGTTGGTTCCAAGTCTTTGCTGTTGTGTATAATGCCGAAATAAACATACGTGTGCATGTGTCTTTATAGCAGCATGATTTATAGTCCTTTGGGTATATACCCAGTAATGGGATGGCTGGGTCAAATGGAATTTCTAGTTCTAGATCCCTGAGGAATCGCCACAGTGACCTCCACAAGGGTTGAACTAGTTTACAGTCCCACCAACAGTGTAAAAGTGTTCCTATTTCTCCACATCCTCTCCAGCACCTGTTGTTTCCTGACTTTTTAATGATTGCCATTCTATCTGGTGTGAGATGGTATCTCATTGTGGTTTTGATTTGCATTTCTCTCATGGCCAGTGATGGTGAGCATTTTTTCACGTGTTTTTTGGCTGCATAAATGTCTTCTTTTGAGGAGTGTCTGTTCATGTCCTTCGCCCACTTTTTGATGGGGTTGTTTGGTGTTTTCTTGTAAATTTGTTGGAGTGCATTGTAGATTCTGGATATTAGCCCTTTGTCAGATGAGTAGGTTGCGAGAATTTTCTCCCATTTTGTAGGTTGCCTGTTCATTCTGACGGTAGTTTCCTTTGCTGTGCAGAAGCTCTTTAGTTTAATTAGATCCCATTTGTCAATTTTGGCTTTTGTTGCCATTGCTTTTGGTGTTTTAGACATGAACTCCTTGCCCATGCCTATGTCCTGAATGGTATTGCCTAGGGTTTCTTCTATGGTTTTTATGGTTTTAGGTCTAACGTTTAAGTCTTTAATCCATGTTGAGTTGATTTTTGTATAAGGTGTAAGGAAGGGATCCGGTTTCAGCTTTCTACATGTGGCTAGCCAGTTTTCCCAGCACCATTTATTAAATAGGGATACCTTTCTCCATTTCTTGTTTTTGTCAGGTTTGTCAAAGATCAGATAGTTGTAGATATGTGGCATTATTTCTGACGGCTCTGTTCTGTTCCATTGATCTATATCACTGTTTTGGTACCAGTACCATGCTGTTTGGGTTACTGTAGCCTTGTAGTATAGTTTGAAGTCAGGTAGCGTGATGCCTCCAGCTTTGTTCTTTTGGCTTAGGATTGACTTGGTGATGCGGGCTCTTTTTTGGTTCCATATGAACTTTAAAGTAGTTTTTTCCAATTCTGTGAAGAAAGTCATTGGTAACTTGGTGGGGATGGCATTGAATCTGTAAATTACCTTGGGAAGGATGGCCATTTTCATGATATTGATTCTTCCTACCCATGAGCATGGAATGTTCTTCCATTTGTTTGTATCCTCTTTTATTTCCTTGAGCAGTGGTTTGTAGTTTTCTCCTTGAAGAGGTCCTTCACATCCCTTGTAAGTTGGATTCCTAGGTATTTTATTCTCTTTGAAGCAATTGTGAATGGGAGTTCACTCATGATTTGGCTCTCTGTTTGTCTGTTATGGATGTATAAGAATGCTTGTGATTTTTGTACATTGATGTTGTATCCTGAGACTTTGCTGAAGTTGCTTATCAGCTTAAGGAGATTTTGGGCTGAGACAATGGGGTTTTCTAGATATACTATCACGTCATCTGCAAACAGGGACAATTTGATTTCCTTTTCTCCTAATTGAATACCCTTGATTTCCTTCTCTTGCCTAATTGCCCTGGCCAGAACTTCCAACACTATGTTGAATAGAAGTGGTGAGAGAGGGCATCCCTGTCTTGTGCCAGTTTTCAAAGTGAATGCTTTCAGTTTTGGCCCATTCAGTATGATATTGGCTGTGGGTTTGTCATAAATACCTCTTATTATTTTGAGATACGACCCATCAATACCTAATTTATTGAGAGTTTTTAGCATGAAGGGTTGTTGAATTTTGTCAAAGGCCTTTTCTTCATGTATTGAGATAATCATGTGGTTTTTGACTTTGGTTCTGTTTATATGCTGGATTACATTTATTGATTTGCGTATATTGAACCAGGCTTGCATCCCAGGGATGAATCCCACTTGATCATGCTGGATAAGCTGTTTGATGTGCTGCTGGATTCGGTTTGCCAGTAATTTATTGAGGAATTTTGCATCAATATTCATCAAGGATATTGGTCTAAAATTCTCTTTTTTGGTTGTGTCTCTGCCCAGCTTTGGTATCAGCATGATGCTGGCCTCATAAAATGAGTTAGGAAGGATTCCCTCTTTCTCTATTGATTGGAATAGTTTCTGAAGTAATGGTTCCAGTTCCTCCTTGTACCTCCGGTAGAATTCGGCTGTGAACCCATCTGATCCTGGACTCTTTTTGGTTGGTAAGCCATTGATTATTGCCGCAATTTCAGCTGCTGTTATTAGTCTATTCAGAGATTCAACTTCTTCCTGGTTTAGTCATGGGAGAGTGTATGTGTCGAGGAATTTATACCTTTCTTTTTTTCTTAATTTTTCTTCTTTTTATCATTATTATTATTATTATTATCATTATTATTTTTATTATACTTTAGGCTCTATGGTACATGTGCGCAACGTGCAGGTAAGCTACATATGTCTACATGTGCCATGCTGGTGCGCTGCACCCACCAACTCGTCATCTAGCATTAGGTGTATCTCCCAATGCTGTCCCTCCCCACTCCCCCCACGCCACCACAGTCCCCGAAGTGTGATGTTCCCCTTCCTGTGTCCATGTGTTCTCATTGCTCAATTCCCACCTATGAGTGAGAATATGTGGTGTTTGGTTTTTTGTTCTTGCCATAGTTTACTGAGAACGATGATTTCCAATTTCATCCATGTCCCTACAAAGGATATGAACTCATCATTTTTTATGGCTGCCTAGTATTCCATGGTGTATATGTGCCACATTTTCTTAATCCAGTCTATCACTGTTGGACATTTGGGTTGGTTCCAAGTCTTTGATGTTGTGTATAATGCCGCAATAAACATACGTGTGCATGTGTCTTTATAGCAGCATGATTTATAGTCCTTTGGGTATATACCCAGTAGTGGGATGGCTGGGTCAAATGGAATTTCTAGTTCTAGATCCCTGAGGAATCGCCACAGTGACCTCCACAAGGGTTGAACTAGTTTACAGTCCCACCAACAGTGTAAAAGTGTTCCTATTTCTCCACATCCTCTCCAGCACCTGTTGTTTCCTGACTTTTTAATGATTGCCATTCTATCTGGTGTGAGATGGTATCTCATTGTGGTTTTGATTTGCATTTCTCTCATGGCCAGTGATGGTGAGCATTTTTTCACGTGTTTTTTGGCTGCATAAATGTCTTCTTTTGAGGAGTGTCTGTTCATGTCCTTCGCCCACTTTTTGATGGGGTTGTTTGGTGTTTTCTTGTAAATTTGTTGGAGTGCATTGTAGATTCTGGATATTAGCCCTTTGTCAGATGAGTAGGTTTCGAAAATTTTCTCCCATTTTGTAGGTTGCCTGTTCACTCTGACGGTAGTTTCCTTTGCTGTGCAGAAGCTCTTTAGTTTAATTAGATCCCATTTGTCAATTTTGGCTTTTGTTGCCATTGCTTTTGGTGTTTTAGACATGAACTCCTTGCCCATGCCTATGTCCTGAATGGCATTGCCTAGGTTTTCTTCTAGGGTTTTTATGGTTTTAGGTCTAACGTTTAAGTCTTTAATCCATGTTGAGTTGATTTTTGTATAAGGTGTAAGGAAGGGATCCAGTTTCAGCTTTCTACATGTGGCTAGCCAGTTTTCCCAGCACCATTTATTAAATAGGGATTCCTTTCTCCATTTCTTGTTTTTGTCAGGTTTGTCAAAGATCAGATAGTTGTAGATATGTGGCATTATTTCTGACGGCTCTGTTCTGTTCCATTGATCTATATCTCTGTTTTGGTACCAGTACCATGCTGTTTGGGTTACTGTAGCCTTGTAGTATAGTTTGAAGTCAGGTAGCGTGATGCCTCCAGCTTTGTTCTTTTGGCTGAGGATTGACTTGGTGATGCGGTCTCTTTTTTGGTTCCATATGAACTTTAAAGTTGTTTTTTCCAATTCTGTGAAGAAAGTCATTGGTAACTTGGTGGGGATGGCATTGAATCTGTAAATTACCTTGGGAAGGATGGCCATTTTCATGATATTGATTCTTCCTACCCATGAGCATGGAATGTTCTTCCGTTTGTTTGTATCCTCTTTTATTTCCTTGAGCAGTGGTTTGTAGTTTTCTCCTTGAAGAGGTCCTTCACATCCCTTGTAAGTTGGATTCCTAGGTATTTTATTCTCTTTGAAGCAATTGTGAATGGGAGTTCACTCATGATTTGGCTCTCTGTTTGTCTGTTATTGATGTATAAGAATGCTTGTGATTTTTGTACATTGATGTTGTATCCTGAGACTTTGCTGAATTTGCTTATCAGCTTAAGGAGATTTTGGGCTGAGACAATGGGGTTTTCTAGATATACTATCACGTCATCTGCAAACAGGGACAATTTGACTTCCTTTTCTCCTAATTGAATACCCTTGATTTCCTTCTCTTGCCTAATTGCCCTGGCCAGAACTTCCAACACTATGTTGAATAGAAGTGGTGAGAGAGGGCATCCCTGTCTTGTGCCAGTTTTCAAAGTGAATGCTTCCAGTTTTTGCCCATTCAGTATGATATTGGCTGTGGGTTTGTCATAAATAGCTCTTATTATTTTGAGATACGACCCATCAATACCTAATTTATTGAGAGATTTTAGCATGAAGGGTTGTTGAATTTTGTCAAAGGCCTTTACTTCATGTATTGAGATAATCATGTGGTTTTTGACTTTGGTTCTGTTTATATGCTGGATTACATTTATTGATTTGCGTATATTGAACCAGCCTTGCATCCCAGGGATGAAGCCCACTTGATCATGGTGGATAAGCTGTTTGATGTGCTGCTGGATTCGGTTTGCCAGTAATTTATTGAGGATTTTTGCATCAATATTCATCAAGGATATTGGTCTAAAATTCTCTTTTTTGGTTGTGTCTCTGCCCAGCTTTGGTATCAGCATGATGCTGGCCTCATAAAATGAGTTAGGAAGGATTCCCTCTTTTTCTATTGATTGGAATAGTTTCTGAAGTAATGGTTCCAGTTCCTCCTTGTATCTCCGGTAGAATTCGGCTGTGAAACCATCTGATCCTAGACTCTTTTTGGTTGGTAAGCCATTGATTATTGCCGCAATTTCAGCTCCTGTTATTAGTCTATTCAGAAATTCAACTTCTTCCTGGTTTAGTCATGGGAGAGTGTATGTGTCGAGGAATTTATACCTTTCTTTTTTTTTTTAATTTTTCTTCTTTTTATCATTATTATTATTATTAATATCATTATTATTATTATTATACTTTAGGCTCTATGGTACATGTGCGCAACGTGCAGGTAAGCTACATATGTCTACATGTGCCATGCTGGTGCGCTGCACCCACCAACTCGTCATCTAGCATTAGGTATATCTCCCAATGCTGTCCCTCCCCCCTCCCCCCACGCCACCACAGTCCCCGAAGTGTGATGTTCCCCTTCCTGTGTCCATGTGTTCTCATTGTTCAATTCCCACCTATGAGTGAGAATATGTGGTGTTTGGTTTTTTGATCTTGCGATAGTTTACTGAGAACGATGATTTCCAATTTCATCCATGTCCCTACAAAGGATATGAACTCATCCTTTTTTATGGCTGCCTAGTATTCCATGGTGTATATGTGCCACATTTTCTTAATCCCGTCTATCACTGTTGGACATTTGGGTTGGTTCCAAGTCTTTGCTGTTGTGTATAATGCCGCAATAAACATACGTGTGCATGTGTCTTTATAGCAGCATGATTTATAGTCCTTTGGGTATATACCCAGTAATGGGATGGCTGGGTCAAATGGAATTTCTAGTTCTAGATCCCTGAGGAATCGCCACAGTGACCTCCACAAGGGTTGAACTAGTTTACAGTCCCACCAACAGTGTAAAAGTGTTCCTATTTCTCCACATCCTCTCCAGCACCTGTTGTTTCCTGACATTTTAATGATTACCATTCTATCTGGTGTGAGATGGTATCTCATTGTGGTTTTGATTTGCATTTCTCTCATGGCCAGTGATGGTGAGCATTTTTTCACGTGTTTTTTGGCTGCATAAATGTCTTCTTTTGAGGAGTGTCTGTTCATGTCCTTCGCCCACTTTTTGATGGGGTTGTTTGGTGTTTTCTTGTAAATTTGTTGGAGTGCATTGTAGATTCTGGATATTAGCCCTTTGTCAGATGAGTAGGTTGCGAAAATTTTCTCCCATTTTGTAGGTTGCCTGTTCACTCTGACGGTAGTTTCCTTTGCTGTGCAGAAGCTCTTTAGTTTAATTAGATCCCATTTGTCAATTTTGGCTTTTGTTGCCATTGCTTTTGGTGTTTTAGACATGAACTCCTTGCCCATGCCTATGTCCTGAATGGTATTGCCTAGGTTTTCTTCCAGGGTTTTTATGGTTTTAGGTCTAACGTTTAAGTCTTTAATCCATGTTGAGTTGATTTTTGTATAAGGTGTAAGGAAGGGATCCAGTTTCAGCTTTCTACATGTGGCTAGCCAGTTTTCCCAGCACCATTTATTAAATAGGGATTCCTTTCTCCATTTCTTGTTTTTGTCAGGTTTGTCAAAGATCAGATAGTTGTAGATATGTGGCATTATTTCTGACGGCTCTGTTCTGTTCCATTGATCTATATCTCTGTTTTGGTACCAGTACCATGCTGTTTGGGTTACTGTAGCCTTGTAGTATAGTTTGAAGTCAGGTAGCGTGATTCCTCCAGCTTTGTTCTTTTGGCTGAGGATTGACTTGGTGATGCGGGCTCTTTTTTGGTTCCATATGAACTTTAAAGTAGTTTTTTCCAATTCTGTGAAGACAGTCATTGGTAACTTGGTGGGGATGGCATTGAATCTGTAAATTACCTTGGGAAGGATGGCCATTTTCATGATATTGATTCTTCCTACCCATGAGCATGGAATGTTCTTCCATTTGTTTGTATCCTCTTTTATTTCCTTGAGCAGTGGTTTGTAGTTTTCTCCTTGAAGAGGTCCTTCACATCCCTTGTAAGTTGGATTCCTAGGTATTTTATTCTCTTTGAAGCAATTGTGAATGGGAGTTCACTCATGATTTGGCTCTCTGTTTGTCTATTATTGATGTATAAGATTGCTTGTGATTTTTGTACATTGATGTTGTATCCTGAGACTTTGCTGAAGTTGCTTATCAGTTTAAGGAGATTTTGGGCTGAGACAATGGGGTTTTCTAGATATACTATCACGTCTTCTGCAAACAGGGAAAATTTGACTTCCTTTTCTCCTAATTGAATACCCTTGATTTCCTTCTCTTGCCTAATTGCCCTGGCCAGAACTTCCAACACTATGTTGAATAGAAGTGGTGAGAGAGGGCATCCCTGTCTTGTGCCAGTTTTCAAAGTGAATGCTTCCAGTTTTTGCCCATTCAGTATGATATTGGCTGTGGGTTTGTCATAAATAGCTCTTATTATTTTGAGATACGACCCATCAATACCTAATTTATTGAGAGTTTTTAGCATGAAGGGTTGTTGAATTTTGTCAAAGGCCTTTTCTTCATGTATTGAGATAATCATGTGGTTTTTGACTTTGGTACTGTTTATATGCTGGATTACATTTATTGATTTGCGTATATTGAACCAGCCTTGCATCCCAGGGATGAAGCCCACTTGATCATGGTGGATAAGCTGTTTGATGTGCTGCTGGATTCGGTTTGCCAGTAATTTATTGAGGATTTTTGCATCAATATTCATCAAGGATATTGGTCTAAAATTCTCTTTTTTGGTTGTGTCTCTGCCGAGCTTTGGTATCAGCATGATGCTGGCCTCATAAAATGAGTTAGGAAGGATTCCCTCTTTCTCTATTGATTGGAATAGTTTCTGAAGTAATGGTTCCAGTTCCTCCTTGTACCTCCGGTAGAATTCGGCTGTGAACCCATCTGATCCTGGACTCTTTTTGGTTGGTAAGCCATTGATTATTGCCGCAATTTCAGCTCCTGTTATTAGTCTATTCAGAGATTCAACTTCTTCCTGGTTTAGTCATGGGAGAGTGTATGTGTCAAGGAATTTATACCTTTCTTTTTTTCCTTAATTTTTCTTCTTTTTATCATTATTATTATTATTATTATCATTATTATTATTATTATACTTTAGGCTCTATGGTACATGTGCGCAACGTGCAGGTAAGCTACATATGTCTACATGTGCCATGCTGGTGCGCTGCACCCACCAACTCGTCATCTAGCATTAGGTATATCTCCCAATGCTGTCCCTCCCCCCTCCCCCCACGCCACCACAGTCCCCGAAGTGTGATGTTCCCCTTCCTGTGTCCATGTGTTCTCATTGTTCAATTCCCACCTATGAGTGAGAATATGTGGTGTTTGGTTTTTTGTTCTTGCGATAGTTTACTGAGAACGGTGATTTCCAATTTCATCCATGTCCCTACAAAGGATATGAACTCATCCTTTTTTATGGGTGCCTGGTATTCCATGGTGTATATGTGCCACATTTTCTTAATCCAGTCTATCACTGTTGGACATTTGGGTTGGTTCCAAGTCTTTGCTGTTGTGTATAATGCCGCAATAAACATACGTGTGCATGTGTCTTTATAGCAGCATGATTTATAGTCCTTTTGGTATATACCCAGTAATGGGATGGCTGGGTCAAATGGAATTTCTAGTTCTAGATCCCTGAGGAATCGCCACAGTGACCTCCACAAGGGTTGAACTAATTTACAGTCCCACCAACAGTGTAAAAGTGTTCCTATTTCTCCACATCCTCTCCAGCACCTGTTGTTTCCTGACTTTTTAATGATTGCCATTCTATCTGGTGTGAGATGGTATCTCATTGTGGTTTTGATTTGCATTTCTCTCATGGCCAGTGATGGTGAGCATTTTTTCACGTGTTTTTTGGCTGCATAAATGTCTTCTTTTGAGGAGTGTCTGTTCATGTCCTTCGCCCACTTTTTGATGGGGTTGTTTGGTGTTTTCTTGTAAATTTGTTGGAGTGCATTGTAGATTCTGGATATTAGCCCTTTGTCAGATGAGTAGGTTGCGAAAATTTTCTCCCATTTTGTAGGTTGCCTGTTCACTCTGACGGTAGTTTCCTTTGCTGTGCAGAAGCTCTTTAGTTTAATTAGATCCCATTTGTCAATTTTGGCTTTTGTTGCCATTGCTTTTGGTGTTTTAGACATGAACTCCTTGCCCATGCCTATGTCCTGAATGGTATTGCCTAGGGTTTCTTCTAGGGTTTTTATGGTTTTAGGTCTAACGTTTAAGTCTTTAATCCATGATGAGTTGATTTTTGTATAAGGTGTAAGGAAGGGATCCAGTTTCAGCTTTCTACATGTGGCTAGCCAGTTTTCCCAGCACCATTTATTAAATAGGGATTCCTTTCTCCATTTCTTGTTTTTGTCAGGTTTGTCAAAGATCAGATAGTTGTAGATATGTGGCATTATTTCTGACGGCTCTGTTCTGTTCCATTGATCTATATCTCTGTTTTGGTACCAGTACCATGCTGTTTGGGTTACTGTAGCCTTGTAGTATAGTTTGAAGTCAGGTAGCGTGATGCCTCCAGCTTTGTTCCTTTGGCTGAGGATTGACTTGGTGATGCGGGCTCTTTTTTGGTTCCATATGAACTTTAAAGTAGTTTTTTCCAATTCTGTGAAGAAAGTCATTGGTAACTTGGTGGGGATGGCATTGAATCTGTAAATTACCTTGGGAAGGATGGCCATTTTCATGATATTGATTCTTCCTACCCATGAGCATGGAATGTTCTTCCATTTGTTTGTATCCTCTTTTATTTCCTTGAGCAGTGGTTTGTAGTTTTCTCCTTGAAGAGGTCCTTCACATCCCTTGTAAGTTGGATTCCTAGGTATTTTATTCTCTTTGAAGCAATTGTGAATGGGAGTTCACTCATGATTTGGCTCTCTGTTTGTCTGTTATTGATGTATAAGAATGCTTGTGATTTTTGTACATTGATGTTGTATCCTGAGACTTTGCTGAAGTTGCTTATCAGCTTAAGGAGATTTTGGGCTGAGACAATGGGGTTTTCTAGATATACTATCACGTCATCTGCAAACAGGGACAATTTGACTTCCTTTTCTCCTAACTGAATACCCTTGATTTCCTTCTCTTGCCTAATTGCCCTGGCCAGAACTTCCAACACTATGTTGAATAGAAGTGGTGAGAGAGGGCATCCCTGTCTTGTGCCAGTTTTCAAAGTGAATGCTTTCAGTTTTGGCCCATTCAGTATGATATTGGCTGTGGGTTTGTCATAAATAGCTCTTATTATTTTGAGATACGACCCATCAATACCTAATTTATTGAGAGTTTTTAGCATGAAGGGTTGTTGAATTTTGTCAAAGGCCTTTTCTTCATGTATTGAGATAATCATGTGGTTTTTGACTTTGGTTCTGTTTATATGCTATATTACATTTATTGATTTGCGTATATTGAACCAGGCTTGCATCCCAGGGATGAATCCCACTTGATCATGCTGGATAAGCTGTTTGATGTGCTGCTGGATTCGGTTTGCCAGTAATTTATTCAGGATTTTTGCATCAATATTCATCAAGGATATTGGTCTAAAATTCTCTTTTTTGGTTGTGTCTCTGCCCAGCTTTGGTATCAGCATGATGCTGGCCTCATAAAATGAGTTAGGAAGGATTCCCTCTTTCTCTATTGATTGGAATAGTTTCTGAAGTAATGGTTCCAGTTCCTCCTTGTACCTCCGGTAGAATTCGGCTGTGAACCCATCTGATCCTGGACTCTTTTTGGTTGGTAAGCCATTGATTATTGCCGCAATTTCAGCTGCTGTTATTAGTCTATTCAGAGATTCAACTTCTTCCTGGTTTAGTCATGGGAGAGTGTATGTGTCGAGGAATTTATACCTTTCTTTTTTTCTTAATTTTTCTTCTTTTTATCATTATTATTATTATTATTATCATTATTATTTTTATTATACTTTAGGCTCTATGGTACATGTGCGCAACGTGCAGGTAAGGTACATATGTCTACATGTGCCATGCTGGTGCGCTGCACCCACCAACTCGTCATCTAGCATTAGGTATATCTCCCAATGCTGTCCCTCCCCCCTCCCCCGACGCCACCACAGTCCCCGAAGTGTGATGTTCCCCTTCCTGTGTCCATGTGTTCTCATTGTTCAATTCCCACCTATGAGTGAGAATATGTGGTGTTTGGTTTTTTGTTCTTGCGATAGTTTACTGAGAACGATGATTTCCAATTTCATCCATGTCCCTACAAAGGATATGAATTCATCCTTTTTTATGGCTGCCTGGTATTCCATGGTGTATATGTGCCACATTTTCTTAATCCAGTCTATCACTGTTGGACATTTGGGTTGGTTCCAAGTCTTTGCTGTTGTGTATAATGCCGAAATAAACATACGTGTGCATGTGTCTTTATAGCAGCATGATTTATAGTCCTTTGGGTATATACCCAGTAATGGGATGGCTGGGTCAAATGGAATTTCTAGTTCTAGATCCCTGAGGAATCGCCACAGTGACCTCCACAAGGGTTGAACTAGTTTGCAGTCCCACCGACAGTGTAAAAGTGTTCCTATTTCTCCACATCCTCTCCAGCACCTGTTGTTTCCTGACTTTTTAATGATTGCCATTCTATCTGGTGTGAGATGGTATCTCATTGTGGTTTTGATTTGCATTTCTCTCATGGCCAGTGATGGTGAGCATTTTTTCACGTGTTTTTTGGCTGCATAAATGTCTTCTTTTGAGGAGTGTCTGTTCATGTCCTTCGCCCACTTTTTGATGGGGTTGTTTGGTGTTTTCTTGTAAATTTGTTGGAGTGCATTGTAGATTCTGGATATTAGCCCTTTGTCAGATGAGTAGGTTGCGAGAATTTTCTCCCATTTTGTAGGTTGCCTGTTCACTCTGACGGTAGTTTCCTTTGCTGTGCAGAAGCTCTTTAGTTTAATTAGATCCCATTTGTCAATTTTGGCTTTTGTTGCCATTGCTTTTGGTGTTTTAGACATGAACTCCTTGCCCATGCCTATGTCCTGAATGGTATTGCCTAGGGTTTCTTCTATGGTTTTTATGGTTTTAGGTCTAACGTTTAAGTCTTTAATCCATGTTGAGTTGATTTTTGTATAAGGTGTAAGGAAGGGATCCGGTTTCAGCTTTCTACATGTGGCTAGCCAGTTTTCCCAGCACCATTTATTAAATAGGGATTCCTTTCTCCATTTCTTGTTTTTGTCAGGTTTGTCAAAGATCAGATAGTTGTAGATATGTGGCATTATTTCTGACGGCTCTGTTCTGTTCCATTGATCTATATCACTGTTTTGGTACCAGTACCATGCTGTTTGGGTTACTGTAGCCTTGTAGTATAGTTTGAAGTCAGGTAGCGTGATGCCTCCAGCTTTGTTCTTTTGGCTTAGGATTGACTTGGTGATGCGGGCTCTTTTTTGGTTCCATATGAACTTTAAAGTAGTTTTTTCCAATTCTGTGAAGAAAGTCATTGGTAACTTGGTGGGGATGGCATTGAATCTGTAAATTACCTTGGGAAGGATGGCCATTTTCATGATATTGATTCTTCCTACCCATGAGCATGGAATGTTCTTCCATTTGTTTGTATCCTCTTTTATTTCCTTGAGCAGTGGTTTGTAGTTTTCTCCTTGAAGAGGTCCTTCACATCCCTTGTAAGTTGGATTCCTAGGTATTTTATTCTCTTTGAAGCAATTGTGAATGGGAGTTCACTCATGATTTGGCTGTCTGTTTGTCTGTTATTGATGTATAAGAATGCTTGTGATTTTTGTACATTGATGTTGTATCCTGAGACTTTGCTGAAGTTGCTTATCAGCTTAAGGAGATTTTGGGCTGAGACAATGGGGTTTTCTAGATATACTATCACGTCATCTGCAAACAGGGACAATTTGACTTCCTTTTCTCCTAATTGAATACCCTTGATTTCCTTCTCTTGCCTAATTGCCCTGGCCAGAACTTCCAACACTATGTTGAATAGAAGTGGTGAGAGAGGGCATCCCTGTCTTGTGCCAGTTTTCAAAGTGAATGCTTTCAGTTTTGGCCCATTCAGTATGATATTGGCTGTGGGTTTGTCATAAATAGCTCTTATTATTTTGAGATACGACCCATCAATACCTAATTTATTGAGAGTTTTTAGCATGAAGGGTTGTTGAATTTTGTCAAAGGCCTTTTCTTCATGTATTGAGATAATCATGTGGTTTTTGACTTTGGTTCTGTTTATATGCTGGATTACATTTATTGATTTGCGTATATTGAACCAGGCTTGCATCCCAGGGATGAAGCCCACTTGATCATGGTGGATAAGCTGTTTGATGTGCTGCTGGATTCGGTTTGCCAGTAATTTATTGAGGATTTTTGCATCAATATTCATCAAGGATATTGGTCTAAAATTCTCTTTTTTGGTTGTGTCTCTGCCCAGCTTTGGTATCAGCATGATTCTGGCCTCATAAAATGAGTTAGGAAGGATTCCCTCTTTTTCTATTGATTGGAATAGTTTCTGAAGTAATGGTTCCAGTTCCTCCTTGTACCTCCGGTAGAATTCGGCTGTGAACCCATCTGATCCTGGACTCTTTTTGTTTGGTAAGCTGTTGATTATTGCCGCAATTTCATCTCCTGTTATTAGTCTATTCAGAGATTCAACTTCTTCCTGGTTTAGTCATGGGAGAGTGTATGTTTCGAGGAATTTATACCTTTCTTTTTTTTTTAATTTTTCTTTTTTTTATCATTATTATTATTATTATTATCATTATTATTATTATTATACTTTAGGCTCTATGGTACATGTGCGCAACGTGCAGGTAAGCTACATATGTATACATGTGCCATGCTGGTGCGCTGCACCCACCAACTCCTCATCTAGCATTAGGTATATCTCCCAATGCTGTCCATCCCCCCTCCCCCGACGCCACCACAGTCCCCGAAGTGTGATGTTCCCCTTCCTGTGTCCATCTGTTCTCATTGTTCAATTCCCACCTATGAGTGAGAATATGTGGTGTTTGGTTTTTTGTTCTTGCGATAGTTTACTGAGAACGATGATTTCCAATTTCATCCATGTCCCTACAAAGTATATGAACTCATCCTTTTTTATGGCTGCCTAGTATTCCATGTTGTATATGTGCCACATTTTCTTAATCCAGTCTATCACTGTTGGACATTTGGGTTGGTTCCAAGTCTTTGCTATTGTGTATAATGCCGCAATAAACATACGTGTGCATGTGTCTTTATAGCAGCATGATTTATAGTCCCTTGGGTATATACCCAGCAATGGGATGGCTGGATCAAATGGAATTTCTAGTTCTAGATCCCTGAGGAATCGCCACAGTGACCTCCACAAGGGTTGAACTAGTTTACAGTCCCACCGACAGTGTAAAAGTGTTCCTATTTCTCCACATCCTCTCCAGCACCTGTTGTTTCCTGACTTTTTAATGATTGCCATTCTATCTGGTGTGAGATGGTATCTCATTGTGGTTTTGATTTGCATTTCTCTCATGGCCAGTGATGGTGAGCATTTTTTCACGTGTTTTTTGGCTGCATAAATTTCTTCTTTTGAGGAGTGTCTGTTCATGTCCTTCGCCCACTTTTTGATGGGGTTGTTTGGTGTTTTCTTGTAAATTTGTTGGACAGCATTGTAGATTCTGGATATTAGCCCTTTGTCAGATGAGTAGGTTGCGAAAATTTTCTCCCATTTTGTAGGTTGCCTGTTCATTCTGACGGTAGTTTCCTTTGCTGTGCAGAAGCTCTTTAGTTTAATTAGATCCCATTTGTCAATTTTGGCTTTTGTTGCCATTGCTTTTGGTGTTTTAGACATGAACTCCTTGCCCATGCCTATGTCCTGAATGGTATTGCCTAGGTTTTCTTCTAGGGTTTTTATGGTTTTAGGTCTAACGTTTAAGTCTTTAATCCATCTTGAGTTGATTTTTGTATAAGGTGTAAGGAAGGGATCCAGTTTCAGCTTTCTACATGTGGCTAGCCAGTTTTCCCAGCACCATTTATTAAATAGGGATTCCTTTCTCCATTTCTTGTTTTTGTCAGGTTTGTCAAAGATCAGATAGTTGTAGATATGTGGCATTATTTCTGAAGGCTCTGTTCTGTTCCATTGATCTATATCTCTGTTTTGGTACCAGTACCATGCTGTTTGGGTTACTGTAGCCTTGCAGTATAGTTTGAAGTCAGGTAGCGTGATGCCTCCAGCTTTGTTCTTTTGGCTTAGGATTGACTTGGTGATGCGGGCTCTTTTTTGGTTCCATATGAACTTTAAAGTAGTTTTTTCCAATTCTGTGAAGAAAGTCATTGGTAACTTGGTGGGGATGGCATTGAATCTGTAAATTACCTTGGGAAGGATGGCCATTTTCATGATATTGATTCTTCCTACCCATGAGCATGGAATGTTCTTCCATTTGTTTGTATCCTCTTTTATTTCCTTGAGCAGTGGTTTGTAGTTTTCTCCTTGAAGAGGTCCTTCACATCCCTTGGAAGTTGGATTCCTAGGTATTTTATTCTCTTTGAAGCAATTGTGAATGGGAGTTCACTCATGATTTGGCTCTCTGTTTGTCTGTTATTGATGTATAAGAATGCTTGTGATTTTTGTACATTGATGTTGTATCCTGAGACTTTGCTGAAGTTGCTTATCAGCTTAAGGAGATTTTGGGCTGAGACAATGGGGTTTTCTAGATATACTATCACGTCATCTGCAAACAGGGACAATTTGACTTCCTTTTCTCCTAATTGAATACCCTTGATTTCCTTCTCTTGCCTAATTGCCCTGGCCAGAACTTCCAACACTATGTTGAATAGAAGTGGTGAGAGAGGGCATCCCTGTCTTGTGCCAGTTTTCAAAGTGAATGCTTCCAGTTTTTGCCCATTCAGTATGATATTGGCTGTGGGTTTGTCATAAATACCTCTTATTATTTTGAGATACGACTCATCAATACCTAATTTATTGAGAGTTTTTAGCATGAAGGGTTGTTGAATTTTGTCAAAGGCCTTTACTTCATGTATTGAGATAATCATGTGGTTTTTGACTTTGGTTCTGTTTATATGCTGGATTACATTTATTGATTTGCGTATATTGAACCAGCCTTGCATCCCAGGGATGAAGCCCACTTGATCATGTTGGATAAGCTGTTTGATGTGCTGCTGGATTCGGTTTGCCAGTAATTTATTGAGGATTTTTGCATCAATATTCATCAAGGATATTGGTCTAAAATTCTCTTTTTTGGTTGTGTCTCTGCCCAGCTTTGGTATCAGCATGATGCTGGCCTCATAAAATGAGTTAGGAAGGATTCCCTCTTTTTCTATAGATTGGAATAGTTTCTGAAGTAATGGTTCCAGTTCCTTCTTGTACCTCCGGTAGAATTCGGCTGTGAACCCATCTGATCCTGGACTCTTTTTGGTTGGTAAGCCATTGATTATTGCCGCAATTTCAGCTCCTGTTATTAGTCTATTCAGAGATTCAACTTCTTCCTGGTTTAGTCATGGGAGAGTGTATGTGTCAAGGAATTTATACCTTTCTTTTTTTCTTTAATTTTTCTTCTTTTTATCATTATTATTATTATTATTATCATTATTATTATTATTATACTTTAGGCTCTATGGTACATGTGCGCAACGTGCAGGTAAGCTACATATGTATACATGTGCCATGCTGGTGCGCTGCACCCACCAACTCGTCATCTAGCATTAGGTATATCTCCAAATGCTGTCCCTCCCCCCTCCCCCCACGCCACCACAGTCCCCGAAGTGTGATGTTCCCCTTCCTGTGTCCATGTGTTCTCATTGTTCAATTCCCACCTATGAGTGAGAATATGTGGTGTTTGGTTTTTTGTTCTTGCGATAGTTTACTGAGAACGGTGATTTCCAATTTCATCCATGTCCCTACAAAGGATATGAACTCATCCTTTTTTATGGGTGCCTGGCATTCCATGGTGTATATGTGCCACATTTTCTTAATCCAGTCTATCACTGTTGGACATTTGGGTTGGTTCCAAGTCTTTGCTGTTGTGTATAATGCCGCAATAAACATACGTGTGCATGTGTCTTTATAGCAGCATGATTTATAGTCCTTTTGGTATATACCCAGTAATGGGATGGCTGGGTCAAATGGAATTTCTAGTTCTAGATCCCTGAGGAATCGCCACAGTGACCTCCACAAGGGTTGAACTAATTTACAGTCCCACCAACAGTGTAAAAGTGTTCCTATTTCTCCACATCCTCTCCAGCACCTGTTGTTTCCTGACTTTTTAATGATTGCCATTCTATCTGGTGTGAGATGGTATCTCATTGTGGTTTTGATTTGCATTTCTCTCATGGCCAGTGATGGTGAGCATTTTTTCACGTGTTTTTTGGCTGCATAAATGTCTTCTTTTGAGGAGTGTCTGTTCATGTCCTTCGCCCACTTTTTGATGGGGTTGTTTGGTGTTTTCTTGTAAATTTGTTGGAGTGCATTGTAGATTCTGGATATTAGCCCTTTGTCAGATGAGTAGGTTGCGAAAATTTTCTCCCATTTTGTAGGTTGCCTGTTCACTCTGACGGTAGTTTCCTTTGCTGTGCAGAAGCTCTTTAGTTTAATTAGATCCCATTTGTCAATTTTGGCTTTTGTTGCCATTGCTTTTGGTGTTTTAGACATGAACTCCTTGCCCATGCCTATGTCCTGAATGGTGTTGCCTAGGGTTTCTTCCAGGGTTTTTATGGTTTTAGGTCTAACGTTTAAGTCTTTAATCCATGTTGAGTTGATTTTTGTATAAGGTGTAAGGAAGGGATCCAGTTTCAGCTTTCTACATGTGGCTAGCCAGTTTTCCCAGCACCATTTATTAAATAGGGATTCCTTTCTCCATTTCTTGTTTTTGTCAGGTTTGTCAAAGATCAGATAGTTGTAGATATGTGGCATTATTTCTGACGGCTCTGTTCTGTTCCATTGATCTATATCTCTGTTTTGGTACCAGTACCATGCTGTTTGGGTTACTGTAGCCTTGTAGTATAGTTTGAAGTCAGGTAGCGTGATGCCTCCAGCTTTGTTCTTTTGGCTGAGGATTGACTTGGTGATGCGGGCTCTTTTTTGGTTCCATATGAACTTTAAAGTAGTTTTTTCCAATTCTGTGAAGAAAGTCATTGGTAACTTGGTGGGGATGGCATTGAATCTGTAAATTACCTTGGGAAGGATGGCCATTTTCATGATATTGATTCTTCCTACCCATGAGCATGGAATGTTCTTCCATTTGTTTGTATCCTCTTTTATTTCCTTGAGCAGTGGTTTGTAGTTTTCTCCTTGAAGAGGTCCTTCACATCCCTTGTAAGTTGGATTCCTAGGTATTTTATTCTCTTTGAAGCAATTGTGAATGGGAGTTCACTCATGATTTGGCTCTCTGTTTGTCTGTTATTGATGTATAAGAATGCTTGTGATTTTTGTACATTGATGTTGTATCCTGAGACTTTGCTGAAGTTGCTTATCAGCTTAAGGAGATTTTGGGCTGAGACAATGGGGTTTTCTAGATATACTATCACGTCATCTGCAAACAGGGACAATTTGACTTCCTTTTCTCCTAATTGAATACCCTTGATTTCCTTCTCTTGCCTAATTGCCCTGGCCAGAACTTCCAACACTATGTTGAATAGAAGTGGTGAGAGAGGGCATCCCTGTCTTGTGCCAGTTTTCAAAGTGAATGCTTTCAGTTTTGGCCCATTCAGTATGATATTGGCTGTGGGTTTGTCATAAATAGCTCTTATTATTTTGAGATACGACCCATCAATACCTAATTTATTGAGAGTTTTTAGCATGAAGGGTTGTTGAATTTTGTCAAAGGCCTTTTCTTCATGTATTGAGATAATCATGTGGTTTTTGACTTTGGTTCTGTTTATATGCTATATTACATTTATTGATTTGCGTATATTGAACCAGGCTTGCATCCCAGGGATGAAGCCCACTTGATCATGCTGGATAAGCTGTTTGATGTGCTGCTGGATTCGGTTTGCCAGTAATTTATTGAGGATTTTTGCATCAATATTCATCAAGGATATTGGTCTAAAATTCTCTTTTTTGGTTGTGTCTCTGCCCAGCTTTGGTATCAGCATGATGCTGGCCTCATAAAATGAGTTAGGAAGGATTCCCTCTTTCTCTATTGATTGGAATAGTTTCTGAAGTAATGGTTCCAGTTCCTCCTTGTACCTCCGGTAGAATTCGGCTGTGAACCCATCTGATCCTGGACTCTTTTTGGTTGGTAAGCCATTGATTATTGCCGCAATTTCAGCTGCTGTTATTAGTCTATTCAGAGATTCAACTTCTTCCTGGTTTAGTCATGGGAGAGTGTATGTGTCGAGGAATTTACACCTTTCTTTTTTTCTTAATTTTTCTTCTTTTTATCATTATTATTATTATTATTATCATTATTATTTTTATTATACTTTAGGCTCTATGGTACATGTGCGCAACGTGCAGGTAAGCTACATATGTCTACATGTGCCATGCTGGTGCGCTGCACCCACCAACTCGTCATCTAGCATTAGGTATATCTCCCAATGCTGTCCCTCCCCCCTCCCCCGACGCCACCACAGTCCCCGAAGTGTGATGTTCCCCTTCCTGTGTCCATGTGTTCTCATTGTTCAATTCCCACCTATGAGTGAGAATATGTGGTGTTTGGTTTTTTGTTCTTGCGATAGTTTACTGAGAACGATGATTTCCAATTTCATCCATGTCCCTACAAAGGATATGAATTCATCCTTTTTTATGGCTGCCTGGTATTCCATGGTGTATATGTGCCACATTTTCTTAATCCAGTCTATCACTGTTGGACATTTGGGTTGGTTCCAAGTCTTTGCTGTTGTGTATAATGCCGAAATAAACATACGTGTGCATGTGTCTTTATAGCAGCATGATTTATAGTCCTTTGGGTATATACCCAGTAATGGGATGGCTGGGTCAAATGGAATTTCTAGTTCTAGATCCCTGAGGAATCGCCACAGTGACCTCCACAAGGGTTGAACTAGTTTACAGTCCCACCGACAGTGTAAAAGTGTTCCTATTTCTCCACATCCTCTCCAGCACCTGTTGTTTCCTGACTTTTTAATGATTGCCATTCTATCTGGTGTGAGATGGTATCTCATTGTGGTTTTGATTTGCATTTCTCTCATGGCCAGTGATGGTGAGCATTTTTTCACGTGTTTTTTGGCTGCATAAATGTCTTCTTTTGAGGAGTGTCTGTTCATGTCCTTCGCCCACTTTTTGATGGGGTTGTTTGGTGTTTTCTTGTAAATTTGTTGGAGTGCATTGTAGATTCTGGATATTAGCCCTTTGTCAGATGAGTAGGTTGCGAGAATTTTCTCCCATTTTGTAGGTTGCCTGTTCACTCTGACGGTAGTTTCCTTTGCTGTGCAGAAGCTCTTTAGTTTAATTAGATCCCATTTGTCAATTTTGGCTTTTGTTGCCATTGCTTTTGGTGTTTTAGACATGAACTCCTTGCCCATGCCTATGTCCTGAATGGTATTGCCTAGGGTTTCTTCTAGGGTTTTTATGGTTTTATGTCTAACGTTTAAGTCTTTAATCCATCTTGAGTTGATTTTTGTATAAGGTGTAAGGAAGGGATCCGGTTTCAGCTTTCTACATGTGGCTAGCCAGTTTTCCCAGCACCATTTATTAAATAGGGATTCCTTTCTCCATTTCTTGTTTTTGTCAGGTTTGTCAAAGATCAGATAGTTGTAGATATGTGGCATTATTTCTGACGGCTCTGTTCTGTTCCATTGATCTATATCACTGTTTTGGTACCAGTACCATGCTGTTTGGGTTACTGTAGCCTTGTAGTATAGTTTGAAGTCAGGTAGCGTGATGCCTCCAGCTTTGTTCTTTTGGCTTAGGATTGACTTGGTGATGCGGGCTCTTTTTTGGTTCCATATGAACTTTAAAGTAGTTTTTTCCAATTCTGTGAAGAAAGTCATTGGTAACTTGGTGGGGATGGCATTGAATCTGTAAATTACCTTGGGAAGGATGGCCATTTTCATGATATTGATTCTTCCTACCCATGAGCATGGAATGTTCTTCCATTTGTTTGTGTCCTCTTTTATTTCCTTGAGCAGTGGTTTGTAGTTTTCTCCTTGAAGAGGTCCTTCACATCCCTTGTAAGTTGGATTCCTAGGTATTTTATTCTCTTTGAAGCAATTGTGAATGGGAGTTCACTCATGATTTGGCTCTCTGTTTGTCTGTTATGGATGTATAAGAATGCTTGTGATTTTTGTACATTGATGTTGTATCCTGAGACTTTGCTGAAGTTGCTTATCAGCTTAAGGAGATTTTGGGCTGAGACAATGGGGTTTTCTAGATATACTATCACGTCATCTGCAAACAGGGACAATTTGACTTCCTTTTCTCCTAATTGAATACCCTTGATTTCCTTCTCTTGCCTAATTGCCCTGGCCAGAACTTCCAACACTATGTTGAATAGAAGTGGTGAGAGAGGGCATCCCTGTCTTGTGCCAGTTTTCAAAGTGAATGCTTTCAGTTTTGGCCCATTCAGTATGATATTGGCTGTGGGTTTGTCATAAATACCTCTTATTATTTTGAGATACGACCCATCAATACCTAATTTATTGAGAGTTTTTAGCATGAAGGGTTGTTGAATTTTGTCAAAGGCCTTTTCTTCATGTATTGAGATAATCATGTGGTTTTTGACTTTGGTTCTGTTTATATGCTGGATTACATTTATTGATTTGCGTATATTGAACCAGGCTTGCATCCCAGGGATGAAGCCCACTTGATCATGCTGGATAAGCTGTTTGATGTGCTGCTGGATTCGGTTTGCCAGTAATTTATTGAGGATTTTTGCATCAATATTCATCAAGGATATTGGTCTAAAATTCTCTTTTTTGGTTGTGTCTCTGCCCAGCTTTGGTATCAGCATGATTCTGGCCTCATAAAATGAGTTAGGAAGGATTCCCTCTTTTTCTATTGATTGGAATAGTTTCTGAAGTAATGGTTCCAGTTCCTCCTTGTACCTCCGGTAGAATTCGGCTGTGAACCCATCTGATCCTGGACTCTTTTTGGTTGGTAAGCTGTTGATTATTGCCGCAATTTCATCTCCTGTTATTAGTCTATTCAGAGATTCAACTTCTTCCTGGTTTAGTCATGGGAGAGTGTATGTGTCGAGGAATTTATACCTTTCTTTTTTTTTTAATTTTTCTTTTTTTATCATTATTATTATTATTATTATCATTATTATTATTATTATACTTTAGGCTCTATGGTACATGTGCGCAACGTGCAGGTAAGCTACATATGTATACATGTGCCATGCTGGTGCGCTGCACCCACCAACTCCTCATCTAGCATTAGGTATATCTCCCAATGCTGTCCATCCCCCCTCCCCCGACGCCACCACAGTCCCCGAAGTGTGATGTTCCCCTTCCTGTGTCCATGTGTTCTCATTGTTCAATTCCCACCTATGAGTGAGAATATGTGGTGTTTGGTTTTTTGTTCTTGCGATAGTTTACTGAGAACGATGATTTCCAATTTCATCCATGTCCCTACAAAGTATATGAACTCATCCTTTTTTATGGCTGCCTAGTATTCCATGTTGTATATGTGCCACATTTTCTTAATCCAGTCTATCACTGTTGGACATTTGGGTTGGTTCCAAGTCTTTGCTATTGTGTATAATGCCGCAATAAACATACGTGTGCATGTGTCTTTATAGCAGCATGATTTATAGTCCCTTGGGTATATACCCAGCAATGGGATGGCTGGATCAAATGGAATTTCTAGTTCTAGATCCCTGAGGAATCGCCACAGTGACCTCCACAAGGGTTGAACTAGTTTACAGTCCCACCGACAGTGTAAAAGTGTTCCTATTTCTCCACATCCTCTCCAGCACCTGTTGTTTCCTGACTTTTTAATGATTGCCATTCTATCTGGTGTGAGATGGTATCTCATTGTGGTTTTGATTTGCATTTCTCTCATGGCCAGTGATGGTGAGCATTTTTTCACGTGTTTTTTGGCTGCATAAATGTCTTCTTTTGAGGAGTGTCTGTTCATGTCCTTCGCCCACTTTTTGATGGGGTTGTTTGGTGTTTTCTTGTAAATTTGTTGGAGAGCATTGTAGATTCTGGATATTAGCCCTTTGTCAGATGAGTAGGTTGCGAAAATTTTCTCCCATTTTGTAGGTTGCCTGTTCATTCTGACGGTAGTTTAGTTTGCTGTGCAGAAGCTCTTTAGTTTAATTAGATCCCATTTGTCAATTTTGGCTTTTGTTGCCATTGCTTTTGGTGTTTTAGACATGAAGTCCTTGCCCATGCCTATGTCCTGAATGGTATTGCCTAGGTTTTCTTCTAGGGTTTTTACGGTTTTAGGTCTAACGTTTAAGTCTTTAATCCATCTTGAGTTGACTTTTGTATAAGGTGTAAGGAAGGGATCCAGTTTCAGCTTTCTACATGTGGCTAGCCAGTTTTCCCAGCACCATTTATTAAATAGGGAATCCTTTCTCCATTTCTTGTTTTTGTCAGGTTTGTCAAAGATCAGATAGTTGTAGATATGTGGCATTATTTCTGACGGCTCTGTTCTGTTCCATTGATCTATATCTCTGTTTTGGTACCAGTACCATGCTGTTTGGGTTACTGTAGCCTTGTAGTATAGTTTGAAGTCAGGTAGCGTGATGCCTCCAGCTTTGTTCTTTTGGCTTAGGATTGACTTGGTGATGCGGGCTCTTTTTTGGTTCCATATGAACTTTAAAGTAGTTTTTTCCAATTCTGTGAAGAAAGTCATTGGTAACTTGATGGGGATGGCATTGAATCTGTAAATTACCTTGGGAAGGATGGCCATTTTCATGATATTGATTCTTCCTACCCATGAGCATGGAATGTTCTTCCATTTGTTTGTATCCTCTTTTATTTCCTTGAGCAGTGGTTTGTAGTTTTCTCCTTGAAGAGGTCCTTCACATCCCTTGTAAGTTGGATTCCTAGGTATTTTATTCTCTTTGAAGCAATTGTGAATGGGAGTTCACTCATGATTTGGCTCTCTGTTTGTCTGTTATTGATGTATAAGAATGCTTGTGATTTTTGTACATTGATGTTGTATCCTGAGACTTTGCTGAAGTTGCTTATCAGCTTAAGGAGATTTTGGGCTGAGACAATGGGGTTTTCTAGATATACTATCACGTCATCTGCAAACAGGGACAATTTGACTTCCTTTTCTCCTAATTGAATACCCTTGATTTCCTTCTCTTGCCTAATTGCCCTGGCCAGAACTTCCAACACTATGTTGAATAGAAGTGGTGAGAGAGCGCATCCCTGTCTTGTGCCAGTTTTCAAAGTGAATGCTTCCAGTTTTTGCCCATTCAGTATGATATTGGCTGTGGGTTTGTCATAAATAGCTCTTATTATTTTGAGATACGACCCATCAATACCTAATTTATTGAGAGATTTTAGCATGAAGGGTTGTGGAATTTTGTCAAAGGCCTTTTCTTCATGTATTGAGATAATCATGTGGTTTTTGACTTTGGTTCTGTTTATATGCTGGATTACATTTATTGATTTGCGTATATTGAACCAGCCTTGCATCCCAGGGATGAAGCCCACTTGATCACGGTGGATAAGGTGTTTGATGTGCTGCTGGATTCGGTTTGCCAGTAATTTATTGAGGATTTTTGCATCAATATCTATCAAGGATATTGCTCTAAAATTCTCTTTATTGGTTGTGTCTCTGCCCAGATTTGGTATCAGCATGATGTTGGCCTCATAAAATGAGTTAGGAAGGATTCCCTCTTTTTCTATTGATTGGAATAGTTTCTGAAGTAATGGTTAGAGTTCCTCCATGTACCTCTGGTAGAATTCGGCTGTGAACCCATCTGATCCTGGACTCTTTTTGGTTGGTAAGCTATTGATTATTGCCGCAATTTCAGCTCCTTTTATTAGTCTATTCAGAGATTCAACTTCTTCCTGGTTTACTCATGGGAGAGTGTATGTGTCGAGGAATTGATCCCTTTCTTTTTTTATTTTAATTTTTCTTCTTTTTATCATTATTATTATTATTATTTTTATTATTATTATTATTATACTTTAGGCTCTATGGTACATGTGCGCAACGTGCAGGTAAGCTACATATGTATACATGTGCCATGCTGGTGCGCTGCACCCACCAACTCGTCATCTAGCATTAGGTATATCTCCCAATGCTGTCCCTCCCCCCTCCCCCCACGCCACCACAGTCCCCGAAGTGTGATGTTCCCCTTCCTGTGTCCATGTGTTCTCATTGTTCAATTCCCACCTATGAGTGAGAATATGTGGTGTTTGGTTTTTTGTTCTTGCGATAGTTTACTGAGAACGATGATTTCCAATTTCATCCATGTCCCTACAAAGGATATGAACTCATCCTTTTTTATGGCTGCCTAGTATTCCATGGTGTATATGTGCCACATTTTCTTAATCCAGTCTATCACTGTTGGACATTTGGGTTGGTTCCAAGACTTTGCTGTTGTGTATAATGCCGCAATAAACATACGTGTGCATGTGTCTTTATAGCAGCATGATTTATAGTCCTTTGGGTATATACCCAGTAATGGGATGGCTGGGTCAAATGGAATTTCTATTTCTAGATCCCTGAGGAATCGCCACAGTGACCTCCACAAGGGTTGAACTAGTTTACAGTCCCACCAACTGTGTAAAAGTGTTCCTATTTCTCCACATCCTCTCCAGCACCTGTTGTTTCCTGACTTTTTAATGATTGCCGTTCTATCTGGTGTGAGATGGTATCTCATTGTGGTTTTGATTTGCATTTCTCTCATGGCCAGTGATGGTGAGCATTTTTTCACGTGTTTTTTGGCTGCATAAATGTCTTCTTTTGAGGAGTGTCTGTTCATGTCCTTCTCCCACTTTTTGATGGGGTTGTTTGGTGTTTTCTTGTAAATTTGTTGGAGTTCATTGTAGATTCTGGATATTAGCCCTTTGTCAGATGAGTAGGTTGCGAAAATTTTCTCCCATTTTGTAGGCTGCCTGTTCACTCTGATGGTAGTTTCCTTTGCTGTGCAGAAGCTCTTTAGTTTAATTAGATCCCATTTGTCAATTTTGGCTTTTGTTGCCATTGCTTTTGGTGTTTTAGACATGAACTCCTTGCCCATGCCTATGTCCTGAATGGTATTGCCTAGGGTTTCTTCTAGGGTTTTTATGGTTTTAGGTCTAACGTTTAAGTCTTTAAGCCATGTTGAGTTGATTTTTGTATAAGGTGTAAGGAAGGGATCCAGTTTCAGCTTTCTACATGTGGCTAGCCAGTTTTCCCAGCACCATTTATTAAATAGGGAATCATTTCTCCATTTCTTGTTTTTGTCAGGTTTGTCAAAGATCAGATAGTTGTAGATATGTGGCATTATTTCTGACGGCTCTGTTCTGTTCCATTGATCTATATCTCTGTTTTGGTACCAGTACCATGCTGTTTGGGTTACTGTAGCCTTGTAGTATAGTTTGAAGTCAGGTAGCGTGATGCCTCCAGCTTTGTTCTTTTGGCTTAGGATTGACGTGGTGATGCGGGCTCTTTTTTGGTTCCATATGAACTTTAAAGTAGTTTTTTCCAATTCTGTGAAGAAAGTCATTGGTAACTTGGTGGGGATGGCATTGAATCTGTAAATTACCTTGGGAAGGATGGCCATTTTCATGATATTGATTCTTCCTACCCATGAGCATGGAATGTTCTTCCATTTGTTTGTATCCTCTTTTATTTCCTTGAGCAGTGGTTTGTAGTTTTCTCCTTGAAGAGGTCCTTCACATCCCTTGGAAGTTGGATTCCTAGGTATTTTATTCTCTTTGAAGCAATTGTGAATGGGAGTTCACTCATGATTTGGCTCTCTGTTTGTCTGTTATTGATGTATAAGAATGCTTGTGATTTTTGTACATTGATGTTGTATCCTGAGACTTTGCTGAAGTTGCTTATCAGCTTAAGGAGATTTTGGGCTGAGACAATGGGGTTTTCTAGATATACTATCACGTCATCTGCAAACAGGGACAATTTGACTTCCTTTTCTCCTAATTGAATACCCTTGATTTCCTTCTCTTGCCTAATTGCCCTGGCCAGAACTTCCAACACTATGTTGAATAGAAGTGGTGAGAGAGGGCATCCCTGTCTTGTGCCAGTTTTCAAAGTGAATGCTTTCAGTTTTGGCCCATTCAGTATGATATTGGCTGTGGGTTTGTCATAAATAGCTCTTATTATTTTGAGATACGACCCATCAATACCTAATTTATTGAGAGTTTTTAGCATGAAGGGTTGTTGAATTTTGTCAAAGGCCTTTTCTTCATGTATTGAGATAATCATGTGGTTTTTGACTTTGGTTCTGTTTATATGCTATATTACATTTATTGATTTGCGTATATTGAACCAGGCTTGCATCCCAGGGATGAATCCCACTTGATCATGCTGGATAAGCTGTTTGATGTGCTGCTGGATTCGGTTTGCCAGTAATTTATTGAGGATTTTTGCATCAATATTCATCAAGGATATTGGTCTAAAATTCTCTTTTTTGGTTGTGTCTCTGCCCAGCTTTGGTATCAGCATGATGCTGGCCTCATAAAATGAGTTAGGAAGGATTCCCTCTTTCTCTATTGATTGGAATAGTTTCTGAAGTAATGGTTCCAGTTCCTCCTTGTACCTCCGGTAGAATTCGGCTGTGAACCCATCTGATCCTGGACTCTTTTTGGTTGGTAAGCCATTGATTATTGCCGCAATTTCAGCTGCTGTTATTAGTCTATTCAGAGATTCAACTTCTTCCTGGTTTAGTCATGGGAGAGTGTATGTGTCGAGGAATTTATACCTTTCTTTTTTTCTTAATTTTTCTTCTTTTTATCATTATTATTATTATTATCATTATTATTTTTATTATACTTTAGGCTCTATGGTACATGTGCGCAACGTGCAGGTAAGCTACATATGTCTACATGTGCCATGCTGGTGCGCTGCACCCACCAACTCGTCATCTAGCATTAGGTATATCTCCCAATGCTGTCCCTCCCCCCTCCCCCGACGCCACCACAGTCCCCGAAGTGTGATGTTCCCCTTCCTGTGTCCATGTGTTCTCATTGTTCAATTCCCACCTATGAGTGAGAATATGTGGTGTTTGGTTTTTTGTTCTTGCGATAGTTTACTGAGAACGATGATTTCCAATTTCATCCATGTCCCTACAAAGGATATGAATTCATCCGTTTTTATGGCTGCCTGGTATTCCATGGTGTATATGTGCCACATTTTCTTAATCCAGTCTATCACTGTTGGACATTTGGGTTGGTTCCAAGTCTTTGCTGTTGTGTATAATGCCGAAATAAACATACGTGTGCATGTGTCTTTATAGCAGCATGATTTATAGTCCTTTGGGTATATACCCAGTAATGGGATGGCTGGGTCAAATGGAATTTCTAGTTCTAGATCCCTGAGGAATCGCCACAGTGACCTCCACAAGGGTTGAACTAGTTTACAGTCCCACCGACAGTGTAAAAGTGTTCCTATTTCTCCACATCCTCTCCAGCACCTGTTGTTTCCTGACTTTTTAATGATTGCCATTCTATCTGGTGTGAGATGGTATCTCATTGTGGTTTTGATTTGCATTTCTCTCATGGCCAGTGATGGTGAGCATTTTTTCACGTGTTTTTTGGCTGCATAAATGTCTTCTTTTGAGGAGTGTCTGTTCATGTCCTTCGCCCACTTTTTGATGGGGTTGTTTGGTGTTTTCTTGTAAATTTGTTGGAGTGCATTGTAGATTCTGGATATTAGCCCTTTGTCAGATGAGTAGGTTGCGAGAATTTTCTCCCATTTTGTAGGTTGCCTGTTCACTCTGACTGTAGTTTCCTTTGCTGTGCAGAAGCTCTTTAGTTTAATTAGATCCCATTTGTCAATTTTGGCTTTTGTTGCCATTGCTTTTGGTGTTTTAGACATGAACTCCTTGCCCATGCCTATGTCCTGAATGGTATTGCCTAGGGTTTCTTCTAGGGTTTTTATGGTTTTAGGTCTAACGTTTAAGTCTTTAATCCATGTTGAGTTGATTTTTGTATAAGGTGTAAGGAAGGGATCCGGTTTCAGCTTTCTACATGTGGCTAGCCAGTTTTCCCAGCACCATTTATTAAATAGGGATTCCTTTCTCCATTTCTTGTTTTTGTCAGGTTTGTCAAAGATCAGATAGTTGTAGATATGTGGCATTATTTCTGACGGCTCTGTTCTGTTCCATTGATCTATATCACTGTTTTGGTACCAGTACCATGCTGTTTGGGTTACTGTAGCCTTGTAGTATAGTTTGAAGTCAGGTAGCGTGATGCCTCCAGCTTTGTTCTTTTGGCTTAGGATTGACTTGGTGATGCGGGCTCTTTTTTGGTTCCATATGAACTTTAAAGTAGTTTTTTCCAATTCTGTGAAGAAAGTCATTGGTAACTTGGTGGGGATGGCATTGAATCTGTAAATTACCTTGGGAAGGATGGCCATTTTCATGATATTGATTCTTCCTACCCATGAGCATGGAATGTTCTTCCATTTGTTTGTATCCTCTTTTATTTCCTTGAGCAGTGGTTTGTAGTTTTCTCCTTGAAGAGGTCCTTCACATCCCTTGGAAGTTGGATTCCTAGGTATTTTATTCTCTTTGAAGCAATTGTGAATGGGAGTTCACTCATGATTTGGCTCTCTGTTTGTCTGTTATTGATGTATAAGAATGCTTGTGATTTTTGTACATTGATGTTGTATCCTGAGACTTTGCTGAAGTTGCTTATCAGCTTAAGGAGATTTTGGGCTGAGACAATGGGGTTTTCTAGATATACTATCACGTCATCTGCAAACAAGGACAATTTGACTTCCTTTTCTCCTAATTGAATACCCTTGATTTCCTTCTCTTGCCTAATTGCCCTGGCCAGAACTTCCAACACTATGTTGAATAGAAGTGGTGAGAGAGGGCATCCCTGTCTTGTGCCAGTTTACAAAGTGAATGCTTTCAGTTTTGGCCCATTCAGTATGATATTGGCTGTGGGTTTGTCATAAATAGCTCTTATTATTTTGAGATACGACCCATCAATACCTAATTTATTGAGAGTTTTTAGCTTGAAGGGTTGTTGAATTTTGTCAAAGGCCTTTTCTTCATGTATTGAGATAATCATGTGGTTTTTGACTTTGGTTCTGTTTATATGCTGGATTACATTTATTGATTTGCGTATATTGAACCAGGCTTGCATCCCAGGGATGAAGCCCACTTGATCATGCTGGATAAGCTGTTTGATGTGCTGCTGGATTCGGTTTGCCAGTAATTTATTGAGGATTTTTGCATCAATATTCATCAAGGATATTGGTCTAAAATTCTCTTTTTTGGTTGTGTCTCTGCCCAGCTTTGGTATCAGCATGATTCTGGCCTCATAAAATGAGTTAGGAAGGATTCCCTCTTTTTCTATTGATTGGAATAGTTTCTGAAGTAATGGTTCCAGTTCCTCCTTGTTCCTCCGGTAGAATTCGGCTGTGAACCCATCTGATCCTGGACTCTTTTTGGTTGGTAAGCTGTTGATTATTGCCGCAATTTCATCTCCTGTTATTAGTCTATTCAGAGATTCAACTTCTTCCTGGTTTACTCATGGGAGAGTGTATGTGTCGAGGAATTGATCCCTTTCTTTTTTTATTTTAATTTTTCTTCTTTTTATCATTATTATTATTATTATTTTTATTATTATTATTATTATACTTTAGGCTCTATGGTACATGTGCGCAACGTGCAGGTAAGCTACATATGTATACATGTGCCATGCTGGTGCGCTGCACCCACCAACTCGTCATCTAGCATTAGGTATATCTCCCAATGCTGTCCCTCCCCCCTCCCCCCACGCCACCACAGTCCCCGAAGTGTGATGTTCCCCTTCCTGTGTCCATGTGTTCTCATTGTTCAATTCCCACCTATGAGTGAGAATATGTGGTGTTTGGTTTTTTGTTCTTGCGATAGTTTACTGAGAACGATGATTTCCAATTTCATCCATGTCCCTACAAAGGATATGAACTCATCCTTTTTTATGGCTGCCTAGTATTCCATGGTGTATATGTGCCACATTTTCTTAATCCAGTCTATCACTGTTGGACATTTGGGTTGGTTCCAAGACTTTGCTGTTGTGTATAATGCCGCAATAAACATACGTGTGCATGTGTCTTTATAGCAGCATGATTTATAGTCCTTTGGGTATATACCCAGTAATGGGATGGCTGGGTCAAATGGAATTTCTATTTCTAGATCCCTGAGGAATCGCCACAGTGACCTCCACAAGGGTTGAACAAGTTTACAGTCCCACCAACTGTGTAAAAGTGTTCCTATTTCTCCACATCCTCTCCAGCACCTGTTGTTTCCTGACTTTTTAATGATTGCCGTTCTATCTGGTGTGAGATGGTATCTCATTGTGGTTTTGATTTGCATTTCTCTCATGGCCAGTGATGGTGAGCATTTTTTCACGTGTTTTTTGGCTGCATAAATGTCTTCTTTTGAGGAGTGTCTGTTCATGTCCTTCTCCCACTTTTTGATGGGGTTGTTTGGTGTTTTCTTGTAAATTTGTTGGAGTTCATTGTAGATTCTGGATATTAGCCCTTTGTCAGATGAGTAGGTTGCGAAAATTTTCTCCCATTTTGTAGGCTGCCTGTTCACTCTGATGGTAGTTTCCTTTGCTGTGCAGAAGCTCTTTAGTTTAATTAGATCCCATTTGTCAATTTTGGCTTTTGTTGCCATTGCTTTTGGTGTTTTAGACATGAACTCCTTGCCCATGCCTATGTCCTGAATGGTATTGCCTAGGGTTTCTTCTAGGGTTTTTATGGTTTTAGGTCTAACGTTTAAGTCTTTAAGCCATGTTGAGTTGATTTTTGTATAAGGTGTAAGGAAGGGATCCAGTTTCAGCTTTCTACATGTGGCTAGCCAGTTTTCCCAGCACCATTTATTAAATAGGGAATCATTTCTCCATTTCTTGTTTTTGTCAGGTTTGTCAAAGATCAGATAGTTGTAGATATGTGGCATTATTTCTGACGGCTCTGTTCTGTTCCATTGATCTATATCTCTGTTTTGGTACCAGTACCATGCTGTTTGGGTTACTGTAGCCTTGTAGTATAGTTTGAAGTCAGGTAGCGTGATGCCTCCAGCTTTGTTCTTTTGGCTTAGGATTGACGTGGTGATGCGGGCTCTTTTTTGGTTCCATATGAACTTTAAAGTAGTTTTTTCCAATTCTGTGAAGAAAGTCATTGGTAACTTTATGGGGATGGCATTGAATCTGTAAATTACCTTGGGAAGGATGGCCATTTTCATGATATTGATTCTTCCTACCCATGAGCATGGAATGTTCTTCCATTTGTTTGTATCCTCTTTTATTTCCTTGAGCAGTGGTTTGTAGTTTTCTCCTTGAAGAGGTCCTTCACATCCCTTGTAAGTTGGATTCCTAGGTATTTTATTCTCTTTGAAGCAATTGTGAATGGGAGTTCACTCATGATTTGGCTCTCTGTTTGTCTGTTATTGATGTATAAGAATGCTTGTGATTTTTGTACATTGATGTTGTATCCTGAGACTTTGCTGAAGTTGCTTATCAGCTTAAGGAGATTTTGGGCTGAGACAATGGGGTTTTCTAGATATACTATCACGTCATCTGCAAACAGGGACAATTTGACTTCCTTTTCTCCTAATTGAATACCCTTGATTTCCTTCTCTTGCCTAATTGCCCTGGCCAGAACTTCCAACACTATGTTGAATAGAAGTGGTGAGAGAGGGCATCCCTGTCTTGTGCCAGTTTTCAAAGCGAATGCTTCCAGTTTTTGCCCATTCAGTATGATATTGGCTGTGGGTTTGTCATAAATAGCTCTTATTATTTTGAGATACGACCCATCAATACCTAATTTATTGAGAGATTTTAGCATGAAGGGTTGTTGAATTTTGTCAAAGGCCTTTTCTTCATGTATTGAGATAATCATGTGGTTTTTGACTTTGGTTCTGTTTATATGCTGGATTACATTTATTGATTTGCGTATATTGAACCAGGCTTGCATCCCAGGGATGAAGCCCACTTGATCATGGTGAATAAGCTGTTTGATGTGCTGCTGGATTCGGTTTGCCAGTAATTTATTGAGGATTTTTGCATCAATATTCATCAAGGATATTGCTCTAAAATTCTCTTTTTTGGTTGTGTCTCTGCCCAGCTTTGGTATCAGCATGATGCTGGCCTCTTAAAATGAGTTAGGAAGGATTCACTCTTTCTCTATTGATTGGAATAGTTTCTGAAGTAATGGTTCCAGTTCCTACTTGTACCTCCGGTAGAATTCGGCTGTGAACCCATCTGATCCTGGACTCTTTTTGGTTGGTAAACCATTGATTATTGCCGCAATTTCAGCTCCTGTTATTAGTCTATTCAGAGATTCAACTTCTTCCTGGTTTAGTCATGGGAGAGTGTATGTGTCGAGGAATTTATACCTTTCTTTTTTTTTTAATTTTTCTTCTTTTTATCATTATTATTATTATTATTATCATTATTATTATTATTATACTTTAGGCTCTATGGTACATGTGCGCAACGTGCAGGTAAGCTACATATGTATACATGTGCCATGCTGGTGCGCTGCACCCACCAACTCCTCATCTAGCATTAGGTATATCTCCCAATGCTGTCCCTCCCCCCTCCCCCCACGCCACCACAGTCCCCGAAGTGTGATGTTCCCCTTCCTGTGTCCATGTGTTCTCATTGTTCAATTCCCACCTATGAGTGAGAATATGTGGTGTTTGGTTTTTTGTTCTTGTGATAGTTTACTGAGAACGATGATTTCCAATTTCATCCATGTCCCTACAAATGATATGAACTCATCCTTTTTTCTGGCTGCCTGGTATTCCATGGTGTATATGTGCCACATTTTCTTAATCCAGTCTATCACTGTTGGACATTTGGGTTGGTTCCAAGTCTTTGCTGTTGTGTATAATGCCGAAATAAACATACGTGTGCATGTGTCTTTATAGCAGCATGATTTATAGTCCTTTGGGTATATACCCAGTAATGGGATGGCTGGGTCAAATGGAATTTCTACTTCTAGATCCCTGAGGAATCGCCACAGTGACCTCCACAAGGGTTGAACTAGTTTACAGTCCCACCAACAGTGTAAAAGTGTTCCTATTTCTCCACATCCTCTCCAGCACCTGTTGTTTCCTGACTTTTTAATGATTGCCATTCTATCTGGTGTGAGATGGTATCTCATTGTGGTTTTGATTTGCATTTCTCTCATGGCCAGTGATGGTGAGCATTTTTTCACGTGTTTTTTGGCTGCATAAATGTCTTCTTTTGAGGAGTGTCTGTTCATGTCCTTCGCCCACTTTTTGATGGGGTTGTTTGGTGTTTTCTTGTAAATTTGTTGGAGTGCATTTTAGATTCTGGATATTAGCCCTTTGTCAGATGAGGAGGTTGCGAAAATTTTCTCCCATTTTGTAGGTTGCCTGTTCACTCTGACGGTAGTTTCCTTTGCTGTGCAGAAGCTCTTTAGTTTAATTAGATCCCATTTGTCAATTTTGGCTTTTGTTGCCATTGCTTTTGGTGTTTTAGACATGAAGTCCTTGCCCATGCCTATGTCCTGAATGGTATTGCCTAGGGTTTCTTCTAGGGTTTTTATGGTTTTAGGTCTAACGTTTAAGTCTTTAATCCATGTTGAGTTGACTTTTGTATAAGGTGTAAGGAAGGGATCCAGTTTCAGCTTTCTACATGTGGCTAGCCAGTTTTCCCAGCACCATTTATTAAATAGGGATTCTTTTCTCCATTTCTTGTTTTTGTCAGGTTTGTCAAAGATCAGATAGTTGTAGATATGTGGCATTATTTCTGACGGCTCTGTTCTGTTCCATTGATCTATATCTCTGTTTTGGTACCAGTACCATGCTGTTTGGGTTACTGTAGCCTTGTAGTATAGTTTGAAGTCAGGTAGCCTGATGCCTCCAGCTTTGTTCTTTTGGCTGAGGATTGACTTGGTGATGCGGGCTCTTTTTTGGTTCCATATGAACTTTAAAGTAGTTTTTTCCAATTCTGTGAAGAAAGTCATTGGTAACTTGGTGGGGATGGCATTGAATCTGTAAATTACCTTGGGAAGGATGGCCATTTTCATGATATTGATTCTTCCTACCCATGAGCATGGAATGTTCTTCCATTTGTTTGTATCCTCTTTTATTTCCTTGAGCAGTGGTTTGTAGTTTTCTCCTTGAAGAGGTCCTTCACATCCCTTGTAAGTTGGATTCCTAGGTATTTTATTCTCTTTGAAGCAATTGTGAATGGGAGTTCACTCATGATTTGGCTCTCTGTTTGTCTGTTATGGATGTATAAGAATGCTTGTGATTTTTGTACATTGATGTTGTATCCTGAGACTTTGCTGAAGTTGCTTATCAGCTTAAGGAGATTTTGGGCTGAGACAATGGGGTTTTCTAGATATACTATCACGTCATCTGCAAACAGGGACAATTTGACTTCCTTTTCTCCTAATTGAATACCCTTGATTTCCTTCTCTTGCCTAATTGCCCTGGCCAGAACTTCCAACACTATGTTGAATAGAAGTGGTGAGAGAGGGCATCCCTGTCTTGTGCCAGTTTTCAAAGTGAATGCTTTCAGTTTTGGCCCATTCAGTATGATATTGGCTGTGGGTTTGTCATAAATAGCTCTTATTATTTTGAGATACGACCCATCAATACCTAATTTATTGAGAGTTTTTAGCATGAAGGGTTGTTGAATTTTGTCAAAGGCCTTTTCTTCATGTATTGAGATAATCATGTGGTTTTTGACTTTGGTTCTGTTTATATGCTGGATTACATTTATTGATTTGCGTATATTGAACCAGCCTTGAATCCCAGGGATGAAGCCCACTTGATCATGCTGGATAAGCTGTTTGATGTGCTGCTGGATTCGGTTTGCCAGTAATTTATTGAGGATATTTGCATCAATATTCATCAAGGATATTGGTCTAAAATTCTCTTTTTTGGTTGTGTCTCTGCCCAGCTTTGGTATCAGCATGATTCTGGCCTCATAAAATGAGTTAGGAAGGATTCCCTCTTTTTCTATTGATTGGAATAGTTTCCGAAGTAATGGTTCCAGTTCCTCCTTGTACCTCCGGTAGAATTCGGCTGTGAACCCATCTGATCCTGGACTCTTTTTGGTTGGTAAGCTATTGATTATTGCCGCAATTTCATCTCCTGTTATTAGTCTATTCAGAGATTCAACTTCTTCCTGGTTTAGTCATGGGAGAGTGTATGTGTCGAGGAATTTATACCTTTCTTTTTTTTTTTAATTTTTCTTTTTTTTATCATTATTATTATTATTATTATCATTATTATTATTATTATACTTTTGGCTCTATGGTACATGTGCGCAACATGCAGGTAAGCTACATATGTATACATGTGCCATGTTGGTGCGCTGCACCCACCAACTCCTCATCTAGCATTAGGTATATCTCCCAATGCTGTCCCTCCCCCCTCCCCCGACGCCACCAGAGTCCCCGAAGTGTGATGTTCCCCTTCCTGTGTCCATGTGTTCTCATTGTTCAATTCCCACCTATGAGTGAGAATATGTGGTGTTTGGTTTTTTGTTCTTGCGATAGTTTACTGAGAACGATGATTTCCAATTTCATCCGTGTCCCTACAAAGGATATGAACTCATCATTTTTTATGGCTGCCTAGTATTCCATGGTGTATATGTGCCACATTTTCTTAATCCAGTCTATCACTGTTGGACATTTGGGTTGGTTCCAAGTCTTTGCTGTTGTGTATAATGCCGCAATAAACATACGTGTGCATGTGTCTTTATAGCAGCATGATTTATAGTCCTTTGGGTATATACCCAGTAATGGGATGGCTGGGTCAAATGGAATTTCTAGTTCTAGATCCCTGAGGAATCGCCACAGTGACCTCCACAAGGGTTGAACTAGTTTACAGTCCCACCAACAGTGTAAAAGTGTTCCTATTTCTCCACATCCTCTCCAGCACCTGTTGTTTCCTGACTTTTTAATGATTGCCATTCTATCTGGTGTGAGACGGTATCTCATTGTGGTTTTGATTTGCATTTCTCTCATGGCCAGTGATGGTGAGCATTTTTTCACGTGTTTTTTGGCTGCATAAATGTGTTCTTTTGAGGAGTGTCTGTTCATGTCCTTCGCCCACTTTTTGATGTGGTTGTTTGGTGTTTTCTTGTAAATTTGTTGGAGTGCATTGTAGATTCTGGATATTAGCCCTTTGTCAGATGAGTAGGTTGCGAAAATTTTCTCCCATTTTGTAGGTTGCCTGTTCACTCTGACGGTAGTTTCCTTTGCTGTGCAAAAGCTCTTTAGTTTAATTAGATCCCATTTGTCAATTTTGGCTTTTGTTGCCATTGCTTTTGGTGTTTTAGACATGAACTCCTTGCCCATGCCTATGTCCTGAATGGTATTGCCTAGGGTTTCTTCTAGGGTTTTTATGGTTTTAGGTCTAACGTTTAAGTCTTTAATCCATGTTGAGTTGATTTTTGTATAAGGTGTAAGGAAGGGATCCAGTTTCAGCTTTCTACATGTGGCTAGCCAGTTTTCCCAGCACCATTTATTAAATAGGGATTCCTTTCTCCATTTCTTGTTTTTGTCAGGTTTGTCAAAGATCAGATAGTTGTAGATATGTGGCATTATTTCTGACGGCTCTGTTCTGTTCCATTGATCTATATCTCTGTTTTGGTACCAGTACCATGCTGTTTGGGTTACTGTAGCCTTGTAGTATAGTTTGAAGTCAGGTAGCGTGATGCCTCCTGCTTTGTTCTTTTGGCTGAGGATTGACTTGGTGATGCGGGCTCTTTTTTGGTTCCATATGAACTTTAAAGTAGTTTTTTCCAATTCTGTGAAGAAAGTCATTGGTAACTTGGTGGGGATGGCATTGAATCTGTAAATTACCTTGGGAAGGATGGCCATTTTCATGATATTGATTCTTCCTACCCATGAGCATGGAATGTTCTTCCATTTGTTTGTATCCTCTTTTATTTCCTTGAGCAGTGGTTTGTAGTTTTCTCCTTGAAGAGGTCCTTCACATCCCTTGGAAGTTGGATTCCTAGGTATTTTATTCTCTTTGAAGCAATTGTGAATGGGAGTTCACTCATGATTTGGCTCTCTGTTTGTCTGTTATTGATGTATAAGAATGCTTGTGATTTTTGTACATTGATGTTGTATCCTGAGACTTTGCTGAAGTTGCTTATCAGCTTAAGGAGATTTTGGGCTGAGACAATGGGGTTTTCTAGATATACTATCACGTCATCTGCAAACAGGGACAATTTGACTTCCTTTTCTCCTAATTGAATACCCTTGATTTCCTTCTCTTGCCTAATTGCCCTGGCCAGAACTTCCAACACTATGTTGAATAGAAGTGGTGAGAGAGGGCATCCCTGTCTTGTGCCAGTTTTCAAAGTGAATGCTTTCAGTTTTGGCCCATTCAGTATGATATTGGCTGTGGGTTTGTCATAAATACCTCTTATTATTTTGAGATACGACCCATCAATACCTAATTTATTGAGAGTTTTTAGCATGAAGGGTTGTTGAATTTTGTCAAAGGCCTTTTCTTCATGTATTGAGATAATCATGTGGTTTTTGACTTTGGTTCTGTTTATATGCTATATTACATTTATTGATTTGCGTATATTGAACCAGGCTTGCATCCCAGGGATGAATCCCACTTGATCATGCTGGATAAGCTGTTTGATGTGCTGCTGGATTCGGTTTGCCAGTAATTTATTGAGGATTTTTGCATCAATATTCATCAAGGATATTGGTCTAAAATTCTCTTTTTTGGTTGTGTCTCTGCCCAGCTTTGGTATCAGCATGATGCTGGCCTCATAAAATGAGTTAGGAAGGATTCCCTCTTTCTCTATTGATTGGAATAGTTTCTGAAGTAATGGTTCCAGTTCCTCCTTGTACCTCCGGTAGAATTCGGCTGTGAACCCATCTGATCCTGGACTCTTTTTGGTTGGTAAGCCATTGATTATTGCCGCAATTTCAGCTGCTGTTATTAGTCTATTCAGAGATTCAACTTCTTCCTGGTTTAGTCATGGGAGAGTGTATGTGTCGAGGAATTTATACCTTTCTTTTTTTCTTAATTTTTCTTCTTTTTATCATTATTATTATTATTATCATTATTATTTTTATTATACTTTAGGCTCTATGGTACATGTGCGCAACGTGCAGGTAAGCTACATATGTCTACATGTGCCATGCTGGTGCGCTGCACCCACCAACTCGTCATCTAGCATTAGGTATATCTCCCAATGCTGTCCCTCCCCCCTCCCCCGACGCCACCACAGTCCCCGAAGTGTGATGTTCCCCTTCCTGTGTCCATGTGTTCTCATTGTTCAATTCCCACCTATGAGTGAGAATATGTGGTGTTTGGTTTTTTGTTCTTGCGATAGTTTACTGAGAACGATGATTTCCAATTTCATCCATGTCCCTACAAAGGATATGAATTCATCCTTTTTATGGCTGCCTGGTATTCCATGGTGTATATGTGCCACATTTTCTTAATCCAGTCTATCACTGTTGGACATTTGGGTTGGTTCCAAGTCTTTGCTGTTGTGTATAATGCCGAAATAAACATACGTGTGCATGTGTCTTTATAGCAGCATGATTTATAGTCCTTTGGGTATATACCCAGTAATGGGATGGCTGGGTCAAATGGAATTTCTAGTTCTAGATCCCTGAGGAATCGCCACAGTGACCTCCACAAGGGTTGAACTAGTTTACAGTCCCACCGACAGTGTAAAAGTGTTCCTATTTCTCCACATCCTCTCCAGCACCTGTTGTTTCCTGACTTTTTAATGATTGCCATTCTATCTGGTGTGAGATGGTATCTCATTGTGGTTTTGATTTGCATTTCTCTCATGGCCAGTGATGGTGAGCATTTTTTCACGTGTTTTTTGGCTGCATAAATGTCTTCTTTTGAGGAGTGTCTGTTCATGTCCTTCGCCCACTTTTTGATGGGGTTGTTTGGTGTTTTCTTGTAAATTTGTTGGAGTGCATTGTAGATTCTGGATATTAGCCCTTTGTCAGATGAGTAGGTTGCGAGAATTTTCTCCCATTTTGTAGGTTGCCTGTTCACTCTGACGGTAGTTTCCTTTGCTGTGCAGAAGCTCTTTAGTTTAATTAGATCCCATTTGTCAATTTTGGCTTTTGTTGCCATTGCTTTTGGTGTTTTAGACATGAACTCCTTGCCCATGCCTATGTCCTGAATGGTATTGCCTAGGGTTTCTTCTAGGGTTTTTATGGTTTTAGGTCTAACGTTTAAGTCTTTAATCCATGTTGAGTTGATTTTTGTATAAGGTGTAAGGAAGGGATCCGGTTTCAGCTTTCTACATGTGGCTAGCCAGTTTTCCCAGCACCATTTATTAAATAGGGATTCCTTTCTCCATTTCTTGTTTTTGTCAGGTTTGTCAAAGATCAGATAGTTGTAGATATGTGGCATTATTTCTGACGGCTCTGTTCTGTTCCATTGATCTATATCACTGTTTTGGTACCAGTACCATGCTGTTTGGGTTACTGTAGCCTTGTAGTATAGTTTGAAGTCAGGTAGCGTGATGCCTCCAGCTTTGTTCTTTTGGCTTAGGATTGACTTGGTGATGCGGGCTCTTTTTTGGTTCCATATGAACTTTAAAGTAGTTTTTTCCAATTCTGTGAAGAAAGTCATTGGTAACTTGGTGGGGATGGCATTGAATCTGTAAATTACCTTGGGAAGGATGGCCATTTTCATGATATTGATTCTTCCTACCCATGAGCATGGAATGTTCTTCCATTTGTTTGTATCCTCTTTTATTTCCTTGAGCAGTGGTTTGTAGTTTTCTCCTTGAAGAGGTCCTTCACATCCCTTGGAAGTTGGATTCCTAGGTATTTTATTCTCTTTGAAGCAATTGTGAATGGGAGTTCACTCATGATTTGGCTCTCTGTTTGTCTGTTATTGATGTATAAGAATGCTTGTGATTTTTGTACATTGATGTTGTATCCTGAGACTTTGCTGAAGTTGCTTATCAGCTTAAGGAGATTTTGGGCTGAGACAATGGGGTTTTCTAGATATACTATCACGTCATCTGCAAACAAGGACAATTTGACTTCCTTTTCTCCTAATTGAATACCCTTGATTTCCTTCTCTTGCCTAATTGCCCTGGCCAGAACTTCCAACACTATGTTGAATAGAAGTGGTGAGAGAGGGCATCCCTGTCTTGTGCCAGTTTACAAAGTGAATGCTTTCAGTTTTGGCCCATTCAGTATGATATTGGCTGTGGGTTTGTCATAAATAGCTCTTATTATTTTGAGATACGACCCATCAATACCTAATTTATTGAGAGTTTTTAGCTTGAAGGGTTGTTGAATTTTGTCAAAGGCCTTTTCTTCATGTATTGAGATAATCATGTGGTTTTTGACTTTGGTTCTGTTTATATGCTGGATTACATTTATTGATTTGCGTATATTGAACCAGGCTTGCATCCCAGGGATGAAGCCCACTTGATCATGCTGGATAAGCTGTTTGATGTGCTGCTGGATTCGGTTTGCCAGTAATTTATTGAGGATTTTTGCATCAATATTCATCAAGGATATTGGTCTAAAATTCTCTTTTTTGGTTGTGTCTCTGCCCAGCTTTGGTATCAGCATGATTCTGGCCTCATAAAATGAGTTAGGAAGGATTCCCTCTTTTTCTATTGATTGGAATAGTTTCTGAAGTAATGGTTCCAGTTCCTCCTTGTTCCTCCGGTAGAATTCGGCTGTGAACCCATCTGATCCTGGACTCTTTTTGGTTGGTAAGCTGTTGATTATTGCCGCAATTTCATCTCCTGTTATTAGTCTATTCAGAGATTCAACTTCTTCCTGGTTTTGTCATGGGAGAGTGTATGTGTCGAGGAATTTATACCTTTCTTTTTTTTTTAATTTTTCTTTTTTTTATCATTATTATTATTATTATTATCATTATTATTATTATTATACTTTAGGCTCTATGGTACATGTGCGCAACGTGCAGGTAAGCTACATATGTATACATGTGCCATGCTGGTGCGCTGCACCCACCAACTCGTCATCTAGCATTAGGTATATCTCCCAATGCTGTCCATCCCCCCTCCCCCGACGCCACCACAGTCCCCGAAGTGTGATGTTCCCCTTCCTGTGTCCATGTGTTCTCATTGTTCAATTCCCGCCTATGAGTGAGAATATGTGGTGTTTGGTTTTTTGTTCTTGCGATAGTTTACTGAGAACGATGATTTCCAATTTCATCCATGTCCCTACAAAGTATATGAACTCATCCTTTTTTATGGCTGCCTAGTATTCCATGTTCTATATGTGCCACATTTTCTTAATCCAGTCTATCACTGTTGGACATTTGGGTTGGTTCCAAGTCTTTGCTATTGTGTATAATGCCGCAATAAACATACGTGTGCATGTGTCTTTATAGCAGCATGATTTATAGTCCCTTGGGTATATACCCAGCAATGGGATGGCTGGATCAAATGGAATTTCTAGTTCTAGATCCCTGAGGAATCGCCACAGTGACCTCCACAAGGGTTGAACTAGTTTACAGTCCCACCAACAGTGTAAAAGTGTTCCTATTTCTCCACATCCTCTCCAGCACCTGTTGTTTCCTGACTTTTTAATGATTGCCATTCTATCTGGTGTGAGATGGTATCTCATTGTGGTTTTGATTTGCATTTCTCTCATGGCCAGTGATGGTGAGCATTTTTTCACGTGTTTTTTGGCTGCATAAATGTCTTCTTTTGAGGAGTGTCTGTTCATGTCCTTCGCCCACTTTTTGATGGGGTTGTTTGGTGTTTTCTTGTAAATTTGTTGGAGAGCATTGTAGATTCTGGATATTAGCCCTTTGTCAGATGAGTAGGTTGCGAAAATTTTCTCCCATTTTGTAGGTTGCCTGTTCATTCTGACGGTAGTTTAGTTTGCTGTGCAGAAGCTCTTTAGTTTAATTAGATCCCATTTGTCAATTTTGGCTTTTGTTGCCATTGCTTTTGGTGTTTTAGACATGAAGTCCTTGCCCATGCCTATGTCCTGAATGGTATTGCCTAGGTTTTCTTCTAGGGTTTTTACGGTTTTAGGTCTAACGTTTAAGTCTTTAATCCATCTTGAGTTGACTTTTGTATAAGGTGTAAGGAAGGGATCCAGTTTCAGCTTTCTACATGTGGCTAGCCAGTTTTCCCAGCACCATTTATTAAATAGGGAATCCTTTCTCCATTTCTTGTTTTTGTCAGGTTTGTCAAAGATCAGATAGTTGTAGATATGTGGCATTATTTCTGACGGCTCTGTTCTGTTCCATTGATCTATATCTCTGTTTTGGTACCAGTACCATGCTGTTTGGGTTACTGTAGCCTTGTAGTATAGTTTGAAGTCAGGTAGCGTGATGCCTCCAGCTTTGTTCTTTTGGCTTAGGATTGACTTGGTGATGCGGGCTCTTTTTTGGTTCCATATGAACTTTAAAGTAGTTTTTTCCAATTCTGTGAAGAAAGTCATTGGTAACTTGATGGGGATGGCATTGAATCTGTAAATTACCTTGGGAAGGATGGCCATTTTCATGATATTGATTCTTCCTACCCATGAGCATGGAATGTTCTTCCATTTGTTTGTATCCTCTTTTATTTCCTTGAGCAGTGGTTTGTAGTTTTCTCCTTGAAGAGGTCCTTCACATCCCTTGTAAGTTGGATTCCTAGGTATTTTATTCTCTTTGAAGCAATTGTGAATGGGAGTTCACTCATGATTTGGCTCTCTGTTTGTCTGTTATTGATGTATAAGAATGCTTGTGATTTTTGTACATTGATGTTGTATCCTGAGACTTTGCTGAAGTTGCTTATCAGCTTAAGGAGATTTTGGGCTGAGACAATGGGGTTTTCTAGATATACTATCACGTCATCTGCAAACAGGGACAATTTGACTTCCTTTTCTCCTAATTGAATACCCTTGATTTCCTTCTCTTGCCTAATTGCCCTGGCCAGAACTTCCAACACTATGTTGAATAGAAGTGGTGAGAGAGCGCATCCCTGTCTTGTGCCAGTTTTCAAAGTGAATGCTTCCAGTTTTTGCCCATTCAGTATGATATTGGCTGTGGGTTTGTCATAAATAGCTCTTATTATTTTGAGATACGACCCATCAATACCTAATTTATTGAGAGATTTTAGCATGAAGGGTTGTGGAATTTTGTCAAAGGCCTTTTCTTCATGTATTGAGATAATCATGTGGTTTTTGACTTTGGTTCTGTTTATATGCTGGATTACATTTATTGATTTGCGTATATTGAACCAGCCTTGCATCCCAGGGATGAAGCCCACTTGATCACGGTGGATAAGGTGTTTGATGTGCTGCTGGATTCGGTTTGCCAGTAATTTATTGAGGATTTTTGCATCAATATCTATCAAGGATATTGCTCTAAAATTCTCTTTATTGGTTGTGTCTCTGCCCAGATTTGGTATCAGCATGATGTTGGCCTCATAAAATGAGTTAGGAAGGATTCCCTCTTTTTCTATTGATTGGAATAGTTTCTGAAGTAATGGTTAGAGTTCCTCCATGTACCTCTGGTAGAATTCGGCTGTGAACCCATCTGATCCTGGACTCTTTTTGGTTGGTAAGCTATTGATTATTGCCGCAATTTCAGCTCCTTTTATTAGTCTATTCAGAGATTCAACTTCTTCCTGGTTTACTCATGGGAGAGTGTATGTGTCGAGGAATTGATCCCTTTCTTTTTTTATTTTAATTTTTCTTCTTTTTATCATTATTATTATTATTATTTTTATTATTATTATTATTATACTTTAGGCTCTATGGTACATGTGCGCAACGTGCAGGTAAGCTACATATGTATACATGTGCCATGCTGGTGCGCTGCACCCACCAACTCGTCATCTAGCATTAGGTATATCTCCCAATGCTGTCCCTCCCCCCTCCCCCCACGCCACCACAGTCCCCGAAGTGTGATGTTCCCCTTCCTGTGTCCATGTGTTCTCATTGTTCAATTCCCACCTATGAGTGAGAATATGTGGTGTTTGGTTTTTTGTTCTTGCGATAGTTTACTGAGAACGATGATTTCCAATTTCATCCATGTCCCTACAAAGGATATGAACTCATCCTTTTTTATGGCTGCCTAGTATTCCATGGTGTATATGTGCCACATTTTCTTAATCCAGTCTATCACTGTTGGACATTTGGGTTGGTTCGAAGACTTTGCTGTTGTGTATAATGCCGCAATAAACATACGTGTGCATGTGTCTTTATAGCAGCATGATTTATAGTCCTTTGGGTATATACCCAGTAATGGGATGGCTGGGTCAAATGGAATTTCTAGTTCTAGATCCCTGAGGAATCGCCACAGTGACCTCCACAAGGGTTGAACTAGTTTACAGTCCCACCAACTGTGTAAAAGTGTTCCTATTTCTCCACATCCTCTCCAGCACCTGTTGTTTCCTGACTTTTTAATGATTGCCGTTCTATCTGGTGTGAGATGGTATCTCATTGTGGTTTTGATTTGCATTTCTCTCATGGCCAGTGATGGTGAGCATTTTTTCACGTGTTTTTTGGCTGCATAAATGTCTTCTTTTGAGGAGTGTCTGTTCATGTCCTTCTCCCACTTTTTGATGGGGTTGTTTGGTGTTTTCTTGTAAATTTGTTGGAGTTCATTGTAGATTCTGGATATTAGCCCTTTGTCAGATGAGTAGGTTGCGAAAATTTTCTCCCATTTTGTAGGCTGCCTGTTCACTCTGATGGTAGTTTCCTTTGCTGTGCAGAAGCTCTTTAGTTTAATTAGATCCCATTTGTCAATTTTGGCTTTTGTTGCCATTGCTTTTGGTGTTTTAGACATGAACTCCTTGCCCATGCCTATGTCCTGAATGGTATTGCCTAGGGTTTCTTCTAGGGTTTTTATGGTTTTAGGTCTAACGTTTAAGTCTTTAAGCCATGTTGAGTTGATTTTTGTATAAGGTGTAAGGAAGGGATCCAGTTTCAGCTTTCTACATGTGGCTAGCCAGTTTTCCCAGCACCATTTATTAAATAGGGAATCATTTCTCCATTTCTTGTTTTTGTCAGGTTTGTCAAAGATCAGATAGTTGTAGATATGTGGCATTATTTCTGACGGCTCTGTTCTGTTCCATTGATCTATATCTCTGTTTTGGTACCAGTACCATGCTGTTTGGGTTACTGTAGCCTTGTAGTATAGTTTGAAGTCAGGTAGCGTGATGCCTCCAGCTTTGTTCTTTTGGCTTAGGATTGACGTGGTGATGCGGGCTCTTTTTTGGTTCCATATGAACTTTAAAGTAGTTTTTTCCAATTCTGTGAAGAAAGTCATTGGTAACTTTATGGGGATGGCATTGAATCTGTAAATTACCTTGGGAAGGATGGCCATTTTCATGATATTGATTCTTCCTACCCATGAGCATGGAATGTTCTTCCATTTGTTTGTATCCTCTTTTATTTCCTTGAGCAGTGGTTTGTAGTTTTCTCCTTGAAGAGGTCCTTCACATCCCTTGTAAGTTGGATTCCTAGGTATTTTATTCTCTTTGAAGCAATTGTGAATGGGAGTTCACTCATGATTTGGCTCTCTGTTTGTCTGTTATTGATGTATAAGAATGCTTGTGATTTTTGTACATTGATGTTGTATCCTGAGACTTTGCTGAAGTTGCTTATCAGCTTAAGGAGATTTTGGGCTGAGACAATGGGGTTTTCTAGATATACTATCACGTCATCTGCAAACAGGGACAATTTGACTTCCTTTTCTCCTAATTGAATACCCTTGATTTCCTTCTCTTGCCTAATTGCCCTGGCCAGAACTTCCAACACTATGTTGAATAGAAGTGGTGAGAGAGGGCATCCCTGTCTTGTGCCAGTTTTCAAAGCGAATGCTTCCAGTTTTTGCCCATTCAGTATGATATTGGCTGTGGGTTTGTCATAAATAGCTCTTATTATTTTGAGATACGACCCATCAATACCTAATTTATTGAGAGATTTTAGCATGAAGGGTTGTTGAATTTTGTCAAAGGCCTTTTCTTCATGTATTGAGATAATCATGTGGTTTTTGACTTTGGTTCTGTTTATATGCTGGATTACATTTATTGATTTGCGTATATTGAACCAGGCTTGCATCCCAGGGATGAAGCCCACTTGATCATGGTGAATAAGCTGTTTGATGTGCTGCTGGATTCGGTTTGCCAGTAATTTATTGAGGATTTTTGCATCAATATTCATCAAGGATATTGCTCTAAAATTCTCTTTTTTGGTTGTGTCTCTGCCCAGCTTTGGTATCAGCATGATGCTGGCCTCTTAAAATGAGTTAGGAAGGAATCACTCTTTCTCTATTGATTGGAATAGTTTCTGAAGTAATGGTTCCAGTTCCTACTTGTACCTCCGGTAGAATTCGGCTGTGAACCCATCTGATCCTGGACTCTTTTTGGTTGGTAAACCATTGATTATTGCCGCAATTTCAGCTCCTGTTATTAGTCTATTCAGAGATTCAACTTCTTCCTGGTTTAGTCATGGGAGAGTGTATGTGTCGAGGAATTTATACCTTTCTTTTTTTTTTAATTTTTCTTCTTTTTATCATTATTATTATTATTATTATCATTATTATTATTATTATACTTTAGGCTCTATGGTACATGTGCGCAACGTGCAGGTAAGCTACATATGTATACATGTGCCATGCTGGTGCGCTGCACCCACCAACTCCTCATCTAGCATTAGGTATATCTCCCAATGCTGTCCCTCCCCCCTCCCCCCACGCCACCACAGTCCCCGAAGTGTGATGTTCCCCTTCCTGTGTCCATGTGTTCTCATTGTTCAATTCCCACCTATGAGTGAGAATATGTGGTGTTTGGTTTTTTGTTCTTGCGATAGTTTACTGAGAACGATGATTTCCAATTTCATCCATGTCCCTACAAATGATATGAACTCATCCTTTTTTATGGCTGCCTGGTATTCCATGGTGTATATGTGCCACATTTTCTTAATCCAGTCTATCACTGTTGGACATTTGGGTTGGTTCCAAGTCTTTGCTGTTGTGTATAATGCCGAAATAAACATACGTGTGCATGTGTCTTTATAGCAGCATGATTTATAGTCCTTTGGGTATATACCCAGTAATGGGATGGCTGGGTCAAATGGAATTTCTACTTCTAGATCCCTGAGGAATCGCCACAGTGACCTCCACAAGGGTTGAACTAGTTTACAGTCCCACCAACAGTGTAAAAGTGTTCCTATTTCTCCACATCCTCTCCAGCACCTGTTGTTTCCTGACTTTTTAATGATTGCCATTCTATCTGGTGTGAGATGGTATCTCATTGTGGTTTTGATTTGCATTTCTCTCATGGCCAGTGATGGTGAGCATTTTTTCACGTGTTTTTTGGCTGCATAAATGTCTTCTTTTGAGGAGTGTCTGTTCATGTCCTTCGCCCACTTTTTGATGGGGTTGTTTGGTGTTTTCTTGTAAATTTGTTGGAGTGCATTTTAGATTCTGGATATTAGCCCTTTGTCAGATGAGGAGGTTGCGAAAATTTTCTCCCATTTTGTAGGTTGCCTGTTCACTCTGACGGTAGTTTCCTTTGCTGTGCAGAAGCTCTTTAGTTTAATTAGATCCCATTTGTCAATTTTGGCTTTTGTTGCCATTGCTTTTGGTGTTTTAGACATGAAGTCCTTGCCCATGCCTATGTCCTGAATGGTATTGCCTAGGGTTTCTTCTAGGGTTTTTATGGTTTTAGGTCTAACGTTTAAGTCTTTAATCCATGTTGAGTTGACTTTTGTATAAGGTGTAAGGAAGGGATCCAGTTTCAGCTTTCTACATGTGGCTAGCCAGTTTTCCCAGCACCATTTATTAAATAGGGATTCCTTTCTCCATTTCTTGTTTTTGTCAGGTTTGTCAAAGATCAGATAGTTGTAGATATGTGGCATTATTTCTGACGGCTCTGTTCTGTTCCATTGATCTATATCTCTGTTTTGGTACCAGTACCATGCTGTTTGGGTTACTGTAGCCTTGTAGTATAGTTTGAAGTCAGGTAGCCTGATGCCTCCAGCTTTGTTCTTTTGGCTGAGGATTGACTTGGTGATGCGGGCTCTTTTTTGGTTCCATATGAACTTTAAAGTAGTTTTTTCCAATTCTGTGAAGAAAGTCATTGGTAACTTGGTGGGGATGGCATTGAATCTGTAAATTACCTTGGGAAGGATGGCCATTTTCATGATATTGATTCTTCCTACCCATGAGCATGGAATGTTCTTCCATTTGTTTGTATCCTCTTTTATTTCCTTGAGCAGTGGTTTGTAGTTTTCTCCTTGAAGAGGTCCTTCACATCCCTTGTAAGTTGGATTCCTAGGTATTTTATTCTCTTTGAAGCAATTGTGAATGGGAGTTCACTCATGATTTGGCTCTCTGTTTGTCTGTTATGGATGTATAAGAATGCTTGTGATTTTTGTACATTGATGTTGTATCCTGAGACTTTGCTGAAGTTGCTTATCAGCTTAAGGAGATTTTGGGCTGAGACAATGGGGTTTTCTAGATATACTATCACGTCATCTGCAAACAGGGACAATTTGACTTCCTTTTCTCCTAATTGAATACCCTTGATTTCCTTCTCTTGCCTAATTGCCCTGGCCAGAACTTCCAACACTATGTTGAATAGAAGTGGTGAGAGAGGGCATCCCTGTCTTGTGCCAGTTTTCAAAGTGAATGCTTTCAGTTTTGGCCCATTCAGTATGATATTGGCTGTGGGTTTGTCATAAATAGCTCTTATTATTTTGAGATACGACCCATCAATACCTAATTTATTGAGAGTTTTTAGCATGAAGGGTTGTTGAATTTTGTCAAAGGCCTTTTCTTCATGTATTGAGATAATCATGTGGTTTTTGACTTTGGTTCTGTTTATATGCTGGATTACATTTATTGATTTGCGTATATTGAACCAGCCTTGAATCCCAGGGATGAAGCCCACTTGATCATGCTGGATAAGCTGTTTGATGTGCTGCTGGATTCGGTTTGCCAGTAATTTATTGAGGATATTTGCATCAATATTCATCAAGGATATTGGTCTAAAATTCTCTTTTTTGGTTGTGTCTCTGCCCAGCTTTGGTATCAGCATGATTCTGGCCTCATAAAATGAGTTAGGAAGGATTCCCTCTTTTTCTATTGATTGGAATAGTTTCCGAAGTAATGGTTCCAGTTCCTCCTTGTACCTCCGGTAGAATTCGGCTGTGAACCCATCTGATCCTGGACTCTTTTTGGTTGGTAAGCTATTGATTATTGCCGCAATTTCATCTCCTGTTATTAGTCTATTCAGAGATTCAACTTCTTCCTGGTTTAGTCATGGGAGAGTGTATGTGTCGAGGAATTTATACCTTTCTTTTTTTTTTTAATTTTTCTTTTTTTTATCATTATTATTATTATTATTATCATTATTATTATTATTATACTTTTGGCTCTATGGTACATGTGCGCAACATGCAGGTAAGCTACATATGTATACATGTGCCATGTTGGTGCGCTGCACCCACCAACTCCTCATCTAGCATTAGGTATATCTCCCAATGCTGTCCCTCCCCCCTCCCCCGACGCCACCAGAGTCCCCGAAGTGTGATGTTCCCCTTCCTGTGTCCATGTGTTCTCATTGTTCAATTCCCACCTATGAGTGAGAATGTGTGGTGTTTGGTTTTTTGTTCTTGCGATAGTTTACTGAGAACGATGATTTCCAATTTCATCCGTGTCCCTACAAAGGATATGAACTCATCATTTTTTATGGCTGCCTAGTATTCCATGGTGTATATGTGCCACATTTTCTTAATCCAGTCTATCACTGTTGGACATTTGGGTTGGTTCCAAGTCTTTGCTGTTGTGTATAATGCCGCAATAAACATACGTGTGCATGTGTCTTTATAGCAGCATGATTTATAGTCCTTTGGGTATATACCCAGTAATGGGATGGCTGGGTCAAATGGAATTTCTAGTTCTAGATCCCTGAGGAATCGCCACAGTGACCTCCACAAGGGTTGAACTAGTTTACAGTCCCACCAACAGTGTAAAAGTGTTCCTATTTCTCCACATCCTCTCCAGCACCTGTTGTTTCCTGACTTTTTAATGATTGCCATTCTATCTGGTGTGAGACGGTATCTCATTGTGGTTTTGATTTGCATTTCTCTCATGGCCAGTGATGGTGAGCATTTTTTCACGTGTTTTTTGGCTGCATAAATGTGTTCTTTTGAGGAGTGTCTGTTCATGTCCTTCGCCCACTTTTTGATGGGGTTGTTTGGTGTTTTCTTGTAAATTTGTTGGAGTGCATTGTAGATTCTGGATATTAGCCCTTTGTCAGATGAGTAGGTTGCGAAAATTTTCTCCCATTTTGTAGGTTGCCTGTTCACTCTGACGGTAGTTTCCTTTGCTGTGCAAAAGCTCTTTAGTTTAATTAGATCCCATTTGTCAATTTTGGCTTTTGTTGCCATTGCTTTTGGTGTTTTAGACATGAACTCCTTGCCCATGCCTATGTCCTGAATGGTATTGCCTAGGGTTTCTTCTAGGGTTTTTATGGTTTTAGGTCTAACGTTTAAGTCTTTAATCCATGTTGAGTTGATTTTTGTATAAGGTGTAAGGAAGGGATCCAGTTTCAGCTTTCTACATGTGGCTAGCCAGTTTTCCCAGCACCATTTATTAAATAGGGATTCCTTTCTCCATTTCTTGTTTTTGTCAGGTTTGTCAAAGATCAGATAGTTGTAGATATGTGGCATTATTTCTGACGGCTCTGTTCTGTTCCATTGATCTATATCTCTGTTTTGGTACCAGTACCATGCTGTTTGGGTTACTGTAGCCTTGTAGTATAGTTTGAAGTCAGGTAGCGTGATGCCTCCTGCTTTGTTCTTTTGGCTGAGGATTGACTTGGTGATGCGGGCTCTTTTTTGGTTCCATATGAACTTTAAAGTAGTTTTTTCCAATTCTGTGAAGAAAGTCATTGGTAACTTGGTGGGGATGGCATTGAATCTGTAAATTACCTTGGGAAGGATGGCCATTTTCATGATATTGATTCTTCCTACCCATGAGCATGGAATGTTCTTCCATTTGTTTGTATCCTCTTTTATTTCCTTGAGCAGTGGTTTGTAGTTTTCTCCTTGAAGAGGTCCTTCACATCCCTTGGAAGTTGGATTCCTAGGTATTTTATTCTCTTTGAAGCAATTGTGAATGGGAGTTCACTCATGATTTGGCTCTCTGTTTGTCTGTTATTGATGTATAAGAATGCTTGTGATTTTTGTACATTGATGTTGTATCCTGAGACTTTGCTGAAGTTGCTTATCAGCTTAAGGAGATTTTGGGCTGAGACAATGGGGTTTTCTAGATATACTATCACGTCATCTGCAAACAGGGACAATTTGACTTCCTTTTCTCCTAATTGAATACCCTTGATTTCCTTCTCTTGCCTAATTGCCCTGGCCAGAACTTCCAACACTATGTTGAATAGAAGTGGTGAGAGAGGGCATCCCTGTCTTGTGCCAGTTTTCAAAGTGAATGCTTTCAGTTTTGGCCCATTCAGTATGATATTGGCTGTGGGTTTGTCATAAATACCTCTTATTATTTTGAGATACGACCCATCAATACCTAATTTATTGAGAGTTTTTAGCATGAAGGGTTGTTGAATTTTGTCAAAGGCCTTTTCTTCATGTATTGAGATAATCATGTGGTTTTTGACTTTGGTTCTGTTTATATGCTATATTACATTTATTGATTTGCGTATATTGAACCAGGCTTGCATCCCAGGGATGAATCCCACTTGATCATGCTGGATAAGCTGTTTGATGTGCTGCTGGATTCGGTTTGCCAGTAATTTATTGAGGATTTTTGCATCAATATTCATCAAGGATATTGGTCTAAAATTCTCTTTTTTGGTTGTGTCTCTGCCCAGCTTTGGTATCAGCATGATGCTGGCCTCATAAAATGAGTTAGGAAGGATTCCCTCTTTCTCTATTGATTGGAATAGTTTCTGAAGTAATGGTTCCAGTTCCTCCTTGTACCTCCGGTAGAATTCGGCTGTGAACCCATCTGATCCTGGACTCTTTTTGGTTGGTAAGCCATTGATTATTGCCGCAATTTCAGCTGCTGTTATTAGTCTATTCAGAGATTCAACTTCTTCCTGGTTTAGTCATGGGAGAGTGTATGTGTCGAGGAATTTATACCTTTCTTTTTTTCTTAATTTTTCTTCTTTTTATCATTATTATTATTATTATCATTATTATTTTTATTATACTTTAGGCTCTATGGTACATGTGCGCAACGTGCAGGTAAGCTACATATGTCTACATGTGCCATGCTGGTGCGCTGCACCCACCAACTCGTCATCTAGCATTAGGTATATCTCCCAATGCTGTCCCTCCCCCCTCCCCCGACGCCACCACAGTCCCCGAAGTGTGATGTTCCCCTTCCTGTGTCCATGTGTTCTCATTGTTCAATTCCCACCTATGAGTGAGAATATGTGGTGTTTGGTTTTTTGTTCTTGCGATAGTTTACTGAGAACGATGATTTCCAATTTCATCCATGTCCCTACAAAGGATATGAATTCATCCTTTTTTATGGCTGCCTGGTATTCCATGGTGTATATGTGCCACATTTTCTTAATCCAGTCTATCACTGTTGGACATTTGGGTTGGTTCCAAGTCTTTGCTGTTGTGTATAATGCCGAAATAAACATACGTGTGCATGTGTCTTTATAGCAGCATGATTTATAGTCCTTTGGGTATATACCCAGTAATGGGATGGCTGGGTCAAATGGAATTTCTAGTTCTAGATCCCTGAGGAATCGCCACAGTGACCTCCACAAGGGTTGAACTAGTTTACAGTCCCACCGACAGTGTAAAAGTGTTCCTATTTCTCCACATCCTCTCCAGCACCTGTTGTTTCCTGACTTTTTAATGATTGCCATTCTATCTGGTGTGAGATGGTATCTCATTGTGGTTTTGATTTGCATTTCTCTCATGGCCAGTGATGGTGAGCATTTTTTCACGTGTTTTTTGGCTGCATAAATGTCTTCTTTTGAGGAGTGTCTGTTCATGTCCTTCGCCCACTTTTTGATGGGGTTGTTTGGTGTTTTCTTGTAAATTTGTTGGAGTGCATTGTAGATTCTGGATATTAGCCCTTTGTCAGATGAGTAGGTTGCGAGAATTTTCTCCCATTTTGTAGGTTGCCTGTTCACTCTGACGGTAGTTTCCTTTGCTGTGCAGAAGCTCTTTAGTTTAATTAGATCCCATTTGTCAATTTTGGCTTTTGTTGCCATTGCTTTTGGTGTTTTAGACATGAACTCCTTGCCCATGCCTATGTCCTGAATGGTATTGCCTAGTGTTTCTTCTAGGGTTTTTATGGTTTTAGGTCTAACGTTTAAGTCTTTAATCCATGTTGAGTTGATTTTTGTATAAGGTGTAAGGAAGGGATCCGGTTTCAGCTTTCTACATGTGGCTAGCCAGTTTTCCCAGCACCATTTATTAAATAGGGATTCCTTTCTCCATTTCTTGTTTTTGTCAGGTTTGTCAAAGATCAGATAGTTGTAGATATGTGGCATTATTTCTGACGGCTCTGTTCTGTTCCATTGATCTATATCACTGTTTTGGTACCAGTACCATGCTGTTTGGGTTACTGTAGCCTTGTAGTATAGTTTGAAGTCAGGTAGCGTGATGCCTCCAGCTTTGTTCTTTTGGCTTAGGATTGACTTGGTGATGCGGGCTCTTTTTTGGTTCCATATGAACTTTAAAGTAGTTTTTTCCAATTCTGTGAAGAAAGTCATTGGTAACTTGGTGGGGATGGCATTGAATCTGTAAATTACCTTGGGAAGGATGGCCATTTTCATGATATTGATTCTTCCTACCCATGAGCATGGAATGTTCTTCCATTTGTTTGTATCCTCTTTTATTTCCTTGAGCAGTGGTTTGTAGTTTTCTCCTTGAAGAGGTCCTTCACATCCCTTGGAAGTTGGATTCCTAGGTATTTTATTCTCTTTGAAGCAATTGTGAATGGGAGTTCACTCATGATTTGGCTCTCTGTTTGTCTGTTATTGATGTATAAGAATGCTTGTGATTTTTGTACATTGATGTTGTATCCTGAGACTTTGCTGAAGTTGCTTATCAGCTTAAGGAGATTTTGGGCTGAGACAATGGGGTTTTCTAGATATACTATCACGTCATCTGCAAACAAGGACAATTTGACTTCCTTTTCTCCTAATTGAATACCCTTGATTTCCTTCTCTTGCCTAATTGCCCTGGCCAGAACTTCCAACACTATGTTGAATAGAAGTGGTGAGAGAGGGCATCCCTGTCTTGTGCCAGTTTACAAAGTGAATGCTTTCAGTTTTGGCCCATTCAGTATGATATTGGCTGTGGGTTTGTCATAAATAGCTCTTATTATTTTGAGATACGACCCATCAATACCTAATTTATTGAGAGTTTTTAGCTTGAAGGGTTGTTGAATTTTGTCAAAGGCCTTTTCTTCATGTATTGAGATAATCATGTGGTTTTTGACTTTGGTTCTGTTTATATGCTGGATTACATTTATTGATTTGCGTATATTGAACCAGGCTTGCATCCCAGGGAAGAAGCCCACTTGATCATGCTGGATAAGCTGTTTGATGTGCTGCTGGATTCGGTTTGCCAGTAATTTATTGAGGATTTTTGCATCAATATTCATCAAGGATATTGGTCTAAAATTCTCTTTTTTGGTTGTGTCTCTGCCCAGCTTTGGTATCAGCATGATTCTGGCCTCATAAAATGAGTTAGGAAGGATTCCCTCTTTTTCTATTGATTGGAATAGTTTCTGAAGTAATGGTTCCAGTTCCTCCTTGTTCCTCCGGTAGAATTCGGCTGTGAACCCATCTGATCCTGGACTCTTTTTGGTTGGTAAGCTGTTGATTATTGCCGCAATTTCATCTCCTGTTATTAGTCTATTCAGAGATTCAACTTCTTCCTGGTTTAGTCATGGGAGAGTGTATGTGTCGAGGAATTTATACCTTTCTTTTTTTTTTAATTTTTCTTTTTTTTATCATTATTATTATTATTATTATCATTATTATTATTATTATACTTTAGGCTCTATGGTACATGTGCGCAACGTGCAGGTAAGCTACATATGTATACATGTGCCATGCTGGTGCGCTGCACCCACCAACTCCTCATCTAGCATTAGGTATATCTCCCAATGCTGTCCATCCCCCCTCCCCCGACGCCACCACAGTCCCCGAAGTGTGATGTTCCCCTTCCTGTGTCCATGTGTTCTCATTGTTCAATTCCCGCCTATGAGTGAGAATATGTGGTGTTTGGTTTTTTGTTCTTGCGATAGTTTACTGAGAACGATGATTTCCAATTTCATCCATGTCCCTACAAAGTATATGAACTCATCCTTTTTTATGGCTGCCTAGTATTCCATGTTCTATATGTGCCACATTTTCTTAATCCAGTCTATCACTGTTGGACATTTGGGTTGGTTCCAAGTCTTTGCTATTGTGTATAATGCCGCAATAAACATACGTGTGCATGTGTCTTTATAGCAGCATGATTTATAGTCCCTTGGGTATATACCCAGCAATGGGATGGCTGGATCAAATGGAATTTCTAGTTCTAGATCCCTGAGGAATCGCCACAGTGACCTCCACAAGGGTTGAACTAGTTTACAGTCCCACCGACAGTGTAAAAGTGTTCCTATTTCTCCACATCCTCTCCAGCACCTGTTGTTTCCTGACTTTTTAATGATTGCCATTCTATCTGGTGTGAGATGGTATCTCATTGTGGTTTTGATTTGCATTTCTCTCATGGCCAGTGATGGTGAGCATTTTTTCACGTGTTTTTTGGCTGCATAAATGTCTTCTTTTGAGGAGTGTCTGTTCATGTCCTTCGCCCACTTTTTGATGGGGTTGTTTGGTGTTTTCTTGTAAATTTGTTGGAGAGCATTGTAGATTCTGGATATTAGCCCTTTGTCAGATGAGTAGGTTGCGAAAATTTTCTCCCATTTTGTAGGTTGCCTGTTCATTCTGACGGTAGTTTCCTTTGCTGTGCAGAAGCTCTTTAGTTTAATTAGATCCCATTTGTCAATTTTGGCTTTTGTTGCCATTGCTTTTGGTGTTTTAGACATGAAGTCCTTGCCCATGCCTATGTCCTGAATGGTATTGCCTAGGGTTTCTTCTAGGGTTTTTATGGTTTTAGGTCTAACGTTTAAGTCTTTAATCCATCTTGAGTTGACTTTTGTATAAGGTGTAAGGAAGGGATCCAGTTTCAGCTTTCTACATGTGGCTAGCCAGTTTTCCCAGCACCATTTATTAAATAGGGAATCCTTTCTCCATTTCTTGTTTTTGTCAGGTTTGTCAAAGATCAGATAGTTGTAGATATGTGGCATTATTTCTGACGGCTCTGTTCTGTTCCATTGATCTATATCTCTGTTTTGGTACCAGTACCATGCTGTTTGGGTTACTGTAGCCTTGTAGTATAGTTTGAAGTCAGGTAGCGTGATGCCTCCAGCTTTGTTCTTTTGGCTTAGGATTGACTTGGTGATGCGGGCTCTTTTCTGGTTCCATATGAACTTTAAAGTAGTTTTTTCCAATTCTGTGAAGAAAGTCATTGGTAACTTGGTGGGGATGGCATTGAATCTGTAAATTACCTTGGGAAGGATGGCCATTTTCATGATATTGATTCTTCCTACCCATGAGCATGGAATGTTCTTCCATTTGTTTGTATTTCCTTGAGCAGTGGTTTGTAGTTTTCTCCTTGAAGAGGTCCTTCACATCCCTTGTAAGTTGGATTCCTAGGTATTTTATTCTCTTTGAAGCAATTGTGAATGGGAGTTCACTCATGATTTGGCTCTCTGTTTGTCTGTTATTGATGTATAAGAATGCTTGTGATTTTTGTACATTGATGTTGTATCCTGAGACTTTGCTGAAGTTGCTTATCAGCTTAAGGAGATTTTGGGCTGAGACAATGGGGTTTTCTAGATATACTATCACGTCATCTGCAAACAGGGACAATTTGACTTCCTTTTCTCCTAATTGAATACCCTTGATTTCCTTCTCTTGCCTAATTGCCCTGGCCAGAACTTCCAACACTATGTTGAATAGAAGTGGTGAGAGAGCGCATCCCTGTCTTGTGCCAGTTTTCAAAGTGAATGCTTCCAGTTTTTGCCCATTCAGTATGATATTGGCTGTGGGTTTGTCATAAATAGCTCTTATTATTTTGAGATACGACCCATCAATACCTAATTTATTGAGAGATTTTAGCATGAAGGGTTGTGGAATTTTGTCAAAGGCCTTTTCTTCATGTATTGAGATAATCATGTGGTTTTTGACTTTGGTTCTGTTTATATGCTGGATTACATTTATTGATTTGCGTATATTGAACCAGCCTTGCATCCCAGGGATGAAGCCCACTTGATCACGGTGGATAAGGTGTTTGATGTGCTGCTGGATTCGGTTTGCCAGTAATTTATTGAGGATTTTTGCATCAATATCCATCAAGGATATTGCTCTAAAATTCTCTTTATTGGTTGTGTCTCTGCCCAGATTTGGTATCAGCATGATGTTGGCCTCATAAAATGAGTTAGGAAGGATTCCCTCTTTTTCTATTGATTGGAATAGTTTCTGAAGTAATGGTTAGAGTTCCTCCATGTACCTCTGGTAGAATTCGGCTGTGAACCCATCTGATCCTGGACTCTTTTTGGTTGGTAAGCTATTGATTATTGCCGCAATTTCAGCTCCTTTTATTAGTCTATTCAGAGATTCAACTTCTTCCTGGTTTACTCATGGGAGAGTGTATGTGTCGATGAATTGATCCCTTTCTTTTTTTATTTTAATTTTTCTTCTTTTTATCATTATTATTATTATTATTTTTATTATTATTATTATTATACTTTAGGCTCTATGGTACATGTGCGCAACGTGCAGGTAAGCTACATATGTATACATGTGCCATGCTGGTGCGCTGCACCCACCAACTCGTCATCTAGCATTAGGTATATCTCCCAATGCTGTCCCTCCCCCCTCCCCCCACGCCACCACAGTCCCCGAAGTGTGATGTTCCCCTTCCTGTGTCCATGTGTTCTCATTGTTCAATTCCCACCTATGAGTGAGAATATGTGGTGTTTGGTTTTTTGTTCTTGCGATAGTTTACTGAGAACGATGATTTCCAATTTCATCCATGTCCCTACAAAGGATATGAACTCATCCTTTTTTATGGCTGCCTAGTATTCCATGGTGTATATGTGCCACATTTTCTTAATCCAGTCTATCACTGTTGGACATTTGGGTTGGTTCGAAGACTTTGCTGTTGTGTATAATGCCGCAATAAACATACGTGTGCATGTGTCTTTATAGCAGCATGATTTATAGTCCTTTGGGTATATACCCAGTAATGGGATGGCTGGGTCAAATGGAATTTCTATTTCTAGATCCCTGAGGAATCGCCACAGTGACCTCCACAAGGGTTGAACTAGTTTACAGTCCCACCAACTGTGTAAAAGTGCTCCTATTTCTCCACATCCTCTCCAGCACCTGTTGTTTCCTGACTTTTTAATGATTGCCGTTCTATCTGGTGTGAGATGGTATCTCATTGTGGTTTTGATTTGCATTTCTCTCATGGCCAGTGATGGTGAGCATTTTTTCACGTGTTTTTTGGCTGCATAAATGTCTTCTTTTGAGGAGTGTCTGTTCATGTCCTTCGCCCACTTTTTGATGGGGTTGTTTGGTGTTTTCTTGTAAATTTGTTGGAGTTCATTGTAGATTCTGGATATTAGCCCTTTGTCAGATGAGTAGGTTGCGAAAACTTTCTCCCATTTTGTAGGCTGCCTGTTCACTCTGATGGTAGTTTCCATTGCTGTGCAGAAGCTCTTTAGTTTAATTAGATCCCATTTGTCAATTTTGGCTTTTGTTGCCATTGCTTTTGGTGTTTTAGACATGAAGTCCTTGCCCATGCCTATGTCCTGAATGGTACTGCCTAGGTTTTCTTCTTGGGTTTTAATAGTTTTAGGTCTAACGTTTAAGTCTTTAATCCATCTTGAGTTGATTTTTGTATAAGGTGTAAGGAAGGGATCCAGTTTCAGCTTTCTACATGTGGCTAGCCAGTTTTCCCAGCACCATTTATTAAATAGGGAATCCTTTCTCCATTTCTTGTTTTTGTCAGGTTTGTCAAAGATCAGATAGTTGTAGCTATGTGGCATTATTTCTGACGGCTCTGTTCTGTTCCCTTGATCTATATCTCTGTTTTAGTACCAGTAACATGCTGTTTGGGTTACTGTAGCCTTGTAGTATAGTTTGAAGTCAGGTAGCGTGATGCCTCCAGCTTTGTTCTTTTGGCTTAGGATTGACTTGGTGATGCGGGCTCGTTTTTGGTTCCATATGAACTTTAAAGTAGTTTTTTCCAATTCTGTGAAGAAAGTCATTGGTAACTTGATGGGGATGGCATTGAATCTGTAAATTACCTTGGGAAGGATGGCCATTTTCATGATATTGATTCTTCCTGCCCATGAGCATGGAATGTTCTTCCATTTGTTTGTATCCTCTTTTATTTCCTTGAGCAGTGGTTTGTGGTTTTCTCCTTGAAGAGGTCCTTCACATCCCTTGTAAGTTGGATTCCTAGGTATTTTATTCTCTTTGAAGCAATTGTGAATGGGAGTTCACTCATGATTTGGCTCTCTGTTTGTCTGTTATTGATTTATAAGAATGCTTGTGATTTTTGTACATTGATTTTGTATCCTGAGACTTTGCTGAAGTTGCTTATCAGCTTAAGGAGATTTTGGGCTGAGACAATGGGGTTTTCTAGATATACTATCACGTCATCTGCAAACAGGGACAATTTGACTTCCTTTTTTCCTAATTGAATACCCTTGATTTCCTTCTCTTGCCTAATTGCCCTGGCCAGAACTTCCAACACTATGTTGAATAGAAGTGGTGAGAGAGGGCATCCCTGTCTTGTGCCAGTTTTCAAAGTGAATGCTTCCAGTTTTTGCCCATTCAGTATGATATTGGCTGTGGGTTTGTCATAAATAGCTCTTATTATTTTGAGATACGAGCCATCAATACATAATTTATTGAGAGTTTTTAGCATGAAGGGTTGTGGAATTTTGTCAAAGGCTTTTTCTTCATGTATTGAGATAATCATGTGGTTTTTGACTTTGGTTCTGTTTATATGCTGGATTACATTTATTGATTTGCGTATATTGAACTAGCCTTGCATCCCAGGGATGAAGCCCACTTGATCATGGTGGATAAGCTGTTTGATGTGCTGCTGGATTCGGTTTGCCAGTAGTTTATTGAGGATTTTTGCATCAATATTCATCAAGGATATTGGTCTAAAATTCTCTTTATTTGTTGTGTCTCTGTGCAGCTTTGGTATCAGCATGATGCTGGCCTCGTAAAAGGAGTTAGGAAGGATTCCCTCTTTTTCTATTGATTGGAATAGTTTCTGAAGTAATGGTTCCAGTTCCTCCTTGTACCTCTCGTAGAATTCGGCTGTGGACCCATCTGATCCTGGACTCTTTTTGGTTGGTAAGCTATTGATTATTGCCACAATTTCAGCTCCTGTTATTAGACTATTCAGAGATTCAACTTCTTCCTGGTTTAGTCATGGGAGAGTGTATGTGTCGAGGAATTTATCCCTTTCTTTTTTTTTTAATTTTTTTTCTTTTTATCATTATTATGTTTATTATCATTATGATTATTTTCATTATTATTATTATACTTTAGGCTCTATGGTACATGTGCGCAACGTGCAGGTAAGCTACATATGTATACATGTGCCATGCTGGTACGCTCCACCCACCAACTCGTCATCTAGAATTAGGTAAATCTCCCAATGCTGTCCCTCGCCCCTCCCCCCACCCCACAACAGTCCCCGAAGTGTGATGTTCCCCTTCCGGTGTCCATGTGTTCTCATTGTTCAATTCCCACCTATGAGTGAGAATATGTGGTGTTTGGTTTTTTGTTCTTGCGATAGTTTACTGAGAACGATGATTTCCAATTTCATCCATGTCCCTACAAAGGATATGAACTCATCCTTTTTTATGGCTGCCTAGTATTCCATGGTGTATATGTGCCACATTTTCTTAATCCAGTGTATCATTATTGGACATTTGGGTTGGTTCCAAGTCTTTGCTATTGTGTATAATGCCGCAATAAACATACGTGTGCGTGTGTCTTTATAGCAGCATGATTTATAGTCCTTTGGGTATATACCCAGTAATGGGATGGCTTGGTCAAATGGAATTTCTAGTTCTAGATCCCTGAGGAATCGCCACAGTGAATTCCAAAAGGGTTGAACTAGGTACAGTCGCACCAACCGTGTAAAAGTGTTCCTATTTCTCCACATCCTCTCCAGCACCTGTTGTTTCCTTACTTTTTAATGATTGCCATTCTAACTGGTTTGAGATGGTATCTCATCGTGATTTTGATTTGCATTTCTCTGATGGCCAGTGATGGTGAGCATTTTTTCATGTGTTTTTTGGCTGCATAAATGTCTTCTTTTGAGGAGTGTCTGTTCATGTCCTTCGCCCACTTTTTGATGGCGTTGTTTGGTGTTTTCTTGTAAATTTGTTGGAGTTCATTGTAGATTCTGGATATTAGCCCTTTGTCAGATGAGTAGGTTGCGAAAATTTTCTCCCATTTTGTAGGTTGTCTGTTCACTCTGATGGTAGTTTCCATTGCTGTGCAGAAGCTCTTTAGTTTAATTAGATCCCATTTGTCAATTTTGGCTTTTGTTGCCATTGCTTTTGGTGTTTTAGACATGAAGTCCTTGCCCACGCCTATGTCCTGAATGGTACTGCCTAGGTTTTCTTCTAGGGTTTTTATGATTTTAGGTCTAACGTTTAAGTCTTTAATCCATCTTGAGTTGATTTTTGTATTAGGTGTAAGGAAGGGATCCAGTTTCAGCTTTCTACATGTGGCTAGCCAGTTTTCCCAGCACCATTTATTAAATAGGGAATCCTTTCTCCATTTCTTGTTTTTGTCAGGTTTGTCAAAGATCAGATAGTTGTAGATATGCGGCATTATTTCTGACGGCTCTGTTCTGTTCCCTTGATCTATATCTCTGTTTTGGTACCAGTACCATGCTGTTTTGGTTACTGTAGCCTTGTAGTATAGTTTGAAGTCAGGTAGCGTGATGCCTCCAGCTTTGTTCTTTTGGCTTGGGATTGACTTGGTGATGCGGGCTCTTTTTTGGTTCCATATGAACTTTAAAGTAGTTTTTTCCAATTCTGTGAAGAAAGTCATTGGTAACTTGATGGGGATGGTATTGAATCTGTAAATTAACTTGGGAAGGATGGCCATTTTCATGATATTGATTCTTCCTACCCATGAGCATGGAATGTTCTTCCATTTGTTTGTATCCTCTTTTATTTCCTTGAGCAGTGGTTTGTGGTTTTCTCCTTGAAGAGGTCCTTCACATCCCTTGTAAGTTGGATTACTAGGTATTTTATTCTCTTTGAAGCAATTGTGAATGGGAGTTCAATCATGATTTGGCTCTCTGTTTGTCTGCTATTGATATATAAGAATGCTTGTCATTTTTGTACATTGATTTTGTATCCTGAGACTTTGCTGAAGTTGCTTATCAGCTTAAGGAGATTTTGGGCTGAGACAATGGGGTTTTCTAGATATACTGTCACGTCATCTGCAAACAGGGACAATTTGACTTCCTTTTTTCCTAATTGAATACCCTTGATTTCCTTCTCTTGCCTAATTGCCCTGGCCAGAACTTCCAACACTATGTTGAATAGAAGTGGTGAGAGAGGGCATCCCTGTCTTGTGCCAGTTTTCAAAGTGAATGCTTCCAGTTTTTGCCCATTCAGTATGATATTGGCTGTGGGTTTGTCATAAATAGCTCTTATTATTTTGAGATACGACCCATCAATACCTAATTTATTGAGAGTTTTTAGCATGAAGGGTTGTGGAATTTTGTCAAAGGCCTTTTCTTCATGTATTGAGATAATCATGTGGTTTTTGACTTTGGTTCTGTTTATATGCTGGATTACATTTATTGATTTGCGTATATTGAACCAGCCTTGCATCCCAGGGATGAAGCCCACTTGATCATGGTGGATAAGCTGTTTGGTGTGCTGCTGGTTTCGGTTTGCCAGTATTTTATTGTGGATTTTTGCATCAATATTCATCAAGGATATTGGTCTAAAATTCTCTTTTTTGGTTGTGTCTCTGCCCAGCTTTGGTACCAGCATGATGCTGGCCTCGTAAAATGAGTTAGGAAGGATTCCCTCTTTTTCTATTGATTGGAATAGTTTCTGAAGTAATGGTTCCAGTTCCTCCTTGTACCTCTCGTAGAATTCGGCTGTGGACCCATCTGATCCTGGACTCTTTTTGGTTGGTAAGCTATTGATTATTGCCACAATTTCAGCTCCTGTTATTAGCCTATTCAGAGATTCAACTTCTTCCTGGTTTAGTCATGGGAGAGTGTATGTGTCGAGGAATTTATCCCTTTCTTTTTTTTTTAATTTTTTTTCTTTTTATCATTATTATGATTACTATCATTATGATTATTATTATTATTATTATACTTTAGGCTCTATGGTACATGTGCGCAACGTGCAGGTAAGCTACATATGTATACATGTGCCATGCTGGTGCGCTGCACCCACCAACTCGTCATCTAGCATTAGGTATATCTCCCAATGCTGTCCCTCGCCCCTCCCCCCACCCCACAACAGTCCCCGAAGTGTGATGTTCCCCTTCCTGTGTCCATGTGTTCTCATTGTTCAATTCCCACCTATGAGTGAGAATATGTGGTGTTTGGTTTTTTGTTCTTGCGATAGTTTCCTGAGAATGATGATTTCCAATTTCATCCATGTCCCTACAAAGGCTATGAACTCATCATTTTTTATGGCTGCCTCGTATTCCATGGTGTATATGGGCCACATTTTCTTAATCCAGTCTATCATTGTTGGACATTTGGGTTGGTTCCAATTCTTTGCTATTGTGTATAATGCCGCAATAAACATACGTGTGCGTGTGTCTTTATAGCAGCATGATTTATAGTCCTTTGGGTATATACCCAGTAATGGGATGGCTGGGTCAAATGGAATTTCTAGTTCTAGATCCCTGAGGAATCGCCACAGTGACTTCCACAAGGGTTGAACTAGTTTACATTCCCACCAACCGTGTAAAAGTGTTCCTATTTCTCCACATCCTCTCCAGCACCTGTTGTTTCCTGAGTTTTTAATGATTGCCATTCTAACGGGTGTGAGATGGTATCTCATTGTGGTTTTGATTTGCATTTCTGTGATGGCCAGTGATGGTGAGCATTTTTTCCTGTTTTTTGGCTGCATAAATGTCTTCTTTTGAGGAGTGTCTGTTCATGTCCTTCGCCCACTTTTTGATGGGGTTGTTTGGTGTTTTCTTGTAAATTTGTTGGAGTTCATTGTAGATTCTGGATATTAGCCCTTTGTCTGATGAGTAGGTTGTGAAAATTTTCTCCCATTTTGTAGGTTGCCTGTTCACTCTGATGGTAGTTTCCTTTGCTGTGCAGAAGCTCTTTAGTTTAATTAGATCCCATTTGTCAATTTTGGCTTTTGTTGCCATTGCTTTTGGTGTTTTAGACATGAAGTCCTTGCCCATGCCTATGTCCTGAATGGTACTGCCTAGGTTTTCTTCTAGGGTTTTTATGGTTTTAGGTCTAACGTTTAAGTCTTTAATCCATCTTGAGTTGATTTTTGTATAAGGTGTAAGGAAGGGATCCAGTTTCAGCTTTCTACATGTGGCTAGCCAGTTTTCCCAGCACCATTTATTAAATAGGGAATCCTTTCCCCATTTCTTGTTTTTGTCAGGTTTGTCAAAGATCAGATAGTTGTAGATATGTGGCATTATTTCTGACGGCTCTGTTCTGTTCCCTTGATCTATATCTCTGTTTTGGTACCAGTACCATGCTGTTTTGGTTACTGTAGCCTTGTAGTATAGTTTGAAGTCAGGTAGCGTGATGCCTCCAGCTTTGTTCTTTTGGCTTAGGATTGACTTGGTGATGCGGGCTCTTTTTTGGTTCCATATGAACTTTAAAGTAGTTTTTTCCAATTCTGTGAAGAAAGTCATTGGTAACTTGATGGGGATGGCATTGAATCTGTAAATTAACTTGGGAAGGATGGCCATTTTCATGATATTGATTCTTCCTACCCATGAGCATGGAATGTTCTTCCATTTGTTTGTATCCTTTTTTATTTCCTTGAGCAGTGGTTTGTGGTTTTCTAGTTGAAGAGGTCCTTCACATCCCCTGTAAGTTGGATTCCTAGGTATTTTATTCTCTTTGAAGCAATTGTGAATGGCAGTTCACTCATGATTTGGCTCTCTGTTTGTCTGTTATTGATGTATAAGAATGCTTGTGCTTTTTGTACATTGATTTTGTATCCTGAGACTTTACTGAAGTTGCTTATCAGCTTAAGGAGATTTTGGGCTGAGACAATGGGGTTTTCTAGATATACTATCACGTCATCTGCAAACAGGGACAATTTGACTTCCTTTTTTCCTAATTGAATACCCTTGATTTCCTTCTCTTGCCTAATTGCCCTGGCCAGAACTTCCAACACTATGTTGAATAGAAGTGGTGAGAGAGGCCATCCCTGTCTTGTGCCAGTTTTCAAAGTGAATGCTTCCAGTTTTTGCCCATTCAGTATGATATTGGCTGTGGGTTTGTCATAAATAGCTCTTATTATTTTGAGATACGACCCATCAATACCTAATTTATTGAGAGTTTTTAGCATGAATGGTTGTGGAATTTTGTCAAAGGCCTTTTCTTCGTGTATTGAGATAATCATGTGGGTTTTTTGACTTGGGTTCTGTTTATATGCTGGATTACATTTATTGATTTGTGTATATTGAACCAGCCTTGCATCCCAGGGATGAAGCCCACTTGATCATGGTGGATAAGCTGTTTGATGTGCTGCTGGATTCGGTTTGCCAGTAATTTATTCAGGAGTTTTGCATCAATATTCATCAAGGATATTGGTCTAAAATTCTCTTTTTTGGTTGTGTCTCTGCCCAGCTTTGGTACCAGCATGATGTTGGCCTCGTAAAATGAGTTAGGAAGGATTCCCTCTTTTTCTATTGATTGGAATAGTTTCTGAAGTAATTGTTCCAGTTCCTCCTTGTACCTCTCGTAGAATTCGGCTGTGGACCCATCTGATCCTGGATTCTTTTTTGTCGGTAAGCTATTGATTATTGCCACAATTTCAGCTCCTGTTATTAGACTATTCAGAGATTCAACTTCTTCCTGGTTTGGCCATGGGAGAGTGTATGTGTCGAGGAATTTATCCCCTTCTTTTTTTTTTTAATTTTTTTTCTTTTTGTCATTATTATGATTATTATCATTATGATTATTATTATTATTATACTTTAGGCTCTATGGTACATGTGCGCAACGTGCAGGTAAGCTACATATGTATACATGTGCCAATCTGGTGCGCTGCACCCACCAACTCGTCATCTAGCATTAGGTATATCTCCCAATGCTGTCCCTCGCCCCTCCTCCCACCCCACAACAGTCCCCGAAGTGTGATGTTCGCCTTCCTGTGTCCATGTGTTCTCATTGTTCAATTCCCACCTATGAGTGAGAATATGTGGTGTTTGGTTTTTTGTTCTTGCGATAGTTTACTGAGAACGATGATTTCCAATTTCATCCATGTCCCTACAAAGGATATGAACTCATCATTTTTTATGGCTGCCTCGTGTTCCATGGTGTATATGTGCCACATTTTCTTAATCCAGTCTATCATTGTTGGACATTTGGGTTGGTTCCAAGTCTATGCTATTGTGTATAATGCCGCAATAAACATACGTGTGCATGTGTCTTTATAGCAGCATGATTTATTTTCCTTTGGGTATATACCCAGTAATGGGATGGCTGGGTCAAATGGAATTTCTAGTTCTAGATCCCTGAGGAATCGCCACAGTGACTTCCACAAGGGTTGAACTAGTTTACAGTCCCACCAACAGTGTAAAAGTGTTCCTATTTCTCCACATCCTCTCCAGCACCTGTTGTTTCCTGACTTTTTAATGATTGCCATTCTAACTGGTGTGAGATGGTATCTCATTGTGGTTTTGATTTGCATTTCCCTGATGGCCAGTGATCGTGAGCATTTTTTCATGTGTTTTTTGGCTGCATAAATGTCCTCTGTTGAGGAGTGTCTGTTCATCTCCTTCACCCACTTTTTGACAGGGTTGTTTGGTGTTTTCTTGTAAATTTGTTGGAGTTCATTGTAGATTCTGGATATTAGCCCTTTGTCAGATGAGTAGGTTGTGAAAATTTTCTCCCATTTTGTACGTTGCCTGTTCACTCTGATGGAAGTTTCCTTTGCTGTGCAGAAGCTCTTTAGTTTAATTAGATCCCATTTGTCAATTTTGGCTTTTGTTGCCATTGCTTTTGGTGTTTTAGACATGAAGTCCTTGCCCATGCCTATGTCCTGAATGGTACTGCCTAGGTTTTCTTCTAGGGTTTTTATGGTTTTAGGTCTAACGTTTAAGTCTTTAATCCATCTTGAGTTGATTTTTGTATAAGGTGTAAGGAAGGGATCCAGTTTCAGCTTTCTACATGTGGCTAGCCAGTTTTCCCAGCACCATTTATTAAATAGGGAATCCTTTCCCCATTTCTTGTTTTTGTCAGGTTTGTCAAAGATCAGATAGTTGTAGATATGTGGCATTATTTCTGACGGCTCTGTTCTGTTCCCTTGATCTATATCTCTGTTTTGGTACCAGTACCATGCTGTTTTGGTTACTGTAGCCTTGTAGTATAGTTTGAAGTCAGGTAGCGTGATGCCTCCAGCTTTGTTCTTTTGGCTTAGGATTGACTTGGTGATGCGGGCTCTTTTTTGGTTCCATATGAACTTTAAAGTAGTTTTTTCCAATTCTGTGAAGAAAGTCATTGGTAACTTGATGGGGATGGCATTGAATCTGTAAATTAACTTGGGAAGGATGGCCATTTTCATGATATTGATTCTTCCTACCCATGAGCATGGAATGTTCTTCCATTTGTTTGTATCCTTTTTTATTTCCTTGAGCAGTGGTTTGTGGTTTTCTAGTTGAAGAGGTCCTTCACATCCCCTGTAAGTTGGATTCCTAGGTATTTTATTCTCTTTGAAGCAATTGTGAATGGCAGTTCACTCATGATTTGGCTCTCTGTTTGTCTGTTATTGATGTATAAGAATGCTTGTGATTTTTGTACATTGATTTTGTATCCTGAGACTTTACTGAAGTTGCTTATCAGCTTAAGGAGATTTTGGGCTGAGACAATGGGGTTTTCTAGATATACTATCACGTCATCTGCAAACAGGGACAATTTGACTTCCTTTTTTCCTAATTGAATACCCTTGATTTCCTTCTCTTGCCTAATTGCCCTGGCCAGAACTTCCAACACTATGTTGAATAGAAGTGGTGAGAGAGGCCATCCCTGTCTTGTGCCAGTTTTCAAAGTGAATGCTTCCAGTTTTTGCCCATTCAGTATGATATTGGCTGTGGGTTTGTCATAAATAGCTCTTATTATTTTGAGATACGACCCATCAATACCTAATTTATTGAGAGTTTTTAGCATGAATGGTTGTGGAATTTTGTCAAAGGCCTTTTCTTCGTGTATTGAGATAATCATGTGGGTTTTTTGACTTTGGTTCTGTTTATATGCTGGATTACATTTATTGATTTGTGTATATTGAACCAGCCTTGCATCCCAGGGATGAAGCCCACTTGATCATGGTGGATAAGCTGTTTGATGTGCTGCTGGATTCGGTTTGCCAGTAATTTATTCAGGAGTTTTGCATCAATATTCATCAAGGATATTGGTCTAAAATTCTCTTTTTTGGTTGTGTCTCTGCCCAGCTTTGGTACCAGCATGATGTTGGCCTCGTAAAATGAGTTAGGAAGGATTCCCTCTTTTTCTATTGATTGGAATAGTTTCTGAAGTAATGGTTCCAGTTCCTCCTTGTACCTCTCGTAGAATTCGGCTGTGGACCCATCTGATCCTGGACTCTTTTTTGTCGGTAAGCTATTGATTATTGCCACAATTTCAGCTCCTGTTATTAGACTATTCAGAGATTCAACTTCTTCCTGGTTTGGCCATGGGAGAGTGTATGTGTCGAGGAATTTATCCCCTTCTTTTTTTTTTAATTTTTTTTCTTTTTGTCATTATTATGATTATTATCATTATGATTATTATTATTATTATACTTTAGGCTCTATGGTACATGTGCGCAACGTGCAGGTAAGCTACATATGTATACATGTGCCATTCTGGTGCGCTGCACCCACCAACTCGTCATCTAGCATTAGGTATATCTCCCAATGCTGTCCCTCGCCCCTCCTCCCACCCCACAACAGTCCCCGAAGTGTGATGTTCGCCTTCCTGTGTCCATGTGTTCTCATTGTTCAATTCCCACCTATGAGTGAGAATATGTGGTGTTTGGTTTTTTGTTCTTGCGATAGTTTACTGAGAACGATGATTTCCAATTTCATCCATGTCCCTACAAAGGATATGAACTCATCATTTTTTATGGCTGCCTCGTGTTCCATGGTGTATATGTGCCACATTTTCTTAATCCAGTCTATCATTGTTGGACATTTGGGTTGGTTCCAAGTCTATGCTATTGTGTATAATGCCGCAATAAACATACGTGTGCATGTGTCTTTATAGCAGCATGATTTATTTTCCTTTGGGTATATACCCAGTAATGGGATCGCTGGGTCAAATGGAATTTCTAGTTCTAGATCCCTGAGGAATCGCCACAGTGACTTCCACAAGGGTTGAACTAGTTTACAGTCCCACCAACAGTGTAAAAGTGTTCCTATTTCTCCACATCCTCTCCAGCACCTGTTGTTTCCTGACTTTTTAATGATTGCCATTCTAACTGGTGTGAGATGGTATCTCATTGTGGTTTTGATTTGCATTTCCCTGATGGCCAGTGATCGTGAGCATTTTTTCATGTGTTTTTTGGCTGCATAAATGTCCTCTGTTGAGGAGTGTCTGTTGATCTCCTTCACCCACTTTTTGACAGGGTTGTTTGGTGTTTTCTTGTAAATTTGTTGGAGTTCATTGTAGATTCTGGATATTAGCCCTTTGTCAGATGAGTAGGTTGTGAAAATTTTCTCCCATTTTGTAGGTTGCCTGTTCACTCTGATGGAAGTTTCCTTTGCTGTGCAGAAGCTCTTTAGTTTAATTAGATCCCATTTGTCAATTTTGGCTTTTGTTGCCATTGCTTTTGGTGTTTTAGACATGAAGTCCTTGCCCATGCCTATGTCCTGAATGGTACTGCCTAGATTTTCTTCTAGGGTTTTTATGGTTTTAGGTCTAACGTTTAAGTCTTTAATCCATCTTGAGTTGATTTTTGTATAAGGTGTAAGGAAGGGATCCAGTTTCAGCTTTCTACATGTGGCTAGCCAGTTTTCCCAGCACCATTTATTAAATAGGAATCCTTTCTCCATTTCTTGTTTTTGTCAGGTTTGTCAAAGATCAGATAGTTGTAGATATGTGGCATTATTTCTGACGGCTCTGTTCTGTTCCCTTGATCTATATCTCTGTTTTGGTACCAGTACCATGCTGTTTTGGTTACTATAGCCTTGTAGTATAATTTGAAGTCAGGTAGCGTGATGCCTCCAGCTTTGTTCTTTTGGCTTAGGATTGACTTGGTGATGCGGGCTCTTTTTTGGTTCCATATGAACTTTAAAGTAGATTTTTCCAATTCTGTGAAGAAAGTCATTGGTAACTTGATGGGGATGGCATTGAATCTGTAAATTACCTTGGGAAGGATGGCCATTTTCATGATATTGATTCTTCCTACCCATGAGCATGGAATGTTCTTCCATTTGTTTGTATCCTCTTCTATTTCCTTGAGCAGTGGTTTGTGGTTTTCTCCTTGAAGAGGTCCGTCACATCCCTTGTAAGTTGGATTCCTAGGTATTTTATTCTCTTTGAAGCAATTGTGAATGGGAGTTCACTCATGATTTGGCTCTCTGTTTGTCTGTTATTGATGTATAAGAATGCTTGTGATTTTTGTACATTGATTTTGTATCCTGAGACTTTACTGAAGTTGCTTATCAGCTTAAGGAGATTTTGGGCTGAGACAATGGGGTTTTCTAGATATACTATCACGTCATCTGCAAACAGGGACAATTTGACTTCCTTTTTTCCTAATTGAATACCCTTGATTTCCTTCTCTTGCCTAATTGCCCTGGCCAGAACTTCCAACACTATGTTGAATAGAAGTGGTGAGAGAGGCCATCCCTGTCTTGTGCCAGTTTTCAAAGTGAATGCTTCCAGTTTTTGCCCATTCAGTATGATATTGGCTGTGGGTTTGTCATAAATAGCTCTTATTATTTTGGGATACGACCCATCAATACCTAATTTATTGAGAGTTTTTAGCATGAAGGGTTGTGGAATTTTGTCAAAGGCCTTTTCTTCATGTATTGAGATAATCATGTGGTTTTTGACTTTGGTTCTGTTTATATGCTGGATTACATTTATTGATTTGCGTACATTGAACCAGCCTTGCATCCCAGGGATGAAGCACACTTGATCATGGTGGATAAGCTGTTTGATGTGCTGCTGGATTCAGTTTGCCAGTAATTTATTGAGGATTTTTGCATCAATATTCATGAAGGATATTGGTCTAAAATTCTCTTTTTTGGTTGTGTCTCTCCCCAGCTTTGGTATCAGCATGATGCTGGCCTCGTAAAATGAGTTAGGAAGGATTCCCTCTTTTTCTATTGATTGGAATAGTTTCTGAAGTAATGGTTCCAGTTCCTCCTTGTACCTCTCGTAGAATTCGGCTGTGAACCCATCTGATCCTGGACTCTTTTTTGTTGGTAAGCTACTGATTACTGCCATAATTTCAGCTCCTGTTATTAGACTATTCAGAGATTCAACTTGTTCCTGGTTCAGTCATGGGAGAGTGTATGTGTCGAGGAATTTATCCCTTTCTTTTTTTTTTAATTTTTTTTCTTTTTCTCATTATTATTATTATTATTATTATTATTATACATTAGGCTCTATGGTACATGTGTGCAACGTGCAGTTAAGCTACATATGTATACATGTGCCATGCTGGTGCGCTGCACCCACCAACTCGTCATCTAGCATTAGGTATATCTCCCAATGCTGTCCCTCGCCCCTCCCCCCACCCCACAACAGTCCCCGAAGTGTGATGTTCGCCTTCCTGTGTCCATGTGTTCTCATTGTTCAATTCCCACCTATGAGTGAGAATATGTGGTGTTTGGTTTTTTGTTCTTGCGATAGTTTACTGAGAACGATGATTTCCAATTTCATCCATGTCCCTACAAAGGATATGAACTCATCATTTTTTATGGCTGCCTCGTATTCCATGGTGTATATGTGCCACATTTTCTTAATCCAGTCTATCATTGTTGGACATTTGGGTTGGTTCCAAGTCTTTGCTATTGTGTATAATGCCGCAATAAACATACGTGTGCATGTGTCTTTATAGCAGCATGATTTATAGTCCTTTGGGTATATACCCAGTAATGGGATGGCTGGGTCAAATGGAATTTCTAGTTCTAGATCCCTCAGGAATCGCCACGGTGACTTCCAAAAGGGTTGAACTAGTTTACAGTCCAACCAACAGTGTAAAAGTGTTCCTATTTCTTCACATCCTCTCCAGCACCTGTTGTTTCCTGACTTTTTAATGATTGCCATTCTAACTGGTGTGAGATGGTATCTCATTGTGGTTTTGACTTGCATTTCTCTGATGGCCAGTGATGGTGAGCATTTTTTCATGTGTTTTTTGGCTGCATAAATGTCTTCTTTTGAGGAGTGTCTGTTCATGTCCTTCGCCCACTTTTTGGTGGTGTTGTTTGGTGTTTTCTTGTAAATTTGTTGGAGTTCATTGTAGATTCTGGATATTAGCCCTTTGTCAGCTCAGTAGGTTGCGAAAATTTTCTCCCATTTTGTAGGTTGCCTGTTCACTCTGATGGTAGTTTCCTTTGCTGTGCAGAAGCTCTTTAGTTTAATTAGATGCCATTTGTCAATTTTGGCTTTTGTTGCCATTGCTTTTGGTGTTTTAGACATGAAGTCCTTGCCCATGCGTATGTCCTGAATGGTACTGCCTAGGTTTTCTTCTAGGGTTTTTATGGTTTTAGGTCTAACGTTTAAGTCTTTAATCCATCTTGAGTTGATTTTTGTATAAGGTGTAAGGAAAGGATCCAGTTTCAGCTTTCTATGTGTGGCTAGCCAGTTTTCCCAGCACCATTTATTAAATAGGGAATCCTTTCTCCATTTCTTGTTTTTGTCAGGTTTGTCAAAGATCAGATAGTTGTAGATATGTGGCATTATTTCTGACGGCTCTGTTCTGTTCCCTTGATCTATATCTCTGTTTTGGTACCAGTACCATGCTGTTTTGGTTACTGTAGCCTTGTAGTATAGTTTGAAGTCAGGTAGCGTGATGTCTCCAGCTTTGTTCTTTTGGCTTAGGATTGACTTGGTGATGCGGGCTCTTTTTTGGTTCCATATGAACTTTAAAGTAGTTTTTTCCAATTCTGTGAAGAAAGTCATTGGTAACTTGATGGGGATGGCATTGAATCTGTAAATTACCTTGGGAAGGATGGCCATTTTATGATATTGATTCTTCCTACCCATGAGCATGGAATGTTCTTCCATTTGTTTGTATCCTCTTCTATTTCCTTGAGCAGTGGTTTGTGGTTTTCTCCTTGAAGAGGTCCTTCACATCCCTTGTAAGTTTGATTCCTAGGTATTTTATTCTCTTTGAAGCAATTGTGAATGGGAGTTCACTCATGATTTGGCTCTCTGTTTGTCTGTTATTGATGTATAAGAATGCTTGTGATTTTTGTACATTGATTTTGTATCCTGAGACTTTACTGAAGTTGCTTATCAGCTTAAGGAGATTTTGGGCTGAGACGATGGGGTTTTCTAGATATACTATCACGTCATCTGCAAACAGGGACAATTTGACTTCCTTTTTTCCTAATTGAATACCCTTGATTTCCTTCTCTTGCCTAATTGCCCTGGCCAGAACTTCCAACACTATGTTGAATACAAGTGGTGAGAGAGGCCATCCCTGTCTTGTGCCAGTTTTCAAAGTGAATGCTTCCAGTTTTTGCCCATTCAGTATGATATTGGCTGTGGGTTTGTCATAAATAGCTCTTATTATTTTGAGATACGACCCATCAATACCTAATTTATTGAGAGTTTTTAGCATGAAGGGTTGTGGAATTCTGTCAAAGGCCTTTTCTTCATGTATTGAGATAATCATGTGGTTTTTGACTTTGGTTCTGTTTATATGCTGGATTACATTTATTGATTTGCGTATATTGAACCAGCCTTGCATCCCAGGGATGAAGCCCACTTGATCATGGTGGATAAGCTGTTTGATGTGCTGCTGGATTCGGTTTGCCAGTAATTTATTGAGGATTTTTGCATCAATATTCATCAAGGATATTGGTCTAAAATTCTCTTTTTTGGTTGTGTCTCTGCCCAGCTTTGGTACCAGCATGATGCTGGCCTCGTAAAATGAGTTAGGAAGGATTCCCTCTTTTTCTATTGATTGGAATTGTTTCTGAAGTAATGGTTCCAGTTCCTCCTTGTACCTCTTGTAGAATTCGGCTGTGGACCCATCTGATCCTGGACTCTTTTTGGTCGGTAAGCTATTGATTATTGCCACAATTTCAGCTCCTGTTATTAGACTATTCAGAGATTCAACTTCTTCCTGGTTTAGTCATGGGAGAGTGTATGTGTCGAGGAATTTATCCCCTTCTTTTTTTTTTTAATTTTTTTTCTTTTTATCATTATTATGATTATTATCATTATGATTATTATTATTATTATACTTTAGGCTCTATGGTACATGTGCGCAACGTGCAGGTAAGCTACATATGTCTACATGTGCCATGCTGGTGCGCTGCACCCACCAACTCGTCATCTAGCATTAGGTATATCTCCCAATGCTGTCCCTCCCCCCTCCCCCCACGCCACCACAGTCCCCGAAGTGTGATGTTCCCCTTCCTGTGTCCATGTGTTCTCATTGTTCAATTCCCACCTATGAGTGAGAATATGTGGTGTTTGGTTTTTTGTTCTTGCGATAGTTTACTGAGAACGATGATTTCCAATTTCATCCATGTCCCTACAAAGGATATGAACTCATCATTTTTTATGGCTGCCTCGTATTCCATGGTGTATATGTGCCACATTTTCTTAATCAAGTCTATCATTGTTGGACATTTGTGTTGGTTCCAAGTCTTTGCTATTGTGTATAATGCCGCAATAAACATACGTGTGCATGTGTCTTTATAGCAGCATGATTTATAGTCCTTTGGGTATATACCCAGTAATGGGATGGCTGGGTCAAATGGAATTTCTAGTTCTAGATCCCTCAGGAATCGCCACAGTGACTTCCACAAGGGTTGAACTAATTTACAGTCCCACCAACAGTGTAAAAGTGTTCCTATTTCTCCACATCCTCTCCAGCACCTGTTGTTTCCTGACTTTTTAATGATTGCCATTCTAACTGGTGTGAGATGGTATCTCATTGTGGTTTTGATTTGCATTTCTCTGATGGCCAGTGATGGTGAGCATTTTTTCATGTGTTTTTTGGCTGCATAAATGTCTTCTTTTGAGGACTGTCTGTTCATGTCCTTCGCCCACTTTTTGATGGGGTTGTTTGGTGTTTTCTTGTAAATTTGTTGGAGTTCATTGTAGATTCTGGATATTAGCCCTTTGTCAGATGAGTAGGTTGCGAAAATTTTCTCCCATTTTGTAGGTTGCCTGTTCACTCTGATGGTAGTTTCCTTTGCTGTGCAGAAGCTCTTTAGTTTAAGTAGATGCCATTTGTCAATTTTGGCTTTTGTTGCCATTGCTTTTGGTATTTTTGACATGAAGTCCTTGCCCATGCCTATGTCCTGAATGGTATTGCCTAGGGTTTCTTCTAGGATTTTTATGGTTTTAGGTCTAACGTTTAAGTCTTTAATCCATCTTGAGTTGATTTTTGTATAAGGTGTAAGGAAGGGATCCAGTTTCAGCTTTCTACATGTGGCTAGCCAGTTTTCCCAGCACCATTTATTAAATAGGGAATCCTTTCTCCATTTCTTGTTTTTGTCAGGTTTATCAAAGATCAGATAGTTGTAGATATGTGGCATTATTTCTGACGGCTCTGTTCTGTTCCCTTGATCTATATCTCTGTTTTGGTACCTGTACCATGCTGTTTTGGTTACTGTAGCCTTGTAGTATAGTTTGAAGTCAGGTAGCGTGATGCCTCCAGCTTTGTTCTTTTGGCTTAGGATTGACTTGGTGATGCGGGCTCTTTTTTGGTTCCATATGAACTTTAAAGTAGTTTTTTCCAATTCTGTGAAGAAAGTCATTGGTAACTTGATGGGGATGGCATTGAATCTGTAAATTACCTTGGAAGGATGGCCATTTTCATGATATTGATTCTTCCTACCCATGAGCATGGAATGTTCTTCCATTTGTTTGTATCCTCTTTTATTTCCTTGAGCAGTGGTTTGTGGTTTTCTCCTTGAAGAGGTCCTTCACATCCCTTGTAAGTTGGATTCCTAGGTATTTTATTCTCTTTGAAGCAATTGTGAATGGGAGTTCACTCATGATTTGGCTCTCTGTTTGTCTGTTATTGATGTATAAGAATGCTTGTGATTTTTGTACATTGATTTTGTATCCTGAGACTTTACTGAAGTTGCTTATCAGCTTAAGGAGATTTTGGGCTGAGACAACGGGGTTTTCTAGATATACTATCACGTCATCTGCAAACAGGGACAATTTGACTTCCTTTTTTCCTAATTGAATACCCTTGATTTCCTTCTCTTGCCTAATTGCCCTGGCCAGAACTTCCAACACTATGTTGAATAGAAGTGGTGAGAGAGGGCATCCCTGTCTTGTGCCAGTTTTCAAAGTGAATGCTTCCAGTTTTTGCCCATTCAGTATGATATTGGCTGTGGGTTTGTCATAAATAGCTCTTATTGTTTTGAGATACGACCCATCAATACCTAATTTATTGAGAGTTTTTAGCATGAAGGGTTGTTGAATTTTGTCAAAGACCTTTTCTTCATGTATTGAGATAATCATGTGGTTTTTGACTTTGGTTCTGTTTATATGCTGGATTACATTTATTGATTTGCGTATATTGAACCAGCCTTGCATCCCAGGGATGAAGCCCACTTGATCATGGTGGATAAGCTGTTTGATGTGCTGCTGGATTCGGTTTGCCAGTATTTTATTGAGGATTTTTGCATCAATGTTCTTCAAGGATATTGGTCTAAAATTCTCTTTTTTGGTTGTGTCTCTGCCAGGCTTTGGTATCAGGATGATGCTGGCCTCATAAAATGAGTTTGGGAGGATTCCCTGTTTTTCTATTGATTGGAATAGTTTCAGAAGGAATGGTACCAGCTCCTCCGTGTACCTCTGGTAGAATTCGGCTGTGAACCCATCTGGTCCTGGACTTTTTTTTGTTGGTAAGCTATTGATTATTGCCACCATTTCAGATCCTGTTATTGGTCTATGCAGAGATTCAACTTCTTCCTGGTTTAGTCTTGGGATGGTGTAAGTGTTGAGGAATTTATCCATTTCTTCTAGATTTTCTAGTTTATTTGCGTAGAGGTGTTTGTAATATTCTCTGCTGGTAGTTTGTATTTCTGTGGGATCGGTGGTGATATCCCCTTTATCATTTTTTATTGCATCTATTTGATTCTTCTCTCCTTTTTTCTTTATTAATCTTGCTAGCGGTCTATCAATTTTGTTGATCCTTTCAAAAAACCAGCTTCTGGATTCATTTATTTTTTGAAGATTTTTTTGTGTCTCGATTTCCTTCAGTTCTGCTCTGATTTTAGTTATTTCTTGCCTTCTGCTAGCTTTTGAATGAGTTTTCCCTTGCTTTTCTAGTTCTTTTAATTGTGATGTTAGGGTGTCAATTTTGGATCTTTCCTGCTTTCTCTTGTGGGCATTTCGTGCTATAAATTTCCCTCTACACACTGCTTTGAATGCATCCCAGAGATTCTGGTTTGTTTTGTCTTTGTTCTCATTGGTTTCAAAGAATATCTTCATTTCTGCCTTCATTTCGTTATGTACTCAGCAGTCATTCAGGAGCAGGTTGTTCTGTTTCCATGTAGTTGAGCGGTCTTGATTGAGATTCTTAATTCTGAATTCTAGCTTGTTTGCACTGTGATCTGAGAGATAGTTTGTTATAATTTCTGTTCTTTTTCATTTGCTGAGGAGAGGTTTCCTTCCAAGTATGTGGTCAATTTTGGAATAGGTGTGGTGTGATGCTGAAAAAGCTGTTTATTCTTTTTATTTGTGGTGTAGAGTTCTGTAGATGTGTATTAGGTCTGCTTGGTGCAGAGCTGAGTTCAATTCCTGGGTATCCTTGTTAACTTTCTGTCTCGTTGAACTTTCTAATATTAACAGTCGGGTGTTAAAGTCTCACATTATTAATGTTTGGGAGTCTAAGTCCCTTTGTAGGTCACTCAGGCCCTGCTTTATGAATCTGGGTACTCCTGTATTGGGTGCATATATATTTAGGACTGTTAGCTCTTCTTGTTGAATTAATCCCTTTACCATTATATAATGGCCTTCTTTGTCTCTTTTGATCGTTGTTGGTTTAAAGTCTGTTTTATCAGAGACTAGGATTGCAACCCCTGCTTTTTTTGTTTTCCATTTTCTTTTTAGATCTTCCTCCATCCTTTTATTTTGAGCTTATGTGTGTCTCTGCACGTGAGATGGGTTTCCTGAATACAGCACACTGATGGGTCTTGACTCTTTATCGTATTACCAGTCTGTGTCTTTTAATTGGAGCATTTAGTGCATTTACATTGAAAGTTAATATTGTTATGTGTGAATTTGATCCTGTCATTATGATGTTAGCTGGTTATTTTGCTCGTTAGTTGATGTAGTCTCTTCCTAGTCTTGATGGTCTTTACATTTTGGCATGATTTTGCAGCGGCTGTTACTGGTTGTTCCTTTCCATGTTTAGCGCTTCCTTCAGGAGCTCTTATAGGGCAGGCCTGGTGTTGACAAAATCTCTCAGCATTTGCTTGTCTGTAAAGTATTTTATTTCTCTTTCACTTATGAAGCTTAGTTTGGCTGGATATCAAATTCTGGGTTAAAAATTCTTTTCTTTGAGAGTGTTGAATATTGGCCCCCACTCTCTTCTGGCTTGTAGAGTTTCTGCCAAGGACCCGCTGTTAGTCTGATGGGCTTTCCTTTGAGGGTAACCCGACCTTTCTCTCTGGCTGCCCTTAACATTTTTTCCTTCATTTCAACTTTGGTGAATCTGACAATTATGTGTCTTGGAGTTGCTCTTCTTGAGGAGTATCTTTGTGGCGTTCTCTGTATTTCCTGTATCTGAATGTTGGCCTGCCTTGATAGATTGAGGAATTTCTCCTGGATGATATCCTGCAGAGTGTTTTCCAACTTGGTTCCATTCTCCCTGTCACTTTCAGGTACACCAATCAACGTAGATTTGGTCTTTACACATAGTCCCATATTTCTTGGAGGCTTTGCTCGTTTCTTTTTATTCTTTTTTCTCTAAACTTCCGTTCTCACTTCATTTCATTCATTTCATCTTCCATCACTAATACGCTTTCTTCCATTTGATCGCATCGTCTCCTGAGGCTTCTGCATTCTTCACGTAGTTCTCGAGCTTTCATTTTCAGCTCTATCAGCCCCTTTATGCACTTCTCTGTATTGTTTATTCTAGTTATACATTCTTCTAAATTTTTCTCAAAGTTTTCAACTTCTTTACCTTTTGTTTGAATATCCTCCCGTAGCTCAGAGTAATTTGATTATCTGAAGCCTTCTTCTCTCAACTTGTCAAAGTCATTCTCCATCGAACTTTGTTCCATTGCTGGTGAGGAACTGTGTTTCTTTGTAGGAGGAGAGGCGTTCTACTTTTTAGAGTTTCCAGTTTTTCTGCTCTGTTATTTCCCCATGTTTGTGGTTTTATCTACTTTTGGTCTTTGATGATGGTGATGTACAGATGAGTTTTTAGTGTGGATGTCCTTTCTGTTTGTTAGTTTTCCTTCTAGCAGACAGGACCCTCAGCTGCAGGTATGTTGGAGTACCCGCCCATGTGAGGTGTCAATCTGCCCTTGCTGGGGGTGCCTCCCAGTTAGTTTGCTCGGGGGTCAGGGGTCAGGGACCACTTTAGGAGGCAGTCTGCCCATTCTCAGATCCCCAGCTGCCTGCTGGGAGAACCACTGCTCTCTTCAAAGCTGTCAGATTGGGACATTTAAGTCTGCAGAGGTTACTGCTGTCTTTTTGTTTGTCCGTGCCCTGCCCCCAGAGGTGGAGTTTACATAGGCATGCAGTCCTCCTTGAGCTGTGGTGTGCTCCACCCAGTTCGAGCTTCCCGGCTGCCTTGTTTACCTAAGCAAACCTGGGCAATGGCGGGCGCCCCTCCCCCAGCCTCACTGCTAGCATACAGTTTGATCTCAGACTGCTGTGCTAGCAATCAGCGAGATTCCGTGGGCATAGGAACCTCTGAGCCAGGTGCGGGATATAAACTCCTGGTGCACCCTTTTTCAAGCCTGTCAGAAAGGCACAGTATTCGGGTGGGAGTGACCCGATTTTCTAGGTGCTGTCTGTCACCCCTTTCTTTGACTAGGAAAGGGAATTCACTGAACCGTTGCCCTTCCCAAATGAGGCAATGCCTTGCCATTCTTCGGCTCGAGCATGGTGCATGCACGCACTGACCTCCGCTCACTGTCTGGCACTCCCTTGTGAGATGAACCCATTACATCAGATGGAAATGTAGAAATCACCCGTCTTCTTCATCTCTCATGCTGGAATCTGTAGACCACAGCTGTTCCTATTTGGTCATCATGGCTACTCCATTCCATTCCTTTCTATCAAACGGATCCGTCTATCTCTCAGACTAGAGTCAGTGGCGCAATCTCAGCTCACATTTCATTTCACCATTCCATTCCATTCCATTCCATTTTATCCCATTCCACTCCACTACACTTCACTCCACTCCACTCCAATCAACTCTACTCCACTCCACTCCCTTCCTTTCCATTCTATCCGATTCCATTCCACTCCATTCTACTTCACTCCAGTCCACTCCACACAACTCTACTCCACTCCACCCTACTATACTTCATCCCATTCCATCCCATTCCATTCCAGTGCATTCCACTCAACTCCGCTCCACTCCACTTCAATCCACTCCACTCCATTCCATCCATGCCATTCTCTCCGAATCCATTCCTGTCCACTCCATTCTACTTCATGCCAGTCAACTCCACACAACTCCACTACACAACACTACTTTCCATTCCATCCCATTCCATTGAACTCCATTACACTGCACTCCACTAAACTCCATTCCATTCCCCTCCATTCCATTCCTTTCCTTTCTTTTGACAGGATCTCACTCTCCAACTCAGTCTGGAGTGCAGTGGCAAAACTAAGCTCACACATTATTTCACCATTCTTTTCCATTCCATTCCATTCCATCCCATTCCATCCCATTCCATTCCATTCCACTCCACACCACTCTACTCCAATGCACTCCACCCAATTCCACTCCATTCCACTCTATTCCATTGCATCCCATTCCATTCCTTTCAATTCTGCTCCATCACACTCCACTCCACTCCATTCCACTCCACTCCATTCCATTCCATCCTGTTCCACTCCCCTCCATTCCCCCCCACTCCAATCAACTCCACTCCAATGCATTCCATTCCATTCTCTTCCCTTCCATTCCATTCCACTCCATTGCATTCCATTCATTTCTTTCAACAGGATCTCTTTCTGTCACCCAGGCTGGAGTACAGTGGAACAATCTCAGCTCAAATTTCATGTCACTTTTCCATTCAATTCACTTACTTTCCATTCCATACCATTCCATTCCTTTCCATTCCAATCCTTTCCTTTCCATTCCACTCAACTCCACTACACTCCATTCCATGCCATTCCATTCCACTCCAGTCCATTCCATTCCATTTCATCCCATTCCATTCTAATCGATTCCACTGCAATCCACTCCACTCCACTCCATTCCATTCCACTCCATTAGATTCCATTCCAGTCCACTCCAATTCATTCCATTCCTTTCTTTTTATAAGATCTCACTATATCAGCCAGGCTGGAGTACAGTGGCAAAATCTCAGCTCATATTTCATTTCACCATTCCATTCCATTCCATTCCATTTCATTCCGTTCCATTCCCCTCCACTCCATTCCACTCCACTCCACTCAATTCCATTCCATTACATTCAACTGCATTGCGAACTTTCCTTTCTTTAGAAAGGATCCCACACTGTCACTCAGAGTGGAGTGCAGTGGCACAGTCTCAGCTCACATTTCATTTCGCCATTCCATTCCATCCCATTCCATTCCACTCTGCTCAGCTCCACTCCGCTCCATTCCATCCCTTTCCATTCCACTCCAGTCCACTCCACACCACTCCAGTGAAATCATTTCCATTCCGTCACATTCCACTCCACTCCATTCCACTCCACTCCACTAAACTCCACTCCATTCCATTCTTTCTTTTGGCAGGATCTCACTGTGTCTTCCACGCTGTATTTCAGTGGCATGATCTCAGCTTGCATTTCATTTCACCATTGCTTTCCATTCCATTCCATTCCATTCCACTCCACTCCACTTCTCTCCACTCCACTACATTCCATTCCATTCTATTCCACTCCATTCCACTCCACTCCACTCCTCTCCTGTTCTTTCCATTCCACTCCATTCCATTCCATTCCTTTCTTTCAACAGGATCTCACTCCATCACCCAGGTTGGAGTGCTGTGGCACAATCTCAGCTCACGCTTCACTTCACCATTCCATTCCATTCCATTCAATTCCATTCCATGTCAGTCAGTTATATTCCACTCTACTCCACTCCATTCCACTCCACTCCGCTCTACTCATTTCCACTCCACTCCACTCCAATCCCCTCCACACCATCCCATTCCATCGCATTCCATTCCACTCCACTCCACTCCCTTCCATTCCACCCATTCCATTCCATACCATTCCACTCGACTCCACCCCACTCAACTCCATCTCACTTCTTTCCATTCCATTCTATCCCTTTACATTCCAAGACATTGCACCCCACTCAAGTCTTCTCCATGCCAGTCCACTCCATTCCATTCCCTTTCATTCCATTGCACTGCAGCATTCCATTCCTTTCTTTCGACATGATCTCACTCTGACACCCAGGCTGGAGTGCTGTGGCACAATCTCAGCTCACATTTCATTTCACCATTTCATTACTTTCCATTCCATTCCATTCCATGCCATTCCGTTTCATTGCGCTCCACCATACTCTACTCCACTGCATTCCATTCCACTTCATTCCACTCCACTCCACTCCAATTCACTCCACCCCACTCCACTCCATTCCATTCCATTCCTTTCCACACCAATCCACTCCACTCCAATACATTCCACTCCATTCCATTCAATTCCACTCCATTCCACTCCACTCCACTCAATGCCATTTCATTCCATTCCACTCCACTCCATTCCACTCCACTCCCCTCCACACCACTCCTCTCCTCAGCACTCCACTCTGTACCATTCCATTCTATTCCACTTCAGTATGCTCCATTACACTCAATTACACTCCATTCCACTGCAGTCCACTCTACTCCATTCCACTATATTCTATTCTATTCTATTCTATTCTATTCCATTTCATTCCACTGCAGTTCACTCCAGTGCACTCCAATCCACTACACTCCATCCCATTCCATCCCAATCCATTCCACTCCATTCCACTCCAGTCCACTCTACTCCACTTCATTCTATTCCATTATCTCTGATTCCATTCCAATACTTTCTAATCCTCTCCAGTCCACTCCAAACAACTCCACTCCACGCCACTCCACTGTACTCCATTCTATTCCATTCCGTTCCATTCCATTACCTTCTACTCCATTCCATTCCTTTCTATCGAAAGGATCTGTCTGTCACTGAGACTAGAGTCAGTGTCACAATCTAGGCTGCCATTTCATTTCACCATTCCTTTCCATTCCATTCCATTTCATCCCATTCCACTCCACTACACTTCACTCCACTCCACTCCACTCCAATCAACTCCACTCCACTCCACTCCAGTCCATCCTATTCCATCCCATTCCATTCCACTCCATTCTACTCCACTGCACTCCCTTCCATTCCATTCTATCCAATTCCATTCCACTGCATTGTACTCCAGTCCAGTCCACTCCACACAATTCCACTCCACTCCACTCTACTCCGCTTCATCCCATCCCATTCCATTCCATTCTGTTGCATTCCACTCCATTCTGCTCCACTCCAATCTACTCCACTGCACTCTACTCCTTTCCATTCTCTCCGATTCCGTTCCACTCCATTCTACTCCATGCCCGTCCATCCCACACAACTCCACTTCACTGCACCACATTCCATTCCATCCCATTCCTTTCTACTCCATTCCACTACACTCCACTCCGCTCCACTCCATTCTATTCCTCTCCATTCCATTCCATTCCTTTCGTATGAAAGTTCCTCACTCTGTCACTCAGGAAGGAGTGCAGTGGCAAAAGCTAAGCTCACACATCATTTCATCATTCCATTCCATTTCATTCCATTCCATTCCATCCCATTCCACTCCACTCCACTCCACACCACTCTACACCACTCTACTCCAATACATTCCACTCCATTCCACTCCACTCCACTCCATTCTATTGCATCCCATTCCAATCTTATCCATTCCAATCCACCACACTCCACTCCAGTCCACTCCACTCCACTCCATTCCATTCCACTCCACTCCATTGGATTCCATCCCTTTCCATTCCGCTCCATTCCCCCCACACCAATCAACTGTACTCCACTCCATTCCATTACATTGCATTCCATTCCATTCATTTCTTTCCACAGGTTGTCATTCTTTCACCCAGGATGGAGTGCAGTGGCCCAATATCAGCTCTCATTTCATGTCTCCATTCCATTCATTTCCTTTCCAATCCATGCCATTCCATTCCATTCCATTCCTTTCCATTCCATTACTTTTCTTTCCGTTGCATTCCATTCCTTTCCATTTCACTCGGCTCCACTCCAGCCCACTCCATTCCACTCCACTCGATTTCACTCCACCCTACTCCACTCCATTCCATTCCATCCCATTCCATTCCACTCGATTGCACTGCACTCCACTCTAATCCACTCCACTCCACTCCACTCCACTCCATTAGATTCCATTCCAGTCCACTCCAATTCTTTCTATTCCTTTCTTTCGACAAGATCTCACTCTGTCAGACAGGCTGGAGTGCAGTGGCAAAATATCAGCTCATATTTCATTTCACCATTCCCTTCCATTCCATTCCACTCCATTCCATTCCATTCCATTCCTTTCTACTCCATTCCACTCCACTCCAATCCACTTCATTCCATTACATTCCACTACATTCTGATCTTTCCTTTCTTTTGACAGGATCTCACCCTTTGAGTCAGGCTGCAATTCAGTGGCATAATCTCAGCTCACATTTCATTTCAACATTAAATTCCTTCCCATTCTTTTCCACTCTGCTCAACACCACTCCACTCCACTCCACTCCATTCCCTCCCTTTCCATTCCACTCCAGTTCACTTCACACCAGTCCACTGAACTCCTTTCCATTCCATCCCATTCCGTTCCACTCCATTCTACTCCACTCCACTAAACTCCACTCCATTCCTTTCCATTCCATTCCGCTCTATTCCATTCCATTCTTTCCTTCGACAGGATCTCACTTTGTCACCCACACTCTAGTGCAGTGTCACAATCTCAGCTCTCATTTCATATCACCATTCCATTCCATTCCATTCCTTTTCATTCTATTCCACTCCATTCCATTCTACTCCACTCCACTCCACTCCACTCCTCTCCATTCCACTACATTATATTCCATTAAATCCCACTCCATTCCATTCCACTCCACTCCTCTCCCCTCCAGTCCATTCCATTCCATTCCGTTCCTTGCTTTCAACAGGATCTCACTCTCTCACCCAGTCTGGAGTGTTGTAGCACAATATCAGCTCACATTTCATTTCACCATTCCATTGCATTCTATTCCATGCCATTCCATTCCACTGAACTCCACTCTACTCCACTCCACTCCATTCCACTTCATTGCACTCCCCTCCAGTCTTATACACTCAACCACAGTACATTCCACTCCACTCCATTCCACTTCATTCCCCTCCACTCCAGTCTTATACACTCAAATACACTACATTCCACTCCACTGCACTCCTTTCCATTCCATCCCATTCCATTCCAATCTATTGCAGTCCACTGTACTCCACTCCACTCCACTCCATTCCACTCCATTCCACTCCACTCCACTACAATCTACTCCATTCCCCTACATTCAACTCCACTCCATTCCACTCCACTCCACTGCCTTCCACTCCATTCCATTACTCTCCACTCGACTCCACTACACTCCATCCCGTTACAACCCATTAAATTCCACTCCACTCCTCTCCACTCCACACCATTCCATTCCATAACTTTCCATCATACTCGATTCAACTCCACTCCACTCCACTCCACTAAAATCCATTCCATTCCATTCCAATCCATTCCATTCCATTCTAATCCATTCCATTCCCCTCCATTCCTTTCTTTTGACAGGATCTAATGTGTCTCCCTGGCTGAAGTGCAGTTGCATGATCTCAGCTCACATTCTATTTCATGATTCCATTCCATTCCTTTCCATTCCAGCATTCCATTTCATTCCTTTCAATTCCACTCCACTGCACTCCCCGCCACTCCTCTCCACTCCATTCCACTCCACTCTACTCCACACCTCTCCATTCCATCCCATTCCATTCCAATCCACTCCACTCCAATCCACTCCACTCCACTCTATTCCATTACATTCCATCATATTCTATTCCACTCCATTCCACTTTACTCCACTCCACTCCACTCCTCTCCACTCCACTCTATTCCGTTCCGTTCCATTCCATTCTACTGCATTCCATTCCATTCGTTTCTTTCAGTAGGATTTCACTCTGTCATCCAGGCAGCATTGCAGTTGCACTATCTCAGCTCACATTTCATTTCACCATTGCATTCTACTCCCTTCCATTCCACTCCATTCCACTCTGCTCCACTCCTCTCCACTCCACTCCATTCCATTGCCTTCCATTCCATTCCATACAATTCAATTCGACTCCACTACCCTCCACTCACTTCACTCCAATCCATTCCACTCCACCGCATCGCATTTCATTCCACTCCTCTCCACTCCACTCCACTCCACTACATTCCTTTCCATTTCACCCCATTGCATTCCATTCCTTTCTTCAAAAGGATCTCACACTGTCACCAAGACTGGAAAGAAATGGCACAACCTCAGCTCACATTTCATTTCACCATTCCATTCCATTCCATTCCTTTCCTTTCATTCCTCTCCATTCCACTCCATTCCACTCCACTCCAATCCATTCTTCTCAACTCCATTCCACTCCACTCCACTGCACTCCATTCCATTCCATCGCATTCCATTACTCTACATTCCACTCCAATATACTCCAGTCCTCTCCACTCCACTCCATTCCATTCTATTTTATTTCATTCCAATCCATTCCATTCCAATCCACTCCACTCCACTCCATTCCACTCCATTCCATTCCACTCCTCTCCACTCCATTCCACTGCGCTCCATTCCACTCCACTCCGCTTCATTACATTCCATCCCTTTCCATTCCACTCCATTCCACTCCACTCCTCTCCACGCCACACCACTCCACTCCTCTCCATTCCGTTCCATTACACTCCATTCCATTCCCTTCCTTTCTTTTGAGAAGATCCCACTCTGTCATCCAGGCTGAAGTGCAGTTATCCAATCTGTGCTCGCATTTCATTTCACCATTCCATTATATTCCATTACCTTCCATTTCACTCTGTTATATTCCACTCCACTTCACTCAACTCCATTCCATTCCATTCCATTCCTTTCCTTTCCATTCCATTCCATTCCATTAATTTCCATGCCATTGCACTTCACTCCTCTCCACTTCACTCATCTCCATTGCATGGCATTCCATTCCACTCAATTTATCTCCACTAAACTGCACTCTTCTCCACTCCATTCCCTACTTTCTCATTCCATTACACTCCACTCCAATCCACTCCACTACCCTCTTCTCCACTCCAAACCATTCCATTTCATTCCATCCCATTCCATTCCACTCCACTTCATTCCACTCCACTCTACTCCCCTCCACTCCACTACAATCAATTCCCTTCCATTCCATTCCATGCCACTCCAATCCTTTCCAATATTTTCTTTTGACAGAATTTCACTCTGTCACCAAGGCTGGAGTGCTGTGGCACAATCGCAGCTCATATTTCATTTCAACATTCCTTTCCATTCCATTCCATTCCACTCCACGGCACTCCACTTAACTCCACTCCCTTCCATTCCATTCCACTCCATTCCATTCCACTCCACGGCACTCCACTTAACTCCACTCCCTTCCATTCCATTCCACTCCACTCCACACCAATCAACTCAATTCCATTCCATTCCTTTCGCTCCACTCCTTTCAATCCCATTCCTGTCTTTCGACAGGATCTCACTCTGTTACCCAGGCTGGATTGCAGTGACACAATCTCGGCTCTCATTTCATTTCACCATTCCTTTGCATTCCACTCCATTCCATTCCACTCCACTCAACTCCACTCCACTCCCCTCCGTTCCATTCTGCTCCATGCCTCTCTACTCCTATCCAATCCTATATAATACAATCCACTCCATTCCATTCCATTCCATCTCATCTCATTCCTTTCCACTCCATTCCACTCCACTCCTCTCCATTCCACTCCAATCCACTCCAATCCAGCGCACTCCACTCCATGCCATTCCACTCCATTCCATTCCACTCCATTCTATTACATTCATTTCTTTTGAAGGTATCACACTCTGTCACCCAGGCTGGAGTGTAGTAGCACAATCTCAGCTCACATTTCATTTAACCATTCCATTACATTCCATTACATTACATTTGACAACATTCCATTCAACTCCACACAACTCCATTCCATTCCCTTACATTCTTTACACTCCATTTCACTCCACTAAAATCCAGTTCTCTCTACTCCACTCAATCACACTCCATCATATGCCTTTCCACTCCAATCCACTCCACTCCACTCTATTCCATTCGATTTCATCCCATTAAATTCCATTTCATTCCACTCCACTCCAATCCACTCCACTCCAATCCACCCCACTCCACTCCACTCCACTCCAATCCACCCCACTCCACTCCACTCCACCTCACTCCACTCCACTCCATTCCTTTGCATTCCATTCCATTTCACTCCATTCCATTCCATTTCTCCCTTTTGACTTGATCTCATTCTGTCACCCAGGCTGGTGTGCAGTGCCACAATCTCAGCTCACATTTCATTTCACCATTCCATTCAATTCCATTCCATTCCATTCCATTTCATTCCATTCCATTCCATTTAATTCCACTCCACTCCACTTCTCTCCACTCCACGGCACTACACTACACTCCATTCCATTCCATCCCATTCCATTACAGTCCATTCCACTCCACTCCACTCTTCTGCACTCACTCTCCGCCACTCCAATCCATTCTATTCCGTTCCATTGAATTACACTGCATTGCATTCCATTAATGTCTTTGTACAGGATATCACTCTGTCACACAGGCAGGAGTGCAGTGGCACAATCTCAGCTCACATTTCATTTCACCATTCCATTCTATTCCATTCCATTCCATTGCATTGCATTCCATTTCATTCAATTCCATTGTATTCCATTCCATTCCATTTAATTCCTCTCCACTCCACTTTTCTCCACGCCACGGCACTCCACTCCACTCCGTTCCATTCCATCCCATTCCATTCCAGTCCATTCCACTCCACTCCACTCTTCTGCACTCACTCTCCTCCACTCCAATCCATTCCATTCCGTTCCATTGAATTACACTCCATTGCATTCCATTAATGTCTTTGTACGGCATCTCACTCTGTCACACAGGCAGCAGTGCAGTGGCACAATCTAAGCTCACATTTCATTTCACCATTCCATTCCATTCCATTCTATTCCACTCCACTCCATTCCACTCAACTTCACTCCACTCCATTCCACTCCACTCCACTCTAAATCACTTAACTCCATTATATTCCATCCCTTTTCATTCCACTCCCTTCCACTCCACTCCACTGCATTTCATTTCATTCCATCCCATTCCATTCCACTCCACTCCACTCCCCTCCCCTCCACTCCACTCCATTCCATTCCATTCCATTCCATTCCATTCCATTCCATTACTTTCTTTCGCCCGGATCTCATTCTGTCACCCAGGCTGGAGTGCAGTCGCACAATCTCAGCTCACATTTCATTTCACCATTCCATTCCCTTCCATTCCACTCCATTCCATTCCATTCTATTTCTCTCCATTGTACTCCACTGTACTCCACTCCACTCCATTCCAATCTACTCCATTCCAATCCCCTCCACTCCTATCCACTCCACTCCATTCAAGTCAGCTTCACTCCATTACACTCCAATCCACTACAATCCACTCCACTCCATTCCAATCCATTCCATTCCATCCCATTCTATCACACTCCATTCCACCACACTCCATTCCACACCACTCTTCCAATCCACTCCACTCCACTCCTCTCCAGTCCATTCTACTTCATTCCACTCCAATCCACTCCAATCCAGTCCACTCCATTCCATTCCATTCCATTGCATCCCATTGTATTCCACTCCATTCTGCTCTCTTCCACTCCACTCCACTCCACTGCTCTCTGTTCCATTCCTTTCAATACAATTCCACTGCATTCCATTCAATTCCTTTCTTTTGACAGGATTTCACTCTGTCACCCCGGCTGCATTGTGGTCGCACTACCTTAGCTGGCATTTCATTTCACCATTCCATTCCACTCCAGTCCATTCCAATCCATTCCACTCCGCTCCACTCCTCTCCACTCCAGTCCACTCCATTCCATTCCCTTCCATTCCATTCCAATCCATGCCATTCCACTCCACTCCACTTCACTCCAATCCATTCCACTGCACTCCATCGCATTTCATTCCACTCCTCAACATTCCACTCCTCTCATTCCATTCCATTCCATTCCACTCCATTCCATTCCATTCCTTTCCTTCTAAAGGATCTCACTCAGTCACTCAGGCTGGAGTGCAATGGCACAATCTCAGCTCACATTTCATTTTTCCTTTCCATTCCATTCCATTCCATACCACTCCACTCCACTGCACTCCACATCATTCTACACCACTCCATTCCACTCTACATCACTCCACTCTACTCCACGGAACTCCATTCCATTCCATCGCTTTCCATTACTCTCCATTCTACTCACCACTCCACTCCTCTCCACTCCATTCCATTCCAATCCATTCCTTTCCACTCCAATCCATTCTATTCTGTTCCATTCCATTCCTTTCCTATCCACTCTATTCTACTACACTCCATTCCATTCCACTCCACTCCATTCCACTCCACTGCATTCCACTCCACTCCAATGCATTCTATTCCATTACAGTCTATTCCACTCCACGCCAATCGTCTCCACTCAACTCCTCCAATCCATTCTGTTCTGTTCTTTTGCTTTACACTCCATTGCATTCCATTCCTTTCTTTCTACAGGATCTGTCTCTGTCACACAGGCTGGAGTGCAGTGGCACAATCTCAGCTCACATTGCGTTTCACCATTCCTTTCCATTCCACTCCACTCCTCTCCACTCAACTCCATTACATTCCATCCCTTTCCATTCCACTCCTTTCCACTCCATTCCACTCTGCTCCATTTCATTCCATTCCATCCCATTCCGTTCCACTCCAGCCCACTCCACTCCTCTCCACTCCACTTCGTTCAATTCCATTCCATTCCACTCCATTCCATTCAATTCCTTTCCTTCACCAGGATCTCCACTCAATTCTACTCCACTCCACTTTGCTCCATTCCACTCCACCCCACACCACTTCCCTCCAGTCCACTCCACTGCAAGCCATTCCACTCCACACAATTCCATTCCATTCCATTCCTTTCCTTTGACACGTTCTCACTGACACCCAGGCTTGAGTGCAGTGGCACAGTCTCAACTCACATTTCATTTCAACATTCCATTCCATTCCATTCCATTCCACAGAACTCCACTCCACTCCATTCCATTCCATTCCATTGCACTCCATTCCACTCCACTCCAATCCACTCCATTACATTCCATCCCTTTCAATTCCACTCCATTGGACTCCACTACACTCCACTCCACTGCACTCCAATAGACGCCACACCACTCCTCTCCACTCCACTCCATTCCATTGTATTCCATTCCATTCCACTCCATTCCATTCCATTCCTTTCTTGCGACAGAATCTCACTCTGTCACCCAGGCTTGAGTGAAGTGGCATAATCTCATCTCATATTCCATTTCACCAATCCATTCTATTCTATTCCATTCCATTCCAATCCATTCCATTCCATTTCATTCCACTCCACTACATTCGAATCCATTCCACTCCAGTGCACTCCACTCCATTCCGCAGCATTCCCATACCTTGCACTCCACCGCATTCCCTTAGCATTCACTCTACTCCACTCCATTCCACTCCACTCTGTTCCATTCCACTCCACTCCAGTCGATCCCATTCCTTCCCATTCCATTACACTATATTGCACTCCACTCCACTCCATTCCACTCCACTCTATTCCATTCCACTCCACTCCAGTCGATCCCATTCCTTCCCATTCCATTACCCTATATTGCACTCCACTCCACTCCACTTCAATCCACACCATTCCGCTCCATTCCATCCCATTCCATTGCTATCAATTCCACTCCACTCCACTCTACTCCAATCCACTCCACTCCATTCTAAGCCTTTCCATTCCATTCCATTCTATTCCACTCCATTCCATTCCACTCGTTTCTTTCAACAGGATCATACTCTGTCACCCAGTCTGGAGTTCAGTGGCACAATCTCAGTGCACATTTCATTTCACCATTCCGTTCCATTCCATTCCATTTCTCTCCACTCCAATCCACTCCATTCCATTCCACTCCTTTCCAATCCACCAAACTCCAATCCACTCCACTCCACAGCACTCCATTCCACTAAACTACATTCCATTCCATTCCACTCAATTCTCCTCCACTCCACTCCACTCCACTCCATTCCATTCCTTTCCTTTCCACTCCACACCATTCTATTCCTTTCTTTTGACAGAATCTCACTCTGTCACCCAGGCTGGAGTGCAGTGACAAAATCTCAACTCATATTTCATTTCACCATTCCATTTCATTCCACTCCATTCCATTCCTTTCCTTTCCATTCTACTCCACTGCCCTCCACTCCACTCCATTCCATTGCACTCCATGCCACTCCACTCCTATCCACTCCAATACAATACAGTCCTCTCCATTCCATTACATTCCATCCCATGCCATTCCTTTCCACTCCATTCCATTCCACTCCATTCCATTTCACTCCACTCCACTACCATCAACTCCATGCTATTCCACCCCATTCCATTCCACTCCATTCTATTCCATTGTTTTCTTTTGACAAGATCTCACTCTGTCACCCAGGCTGGAGTGCAGTAGCAAAATCTCAGCTCACATTTCATTGCACCATTTCATTACATTCCATTCGACTCCATTCCACTCAGCTCCAATCAATTCCATTCCATTCCATTCGTTTGCACTCAGTTCCGCTCAGCTAAAATCCATTCCTGTCTACCCCACTCAATTACACTCCATCATATTCCTTTACACTCCATTCCACTCTTCTCCTCTGCACTCCACGCTATTCCATTCCATTCCATCCCATTGAATTCAATTCCATTCCTCTACACTCCACTCCAAACCACTCCACTCCACAACAATCCAATCTACTCCACACCACCCCTCTCCACTCCACTCCACGGAATTCATTTGCATTACATTCCATTTCACTCCAATCCATTCCATTCCTCTCTTTCGACAGGATCTCACCCTGCCACCCAGGCTAGTGTGCAGTGGAACAATCTCAGCTCACATTTCATTTTAACATTCCATTCAATTCCATTCCATTCTGTTCCATTGCATTCCATTCCATTCCATTTAATTCCACTCCACTCCACTCCACTCCACTCCACTCCACTGCACTTCACTCCACTCCATTCCATTCCCACCCATTCCATTACAGTCCATTCCAGTCAATTCCACTATTCTACACTCCAATCCACTCCACTCCAATCCATTCCATTCCGTTCCATTGCATTACACTCCATTGCATTCCATTCCTTTCTTTGTAGCGGATCTCAGCCTTTCACAAAGACTACAGTGCAGTGGCACTATCTCAGCTCATATTACATTTCACCATTTCTTTCCATTCCATTCATTCCATTCCATTCCACTCCACTCCACTCCACTTAACTCCAGTACATTCCATTCCTTTCTATTCCACTCCATTCCACTCTACTCCATTTCACTCCACTGCATTTCATTCCATTCCATCACTTTCCATTCCATACCACTCCACTCCACTCCCCTCCACTCCACTCCATACAATTCCATTCCATTCCACTCCATTCTATTCCATTCCTTTCTTTCACCAGGATCTCAATCTGTCACCCAGGCTCGATTGAAGTTGCACAATCTCAGCTCACATTTCATTTCACCATTCCAATCCATTCCATTCCACTCCATTACATTCCATTACATTTCTCTCCATTGCAATCCACTGCACTCCACTCCACTCCATTCCATTCCACTCCATTAAACTCCACTCCACTCCTATCCACTCCACTCCACTATATTCAGCTCCACTCCATTCCACTGCACTCCACTCACCTCCACACCATTCCATTTCACTCCACTCCACTCCACTCCATTCTATGCTATTCCATTCCATTCCATCCGACTATATCACACTCCATTCCACTCCAGTGCAGTCCAATATACTCCACTCCACTCTTCTCCACTCCATTCCACTTCATTCCTCTCCACACCATTCCACTCCACTCCACTCCACTCCATTCCATTCCATCCCATCCCATTCTATTCCACTCCGTTCCACTCTGCTCCACTCCTCTCCACTCCACTGCACTCCATTCCATTCCATTCCATTCCACTGCATTCCATTCCATTCCTTTCTTTCGACAGGATTTCACTCTGTCACCCAGGATGTATTGCAATCACACTATCTTAGCTCACATTTCATTTCACCATTCTATTACCCTCCAGTCCATTCCAATCAATTCCACTGTGCTCTACTCCTCTCCAATCCACTCCACTCCACTACATTCCATTCTCTTCCATTCATTTCCACTCCATATCATTCCACTCCTCTCCACTCCACTCCACTCAAATCCACTCCACTCCATTCAATTCAATTCAATTCCACTCCATTCCACTCCACTCCACTCTACTCCACTCCATTACATTCCATCCCTTTCCATTCTGCTCCACTCAGCTCCACTCCACTTCACTCCACCCCACTACACCCCACACCACTCCACTCCACTCCATTCCTTTCCATTGCACACCATTCCATTCAATTCCTTTCTTTCAGCAGGATCTCACTCTGTCACCCAGGTTTGAGTGCAGTGGCAATGACTCAGTTCATATTTCATTTCACCATTCCATTCCATTCCATTCTATTCCATTCCACTCCATTCCACACCATTCCACTCCACTCCACTCTATTCCACTCCATTACATTCCACACCATTCCACTCCACTCCACTCCACTCCATTACATTCCATGCCTTTTCATTCCACTCAATTCGACTCCATTCCACTCCACTCCACTCCACTGCACTACACCACACACCACTCCACTCCATTCCATTCCATTCCACTCCTTTCCATTCCATTCCTTTCTTTCAACAAGATCTCACTCTGTCACCCAGGCTTGAGTGAAGTGGCACAATCTCAGCTCACATTTCATTTCACCATTCTATTCCATTCCATTCTATTTCATTCCATTCCATTTCATTCCACTCCACTCCTCTCCAGTTCATTCAGTTCCTTTCCACTCCATTCAATTCCACTCCATTCCACTCCTCTCTACTCCAATCCACTCCACTCCATTTCATTAAATCCTTTTCCATTCCTCTCCATTCCACTCCATTCCACTCCAGTCCACTCCAGTCCATTCCATTCCACTCCATTCCACTCCACTCCACTGCACTCCACTCCACTCTACTCCACTCCATTAAACTCCACTCCAATCCACTCCATTCTACTCCATTCCATTCCAACCCATTTCCTTCCACTCCACTCCACACCATTCCATTCCATTCCATCCATTTCCATTCCATTCCGTTCCCCTCCATTCCATTCCACTCCACTCCACTCCACTCCACTCCAGTCCACTGCATTCCATTCCATTCCATTCCTTTCTGTTATATTCCATTGCATTCCATTCCTTTCCATTCCATTCCATTCCATTCCACTCCATTCCATTGCATTACTTTCTTTCGACAGGATCTCACTCTGTCACCCAGGCTGGAGTGCAGTGGCACAATCTCAGCTCACATTTCATTTCAGCATTCCATTCCATTTCATTCCATTGCACTCCACTCCACTCTACTCCATTCCAACCAAATCCACTCTACTTCATTGCATTCCATCCCATCAACTCTAATCCACTCCTCTCCTCTCCAGTCCACTCCATTCCACTCCATTCCACTCAATTCCATTCCATTCCATTCCACTTCATTCCACTCCCCTTCATTCCACTGCACTCCACTCCGTTCCATTATATTCCATTGCAATCCTATCCATTCAATTCCATTCCTTTCTTTTGAAAGGATCTCACTCTGTCATCCAGGCTGGAGTTCAGTGGCACATTAACAACTGACATTTCATGTCACTATTCCATTCTATTCCATTCCTCTCCACTCCACTCTATTGCATTATATTCCATTCCCTTCCACTCCACTCCGCTCTACTCCATTCCACTCCATTCCTTTCCACTCCACTCCACTCTAATCCATTCCATTCCATTCCTTTTCACTCCATTCCACTCTACTCCATTCCATTCCATTCCTTGCCACTCCACTCCACTCTACTCCATTCCATTCCATTCCATTCCACTCCTTTCCACTCTACTCCACTCTACTCCATTGCACTCCATTCCTTTCAACTCCACTCCACTATACTCCATTCCATTCCATACCATTCCACTCCATTCCACACCACTCCACTCCCCTCCCCTCCACTCCATTCCATTCCATTCCACTGCATTCCACTCCACTTCACTCCACGTGACTCCACTCGATCCCATTCCATTCCATTCCATTCGACTGCATTCCACTCCACTCAACTCCACCTCACTCCATTCCATTCCATTCTCTCCCATTGCATTACACTCCATTCGGCTCCCCTCCGCTTCACTCCACTCCACTCTATTCCATTCCATTCTATTCCATTCCATTCCATTCCACTCCATTCCATTTCATTCCTTTCTTTTGACAGGATCTCAATCTCTCACCCAGGCTGGAATGCAGTGCCACAATCTCAGTTCACATGTTATTTCACCATTCCATTCCATTACATTTCACTCACTGCACTTCATTCCACTACATTCCTTCACATCCCATCCCATTCCACCCCATTCCATTCCACTCCGCTCCACTCCTCTGCGCTCCACTCCATTCCCGTCCATGCCATTCCATTACACTCCTTTCCACTCCACTCCACTCCATTCCATTAAATTCCACTACATACCACTATACTATACTCCACTCCACTCCTCTCCACAACACTCCACTCCACCACAATCTTCTACACTCCTCTCCACCCCATTCCATTCCATCCCATCCCACCCCACCCTACTCCTCTCCATTCCACTCTTCTCCACGCCACTACACTCCACTCCACCCCATTCCATTCCATCCCATCCCACCCCACCCTACTCCTCTCCATTCCACTCTTCTCCACGCCACTACACTCCACTCTCGCTCTGTCACCCAGACTGGAGTGAAGTAGCACATTCTCATCTCACATTTCATTTTGGCAATCCATTCATTTCCATTTCAATCCATTCCTTTCCAGTCCATTCCATTCCACTCCACTCCACTCCACTCCATTCCATTTCATTACACTCCACTCCTTTCGATTCCACTCCAATCCACTCCATTCAACTCCACTAAACTCCAAAACACTCAATCCGTTTCCATTCCACTCCATTCCACTCTAATAAACTCCAGTCCAATCCACTCCATTACATTCCATCCCTTTCCATTCCAATCCATTGCACTCCACTCCACTTCACTGCACCCCACTCCACTCCATTCCACTCCACTCTAGTCCATCCCACTCCAGTACACCCCACTCCACTCCATTCCATTGTAATTCACTCCATTCCATTCCATTCCTTTCGTTTGAAAGGAACTAACTCTGCAAGGAGATGAAAGGAATGGAATGATGTGGTGTGGAGTGGAGTGGAGTGGAATGGAATGGATTGGAATGGAATGCAATGGAATGGAATGGAATGCAATGGAATGGAACGGTGAAATGAAACGTCAACTGAGATTTTGCCAATGCACTCCAGCCAGGGACACAGAGGGAGATCCTGTCGAAAATAAGGAATGGAATGGAATGCAGTGAAATGGAATGGAATGGAATGCTATGGAGTGGAGAGGAGTAGAGTGGAATGGAATGGAGTGGCATCGAGTGGAATGAAGTCGTGTGGAGTAGAATGCAGTGGAACAGAATGGGATAGAATGTGTTGCAGTGGAGTGGAGTGGAAAGGAGTGGAGTGGATTAGTGGGTATTGGAGTGGAATAGAATGGGATGGAATGGGATGGAGTGGAGTGGAGTTTAGTGGAGTGGAATGCAGTGCAATGGAATGGAAAGGAATGGAGTAGAATGGACTGGAGTGGAGTTGAGTGGAGAGGAGTGGAGTTTAATAGAATGGAATGGAATGGAATAGAATGGAATGGAATGGATTGGAGGTGAGTGGAACGGAATGGAATGTATAGAATGGAATGGAATGGAATGGAGGGGAGTGGAATGGAATGGAATGTATTGAATGGAATGGAATGGAATGAAATCGAATGGAATTGTTAAATGAAACATTAGCTGATATTGTGTCACTGCACTCCAGCCTGGGTGACAGAAGGATCCTGTGAAAGAAAGGAATGGAATGGAACGGAGTGGAATGTTATGGAATGGAGTGGAATGTTATGGAATGAAATGGAATGGAGAGGAGTGTAGTGGAGTGGATTGGAGTGGAGTGGAGTGGAATGGAGTGCAATGGAATGGGATGAAACGGAATGGAATGTACTTTAGTGGAGTTGAGTGGAGGGGAGTGGAATGGATTGAAATGGAAAGGGATGGAATGGAGTGGAGTGGAGTGGACTGGAGTGAAGTGGACTAGAGTGGAGTGGAATGGAATTGAATGGAAAGGAATGGCATGCAGTGGATTGGAGTGTGGTGGAGTAGAATTAAATGGAATGGGAAGGAATGGAAAGGAAAGGTGGAATGAAACGTGAGCTGATATTGTTCCACTGCAATCCAGCCTTGGTGCCAGAGTGAGATCCGGTCGAAAGAATGGAATACAATGGAATTGAGAGGAATGAAATGGAATGGGAAAGAATGGAATGGAGTGGAGTGGAGAGAAGTGGAGTGGAATGGGATGGGACGGGATTGAATGCAATGGAGTGGAGTGGATTGGAATGGAGTGGAGATTAATGGAGTGGAGTGGAATGGAGTGGTCTGGAATGGTGTGGAATGGAATGAAATGGAAAGGATTGCAGTGGAATGGAATGGTGAAATTAATGTGAGGTGAGATTTTGCCACTGCAGTGCAGTCTGGGTGATGGAGTGAGGACCTGTTGAAAACAAGGAATGGAATGGAAGGTAGTGGAATGTACTGGAATGGCATGGAATGGAATGGAGTGGAATGGATTAGAATGGAAAGGAATGGGATGGAGAGAATTGGATTGGAGTGGAGTGGATTGGAATGGAGTGGGATGTAATGGAATGGAATGGAGTGGTGTGGAGTGGAGTGGATTGGAATGGAGTGGAATGCAATGGGATGTAATGGAATGGAATGGAGTGGAGTGGAGTGGAGTGGAATTGAGTGGAATCGAATGGGATTCAATGGGATGGAGTGAAGTGGAGTGGAGTGGAATGGAATGGAATGGAATGGAATGGAATGGAATGGAATGGAGTGACGTGGAATGGAATGAAATGTTATGGAATGGAATGGAATGGAAAGGTAAAATGAAATGTGTGCTGTGATTTTGCCACTGCACTACAGCTTGGGTGACAGAGTAAGAGACTGTCAAAAGGAAGGTATGGAATGGAATGAAATGGAGTGGAGTGGAGTGGAGAGGAATGGAATGGAATGGAAGAGATTGGAGTGTAGTGGAGTGGAGTGGAATGGAATGGAATGCATGGAATGGAGTGGAGTGAAGTAGAATGGAATTTAATGGTATGGAATGGAGTGGAGTGGAGTGGAGTGGAGTGGATTGGAGTGGAATGGAGTGGAACGGAATGGGATGGAGTTAAATGGAATGGAGTGTATTGAAGTGGAGTGGAGTTGACGGGAATGGAATGGTGTGGTGAAATGAATTGTGAGCTGAGATTTTTGCACTGCACACCAACCTGGGTGACAGTGAGATCCTGTCAAAGAAAGGAGTGGAATGGAATGGAGTGGAGGGAATTGAATGGAATGGAGTGGAATGGAGTGGAGTGGAGTGGAATGTAGTGGAATGGAGTGCAGTGGGGTAGAAGGGAGTGGAATGGAATTTGATGTAATGGAATGGAATAGAGTGGAGTGGAGTGGACTCGAGTGGGGTGTAATGAAGTGGAATGGAATGAGATGGAATGAATTGGAGTGGAGTGGAGTTGCATGGAGTGGAATGGAAAGGAATAGAGTGAAGTGGAGTGCAGTGGAGTGGAGTGGAGATGAATAGAGTAGAATGGAATGGGATGGAATGGAGGGGAGTGTAGTGTAGTGGAGAAAAGTGGAGTGGAATGGAATGTAATTTAGAGGAGTGGAGTGGAGTGGAGTGGAATGAAATGAAATGAAATGGAATGGAATGGTGAAATGAAATGTGAGCTGAGATTGCACCACTAAACTGCAGCCTGTGTGACAGAGCGTGATCCTGTTGAAAAAAAGGAATGCAATGCAATCGAAAGGAATGGAATAGAATGGAATTGAATGGATTGGAGTATAGTCGAGTGGAGTGGAGTGGATTCGAATGGAGTTGAATGGAGTGGAATGTAATGGGATGGAATGGAATGGAGGGGATTGGAGTGGAGTGGAGAGGAGTGGAATGGAGTGGAATGGAATGGGATGGAATGGAATGGAGTGGAATGGATGAAGTGGAGTGGAGCAGAGTGGAGTGGAATGGAATAGAATGGAGTGGAGTGGAGTGGGGTGCAGTGGAGTGGAATGGAATGGGATGGAATGGAATGGAGTGGAATGGAGTGGAGTGTAGTGGAATGGAGTGGAAAGGAAAGAAATGGTATGGAATTGAAGGGAATGGAATGGAGAAATGAAATGTCAGCAGAGATTGTGCCACTGCTCAACAGCCTGTGTGACAGAGTTAGATGCTCTCAAAAGAAAGAGGTGGAATGGAATGAAATGGAATGGAATGGAATGGAAAGAAGTGGAGAGGAGTGGAATGGAGTAGAGTGGAGAGGTATGGAATGGAGTGGAGTGGGATGGAAAGGAATGGAATGAAGCAGAGTGGAGTGGAGTTGAGGGGAATGGAGTGGAATGCAATGGGATAGAATGAGATGGAGTGGAGTGGATTGGAATGGAGAGTGAAATGGACTGGAATGTAGTGGAATGGAAAGGCATGGAGTGGAGTGGAGCGGAGTGGAATGGAATGGAATGGAATGGAATGGAATGGAATGGAATGGATTCCAATGGTGAAATGAAACGTGAGCTGACCTTGTGCAGTGGAGGGGAATGGCAAGAATGGAAAGGGATGGAATGCAGTGGAACGGAGTTGAGTGGAGTGGAGTGGAATCTAGTGGAATGTAATGGGATCGAGTGGAGAGGATTGCAGTGGAGTGGAGTGGAATAGAATGGAATAGAATGGCGTAGAGTGGAGTGGAGTGTAAGGGAGTATAATGCAATGGAATGGAGTAGAGTGGAGTGTAATGGAACGGAATCGAATGAAATGGAATGGAATAGTGAAATGAAATGTCAGCTGAAATTGCACCACTGCAGTCCATCCTGGGAGAAACAGTGAGATCCTGTCAAAAGAAAGGAATGGAATGCAATGGAATTGAATGTAATGGGATGCAAAGGAATGGAGGAGAATGGAGTGGAGTGGAGTGGAGTGGAGTCCAGCGGAATGGAATGGAATTGAATGGAATGGAGTGCAGTGAAGTGGAGTGGAGTGGAATGGAGTGGAATGGAATGGATGCAATGAAATTGAATGGAGTGCAGTGGAGTGGAATGCAGTGGATTAGAGTGTAATGGAATGGGACGGAGTGGAATGGAGTGAAGTGGAAAGGAGTGAAATGTAGTGGAATGGAATGGAAAGGAAGGGAATGGAATGGAATACAATGGAATGGAATGGAATGAAATGCAATGGAATGGAATGGTTAAATGAAAGGTGAGCTGAGATTGTGCCAATGCACTCTAGCGTGGGTCACAGAGTGAGATCCTCTCAAAAACAAGAAATATAGTGGAATGCAGTTGAATAGAATGGAAAGGGAGGCAATGGAGTGGAGTGGAGTGCAGTCGAGTGGGGTGGAGTGGAATGGGATTGGATGGAATGGAACAGAATGGAGTGGAGTGGAGTCGAGTGGAGTGGAATGGAGTGGAACGGAATGCGATCGAATGGGATAGAGTGGAGTGTAGTGTAGAGGACAAGAGTGGAGTGCAGTGGAGTGGATTGTAGTGGAATGGAATGGGATGGAATGGGATGGAGTGGAGTGGAGTGGAGCAGAGCGGAGTGGAGTGGAATGGATTAGAATATTATGGAATGGAATGGAATGCAATGGTGAAATGAAACTGAGCTGATATTGTGCCACTGCTCTCCAGCCTCGGTTGCAGAGTAAGATCCTGTCGAAATAAAGGAATGGAATGGAAAGAAGTGGAATGGTAAGGAATGGAATGGAATGGAGATGACTGGAGTGGAGTAGAGTGCAGTGGAATGGAGTGCAATGGAATGTACTGGAATAGACTTGAGTGTAGAGGAGTGGAGTGGAATGCAGAGGAATGGAATGGAATGGAACAGAATGTAATGGAATGGAGTGGAGTGGAATGGAAAGGAGTGCAGTGGAATTAAATGGAATGGAATGGAATACAATGGAATGGAATGAATTGGAATGGAATGGTGTAATGAAACATGAGCTGATATTGTGCCACTGCACTACAGCCTGGGTGACAGAGTGAGATCCTGTCGAAAGAAAGGAATGGAATGGAATGTAGGGGCATGGAATGAGATGGAATAGAATGGAGTGGAGTGGAGTGCAGCAGAGTGGAGTGGAGTGGAAGGAGGGGGTTGCTATGGAAAGGAATGGATTGGAGTGAATAGGAGTGGGATGGAGTGGAGTGGAGTGGAATGGGATTGGACACAATGGAGTGGAGTGGGGTGGAGTTTAGTGGAGTGGACTGGAATGGAATGGAATGGAAGGTAATGGAGTGTGGAGGAATGGAATGGTGAAATGAAATGTGAGCTGAGATTGTGCCACTGCAGTGAAGACTGGATGATGGAGTGAGATCCTGTCGAAAGCAAGGAATGGAATGCAAAGTAGTGCAACGGATTCGAATGGAATGGAATGGAGTGGAGAGTTTTGGAGAGGAGTGGAATGGAGTGGAATGGAACAGGAAGGAAAAGAATGGAATAGAATGGAGTGGAGTGGAGTGGAATGGAATGGAGTGGAATCGAATGGGATTCAATGGAATGCAGCGGAGTGGAGTACAGTGGAATGGAATGGAATGGAAGGGAATAGAATGGAGTGCAGTAGAATAGAATGGAATGTTATGGAGAGGTATGGAATGTTATGGAATGGAATGGAAAGCAATGGAATGGAATGGAATGGAGTGGTGAAGTGAAATGTGTACTATGATTTTGGCATTGCACTGCAGTCTGGGTGACAGAGTAAGATCCTGTTAAAACAAAGGAATGGAATGGAATGGAGTGGAATGGAACGGAATGTAATGTAGTGGAGTGGAGTGGCATGCAGTGGAGTGGAGTGGAGTGAAGTGGAGTGGAATGGAGTGCAATGGAATGGGATGGAGAGGAATAGAATGGAGAGGACTGGAAACGGGTGGAGTGGAGTAGAGTGGAGTGCAATAGAGTGGAATGGAATGGAATGCCATGGAGTGGAGTGGAGTGGAGAGGAGTGCAGTGGAGTTGAGTGGAATGGAATGAAATGGAATGGAATTTAATGGAATGGAATGTAAGGGAAAGGAATGGAACGGAATGCAGTGGAATAGAATGGTTAAATGAAATGTGAGCTGAGATTGTGCCACTGCACTCCAGCCTGGGTGACAGAGTGAGATCCTGTCGAAGGACAGGAGTGGAATGCAATGTGGTGGAATGGAATGGAATAGAATTAAATGGAGTGGAGTGGAGTTGTGCGGAGTGGAATGCAGTGGAGTGGAATGGAGTTGAAAGGAATGGGATGTAATAGAATGGAACGGAGTGGAGATGAGTGAAGTGGATCAGAGAGGAGTGGAGTGGAATGAATAGAGTGGAAAGGAATGGGATGAAATGGAGGGGATTGGAGTAGAGGGCAGGGGAGTGGAATGGAATGGAATGTAGTAGATTGGAGTGGAGTAGGAGTGGAGTGAAGTAAAATGGAATGGAATCGAATGGAATGGAATAGAATGGAATGGAATGGAATGGAATGCAATGGAATGGAATGGAATGGAATGGAATGCAATGGAATGGAATGGAATGGAATGCAATGGAATGGAATGGAATGCAATGGAATGGAGTGGAATAGAATAGAATGGAATGGAGTGGAATAGAGTGCAGTGGATTTAGTGGAATGAAGTGGAATGGAAATGCATGGAATGGAATGGATAGGAGCAGACTGGAGTGGATTGGAGAGGAACGGAATTGGATGGAATGGAATGGAGTGGAGTGGAGTGGAATGGAAAGGAATGAAATGGAATGGAAAGGTGAAACGAAATGTGAGTTGAGATTGTGCCACTGCAATCCAACCTGTGTGACAAAGTAAGACCCTGTCAAGAGAAAAGTATAGAATGGAATGGAGTCGAATGGAATGGAATGGAATGGAATGGAATGGAATGGAATGGAATGGAAAGGAATGGAATGGAATGGAATGGAAAGGAATGGAATGGAATGGAATGGAAAGGAATGGAATGGAATGGAATGGAATGGAGTGGAGTGGAGTGGATTGGAGTGGAGTGGAGGGAAGTGGGGTGGAATGGACTGGAATGAAATGGAATGGAGTGGAGTGGAGAGGAGTGGAGTGGAGAGGACTGGAGTGAAATGAAATGAGATGGATTTCTATGGAGTGGAGTGGAGTGGAGTGGAGTGGAATGCAACGGAATGGAGTGGAATGGACTGGAATGGAATGGAAAGGAATGGAATGGAATGGAATGGAATGGAATGGAATGGTGAAATGAAATGTGAGTTAAGATTGTGCCACTGCACTCCAGCCTTTGTGACAGAGTGAGTCCCTGTCGAAAGAGAGGTATGGAATAGAATGGAGTCGAATGAAATGGAATGGAATGGAACAGAGTGGAGTGGAGTGGAGTGCATTGGAGTGGAATGGAGTGGAATGAAGTGGAATGAAATGGGATGTAATGGAATGGAATGGAGTGGAGTGGAGTAGAGTAGAGTGGACTGTAGTGGAGTGGCATGGAATGAAATGGAATCTGATGGATTTCAATTTAGTGGAGTGGAGTGAAGTGGATTGGATTGGAATGGAATGGAATGGAATGGAATGGAATTGTGAAATGACATGTATGGTGAGATTGTGCCACTGCACTCCAACCTCGGTGACAGAGTGATATCCTGTCGATAGAAAGGAATGGAATATAATGGAGTGGAATGGAATGGAATGGAGTGAAGTGGAGTGGATTGGAGTGGAATGGAGTGGAATGGAATGTGATGGAGTGGAATGAAATGGAGGGGACTGGAATGGAGAGGAGTGGAGTGGAATGGAGTGGAGTGGAGAGGAGTGAAATGGAATGGAAAATAATGGAACGCAATGGAATGAAATGGAATGTTGAAATGAAATGTGAGATGATATTGTGCCAAAGCACTCCAGCCTGGGTGACTAAGTGAGAACCTGTCGAAAGAAAAGAATTTAATGCAATGGAGTGTATTGGAGTGGAATGGAATGGAATGGGGTGGAGTGGAGTGGAGTGGAATGGAGTGGAATGGAGTGGAGTGCAATGGAATGTGATGGAATGGAGAGGAGTGCAGTGGAGTGGAGTGGAATAGAATGGAATTTAGTAGAGTAGAGTGGAGTGGAGTGGATTGTAATGGAATAGAATGAAATGAAATGGAATGGAATGCTGAAATTAAATGTGAGCTGAGATTGTGCTACTGCATTCCAGCCTGGATGACAGAGTGAGATCCTTTTAAAAGAAAGGAATGGAGTGGAATGGAAAAAAATGGAATTGAAAGGAGTAGAGGGTAGTCGAGTGGAGTGGCATGGAGTCAAGTGGAGTGGAATGGAGAGAAATGAAGTGGGATGGAATGGAATGGAGTGAAATGGAGAGGAGCGGAATGGATAGGAATGTAACGGAATGGAGTGGAGTGAGTGAAGTGGAGTGGAATGGAATGGAAAATATTGGAATGGAATGGAATGAAATGGAATGGAATGTAGGAATCAAATGTAAGCCGAGATTGTGCGACTGCACTCCAGCCTGTGTGACAGATTGAGAGGCTGTCGAAATAAAGGAGTGGAATGGAATGGAATGGAATAGAAAGGAATGGAGTGGAGAGAAGTGGAATGGAGTGGAATGTGATGGGAAAGAATGGAAACTTATGAAGCAGAGTGGAGCGAAGTGGAGTGGAATGCAGTGGAATGCAATGGGATTGAATTAGATGGAGTGGAGTGAAGTGGATTGGAATGGAGTCGAACGAAATGGAATGGAATGGAATGACATGGAGTGGAGAGGAGAGGAGTGGAGTGGAATTAAGAGAAATGGAATGGAATGGAATGGAATGGAATGCATCGTGAAATGAAATGTGAGCTGAGATTGTGCTCCTGCCTCCATCCTTGGTAACAGAGTGACATCCTCTCGAAGGAAAGAAATGGAATAGAATGAAGTGGAATGGAAAGGAATGCAGTGCAAGGGAGTGGAGAGGAGTGGAGTGGAGTGGGGTGGAGTGGAGTGGAGTGGAGTGGAATTTGATGGAGTTGAATTGAATGGAGTGGAGTGGAGTGGACCACAGTGCAATGGAGTGCAATGTAAGGGGATGGAATAGAATAGAGTGTAGTGGTGTGGAGTGGAGTGGACTGGAGTTGAATGTACTGGAATGGAATGGAATGGAATGAATTGGACTGGAGTGCAGTGGAGTGGAGGGGAGTGGATTGTAATGGAGAGTAATGGAATGAAAAGGAAAGGAATGGAATGGAGTGGAGTGCACTGGAATGGGATTGGATGGAATGGATTGGAGTGGAATACAGTGGAGTGGAATGGAGTGGAGCAGAATGGAATGGAAAGGAATGGAAGGGAATGGAACTGTATGCATGGAATGGAATGCTGAAATGAAATGTGAGCTGAGATTGTGCCACTGCAGTGCAGCATGGGTGATGGGGTGAGATCCTCTGGAAAGCAAACAGTGGAATGATATGAATTGGGATGGATTTAAATGAAATGGAGTGGAGAGGAGTCGAGTAGAATGGAGTGGAATCCAATGGCATTCAATGGGATGGAGTGGAGTGGAGTGGAATGGAATGGAATAGAATGGAATGGAATGGAATAGAGTGGAGTGGAATGTAATAGAATGTTATGGAATGGAATGGTGAAATGAAATGTGTGCTGAGATTTTGCCAGCGACAGAGTAAGATTCTCTCCAAAGAAAGGAATGGATAGGAATGAAGTGGAATGGAGTGGAATGGAATGGAGTAGAGTGGAGTGGAGTGCAGTGGAGTGGAATAAAGTGGAGTGGAGTGGAGTGGAATTGAATGCAATGGAATGGAATGGAATGGAATGGAATGGAATGGAATATTGAAAAGAAGTGTAATCTGAGATTGTGGTACTGCAGTGGAATACAGTGGAGTGGAGTGGAGCATACTGGAGTGGAGTGGAATGGAGTGGAATGGAATGTAATGGGGAAATGAAATATGAGCTGAGATTGTACCACTGAACTCCATCCTGGGTCACAGTTTGAGATTCTGTTGAAAGAAAGCAATGGAATGGAATGGCGTGGAATGGAAGGGAATGGAGTGTAGTTGAATGGAGTGGAGCGGAGTGTAGTGGAGTGTGGTGGAATGGAATGTGGTGGAATAGAATGGGATGGAATGGAATAGAGTGGAGAGGATTGGAATGGAGTGGGATGGAGTGGAGTGGAGTGGAATGGAATGGAAGGGAATGGTGAAATGAAAAGTGACATTGTGTCACTGCAGCCCAGCCTGGGTGACACAGTGAGAACATGTCGAAAGAAAACAATGAAATGAAAGAGTGGAATGGAATGGAATGGAAATGAGTGGAGTGGAGTGGAGTGGGGTGGAGTAGACTGAAGTGAAATCGAGTGGAATAAAATGGGATGGAGTGGAATTGAGTGGAGTGAAGTGGAGTGGAGTGGAATTGAGTGTAATGGAACGGAGTAGAGACGAGTGGAGTGGAATGGCATTGAATGGTATGGAGTGGAATGGAATGGAATTGTGAAAAGAAATGTGACCTGAGGTTGTTCCACTTCACTCCAGCCTGGGTGAAAGACTGAGATCCTGTCGAAAGAAAGGAATGGTTTGAAATGTAGTGGAATGGAATGGAATGGAGTGGAGTGGAGTGGAATGGAATGGAAAGGAATGGAGCGGAGTGGAGTGCAGTGGAGAGGAATGGAGTAGAATGTAATGTAATATAATGGAACGGAATGGAATGGAGTGGAGTGGAGTACAGGGGAGTGGAATGGGATGGGATGGAATGGAATGGAATGGAATGAAATGCAGTTGAAGGGAATGGAATGGAATGCAATAGAATGGAATGGTGAAATGAAAAGAGAGCTGATATTGTGCCACTGCAGTCTAGACTGGGTGACAGAGAGAGATCCTGTTGAAAGAAAGGAATGGAATGGATTGGAGTTGAATGGAATGGTTGAATGGAATAGAATGGAATGCAAATGAGATGAGTCGAGAGGAGTGGAAACAAATGGAATGGAATGCAGATGAGATGAGTGGAGTGGAGTGGAAAGAAATGGAATGGAATTGTATGGGATGGAATGGGATGGAGTGGAGTAGAATGGAGTGAAGTGTACTGGAATGAAGCGGAAGGTAATGGAATGCAATTAAATGGAATGAAGTGGTGTGGAGAGGAGTGGAGTGAAGTGGAGTGCACTGGAGTGGAATGGAATAGAACTGAATGAAGTGGAATGGAATGGAATGCAATGCAATGGAATGGTGAAATGAAATGTGAGCTGAGATTTTGCCACTGCTCTTCAGCCTGGATGAAAGAGAGAGATCCTCTCGAAAGAGAGGAATGGAATGTAATAGACTGTAAGGGAATGGAATTGATTGGAATGGAATGGAATGGATTGGAGAGGAGTGAAGTGGAGTGGAATGGAATGCAGTGGATTGGAGTGAAGTGGAGTGGAATGGAATTCAGTGGATTGGAGTGAAGTGGAATGGAATGGAATGTTGAAATGAAATGTAAGCTGAGATTGTGCCACTGAAGAAGAAGGGAGTGGAGTGGAGTGGAGTGGAGGGCAGTGGAATGGAATGGAATGGGATGGAATGGAGTGGAAATGAATACAATGCAATGGAAATGAATGAAATTGAATGGAATGGAATGGTGAAGTAAAATGTGAGCTGATATTGTGCCACTGCACTTCTGCTTGGGTGACAGAGTGAGATGCTGTCGGAAGATAGGAATGGAATGGAAAGGAGTGGAATGGAAAAGAATGGAATTGAAAGGAGTGGACTGGAGTCGAGTGGAGTGGAGTGGGATGGAATGGAATGGAATGGAATAGAATGGATTGGAGTGGATTGCAGTGGAGAGGAGGGGAGTGGAGTGGAATGGAGTGTAATGGAATGGAAAGGAATGGAATGGAATGGAGTGGAGTGCAGTGGAATGGGACGGGATGGAATGGAATGAAGTGAAGTGTGGTGGAATGGAGTGGAGTTTAGTGGAGTGGAGTGGAATGGAATGGAATGCAATGAAAGGAAATTGAATGGAATGCAATGAAAGGAAGTAGAATTGAATGCAGTGGAATAGAATGGAGAAATGAAATGTTAGCTGAGATTGTGCCACTGCAGTGCAGCGTGGGTGATGGACTGAGATCCCGTCGAAAGCAAGGAATGGAATGAAATGGATTGGAATGGATTAGAGTGGAATTGAATGTAGTGGAGAGGATTGGAGTGGAGTGGAATGGAGAGGAATGGAATAGGATGGAATGGAATGGAGTGGAATCGAGCGGGGTGGAGTGGAGTGGAATGGAGTGGCATTCAATGGGATTCAATGGGATGGAGTGGAGTGGAATGGAAAGGAATGGAATGGAATGGAGTGGAGTGTAATTCACTGGAATGTTATGGAATGGAATGGAAAGGAATGGAATGGTGAAATCAAAAGTGTGCTAAGATTTTTGCCACTGCACTACAGCCTGGGTGACAGAGTAAGGTCCTATCAAAAGAAATGAATGGAGTGGAAAGGAGTGGAATGGAATGGAGTGGAGTGGAGTGGAGTGCAGTGGAGTGGAATAAAGTGGAGTGGAGTGGAGTGGAATGGAATGCAGTGGAATGGAATGGAATAGCATGTTGAAATGAAGTGCGAGCTGAGATTGTGGCAGTGCAGTACAATAAAGTCGAGTGGAGGGGTGTGGAGAGGAGTACTGGGGTGCAGTGGAATGTAGTAGATTGGAATGTAATGGTGAAATAAAATATGAACTGACATTGTGCCACTGAACTCCAGCCTGGGTGATAGTTTGATAATCTGTTGAAAGAAAGCAATGGAATGGAATGGAGTGGAATGGAATGGAATGGAATGGAGTGGAATGGAATGGAATGGAGTGGAATGGAATGGACAAATGAAAAGGAAGATTGTGTCACTGCAGTCCAGCCTGGGTGACAGACTGAGTTCATGTCGAAAGAAAGTAATGGAATGCAATACAGTGTAATGGAAAGGAGTGGAGTGGAGTGGGGTGGAGTAGAGTGGAATGGAATGGAATGGAATTGTGAAATGAAATGTGAGCTGAGATTGTTCCAGTGCACTCCAGCCTGGGTGAAAGACTGAGATCCTGTAGAAAGAAAGCAATGGGACACAATGGAGTGGAATGGAATGGAATGGAGTGGAGTGGAGTGGAATGGAGGAGAGTGGAATGGAGCAGAATGGAATGGAATGGAATGGAATGGAATGGAATGGAGAGGAGTGGAGGGGAGTGAAATGGAATGGAATGGAATGAGATGGAATGGAATGGAATGCAATGCAATGCAATGCAATTGAAGGGAATGGAATGAATGCAATGGAATGGAATGTTGAAATGAAAAGTGAGCTGATATTGTGCCACTACACTCTAGTCTGGGTGACAGAGTGAGATCCTTTCAAAAGAAAGGAATGGAATGGAATGGAGTTAAATGGAACGGAACGGAATGCAAATGGATGAGTGGAGTGGAGTGGAACAGAATGGAGTGGAATGGTATGGGATGGAATGAGATGGAGTGGAGTGGAGTGGCGTGGAGTGGAATGGATTGCAACTGAATGGAGTGGAATGGAATGGAATGCAATGGATTGGAATAGTGAAATGAAAATTCAGATGCGATTTCGTCACTGCTGTCCAGCATGGATGACAGAGTAAGATACTCTCCAAAGAAACGCATGGAATGGAATGGACTGTAATGGAATGAAATGGATTGGAATGGAGTGGAATGGAGAGGAGTGGAGTGAAGTGGAGTGGAGTGGAGTGGAGTGGAGTGGAGTGGATTGATGTGAAGCGGAATGGAATGGAAAGGAAAGGAATGGTGAAATAAAATGTGAGATGAGATTGTGCCACTGCAGAGGAATGGAGTGGACTGGAGTGGAGTAGAGTGGAGTGGAAAGGAGTGGAATTGAAAGGGATAGAATGGGATAGAGTGCAGAGGAGTGCATTGGAATGGAAAGGAATTAAAACGAATGGAAAGAACGGAATGGATTGGAATTTATTTTAGTGCAGTGGAGTGGACTGGAGTGCAATGGAATACGAAGGAATGGAATGCACTGGAGTGGAGATGAGTGGAGATGAGTGCAGTAGAGTTGAGTGTAGTGGAATGGAGTGGAGTGGAGAGGATTGGAGTAGCATGGAATTGAATGGAATGGAATGGATGGAATGGATTGGAATGGAATGGTGAAATGAAATGTGAGCTGAGATTGTGCCATTGCACTCCAGCCTGGGTGACAGTGTGAGATCCTGTCGAAAGAAAGGAATGGAATGGAATAGAGAGGAATGGAATGGAATGGAATGGAGTGGAGTGGAGTGCAGTGGGGTGGATTGGAGGGGAGTGAAATGGAATGGGATGGAATGGAATGAAATGGAAAGGAATACAATACAATGGAAAGGAATGGAATTTAATGGAATGGTGAAATGAAATGTGAGCTGATATTTAGCCATTGCAATCTTGCCTGGGTGACAGAGTGAGATCCCATGGAAATAAAGGAATGGAATGGAGTGGAATGGAATGGAATGGAATGGAAATGAGAGGAGTGGGGTGGCGTGGAGTGGATTGAAGTGGAGAGGAGTTGAATGGAGTGGAGTGGAGTGGAGTGGAGTGATGCTGAATGGAGTGTAATTGAATGGGATATAATGGGAGGGAGAGGAGGGTAGTGTAGCCTAGTGTAGTGGAACGGAGAGCATAGGAATGGAATGCAATGGAATGGAATGAAGTGGTGTGGAGTGGAGTGGAGTGGAGTGGAATGGAATGGAATGGAAAGGAGTGGAATGGAATAGAATGGAATAAAATGGAATGGAATGGATGGAATGGTGAAATAAAATATGAGCTCAGATTGTGCCACTGAACTCCAGCCTGGGTGACAGACTGAGATCCTGTCAAAAGAAAGGAATGGGATGGAATGGAGAGAATGGAATGGAACAGATGGGAATGGAGTGGAGGGGAGTGGACAGGAGTGGAGGGGAGTGGACAGGAGTGGAGTGGAGTGGAATGGAATTGCATGGAGTGCAATGGAATGGACTGCACTGTAGTAGAGTGGAGTGGAGTGGAGTGGATTGGAATGGATTGTAATGGAATGGAGTAGATTGGAGTGGAGTGGAGTGGAATGGAATAGAATGGTATGGAATGGACCAGAATGGAATGGAATGGAATGGAATCGAATCGAATCGAATCGAATGGAAATGTGAAATGAAATGTGAGCTGAGATTGTGCCACCGCACTGCAGCCTGGGTGACAGACTGAGATCCTGTTGAAAGAAAGGAATGGGATGGAACGGAGTGGAAAGGAATGGAATGGAATAGAGTGGAGTGGAGTGGACTGGACTGGAGTGGAGTAGAGTGGAGTGGAGTAGAGAAGAATGGAGTGGAATTGAAAGTAATGGAATGGAATGGAGAGGAGAGGAGTGGAGTGGAGGGAAGTTGAATGGAATGGAATTGAATGGAATGGAATGCAGTGCAATGCAACGCAATGCAATGGAAGGAAATGAAATGGAAAGCAAAGGAATAGAATGGTGAAAGGAAACCTGAGCTGATATTGTGCCACTGCACTCTAGCATGGGTGACAGAGTGAGGTCCTTTCAAAAGAAAGGAATGGAATGCTATGGAGTTGAATGGAATGCAAATGAGATTTGTTGAGTGGAGTGGAGAAGTGTGGAGCGGAGCAGAGTTGAATGGAGTGGAGTGGAGTGCAGTGGAACGGAATGGAGTGGAATGGTATGGGATGGAGTGGAGTGGAGTGAATTGTAGTGGAATGGAGCAGAACGGAATGCAATGCAATGGAATGGAATGAAGGGGTATGGAGTGGAGTGGAGTGGACAGGAGTGGAATGGAATGAAACGGAATGCAGTGGAATGGAATGGAAAGTTGAAATTAAATGTGAGTTAAGATTTTGCCACTGCACTACAGCCTGGATGACAGAATGAGATCCTCTCGTAAGAAAGAATGGAATGGAATGGACTGTAATGGAATGGAATGGATTGGAATGGAGTGGAACGCAGTGGAGAGGAGTCAAATGGAGAGGAGTGGAATGGAGTTGATTGGAGTGAAATGGAATGGAATGGAATGGATTTGTGAAATGAAATGTGGACTGAGATTGTGCCACTGCAGAGGAATGGAGTGGAGTGGAGTGGAGTGGCATGGAGTGCAATGAAAAAGGGATGGAATAGGATAGAGTGTAGAAGAGTGCAGTGGAGTGGAATCGAGTTGAATGGAATGTAAAAATGGAATGGAATTGAATGTACTGGAGGGCAGTGGAGTGGAGTGTACAGCAATGGAATACAATTTAATGGAATGTAGTGGAGTGGAGTGCAGTGGAGTTGAGTGGAGTCGAATGGAATGGAGTGGAGATGATTGGAGTGGCATTTAATGGAATGGAATAGAATTGAATAGAATGGATAGGAATGGAATGGTGAAATGAAATGTGAGATGAGATTCTGCCACTGCATTCCAAACTGGGTGACAGAGTGAGGTCCTGTCGAAAGGAAGGAATGGAATGAAAAGGAGTGGAATGGAATGGAATGGAAAAGAATGGATTGGAGTGCAGTAGAGTGGAGTGGAGTGGAGTGTTGTTGAGTGGTGTGAATTGGAGTGGAATTCAGTGGAATGCAATGGGAAGCAATGAAATGCAATGGATTGGAGTGAAGTAGAATGGGGTGGAATGCAATGGGATGCAATGGAACGGAAGGGAGTGGATTGGAGTGGACTGGAGTGGAATTCAGTGGAATGGAAAGGGATGGAATGGGATCGAGTGGAGGGGAGTGGAGTGGAAAGGAGTGGAATGGAGCAGAGTGGAGTGGAATGGAATTTAACAGAGTGGAGTGCATTGGAGTGGAGTGGTATTGAGTGGAATGGAATGGCATGGGGTGGAAGGATGTAGAGTGGACTGCAGTCGAGTGGAGTGGAGTGGAATGGAGTGGAATGGAGTGGAGTTTAGTGGAGTGGAGTGGAGTGGAATGGCATGGAATTTAATGGAATGGAATGGAATGGAATGATGAAATGAAATGCAATCTGAGATTGTGACACTGCACACAAGCCTTGCTAACACAGTGAGATCCCATCGGAAGAAAGGACTGGAATGGAATGCAGAGTACTGCAATGGAATGGAAAGGAATGCAGTGGTGTGGAGTGGAGTGGAGTGGAGTGGATTTGAGTGGAATGGAATGGAATGGAATGGGAAATAATGGAATGCAATGGAGTGGAGTTTAGTGGAGTGGAGTGGAGTGGAATTGATTGGAATGGAATGGGATGGAATAGAGTGGAGTTCAGTGGATGGAATTGAGTGGAATGGAATGAAATGCACTGGAGTGGAGTGGACTGGAGGGGAGTGGAGTGCAGTGGAACGGAATGCAATGGAATGGAATGCAATTGAATGGTGAAATGAAATGAGAACTGAGATTGTGCCACTCCACACCAGCATTTGTGACAGAGTGAGATCCTGTCGAAAGAAAGGAATGGAGAGGAATACAGTGGAATGGAATGGAATGGAAGGGAATGGAATGGAATGGAATGGAATGGAATGGAAGGGAAAGGAATGGGATGGAATGGAATGGAATGGAAGGGAAAGGAATGGAATGGAATGGAAGGGAATGGAATGGAATGCAATGGAATGGAAGGGAATGCAATGGAATGGAAGGGAATGCAATGGAATGGAATGGAATGCAATGGAATGGAAGGGAATGGAATGGAATGGACTGTAATGGAATGTAGGGGAATGGAGTTGAGTGGAGTGGAGTGGAATGGAGTGGAGTGGAATAGAGTGGAATGGAATGGGATGGAATGGAATGGAATGGAAGGAAATTGAGTGGAGTGGAGTGGAACAGAGTGGAACGAAATGGGTTGGAGTGGAATGGAAAGGAATAGTGAAGAGTAGAGTGGAGTGGAGTGGAATGGAGTGGAATGGAATGGCTTGGAATGGAGGGGATTGGAGTGGATAGAATGGAGTGGAATGGAATGGAATGGAGTTGAGTGGAGTGGAGTAGAGTGCAGTGGAGTGGAATGGAATGGAATGGTGAAATGCTCTTGAAAGAAAGGAATGGAACGTTAAAGAATGGAATGCAATGGAATGGAGTGGAGAGCAGAGGAGTGCAGTGGAGTGGAGTGGAATAGACTGGAGTGGAGTGGACAGGAGTGGAATGGAGTTGAATGTGATGGGATGGAATGGAATGGAGTGTAGTGGAGTGGAGTGGGGTGGAATAGAATGTAATTTAATGGAATAGAATGCGGTGGAGTGGAGTGGAGGGAAGTGGAGTGGACTGGAATGGACTGGAATGGACTGAAGTGCAATGGAATGGAATGGCATGGAGTGGAGTTTAGTGCAGTGGATTGGACAGGAATTACGTGGAATGGAATGGAATGGAGTGGCATGGAAGGCAATGGAATTGTGAAACGAAATGTGACATGAGATTGTGACACTGCACTCCAGCATGTGTGACAGAGTTAGATCCTGTCGAAGGAAAGGAATGGAAAGGAATGTAGTGGAATGGAATGGATTGGAATGGAGAGGAGTGGAGTGGCGTGGAGTGGAATGGAATGGGATGGAGTGGAGAGGAATGGAGTGCAGTGGAGTGTAATGGAGTGTAATGGAATGTAATGGAATGGGAATGAATGGAATGGAATGGAGTGGAGTGGAGTGGAGTGGGGTAGTGTGGAGTGGAATGTATTGGAATGGAATGGGATTGAATGGAAAGGAGTGGAGTGAGTGGACTGGAATGGAGAGGAGTGGTAAGGAGTGGAGTGGAATGGAGTGGAGTGGAGTGGAGTAGAATGGAAAGGAAGAGAATGAAATGGAATTGAATGGAATTGAATGCAATGGAATGCAATGGAATGCAATGGAATGGAATGGAATGGAGTGCAGTGGAATGGAATGGTGAAATGAAATGTGAGCTGAGATTGTGCCACTGCACTCCATCCTTATTGAGAGAGTGAGATCCTGTCAGAAGAAAGGCATGGAATGTAATGGAATGGAATGGGATGGAATAGAATGGAATGGAGTGGAGCGGAGTGCAGTGGTGTGGCGTGGAGTGGAGTGGAGTGGAACGTAGAGGAACGGAATGGGATGAAACGGAAGGGAGTGGAGTGGAGTGGAATGTAATGGAATGTAATGGAATTGAATGGAATGCAAAGGAATGCAATGAAATGTGGGCTGTGATTGTGCCACTGCACTCCAGCCTGGATGACCGAGGGAGATCCTATGGAAATAAAGGAATGGAATGGCTTGGAGTGGACTGGAGTGGAGTGGAAGGGAATGGAGTGGAATGGAATGGGATGGAGTGGAAGGGAATGGAGTGGAATGGAATGGGATGGAGTGGAATGGAATGAAGAGAAGTGCAGTAGAGTGGAGTGCAATAGAATGGAATGGAATGGAATGGAGTGGAGTGGAGAGAAGTGGAGTGGCGTAAAGTGGAATGGATTTGAATGGAATGGAGTGGAGTGGAGTGGAATGGAATGGAATGGAATGGAATTGAAAGGGATGGCAAAGAATGGAATGGAATGGATTGGAGTGAAGTGAAGTGGAGTGGAGTGGAATGGAGTGGAATGCAATGGAATTCAGTGGAGTGGAGGGAAGTGGAATGGAGTGGAATGGATTGGAGTGGAGTGGAGTGGAATGGAGTGGAATGCAATGGGATTGAATGGAATGGAGTGGAGTGGAGTGGAGTGCAGTGGAACGCAGTGGAATGGAAAGGGATGGTATGGGATCAAGAGGATTGGAGTGCAGTTGAGTGGAGTAGAATGGAGTGGAAAGCAATGAAATGGAAGGGACTGGAGTGGAGTGGAGTGGAATGGAATTTAATCGAGTGGAGTGGATTGGGTTGTGTGAAATTGAGTGGAATGCAATGAGATGGAGTTGAACAAAGTGGAGTGGACTGCAGTCGAGTGGAGTGGAGTGTAATGGAGTGGAAAGTAGTGGAGTTTAGCGGAGTGGAGTGGAATGGAATGGAATTTAATGGAATGGATTGGAATGGAAAGGAATGGTGAAATGAAATGTGAGCTGAGATAGTGCCACTTCACTCAAGCCTGGGTGACACAGTGAGATCTCATCAAAATAAAGGATTGGAATGCAATGGAGTGTATTGGATTGGAAAGGAATGGAATGGAGTGGAGTGGAGTTCAGTGTAGTGGAGTGGAGTTGAGTGGAATGGAGTGGAATATAATAGGATGTAATGGAATGGAATGCAATGGAGTTTAGTGAAGTGGATTGGAATGGAATTTATTGGAATGGAATGGGATGGAATAGAGTGGAGTGGAGTGGAGGGAGTGGAGTGGAATGGAGTGGTGTGGAGAGGAATGGGGTGTAATGGAGTGGTGTGGAGAGGAATGGGGTGGAATGGGATGGGATGGAAGGGAATGGAATGAAGGGGAGGTTAGTGGAGTAGAGTGGAGTGGAGAGGAGTCGAATGGAATGGAGTGGAATGGAATGGAAGGGAGTGGAGTGGACTACAGTGCAATGGAGTGGAACGAAATGGGTTGGAGTAGTATGGAAAGGATTAGTGTGGAGTGGAGTGGGGAGGAGAGTGGAATGGAATGGAGTGGAATGCAGTGGAATGGAGTGGAACAGAATGGAATGGAACGGATTTGAGTGCAGTAGAGTGCAGTGGAGTGGAATAGAATAGAATGTAATAGAACGGTGAAATGCTGTCAAAAGAAAGGAATGGAATGTAAGGGAATGGAATGGTGAAATAAAATGTGAGCTCAGATTGTACCACTGCACTCCAGCCTGGGTGACCGAGTGAGATCCTGTCGAAAGAAAGGAATGGAATGGAATGGATTGGAATGGAACGGAATGGAAAGCAGTGGAATGGAGGGGAGTGGACTGGATTGGAGTGGAGTGGAGTGGAATGGAATGGCATGGAGTGCAATGGAATGGAGTGCAATAGAGTAGAGTGGAGTGGAGTGGAGTGGAGTGGAGTGGAATGAAGTGTATTGGGATTTGATGGAATGGAATTGAGTGGAATGGAGTGGCATGCAGTTATATGGAAAGGAATGGAATGGAATGTTGAAATGAAATGTGAGCTGAGATTGTGCCACTACATTCCAGCCTGCATGACAGAGTGAGATCTCGTCGAAAGAAAGGAATGGAATGGAATGGAGTGGAATCGAATGGAATGGAATGGAATGGAATTCAGTGGAGTGGAGTGGAATGGAATGGAATGGAATGGAAGGAAAGGGAATGGAATGCAGTGTAATGGAATGGTGAAATGAAATATGAGCTGAGATTGTGCCACTGCAGTGCCACCTAGGTGATGGAGTGACATCCCGTGGAAAGCAAGGAATGGAATGCTATGAAGTGGAATGCATTGGAATGGAATGTAATGGAGTGGAATGGAATGGGGTGGAATGGAGAGGAGTGAGGTGGAGTGCAATGGAATGGAGTGGAATGGAATGGAATGGGATGGAATGGATATGAACGGAGTGAAGAGGAGTGCAGTGGAGTGTAGTTGAATGGAATGAAAAGGAATGGAATGGAATAGAAAGGAATGGAAAGAAATGGAATGGAATGCAATGGAATGGAATGGTTTCATGGAATGTGAGCTGAGATTGTGGCACTGCACTCCAGCATGAGTGAGAGAGTGAGATCCTTTTGAAAGAAAGAATGGAATGCAATGGGGTGGAATGGAATTGAATGAAATGGAATGGAGTGGAGTGGAATTGAGTGGAGTGGAATGGAGTGGATTGGAATGGAGTTGAACAGAATGGGACGTAATAGAACGGAATGTAGTGGGGAGGAGAGGAGTGGAGTGGAGTGGAATGCAGTGATGTGGAATGGGATGGATTTCAATGGAGAAGACTGGACTGGAGTGCAGTGGAGTGGAATGGAGTGGAATGGAATGGGATGGAGTGGAATGGAATGGGATGGAGTGTAATGGAATTAAGTGTAGTGGTTTGGAGTGGAGAGGAATGGAATAGAATGGAATGGAATGGAGTGGAATGGAGGAGAATGGAATGGAATGGAATGGAATGGAACGGAATGGAATGGAGTGGAATGACATGGAAAGTTGCAGATTGGAATGGGATGGATTGGAATTGAATGGAACGGTGAAATGAAACGTGAGCTGATATTATGCCACTGCACTCCCGCGTGAGTTACGGATTGTTTTCCTGACGAAAGAAAGGAATGGAATGGAATGGAGTGGAATGGAATGGATTGGAATGGAGTGCCGTGGAGTGCAGTGGAGTGGAATGGATTGGAATGGAGTGGAGTGGAGTGGAATGGAATGGGATGGGTTGGAATTGAATGTAGTGGAACTGAGTGGAATGAAATGGAGTGGAATGGAGTGGAGTGAAATGTGATGGAATGGAATAGAGTGGAATGAATGGAATGGAATGGAATGGAGTGCAGTCGAGTGGAGTGTAGTATAATGGAATGTAACGTGATGGAATACAATGGAATGGAGTTGAGTTGAGTGGAGTGGAGTACAATGGAGTGAAGTGGAATGGGATGGAATGGGATGGAGTGGAATGGGGTGCAGTGGACTGGACTGGCGTGGAATGGAGTGGAATGGAATGGAATGGAATGGAATGAAGTGGAATGAAATGGAGTTGAGTGGAGTCGAATGGAAAGGAAAGGAATGGAAAGGAATGGAATAGAATGCAATGGAGAGAAGTGGAGTGGAATGGAATAGGATGGAGTGGAGAGGAATGGAGTGCAGTGGAGTGTAATGGAGTGTAATAGAAGGGGAATGAATGGAATGGAATGGAATGAGTGGAGTGGAGTGGTGTGGTGTGGAGTGGAATGTGTTGGAATGGAATGGGTTTGAATGGAATGGAGTGGAGTCGGGTGGAATACAATGGAGAGGAGTGGTAAGGAGTGGAGTGGAGTGGAATGGAGTGGAGTGGAGTGGAGTAGAACGGAAAGGAATATAATGAAATGGAAGTGAATGGAATGGAATGGAGTGCAGTGGAATGGAATGGTGAAATGAAATGTGAGCTGAGATTGTGGCACTGCACTCCATCTTTGGTGAGAGAGCAAGATCCTGTCAAAGGAAAGGAATGGAACATAATGGAATTGAATGAGAAGGAATGGAATGGAATGGAATGGAATGGAGAGGAGTGGAGTGGAGTGCTTAGGTGTCGAGTGGAGTGGATTGGAGTGGAATGTAGTGGAAGGGAATGGATGTAATGGAAAGGAGTGGAATGGAGTGGAATGGAATGGAATGGAATGGAATGCAATGGAATGCAAAGAAATGAGTGCAGAGATTGTGCCACTGCACTACAGCTTCGGTGACAGAGTGAGATCCTATCGAAATAAAGGAATGGAATGGCATGGAGTGGAGTGAAGTGGAGTTTAGTAGAGTGGAGGGGAATGGAGTGGAATGGAATGGGATGGAGTGGAATGGCACGAAGAGGAGTGGATTAGAGTAGAGCGGAATGGAATGGAAAGGAATGGAATGGAATGGAATGGAATGGAATGCAGTGGAATGGAATGGAGTGGAGAGAAGTGGAGTGGCATGGAGTGGAACGGATTGGAATGGAATGGAGTGGAGTGGAGTGGAATGGAACGCAATGGAATGAAATGGAATGGCATGGCAAGGAATGGAATGGAATGGTTTGGAGTGGAGTAAAGTGGAGTGGAGTGGAGTGGATTGGGCTGGAGCGGAATGGAGTAGAATGGAATGGAATTGAGTAGAGTGGAGTGGAGTGGCATGGAGTGGAATGGATTGGAGTGGAGTGGAGTGGAATGGAGTGGAATGCAATGGGATTGAATGGAATGGAGTGGAGTGGAGTGGACTGCAGTGGAATGCAGTGGAATGGAAAGGGATGGAATGGGATCGAGTGGACTGGAGTGCAGTTGAGTGGAGTAGAATGGAGTGAAAAGCAATGTAATGGAATGGATTGGAGTGGAGTGGAGTGGAATGTAATTTAATCGAGTGGAGTGGATTGGAGTTGAGTGGAATGGAGTGGAACAGAATGGGATGGAGTGGAATAAAGTTTAGTGGACTGCAGTCGAGTGGAGTGGAGTGTAATGGAGTGGAAAGGAGTGGAGTTTAGCGGATTGGAGTGGAATGGAATGGAATTTAATGGAATGGATTGCAATGGAATAGAATGGTGAAATGAGATGTGAGCTGAGATAGTGTCACTGCCCTCAAGCCTGGGTGACACAGAGAGATTCCATAGAAAGAAAGGATTGGAATGGAATGGAGTGTATTGGAATGGAAAGGAATGGAATGGAGTGGAGTGGAGTTCAGTGTACTGGAGTGAAGTTGAGTAGAATGGAGTGGAATATAATGAGATGTAATGGAATGGAATGCAATGGAATTTAGTGGAGTGGATTGGAGTGGAATTTATTGTAATGGAATGAGACGGAATAGAGTGGAGTGGAATGGAATGGACTGCAGTGGAGTGGATTGGAATGGAGTGGAGCACAGTGGAATGGAATGGAACGGAATGGAATGGAATGGACTGGTGAAATGAAATGGCAACTGAGATTGTGCCACATCATTCCAACTTTTGTTACAGAGTGAGATCCTGTTGAAAGAATGGAAAGGAATGTAATGCAGTGGACTGGAATGGAATGGATGAAAGGGAAGGGAATGGAATGGAAAGGAGTGGAGTGGAGTGGAGTGGTGTGGAGTGGAGTGGAATGGAGTGGAATGGAATGGGATGCAACGGAATGGAATGAAGGGGAGGTTAGTGGAGTAGAGTGGAGTGGAGTGGAATGGAATGGAGTGGAGTGGAATGGAGTGCAATGGAATGGGATGAAATGGAATGGAAGGGGATGGAATGGAATGGAATGGAATGGAATGGAATGGAATAGAATGGAATGGAAGGGAGTGGAGTGGATTAGAGTGGAATGGAGTAGAACGAATTGGTTGCAGTGGAATGAAAAGCATTAGTGTGGAGTGGAGTGGAGTGGAGTGGAGTGGAGTGGAGTGGAATGGAATGGAGTGGAATGTGGTGGAAAAGATTGGAATGGAATGGATTTGAATGGAGTACAGTGCAGTGGAATGGACTGGAATGAAATAGAATCGTGAAAGTCTGTCAAAAGAAAGGAATGGAAAGTAAGGGAATGGAATGCTGAAATGAAATGTAAGCCCAGATTGTGCCACTGCACTCCAGCCTGGGTGACAGAGTGAGATCCTGTCGAAAGAAAGGAATTGAATAGAATGGATTGGAATGGAATGGAATGGAAAGGAGTGGAGTGGAGGGGAATGGACTGGATTGCAGTGGAGTGGAGTGGAATGGAATGGCATGGAGTGCAATGGAAAGGAGTGCAGTGGAGTAGAGTGGAGTGCAGTGGAGTGGAATGAAGTGCATTGGGATTTGATGAAATGGAATTGAGTGGAATGGAGTGGAGTGGAGTGATATGGAACGGAATGGAATGGAATGTTGAAATGAAATGTGAGCTGAGATTGTGCCACTACATTCCAGCCTGGGTGACAGAGTGAGATCTCGTCAAAAGAAAGGAATGGAATGGAATGGAGAGGAATGCAATGGAATGGAATGGAGTGGAGTGGAATGAAATGGAATTGAGTGGAGTGGAGTGGAGTGGAGTGGAATGGAATGGAAGGAAAGGGAATGGAATGCAGTGTAATGGAATGGTGAAATGAAATATGAGCTGAGATTGTGACACTGCAGTGCCGCTGGGGTGATGGAGTGAGATCCCGTGGAAAGCAAGGAATGGAATGGAATGGAGTGGAATGGAATGGGATGGAATGGAAAGGAGTGGAGTGGGGTGGAGTGGCGTGGAATGGAATGGAGTGTAATGGAATGGAATGGGATGGAATGGATGGAACGGAATGGATAGAAGTGCAGTGGAGTGTAGTGGAATGGAATTAAAAGGAAAGAATGGAATGGAAAGGAATGGAATGGAATGGAATGCAATAGAATGGAATGGTTTAATGGAATGTGAGCTGAGATTGTGGCACTGCACTCCAGCATGGATGAGAGAATGAGATCTTGTCAAAAGAAAGGAATGGGATACAATGTGGTGGAATGGAATTGAATGAAATGGAATGGAGTGAAGTGGAGTGGAGTGGAATGGAGTGGATTGGAATGGAGTTGAACGGAATGGGATGTAATAGAACGGAATGTAGTGGGGAGAAGTGGAGTGGAGTGGACTGGAGTGGAGTGGAATGGAGTGACATGGAATGGGATGGATTGCAATGGAGTAGACTTGACCGGAGTGGAGTGGTATGGAATGGGATGGAATGGAATGGATTTAAGTGTAGTGGATTGGAGTGGAATGGAATGGAATGAAGTGGAATGAAGTGGAGTGGAGTGGAGTGGAGTGGAGTCGAATGTAATGGAATGGAATGGAATGGAATGGAATGGAATGGAATGGAATGGAATGGAATGGAATGGTGAAATGAAATATGAGCCGAGATTGTGCCACTGCAATCCAGCCTGGGTGACAAGGTCAGATCCTCTCTAAAGAAAGGCATGGAATAAAATGAGTGGAATGGAGTGGAATGGAATGGAGTGGAGTTGTGTGGAGTTGAGTGGAGTGGAATGGACGGGAATGGAATAGGATGGAATGGAATGGAGTGGAGTGCAACGGAGTAGAGTGGAATGGAATGGAATGGAACGGAATGGAATGGAATGGTGAAATGAAATGTGAGCTCAGATTGTGCTACTGCACACCAGCCTGGGAGACAGAGTGAGATCCTGTCATAAGAAAGGAATGGAATGGAATGGAGTGGAGTGGAGTGGAGTGGAATGGAGTGGGCTGGAGTGGAGAGGAGTGGGATTGAGTGGAGAGGAGTGGAGAGTAGTGGAGAGTAGTTGAATGGAATGGAAAGGAATGGAATGGTATGCTATGTTGAAATGATATGTGAGATTGTGTCACTGCACTCCAGCCTGGGTGACATGGTGAGATCCTGTCGAAAGAGAGGAATGAAATGGAATGGATTAGAATGGAATGGAATGGAAAGGAGTGGAGTGAATTTGAGTGCATTGGAGTAAAGTGGAGTGGAATGGAGTGGAATAGAAGGGGAAGAGGTGAATGGAGTGGAGTGGAGTAGATTGGAGTGGAGTGGAGTGGAATGGAATGGATCAGAGTGGAGTGGAGAGGGGTTTAGTGAAATGGAATGGAAAGGTATGGAATGGAATGGAATGGAATGGAATTGTCTAAAGAAATGGGAGCTGAGATTGTGCCACTGCACTACAGCCTGCATGACAGATGGAGAACTTGTCAAAAGAAAGGAATGGAATGACATGGAGTAGAGTGAAATAGAATGGAATTGAATGGATTGGAGTGGAGTGGAGTGGAGGGGAGTGGACTGGAGTGCAGTGGAGTGTAGGGGAGTGGAATGGAGTGGAGTGGAGTGGAAAGGATTTGAATGGAATGGAATGGAATGGTGAAATCGAATGAGAACTGAGATAGTGCCACTGCACTCCAGCCTGGGTGACAGAGTGAGATCCTGTTGAAAGAAAGGAATGGAATGGAATGGAATGGAATGGAGTGGAGTGGATTGGAGTGGAGTGGAGTGGAGTGGAGTGGAGGGGAGGGGAGTGGAATGGAGGGGAGTGGAGTGGAATGCAGTGGAATGGAGTGGAATGGAATAAAATGCAATGGAATGGAATGGAGTGGAGTGCAGAGCAGTGGAGTGGAGGGGAGTGTAATGGAATGGAATGGAATGGGATGGAATGCAATGGAATGGAAAATGGTGGAACGGAATGGAATGGGAAGGAATGGAATGGAATGGAATGCAAAGAAATGGAACAGAATTCAATGCAATGCAATGGAACGGAATGGTGAAATAAAATGTGAGCTCCTATTGTGCCACTGCACTCTAGCCTGGGTGACAGAGAGAGATCCTCTGGAAAGAAAGGAATGGAATGGAATTGAGTGGAATGGAATGGAATCAATGGAAATGAGAGGACTCAAGTGGAGTGGAGTGCAGCGGAGCGGAGTGGAATGTTGTGCAGTGGAGTGAAGTGGAGTCGAATGGAGTGAAATGGAATGCGATGGAATAAGATTGAGTGGAGTGGATTGGAGTGGAGTGGAGTGAAGTTCAGTGGAGCGGAATGGAATGGAATGCAATGGAATATAAAGAAGTGGTGTGGGGTGGAGTGGAGTGGAAATTAAAGGAATGGAATGGAGGGGAATAGAATGGAATGGAATGGATTGGAATGTAGTGGATTGGAGTGAAGTTGAATGGAATGGAACAGAATGGAATGGAAAGGAATGGTGAAATGAAGTGTGAGGGGAGATTGTGCCACAGCAGTGGAATGGAGTGGAGTGCAGTGGAGTGGAGTGGAATGGAATGGAGTGGAATGGAAAGAGATGGAATGGCATAGAGTGGAGTGGAGTGGAATGGAGTTGAATGGAATGGAATGGAATGGAATGGAACGTACTGGAGTGGAATGGACTGGAGTGGAGTGCAAAGGAATAGAATGGAATGGAGTGGAGTGGAGTGGAGTGGAATGGAATGGAAAGGAATGGAATGGAATGGAATGGAATGGAATGGAATGGAATGGAATGGAATGAAATGGTGAAATGAAACCTGAGCTGAGATTGTGTCACTTCACTCCAGCCTTGGTGACAGAGCAAGATCCTGTCAAAAGAAAGGAATGGAAGGGAATGGAATGGAATGGAATTGAATGCAATGGAATGGAATGGAGTGGAGTGGAGTGAAGTGGAGTGGAGTGGAGTGAATTGGAATGGAATGAGATTGAATGGGATGGAATAGAATGGAGTGTAGTGTAGTGGAATGGAGAGGAAGGGAATGCAATGGACTGGAGTGGAGTGGAATACGATGGAGTGGAATGGAATGGAATGGTGAAATGAAATGATAGTTGAGATTCAGCCACTGCAATCCTGCCTGACTTACAGAGTGAGATCCTGTTGAAAGAAAAGAATGGAATGGAATGGATTGGAAAGAAACGGAATGGAATGGAGTGGAGGGGTGTGGAGTGGAGTAGAGGGGAGTGGAATGGAGTGGAGTGGAAAGAAATGGGATGGAGTGGAATGGAATGGAGGGGAGTGGAGTGGAGTGGAGAGGAATGAATGGAATGGAATTGAATGGAATGGAATGGAATGGAATGGAATGGAATGGAATGGAATGGATTGGAGTGGTGTGGAGTGTAGTAGAGCGGATTGGAGTGGTGTGGAGTGTAGTAGAGGGAAGTGGAGTGGAGTGGAGTGGAAAGAAATAGAATGAAGTGGAATGGAATGGAGGGGTGTGGAGTGGAGTGGAGAGGAATGAATGGAATGGAATGGAATGGAATGGAGTGGAGAAATGAAATGTGAGCTGAGATTCTGCCACTGCTCTCCTGCCCAGGTGACAGAGTGACATTCTGTCAAAAGAAAGGAATGTAATCGAAAGGAGTAGAATAGAATGGAATGGAGAGGAGTGGAGTGGAGTGGAGTTGAATGAACTGGAATGGAAAGGAATGGAGTGGAATGGAATGGAGTGGAATGGAGTGGAGTGGAGTGTTATGGAGTGGAAAGGAATGGGATGGAATAGGGTGGAGTGGAGTGGATTGGAGAGGAATGGAATGCAGTGGAACGGAGTGGAATGGAATGGAGTGGAGTGGTATGGAATGCAATGGAATTGAATGGAGTGGAATGGAATGGAATTGAATGGAATGGTGAAAAGAAAGGTGAGCTGAGATTGTGCCAATGCACTCGAACTTGGGTGACAGAGTGAGATCCTTTCAAAAGAAAGGAATTAAATAGAATCGAGTGGAATGGAATGGAGTGGAGTTAAGTGGGGTGGAGTGGAATAAAGTGGAGTGGAGTCGAATGGAATGGAATGGAATGGTGAAACATAGTGTGAGCTGAGATTGTGACACTGCAGTGGAATAGAGTGGAGTGGAGTGGTGTGGAGTATAGAGTAGACTGGAGTGGAATGGAGTGGAATGTATTGCGATGGAATGGGATGGAGTGCAGTGGAGTGGAGTGGAGTATAGAGGAGTGAAATGGAATGGAATGGAATTTCATGGAATATACTGTATTGGAGTATTGTGGAATGGTTTGGAGTGGAATGGAATGGAATGGAATGGAGTAGAGTAGAGTGGAGTGGAGTGGAATGGAATGGAACGGAATGGAATTCTGAAATGAAAATTGAGCTGAGATTGAGCCACTGCACTCCAGCCTGGATGGCAGAGTGAGATCCCTTCAAAAGAAAGGAATGGAACGGAATGGAGTGAAATGGAATGGAATGGAATGGAGTGGAATAAAGTGGAGTGGAGTGAAGTCGAATGAAATGGACAGGAATGGAATGGAGTGGAAAGGAATGGAATTGAATGGAATGGTGAAAAGGAATGTGAGCTGAGATTGTTCCAATGCACTCGAGCTTGGGTGACAGAATGAGATCCTTTCAAAAGGGAGGAATTGAATAGAATGGAGTTGAATGGAATGGAATGGAATGGAGTGGAGTTGAGTGGGGTGGAGTGGAATAAAGTGGAGTGGAGTGGAGTCGAATGGAATGGTGAAATGTAGTGTGAGCTGAGATTGTGGCACTGCAGTGGAATAGAGTGGAGTGGAGTGTTGTGGAGTTTAGTGGAGTGGAGTGGAGTGGAATGGAGTGCAATGTATTGGGATGGAATGGGATGGAGTGCAGTGGAGTGGAGTGGAGTATAGAGGAGTGGAATGGAATGGAATTTAATGGAATATACTGCATTGGAGTAGAGTGGAATGGATTGGAATGGAATGGAATGGAATGGAATGGAATTCTGAAATGAAAATTGAGCTGAGATTGAGACACTGCACTCCAGCCTGGGTGGCAGAGTGAGATCCCTTCGAAAGAAAGGAATGGAACAGAATGGAGTGAAATAGAATGGAATGGAATGAAGTGGAGTGGAGTGGAGTGGAATAAAGTGGAGTGCAGTGAAGTCAAGAGGAATGGAATGGAATGGAATGGTGAAATGGAGTGTCAGCTGAGATTGTGGAACTGTAATGGAAAAGAGTGGAGTGGAGTAGAGTATAGTGGAGTGGAGTGCAGTGGAATGGAGTGGAATAGAAAGGGATGGAATAGGATGGAATGGAGTGGAGATGAGTGAAATGAAGTGTAATGGAATGGAATTAAATGGAATATATTGGAGTGTAGTGGAGTGGAATGGAGTGATGTGGACTGGAAACAAATGGAATGTAGTGGAGTGGAAGGGTATGGAATGGAATGCAATAGAATGGAATGGAATTGTGAAATGAAATTTGAGCTGAGATTGTGCCACTGCCCTCCAGGCTGGGTGACAGAGTGAGATCCTGTCGAAAGAAATGAATGTAATGGAATGGAGCGGAATGCAATGGAGTGCAGTGGAGTGGAGTGGAAAGGAGTGGAATGTAATGGAATAGAATAGAATGGAATGGAGTGGAGTGGAGGTTACATGAGTGGAGTGTGGTGGAGTGGAATCGAATGGGATGGAAGGGAATTGAGTGGATAGGAGTGGAGTGGAGTTGAATGGAGTAGAATGGAATGGGATGGAATGCAATGTAATGGAATGGGATGGAATACAGTGTAATGGAATGGAATGGAATGGAATGGAATGGAATGGAATGGAATGGAATGGAATGGAATGGAATGGGTTGGAGTAGAGTGGAATGGATTGGGTTGGAGTAGAGTGGAATGGATTGGGTTGGAGTAGAGTGGAATGGATTGGGTTGGAGTGGAGTGGAATGGAATGGAATGGATTGGAGTGGAGTGGAATGGAATGGAGGTGAATGGAATGGAATGGAATGGAATGGTGAAATGAAATAGGAGATTGTGTCACTGCACTCCAGCCCGGGAGACAGGGTGAGATCCTGTTGAAAGAAAGCAATGGAATGGCATGGAGTTGAATGGAATGGAATGGAAATGGATGGAGTGGAGTGGAGTGGATTGGAATGGAGCGGAATTTAATGGGATGCAATGGATGGAAATGAAGTTCAGACGAGTGGAGTGGAATGGAATGGAATGGTATGGAATGGAATGTAAAGGAATGGAATTCTGAAATGGAATGTGAGCTGAGATTGTGCCACTGTACACTAGCCTGGGTGAAAGACTAAGATCCAGTCGAAAGAAAGGAATGAAATGGTACAGAGTGGAATGAAATGAAATGGAGTGGAATGGAATGGAATGGAGTTGACTGGAGAGGAGTGGAGTGCAGCGGAGTGGAATGGAGTGGAATTTAGTTCAGTGGAATGGAGTGGAGTGGAGTGGAATGGAATGGAATGCAATGGAATGGAATGGAATGGTGAAATGAAATGTGAGCTGAGATTGTGCCACTGCACACCACCCTGGGTGACTGAGTGAGATCCCGTCGAAAGAAAGGAATGGAATGGAATGGAATGGAGTAGAGTGGAGTGAAGTGTAATGGAATGGAATGGAAAGGTTAAATGAAAAGCAAGCTGAGATTGTGCCACTACACTCCAGCCTGGGTGACAGAGTGAGATCCTGTCGAAAGAAAGCAATGGAATGGAATGGAGAGGAAAGGAATAGAGAGGAATGGAATGGAGTGGAATGGAGTGGAGTGGAGTGGAGTGGAGTGGAGTGGAGTGGAGTGGAGTGGAGTGTGGAGTGCTGTACTGTGGAGTGGAGTGGAGAGGATTGGAATTGAGTTTAGTGGATTCGATTGGAGTAGAATGGAGGGCAATGGAACAGGCTGGAATGGAATGGAGTGGAGTGGAGTGGAGTGGAGTGGAGTGGAGTGGAATGGAATGGAATGGAAGGGAACGGAACGGAATGAAATGGTGAAATGAAATGTGAGCTGATATTTTCCCACTGCACTCCAGCCTGTGTGACAGAGTGCAATTCTGTCAAAAGAAAGGAGTAGAATGGAATGGAATGAAATGTAATGGAATAGAATGGAGTAGAGTGGAGTGTAGTGGAGTGGAAAGGAGTGGAATGGAAAGGATTGGAATGGAATAGAGTGGAGTGGAGTGGACAGGAATAGAATGGGATGTAGTGTATAGGAGTGGAGTGCAGTGGAGTCGAGTGGAGTAGACTGGATTGGAATGGAATGAAACAGACTGCAGTGGAGTTGGTGGAGTGAAGTCGAGTGGAATGGGATGGGAAGGAAAGGAATGGAGTGGAGGGACTGGAGTGGAGTGGAAAGGAGAGGAATGGAATGGGATGGAATGGAATGGAGCAGTGTGGAGTGAATGGAGTGGAGTGGAGTGGAATGAAGTGGAATGGAATGGGTTGGAATGGAATAGAGTGGAGGGGAGTGGAGTGCAGAGGAGTGGAATGGAGGGGAATGGAATTAGATGCAATGGAATGGAATGGAATGGAGGGGAATAGGATCGACTGCAGTGGAGTAGAGTGGAGTGGAGTATAATGGACTGGAGTGAAATGGAAAGGAATGGAGTTGATTGGAGTGGAGTAGAGTGGAGTGAATTGGAATGGAGTGAGATGGAATGGAATGGAATAGAGTGGATTGGAGTGGAGAGGAGTGCAGTGTAATGGAGTTAAATGAAATGTGATGCAATGGAATGGAGAGGAGTGGAGCGGAATGGAGTGGAATGGAATGGAGTGGAGAGGAATCGAGGTGGGTGGAGTGGAATGGAATGGAATGCAATGGAATGGCATGGAGTGGAATGGAATGGAATTGAATAATTGTGAAATGAAATGAGAGCTGAGATTGTGCCAATGCACTGCAGCCTGGGTGACAGAGTGAGATGCTGTCGAATGAAAGGAATGGAATGGAATGGAATAGAATGGAATGGAGGGGAATGAAATGTAGTGGAGTTAACTGGAGTGGACTGGAGTGTACTGGAGTGGAGGGGAGTGGAATGGAATCGTATGGCAAAGAATGGAATGGAGTGGAGTGGAGCGGAGAGGAGTGGAGTGGAGTGGATTGGAATGGAATGGAATGGGCTGGACTGCTATGGAGTGGAGTGGAGTGGAGTGGAGTGGAGTGGAATTTAATGGATAGAATGGAATGGAATGGTGAAATGAAATGAGAGCAGAGATTATGCCAATGCACTCCAGACACAGTGGCAGAGAGAGAACCTCTCAAAAGAAAGGAAAACAATGGAATGATGTGTAATGGAATAAATGGAGTGGAGTGGAGTGGACTGGAGTGGAGTGCAGTGGAATGGAGTAGAATGGAATATGATGGAATGGAATGCAGTGGAGTGGAGTGGAGTGCAGTGGAATGGAGTGGAATGGAATGCAGTGGAATGGAGTGGAATGGAATGGGGTGGAATGGAATGCATAGGAGTGGAGTGCAGTGGAATGGATTGGAGTGGAATGGGACTGAAAGGAGGGGAATGGAGAGGAATGTAGTGCAGTGGAATGGAGTGGAGTGGAATGGGATGGAATGGAACGGAGTGGAGTGGAGTGATATGGAGTGGAATGGAATGGAGTGGAGTGGAATGCAATGGAGAGGAGTGTAGTGGGGTGGAGTGGAATGGAATGGCATGGAAAGGAATGGAATGGAATGGAATGGTGAAATGAAATTTGAGCTGAGATTGTGACACTGCACTCCAGCCTGGATGACAAACTGAGATCCTGTCGAAAGAAAGGAATGGAGTAGAATGGAATGGAATGGAAAGGAATTCAGTGGAGTTGAGTGGAGTGGAGTTTAGTGGACTGGAATGGAGTGGAATGCAATGGGATGGAATGGAATCGAAAGGAGTTGAGTGGAGTGGAGTGCAGTGGAGAGGATTGGAATGGAGTGGAAGGGAGAGTTATAGATGGAATGGAATGGAGTGGATTTGATTGGAGTGGAGTGGAATGGATTGGAATGGAATCGAATGGAATGCAATGGAGTGCAGTGGAGTGGAGTGGAATGCAATGAAATAGAATGGAATGGAATAAAATGCAATGGAATAGTGAAATGAAAGGTGAGCTGAGATTGTGCCACTGCACTCCAGCAGGGTGACAGAGTGAGATCCTTCCGTAAGAAAGGAATGGAATGGAAGGGAATGGAAGGGAGTCGAATGGAATGAATGGTGTGGAGTGGAGTGGAGTGGAGTGCAATGAAGTGGAATGGAATCGGATGGAATGGAATGGAGTGGACTGGAGTGGAGTTGTGTGGAATGGAGTGGAATGAAAAGGGATGGAATTGAATGGAGTGGAATGGAACGGAATGGAATGTAATAGAGAGGAATGGAGTGGAGTGAAGTTGAGTGGAATGGAATGGACTGGAATGGAATGGAATGGAATGTAATAGAGAAGAATGGAGCGGAGTTAAGTTGAGTGGAATGGAATGGAATGGAATGGAATGGAATGGAGTGGAGTGGAGTGGATTGGAAAGGATTGGAGAGGAAAGGAGTGGAATAGAATGGGATAGAATGTGATGAAGTGGAGTGGATTGGAGGGGAGAGGAGTGGAATGCAGTGGAATGGAATTGAATGAATGGGAGTGGACTGGACTGGAGTGGAGTGGAATGGCATGGAATGGAATGGAATAATGAAATGAAATGTTAGCTGAGATTGTGTCACTGCACTCCAGCCCAGGAGACAGAGTGAGACCCTGAAGAAAGAAAGGAATGGAATAGAATCGAGTGGAATGAAGGGAATGGAATGGTGTGGAGGGCAGTGGAGTGGAGTGAAGTGGAGTGGAGTGGAACGGATTGCAATGGAATAGGATGAAATGTGGTGAAATGGAGTAGAGTGGAGTGGAGTGGAGTGGAGTGGATTGAAGTTGAGTGATATTGAGTGGAATGGAATGGGATGGAATGGAATGGAGTGGAGTGGAATGCTGTTGAGTGGATTGGAGTGGAATGGAGTGGAGAGGACTGGACTGCAAAGGAAAGGAATGGAATTGAATGGAAAAGGGAAATGAAATGTGAGCTGAGATTGTTCCCCTTCACTCCAGCCAGGTTGAAAGAGTGAGATCCTTTCAAAAGAAATGAATGGAATGGAGTGTAGTGGAGTGTAGTGGAGTGGTGTGCGGTGGAGTGGAGTGGAGTGGAATGGAGTGAAATGGAATGGGATGGGATGCAATGGAATGGAATGTAGTGGAGTGGAGCGGAGTGGAATGAATGGGATGTAGTGGAGTGGATTGGAGTTGAGTGGAGTGGAGTGGAATGGAATCGGATGGAGTGGAATAGACTGGAGTGTAGTGGAGAAGAGTGTAGTGGAATGGAAAGGAATGGAATGCAATGAAATGGTGCAATGAAATGGTGAAATGAAATGTAAGCTGAAATTATTACACTTCACTCCAGCCTGTGTGACAGAGTGAGATCCTGTCAAAAGAAAGGAAAGGAATTGAATGGATTGAAATGAAAAGGAATGGAATGGAATGGAGTGGAGTGGAGTGGAGTGGAGTAGAGTGGAGTGGAGTGGAGTGGAGTGGAGTGGAGTGAGTGGAGTGGAGTGGAGTGGAACGGAATGGAACGGAACGGAATGGAACAGAATGCAGTGGAACAGAATGAAGTGGAATGGTGAAATGAAATGTGAGCTGAGATTGTGCCAATACACTACAAGCTGGTTAACAGGGTGAGTTCCTGTCAAAAGAAAGGAGTGGAATTCAACGCAGTGGAATGGAATGGAATGGGATGGAGTGGAGTGGAGTCACGTGGAGTGGAGAGGAGTGGAGTGGAATGGAGAGGAATTGAATGGGATGGAGTGGAATGGTGTGGAGTGGAGTAGAGTGGAGTGGAGTGGAGTGGAGTGGGGTGCAATGGAGTTGATTGGAGAGGAGTGCAGTGGAGTGGAATGGAATGGAATTTAAAGAAATGGAATGGAACGGTGAAAAGAAATGTGAACTGAGATTGTGCAACTGCACTCCAGGATGGGTGACAGATTGAGATCCTGTAGGAAGAAAGGAATGGAATGGAATGGAGAGGAATGGTACAGAATGGAATGGAATGGAGTGGAGTGGAGTGGAGTGCAGTGGAATGGAATGGAATGGAATGCAATGGAATTAAATGGTGAAATGAAATGTGAGCTGAGATTGTGCAACTGCACTCCAGCCGGTGTGATAAAGTTGCATCCTGTAGACAGAAAGAAATGGAATGGAATGGAGTGTAATGGAATGGATTGGAGTGGAGTGCACAGGAGTGGAGAAGAGTCGAGAGGAATGGAGTGGAATAGGATGGGATGGAATGAATTGAAATGGAGTGGAGTGGAGTTGAATGGAGTTGAATGGAATGGGATGGAATGGGATGCAGTGTAGAGGAGTGGAGTAGGGTGAGGTGGAATGGAGTGGAATGGAATGGTATGGAGTGGAGTGGAATGGAATGGAATGGGATGGTATGGATTGTAATGGAGTGGAATGGAATAGAATGGAATGGAATGGAATACAATGGAATGGTGAAATGAAATGTGAACTGAGATTGTTCCACTGTACTTCAGCCTGGGTGACAGAGTGAGATCCTGTCAATAGAAAGAAATGAAATGGAAAGGAGTGGAATGGAGTGCAATGGAATTGAACTAAGTGGAGTGGAGTTGAGTGCTGGAGTGGAATGGAATGGGATGGAATGGAATGGAATGGAGGGGAGTGGAGTGGAATGGATTCTAGTGGAGTGGAGTGGAATGGAATGGAATAGAATTGAGTGGAGTATAGTGGAGAGGAGTGCAGTGGAGGGGAGTGGAATGGAATGAAATAGAATGCAGTGGAATGCAATGGATTGGAATGAAATGGAAAGCAATGGAATTGAATGCTGAAATGAAATGTTAGCTGAGGTTGTGCCACTGGACTCCAGCCCCTGTCACAGAATGTGATCCTGTCGAAAGAAAGGAACGGAATGGAATGCAGTGGAATGGAATGGAGTGGAGTGGAGTGGAGTGGGATAGACGGGAATGGAGCAGAATGGAATGGGATCGCATCGGATAGAATTCTAGGGAGTGGAGTGGAACGGAATGGAGTGGAACAGAAAGGGATGGGATGGAATGGAATGGAAAGGAGTGGAGTGGAGTGGAGTGGAACTTAGAGGAGTGGAGTGGAATGGAGAGGAAAGGAATGGAAAGGAGGGAAATGGAATGGAGTGGAGAGGAGTGGAGAGGAGTGGATTGCAATGGATTGGAATGAAATGAAATGCAATGAAATGGAATGGAGTGGAGTGGAGTGGAATGGAATGGAATGGAATGGTAAAATGAAATGTGAGCTGAAATTGTTTCACTGCACTCCAACCTGAATGACAGAGTCAGATCATGTCAAAAGAAAGGAATGGAATAGAATGGAGTGGTATGGAATGGTATGGAATGGAATGGTGTGGAGGGGAGTGGAGTGGACTGGAGTGTAGTGGAATGGAATGGAGAGGAATGGAATGGAATGGAATGGAAGGCGGTGTAGTGGTGAGGAGTGGTGTGGAGTGGAAAGGAGTGGAATGGAATGCGATGGATTGGAACGAAATGGAGTGGAGTGGAATGGAGTGGAATGTAAAGGGATGGAGTGGACTGGAGTGGAATGCAGGGGAATGGAGTGGGATGGAATGGAGTGGAGTGGACTGGAGAGGAGTAGAGTGAATTGGAGTTGACTGGAGTGGAATGGAATGGGATGGAAAGGAATGGAATGGAGTGGAGTGGAGTGAACTTGAGTGGAGTGGAGCCAAGTGGAGTGGAATGGGAAGTAATGGAATGGAATGGATTGGAGAGGAGTGGAGTTGAGTGGAGTTGAGTGGAGTGGGGTTGAGTGGAGTGGAATGGAGTGGAATGGAGTGGAATGGAGTGGATTGAAGTGGAATCAAATGGAATGGGGAAATGAAATGTGAGCTGAGTTAGTGCCACTGCACGCCAGCCAGTGTGACAGAGTGAGATCTTGCTGACAGAAAGGAATGTAATGGAATGGAATGGAATAAAATAGAATGGAATGGAATGGAATGGAGTGGAGTGGAAGGAAGTGGAATGGACTGGAATGAAGTGGGGTGAAGTGGGATGGAGTGGAGAGAAGTGGAGTAGAGTGGAGTGGTAAGGAGTGGAATGGAATGCAATGCCACAGAGAGGAGGGGAGAGGAGTGGAGTGGATTGGAATGAAATGGAATGGAATGCAATGGAATGGTGAAACGAAATGTGAGCTGAGATTCTGTCACTGCACTACAGCTTGGGTGACAGTGTGAGATCCTGTCAAAAAAAAAAACCGAATGGAAGGTAAAGGAGGGGAATGGAATGGAAGGGAAAGGAATGGAATGGAGTGGAGTGGAGTGGAGTGGATTCTAGTGAGTGGCATGGAATGGAATGGAATGGAATGGAATGGAATGGAATTGAGTGGACAAGAGTGGAGTGGTGTGTACTGAATTTGAGTGGAATGGAGTGGAATGGAATGGAGTGGACCGGAGTGGATTGGAGTGGAGTGGAGTGGAGTGCAATGGATCGGAATGGAACCGATTGGAATGGAATGGAATGGTGAAATGGAATGTGACCTGAGATTGTGCCACTGCACTCCAGCCTGGGTGACAGAGTGAGATCCTGTCGAAAGGAAGGAATCCAATGTAATGGACTGTATTGGAATGGAATGGAATGGAATGGAATGGAGCAGGGTGCAGCAGAGTAGAATGGAGTGGAGGGGAATAGAGTGGAATGGAATAGGATGTAATGGAATGGAATGGAGTGGAGTGCAGTGGAGTGGAATGCAGTGGAATGGAAAGGGATGGAATGGAGAGCAGTGGAGTGGAGTGGAAGGAATTTAAGGCAATGGAATAGAATGGAATGGAGAAGGCAAATGTGAGCTGAGATTCTGCCATGGCACACCAGCCGGTGTGACAGAGTGACATCTGGTCTAAAGAAAGCAATGTAATGGAATTTAGAGGAATGGAATGGAACGGAATGGAATGGAAGGGAATGGAATGGAGTGGAGTGGAGGGGAGTGGATTGTAATGCAGTGGAAGGGAATGGAATGGAGTGGAGTGGAGGGGAGTGGATTGTAATGCAGTGGAAGGGAATGGGATGGATTGGAATGGAGTGGAGTGGAGTGGTGTGGTGTGGAATGGAGTGGAATGAGATGGAACGGAATGTAGTGGAGAGGAGTGGAGTGTAGTGGAATGGAATTTAACGGAATGGAGTGGAGTGAAGTGCAGTGGAGTGGAATGGAATGGAATGGTGAAATGAAATGTGAGCTGAGATTGTACCAATGCAATAAAGCCTGAGTGACAGAGTGAGATGCCGTCAAATGAAAGGAATGCAATCGAGTGGAATGGAATGGAATGGAATGGAGTGGAATGGAATGGAATGGAATGGAGTGGAATGGAATGGAATGGAGTGGAATGGAATGGAATGGAGTGGAATGGAATGGAATGGAAAAGTCAAAAGGAATGGAATGGAATGGAATGGAAAAGAATGAAGAATAATGGAATAGAATGGAATGGAATGCAGTGGAAAGGAGAGGAGTGGAGAGGAATGGTTTGGGATGGAATGGAATCGAATGTAGCAGAGTGGTGGGGAGTGGAATGGAGTGGAATGGACTGGAAAGTAATGGAATGGAATGGCATGGAGTGCAGTGGAGTGGGATGGAGTGGAGTGGAGTGGATGGGAATTCACTGGAATGAAATCAAAGAGAATGGAATGCAATAGAATGGTGAAATAAAGTGTGAGCTGAGATTGTGCCACTGCACTCCAGCCTGGGTGACAGAGCGAGATCCTGTCGAAGGAGAGAATGGAATGGAATGGGGTGGAATGGAATGGAATGCAGTGCAGAATAGTGGACAGGAGTGGAGTGGAGGGGAATGGAATGGTATGGTGTAGAATGGAATGGTATGGTGTAGAATGGAATGGAGTGGAGTGGAGTGGATTGGAGTAGAGTGGAGTGGAATGGAATGGGATGGAATGGAATGCAATGGACTGGAGTAGAATGGAGTGGGGTGGAATGGAATGGAATGGAATGAAATGAAATGGAATGGAGTGGAGTGGAGTTGAGTGGAGAGGAATGGAATGTAAAGGAATAGAATGGAAGGGAATGGAATGGAATGGAATAGTGAAATGAAATGTGAACTGAAATTGTGACACTGCACTCCAGCCTAGGACACAGAGAGAGATCCTATCAAAATAAAGGAATGGAATGGAATGGAGTACAATGGAATGGAATTGAATATAGTGGAGTGGAGTGGAGGGGAGTGGAGTGTAATGGAGTGGAATGGAATGGGATGGAATGGAGTGTAATGGAGTGGAATGGAATGGGATGGAATGGAGTGGAATGGAGTGGAGTGGAGTTGAGTGAAATGAAACGGAATGGAATGGAGGGGAATGGAGTGTACTGGAGTGGAGTGCAGTTAAGTGGAATCGAATGGAATGGGATGGAATTGAATGGAATGGAATGGAATGCAGTGGAATGGAATGGTGAAATGAAATTTGAGCTGAGATTGCAACAATGCACTACAGCGTGGGTGCCAGAGTGAGATCTTGTCAAAAGAAAGGAATGGAATGGAATGGAGTGTAACGGAATGGAAAGGAATGGAGTGGAATGGAGTGCAGTGGAGTGGTTTGGACTGGAGTGGAAGAATGTGGAGTGGAGTGGAGGGGAATGCATTGGAATGGAATAGGACGTAGTGGAATGGAATGAAGTGGAGTTGAGTGGAGTGGAGGGGAAAGGAGTGGAATGGAATGGGATAGAGTCGAATGGATTGGATTCGAGTGTAGTGGTGTGGAGTGGAATGGAATGGGATGGAATGGAATGGAGTGGAGTGGGGTGGAGTGGAGTGGAGTGGAATGGAGTGGAATGGAACAGAATTCAACAGGGTGGAATGGAATATATTGGAGTGAAATGGAGTGGATTGGAGTCGAGTGTAATAGAATTGAATGGAATGGAATGGAATTGAATGGAATGCAACGGAAGGGAATAAAATGGAATGCAGAGGAATGGATTGGTGAAATGATATGTGAGCTGAGATTATGCCACTGCACTCCAGCCTGGATCACAGTGTGATATCCTTTCGAAAGAAAGAAAAGAATGGAATGGAGTGGAATGGAATGGAATGGAATGGAAAGGAGCACAATGGATTAGGGTTGAATGGAGTGGAGTGGAATAGAATGGGATGAAATGAAATGGAGTGGAGTGTGTTGAAATGGATTGGATTGGAAAGGGATGGAATGGAATGGAAAGAATTGGAGTGGAGTGGAGTGGAGTTTAGAGGAGTGGAGTGGAATGGAGTGGAATGGAATGGAATGGAATGGAGAGGATTGGAGTGGAGTGGAATGGAGTCGAATGGAATGGGATAGAGTGGAATGGAGTGGAGTGGAGTGGATTGGAATGGATTGGAATGAAATGGAATGGAATGGAAGGGAACGGAGAGGAGTGGAATGGAGTGGAGTGAGGTGGAGGTGAATAGAATGGGATGGAATGGAATGGAATTGAGAAATGAAATGTGAGCTGGGATTGTTATACTGCACTCTACGCTGGGTGACAGAGTGCAATCCTGTCGAAAGAAAGAAATGGAATGGAATGGAGTGGCATGGAATGGAATGGAATGGAGTGGACTGGAGGTGAGTGGATTGGAGTGGAGTGGAGTGGAGAGGAGTGCAGTGAAGTGGAATGGAGTTGAATGGAATGGAATGGAATGCAATGGAGTGGAGTGGAGTGGAATGGAGTCGAGTGTAGTGGAATGGAATGGAGTGGAGTGGAATGGAATGGGATGGAATGGAGAGGAGTGGAGTGGAGTGGAACGAATTGAATGTAGTGAATTGGAGTGGAGTTGAGTGGAGTGGAGTGGAATGGAATGGAATATAATGGAACGGAATAGAAGGTGAAATGAAATGTGAGCTGAGATTGTGCCACTGCACTCTGGCCTGTGTGACACAGTGAGTCACTATCCAGTCGAAAGAAAGGTATTGAATGGAATGGAATCAAATGGAAAGGAATGAAATGGAGTGGAGTTGAGTGGAGTGGAGTGGAATGGAATGGAATGGAATGGGATGGAATGGAATGCAATAGAGTGGAGTAGAATGGAGTGGGGTGGAATGGAATGGAAGGGAATGGTGAAATGGAAAGTGAGCTGAGATTGTGCAGCAGCACTCCAGACTGGGTGTCAGGGTGAGATCCTCTCAAAAGAAAGGAATGCAATGGAATGGAGTGGAATGGAATGGAGTTGGTGGGGTGGAGTGGAGTGAGTGAAGTGGAGTGGAGTGGAGGGGAATGGAGTGGAATGGAATGGGATGGAATGGAATGCAATGGAGTGGAGTAGAATGGAGTGGGATGGAATGGAATGGAATGGAATGGAATGAAATGAAATGGAATGGAGTGGAGTGGAGTTGAGTTGAGAGGAATGGAATGGAAAGGAATGGAATGGAAGGGAATGGAATGGAATGGAGTAGTGAAATGAAATGTGAACTGAAATTGTGACACTGCACTCCAGCCTAGGAGACAGAGAGAGATCCTATCAAAATAAAGGAATGGAATGGAATGGACTACAATGGAATGGAATTGAATGTAGTGGAGTGGAGTGGACTGGAGTGGAGTGGAGTGTAATGGAGTGGAATGAAATGGGATGGAATGGAGTGGAGTGGAGTTGAGTGAAATGAAACGGAATGGAATGGAGAGGAATGGAGTGTACTGTAGTGGAGTGCAGTTAAGTGGAATCGAATGGAATGGGATGGAATGGAATGGAATGGAATGCAGTGGAATGGAATGGTGAAATGAAATTTGAGCTGAGATTGCGACAATACACTACAGCCTGGGTGCCAGAGTGAGATCTTGTCGAAAGAAAGGAATGGAATGGAATGGAGTGTAACGGAATGGAAAAGAATGGAGTGGAATGGAGTGGAGTGGAGTGGTTTGGACTGGAGTGCAAGGATGTGGAGTGGAGTGGAGGGGAATGCATTGGAATGTAGTGGAATGGAATGAAGTGGAGTTGAGTGAAGTGGGGGGAAAGAAGTGGAATGGAATGGGATAGAGTGGAATGGATTGGATTCGAGTGGAATGGAGTGGAGTGGAGTGGAGTTGAATGGAGTGGAATAGAATGGTATGGAATGGAATGGAGTGGAGTGGAGTGGAGTGGAATGGAGTGAAATGGAATGGGATGGAATGGAGAGGAGTGGAGTGGAGTGAAGTGGAATGAAACGGAGTGGACTGGAGTGGAATGGAATGGAATGGAATGAAATGCAATGGAATCGTGAAAAGAAATGTGATCTGAGATTGTTTCCCTTTACTACAGCTTGGGTGACAGTATGAGATCCTGTTGAAAGACAGGAAAGTAATGGAATGGAGAGGAATGGAATGGAAAGGAATGGAATGGAATGGAATGGAATGGAATGGTGTGGAGTGGAATGGAGTCAACTGCAGTGGAATGGAGTGGAATGGAATGGGATGGAATGGAACGGAATGGAGTGGAATAGACTAGAATTTAGTGGAGTGGAGTTGAGTGGAGTGGAGTGCAATGGAATGGAATGGAATAGAATGGAATGGAATGGTGAAATGAAATGTGAGCTGAGATTGTGCCACTGCACTCCCACCAGGGTGACAGAGTGAGATCCTGTCGAAAGAAATGTATGGAAACGGATGGAGTCGAATGGAAAGGACTGGAATCTAATGGAGTAGAGTGGAATGGAATGGGATGGAGTCAAAAGGAATGGAGTGGAGTGTAGTGGATTTGAGTGGAGTGGAGTGGAGTGGAATGGAGTCGAATGCAATGCAATGGAATGGGATGGAATGGAATAGAGTGAAGTGGTGTGGATTGGAGTGGACTGGAGTGGAATGGGGTAGAATGGAATGGGGTGGAACGGAGTGGGTTGAAATGGAACGGGGTGGAGTGGAGTGGAGTGGAATGGAATGGAAGAATTGATCGGAATGGAATGGAATGAATGGTGAAATGAATTGTGACCTGAGATTGTGCCACTACACTCCAGCCTGGGTAACAGAGTGAAATTCTTTCAAAAGAAAGGAATAGAATTGAATGGAGTGGAAAGGAATGGAATGGGGTGGAGTGGAGTGGAGTGGAGTGCAGTGGAGTGTTGTGGAGTGGAGTGGAATGGAGTGGAATGTAATGGAATGGAATGCAATGGAGTGGAATGGTTTAAAGAAAAGTGAGCTGAGATTGTTCCACTGCACGGCAGCCTGGGTGTAAGAGTGACATCCTGTTGAAATAAGGAATGGAAGGGAATGGAGTGGAATGGAATGGAATGGAATGGAATGGAGTGGAATGGAATGGAATGGAATGGAATGGAATGGAATGGAATGGAATGGAGTGGAATGGAATGGAATGGAATGGAGTGGAATGGAGTGGAATGGAATGGAATGGAGTGGAGTGGAGTGGAGTGGAATGGAATGGAATGGAATGGAGTGGAATGGAGTGGAATGGAATGTAGTGGATTGGATTGGAGTGGAGTGGACTGGAATGGAGTGGATTGGAGTGGAGCGGAATGGAGTGGAATGGAATAGGATGGAATAGAATGGAGTGGAGAGAAGTTGAAAGGAATGAAATGAAATGGAGTGGAATGGAATGGAATGGAATAGAGTTGAATTGAAAGGAATGGAGTGGAGTGGAGTGGATTGTAGTGGAATGGAGTGGAATGGGATGGGAAGGTATGCAATGGAATGGAGTGGAGTGGAATGGAGTGGAATCGAATGGGATAGAATGGGATGGAGACGAATGGAGTGGATTAGAATGGAGTGGAATGGAATGGAATGGAATGGAATGGAATGGAATGGAATGGAGTGGAATGGAGTGTAGCAGAGTGGACTGGAGTGGAGTGGAATGGAATGGAACGGAGTGGAATGGAATGGAATGGAATGTAGCATGGTGGACTGGAGTAGAGTGGAGTGGAATGGAATGGAATGGAATGGAATGCCATGGAATGGTGAAAAGAAATGTGAGCTGAGACTGTGCCACTGCACTGCAGCCTGTGTAACAGAGTGAGATCATGTCTAAAGAAAGGAATGGAATGAAAAGGAGTGGAATGGAATGGAATTGTATGGAATGAACTGGAGTGGAATGGAGTGTAGCAGAGTGGATTGAAGTGGAACGTAATGGGATGGAATGCAAAGGAGTGGAGTGGAGTGGAATGGAGTGGACTGGAATGGGATGGAATGGAATGTGGTGAAGAGGAGTGGAGTGGAGTGGGGTAGAGTGGAATGGAAAGGAATGTCATTTAATGGAATGGAATGCAATGTATTGGAATGCAATGGAATGGTGAAATGGATAATGAGCTGAGATTTTTGCACTGTAATCCAACCTGGGTGACAGGGTGAGATCCTGTCGAAAGAAAGGAATGCAAGGGAATGGAATAGAATGGAAAGCAATGGAATGGAATGCAATGGAATGCAACGGTGAAATGAAATGTGAGCTGAGATTGTGCCACTGCACTGCAACTAGGGTGACAGAGTGAGATCCTGTCAAAAGAAAGGAAAGGAATGAAAGGGAGTGTAATAGAATGGAATGGAGTGGAGTGAAGTGGAGTGCAGTGGAATTGAATGGAGTGGAATTGAATGGGATGGGGTGGGATGGAATGGATTGGAGTGGAGTGGAATGGAGTGGAGTGGAGTGGAATGGAGTGGAGTGGAGTGGAATGGAGTGGAGTGGAATGGAATGGGAAGGAATAGAATGGATGGAAGTGGAGTGGAGTGGTGTGGAGTGGAATGGAATGGAATGGAGTGCAGAGGAGTAGAGTGGAGTTGAGTGTTGTGGAATGGAATGGAATGCAAAGTTATGCAATGGTGAAATGAAATGTGAGCTGAGATTGTGCCACTGCACTCCAGGCTGGGTGACAGAATGAGATCCAGTCGAAAAAAAGATTGTAATGGAATCGAGGGGAATGGCATGGAGTGGAGTGGAGTGGAATGGAGTGGAATGGAATAGTGAAAGGAAATATGAGATGAGATTGTGCTACTGCACTCCAGCCTGTGTGACAGAATGAGATCCTGTGGAAAGAAGGCAATGGAATGGAATGGAGTGGAATGGAATGAAATGGAATCAAATGGAATGGAATGGAACAGTGAAATGAAATATGAGCTGAGATTGTGCAACTGTACTCCAACCTGGTTGACAGAGAGAGATCCTGTTGAAAGAAAGGAATGTAATGTAATGGAGTGTATTGGAATGGAATGGAATAGAAAGGGGTGCAGTGGAGAGGAGGGGAGTGCATTGGAGGGAAGTGGAGTGGAATGGAGTTGAATGGAATTTGATGTAATAAAGTGGAATGGAGTGGAGTGGAGTACAGTGGAGTGCAGTGGAAAGGATTGGAATGGGATGCAAAAGAGAGGAGTGGCGTATAGTCGAGTGGAGTGGAGTGGAGTTGAATGGAACGGGATGGAGTGGAGTGGAATGAAATTTAATGGTAAAATGAAATGTGAGCTGAGATTGTGCCAATGCACTCCAGCTTGTGTGACAGAGTGAGATCCGTCGAAAGAAAGGAATGGAATGGAATGGAGTGGAAGGGAATGGAATGGAAATGATTGCAGTGGAGTGGAGTGGAGTGGAGTAGAGTGGAGTGGAATGGCATGGAATGGAATGGGATGGAATGGAATGAAATGGAGTGGAGTGGAGTGGAGTGGAATGTAGTGGAATGGAATTGGATGGAATGGAATGGAGTGGACTGGAGTGGACTGGAGTGGAGTGGAATGGAATGGAGTGGAATGGATTGGAAGGGAGATGAGTGGATTGGAGTGTAGTGGATCGTAATAGAAAAGGATGGTGTGGAATGGAGTAGTGTGGAGTGGAGTGGAATGGAGTGGAATGGAATGAGATAGAATGGAATGGGGTGGAGTGGAGTGGAGTGAAATGGACTGTAGTGAGTGGAGGAGAATCTAATGGAATGGAACGGAATGCAATGGAATGGAAAGGAATGGAATGGATTGGAATGGAATGGAATGCAATGGAATGCAATGAAATGCAACGCAATATAATGGAATGGAATGGAATGGAATGCAATGGAATGGAATGAAACGGAATGCAATGCAATGGAATGGAGTGCCACTGCACTACAGCCTGTGTCACAGAGTGAGATCCCGTCGAAAGAAAGGAATGTATGGAATGGAGTGGAATGGAATGGAAAGGAATTGAACGGATTGGAGTGGAGTGGAGTGGAAAAGAGTGGAATGGAATTTGATGGAATGGAATGGAGTGGAAAGGAATAGAATTTAAAGGAGTGACATGGAGTGTAGTGTAGTAGTGTGGAGTGGAGTGGAATGGAGTGGAATGGTATGGAATGGAATGGAATGGAATGGAATGGAGTGGAATGGTATGGAATGGAATGGAATGGAATGGAATGGAATGGAATGGAATGGGATGCAATGGAATGGAATGGAATGGAATGGAATGCAGTGGAATGGAGTGCCACTGCACTCCAGCTTGGGTCATAGAGTGAGATCCTGTCAAAAGAAAGGAACGGAATGGAATGGATTCGATTGGAATGGAAGGGAATGGAATGAAAAAGAGAGGAGCAAAGTAGAGTGGAATCGAGTATAATGGAATTTGATGGAAGAGAATGGAATGGAGTGGAGTGGAGTGGAATAGAATATAAAGGAGTGAAATGGAATGTAGTGTAGTAGAGCGGAGTGGAGTGGATTGGAAATGGAAAGGAATGGAATGGAATTCAATGGAGTAGAATGGTGAAAAGAAAAGTGAGCTGAGATTGTGCCTCTGCACTCCAGCCTGGGTGTAAGAGTGAGATCCTGTCGAAATAAAGGAATGGAAGGGAATGGAGTGGAATGGAATGGAATGGAATGGAATGGAATGGAATGGAATGCAATGGAATGGAATGGAAATAAAGGAATGGAAGGGAATGGAGTGGAATGGAATGGAAGGGAATGGAGTGGAATGGAATGGAAGGGAATGGAATGGAATGCAAAGGAATGGAATGCAATGGAATGGAATGGAATGTAGTGGATTGGAGTGGAGTGGAGTGGACTGGAGTGGAGTCGATTAGAGTGGAGAGGAATGGAGTGGAATGGAATGGGAATGAATTGAATGGAGTGGAGTGGAGTGGATTGGAGTTGAATGGAACGGGATGGAGTGGAGTGGAGTGGAATAAAACGGAATGGAATGGAATGGTAAAAGGCAATGTGAGCTGAGATTGTGCCACTGCACTCCAGCTTGTGTGACAGTGAGATCCTGTTGAAAGAAAGGAATGGAATGGAATGGAGTGGAATGGAATGGAATGGAATAGAATGGAATGGAATGGAATGGAATGGAATGGAATGGAGTGGAGTGCAGAGGAGTGGAGAGGAAAGGAGTGGAATGGAGTGGAATGGAGTGGGAGGGAATGGAGTGGAGTGGAGTGGAGTGGAATGTAGTGGAATGGAATGGGATGGAATGGAATGGAGTCGAGTTGAGTGGAGTGGAATGGAATGGAATGGAATGGATAGGAGGGGAGATGATTGGATTGCAGTGTAGTGGATTGTAAAGGATTGGGATGGTGTGGAAAGGAATGGAGTGGTGTGAAGTGGAGTGGAGTTGAATGGAGTGGAATGAAATGAGACTGAATGGAATGGGGTGGAGTGGAGTGCAGTGAAATGGACTGTATGCAGTGGAGGGGAATCTAATGGAATGGAATGGAATGGAATGGAATGGATGGAATGAATGGAATGCAATGTAATGGAATGGAATGCAATGGAATTGAATGGAATGGAATGGAATGCAATGGAATGGAATGGAATGGAATGGAATGGAATGCAATGGAATGGAATGGAATGGAATGGAATGCAATGGAATGGAATGGAATGGAATGGAATGCAATGGAATGGAATGGAATGGAATGGAATGGAATGGAATGGAATGGAATGCAATGGAATGGAATGGAATGCAAAGGAATGGAATGGAATGCAATGGAATGGAATGCAATGGAATTGGAATGGAGTGGAATGGAGTGCAATGGAATGGAATGGAATGCAATGGTACTGGAATGGAGTGGAATGGAATGCAATGGAATGGAATGGAGTGGAATGGAATGCAATGGAATGGTGTGGAATGGAATGGAGTGGAATGGAATGGAATGCAATGCAATGGAGTGGAATGGAATGGAATGGAATTGAATGGATTGCAATGGAATGGAATGGAATGGAATGCAATGGAATGGACTGCCACTGCACTACATCCTGTGTCACAGAGTGAGATACTGTCAAAAGAAAGGAATGGAATGGAATGAAGTGGGATGGAATGGAATGGATTTCAATGGATTGGTGTGGAGAGGAGAGGAATGGAATTTGATGGAATGGAATGGAGTGGAGTGGTGTGGAGTGGAATGGAATTGAATTTAAAGGAGTGAAATGGAGTGTAGTGTAGTAGTGCGGAGTGGAGTTGAGTGGAATGGAATGGAATTGAATGGAATGGAATGGAATGGAATGCAATGGAATGGAATAAAGTGGAATGCAGTGGAATAGAGTGCCACTGCAATCCATCCTGGGTCACAGAGTGAGATCCTGTTGAAAGAAAAGAATGGAATGGAATGGAGTGGAATGGAATGGAACAGAATGGAATGGAATAGAAAAGAGTGGAGTGGAGTGGAGTAGAGTGGAATAGAGTATAATGGATTTTGATGGAATGGAACGTAGTGGAGTGGAGTGGAGTTGAATGGAATAGAATATAAAGGAGTGAAATGGAATGTAGTGTAGTAGAGCAGAGTGTAGTGGAATGGAATGGAATGGAATGCAATGCAATGCAATGGAAAGGTGAAAAGAAAAGTGACCTCAGATTGTGCCTCTGCACTCCAGCCTGGGTGTAACAGTGAAATCCTGTAGAAATAAAGGAATTAAATGGAATGGAATGGAATGGAATGGAATGGAATGGAAAGTGAAATGAAAAGTGAGATTAGATGGTGCAACTGCACTGCAGCCTACATGTAATAGTGAGATCCTTTCGAAAGTAAGGAATGGAAGGGAATGGAGTGGAATGGAATGGAATGGAATAGAATGGAATGGAATGGAACGGAATGGGTTGGAGTGTAATGGAGTGGGCTGGAGTGGAGTGGTTTGGAGTGGTGGGAATGGAGTGGAAAGGAATGGGATGGAATAGAACGGAGTGAAGTGGATTGGAGTGGAGTAGAATGGAATGGAATGGAATGGAATGGAATAGAGTGGAATAGAATGCAATGGAGTGGAATTGAAAGGAAGGGAGTGGAGTGGAGTGCAGGGGACTGAAATGGAGTGGAATGGTATGGGAAGGAATACAATGGAATGCAGTGGAATGGATTGGACTGTAGTGGAGTGGAATGGAGTGGAATGGAATGGGACGGAATGGGATGGAATGGAGCAGAGTAGAGTGGAGTGGGGTGGAGTGGAATGGAATAGAATGGGATGGAATGGAATGGAATGGGATGGAATGGAATGGAATGGAATGGAATGCAATGGAATGGTGAAATGAAATGTGAGCTGAGATTGTGCCACTCCACTCCAGACTGTGTAACAGAGTGAGATCATGTCGAAAGAAAGGAATGGAATGGAAAGGAGTAGAATGGAATGGAATGCAGTTGAGAGGAGTGGAGTGGGGTGGAGTGCAATGTAGTGGGATGTAATGGAAACGAATGGAGTGGAGTGGAGTGGAATGGAGTGGAATGGAATGGGATGGAATGGAATGGGGTGGAGAGGAGTTGAGTGAAGTGGAGTGGAGTGTAATGGAAAGGAATGGAATTTAAGGGAATGGAAAGGAATCGAACGGAATGGAATGGAATGGAATGGACTTGTGAGATGAGATTGTTGCACTGTAATGCAACCTGGGCGACAGAGTGAGATCCTGTCGACAGAAAGGGATGGAATGGAATGGAGTGGAATAGAATGGTATGGAGTGGAATTGAAAGGAATGGAGTGGAGTGGAGTGGCATGGAGTGGAATGGGATGGGAAGGAACGCAATGGGATGGAGTGGAAAGGATTGGAATGGAGTGGAGTGGAATGGAGTGGAATGGAATGGGATGGAATGGGATGGGGAGAAGTGGAGTGGAATAGAGTGGAGTGGAATGAAGTGGAATGGAATGGAATGGAATGGAATGGAGTGGAGTGGAGTTGAGTGGAGTGGAATGGAATGGAATGCAATAGAACGGAATGGAATGGAATGCAATGGAATGCTGAAATGAAATGTGAGCTGAGATTGTGCCACTGCACTCCAGCCAGTGTAACAGGCTGAGAACATATCGAAAGAAAGGAACGGAAAGGAAAGGAATGGAATGGAATCGAATGGAATGGAGAGGAGTGGAGTGGAGTGGAGTGGTGTGGAGTGGAGTGGATTAGAGTGGAATGTAATGGGATGTCATGGAAAGGTGTGTAGTGGAGTGGATTAGAGTGGAATGTAATGGGATATCATGGAAAAGAGTGAAGTGGAGAAGAGTGCAATGGAGTGGAATGGAGTGGAATGCAATGGTATGGAATGGAATGGGGTGGAGAGGATTGGAGTGGAGTGGAGTGAAATGGAAAGGAATGGAATTTAATGGAATGAAATGCAGTGGAATGGAATGGAATGAGCTGGTGAAATGAATTGTGACCTGAAATTGTTGCACTGTAATCCAACCTGGGTGACAGAGTGAGATCCTGTCGTAAGAAAGAATGGAATGGAATGGAGTAGAATGGAATAATGTGGAATGGAATGAAGTGGAGTGGAGTGGACTGGAGTGGAGTAGAGGGGAGTGGAGGGGAATGGAGTGGAATAGAATGGGATGGAGTGGAATGGAATGGAGGGGAGAGGAGGGGACTGGAGTTTAATAGATTGTTATGGAATGGGATGGAATGGAATTGATTGGTGTGGTGTGGAGTGGAATGGAGTGGAGTGGAATGGAATGGAATGGAGTGTATTGGAGTGTAGTGGAATGGAGTGGAGTTTAGTGGACTGAAATGGAATGGGATGGAATGGTATGCAATGGAATGCAATGGAATGGAAAAGTGAAATGAAATGTGAGCTGAGATTGTGCCACTGCACTGCAGCCAGGGTGACAGAGTGAGATCCTGTCAAAAGAAAGGAATGGAATGGAAGGGAGTGGAAAAGAAAGGAATGGAGTGGAGTGAAGTGGAGAGGAGTGGAGTGGAATGGTGTGGAATGGAATGGGATAGAGTGGAATGGAATAGAGTGGAGTGGAGTGGAATGGAGTGAAGTGGAATTGAATGGGAAGGAAAGGGACAGAGTGGAGTGGAGTGGTGTGGTGTGGAGTGGAATGGAGTGGTGTGGAGTGGAAAAGAATGGAATGGGGTGCAGAGGAGTAGAGTGGAGTAGAGTGTAGTGGAGTGGAATGGAATGGAATGGATTGGAATGCAATGGAATGGAATGGTGAAATGAAATATGAGCTGAGATTTTGCCACTGCACTGCAGCCAGGGTGACAGAGTGTGATCCTGTCAAAAAAAAGGAATGGAATGGAAGGGAGTGGAAAAGAAAGGAATGGAGTGGAGTGAAGTGGAGAGGAGTGGAGTAGAATGGAGTGGTATGGAATGGGATAGAGTGGAAAGGAATGGAGTGGAGTAGAGTGGAATGGAGTGGAATGGAATTGAATGGGAATGAATGGGATCAGTGGAGTGGAGTGGTTTGGAGTGGAACAGAATAGAATGGAGTGCAGAGGAGTAGAGTGGAGTATAGTGGAGTGCAGTGGAATGGAATGGAATGGATTGGAATGGAATGGAATGGTGAAATGAAATGTTAGCTGAGATTGTCCCACTGCACTCCAGCCTGGGTGACAGAAAGAGATCCTGTCGAAGGAATGGAATGGAATGGAGTGGAATAGAATGGAGTGGAATGGCATGGAGTGGAGTGGAGTGGAGTGAAGTGGAATGGAGTGGAATGGAATGGTGAAATGAAATATGATATGAGATTGGGCTACTGCACTCTGGCCTGTGTATCAAAGTGAAATCCTCTAGAAAGAAGGGAATGGAATGGAATGACCTGGAATGGAATGAAATGGAATCGATTTCAATGGAATGGAACGGTGAAATGTAATGTGAGGTGAGATTCTGCAGCTGCACTCCAGCAAGGGTTACAGAGTGAGATCCAGTTGAAAGAAAGGAATGGAATGGAATAGAGTGTATTGGAATGGAATGGAATGAAATTGAGTAGAGTGGAGAGCAGTGGAGTGGAAGGGAGTGGAGTGGAGTGAAATGGAATGGAATGGAATTTGATGTAATCAAGTGGAATGTAGTGGTGTGGAGTAGAGTGGAGTGGAATGGAGTGGAAATATGTGGAATGGAATGGAATGGAAAGGGGTGGAGTGTAGTGGAGTCCAGTAGAGTGGAGTTGAATGAAATGGAATGGAGTGGAGGAGTGGGGTGGAGTGAAACGGAATGGAATGGAATGGAATGGAAATGTAAAATGAAATGTGAGCTGAGACTGTGCCACTGCACTCCAGGCTGTGTGACAGCGTGAGATTCTGTCGAAAGAAAGGAATGGAATGGAATGGAGTGGAATGGAATGGAATGGAATGGAATGGAATGGAGTGGAATGGAATGGAATGGAATGGAGTGGAATGGAATGGAATGGAATGGAGTGGAATGGAATGGAATGGAGTGGAATGGAATGGAGTGGAGTGGAATGGAATGGAATGGAATGGTAAGGAATGGAACGGAATGGAGTGGAGTGCAGTGGAGTGGAGTGGAGTGGAAAGGAGTGGAATGGAATGGGATGGAAAGCAATGGAATGGAGTGGACTGGAGTGGAGTGGAGTGGAATGGAGTGCAATGGAATGCGATGGAATGGAGTGGAGTGGAGTGGAATGGAGTGAATGGAAAGGAGTGGAATGGAGGGGAGAGGAGTGGATTGGAGTGTAGTGGAGTGGAATGGAATGGGATGCAGTGGCATGGAATGGAGTGGAGTGGAATGGAGTGGAATGGAATGCGACGGAATGGAGTAGGGTGGAGTGGAATGGAGTGAATGGAAAAGAATGGAATGGAGGGGAGAGGAGTGGATTGGAGTGTAGTGGAGTGGAATGGAATAGGATGTAGTGGCATGGAATGGAGTGGAGTGGAGTGGAGTGCAGTTGAATGGAATGGAATGGAATGGGATGGATGGAATGGAGTAGAGTGGTGTGGATTGGAGTGGACTGTAGTGGAATGGAGTGGAATGGAATGGGAAGGAATGGACTGGACTGGAGTGGAGTGGATTGGCATGGAGTGGAATGGAATGGAATGCAATAGAATGGAATAGAAAGGAATAGAATGGCATGGAATGGAATGGAATGGAATGGAATGGTGAAATGAAATGTGATCTGAGATTGTGCCACTACACTTCAGCCTGGACACAGAGTGAGATCCTGTCAAAAAAAAAAAGAAATTGAGTGGAATGGAGTGCAATGGAATTGAATGCAATGGAACGAGTGCAGTGGAGTGGAATGGAATTGAGTGGAGTGGAGTGGAATGGAGTGGAATAGAGTGGAATGGAATGGGATGGAATGGAATGGAGTGGAGTGGTGTGGAGTGGAGTAGAGTGGAATGTAGTGGAATGGAATGGCATGGAAGGGAATGCAGTGGAGTGGAGTGGAGTGGAATGGACTGGAATTGAGAAGAGTGGAATGGAGGGGATTGGAGTGGAGTTGAATAGAATAGAGTGGAGTGGAGGGTATTTGAATGGAATAGAATAGAATGGAGTGGAAAGCAATGGTGAAACTTAATATGACCTGAGATTGGGCCACTGCATTCCAGCCTGGTTGACAGAGAGATACCCTGTCAAAAAAAACCGAATGGAATGGAATGGAGTATAATAGAATGGAATGGAATTGAATGTAGTGGAATGGAGTGGAGTGGAGTGAAGTGGACTGTAATAGAATGGAATGCAATGGAATGGAGTGGAGATGAGTGGAGTAGAGTGTAATGGAATGGAATGAAGTGGAGTGGAGTGGAGTAGAATGGAGTGGAGTGGAGTGGAGTGGAATGGAATGCAGTGGAATCGAACGGTGAAATGAAATTTGAGCTGAGATTTTGCCACTGAACTGCAGCCTGTGTGACAGATGAGATCATATCAAAAGAAAGGAATAGAATGGAATGGAGTGTAATAGAATGGAATGTAGTTGAATGGAATGGAATGGAGTGGTGTGGAGTGGAGTGGACTGGAGTGGAGTGGAGAGGAGTGGAATGGAATGGGATGGAGTGGAATGAAATGGAGTGGAGTGGAGTGGAGTGGAGTGGAATCGAATGGGATGGAGTGGAGTGGAGGTGAATGGAATGGAATGGAATGGAAAGGTGAAATGAAATGAGAGCTGAGATTGTTGTACTACACTCCAGCCTGGGTGACAGAGTGAGATCCTGTTTGAAAAAAGGTATGGAATGGAATGGACTGGAATGGAATGGAATGGACTGGATTGGAATGGAATGGAATGGAATGGAATGCAATGGAATGGAATGGAATGAAATGGAGTGAAGTGGAGTGGAGTGGAGGGGAGTGCAGTAGAGTTGAATGGAGTGGAATGGAATGGGATGTAATGGAACGGAATGGATTGGAGTGGAGTGGAGTCGAATGGAGTGGAATGGAGTGGAATGGAATGGGATGGTATGCAGTGGAGTGGAGTGGAGTGGACTCAAGTGGAGTGGAACTGAATGGAATGTAATTGATTGGATTTGAGTGGAGTGAAGTGGAGTGGTTTGGAATGGAATGAAATAGAATGAAATGGAATGGAATGGTGAAATGAAATGTGAGCTTAGATTGTGCCACTGCACTCCAGACTCTGTGACAGTGTGAGATCCTGTCGAAAGAAAGGTTTGGAATGGAATGGAGTTGAAAGGAATGGAATGGAATCGAGTGGAGTCGGGTGGACTGGAGTGCAGTGGTGTGGAGTGCAAAGAAGTGGAAAGGAATGGGATTGAATGGAATGGAATGTAATGGAGTAGAGTGGAGTGGAATGGAATGGAAAGGAAAGAGATTGAATCTAATGGAGTCTAGTGGACCATAGTGGAGTGGAGTGGAGTGGACTGGAATGGAAGGGATTGGAATGGAGTGGACTGGAGTGGAGTGGAGTGGAATGGAATGGAATTGATTGAAATGGAATGGAATGGAATGGAATTTAATGGTGAAATGAAATGTGAGATGAGATTGTGCCGCTGCACAACAGGCTGGGTGACAGACTGAAATCCTGTCGAAAGAAAGGAATGGAATGGAATGGAAAGGAATGGAATGGAATGGGGTGGAGTGCAGTGGACTGGAGTGAAGTGGAGTGGAGTGGAGTACAATGGAATGGAGTGGAACTAAATGGGATGGAATGGGATCAAGTGAATTGTACTGGAGGGGAGTGGAGTGGAATGGAGTGGAATGGAGTTGAGTGTAGTGGAGTGGAGGGGAATGCAGTGGATTCGAATGTTATGGAATGGAATGGAATGCAATGGAATGCAACAGAATAGTGAAATGGCATGTGAGCTGAGATTGTTCCACTGCACTTCAGGCTGGGTGACTGAGCGAGATCCTGTCGAAAGAAAGGAATGGAATGGAATGGAGTGGAATGGAATGGAGTGGAATGAAGTGGAGTTGAGAGGAGTAGAGTGGAATGGAGTGGAATGGAATGGGATTCAATCTAATGGAGTGTAATGGAACGTACTGGAGTGGAGTGGAGTGGACTGGACTGGAATGGAGTAGAATGGAATGGAAGGGAATGGAATGGAGTGCACTGGAGGGAAGTGGAGTGGAGTGGAATGGAATGGAATTGATAGAAATGGACTGCAATGGAATGGAATGGAATGGTGAAATGAAATGTGAGCTGAGATTGTGCCGCTGCACTCCAGCCTGGGTGACAGAGAGAGATCCTGTCGAAAGAAAGAAATGGTATGGAATGGAGCAGAATGGAATGGAACGGGGTGGAGTGGAGTGGAGTGGAGTGGAGTAGAGTAGAATGTAGTGGAATGGGATGGTATGGATTTGAATGGAATGTAGTGGAGTGGAGTGCAGTGCGATGGATTGGAATGGAGTGGAATTGAATGTGATGGAATGGGATTGAAAGAATTGTACAGGAGTTGAGTGGAGTGGAGTGGAGTGGAATGGATTGGAATGGAATTGAGTGGAGTGGAGTGGAGTGGATTCGAATATTATGGAATTCAAAGGAATGCAAAAGAATGGTGAAATGACATGTGAGCTTAGATTGTTCCACTGCATTCCAGCCTGGGTGACTCCGTGAGATCCTGTCGAAAGAAAGGAATGGAATGGAATAGAGTGGAATGGAATGGAGTGGAGTGAAGTTGATTTGAGTGGAGTGGAGTGGAATGGAGTGGAATGGAATGGGATGGAATGGAATGGTGCAGAGGGTAATGGAGTGGACTGGAGAAGAGTGCAATGGAGTTGAATGGAATGGGATGTAATGGAATGGAGTGGAGTGGAGTGGAGTGGAGTGGAAAGGAATGGAATGGAAACGAGTGGAATGGAGTGGAGAGGAGTGGGGTGGGGTGGAATGGAATGGATTGGAATGGAATGGAATGAAATGGTATGGAATGGAATGCAACGAAATGGAATGGTGAAGTGAAATCTGAGCTGAGATTGTGCCACTGCACTCCAGCCTGTGTAACATAGATCATGTCGAAGGAAAGTAATGGAATGGAAAGGAGTGGAATGGAATGGAATGGAATGGAATGGAATGGAATGGAGTGGAGTGGAGTGGAGTGGAGTGGAGTGGAGTCGAATGTAATGGAATGGGATGGCAAGGAATCGAGTGGATTGGAGTAGAGTGGAATGGAGTGGAATGGAATGGGATGGAATGGAATGGGGTGGAATAGAGTGGAGTGGAATGGAAAGGAATGGAATTTAATGGAATGGAATAGAATGGAGTGCAATGGAACGGAATACAATGGAATGGAATGGAATGGTCTGTTTTTTTTTCTTTTTTTTATTATTATCATACTTTAGGTGTTATGGTACATGTGTGCAATGTGCAGGTTAGTTACACATGTACACATGTGCCATGCTGGTGTGCTGCATCCACTAACTCCTCATCTAGCATTAAGTATGTCTCCCAGTGCTATCCCACCCCTTCTCCCACCCTACAACAGTCCCCGAAGTGTGATGTTCCCCTTCCTGTGTCCATGTGTTCTCATTGTTCAATGTTCAATTCCCACCTGTGACTGAGAATATGCGGTGTTTGGTTTTTTTTCTTGCGATAGTTTACTGAAAATGATGATTTCCAATTTCATCCATGTCCCTACAAATGACATGAACTCATCATTTTTTATGGCTGCATAGTATTCCATGGTGTATATGTGCCACATTTTCTTAATCCAGTCTATCATTGTTGGACATTTGGGTTGGTTCCAAGTCTTTGCTATTGTGAATAATGCCGCAATAAACATACGTGTGCATGGGTCTTTATAGCAGCATGATTGATAGTCCTTTGGGTATATACCCAGTAATGGGATGGCTGGGTCAAATGGAATTTCTAGTTCTATATCCCTGAGGAATCGCCACAGTGACTTCCACAAGGGTTGAACTATTTTACAGTCCCACCAACAGTGTAAAAGTGTTCCTATTTCTCCACATCCTCTCCAGCACCTGTTGTTTCCTGACTTTTTAATGATTGCCATTCTAACTGGTGTGAGATGGTATCTCATTGTGGTTTTGATTTGCATTTCCCTGATGGCCAGTGATGGCGAGCATTTTTTCATGTGTTTTTTGGCTGCATAAATGTCATCTTTTGAGAAGTGTCTGTTCATGTCCTTTGCCCACTTTTTGATGGGGCCGTTTGATTTTTTCTTGTAAATTCGTTGGAGTTCATTGTAGATTCTGGATATTAGCCCTTTGTCAGATGAGTAGGTTGCAAAAATTTTCACCCATCTTGTAGTTTGCTTGTTCACTCTGATGGTAGTTTCTTTTGCTGTGCAGAAGCTCTTTAGTTTAATTATATCCCATTTGTCAATTTTGGCTTTTGTTGCCATTGCTTTTGGTGTTTTAGACATGAAGTCCTTGCCCATGCCTATGTCCTGAATGGTAATGCCTAGGTTTTCTTCTAGAGTTTTTATGGTTTTAGAGCTAACGTTTAAGTCTTTAATCCCTCTTGAATTGATTTTTGTATAAGGTGTAAGGAAGGGATCCAGTTTCAGCTTTCTACATATGGCTAGCCAGTTTTCCCAGCACCATTTATTAAATAGGGAATCCTTTCCCCATTGCTTGTTTTTGTCAGGTTTGTCAAAGATAGGATAGTTGTAGATATGTGGCGATATTTCTGAGGGCTCTGTTCTGTTCCATTGATCTATATGTCTGTTTTGGTACCAGTACCATGCTGTTTTGGTTACTGTAGCCTTGTAGTATAGTTTGAATTCAGGTAGTGTGATGCCTCCAGCTTTGTTCTTTTGGCTTAGGATTGACTTGGTGATGTGGGCTCTTTTTTGGTTCCATATGAACTTTAAAGTAGTTTTTTCCAATTCTGTCAAGAAAGTCATTGGTAACTTGATGGGGATGGCATTGAATCTCTAAATTACATTGGGAAGGATGGCCATTTTCACGATATAGATTCTTCCTAACCATGAGTATGGAATGTTCTTCCATTTGTTTGTATCCTCTTTTATTTTCTTGAGCAGTGGTTTGTAGTTCTCCTTGAAGAGGTCCTTCACATCCCTTGTAAGTTGGATTCCTAGGTATTTTATTCTCTTTGAAACAATTGTGAATGGGAGTTCACTCATGATATGGCTCTCTGTTTGTCTGTTATTGGTGCATAAGAATGCTTGTGATTTTTGTACATTGATTTTGTATCCTGAGACTTTGCTGAAGTTGCTTATCAGCTTGAGATTTTGGGCTGAGACAATGGGGTTTTTTAGATATACAATCATGTCGTCGGCAAACAGGGACAATTTGGCTTCCTCTTTTCCTAATTGAATACCCTTTATTTCCTTCTCCTGCCTAATTGCCCTGGCCAGAACTTCCAACACCATGTTGAAAAGAAGTGGTGAGAGAGGTCATCCCTCTCGTGCCACTTTTCAAATGGAATGCTTCCAGTTTTTGCCCATTCAGTATGATTGTGGCTGTGGGTTTGTCATAGATAGCTCTTATTATTTTGAGATACATCCCATCAATACCTAATTTATTGAGAGGTTTTAGCATGAAGAGTTGTTGAATTTTGTCAGAGGCCATTTCTGCATCTATCGAGATAATCATGTGGTTTTTGTCTTTGGTTCTGTTTATATGCAGGAATACATTTATTGATTTGTGTATATTGAACCAGCCTTGCATCCCAGAGATGAAGCCCACTTGATCATGTTGGATAAGCTTTTTGATGTGCTGCTGGATTCTGTTTGCCAGTAATTTATTGAGGATTTTTGCATCAATGTTCATCAAGGATATTGGTCTAAAACTCTCTTTTTTGGTTGTGTCTCTGTCCGGCTTTGGTATCAGGACGATGCTGGCCCCATAAAATGAGTTAGGGAGGTTTCCCTCTTTTTCTATTGATTGGAATAGATTTTGAAAAAATGGTAACATTTCCTCCTTGTACCTCTCATAGAATTTGGCTGTGAATCCATCTGGTCCTGGACTCTTTTTGGTTGGTAAGCTATTGATTATTGCCAGAATTTCAGGACCTGTTATTGGTGTATTTAGAGATTCAACTTCTTCCTGGTTTACTCTTGGGAGAGTATATGTGATGAGGAATTTATCCTTTTCTTCTAAATTTTCTAGTTTATTTTCATAGAGGTATTTGTAGTGTTCTCTGATGGTAGTTTGTATTTCAGTGGGATCAGTGGTGATATCACATTTATCATGTTTCATTGCATCTATCTGATTCTTCTCTCTTTTTTTTTTTATTATTTTTGCTAGTGGTCTATCAATTATGTTGATGCTTTCAAAAAACCAGGTCGTGGATTCATTAATTTTTGGAAGGGTTTTTTGTGTCTCTATTTCCTTCAGTTCTGTTCTGATTTTAGTTATGTCTTGTCTTCAGCTAGTTTTGAATGTGTTTGCTCTTGCTTTTCTAGTTCTTTTAATTGTAGTGTTAGAGTGTCAATTTTGGATATTTCCTGCTTTCTCTTGTGGGCATTTGGTGCTATAAATTTCCCTCTACACACTGCTTTGAATGCATTCCAGAGATTCTGGTATGTTGTGTCTTGGTTTTCGTTGGTTTCAAAGAACATCTTTATTTCTGCCTTCATTTCGTTATGTACCCAGTAGTCATTCAGGGGCAGGTGGTACAGTTTCCACGTAGTGGAGCAGTTTTGAGAGAGATTCTTAGTCCTGAGTTCTAGTTTGATTGCACTGTGATCTGAGAGATAGTTTGTTATAATTTCTGTTCTTTTACTTTTGCTGAGGAAAGCTTTATTTCCAAGTATGTGGTCAATTTTGGAATAGGTGTGGTGTGGTGCCGAAAAAAACGTACATTCTGTTGATTTGGGGAGGAGAGTTCTGTAGATGTCTATTAGGTCCGCTTGGTGCAGAGCTGAGTTCAATTCCTGGGTAACTTCTTCACTTTCTGTCTCGTTAATCTGTCTAATGTAGACAGTGGGGTGTTAATGTCTCCCAATATTAATGTGTGGGAGACTAAGACTCTTTGTAGGTCACTCAAGACTTGCTTTATGAATCTGGGTGCTCCTATTATGGGTGCTTATATATTTAGGATAATTAGCTCTTCTTGTTGAATTGATCCCTTTACCATTATGCAATGGCCTTCTTTGTCTCTTTTGATCTTTGTCGGTTTAAAGTCTGATTTATCAGATACTAGGATTGCAACCCCTGAATTTTTTTGCTTTCCATTTACTGGGTAGATCGTCCTCCATTCTTTTATTTTGAGCCTATGTGTGTCTCTGCATGTGAGATGGGTTTCCGGAATACAGCACACTGATGAGTCTTGATGCTTTATCCAATTTACCAGTCTGTGTATTTTAATTGGAGAATCTAGCCCCCATCAAAAAGAAGGGGGCAAAGGACATGAACAGATACTTCTGAAAAGAAGACTTTTATGCAGCCAAAAAACACATGAAAAAAATGCTCACCATCAATGGCCATCAGAGAAAACAAAATCAAATCAACAATGAGATACCATTTCACACCAGTTAGAATGGCAATCATTAAAAAGTCAGGAAACAAAAGGTGCTGGAGAGGATGTGGAGAAATAGGAAGACTTTTACACTGTTGGTTGGACTGTAAACAAGTTCAACCATTGTGGAGGTCAGTGTGTGGATTCCTCAGGGATCTAGAACTAGAAATACCATTTCACACAGTCATCACATTACTGGGTATATACACAAAGGACTCTAAATCATGCTGCTATAAACACACATGAACATGTATGTTTATTGTGGCATTATTCAAAATAGGAAACACTTGGAACAAACCCAAACGTCCAACAATGATAGACTGGATTAACAAAATCTGACACATATGGAATAGGAAGAGCTCCTGTCTACAGCTCCCTGTGCGAGCGACGCAGAAGAAGAGTGATTTCTGCATTTCCATCTGATGTACCGTGTTCATCTCGCTAGGGAGTGCCAGACAGTGGGCGCAGGTGAGTGGGTGACTGCACTCTGCGCCAGCCAAAGCAGGGGTGAGGCACTGCCTCAATCGAGAAGCGCAAGGGGTCAGGGAGTTCCCTTTCCAGGGGTGACGGATGGCACCTGGAAAATTGGGCCACTCCCACTCGAATACCGTGCTTTTCCGACGGGCTTAGGAAATGGTGCCCCAGGAGAGTATAGCCCACAGCTGGCTCAGAGGGTCCTATGCCCACGGAGTCTTGCTGATTGCTAAAACAGCAGTTTGAGATCAAACAGCAACTCGGCAGCGAGGATGGGGGAGGGGCGCCCGCCATTGCCCAGGCTCACTTAGGTAAACAAAGCAGCCTGGAAGCTTCAACTGGGTGAGTCCCACCACAGCTCAAGGAGGGCTGCCTGCCTCTGTAGGCTCCACCTCTGGGGGCAGGGCACAGACAAACAAAAAGAGAGCAGTAATCTCTGCAGACTTAAATATACCTGTCTGACAGCTTTGAGGAGAGCAGTGGTTCTCCCAGCACGCAGCTGGAGATCTGAGAACGGGCAGACTGCCTCCTCAAGTGGGTCCCTGACCCCTGACCCCCCAAGCAGCCTAACTGGGAGGCACCCACCAGCAGGGGCAGACTGACACCTCACACGACTGGCCAGGTACTCCAACAGACCTGCAGCTGAGGGTCCTGTCTGTTAGAAGGAAAACTAACAGAAAGGACATCCACACCAAAAACCCATCTGTACATCAACATCATCAAAGACCAAAGTAGATAAAACCACAAAGATGGGGAAAAAACAGAGCAGAAAAACTGGAAACTCTAAAAAGCAGAGTACCTCTCCTCCTCCAAAGGAACACAGTTCCTCACCAGCAATGGAACAAAGCTGGACGGAGAATAACTTTGACGAGCTGAGAGAAGAAGACTTCAGACGATCAAATTACTCCGAGCTACGAGAGGATATTCAAACCAAAGGCAAAGAAGTTGAAAACTTTGAAAAAAAATTTAGAAGAATGTTTATCTAGACTAACCAATACAGAGAAGTGCTTAAAGGAGCTGATGGAGCTGAAAACCAAGGCTCGAGAACTATGTGAAGAATGCAGAAGACTCAGGAGCTGATGCGATCAAATGGAAGAAAGGGTATCAGCCCTGGAAGATGAAATGAATGAAATGAAGTGAGAAGGGAAGTTTAGAGAAAGAAGAATAAAAAGAAATGAGCAAAGCCTCAAAGAAATGTGGGACTATGTGAAAAGACCAAATCTACGTCTGATTGGTGTACCTGAAAGTGACGGGGAGAATGGAAACAAGTTGGAAAACAGTCTGCAGAATATTATCCAGGAGAACTTCCCCAATCTAGCAAGGCAGGCAAACATTCAGATTCAGGAAATACAGAGAACGCCACAAAGATACTCCTCGAGAACAGCAACTCCAAGACACATAATTGTCAGATTCACCAAAGTTGAAATGAAAGAAAAAATATTAAGGGCAGCCAGAGAGAAAGGTCGGGTTACCATCAAAGGGAAGCCCATCAGACTAACTGCGGATCTCTTGGCAGAAACCCTACAAGCCAGAAGAGAGTGGGGGCCAATATTCAACATTGTTAAAGAAAAGACTTCTCAAACCAGAATTTCAAATCCAGCCAAACTAAGCTTCATAAGTGAAGGAGAAGTAAAATACTTTACAGACAAGCAAATGCTGAGAGATTTTGTCACCACCAGGCCTGCCCTAAAAGAGCTCCTGAAGGAAGTGCTAAACATGGAAAGGCACAACAAGTACCAGCCAATGCAAAATCAAGCCAAAATGTAAAGACCATCGAGACTAGGAAGAGACTGCATCAACTAACGAGCAAAATCACCAGCTAACATCACAATGACAGGATCACATTCACACATAACAATATTAACTTTAAATGTAAATGGACTAAATGCTCCAGTTAAAAGACACAGACTGGCAAATTGGATAAAAACTCAAGACCCATCAGTGTGCTGTATTCAGGAAACCCATCTCACATACAGAGACAAACATAGACTCAAAGAAAAAGGATGGAGGAAGATCTACCTAGCAAAGGGAAAACAAAAAAAGGCAGGGGTTGCAATCCTAGTCTCTGATGAAATAGACTTTAAACCAACAAAGATCAAAAGAGACAAAGAAGGCCATTACATAATGGTAAAGGGATTAATTCAACAAGAAGAGCTAACTATCCTAAATATAAATGCACCCAAAACAGGAGCACCCAGATTCATAAAGCAAGTCCTGAGTGACCTACAAAGAGACTTAGACTCCCACACATTAAAAATGGGAGACTTTAACACCCCACTGTCAACGTTAGACAGATCAAAGAGACAGAAAGTCAACAAGGATACACAGGAATTGAATTCAGCTCTGCACCAAGCGGACCTAATAGACATCTACAGAACTCTCCACCCCAAATCAACAGAATATACATTTTTTTCAGCACCACAACGCACCTATTCCAAAATTGACCACATACTTGGAAGTAAAGCTCTCCTCAATAAATAATGTAAAAGAACAGAAATTATAACAAACTATCTCTCAGATCACAGTGCAATCAAGCTAGAACTCAGGATTAAGAATCTCACTCAAAACCACTCCACTACATGGAAACTGAACCACCTGCTCCTGAATGACTACTGGGTACATAACGAAATGAAGGCAGAAATAAAGATGTTCTTTGAAACCAACGAGAAAAAAGACACAACATACCAGAATTCCTGGGATGCATTCAAAGCAGTGTGTAGAGGGAAATTTATGGCACTAAATGCCCACAAGAGAAAGCAGGAAAGATCCAAAATTGACACCCTAACATCACAATTAAAAGAACTAGAAAAGCAAGACCAAACACATTCAAAAGCTAGCAGAAGGCAAGAAATAACTAAAATCAGAGCAGAACTGAAGGAAATAGAGACACAAAAATCCCTTCAAAAAATAAATGAATCCAGGAGCTGGTTTTTGAAAGGATCAACAAAATTCATAGACCACTAGCAAGATTAATAAAGAAAAAAAGAGAGAAGTATCAAATAGAGCCAATAAAAAATGATAAAGGGGATATCACCACCGATCCCACAGAAATACAAACTACCATCAGAGAATATTACAAACACTTCTATGCAAATGAACTAGAAAATCTAGAAGAAATTGATAAATTCCTCAACACATACACCCACCCAAGACTAAACCAGGAAGAAGTTGATTCTCTGAATAGACCAATAACAGGAGCTGAAATTGTGGCAATAATCAATAGCTTATCAAGTAAAAAAAGTCCAGAACCACATGGGTTCACAGCCAAATTCTACCAGAGGTACAAGGAGGAGCTGGTACCATTCCTTCTGAAACTATTCCAATCAATAGAAAAAGAGGGAATCCTCCCTAACTCATTTTTTGAGGCCAGCATCATCCTGACACCAAAGCCTGGCAGAGACACAACAAAAAAAGAGAATTTTAGACCAATATCCTTGAAGAATATTGACGCAAAAATCCTCAATAAAATACTGGCAAACAGAATCCAGCAGCACATCAAAAAGCTTATCCACGATGATCAAGTGGGCTTCATCCCTGGGATGCAAGGCTGGTTCAATATATGCAAATCAATAAATGTAATCCAGCATATAAACAGAACCAAAGACAAAAACCACATGATTATCTCAATAGATGCAGAAAAGACCTTTGACAAAATTCAACAACGCTTCATGCTAAAAACTCTCAATAAATTAGGTATTAATGGGACATATCTCAAAATAATAAGAGCTATCTATGACAAACCCATAGCCAATATCATACTGAATGGGCAAAAACTGGAAGCATTCCCTTTGAAAACTTGCACAAGACAGGAATGCCCTCTCTCACCACTTCTATTCAACACAGTGTTGGAAGTTCTGGCCAGGGCAGTTAGGCAAGAAAAGGAAATCAAGCGTATTCAATTAGGAAAAGAGGAAGTCAAATTGTCCCTGTTTGCAGATGACACGACAGTATATCTAGAAAAGCCCATTGTCTCAGCCCAAAATCTCCTTAAGCTGATAAGCACCTTCAGGAATGTCTCAGGATACAAAATCAATGTACAAAAATCACAAGCATTCTTATACACCAATAACAGACAAACAGAGAGCCAAATCATGAGTGAACTCCCATTCACAATTGCTTCAAAGAGAATAAAATACCTAGGAATCCAACTTACAAGGGATGTGAAGGACCTCTTCAAGGACAACTACAAACCACTGCTCAAGGAAATAAAAGAGGATACAAACAAATGGAAGAACATTCCATGCTCATGGGCAGGAAGAATCAATATCATGAAAATGGTGATCTGTCCCAAGATAATTTACAGATTCAATGCCATCCCCATCAAGCTACCAATGACTTTCTTCACAGAATTGGAAAAAACTACTTTAAAGTTCATATGGAACCAAAAAAGAGCCAGCATCGCCAAGTCAATCCTAAGCCAAAAGAACAAAGCTGGAGGCATCACGCTACCTGACTTCAAACTATACTACAAGGCTACAGTAACCAAAACAGCATGGTACTGGTACCAAAACAGAGATATAGATCAATGGAACAGAACAGAGCCGTCAGAAATAATGCCACATATGTATAACTATCTGATCTTTGACAAACCTGACAAAAACAAGCAATGGGGAAAGGATTCCCTATTTCATAAATGGTGCTGGGAAAACTGGCTAGCCATATGTAGAAAGCTGAAACTGGATCCCTTCCTTACACCTTATACAAAAATCAATTCAAGATGGATTAAAGACTTAAATGTTAGACCTAAAACCATAGAAACCCTAGCAGAAACCCTAGGCATTACCATTCAGGATATAGGCATGGGCAAGGACTTCATGTCTAAAACACCAAAAGCAATGGCAACAAAAGCCAAAATTCACAAATGGGATCTAATTAAACTAAAGCGCTTCTGCACAGCAAAGGAAACTACCATCAGAGGGAACAGGCAACCTACAAAATGGGAGAAAATTTTCGCAACCTACTCATCTGACAAATGGCTAATATCCAGAATCTACAATGAACTCCAACAAATTTACAAGAAAAAAACAAACAACCCCATCAAAAAGTGGGCGAAGGGCATGAACAGACAGTTCTCAAAAGAAGACATTTATGCAGCCAAAAAACACATGAAAAAATGCTCACCATCACTGGCCATCAGAGAAATGCAAATCAAAACCACAGTGAGATACCATCTCACACCAGTTAGAATGGCAATCATTAAAAAGTCAGGAAACAACAGGTGCTGGAGAGGATGTGGAGAAATAGGAACACTTTTACACTGTTGGTGGGACTGTAAACTAGTTCAACCCTTGTGGAAGTCAGTGTGGCGACTCCTCAGGGATCTAGAACTAGAAATTCCATTGGACCCAGCCATCCCATTACTGGGTATATACCCAAAGGACTATAAATCATGCTGCTATAAAGACACATGCACACGTATGTTTATTGTGGCATTATTCACAACATCAAAGACTTGGAACCAACCCAAATGTCCAACAATGATAGACTGGATTAAGAAAATGTGGCACATATACACCATGGAATACTATGCAGCCATAAAAAATGATGAGTTCATATCCTTTGTAGGGACATGGATGAAATTGGAAATCATCGTTCTCAGTAAACTATCGCAAGAACAAAAAACCAAACACCACATATTCTCACTCATAGGTGGGAATTGAACAATGAGAACACATGGACACAGGAAGGGGAACATCACACTTCTGGGACTGTTGTGGGGTGGGGTTAGGGGGGAGGGATAGCATTGGGAGATATACCTAATGCTAGATGACGAGTTGGTGGGTGAATCGCACCAGCTTGGCACATGTATACATATGTAACTTACCTGCACTTTGCGCACATGTACCATAGAGCCTAAAGTAAAATAATAATAATAATAATAATAATAATAATAATAATAATAAAAGAGAAAAAAAGAAAATTTGTAGGGCTGTGTACAGTGGCTCACGCCTGTAATCTCAGAAATTTGGGAGGCCAAGGGGAAGAATCACTTGAGGCCTGGTGTTTGAGAGCAGCCTGGGCAACATAGTGAGACCCCATGTCTATTTTTAAAAATCACAAATAATAAATGAATGAGGAAAATATGAAAAAAAAAAGCAGCTCTATCTAAAGGAAGGCTCAAGTCTGTGAGTTGAATGCACACATCACAAAGATGCTTCTGAGATTGCGTCTGTTTACTTTTTATGTGAAGTTATTTCCTTTTCCAGCACAGACCTCAAAGCACTCTAAATATCCACTTGGAGGTTCTACCAAAAGAGTGTTTCAAATGTGCTCTATCAAAAGGAAGTTTCAACTCTGTGAGCTGGACGCACATATCACAAAGAAGTTTCTCTGAATTCTTCTTTCTAGTTTTTATGTGAAGATATTTCCTTTTCCGTCATAGGCCTCAAAGCGCCCAAATACCCACTGACAGATTCTACAAAAAGAGTGATTCAAAACTGCGCTATCAAAAAGAATGTTCAAATCTGTGTGTTAAATGCACGCATCACAAAGAAGTTTCTAAGAATGCTTCTGTCTAGTTTTTATGTGAAGAAATTTCCTTTTGCCGCATAGGACTCAAAGCCCTCCAGATATCCACTTGCAGATTCTAAAAAAGAGTGTTTCGAAACTGCTTTATCGAAAGGAAGTTTAAACTCTGTGAGTTGAATACACACATGAAAGAGACGTTTCTGAGAATGCTACTGTCTAGTTTTTATGACAAGATATTTCCTTTTCCAGCATAGGCCTCAAAGAGCTCCAAATATCCAGTTGCAGATTCTACAAAAAGAGTGTTTCAAAACGGCTGAATCAAAAGGAAGGTTCAACTCTGTCACTTGAAAGCACACAACAAAACGAAGTTCCTGATAATACTTCTGTCTAGTTTTTATGTGAAGATATTTCCTTTTCCAGCATAGGCCTCAAAGCTCTCAAAATATCCTCTTGCAGATTCCATAAAAAGAGTGTTTCAAAACTGCTCTATCAAAAGGAATGTTCAACTCTCTGAGTTGAAAGCTCATTTCACGAATAAGTTCCTGAGAATGCTTCTGTCTAGTTTAAATGTGACAATAATACCTTTACCAACATAGGTTTCAAAGTGCTCTAAATATCCTCTTGCGGATTCCACAAAAAGAGTGTTTCCAATGTGCTCTGTCAAAAAGAAGGTTCAACTCTGCGAGTTGAATGCACACATGACAGAGAACTTTCTGAGAATACTTCTGTCTACTTTACATGTGAAGAAATTTCCTTTTCCAGCATAGGCCTCAAATGGCTCCAAATATCTACTTTCAGTTTCCACAAAAAGAGTGTTTCAAAACCGCTCTATCAAAACCAAGGTTCAACTCTGTGAGTTGAATGCACACATCACAAAGAAGTTTTGGAGAATGATTCTCTCTAGTTTTTATTTTAAGCTATTTCCTTTTCCTGCATAGGCCTCAATGTGCTCCAGATATCCACTTGCAGATTCTAAAAAAGAGTGTTTCAAAACTGCTGTATCAAAACGAAGGTTCAACTCCATGAGTTGAATACACACATCACAAAGAAGATTGTGAGAATGCTTTTGTATATTTTTTATGTGAAGATATTTTGTTTTCTAGCATAGGCCTGAAAGTGCTCCAAATATCCACTTTCAGATTCTACAAAAAGAGTATTTCAAAACTAATCTATCCAAAGGAATGTTCAACACTGTGAGTTGAATGCACACATCACAAAGAAGTTCCTGAGAATGATTCTGTGTAGTTATTATGTGAAGATATTTCCTTTTACCGCATCATCCTCAAAGCGCTCCAAATATCCACTTGCAGATTCTACAAAAAGAGGGTTTCAAAACTGCTCTATCAAACAGAAGGCTCAAGTCTGTTAGTTGAATTCACACATCACAAAGAAGTTTCTGAGAATGATTCCATCTAGTTTTTATGTGAAGATATTTTCTTTTCCATCATAGGCATCTATGCTCTCCAAGTGTCCACTTGCAGATTCTACAAAAACAGGGTTTCAAAAATGCTCTATCAAAAGTAAGGTTCAACACTGTGAGTTGAATGCACATATTACAAAGAAGTTCTGAGAGTGCTTCTTTCCAGTTTCTATGTGAAGATATATCTTATTCCAGCACAGGCCTCAAAGCGCTAAAACAATCCAGTGGCAGATGGTACAAAAACAGTTTTAAAAAACTGCTCTATCAAAAGCGACATTCAACTCTGTGCGTTCAATGCACACATCAAAAATAAGTTTCTGAAAATGATTCTGTCCAGTTTATATGTGAAGCTATTTCCTTTTCCAGCACACGCATCAAAGCACTGCAAATATCCACTGGCAGATTCTACAAAAAGAGTGTTTCAAAACTGCTCTATCAAAAGGAAGGTTCAACTCTGTGTATTGAATGCATATATCACAATGAAGTTTCTGGGAATGTTTCTATCCAGTTTTTATGTGAACACATTTCCTTTTCCAGCATTGGTATCAAATCACTCCAAATATCCAATTTCAGATACTACAAAAAGAGTATTTCAGAAGTGCTCTATCAAAACGAAGGTTCAACTCTGTGAGTTGAATGCACACATCACAAAGTAGTTTCTCAGAATGCTTCTGTCTAGTTTTAATATGAAGATATATCCTTATCTAGCATAGGCATCAAAGCGCTCCAAATATCCACTGGCAGATTCTACAAAAAGGGTGTTTCAAAACTTCTCCATTGAAACGAAGGTTTAAACCTGTGAGTTGAATGCACACATCAAAAAGTATTTTCTGAGAATGCGTCTGTCTGGTTTTTATGTGAATATATTTCCTTTTCTGGCATAGGTCACAAAGCGCTCCAAATATCCACTTGCAGATTCTACAAAAAGAGTGTGTAGAAACTGCTCTATCAAAAGGAGGGTTCAACTCCGTGCATCGAAAGCACACATCACAAAGAAGTTTCTGCGAATGCTTCTGTCTATTATTTATGTTCAGATACATCCTTTTCCAGCATAGAACTCAAAGCTCTCCAAATAGCCACTTGCAGATTCTACAAAAACAGAGTTTCAAAACTACTCTATCAAAAGGAAGGTTCAACACTGTGAGGTGGATGCACACATCACAAAGAAGTTTCTGAGAATGCTTCTGTCTAGTATTTATGTGAAGATGTTCCTTTTAGCAGCAGAGGCCTCCAAGCGTTCCAAATATCCACTGGCAGATTCTAGAAAAAGAGTGATTATAAATTACTGTATCAAAAGGAAGGTCCAACACTGTGAGTTGAATGCACACATCACAAAGAAGTTTCTGAGAATGCTTCTGTCTAGTTATACGTGAAGACATTTCCTTTTCCAGCATTGGCATCAATGCACTCCAAATATCCACGGGCAGAATCTACAAAAAGAGTGTTTCAAAACTGCTCTATCAAACGGAAAGTTCAACTCTGTGAGTTTAATGCCCACATCACAAATGTGTTCCTTAGAATACTTCTGTCTATTTTTTATGTGAGGATATTTCCTTTTCCAGCATAGGCCTCAAAGCACTACAAATATCTACTTGCAGATCCTGCAAAAAGAGTGCTTCAAAACTGCTCTATCAAAACGAAGGTTCAACTCTGTGAGTTGAATGCACACGTCACAAAGAAGTTTCTCAAAATACTTCTGTCTAGGTTTTATATTAAGATATATCCTTTGCCAGAATAGGCCTCAAATCACCCAAATATCTGCTGGCAGATTGTACAAAAATAGTGTTTCAAAACTGTGCTATCAAAAGGAAGGTTCAACTCTGTATGTTAAATGCACACATAACAAAGAAGTTTCTGAGAATGCTTCTGTCTAGTTTTTATGTGAAGATATTTCCTTTTCTAGCATAGGCCTCAAAGCGCTCCAGATATCCACTCGCAGATTCTACAAAAATAGTGTTTCAAAACTGCTCTCTAGAAAGGAAGTTTCAACATGGTGCATTGAATAAACACATCACAAAGAAGTTTCTGAGAAAGCTTCTTTCTAGTTTTCATGTGAAAATATTTCGTTTTCCAGCATAGGCCTCAAAGCACTCCAAATAAACAGTTGCACGTTGTACAAAAAGTGTGTTTCAAAACTGCTCTATCAAAACGAAGATTCAACTGCATCAGTTGAAATCACACAACACAAAGGAGTTCCTGAGGATACTCTGTCTAGTATTTATGTGAAGATATTTCCTTTTCCAGCATAGACCTCAAAGCGTTCCAAATATCCTCTTGCAGATTCCACAAAAAGTGTGTTTCAAAACTGCCCTATCAAAAGGAAGGTTCAACTCTGTGAGTTGAATGCACACATCACAAAGAAGTTCCTGAGAATGCTTCTGTCTAGTTTTTATGACATGATAATTCCTTTTCCAGCATAGGCTTCAAAGTGCTCCAAATATCCTCTTGCAGATTCTACAAAAAGAGTGTTTAAAAACTGCTCTATCGAAAGCAACATTCAACTCTTTGAGTTGAATGCACAGATTAGAAAGCAGTTTAGGAGAATGCTTTTTTCTAGTTTTTATGTGAGGATATTCCCTTTTCCAGCATAGGCCTCAAAGGGCTCCAAATATCCACTTGCAGATTCTACAAATAGAGTGTTTCAAAACTGATCTATTGAAAGGAAATTTCATCTCTGTGAGTTGAATGCACACATCACAAAGAAGTTCCTGAGAATTCTTCTGTGTAGTTTTTATGCGTAGACATTTCCTTTTCCCGCATAGTCCTCAAAGCGCTCCAAGTACCCACTTGTAGATTCTACAAAAGGAGGGTTTCAAAACTGTTCTATCAAAAGGAAGGCTCAAGCATGTGAGTTGAGTGCTCACATCACAAAAATGTTTCTGAGAATGCTTCTGTCTAGTTTTTGTGAGAAGATATTTGCTTTTCCAGCAGTGGTGTCTAAGTGCTCCAAATGTCCAATTGCAGAATCCAAAAAAGAGTGTTCCAAAACTTCTCTATCAAAATGAAGATTCAAATCTGTGATTTGAATGCCCCCGTCACAGATAAGTTTCTAAAAATGCTTCTGTCTAGTTTTTATGTGATGATATTTCTTTCTCCAGCACAGGCCTCAAAGAGTTACAAATATCCACTGGCAGATTCTACAAAAGGAGTGTTTCAAATCTACTCTATCAAAACGGAGGATCAACAGTTGTGAGATGAATTCACACATCACAAAAATGTTTCTGAGAAATCTTCTGTCTAATTTTAATGTGAAGATATTTCCTTTTCCAGCATAGACCTCAAAGTGCTCCAAATATCCACATGCAGATTCTACAAAAAGAGTGTTTCAAAACTGCTGAATCAAAAGGAAGGTTCAATTCTGTTGGTTGAAAGCACACAACACAACGAAGTTCCTGATAATGCTTCTGTCTAGTTTTTATGTGAAGATATTTCCTTTTCTAGCATAGGCCTCAAAGAGCTCAAAATATCCACTTGCAAATTCCACAAAAAGAGTGTTTCAAAACTTGCCTATAAAAAGGAAGTTTCAAGTCTGTGACTTGAATGCACACATCACAAAGAAGTTTCTGAGAATGCTTCAGTCTAGTTTTTATGTGGAGATATTTGCCTTTCCAGCTTAGGACTCAAAGTGCCCCAAATATCCACTGGCAGATTCTACAAAAATAGTGATTCAAAACTGCTCCATCAAAAGAAACGTTCAGCTCTGTGAGTTGAATGCATACATCACAAAGTAGTTTCCTGGAATGTTTCTATCTAGTTTTTATGTGAACATATTTCCTTATCTAGCATAGGCGTCAAAGGGCTGCAAATATCCACTGGCCGACACTACTAAAAGTGTGTTTGAAAACTGCTCTTTCAAAAGGAAAGTTCAAATCTGCAATGTGAATTCACACATCACAAAGAAGTTTGTGAGAATACTTCTGTCTAATTTTTATGTGAAGATATTTCCTTTTCCAGCAGAGGCCTCAAAACTCTCCAAATATCCACTTGCAGATTCTACAAAAAGAGTGTTTCAAAACTGCTCTATCAAAAGGAAGGTTCAACTCTGTGAATTGAATGCACACATCACAAAGAAGTTCCTGAGAATGCTTCTATCTAGTTTTTATTTGAAGACATTTCCTTTTCCAGCTTAGACCTCAAAGCACTCGAAATATCCACTTGCAGTTTCTACAAAAAGAGTGTTTCAAATCTGCTCTATCTAAAGGAAGGATCTACTCTGTGAGTTGAGTGCGCACATCACAAAGCTGTTTCTGAGAATGTTTCTGTCTAGTTTTTAAGTGAAGATATTTCCTTTTCCAGCAGAGGCCTCAAAGCGCTTCGAATATCCCCTTGCATATTCTACAAAAAGAGTGTTTCACAACTGCTCTATCTAAAGGAAGGTTCAACTCTGTGAGTTGAGTGCACACATCACAAAGAACTTTCTGAGAATGCTACTGTCTAGTTTTTATGTGAAGATATTTCCTTTTCCCGCATAGGTCTCAAAGCGCTCCAAGTATCCACTTGCAGATCTTACAAAGTGATAGTTTCGAATCTGCCCTATGAAAAGGAAGGTTCAACTCTGTGAGTTGATTGCACACATCACAAAGAAGTTTCTTAGAATGCTACTGTATAGTTTTTATGTGAAGATATTTCCTTATCTAGCATAGGCGTCTAGGCCTTCCAAATACCCACTTGCAGATTCTACAAAGAGAGTGTTTCAAAACTGCTCATCAAAAGGAAGATTGAAGTCTGTGTGCTGAATGCCCACATAACAAAGAAGTTTCTGAGAATGCTTCTGTCTATTTTTTATGTGAAGGTAATTCCTTTTCCAGCCTAGGTCTCAAATCACTGCAAATATCCCCTGGCAGTTTCTACAAAAAGAGTGATTCTAAACTGTCGTCTCTAAAGGAAGATTCAACTCTGTGCGTTAAATGCACACATCACAAAGAAGTTTCTGATTATGCTTCTGTCTAGTTTTTATGTGAAGATATTTCCTTTTCCAGCATAGGCCACAAAGCGCTCCAAATATCCACTTGCAAATTGTGAAAAAAGAGTGTTTCAAAACTGCTCTATCAAAAGGAAGATTCAACTCCTTTATTTGAATGTACATATCACAAAGAAGTTTCTAAGAATGCTTCTATCTAATTTTTATATTAAGATATTTCGTTTTCCATCCTAGGCCTCATAGCGCTCCAAATGTCCACTTGCAGATTCTACAATAAGAGTGTTTCAAAACTGCTCTATCAAAACGAAGGTTAACCTCTGTTAATTGAGTGCACACTTCACAAAGAAGTTTCTGTGATTGTTTCTTTCTAGTTTTTATGTGAAGGTATTTCTTTTTCCAGCCTAGGCCAGAAAGCGGTCCAAATATCCACTTCCAGATTCTACAAAAAGTGTGTTTCAAAACTGCTCTATCAAAAGGAAGGTTCAATTCTGTGAGTTGAAAGCACACATCACAAAGAAGTTTCTGAGAATGCTTCTGTCTAATTTTTATATGAAGGTATTTCCTTTTCCAACATAGGCCTCAAAACTCCCCAAATATCAACTGGTAGATTCTACAAAAATAGTGTTTCAAAACTGCTCAATCAAAAGGAAGTTTCAACTCAGTGAGTTGAATGCAAACATCACAAAGAAGTTTCTGAGAATGCTTCTGTCTACTTTTTATGTGAATATATTTCTTTTTCCAGCATAGGCCTCAAAGCACTCCAAATATCCACTGGCAGATGCTTCAAAAAGAGAGTTTCAAAACTCTTCTATCAAAAAGAAGGTTCAACTCTGTAAGTTGAATGCACATATCATAAAGTAGTTTCTGAGAATCCTTATGTCTAGTTTTTATGTGAAGATATTTCCTTTTCCAGCTAGGTCTCAAAGCGCTCCAAATTTACAATTGCAGAAACTTCAAAACGAATTTTTCTACTCTCCTCTATGAAAAGGAAGATTCAATTCTGTGACTTGAATGCACATATCACAAAGTAGTTGCTGAGAATGCTTCTGTATAGTTTTTATGTGAACATATTTCCTTTTCCAGCATAGGCCTCAAAGTGCTCCAAATATCCACTTGCAGATTCTACAAAAAGAGTGTTTCAAAACTTCTCTATCAAAAGGAAGGTTCAACTCTGTCAGTTGAATGCACACATCACAAAGAAGTTTCTGAAAATGCTTCTGTCTGGTTTTGATTTGAAGATATTTCCTTTTCCAGCATAGGCCTCAAAGCGCCCCAAATATCTACTTGCAGATTCTACAAAAAGTTTGTTTCAAAACTGCTCTTTCGAAAATAAAGTTCAACTCTGTGAGATGAAATCACACATCACAAAGAAGTTTCTGAGAATGCTTCTGTCTAGTTTTTATGTAAAGATATTTTCTTTTCCAGGATTGGCCTCAAATCACTCCAAATGTCCCCTTGCAGATTGTGCAAAAACAGTGTTTAAAAACTGCTCTATGAAAAGGAAGGTTCAACTCTTTGATTTGAATGTACACATCACAAAGAAGTTTCTGAGAATGCTTCTGTCTAATTTTCATGTGCAGATATTTCCATTTGTAGCAGAAGCCTCAAAGCGCTCCAAATGCCCACATTCAGAATCTTCAAAAAGAGAGTATTTAAACAGTTCTATCAAAGGGAATATTCAACTCTTTGTGTTGAAAGTACACATCACAAGTAAGTTTCTGAGAATGCTTCTTTCTAATTTTTAGGTGAAGATATTTCCTTTTCCAGTATAGGCCTCAAAGCGCTCCAAATATCCACTTGCAGATTCAACAAAAAGTGTGTTTCAAAACTGCTCTATGAAAAGGAAGGTTTAACTCTGTGAGTTGGATGCACATATCATAAAGAAGTTTCTGAGTATGCTTCTGTCTAGTTTTTCTGAGAAGTTATTTCATTTTCCAGCATTGGCCTTAATGTGCTCCAAATACCCTTTTGCAGATTCTACAAAAAGAGTGTTTCAAAACTCCTCTATGAAAAGGATGGTTCAACAATGTGAGTTGAATTCACGTATCACAAACAAATTTCTCAGAATAATTCCAATTTTTCTGTGAAGATATTTCCTTTTTACAGCAGAGGCCTCAAATCGCTCCAAATATCCACTTGCCGATTCTACAAACAGTGTGTTTCAAAACTGCTCTATCAAAACGAAGGTTCAACTCTGTGATTTGAGTGCACACATCACAAAGAAGTTTCTGAGAATGCTGCTTTCTAGTTTTTACGTGAAGATATACCGTTTTCCAACATAGGCATCAAAGTGGTCCAAATATCCACTTCCAGTTTCTACCAAAAGAGTGTTTCAAAACTGCTCTATTAAAAAGAAGGTTCAATTGTGTGAGTTGAATGCAGACATCACTAAGAAGTTTCTGAGAATGATTCCGTCTAATTTTTATGTGAAGATATTTCGTTTTCAATCATAGGCTTCAAAGTGCTCCAAATATACACGGGCAGATTATTCAAAAAGAGTGTTTCAAAATTGCTTTACCAAAATTAAGGTTCAACTCCGTGAGTTGAATTCACACGTCACAAAGAAGTTCCCGAGAATGCTTCGGTCTAGTTTTTATGTTAAGATATTTCCTTTTCCAGCATAGGCCTCAAAACGCTTCAAATATCCAATTGCAGATTCTATAAAAAGAGTATTTCACAACTGCTCTATCAAAAGGAAGGTTCAACTCTGTTAGTTGAGTGCACACATCACAAAGAAGTTTCTCAGAATTCTTCAGTCTAGTTTTTATGTGAAGATATTTCCTTATCTAGCATAGGCCTCTAAGCGCTCAAAATATCCACTTGCAGATTGTACAAAAAGAGTGTTTCAAAACTGCTGTATCAAAAGGAATGTTTACCTCTGTGAGTTGAATGCACACATCACAAATAAGTTTCTTAGAATGCTTCTGTCTAGTTTTTATGTGAGGATATTTCCTTATCTAGCATAGGCGTCAAAGCACTCCAAATATCCACTGGCAGATCTTACAGAAAAAGTGTTTCAAAACTGCTCTGTCAGAAGAAAGATTCTACTCTGAGAGTTGAATGCAATCATCACAAAGAAGTTTATGAGAATGCTTCTGTCTAGTTTTTATGTGAAGATATTTCCTTTTCCCACATTGGCCTCAAAGCACTCTAAATATCCACTTGCAGATCCTACAAAAAGTGTGTTTCAAAACTGCTCTATCAAAAGGAAGGTTCAACTTTGTGAGTTGAGTGGACATATCACAAAGTTGTTTCTGAGAATGCTTCTGTCTAGTTTTTATGTGAAGATATTTCTTTTTCCAGCATAGACCTTAAAGCGCTCCAAATATCCACAGGCAGATGCTTCAAAAAGAGTGTTTCAAAACTGTTCTTTCAAAATAAAGCTTCAACTCTGTGAGTTGAATGCACACATCACAAATAAGTTTCTTGGAATGCTTCTGTCTGGTTTGTATGTGAAGATATTTCTTTCTTTATCTAGCATAGGCGTCAAAGTGCTCCAAATATCCACTGGCAGATCCTACGAAAAGCGTTTTCCATAACTGCGCCATCAGAAGGAAGATTCAACTCTGAAAGTTGAATGCAAACATCACAAAGAAGATTCTGCAAATGCTTCTGTCTAGCTTTTATGTGAAGATATTTCCTTTTCCTGCATAGGCCTCAAAATGCTCCAAATATCCACTTGGAGATCTTACAAAAAGTGTGTTTCAAAACTGCTCTATCAAAAGGAAGGTTCAACTTTGTGAGTTGAGTGGACTTATCATAAAGTTGTTTTTGAGAAAGATTCTGTCTAGTTTTTATGTGAAGATATTTCCTTTTCCAGCATAGGCCTCAAAACCTTCCGAATATCCACCTGCAGATTCCACAAAAAGTGATTTTTCAAAACTGCTCTATCAAAAGGAAGGTTCAACTCTGTCACTTGAATGCACACATCACAAAGGTGTTAGTGAGAATGCTTCTGTCTAGTATTTTGTGAAGATATTTCCTTTTCTATCATAGGACTCAAAGTGCTCCAAATATCAACTGTCAGATTCTACAAAAATAGTGTTTCAAAACCGCTGTATCAAAAGGAAGGTTCAACTCTTTGACTTGAATGCATACATCACAAAGAGGTTTCTGAGAGTGCTTCTGTCTAGTTTTGATGTAAACATATTTCCTTTTCCAGCATAGGTCTCAAAGCGCTCCAAATATCCACTTGCAGATTCTAAAAAAAAGAGTGTTTCAAAACTTCTCTATCAAAAGGAAGGTTCATCTCTTTGAGTTGAATGCACTCATCACAAAGAAGTTTCTGAGAATGCTTCTCTCTAGTTTTTATGTGAACATATTTCCTTTTCCAGCATAGGCCTTAAAGTACTCCAAATATCAACTTGCAGATTCTAGAAAAAAGCGTTTCAAAACTGCTATGTCAAAACGAAAGTTCAACCCTGCCAGTTGAATGCACACATCACAAAGAAGTTTCTGAGAGTGCTTCTGTCTAATTTTTATGTGAAGACACTTCCTTTTCCAGCCTATGCATCAATGCGTTCCAAATATCCACTATGCCACAAAGCTCTCAAAATATCCACTTGCAGATCCTACAAAAAGATTGTTTCAAAACTGCTCTATCAAAAGGAAGGTTCAACTCTGTGGGTTGAATGCACACATCACGTAGAAGTTTCTGAGAATCCTTCTGTCTAGTTTTTATGTGAAGAAATTTCCTTTTCCAGCATAGGTCTCAAAGAGCTCCAAATATCCACTGGCAGATTCTACAAAAAGAGTGTTTCAAAAATGCTCTGTCAAAAAGAATGTTCAACTCTGTTAGCTGAATGCACACATCACAAAGTAGTTTCTGAAAATGCTTCTCTCTTGTTTTTATTTGAACATATTTCCTTTTCCAGCCTATGTCTCTAAGCGCTGCAAATATGCACTGGCGTATTCCACAAAAGATTGTTTCAATCCTGTTCTATCAAAGGGAACGTTCAACTCTGTGAGTTGAAGGCACACATCATGTAGAAGTTTCTGAGAATGCTTCTGTCTACTTTTTATGTGAAGATATTTCCTTTTCCAGCATAGACCTCAAAGCGCTCCAAATATCCACTTGCAGGTTCTACGAAAAGATTTTTTCAAAACTGCTCTATCAAAAGGAAGCCTCATCCCTGTGAGTTGAATGCACACATCACAAAGAAGTTTCAGAGCACGGTTCTGTCTAATTTTTATGTGAAGATATTTTCTTTTCAAGCATAGTCCTCAAAGGGCTCCAAATATCCACTTGAAGATTCTACAGAAAGAGTGTTTCAAAACTGCTCTATCCAAAGGAAGGTTCAACTTTGTGAGATGAATGCGCACATCACAAAGTAGTTTCTTAGAATTCTTCTGTCTCGTTTTTATGTGAAGATATTTCCTTTTCAAGAATTGACCTCAAAGAGTTCCAAATATCCACTTGCAGGTCCTACAAAGAGAGAGTTTCAAAACTGCTTTATCAAAAGATAGGCTAAATTGTGTGAGTTGAATTCACACGTCACAAAGAAGTTTCTCAGAATGCTTCTGTTTAGTTTTTCTGTGAATATATTTCCTTTTTCACCGTAGGCAGCAAAGACCTCCATATATCCACTTGCAGATTCTACAAAAAGAGGCTTTCAGGACTGTTCTATCAAAAGACAGGATGAAATCTGTGAGAAGAATGCACACATCCCAAAGAACTTTCTCAGAATGCTTCTGTATAGTTTTAATGTGAAGACTTTTTTTCCTCAATAGGCCTCAAAGAGCTTCAATTATCCACTTTCATATTCTACAAAATATGTATTTAAAACTGCTCTGTCAAAAGAGAAGTTCAACTCTGTGAGTTAAATGCACACATCACAAAGAAGTTTCTAAGAATACTTCTGTGTATGTTTTATGTGAAGATATTACTTTTTCCATTCTAGGCCTCAAAGGACTCCAAATATCCGATTGCAGATTCTACGAAAAGAGTGTTTCAAAACTGCTCAATCAAATGAAATGTTCAACTAGGTGAAATGAATGCACACATCACAAAGAAGTTTCTCAGAATGCTTCTTTGTAGTTTTTACGTGACGATATTTCCTTTTACTCCGTCGGCCACCAAGGACTCCACCTAACCACTTGCTGATCCTACAAAAAGAGAGTTCAAAACTGCTCTAACAAAAGATTGGTTCAACTCTGTGAGGTGAATGCCCACATCACAAAGAATTTTCTCTGAATACTTCTGTGTAGTTTTTAGGTGAAGATATTTCCTTTTCCACCATAGGCTGCAAAGGCCTACAAATATCCACTTGCAGATTCTTCAAAAAGACAGTTTCAAAACTGCTCTCTCAAAAGATAGGTTTAACTCTGTGAGTTGAATGCACATTTCAAAAAGTAGTTTCTCAGAGTGCTTCTGTGTATTTTTTATGTGAAGATATTTCCTTTTCCACCATAAGTTACAAAGCGCTCCAAATATCCACTTGCTGATTCTCCAAGAGAGTTTCAACACTCCTCTGTCAAAGTATATGTTGAATTCTTTGAGATGAATGCACACGTTGCAAAGTAGTTTCTCAGAATGCTTCTGTGCAGTTTTTATGTGAAGATATTTAGTTTTCCACAATTGGCCTACTGTGGTTCCCAATATCAACTTGCAGAAGCTACTAAAAGAGTTGTTTCCAAACTTCTCAATCAAAAGAAATTTCAACTCTGTGAGATGAATGCATATATCACAAAGAAGTTGCTCAGAATGCTTCTGAATAGTTTTTATGTGAAGATATTTCCTTTTCCAGCATAGGCCTCAAGGCGCTCCAAATATCAACTTGCAGATTCTATGCAAAGAGTGTTTGAAAACTGCTCAATCACAAGAAAAATTAAACTCTGTGAGATGAATGCACGCATCACCAAAAAGTTTCTTAGAATATTTCTGTGTAGTTTTTAAGGGATTCTATTTCTTTTTCCAACATCGGCCACAAAGGACTCCAAATACTCTCTTGCAGATTCTACCAAAAGGGAGTTTCAAACTGCTCAGTCAAAGAGTAGGTTCAATTCTGGAGTTGAATGCACACATCACAAAGAACTTTCTCAGAATGCTTCCATGTAGTTTTTATGTGAAGATATTTCCTTTTCCACCATAGGTCTCAAAGCGCTCCAAATATCCACTTGCAGATACTACAAAAGAGTGTTTCTCAACAGATGCTGGAGAAGATGTGGAGAAATAGGAACACTTTTATGCTGTTGGAGGGAGTGTAAACTAGTTCAACCATTTTGGAAGTCAGTAGGTCGATTCTTTACTTATCTAGAACTAGGAATACTATTTGACCCAGTCATTTCATTACTGGGTATATACCCAAAAAACAATAAATCATGCTGCTATAAAGACACATGCACACATATATTTATTGCTGCACTATTCACAATAGCAAAGACTTGGAACCAACCCAAATGTCCAACAATGATAGACTGGATTAAGAAAATGTGGCATATATACCACATGGAATAACTCTGCAGCCATAAAAAAAGATGAGTTCATGTCCTTTGTAGGGATATGGTTGAAATTGGAAATCAACATTCTCAGTAAACTATTGCAAGGATAGAAAACCAAACAACGCATGTTCTCACTCATAGATGGGAACTGAAAAATGAGAACACATGCACACAGGAAGGGGAACATCACACTCTGGGGACTGTTGTGGGGTGGTGGGAGGCGAGAGGGATAGCATTAGGAGATATTCCTAATGCTAAATGATGAGTTAATGGGGGCAGCACACCAGCATGGCACATTTATACTTATGCAACTAACCTGCACATTGTGCATAGGTACCATAAAACTTAAAGTATAATAACTATAATAACAATAAAAATAATAAATAAAAAAGAGAGATAGAAAAAAATAGCATGTCAAAACTTCTCAATTAAAAGAAAGGTTCAACTCTGTGAGATGAATGCACACATTACAATGTAGTTTCTCACAGTGCTTCTTTGTAGTTTTTATGTGAAGATATTTCCTTTTCCACCATACGTTGCAAAGGGCTCCAAATATCCACCTGCAGATTCTACAAAAAGAGAGTTTCAAAACTCTTAATCAAAATATTTCTTCAACTCTGCGAGATGAATGCACACATCACAAAGAAGTTTCTCAGAATGCTTCTGTGTAGTTTTCATGTGAAGGTATTTCCTTTTCTACCATAGGACGCAAAGACCTCCAAATATCCACTTGCAGATTCTACAAAAAGACAATTTCAAAACTGCTCTCTCAAAAGATATGTTGAAATATGTGTGTTGAATGCACACATCAGAAAGTTGTTTCTCAGAGTGCTTCTGTGTAGTTTTTATGTGAAGATATTCCCTTTTCCACCAGAGGTTGCAAAGGGCTCCAAATATCCACTTGCAGATTCTACAAAAAGAGAGTTTCAAAACTGCTCTACCAAAAGATAAGTTCAACTCTATGAGATGAATGCTCACATCACAAAGAAGTTTCTCAGAATCCTTCTTTGTGTTTTTTATGTGAAGATAGTTCCTTTTTTCACCGTAGGCCTGAAAGCACTCCAAATATCCACTTGCAGATTCTACAAAAAGATAGTTTCAAAAGTACTCTCTCCAAAGATAGGTTCAACTCTGTGAGTTGAATGCACACATCACAATGTAGTTTCTCAGAGTGCTTCTGTGTAGTTTTTATGTGAAGATATTTCCTTGTCCAACATAGTTTGCAAAGGGCTCCAAATATCCACTTGCAGATTCTACAAAAAGAGAGTTTCAAAACTCCTCTGTCAAAATATATGTTCAACTCTTTGAGATGAATACACACATCACAAAGAAAAGAAGTTTCTCAGAATGCTTCTTTGTAGTGTTTATGTGATTTCCTTTTCCACCATAGGGCACATAGGGCTCCAAATACCTACTTGCAGATTCTACAAAAAGAGAACTTCAAAACTGCTTTATCAAAAGATAGGTTGGATTCTGTTAGATGAATGCACACATCACAAAGTGATTTCTCAGAATGCTTCTGTGTAGTTTTTATGTGAAGATATTTCCCTTTCCACCATCGCCACAAAGTGCTCCAAATATCCACTTGCAGGTTCTACAAAAGGTGAGTTTCAAAACTGCCGAATCAAAATAAAGGTTCAACTCTGTGAGATGAATGCACACAAAATAAAGGAGTTTCTGACAATGCTTCTGTGTAGATTCTTTGTGAATATATTTCCTTTTCCAGAATAGACCTCAAAGTGTGGCACATATCCACTTGCAGATTCTACCAAAACAGGTTTTCAATACTGCTCAATCCAATGAAAGATTCAACCACGTGAGATGAGTGCGCACATCACAAAGAAGTTTCTGAGAATGCTTCTGTGTAGTTTTTATGTGAAGATATTTCCTTTTATACCATAGGCCGCAAAGGTCTCCAAATATCCACTTGCAGATTATACAAAAAGAGAGATTCAAAACTTCTGTGTCAAAAGATAGGTTCAGCTCTGTGAGATGAATGTACACATCACAAAGTAGTTTCTCAGAATTCTTCTGGGTAGTTATTATGTGAAGAGATTTCCTTTTCCACAATAGACCTCAAAGTGCTACAAATATACTCTTGCAGATTCTACAAAAACAGTTTCAAAACTGCTCAATCAAAGGAAAGTTTCAACTATGTGAGTTGAATGCACACATCACAAAGAAGTTCCTCAGAATGCTTCTGTGTAGTTTTCATGTGAAGATATTTCCTTTTCCACAGTAGGCCTCCAAGAGCTCCAAATACCCATTTGCAGATTCTACTAAAAGAGTTTTTCCAAACTACTCAATCAAAAGAAAAGTTCAACTGTGTCAGATGAGTGCACTGAAACAAAGAAGTTTCTGAGAATGCTTTTTTTAATTTCTATGTGAAGATAATTCCTTTTCCAAAATAGACCTCAAAGCACTCCAAATATCCACTTTCAGATTGTACAAAAAGAGTGTTTCAAAACTGCTCAATCAAATGAAAGGTTCAACTCATTGAGGTGAGTGCATACATCACAATGAAGTTTCTTGGAATGCTTCTGTGTAGTTTTTATGTGAAGATATTTCCTTTTCCACCATAGGCCTCAAAGCAGTCCAAATATCCAACTGCAGGTTCTACAAAAAGAGTGTTTCAAAACTGCTCAATCAAAAAAAAGTTCAACTCTGAGAGATGAATGCACACATTATAAAGAAGTTTCTCAGACTGCTTCTATGTAGTTTTTATGTGAAGATATTTCCTTTTCCAAAATAGGCCTCCAAGGACTCCAAATATCTACTTGCAGATACCACTAAAAGACTTTTTTGAAACTGCTCAATCAAAAGTGAGGTTCAACTCTATGAGATGAATGCACACATCACAAAGGAGTTTCTCTGAATCCTTCTGTGTAGTTTTTATGTGTAGATATTGCCTTTTCCACCATTGGCCCTAAAGGGCTCCAAATAACCACTTGCAGTTTCTACAAAAACAGACTTTCAAAACTGCTCTATCAAAAGATAAGTTCAACTCTGTGCGTTGAATGCACTCATCACAAAGAAGTTTCTCAGAATGCTTCTGTGTAGATTTTATGTGAAGATATTCCCTTTTCCACCATAAGCCACAAAGCACTCCAAATATCCACTTGCAGATTCTACAAAAAGAGCGTTTCAAAACTGCTCTTTCAAAAGATAGCTTCAACTCGGTGAGATGAATGCACATATCACAAAGAAGTTTCTCCTAATGCTTCCGTGTAGTTTTTATGTGAAAATATTTCCTTTTCCAGCATAGGCCTCAAAACCTTCCAAATATCCACTTGCAGATACTACAAAAAGTTTGTTTCAAAGCCGCTTAATCAGAAGAAAGGTTCAACTCTGTTAGATGAATGCACACATCATAAAGAAGTTTTCCAAATGCTTCTGTGTAGTGTTTATGTGCAGATATTTCCTTTTCCTCTGTAGGCCTCAACGTGCTCCAAATATCCACTAGCAGATTCTACAAAAAGAGATTTTCAAAACTGCTCAATCAATACAAAGGTCCAACTCTGTGAGATGAATACCCACATCACAAAGTAGTCTCTCAGAATGCTTCTGTGTAGTTCTTATGTGAAGATATTTCCTTTTCCACAGAAGGCCTCCAATGTTTCCAAACATCCACTTGCATATTCTACTAAAAGAATGTTTCCAAACTGCTCAATCAAAATAAAGGTTCAACTCTGTGAGATGAATGCAATCAAAACAAAGAAGTTTCTAAGAATGCTTCTTTGTAGTTTTTATGTGAAGATATTTCCTTTTCCAGAATAGGCCTCAAAGCACTCCAAATACCCACATGCGGATTCGACAAAAAGAGTGTTTCCAAGCTGCTCAATCAAATGAAATATTCCACTCTGTGAGATAAATGCACACATCACAAAGAAGGTTCTCAGAATGCTTCTGTGCAGTTTTGAGGGAAGAAATTTCCTTTTCCATCATCAGCAACAAAGGGCTCCAAATATCCACTTGCAGATTCTACAAAAAGAGAATTTCGAAACTGCTCTATCAACAGATAGGTAAAACTCTGCGTGTTGAATGCACACATCATAAAGAAGTTCCTCCGAATGCTTCTGTGTAGTTTTTATGTGAACATATTTCCTTTTCAACCACAAGCCTCAAGGCGCTCCAAATATCCACTTGCTGACTCTACAAAAAGTGTTTCCAAACTACTCAATCAAAAGAAAGTTTCAAATCTGTGAGATGAATGCACAAAAAACAAATAAGTTTCTGAGAATGCTTCTGTGTAGTTATTATGTGAAGATATTTCCTTTTCCACAATAGTAATGAAAGTGCTCAAATATCAACTTGCAGATTCGACAAGAAGAGTGTTTCAAAACTGCTCAATCAAATGAAAGTTTCAACTCTGTGAGATGAATGCACACATAACAAAGTAGTTTCTGAGAATGCTTCTGTGTGGTTTTCATGGGAAGATATTTCCTCTTTCACCATTGGCCACAAAGGGCTCCAAATAACCACTTGCGGATTCTACAAAAAAGTGTCTGAAAACCTCTATCAAAAGACAGGTTCCAGTCGGCAAGTTCAATGCACACATCACAAAGAAGTTTCTCAGAATGCTTCTGTGTAGTTTTTATGTGAAGATATTTCCTTTTTCGCCATAGGCCTAAAGTGCTCCAAATATCCATTTTCAGAATCTGCAAAAAGAGGGTTTCAAAACTGATCAATCAAAAGAAAGTTTCAAATCGTGAGATAAATGCACGCAAAACAAAGAATTGTCTGAGAATGCTTCAGTGTAGTTTTTATAAGAAGATATTTCCGTTTCCACAATAGGCCTCAAAGGGCTCCAAATATCCACGTTCAGATTCTACAAAAAGAGTGTTTCAAAACTGCTCAAACAAATGGAAGGTTCAACTATGTTAGATGAATTCACGCATCACAAGGAGTTTCTCAGAGTGCTTCTGTGTAGTTTTTATGAGAAGATATTTCATTTTCCACCATTGGCCTGAAAGAGCTCCAAATATCCACTTGCAGATTCTACAAAAAGAGTGTTTCAAAACTTCCCAATCAAAAGAAAGGTTCAACTCTGTGAGATGAATACTGACATCACAAAGAAGTTTCTCAGAATACTTCTGTGTAGTTTTTATGAGAAGATATTTCCTTTTCCACAATAGGCCTCCAATGGTTTCAAATATCCATTTGCAGATTCTACTAAAAGAGTGTTTCCAAACTGTTCAAAGAAAAGAAAGTTTCAACTGAGTGAGACGAATGCACACATCACGAAGAAGTTTCTGAGAATGCTTCTGTGTAGATTTTTTGTGAAGATACTTCCTTTTCCACAATAGGCCTCAAAGCCATCCAAAGATCCACTTGTAGATACTATAAAGGAGTGTTTCAAAACTGCTAAATCAAATGAAATGTTCAACTCTCTGAGATGAATGGAAACATCAGAAAGTAGTTTCTCAGAATGCTTCTGTGTAGTTTTTATGGGAAGATTATTCGTTTTCCACCATTGGCCACAAAGGACTCCAAAGAACCACATGCAGATCCTACAAAAAAAGATTTATAAAACTGCTCTATCAAAAGAAAGCTACAGCTCTGTGAGATGAATGCACACATCACAAAGAAGCTTCTGTGAGTGTTTCTGTGTAGTTTTTATGTGAAGATATTTCCTTCTCCTCAAAAGGACTCAAAGAGCTCAAAGTATTCCTTGCAGATTCTACCAAAAGAGTGTTTCAAAACTGCTCAATCAAATGAAAGGTTCAACTTGGTGAAATGAATACACACATCACAAAGTAGTTTCTAAGAATGCTTCTGTGTAGTTTTTATGGGAAGATATTTCCTTTTCCACCATCGGCCACAAAGGGCTTGAAATAAACACATGCAGATTCTACAAAAAGAGAGTTTCAAAACTGCTCTATCAAAACATAGGTTCAACTCTTCGAGTTGAATGCACACATCACAAAGTGGTTTCTCAGAATGCTTCTGTGTAGTTTTTATGTGAAGATATTTGCTTTTCCATCATAGGCCTCAACGCGCTCCAAATATCCACTTACAGTTTCTACGAAAAGAGAGTTTCAAAACTGCTTAATCAAAAGAAAGTACAACTCTGTGAAATGAATGCAAACATCACAAAGATGTTTCTCAGAATGCTTCTGTGTAGTTTTTATGTGAAGATATTTCCTTTTCCATAACAGGCCTGAAAGCGCTCCAAATATCCATTGCAGATTCCACAAAAAGAGTGTTTCAAAACTCCTCTATCAAAAGGAAGTTTCAACTCCGTGAGATGAATGTAAATGTCACAAAGAAGTTTGTCAGAATGCTTCTATGTAGTTTTTATGTGAAGACATTTCCTTTTCGACCATAGGCAGCAAAGGGCTTCAAATATCATCTTGCAGATTCCACAAAAAGAGTGTTTCAAAACTGCTCTATCAAAAGATAGGTTCAACTCTGGGTGTTGAATGCGCACATCACAAAGAAGTTTTTCAGAATGCTTCTGTGTAGTTTTTATACGAAGCTATTTCCTTTTCCACAATAGGCCTCCAAAGGCTCCAAATATCCACTTGCAAATTCTACTAAAGGAGTGTTTACAAACTGCTCAACCAAAAGAAAGGTTCCACTTTGTGAGATGAATACACACATCACAAAGAAGTTTCTCAGAATGCTTCTGGGTAGTTTTTTCTTTTCTACAATAGGCACCCAAGGACACCAAATATCCACTTGCAGATTCTACTAAATGAGTGTTTCCAAACTGCTCAATCAAGAGAAAGGTTCATCTCTGTGAGATGAATGTTAACATCACTAAGGAGTTTCTCAGAACCCTTCTGTGTACTTTTTATGTGAAGATATTTCCTTTTCCACCATAGGCGTCAAAGGTCTCCAAATATCCACTTGCACATTCTACAAAAACAAAGTTTCAAAACTGATCTATCAAATAAATTTTGATATCATCAAAATTTATTTTGATGGTTCAAATCATTGAGATGAATGCACACATCACAAGGAATTTTCTCATAATGATTCTGTGTAGTTTTTCTATGAAGATATTCCCCCTTCCAAAATGGGCCTGAAAGCACTACAAATGTACACTTGTAGATTCTACAAAAAGTGTGTTTCAAAACTGCTCAATGAAAAGAAAAGTTCTACTCGGTCAGATGAATGCACACATCACAAAGCAGTTTGTCAGAATGTTTCTCTATAGTTTTTATTTTAAGAAATTTCCTTTTCCACCATTGGCCTCAAAGCGTTCTAAATGTACAATTGCAGATTCTAGAAAAAGAGTGGTTCAAAGCTGCTCAATCAAAAGAAATGTTCAAATCTGTGAGATAAATGCACACATTACAAAGAAGTTCCAGAATCCTTCTGTCTAGTTATTTTGTGAAGATATTTCTTTTTCCACCATATGCCTCATAGTGATCCAAATATCCACTTGTAAATTCTACATAAAGAGTGTTTCAAAACTGCTCAATCGAAAGTAATGTTCAACTCTGTGAGATGAATGCACAAATCACGAAGAAGTTTGTCAGAATGTTTCCGTCTAGTTTTTATGTGAAGATATTTCCTTTTCCAGCATAGACCTCAAAGCGCTCCAAATGTCCACTTGCAGATTCTATAAAAGGAGTGTTTCCAAACTGTTCAATCAAAGAAAGGTTCCACTCTGTCATTTGAATTCACACATTGCAAAGAACTTTCTCAGAATGTTTCTGTCTACTATATATGTGAAGATATTTTCTTTCCCACCATAGGCCTTAAAGCGCTCCAAATGTCCACTTGCAGATTCTACAAAGAGAGTGTTTCCTAACTTCTCAATCAAAAGAAAGGTTCAACTCTGTGAGATGATTGAACACATCACAAAGTATTTTCTCAGAATGATTCCGTCTAATTTTTATGGGAAGATATTTCCTTTTCCACCATAGGCCTCAAAGAGCTCCAAATGTACAATTGTGGATTCTTCAAAAAGGGTGTTTCAAAATTGTTCATTGAAAAGAAATGTTCAACTCTGTGAGATGAATGCACACATCACAGAGTGGTTTGTCAGAATGTTTCTGTATAGTTTTTATGAGAAGATAATTCCTTTTCCACCATAGTCCTCGAAGCACTCTAAATGTCTAATTGCAGAATCTACAAAAAGTGAGTTTCAAAGCTGCTAAATAAAAAGAAATTTTCAACTCTGCGAGATGAATGCAAACATCACAAATAAGTTTCTCACAATGCTTCTGTCTAGTTATTACGTGAAGATATTTCATTTTCCACCATAGGCTTCAAAGCGCTCCAAATGTCCACTTGCAAATTCTACAAAAAGAGTGTTTCAAAACTGCTCAATTGCAAGTAAGGTTCAACTCTGGGAGATGAATGCACACATCACAAAGATGTTTGTCAGAATGCTTCTGCCTAGTTTTTATGGGAAGATATTTCCTTTCCCACGACAGGCTGCAAAGCACTCCTAATATCCACTTTCAGATAGTACAAAAAGGATGTTTCAAAACTGCCCAATCAAAAATAGAGTTCATCTTAGTGAGATGAATTCACATATCACAAACAATTTTCACAGAATGATTCTGTGTAGTTTTTATGTGAAGATATTTCCTTTTACAACTTAGGCCACAAAGCTCTGCAAATGTCCACTTGCAGATTCTACAAAAAGAGTGTTTCAAAACTGCTCAATCAAAAAAAAGTTCAACTCTGTGAGATGAGTGCACATATCAAAAGAATTTTCTCAGAATGATTCTGTCTAGTTTTTATGTGAAGATACTTCATTTCCCACCTTAGGCCACAAAGGGCTCCAAATGTCCTATTGCAGATTCTACAAAAAGAGTGTTTCAACCCTGCTAAATCAACAGAAAGTTTCAACTCTGTGAGATGAATGCACACATCACAAAGGAGTTTCTCAGAATTCTTCTGTCTAGTACTTAAGTGAAAATATCTCCTTTTCCACCATGAGCCTCAAAGCGCTCCTAATGTCCACTTGCAGATTCTACAAAAAGAGATTTTCCAGACTACACAATCAAAAGAAAGGTTCAACTCTGTGTGATGAATGCACACATCACAAAGTAGTTTCTCAGAATGCTTCTGTCTAGTTCTTAAGTGAAGTTATTTCCTTTTACACCACAGTCTTCAAAGCCCTCCAAATGTCCACTTGCAGATTCTACAAAAAGAGAGTTTCCAAACTATTCAGTCAAAAGAAATGTTCATCTCTGTTAGACCAATGTGCACATCAAGAAGAAATTTGTCAGAATGCTTCTGTCTTGTTTTTATGTGAAGATATTTCCTTTGCCACCATAGGCCTCAAAGCACTCCAAGTGTCCACATGCAGGTAGTACAAAAACAGTGGTTCAAAAGTGCTCCATCAAATGTAAGATTCAACTCTGTGAGATGAATGCACATTTCACAAAGGAGTTTCTCAGAATGCTTTTGTCTACTTTTTATGTAAAGATATTTCCTTTTCCACCAGAGTCCTCAAAGTGCTCCAAATGTACACTTGCAGATTCTACAAAAAGAGTGTTTCCAAACTGCTAATCAAAAGGAAGTTTCAACTCTGTTAGATGAATGAACACATCACAAAGAATTTTCTAAGAATGCTTCTGTCTAGTTTTTATGTGAAGATATTTCCTTTTCCACTATAAGCCTCAAAGCGCTCCAAATGTACAATTGCAGATTCTTCAAAAATGGTGTTTCAAAATTGATCATTGAAAAGAAAGGTTCAACTCTGTAGATGAATTCAAACATCACAGAGTAGTTTGTCAGAATGTTTCTGTATAGTTTTTAGAGAAGATAATTCCTTTTCCATCATAGTCCTCGAATCACTCCAAATGTCCAATTGCAGATTCTACAAAAAGTGTGTTTCAAAGCTGCTCAATAAAAAGAAATTTTCAACTCTGTGAGATGAAATCACACAGGACAAAGAAGTGTCTCAGAATGGTTCTATGTAGTTTTTATGGGAAGATAATTCATTTTCCACCATTGGCCACAAAGGGCTCCAAATAACCACTTGCAGATTCTACTAAAAAGGTGTTTCAAAACTGGACGATCAAGAGAAAGCTTTGACTCCGTTAGATGAATGCACACATCACAAATAAGTTTCTGAGAATGCTTTGGTGTAGTTTTTGTGAAGGTATTTCCTCTTCCACAATAGGCCTCAAAGTGCTCCAAATATAAACGTGCAGATTCTGTAAAAAGAGTATTTCAAAACAGCTCAATGAAATGAAATGCTCAACTCTGTGAAATGAATGAACACATCACAGATAATTTTCTCAGAATGATTCTGTCTAGTTTTTATGTGAAGATATTTCCTTTTCCACCATAGGCCTCAAAGTGCTCCAGATGTCCACTTGCAGATTCTACAAAAAGAGGGTTCCAAAACTACTCAATCAAAAGTGAGGTTCAACTTCGTGAGATTAATGCACACATCACAAAGAAGTTTGTCAGAATGCTTCTGTCTAGTTTTTATGTGAAGATATTTCCTTTTCCACCATAGGCCACAAAGCACACCAAATGTCCAGTTGCAGATTCTACAAAAAGATTGTTTCAAAACAGCTCAATCAAAACAAAGGTTCAACTCTGTGAGATGAATGCACACATCACAAAATAATTTGTAAGAATGCTTCTGTCTAGATTTTATGTGTAGATATTTCCTTTCTCACCATTGAAATCAAGGCACTCTCAATGTTCACTTGCAGATAGTAAATAAAGGGAGCTTCAAAACTGCTCAATCAACAGTAAGGTTCAACTCTGTGAGATGGAATGGAATTTGCAGAGGAATGTGGATTGCAATGTGGAATGGAATGTGGAATGGAATGAGGAATGGAATGGAATAGAATGTGGAATGGAACATGGAATGGAATGTGGAATGGAACTTGGAAAGGAATGTAGAATGGAATGTGGAATGGAACGTGGAATGGAACATGGAATGGAACTTGGAAAGGAATGTAGAATGGAATGTGGAATGCAAAGTGAAATGGAATGGAATGGAATGTGGAATGGAAGGTGGAATGGAACATGGAATGGAAAGTGGAATGGGATGTGCAATGGATTGTGGAATGGAAAGTGGAATGGAAAGGAATGTAACGTGTAATGGAACGTGGAATGAAATGGAATGGAAAGTGGAATGGATAGTGGAATAGAACATGGAAAAGAATGTGCAATGGAATGTGGAATGGAATGTGGAATGGAATGTGGAAGGCAATGTGCCATGGAATGGAATGGAATGTGGAATGGAACTTGCAATGGTTCCTGTAATTAAACGTGGAATGGAACGTAAAATGGAACTGGAAGGGAATGTGGTATGGAATGTGCAATGGAATATGGAATGGAACGTGAAATTAAATGGATTGGAATGTTGAATGGAACGTGGAATGGAATGGAATGGAATGAGAAATGGAATGTGGAATGGAATGTGGAATGCAATTGAATGGAATGGGTAATGGAATGGAATGGAATGTGGAATGGAAAGACATGGAACATGGAATGGGACATGGAATGGAACATGGAATACAACATCGAATGGAACTTGGAAAGAAATGTCAAATGGAATGCAATGTGAACTGGAATGGAAAGGAATGAGGAATGGAACGTAATGGAATGTGGAATGGAACATAGAATGGAAAGTGGAATTGAATGGAATGGAAAGTGGAAGGAAATGTGGATGTAATGGAATGGAACGTGGAATTGAATGGAATGCAATGTGAAATGGAAAGTGAAATGGAATGGAAAGGAAAGTATAATTTAATGGAATGGAAAGTGGAATGGAACATGGAATGGAAAGGAATGGAACTTGAAATGCGACGTGGAATGGAAAGTGGAATGGAACATGGAATGGAACATGGAATGGAATGGAATTGAACGTGTAATGGAATGAAATGGAATGTGGAATGGAAAGGAATGCAACGTGGAATGGGACGTGGAATGGAAAGTGGAAAGGAATGGAATGGAATGTGGAATGGAATGGAATGGAGTGGAATATTGAATGGAACGGAATGGAAAGGAATGGAATGGAATGCGGAATGCAATGGAATGAAAGGTGGAATGGAATGGAAAGGAATACAAAGAATTGTGTAATGGAATGGAATAGAATGGAAACTGAAATATAATTTGGAATGGAATTTGAAATGGAATGTGGTATTAAAGGTGGAATGGAATGGAATGGAAAGTGGAAAGGAATGTGGAAAGGAATGCAATGGATTGAGAATGGAATGGATGGAATATGAAATGGAATATTGAATGGAATGTGGAATGGAATGTGGAATGGAACGGAATGGAATGAGGAATGGAATGTGGAATGGAATGTGGAACGGAACGTTTAATGGAATGTGGAACGGAATGTGGAGTGGAATGGAATGGCATATTAAATGGAATGGAATGGAATGTTAAATGGAATGGCATGGAATTTGGAAAGGAAAGTGGACTGGAATGTGCAACAGAATGCAATGGAAAGTGGAATGGAGTGGAATGGAAAGTGGAATGAAATGTGGTATCGAATGGAATGGAGTGGAATGTGGAATGGAATGTGGAATGGAATGGAATGGAATGTGGAATGGAATGTGCAATGGAATAAAATGGAATGTGGAATGGAATGTGGAATGAAATGGAATGGAATGCAATGAGGAATGAAATGCAATGGAATATGGAATGGACTGGAATGGAATGTGGAATGAAACGGAATGGAATGCAATGTGGAATGAAATGCAATGGAATATGGAATGGAGTGGAATGGAATGTAAAACGGAATGTGCAATGGAAAGTGGAATGGAATGTGGAATGGAATGGAATGGAAGGTGGAATGGAATTGAACTTGGAATGTAATGGAATGGAATGTGGATTGGAATGGAATGGAATGGAATGTGGAATGGAATAGATTGGAATGTGGAATGGAATGTGGAATGAATTGTGGAATGGAACGGAATGGAACAAGGAATGGAACGTGGAATGGGATGTTCAATGGAATATGGAATGGAAAGTTGAATAGAATGGAATGGAACGTGGAATTGAATGTGGAAAGGAATGGAATGGAATGTGGAATGGAACGTAGAATGAAACGTGTAAAGGAATGTGGAATGGAACGTGGAACGGAATGTGGAATGGAATGTGGAAGGGAATGTGGAGGGGAATGAAATGGAATTTAATAGAATGTGGAATGGAACGGGCAATGTATCGTGGAATAGAGTGTGGAATGGATCGTGGAATGGAATGTGAAATGGATTGTGGAATGGAATGTGGAATGGAATATGGAATGGAACATGAAATTGAATGGAATGAAATGTTGAATAGAACGTGGAATGGAATGGAATGGAATGTGGAATGGAATGTGGAATGTTTTGGAATGGAACGTGGAATGGAACGTGGAAAGGAAAGTGGAATGGAATGGAATGGAATGTGGAATGAAACGCGGAATGTAATGGAATGGAATGTGGAATGGAACGTGGAATTGAAGCTGGAAAAGTACGAGGAATGGAATGGAATGGAAAGTGGAATGGAACTTGGAAAGAATGGAATGGAACTTGAATTGGAATGTGAAATGGAATGTGGAATGGAACGTGGAATGGAACGTGGAATGAAACCGATTGGAATGTAGAATGGAATGGGATGGAACTTGGAATGCAATGCGGAATGGAATGTGAAATGGAACGTGGAATGGAAAGTGGAGTGAAAGGGAATGGAATGTGGAATGGAATGGAATGTGGAATGGAATGGAATGGAATGTGGAATGGAAAGGAATGGAACATGAAATGGGTCGTGGAATGGAACAAGGATTGCATCGTGGAATGGAACGTGGAACGGAATGTGGAATGCAATGGAATGACATGTGGAATCGAATGGAACGGAATATGGAATGGAATTGAATGGAGTGGAATGTGGATTGGAATCGAATAGAATGGAATGGAAGGTGGAATGCGATAGAATGGAATGTGGAATGGAATGGAATGGAATGGAATGTGGAATGTAATGTAATGGAATGGAATGGAATGTGTAATTTAATGGAATGGAATGAGGAAGGGAATGGATTAGAATGTGGAATGCAATGGAATGGAACTTGGAATGGAATGTGGAATGGAATGTGGAATGGATTGTGCAATGGAATGGAAAGGAATGTGGAATAGAATGGAGTGTAATGGATTGTGGAATGGAATTTGGAAATGAATGCGGAATGGAATGGAATGGAATGTACAATGAAATGGAATGGAATGTGGAATGGAATGGAAAGGAAATTGAAATAGAATGTGGAACGGAATGAGAAACGGAATATGGAATGGAATGTGGAATGGAATGAAAAGGAATGTCGAATGGAATGGTATGGAACGTGGAATGGAACGGAATGGAACGTGGAATGGAAGGTGGAATGGAACATGGAATGGAAAGTGGAAAGCAATGTGGAATGGAATGTGGAATGCAATGGAATGGAATGTGATATGAAATGTGAAATGGAATGGAACGGAATGTGGAAAGGAATGTGGAATGTAATGCAATGGAATGAGAATGGAATGTGCAATGGAATGGAATGGAATGTTTAATGGAATGTGGTATGGAATGGATTGGAATGTGGAATGGAATGTGGAATGAAATGCGAAATGGTAGGGAAAGGAATGTGGAATGCAATGTGGAATGAAACGTGAAATGGAACGTGGATTCGAATGGAATGAAACTTGGAACAGAATGTGGAATGGAATGGAAGGGAATGTGGAATGAACTGTGGAGTGTAATAGAAAGGAATGTGGAACAGAATGGAATGGAATATTGAATGGAAAGTGGAATGGAACAGAATGGAATGTGGAATGGAATGTGCAATGCAAAGTGGAATGGAAAGTTTAATGGAATGGAATGGAATGTGAAATGGAATGTGGAATGGAATCGAATGGAATGTGGAATGGAATGTGGAACGGAGTGTGGAATGGAATGGAATGGAATGTGGAATGGAATGTGGCAAGAAATTTAATGGAATGTGGAATGGAAAGTGGATTGCAATGTAGAATGGGTTGTGGAATTGAAATTGGAATGGAATGGAATGGAAAGTGGAATGGAACGTGGAATGGAATTGAACGGAAAGGGGAATGGTTTGTGGAATGGAACTTGTAATGGAATGGAATGGAATGTGGAATGGAAAGTGAAATGCAATGGAATTGATCGTGGAATATAACGTCTAATGGAACGTGGAATGGAATGTGGAATTGAACATAGGATAGAAAGTGGAATCAAGTGTGAAATGGAATGCAATGGAATATGGAAAGGAATGTGGAATTGAGTGTGAAATGGAAGGTGGAATGGAATGGAATGGAATGTGAAATGGATCGTGGAATTGAATGGAATGGAATGGAATGGAATGTGGAATGGAATGTGGAATGGAATGTTCAATGGAATGGAATGAAATGTGGAATGAAATGTTTATTGGAATGGAATGGAACGTGGAATGTAATGGAATGGAATGTGGAAAGAAATTTAACGGACATTGGAATGGAATGTGGAATGGAATGTGGAATGGAATGGAATGGAATTTAAAGAAATGTGGAATGGCAAGTGAATTGGAATGCAACAGATTGTGGAATAGAATGTAAAATGAAACGCAATGGAATGAGAATGGAAAGTGGAATGGAATGTGGAACGGACTGCCGAATGGAATGTGGAATGGATTGTGGAATTGAACGGAATGTGGAAAAGAATGGGGAATGGAATGTGGAATTAAATGGAATGGAATGTGAAATGGAATGAAATGGAATGTGGAAAGGAAACTGGAATGGAATGCAATGGAATGTGGAATGGAACGGAAAGGAATGTGGAATAGAATGTGGAATGGAATATGGAATGGAACGGAATGGTATGTGGAATGGAATGTGAAATCCAATGTGGAATGGAATGGAATGGACGGTGGAATGGAATGTTATGGAATGGTATGGAATGTGGAATGGAATGGAATGGAATGTGGAATGGAACGTGGAATGGAGCGTGGAATGGAATGTGGAATGCAATGCGGAATAGAGAGGAATGGAAAGTGAAATGGAATGTGGGATGGAATGGAATGGACCCTGGAATGGAATGTGGAATGGAATGTGGAATGGAATGGAATGGAATGTGCCAGGCAATGTGGAATGGGATTTGGAATGCAATGGAAGGAATGTCGAATGGAATGTGATATGGAATGGAATGGAAGGTCAAATGGAATGTGGAAAGGAATCGGGAATGGACAGTGGAATGGAAAGTGCAATGGAATGTGGAATGTATTGTGGAATGGAAAGTGGAATAGAATGGAATGGAACATGTAACGGAATGTGGAATGGAAAGTAATGTAATATGGAAAGGAATGTGGAAATGAAAGTGGAATGGAATTCAATGGAATGTTTAATGTAACATGGATTGGAAGGGAATGGAAAGTGGAAATGAACGTGTATTGTAAACTGGAGTGGAATAGAATGTAGAATGGAATGTGGAATGGAATGTGGAATGGAATGGAATGGAATGTGGAATGGAATGGAATGGAAGGTGGAATGGTATGGAATGAAGTGTAATAGAAAGGAATGTGGAACAGAATGGAATGGAATATGGAATGGAATGTGGAATGGAACAGAATGGAATGTGGAATGGAACTTGCTATGGAATGTGGAATGGAAAGTTTAATGGAATGGAATGGAATGTGTAATCGAACATGGAATGAATTCGAATGGAACGTGGAATGGAAAGTGGAATGGAATGTGGAATTGAATGCGGAATGGAATAGAATTGAATGTGGAATGGAATGTGGAACGGAGTGTGGAATGGAATGGAATGGAATGTGGAATGTAATGTGGCAAGTAATTTAACGGAATGTGGAATGGAAAGTGGATTGCAATGTAGAATGTGTTGTGGAATGGAATGTGGTATAGAACGGAATAGAATGTGGAACGGAATGTGGAATGTAGTGTGGAATAGAACTTGGAATGGAATGCAATGGAATATGGAATGGAACGTGTAATGGAATGGAATGCAAAGTGGAACAGTATGTGGAATGGAAATTTTAATGGAATGGAATGGAATGTGGAATGGAAAGTGAAATGCAACGCGGAATATAACGTCTAATGCAAAGTGGAATGGAATGTTTAATTAAACATATGATATAATGTGGAATCAAGTTTGGAATGGAACGGAATAGAATATGGAAAGGAATGTGGAATTGAGTGTGGAATGGAACGTGTAATGGAATTCAATGGAATGTGGAATGGAACGTGGAATTGAATGGAATGAAACGAAATGGAATGTGGAATGGAACGTGGAATGGAATGTGCAATGGAATGGAATGAAATGTGGAATGAAACGTGTATTGGAAAGGAATGTAATGTGGAATGGAATGCAGTGGAATGTGGAATGGAATTTAACGGACATTGGAAAGGAACGTGGTTTGGAATGTGGAACGGAATGTGGAAAGGAATGTGGAATGGAATGTGGAAAGGAATGTGGAATGAAATGTGGAATGGAACGGAATTGAACATGGAATGGAATGTGGAATGGAACGTAGAATGCAATGGAATGGAATGTGGAATGGGATGGATTGGAATGAGGAATGGGACGTAGAGTGGAATGTGGAAGGGAATTTGGAACGGAACGTGGAATGGAACGTGGAATGGAATGGAATGTAATGTGTAACGGAATGGAATGGAATGTGGAATGGAATGTGGAATGGAATGTGGAATGGAATGGACTGGAATTTGGAATGGTGTGGAATGGAATGTTGATTGGAACCTGAAATGGAAAGTGCAATGTAACGTGGAATGGAAAGCAATGCAATGTGGAATGGAATGCAGTGGAATGTGGAATGGAATGTAACGTAATGTGGAATGGAATGTGGAATGGAATATGGAATAGAATGTGTAATGGAATGGAATGGAATGCGAAATGGAATGGAATGCAATGCGAAATGGAACGTGGAATGGAACGTGGAATGGAACGTGGAATGGAACTTGGAATGGAATGTGGAATGGAATGGAAAAAATGAGAATGAAATGAATTGGAATTTGGAATAGAATGTGGTATGGAATGGAATGGAATGTTGAATGGAATAGAATGGAATGGTATGGAATGTGGAATGGAGTAGAATGGAACGGTATGGAATGTGGAATGGAATGGAAAGGAATGTGGAACGGAATGTAGAATGGAATGGAATGGAACGTGGAATGGATTGTGTAATGGAATGAGGAATAGAACGTTCAATGGAACGTGGAATGGAATGGAATGGAACGTGGAATGGAATGTGGAATGGAATGCGGAATGGGACGTGGAATAGAATGTGCAATGTAATTTGGAATGGAAAGGAATGGAATGTGGAATGGAAAGGAATGGAATGTGGAATGGAATGTGGAATAGAATGGAATGGAAGGCAGAATAGAATGCGAAATGGAATGGATAGGAATCCGGAATGGAATGGAAAGGAATGGTATGGAATGTGGAATGGAAAGTGGAATGGAAACTAGAATGGAATGTGGAATGGAACGTGGAATGGAATAGAATGAAATGTGCAATGGAATGTGGAATGGAATGTGTAATACAACGTGGAATGGAAAGTGGATTTGAACGTGTAATGGAAGGTGGAATGGAATGGAATGGAACTTGAAATGGAAAGTGGAGTGGAATGGAATGGAATGTGGAACGGAATGGAATGGAATGTGGAATGGAAAGGAATGGATCGAGGAATGGAACATGGAATGGAACGTGGAAAGCAACGTGGAATGGAACGTGGAATGTAATGAGAAATGGATTGGAATGGAATGGAATGGGGAATAGAATGGAACGGAATGTGGAATGGAATGAAATGGAGTGGAATGTGGAATGGAATGGAATGGAATGGAATGGAATGGAATGGAATGCGGAATGCAAAGGAATGAAATATGGAATGGAATGGAATGAAATGGAATGGAATGGAATGGAATTGACAGAGGCATGCAATGGAATGGAATCTAATGGAATTTGGAAAAGAATGGAATGGAATGTGGAATGGAGTGGAATATTATGTGAAATGGAATGTGGAATAGAATGCGGAATGGAAAGTGCAAAGGAAAGTGGAATGGAATGGAATGGAATGTGGAATGGAAAGTGGAATTGTATCGAATGGAACGTGGAATGGAAAGTAGAATGGAATGGAGTGGAACGTGGAATCAAAGGTGGAATGGAACGTCGAATGGAATGATCAATGGAATGTGGAATTGAACGTGGAATGGAATGGAATGAAAAGTGGAATGGGAAGTGAAATGTACTGTAAAGGAATGAAATGGAATGTGGAATGGAATGGAATGGAATGTAGAAAGGAATGTGGAATGGAATGTGGAATGGAATGTGGAATGGAACAGAATGGAATGTGGAATGGTATGGGGAATGGAATGTGGAATGGAAAGTGGATTTGAATGGAAAGGAATGTCGAATGGAACGTGGAATGTAACGGAATGGAATGTGGAATGGAATGTTCAAGGGAATGTGAAATGGAAAGTGGAATGGAATGGAAAGGAATGTTGAATAGATCGTGGAATGAAATGGATTGGAACGTGGCATGAAACTTGTAGTGGAAGGTGGAAGGAACGTGGAATGGAATGTGGAATGGAACATGGAATAGAATGTGGAATGGAATGTGGAATGTAACCTGGGATGGAATGGAATGGAAGGTGAAATGAAACGTGGAATGGAATGCAATGGAACATGGAACGGAATGTGGAATGGAATGAGGAATGAAATGTGGAATGGAGCGTGGAATGGAAGAGAATGGAACGTGGAATTGAATGTGGCATGAAATGTCAAATGGAAAGGAGTGGAATGTGGAATAGAATGAGGATTGGAATAGAATGAAATCCGGAATGGAATGGAATGGAATGGAGTGGAATATGGAATGGAATGGAATGGAACGTGGAAAGGAACGTGGAATGGAACATGAAATGGAATGTGGAATGGAAAGGAATGGAATGAAATATGGAAAGGAATGGAATGGAATGTGTAATGGAATGTGTAATGAAAAGTGGAATGGAATGGAATGGAATGGAATTGAAAGGAATGAGGAATTAAATAGAAAGGAATGTGGAATGGAAAGGAATGGAATGCGGAATGCAATGGAATTTTATAGAATGTGAATTGGAATGTAATGGAATGGAAAGGAATGTGGAACGGAATGCAATGGAATGTCGAAAGGAATGCAATGGAATGGAATGGAATGCGGAACTGAATCAATTGGGAAGTGGAATGCAATTGAATGGAATATGGAATGCAATGGAATGGAATGGAATGGAAGGTGGAATGGAATATGAAATGGAATGAGGAATGGAACGTGGAATGGAATAAAATGGATCTCAGAATGGAGGGGAATGGAACGTGGAGTGGAATGTAATGGAACGTTGAAAGGAACGTGGAATGGAACGTGGAAAGGAAAGTGGAGTGGATAGTATAATGGAATGCAATGGAATGTGTAATGGAATGGAATGGAAAGTGGAAAGGAATGGTATGGAATGTGAAATGGAATGGAATGGAATATGGAATGGAAAGTGGAATGGAATGAAAGGGAAAGTGGAATGGAACGCCTAATGGAAAGTGGAATGCAACGTGGAATGGAATTCAATGGAACGTGGTATGGAATGTGGAATGGAATGTGGAATGGAATGGAAAGGAGTGTGGACTAAAACGAGGAACGGAAGGGAATGGAACGTGGAATGGAATGTGGAATGGAATGCGGAATGGAATGTAATGGAATGCAGGATGCAATGTGGAATGGAATGTGGAATGGAATGGAATGTGGAAGGGAGCGTGGAATGGAAAGGAATGGAATACGGAATGGAACGCTCAAGGGAATGTGGAATGGAATATGTCGGAATGTGTAACGGAATGTGGAATGGAACGTTGAATAGAAAGGAATGGAACGTGGAATGGAATATGGAATGGAATGTAGAATGGAAAGTGGAATGGAATGGAATGAAATGTGGAATCTAATGTGGAAAGGAACGTGGAATGGAAGGTGGAATGGAATGGAATCGAATGTGGAATGGAGTGGGGAATGGAATGGAATGCAATGTGCAATTAAATTTGCAATGGAATGGAAAGGAATGTGGAATTAAATTTGCAATGGAATGGAAAGGAATGTGGAATGGAATGGATCGTGGAATGGAATGTGGAATGCAACGGAATGGAATGTGGAATGAAATGTGGAATGCAATGAAATGCAATTTGGAATGGAATGTGGAGTGGAATGGAATGCAATGAGGAATGGAACGTGCAAAGAAATGTGGAATGGAGCGTGGAATGGAAGATGGAATGGAATGGAATAGAATGTGGAATGGAAGATGGAATGGAATGGAATGGAATGTGGAATGGAATGTGGAATGGAATGGAATTTAATGGAATGTGGAATGGAATGGAATGTTTAATGGAATGGAATGGAATGCAATGTGGAAAGGAATGGAATGGAATGGAATGTGGAATGGAATGTGGAATAGAATGGAAAGGAATGTGGAATGGAATGGAATGTGGAATGGAATGGAAAGTTTAAATGGTATGTAATGGAATGTGGAATGGAATGTGTACTGGAATGTAACACTGTGTGGAATTGAATGTGGAATGGAATGGAATGGAATGGAATGTAAAGTGGAATGGAATGTTCAATGGAATGTCTAATGGAATGTGGAATGGAATGGAATGGAATGTGGAATGGAATGTGGAATGGAATGTTCAATGTTTTGTGGAATGGAATGTGGAATAGAATGTAATGGAATGTGGAATGGAATGTGTAATAGAAGGTGAAATGGAACGGAACGGATTGTGGAATTGAATATGGAATGGAAAGTGGAATGGAACGTGGAATGGAATGTGGAATGGAATGTAATGGAATGTGGAATGGAACGTGGAATGGAACGTGGAATGGAATGGAATGGAATGTAAAATGGAATCGAATTTAATGTGGAATTGAATGGTATGGTATGTGGAATGGAATGGAATGGATTGAAATGTGGAATGGAATGGAATGTGAAATGTAATGGAATGTGGAATGGAATGGAATGGAATGTGAAATGTAATGTAATGTGGAATGGAATGGAATGGACTCTAATATAATGCAGAATTGAATTGAATAGAATGTAGAATGGAATGGAATGGAATGTCGAATGGAATGGAATGGAACGTGGAATGGAATGTGGAATGAAATGTGGAATGGAAAGTGGAATGGAATGGAAGGGAAAGTGTAATAGAATGGAATGGAATGGAATGAGGAATTCAATGTGGAATGGAATGTGGAATTGAACGGAATGGAATGTGAAATGAAATGGAATGGAATGTGGAATGGAATGGATCGGAATGTGGAATGAAATGGAATGGAAAGTGAAATAGAATGTGGAATGGAAAGTGGAATTGAATGTGGAACAGAACGTGGAATTGAAGGTGGAATTGAATCGAATGTATTCTGAAATGGAATGTGCAATGGAATGGTATGGAATGTGGAATGGAATGTTGAATGCAATGTGGAATGGAATGGAAAGAAACGTGGAATGAAATGTGGAATGGAACGTGGAAAGGAACGTGGAATTCAATAGGGAATTGAATGGAACAGATTGTGGAATGTAATGTGGAATGGAATCCTATGGAATATGGAATGGAATGTGGAAAGCAATGTGGAATGGAATGGAATGGAATGGAATGTGGAATGGAATGTGGAATGGAGCATGGAATGGAACGTGGAATGGAATGAATTGGAATGTGGAATGGAACGTGGGATGGAATGCAATGGAATGTGTAATGTAATGTTGAATGCAGTGTGAAATGGAATGGAAAATGGAATGCAATGTGGAATGGAATGGAATGGAATGTTTAGATGGAATGGTATGGAATGTGGAATAGAATATGGTCTGTAATGGAATGCAATGTGGAATGGAATGTGGAACTTATTGGAATGGAACGTGGAATGGAATGTGGAATGGAACGTGGAATGAAAAATGGAACAGAATAGAATGGAATCTGTAATGGAAGGGAATGGAATGTGGAATGCAATATGCAATGGAATGGAATGGAAAGGAGTGGAAAGTGTAAGGCAATGGAGTGGAATATGGAGTGGAAAGAAATGGAACGTGGAAAGGAACGCGGAATGAAACGAGGAATGCAATGTGGAATGGAACGTGTAATGGAAAGTGGAATGGAATGGAATGGAATGGAATGTGGAATGGAAGGGAATGGAACGTGGAATGCAACGTGAAATGGAAAGCAGAAAGCAACGTGGAGTGGAACTTGGAATGGAATGTGGAATGGAATTGAATGGAATGTGGAATGGAATGGAATAGAATGACGAATGGAATGGAATGTATTGGAATTTGGAATGGAATGGAATGGAATGCAACATATAATGGAATGGAATGTGGAATGGAATGGAATGGAATGGAAAGTGGAATAGAAAGGAATGGAATGGAATGTGGAATGGAATGTCGAATTGAATGTGGAATGGAATGGAAAGGAATGTGGAATTGAATGGAATGGAAGGTAGGAGGTTTTGGAATGGAAAGTGGAATGGAATGTGGAAAGGAACATGGAATGGAGTGCACTGGAACTTGGAAGGGAACGTGGAATGGAATGCAATGGAATGTGGAATGCAATGCAATGGAATGTGGAATGGAACATGGAATGGAAGGTGGAATGGAAAGTGGAATTGAACGTGGAATGGAATGGAATGGAAGGTTGAATGGAATGTGGAATGGAATGTGGAATGGAACGTTCCATTCCACATTCCATTCCATTCCATTCCATGTTCCTTTCCTTTCCATTCCACACTCCATTCAATTGCATTCCACATTCCATTCCACATTCCATTCCATTACATTGCACAATCCTTTCCATTCCATTCCACATTCCATTCCACATTCCAGTCCATTGCAGCTCACATTCCATTCCATTCCATTCAACATTCCATTCCACATTCCATTCCTTTCCATTCCACATTCCATTCAATTCCATATTCCACTCCTTTCCATTGAATTCCACATTTCATTCCATTCCACGTTACATTCCCTTCCATTCCACATTCCATTCCATTCCATTCCATTCCATTCCACATTCCATTCCATTACATTCCACATTCCACTCCATTCTATTCCACGTTCCATTCCTAATTCCATTACACATTCCTTTCAATTCCATTCCACGTGTCATTACGTTCCGTTCCACCTTCCATTCCACTTACCATTCCATTCATTTCCACATTCCATTCCATATTCCATTCCGTTCCATTCCACATATCATTCCATTCCATTCCATTCTCTTCCATTACACATTCCATTCTATTCCATTCCACATTCCATTCACTTCCATTCCCTTCCATTCCACATTCCATTCCATTCAATTCCACATTGCATTCCAGTCCATTCCACGTTCCATTCCATTCCATTCCACGTTCCATTGCATTCCGTTCCACATTCCATTCCATTCCATTCCACATTGCATTCCATTCCATTCCATTCCATTCCATTCCACATTCCATTCCATTCCATTCCACATTGCATTCCTTTCCATTCCATTCCACATTCCATTGAATTATACATTCTATTCCAATCCACATACTATTCCATTCCCTTCCACATTCCATTCCGCATACCATTAGACATTCCTTTCCATTCCATTCCACATTCCATTCCACATTTCTTTCCATTCCATTCCACATTCCACACCATTCCATTCCACGTTCCATTCTGCATTCCATTACCTTACATTTCGCGTTTCATTACACATTCCATTCCATCACATTCCACATTCCATTCCACTTTCCATTACATTGCACTGCACATTCCATTCCACATTCCCTTCCAGATTCCATTCCATTCCATTCCACATTCCATTCCAAGCATTAGACATTCCATTCCACATTCCATTTCATTTCATTCCACATTCCATTACACATTCCATTCCAATCCATTCCACATTCCATTCGATTGCATCAATATTCCATTCCATATCATTCCACATTCCATTCTGCATTCCACTCCATTCCATTCCACATACCATGCCATTCCATTCCATATTCTATTCCATTGAATTCCACATTCCATTCCATTACATTCCACATTCCATTCCATTACATTCCACATTCCATTCCATTCAATTCCACGTTCCGTTCTATTCCATTCCAAGTTCCATTCCATTTCACCTTCCATTCCATTCCATGTTCCATTCCATTCCATTCCAAGTTCCATTTCACATTCCATTCCATTCCATTACACATTCCATTCCATTCAATTCCACATTGCATTCCACATTCCATTCCCATTCCATTCCATTCCATTCCATATTCCATTCCAAGCATTCCACATTCCATTCCACATACCACTCCATACCTTTCCACATTCCATTCCACATTCCTTTGCATTCCATTCCACATTCCATGTCACTGCATTTAACATTCCATTCCTTTCCATTGCACACTCAATTCCACATTCCATTTCTTTCCATTCCACATTCCATTCCACATTCCATTCCATTTCATTCCACGTTCCATTCCACATTCCATTCCATTCCATTCCACATTTCATTCAATTCCATTCACTTTCCATTCCACATTCCATTCCATTCCACAATCCTTTGCATTCCATTGCACATTCCATTCCAAATTCCATTACATTCCTTTCCACATTTCATTCCAATGCAGTTCACATTCCATTCTATTCCATTCCACATTCCATTCCATTCCATTCCGCATTCCATACCATTTCGTATTCCATTCCATTCCACATTCAATTCCAATCCACGTTCCATTACACATTCCATTCTATTCCATTCCACATTCCATACCTTTCCACATTCCTTTCAATTCCATTCCGCATTCCATTCCATTCCATTTCAAATTGCATTCCATTCCATTCCATTCCACATTCCATTTCACATTCCATTCCCTTCCATTACACATTCCATTCCATTCAATTCCACATTGCATTCCACATTCCATTCCCATTCCATTCCATTCCATATTCAATTCCAAGCATTCCACATTCCATTCCACATACCATTCAATACCGTTCCACATTCCATTCCACATTTCTTTGCATTCCATTCCACATTCCATTTCACTGCATTTAACATTCCATTCCTTTCCTTTGCACACTCAATTCCACATTCCATTTCTTTCCATTAGACATTCCATTCCATTTCATTCCACGTTCCATTCCACATTCCATTCCATTCCATTCCACATTTCATTCAATTCCATTCACTTTCCATTCCACATTCCATTCCATTCCACAATCCTTTGCATTCCATTGCACATTCCATTCCAAATACCATTACATTTCTTTCCACATTCCATTCCAATGCAGTTCACATTCCATTCTATTCCATTCCACATTCCATTCCATTCCATTCCACATTGCATACCATTTCGTATTCCATTCCATTCCATTCCATTCCACGTTCAATTCCAATCCACGTTCCATTACACATTCCATTCTATTCCATTCCACATTCCATACCTTTCCACATTCCTTTCCATTCCATTCACACTCCATTCCATTCCATTTCAAATTGCATTCCATTCCATTCCATTCTATTCCATTCCATTCCATTCGGCATTTCATTCCACATTCCATTCCTTTCCATTCCGCATTCCATTGTACGTTACATTTCACGTTCCATTCCACGTTAAATTGCACGTTCCATTCCACGTTCCATTCCATTCCATTCAACATTCCTTTCCATTCAATTCCACAATCCATTCCATTCCATTCCATTCCATTCCATTCCACGTAGAATTCCACAATCCATTCCAGGTTCCCTTCCATTCCATTCCAAATTCCATTGCACATTCCATTCCATTCCATTCCATTCCACATTCCATTCCATTCCATTCCACATTTCATTTCAAATTCCATTCCATTCCTTTCCATTCCTTTCCAAATGCCATTGAACATTCCATTCCATTCAGTACAATTCCACATCCCAATCCACATTCCATTACATACCATTCCACATTCCATTCCACATTCCGTTGCATTCCATTCCATTCCATTCCACTGCATTCCATTCCACATTCCATTCCACAGTCCATTCCACTCCATTCCTTTCCATTCCATTCCATTCCATTCCGCGTTACATTCCAGATTCCATTCCATTCCATTCTACATTCCATTCCATTGCACATTCCATTCCACCTTCCATGCCATGTTCCATTCCACCTTCCATTCCACGTTCCATTCAACGTTCCATTCCATTCCATTCCACATTCCATTCCATTAAATTCCACATTCCATTCCATTCCATTATTCTGTCCATTCCTTTCCAGATTCCATTCCATTCCATTTCTCATTCTACTCCATTCCATTCCACGTTCCATTCCACATTCCGTTCCATTCCATTCCACGTTCCATTCCATTCCATTCCACTTTCCATTCCACATTCCATTCCATTCCATTCCACGTTCCATTCCAAATTAGATTCCATTCCACTCCACATTCCATTTCTTTCCATTCCACATACCTTTCCACAATCCATTCCACGCCATTCCATTCGACATTGCATCCCATTCTCTTTCCTTCCATTCCACATTCCATTCCCTTACATTCTGCGTTCCCTTGCATTCCATTCCACATTCGATTCCACGTTCATTTCCAAGTTCCATTACACGATACATTCCACTTTCCATTCCACTTTCCATTGTACGTTCCATTCAGTGTTCCATTCCAAATTTCATTCCATTCCATTTCAAATTCCATTCCATTCCATTCCATTAAATTCCACATTCCATTCCATTGCATTCCATTGCCCATTCCATTCCATTCCAAATTCCATTCCACATTCCATTCACTTCCATTCCACATTGCATTCCTTTCCACATTAGATTCCACATTCCATTCCTCATTGCATTCCATTCCTTTATGCATTTCATTCCATTCCTTATTCCATTCCACATTCGATTCCACATTCCATTCCATTCCATTCCATTCCACATACAATTACATTCCATTCCACATTCCATTAAATTCAATACCCTTCCATTCCAAATTCCATTCCTTTCCATTCCACATTCCATTCCATTCCATTGCACATTCCATTCCACTCCATTCCACATTCCAGTTCCATTCCATTCCACATTCCATTCCATTCCATTGCACATTCCATTTCATTGCATTCCACATTCCATTCCATTCCATTCCACATTCCATTCCATTCCATTCCACATTCCATTCCATTCCATCCCACATTCCTTTCCATTCCATTCCATTCCATTCCACACTGCATTCCATTCCATTCCATTCCACATTCCATTCAACAATCCATTCCATTCCATGCCACATTCCATTCCATTCCATTCCACATTCGACTTCAATCCAAATTCCATTGCACATTCCATTCCACTCCGTTCAATTCTATTTTCCATTCCATTCCACTCCATTTCATTCCAAGTTCCACTCCACGTTCCATTCCATATTCCATTCTGTTCCATTCCATTCCATTCCACATTCCATTCCACATTCCATTCCATTCCATTTCACATTCCATTCCATTCCATTCCACATTCCATTCCATTCAATTCCATTGCATTCCACATTCCATTCCATTCCATTCCATTCCACATTGCATTCCATTACATTCCACATTCTATTCCATTCCATTCCACATTCTATTTCACATCCCTTTCCATTCCATTCCACGTTCCATTCCACATTCAATTCCATTCCATTCCACATTTCATTCCATTCCAATCCATTCAAGTCCACATTCCATTCCATTCCATTCCATTACACTTTCGATTCCATTACGTTACACATTCCATTACACATTCATTCTATTCCATTCCACTTTCCATTCCACATTCCATTCCACATTCCTTCACATTCCATTCCACATTCCATTCCATTCCATTACACATTCCATTCCCTTCCTTTTCTTTCCATTTCATTCCATTCCATTTCATACTCCATTCCACATTACCTTCCATTCCACTCCACGTTCCATTCCGCATTCCATTCCTTTCCATTCCACATTCCATTCCATTCCATTTCAAATTCTATTCCAGTCCATTCCACATTCCAATCCATTCGATTCCACATACCATTCCATTCCATTCCATTCCACATTATATTCCATTCTATTAAATATTCTATTCCACATTCCATTCCATTCCACATTCCATTCGTCAATCCATTCCATTCCACATTGTATTCCATATTCCTTTCCATTCCAATCCCTATTCCATTCCATTCCACTACATATTCTATTCCACTTTCCATTCCAGTGCTTTCCACATTCCATTCCACAATCCTCTCCATTACATTTCACATTGCATTCCACATTCCATTCCATTCCCTTCCACATTCCAGTAAACATTACTTACCATTCCTTTCCACATTGCATTGCACAGTCCATTGCAATCCATTCCACATTGCATTCCACATTCCTTTCCATTCCATTCCACATTCCATTGCATTCCATTTCACATTCCATTCCACTTTCCTTTCTATTACATTCCGCTTTCCGTTCCACATTCCATTCCATTCCACTCCGCATTCAATTCCACGTTCCACTCCACGTTCCATTCCATGTTCCATTCCACATTCCATTCCACGTTCTATTCCAATCCATTCCATATTCCATACCATTCCATTCCACATTCCATTCATTTCCATTCCACATTCCATTCCACATTCCATTCTGTTTCATTTCACATTCTATTCCACATTCCATTCCATTCCATTCCATATTCATTTCCATTCCATTCCACATTCCATTCAATTCCATTCTACACTCCATTCCACATTCCATTCCATTCCATTGCACAATCCTTTCCATTCCATTCCACATTCCATTCCACATTCCATTCCACATATCATCCGAATACATTGCGCATTCCATTCCATTGTAGTTCACATTCCATTCCATTCCATTCAACATTCCATTCCACATTCCATTCCTTTGCATTCCACATTCCATTCCATTCCATATTCCATTCCATTCCATTGCATTCCACATTTCATTCCATTTCATGTTCCGTTCCAAATTCCATTCCATTCCATTCCACGTTCCATTCCATTCCATTCCACAGTACATTCCATTCCATTCAATTCCAGTCCGCATTCCATTACATTCCACATTCCATTCCACATTCCATTCCATTCCCTTCCATTCCGCTTTCCATTCCATTGCATTCCATTCCACACACCTTTCCCCATTCCATTCCATTCCACATTCCATTCCACATTCCATTCCATTCCCTTCCACATTCCATTCCATTCCATTCTGCATTCCATTCCACATTCCTTTCCACATTCCTTTCCACATTCCATTCCACGTTCCATTCCAAGTTCCATTCCACGTTCCAATCCATGTCCCGTTCCATTCCACTCAACGTTCCATTACACATTCAATTCTGCAACATTCCACTTTCCATTCCACGGTCCATTCCATTTCATTCCACATTCCAGTCCACATAACTTTCTTTTCCATACCACATTCCATTACACATTTCATTCCATTCCATCCCACATTCCATTCCACGTTCCATTCCATTCGATTCCACATTCCATTCCAAATTGCCTTCCGCGTTCAATTTCACCTTCCATTAGACGTTCCATTCCACGTTCCATTTCACATTTCATTCCATTCCATTTCATATACCATTCCACGTTCCATTCCATTCCATTCCACATTCAATTCCACGTTCCATTCAATTCCATTCCACGATCCATTCCATTCCATCCCACATTCCCTTCGACATTCCATTCCATTCCATTCTGCATTCCATTCCACATTCCATTAAACTTTCCATTCCATATTCCACTCCACGTTCCATTCGATGTTCCATTCCACGTTCCATTCCATTCCATTCCAAGTTCCATTCCTCAATCCATTCACATTCCATTCCGTTATATTACACATTCTATTCCACATTCCATTCCACGTTCCATTCCACGATCCATTCCATTCCTTTCCACATTCGTTTCCATGTTCCATTCCTTTCCATTCCACAATCCACTCCGCCTTCCATTCCAATACAATCCACATTCCATTCCAGTACAATCCACCTTGCACTCCATTTCATTCCATTCCATTCCTCATTCGATTTCACATTACATTCCATTGCATTTCACGTTCAATTCCATTATATTCAACTTTCCATTCCATTCTTTTCCATTGCATTCCTCATTCCATTTCACATTCCACTGCATTCCATTCCACGTTCTATTCCATTCCATTCAACGTTCCATTCCTCCTTCCATTCCATTCCATTCCATTCCACATTCCATTCCATATTACATTGCATTCCATTCCACATTCTATTCCATTCCATTCCCTTCCATTCCATTAAACATTCCATTTCATTCCACTGCATATTCCTTTCCATTCCATTCCACATTCCATTCCATTCCATTCTCGATCCATTCCATCTTGCATTCCATTCCATTCCACATTCCATTCCAATTCATACCACATTCCATTCCACATTCCTTTCCATTCCATTCCACGTTCTATTCCACATTCCATTCCACATTCCATTCCATTCCACTCCATTCCATTCCATTCCACATTCCATTCCACATTCCGTTCCACATTCCATTCCACATTCCATTCCATTCCTCTCCATTCCATTTCATTCCACGTTCCATTCCACATTCCATTTCACGTTCCATTCCATATTCCATTCCATTCCATTCCACTTTCCGTTCCACATTCCATTCCACATTCCGTTCCATTACCTTCCATTACATTACATTCCATTGCACATTCTATTCCATTCCACATTACATTTCACTAATTTCCACATTCCATTCCATTCCTTTCCACATTCTATTCCATTGCATTCCATTGTATTCCACTCTATTGCACCTTGCATTCCAGTTTCCGTGCCACATTCTATTCCACATTCCTTTCCATCTCATTTCATTCCGCATTCCATTCCACATTCCAACCCATTATATTCCAAATTAATTTCCATCCCATTCCACATTCCAACCCATTATATTCCAAATTACTTTCCATCCCATTCCACACTCCATTCCACATTCCATTCCACTACATTCCAAATTCCATTCCACATTCCACATCATACCGTTCCACAGTCCATTCCTTTCTATTCCACTTTCCATTACACATTCCATTCCATTCCACATTCCATTCCATATTCCATTCCACAATCCGTTCCATTCCACATTCCATTCCATATTCCATTCCATTACATTGCATTCCACATTCCATTCCATTCCATTCCAAATTCCACTCCATTCAATTACACATTCCATTCCACATAAAATTCCATTCTATTCCACGTTGAATTACACAATCCTTTCCACATTCCATTCCATTCCATTCCATTGCACTTTCAATTCCATTCCATTCTATTTCAATCCACTTTCTATTGCATTCCTTTCCACATTCCATTGCATTGCATTCCACATTCCATTCCATTCCATTCCACCTTCCATTCCGTTCGCTTTCAATTCCATTCCATTCCTCATTCCATTCCATTCCATTCCATATTACATTCTCTTCCATTCCACATTCCATTCCATTCCATTCCATTCCACATTGCTTTCCATTCCATTGCTTATTCTATTCCACATTCCTTTCCATTCCATTCCACATTCCATTCCATTCATCATTCCCCTCCGCTCCATTCCATTGCGTTCCACATTGCATTCCATTCCATTCCATTCCACATTCCATTCCATTCCATTCCATTCCGCATTCCATTCCATTCCACATTCTATTTCCCATTCCATTCCATTCCATTCTGCATTCCATTCCACATTCAATTCTATTCCATTCCACATTAAATTCCATACCATTGCCCATTAAATTCTATTTCCATTTCACTTTCCATTCAACTCCATTCCACATTATATTGCATTCCATTCCACATTCCATTGCATTCCATTACGAATTGCATTCCATTCCATTCCACATTACATTCCATGACGTTGCATTGCATTCCATATTCCATTCCATTTGATTCCACATTTCATTCCCATCCATTCCCCATTGCATTCCACATTCGATTCCGTTCCATTCCACTTTGCATTCCACATCCCATTGCACATTCCGTTCCATTCCACGTTGCGTTCCACATTCCATTTCCCATTACATTCCATTCCATTCCACATTCCATTCCATTCTATTCCATTCCATTGTAGTTCACATTCCATTCCATTCCATACAACATTCCATTCCACATTCCATTCCTTTGCATTCCACATTTCGTTCCATTCCATATTCCATTCCATTCCATTGCATTCCACATTTCATTCCATTTCATGTTCCGTTCCAAATTCCATTCCATTCCATTCCATTCCACAGTACATTCCATTCCATTCAATTCCAGTCCGCATTCCATTCCATTCCACATTCCATTCCACATTCCATTCCATTCCATTCCACATTCCATTCCATTCCCTTCCATTCCGCTTTCCATTCCATTGCATTCCATTCCACACTCCTTTCCCCATTCCATTCCATTCCACATTCCATTCCATTCCCTTCCACATTCCATTCCATTCCATTCTGCATTCCATTCCACATTCCTTTCCACATTCCTTTCCATGTTCCATTCCACGTTCCATTCCAAGTTCCATTCCACGTTCCAATCCACGTTCCGTTCCATTCCACTCGACATTCCATTACACATTCAATTCTGCAACATTCCACTTTCCATTCCACGGTCCATTCCATTTCATTCCACATTCCAGTCCACATAACATTCTATTTCATACCACATTCCATTACACATTTCATTCCATTCCATCCCACATTCCATTCCACGTTCCATTCCATTCCATTCCACATTCCATTCCAAATTGCCTTCCGCGTTCAATTTCACCTTCCATTAGACGTTCCATTCCACGTTCCATTTCACATTTCATTCCATTTCATTTCATATACCATTCCACGTTCCATTCCATTCCATTCCACATTCAATTCCACGTTACATTCAATTCCATTCCACCTTCCTTTCCGTTCCATTGCAAATTCCGTTCCTTTCCATTTCACATTCCATTCCATTCCATTACATTCCACATTCCATTCTATTCCATTCCACAATCCATTCAATTCCATTTCATTCTATTCCACATTCCATTCCACTTTCCATTCCACATTACATTACATTCCTTTTCACATTCCATTCCACTCCACTCAATTCCACATTCTATTCCATTGCATTCAACATTCCATTCCACATTCCCTTCCAAATTCCAATCCACATTCCATTGCATTCCATTCCACAATCCATTCCATTCCATTCCATTGCATTCCACATTCCATTCCAAATTCCATTCCTCATTCCATTCCATTCCATTCCACATTCCTTTCCATTCCATTCCATTGCATTCCACATTCCCTTCCATATCATTCCATTCCACATTCCATTCCATTCCATTGCATTCCACGTTCTATTCCATTCTAATCCACATTCCATTCAATTCCACATTCCATTCCCCATTCCACTCCATTCCATTCCACATTCCATACCATTCCACTCCTCCATCCATTCCATTCCATTCCACATTCCATTCCATTCCGTTCCACATTCCATTCCAATTCTTTCCATTGCATGCCACATTCCATTCCATTCCATTCAATTCCATATTCCTTTCCATTCCATTCCACTTTCCGTTCCATCCCATTCCACTTTCCGTTCCATCCCATTCCACTTTCCATTCCACTTTCAATTACATTGCATTCCACATTGCATTCCCATTCCATTCCAATCCATTTCACATTCCATTCCAAGCATTCCACATTCCATTCCACATACCATTCCATTACGTTCCACATTCCATTCCACATTCCATTGCATTCCATTCCACATTCCATTTCATTGCATTCCACATTCCATTCCTTTCCATTCCACATTCAATTCCACTTTCCATTTCTTTCCATTCCACATTCCATTCCATTTCATTCCACGTTCCATTCCACATTCCATTCCATTCTGTTCCACATTCCATTCCACATTTCACTCCGCATTGCAGTCCATTCCATTCCACATTCCATTCCACATTACTTTCCACGTTCCATTCCACATTTCATTACACATTGCAGTCCGTTCCATTTCACATTAAATTCCACATTACTTTCCACATTCCATACCACATTCATACCATTCCGCATTCCCTTCCATTCCATTTCACATTCCATTCCATTATATTCCACGTTCCGTTCCACATTCAATTCAACGTTCCATTCCACATTCCGTTCCATAATCATTTCCACATTCCATTGCATTCCATTCCTCGTTCCATTCCATTCCATTCCACATTCCATTCCGTTTCATTTCACATTCCATTCTCTTCCATTCCAAATTCATTTCCACATTCCATTCCACATTCCATTCCACATTCCGTTCCATTCCATTCCACATTCAATTCCACATTCCTTTCCGTTCCATTCCACATTCCATTCCATTCCATTCCACATTCCATTCCACGTTCCATTACCCATTCCATTCCATTACATTCCACCTTCCTTTCCACATTCCAATCAGTATTCCATTCCATGTTCCATTCCATTCCATTCCACGTTCCATTCCACGTTCCATTGCACGTTCCTTTCCACGTTCCTTTCCACATTCCATTCCATTCCATTACATATTCCTTACCACTAATTTCCATTCCTCTCCACACCACATTCCATTCCATTCCACATTCCATTCCATATTCCACTCAACATTCCATTCCACATTCCATTCCGTTCCTTTCCGCATTGCATTCCACATTCCATTGCATTAAATTCCTCATTCCATTACATTCCACTCCACGTTCCTTTCCTTAACCTTCCACATTCCATTTCACATTCCATTGCACATTCCATTCCACTTTCCGTTCCATTCCATTCCACATTATATTCCATTCCATTCCACATTCCATTGCATTCCATTCCACATTCCATTCCACGTTCCATTAAATTCCATTCCACATTTCATTCAACGTTCCAGTCCAATTCCAATCCTTGTTCTATTCCACGTTCCATTCCACATTCCATTCAACATTCCATTCCTCATTCCATTCCATTCAATTCCACATTACATTACATTCCGTTCCACATTCCATTCCACCTTTCATTCCACATTGCAGTCCATTCCATTCCACATTCCATTCCACTTTACTTTCCACATTCCATTCCACATTCCATTCCACATTCCATTCCACATTCCATTCCATTCAACATTCCATTCCATTCCATTTCACATTCCATTCGGTTATATTCCACATTCCTTTCCACATTCCATTCAACATTCCATTCCTCATTCCTTTGCATAATCCTTTCCACATTGCATTGCATTCCATTCCTCATTCCATTCCATTCCATTCCACATTCCATTCCATTTCATTTCACATTTCATTCTGTTCCATTCCACATTCATTTCCACATTCCATTCCACATTCCTTTCCACATTCTGTTCCACATTCCATTCCACATTCCGTTCCATTCCATTCCTCATTCCATTCCACATTCCTTTAAATTCCATTCCACATTCCATTCCACATTCCTTTCCACGTTCCATTCAATGTTCTATTCCACGTTCCATTCCATTCCATTCCACGTTCCATTCCACGTTCCATTAAATTCAATTCCACGTTCCATTCCACATTCCATTCCATTCAATTCCACATTCCATTTCCCATTCCATTCCACATTCCATTTCACATTCCGTTCCATTCCATTACACATTCTATTCAACATTCCATTTCACATTGCATTCCACATTTCTTTCCATTCCCATCCAAATTTCATTCCATTCCACGTTCCCTTCCACATTCCAGTCCAAATTCCACTCCACATCCCATTCCCTTCCATTCCATGTTCCATTACACATTCCATTCCATTCGATTCCACTTTCCATTCCACATTCCACTCTACATTCGATTCCACATTACATTCCACGTTCCATTCCATTCCATTCAACGTTCCATTCCACGATCCATTCCACGTTACATTGCACGTTCCATTCCACGTTCCTTTCCACATTCCATTCCATTCGAACCTATATTCCCTACGATTAATTTCCATTCCTCTGCACACTCCACTCCATTCCATTCCACATTCCATTCCATATTCCACTCAACATTCCATTCCACATTCCATGCCATTCCTTTCCACATTGCATTCCAAATTCCATTGCATTAAATTCCTCATTTCATTACCTTCCACTCCACATTTCATTCCGTTACATTCCACATTCCATTGCACATTCCATTCCACATTCCATTTCATTCCATTCCACTTTCCATTGCATGTTGCTTTCCACATTCCTTTCCACATTACATTCCATTCCATTCCATATTCCCTACCATTAATTTCCATTCCTCTCCACACTCCATTCCATTCCATTCCACATTCCATTCCATATTCCACTCAACGCTGCATTCCACATTCCATTCCAATCCACATTCCATTCCACATTACTTTCCACATTCCATTCCACATTTCATTCCACATTGCAGTCCATTCCATTCCACATTCCATACAACATTCCTTTCCACATTCCATTCCATTCCACATTCCATTCCATTCCATTTCACATTCCATTCCGTTATATTCCACCTTCCTTTCCACATTCCATTCAACATTCCATTCCACATTCCGTTCCATAATCCATTCCACATTCCATTGCATTCCATTCCTCATTCCATTCCATTCCATTCCACATTCCATTCCATTTCATTTCACATTCCATTCTGTTCCATTCCACATTCCATTCCGCATTCCGTTCCACATTCCATTCCACATTCCGTTCCATTTCATTCCACATTCCATTCCACATTCCTTTCCATTGCATTCCACATTCCATTCCATTCCAATCCACATGCCATTGCATTCCATTCCACATTCCATTCCACGTTCCATTAAATTCCATTCCACATTCCATTCAACTTTCCAGTCCATTCCAATGCATGTTCCATTCCACGTTCCATTCCACCTTCCATTCCACATTCCATTCCACGTTCCATTCAACATTCCAATCCATTCGATTCCGCATTCCATTCCATTCTGTTCCACATTCCATTCCACATTTCACTCCGCATTGCACTCCATTCTATTCCACATTCCTTTCCACATTACTTTCCACATTCCATTCCACATTTCAATCCACATTGCAGTCCATTCCATTTCGCATTCCATTCCACATTACTTTCCACATTCCATTCCACTGTCCATTCCACATTCCATACCATTCCGTATTCCATTCCACTCCATTTCACATTGCATTCCATTACATTCCACATTCCATTCCACTTTCCATTCATCATTCCATTCCACATTCCGTTCCATAATCCTTTCCACATTCCATTGCATTTCATTCCTCGATCCATTCCATTCCATTCCACATTCCATTCCATTTCATTTCACATTGCATTCTGTTCCATTCAACATTCATGTCCACATTCCATTCCACATTCCATTCCACATTCCGTTCCATTCCATTCCACATTCCATTCCACATTCCTTTCCATTCTATTCCACATTCCATTCCATGTTCCATTCCACGTTCCATTCAATGATCTATTCCACGTTACATTCTATTCCATTCCACGTCCATTCCACGTACCATTAAATTCAAATCCACGTTCCATTCCACATTCCATTCAATTCAATAACACATTCCATTTCACATTCCATTCCACATTCCATTTCACATTCCATTCCATTCCATTACACATTCGATTTCCCATTCCATTCCACATTCCATTCAATATTCCATTTCACATTCCAATCCATTCCCTTCCAAATTTCATTCCATTCCACGTTCCCTTCCACATTCCATTCCACATTCGAGTCCACGTCCCATTCCATTCCATTCCACGTTCCATTACACATTCCATTCCATTCCATTCCACTTTCCATTCCACATTCCAATCAACATTCCATTCCACATTCCATTCCACTTCCATTCCATTCCATTCCACGTTCCATTCCACGTTGCATTGCACGTTCCTTTCCACATTCCATTCCATTCCATTACATATTCCCTACCATTAATTTCCATTGCTCTCCACACTGCATTCCATTCCATTCCACATTCCATTCCATATTCCACTCAACATTCCATTCCACATTCCATTCCATTGCTTTCCACATTGCATTCCACATTCCATAGGATTAAATTTCACATTCCATTACATTCCTCTCCACATTCCTTTCCTTTACATTCCACATTCCACTTCACACTCTTTTCCACATTCCATTGCATTCCATTCCACGTTCCATTCCACGTTCCATTCACTTCCATTCCGCGTTCCATTCAACGTTCCATTACACATTCCATTCCACATTCCATTCCGTTCCATTACACATTCCTTTCCGCATTTCATTTCACAATCCATTCCACATTCCATTGCACATTCCAACCCCATTCCATTTCATTCCATTCCTCACTCCGTTCCACATTCCATTCCATTCCATTCCACATTCCATTCCATTCCATTCCACATTCCAGCCATTTTATTACATTCCACATTCTATTCCACGTTCCATTAAATTCCATTCCACATTCCATTCAACGTTCCAGTCCATTCCAATCCATGTTCCATTCCACCATCCATTCCACCTTCCATTCCACATTCCATTCCACATTCCATTCCTCATTCCATTCCATTCGATTCCACATTCCATTCCTTTCCGTTCTACATTCCATTCCTCATTTCTTTCCACATTGCAGTCCATTCAATTCCACATTCCATTCCACATTCCATTCAACATTCCATTCCACATTCCGTTCCATAATCCTTTCCACATTCCATTGCATTCCATTCCTCGTTCCATTCAATTCCATTCCTCATTCCATTCCAGTTCACTTCACATTCCATTCTGTTCCATTCCACATTCATTTCCACGTTCCATTCCACATTCCATTAAACATTCCATTCATTCCATTGCACTTTTCATTCCATTACATTCCACATTCCATTCCTTTCCATTCCATTGCATTCCAAATTCCATTCTATTCCATTGCATTCGATTCCACATTCCGTTCCATTCTATTCCATATTTCTTTCCATTCCATTGCACATTCCCTTCCATTCCATTGCAAATTCCTTTCCATTCCATTCCATTGCACATTCCATTCCTTTCCATTCCATTCCCAATTCCATTCCATTCCATTCCATTCCATCCCGCTTTCCATTACACATTGACTCCCATTCCACATTCCATTCCACTCCATTCCATATTCTGTTCCTTTACCTTCCATTCCATTCCAAAGTCCATTACACATTCCTTTCCATTCCACATTCCATTCCATTCCATTCCACATTCCATGCCATTTCATTCCATTCCATTGCACATTTCTTTCCAAATTGCATTCCATTCCATTCCAAATTCCATACCATTCCATTCTACATTGCTTTCCATTCCATTCCACATTCCATTCCATTCCATTCCACCTTACTTTCTGCTGTTTTCCACTATCCACTCTATTCCTTTCCACGTTCCTTTCCATTCTATTCCACATGCCATTTCATTCCACTCCATTCCATTCCACATTCCATTACATTCCATTCCACATTCCATACCATTCCATTCCACATTCCATTCCGTTCCATTCCACATTCCATTCCATTCCATTCCACATTCCATTCCGTTTCTTTTCACATTCCTGTGCATTCCATTCCACATTCGATTTCATTCCATTCAATTCCATTCCTTTCCACATTCCATTGCATTCCATTCCAATCCATTCCTCATTCCATTACACATTGCATTCCATTCCATATTCCACTCCATTCCATTTCATTCCATTCCACATTCCATTCAATTCCATTCCATACCACATTCCATTCCACTCCATTCCACAGTCCATTCCATTCAATTCCATTCCACATTCCATTTCACATTGCATTCCATTCCATTCTACTTTCCATTCCATTCTATTTCACTTTCCATTCCATTCCATTCCATTCCACATTCCATTCCATGGCATTCCGTATTCCATTCTGTTCCAATCCATTCCACATTCAATTACATTCCAATCCAAATTCCATTGCATTCCATTCCACATTCCCCATTCCATTCCACGGTCAATTCAACGTTCCATTCCACTTTCCATTACACGTTCCCTTCCGTTTCATTTTACGTTCCATTCCACTTTGCATAACACATTGAATTCCATTGAATTCTACATTTCCGTCAATTACATTACACATTCCATTCCACTCCATTCGATTCCATTCCACTTTCCATTCTATTGCATTCCACATTACATTCAATTCCATTCCCTTAAACATTCCATTCCTCTTTCCATTCAATTTCACTTTCCGTTCCATTCCATTCCATTCCATTCCACATTCCATTCCATTCCATTCTATTCCATTCCACATTCCATTCCATTCCATTACACGTTCCATTCCATTCCACTCCATTCCATTCCACATTCCATTCCATTCCATTCCACATTCCATTCCATTCCATTCCACGTTCCTTTCCATTCAATTACATTCCATTTCACCTTGCATTCCATTCCATTCCATTCCACATTCCTTTCAAATCTATTCCACATTCCATTCCTTTCCATTCCACATTCCATTCCATTCCTCATTTAATTCCATATTCAAATCCATTCCATTCCACACTCCATTCAATTCCATTCCATTCCACTTTCCATTCCATTTCATTGCATTCCACTTTCACTTCCATTACACTCTACATTCCATTCCGCATTCCTTCACACTTTCCATTCCATTCCTTTCCACATTCCATTCCATTAAATTCCGCGTTCCATTCCACTTTCCATTCCAATCCATTTAACATTCCATTCTAAATTCCATGCCACATTAAATTCATTTCCATTCCACATTCCATTCCACATTTCATTCCATTCCATTCCACATTCAATTCCATTGCATTCCACATTCCATTCCACTTTCCATTCCATTCCATTCCACTTTCAATTCCACGTTCCATTCCACATTCCATTCAACATTCCATTCATCATTCCATTCCATTCCCGTCCACCCTCCATTCGAACACATTCCACCTTCCATTTCACATTCCATTCCTTTGTATTTCATGTTCCATTCCACATTGAATTCCACATTCCATTACACATTCCATTCCACATTCCATTCCACATTGCATTCCACATTCCATTCAACATTCCATTCCATTCCATTCCTCATTCCATTCCACATTACATTCCATTACATTCCACATTGCATTCCATATTCCTTTCCATTCCCTTCCAATTAAAATTCCATTCCATTCCATTCCACATTCCAATCCTCTCCACTTTCCATTCCACGTTCCATTCCACATTCCAGTCATCATTCCATTCCATTCCATTCCACGTCCCATTTGAACACATTCCACCTTCCATTTCACATTCCATTCCATTCCACATTCCAATCCTTTCCGTTTCAGATTGCATTCCACATTAAATACCATTTCATTCCAAATTCCATTCCATATTCCATTCCATTCCATTCCACATTCCATTCAACTATCCATTCCACGTTCTATTAAATTCCATAGCATTCCATTCCACTTTCCATTTCATACCATTCCACATTCCATTCCACGTTCCATTTCACATTCCATTCCTCGTTGCATTTCACCCTCCTTTCCATTCCATTCCATTCCACATTCCATTCTACATTTCATTCCCCTTTCTTTCCATTCCATTCCACATTCCATTCAACGTTCCATTCCACGTTCCATTAAATTCTGTTGCATTACACTCCAAGTTCCATTTCATACCATTCCACATTCCATTCCATATTCCATTTCACATTCCATTCCTCATTCCTTTTCACACTCCATTCCATTCCATTCCATTCCACATTCCATTCTACATTTCATTCCACATTCCATTCCATTCCATTCCACGTTCCATTCCATTCCTTTCCACATTCCATTCCCCTTCGATAGACATTCAATTCCATTCCATTCCATTCCATTCTACATTCCATTCCATTCCATTCCACTTTCCATTTCACTTTCCCTAACACATTCCATTCCATTCCACATTCCATTACATTCCTTTCCACATTCCATTCCCCTTCGATAGACATTCAATTCCATTCCATTCCATTCCATTCCACATTCCATTCCACATTCCTTTCCACATTCCATTCCACATTCCATTCCTTTGCATCCAATATTCCATTGCAAATTGCCTTCCACATTCCTTTGCACGTTCCATTGCATTCCATTCCACATTCCATACCATTCCATTCCACATTCCATTCCACATTCAATTCCATTCCACATTCCATTCCATTCCATTACTCATTCCATTGCACATTCCATTCTACGTTCCTTTCCACTCCATTGCACGCTCCATTACATATTCTATTCCGTTCCATTCCACATTCAATTCCACCTTCCTTTCCATTCCATTCCATATTCCATTCCACATTCCATTCCACATTGCTTTCCACATTCCATTCCGTTCCATTCCACCTACCATTCGACATTCCATTCCACATTACATTCCACATTCCTTTCCACATTCCATTCCATTCCATTCGACATTACATTCCACATTCCATTCCTTTCGATTCCACTTTCCATTCCGTTCCATTCCACGTTCGTTTCCATTGCATTCCCCATTCCATTTTATTCCTTTCAATATTGCATTCTATTCCATTCCACTCCACTTTTCATTCCATTCCATTCCATTCCACATTCCATTCCATTCCATTCAAAGTTGCATTCTATTCCATTGCACATTGCATTCCATTCCATCCCATTCCACATTCCATTCCTTTCCATTCCAGATTCAACTCCATTCCATTCCACATTCCATTCCATTCCATTCCACATTCTATTCCATTCAATTCCATTCCATTCCACAACTATTCTGTTCCATTCCATTCCATTCCACATTCCATTCCAAATTCTTTTCCATTCCATTCCAAATTCCATTTATTTCCATTCCACTTTCCATTCCATTCCATTCCGCATTGTATAGCATTCCATTCCATTCAACATTGCATTCCATTCCACACCATTGCACATTCCATTCGATTCCATTCCACATTCAATTTCATTACATTCCACGTTGCATTCCATTCCATTCCATTCCACATTCCATTCGAAATTCATTTCCATTCCATTCCACATTCCTTTCCACATTTCTTTCCATTCCATTCCACATTCCATTCCACATTCCCTTCCATTCCATTCCACATTCCATTCCACGTTCCAAAATCCATTCTATTCCACATTCCATTCCATTATATTCCATTCCACAATCCGTTCCATTCCGTTTCATTCCATTCCACATTCCATTCCACGTTCCAATCCATTCCACAACACATTCAATTCCATTCCCTTTCACAATCCATTCCATTCGATTAAACTTTCCATTCCATTCCATACTACATTCAATTCCATTACATTCCAAATTCAATTCCACCCCATTACTTTCCATATCCCATTCCATTCCGTTCCACATTACTTTCTATTCCATTCCATTCCATTCTACATTCCATTCCACTTTCCATTCCATTCCATTCCACATTGTATTCCATTCCATTGCACATTCCATTGTATTCAATTCCACATTGCTTTCCATTCCATTCCTTTACACATTGCATTTAATTCAATACCACATTCCATTCCTTTCCACAGTCCATTCTCTTCCATTTCATTAAATTCCAAACTCTATTCCATATTGCATTCCATTCCAATCCACATTCCATTACATTCCATTACGCATTCCATTCCATTCCATTCCATTCCATTCCATTCCATTCCATTCCATTTCATTCCATTTCATTCCATTCCCTTCTACGTTCCATTCCACGTTTCATACCAAGTTCCATTCCATTCCATACCACGTTCCGTTAGGTGTTCCATCCCACGCTCCATTACAAGACACTTTCCATTGAATTCCACATTCCATTCCATTCCGTTCCACATTCCATGCTATTCCATTTCTCATTCCATTCTATTCCATTCCACCTTCCATTGCATTCCATTACATTCCATTCCATTCCATAATCCGTTCCACATTCCATTCAATTCCACTGCACATTCCATTCCATTCCACATTCCATTTCGCCTTCCATTCCATTCCATTCGACATTCCATACCATTCCATTCCACATTCCATTTCATTCCATTCCACATTCCATTCCATTCCATTCCACATTCCATTCCATTCCATTCCATTCCACTTTGCTTTGCATTGCATTCCACATTCCATTCCATTCCACATTCCATTCCAATCCATTCCTTATTCCATTCCACATTCCATTCCATTCCATCCCACATTCCGTTCTATTCCATTGCATTCCATTTCAAATTCCATTCCACCTTCCATTCCAATGTATTCCACAATCCATTCCACATTCCCTTCCATTCCATTCCAATCCATTCCACAATCCATTTCACATTCCGTTCAATTCCATTCCATATTCCATTCCATTCCATTCCGTTCCATTCCATTACATTTCATTTCACATTGCATTCCATTCCATTCCATATTCCATTCCATTCCACATTCCATTGCATTCCATAGCATTCCATTCCAAATTCCATTGCACATTCCATTCCATTCCACTCCACATTGTATTCCAATCCATTCCACATTCCATTCCATCCCATTCCAATCTACCTTCCAATTCACGTTCCATACCACGTTCCACTCCACTCCATTCCACGGGCCATTCAACGTTTCCTTCCACATTCCATTCCAGGATCCTTTCCATTGAATTCCACATTCCATTCCATTGCGTTCCACATTCTATTCCATTCCATTCCACATTCCATTCGATTCCATTCCATTCCATATTCCATTCCATTCCATTGCACATTCCATTCCATTCAGTTCCATCTTCCATTCCATTCCATTCCATTCCATATTCCATTCCACATTCCATTTCATTCCACTCCACATTCCAATCCATTCCACATTCCATTCCACCTTCCATTCCATTCCATTCCACATTCCATTCCATTCCATTCCACCTTCCATTGCATCACATTCCTTATTCCATTACATCCCACATTCAATTACATATCTTTCTATTCCATTACAAATTCCATTCCATTCCTTTCAACATTACATACCATTCCACATTCCTTTGCATTCCATTCCATTCCATTCCAATTTCCATTCCATTCCATTCCATTCCATTCCACATACCATTCCACATTCCTTTCCTTAACATTCCACATTCCATTCAACTTTATATTCCATTTAATTACACACTTCATTCAACATTTCATTCCATTTCATTCCACATTGCATTCCATTCTATTGTATTCCATTTCATTCATTTCCACATTCCATTCCATTCCAATCTGCATTCCATTGCGTTCCATTCCACATTCCATTCTATTCCATTCCACATTCCATTCCATTCCATTTCACTTTTCCTTCCACTTTCCATTCAAATCCATTCCAAAATCCGTTCAACCTTCCACTCAATTCCATTCCATATTCCATTCCATTCCGTTCCACGTTCCATTCCATTCCTTTCTATTCCATTCCAATCCATATTCGATAACACATTGTATTCCAATCTAGTCCACCTTCGATTCCATGTTCCATTCCATTCCGTTCCCCATTCGATTCCACTCCATTCCACATTGCATTCCATTCCATACCAAATTCCATTGCTTTAATTCCACACTCCATTCCATTCCATGCCTCATTCCAATCCATTCCATTCCATATTCCATTACATTCCATGCCACAATCCATTCCTTTCCATTCCACATTCCATTACATTCCATTCCACATTCCATTCCATTCAACATTCCATTACCTTACATTCAACATTTCATTCCATTCCATTCCACATTCCATTCCACTCCATACCAAATTTCATTGCATTCCACATTACGTTCCATTCCATCCATTGCACATTTCATTCCAGTTTCCATTCCATTCCACATTCCATTTCATTAAACATTCCATTCCATTCCATTCCATTCCACGTTCCATTCCATTTCACATTTCACTCAATTTCATTCCACTTTCCATTCCATTCCATTCCACATCCCCTTCCTTTCCACTTCATTCCGTTACACATTCCATTCCACTTTCCATTCAATCTCACATTCCATTCCATTCCATTCCACATTCCATTCCATTCCATTCTACTTTCCATCCCATTACATTACATTCCATTCCACACTGCATTCCATTCCATTACATTCCATTCCACATTCTCTTCAATTCTATTCTGCATTCCATTAGATTCCATTTCGCGTTTCATTCCTTTCCATTCTATTTGATTCCACATTCCATTCCATTCCATTCCATTCCACATTCTGTTCCATTCCATTCCACATTTCATTCCATTGCATTCCACATTCCATTCCATTCCATTCCACATTCCATTCCATTGCACATTTCATTCCATTCCACATTCCATTCCATTCCATTCCATTCCCGATTACATTTCATTCCATTCCATTCCATTCCACATTCCATTCCACATTGCATTCCATTCCACATTCCTTTCCATTCTGTTCCACATTCCACTCCATTACATTCCACTCCTTTCCACATTCCATTACACATTCCTGTTCATTCTACTTTCCATTCAATTCCATTACACAATCCATTCAATTTGATTCCATTCCATTGCACATTCCTTTCCACATTCCATTAGTTTCCATTACACTTTCCATAGCATTCCCATCCATATTTCATTCCATTCCATTCCATTGCATTCCATATTACTTTCCACTTCATTACACATTCCACTCCATTCCTTTCCACGTTCCTTTCCATTCCATTGCATGTTCCATTCCATTCCATTCCATTTCTTTCCATTCCATATTCGAATATATTATATTCCACATTCCATACCATTCCATTCCACATTCAATTCCATTCCGTTCCACATTACATTCCATTCCATTCCACATTCCTTTCCATCACTTTCCACATTCCTGTCCATTCCATTCCACATTCCATTCCATTCCATTCCATTCCTTTCCACATTCCATTCCATTCCATTGCATTGCATTCCACAATCCATTACAGATTCCATTCCGTTCCACATTTCATTCCATTCCACTTCATTCCATTCCTCATTCCATTCCATTCCATTCCAATCCATTCCACATTCTGTTTCATTCCATTCCACTTTACATTCCATTGCATTCCACATTCCATTCCTTTCTATTCCATTCTACATTCCATTCCATTCGACATTCCATTCCATTCCATTCCCGATTCCATTCCAATCCATTCCATTCCATTCTTCTTTCCAATACACATTGCTTTCCATTACGCATTCCTTGCCATTCAATTCCACATTCCATTCCATTACATTCCACTCCTTTCCACATTCCATTACACACTTGTTTTCATTCCACATTCCATTCCCTTCCATTCCACATTCCGTTCCATTTCATTCCGTTCAATTGCACATTCCTTTATACATTCCATTGCATTCCATTCCACATTCCACACCATTCCATTCCACATTCCATTCCATTTCATTCCACATTCCATTCCATTGCATTCCACATTCCATTCCATTCCCTTCCACATTCCACTCCATTCCTTTCCACGTTCCATTCCATTCCATTCCACTTTCCGTTCCATTCCATTCCACATTCCATTCAATTGCATTCCACATTCAATTCCATTCCATTTCGTTCCACATTCTATTCCATTCGACATTCCATTCCTTTCCATTCCATTCCCGATTCCTTTCCAATCCATTCCATTCCATTCCGCTTTCCATTACACTTTGCTTTCCATTACACATTCCTTTCCATTCAATTCCACATTCCATTTTCTTACATTCCACACATTTCCACAATACTTTACACATTTCTTTTCATTCCACATTCCATTCCATTACATTCCACATTCCATTCCATTTCTTTCCATTCCATTGCACATTCCACACCATTCCATTCCACATTCCATCCCATTTCATTCCACATTCCATTCCATTGCATTGCACATTACTTTCCATTCCATTCCACATCCTGCTCCATTCCTTTCCACATTCCTTTCAATTCCATTCCACTTTCCATTCCATTCCATTCTATTCCACATTACATTTCATTACCTTCCACATTCCAAACCATTCCATTCCACATTCCATTCCATTCCATTCCACATTCCATTACGTTGCTTTCCACATTCCTGTCCATTCCATTCCACATTCCATTTCATTCCATTCCATTCCATTCCTTTCCACATTCCGTTCGATTACATTCCATTCCACATTCCTTTCCATTCCACTTCATTCCACTCCACATTCTGTTCCATTCCATTCCACATTCCTTTCCTTTCGTTTGCACAGTCCATTCCATTCCGTTGCAACATCCATTGAATTCCATTTCACATTCCGTTCCATTCCATTTCTCCTTCCATTCCATTCCGTTCTAGTCTATTCCACATTCCATTCCATTCCATTCCACATTCCATTCAGTTACATTCCTCATGGTATTCCATTCCATTCCATTCCATTCCATTCCACATTGTATTCCATTCCATTCCACTCCATTCCTCATTGCATTCCATTCCATTCCATTCCATTCCATTCCACATTCCATTCCATTCTATTCCATTCCATCTTCCATTCCATTCCAATCCACATTGAATTTCATTCCATTCCATGTTCCATTCCACGTTCCATTCAACTTTCTATTCCACGTTTCATTCCACGTGCCACTACACGTTATATTCCATTCCATTCCACGTTCCATACCACATTCCATTCCACGTACCATTCCACTTTTCATTCCACGTTTCATTCCACATTGCATTCCACATTGCATTCCACATTCCATTCTAATGCATTCCATATTCCTTTCCATTCCATTCCACTTTCCATTCCACGTTCCTTTCCATGTTCCCTTCAATGTTCCATTCCAAGTTCCTTTCCATTCAATTCCACATTCCATTCCACATTGCATTCCTTTGAATTCCACATTCCATTCCATTCCATTCCGCATTCTATTCCACATTCCATTCCAGATTTTATTCCATGTTCCATTCCAGATTTCATTCCACATTCCATTCCATTACATTCCACATTCCATTCCATTACTTTCCAAATTCCATTCCAAATTCCATTCTATTCCATTCTGCATTCCATTCCACAGTCCATTCTACTTTCCATTCCACGTTCCATACTTTTTCTTTCCATGTTCCATTCCACATTCCATTCCCTTCCATTCCAATTTCCATTCCATATTCCATTGCACATTCCTTTCCACATTACATTCCGTTCCATTTCTCATTCCTTTCAAAATTCCATTCCATTCCTTTCCATATTCAATTCCATTACACTTCACATTTCATTCCACATTTCCTTGCATTCCATTGCAGATTCTATTCCAAGTTCCATTCCATTCAATTCCACGTTCCATTCCACGTTTCATTCCACATTCCATTCCACAATCCATTCCGTTCCATTCCACATTCAATTCCATATTCCATTCGACATTCCAATCCATTGTATTCCACATTCCATTCCATTGCATTCCACATTCCATTCCTTTCCATTCCATTCCATATTCCATTCCATTCGACATTCCATTCCGTTCCATTCCATTCCCGATTCCATTCCTATCCATTCCATTCCATTCTTCTTTCCAATACACATTGCTTTCCATTACGCATTCCTTGCCATTCAATTCCACTTTCCATTCCATTACATTCCACTCCTTTCCACATTCCATTACACACTTGTTTTCATTCCACATTCCATTGTATTCCATTGCACATTCCATTCCATTTCATTCCATTCGATTGCACATTCCTTTGTACATTCCATTGCATTCCATTCCACATTCCACACCATTCCATTCCACATTCCATTCCATTTCATTCCACATTCCATTCCATTGCATTCCACATTACATTCCATTCCATTCCACATTCCACTCCATTCCTTTCCACGTTCCATTCCATTCCATTCCACTTTCCGTTCCATTGCATTCCACATTCAATTTCATTTCATTTCATTCCACATTCTATTCCATTCGACATTCCATTCTTTTCCATTCCATTCCCGATTCCATTCCAATCCATTCCATTCCATTCCAATTTCCATTACACATTGCTTTCCATTACACATTCCTTTCCATTCAATTCCACGTTCCATTTTCTTACATTCCACTCCTTTCCAGAATACTTTACACATTTATTTTCATTCCACATTCCATTCCATTACATTCCACATTCCATTCCATTTCTTTCCATTCCATTGCACATTCCACACCATTCCATTCCACATTCCATTCCATTTCATTCCACATTCCATTCCGTTGCATTGCACATTCCTTTCCATTCCATTCCACATTCAGCTCCATTCCTTTCCACGTTCCTTTCAATTCCATTCCACTTTCCATTCCACTCCATTCGATTCCACATTACATTACATTACATTACACATTCCATACCATTCCATTCCACATTCCATTCCATTCCATTCCACATTCCATTACGTTGCTTTCCACATTCCTGTCCATTCCATTCCGCATTCCATTTCATTCTATTCCATTCCATTCCTTTCCACATTCCGTTCGATTCCATTCCATTCCACATTCCATTCCATTCCACTTTATTCCATTCCACAGTCTGTTCCATTCCATTCCACATTTCTTTCCTTTCGATTGCACAATCCATTCCATTCCGTTGCAACATCCATTGAATTCCATTTCACATTCCGTTCCATTCCATTTCTCCTTCCATTCCATTCCATTCTAGTCTATTCCACGTTCCATTCCATTCCATTCCACATTCCATTCAATTACATTCCTCATGGTATTCCATTCCATTCCATTCCATTCCATTCCACCTTGTATTCCATTCCATTGCACTCCATTCCTCATTGCATTCCATTCCATTCCATTCCATTCCACAGTCCATTGCATTCTATTCCATTCCATCTTCCATTCCATTCCAATCCACATTGAATTTCATTCCATTCCATGTTCCATTCCACGTTCCATTCAACTTTCTATTCCACGTTTTATTCCACGTGCCACTACACATTATATTCCATTCCATTCCACGTTCCATACCACATTCCATTCCACGTACCATTCCACTTTTCATTCCACGTTTCATTCCACATTGCATTCCACATTGCATTCCACATTCCATTCCATTGCATTCCATATTCCACTCCATTCCATTCCATTTCCATTCCACGTTCCTTTCCACGTTCCCTTCAACATTCCATTCCAAGTTCCTTTCCATTCAATTCCACATTGCATTCCACATTGCATTCCTTTGAATTCCACATTCCATTCCGTTCCATTCCACATTCCATTCCACATTCCATTCCAGATTTTATTCCACGTTCCATTCCAGATTTCATTCCACATTCCATTCCATTACATTCCACATTCCATTCCATTACTTTCCAAATTCCATTCCAAATTCCATTCCATTCCATTCTGCATTCCATTCCACAGTCCATTCTACTTTCCATTCCACGTTCCATACTTTTTCTTTCCATGTTCCATTCCACATTCCATTCCATTCCATTCCAATTTCCATTCCATATTCCATTGCACATTCCTTTCCACATTACATTCTGTTCCATTCCTCATTCCTTTCAAAATTCCATTCCATTCCTTTCCACATTCAATTCCATTACACTTCACATTTCATTCCACATTTCCTTGCATTCCATTCCACATTCTATTCCAAGTTCCATTCCATTCTATTCCACATTTCATACCACATTCCAATAGATTGCATTCCACATTCCATTCCACATTCCATTCCACTTTCCATTCCTTGTTGCATTCCGTGCTCCATTCCTCCTTCCATTGCATTCTATTCCATGTTCCATTCCATTCCATTCCACGTTTCATTTCTTTCTGTTCCGCATTCCATTCCACATTCAATTTCACAATCGTTTCCATTACATTCCATTCCATTACATTCCACTTTCCATTCCATTCCATACCACATTCCATTCCATTCCATTGCACATGACTTTCAACATGCCATTCCTCATTCCATTCCTTTCCATTCTATTCCAGATTCCATTCCGTTCCATTGCAAAATGCATTCCACATTACACTCCAGGTTCCATTCTACTGCTTTCCACATTCCAATCCATTTAATTCCTCATTCCATTCCATTAAATTCCACATTCCATTCCATAACATTCCATTACCTTTAATTCCACATTCCATTCCTTTCCATTCTACTCCAGATTCCATTCCATTCCATTAAATTCCACATTCCATTCCATTCCATTTTATTCCACATTCCATTCCATTCCTTTCCATTCCATTCCATTCCACATTCCATTCAAATGCATTCCGAATTAAATTCCATTCCATTCCATTCCACATTCCACTCCATTCAATTCCATTCCACATTCCTTTCCATTACTTTCCACATTCCATTCCGTTGCAATCCACATTCCATTCCACGTTCCATTCCACGTTGTGTTCCATGTTCCATTCCACGTCCCATTTCACATTCAATTCCTTTCCAATGCTCATTCCATTCCATTGCATTCCACATTCCATTCCATTCTATTCCACATTCCATTCCACGTTCCATTCCATTACATTCCACGTTCCATTCCACATTCCATTCCACATTCCATTCCACATTCCAATGCATTATATTCCACAATCCATTCCATTCAATTTCGTTTTCCATTCCATATTCCATTCCACAATCCTTTCTGCATTCCATTTCACGTTCCATTCCATGATCCATTCCACATTCAATTCCACGATACATTGCAAGTTCCATTCCACATTCTATCCCATTCCATTCCATTCCATTCCACATTCCTTTCCACGTTCCATTCTACGTTCCGTTCCACATTCCATTCCATTCCATTCCATTCCATTCCACGTTCCATTCCATTCCATTCCACTTTCCATTCCATTCCATTCCACATTCCACTCCACATTCCATATCACAAACCATTCCATTTCATTCCACATTCCATTGCATTCCATTCAACTTTCCATTCCACTTTCCATTCCATTAATTTCAACGTTCCATTCCTTTCCACATTCCATTCCACATTTCATTCCACGTTCCATTCCATTCCATTCCACGTACCATTCCACATTCAATTCCATCTTCCACTCCATTCCATTCCACGTTCCATTCCACATTCCATTGCCTTTCATTTCAATTTCCCTTCCACATTCCTTACCACATTCCATTCGTTTTTACATTGCGATCCATTGCACATTCCATTCCATACTCCACTCGGAATTCCATTCCACATTCCATTCCACATTCCATTCGACATTACATTCCACAACCCATTCCATTCCATTCCACATTCCATTCCGCATTCCATTACACATTCCATTACACATTCCATTTCATTCCACATTCCATTCCACATTCCATTCCAACGTCCATTCCATTCCATTCCTCATTTCAGTCCACTTTCCTTTCCATTACTTTCCACTTTCATTTCCATATTTCATTCCACCCTCCATTCCACGTTGCATTCCTTTCCATTCCACATTCCTTTCCACATTCCATTCCACATTCCATTCCATTACATTCCACATTCCGTTGCACATTCCATTCAAAATTCAATTCTGCATTCCATTCCATTCGTTTCCACATTCCATTCCTTTCCATTCGTTTCCACGTTCCATTCCGCATTCCCCTCCATTCCATTCCACATTCCATTAAGCATTCCATTCCACATTCCATTCCATTCCATTCCACATTCAATTACACCTTGCATTCTATTTTATATCACGTTCCATTCCACGATTCATTCCACATTCCATTCCACATTCCATTCCACATTCCATTTCACATTCCATTCCTCATTCCATTTGGTATTCCATTCCATTCCATTTCACATTCCATTCCACATTCCATTCCATTCCATTCCACATTCCATTCCACATTGCATGCCACATTCCATTCCATTCCATTTCATATTCCTTTCCACTTTCCATTCCATTGCATTCTGCATCCCATTCCATTCCATTCGATTCCATTCTACATTCCACCACATTCAATACCATTCCATATTTCATTCCATTCCATTCTATATTCCATTCCATTGCATTCCACGTTCCATTCCACATTCCATTCCACATTCCATTCCATCCCATTCCATTGCATTCCATGTTCCATTCAACATTCCATTCCATTCCATTCCACATTCCATTCTATTCCATTCCACATTCCATTCCACATTCCATTCCATTCCACACTCGATTCCATTCCATTCCACATTCCATTCCACATTCCTTTGCACATTCCATTCCATTGTATTCCACTTTCCATTCCACGTTCCATTTGATTCCACTTTGCCTTCTATTATGTTCCATTTCATTCCACATTCCATTCCAGGTACTATTCCACTCCATTGCATGTTCCATTCCATTCCACTTTCCATTCCATTGCATTCCACGTTGCATTCTGTTCCATTCCACGTTCCATTCCATTGCATTCCACGTTCCATTCCATTCCACTTTCCAATCAACTTCATTCCATGATCCATTCCACGTTCCATTCTTCATTCCATTCCACGATCCATTCCAAGTTCCAATCCATTCCAATCCACGTTTCATTACTCACTACATTCCACATTCCATTCCATTCCATTCCACATTTCATTCCACATTCCATTCCACATTCCACACCCTTCCATTCCACATTCCATTCCATTCCACACTCCATTCCACATTCCATTCCACATTCCATTCCATTACATTGCACTCCATTCCATTGTATTCCATATTTCATTACAGCTTCCATTCCATGTTCCGTTCCACATTCCATTCTATTCCACATTCCATTCCACATCTCATTCCGTTCCATTCCAATTTCCATTCCTTTCCATTCCATTTCACATTCCATTCCACATTCGATTCCAATACACATTCAATTCCACATTCCGTCACCTTCCATTCCTTTCCAGTCCACATTCCAATCCATTCCATTCCATTCCATATAAAATTCAATTCCATTCCACATTCCTTTCCATTCCATTTCAAACTCCATTCCACATCTCATTCCATTCCATTCCACATTCCTTTCTATTCCATTCCCTTCCATTCCACATTCCTTTCCACATTCCATTCTGCATTAAATTCTTTTCCATTCCACATTCCATTCCATTTCTTTCCATGTTCCATTCCACATTCCATTCCATTCCATTCCTCATTCCATTCCATATTCCATTCCATTCCATTCCACTTTACATTGCATTACATTCCCTTCCATTCCACATTCTTTTCTATTCCTTTTTAAATTCCATTCCATTCCATATTCCATTCCAATCCACATTCCATTCCTTTCCATTCCATTCCACATTCCAATCCATTCAACGTTCCAATCCATTCATTTCCACATTCCATTCCATTCCATTCCATATTCCTTTATATTCCTTTTCTCATTCTATTACATTCCATTCCACGTTGCATTCCCTTCCATTCAAAGTGGCATTCCATGTTCCTTTTCTCGTTCTATTCCTCTTTCCATTCCACGTTCCATTCCATTCCATTCCGTGCCACATTCCAGTCCATTCAATTTCACGTTCCATTCAATTCCATTCCCGTTCCATTCCATTGCATTCCACGTTCCATTCCATTCCACTTTCCAATCAACTCCATTCCATGATCCATTCCACGTTCCATTCCATACCATTCCACGTTCCATTCCACATTACATTCCACTCCGCAGTCCATTCCATTCCATTCCCTTCCATTTCACATTCCATTCCATTCCATTACACATTCCGTTCCACATTCCATTTCATTCCATTCCACATTCCATTCCATTCCATTTCAAATTCCATTTCATTCCACATTGTATTCCATACCATTACATTCCACATTCCATTCCATTCCATTCCATTCCATTCCACGTTCCATTCCATTCCATTCCTTTCTACATTCCATTCCATTCCTATCCACATTACGTTCCATTCTATTCCATTCCATTCCACGTTCTATTCCATTCCATTCCATTCCATTCCGCATTCCATTCCATTACATTACACATTGCATTCCATTCCAATCCATATTCGATTCCATTCCATTCCACACTCCATTCCATTCCATTTCAAATTCCATCCCAATCCATTCCACATTCCATTCGTTTCCATTTCAAATTCCACTTCATATTCCATTCCATTCCGTTCCACCTTCCATTCCACGTTCCATTCCAAATTCCATTCCGTTCCATTGCATTCCACTCCACATTACATTGCATTGCATTCCACATTCCAATACACTTTCCTTTCCCTCCCAGATTCCGTTCCATTGCATTCCACATTCCGCTCCATTCCGTTCCACGTTGCATTCCACATTCCATTCCATTCCATTCCCTATTCCATTCCACATTCCATTCCATTCCACTCCCTATTCCATTCCACATTCCATTGCTTTCAATTCCATTCCACATTCCAATCCATTCTATTCCACCTTCCATTCCACATTCCATACCACATTCCATTTCATTCTATTCCACATTCCTTTCCACAATCCATTCCACGTTCCATTACACATTCCTTCCCATTCCATTACACATTCCATTCCATTCCATTCCACATTCCATTCCACGTTCCATTGCATTCCATTCCACATTCTATTCCGCATTCCATTCCATTCCACTTTCCGTCCTATTCCATTCCACGTTCCATTCCACACTGCTTTCCATTCCATTCGATATTCCATTGTATTCCATTCCACGTTCCATTCGACATTGCATTGCACATTCCTTTCCATTCCATTCCACATTCTGTTCCATTCCATTGCACATTGCGTTCCATTCCATTCCACGTTCCATTCTACATTCCATTCCACATTCATTTCAATTCCATTCCACGTTCCCTTCCATTCAATTCCACCTTTCATTCCATTCCATTCCATTACAGTTTCCATTCCTTTCCATTCCTTTCCATTCCACGTTCCATTCCACCTTCTGTTCCATTCCATTCCACGTTCCATTCCATTCCATTCCAATGCACAATCCATCCCACATTTCATTCCACATTCCATTCCATTCCATTCGACATTCCATTCCATTCTTTTCCGCAGTCCATTCCACGTACCATTTCATTCCATTCCACGTTCCATTACACGTTCCATTCCACATTCAATTCCACATTCCATTCCATTCCATTCTACATTCCATTCCACCTTGCATTTTACCTTTCGTTCCATTCAATTCCATTCCACATTCCATTCCTTTCCATTCCATTCCACATTGCATTCCATCCCCCATTCAATTCCACATCCCATTCCACATTCCATTCCATTCCATTTCACATTCAATTCTATATTCCATTCCATTGCATTCCTCATTCGATTCTACATTCCGTTCCATTCCATTTCATTCCACATTCCATTCCACATTCCATTCCATTCCATTCCACGTTCCCTTCCACTTTTCATTCCATTCCATTCCACATTCCATTCCATTGCATTCCACTTTCCATTTCAGTACATTCCACGTTCTATTCCACGTTCCATTCCATCTTCCATTCCTTTTTTTCCTATTCTACATTTTTCCATTTTTTTCCATTCTACATTTCATTCCATTCCATTACAAATTCCATTCCACATTCCATTCCATTGCATTCCACATTCCATTCTGCATTCCATTCCTTTCCATTCAACTTTCCATTCCACATTCCATTCCATTACATTGAATTCCATATTACACTGGACATTCCATTCTTTTCCATTGCAGTCCACATTGCACTCCATTGCATTACAATCCACATTCCGTTCCATTCCATTCCACATTCCCTTCCATTCTATATTCCATTCCACATTCCATTCCATTCCATTTCACATTCCATTCCATTCCATGGCATTATATTAAATTCCATTCCATTTCACATTCCATTCCATTAAATGGCATTATATTCCATTCCATTCCATTTCACATTCCATTCCATTCCATGGCATTCTATTCCATTCCATTCCATTTCACATTCCATTCCACATTCCATTCGAACTTCTATTCCACATTCCATTCTACATTCCATTCCATTCCAAATTCCATTCAATTCAATTCTGCATTCCATTCTACATTCCATTCCTTTCCGTTCCACAATGAATTCAACGTTCCATTTCACTTTTCTTTCCTCATTCGATTCCATTCTATTCCGAATTCCAATCTTTATTCCATTCTATTCCATTGCACATTCCATTCTACTTTCCATAGCATTCCATTCCGTATTCCATTCCTTTCGATTCCATTCCAAATTCCATTCCATTCCATTACATTGCATTTCAAATTCCATTCTATTCTACTTTCCATTCTACATTCCATTCCATTCCCCATTCCATTCTACATTCCATTCTGCATTCCATTCCATTCCATTCCATTAAACTTTCTTTTCTACTTTCCATTCCATTCCATTCCACTTACCTTTCCACATGCCATTCCATTCCGTTCCACATTCCGTTCCATTTCAAATTTCATTCTACATTCCATTACATTCCCTTCCACATTCCATTCCACATTCCATTCCATTGCATTCTATTCCATTCCACATTCCAATCCATTCCATTCCACGTTCCATTCCAAGTTCCATTCCACGTTCCCTTCCATTCCATTCTATTCCACATTCAATTCCATTCCATTCCACATTCCATTCCACATTCCATTCCATTCCTTTCCGTTCCTCATTCTATTCCATTCCATTCCAAGTTCCATTCAACGTTCCTTTGCATTCCAATCCATATTCCATTCCACATTCCATTCCAATTTCCATTTTATTCCATTCCCTTCCACATTCCATTCCATTACACGTTCCATTCCAAATTCCACTCCATTCCATTCCACATTCTATTGCATTCCACATTCCATTCCATTCCATTCCATTCATTATTCAATTCCATTCCATTCCACTTTCCATTCCGTTCCATTCCACATTCCATTCCGTTCCATTCCACTTTCCATTCCACGTTCCATTCCACGTTCCTTTCCACATTCCATACTACATTACATACAATTTCATTCCATTGCATTCCTCATTCCTTTCCACATTTCTTTAAATTCCATTCAATTCCACATCCCATTCCATTCCACATTCCATTACACATTCCCTTATACATTCCATTACACATTCTATTGCACATTCCATTCCAAATTGCATGCCATTCCATTGCATTCCACATTCCATTCCATTCCAATCCATTCTACATTCCATTCTATTCCATTCAATTCCACGTCCCATTCCACGTTCCATTCCTTGCCATTCCACGTTCCACTCCATTCCATTGCACATTCCATGCCATTCCATTCCATTCCAGTAAAAATTCCAATCCATTCCATTCAATTCCACATTCCATTTCACTTTCCATTCCACATTCTGTTCCATCGCATTCCGCATTCCATTCCATTTCATTCCACATTCCATTCCATTCCACAATCCATTGCATTCCATTCCAATCCACGTTCCATTCCACATTGCATTCCAAGCCATTCCACATTCCATTCCTTTCCATTACACATACCATTCCATTCCATTCCATTCCAGTCTACATTCCATTCCGTTCCATTCAACATTACATTCCATTGAATTCCACCTTCCATTCCAACCCTTTCCACTTTCAACTCCTTTCCATTCCACATTCCATTACACTTTCCATTCCATTACATTCCACATTTCATTCCATTCCAATCTATCCCATTCCATTACATTCCACTTCCCATTCCAATCCATTGCACATTCCATTCCCTTCCATTCCATTCCACATTCCATTAAATTCCATTCCACCTTCCATTCCAACCCATTCCAAATTCTATGCCACTTTCCATTCTATTCCATTTCAACTACCATTCCACATTCCATTCTATTCCATTCCCCTTTCCTTTCCATTCCAATCCATTCTATTCTATTCCATACCATCCATTCCACTTCACTTCACATTCCAAGCATTCCATTCCATACGGTTTTCCATTCCACATTCCCTTCCATTCCACTTCAAATTCCATTCCATTTCATTCTATTCCATTCCATAACATTCCACACTCCATTGCATATTCCATTCCATTCCATTCCACATTCCATTCAATTACATTCCGCATTCCATTCCATTTCATTCTATATTCCTTTCTATTCCATTACATTCCATTGCATTCCATTCCATTCCACATTCCATTCCATACCATTCAATTCCACATTCAGTTCCATTGCATTGCATTCCAGAATCGATGCCATTCAATTCAAAATTCCATTCTAATCCATTCCGGATTCCATTGCACATTCCATTCCATTCCAGTCCACATTCAATTACATTCCATTCCACATTCAAATCCATTCCATTCCAAATTCCTTTCCATTCCATTCCATTTCATTCTGCATTCCAGGCCATTCCATTCCACATTCCATTCCACCTTCCATTTCACATTCCATTCCATTCCAGTACAAAATCCTTTCCATTCCATTTGACTTTCCAATCCGTTTCATCTGATTCCATGCAACATTCCATTCCACATTCCATTCCCCATTTCATTACACATTCAATTCCATTCCATTCCACTTTCTATTCCATTCCATTCCACATTCCTTTCCATGACATTCCATTCCGTTCTACATTGCATTACACATTCCAAAGCGTTCCATTCCACATTCCATTCCATTCGCATTTCCATGCCATTCCATTCCATTCCAATCCGCATTTCATTCCACATTCCATTCAATGCCATTCCACTTTCCATTCCATTCCATTCCACACTCCATTCAACATTCAGTTCCACGCCATTCCATTCCTTTCCACATTCCATTCCACATTCCATTCCATTCCATTCTGCATTCCATTCCATTCCATTCGACATTCCATTCCATTTTATTCCACATTCCGTTCCATTCCCATCCATTCCATTCTGCATTCCATTCCATATTCCATTCAATTCCATTCCACATTCCATTCCATTCCATTCCACTTTCCATTCCACATTCCATTCCTTTCCATTGCACATTCCATTGCATATCATTCCACATTGAATTCCACATTCCATTCCAATCCACTTCACATTCGATTGCACATTCTATTCAGTTCCACATTCAATTCCACATTCCATTACACTCCATTCCAAATTCCATTCCAAATTATATTCCACATACCATTCCATTCCATTCCACTCCATTATACATTCCATTCCACATTCAATTCCATTCCATTCCACATTCCATTCCACATTCCATTCCACTCCATTAGACATTCCATTCCACATTCAATTCCATTCCATTCCACATTCCATTACACATTCCATTACACATTCCATTACACATTCCATTCCATTCCATACCATTCCATTCCATTTTCCTTTCCTTTCTATTCCATTCCTCTTTCCCTTCCATTCCATTCCGCTCTCCATTTCAAATTCCATTCCATGTTCCATTACACGTTCCATTTCACATTCCATTGCATTCCATTCCACATTCAATTCCACATTCAATTTCATTCAATTCTCCCTTTCATTCCATCCCACATTCCATTCCACATTCAATTTCATTCAATTCCACCATTCATTCCATTCCAAATTCAATTACATTCCATTCCACGTTCCAAGCCATTCCATTCCATGTTCAATTCCATTCCATTCAACGTTCCATTCCGTATTCCATTCCATTCCACATTCCAATCTATTCCATTCCATATTCCATTCTATTCCATTCCACTTTACTTTGGAATTCAATGGAATGTGTAATGGAAAGGAAGGGAATATGGAATGAAATGGCATGTTATGAAATATGGAATGGAAATGAATGTTGTGGAATGGAATTGAATATTATGGAATGGAAAGTGGGATTGAATGGAATGGAATGTGGAATAGAGTGGAATGAATCATCCAATGGAAAGTGAAATGGAATGTAGAATGGGAGGTGGAATGGAATGCTGAATATAATGAGGAATGGAAAATTATGGAATGTGGAATTGAATGGAATGGAATGTGTAATGGAATGGAATGGAATATGGAATGGAATGAAATGGAAATTTGAACGGAATGTGGAATGGAATGGAAAGGAATGTGGAAAGGAATGGAACGGAATGTGGAATGCAATGTCGAACGCAATGTGGTATGGAGTGGAATGGAATGGAATGTGCAATGGAATGGAATACAATGTGGAATGGCAGAGAATAGTATGGAATGCGGAATGGAATGGAATGGAACGGGGAATGGAATGTGGAATTGAATGTGGAATGCAAAGTGGAATGGAGTGGATTGTAATGCAATGTGGAATGGAATGTGGAATGCAATGAAATGGAATGTGGAATGGAACGTAATTTAATGTGAAACAGAATGGAACATGGAATGGAAAGTAATGCAATGTGGATTGAAATGGAATGGAATGTGGAATGGAATGTGAAATGGGATGTATAATGGAATGTGGAATGGAATGAAATGGATCATGGAATGGAATGAGATGGAAAATGGAATGGAAAGGAATGGGCAGTGCAATGGAATGTGGAATGGAAAGTGGAATGGAATGTGCCATGTAATGCGGAATGGAAAGTGGAATGGAGTGGACAGGAATGTGGAATGGATCGTGGAATGGAATGGAATGGAACGTGTAATGGAGTGTGAATTGGAATTTGGAAGGGAACATGGAATGCAACGTGGAATGGAATGCAATGCAACCTGGAATGGAACGTGTAAAGGAACGTGGACAGGAACGTGGAATGTAACCTGGAATGGAAAGGAATGGAATGTGGAATGAAATGAAATGAAATGTAATGGAATGTGGAATGGAACCGAATGGAAATTGGAGTGGAATTTGTAATGGAATGGTGGAATGGAACGTGAAATGGAATGGAATGGAATGTGGAGCGGAAAGTGGAATGGAATGGAATGGAACACAGAATGGATCATGGAATGCAAGGTGGAATCGAATGGAATGGAACGAGGAAAGGAATGTGGAAAGGAATGTGGAAAGGATTATAATACGGAAAGGAATGGAATGAAAGGTGGAATGGAATGGCATGTATAGGGGAATTTAATGCAAAGGAATGTGTAACGGAATGTCAAATGCAATGCGAAATGGAAAGCGGAATGAAATGTGGAATGGAACAGAATGGAACATGGAATGGAATGGAATGGAACGAGGAACGGAACGTGGAATGGAACGTGGAATTGAATGTCGGATGGAATGTAATGGAATGTGGAATGGAATGGATTGGAATGTGGAATGGAATCTGGAATGGATTGTGGAATGGACTGTGTAATGGAAAGGAATGGAATGTGGAATGGAATGCAGTGGAATGGGGAATGGAATGTAGAATGTAATGTGGAATGGGAAGGAATGGATTGTGGAATAAACTGTGGCATGGAAAGTTGAATGCAATAGATTGGAATATGGAAAAGAATGTAGAAATTAATTGAAAGTAACGTGGAATGGAAAGTTTAATGGAAAGTGAATGGAACGTGGAATGGAATGTGGAATGAAATGGAATTGAATGTGGAATCGAATGGATTGGAATGTGTAATGGAATGTGAAATGGAATGTGGAATGGAATTTTGAATGGAAAGGAATGGATGGTGGAATGGAACGTGGAATGGAATGTGGAATGGAATGGAATTGAATGTGCAAAAGAATAGACTTTGAAGCAGAAAGAAATGTGGAAGGGAATGCAATACAATGTGGAATGTAACGCAATGGAATGTGGAACACAATGTGGAATGGAATGTGAAAAGGAATGGAATGGAATGTGGAATGGAATGTGGAATGCAGTGTGAAATTGAATAGGGAATGTAACGAAAGGAAATGTGGAATGGAAAGTGGAATGGAGTGTGTAGTCTAATGTGGAATTGAACCGAATGAAATGTCGAATGGAATGTGGTATGGAATGTGGAATGGAATGTGGAATGGAAAGTGGAATGGATTGGAATGGAACGCTAAATGAAATGGAATGGAACGTGGAATGGAACGTGGAATGGAATGGAATGGAACATGGAATGGAACGTGGAATGGAAAGTGGAATGCAATGTAATGGATCGTGGAATGGAATGTGGAATGGAATGTGTAAAAGATTGGAATGTGGAAATGAATGGAATGGTATGGGGAATAGAAGGGAATGGAAGGTGAGATGGAATGTGGATTGGAGTCTGTAACGGAATGGAATGGAACGTGGAATGGTATGGAATGGAAAGTGGAATGAAATGTGGAATGGAAAGTGGAATGGAATGTCGGATGCAATGGAATGCAATCTTGAATGCAATGGAATGGAATGTTGAATGGAAAGTGGAGTGGAATGGAATGGAATGAAATGAAATGTGGAATGGAATGTAAAATGGAATGTGTAAAGGAATGTGGAATGGAATGTGGAGTGGAATGGTATGGAAAGAAATGTGGAATGGAATGTGAAATGGAATGTGGAAAGGAATGTGGAATGGAATGGAATGTGGAAAGGAATGTGGAATGGAATGGAATGGAATGTGGAATGGAATGTGGAATGGAATGGAATGGAATGTGAAAAGGCATGTGAAATAGAATGTGGAATGTAATGTGGAATGCAATATAGAATGATGTGGAATGGAATATGGAATTTAATGTAATGGAATTTGGAATGGAATGTGGAATGGGATGGAATTGTATGTCGAATGGAATGAAATGGATTGAAGAATAGAATGTTTAATGGAATGTGGAAAGGAATGTGGAATGGAATGAAATGGAATGTGGAGTGGAATGTCGAATGGAATGGAATGCAATGTGAAATGGAATGTGGAATGGAATGTGGAAAGGAATGTAATGTAATGTGGAATTGTATTCAATGGAATCTGGAATGCAATCGAATGGAATGTGGAATGGAATGGAATGCAATTGAAAGGAATGTGGAATGGAATGGAATGGAATGTGGAAAGTAATGGAATGGAATGTGGAATGGAAAGGAATGGATGCGGAATTGAAGTTGGAATGGAATGGAATGGAATGTGGTAAGGAATGTGGAAAGGAGTGGACTGGAAAGTGGAATGGAAGATGCAATGTAATGGAATGGAATGGAATGAAACATGGAATGAAACGTGGAATGGATCGTAAAATGGAACGTGGTATGTAATATGAAATGGAATTTGTACTGGAAAGTGGAATTGAAGATGCAATGGAATGGAATTGAATGTGGAATGGAATGGCATGTAACAGAATGTTTAATGGAATGGAATGCAATGTAGAATGGAATATGCAATGGAAAGTGATGGAATATGGAATGGAATGTGATGCAATGTGGAATGAAATGTGGAATAGAATAGTATGGAATGTGGAATAGAATGGAATGGATTGTGGAAAGAAATGGAATGTAATGTGGAATGTAATGGAATGGAATGTGGAATGGAATGTAATGGAATGGAATGTGGAATGGAATGGAATTGATTGGTATGGAATGTGGAATGGAATGCAATGGAATGTGGAATGGAAAGTGGAATGGAATGGAATGGAAAATGGAATGAAACGTGGAATGGAAAGTGTAATGGAACATGCAAAGGAACGTGGAATGGAAGATGTAATGATGTGAATAATGGAATGGAATAGAATATGGAATTAAATGGAGTGGAATGTGGTATTCAACAGAATGGAATGGAATGTGGAATGGAATGGACTGGAATGGGATGGAATGGAATGTGGAATGGAATGGAATGGAATGTGGAAGGGAATATGGAATGGAATTGGAAGCAATTTGGAATGGAATGTGTAATAGAATGGAATGGAAAGTTGAGTGGAATGTGGAGTGGAAGGGAATGTGGAATGGAATGGAATGGAATGTGTAATGGAATGAAATGGGATTTAATGTGAAATGGACTAGAATGGAATGGAAAGCAATGTGGAATGCAATGGAATGGAACGGTATGGAAGGTGGAATGGAATGTGGAATTTAATGGAATGAAACGTGGAATGGAATGGAACGGAAAGGAATGTGGAATGGAATGGAACTCAATGTGGAATGTAATGTAATGGAATGCGCAATGGAATGTGGAATGGAAAGTGGAGTGGAATGGAATGGAATGTGGAACAGAAGGTGGAATGGAATGGATTAGAATGTAGAATGGAATGTGGAATGCAATGGAATGTGGAAAGGAGAGGAATGTAATGTGGAATGTAATGTGGAATGGAATGGGATGGAATGTGGAATAGAATGTGGAATGGAATGGAATGAAACGTGGAATGGAATGGGCTGAAATGTGGAATGGAATGTGGAATGGAATGCTGAAAGGAACTGAATGCAATGTGGAATGGAATGGAATGGAATGCGGAATGGAATGTAAAGGAATGTGAAATAGAAAGGAAAGTAATGTGGAATGAAATGGAAAGGAATGTAGCATGAAATTGAATCGAAAGGAATGGAATGTGGAATGGAATTGAATGGAACGTAGTATGGAATGTGGTACAGAAAGTGGAATGGAATTGAACGGAATCTGGATTGGAATGTATAATGGAATGGAACAGAATGTGGAATGGAATGGAATGGAATGTGGAATGTAATTGAATACAATGGCATGGAAGGTGGAATATATTGGAATGGAATATGGAATGGAGTGGAATTGAATATAGAATGGAATGGAAAGGAATGGAATGTTTAATGGAATGGAATGGAATGTGGAATTGAATGGAATGTGGAATGGAATGTGAAATGGAATGCGGAAAGGAATGCAATGCGGTAAGAAGTGGAACGTGGAATGTAATGTGGAATGGAATGTGGAATGGAATGAGAAATGGAAAGGAATAGAATGTGTAATGGTACGTGGAATGGATCAGATTGAAATGTGGAATGGAATGTGGAATGGAAAGGAATGGAATGGAATGTGGAATGGTATGTGGAATGGAATATGCAATGGAATGAGAAATATAATGGAATGGAATGTGGAATGGTATGTGGAATGGAATGGATTGAAATGTGGAATGGAATGTGGAATGGAATGGAATGTAAAGTAATGAGGAATGAAATTGAATGGAACATGAAATGGAAAGAGGAAAGGAACGTGGAAGAGAATGTGGAATGTGGAATTAAATGGAATGGAAAGTGGAATGGAATCGAATGATATCTGGAATGGAACGGAACAGATTGCAATGTGGAATGGAATGGAATGTGCAATGGAATGGAATGTGGAATGGAATGGAATGGAATGGAATGGAAAGGAATATGGAATTGAATGGAATGGTATGTGGAATGGAATGGAATGGAAACTGGAATGGAATGTGGAATGGAAACTAATGTGAATTGGAATGGGGAATGGATAGGAAAGGAATGTGGAATGGAAGGGAATGTAATGTGGAATGGCATGCAATGGAATGGATTTGAATGTGGAATGGAATGGAATGGAATGTAGAATGGAAAGGAATCGAATGTGGAATGGAATGGAATGGTGTGGAATGTGGAATGGAAAGGAATGGAATCTGGGATGGAATGCTATGGAATGTGGAAAGTAAAGAAATGGAATGTGGAATAGAATGAAATGGAATGGAATGTGGAATGGAAAGGAATAGAATGTGGAATGCAACGCGGAATGGAATGGAATTGAATGTGGAATGGAACTTGTAATGGAATGGAATGGAACCTAAAATGGAATATGGAATGGAAAGTGGAATGCAATGTGCAATGGAACTTGGAATGCAATGTACAATAGAAAGTGGAATGGAACGTGGAATGGAATGGAATGGAGGGTGGAATGGAATGTGGAATGGAATGGAACGGAACATGGAATGGAACATGGAATGGAATGTGGAATGGAACGTGAAATTAAACGTGCAATGGAATGGAATGGAATGGAACGTAGAATGGAACGTGGAATGGAATGTGGAATGCAACGTTAAATTAAACGTGTCATGGAATGCAATAGAATGTGGAATGCAATGTGGAATGGAATGTGGAAGGGAATGGAATTGAATGGAATGTGGAATGGAATGGAATGGAATTGAATGTGGAATGAAATGTGGAATTGAATGTGGAATGGAACGTGGAACAGAACGCGGAATGGAACGTGGAATGGAACGAGGAATGAAATGGAATGGAATGTGGAATGAAATGTGGAATGGAACGTGGAATGGATTGGAGTTGAATGTGGAATGGAACTTGGAATGGAATGTGGAATGGAATGTGGAATGGAAAGGGGAATGGAATGTGGAATGGAAATTGGAATGGAATGTAAAATAGAACGTGGAATGGAACGTGGAATGGAATGGAATGGAAGGAGGAATGGAACGTGTAACGGAATGGAACGGAACGTGGAATAGAACGTGCAATGGAAAGTGGAATGGAACGTGAAATGCAACGTGGAATGGAATGGAATGGAATGTGGAATGCTATGTCGAATGGAATGTGGAATGGAATGTGGAATGGAATGGAACGGAAAGGAATGTGGACTGAAATGTGGAATTGAATGTGGAATGGAACGTGGAATGGAAAGTGGAGTGGAACATGGAATGGAACGTGGAAGGAAATGGAACGGAATGTGGAATGGAATGTGGAATGGAATGGAATGGAATTTGGAATGGAATTTGGAATGGAATGCAAGGTGAAATCGAATGTGGAACAGAATGGAATGGAAAGTTTAAATGGAATGGAATGCAATGTTGAATGGAATGTGGACTGCAATGGAATGCAATGTGGAATGGAATGGAATGGAATGTGGAATGGATGGGGTATACAATGGAATGGAATTTGGAATGGAATGTGGAAAGCCATGTGGAATGGAATGTGGAATTGAATGGAATGCAATGGAATTTGGAATGGAAAGTGGAAAGGAATGTAGAATGGAAGGGAATGGAATGTGGAATGGAGTGTGGAATGGAATGCGGAAGGGCACGTTAAATGGAATGAAATGAAATGTGGAATGGAATGAGGAATCGAATGTGGAAAGGAATGGAATGGATTGCGGAATGGAATGTGGAATGCAGTGCAATGGAATGTGGAACGGAATGTGGAATGGAATGCGGAATGGAATGTGGAATGGAACCTGGAATGGAACGTGGAATGGAATCGATTGGAATGGAACGTGGAATGGAAAGTGGAATGGAACATGAAATGGAATGTGAAATGGAACGTGGAATGGAATGTGCAATGGAAAGTGGAATGGAACATGGAATGGAATGTGGAATGGAACGTCGAAAGGAATGGAATAGAATGTGGAATGGAGCTTGGAATGGAATGGAGTGGAACATGGAATCAAATACGGAATGCAAAGTGGAATGGAACATGGAATGGATTAGAATGGAAATTGGAATGCAATGGAAAGGAATGTGGAATGGCATGGAATGGAATGTCCAATGGAATGTGGAATGGAATGGAATTGAATGTGGAACGGAATGTGGAATGGAAAGGAAAGGAATGTGAAATGGAAAGAAATGGAATGTGGAATGGAATGTGGAATGGAATGTGCAATGGAATGTGGAATGGAATGTGGAATGAAATTTGCAGTGGAATGTGGAATGGAATGTGGAATGGAAAGTGGAATGGAAAGTGGAATGGAATGGAATAGAATGTGGAATGGAAAGTGGAATGGAACGTGGAATGGAACATGGAAAGGAATGTAGAATGTAATGTGGAAGGGAAAGTGGCATGCAATGGAATGGAATGTGGATTGGAACGTGGAAAGGAACGTGGAATGGAAGATGGAATGGAACATGGAATAGAAAGTGGAATGGGATGTGCAATGGAATGTGGAATGTAAAGAGGAATGGAACGTGGAATGGAAGATGGAATGGAACATGGAATAGAAGGTGGAATGGGATGTGCAATGGAATGTGGAATGTAAAGTGGAATGGAGAGAAATGTAACATGGAATGGAACGTGGAATGAAACGGAATAGGAAGTGGAATGGAACGTGGAAGACAACATGGAAAGGAATGTGGAATGGAACATGGAATGGAATGTGGAATGTAATGTGGAAAGTAATGTGGCATGGAATGGAATGTAATGGAACGGAATGTGGAATGGAAAGTGCAATGGTTCCTGTAATTGAACGTGGAATGTATCGTGGAATGGAACTGGAAGGGAATGTGGAATGTGGAATGGAATATGGAATGGAACGTGAAATTGAATGCATTCGAATGTTGAATGGAACGTGGAATGGAATGGAATGGAATGTGCAACGGAACGTGGAATGGAATGGAATGGAAAATAGAATGGAATTGAATGGAATGTGGAGTGGAAAGGCATGGAACGTGGAATGGGACGTGGAATGGAACATGGAATTCAACGTGGAATGGAGAGTGCAAAGGAATGTCGATTCGAATGGAATGGAATGTGAAATGGAATGGAAAGGAATGGAATGTGGAATGGAAGGTAGAATGGAAAGTGGAATAGAATGGAATGGAACGTGGAATGGAATGTGGAATGGAATGGAATGGAACGTGGAATTGAATGGAATGGAACGTGGAATGGAATGTGGAATGAAATGGAATGGAATGTGGAATTTAATGGACTGGATAGTGGAATGGAATGTGGAATGCAATGGAATGGAACTTGGAATGCAACGTGGAATGGAAAGTGGAATGGATCATGGAATGGAACCTGGAATGGAATGGAATGGAATGTGGAATGGAATGGAATGGAATGTGGAAAGGAAAGGAATGCGACCTGGAATGGGATGTGGAATGGAACATGGAAGGTGACGTGGAATGGAAAGTGGAATGGAATGTGGAATGGAATGGAATAGAATGGAATGGAATGCGGAAAGCAATGGAATGAAAGGTGGAATGGAATGGAATGGAATGGAATGCAGAATAGAATGGAGTGGATTGGAATGGGAAATATAATGTGGAACGGAATGTGAAATGGAATGTGGAACAGAATGAATTGGAACGCGGATGGAATGGAAAGGTACGAGGAATGGAATGGAATGGAATGGAACATTGAATGGAACGTGGAATGAAACGTGTAATGGAGCATGGAATGGAACGTGTAATGGAAAGTGGTATGAAAAGTGGAATGGAATGGAATGGAATGTGGAATGGAATGTGGAAATGAATGCAACGGAAAGAGAACAGAATGTGGAATGGAATGGAATGGAATGTGGAATGGAATGTTGAATGGAATGTGGAATGGAATGTGGAATGGAATACGGAATGGAATGTGGAATGCAACGGAATAGAATGAGGAATGGAATGTTGAATGGACTGTGGAACGGAATGTGGAATGGAATCTGGAATGGTATGTGGGGTGGAATGGAATGCAATGTGTAATGGAATGGAATGGAATGTGGAATAGAATAGAATGGAAGTGAATGTGCAATGGAATGTGGAATGGAATGTGGAATGCAATGGAATGGAATGTGGAATGCAATTGAACTTGGAATGGAATGGAATAGAATGCGGATTGGAATGGAATGGAATGGAATATGGAATGGAATGGAATGGAATGGAATGGAATGTGGAATGGAATAGAATGGAATGTGGAATGGAATGGAATGGAATGTGGAATGCAATGGAATGGAATGGTATGTGGAATTGAATGGAATGGAATGGAACTTTGAATGCAATGCAATGGAAAGGAATGTAACGTGGAATTGAATGCAAATGAACAGGGAAAGGAATGTGGAATGGAAAGTGGAATGGAATGTGGAATGGAATGAAATGAAATGTTGAATTGAATGGAATGGAATGTGGAATAGAATGGAATGGAATGGAATATGCAATGGAATGTGGAATGGAAGGTGTAAAGGAATGGAATGGAATGTGGAATGGAATTGAACTTGGAATGGAATGGATGGAATGTGGATTGGAATGGAATGGAGTGGAATGTGGAATGAAATGGATTGGAATGGAAAGGGAAATGGAATTTGGAATGGAATGTGGAGAGGAATGAAATGCACTGTGGAATGGAATGGAATGGAATGTGGAATGGATTGGAATGGAATTCAAAGTGAAATGGAATTTGCAATGGAATGTGGAATGGAAGGAAATGGAATGTGGAATGGAATAGAATGGAATGTGGAAAGGAAAGTGGAATCCAATGGAACATGCAATGGAATGTGGAAAGAAATGTGTAGTGGAATGTGGAATGGAATGTGAAATGGAATGTGGAATGGAATGTGGAATGTAATATGGAATGAAATGTAGTATGGAATGCAGAATGGAAAGGAATGAAATGTCCAAAGAATGTGGAATGGAATGGATTTTAATGCGGAAAGGAATGTGGAATAGAATGGAAAGGAATGTGAAATGAAAAGAAATAGAATGTGGAATGGAATGAGGAATTGAATGGAATGGAATTGAAAGTGAAATGGAATGGATTGGAATGTGGAATGGAATGTGCAAAGCAATGCAACATAGTGGAAAGTGGATTGGAATGTGGAATGGAATGGAATGTGGAATGGAATGGGTTGCAATGTGGAATGGAACGTGGAATGGAATGGAATGGAGTGGAATGGAAAGTGGAATGGAATGGATTGGAATGTAAAATGGAATGGGAATTGAATGGAATGCAATGTGGAATGGAATGGAATGGAATGTGTAATGGAATTGAATTGAACGTGGAATTGAATGGAATGGAATGAAATGGAACGTGGAATTGAATGGAGTTGAACGGGGAATGGAATGTGTAATTGAATATGGAATGAAATGGAATGGAGTGGAATGTGGAATGGAATGGAATGCTACGTGGAATAGAATGGAATGGAAGTGAATGTGCAATTGAATGTGGAATGGAATGAGGAATGGTGTGGAATGCAATGTGGAATGGAATTGAACTTGGATTGGAATGGAATGGAATGTGGATTGGAATGGGGTTTGGAATGGAATGGAATGGAATGTGGATTGGAATGGAATGAAATGTGGATTGGAATGGAATGGAATGGAATGTGGAGAGGAATGGAATGGAATGGAAAGTGGAATGGAAGTTGGAAAGGAATGTGCAATAGAATGAAACGGAATGTGGAATGGAGTCAAATGGAATGTGAAATGGAAAGCTGAATGGAATGGAACATGGAATGGAATGTGCAATCGAATGTGTAATGGAAACTGGAATGGAATATGGAATGAAATGTAGGATGCAATATGGAATGGAACGGAATGGAATATGGAATGTAATGTGGAAAGGATTGTGGAATGAAACGTGGAATGGAACGTGGAAAGGAATGGAATGGAACGTGGAATGAAATGTGGAATGGAATGGAATAGAATGTGGAATGGAATCTGCAATGGAATGTGGAATGGAATGGAAAGGAATGTAGAATGGAAGCTGGAGTTGAATGGAAAGAAAGGTGGAATGTAATGCAATGAAATGTGCAATGGAATGTGGAATGGAATGGAATGTGGAAAGGAATGTGGAACGGAACTGAATGTGGAATGGAATGTGAAATGGAAAGGACTGTAATGTGGAATGGAATGTGGAATTGAATGTGGAATGGAATGGAATGGAAAGTGGAAAGGATTGTGGAATGGAATGGAATGGAAAATGGAAAGGATTGTGGAATGGAATGGAATGGATAGTGTAATGGAAATTAATGGAATGTGGAATATAATGAAATGGAATGGAATGGAATGTCAATGGAATAGAATGGAAAGTGGAATGCAATGTAATGGAATGAAATGAGGAATGGAATGGAACGGAACATGGAATGCAATGCAATGGAATGAAACGAGGAACTGAAATGAATGGAATGTGGAATGGAATTCACTGGAATATGGAATGAAATGGAATGGAACGTGGAAAAGAATGTGGAATTGAATGCGGATTGGAAAGTGGAATGGAATGGAATGGAATAACGATTAAAGCGGAATGGGATGGAATGCAATGCGGAATGGAATGGAAAAGAATGTGGAATGGAATGGAATGGAGTGAAATGTGGAATTGAATGGAATGGAAAGTGGAATGGAATAGAATGGAATGTGTAATGGAATGGAATGGAACGTGCAGTGGAATGTGGAATGGATTGTGGAATTCCATGTGGAATTCCATGTGGAATGGAATGTGGAATGGAATGGAAAGGAATGTTGATGGTAATGGAATGGAATATGGAATAGAATGGTATTCAATGGAATGTGGAATGGAAAGGAATGGAATGTGGAATGGAATTCAATGGAATGTGGAATGAAACGTAATGGAACGTGGAATAGAATGTGGAATTGAATGTGGAATGGAAAGTGGAATGGAATGGAATGGAAGGTGGAATAAAGCGGAATGGGATGGAATGCAATGTGGAATGAAATGGAATGGAACATGCAATGGAATGTGGAATGGAATGTGGAAAGGCATGTTGAATGGAAAGTGGAATGTAATGGAATGGAAAGTTGACTGTAATGGAATGGAATATGGAATAGAATGGAATGGAATGGAATGTGGAATGGAATTGAATGGAATGTGGAATGGAATGCAATGGAATATGGAATGGAATGGAATGGAAGGTGGAATAGAATGTGGAATGGAATGGAATGCAACGTGAAATGGAATGTGGAATGGAAAGTGGAATGGAACGTGTAATGGAATGGAAAGGAACGTGGAATAGATTCGAATGGAACGTGGAATGTAATATGGAATGGAATGCGGAATGTGATGTGGAACGGAAGGGAATGCAACTTGGAATGGTATGTGGTAGAATGTGGAATGGAATGGATTGGAATGTGAAATGGAATAAATTGGAAAATGGAATGGAACGTGGAACGGAATGTGGAATGGTAAGTGGAATGGATTGTTTAATGGAATGGAATGGAATGTGGAATAGAAAGGAATGGAATGAAATGTGGAATGGAATGTGGAATGGATCGTGCAATGGAATGGAATGGAATGAGCAACGGAATGGAAAGGAATGTGTAATGGAATGGAAGGGAACGGAAAGGAAAATGAAATAGAATGTGGAACGGAATGTGAAATGGAAAGTGGAATGGAATGTGGAACGGAATGAAATGGAAACTGAAATGGAATGAAATGGAACGTGGAATGGAATGGAATGGAACGTGGAATGGAACGTGGAATGGATCATGGAATTGAAAGAGGAATGGAATGTGGAATGCAATGTGGAATGGAATGGAATGGAATGTGGTATGAAATGTGGAATGGAATGGAATGTGGAATGGAATGTGGAATGAAATGCATTGGAATGAGAATGGAATGTGGAATGGAATGGAATGGAATATGGAATGGAATGTGGAATGGAATGGATTGGAATGCGAAATGGATTGTGGAACGGAATGTGGAATGAAACGTGGAATGGAACGTGGAATTGATTGGAATGGAACTTGGTAGAGAATGTGGAATGCAATGGAAGGTAATGTGGAATGAAATGTGGAGTGTAATGGAATGGAATGTGGAACGGAATGGAATGGAATGTGGAATGGAATGTGGAAGGGAAAGTGCAATGGAATGGAATGGAATGTGGAATGGAACATGGAAGGAAATCGAATGGAACGTGGGATGGAAAGTGGAATGGAATGTGGAAAGGAATGTGGAATGGAATGTGAAATGGAATTCAATGCAATGTGGAATGGAATGTGGAATTCAGTGTGGAAAGGAATGGAATGGAACAGGGAATGGAAAATGGAATGTAATGGAATGGAACGTGGAATGAAATGTGGAATGGAACGTGGAATGGAAAGTAGAATGCAATTGAAAGGAACGTGGATTTAAATGGGGAAAGGAATGTGGAATAGAAAGTGGAATGCAATGTGAAATGGAATGTTGAATGGAAAAGAATGGAATGTGGAAAGTAATGGAATGGAATGCGGAATGGAATGGAATGGAATGAGGAATGGAATGTTATGCAATGGAATGAAATGTGGAATGGAAGTTGGAATGGAATGTGGAATGGAGTGGAAAGGAAAGTCGAATGGAACGTGGAATGGAAGGTGGAATGAAACGTGGAAAGGAATGGAATAGCAGGTGGAATGGAAGGTGGAATGGAATGTGGAATTGAATGGAGTGGAATGTGGAAAGGGATGCAATCGAATATGGAATGGAATGCAGAAGGGAAAGGATTGGAAAGTGGAATGGAAATTGGAAAGAATGGAATGGAATGTGGAAGGGAATGTGGAATCGAATGTGGAGTGTAATGTGGAATGTAATGGAATGGAATGTGGAACGGAATGTGTAATGGAATGGAATGCCATGTGGAAGGGAATGTGGAATGGAATGTGGGATGTTATGTGGAATAGAATGTGGAATGGAATAGAATGGAATGTGGAAGGAATGTGGAATGGAATGCAGAAAGTAATGTGGAAAGCATTGGAATGGATTGTGGAATGACATGTGGAATGCAATGTGGAATGGAGTGGAATGCAATGTGGAATGGAATGGAATGGAATGTGGAATGGAATCTGGAATGGAATGGAATGGACTGAGGAAGGGAATGTGGAATGGGATGTGGAATATAATGTGGAATAGAATATAATGGAATGTGGAATGGGATGAGGAATGGAATGGAATGGAATATCTAATGGAATGTGCAAAGGAATGGAATGGAATGTGGAATGCAAAGTGCAATAGAATGTGGAATTGAATGGAATGGAATTTTGAATTGAGTGTGGAATGGAATGGAATGGAATGTGGAAGGGAATATAGAATGGGATGTGTAATGGGATGTGGAATGGAAAGTGGAATGTAACGTGGAACTGAAAGTGGTATGGAATGGAATTTAATGTGGAATGGAATGTGGAATGGAATGGAATGTGGAATGGAATGGAATGGACTGTGGAATCTAAAGTGGAACGTAAAGGAATGGAATGGAATGGAATGTGAAAGAGAATGCGGAATGGAATGTGAAATGGAATGTAGAATGGAATGCAATGCAATGTGGAATGGAATGCTATGGAATGAGTAATGGAATGTGGAACAGAATGTGGAATGGAATGGAATGAAACGTGGAATGGAATGGAATGGAATGTGGAATGGAATGGAATGGAAAGTGGAATGAAAAGTGGAATGTAAAGGAATGGGATGGGGAATGGGATAGGGAATGGAATGGAATGGAATGTGAAATGGAATGTGGAATGGAATGTAAAATGGAATGTGGAATGGAATGGAATGCAATGAGGAATGGAATGGAATAGAATGTGGAATGCAATGCAGAACGGAATGTGGAATCTAATGTGGAATGGAATGTGAAATGGAATGTGGAATGGAACGGAAAGGAATGTGGAATGGAATGTGGAACGGTATGTGGAAAGGAATGTGGAATGGAATGTGGAAATGAATATGGAATGCAACGGAATGGAATGTGAAACTGAATGGAATGGAATGTGGAAGGGAAGTTGGAATGGAATGGAAGGCAATGTGGAGTTTAATGTGGAATGGAAAGGAATGCAATGTGGAAAGGAATGTGGAATGAAACGGAGAATGGAATAGAATGGAATGTGGAATGGAATGGAATGGAATGGTATGGAATGTTTAATGGAATGGAATGGAAAGTGGAATGGAGTGGAATGGAATGGAATGTGGAATGGAATGTGGAATGGAATGGAATGGAATGTGGAATGGAATGAAATGGAAGGTGGAATGGAATGTGGAATGGAATGTGGAATGGAATGGAATGAATTAAGGGATGAAATGTGTTTTGGAATGAAATGAAATGTGGAATGGAATGGACTGGAATGTGGAATGGAATGTGGAATAGAATTTAATGCAAAGTGGAATGGAACGTGGAATGGAAGGGAATGGAATGGAATGGAATGTGGAATGGAATGGAATGGAATGTGGAAGGGAATGTGGAATGGAATGTGGAATGGAATATGGAATGGAATGGAATGAAATGTGGAATGGAATGTTGATTGGAATAGAATGGAATTTGGAATAGAATGGAATGGAATGTTGAATGGAACGTGGAATGGAATGGAATGGAAGGAATGTGGAATGGCATGTGAATTGGAATGCAATGGAATGTGGAATGGAAAGTGGAAAGAAATGCAATGGAATGAGAATGAAATGTGGAATTGAATGTGCAATGCAAATTGGAATGGACTGTGAAATGGAATGTGGAATGGAATGTGGAAAGGAATGTGGAATGGAATGGAATGGACTTTGGAATGGATTGTGGAATGGAATGGAATGCAACGTGGAAAGGAATGTGGAACAGAATGTTTAATGGAAAGTGGAAAGGAATGGAGTGGAATGTGGAAAGGAATGTGGAATGGAAAGTGGAATGCAATGTGGAATGCAACGGAATATAATGTGGAATATAATGTGGAATGGAATGTGGAAGGGAAAGTGGAATAGAATGGAATGGAATGTGGAATGGAACGTCGAATGGAACATGGAATGGAACGTGGAATGGAACATGGAATGGAATGTATAATGGAACGTGGAATGGAACATGGAATGGAACGTGGAATGGAACGTGGAATGGAACGTGGAATGTGCTGTTCAATGGAATATGGAATGGAAAGTTGAATGGAATGCAATGGAACGTGGAATTGAATGTCAAAAGGAATGAAATGGAATGTGGAATTGAAGGGAGAATGCAACGCGGAAAGGAATGTGGAATGGAACGTGACATCGAAGGTGGAATGGAATGTGGAAGGGAATGTGGAGTGGAATGGAATGGAATGGAATGGAATGTGGAATGGAACGTGCCATTTATCGCGGAATTGAATGTGGAATGGATCGTGGAATGGAATGTGGAATGGAACGTGGAATGGAATATGGAATGGAACGTGAAATTGAATGCAATGGAATGTTGAATGGAACCTAGAATGTAATGGAATGGAATGTGGAATGGAATGTGGAATGGAATGGAATGCAAAGTGAAATGAAATCTGGAAAGGAAAGGGGAATGGAATGGAATGGAATGTGGAATGGAACAAGGAATGGAATGTGCAACGGAATGTGGAATGGAATGGAACGGAATATGGAATGGAATGTGGAATGGAACGGAATGTAATGTGGAATGTAATGTGAAATGGAATGTGGAATGTAATGGAATGGAATGTGGAATAAAACGAGGAATGGAATGGAATGGAAGGTGGAATGGAACGTGGAATGGAATGTGGAATGTAACGTGGAAGGAAATGTGGACTGTAATGGAATGGATTGGAATGTGGAATGGAACGTGCAATGTATGGTGGAATTGAATGTGGAATGGAACATGGAATGGAACATGAAATGGAATGTGGAATGGAATGTGGAATGGATTATGGAATGGAACGTGAAATTGAATGGAATGGAATGTTGAATGGAACATGGAATGGAATGGAATGGAATGTGGAATGGAATGTGGAATATAATGGAATGGAATGTGGAATGGATTCTGGAAAGGAAAGTGGAATGAAATGGAATGGAATGTGGAATGGACCGTGGAATAGAATGTGCAACGGAATATGGATTGGAATGCAATGGAATGTGGAATGGAATGTGGAGTGGAATGTGGAATGGAATGGAATGGGATGTAGAATGAAATGTGGAATGCAATGTGGAATGGAAGGGAATGGGATGTAGAATGAAATGTGCAATTGAATGTGGAATGGAATGTCGGGTGGATTGTGTAATTGAATGTAGAATGGAACGCAATGGAATGTGGAATGGAATATGGAAGGAAAATTGAAATGTAAGGGAATGGAATTTGGAATGGAACATGGAATGGAATGGTGTGGAACATGGAATGGGACGTGGAATGGAACGTGGAATGGAATGGAATGGAACGTGGAATGTAATGTGGAATGGAATGTGGAAATGAATGGAATGTGGGAAGGAATGGAATGGAATGTTTAATGGAATGCAATGGAATGCAGAATGGAATGGAATGGCATGTGATATGGAAAGAGGAATGGAATGCGGAATGGAATGGAAAGGAAAGTGGAATGCAATGGAATGAAACGTGTATTGGAATGTGGAATGGAATGCAATGGAAAGTGGAATGGAATTGAATGGAATGTGGAATGAAATGGAAAGGAATGTGGAATGAAATTGAATGGAATGGAACGGAATCTGGAGTGGAATGTGGAATGGAATGGAATGGAATGCGGAATTTAATGAAATGGAATGTGGAATGCAATGGAAAGGAATTGAACGTAGAATTCAATGGAATGGAATGTAGAAAGTAATGGAGTAGAATGTGGAATAGTATGGAATGCAACGTGGAATAGAATGTGGAATGGAATGTGGAATGGAATGTAGAAACTAACTGAATGGAATGTGGAATGTAACAGAATGGAAAGTGGAATGTAACAGAATGGAAAGTGGAATAGAATGCAATGAAATGGAATGTGGAATAGAATGGAAGGCAATGAAATGGAATGCGGAATGGAATGGAATGGAATCCGGAATGCAACGGAATGGAATGAAATGTGGTATTAAATGGAATGGAATGTCGAATGGAATGGAAGAGAATGTGAAACGGAATGGAATGGAACGTGGATTAGCATGTGGAATGGCATGCGGAATGGAATGTGTAATGTAATTGAATGGAATGTGGAATATAATGGAATGGAATGTGGAATGGAATGGAATGGAATGGAATGTGGAATAGAATGGAATGGAAAGAAATGGAATGTGGAATGGAATGGAATAGAATGTAGAATGGAATCTTGATTGGAATGTGGAATTGAATGTGGAATGATATGTGGAATGGAAAGGAATGTAATGTGGAATGCAAGGTGGAATGGAAAGTGGAATGGAAAGTGGAAAGGAATGGAATGGAAAGTGGAATGGCACATGCAATGGAATGAAATGGAACGTGGAGTGGAAAGTGGAATGGAACGTGGAGGGGAAACGTGGAATGGAATGAAATGTGGAATGGAATGGAATGTGGAATGGAACGTGAAATGGAATGTGGAAAGGATAGTTGAATGGAATGTTGAATGGAATGGAAAGGAATGTGGAATGGAATGTGGAATGGAATCTGAAATGAAATGTGAAATGGAAGGTCGATGTGAACATGAAAGGGAATGGAATGGAATGTGGAATGGAATGTGGAATAGAATGTGGAATGGAATGTGGAATGGAATGGAATGGAATGTGGAATAGAATTTGGAAAGTAATGTGGAATGGAATGGAATGTGGAATGGAATGGATTGGAATGTGGAATGGAATGTGAAATGGAATGTGGAATGGAATGTGGAATGGAATGGATTGGAATGTGCAGTGGAATGTGGAATGGAATACAATGGAACGTGGAATGAAATGTGGAATGCAATGGAATGGAATGTGGAATGGAATGTTGAAAAGAAAGCAATGAAATGAATGGAATGTGGAATGGAAAGGAATGGAATGTTAAATGGAATGGAGTGGAACTTGGAAAAGAATGTGGAATGGAATATGGAAGGGAATGTGCAATGGAATGGAATGGAATGTGAAATGGAAACAGAATGGAATGTGATATTCAAATAGAATGGGATATGGAATGGAATGGAATGTGGAATGGAAGGTGGAATGAAACGGAGTGGAACGTGCAATGGAATGTGGAATGGAATGGAATGGAATGTGGAATGGAAAGGAATGGAATGGAATGGAAAAGATTATTCCACATTCCATTGCATTGCATTCCATTCCATTCCATTCCACCTTCCATTCCACATTCCATTCCATTCCATTCCACATTCCATTCTATTGCATTCCACATTGCATTCCATTTCATTCCACATTCCATTCCATTCCACCTTCCCTTCCACATTGCATTCCATTTCATTCCACATTCCATTCCATTCCAAATTCCATTACATTCCACGTTCCATTATACATTCCATTCCACATTCCATTCCATTCCATTCCATATTCAATTCCGTGTTCCATTCCACTACATTCCACGTTCCATTCCACAGCATTCCACTTTCCATTACTTTCCACTTTCCATTCCATTCAATTGCACTTTCCATGCCATTCCATTTCACGACCCATTCAACTTTACATTCCACGTTGCATTCCACTTTCCATTCCACGTTCCATTCCATTCCATTCCACGTTTCACTACTTATTCCATTCCACATTTCATTCCATTCCATTCCATTCCACATTCCATTCCATTCGATTCCATTCCATTCTATTCCACATTCCATTCCATTCCATTCCATGTTACATTTCACATTCCTTTCGTCATTGCATTCTGTTCCATTCCATTCCTTTCCACGTTCCATTCCACATTCATTCCACATTCCATTCCACTCCATTCCACATTCCATTCCACATTCCATTCCATTCAATTCCACCTTCCATTCTTTTCCTTTCCATTTCATTGCATTCCACATTCCATTCCACTCCATTCCGTTCGACATTCCATTCCTTTCCATTCCACATTCCATTCCATTCTGTTCCACATTCCATTGCACGTTCCACTCCATTTCATTCCATGTTCCATTCCACATTCCATTCCATTCCATTCCATATCCGATTCTATTTGAATATCACATTCCATTCTGTTTCCATTTCACATTCCATTCCATTCCACATTCCTTTCCATTCCATCCCACTTTCCATTTCATTCCATTCCACATTCCATTGCATTGCATTCCATTCCACATTCCATTCCATTCCATTCCACCTTCCATTCCACATTCCATTCTATTCCTTTCCACATTGCATTCAATTTCATTCCACATTCCATTCCATTCCACCTTCCGTTCCACATTGCATTCCATTTCATTCCACATTACATTCCATTCCAAATTCCATTACTTTCCCTTCCATTCCATTCCACATTTCATTCTACCTCATTCCATTCCATTCCATTCCACCCCATTCCATTCCATTCTCCTCCACCGCATTCCATTCCATTCCAAATTCCATTCCATTCCGTTGAAATCCATTCCACATTTCATTCCATTCCACCTTCCATTCCATTCCATTCCATTCCATTCCATATTCCATTCCACATTCCATTCCATTGCATTCCACATTCCATTCCAATCCATTCCACATTCCATTCCATTCCATTCCACATTTCATTCCTTTCCATTCCACATTTCATTCCATTCCATTCCACATTCCATTCCATTCCACTTTCCTTTCCATTCCATTCGTTTCTATTCCACATTCCATTTGATACCATTCCTTTCCACATGCCATTCCATTTCATTCCACATTCCATTCCATTCCACGTTCCATTCCAGATTCCATTCCAAATTGCATTCCATTCCATTCCATTCCACATTCCATTCCATTCCACATTCCATTCCATTCCATTCCATTCCACGTTCCATTCCACGTCCCGTTCCATTCCATTCCCCATTCCTTTCCACGTTCCATTCCAGATTCCATTCCACCTTGTATTCCATTCCACATTCCATTTCACTCCATTCCATTGCATTCCACATTGCATTGCACTCCATTCCATTCCATTCCAATGTATTCCATATTCCGTTCCAGTTTCCATTCCATGTTCCGTTCCACATTCCATTCCATTCCACATTCCATTCCTCTTCCCATTCCATTCCATTCCACATTCCATTCCATTCCATTCCCTTACATTCCATATTCCATTCCATTCCATTTTACATTCCATTCCATTCCATTCCACGTTCCATTCCATTCCATTCCATTCCACATTCCATTCCATTCCATTCCATTTCACATTCCATTCCCCATTCCATTCCAATACACATTCCATTCCACATTCCAACACATTCCATTCCTTTCCAGTCCACATTCCAATCCATTCCATTCCATTCCAGATACCATTCCATTCCATTCCACATTCCTTTCCATTGCACTCCAAACTCCATTCCACATCTCATTCCATTCCATTCCACATTCCATTCCATTCTATTTCCTTCCACTCCACATTACATTCCACATTCCATTCCACATTAAATTCCATTCCATTCCACATTCCATTCCATTCCATTCCACATTCCTTTCCATTCCATTGCCTTGCATTCCACATACCATTCCATTCCATTCCACATGCCTTTCCCGTCCAATCCACATTGCAATACACTTTCAATTCCATTCCATTCCACTTTCCATTCCACATTCCATTGCACATTACATTGCATTCCACCTTCCATTCCACATTCCATTCCCCATTCCTTTCCATTACATTCCGCTCCATTCCATTGAATTTCACTGTCCATTCCATTCCATTCCATTTCACTTTCCATTCCATTGCCTTCCCCATTCCATTTCACATTCCATTCCGTTCCATTGAACATTCCATTCCACATTCCATTCCATTAAATTCCACATTGCATTCCATCCCCCGTTCAATTCCACATCTCATTCCACATTCCTTTCCATTCCATTTCACAGTCAATTCTATATTCCATTCCATTGCATTCCTCATTCGATTCTACATTCCACATTCCATTCCATATCATTCCACATTCCATTCCACTTTCCATTCCATTCCATTCCACGTTCCCTTCCACTTTTCATTCCATTCCATTCCACATTCCATTCCATTGCATTCCACTTTCCTTTTCAGTACATTCCACGTTCTATTCCACGTTCCATTCCAACTTCCATTCTATTTTTTCCTTTCCAGATTCCATTCCATTCCATTACACATTCCTTTCTACATTTCATTCCATTCCATTACACATTCCATTCCACATTCCATTTCATTCCATTCCACATTCCATTCCACATTCCTTTCCATTCCATTCCACTTTCCATTCCATTCCATTCCGTTCCACATTCCATTCTGCATTCCATCCCTTTCCATTCAACTTTCCATTCCACATTCCATTCCATTCCTTTGAATTCCATATTACACTGAACATTCAATTCCTTTCCATTGCAGTCCACATTGCACTCCATTGCATTACAATCCACATTCCGTTCCATTCCATTCCACATTCCCTTCCATTCCACATTCCATTCCACATACCATTCCATTCCATTTCACATTCCATTCCATTCCATGGCATTATATTCCATTCCACTCCATTTCACATTCCATTCCACATTCCATTCGAACTTCTATTCCAGATTCCATTCTACATTCCATTCCATTCCAAATTCCATTCAATTCAATTCTACATTCCATTCTATGTTTCATTCCTTTCCATTCCACATTGCATTCAACATTCCATTCCACTTTTCATTCTTCATTCCATTCCATTTTGTTCCGAATTCCAATCTTTATTCCATCCTATTCCATTGCACATTCCATTCTACTTTCCATTGCATTCCATTCCGCATTCCTTTCCTTTTGATTCCATTCCAAATTCCGTTCCATTACATTACATTCCACTTCAAATTCCATTCTATTCCACTTTCCATTCTACATTCCATTCCATTCCCCATTCCATTCTGCATTCCATTCCACATTCTATTCCATTCCATTCCATTAAACATTCCGTTCTACATTCCATTCCATTCCATTCCACTTACCTTTCCACATGCCATTCCATTCCGTTCCACATTCCATTCCATTTCAAATTCCATTCTACATTCCATTACATTCCCTTCCACATTCCATTCCACATTCCCATCCATTGCATTCTATTCCATTCCACATTCCAATCCATTCCATTCCACGTTCCATTCCAAGTTCCATTCCTTGTTCCCTTTCAATTCCATTCTATTCCACATTCCATTCCATTACATTACACATTCCATTCCACATTCCATTCCGAATTCCATTCTATTCCTTTCCATTCCTCATTGTATTCCATTCCATTCCAAGTTCCATTCAACGTTCCTTTCCATTACATTCCATATTCCATTCCACATTCCATTCATCTTTCCATTTTATTCCATTCCCTTCCACATTCCTTTCCATTCCATTGCACGTTCTATTCCAAATTCCACTCCATTCCTTTCCACATTCTATTGCATTCCACATTCCATTCCATTCCATTCCATTCATCATTCAATTCCATTCCATTCCAGTTTCCATTCCGTTCCATTCCACTTTCCATTCCACGTTCCATTCCAAGTTCCTTTCCACATTCCATACTACATTACATACAATTTCCTTCCATTGCATTCCTCATTCCTTTCCACATTTCATTAAATTACATTCAATTCCATATCCCATTCCATTCCATTCTACATTCAATTCCACATTCCATTCCACATTCCATTATACATTCCATTACACATTCCATTGCACATTCCATTCCACATTGCATGCCATTCAATTCCATTCCACATTCCATTGCATTCCATTCCATTCTACTTTCCATTCCATTCCATTCAATTCCACGTCCCATTCCACATTCCATTCCTTGCCATTCCACGTTCCACTCCATTCCATTGCACATTCCATTCCATTCCATTCCATTCCAGTCCAAATTCCAATCCATTCTATTCAATTCCACATTCCATTCCACTTTCCATTCCACATTCCATTCCATTCCATTCTGCATTCCATTCCATTCCATTCCATTTCATTCCACATTCCATTCCATTCCATTCCATTCCACATTCCATTGCATTCCATTCCAATCCACGTTCCATTCCACATTGCATTCCATGCCTTTCCACATTCCATTCCTTTCCATTGCACATTCCATTCCATTCCATTCCATTCCAGTCTACATTCCATTCCATTCCATTCGACATTACATTCCATTGCATTCCACATTCCATTCCATTCCATTCCATTCCAGTCTACATTCCATTCCATTCCATTCGACATTACATTCCATTGCATTCCACATTCCATTCCATCCCTTTCCACTTTCAACTCCTTTCCATTCCACATTCCATTACACATTCCATTCCCTTACATTCCACATTCCTTTCTATTCCAATCTATCCAATTCCATTCCATTCCACATTCCATCACATTCCATTCCACCTTCCATTCCAACCCATTCCACATTCCATTCCACTTTCCATTCTATTCCATTTCAAATTCCATTCCACTTTCCATTCTATTCCATTCCACTTTCCTTTCCATTCCACTCCATTCTATTCCACTCCATACCATTCCATTCCACTTCATTCCACATTGCAAGCATTCCATTCCATAAGGTTTTCCATTCCACGTTCCCTTCCATTCCACTTCACATTCCATTCCATTCCATTCTATTCCATTCCATAACATTCCACACTCCATTGCATAATCCATTCCATTCCATTCCACATTGCATTCCACATTCCATTCCATTTCATTCAATATTCCTTTCTATTCCATTACATTCCATTGCATTCCATTCCATTCCACTTTCCATTCCATACCATTCAATTCCACATTCAGTTCCATTGCCTTGCATTCCAGAATCGATGCCATTCCATTCCAAATTCCATTCCATTCCATCCCGGATTCCATTGCACATTCCATTCCATTCCAGTCCACATTCAATTACATTCCATTCCACATTCAAATCCATTCCATTCCAAATTCCTTTCCATTCCATTCCATTTCATTCTGAATTCCATTCCATTCTGCACTCCATTCCATTCCACTCCACATTCCATTCCATGTTCCATTTCACTTTCCACTCCATTCCAGTACACAATCCTTTCCATTCCATTCGACCTTCTAATCCATTTCTTCCGATTCCATTAAACAATCCATTCCACATTCCATTCCCCGTTTCATTACAAATTCCATTCCATTCCATTCCACATTCCATTCCATGACATTGCATTCCATTCCACATTCCATTACACTTTCCTAAGCATTCCATTCCTCATTCCATTCCACTGCGATTTCCATGCCATTCCATTCCATTACAATCCGCATTTCATTCCACATTCCATTCAATTCCATTCCACATTCCATTCCATTCCATTCCATTCCACACTCCATTCCACATTCAGTTCCGGGCCATTCCATTCATTTCCACATTCAATTCCACATTCCTTTCCATTCCATTCCACATTCCATTCCATTGTATTCCACATTCCATTCCATTCCCTTCCATTCCATTCTGCATTCCATCCCATATTCCATTCAATTCCATCCCACATTCCATTCCATTCCATTCCACTTTCCATTCCACATTCCATTCCTTTCCATTGCACATTCCATTGCATATCATTCCACATTGAATTCCGCATTCCATTCCAATCCACTTCACATTCGATTGCACATTCCATTCCATTCCATATTCAATTCCACATTCCATTACATTCCATTCCAAATTCCATTCCACATTGTATTCCACATTCCATTGCATTCCATTCCACATTCAATTCCATTCCATTCCATTCCACTCCATTAGACATTCCATTCCACATTCAATTCCTTTCCATTCCACATTACTTTCCACATTCCATTCCACTCCATAAGACTTTCCATTCCACATTCAATTCCATTCCATTGCACATTCCATTCCACATTCCATTCCACATTCCATTCCATTCCATACCAGTCCATTCCATTTTCCTTTCCTTTCCATTCCTTTCCACTTTCCCTTCCATTCCATTCAACTTTCCATTCCACATTCCATTCCAAGTTCCATTACACGTTCCATTTCACATTCCATTGCATTCCATTCCTCATTCCATTCCACATTCAATTTCATTCAATTCTCCCTTTCATTCCATCCCTCATTGCATTCCACATTCAATTTCATTCAATTCCACATTTCATTCCATTCCATTCCAACTTCAATTACATTCCAATCCACGTTCCAAGCCATTCCATTCCATGTTCCATTCCATTCCATTCAACGTTGCATTCCATATTCCATTCCAATCCACATTGCAATCAATTCCATTCCATATTCCAATCCATTCCATTCCACTTTCCTTTGGAATTCAATGGAATGTGTAATGGAAAGGAAGGGAATGTGGAATGAAATGGAACGTTATGAAATGTGGAATGGAATTGCATGTTGTGGAATGGAAAGTGGGATGGAGTGGAATGGAATGTGGAATAGAGTGGAATGAAACATGCAATGGAAAGTGAAATGGAATGTAGAATGGGACATGGAATGGAATGTGGAATGGAAAATTATCGGATGTGGAATTGAATGGAATGGAATGTGTAATGGAATGGAATGGAATGTGGAATGGAACGAAATGGAAATTTGAATGGAATGTGGAATGGAATGGAACTGAATGTGGAATGGAATGGAAAGGAATGTGGAAAGGAATGTAATGGAATGTTGAATGCAATGTCGAATGCAATGTGGAATGGAATGGAGTGAAATGGAATGTGCAATGGAATGGAATGCAATGTGGAATGGGAGAGAATAGTATGGAATGCGGAATGGAATGCAATGGAATGGGGAATGGAATGTGGAATGGAATGTGGAATGCAAAGTGGAATGGAATGGATTGTAATGCAATGTGGAATGGAATGTGGAATGCAATGAAATGGAATGTGGAATGGAATGTAATGGAATGTGGAACAGAATGGATCATGGAATGGAATGTAATGCAATGTGGATTGGAATGGAATGGAATGTGGAATGGAATGTGAAATGGAATGTATAATGGAATGTGGAATGAAATGAAATGGATCATGGAATGGAATGAAATGGAACATGGAATGGAAAGGAATGGGAAGTGGAATGGAATGTGGAATGGAACTTGGAACGGAATGTGCAGTGTAATGCGGAATGGAAAGTGGAATGGAATGGAATGTAATGTGGAATGGATCGTAGAATGGAATGGAATGGAACGTGTAATGGAATGTGTATTGGAATGTGGAATGCAACATGGAATGCAATGTGGAATGGAATGCAATGCAACGTGGAATGGAACTTGGAAAGGAATGTGGACAGGAACGTGGAATGTAACTTGGAATGGAAAGAATTGAATGTGGAATGAAATAAAATGTAATGGAATGTGGAATGGAATGGAATGGAAAGAGGAGTGGAAACTGTAATGGAATTGTGGAATGGAAGGTGAAATGGAATGGAATGGAATGTGGAGCGGAACGTGGAATGGAATGGAATGGAACACATAATGGATCATGTAATGCAACGTGGAATGGAATGGAATGGAACATGGAAAGGAATGTGGAATGGAATGCGGAAGGATTATAATATGGAAAGGAATAGAATGAAAGTTGGAATGGATTGGAATGGAATGGGGAATTTAATGCCAAGGAATATATAACGGAATGTCGAATGGAATGCGAAATGGAAAGCGGAATGAAATGTGGAATGGAACAGAATGGAACATGGAATGGAATGGAATGGAAGGTGGAATGGAAAGTGGAATGGAACGTGGAATTGAATGTCAGATGGAATGGAATGGAATGTGGAATGGAATGTGGAATGGATTGTGGAATGGTCTGTGTAATGCAATGGAATGGAATGTGGAATGGAATGTGGAATGGAATGCAGTGGAATGGGGAATGGAATGTAGAATGTAATGTGGAATGGGAAGGAATGGAATGAGAATGAACTGTGGCATGGAAAGTTGAATGCAATAGATTGGAATGCGGAAAAGAATGTAGAAATGAATTGAAAGTAACGTGGAATGGAAAGTCTAATGGAAAGTGAATGGAACGTGGAATGGAATGTGGAATGAAATGGAATTGAATGTGGAATCGAATGGATTGGAAAGTGTAATGGAATGTGAAATGGAATGTGGAATGGAATTTTGAATGGAAAGGAATGGATTGTGGAATGGAACATGGAATGGAATGTGGAATGGAATGTGGAATGGAATGGAATTGAATGTGCAAAGGAATGGACTTTAAAGCGGAAAGGAATGTGGAAGGGAGTGCAATAAAATGTAGAATGTAACGCAATGGATTGTGGAATAGAATGTGGAATGGAATGTGAAAAGCAATGGAATGGAATGTGTAATGGAATGTGGAATGGAGTGTGAAATGGAATGCGAAATGTAACGGAAGGAAATGTGGAATGGAAAGTGGAATGGAGTGTGGAGTGGAATGTGGAATTTAACAGAATGGAATGTCGAGTGGAATGTGGTATGGAATGTGGAATGGAATGTGGAATGGAAAGTGGAATGGATTGGAATGGAACGCTAAATGAAATGGAATGGAATGTGGAATTGATCGTGGAATGGAATGGAACGGAACATGGAATGGAATGTGGAATGTAAAGTGGAATTCAATGTAATGCAACGTGGAATGGAATGTGGAATGGAATGTGGAAAAGATTGGAATGTGGAAATGAATGGAATAGAATGGGGAATGGAAGGGAATGGAAGGTGAAATGGAATGTGGATTGGAATGTGTAACGGAATGGAATGAAACGTGGAATGGTATGGAATGGAAAGTGGAATGAAATGTGGAATGGAAAGTGGAATGGAATGTCGCATGCAATGGAATGCAATGTTGAATGCAATGGAAGGGAATGTGGAATGGATTGTGGAGTGGAATGGAATGGAATGAAATGTGGAATGGAATGTAAAATGGAATGTGTAAAGGAATGTGGAATGGAATGTGGAGTGGAATGGATTGGAAAGAAATGTGGAATGGAATGTAGAATGGAACGGAATGGAACGTGAAATGGAATGTGAAATAGAATGTGGAATGGAATGTGGAATGCAATATAGAACCGTGTGGAATGGAATATGGAATTGAATGTAATGGAATATGGAATGGAATGTGGAATGGGATGGAATTGAATGTCGAATGGAATGGAATGGATTTAAGAATAGAATGTTTAAAGGAATGTGGAAAGCAATGTGGAATGGAATGGAATGGAATGTGGAGTGGAATGTCGAATGGAATGGAATGCAATGTGGAATGGAATGTGAAATGGAATGTGGAAAGGAATGTAATGTAACGTGGAATTGTATGCAATGGAATTTGGAATGCAATCGAATGGAATGTGGAATGGAATGGAATGCAATTGAAAGGAATGTGGAATGGAATGGAATGGAATGTGGAAAGGAATGGAATGGAATGTGGAAAGGCAAGGAATGTAATGTGGAATTGAAGTTGGAATGGAATGGAATGGAATGTGGTAAGGAATGTGAAAAGGAGTGGACTGGAAAGTGGAATGGAAGATGGAATGGAATGGAATGGAATGTGGAATGGAATGGAATGAAACGTGGAATGAAACATAGAATGGATCGTAAAATGGAAAGTGTTATGCAATATGAAATGGAATTTGTACTGGAAAGTGGAATTGAAGATGCAATGGAATGGAATGGAATGTGGAATGGAATGGAATGAAACGTGGAAGGAAATGTGGACTGGAATGGAATGTGGAATGGAATGTGCAACGGAATGGAATGGTATGTGGAATGCAATGTGGAATAGAATGAAGAATAGAATTGACAGGAAAGTGGAATGGAAAGTGGATTGGAATGGAAAACCAAGTGGAACCGAATGGGGTGGAATGTGGAATGGAAAGTGGAATCGAATTTGGAATGGATTGGAATATAATGTGGAATGGAACGTGGAATGGAATGTGCAATGGAGTGAAACGGAACGTGGAATGGAACATGGAAAGGAACGTGAAATGCAATGCAAAGGAAAGGATAATGGAATGTAGAACGGAAAGTGGAATGTAATGGAATGGAATGGAATGTGAAATGGGATGTGGAATGGAATGTGAATTGGTACGTGGAATGCAATGTGGAATGGAATGTGGAATGGAATGGAATGGAATGTGGAATGGAATGTGGAATGGAATGGAATGGATTGGGGAATGGAATGGGCAATGGAATGGAATGGAATTTGCAAAGGAATGTGGAATGGAATGTGCAAAGGAATGTGGAATGGAATGTGGAGCGGAATTCAATGGTATGTCAAATGAAATGTGGAATATAATGTGGAATGGAAAGTATAAACTAATGTCGAATGAAGTGGAATGGAACGTGGAATGGAATGGAATGGGATGTGACATGGAATTTGGAATGGAACGTGGGAAGGAAGGTGGAATGGAATGGAAGGGCATGTGGAATGTAATATGGAAAGAAATGTGGAATGGAATGTGAAATGGAATGGAATTGAAAGGAAGGCAATGTGGAATGGAATGTGTAATGGAAGGTGGAATGGAATGTGGAATGGAATGGAAAGGAACGGGGAATGGAACGTGGAATATTACGTGGAATGGAACGTGGAATGGAATGAGGAATGGAATGGAAAGGAATGTGGAATGGAATGTGGAATAGAAAGTGAAATGCAATGTGGAATGAAATGGAATGGAACTTCGAACGGAACGTGGAATGGAATGGAATGGAACATGGAATGGAATGTGGAATGGAATGGAATGAAACGTGGAATGGAACGTGGAATGGAACATGGAATGGAATGTGGAATGGAATGGAATGGAATGTGCAATGGAATGTGGAATGGAATGTGAAATTTAATGAAATGGAATGTCGAACAGAATGTGGAAAGGAATGTGTAATGGAATGGAACGGAATGTGGAATGGATGGAATGGAATGTGGAATGCAATGTGAAAGGGAATGTTGCATGTAACGTGAAATGGAACGGAAATGACTTTGGAATAGAACGTGGACTGAAATGGAAAGTGAAGGGGAATGGAACGTGGAATGGAACGTGGAATGGAAAGGAATGGAACCTTAAATGGAATGTGGAATAGAAAGTGGAAAGGAATGGAATGGAATCTGGAATGGAATGTGAAGTGGAACGTGGAATGGAATGGAATAGAATGTGGAATGGAATGGAATGGAATGTGGAAAGGAATGTGGAAAGGAATGTGGAATGGAATGTGGCATGCAATGAGGAATGGAATGTGGAATGAATGTGGAATGGAACGGAATGGAATGTGAAATGTAATGTGGAATGCAAAGGAATGAAATGTGGAATGGAATGGAATGGAATATGGAATGGAAAGTGGAATGGAGTGTTGAATGAAATGTGGAAGGGAATGTGTAAAGGAATGTGGAATGGAATGGAATGGAATGTGAAATGGAATGGAATGGAATGTGGAATGGAATGTGAAATGGAATGGAATGGAATGTGGAATGGAATGTGGAAAGGAAACTGGAAAGGAATGTGGAAAGGAGAGTGGAATGGAATGTGGAATGGAAGGCGGAAAGGAATGTAACTAGGATTGTGGATTTTAACGGAATGGAATGTGGAATGGCATGTGGAATGGAGTATGGAATGGAATGCGGAATGAAACGGAACGGAATGTGGAATGGAATGTGGAATGGAATGTGGATTGGAGTGTGGAATGGAATGTGTAATGCGCCGGAATGCAATGTGAAATGGAATGTGGAATGGAATGTGGAATGCAATGTCAAACGTAATGCAATGGAATGTGTAATTGAACGTGGAATGGAATGGAATGGAACATGGAATGGAATGTGGAATGGAATGTGGAATGGACTGTGGAATGGAATCTGGAAGGGAATGGAGTTGAATGTGGAATGGAATGTGAAATGGATTGGAATAGAATGCGAAATGGAATATGGTTTGGATCTTGGAATGGAAGCTGCAATACAAAGTGGAATGGAATGGAATGGAATGTGGAATGGAAAGTGGAAATGAATATAGAATGGAACGGAATGAAATGTGGAATGGAATGTGGAATGGATTGCGGAATGGAACGTGGAATGGAATGGAATGGAACGTGGAAAGGGATGGAATGGAATGTGGAATGGAACTTGGAGTGGAATGGAACGGAACATGGAATGGAACATGTAATGGAACATGGAATGGAATGTGCAATGGAATGTGGAATGGAACGTGGAATGGAAAGGAATGGAAAGTGTGGTGGAACGTGGAATGGAATGGAATGGAACGTGAAATAGAATGTGGAATGGACTGTGGAATGGAACGTGAAATGGAACATTCAATAGATTGGATTGGAATGTGTAATGAAACGTGCAATGTAACGCAAGGCAATGAGGAAAGGAAAGTAGAATGGAATGGAATGGAATTTGGAATGCAATGTGAAATTGAATGGAATGGAATGTGGAATGGAACGTAATGGAATGTGGAATGGAACGGAATTGAATGTGGAATGTAATGCAAGGCAATGTGGAATGGAAAATGGAATAGAATGGAATGGAATTTGGAATGGGTAGTGAAATTGAATGGAATGGAATGTGGAAAGGAATGTGGAATGGAATGTAATGGAATGCGGAATGGAATGTGGAATAGAAAGTTTAATGGAATGGAATGGAATGTGCAACGGAACGTGGAATGCAATGGAGAGAAAAGTGGAACGGAATTTAGAATGGAAATTGGAATGGAAAGAGGAATGGAATGTGGAATGCAACCTGGAATGAAATGTGGAATGGAATGAGGAATGGAAAGGAATGGAATGTGGAATGGAATGAAACTGAATGAGGAATGGAATGTGGAATAGAATGTAGAATGGAAGAGAATGGATCGGAATGGATTGTGGAATGGAATGTAGAATGCAATGTGGAATGGAACGTGTAATGTAATTGAATGGACCTTGGAATTGAAAGTGTAATGGAACGTGAAATGGAATGTGGCATGGAACGAGGAATGGCATGGGCAATGGAATGTGGAATGGAACCTGGAATGTAACGGAATGGAAAGTAGAATGGAATGTGGAATGGAATGGAATGGAACGTGGAATGGATCGTGGAATGGAACGTGGAATGGAATGTGGAATGGAATGTCGAATATAATAGAATGTGGAATGGAATGGAACAGAATGCAATAAATGAATGGAGTGGAAAGCGGAATGGAATGGAATGGAATGTGCAATGGAATGGAATGTGGAATGGAATGACATGGAATGCAATGTGGAATGGAATGGAGTAGAATACAGTAGAATGGAATGTGGAATGGAATGGAATGTGGAATGGAATAGAATGTGGAATGGAATGAAAAGGAGTGGAATGAAATGGAATGGAATATGGATAGGAATGGAATGGAATGGAGTGGAATGTGAAATGGAATAGAATGGAATGTGGAATGCAATAGAATGTGGAATGGAATGGAATGGAATGGGGAATGTTATGGAATGGAACATGGAATGGATTTGAATGGAAATTGGAATGCAATGGAAAGGAATGTGGAATGGCATGGAATGGAAATTCCAATGGAATGTGGAATGGAATGGAATTGAATGTGGAACGCAATGTGCAATGGAATGGAAAGGAAGGTGAAATGGAAAGAAATGGAATGTGGAATGGGAAGTGGAATGGATTGCGCAATGGAAAGTGTAATGGAATGTGGAATGAAATTTGCAGTGGAATGTGGAATGGAATGTGGAGTGGGTTGTGGAATGGAAAGTGGAATGGAAACTTGAATGGAAAGTCGAATGGAATGGAACAGAATGTGGAATGGAACGTGGATTGGAACATGGAAAGGAATGTAGAATGTAATGTGGAAGGGAAAGTGGTATGCAATGGAATGGAATGTGGATTGGAATGTGGAATGGAACGTGGAATGGAAGATGGAATGGAACATGGAATGGAAAGTGGAATGGGATGTGCAATGGAATGTGGAATGGAAAGTGGAATGGAGAGAAATGTAACGTGGAATGGAACGTGGAATGAAACGGAATGGAAAGTGGAATGGAACGTGGGAGAGAACATGGAAAGGAATGTGGAATGGATCATGGAATGGAATGTGGAATGTAATGTGGAAGGTAATGTGGCATGGAATGTAATGTAATGGAATGGAATGTGGAATGGAGAGTGCAATGGTTCCTTTAACTGAACGTGGAATGTATCGTGGAATGGAACTGGAAGGGAATGTGGAATGTGGAATGGAATATGGAATGGAACGTGAAATTGAATGCATTCGAATGTTGAATGGAACGTGGAATGGAATGGAATGGAATGTGCAATGGAATGTGGAATGGAATGGAATATGGAATGGAATGGAATGGAATGTGGAGTGGAAAGGCATGGATCATGGAATGGGACGTGGAATGGAACATGGAATTCAACGTGGAATGGAGAGTGCAATGGAATGTCGAATCGAATGGAATGGAATGTGAAATGGAATGGAAAGGAAAGTGGAATGGAAAGGAATGGAATGTGGAATGGAATATAGAATGGAAAGTGGAATAGAATGGAATGGAACGTGGAATGGAATGTGGAATGGAATGTAATGGAACGTGGAATTGAATGGAATGGAACGTGGAATGGAATGTGGAATGGAATGGAATGGAATGTGGAATTGAATGGAATGGAACGTGGAATGGAATGGAATGGAACGTGGAATTTAATGGACTGGAACATGGAATGGAATGTGGAATGTAATGGAATGGAACTTGGAATGCAACATGGAATGGAAAGTGGAATGGATCATGGTATGGAACGTGGAATGCAATGGAATGGAATGTGGAATGGAATGGAAAGGAATGTGGAAAGGAAAGGAATGCAACCTGGAATGGGACGTGGAATGGAACATGGAATGCGACGAGGAATGGAAAGGAATGCAACATGGAATGGGACGTGGAATGGAACATGGAATGCAACATGGAATGGAAAGTGGAATGGAATGTAGAATGGAATGGAATAGAATGGAATGAAATGCGGAATGCAATGGAATGAAAGGTGGAATGGAATGGAATGGAAAGCGGAATAGAAGGGAATGGATTGGAAAGGGAAATATAATGTGGAACGGAATGTGAAATGGAATGTGGAATGGAATGTGGAACGGAATGAATTGGAACGTGGATGGAATGGAATGTAATGAGGAATGGAATGAAATGGAATGGAATGGAACATGGAATGGAACATGGAATGGAACGTGGAATGGAGCATGGAATGGAACGTGTAATGGAATGTGGTATGAAAAGTGGAATGGAATGCAATGGAATGTGGAATGTAATGTGGAAATGAATGCAATGGAATGAGAACGGAATGTGGAATGGAATGGAATGTGGAATAGAATGTTGAATGGAATGTGGAATGGAATGTGGAATGGAATGGGGAATGGAATGTGGAAAGCAACGGAATAGAATGAGGAATGTAATGTTGAATGGACTGTGGAACGGAACGTGGAATGGAATCTGGAATGGTATGTGGAGTGGAATGGAATGGAATGTGGAATGGAATGGAATGGAATGTGGAATAGAAAAGAATGGAAGTAAATGTGCAATGGAATGTGGAATGGAATGTGGAATGCAATGGAAAGGAATGTGGTATGCAATTGAACTTGGAATGGAATAGAATGGAATATGGATTGGAATGGGATGGAATGGAACGTGGAATGGAAAGGAATGGAATGGAATGGAATGGAATATGGAATGCAATAGTATGGAATGTGAAATCAAATGGAATGGAATGTGGAATGCAATGGAACGGAATGGTATGTGTAATTGAATGGAAAGGAATGGAAATTTGAATGCAATGGAATGGAATGTAACGTGGAATTGAAAGCAAATGAATGGGGAAAGGAATGTGGAATGGAAAGTGGAATGGAACGTGGAAAGGAATGGAATGGAATGTGGAATGGAATTGAACCTGGAAGGGAATGGATGGAATGTGGATTGGAATGGAATGGAATGGAATGTGGAATGGAATGTTGAATGGAATGGAATGGAATGTGGAATGGAATGGAATGGAATGTGGAATGGAATGGAATGGAATGGAAAGTGAAATGGAATTTGGTATGGAAAGTGGACAGGAATGAAATGCACTGTGGAATGGAATGGAACGGAATGTGTAATGGAATGGAATGGAATTCAAAGTGAAATGGAATTTGCGATGGAATGTGGAATGGAATGAAATGGAATGTGGAATGGAATAGAATGGAATGTCGAACAGAAAGTGGATTCCAAAGGAACATGGAATGGAATGTGGAAAGAAATTTGTAGTGGAATATGGAATGGAATGTGAAATGTAATCTGGAATGTAATATGGAATGAAATGTAGTATGGAATGCGGAATGGAAAGGAATGGAATGTCCAAAGGAATGTGGAATGGAAGGGATTTGAATGCGGAATGGAATCTGGAATGGAATGGAAAGGAATGTGAAATGGAAAGAAATGGAACGTGGAATGGAATGTGGAATGGAATGGAATGGAATTGAATATGAAACGGAATGGATTGGAATGTGGAATGGAATGTGCAAAGGAATGCAATGTAGTGGAATGTGGATTGGAATGTGGAATGGAATGGGTTGCAATGTGGAATGGAATGTGGAATGGAATGGAATGGAATGGAAAGTGGAATGGAATGGATTGGAATGAGTAATGGAATGGGAATGGAATGGAATGCAATGTGGAATGGAATGGAATGGAATGTGGAATGGAATTGAATGGAACGTGGAATTGAATGTAATGGAATGCAATGGAACGTGGAATTGAATGGAATTGAACGGGGAGTGGAATGTGTAATGGAATATGGAATGGAATGGAATCGAGTGGAATGTGGAATGGAATCGAGTGGAATGTGGAATGGAATGGAATGCAATGTGGAAAAGAATAGAATGGAAGTGAACGTGCAATGGAATGTGGAATGGAATGTGGAATGCAATGGAATGCAATGTGGAATGGAATTGAACTTGGATAAGAATGGAATGGAATGTGGATTGGAATGGGGATTGGAATGGAATGAAATGCAGTGTGGATTGGAATGGAATGGAATGTGGAAGGGAATGGAATGGAATGGAAAGTGGAATGGAATTTGGAATGGAATGTGCAATAGAGTGAAATGGAATGAGGAATGGAGGAAAATGGCATGTGAAAAGGAAAGTGGAATGGAATATGGAATGAAATGTAGGATGCAATTTGGAATGGAACAGAATGGAATGTGGAATGTAATGTGGAATGGAATGTGGAATGAAACGTGGAATGGAACGTGGAAAGGAATGGAATGGAAAGTGGAATGAAATGTGGAATGGAATGGAATAGAATGTGGAATGGAATCTGCAATGGAATGTGGAATGGAATGGAAAGGAATGTGGAATGGAAGGTGGAGTTGAATGGAAAGAAATGTGGAATGGAATGCAATGGAATGTGCAATGGAATGTGGAATGGAATGGAATGTGGAAAGGAATGAGGAATGGAATGGAATGTGGAATGGAATGTGAAATGGAAAGGACTGTAATGTGGAACGGAATGTGGAATTGAATGTGGAATGGAATGGAATGGAAAGTGGAAAGGAATGTGGAATGGAATGGAACGGATAGTGGAATGGAATTTAATGGAATGTGGAATATAATGAAATGGAATGGAATGGAATGTGAATGGAATAGAATGGAAAGTGGAATGCAATGGAATGGAATGAAATGAGGAATGGAATGGAACGGAATATGGAATGCAATGCAGTGGAAGGAAATGAGGATCTGAAATGAATGGAATGTGGAATGGAATGGAATGGAACGTGCACTGGAATGGAAGAGAAAGTGGAATGGAATGTGGAATGGAATTCACTGGAATATGGAATGAAATGGAATGGAACGTGGAAAAGAATGTGGAATTGAATGTGGAATGGAAAGTGGAATGGAATGGAATGGAATGTGGATTAAAGCGGAATGGGATGGAATACAATGTGGAATGGAATTGAATAGAATGTGGAGTGCATTGGAATGGAGTGAAATGTGGAATTGAATGGAATGGAAAGTGGAATGGAATAGAATGGAATGTGGAATGGAATGGAATGGAATGTGCAATGGAATGTGGAATGGAATGTGGAATGGCATGTTGAATGCAATGTGGAATGGAATGGAATGGAAAGTTGACTGTAATGGAATGGAATATGGAATTGAATGGTATTGAATGGAACGTGGAACGGAATGGAATGGAATGTGGAATGGAATTCAATGGAATGTGGAATGAAATGGAATGGAACGTGGAATAGAAAGTGGAATTGAATGTGGAATGGAAAGTGGAATTGAATGGAATGGAATGTGGAATAAAGTGGAATGGGATGGAATGCAATGTGCAATGAAATGGAATGAAATGTGGAATGCAATGGAATGGAGTGAAATGTGGAAATGAATGGAATGGAAAGTGGAATCGAAAGTGGAATGGAACGTGTAATGGAATGGAAAGGAACGTGGAATAGATTCGAATGGAACGTGGAATGTAATATGGAATGGAATGCGGAATGTGACGTGGAACGGAAGGGAATGCAACTTGGAATGCAATGTGGAAGAATGTGGAATGGAATGGATTGGAATGTGAAATGGAATGAATTGGAAAGTGGAATGGAATGGAATGGAACGTGGAACGGAATGTGGAATGGTAAGTGGAATGGATTGTTTAATTTAATGCAATGGAATGTGGAATAGAAAGGAATGCAATGAAATGTGGAATGGAATGTGGAATGGATCGTGTAATGGAATGGAAAGGAATGAGCAACGGAATGGAAAGGAATGTGTAATGGAATGGAAGGGAATGGAAAGGAAAATGAAATAGAATGTGGAACGGAATGTGAAATGGAAAGTGGAATGGAATTTGTAACGGAATGAAATGGAAACTGAAATGGAATGAAATGGAACGTGGAATGGAATGGAATGGAACATGGAATGGAATGTGGAATGGAATGTGGAATGGACTGTGGAATGGAATGTGGAAGGGAATGGAGTTGAATGTGTAATGGAATGTGAAATGGATTGGAATAGAATGTGAAATGGAATGTGGTTTGGATCTTGGAATGGAAGGTGCAATGCAAAGTGGAATGGAATGGAATGGAATGTGGAATGGAATGTGTAATGGAAAGTGGAAAGGAATATAGAATGGAACGGAATGAAATGTGGAATGGAATGTGGAATGGAATGCGGAATGGAACGTGGAATGGAATGGAATGGAACGTGGAAAGTGATGGAATGGAATGTGGAATGAAACTTGGAGTGGAATGGAACGGAACATGGAATGGAACATGGAATGGAACACGGAATGGAATGTGCAATGTAATGTGGAAAGGAATGTGGAATGGAAAGGAATGGAAAGTGTGTGTTGGAATGGAACGCAAGGTTGAATGCAATGGAATGGAATGTGGAATGGAATCGAATGGAATGTGGAATGGAATGTGGAATGGAATGTGGAGTGGAATCGAAAGGAATGGGGAATGGACGGTGGAATGGAATCTATTGAAATATGGAATGGAATGTGGATTAGAATGCAATGGAATGGAATTTATTGTGGAATGGAATGTGGAATGGAATGTGGAATGGAAAATTGTAATGGAACGGAATGGAATGTGGAATGCAATGTGGAATGAAATGTGCAATGGGACGTGGAATGCAATGGAATGGAATGTAGAATGGAACTTGTAATGGTATGGAATAGAAAGCGCAATGGAATGTGGAATGGAACCTGGAAATGAAGGTGGAATGGAAGGGGGAATGGAACATGGAAGGGAATGTGTAATGGAATGTGGAATGGAAGGTGGAATAGAACGTGGGAGGGAATGTGGAATGAACCGTGGAATGGAACGTGGAATGGAATGGAATGAAACGTGGAATGGAATGGGATGGAATGTGAAATGGAATGCAATGGAATGTGGAATGGAATGGAATGGAATGCGGAATGGGATGGAATGGAATATGGAAAGGAATGGAATGGAACGTGGAATGGAATGTGGAATGGAATGTGGAAGGAAATGGAAAGGAATGTGGAATAGAATGGCATGGAATGTGGAATAGAAGGGAATGGAATGGAATTGAATGCAGAATGGAATGGAATGGAATGTGTAATGCAATGGAATGGAATGGAATGAGGAATTGAATGAAATGGAATGTGGAATGGAATGCAATAGAATGTGGAATGCAATGGAAGGGAACATGGAATAGAATGTGGAATGGAATATGGAATGGAATGTGGAATGTAATTGAATGGAATGTGGAATAAAGTGGAATGGAATGTGGAATAAAGTGGAATGGAATGTGGAACAGAATGGAATGGAACGAAATGTGGAATAGAACAGAATGCAATGGAATGGGATACGGAAAGTAATGGAATGGAATGTGGAAAGCAATATAATGGAATGGAATGTGAAATTGAATGGAATGGAATGTGGAATGTTAAGGAATGGAATGTGGAAGGGAATGGAATGGAAAGTAAAAGGGAATGTGGAATGGTATTTGGAATGGAATGGAATGGAATGGAATGTGGAATGGAATGGAATGGATTATGGAATAGAATGGAATGTAATGGAATGTGGAATGGAATGTAATGGATTGTGGAATAGAATGGAATGGAATGGAATGAGAAATGGAATGTGGAATGGAATGAGGAATGTAATGCAATAGAACGTGGAATGGAATCGAATGGAATGTGAAAAGGAATATAACGTGGAATGGAATGGAATGAGAAATGGAAAGCGGAATGGAATGTGGAATGTAATGGAATGGAATGTGGAATGGAATGGAATGGAATGTGAAACGGAATGTAACGTGGAATGAAATGGAATGGAATGAGGATTGGAATTCAACGGAACGTGTAATGGAATGGAATAGAAAATTAATTGGAATTTGGAATGGAATGTGAAATGGAATGTGGAATGGAATGTGGAGTGGAAAGTGGAATGGATTGTGGAAAGGAATGTGGAATGGAACGGAATGGAATGTGGAATGGAATGTGCAATGGAGTGTGGAATGGAAAGTGGAATGGATCGGCATGGAAAGTGTAATTGAATGTGGAATGGAATGTTGAATTGAATGTTGAATGGAGTGTGGAATGGAATGTGGAATGGAACGGAATGGAGTGTGGGAAAAAGTGTTGAATGGAACGGAATGGAATTTGGAATGGAATGTAGAATGGAACGTGAAATGGAGTAGAATTGAATGTAGAATTGAACGTGCAATGGAATGTAATGAGACATCGAATGGAAAGTGGAATGGAACGTGGAATAGAATACAATGCAACGTGAAATGGAACGTGGAATTGAATGTGTAAAGGAATGGAATGGAATATGGAATTGAATGTGTAAAGGAATGGAATGGAATGTGGAATGGAACGGAATAGGGGATGGAAAGGAATGGAATGTGAAATGGAATGGGGAATGCGATGTGAAATGGAAACAGGAATTGAATGTGGAATGGAATGGATGCAACGTGGAAAGAAATGGAATGGAATGAGGAATGGAACGTGGAATGGAACGTGGATAGCAACGTGGAATGGAAGGTGTAATGGAATGAAATGCTATGTGGAATGGAGAGGAATGCAATGTGGAATCAAATGTGGAATGTAATGGAATGGAATATGGAATGGAATGAGGAACAGAATGTGGAATGGAATGGAATGTGGAAAGGAATGGAATGGAATATGGAATGGAATGGAATGGAGCGTGGAATTGAATGGAATGGAATGAAATGCAAAATGCAATGTGGAATGGAACGTGGAATGGCATGAAATGGAACATAGAATGGAATAGAATGGAATGTGGAAAGGAATGGAATGGAACATGGAATGGAAGGTGGAACGGAACGTGGAATGGAGTGTGGAATGGAATGTGGAATGGAAAGGAATGCAATGTGGAATGGAATGTGGAAAGGAATTTAAAGGAATGTTCAAAGGAATATGGAAGAGAATGTGGAAGGGAATGTGGAATGGAATGCAATAGAATGTGTAATTGAATGTCAAATGGAAAGTGGAATGCAACGTGGAAAGGAATGGAATGGAAATTGGAATGGAATGTGGAATGGAATGTGGAATGGAATATGAAATGGAACGTGGAATGGAATGTGAAATGGAACGTGGAATGGAAGGTGAAATGGAATGAAATTGAACGTGGAATGTAACGCGGAATGGAATGTGGAATGCAATGGAATGGAATGTGGAATGGAATGATGAATGGAATGGAATGTGGAATGGAATGTGCAACTGAATGGAATGGAATGTGCTAAGGAATGTGGAATGGAATGTGGAAGGGAATGCAGTGGTATGTCAAATGGAATGGGCAATGGAATGTGAAATGGAAAGTGGAAAGAAATGTCAAATGGAATGGAATGGAACATGGAAAGGAATGGAATGGAACGTGGAATGGGTCATGGAATGGAACGCAGAAAGCTATGGGGAATGGAATGCAATGGAATGTGGAATGGAATGTGGAATGGAATGTGGAATGGGATCGAATAGAATGGAATGGAAAGGATTGTGGAATGCAATGCGAAATGGAACGTGGAATAGAATTTAATATAATGGGGAATGGAACGTGGAATTTAACTGAATGGACTTTGGAATGGAACGTAGAATAGAACGTTGAATGGAATGTGGAATGGAATGGAATGGAATGGAATGTGGAATGGAATGGAATGTGGAATGGAATGGAATGGACTGTGGAATCTAAAGTGGAACGCAATGGAATGGAATGGGGAATGGAATGGAATGGAATGTGAAACAGAATGCAGAAAGGAAAGTGAAATGGAATGTAGAATGGAATGCAAAGCAATGTGGAATGGAATGGTAAGGAATGAGTAATGGAATGTGGAACAGAATGTGGAATGGAATGGAATGAAATGTGGAATGGAATGGAATGGAAAGTGGAATGTAAAGTGGAATGTAATGGAATGGGATGGGGAATGGAATGGAATGGAATGTGAAATGCAATATGGAATGGAATGTAAAGTGGAATATGGAATGGAATGGAATGCAATGAGGAATGGAATCGAATAGAATGTGGAACGCAATACGGAACGGAATGTGGAATGGAATGTGGAATGGAATGTGGAAAGGAATGTGAAATGGAATGTGAAATGGAATGTGCAATTGAACGGAATGGAATGTGAAATTGAATGGAATGGAGTGTGGAAGGGAAGGTGGAATGGAATGGAATGGAATGCAATGTGGAATTAAATGTGGAATGGAAAGGAATGCAATGTGGAACGGAATGTGGAATGAAACGGAGAATGGAATAGAATGGAATGTGGAATTTAATGGAATGGAATGGTATGGAATGTTTAATGGAATGGAATGGAAAGTGGAATGGAATGTGGAATGGAATGGAATGGAATGTGGAATGGAATGGAATGGAATGTGGAATGGAATGAAATGGAAGGTGGAATGGAAAGTGGAATGGAATGTGGAATGGAACGGAATGAATTGTGGAATGAAATGTGTTTTGGAATGAAATAAAATGTGGAATGGAATAGACTGGAATATGGAATGGAATGTGGAATAGAATTTAATGGAAAGTGGAATGGAACGTGGAATGGAAGGGAATGGAATGGAATGGAATGTGGAATGGAATGGAATGGAATGTGGAATGGAATGGAATGGAATGTGGAATGGAATGTGGAATGGAATGTGGAATGGAATGGAATGAAATACGGAATGGAATGTTGTTTGGAATAGAATGGAATTTGGAATAGAATGGAATGGACTGCGGTATGGAATGTGGAATGGAATGTTGAATGGAATGTGGAATGGAATGAAATTGAAGGAATGTGGAATGGCATGTGAATTGGAATGCAATGGAATGTGGAATGGAAAGTGGAAAGAAATGCAATGGAATGAGAATGGAATGTGGATTTGAAAGTGTAATGAAAATTGGAATGGACTGTGAAATGGATTGTGGAATGGAATGTGGAAAGGAATGTGGAATGGAGTAGAATGGACTTTGGAATGGATTGTGGAATGGAATGGAATGCAATGTGGAATGGAATGTGGAACAGAATGTTGAATGGAAAGTGGAAAGGAATGGAGTGGAATGTGGAATGGAATGTGGAATGGAAAGTGGAATGCAATGTGGAATGGAACGGAATATAATGTGGAATCTAATGTGGAATGGAATGTGGAAGGGAAAGTGGAATAAAATGGAATGGAATGTGAATGGATCGTGGAATGGAACATGGAATGGAACGTGGAATGTGCTTTTCAATGGAATATGGAACGGAAAGTTGAATGGAATGGAATGGAACGTGGAATTGAATGGCAAAAGGAATGGAATGGAATGTGGAATTGAAGGGAGAATGCAACGTGGAAAGGAATGTGGAATGGAACGTGAAATCGAATGTGGAGTGGAATGCGGAAGGGAATTTGGAGTGGAATGGAATGGAATGGAATGGAATGTGGAATGGAACGTGCAATGTATCGTGGAATTGAATGTGGAATGGATCGTGGAATGGAATGTGAAATGGAATGTGGAATGGAAAGTGGAATGGAATACGGAATGGAACGTGAAATTGAATGGAATGGAAAGTTGAGTGGAATGTAGAATGTAATGGAATGGAATGTGGAATGGAATGGAATGCAAAGTGAAATGGAATCTGGAAAGGAAAGTGGAATAGAATGGAATGGAATGTGCAATGGAACGTGGAATGAAATGTGCAACGGAATGTGGAATGGAATGGAATGTAATATGGAATGGAATGTGGAATAGAACGGAATGTAATGTGGAATGTAATGTGAAATGGAATGTGGAATGGAATGTGGACTAAAACGAGGAATGGAATTGAATGGAAGGTGGAATGGAACTTGGAATGGAATGTGGAATGCAACGTATAATGGAAAGTGGAATGGTATGTGGAATGGAATGGAAAGGAATCTGGTATGGAATGGGGAATGGAATGTGGAATGGAATGTGGATAGGATAGTGGAATGCAATGGAATGGAATGTGGACTGAAACGAGGAATGGAATGGAATGGAACGTGGAATGGAACATGGAATGGAACATTGAATGGAATGTGGAATGAAACGTGTAATGTAATGTGGAATGGAATGTTTAATGGAATGGAATGTAATCTGGAATGGAATATGCAATGGAATGTGGAATGGATTGTTGAATGGAATGGAATGGGATGTAGAATGAATTGTGGAATGGAATGTCTAATGGAATGTCGAGTGGAGTGTGGAATGGAATGAGGAATGGAACATGGGTTGGAACGTGGAATGGGATGTTCAATGGAATATGGAATGGAAAGTTGAATGGAATGGAATGGAACGTGGAATTGAACGTGGAAAGGAATGTAATGGAATCTGGAATGGATCGTAGAATGGAACACGGAAAGGAATGTGGAATGGAACGTGGAATGGAATGTGGAATGTAAGGTGGAAGGAAATGTGGACTGGAATGGAATGGAATGGAATGGAATGTGGAATGGAACGTGCAATGTATGGTGGAATTGAATGTGGAATGGAACGTGGAATGGAACGTGAAATGGAATGTGGAATGGAACGTGGAAGGGATTATGGAATGGAACGTGAAATTGAATGGAAAGGAATGTTGAATGGAACGTGGAATGGAATGGAATGGAATGTTGAATGGAATGTGGAATATAATGGAATGGAATGTGGAATGGATTCTGGAAAGGAAAGTGGAATGAAATGGAATGGAATGTGGAATGGAACGTGGAATCTAATGTGTAACGGAATATGGATTGGAATGGAATGGAATGTGGAATGCAATGTGGAAAAAAACGGAATGTAGTTTGGAATGGAATGTGGAATGGAATGTGGAAAGGAAAGTGGAATGTAATGCAATGGAATGTGGACTGAAACGAGAAATGGAATAGAATGGAAGGTGGAATGGGAGTTGGAATGGAATATGGAATGGAATGTGAAATGGATTGTGGAATGGAATGTGAAATGGAATTTATAATGGAATGTGGAAAGGAAAGTGGAATGTAACGGAAAGGAAGGTGGACTGAAACGAGGAATCGAATGGAATGGAAGGTGGAATGGAACCTGGAATGGAACGTGCATTGGAATGTAGAATGGAATGTGGAATGGAATGGAATGGGATGTAGAATGAAATGTGGAATGGAATGTGGAATGGAAGGGAATGGGATGTAGAATGAAATGTGCAATTGAATGTGGAATGGAATGTGGAATGGAATGTCGAGTGGAGTGTGTAATTGAATGTGGAATGGAACGCAAGGGAATGTCGAATGGAATTTGGAATGGAATGTGGAAGGCAACTTGAAATGTAAGGGAATGGAATTTGGAATGGAACATGGAATGGAATTGAGTGGAACATGGAATGGGAAATGGAATGGAACGTGGAATGGAATGGAATGGAACGTGGAATGTAAAGTGGAATGGAATGTGGAATGGAATGGAATGGCATGTGATAAGGAATGAGGAATGGAATGGATAGGAAAATGGAATGGAATGGAATGGAACGTGTATTGGAATGTGGATTGGAATGGAATGGAAAGGAAAATGGAATGGAATTGAATGGAATGTGGAATTGAATTGAATGGAATGTGGAATGAAATGGAAAGGAATGTGGAATGAAATTGAATGGAATGGAAAGGAATCTGGAGTGGAATGTGGAATGGAATGGAATGGAATGTGGAATGGATTTTGGAATGGAATGGAATGGAATGTGGCATGGAATGAGGAATGGAATGGAATGGAATGTGGAAAGGAACGTGGAATTTTATGGAATGGAATGTGGAATGGAATGTGGAATGGAATGTTGAAAGGAAAGCAATGAAATGAGGAATGGAATGTGGAATGGAAAGGAATGGAATGTTAAATGGAATGGAGTGGAACTTGGAAAAGAATGTCTAATGGAATGTGGAAGGGAATGTGGAATGGAATGGAATGGAATGAGGAGTGGAATGGAATGGAATGTGGAATAGAATGGAATGGAGTGGAATGGAATGCGGAATTGAATGGGATGGAAAGTGGAATGCAATGGAATGCAATTGAATGTAGAATTCAATGGAATGGAATGTAGAAAGTAATGGAATAGAATGTGGAATTGTATGGAATGCAACGTGGAATAGAATGTGGAATAGAATGTGGAATGGAATGTGGAAAGTAATTGAATGGAATGTGGAATGTAACAGAATGGAAATTGGAAGAGAATGCAATGGAATGGAATGTGGAATAGAATGGAAGGCAATGGAACGGAATGCGGAATGGAATGGAATGGAATGTGGAATGCAACGGAATGGAATGAACTGTGGAATTAAATGGAATGGAATGTCTAATGGAATGGAATAGAATGTGAAATGGAATGGAATAGAGTGTGAAATGGAATGGAATGGAACGTGGATTAGAATGTGGAATGGCATGTGGAATGGAATGTGGAATGGAATGGAATGGAATGTGGAAAATAATGGATTGGAATGTGGAATGGAATGGAATGGAATGGAATGTGGAATAGAATGGAATGCAAAGGAATGGTACGTGGAATGGAATGGAATAGAATGTAGAATGAAATCTTGATTGGAATGTGGAATGGAATGTGGAATGAAAGGTGGAATGGAAAGGAATGTAATGTGGAATGCAAAGTGGAATGGAACGTGGACTGGAAAGTGGAAAGGAATGGAATGGAAAGTGGAATAGCACATGCATTGGAATGAAATGGAAACTGGAGTGGAAAGTGGAATGGAAAGTGGAAGGAAACGTGGAATGGAATGTAATGTGGAATGGAATGGAATGTGGAATAGAATGTGAAATGGAATGTGGACAGGATAGTTTAATGGAATGTTGAATGCAATGGAAAGGAATGTGGAATGGAATGTGGAATGGAATCTGGAATGGAATGTGGAATGGAATGTCGAAGTGAACATGAAAGGGAATGGAATGTAATGTGGAATTGAATGTGGAATAGAATTTGGAATGGAATGTGGAATGTAAATGAATGTAATGTGGAATGCAATGTGTAATAGAATTTAGAAAGTAATGTGGAATGGAATTGAAAGTGGAATGGAATGAATTGGAATGCGGAAAGAATTGTGGAAAGGAATGAAAAGTAATGTGGAATGGAAAGGAAAGGAATGTGGAATGGAATGTGGAAAGGAAAGGAATGGAATGTGGAATGGCATCTGGAAAAGAGGGTGTAATGGAACGTGGAATGCAAAGTAAAAATATGTGGAAAGAAATGTGGAACGGAGTGTGGAATGGAATGGGGAATGGAAAGGAAAGGAATGTGGAATGGAATGTGGAATGGAATGCACAATGGAATCGAGCGGATTGTGGAATGGAATTGAATAGAATTGTGTGGAATATGGAATGGAATGTGGAATGGAACGTGGAATGGAACGTGGGAACGAAGGTGGAAAGCAATGGAATGAAAAGCGGAATGGAATGTGGAATGGAATGGAATGGAACGTATAATGGACTGTGAGAAGCAATGGAATGGAATGTGGAATGGATTGTGGAATGGAACGTGGAAAAGATTTTGGATTGGAACGTGGAATGGAATGTGGAATGTAGTTGAATGGAATGTGGAATGGAATGGAATAGAATGTGGAATTGAATGGAATGGAATTGAACGTGGAATATATTTTGGAATGGAATGTGGAATGGAATGTGGAATGGAATGTGGAATGTAGTTGAATGGAATGTGGAATGGAATGGAATGGAATGTGGAATTGAATGGAATGGAATGGAACGCGGAAAAGAATGGAATGGAATGGAATGGAATGCGGAATGCATTGAAATGTAATATGGAAACCATGTAATGGAATGGAATGTGAAAAGGAATGGAATGGAATGCAGCACGTACTGGAGTGGAATGTGGAATTGAATGGAATGGAAAGTGGAATGGAATGTGGAATGGAATGTGGAATGGAATGAATGGAATGTGGAATGGAATGGAATGTGGAATGGAATGTAATGGAATCTGGAATGGAATGGAATGGAATGGAATGTGGAATGGAATTCTATGGAATGCGGAATCGATTAGAATGGAATGTGGAATGCAATGTAATGTAATGGAATGTGAAATTAGATGGAATGGAATGTGGAATGCAATGGAATGGAATGCGGAAAGGAATGGAATGTGGAATGGAATGGAATGGAATGCTGAATAGCATGGAATGGAAAGGAATGTGGAATGGAGAGTGGAATTGAATGTCGAATGCAATGGAATGGAATGTGGATTGGAATTCAATCGAATGTGGAATGGAATGGAATGGAATTTGAAAGGGATTGGAACTTGGATTGGAATGGAATGGAATGTGGATTGGAAAGGAATGGAATGTGAAATGGAATGGAATGGAACGGAATGGAAATTGAAATAGAATGTGGAATGGACTGTGAAATGGAATGTGGAATGGAATGTGGAATGGAAAGTTGAATGGAATGAAATGGAACGTGGAATGGAATGGAATGGATGGTAGAATGGAATGGAATGGAAATTGGAATGGATCGAGGAATGGAATGTGGAATGGAATGTGGAGTGGAATGGAATGGAAAGTGGAATGGAATGTGGAATGGAATGTTGAGCAGAATGTGGAATGGAATGTGGAATGGAAAGGAATGTAATGTGAAATGTAATGTGGAATGGAATGTTAAATGGAAAATGGAAAGGAATAGAATGCAATGTGGAATGGAACGTGGTATGTAATGGAATGGAACGTGGATTGGAACGTGGAATGCATCATGGAATGTAAAGTGGAATGGAATGAAATGTGGAATGGACGTAATGGAATGTGGAATGGAATGTGGAATGGAATCTGGAATTGAATGTTGAATGGAATGGAAAGGAATGTGGAATGGAAGGTGGAATGGAATGTGGAAGGGAACATGGAATGCAATGCAATGGAATGTGGAATGGAATGTGGAAAAGAATGAGGAAGGGAACTTTGAATGCAATGCAATGGAATGTGTAATGGAATGTGGAATAGAATGTGAAATGGAATGTGCAGTGGAATGGAATGTGTAATGGAATATATTGGAATGAGGAAAGGAAAGTTGAATGGAATGCAATGGAATATGGCATGGAAAGGAATGGAATGTGGAATGCAATGTGGAACGTAATGTGGAATGAAACGGAATGGAATGTGATTTGCAATGTGGAATGGAGTCTGGAAAGGAATGAGGAATAGAAAGGAATTGAATGTGGAATGGAAAGGAATTGAATGAGGAATGGAATGTGGAATGCAATGAGCAATGGAATGTAATGCATTGTGGAATGGAAAGGAATGGAATAGTATGGAATATGGAATGTAGTGGAATGGAATGTGGAATGGAAAGTGGAAAGGAGCGTGGGAGGGAACGAGGAATGGAACATGGAATGGAAGGTGGAATGGAATGCAATGGAACGTGGAATGGAATGTGGAATGGAATGGAATGGTATGTGGAATGGATTGGAATGTGGAATGGAATGGAGTGGTATGTGGAATGGATTGGAATGTGGAATGGAATGGAATGGAGTGTGGAATTGAAGTTGGAATGGAATGGAATGGAATGTGGAATGGAATGTGCAAAGGAGTGGAGTGGAATGTGGAAAGGAAGGTGGAATGGAACAGAATGTGGAATGGAATGGAATGAATCGTGGAATGGAACATGGAATGCAATGTGAAATGCAACGTGGAATAGAATGGAATGGAATGTGGAATGTAACGTGGAATGCAATGAAATGGAAAGCGGAAATAAAAGTGGAATGAAATGTGTAATGGAATGTATTTGATCATGGAATGAAACGTGCAAAGTAGTGGAAAGGAACGTGGAATGGAATGTGGAATGGAATGTGGAATGGAAGGTGGAATGGTACATGGAATTGAATGGAATGTGGAATGGAATGTTGAATGGAATGGAATTGAATGGGGAAAGAAATGTGAAATGGAATGGAATGGAATGCGGCACCGAACGGAATGCAATGTTGAATGGGATGTGAAATGGAATGGAATGTGGTATGGAAAGTGGAATGGAATGGAACGGAATGTGGAATGCAATGTGCAAAGAAATGTGGAATGGAATGTGGAAAGGAATGTGGAATAGAACGGAATGGAATGTGGAATTGAATGTGGAATGCAATGTGCAATGGAAAGTGGAATTGAACTTGGATTGGAATGGATGGAACGTGGAATAGAATGTGGAATGGAATGGAATGGGATGTGGAATGGAATGTGGAACAGAGTGGAATGGAATGTGGAATGGAATGGAATGGAACATGGAATGGAAAGTGAGATGGAATGGAACGTAATGTTGAATGCAATCGAATGGAATGTGGAATGGAATGTGGAATGGAATGGAATGGAATGTGGAATGGAATGTGAAATCAAATGTGCAAGGGAATGTGGAATGGAATGCAATGGAATGCGGAATGGAATATGAAATGGAATGTTGAATGGAACGTGGAATGGAACATGGAATGGTGTGGAAAGGAATATGGAATTGAATGGAGTGTATTGTGGAGTGGAATGTGGAAAGAAATGGAATTGATTGTCGAATGGAATGGAATGGCTTGAGGAATCAAATGTGAAATGGAATGTGAAATGGTATGTGTAATGTAATGGAATGGAATGTTTAATTCAATGGAAAGGAATGTGGAATGGAATGGGGAATGTAAAGTGGAATGGACCGAGGAACGGAAAGGAATGGAATGTGGAATAGAACGTGGAATGGTATGGAATGGAACGTGGAATGGAACGTTGAATGGAACGTGGAATGGAATGTGGAATGTAATGTGGAATGGAAGGTACAATGGAATGTGCAATGGAAAGTGTAACGGAACGATGAATTGAAATAAATGGAACATGGAATGCAACATGGAACAGAATGAAATGCAACGTGGAATCGAATGTGGAATGGAATGCGGAATGGTACGTGGAATGGAATGTGGAATGAAATGTTATGGAATGTGGAATGGAAAGTGGAATGGAATTCAATGGAATATGGAACGGAATGTGGAATGGAAAGTGGAATAGAATGGAATGAAATGTGGGATGGAATGTGGATTGGAATTGAATGGAATGAGGAATGGAAAGGAATGGAATGTGGAATGGAATGTGGACTGGAATGCATTGGAATGTGGAAAGGATTGTGGAAAGGAATGGAATGGAATGAAATATGGAATGGAATGTGGAAAGAAATGTGGAATGGAATGTCGACAGGAATGCAATGGAATGTGGAATGGAATGTGGAATGGAGTAGAATGGAACGTGTAATGGAATGTGGATCGGAATGTGGACAGGAAAGCAATGGAATGTGGAAGGGAATGTGGAATGGAATGCAATGGAATGTGGAATGGAATAGATTGGAATGGAATGTGGAATTGAGTACAATGGAATAGAATGAAATGTAAGGTGATGTGGAAGGGACCATGGAATGGAAGTTGGAATGGATTGGAATGAAATGTGGAATGGAATGGAATGGAATGTGGAATGGAAAGGAATGGAATGTGTAATGGAAAAGAATATAATGTGGAATGCAATGGAATGGTATGGAATGTGGAATAGAATGGAATGGAATGGAATGGAATGTGCAATGGAATGGATTGGTATGCGGAACGGAATAGAACAGAATGTGGACTGGAATGGAATGGAATGTGGACTGGAATGTGAAATGGAATGTGGTATGGAGTGGAATGGAATGTGGAATGGAATGTTGAATGCAATGTGGAAGGGAATGTGCAATGGAATGTGGAAAGGAATGTGGAATTGAACAGAATGGAATGTGAAATGGAAAGCGGAATTGAATGTGTAATGGAATGTAAAATGTAATGCAATGGAATGAGGAATTGAACGTGGAATTCAATGGAATGAACGTGGAATGGAATGTGGGATGGAATGTGTAATGGATTGTGGTATGGAATGTAGAAAGGAATGTTGAATGGAATGGAGTGGAATTTGCAATGGTATGTGAAATGGAGTGGAATAGAATGTGAAATGGAATGTGGATTGGAATTTGGAATGGAAAGTGGAATGCAACCTGGAATGGAAAGTGGAATGGGATGGAATGGAACATGTAAAGGAATACGAAATGGAAAGGAATGGAATGTGGAATGGAATGGAATGGAAGGTGCAATGGAAGGTGGAGTGGAATTGAATCGACGTTGGAATGGAACGTACAATGGACAGTGGAATGGAATGCGGAATGGAATGGAATGAAATGGTGAATGGAATGGAATGGAATGTGAAATGGAATGTGGAATGCAACGTGGAATAGAATGTAATGGAATGTGATATGGAATGTTGAATGGAGTGGAAGAGAACGTGGACAGGAATGTTGAACAAAATGTGGAATGGAATGTGGAATGGAATGTGGAATGGAACGTGGAAAAGAACGGAATTGAAAGTGAAATGGAACGTGGAATGGAATGGAATGGAACGTTAAATGGAAGGGAATGGAATGTGGAACGGAATGTGGAAAGGAATGTGGAAGTGAATGTGAAATGAAATGAGGAATGGAATCTGGAATTTAACGGAATGGAATGTGAAATGTAATGGAATGGAACGGAATGGAATGTGGAATGGAGTGTGGAATAGAATGTGGAAAGGAATGTGAAACGTAATGTGGAATGGAATGGAATGGAACGTGGAATGGAATGTGGAATGGAATGTGGAATGGAGTGTGGAGTGGAATGTGTAATGGAATGCAATGGAAAGTGAAAGGCAATTTGGAATGGAATGTGGAATGGAATGTCAAATATAATAGAATTGAAAATAGTAAGGAAAGGAATGGAACGTGGAATGAAATCTGGCATGGAAAGGAATGGAATGTGGAATGCATTGTGGAATGGAATGTGGAATGTATTGTGGAACGGAATTTGGAGTGGAATGTGTAATGGAATGTGGATTGGAATGTGTAATGGAAAGTGGAATGGAACGTGGAATGGAACGTGGAATGTAATGGAATTGAACGTGTATTGGAATGTGGAATAGAATGGAATGTGTAATGAAATGTGGAATGGAATGTGGAAGGAAATGTGGAAAGGAAAGGAGTGGAATGTGGAACGGAATGTGCAATGGAATGGAATGGAATGCATTGTGGAACGGCATGCGGAATGGAATGTGGAATGGAAGGCAATGTAATCTGGAATGGAATGGCGAATGGAATGTTGAAAGGAAAGTGGAATGGAATGGAATATAATGCGGAGTGGAACGTGGAATGATATCAAATGGAACTTGGAATAGAACGTTGAATGGAACGTGGAATGGAATGTGGAATGGAATGGAATGGAAAGTCGAAAGGAATGTAATGGAATGTGGAATGGAATGTGGAATGGAATGCGGAATGTAATGTGGAACGAAATATGGAATGGAACAGAATGGAATGTGGAATGCAATGTGGAATGGAGTGTGGAATGGAATCTGTAATGGAACGGAATGGAATGTGAAAAGGAATGTGGAATGGAAAGTGGAATAGAAAGTCATATGTAATGGAATGGAATGTTTAATTTAATGTGGAATGCAATGGAATGGAATGTGGAATGGAATGTGGGATGGAACCTGATGGACTGTGGAATGGATTGCGGAATGTAATGTAGTGGAATGAGGAATGCAATGTGAAATAGCGTGTGATGGAATGTGAAATGGAGTATGGATTGCAATGTGGAATTGGGCATGGACTGGAATGGAATGGTGCATAAAATGCAATGTTGAATGGAATGGAATGGAATGTGGAATGCAAAGGAATGGAAAGTGGAATGGCATGTGGAAATGAAAGTGGAATGTAATGTAATGTAATGGCGAATGGAACGTGGAATTTAATTGAATGGACCTTAGAAAGGAACGTAGAATGGAACGTTGAATGAAATGTGGAATGGGATGGAATGGAAAGTGGAATGGAAAGGAATGGAATGTGGAATGGAAAGTGCAATGGAATGGAATGGAATGAGAACTGGAATGTGGAATGGAATGGAATGCAGTGTGGAATGGAATGGAGAGAAAAGTGGAATGCAATGCAGAAAGGAATGTGGAATGGAATGTTGAATGGAATGTTGAAAGGAATGTGTAATGGAACACAATGGAATGTGAAATGGAATGTGGAATGGAAAGTAATGGAATGTGGAATGGAACGTGGAACCGAATGTGGAATGGAATGCGGAATGGAATGTGTAAAGAATCTGGAATGGAACGGAATGGAATGTGAAATTGAATAGAATGGAATGTGGAATGGAATGTTTAATGGAATGGAATGGAATGTGGAATGGAATGTGGAATGGAACGGAATGGAACGTGGAAGGAAATGGAATGGAATGGTATGGAATGTGGAATGGAATGGAATGGAATGGAATTTGGAATGGAATGGAATGAAATGTGGAATGGAATGTGGAATGGAATGGAATGGAATGTGGAATGGAATGGAATGTTATCGTATGGAATGTGGAATGGAATGGAATGGAATGTGGAATGGAATGTGGAATGGAATGGAATGGAATGTGTAATGGGATGTGGAATGGAATTGAATGGAACTTGGAATGGAACATGTAAAGAACTTGCAATGGAAAGTGGAGTGGAACGTGGAATGGAATGACTAATAGAATGGAATGGAATGAGGAATGGAATGGAATTTAATGGAAGGTGGAATGGAATGTGGAATGGAATGGACTGGAAAGTGGAATAGAATGGAATGGAATGTGGAATGTAATGGAAACGAATGCAATGTGCAATGGAATGAAATGGAATGTGAAATTGAATGGAATGTAATGTGGGATGGAATGGAATGGAATATGGAAAGGAATGGAATGGAATGAGGAATTGAAAGCAACTGAACGTGCAATTGAATTTAATGGAATGTGGAATGGAATGGAGTGGAATTGAATAGAATGTGGACTGGAATGGAATGGAATGAGAACTCGAATGTGGAATTGAATGGAATGCAATGTGGAATGGAATGTAGTGAAAAGTGGAATGCAATGCAGAACGGAATGAGGAATGGAATGTTGAACGGAATGATGAAATTAATGTGGAACGGGACAGAATGGAATGTGAAATGGAATGTGAAATGGAATATGGAATGGAAAGTAATGGAATGTGGAATGGAATGTGGAACCGAATGTGGAATGGAATGTGGAATGGAATGTGGAAAGGAATCTGGAATGGAACGGAATGGAATGTGAAATTGAATAGAATGGAATGTGTAATATAATGTTTAATGGAATGGAAGGGAAAGTGGAATGGAATGTGGAATGGAACAGAATGGAGTGTGGAAAGAAATGGAATGGAATGGTATGGAATATGGAATGGAATGGAATGGAATGTGGAATGGAATGGAATGAAATGTGGAACGGAATGTGGAATGGAATGGAATGGAATGTGGAATGGAATGGAAAGTTATCGTATGGAATGTGGAATGGAATGGAATGGAATGTGGAATGGGATGTGGAATGGAATGGAATGGAACGTGGAACAGAACGTGGAATGGAATGTGTAAAGGAACTTGCAATGGAAAGTGGAATGGAACGTGGAACGGAATGAATAATACAATGGAATGGAATGTGGAATGGAATGGAATTTAATGGAAGGTGGAATGGAATATGGAATGAAATGGACTGGAAAGTGGAATAGAAGGGAATGGAACGGGGAATGGAATGGAAACGAATGCAATGTGCAATGAAATGGAATGTGGAATTGAATGGAATGGAATGTCAGATGGAATGGAGTGGAATTGAATGGAATGTGGATTGGAATGGAAAGGAATGGAACAGAATGTGGAATGGAATGAAATGGAATGGAATGTGGAATGGAAATGAATGATTTGTGGAATAGAACGTAATGGAAAGTGGAATGGAATACGGAATGGAATGTGGAAATTTATGTTGAATGGAACGGAATGGAATGTGTAATAAATTCGAATGGAAGGTGGAACAGAATGGAATGGAAAAGAATGTGGAATAGAAGGGAATGGAATGGATCTGAACGTGGATTGGAATGGAATGGAATGTGGAATGGAATGTGGGATGAAATGAAAAGGAATGTGGAATGGAATCAAATGGATTATGGAATGGAATTGAAAGGAATATGGACTGGAATTTGGAATTTAATGTGGAATGGAATGGAATGGAATGGAATGTGGAATATAATTGAATATAATGTGGAATGCAACGTGAAATGGAATGGAACTGAATGTAGAATTCAACGTATAATGGAATGGAATGGGACGTGGAATGTAATGTGGAATGGAATGGAATGGAATGTGGAATGGAATCGAATGGAATGTGGAATGGAAAGTGGAATGGAATGGAAGTAATCTGGAATGGAATGTGGAATGGAATGTGGAAAGGAAACTGGAACGGAATGGAATGGAACGTGGAAACAACGTGGTAGGGAATGGAATGGAACATGAAAGAGAATGTGGAATGGAACGTGTAATGCAAAGTGGAATGGAATGTGGAGTGGAATGGAATGGAATCTGAAATGGAGTGGAATGCATTGTGGAATGAAATGTGGAGTGGAATGCGGAATGGAATGTGGAATGGAAGGGATTGGAATGTGGAATGTAATGTGGAGTGGAGAGTGGAATCAAATGCGGAATGGAATGGAATGGAAAGAGGAATGGAATTAGTAATGGAATTGTGGAAGGGAACGTGAAATGGAATGCAATGGAATGTGGAGCGGAACGTGGAGTGGAATGGAATGGAACACAGAATGGATCATGGAATGCCACGTGGAATGGATTGGAATGGAATGTGGAAAGGAATGTGGAATGGAATGCGGAAAGGATTGGAATATGGAAAGGAATGGAATGGAAGGTGGAATGGAATGGAATGGAATGGGGAATGGAATGCAAGGGAATGTGTAATGGAATGCCGAATGGAATGCGAAATGGAAGGCGGAGTGAAATGTGGAATGAACAGAATGGAACATGGATTGGAATGGAATGGAACGTGGAACGGAAAGTGCAATGGAACATGGAATTGAATGTCAGATAGAATGGAATGGAATATGGAATGGAATGGAATGGAATGTGGAATGGAATGTGGAATGGATTGTGGAAGGGATTGTGTAATGGAATGTAATGGAATGGAATGTGGAATGGAATGCGGTGAAATGGGGAATGCAATGTAGAATGGAATGTGGAATGGAAAGGAATGTTATTTGGAATGGAGAGTGGCATGGAAAGTTGTATGCAATGGATTGGAATGTGGAAAAGAATGTAGAAATGAATGGAAAGGAACGTGGAATGGAAAGTGTAATGGAAAGTGAAAGGAACGTGGAATGGAATGTGGAATGAAATGGAATTGAATATCGAATGGAATGGATTGGAATGTGTAATGAAATGTGAAATGGAATGTGGAATAGAATTTTGAAAGGAAAGGAATGAATTGTGGAATGGAATGTGGAATGGAATGTAGAATGGAACGTGGAATAGAAGGAATTGAATGTATTATGGAATGGATTTTAATGCGGAAAGGAATGTGGAAGGGAATGCAATGCAATGTGGAAAGTAACGCAATGGAAAGTGGAATAGAATGTGGAATGGAATGTGAAAAGCAACGGAACGGAATGTGGAATGGAATGTGGAATGCAGTGTGGAATGGAATGGGGAATGGAACAGAATGAAATGTGGAATGGAATGTGGAGTGGAATGTGGAATGGAACAGAATGGAATGTTAAATGGAATGTGGTATGGAATGTGGAAAGGAATGTGGAATGGAAAGTGGAATGGATTGGAATGGAATGCTAAATGAAATGGAATGGAATGTGGAATTCAACGTGGAATGGAATGGAATGGAACATGGCATAGAACGTGGAATAGAACGTGGAATGCAGTGTAATGGAAAGTGGAATGGAATGTGGAAAGGATTGGAATGTGGAAAGGAACGGAATGGAATGGGGAATAGAAGGTGAAATTGAATGTGGATTGGAATGTGGAATGGAATGGAATGGAACGTGGAATGTTATGGAATGGAAAGTGGAATGAAATGTGGAATGGAAAGTGGAATGGAATGTCACATGCAATGGAATGCAATGTTGAATGCAATGAAATGGAATGTGGAATGGAATGTGGAGTGGAATGGAATGGAATGAAATGTGGAATGGAATGTGGAATTGAATGGAAAGCAATGTGGAATGGAATGTGAAATAGAATGTGGAATGGAATGTGAAATGCAATATAGAATGGTGTGGAATGGCTTATGGAATGTAATGGAATGGAATGGAATGGAATGTGGAATGAAATGTGGAATGGGATGGAAATGAATGTCGAATGGAATGGAATGGATTGAAGAATACAATGTCCTATGGAATGTGGAAAGGAATGTGGAGTGGAATGGAATGCAATGTGGAATGCAATGTGGAATGGAATGTGGAATTTAACGTAATGTAATGTGGAATTGTATGGAATGGAATGTGGAATGCAATCGAATGGAATGTGGAACGGAATGGAATTGAATTGAAAGTAATGTGGAATGGAATGAAATGGAATCTGGAAAGGAATGGAATGGAATGAGGAATGGAAAGGAATGGAATGTGGAATTGAAGTTGGAATGGAATGGAATACAATGGGGTAAGGAATGTGGAAAGGAGTCTACTGGAAAGTGGAAAGGAAGATGGAATGGGATGGAATGGAATGGGGAATGGAATGAGGAATGGAATGTGGAATGGAATGTGGAACGGAACGGAATGGAATGTGGAATGGAATGTGGAAAGGAATGTGGAATGGAATGTGGACTGGAAAGTGGAATGCAATGTGAAATGGAACGTGGAATGGAATGGAATGGAACTTGGAATGGAACATGGAATGGAAATTTGAATGGAACCTGGAATGGAACGTGGAATGGAATGTGGAATGGAACGTGGAATTGAATGGAATGGAACATGGAATGGAATGTGCAATGGAACGTGAAATGGAAAGCAGAACGGAACAGAATAGAATGTAACGTAAAATGGACTGTGAATGGAATGTGGAATAGAAAGTGTAACAGTATGGAAAGGAATCAGGAATGGAATGGATTGGAATGGGATGGAATTCGGAATGGAATGGAATGGAACCTGGAATGGAATGTTGAATGGAATGGAATGGAATGTGGAATGGAATTCAATGGAATGTGGAATGGAATGTGGAATGGAATGGAATTCTATGGAATGTGGAATGGAATGGAATGGAATGGAACGTGGAATGGAAAGGAATGGAATGGAATGTGAAATGGAGTCGAATGGAATATGGAATGGAAAGGAATAGAATGGAATATATTGGAATGGAATGGAATGAGGAATTGAATGGAATGGGAAGTGGAATTGAATGGAATGGAATGTGGATTGGAAATAATGGAGTGGAAAGGAAGGTGGTATGGAATGTGAAATGGAATGTGGAATGGAATGGAATGGAAGGTGGAATGGAATGGAAAGTGGAATGGAATGGAATCGAACGTGGAATGGAATGGAATGCAACGTGGAATGGAATGGAATGGAACATTTAATTTAATGGAATACAATTTGGAGTGGAATATGGAATGGAATGGAACGTGGAATGGAAAGTGGAATGGAAAGTCCAATGGTAAGTTGAATGGAACGTGGAATGGAATGGAATGATACGTGTAATGTAAAGCAACAGAATGTGTAATGAAACGGAAAAGAATGTGGTATGGAATGTGGAATGAAATGTGGAATGGAATGGAATGTGGAAGGGAATGTGGAATGGAATGTGGAAAGGAACTTGTAATTCAATCTGGAATGGAACGTGGAATGGAATGTGGAATGAAATGTGGAATGTAAAGGAATGGAATCTGGAATGGAATGGAATGGAATGGAATGTGTAATGGTATGGAATGGAATGTGGAAGAGAATGTGCAATGGAATGGAATGGAATCCGGAAAGGAATGGAACGGAATGGTATGGACTGTGGAAAGGAATGGAATGGAATGGATCATGGAATGGAAGTTGGAAAGGAAAGTGGAATGGAATGTGGAATATAATGGAATGGAATGTGGAATACAAGGTAATAGAAGGCGGAATGGAACGTGGAATGGAAAGGAATGAAATGGAGTGGAATGTGGAATGGAATTGAAAGGAATGTGGAATGGAAAGGAATGCAATGTGGAATGCAATGGAATGGTAAGTGGAATGGAAAGGAATTCAATGTGGAATAGAATGGAACGGTGTGGAATATGGAATGAAAAGGAATGGAATGGAATGGAATGTGGAATGGAATAGAATGGAATGTGGAATGCAATGGAATCGAATATGGAATGGAATGGAATGCGGAATGTTATGGAATGGAATTTGGAATGGAATGTAAGGCAATGGAATGCAATGTAGAATTGAATGGAATGGGAAGTGGAATGGAATGGAATGGACTGTGGAATGGAATGGAATAGAATGCAATGGCAGGTGGAATGGAATGTGAAATGGAATGTGGAAAGGAACGTGGAATGGAATGTAATGAAACGTGAAATGGAAAAGAATGGAACGTGGAATGGAATGGAATGGAACGTGGAATGGAAAGTGGAATGAAAAGTGGAAAGGAACGTGCAATGGAATGGAAAGGAAAGTGGAAAGGAATGGATTGGAATGCGGAATGGAATGGAATGTAAATTTGAATGGAATGCTTTGGATCCTGGAATGAAACATGGAATGGAAAGAAAAGCAACGTCAAATGGATTGTGGAAGGGAATGTCCAATGAACGTGGAATGTAACGTGGAATGGAATGGAATGGAAAGTGGAATGTAAAGTGGAATAAAATGTGGAAGGTAATTGAATTGATTGTGGAATGGAATGCAAAGGAATGTGGTAGGGAATATGGAATGGAATGTGGAATGGAATGCAGTGGAATGTGGAAGGGAATGAGGAATGGAATGTGGAATGGAATGTGGAATGGACTGGAACAGAATGCGGAATGCAATGTGGAATGTAATGGAATGGAATGTGGAAAGTAATGTTCAATGGAATGTGAAATGGAAAGTGGAATGGAATGGAACGGAATGTGGTAAGGAATGTAATCGAATGTGAAATGTAATGTGTCACGGAATGGAAAATGGTATGGAATGGAATGTGAAATAGAATGGAATGGAATGTGGAATTGAAAGTAATGGAATGTGGAATGGAATGTGCAATGGAATGGAATGGAATGGAATGGGATGTGGAATGGAACGGAATGAAAGGCAATGCGGAATGGAATAAAATGTAATGTGGAATGGAATGGAATGGAATGTGGAATGGAATTGAATGGAATGAGGAAAGCAATGGAATGGAATGTGGAATGGAATTGAATTAAATGTGGAATGGAATGGAATGGAATGTGAAATGGAATGGAATGGAATATGAAATGGAATGGAATGGAATTTACTGCAGAATGTAATATAATGGAAAGTGGCATGGAATGGAATGGAATTTTGAACAGAATGTGTAATGGAATGGTATGAAATGGAATGGAATGTTGAATGGAATTGAATGAAATATGGAAAGGAAGGGAATGGAATGGAATGTGGAATGGAATTGAATGTAATATGGAATGGAATGGAATGGAATGGAATGGAATGGAATGGAATGGAATGTGGAATGAATCGGAATTGAATCTGGAATGCAATGGAATGGAATGCGGAATGGAATGGAATGGAATGCGGACTGGATTGGAATGGAATGTGGAATGGAATTGAATTGAGTATGGAATGGAATTTTATGGAATGAGAAATGGAATGGAATGGAATGCAATGTGGAATGGAAAGGAATTTATTGCGGAATGGAATATAATAGAATGTGGCATGGAATGGAATTGAATGTTGAATGGAAAGTGTAATTGAATGCTATGGAATGGAATGGAATGTGGAATGGAATTGAATGGAATATGGAATGGAATAGAATGTATTGGACTGTGGAATGGAATGGAATTGAATCTGGAATGGAATGGAAAGGAATGTGGAATGGAATGGAATGGAAAGCAATGTGGAATGAAATGGAATGCAATGTGGAGTGGAAAGGAATGCAATGGGAAATTGAATGCAATGGAATGTGAAATGGAATTGAATTTAATTTAATGTACAATGGAATGGAATGGAATGTGGCATGGAATGTGGATTGGAATGGAATGAAATGGAATGCAATGTGGAATGCAATGGAATGCAATGTGGAGCGGAATGGAGTGCAATGTGAAATGGAATGGAATGGAATGTGAAATGGAATTGAATTGAATGTACAATGGAATGGAATGAAAAGTGGAATGGAATGTGGACTGGAATGGAATAGAATGGAATGGAATGTGGAATGGAAGGGAATGGAATGTGGAATGGAATGGAATGGAATGTGGAATGGAAAGGAATGGAATGTGGAATGGAATGTGGAATGGAACAGAATGGAATTGAAAGTGGAATGGAATAGAATGGAACGTGCAAAGGAATATGGAATGGAATGAAATGGAATGTGGAATGAAATGAGGAATAGAGTGGATCGTGGAATTAAATGTGGAATGGAATGGAATGGAATGGAATGTGGAATGAAATTTTGAATGGAATGTGGAATGGAATGTGGAATGGAATGGAATAGATTGAGGAATGGAATGTGGAATCGAATGTAATGGAATGTGGAATGGAATGGAAAGGGAAGCGAAATGGAATGGAATGTGGAATGGAATGAAACGTGGAATGGAATGGAATGGAATACGGTTTGGAATGGAATATAATGCGCAATGGAAAGGCATGGAATGGAATGCAATGCGAAATGGAATGTGGAATGGAAGGTGAAATGGAATGGGGAGTGGAATGTGTAGTGGAGTGAAATGGAACGTGGAATGCAATGGAATGGAAAGTGGAAAGGACTGGAATGGAATGTAACATGGAACGTGGAATGGAACATTGAATGGAAAGAGGAATGGAACATGGAATGGAATGTGAAATGGAATGGAATGGAATGGAATGAAAGGTGTAATGGAATGGTGTGGAATGCAATGTGGGATGAAATTACAAGGAATGGATTGAAATGTAATGGAATGCAGTATGGAATGTAATGGAATGCGAAATAGAATGGAATAGAATGTGGAATGGAACGGAATGGAACGCAATGTGGAAATCAATGGAATGGAACATGGAATGGAATGGAATAGAATGAAATGGAATGGAAGGTGGAATGGAATGGAATGGAAGTTGGAATGGAATGGAATGGAAAGTGTAATGGAATGGAATGGAATGTGGAATTTAATGGAATGCAATGGAATGGAATGTGGAATGGAATGGAATGGAATGTGGAATCAAATGGAATGGAATGGAATGGAAAGTGGAATTGAATGTGGAATGGAATGGAATGGAAAGTGGGATGGAAAGTGTAATGGAATGGAATGGAATGTGGAATGGAATGGAATGGAATGTGTAACGGAATGGAACGGAATGTGGAATGGAATGGAAAGGAAAGTGAATTGGAATGTGGAATGGAACGGAATGGAATGCGGAATGCAATGGAATGGAAAGTAGAATGGAATGTGGAATGGAATGTGGAAGGGAAAGTGGAATGGAATGCGTAATGAAACGTGGAATGGAACGTGGAATTGAATGGAATGGAACATGGAACGGGGCGTGTAATGGAACGTGGAATGGAATGTCTAATGTAACGTAGAATGGAATGTGCACTGAAACGTGGAATGGAATGTGGAATGGAATGTGAAATGGAACATGGAATGCAATGGCATGCAATGTGGAATGGAACTTGATTGGAAGGGAATGTGGAATGTATAGTGGAATGTCATGTGAAATGTAATGTGGAATGGAAGTTGGAATGGAATGTACAATGGAATGTGGAATGTAACGTGTAAGAGAATGGAATGGAAAGTGGAATGGAACGTGGAATGAAATGGAATGGAACATGGAATGGAACATGGAATAGAATGTGGAATGGAACGTAGAATGGAACGTGGAATGGAATGGAATGGAATGTGGAATGGAATGTGGAATGGAATGTGGAAGGGAATGTGGAAGGGAATGTGGAAGGCAACGGAAGGGAATGTGGAAGGCAACGGAATGGAATGTGGATTGGAATGTGGAATGGAATCGAATGGAATGTGGAATGCAATGTGGAAATGAATTTGGAATGTAATGTGGAATGGAACGTGGAATGGAAAGTAATGGAATGTGGAATGGTACGGAATGGAGTTTGGAATAGAATGTGGAATGAAATGTGGAATGGAATGCAAGGTTGAATGGAATGTGGAATAGAATGGATTGGAAGGTTTAATTGGAATGGAATGGAATGTGGAATGCAATGGAATCCAATCTGTAATGGAACGCAACGGAATGTGGAACGGAATGTTTAATGAAAAGTGGAATGAATTGTGGAGTGGAACATGGAATGGAACGTGGAATGGAATGGAATGGATCGTGGAATGGAACGTGGAATGGAATGTGGAATGGAAGGTGAATGTAGCGTGGAATGGAATCGAATAGAACATGGAATGGAATGTGGAATAGAATGTGGAACGGAATGGAATGGAAAGTGGAATGGAATGGATAGGAATGTGGAATAGAATGTGGAAAGGAATGGAATGGAATGTGGAATGAAATATGGAATGGAAGGGAATGGAAAGTGGAATGTAATGTGGAATGGAATTCAATGGAATGTGGAATGGATTGGCATGGAATGAGGAATGAAATGGAATAGAATGTGGAATTGACGGTGGAATGGATGGTGGAGTGGCATGTGGAATAGAACGGAGTGCAATGTGGAATGGAATGAGGAATGGAATGTGAAATGGAACGTGGAATGGAATGCAATGTGGAATGGTACATGGAATAGAAAAGAATGGGAAGAGGAATGGAACGTGGAATGGAATGTAGAATGGAAAGTGAAATGGAATGGAATGGAATGTGGAATGCAATGTGGAATGGTACATGGAATAGAAAAGAATGGGAAGAGGAATGGAACGTGGAATGGAATGTAGAATGGAAAGTGAAATGGAATGGAATGGAATGTGGAATGGATCGTGGAATAGAATGGAATGGAACGTACAATGGAATGTGGAATGGAATTTGGAATGGAATGTGGAATGGAATGTGCAATGTAACGTGGAATGGAAAGTTGAAAGGAATGGAATGGAAAGTGGAAAGTAACATGGAATGGAATGGAATGGAACGTGGAATGGAATGCGGAATGGAATGTGTAATGGAATGGAATGGAACGTGGAATGCAATGGAATGGATTGTGGTATGGAATGTGGAATGGAATGGAATGGAATGAGGAATGGAATGTGGTATGGGAATTGGCATGGAATGGAATGGAATGTGGAATGGAATGTGGAAAGGAATGGAGTGGAATGTGAAAGGGAATGTGGAATGCCATGTGGAATGGAATTTTGAATGAAATGGAATGGAATGTGGAATGGAATGTGGAATGGAATGGAATGGAATGTGAAATGGACTTTGGAATGGAACGGAAGGAAATGTGGAACGGAATGTGGAATGGAATGGCAAGGAATGGAATGGAATATGCAAAGGAATGGAGTGGAATATGGAATGGAAAGGAATGCAATGTGGAATGGAAAGCAATGGTGTGGAATTTGGAATGAAAAGGAATGGAAAGGAATGGAATGTGGAATTTAATAGAATGGAAAGGAATGCGTAATGGTATGGAAGGGAACTTGGAATGGAATGGAATGGAATGGAATGGAATGTGGAATTGAATGGAACTGGAAGTGGAATGGAATGGAAAGTAATGTGGAATGGAATGGAATGGATTGGAATGGAAGGTGGAATGCAATGTGAAATGGAATGTTGAATGGAACATGGAATGGTATGAAATGGAAAGTGGAATTGAATGGAATGGAACGTGGAATGGAATGGAGTGGAACGTGGAATGGAAAACGTAACGCAAAGTGAAAGAGAACATGGAATGGAATGGAATAGAAAGTGGAAAGGAATAGAATGGAATATGCAATGGAATGGAATGGAATGTGGAATGGAATGGAATGGAACATGGAATGCAACATGGAATGGAATGGTCAGGAACTTGGAATGGACAGTAGAATGGAACGTCCAATGGAACGCGGAATGGAAAGTGAAATTAAATGGAATGCAAAGTGCAATGGAATGTGGAATGAAATGTGGAATATAATGGAATGGACTGTGGAATGTAATGGATTGGAATGTGGAATGGAATGGAATGGAATGTGGAATGGAATGGAAAGGAATGTGGTATGGAAAGTGGAATTGAATGTGGTACGGATTGTGGACTGGAATGTGAAATGGAATGGAATGTGGAAAGGAATGTGGAATGGAATGCAATGGAATGTGGAATGGAATGTGTAGTGGAATGTGGAATGGAATGGAACGAAATGTGGAATGGAAAGTGGAATGGAATGGAAAGGAACGGAATGTGGAATGGAACGGAATGGAACGTGGAATGGAAAGTTTACTGGAAAGTGGTATGGAACGTGGTATGGAATGGGGAATGGAATGGAATGGAATTGAATGTGGAATGGAATGTAATGGAATGTGTAATGGAATGTGAAATTGAATGTGGAATGGAATGTTGAATGGAATGCAATGGAATGTGGAATGGAATGTGGAAGGGAACATGGAATGGAGTGGAATGGAATTCGAAATAGAATGTGGAATAGAATGTGGAATGGAATGTGGAATGGAATGGAATCGAATCGAATGTGGAAAGGAATGTGGAAGATTCTGTGGAATGGGATGTGGAATGGAATTGAATGGAATGTGGAATGGAATGGATTTGAATATGGAAAGGAATGTGGCAGGGAATGCAATGGAATGTGGAATGGAACGGAATGGAATATGGAGTAGGATGTGGAATGGAATGTAGAAAGGAATGGAACGGAATGTGGAATGGAATGTGGAATGGAGTGTGGAATGGAATGTGGAATGGAACAAAATGGATTGTGGAACGGAACGTTGAATGGACTGTGGAATGCAATTTGGAATGGAATGGAATGGAATGTGGAATGAAACGTGGGATGGAATGTGGAATACAATGTGGAATGGAAAGTGGAATGGATTGGAATGGAACGTTAAAAGGCATTAAATGGAAAGCGGAAGGGAACGTGGAATGGAATGGAATGGGACATGGAATGGAACGCGGAACAGACCGTCGAAGGTAATGGAATGGAACGTGGAATGGAATGTGGAATGAAATGTGGAAAATTTGTAATGTGGAAAGGAATGGCATGGAATGTGGAATGGAAGGGAATGGAAAGTGAAATGGAATGTGGATTGGAATACGGAATGGAATGGAATGGAACGTGGAATGGAATGGAATGGAAGGTGGAATGATATCTGGAATGGAACTTGGAATGCAATGTCGGTTAGAATGGAATGCAACGTTGAATACAATGGAATGGAATGTGGAATGGAATGTGGAAAGGAATCGAATGGAAACTGGAATGGAATATGGAATGGAATGTGGAGTGGAATGGAAAGTAATGTGGAATGGACGGTAGAATGGAGTCTATTGAATTGTGGAATGGAATGTGGAATGGAAATTTGAATGGAATGTGGAATAGAATGTAATAGAATGGAATTTATTGTGGAATGGAATGTGGAATGGAACGTGGAATGGAAAATGTAAACGAACGGACTGGAATGTGGAATGCAATGTGGAATTAAATATGGAATGGGAGGTGGAATTCAATGGAATTGAATGTGGAATGGAATGGAATGGATTGGAATGTGGAATGGAATGGAATGGAATGGAATGTGGAATGGAATGGAATGGACTCTAATGGAATGCAGAATTGAATGGAATAGAATGTGGAATGGAATGGAATGGAATGGAACGTGGAATGGAATGTGGAATACAATGTGGAATAGAAAGTGGAATGGAATGGAATGGAAAGTGTAATAGAATGGAATGGAATGGAATGTGGAATGCAATGTGGAATGGAATGTGGAATTGAATGGAACGGAATGTGGAATGGAATGGAATGTGCAATGGAACGGAATGTTTAAATGGAATGGAATGGAATGTGGAATGGAATGTGAACTGGAATGGACCACTATGTGGAATGGAATGGAATGGAATGTTTAATGGAATGTTCAATGGAATGTGGAATGGAATGTTGAATTGAATGTGCAATGGAATGTGGAATGGAACGTGGAATGGAAAGGAATGGATTGCGGAATGCAATATGGAATGGAAAGTGGAATGGAAAGTGGAATGTAACGTAGAATGGAATATGGAATGGAATGGAATGGAATGTGGAATGGAACGTGGAATGGAACGTGGAATGGAATGGAATCAAACGATTAATGAAATGTGGAATGGAATGGAATGGGATGTGTAATGGCATGGAATGGAGTGTGCAATGCAAAGGAATGAAATGAAGAATGGAACATGGAATAGAACGTGGAATGCAACGTGGAATGCAATGTGAAATGGAATGGAATTTAATGTGAAATAGAATGGTATGGAATGTGGAATGGATTGGAATGGATTGGAATGTGGAATGGAATGGAATGGAATGGAATGGAATGTGGAATGGAATGGAATGGACTCTAATGGAATGCGGAATTGAATGGAATAGAATGTGGAATGGAATGGAACGGAATGGAACGTGGAATGGAATGTGGAATAAAATGTGGAATGGAAAGTGGAATGGAATGGAATGGAAACTGTAATAGAATGGAATGGAATGGAATGTGGAATGCAATGTGGAATGGAATGTGGAATTGAATGGAATGGATTGTGGAATGGAATGGAATGGAATGTGGAATGGAATGGATCAGAATGTGAAATGAAATGGAATGGAATAGAATGGAAAGTGAAATAGAAGGTGGAATGGAAAGTGGAATTGAATGTGGAACGGAACGTGGAATTGAATGTGGAACTGAATCGAATGGACTGTGAAATGGAATGTGCAATGGAATGGTATGGAATGTGGAATGGAATGTGGAATGCAATGTGGAATGGACAGGAAAGAAACATGAAATAGAATGTGAAATGGAACGTGGAAAGCAACGTGGAATTGAATGGGGAATTGAATGGAATAGATTGTGGAATGTAATGTGCAATGGAATGGTATGGAATATGGAATGGAAGTTGGAATGCAAAGTGGAATGGAATGGAATGGAATGTGGAACGGAACGTGGAATGGAACGTGGAATGGAACGTGGAATGGAACGTGGAATGGAAAGGATTGGAATGTGGAATGGAATGTGGGATGGAATGGAATGGAATGTGTAATGAAATGTGGAATGCAGTGTGAAACGGAAAGGAATGCGGAATGCAATGTGGAATCGAATGGAATGGAATGTTTAAATGGAATGTATGGAATGTGGAATGGAATATGGTCTGGAATGGAATGCAATGTGGAATGGAATGTGGAATGTATTGGAATGGAACGTGCAATGGAACTTGGAACGTAACGTGGAATGAAATGTGGAATGGAATAGAATGGAATGTGTAATGGAAGGGAATGGAATGTGGAATGGATGGTGCAATGGAATGGAATGGAAAGGAATGGAATGTGTAAGGCAATGGAATGGAATGTGGAGTGGAAAGAAAGGGAACGTGGAATGGAACGCGGAATGAAACGAGGAATGCAATGTGGAATCGAACGTGTAATGGAAAGTGGAATGCAATGGAATGGAATGTGGAATGGAAGGGAATGGAACGTGGAATGCAACGTGCAATTGAAAGTGGAATGCAATGTGGAGTGGAACTTGGAATGGAATGTGGAATGGAAGTGAATGGAATGTGGAATGGAATGGAATGGAATGTCGAATGGAATGGAATGTAGTGTAATTTGGAATGGAATGGAATGGAATGCGAAATATAATGCAATGGAAAGTGGAATGGAATGGAATGGAATGTGGAATAGAAAGGAATGGAATGGAAGATGGAATGGAATGTCCAATTGAATGTGGAAATGAATGGAAAGGAATGTGGAATGGAATGGAATGGAAAGTAGGATGGTTTGGAATGGAAAGAGGAATGGAATGTGGAAAGGAACGTGGAATGGAGTGGAATGGAACTTCGAATGGAACGTGGAATGGAGTGGAATGGAACTTGGAATGGAACGTGAAATGGAATGCAATGGAATGTGGAATGGAAACTGGAATTGAACGTGGAATGGAAGGGAATGGAAGGTTGAATGGAATGTGGAATGGAATGTGGAAAGGAATGTTCCATTCCAAATTCCATTCCATTCCATTCCCTATTCCTTTCCATTCCATTCCGCATTCCATTCAATTCCATTCCACATTCCATTCCACATTCCATTCCATTCCATTCCACATTCCATTCCGTTCCGTTCCATTCCGCATTCCATTCAATTCCATTCCACGTTCCTTTCCACATTCCATTCTATTGCATTCCAGATTCCATTCCATTCCCTTCCACATTCCATTCCATTCCATTCTACATTCCATTCCACATTCCTTTCCACAATCCTTTCCACGTTCCATTCCACGTTCCATTCCAAGTTCCATTCCACTTTCCATTCCATTCCATTCCACGTTCCATTAGACATTCCATTCCATTCCATTCCACTTTCCATTCCACGGTCCATTCCATTTCATTCTACATTTCAGTCCACATTACATTCTATTCCATTCCACATTCCATTACACATTTCATTTCATTCCATCCCACATTCCATTCCACGTTCCATTCCATTCCATTCCACATTCCAATACAAATTCCATTCCACGTTCCATTCCACCTTCCATTAGACGTTCCATTCCACGTTCCATTCCACACTTCATTCCATTCCATTTCATATACCATTCCACGGTCCATTCCTTTCCATTCCACATTCAATTCCACGTTCCATTTCATTCCATTCCACACTCCTTTCCATTCCATTTCAAATTCCACTCCTTTCCATATCCCATTCCATTAAATTCCATTGCATTCCACATTCCATTCTATTCCATTCCACAATACTTTCAATTCCATTTCATTCCATTCCATATTTCATTCCACTTTCAATTCCACATTACATTACAATCCTTTTCACAATCCATTCCATTCAACTCCATTCCACTGTCCATTCCATTGCATTCCACATTCCATTCCACATTCCATTCCAAATTGCAATCAACATTCCATTGCATTCCATTCCACAAATCATTCCATTCCATTCCACTGCATTCCACATTCCATTCCATTCCTTTTCACATTCCATTCCATTCCATTCGATTCCACAAACCATTCCATTGCATTCCACATTCCATTCCACATTCCATTCCATATTCCATTCCACATTCCATTGCATTCCATTCCACATTCCATTCCATTCCATTCCATTGCATTCCGCATTCCCTTCCATTTCATTCCATTCCGCTTTCCATTCCATTCCATTCCATGTTCCATTCCATTCAATTCTATATTCCATTCCCCATTCCACTAAATTCCATTCCTCATTACATACCATTCCACTCCTCCTTCCATTCCATTCCATTCCACATTCCATTCCATTCCGTTCCACATTCCATTCCAATTCTTTCCATTGCATGCCACATTCCATTCTATTCCATTCAATTCCATATTCCATTCCATTCCAGTCCACATTCCATTCCATTCCATTCCAAATTCCATTCCATTCCATTCCACATTCCAGTCCAAATTCCATTCCATTCCATTTCATATTCCATTCCATTCGATTCCATTCGACATTCCATTCCATTCCACGTTGCAATCCATTCCTTTCCACATTCCATTCCCTTCCATTGCACTTTCCATTCCATTACACATTCCATTCCATTCCATTCCACATTCCATTCCATTCCATTCCACATTCCTTTCCACATTCCTTTCCACATTCCATTCCATTCCATTCCATATTCCTTTCCGCATTCCTTTCCATTCCATTCCAGATTGCATACCATTCCACTCCACATTCCATTCTATTCCATTCTATTCCACTCCACATTGCATTCCATTCCATTCCATTCCATTTCACCTTGCATTCCATTCGATTCCATTCCACATTCCATTCCATTCCACACTGCAATCCATTCCATTCCACATTCCATACCCTTGCATTCCACATTCCATTCCATTCCATATTCCATTCCATTCCATTCCACATTCCACTCCATTCTATTCCGTGTTCCGTTCCTAATTCTCTTACACATTCCATTCCATTCCATTCCACTTCCGTTCCATTCCATTCCATTCCATTCCACGTTCCATTCCATTCCACGTTCCATTCCTCTTACCATTCCATTCTTTTCCACACTCCATTCCATATTCCATTCCGTTTCATTCCTCATATCATTCCATTCCATTCTCTTCAATTCCACATTCCATTCGATTCCATTCCAAATTCCATTCCACTTTCCATTCCACGTTCCATTCCACATTCCATTCCACGTACCATTCCACGTTCCATTCCATTCCATTCCACATTGCTTTCCTCATTGCATTTAATATCATTCCACATTCCATTCCACATTTCATTCCATGCCATTCCACATTCCATTCCATTCCACTTTCCTTTTCATTCCATTCCAATCCATTCCATTCCATTCCACATTCCTTTCCATTTCATTACACCCTCCTTTCCATTCCATTCCACGTTCCAATCCATTCCATTCAACATTCCATTCCATTCCACATTCCATTCCATTCCATTACACATTCCTTTCCGTATTGCATTCCATGCCATTCCACATTCCATTGCATTCCATTCAACTCTCCACTCCATTCAATCCAACATTCCATTCCACATTCCACTCAATTGCATTCCAAATTCCATTCCATTCCATTCCACATTCCATTCCATTCCATTCCACGTTCCATTCCACATTCCACTGCACATTCCTTTCCATTCCATTCCACATTCCATTCCATTCCATTGCACATTGCATTCCGCTCTATTCCACGTTCCATTCAACATTCCATTCCACATTCAATTCCATTGCATTCCGCGTTCCCTTCTATTCCATTCCACGTTTGATTCCATTCCATTGCATTCCACTTTCCATTCCTTTCAATTTAATTCCATTCCATGTTCCATTCCGTTCCATTCCACTTTCCATTCCACATTCCATTCCATTCCAACCCACGTTCCATTCCATTCCATTCCACATTCCATTCCACATTCCATTCCATTCCTTTCCAATGCGCAATCCATTCCACATTTCATTCCACGTTCCATTCCATTCCACTCGACATTCCATTCCATTCTATTCCACAGTCCATTCCACGATCCATTTCGTTCCATTCCACATTCCATTCCACGTTCCTTTCCACATTCTTTTCCACACTCCATTCCATTCCACGTTCCATTCCACTTTGCATTCCACATTCCGTTCCATTCCATTCCATTCCACATTCCATTGCATTCCATTCCACATTGCATTCCATCCAACCTTCTATTCCACAATCCATTCCACATCCCACTCATCATTCCATTTCATTCCATTTCACATTCAATTCTATATTCCATTCCATTGCATTCCTCATTCGATTCTACATTCTGTTCCATTCCATTTAATTCCACATTCCATTCCACATTCCATTCCACATTCCATTCCATTCCAATCCACGTTCCCTTCCACGTTCCATTCCATTCCATTCCGCATTCCATTCCATTGCTTTCCACTTTCTATTTCATTACATTCCACGTTCCATTCCACGTTCCATTCCATCTTCCATTCCTTTTTTTCCTATCCACATTCCATTCCATTCCATTACCCATTCCATTCTATGATTCTTTCCATTCCATTGCACATTGCATTCCACATTTCATTTCATTGCATTCCACATTGCATTCCACATTGCATTCCATTCCATTCCACATTCCATTCCAATGCATTCCACAATACATTCCATTCCATTCCACATTGCATTCCACATTTCATTTCATTGCATTCCACATTGCATTCCTCATTGCATTCCATTACATTCCACATTCCATTCCATTGCATTCCACAATACATTCCATTCCATTCCACATTCCATTCCATTCCATTCTACATTCCATTCTATATTCCATTCCTTTCCATTCAACATTCCATTCCATGTTCCATTCCATTTCTTTGAATTCCATATTAAACTACACATTCCATTCCTTTCCATTGCAGTCCACATTCCACTCCATTGCATTCCAATCCACATTCCGTTCCATTCTATTCCACATTCCATTCCATTCCACATTCCTTTCCATTCCATTTCACATTCCATTCCATTACATGGCATTATATTCCATTCCATTCCATTCCGCATTCCATTCCACGTTCCATTCAATGTTCTATTCCACATTCCATTCTGCATTCCTTTCCATTCCAAATTCCATTCCATTCAATTCCACATTCCATTCTACATTCCATTCCTTTCCATTCCACATTCCTTTCCAAATTCCACTCCACTTTTCATTCCACATTCCATTCCATTCTATTCCGAATTCCAATCTTTATTCCATTCTATTCCATTGCACATTCCATTATACTTTCCAATGCATTCCATTCCACATTCCATTCCTTTCGATTCCATTCCAAATTCCATTCCATTCCATTGCATTCCATTTCAAAATCCATTCCACGTTCCTTTCCATTTCATTCCACTTTCCATTCCACGTTCCATTCCACGTTCCTTTCCACATTCTATACCTCGTTACATACAATTTCATTCCATTGCATTCCTCATTGCTTTCCACTTTTCATTAATTTCCATTCAATTCCACATCCCATTCCATTCCATTCCACATTCCATTCTACATTCCATTCCACATTCCATTCCACACTCCATTCCACATTCCATTGCACATTCCATTGCACATTCCATTCCACATTGCATGCCATTCCATTCCATTCCAGATTCAATTCCATTTCATTCCATTCTACATTCCATTCCATTCCATTCAATTCCACGGCCCATTCCACGTTTCATTCCTTGCCATTCCACGTTCCACTCCATTCCATTGCACATTCCATTCCATTCCATTCCATTCCAGTCCAGTCCAAATTCCAATCCATTCCATTCAATTCCACATACCACTCCACTTTCCATTCGACATGCTGTTCCATTCCATTCCACATTGCATTCTATTCCATTTCATTGCATTCCACATTCCATTCCATTCCATTCCATAACACATTCCATTGCATTCCATTCTATTCCACGTTCCATTCCACATTGCATTCCTTGCAATTCCACATTCCATTCCTTTCCATTGCACATTCCATTAAATTCCATTCCATTCCATTCCAGTTTACATTCCATTCCATTCCATTCGACATTACATTCCGTTTCATTCCACATTCCATTCCATTCCTTTCAACTTTCAACTCCATTCCATTCCATATTCCAACACACTCCATTCAATTTCAATCTATCCCATTACTTTACATTCCACTTTCAATTCCATTCCATTGCACATTGCATTCCCTTCCATTCCAATTTATACCATTCCACTTTCTATTCCATATTCTATTCCCTTCGATTTCATTCCAGTACACATTCCATTCCATTCCACTTTCCATTCCATTAAATTCCAAATTCCGTTCCCTTCCATTCCACATTCCATTCCATATTCCATTCCATTCCATTCTCTTCCACATTCCATTCCATATTCCATTCCATTCCATTGCATTCCAATCCACATTCCATTCCATTCCAGTCCTTTCCACTTTCCATTCCACTAAATTCCACATTCCTTTCCATTCCATTCCACATTCCATTGCATTCCATTCCATTCCAAATTTCCTTCCATTCCTTTAAACATTCCATTCCATTCCATTCCAAATTTCCTTCCATTCCTTTACACATTCCATTCCATTCCATCTCACGTTCTGTTGCATGACATTCCACATTTTATTCCACATTTCATTCCTTTTCATTCCACATTCCATACCATTCCAGTCCACATTCCATTCCATTCCGTTCCAGTGCACATTCCATTCCATTGCACATTTCATTCCATTGCGTTCCACATTAAATTCCATCTGTCCCAAATTCCATTCCATTTCATTTCATTCCAGTCCACATTCCATTCCATTCCATTCCATTCCACATTCCTTTCAATTCCGTTCCAAATTTCATTCCATTCCACTCCACTTCACATTTCATTCCATTCCACTTTCCATTCCAAGTTCCATTCCACTTTATATTCCACTTTCCATTCTACTTTCCATTCCACATTCCATTCAATTTCTTTCTTTTCACCATTCCATTCCATTCCATTCCGTTCCGAATTTCTTTCCATTTCATTCCAGATTCCTTTCTAGTTTCCTTTCAATTCCATTCCACATTCCATTTCACATTCCATTCCATTCAATTCCGGTTTAAATTTGAAATTCCATTCCTTTCCATTCTACATTCCACTCCACATTCCATTCCATTCCATTCCATTCCTAATTCCATTCCACATTCCATTCCATTCCAATCTGTATTACAATACACATTCCTTCTATTCCATTCCACATTTCATTCCACATTCCATTCCATTCTATTCTGCATTCCATTCAACGTTCCATTCCACAACCCTTTCCTTTCCACTCCAAATTCCATTCCATTCCATTGCACGTTCCGTTCTGCATTCAATTCCAATCCACATTCCATTCCATTCCATTCGCCATTCCATTCCGTATTCCATCCCATTCCATTTCAAATTCAATTCGACTCCACATTCCATTCCACATTCCATGCTATAATCCATTCCATTCCATTCCATTCGACATTCCTTTATACTTTCCATTCCATTCCTTTCCACATTCCATTCCACTTTCCATTCCATTCCTTTCCACATTCCATTCCATTCCATTCCAAATTCCATTCTACATTCCATTCCATTCCATTCCACATTCCATTATACTTTCCATTCCTTTCCATTCCACATTGCTTTCTACATTCCATTCCATTGCATTCCACATTCCATTTCATATTCTATTTCATTCCATTCAAGTTTCCATTCAATTCCTTTCTACATTCCATTACATTTCATTCTATATTCCTATCTATTCCATTACATTCCATTTCATTCCATTCCATTCCATTCCACATTCCATTCCATTCCATTCCACTCCATTACATTCCATTCCATGCCATTCCACAATCCATTTCATTCCATTCCTCATTCCATTCCTCATTCCATTCCATTTCATTCCACATTCCATTCGACGATCCATTCCATTCCACTCTGCATTCCATTCCATTTCACCTTCTGTTCTATTCCATTCCACGTTCCATTCCACATTCCATTCCATTTCATTCCACATGCCATTCCATTCTATTTCACATGCCATTCCATTCCATTCTATTCCACATTCCATTCCATTCCATTCAACGTTCCATTCCATTCCATTCCATGTTCCATTACTTTCCATTCCAGGTTCCATTGCAAATTCCATTCCATTGTATTTCATTCCAGATTCCATTCAATTCCATTCCATTCCATTCCATTCCACAATCCATTTCACATTCCATTCGAATCCATTCCACATTCCTTTAAACATTCCATTCCATATTCCCTTCCACGTTGCATTCCATTCCATTCCACTTTCCATTCATTTCCATTCCACTTTACTTTCCATTCCAATCCACATTCCATTCCACTTTCTATTCCACATTCCATTCCATTCCATTACACATTCCTTTGAACATTCAATTCCATTCCATTTCAAATTCCGTTCCATTCCATTCCATTCCAAATTCCATTCCAATCCATTCCACATTCCATTCTATTCCATTTCTAATTCCATTCCACATTCCATTGTATTCCTTTCCACATTCCTTTAAATTCCAATCCGTGATGTTCCATTCCATTGCATTCCATTCCATTTCATTCTACAACCGAAGTATTCAAATCCATACGGTTTTCCATTCCACATTCCACTTCATTCCACTCCACATTCCTTTCCATTCCATTCTGTACCATTTCATAACATTCCACGTTCCATTGCATTCCATTCCATTCCACATTCCGTTCCATACCATTCAATTCTACATACAGCTCCATTGCATTCTATTCCACAATGCATGCCATTCAATTCCACATTCCATTCCATTCCATTCCGCATTCCATTGCACATTGCATTCCATTCCAGTCCACATTCCATTACATTCCATTCCACCTTCAAAAACATTCCTTTCCAAATTCATTTCCATTCCATTCGATTTCATTCTGAATTCCTTTCCATTCCATTCCACATTCCATTGCATTTTCCATTCCACATTCCATTTCACAATCCTTTCCATTCCAGTACACATTCCTTATCATTCCTTTCGACATTCCAATCCATTTCATTCGGTTCCTTTCAACATTCCATTCCCCGTTTCATTCCACATTCGTTTCCATTCCATTCCACATTACATTCCATTCCATTCCACACCCCATTCCATGCCATTCCATTGCATTCCACATTCCCTTTCACATTCGAAAGCATTCCATTCCACTTTCTATTCCATTCTCCTTTCCGTGCAATACCATTCCATTCCATTCCATTCCACACTCCATTCCACATTCCATTCCATGCCATTCCATTCCTTTCCACATTCCATTCCACATTCCATTCCATTCCATTCCACATTCCATTCCATTCCACATTCCATTTTATTCCATTCCACATTTCATTCCATTCCCTTCCATTCCCTTCTGCATTCCATTCCATATGCCATTCAATTCCATTCCACATTCCATTCCATTCTATTCCATTCCATTCCATTCCATTACTTTACATTCCATTCCACATTCCATTCCATATTCCATTCTTTCCTTTGCAAATTCCATTACATAATATTCCACATTCAATTCCACATTCCATTCCATTCCACTTCACATTCCATTGCACATTCCATTCCATTGGATTGCACATTCAAATCCACATTCCATTCCACTCCATTCCAAATTCCATTCCACATTATATTCCACATTCCATTGCATTCCTTTCCACATTCCATTCCGTTCCATTCCATTCCACTCCATTAGACATTCAATTCCACATTCAATTCCATTCCATTAAACATTCCATTCCACATTCCATTCCATATTCCATTCCATTCCATTCCATTGCATTCCATTTTCCTTTCCGTTCCATTCCATTCCACTTTCCCTCCCATTCCATTTCTCTTTCAATTCCACATTCGATTCCACATTCCATTACATGTTCCATTCCACTTTCCCTCCCATTCCATTTCTCTTTCAATTCCACATTCGATTCCACATTCCATTACATGTTCCATTCCACTTTCCTTTGCATTTCATTACACTTTCCATTCCACATTCAATTTCTTTCAATTCCACGTTTAATTCCATTCCATTCCAACTTCCATTCCATTCCATTCCACTTTCCATGCCATTCAATTCCATGTTCCATTCCATTCCATTCTACGTTCCTTTCCGCATTCCATTCCATTCCGCATTTCAATCTATTTCATTCCATATTCCATTCTATTCCAATCCACTTTCCATTCCACATTCCATTCCATTCCATTCCACATTGCATTCCATTCCGTTCCAATCCACCTTGCATTAATTTCCATTCCACTTTCCATTTCATTCCATTCTGTGTTCCAATCCCTTCCATTTCACGTTCCATTACACATTCCATTCCATTGCAAAATCCATTGCATTTCCCTTTCCATTCGATTCAATTCCATTTTCCAGTCCACATTCCATTCCATTCCATTCCACATTCCATTACACATTCCATTCCACATTCCGTTCCACATTCCATTCCACACTCCATTCCATTCAACTTTCGATTCCATTCCATTCCACATTCCATACCACGTTCAACTCCATTCCATTCCAGATTCCATTGCATTCTTTTCAACAATGAATTCCAATCCATTCCACATTCCATTCCATTCCTTTCCATTCCGCATTGCATTCCATTCCTAACCATATTCCATTCCATTCCATTCCACATTCCATTCCACTTTCCATTCCATTCCATTTAACATAGAATATAAAACGGAATTTGGAATCGAATGTGCAATGGAATGTAATTGAATGTGGAATGGAATGTGGAATGGAATGGAATGGAATGTGGAATGGAATGTGGAATGGAATATAATGGAATGAGGAATGGAAAGGAAGTGAATGTGGAATGGAAAGGAATGGAAAGTGGAATAGAATGTTGAAGGGAATTAAATGTGTAATGAAATGAAATGGAATGTGGAATCGAATGGAAAAGACTGTGGAATGGAACGTGGACTGGAATGGAATGGAATTTGGAATGGAAAGTGGAATGGAATGGAAAGGAATGTGGAATGCATTGGAATACCATGTGCAATGGAAAGGAATGGAACATCAATTGGAATGTGGAATGGAATGGAGTGGAATGTGCACAGGAAAGTGGAATGGAATTGAATGGAATGGAATGGAATGTGGAGGGGAATGGAATGGAATCTGGCATTGAATTGAAGTAATGTGGAATGGAACGGAACAAAATGTGGAATGGAATGTGGAATGGAATGGAATGGAAAGTGGAATGGAATGGAATGGAAAGCGGAATGGAATGGATTGGAATGTGGAATAGAATGGAATGGAATTGAATGGGGAGTGATATGGAATGGAACACAGATTGGAATATGGAATGAAATGGAATTGAATTGAATTGAATATAGAATGGAATGGAGTGGAATTGAATTTTAAATGGAATGAGGATTGGAATGGAATGGAATGGACTGGAAAGTGGAATGGAAAGTGGTATGGAATGGAATGAAAGGTGGAATAGAATGGAACGTGGAATGGAAAGGAAAGGAATGTGGAATGCAACTTGGAATTGAATGTGGAATGAAATGTGGAATGGAAAGTTGTGAAACGTGGAATGGAAAGGAATGGAAGGTGGAATGGAATTTAATGGAATGCAGAATGGAATGTGGAATGGAATGGAATGGAATGTTGAGTGGAATGTGGAATGGAATGTAATTTGGAAAGGAATGGAATTAAATGGTATGGAATATGGAATGGAGTGTAATGGAATGTGCAGTGGAATCTGGATTGGAATGGAATGGAACGTGGAATGGAACTTTGAATTGAACGTGGAAAGGAACGAGGAATGGAATGCGGAATGGAACGTGAAATGAAATGTGGAACGGAATGTAATGGAATGTGGAATAGACGGGAATGTAATGTGTAATGGAATGTGGAATAGAATGGAATGAAATGGAATGGAATGTGGAATGGAATGGAATGGAATGTGTAATGAAAAGGAAAGGAATGTGGATGGAATGGAATGATACGGAATGTGGAATGGAATTAAATGGAATGGAATCGAATGTCTAATCGAATGGAATGTAAGGTAGAATAGAATGGAATGAAACGTGGAATGGAATGTGAAATGGAATGTGGAATGGAACGTGGAAAGGAATGTGGAATGGAATGTGGAATGGAATGGAATGGAATGGGGAATGGAATGTGGAATCAAATGGGGAATGAAATGTTAAATGGAATGGAATGGAAAGTGGAATAGAAAGGAACGGCATGTTAAATGGATTGCAGAATGGAATGGATTGGAATGTGGAATGGATTCTGGAGTACAATGTGCGATGGAATGAATAGAATGTGGAATGGAATGTGCAATGGAATGAAATGGAATGTGGATTGGATTGTGGAATGTAACGTGGAATACAATGGAATGGAATGTGGAATAGAGTGTGGAATGGAACGTGTAATGGAACTTGGATTGCAATGGAATGTAACGTGGAATGCATTATGGAATGGAACATGGAATGGAATGGAATGGAATGTGGAATGGGATGTGGAGTGGAATGGAATCGAACTTGGACATTAATGAAATGGAGTCTGGAATGGAATGTGGAATGGAATGGAATGGAATGTGGAATGGAATGTTGAATTTAATGTGGAATGCAATGTCGAATGGAAAGTGGAATGCAATGTGGAATGGAAAGTGGAATAGAACATGGAATGCATTAGAATGGAATATGGAATGGAATGGTATGGCATCGAATTGAATGTGGAATGGAATTGAATGGAAAGTGGAATGGAATTTAATGGAATGTTGAATGGCAAGGAATGGAATGTGGAATGGAAAGTGGAAAAGAATGGAATGGAATGTGGAATGGAAAAGAATGGAATGTGGAATGACATGTGGAATTGAACGGAATGGAATGTGGAATTGAATGTGGAATGCAATGTGGAATGGAATGTGGAATGCAACGTGGATTGGAATGTAATGGAACGTGGAATGGAATGTGGAATGGAAGGTGGAGTTGAATGGAATAATATGTGGAATGGAATGAAATGCTATGGGGAATAGAATCTGGAATGGAATGGAATGGAATTTGGATTGGAATGTTTAATTTTATGTGGAATGGAATGTGGAATGGAATGTGGAATGGAAAGTGGAAAGGAACGTGCAATGGAACTTGGAAGAGAATGTGGAAATGAATAGAATGGAATGTGGAATGGAATGGAATGGAATGGAATTGAATGGAATGGAATGTGGAATGGAATGGAATGGAATGTGGAATGGAATGGAATGAAATGTGGAATGGAATGTGCAATGGATTTTGGAATGGAATGGAATGGAATGAGGAATCGAATGGAATGGAATTAAACGTGGAACGGAGAGTGAAATTGAAAGGAAAGGTATGTGCAATAGAATGTGGAATGGAATGGAATCGAATGGAATGGTATGCGGAATGGACTGGAATTTAATACGGAATGGATCGTAATGGAATGGAATGGAATGTTAAATTGAAGTTGGAATGGAAAGGAATGGAATGTGGAAAGGAATGTGGAATGGAATGGAACGGACTGTGGAATAGAATGGAATGTAATGGAATGTGGAATAGAATGGAATGCAATGGAATTTAATGCGGAATGGAATGGAATGTGAAATGCAATGTAATATAATGGATCTTGAAATGGAATGGAATGGAATTGAAAGTGGAATGGAACGGAATGGAATGTCAAAAGGAATGTAATGAGGAGTGGAATGCAATGTGGAATGCAATGTGGAAAGGAATGTGGAATGGATTGGAATGGAAAGTGGAATGGAAAGTGGAATGTAATGTCGAGTGAAACGGAGTGGAATGTGGAACGGAATGGAATGGAGTGGAATGTGGAACAGGATGGAATGGAATGAAATGTGGAATGAAATGTGGAATGTAATGGAATGCAATGTGAAATTCAATGGAATTGAAAGTGGAACGGAATGGAATTGTATGTGGAAAGGAATGGAACGTGGAATGGAATGGAATGGAATGTGGATTTGAATGGAATGGAATGTGCAAAGGAATGGAGAGGAATGAAATGGAAAGAGAAATGGAATGCGGAATGCAATGTGAAATAGAATGCGGAACAGAATGTGGAATGGAAAGTGGAATGGAATGAAATGGACCATGGAAAGAAATGGAATGGAATGTGGAATGGAAAGTGGAATGGATATTGGTAAGGAATGTGGAATGAAATGGATTGGAATGCGGAATGGAATGTGAAATGGAATGTGGAATGGAATGTGGAATGGAAGGATTCTAATGTGGAGTGGAATGTGGAATGGAATACAATGGAACTTGGAATGGACCGTGGAACGGAACATGGAATGGAACGTGGAATAGAACGTTGAATGAAATGTGGAATTCAATGGAATGGAATGTGGAATGGAATGCTGAAATGAAAGCAATGAACTGAGGAATGAAATGTGGAATGGAATGGAATCGAATGTTGAATGGAATGGGGTGGAAAGTGGAAAAGAATGTGGAATGGAATGTGGAAGGGAATGCGGAATGGAAGGGAATGGAATGTGGAGTAAAATGGAAAGGAATGTGGTTTGGAATGGAAAGGAATGTGGAATAGAATGGAATGGAATGGAATTGAATGCGGAATTGAATGGAATGGAATGCGGAATGCAATGGAATGGAATGGAATGTAGAATTGAATGGAATGGAATGAAGAACGTAATGGAATATAATGTGGAATAGTATGGAATGCAATGTGGAACAGAATGAGGAATGGAATGTGGAAAGTAATAGAATGGAATGTGGAATGTACTAGAATGGAATGTGGAACAGAATGGAATGGAATGGAATGTGGAATAGAATGGAAGGCAGTGGAATGGAATGCGGAATGAAGTAGAATGGAATGTGGAATGCAAGGGAATGGAATGAAATATGGAATTAAATGGAATGGAATATGGAATGGAATGGAATAGAATGTGCAATGCAATGGAATAGAACGTGGATTAGAATGTGGAATGGCATGTGGAATGGAATGTGGAATGTAATTGAATGGAATGTGGAATATAATAGAATGGGATGTGGAATGGAATGTAATAGAATGGAATGTGGAATAGAATGGAATGCAATGGATTGGAATGTGGAATGGAATGGAATAGTATGTAGAATGGAATCTTGATTGGAATGTGGAATTGAATGTGGAATGAAATGTGGAATGGAAAGGAATGTAATGTGGAATGCAATGTGGAAAGGAATGTGGAATGAAAAGTGGAATGGAATGGAATGGAAACTGGACTGGATCATGGAATAGAATGAAATGGAACATCGAGTGGAACGTGGAATGAAACGTGGAAGGGAACGTGCAATGGAACGAAATTTGGAATGGAATAGAATGGAATGTGGAATGGTATGTGGAATGGAATGTGGAAAGGATAGTTGAATGGAATGTTCAATTGAATGGAAAGGAAAGAGGAATGGAATGTGGAATGGAATCTGGAATTTAATGTGGAATGGAATGCCGAAGTGAATATGAAATGGAATGGAATGGAATGTGGAATGGAATGTGGAATAGAATGTGGAATGGAAAGTGGAATGAAATGTGGAATGGAATGGAATGGAATGTGGAATGCAATGTGGAATAGAATGTGGAATGGAATGTGGAATAGAACGTGGAATGGAATGGAATGGAATGTGGAATGGAATGTGGAATAGAATTTGGAAAGTAATGTGGAATGGAATGGAATGCGGAATGGAATGGATTGGAACGTGGAAAGGGATTTGGAATGGAATTAAGAGGAATGTGGAATGGAAAGGAAAGGAATGTGGAATGGAATGTGGAATGGAACGGAATGGAATGTGGAATGGCATGTGAAATAGAGTGTGGAACGGAATGTGGAATGCAAAGTAATAAAATGTGGAAAGGAATGTCGAATGGAGTGTGGAATGGAATGGGGAATTGAATGGATAGGAATGTGGGATGGAATGTGGAATGGAATGTGCAATGGAATGGAGTGGATTGTGGAATGGAATTGAGTGGAATGGTGTGGAATATGGAATGGAATGCAATGGAAAGTGGAAAGGAACGTGGAATGGAATGTGGAATGAAAAGTGGAAACGAAGGTGGAATGGAATGGAATGGAAAGCGGAATGGAAAGTGGAATGGAATGGAATGGATCGTGTAATGGACTGTGGGATGCAATGAAATGGAATGTGGAATGGAATGTGGAATGGAACGTGGAATAGAATTTGTATTGCAATATGGAATGGAATGTGGAATGTAGTTGAATGGAATGTGGAATGGAATTGAATGGAATATGGAATAGAATGGAATGGAATGGAATGTGGAAAGGATAGTGGAATTCAATGTGGAATGTAATGGAATGGAATACGGATTGGAATGGGATCGAATGTGGAATGGAATGGAAAGGAATGTGAAAAGGATTGCAACATGGAATGGAATGGTTTGGAATGTGGATTGGAATGGAATGGGATGTGTAATGGAATGGAATGGGATGTGTAATGGAATGGAATGGAACGGAATGGAAATTGAAATGGAAAGTGGAATGGACTGTGAAATGGAATGTGGAATGGAGTGTGGAATGGAACGTGAAATGGAAAGTGGAATGGACCGAATGGAACGTGGAATAGAATGTGGAATGGAATGTAGCAAGGAACGTGAAATGGAATGGAATTGACTGTGGAATTGAAGGTGGAATGAAATGAAATGGGACGTGGAATGGAAAGTGGAATGGAACGTGGAATGGAAAGTGGAATGGAACGTGGAATGGAGAGGAATGGAACATTAAATGGAACGTGGCACGGAATATGGAAAGGAATGGAATGCAATGTGGAATGGAATGTGAACTGGAATGTGGAATAGAATGGAATGGAATGTGGAATGGAATGGAATGGAATGTGGAATGGAATGTGGAACGGAATGTGGAATGTAATGCTGAATGAATGTAGAATGGAACGGAATGGAATGTAAAATGGAATGTGGAATGGAAAGGAATGGAATGTGGAATGAATGTGGAATGGAACGGTATGGAATATGAAATGGAATGTGGAATGGAATGCAATGGAATGTGGAATGGGACGTGGAACGCAATGAAGAAAGGAATGCGGAAAGGAATGTGGAAAGGAATGTGGAATTGAACGGAATGGAATGTGAAATGCAATGGCATGGAATGTGGAATGCAATGTGGAATGTAATGGAATGCGCTGGGGAATTGAATGTGGAAAGGAATGTGTAATGGTATGGAATGGAATGTGGAATGGAATGTGGAAAGGAGTGTGGATTGGAATGTGGAATGGAATGTGGAACACAATGAGGAAAGAAATGTGGAAAGCAATGTGGTATGAAACGGAATGGAATGCGGAATGGAATGTGTAATGGAAGTGAATGCAATGTCAAATGGAATGTGGAATGGAATGTGTAATGGAAAGTCAAATATAATGCAAAGGAAAGTGGAATTTAACGTGGAATGGAATGGAATGGAACGTGGAATGGAATGTGGGATGGAATGTGGAATGAAATGTGGAATGGAATGGAAAGGAATGTGCAAAGGAATATGGAATGTAATGAGGAATGGAATGTGGAAAGGAACGCAATGGATTGTGGAATGGAATGTGGAAGGGAACGTGGAACGGCATGAGATGGAAGGTGGAACTGAATGGAATGGAATGTGGAATGGACTGGAATGGAACACGGAATGGAAAGTAGAATAGAGCGTGGAATGGAACGTGGAATGGAATGTGGAATGTAATGGAATGCAAAGTGCAATGGAACGTGGAAAGGAATTGAAAGGAATGTGCCAAGGAACATGGAATGGAATGTGGAATGCAATGTTGAATGAAACACACTGGAATGTGGATTGGAATGTGGAATGGACCGTGGAATGGAACGTGGATTGAAAAGCAGAATGGAATGGAATGGGAAGCGGAATGGAACGTGGAATTGAACGTGGAATGGAAAGTGGAATGTAATGTGGATTGGAATGGAAAGGAATGTGGAATGGAATGTAGAATGCAAAAGGGAATGGAATGGAATGGAATGGAATGGGAAAAGGAATGTGGAATGGAATGTGAAATGGAACGTGGAATGGAATGTGGAGTGGAATGAAATGGAACTTGGAATGGAACGTGGAATGGAATGTGTAATCGAATGCAATGGAATGTAGAATGGAATGTGGAATGTAATGGAATGGAATGTGGAATGCAAAGTGCAATGAAATGGAATGGAATTTGCAAAGTAATGTAAAATGGAATGTGTAAGGGAATGCAATGGTATGTCAAATTGAATGTGGAATGGAATGTGAAATGGAATATGGAAAGAAATGTCGAATGGAAAGGAATGGAACGTGTAATGTAAGGGAATGGAAAGTGGAATGGAACGTGTAAGGGAACGTGGAAACGAAATTGGAATGGAATGGAATGAAATGTGGAAAGGAATGTTGAATGGAATGTGGAATGGAATGGAATGGAATGGAATGTGGAACGGAATGTGGAATGGAACGTTTAATGGAACGTGGAAAGGAATGTAATGGAACGTGGAATGGAACGTGGAATGGCACGTGGAATGGAACGTGGAATGGAATGAGGAATGGAATGGAAAGGAACGTAAAAGGGAATGTGGAATGGAATGTGAAATGCAACGTGGGATTGAATGGAATGGAAAGTGGAACGGAATGTGGAATTGAATGGAATGGAACACGGAATGGAACATGGAATAGAATGGAATGAAACGTGGAATGGAATGTGATATGGAACGTGAGATGGAAAGTGGAATGGAATGTGTAATGGAATGGGAAATGGAATGGAATGGAATGTGGAAGGGAATGTGGAAAGGAATGTGGAGTAGAATGGAATGGAATGTGGAGTAGACCGTGGAATGGAATGTGGAATGCAATGTGGAGTGGAATGTGGAATGGAATCTGAAATGGAATGGAATGGAATGTAGAATGGAATGTGGAAAGGAATGTGGAATAGAATAGAATGGAATGTGGAATGGAATGTAGTGGGTTGTGTAATGCAATGTGGAATGGAATTTAATGGAACGTGGAATGGAACGAGGAATGGAATGTTGAAAGGAACGTGAAATGGTATGGAATGGAATGTGCAATGGAATGTGGAATGAAGTGTGGATTGGAATGTGAAATGGAACGGAATGGAATGTGGAATGTAATGTCGAATGAAATGTTTAATGGACGGAATGGAACTTGGATTGGAATGACGAACGGAATGAAGCATGGAACGTGAAATGGAATGGAATTGACTGTGTAATTGAAGGTGGAATGAAATGGAATGGGACGTGGAATGGAACGTGGAATGGAAAAGAATGGAACGTTAAATGGAATGTGAAATGAAATGTGGAAAGTAATGGAATGGAATGTGGAATGGAATTTGAAATGGAATGTGGAATAGAATGGAATGGAATGTGGAATGGAATGGAATGGAATGTGCAATGGAATGTGGAACGGAATGTGGAACATAATGTGGAACGGAATTTGGAAAGGAATGTGGAATGGAACTGAAGGGAATGTGAAATATAAAGGAATGGAATGTGGAATGGAATGTTGAATGAAATGGAATGTGGAATGGAATGTGGAAAGGAACGTGGAATGGATTGTGGAATGGATTGTGTAATGGAATGTGAAATGGAATGTGAAATGGAATGCGGAAAGGAATGTGGAAAATAATGTGGAATGGAACGGAATGGAATATGGAATGGAATGTGAAATGGAACGGAATGGAATATGGAATAGAATGTGGAATGGAATGTGGAATGGAGTGTGGAATGGAATGTTTAATGGAACTGAATGCAATGTGAAATGGAATATGGAATTGCATGTGTAATGGAATGTAAAATGTAATGCAATGGAAAGTGGAATTGAACGTGGAATGGAATGGCATGGAAAGTGGAATGGAATGTTGGATGGAATGTGGAATGGATTGTGGTATGGAATGTCAAAAGGAATGTGGAACGGAATGGAGAGGAATGTGGAATGGAATGTGTAATGGAGTGGAATAGAATGTGAAATGGAATGCGGAATGGAATTTGGAAAGGAAAGTGGAATGCAACGTGGAATGGAAAGTGGAATGGAATGAAATGGAACTTGTAATGGAATGTGAAATGGAAAGGAATGGAAAGTGGAATGGAATGGAATGGAATGTGCAATGGAATTTGGAAAGGAAACAGGAATAGAATAGAATGGAATGTGTAATGGAAGGTGGAATGGAATTGAATCGATCTTGGAATGGAACGTACAATGGAAAGTGGAATGGAATGGAGTGCAATGAGGAATGGAATTGAATGTGGAATGGAATGAAAGGGAAGGTGGAATGGAATGTGGAATGGAAAGGAATAGAATGGGGAATGGAATGGAAAGGAAAGTGAAATGGAATGTGGAATAGAATGTGAAATGTAATGTGCAATGGAGTGGAATGGAACGTGGAATGGAATGTTGAACGGAATGTGGAATTGAAAGTGCAATGGAATGTGGAAAGGAATGTGGAATGGAACAGAATGGAATGTGAAATGGAATGTGGAATTGAATGTGTAATGGAATGTAAAATGTGATGCCATGAAATGTGGAATTGAACATGGAATGGAATGGAATGGAACATGGAATGGAATGTGGGATGGAATGTGGAATGGATTGTGGTATGGAATGTAGAAAAGAATGTGGAAAGGAATGGAGTGGAATGTGGAATGGAATGTGAAATGAAGTGGAATAAAATGTGAAATGGATTGTGGATTGGAATTTAGAATGGAAAGTGGAATGCAACGTAGAATGGAAAGTGGAATGGAATGGAATGGAATGGAAAGTGTAATGGAATGTGAAATGGAAAGGAATGGAATGTGGAATGGAATGGAATGGAATGGAATGTGCATTGGATTGTGGAAAGGAAAGTGGAATGGAATGGAATGGAATCTGTAATGGTGCGTGGAATGGAATTAATTCGACCTTGGAATGGAACATACAATGGAAAGTGGAATGTAATGGAATGTAATGAGGAATGGAATTTAATGTGGAATGGAATGGAAGGGAAGGTGGAATGTAATGTGGAGTGGAATGGAATGGAATGGGTAATGGAATGATATGGAATGTGAGATGGAATGTTGAAAGGAATGTGAAATGGAATGTGGAATGGAGTGGAATAGAACGTGGAATGGAATGTTGAATGGAATGTGGAATAGAATGTGCAATGGAATGTGGAAAGGAATGTGGAATGGAACGGAAGTGAATGTGAAATGCAATGTGGAATGGAATGGAATGGAATGTTGAATGGAAGGGAATGGAATGTGGAATGAAATGTGGAACGGAATGTGTAATTGAATGTGGAAAGAAATCTGGAATTTAATGGAATGGAATGTGAAATGGAATGGAATGGAATGTTTAATTGAATGTGGAATGAAATGGAATGGAAAGTGGATTGAAAGGAGGAAAGGAATGTGGAATAGAACGGAATGGGATGTGGAATGGGATGTGGAATGGAATGTACAATAGAATGTGGAATGGAATGCGGAATGGAAAGTGGAAAGGAATGTGGAATGGAACGGAAGAGAATGTGGAATGGAATGTGGAAAGGAGAGTGGGATGGAATGTGGAATGGAGTGTGAAACTTAATGGGAATGGAAAGGAATGGAACACGGAATGGAATGTGGAATGGAAAGTTTAATGGAGTGAGGGTTGGAATGTGTAATGGAACGTAATGGAATGTGAAAAGGATTTTGGAAATTAATGTGGAATGGAATGTAAAATATAAGGGAATGGAATGTGGAATTGAAAGTGGTATGGAAAGGAATGAACATGGAATGGAATGTGGCATGGAATGGAGTGGAATGTGGAATGGATTGTGGAATGGAATGTGGAGTGTATTGTGGAATGGAATTTGGAGTGGAATGTGTAATGGAATGTGGATTGGAATGTGTAAAGGAAAGTGGAGTGTAACGTGGAATGGAACGTGGAATGTAATGGAATTGAACGTGTAATGGAATGTGGAATAGAATGGAATGTGGAATGAAATGTGGAATGGAATGTGGAATGAAATGTGGAAAGGAAAGGAATGGAATGTGGAATTTAATGTGCAATGGAATAGAATGGAATGTGGAATGGAGTGGAATGTGGAACGGCATGTGGAATGGAATGTGGAATGGAACGGAATGTAATGTGCAATGGAATGGGGAATGGAATGTTGAACGGAAAGTGGAATGGAATACATGGAACGTGGAATGGAATGTGGAATGATATTGAATGGAACTTGGAATAGAACGCTGAATGGAAAGTGGAATGGAATGTGGAATGGAATGGAATGGAAAGTGGAAAGGAATTTAATGGAATGTGGAATGGAATGTGGAATGGAATTCGCGATGAAATGGAAAGGAATCTGGAATGGAATCGAATGGAATGTGGAATGGAATGGAATGGAATATGGACTGGAATGTGGAATGGAATGTTTAATGCAATGGAATGGAATGGAATTGAATGGAATGTGGAATGCAACGTGAAATGGAATGTAATTGAATGTAGAATTCAATGTGGAATGGAATGGAATGGGAAATGAAATGGAACGTGGAATGTGGAATGGAATGTGGAATGCAATGTGGAAAGGAATGGAATGCAATGTGGAATGGAATGGAATGGAATGGGGAAAGCAAAGGAATGGAATATGGAATGGAACGTGCAATGGATCGTCGAATGTAATGGAATGGAAGATATAATGCAATGTGGAATGGAATGAAATGGAGCGTGGAATGGAATGTGGAATGTAATGGAATGGAATGTGGAATGGAATGGAATGGAATGTGGAATGGAATGGAAAGGAATGTGGAATGGAATGTGTAATGGAATTTTTAATGAAAGGTGGAATGGAATGTATAATGGACTGGAATGGAATTTGGAATGGAAGGTGAAATTCAATGTGGAATGGAACGGAAGTAATGGGGAAATGTATGTGTAATGGAATGTGGAAAGGAAAGTGGAATGGAATTTAATGGAACATGGAAAGGAACGTGGAATGGAATGGAATGGAACATTGAAAGTAACGTGGAATACAACGTGGAATGCAATGTTTAATGGAAGGCAATGGAATGTGGAAAGGAATGGAATGGAATGTGGAATGGAATGAAATGGAATGTGGAATGGAACGGAATGTAGAATGGAACGTGGAATGCAATGTGTAATGGAAAGTGGAATGGAAATAGGAATGGAAAGCGAAATATAACGTAGAATTGAATGTGGAATGGAAAGTGGAAAGTAATAGAAAGGAATGTGGAAAGGTATGGAACGGAATATGGAATGGAATAGAATAGAATGTGGAATGGAATGTCGAATTGAATGGAATGGAATGGAATGTGGAATGGAAAGTAGTGGAATAGAATGTGAAATGGAAAGTCATGGAATGGAATGTGGAATTGAAGATGGAATGGAATGTAACGGAATGTGGAGAGGAATGGGGAATGCAACGTGGAATGGTAGGAATGGAACTTGGAACGGAACGTGGAATGGAATGAGGAATGGAATGTGGAATGCAAGGTGGAATGGAATGTGGAAGGGAAAGTGGAATGGAAAGGAATGGAACGTGAAGTGGAAAGGAATGGAATGGAATGCGGAATGGAATGTGGAATGGAACGAAATGGAATGTGGAATGGAATGGAATGGAATGGAATGTGGAATGAAATGGAATGGAATGGTATGGAATGCGGAATGGAATCGAATCGAATTTGGAATGAAATTGAATGGAAAGCTATGGAATGTGAAATGGAAGGGAATGCAATGTGTAATGGAACTTGGAAGGGAACGTGGAATAGAATGAGGAATGGAAACTGGAATGGAATGTGGAATATAACGTGAAATGGAATGTGGAATAGAATCTGGAATGGAATGGAATGGACTTAGTAACGGAATCGAATGCAACGGAATGGAATGCCAAATGGGACGGAATGGAATGTGGAAAGGAATGGAATGGAATGGAATGAGGAATGGAATGGAACGGAATGTGGAATGGAATGGAATGGAATGTGGAATAGAATCGAATGAAATGGTATGTGGAATGGAAAGTGTAATGGAATGGAATCGAATGTGTAATGGAATGGAACGGAATATGTGGTGAAATGGAATGGAATCTGGAATGGAATTGAACGTGGAATGGAAAGGAATGTGGAATGGAATGGAATGGAATGTGGATTGTAATGGAATGGAATGTGGAATGGAATTTAATGGAATGGAATGGATTGTGAAATGGAATATACAAAGGAATGTGGAATGGAATGTGGAGTGGAATGGAATGGAATGTGGAATGGAATGTGGAATGGAACGAGGAAGGAAACGTGGAATGCAATTGAACGTTTAATGGAAAGTGGAATGGAATGGAGTGCAATGGATTGTGTAATGGAATGTGGAATGGAATGTGGAATGGAATGGAATGAAATGACGAATTGAATATGGAGATTAATGGACTGGTATGTGTAATGGAATGTGGGGTAGAATGGAATGGAATGTGGAATGGAATGCAATGGAATGGGGAATGGAATGTGGAATGGAATGGAATGGAATGTGGATGGAAAGTTGAATGGAATGTGGAATGGAATGCAATAGAATGTGGAGCGGATTGTAATGGAAATTAGAATGGAATGTCAAATGTAATGGAATGGAATGTGGGATTCAACGTGGAATGGAATGGCATGGAACATGGAATGGAATTTGCGATGGAATGGAATAGAATGGATTGTGGAAGGGAATGTGGAAGGGAATGGAGTGAAATGTGGAATGGACTCTGAAATGGAATGTAATGGAATGTTAAATGGAATGTGGATTGGAATGTGGAATGGAAGGTGGAATGTAACGTGGAATGGAAAGTGCAATGGAATGGAATGTAACATGTAATGAAATGTGGAATGGAATGGAATGGAAAGAGGAATGGAATGTGGAATGTAATGGAATGGATTGTGGAGTGGAATGGAAATGAATTTGGAACGTAAGGTGGGATGGAATGTGGAATGGAACGGAATGTAATGTGGAATGGAATAGTGGAATGGAACGTGAAATGGAATGGAATGGAATGTGGAGAGGAACGTGGATTTTAATGGAATGGAACACAGAATGGATCGTGGAATGCCACATGGAAGGGAATGGAATGGAACGTGGAAAGGAATGTTTAATGGAACATGGAATTGAATGTCAGATGGAATGGAATGGAATGTGGAATGAAATGGAATGGAATGTGGAATGGAATGTGGAATGGATTGTGTAATGGAATGGAATGGAATGTGGAATTGAATGTGGAATGGAATGCAGTGGAATGGGGAATGGAATGTAGAATGGTATGTGGAATAGAAAGGAATAGACTGTGGAATGAAGTGTGGCATGGAAAGTTGAATGCAATGGATTGGAATGTGGAAAAGAATGTAGAAATAAATGTAAAGGAACGTGGAATGGAAAGTTTAAAGGAAAGTGAATGGAACGTGGAATGGAATGTGGAATGAAATGGAATTGAAAGTGGAATGGACTGGATTGGAAAGTGTAATGGAAAGTGGAATGGAATTTTGAATGGAAAGGAATGGATTTGGAACGTGGAATGGAATGGAATTGAATGTGCAATGGAATGGATTTTAATGCGGAAAGGAATGTGGAAGGGAATGCAATGCAATGTGGAATGTAACGCAATGGAATGTGGAATAGTATGTGGAATGGAATGTGAAAAGGAATGGAAAAGAATGTGGAATGGAATGTGGAATGGAGTGTGGAATGGAATGGTGAATGGAATGGAATGAAATGTGGAACGGAACGTGGAAAGGAGTGTGGAGTGGAATGAGGAATGGAACAGAAGGGAATGTGGAATGGAATGTGGAATGGAAAGTGGAATGGATTCGAATGGAACGCTAAAAGAAACGGAATGGAATGTGGAATTGAATGTGGAATGGAATGGAATGGAACATGGAATGGAACGTGGAATGGAACGTGGAATGCAATGTAATGGCACGTGGAATTCAATGTTGAATGTAATGTGGAAAGGAATGGAATGTGCAAAGGAATGGAATGTAAAGGGAAATGGAAGGGAAGCGAAGGTGAAATGGAATGTGGTTTGGAATGTGGAAAGGAATGTGGAATGGAATGGAATGGAATATGGAATAGAATGTGGAATGGGAAGGAAAGGAATGTGGAATGGAATGTGAAACAGAATGTGGAATGCAATATAGAATGGTGTGAAATGGAATATGGAATTCAATGGAATGCAATGTGGAATGCAATGTGGAATGGGAAGGAATTGAATGTCGAATGGAATGGAACAGATTGAAGAATAGAATGTTTAATGGAATGTGGAAAGGAATCTGGAATGGAATGGAATGGAATGTGGAATGGAAGGTGGAATGGAATGGAAAGCTATGTCGAATGGAATGTGGAATGGAATGTGGAATGGAATGGAATGTAAAGTGGAATTGTATGGAATGGAATGTGGAATGCAATCGAATGGAATGTGGAATGGAATGGAAGGGAATTGAAAGGAATGTGGAAAGGAATGGAATGGAATGTAGAAAGCAATGGAATGGATTGTGGAATGGAAAGGAAAGGAATGTGGAACTGAAGTTGGAATGGAATGGAATGGAATGTGGTAAGGAATGTGAAAAGGAGTGGACTAGAAAGTGGAATGGAGGATGAAATGGAATGGAATGGAATGTGGAATGGAATGGAATAAAACGTGGAATGAAACGTGGAATGGATCGTGGAATGGAACATGGTATGGAAAGTGAAATGGAATTTGGAATGGAACGTGGAATGAGAGGTGGAATGGAATCGAATACATTGTGGAATTGAATGGTATGGAATATGGAATGGAATGGAATTGAAAGTGGAATGGAATGGAATGAGATGTGGAATGGAATGTAGTTTAATGGAATGTGGAATGGAAAGCAATGCAAAGTGGAATGCAATGTGGATTGGAAGGGAATGGAATTTGGAATGGAATGCAATGGAATGTGAAATGGATCGTGGAATGGAACATGGAATGGGATGTGGAATGGAATGTGGAATGGAATGCAATGGAGTGGAATGCAAAGGAATGCAATGTGGAACGGAATGGAATGGAACTTGGAATGGAAAGGAATGGAAAGTGTAATGGATAGGAAGGGAATGTGGAATGCCATGGAAAGTTATGTAATTTTCAATGGAATGGAATGGAATGGAATGGAAAGTACAATGGAATGGAATGGAAAGTGGAATGGAGTAGGATGGAATGTGGAATGGAATGGAATGGAATATGGAATGGAATGCAATTGAATGGAATATGGTGTGCCTTGCAATGGAATAGAATCAAATGTAATGGAATGTGGAATGGACTTTGGAATGGGAGGAGGAATGGAATGGAATGCATTGAGAATGGAATGCAATATCGAATGGAATGTGGAATGGAATGGCATGCAATGTGGAATGGAACTTGATTGGAAGGGAATGTGGAATGTATCATGGAATGTAACATGAAATGGAATGTGGAATGGAAGTTGGAATGGAATATACAATGGAATGTGGAATGTAACGTGGAATGGAATGGAAAGTGGAATGGAACGTGGAATGGAATGTGGAATGGAATAGAATGGAATGTGGAATGGAATGTTGAATGGAATGATTAATGGAATGTGGAATGGAATTGAAAGGAATCCGGAATGGAATGTTGGATGGAATGTGGAATGGAAGGGAAGCAATCTGGAATGTAATGTGGAATGGAAACTGGAATGGAATGGAATAGAATGCGGAATGGATCGTGTAATGGAATGGAATGGAATGTGGAACAGAACGTGGAATGGAACGTGGAATGCAAAGTGGAATAGAATGTGGAGTGGAATGGAATGGAATGTGGAATGTAATGGGATGCAATTTGGAATGAAATGTGGAATCGAATGTGGAATGGAATGTGGAATGGAACACAATGGAATGTGGAATGGAATGTGGAGTGGAGAGAGGAATCGAATGTGGAATGGAACGGAATGGAAAGTGGAATGGAATTTGTAATGAAACTGTGGAATGGAACATGAAATGGATGGAATGGAATCTGGAGCAGAACGTGGAATGAAATGGAATGGAACATGGAGTGGAAAGCGGAAAGGAAAGTGGAATGGAAAGGAATGGAACGTTGAATGGAATGTCGACCGGAAAGTGGAAATGATTGGAATGTGTAAAGGAATTGAAAGGAATGTGGAATAGAATGGAATGGAAAGTGGAATGGAATGGTAAGGAATGTGTAATGGAATGACTAACGGAATGCGGATTGCAAGGTGGAATGAAATGTGGAATGGAACAAAATGGAACATGGAATGGAATGGAATGGAAAGTGGAATGGAATGGAATGGAATGGAATGTCGAATGGAAGGTGGAATTGAATATAATGGAATGTGGAATGGAATGTGTATTGGAATAGAAAAGAATGTGGAATGGAATCTGGAATGGAATGGAATGGGGAATTGAAATTGGAATGGAATGGAATGGAATGTGGAATGGAATGTGGAATGGATTGCAAAGGAATGTGGAACGGATTGTGGATTGCAATGGAATGGAATGTGGAATGGAAAGGAATGAAATGTGGAGTGGAACGTGGAATGGAACGAGGAATGGAACGTGAATGGAAAGTGGAATGAAAGGTGGAATGGAATGTGGAATGGAATGGAATGGAACGTGGAAGGGAAAGGAATGGAATGTGTAAAGGAAACTATTGGAACGTGGAATGCAATGGAATGGTATGGAATGTGGAATGGAATGGAATGGAATGGAATGTGCAATGGAATGCAGTGGAATGTGGAATGCAAAGGAATGGAAAGGAATGTGGAATGGACTGCAAAGGAATAGAATGGAAAGGAATGGAATGTGGAATGTAATGTGGAATGGAATGTGGAGTGGAACGTGGAGTGGAACTTGGAACGGAAAGTGGAATGCAATGAAACGGAACGTGGAATGGAATGTGGAAGGGAATGCAGTATGGAACGTGGAATGGAACCTGGAATGGAATGGAATGGAATATGGAATGGAATGTGGAATGGAATGTGTATTGGAATGTGTAATGGAATGGAATGGAATGTGGAATGTAATGTGCAACGGAATGGAATGGAATGTGGAATGCAATGCGGAATAGAATGAAGAAGAGAATGGATTGGAATGTGGAAAGGAAAGTGGATTGCAATGGAAAAGAAAGTGGAACAGAATGGGATGGAAGGTGGAACGGAAAGTGGAATGCAATGTGGAATGGATTGGAATATATTGTGGAATGGAATGTGGAATGGAAAGGAATGGAACGTGGAATGGAATGTGGAATGGAGTGGAATGGAATGTAAAACGGTGTGAAATGGAACGTGGAATGGAACGTGGAATTGAATGTGGAATGGAATGCAATGGAATGAGTAATGGAATGTAGAATGGAATGTTGAATGGAATTGAATGGAATGGAATGTGAAATGGGATGGGGAATGGAATGTGAATTGAAACGTGGAATGGAATGTGGAATAGTAAAAATTGAACGTGGAATGGAACGTGGAATGGAATGTGGAATGGAATGAAATGGAATGAGTAATGGAATGTAGAATGGAATGTTGAATGGAATTGAATGGAATGGAATGTGAAATGGGATGTGGAATGGAATGTGAATTGAAACGTGGAATGGAATGTGGAATCGTAAAAATGGAACGTGGAATGGAACGTGGAATGGAATGTGGAATGGAATGGAATGGAATGTGGAATGCAATGGAATGGAATGTGGAATGGAATGTGCAATGGAATGGAATGGAATGTGCAAAGGAATGTGGAATGGAATGTGGAGCGGAATTCAATGATATGTCAAATGGAATGTGGAATATAATGTGGAATGGATAGTGGAAACTAATGTCGAATGGAGTGGAATGGAATGTGGAATGGAATGGAATGGAAGGTGAAATGGAATTTGGAATGGAACGTAGAAAGGAAGGTGCAACGAAACGTGGAAGGGAACGTTTCGAAACGTTCGAAACGTTCGAACGTTTCGAAAGGGAACGTTTCGAAAGGAAGGGAACGTGGAATGGAATGGAATGGAATGGAAAGGAATGGAATGTGGAATGGAATGTGTAATGGAACGTGGAACAGAACGTGGATAGGAATGGAATGGAACAGGCAATGGAACCTGGAATGAAATGAGGAATGGAATGGAAAGGAATGTGGAATGGAATGTGGAATGGAAAGTGAAATGCAATGTGGAAGGTAATGGAATGGAAAATGGAACGGAATGTGGAATGGAATGGAATGGAACGTGGAATGGAACCTGGAATGGAATGGAATGAAATGTGGAATGGAACGTGGAATGGAACGTGCAATGGAATGTGGAATGGAATGGAATGGAATGTGGAATGGAATGTGGAATGGAATGAGAAATTTTATGAAATGGAATGTTTAATAGAAAGTTCAAAGGAATGTGTAATGGAATGGAACGGAATGTGGAATTGACGGAATGGAATGTGGAAGGTAATGTGGAAGGGAATGTTGCATGTAACTTGAAATGGAATGAAAATGGCTGTGGAATTGAACGTGTACTGAAATGGAATGGGAAGGAGAATGGAACGTGGAATGGAACGTGGAATGGAAAGGAATTAAACGTTAAATGGAACGTGGAATAGAATGTGGAATGGAATGGAATGCAATCTGGAATGGAATGTGGAATGTAATGTGAAGTGGAACGTGGAATTGAATGGAATGGAATGTGGAATGGAATATTATGGAATGTGGAAAGGAATGTGGAATGGAATGTAGAATGCAATGTGGAATGGAATGTGGAATGAATGTGGAATGGAACGGAATGGAATGTGAAATGTAATGTGGAATGTAAAGGAATGGAATGTGGAAAGGAATGGAATGGAATACGGAATGGAATGTCGAACGGAATGAGGAACGGAATGCGGAAAGGAATGGAATGGAATACGGAATGGAATGTGGAACGGAATGTGGAACAGAATGTGGAAAGGAATGTGGAAAGGAATGCGGAATGGAATGGAATGGAATGTGAAATCGAATGGAATGGAATGTGGAATGGATTGTGGAAGGGAATGTGGAATGGAATGGAATGGAATGTGGAATGGACTGTGGAAAAGAAAGTTTAAAGGTATGTGGAATGGTACAGAATGGAATGTGGAATGGAATGTGGGATGGAATGCGGAAAGGAATGTGAAAAAGAATGTGGAATGGAACGGAATGTAATGTGGAATGGAATGTAGAATACAATCTGGAATGGAATGTGGAATGAAACGGAATGGAATGTGGAATTGTATGTGGAATGGAATGTGGATTGCAGTGTGGAATGGAATGTGTAATGCACTGGAATGCAATGTGAAATGGAATGAGGAATGGAATGTGCAAAGCAATGACGAATGTAATGCAACTGAGTGTGCAATTGAACGTAGAATGGAATGGAATGGAACGTGGAATGGAATGTGGGATGGAATGTGGAATGGACTGTGGAATGGAATGTGGAATGGAATGTGGAAGGTAATGGAGTTGAATGTGGAATGGAATGTGAAATGGATTGGAATAGAATGTTAAATGGAATGTGGTTTGGAAATTGGAATGGAAAGTGCAATGCAACTTGGAATGGAATGGAATGGAACGTGTAATGGAATGTGGAATGGAATGGAATGGAATGTAGAATGGAATGGAATGGGAGGTAGAATGCAAAGTGGAAATGAAAGTGGAATGCAGTGGAATATAATGTGGAATGGAAAGTGGAGTGGAATTGATGGGACCTTGGAATGGAACATAGAATGGAAAGTGGAATTGATTGGAATGTAATGGGGAATGGAATGGAATGGAATGTGGAATGGAATGTAATGGAATGTGGAAAAGAATGTGGAATGGATTGTGGAATGAAATGTGAAATGGAATGTGGAATGGAGTGTGGAATGGAATGTGGAATGGAATGTAGAATGAATGTAAAATGGAATCTGCAACGGAATGGAATGGAATGTGGAATGGAATGTGAAATGGAATGGAATTCAAAGTGGAATTCAACGTGAAATGGAATGCAATAGGAAGTGCAATGCAACACGGAAAGGAACGTGCAATGGAATGGAATGGAACGTGCAAAGGAATGTGGAATGGATTGTGGAAAGAATGGAATGGAATGTGGAATGGAATAGAAAGGAATGGGGAATGGAATCAAATGGATTGTGGAAGGGAATATGGAACATAATGTGGAATGGAATGTGGAATGGAATGTGGAAAGAAATATGTAATGGAACGGAATGGAATGTTATATGCAATGGAATGGAATGTGAAATGGAATGTGGAATAGAAAGTTTAATGGAATGGAATGCAATGTGCAACGGAACGTGGAATGGAATCGAGTGCAACGTGGAACGGAAATTTGAATGGAAATTGGAAAGGAACGCGGAATGGAATGTGGAATGCAACATGGAATGAAATGTGGAATGGAATGTGGAATGGAATGGAATCGAAGGAGGAATGGAATGAAATTGAATGAGGAATGGAATGTGGAATAGAATGTGGAATAGAGCAGAATGGAACGGAATGGATTGTGGAATGGAAAGTGGAATGGAATGTGGAATGCAACGTGGAATGTAATGGAATGGACCTTGGAATGGAAAGTGGAATGGAAGGTGAAATGGAATGTGTCATGGAACGTGGAATGGCATGGGCAATGGAATGTCGAATATTACGTGGAATGTAACGGAATGGAAAGTGGAATGGAATGTGGAATGGAATGGAATGGAACGCGGAATGGAACGTTGAATGGAACGTGAAATGGAATGTCGAATATAATCGTATGTGGAATGGAATGGAATGGAATGCAATAAATGAATGGAATGGAATGTGGAATGGAATGGAATGGAATGTGGAATGGAATGGAATGTGGAATGGAATGGCATGGAATGGAATGTGGAATCGAATGGAATAGAATACAGTGGAATGTAATGTGGAATGGAATAGAATGTGGAATGGAATGAAATGGAATGGAATGAAATGGAATGCAATGTGGAATGGAATAGAATGTGGAATGGAATGAAATGGAATGGAATGAAATGGAATGGAATGTGGAAAGGAATGGGATGGAATAGAGTGGAATGTGAAATGGAATAAAAATGGAATGGAATGTGGAATGCAATAGAATGTGGAACGGAATGGAATGGAATGGAATGGGGAATGTCGTGGAATGGAACATGGAATGGAATGGAATGGAATGGGGAATGTCGTAGAATGGAACATGGAATGGATTAGAATTGAAATTGGAATGCAATGGAAAGGAATACGGAATGGAATGGAATGGAATGTCCAATGGAATGTGGAATGGAACGGAATTGATTATGGAACGGAATGTGGAATGGAGTGGAAACGAATGTGACATGGAAAGAAATGGAATGTGGAATGGAATGTGGAATGCAATGTGCAATGGAATGTGGAAAGGAATGTAGAATGGAATTTGCAGTGGAATGTGGAATGGAATGTGGAATGGAAGGTGGAATGGAATGTGGAATGGAAAGTGGATTGGAATGGAACAGAATGTGGAATGAAACGTGGAATGGAACGTGGAATGGAACGTGGAAAGGAATGTAGAATGTAATGTGGAAGGCAAAGTGGAATGTAATGGAATGGAATGTGTATTGGAATGTTGAATGGAGCGTGGAATGGAACATGGAATGGAATATGGAATGGAAAGTGGAATGGGATGTGCAATGGAATGTGGAATGGAAAGTGGAATGGAAAGAAATGTAACGTGAAATGGAACGTTGAATGAATTGGAAAGGAATTTGGAATAGAACGTGGAAGGGAACATGGAAAGGAATGGGGAATGGAACGTGGAAAGTAATGTGGAATGTAATCTGGAAGGGAATGTGGCATGGAATGGAATGGAATGGAATGGAATGTGGAATGGAAAGAGCAATGGTTCCTGTAATTGAACGTGCAATGGATTGTGGAATGGAACTGGAAGGGAATGTGAAATGTGGAATGGAATATGGAATGGAACGTGAAATTGAATGGATTGGAATGTTGAGTGGAACGTGAAAAGGAATGGAATGTAATTTGGAATGGAATGAGGAATGGAATGGAATGGAATATGGAATGGAATGGAATGGAATGTGGAATGGAAAGGCATGGAACTTGAAATGGGACGTGGAATGGAACAGGGAATTCAACGTGGAATGGAGAGTGGAATGGAATGTCGAATCAAATGGAATGGAATGTGAAATGGAATGGAAAGGAATGTGGAATGGAAAGGAATGGAACGTGGAACGGAACGTGGAATGGAAAGTGGAATAAAATGGATTGGAACGTGGAATGGAATGTGAAATGGAGTGGAATGGAACGTGGAATTGAATGGAATGGAAAGTGAAATGGAATGTGGAATGGAATGGAATGGAACGTGGAATTTAATAGAATGGAACGTGGAATGGAAAGTGGAATGGAATGGAATGGAACTTGGAATGCAATGTGGAATGGAAAGTGGAATGGATCGAGGAATGGAACGGGGAATGGAATGGAATGGAATGTGGAATGGAATTGAATGGAATGTGGAATGGAAAGGAATGCAACCTGGAATGGGACACGGAAAGGAACATGGAATGTGACGTGGAATGGAAAGGAATGCAACCTGGAAGGGGACGTGGAATGGAACATGGAATGCGACGAGGAATGGAAAGTGGAATGCAATGTGGAATGGAATGGAATAGAAAGGAATGGAATGTGGAATGCAATGGAATGAAAGGTGGAATGGAATGGAATTGAAAGGAATGGAATGTGGAATGGAATGGAATGGATTCAAAAGTGAAATATAATGTGGAATGGAATGTGAAATGGAATGTGGAATAGAATGTGGAACGGAATGAATTGGAACGTGCAATGGAATGCAATGGAACAAGGAATGGAATGGAATGAAATAGAACATGGAATGGAACGTGGAATGGAGCATGGAATGGAATGTGGTATGAAAAGTGGAATGGAATGGAAAGGAATGTGGAATGGAATGTGGAAATGAATGCAATGGAATGAGAACGGAATGTAAAATGGAATGGAATGGAATGTGGAATGCATTGTTGAATGGAATGTGGAATGGAATGTGGAATGCAATGTGGAATGCAACGGAATAGAATGAGGAATGGAATGTTGAATGGAAAGTGGAATGGAAAGTGGAATGGAATGTGGAATGGTATGTGGAGTGTAATGGAGTGGAATGTGGAATGGAATGGAATAGAATGTGGAATGGAATGGAATGGAATGTGGAATAGAATAGAATGGAAGTGAATGTGCAATGGAATGTGGAATGGAATGTGGAATGCAATGGAATGGAATGTGGAATGGAATTGAATTTAGAATGGAATGGAATGGAATGTGGATTTGAATGGAATGGAATGGAATGTGGAATAGAATGGAATGGAATGGAATATGCCATGGAATGTGGAATGGAACGTGGAATGGAATTGAACCTGGAATGGAATGGAATGTAATGTGGATTGGAATGGAATGGAATGGAATGGAATGGAAAGTGAAATGGAATTTGGAATGGAATGTGGAGTGGAATGAAATGCACAGTGGAATGGAATGTAATGGAATGCGAAATGGAATGTGCAATGGAATGGAATGGAATGAGGAATGGAATAGAATGTGGAATGGAATGTGGAATGTAATGGAATTGAAAGCAGAATGGAATGGAATGGAATGTGGACTGGAATGGAATGAAATGGAATGTGGAATGGAATGTGGAATGGAATGTGGAATGGAATGCAATGGAATGCGGAATGGAATGGAATGAATTTGGAATGGCATGTAGAACGGAATGAAGTGGAATGAGGAATGGAATGTGGAATGGAATGGAATGGAATGTGGAATGCATAGGAATGGAACGTGTAATGGAATGGAGTGGAAAGTTGATTGGAATGGAATCAAATGGAATGGTATGGAATGGAAGGTGGAGTGGAATGGAATGTGGAATGGAATGGAATGTTGAATGGAAAGAAAAGGAATGTGGAATGGAATTTGCAAAGGAATGGAATGCAAAGGAATGGAATTTGAAACGGAATGCATTGGAATGTGGAATGGCATGTGGAATTGAATGCAATGTAATGGAATGTTTAATGGAAGGGAATGGAAAGTGCAATAGAATGGCATGGAATATGGATTGGAATGGAATGTAATGTGGAATGGAATGGAGTAGAATTGAATGTGGAATGCAATGTGGAATGTAATGGAGTGTGATGGAATGGAATGTGGAATGACATGTAAGGGAATATGGAATGGAATGTAATGGAATGTGTATTGGAATGTGTAATGGAATGGAATGGAATGTAGAATGGAAAGGAATGGAATGTGGAATGGAATGTGGGATGTAATGTAATGGAATGTGGAATGGAATAGATTGGAAGGTGGAATGGAAAGTGTAATGGAATGGAATGGAATTTGGAATGGAATGCAATAGGGAGTGGAATGGAACGTGGGTTGGAATGGAATGGAACATGGAATGGGGCGTGTAATGGACCGTGGAATGGAAAGTGGAATGGAACGTGAAATGGAATGTGTAATGTGGACTGGATTGGAATGGAAAGTTGCATGGAATGTGGAATGGAATGGAAGGTGGAATGGAATGCAATCAAAGGCAGAATGTAACTTGGAAGGGAATGGAGTGGAATGGAATGGAATTTGGAAAGGAATGGAATGGAATCTGGAATGGAATGGAAAGGAATTTGGAATTCTAAGGAATGGAATGTGGAATGGAAAGCGAAATGGATCTTGCATTGGAAAGAGGAATGGAACGTGGAATGTAATGTGTGATGGAATGGAATGGAAGGTGGAATGGAATGGAATGGATTGTGGAATGGAATGGAAAGGAATGTGGAATGAAATGGAAAGTAAAGTGGAATGCAAAGCAAAGTAATGGAATATAGCCTGGAAATGAATGGAATGGAGTGGAATGTGGAATGTAATGAAATGGAAAGTGAAAAACAAAGTGGAATGGCGTGGAATGGAAAGAGGAATGGAATGGAATGGAAAGTGGTATGGAATGTGGAATGGCATGGAAACGAATGTGGAATGGAATAGAATGGATTGTGGAGTGGAATGGAATGGAATGTGGAATGGAATGGAATCGAATGTGGAAAGGAATGGAATGGAATATTGAATGGAATGTGGAATGGAATGTGGAATGGAATGGAATGGAATGTGGAATGGAATGTGGAATGGAATGCAATGGAATGTGGAATGCAATGTGGAATGGCATGGAAAGGAATGTGGAATGGAATAGAATGGATTGTGGAGTGGAATGCAATGGAATGTGGAATGGAATGGAATCGAATGTAGAAAGGAATGGAATGGAATATTGAATGGAATGTGGAATGGAATGGAATGGAATGGGGAATGGAATGCAATGGAATGTGGAATGCAATGTGGAATGGATTGGAAAGGAATGTGGAATGGAATGGAAAGGAATCTGGAATGGAATGGAATGGGATGTGGAATGAAATGCAATGGAATTTGGAATGGAATGGTGTGTGGAACGGAATGGAATGTGGAATAGAATAGAATGAAATGTGGAATGAAATGGAATGGAAAGTGGAATGCAATGGAATGGAATGGTACGTGGAATTGAATGGAATGGAATGGAACGTTGAATGCAATGGAATGGAATGTAACGTGGACTTCAATGCAATTGAACAGGGAAAGGAATGTGGAATGGAAAGTGGTATGGAACGCGGAATGGAATGGAATGGTATGTGGAATGGAAAGGAATGGTATGTGGAATGAAATGGAATGCAATGAAATATGGAATGGAATGGAATGTGGAATGTGATGTGCAATGGAATTTGGAATGGAACGTGGAATGGATTGGAATGGATAGGAATGGAACGTGGAATGAAATAGAGTGGAATGGAATGGAATGTGGAATGTAATGGAATTTGGATTAGAAGGGAATGGAAAGTGGAATGGAAGGGAATGGAATGTAGAATGGAATGTGGAATGAAAGGAATGGAATATGCAATGGAATGGAATGGAATGGAATGGAATGTGAAATGGAAAGGAATGGAATGTGGAATTGAATACAATGTAATGTGGGAGGGAATGTGAAATGGAATGTGAAAAAGAATGAAATGTGGAATGGAATAGAATGTAATGTGGAAGGGAATGTGGAATGGAATGTGAAATAGAATGAAATGTGGAACGGAATGTGGAATGGAATGGAATGTGGAATGGAATGGAATGAAAAGTGGAATGGAATTGAATGGAATGTGGAATGGAATGAAACATAATGTGGAATGGAATGTGGAATGGCATTGAATGGAATGTGGAATGGAATGTAAAACGGAAAATGGAAAGGAAATGTATGTTATGGAATGTGGAATGGAATGGAATGGAATGCAAAATGGAATGGAATGTGGACTGGAATGCAATGGAATGGAAAGGACTGTGAAATGGAATGGAATAAAATGTGGAATGGAATGTGGAGTGGAATGGAATGGAATGTGGAATGGAATGTGTAATAGAATGGAATGGAATGTGGAATGAAATGGAATGGATTGTGGAACTGAATGGAATGGAATGAGGAATTGAACGTGGGAGGAATAGAATGGAATGAAATGGAATGGAATGTGGTATGGATTGGAATGGTATCTGGAATGGAATGGAATGGAACATGGAAGGGAATGTGGAAGGGAATGGAATGCAATGGGATTGAATAGTATGTGGAATTGAATGGAAATGAATATGGAATGGAATGGAATGGAACTTTGAATGGAAAGTGGAATGGAGTGGAATGTGGAAGAGGAAGGAATGGAATGTGGAATGGAATGTGGAATGAAATGGAATGGAATGTGGAAAGGAAAGGAATGGAATGTGGAATGGAATGGAACGGAATGTGGAATGGAATGCAATCTAATGGAAAGGAATGTGGAATGGAAGGGAAAGTGAAATGGATTGGAATGCAATGTGGAATGGAATGGAATGGAATGTAGAATTGAATGGAATTGAATATGGAATGGAATGTGGAATGGAAAAGAATGGAATGGAATCTGGAATGGAATATGGAATGGAATGGAATGGAATGTAGAATGGAATGGAATGCAATGTGGAACGGAATTTTGTATAGAAAAGAATGGAATGGAATCTGGAATGGAATATCGCCTGGAATGGAATGTAATGTCGAATGGCATGGAATGGAATGTGGAATGGAATGGAGTGTGGAATGGAATGTGTAATAAACTTGAAAGGAATTGGAATGGAATGTGGAATGGAATGGAATGGATTTGAATGGAAAATGGAATGGAAAGGAATGGAACTCGGAAACGAATGGAATTGAACGTGGAATGCAATCGACTGGAATGGAATGTGGAATTGAATGTGGAATAGAACGAAACAGATCTTGGAATGGAATGTCGAATTCAATGTGGAATAGAATGGAATGGAACGTGGAATGCAATGTGGAATGGAATGTGGAATGGAATGCGGAAAGGGGTGTGGGATGGAATGTAATGGAATGTAGAATGGAATGTGGAATGGAATGGGGAATTGAACTTCGAATGTCATGGAATGGAACACGGAATGAAGTGTGGAATGACGTTTAATGGAAAATACAATGGAACGTGGAATGGAATGGAATGGAATGTGGAATGGAAAGGAGAGTGGAATGGAATGGAATGGAATGTGGAATGGAATGGAATTTAAGGTGGAATCGAAGGTGGAATGGAATGGAAAGGAAAGTGGAATGCAAAGTTGAATGGAATGTGGAATGTAATGAAATGGAATGCAATGTGGAATGGAATGGAATGGAATATGGAATGGAATATGGAATGGAATAGAATGGAATGTGGAATGGAATGGAATGGAATGGAATGTGGAAGGGAATGGAATGGAATGTGGAATGGAATGGAATGTGGAAGGGAATGGAATGGAATGTGGAATGGAATGGAATGGAATGGAATGGAATAGAATGGAATGGAATCGGATGTGTAGCGGGATATGAAATGGAATAGAATGTAGAGAGGAATGGCAAATGAAATGGAATAGAATGTGTAATGGAATGTGGAATGTAATAGAATGGAATGTGGAATGGAATAATATCAATGTGGAATGGAGTGGAATGTGGAATGCAACGGAATGGAATGGAATGGAATGGAATCACAAGTGGAATGGAATGGAATGAAATGTGGAATGGAATTGAATGGAATGGAATGGCATGTGGAATGGAATGGAATGAAATGTGGAATGGAATGGAATGGAATGGCATATGGAATGGAATGGAATGAAATGTGGAATGCAATAGAAAAGAATGGAATGGCATGTGGAATGAAGTGGAATGGAAAGTGGAATGGAATGGAATGGAATGTGGAATGGAATGGAATGTGGAATGGAATGGAATGGAATGCAAATTGAATGGAATGTGGAATGGAATAAAGCGGAATGTGGAATTGAATGGATAGGAATGTGCAATGGAATGTGGAATGGAATGGAATGGAAAGTGGAATGGAAAGGAATTAAATGTGGAATGGAATAAAGTGGAATGTGGAATGGAATAGAATGGAAAAGAATGTGAAATGAAATGGAATGTAATGTGGAATGGAATGTCATGGATTGTGGAATGCTAAGGAATGGAAAGGAATGTGGAATGGAATGGAATGTGAAATGGAATGGAATGGATTGTTGAATGGAATAGAATGTTGAATGGAATGGAATGTAATGAGGAATGGAATGCGGAATGCAATGGAATGCAAAGTGGAATGGAACTCGGAATGGAATTCAATAGAATGGAATGGAGTGGAATGTGGAATGGAACTGAACAGAATGTGGATTTGAATGGAATGGAATGGAATGTGGAATGGAATGGAATGTTAAATGGAATGGAATGGAATGTGGAAAGGAATGGAGTGGAAAAGAATGTGAAATGAAATGGAATGGAATGTGGAATGGAATGTAATGGAATGTGGAATGCTATGGAATGGAATGGAATGTGGAATGGAATGGAAAGTGAAATGGAATGGAATGGATTGTGGAATGAAATAGAATGTTGAATGGAATGGAAGGTAATGTGTAATGGAATGCGGAATGCAATGGAATGTAATGTGGAATGGAACTGAATGGAATGTGGAATTGAATGGAATGGAACGGAACGTTAAATGGAATGGAATGGAATGTGGAATGGAATGGAATGGAATGTCGAATGGAATGGAATGGAATGTGGACAGGAATTGAATGGAATGTGGAATGGAATGAAAAGTAATATAATGGGATGTGGAATGGAATTTTCAATGGAATGGAATAGAAGGGAAAGTGGAATGGAATGTGGTATGGAATGTGGAATGGAATGTGGATTGGAATGGAATGGAATGTGGAATGGAATGTGGAATGAAATGTGAAATGGAATGTGGAGTGGAATGAAGTGGAATGTGGAGTAGAATGTGGAATGGAATGTGGAATGTAACGGAGTGGAATGTTGAATGGAATGGTATGGATTGGAATGTGAAATGGAATGGAATGGAATATGGAATGGAATGTGGAATGAAATGAAATGGAATGTGGAATGGAATATGAAATGGATGGCAAGGAATGTGGAATGGAATGGAATGGAAGGCGGAATGGAATGTGGAATCGAATGTGGAAAGTTACGTGGAATGATCTGGAAGAGAACACGGAATGGAATGGAATGCAATGTGGAATTGAAATGGATGGAGGGCTATGTGGAATGACATGGAATGGAACTTGGAATGGAATGTGGAAAGGAATGTGGAATGGAGTATGGAATGGAATGTGGAATGGAATGGAATGGAAGGTGGAATGGAATGGAACGGAATGTGGAAAGGAATGGAATGAAGTGCAACATGGAATGGCATGGAATGGAATGTGGAATGGAATGTCGAATTCAATGAAGTGGAATGTGGAATGGAATGAAATGGAATGTGCAATGGAATTTGGAAAGGAATGGAATGCGGAATGCAAAGGAAAGGAATGCAGAATGGAAAGGAATGGAATGTGAAATTCAATGATGTGGAATGTGGAATGGAATGAAGTGGAATGTGCAATGGAATTTGCAACGGAATGGAATGTGGAATGGAAAGGAATGGAATGCGGAATGGAAAGGAATGGAATGTGGAATGGAATGGAATATGGAATGGAAAGGAATATTGAATGGAATGGAATGCAATCTGGAATGGAAGGGAAAGGAATGCAATGTGGAATTGAATGGAATGGAGTGTGGAGTGGAATGAAATGTGGAATGGAAAGTGAAATGGAACGTGGAATGGAAATTGGAATGGAATGGAATGGATTGGTATGGAATGAATGTGAAAAGTAATGGATTGGAATGTGGAATGAAATGTATACTAGAATGGCATAGAATGTGGAAAGAATGTGGAATGGAATGGAATGGAATGTGGAATGCAATGGAATGTGGAATGGAATGGGGAAAGGAATGCAATGGAATGTGCAATGGAATGGAATGTGGAAAGGAAATGAAAGGAATGTGGAATGCAATGTGGAATGGAATGGAATGTGGAATGGAATATGAAATGCAATGGTATGGAATATGGAATGGAATGTGGAATGGCAGGGAATGGAATATGTAATGGAATGTGGAATGGAATGGAAAGGAATGTGGAAACGAAGGTGGAAAGGAATGGAATGGAATGTGGAATGGAATGTGGAATGGAATGGAATAGAATGTGGAATGGAATGCGGAATAGAATTTAAAGGATTCTGGAATGTAATGTGGAAAGGATTGTGGAATGGAATTTGGAATGGCATGTGGAAATCAATGGAATGGAATGTGTAACTGAATGTGGAATGGAACGGAAAGGAATGTGGAATGGAATGTGGGATGCAATGGAAAGAATGTGGAATGGAATGGAATGGAATGTGGAATGGAATGGAATAGAATGTGGAATGGAAATTGGAATGGAATGTGGAATGGAATATGGATTGGAATGTTGAATGGGACGTGGAATGGAATGTGGAATGGAATGTAATATGGAATGCAATGTGGAATGAATTGTGGAATATTATTTGGAATGGAATGTGGAATAGAGTGGAATGGAATGTGGAAAGGAACGGGGAATGGAATGGAATGGAATGTGGAATGGAATGTGGAATAGAAAGTGGAATGGAATGGAATGGCATGTGGAATGGAACCAGGAACGAAATGTGGAATAAAACCTTGAATGGAATGCAGAAATGGAATGGAATGCCGAGTGAAAAGGAATGGAAAGTGGAATGGAACGGAATGAAATGCGGACTGGAATGGAATGGAATGTGGAATGGAATTTGGAATGGAATGGAATGCAATGTGGAATCGAATGTGGAATGGAATGATACGTGTAATGGAATGAAATGAAATGTGGAAGGGAATTGAATGGAATGTAGAATTTAAAGTGGAAGTAAACGTAATGCAATGTGGAATGGAATGTGGAATCAAATGGAATGTGGAATCGAATGGAATGTGGAATGGAATGTTGAATCGAACGTGGAATGGAATGGAATGTTGAATGGATTGTGGAATGGAATGGAATGGAATGGAATGTGCAGTGGAATGGAATGGATTGTGGAATGGAATGGGTTGGAATGCCAAATGGAATGGAATGGATTGGAATGGAATGGAATGAAATGTAGAATGGAAAGTGGAAAGGAATTCAATGCAATGTGGAATGGAATGGAATGCAATGTGGAATGGAATGGAATGTAACGTAGAATGGAAAGTGGAATGGAATGGAATGCAATGTGAAGTAGAATGTGGAATTGAACGGAAGTTGGAATGGAAGGGAATGGAATGTGGAAAGGAATGGAATGTAATGGAATTTGGAATAGAATGTGGAATGGATTTTAATGGAATGTGGAATGGAAGGTGTAGTGGAATGGAATGAAATGTCTAATGAAATGGAATGTAATGGAAAGGAACGTAGAATGGAATGGAATGGAATATAGAATGGAATATGGAATGGAATGGAACGGAATGTGGAATGCAATGGAAAGAAGGGTGTAAAGGAATGTGGAATGGAATGGAATGGAATGTGGTATCGAAGGTGGAATGGAATGGAATGGAATGTGGAATGGAATGTGGAATGGAAAGTTATGGAATGGGGAATGGAATGGAATGTGGAATGGAATGTGGAATGGATTTTGGAATGGAATATGGAATGGAATGTGGAATGGATTGTGGAATGGAATGTGGAATGGAAAGTGGAATGGATTGTGGAATGGAATGTGGAATGGAATGTGGAATGCAATGGAAAGTAATGCGTAATGAAATGTGGAATGGAATGGAAAGGAATGTGGAATGGAATGTGGAATGCAATGGAATGCAATGTGGAAAGGAACGGAATGGAATGTGGAATGTAATGGAATTGAATTTGGAATGGAAATTGGAATGGAACGTGGAATGGAATGTGGAATGGAATGTGGAATGGAACGTCGAATGGAATGGAATGTGGAATGGAACGTGTATGAAATGCAATGTGGAATGGATTGTGGAATGTAATGTGGAATGGAATGTGGAAGAGAATGGAATGGAATGTGGAATGGAATGCAATGAAATATGGAATGGAATGGAATGGAATGCAATGTGGAATGGAATGGAAAGGAATGTGGAAAGGAATGGAATGAAATGTGGCGTGGAATGAAATGTGGAATGGTATGCGAAATGGAATGAAAAGGAATGGACTGCAATGGAATGTGGAATGGAACAGAATGTGGAGTGGAATGGAATAGAATGTTGAAATGAAAGTGGAAATTAATGGAATGGAATGTGGAATGGAATGTGGAATGGAGAGGAATGGAAAGTGGAAAGGAATAGAATGGAATGTGGAATGGAATGGAATGGAATGTGGAATGGAATATGGAATGGAATGTGGAATGGAATGTGGAATGGAATGCAATGGAAGGTGGAATGGAATATGGCTGGAATGCAATGTGGAATGGATTGGAATGCAATTGAATGGAATTTATAATGGAATTGAATGTGGAATGGAATGGAACGGAACATGGAAAGCAAGGTGGAATGGAACGTGGCATGGAACATAGAATGGAACTTGTAATGGAATGGAATGGAACGTGGAATGTAATGGAAGGGAATGTGGAATCGAACGTGGAATGGAACGGAAAGGAATGTGGAATGGAATGTGGAATGCAATGGAATGGAATGTGTAATATAATGCAATGCAATGTGGAACGGAATGGAAAGGAACGTTAAATGGAACGTGGAATGGAACGTGGATTGGAAATTGGAATGCATTGTGGAATGCAGTGCAAAGGAATGTGGAATGTACTGTGGAATGGAATGGAATGCAGTGGAATGTGGAATGGAATGTGGAATGGAGTGTGAAATGGAATGTAATGGAATGTTGAATGGAATGTGGAAAGAAATGGAATGTAAACTGGAATGGAATGCAATGCAATGTGCAACGCAATGCGGAATGTGATGGAATGGAATGTGGAATGGGAGGTGGAAAGGAACGTGGAATGGAACGTGGAATGGAATGGAATGTGGAATGGAATGTGTAATGGAACGTGGAATGGAATGGAATGTTGAATGGATTGTGGAAAGGAATGTGGAATGCTATGTGGAATGCAACGGAATGTTATGTGGAATGGAATGTGAAATGAGATGGAATGGAATGTGGAATGGAATGGAATGGAGAGTGGAATGGATCGTGGAATGGAATGGAATGGAATGTGGAATGGAACGGATTGGAATGTAATGTGGAATGGAATAGAATGTGGAATGGAATGGGATGGAATTTGGAATGGCTTGGAATGGAATATCGAATGGAATGGAATGTGGAATTGAATGTGGAATAGAATGGAATGCAATAAGGAATGGACAATGGAATGGAAGTTTGAATGTAATGTGTAATGAAATGGAATGGAATGTGGAATGAAATGTGGATTGGAATGGAGTGGAACGGAATCAAATGTGGAATGGAACGTGGATTGGAACCTGGAATGGAACTTGGAATGTTACATGGAATGAAACGCCAAATGGAACATGGAATGGAATGTCTAATGGAACGTGGAATGGAATGCGCAATGGAATGTGCAATGGAAAGGAATGGAATGAAACGGAATCTGGAATGGTATGTGAAATGGAAAAGAATGGAAAGTGGAATGGAATTGAATTGAATGGAACTTTTAATGGAATGGAATGGAATGTGGAATGGAATTGAGTGGAATGTTGAATGGAAGTGAATGGAATGGAACTTGGAATGGATTTGAGTGGAATGTGGAATGGAAGTGAATGGAATGGAACATGGAATGGATTGGAATGTGGACTGGAATAGAATGGAATGGAATTGGATGTGGAATGGAAAGGAATGTGCAGTGGAATGGAATGTGGAATGGAAAGGAATGTGCAGTGGAATGGAATGTGGAATGGAAAGGTTGGAAAGTAGAATGAAATGGAATGGAAGGAGGAATAGAATGTATGGAACAGGGAATGGAATGGAATGCAAGGTGGAATAGAATGGGTAAGAACGTAGAATGGAATGGAATGTCATGGGGAATGGAATGGAATGGAATGTGGAATGGAACGGATTGCAGTGTAATGTGGAATGGAATGGAATGTCGACTGGAATGGAAAGTGGAATGGATTTGAATGAAACGTGGAATGGATTGGAATGGAATGGAAAGTGGAATGGAACGTAGAATCAAAAGGAATGGAATGTGGTATGGAACATGGAATGGAATGCAATGGATGGTGGAATGGAACATGGAATGGAATGGAATGAAACGTGGAATGGAACACGGAACGGAATGTGGAACGGAATGCAATTGAATGGAATGGAATGTGGAATGGAATGGAATGGAAAGTGGAATGGAATGGAATGGAATGTGGAATGGTATGGAATGGAATGTGGAATGGAATGGAATCGAATGAATTTGGAAAGGGATACAATGTTACGTGGAATGCAATGCGGAATGGAATGCAATGGAATGTACATTGGAATGGAATCCCATGTGGAATGGAATGGAAAGGAATGTAGAATAGAATGGAATGGAATGTGGAATGGAACGTGGAATGGAATGGAATAGAATGGAATGGAATGGAACGTGGAATGGAATGGAATAGAATGTGGAATAGAATGTGGAATGGAATGGAATGGAAGGTGGAATGGAATGCTGAATGGAATGAAATGGAATGTGGAAAGTAAAGTGGAATGGAATGTGCAGTGGAATGGAATGGAAGGAGCAACGGAATAGAATGGAATCTGGAAAGGAATACGGAATGGAAAGAAATGGAAAGTGGAATGGAATGGAATGGAATGTGGAATAGAATGGAATGGAATGTGGAAGGGAATGGAATTGAATGTGGATTGGAATGGCATGGAATGTGGAATGGAATGGAATGGAATGTGGAATGGAATGTGGAATGAAATGCATTCTCTAATGGAATGGAATGGAATGTGGAATTGAATGGCATGTGACAAATAATGGAATGGAAAGTGAAATGCAATGGAATGGAAAGTGGAATGGAATGGAATGGAATGTGGAATGGGATGTGGAATGCAACGGAATGGAATGTGGAATGCTTTGGAATGGAATGGAATGGAATATGAAATGGAATGTGGAATGGAATGGAATATAATTGAATGTGGAATGGAAGGGAATGGAAGGTGGAATGGAATGAAATGAAATGTGGAATGTGGAATGGAATGGAATGTGGAATGGAATGGAATGGAATGGAATGGATTGGAATGGAATCTGGAAAGGAATGGAATGGAATGTGGAATGGAATGGAATGGAATGCATAAAGAAATGTGGAATGGAATGGAAACTTATGGAATGCCATGTGGAATTAAATGGAAGTAAATGTGGAAATAAATGGAATAGAATTTAATGTGAAATGGAAATATAAAGGAATGTGGAATGGAATGCAACGGAAAGTTTAATTGAAAGGAATGGAATGTGGAATGGAATGGAATATGGAATGGAATGGAATATGGAATGGAATGGAATGTTGAATGGAATGGAATATGGAATGGAATGGAATGGAATGTGGAGGGGAATGAGGAATGGAGTGGAATGGAATGCGGAAGGCAACTGAAAGTAATGTTGAACGTAGTGGAATGAAATGGAATGTGAAATGCAATGGAATAGAATGGAATGGAAGATGGAATAGAATGGAATGGAAGACGGAATAGAATGTGGAAAGGAATGTGGAATGGAATGGAATGGAATGTGGAATGGAATTGAATGGAATGTGGAACGGAATGGAATGGAATGGAATGGGAGTATACCGGAATGAAATGTGGAATGGATTGTGGAAAGGAATATGAAATGGAATGTGGAATGGAATGCAATCGAACTGAAAGGATTGTGGAATGGAATGGAATGGAATTTGGAATGCAATGGAATTGAATGGAATGTCAGATGGAATGGAAAGGAATGTGTAATGGAATGCAATGGAATGTGTGATGGAATGGAATGGAATGTGGAATGGAATGGAAAGGAATGTGGAATGCAATGCTGAATCGTGTGGAATGGAATGTGGAATGGAATGGAATGGAATGTGCAATGCAATGTAGAATGGAAAGGAATGTGGAGTGGAATGTGGAAGGGAATGGAATGGAACATGGAATGCAATGGAAAGTAATGGAATGTGGAATGGAATGGTATGGAATCGAACGAAATTTGGAATGGAAAGGAATGGAATGTGGAATGGAATGGAAATGAATGTGGAATACAATGTGGAATTGAACGTGGAATGGAATGAGTAATGCAATGGAATGAAATGTGGAATGGAATGGAAAGGAAGGTGGGAAGGAATGTGTAATCAAATGTGGAATTGAACGTGGAATAACATGGAATGGCATGGAATATCGAATGGAATGTGGAATGGAATGGAATGGAAGCTGTAATGGATTGGAATGGAATGGAATGTGGAACGCAATGGAATGGAACGGTATGTGGAAAGCAAAGGAATAGAATGTGGAATGGAAAGGAATGGAACGGAATGGAAAGTGGAAAGGAATGTCGAATGGAAAAGAATGGAATGTGGAATGGAATGGAGTGGAATGTGGAATGGAATGGTATGCAATGGATTGGATTGTGGAATAGAAAGGATTGTGGAATGGAATGGAATGGAATGGAATGTAGAATGGAACGGAATTGGAATGGAAAGTATTGTGGAATGGAATGGAATGGAATGTAGAATGGAACGGAATTGGAATGGAATGGAATGGAATGTTGAATGGAATGTGGAGTGGAATGTGGAATGGAATGGAATGGAATGCGGAATGGAATGGAAAGGAATGTGGAATGGAATGGAATGGAATGGAATGTGGAATGGAATGGAATTTGGAATGGAATAGAATGCAATGTAATCTGGAATGGAATGAAATGTAATGAGGAAAGGAACGGAAAAAATGTGGAATGGAATGGAATGGAATTTTGAATGGAATAGAATGCAATGTAATCTGGAATGGAATGAAATGTAATGAGGAAAGGAACGGAAAAAATGTGGAATGGAATGTAATGGAAAGTTGAATGGAATGGAATCGAATGTGGAATGGAGTGCAATGTAATGAGGAATGGAATGGAATTGTATATGGAATGGAATGGAATGGTATATGGATTGGAATGTAGAATGGAATGGAATGGAATGGAATGTAGAATGGAATGTGGAATGGAATGAAATGGAACATAGAATAAATTGGAATGGAAAGTGGAATGGAACGTGGAATGGAGTGGAGTAAAATGCGAAAAGAACGTGGAATGTAATGAAATGCAACCTGGAATGGAAGGTGGAACAGAACGTAGAATGGAACATGGAGTGGAACGTGGAATGGAAAGTGGAATGGAAAGTGGAATGGAAGGGAACGGAATGTGGAACGGAATTAAATGGAATATGTAAAGGAATGTGTAACGGAATGGAATGTAATGTGGAATGGAATGTGTAATTGAATGGATTGGAACGAGGAATGGAAAGTGAAATGGAACGAGGATTGGAAAGTGGAGTGGAATGGAAAGGAACGTGGAATGGAATGTGGAATGGAACGCGGAGTGTAACGTGCAATGGAACATGGAATACAACGTGGAATGGAATGTGGAACAGAATGTGGAATGTAAAGGAATGGAATGTGGAATTCAATGGAATGGAATGTGGTATGGAATGTGGAATGGAAAGCAACGGAATGTGGTATGGAATGGAATGGAATGGAATGTGGACTTGTATGGAATTTAATAGAATGTGGAATGGAATGTGGACTTCAATGGAATGGAATGCAATGGAAAGTGGAATGGAATGGAATTGAATATGTAATTGAATGGAATGAAGTGAGGAATGGAATGGAAAGGAATGTGGAATAGAATGTGGAACGGAAAGGAAAGGAAAGTGGAATGGAATGGAATGGAATGGAATTCATTGTGGACTGGAAAGGAATGGAATGTGGAATGGAATTGAATGCGATGGAATGTGGAATGATATGGTATGGAATGTGGAATGGAATGGTATGGAGTGTGGAATGGAATCTGTAATGCAGTGTGGAAAGGATTGGAATGCAATGTAGATGGAATGGAATGGAATGTGGCATGGAATGGAATGGAAAGTGGAATGGAATGGAATGGAATGTAGAATGGTATGTGGAATGGAATGGAGTAGAATGTGGAATGGAATGTAGAATTCAATGAATTGGAATTGAATAGAATGTGGAATGGAAAGGAATGGAATTTGGAATGCTATTTAATGGAATGGAATGGAATGTGCAATGGAACGTGGAATGGAATGTGTAAAGGAATACGGAATGGAATGTGGAATGGAATGGAACGGAATGTGGAGTGGAATGAGGAATATAAAGTGGAATGGAATGGAATGGTATGTGGAATGGAAAGTGGAATGGAACGTGGAATGGAACGTGGAATGGACTTGAATACAAAGTGGAATTTAATGGAACATGGAATAAAGTGGAAAGGAGCGTGGAATGGATTGTGGAATGGAATAGAATGTGGAATGGAATGGAATGAAATGTGGAATGGAATGTGGAATGGCATGGAATGTGGAATGCAACAGAGTGATTAATGGAATGGAATGGAATGTTTAATGGAATGGAATGGAAATTTTATTGGAATGGAAAAGAATGTGGAATGGAATGGAAAGGAATGTGAAATGGAATGTGCAAAGGAACGTGGAATGGAATGGAATGGAATGGAAAGTGGAATGGAATGGAATGGAATGAAATGGGGAATGGATTATGGAATGGCACGTAGAATGGAAACGAATGGAATGGACTGGAATGTGGAATGGAATGGAATGGAATGGAATGTGGAATGGAATGTGGAATGAAATGAAATGGAATGAGTAATGGAAAGTGGAACGGAATGGAATGGAATGTGTAATCGAATGGAATGGATCATGGAATGGAATGGAGAATGGAATGTGGAATGGAAGGGAATGGAATGAGGACTGGAATGAGGAATGGCACGTGTAATGGAATGAAATAGAACGTGGAATGGAACTTGGAATGGAAGGTGGAGTGGAACTTGGAATAGAACTTGGAATCAAATGGAGTGGAATGTGGAATGGAAATAAAAGTGGAATATACTTGAACATGGAATGTAACGGAATAGAACATGTGATGGAATGGAATGTAAGGTGGAATGGAATGGAATGGAAAGTCGAATGAAATGGTACGTGAAATGGAGTGGAATGGAACGTGGAATGGAATGTGGAATGGGATGGAAGGGAATGTAGAAAGCAATGGATTGGAATGTGGAATGGAATGTGGAATGGAATGGATTCGAACGTAGAATGGAATGAGGAATGGAACGTGGAATGGAATGAAATGGAAAGTCGAATGAAACATGGAATGGAAAGTGAATGGAACGTGGAAAGGTTCGCAACGTGAAATGAAATGGAAAGGAAAGTGGAATGCGTTATGGATTGCAATGGAATGGAATGTTGAATGGAATGGAATGGAACAGAAAGGAATGTGGAAAGCAATGTGTAATGGAACGTGCAATAGAATGGAATGAAATGTGGAACAGAACGTGGAATGGAAGGGAAAGAATGTGGAAAGGAATGGAATGGAATGTGGAATGGAATGGAATGGAATGGAATCTGGAATGGAATAGAATGGAATAGAATGCAGTGTGGGATGGAATGTGGAATGGAATGCAAACGAATGTGGAATGGAATGGAATTGAATGTGGAATGGAATGGAATGTGGAATGGAATGAGGAATGGAATGGAATGGAAAGTGGAATGGAATGGAAGGGAATGAAATGTGGAATGGAATGGAAAGGAATCTGTAATGGAAAGTGGAATGCAATGGAATGGAATGGAATGGAATATGGAATGGAATGGAATGTGGAACGGAATGGAATGGAATGTGGAATGGCATGAAATGCAATGTGGAATGGAACGTGGAATGGAACGTGGAATGGAATGTAGAATGGAATAAATGAAATGTGGAATGGAGGGGAATGCAATGGAATGGAATGGTATGTGAAATGGAATGGAATGGAATGTGGAATGGTGTGTGGAACGAAATGTGGAATGGAATGGAATGTGGAATGGATTGGATTGGAAAGTGGAATTGAATGGAATCCAGAGGAAAGTGGAGTGGAATGGAGAATGGAATTGAATGCAGAATGGAATATAATGTGGAATGGAAAGGAATGGAATCTGCAAAGGAATGGAATGGAATGTGGAATGGAATGGAATGTCGAATGGAATGCAATGGAATGTGGAATGCAACGGAATGGAATATGGAATGGAATGTGGAATTCAACATGGAATGGAATGGATAGGAATTTGAAATGGAACGTGGAATGGAACATGGAATAAAATGTTTAATTGAAGTTGGAATGGAATGGAAAGTGGAATGGAATGGAAAGGACTGGAATATGGAATGGAACGTGCAATGCAAAGTAGAAAGAAACGTGGAATGGAGTGGAATGTGGAATGGATTGTGGAATGTAACTTGGAATGGAATAGAATGTGGAATGGATTGTGGAATGTAATTTGGAATGGAAAGTGGAATGGAATGGAATGGAAGGTTGAATGGAATGTGGAAGGGGATCGAAAGGAATGTGGAATGCAATGGATAGCAATGTGGAATGGAACGTTGAATCTCATGGAGTGGAATGTGGAATGGAATGAAGAATGGAATGTGGAAGGGAACGTGGAATGGAATGAAATGCGGAATGGAAAGTGGAATGGATTGTGGAATGGAATGGAATGTGGCACGGATTGTGGAATGGAATGTGGTATAGAATGTGGAATGGAATGCAATGGAAAGTGGAAAGGAATGTGGAAAGAAATGGAATGGAATGTGGAATAGAATGTGGAATGGAATGCAATGGAAAGTGGAAAGGAATGTGGAAAGAAATGGAATGGAATGTGGAATGGAATGTGGAATGAAATAGAATGGAATGTGGAATGGAATGGAATGGAATCTTGAATTCAACGTTAAATGGAATGGATTGGAATGTGAAATGGAACGTGGAATGGATTGTGGAATGGAACTTGTAATGCAATGGAAAGTGGAATGGAATGTAGAATGGAACATGTAATGGAATGTATTGTGGAATGGAATGGAATGGAATGTGGAATGGAACGTGTAATGGAGTGGAATGTGCAATGGATCGTGGAATGGAACTTGGAATGGAATTGAATGTGGAATGGATTGTGGAATGTAATTTGGATTGCAACATGAAATGGAATGGAATGGAATGTGGAATGGAATGTGGAATGAGATGGAATGAAATGTGGACTGGAATGGACTGGAATGTGGAATGGAACGTGAAATCGACTGGAATAGAATGTGGAATAGAACGTGGAATGCAATGTGGAAAGGAAAGTGGAATGGAATGGAATGCGGAATGGAAAGTGTAATGGATCGTGGAACGAAATGGAATTAGGAAAGGATTGGGGAATGGAAAGTGGTATGGAATGTGGAATGGAAAGGAATGGAATGTGTAATGGAATGTGGAATGAAATTGAAGGGAATGTGGAATGGAATGTGGAATGAAATGGAATGGAATATGGAATGGAATGGAATGGAATGTGGAATGGAACATGGAATGGAATGGAAATGAATCGAATGGAATGTGGAATGGAAAGTGGAATGGAACAGAATAGAATGTGGAATGGAATGGAAAGGAATGTGGAATGGAATGTGGAAAGTAATGGAGTGGAATGTGGAATGGGATGGAAAGCAATGGAATGGAATGTGGAATGGAATGGAAAGGGAAGTGAAATGGAATACTATGGAAGGTGGAATGGAACTGAATGGGGTGGAAATTGGAATGGAATGGAATGCAATGTGGAAAGGAATGTAGAATGGAATGTGGAATGGAATGTGGAATAGAATGTGGAATGGAATGTGCAATATAATGTGCAATGGAATGTGGAATTCAATGGAATGAAACTGGAAACGAACGTGGAATGGATGGTGGAATGGAACGTGGAACGGAAGATGGAATGGAATGTGGAATGGAATGGAATTGAATGTTGAATGGAACATGGAATCAAATGGAATGGAACCTGGAATGGAATGGAATGGAAAGTGGAATGGAATCTAATGGAATGTGGAATGGAATGGAGTGGAATGTAGTATGGAATGGAAAGGAAAGTGGAATGGAAAGTGGAATGGAATGGAATGGAATGGAATGTGGAAAGGAATGGAATGGAATGTGGAATGGAATGAATTGGAATGTGAAATGGAAGGAGGAATGGAATGGAATGGAATGTGGAATAGAATGGAATGGAGTGGAATGTGGAATGGAATGGAATGGAATGGAATGTGGAATGGAGTGTACAATGGAATGTGGAATGCAATGCGGAATGGAATATGGAATGGAATGGAATGGAATGTGGAATGTAGTGGAAAAGAAAGTGAACTGGAATGGAATGGAATGGAATGGAACGTGAAGTGCAATTAAATGTGGAATGGAATTCAATTCATTTTTGGAATGGAATGGAAAGGAAAGTGGAATGGAAAGTGGAATGGAATGGAATGGAATGTGGAATGGAATGAAATGGATTGCGGAATGGATTGGAACGGAATTTAATGTGGAATGGAATGGAATGGAAACGAATGGAATGGAATGTGGAATGGAATGTAATCGAAAGTGGAATGGAATGTAATGAAAAGAGCAATAGAATGGAAAGAAAAGTAGAACGTAACGCAACGGAAAGTTGAATGAAATGGAATGGAACTTGGAATGGGATGGAATGGAATGGAATGTGGAATGGAATGAAATGGAAAGTAATGGAATGTGAAATGGAAAGTAATGGAATGTGGAATGGAATGTGGACTGGAAAGGAATGGAATGTGGAATTGAATGGAATGTGGATTGGAATGTGGAATGGAAAGGAATGGAATGTATAATGGAATGGAAAGGAATGTGGAAAGGAATGTGGAATGGAATGTGGAATGGCATGGAATGGATTGTGGAATGGAACGGAATGCTATATGGAATGGTATCAGGACTGGAAAGGAATGGAATGTGGAATGGTATGAAATGGGATGTGGAATGGAATGCAATGGAAAGTGGAATGGAAAGTGGAATGAAATGGAATGGAATGTGGCATGGAATGAGGAATGGAATGTGGATTGGGAAGGAATGCAATGCGGAAAGGGGTGGAATGGAATGTGGAATGGAATGGAATGGAATGAGGAATGGAATGTGGAAAGTAATGGAATGGATTGTGGAATGGAATGAAATGAATTGTGGAATGGAATGGGGAGTGGAAAGGAATGGAATTTAGAATGCATTGGAATGGAATGTGGATTGCAGTGGAATTAAATGTGGAATGGAATTTCGAAGGGAATGGAATGGAATGGAATGTGTAATGGAATTGAATGGTATGGAATGCGGAATGGAAAGGAATAGAATGTGGAATGGAATGGAACGGAATGTGGAATGGAATGTGGAATGGAATGGAGCTGAACATGGAATGTAATGGAATGGAATGTGTAATGGAATGTGTAATGGAATGGAATGCAATGTGGAATGGAATGGAAAGGAATGTGGAATGGAATGCGTAATGGAATGGAATGGAATGAGGTTTGCAATGGAATGCAATGGAATGTGTAATGGAACATGGAATGGAATGGAATAGAATATGGAATGGAAAGTCGAATGGAATGTGTAATGGGACGTGGAATGGAATGGAATGTGTAATGGAATGTGTAATGGAATGTGGAATGAAATGGAATGGAATGTGGCATGGAATGGAATGGAAAGTGGAGTGGATCGTGGAATGGATTCTGCAATATAACGTGGAACGAAATTGAACGTGGAATGGAATTGAATGGAATGTGGAATGGAATGGAAATGTATATGGAATGGAATGGAATGGAATGGATTGTGGAATAGAATGGAATGGAATGTGGATTGGAATGGAATGGAAAGTGGAATGGAATGCAATGGAAAGGAATGTAATGGAATGTGGAATGAAAAGGAATGTAATGTGGAATGTAATGGAAAGAAATGGAATGTTGCCTGGAATGGGAAGTGGAATGGAATGGAATTCAATGTGGAAAGGAATGTGGAATGGAATGGACTAGAATGTGGAATGGAATGGATTAGAATGTGGAATGGAATGTGGACTGGAAAGGAAAGGAATGTGGAATGGAACGGAATGGACTTAAATGGAATGTGGAATGGAATGTGGAATGGAATGTGAAAGATGAAGGAATGAATTGTTTAATGGAATGGACTGGAATGTGGAATGGAATGTGTACTGGAAAGGAATGGAATGTGGAATGGAATGGAAAAAATGTAGAATGCAATGGAATGGAAAGTGGAATGGAACTTGGAATGAAACGGAAAGAATGTGAAATGGAATGTGAATGGAATGTGGAATCGGAAGGAATGGAATGTGGAACGGAATGAGGAATGGAATGGAATGGAAAGGAATGGAAAGGAATATGGAATATAATGTGGAATGGAGTGGAATGGAATGTGGTGTGGAATGTGGAATGGAACGTAGAATAGAATGGAAAGAGGAATGTGAAGGAATGTTGAAGGCAATGGAATGGAATGGAATGGAATGGATAGGAATATGGAATTTAATGTGGAATGGAATGGAATGGAAAGGAATGTGGAATGGAATGGAAATGAATGTTGAATTAAATGGAACGAAATGTAATGAGGAATGGAATGGAATGGAAAGTGGAATGGAATGTGGAACGGGATGGAACGGAATGTGGAATGGAATGCAATGGAATGTGGAATGGAATTCAATGGAATGTGGAATGGAAAGGAATGGAATGTGGGTGGAATGAAATGGAATGTGGAATGCAATTGATTGGAATGGAATCGAAGGTGCAATGGAATGCAACAGAATATGGAATGGAATGTTGAATGGAATGGAATGGAACGTGGAATGGATATGGAATGGAACGTGGAATGGAATGTTGAATGAAATGCAGAATGGAAAGGAATGGTATGTGGAAAGGAATGTGGAATGGAATGTCATGGAATGTGGAATGGAAAGAAATGGAATGTGGATTGTAATGTGGAATGCAATGGAAAGAGTGTGGAGTGGAACGAGGAATGGAAAATGGAAAGGAACGTGGAACATAACGTAACGTGTAATGCAATGGAATGTTATGGAATGGAATGTGGAATGGAATTGAATTTAATGGAATTAAATGTGGAATGGAATGGAATGGAATCGAATGTGGAATGGAATATGGAATGGAATGGAATGGAATGTGGAATTCAACAGAACGGAATGGAATGTGGAATGGAATGGAATACAATGGCATGCAAAACAATGTGGAATGGAATGGAATGCAATGTGGAATGGAACATGGAATTGAATGTGATGGAATATGGAATGGAATGTGATGCAATGTGGATTGGAATGTGGAATAGAATGGAATGGAATGCGGAATTTAATGTGGAACCGAATGGAATGGATTGGGGAATGGAAAGGAATGGAATGCGGAATGGAAGATGGAATGTAATGAAATGGAATGTTAAATGGAATGGAATCAAATGGTATGGAAAGTGGAATGGAATGCAATGGAACATGGAATGGAATGTGGAATGGAATGGAATGGAAAATGGAATGGAACGTGGAATGGAACGTGTAATGGAAAGTGCAATGGAACGTTTAGTGGAAAGCGTAATGGAATGAGTAAAGGAATGGAATGGAATATGGAATGGAAGGGAATGGAATGCGGAAAGTAAAGTGGCAATGAATGTGGAAAAGAATGGACTGGAACATGGAAAGAAATGGAATGGAACGTGGAATGGAATGGAATGGAGTGTGGAATAGAATGGAATTTAAGGCGGAATGGAATGGAATGGAATGTGGACTGTAATGGAATAGAATGTGGAATGGAATGGAATGGAATGTGGAATGGAATGGAAAGGATTGTGGAATGGAATGAAATGGGGAATGGAGTGAAATGGAATGGTATGGAATGAGGAATGGAACAGAATGGAATGGAATGGAATGTGGAATGCAATGGAATGGAACGTGGAATGCAACGTGGAATGGATTGTGTAAAGGAACGTGGATTGGAACATGGAATGGAAAGTGGAATGGAATGAGTAATGGAATGGAATGGAATATGGAATGTAAGGGAATGGAATGCCGAATGGATTGTTGAATAGAATGTGGATTGGAAAGTGGAATGGAATGGAATGGAACGTGGAATGGGATAGAACAGAACCTGGAATGTAACGGAATGGAATGTAATAGAATGTGGAATGAAAGGGCTGGAATGAGGAATGGAATGTGGAATGCAATATGGAATGGAATGCGGAACGCAATAGAATGGAATGTGGAATGGAATGGAATGGAACTTGGAATTGAATGGAATGGAATGTGAAATGGAATGGAATGGAAAGCAATATGGAAGGGAATGGAATGGAATATGGAATTGAATGGAATGGAATGTGGAATTCAATGGAATGGAGTGGAATGTGGAATGGAATTGAATGGAATGTGGAATTGAAAGGAATTCAATGTATAATTTAATAAAATGGATCGTGGAATGGAATGTGGAATTGAATGGAATGGAATGTGGAATGGAAGGGAATGGAATGTGGAATGGCAAGTGGAATGGAATGGAATGGAATGAGGAATGCAATAGAATGGAACGTGGAATGCAATGTAATGGAAAGGAATGTGGAATGGAATGTGGGATTGAATTGAATGGAGTTTGGAATATAATTGAAAGGAATGCGGAATGGAATGCAACGGAATGTGAAATGTAATGGAACGTGAAATGGAATGGAATTGAATGTGGAATGTGAAATGGAATGTGGAATTCAATGTGAAATGTAATGTGGAATGGAATGTGGAATGGAATGTTAAATGGAAAGTGGAATGGATTGTGGAATGGAATGAAATGAAAGGTCGAATGTAATGGAATGGAACGTGGAATTCAATGCAACGGAACGTGGAATGGGATGGAATGGATTGTAGAAAGGAATGGAATGGAATGTGGAATGGAATGTGGAATGAAATGTAACGGAATGTGGAATGGAATGGAATGGAATGGTATGGAATGTGGAATGGAAAGGAATGGAATGTGGAATGGAACGTGGAATGGAATGGGATGGAACGGGGAATGGAATGTAGAATGGAACGTGGAATGGAACGTGCAATGTAATGTGAAATGGGATGTGAATGAAATGCGGAATGGAATGGAATGCAATATGGAATGGAATGTGGAATAGAATGCAAAGGAATGTGGAATCGAATGTGGAATGCAATGGAAAGGGATGTGGAAAGGAATGTGGAATGGAATGGAATGTGGAATGGAATGTGGAATGGAAAGTGGAAAGGAATGTGGAATAGATTGGAATGGAATTTAAAGGAATGGAATATGGAAAGGAATGGAATGGAATGTAGAATGGAATGGAATGTGGAATGGAATGGAATGGAATATAATGGAATGGAATGTGGAATGCAATGTTGAATGGAATCTGGAATGAAATGTGGCATGGAATGTAATGGAATTGAATGGAAATTTGAATCGAATGGAATGGAAAGTGGAATGCAATGTGGAATGGAATGGAAGGGAATGGATTGTGGAATGGAATAGAATGGAATGTGGAATGGAATGTGCAATGGAAAAGAATGTAATGGAATGGAAATTGGAATGGAATATGGAACAGAATGTGCAATGGAATGTGGAATGGAATGGAATGGAATGTGGAATGGAATTTGGAGTGGAATGTGCAATGGAAGGTGGAATGGAATGGAGAGTGTAATGGAAAGTGGAAAGTAATGGAATGGAATATGGAATGGAATGGAATTTAATGTGGAATGGAACGTGGAGTGGCATGGAATGCAATGCAATTGAATGTGGAAAGGAATGTGGAATATAACGGAATGGAATGTGAAATGGAATGGAATGGAATGGAATGTGGAATGGAATGGAATTTGGAATGGAATGTAAAATGGAATGTGAAAAGTAATGTGGAATGAAATGTGGAATGGAATGGACTGCAAAGTGGAATGAAATGTGGAAAGGAATGTGTAACAGAATGGAATGGAATCTGGAATCGAATGAAATGGAATGTGGAATGAAATGTGGAATGGAATGTGCAACGGAATGGAATGGAATGTGGAATCAAATGGAATGGAACGTGGAATGGAACGTGGAATTGAAAGTGGAATGGAAGGTGGAATGGAATGTGGAATGGAACATGGATTGGAAAGGACTGGAACGTTGAATGGAATGTGGAATGGAATTTAATGGAACGTGGAATGGAATGTGGAATGGAATGCAATGGCATGTGGAATGGAATGGAATGGAATGGGGAATGGAATGGAATGGAATGTGAAATGGAATGTGCAATGGAATGGAATGTGGAATGGAATGAATAATGGAATGAGGAATGGAATGGAATGGAATGTGGTTGGAATGTGCAATGGAATGTGGAATGGATTGTGAAATGAAATGTGGAATGGAAAGTGTAATGGAACGGAATGGAATGTGGAATGTAATGTGGAATGGAACGTTGAATGGAACGTGGAATGGAATTGAATGGAACGTGGAATGGAATGGAATGGAATGTGGAATGGAATCTGCAATGCAATGTGGAATGGAACGTAGAATGGAACCTTTCCTTTCTGTTCCATTCCACATTCCATTCCATATTCCATTCCGTTCCATTCCATTCCATTAGAAGTTCCATTCCACTTTAAATTCCACATTCCATTTCATTCCTTTCCATTCCATTCCACGTTCCATTTCACAATCCATTCCACTTTCTATTCCATTACTTTCCACGTTCCATTCCACATTCCATTCCACATTCCATTCCATATTCCATTCCATTCCATTCCACATTCCATTCAATTCCATTCCGCATTTCATTCCATTCCATTCCACATTCCATTCCATTTCATTCCGTTCAATTGCATTCCACATTCCATTCCACCATTCGAGATTCCATTCCGTTCCATTCCACATTCCATTCCATTCCACATTCCATTCCATTCCATTCCATTGCAATCCACCTTCCACTACATTCCAGTGCAATCCACATTCCATTCCATTCCATTCCACATTCCGTTCGATTCCATTCCAACGCAATCCACCTTCCACTACATTCCAGTGCAATCCACATTCCATTCCATTCCATTCCACATTCCATTCCAGTGCATTTCAATTTCCATTCCACACTACTTTCTATTCCATTGCATTCCATTCCACTTTCCTTTCCACATTCCATTCCATTACATTAAATTCCAGTCCACAGCCCATTGCATTCCATTCCATTCGTGATTCCATTCCATTCCATTCCACATTCCTGTCCATTACATTCAACACTCCATTCAATTCGTTTCCACATTCCACTCCACTGCATTCCACATTCCATTCCACATTCCGTTCCCCATTCCATTCCATTACATTCCACATTCCAATCCATTCCATTCAATTCCAGTCCACATTCCATTCCACTTCATTCCATTCCCTTCCTCATTTCATTCCATTCCATTCCATATTACTTTCAAGGTTCCTTCCCACATTCCATTCCACATTCCATTGCACATTCCATTCCAGTCCGTTCCACATTCCATCCCATTCCGTTTTATTCCAGTCCACATTCCATTCCATTCCTTTCCATTCCATTCCAGATTCCATTACTTTTCAATCAGCTTTCCTGTCCGCTATATTCCACATTCCATTCCACATTCTATTCCACTACATTCCACATTCCATTGCACATTCCACTCAATACCATTCCACATTGCATTCAATTCCATTCCACATTCCATTCCACATTTCATTCCATTCCACATTCCACATTGCATTCCATTCTACTCCATTCCATTCCTCATTCCTTTACACATTACAATCCGTTCCATTTCAATATCAATTCCATTACTTTCCATGTTACATTGCAAATTCCATTCCTTTTCATTCAACTTTCCATTCCATATTCCATTCCATTCCTTTCCACATTTGAATACATTCCATTGCCTTCCATTCCACATTCCATTACATGGCATTCCCTTCCATTCCATATTCCATTCCATTCTATTTTAAATTCCATTCCATTCCATTTCATTCCATTCCACATTCCATTCCATTCCATTCCACATTCCGTTCCATTCAATTCCACATTCCATTCCATTTCTTTCCATTGCAATCCAAATTATATTAAATTCCCATCCACTCCACATTCCATTCCATTCCACTCCACATTCCATTCCAATTCATTCAACATTCCTTTCCATTCCATTCCACAATCGATTCCACTTTACATTCCACATTCCATTCCATTACATTAAATTCCATTCCACAGTCCATTCCATTCCGTTCCATTCCAGATTCCAATCCATTCCATTCCACATTACTGTTCATTACCTTCAACAGTCCATTCAATTCCTTTCCACATTCCACTCCACTCCATTCCACATTCCATTCCATTCCATTCCACTTTCCATTCCACATTCCTTTCCATTCCATTCCATTCCATTCCACATTCCATTCCATTCCATTCCATTCCAGTACACATTCAATTCCATTCCATTCCCTTCCTCATTCCATTCCATTCCATTCCAGATTCCATTCCACATTTCATTAATTCCATCACACAATCCATTCCATTCCATTCCACATTCTAATCCATTCCATTTAACATTCCTTTACATTCCACATTCCATTCCACATAACATTCCATTCTAAGTTACATTCCATATTCCATTCCATTTCATTCCACATTCCATTCCTTTCTATTCCATTCCATTCCTCATTCCATTACACATAACATTCCACTCCATTCCACCTTGCTTTCCATTACTTTCCACCTTCCATTTCACATTCCATTCCTTTCCATTCCACATTCCATTCCATATCCCTTTCCTTTCCATTCCACTTTCCATTAAATTCCATTCCCTTCGATTCAACATTCCATTCCATTCAATTCCATTTCTCATTCCATTCCATTGTGCATTCCATTCGAATCCATTCCATTGCAATCCACATTCCATTACATTCCACTTTACATTGTATTCCACTTAACACTGCATTCCATTCCACATTCCATTCCATTGCATTCCAATTTCCATCCCACATTCCTTTCCATTCCATTGCATTCCATTCCACTTTCCATTCTACATTACATTCTGATACATTCCATTCAATTCCACATTCTATTCCATTCCATTACACATTCCTTTCCATTCCATTACACATTCCTTTCCATTCCATTCCATTGCATTCCACAATCCATTCCGGATTCCATTCCTCATTCCATTTCACATTCCTTTCTATTCCATTCAATTCCATTGCATTACATTCCAATTTCCATTCCACATTCCTTTCCCTTCCATTACATTCCATTCCACTTTCCATTCCATTACATTCCATTCCATTCCACAATCCATTCCATTCCTTTCCACATTCCATTCCATTCCATTCCACATTCAATTCCATTCCTATTCCTTTCCAGATTTCATTCCAGATTCCATTCCACATTCCATTCAATTCCGTTCCACATTCCATTACATTCTACCTCTCATTCCATTCCATTCTACTACATTCCACATTCAATTCCACATTCCACTCCATACCATTTCACTTTCCTTTCCATTCCATTCCACGTTCCATTCCACATTACATTATATTCCACATTCCATTCCACATTCCATTCATTTCCACAATTCAATCCACATTCCATTCCATTCCATTCCTCATTCCATTCCACATTCCATTCCTTTGCATTCCTCATTCCATTACACATTACTTTCCACTCCATGTCACGTTCCATTCCATTACTTTCCACGTTGCTTTCCACATTCCATTCCATTCCATTCCACATTCCATTCCTTTTTCCATTCTATTTCATTCCACATTCCATCCCAATCCATTCCCTTCCATTCCCTTCCATTCCACATGCTATTCCATTCCATTTTGCATTCCATTACATTTATTGTATTCCACATTCCAATCCATTCCACATTCCTTTCGATTCCATTCCATTGTAATCTACATTCAATTACATTCCAATCCATTCCACATTACAATCGATTCCATTCCACATTCCATTCCATTCCATTCCACTTTCCATTCCACATTCCATTTTATTCTATTCCATTCCATTCCACATTCCGTTACATTCCACTCCATTCCAATCCATTACTCATTCCAATACACATTGCTTTCCATTCCACATTGCATTCCACATTCTATTCCATTTCATTCCATTCCATTCTACATTCCATTCCATTTAATTCCATTCCACTACACATTAAATTGCATTTTGCATTCCATTCCGTTCCATTCCATTTTAAATTCCATTTCACATTCCATTCCACATTCCATTCAACATTCCATTTCACATTCCATTCCACATTCCATTTCATTCCCTTCCTAATTTCATTCCATTCCAACTTCCCTTCCACATTCCATTCCACATTCCACTCCACGTCCCATTCCATTCCATTCCACGTTCCATTACACACTCTATTCCATTCCATTACACTTTGCTTTGCACATTCCAATCTACATTCCATTCCACATTCCATTCCATTCGATTCCACTTTCCATTCCATTCCGTTCCACATTCCATTCCACATTTCATTCCACATTGCAGTCCATTCCATTCCAAATTCCATTCCTCATTACTTTCCACATTCCATTGCACATTCCATTCCATTCCATTCCACATTCCATTCCATTCCATTTCACATTCCATTCCGTTATATTCCACATTCCTTTCCACATTCCATTCAACATTCCATTCCACATTCCATTCCATAATCCTTTCCCACTCCATTCCATTCCATTCCCCATTCCATTCCTTTCCATTCCACATTCCATTACATTCCATTCAACATTCCATTGCACATTCCACTCCGTTTCATTCCACGTTGCATTCCACATTCCATTCCATTCCATTCCTCATTCCATTCCATTCAATTACATATCCCATTCTCTTTGAATATGACATTCCATTCTGTTTACATTTCACATTCCATTCCATTCCATTCCACATTCCATTCCATTCCATTCCACATTCCATTCCATTCCATTCCACATTCCATTGCATTCCATTCCATTGCACATTCCATTCCATTCCATTCCACATTCCATTCCACATTCCATTCTATTCCATTACAAATTGCATTTCGTTTCATTACACATTCCATTCTATTCCAACTTCCATTCCACATTGCATTCCATTCCATTCCACATTGCATTCCATTCCAAATTCCATTACATTCCCTTCCATTCCAATCCACATTCCATTCCACCCCATTCCATTCCATTCTACTCCACCCCATTCCATTCCATTCCAAATAACATGCCATTCCGTTTAAATCCATTCCACATTCCATTCCATTCCATTACAGTTTCCATTCCATTCCATTCCATTCCATATTCCTTTCCACATTCCATTCCATTGCATAGCACAATCCATTCCAATCCATTCCACATTCCATTCCATTCCATTCCACATTTCATTCCTTTCCATTCCAGTTTCCATTCCATTCCATTGCATTGCACAATCCATTCCAAACCATTCCACATTCCATTCCATTCCATTCCACATTTCATTCCTTTCCATTCCACTTTCCATTCCTTTCCATTCCACATTCCATTCCATTCCACTTTCCATTCCATTCCATTCATTTCCATTCCATATTCCATACTGTACCATTCCTTTCCACATTCCATTCCGTTCCATTTCACATTCCATTCCCTTCCATTCCATTCCACATTCCATTCCATTTCATTTCACCTTCCATTCCATTTCATTTCACCTTCCATTCCTTTCCATTCCATTCCACAGTCCATTCCGTTCCATTCCACGTTGCATTCCATTCCACTTTCCATTCCATTCCATTCGTTTTCATTCCACATTCCATTCCATACCATTCCTTTCCACATTCCATTCCATTTCATTCCACATTCCCTTCCATTCCACGTTCCATTCCAGATTCCATTCCAAATGGCTTTCCATTCCATTCCATTCCACATTCCATTACATTCTATTCCACTTTCCATTACATTCCATTCCACATTCCATTCCATTCCATTCCATTCCACGTTCCATTCCGCATTCCATTCAATTCCCCATTCCATTCCATGTTCCATTCCAGATTCCATTCCATTTTGCATTCCATTCCACATTCCATTTCACTCCATTCCATTGCATTCCAAATTGCATTGCACTCCATTCCATTCCATTCCATTCCGTTGTATTCCATATTCTGTTCCAGTTTCCATTCCATGTTCCGTTCCACATTCCATTGCATTCCACATTCCATTCCACTTCCCATTCCGTTCCATTCCACATTCAATTCCATTCCATGCCCTTACATTCCAAATTCCATTCAATTCCATTTTACATTCCATTCCATTCCATTCCACGTTCCATTCCATTCCATTCCGCATTGCATTCCATTCCATTTCACATTCCATTACACATTCCATTCCATTCCATTCCATTTCATATTCCATTACATTTTCCATTCCAATACACATTCCATTCCACATTCCATCACATTCCATTCTTTCCAGTCCACATTCCAATCCATTCCATTCCATTCCAGATACCATTCCATTCCAATCCACATTCCTTTCCATTGCACTCCAAACTCCATTCCACATCTCATTCCATTCCATTCCACATTACATTTCACATTCCATTCCACATTAAATTCCATTCCATTCAACATTCCATTCCATTCCATTCCTTTCCACATTCCTTTCCATTCCATTGCACTGCATTCCAAATACCATTCCATTCCATTCCACATGCCTTTCCCATGCATTCCACATTGCATTGCACTTTCGATTCCATTCCATTCCACTTTGCATTCCACATTCCATTGCACATTGCTTTCCATTCCACCTTCCATTCCACATTCCATTCCCCATTCCATTCCAATCCATTCCTCTCCATTCCATTGAATTTCACAGTCCATTCCATTCCATTCCATTTCACATTCCATTCCATTGACTTCCTCTTTCCATTCCACATTCTATTCCGTTCCATTCAACATTCCATTCCACATTCCATTCCATTCCATTCCACATTCCATTCCACGTTCCATTCCACATTCCATTCTATTCCATTCCACATTCCATTCCATTCCATTGCACATTGCATTCAAAATTCCTTTCCATTCCATTCCACCTTCCCTTCCATTCCATTCCACATTCCATTCCATTCCTTTCCACATTCCTTTTCATTCCATTCCACATTCCTTTCTACTTCCACTTCAAATTCCATTTTATTTCCATTACACACGCCATTCCATTACATTCCACATTCCATTCCATTCCTTTCCACATTCCATTCCATTCCACACTAAATTCCATTCCATTCCTTTGCATTCCATTCAATTCCATTCCACTTTCCCTTCCATTCCATTCCATTCCCTTCCATTCCACTTTCCATTCCATTGCATTGCATTCCACATTCCATTCCACATTCCATTCCATTCCATTCCATATGAAAGTCAATTCCATTCGAATTCATTCCACATTCCATTCCATTCCATTCATCATTCCATTCCATGTTTCATTCCGATTTCCATTCCATTACATTCCATACCATTCCACATTCCATTCCATGCCAAATTCCATTTCAGATTCCATTCCACACTTCATTCCAAAATCCACTCCATTCGATTCCATTCCACACTCCATTCCATTTCATTCCATTCCACATTCCATTCCATTTCATTCCACATTCCATTCTATTCCATTCCACAATGCATTCCATTCCATTCCATTCCAAAATCCATTCTATTCCATTCCATTCCACATTCCATTCCATTCCATTCCACATTCCATTTCAGTACATTCCACATTCCATTCCATTCCATTCCTTTCCATTCCACATTGCATTCCATTCCACTATCCATTCCATTCCATTCCATTCCAGATTCCATTCCATTCCATTCCACATTCCTTTAAATATTCCATTCTATTCCATTAGACATTTCATTACTTTCCATTCCCTTCCATTCCACATTCAATTTGTTTCCATTTTACATTCCATACCATTCCACATTCCATTCAATTTCATTCCATTCATTCCACTTTCCATTCCACATTCCATTCCACATTCCATTCCATCCCATTCCATTCCATTCCATGTTCCTTTCCACATTCCTTTCCATTCCATTCCACATTCCATTCTATTCCATTCCACATTCCATTCCGCATTCCATTCCATTCCACACTCCATTCTTTCCATTCCAAATTCCATTGCACATTCCATTCCGTTGTATTGCACTTTCCATTCCACTTTCCATTTGATTCCACTTTGCATTCCATTATGTTCCATTCCATTCCACATTCCATTCCACGTACTGTTTCACTGCATTCCACGTTCCATTCCATTCCACTTTCCATTCCATTGCATTCCACGTTGCATTCTGTTCCATTCCACTTTCCATTCCATTTCATTCCACGTTTCATTACATTCCACTTTCCAATCAATTCCATTCCATGATCCATTCCACATTCCATTGTTCATTTCATTCCTCGTTCCAATCAATTCTACTCCATGATCCATTCCACGTTCCATTCTTCATTGCATTCCACGTTCCATTCCAAGTTCCATTCCATTCCATTACACGTTCCATTACTCATTACATTCCACATTCCATTCCATTGCATTCCACATTTCATTCCACATTCCATTCCACATTCCACTCCATTCCATTCCGCATTCCATTCCATTCCATTCTATTCCACATTCCATTCCACATTCCATTCCATTCCATTGCATTCCATTCCATTCTATTCCACATTCCATTCCTGTTTCCATTCCATGTTCTGTTCCACATTCCATTCCATTCCACATCCCATTCCGTTCCATTCCTCATTCCATTCCTTTCCATTCCCTTTCATACCACATTCCATTCCATTCCATTTTACATTCCATTCCATTTCACCTTCCATTCCCTTCCATTCCATATTCCATTCCATTCCATTCCATTTCACATTCCATTCCACATTCCGTTACATTCCACTCCATTCCAATCCATTACTCATTCCATTACACATTGCATTCCATTCCACATTGCATTCCACATTCTATTCCATTCCATTCCATTCCATTCTACATTCCATTCCATTTAATTCCATTCCACTACACATTAAATTGCATTTTGCATTCCATTCCGTTCCATTCCATTTTAAATTCCATTTCCCATTCCATTCCACATTCCATTCAACATTCCATTTCACATTCCATTCCACATTCCATTTCATTCCCTTCCAAATTTCATTCCATTCCCAGTTCCCTTCCACATTCCTTTCCACATTCCACTCCACGTCCCATTCCATTCCATTCCACGTTCCATTACACACTCTATTGCATTCCATTACACTTTGCTTTGCACATTCCAATCTACATTCCATTCCACATTCCATTCCAGTTTCCAGTCCACATTCCAATCTACATTCCATTACACATTCCATTCCAAGATCCATTGCATTCCATTCCACGTTCCATTCCACGTTCCATTCCACGTTCCATATCACGTTCCTTTCCACATTTCTTTCCACATTCCATTCCATTCAATTCCATATTCACTACCATTAATTTCCATTCCTCTCCACACTTCATTCCATTCCATACCACATTCCATTCCATATTCCACTCAACATTCCATTCCACATTCCATTCCATACCTTTCCACATTGCATTCCACATTCCATTGCATTAAATTCCTCATTCAATTCCATTCCACTCCACATTCCATTCCGTTACATTCCACATTCCATTGCACATTCTATTCCACATTCCATTCCACATTCCATTCCATTCCACATTCCATTCCACATTCCATTCCGTTGCATTACACATTCCATTTCACATTTCATTTCACAATCCACTGCACATTACATTGCCCATTCCAAACACATTCCATTCCATTGCATTCCATTCCTCATTCCATTCCACATTTCATTTCACATTCCATTCCACATTCCATTGACCATTCCAAACACATTCCTTTGCATTCCATTCCTCATTCCATTCCACATACCATTCCATTGCACATTTCATTCTACATTCCATTCCATTCCATTCCACATTCCATTGCATTACGTTCCACATTCCATTCCACGTTCCATTAATTTCCATTCCACATAACATTCAACGATCCAGTCCGTTCCAATCCATGTTGCATTCCACATTCCATTCCACATTCCATTCCATTCGATTCCACTTTCCATTCCATTCCGTTCCACCTTCCATTCCACATTTCATTCCACATTGCAGTCCATTCCATTCCACATTCCATTCCACAATACTTTCCACATTCCACCGCACATTCCATTCCACTCCATTCCACATTCCATTCCATTCCATTTCACATTCCATTCCGTTATATTCCACATTCGTTCCACATTCCATTCAGCATTCCATTCCACATTCCATTCCATAATCCTTTCCCACTCCATTGCATTCCATTCCCCATTCCATTCCTTTCCATTCCACATTCCATTACATTCCATTCAACATTCCATTGCACATTCCACTCCGTTTCATTCCACGTTGCATTCCACATTCCATTCCATTACATTCCACATTCCATTCCATTCAATTCCATATCCCATTCTCTTTGAATATGACATTCCATTCTGTTTACATTTCACATTCCATTCCATTCCATTCCACATTCCATTCCATTCCATTCCACATTCCTTTCCATTCCATTCCACATTCCATTGAATTCCATTCCATTGCACATTCCATTCCATTCCATTCCACATTCCATTCCACATTCCATTCTATTCCATTCCAAATTGCATTTCGTTTCATTCCACATTCCATTCCATTCCACCTTCCATTCCACATTGCATTCCATTCCATTCCACATTCCATTCCATTCCACATTCCATTCCATTCCAAATTCCATTACATTCCCTTCCATTCCAATCCACATTCCATTCCACCCCATTCCATTCCATTCCACTCCACCCCATTCCATTCCTTTCCAAATACCATACCATTCCGTTTAATTCCATTCCACATTCCATTCCATTCCATTACAGTTTCCATTCCATTCCATTCCATTCCATTCCATATTCCATTCCACATTCCATTCCATTGCATTGCACAATCCATTCCAATCCATTCCACATTCCATTCCATTCCATTCCACATTCCATTCCTTTCCATTCCACATTCCATTCCACATTCCATTCCATTGTATTCCACAATCCATTCCAATCCATTCCACATTCCATTCCATTCCATTCCACATTTCATTCCTTTCCATTCCAGTTTCCATTCCATTCCATTGCATTGCACAATCCATTCCAATCCATTCCACATTCCATTCCATTCCATTCCACATTTCATTCCTTTCCATTCCACTTTCCATTCCATTCCATTCTACATTCCATTCCATTCCACTTTCCATTCCATTCCATTCATTTCCATTCCATATTCCATACCGTACCATTCCTTTTCACATTCCATTCCGTTCAATTTCACATTCCATTCCCTTCCATTCCACTCCACATTCCATTCCATTTCATTTCACCTTCCATTCCTTTCCATTAAATTCCACAGTCCATTCCGTTCCATTCCTCGTTGCATTCCATTCCACTTTCCATTCCATTCCATTCGTTTTCATTCCAGATTCCATTCCATACCATTCCTTTCCACATTCCATTTCATTTCATTCCACATTCCATTCCATTCCACTTTCCATTCCAGATTCCATTCGAAATGGCTTTCCATTCCATTCCATTCCACATTCCATTACATTCTATTCCACTTTCCATTACATTCCATTCCACATTCCATTCCATTCCATTCCATTCCACGTTCCATTCCACATTCCATTCAATTCCCCATTCCATTCCATGTTCCATTCCAGATTCCATTCCACTTTGCATTCAATTCCACATTCCATTTCACTCCATTCCATTGCATTCCACATTGCATTGCTCTCCATTCCATTCAGTTCTATTCCATTGTATTCCATATTCCGTTCCAGTTTCCATTCCGTGTTCCGTTCCACATTCCATTGCATTCCACATTCCATTCCACTTCCCATTCCGTTCCATTCCACATTCAATTCCATTCCATTCCCTTACATTCCACATTCCATTGCATTCCATTTTACATTCCATTCCATTCCATTCCACGTTCCATTCCATTCCATTCTGCATTCCATTCTATTCCATTCCATTTCACATTAGATTACACATTCCATTCCATTCCATTCCATTTCATATTCCATTACACTTTCCATTCCAATACACATTCCATTCCACATTCCATCACATTCCATTCTTTCCAGTCCACATTCCAATCCATTCCATTCCATTCCAGATACCATTCCATTCCAATCCACATTCCTTTCCATTGCACTCCAAACTCCATTCCACATCTCATTCCATTCCATTCCACATTACATTTCACATTCCATTCCACATTAAATTCCATTCCATTCAACATTCCATTCCATTCCATTCCTTTCCACATTCCTTTCCATTCCATTGCACTGCATTCCAAATACCATTCCATTCCATTCCACATGCCTTTCCCATGCATTCCACATTGCATTGCACTTTCGATTCCATTCCATTCCACTTTGCATTCCACATTCCATTGCACATTGCATTCCATTCCACCTTCCATTCCACATTCCATTCCCCATTCCATTCCATTCCATTCCTCTCCATTCCATTGAATTTCACAGTCCATTCCATTCCATTCCATTTCACATTCCATTCCATTGACTTCCTCTTTCCATTCCACATTCTATTCCGTTCCATTCAACATTCCATTCCACATTCCATTCCATTCCATTCCACGTTCCATTCCACGTTCCATTCCACATTCCATTCCATTCCATTCCACATTCCATTCCATTCCATTGCACATTGCATTCAAAATTCCTTTCCATTCCATTCCACCTTCCATTCCATTCCATTCCTTTCCACATTCCTTTTCATTCCATTCCACATTCCTTTCTACTTCCACTTCAAATTCCATTATATTTCCATTACACACGCCATTCCGTTACATTCCACATTGCATTCCATTCCTTTCCACATTCCATTCCATTCCACACTAAATTCCATTCCACTCCATTGCATTCCATTCAATTCCATTCCACTTTCCATTCCATTCCATTCCATTCCCTTCCATTCCACTTTCCATTCCATTGCATTGCATTCCACATTCCATTCCACATTCCATTCCATTCCATTCCATATGACAGTCAATTCCACTTGAATTCATTCCACATTCCATTCCATTCCATTCATCATTCCATTCCAGGTTTCATTCTGCATTCCATTCCATTACATTCCATACCATTCCACATTCCATTCCATGCCAAATTCCATTTCAGATTCCATTCCACACTTCATTCCAAAATCCACTCCATTCGATTCCATTCCACAATCCATTCCATTTCATTCCATTCCACATTCCATTCCATTTCATTCCACATTCCATTCTATTCCATTCCACAATGCATTCCATTCCATTCCATTCCAAAATGCATTCCATTCCATTCCATTCCAAAATCCATTCTATTCCATTCCATTCCACATTCCATTCCATTCCATTCCACATTCCATTTCAGTACATTCCACATTCCATTCCATTCCATTCCTTTCCATTCCACATTGTATTCCATTCCACAATCCATTCCATTCCATTCCATTCCAGATTCCATTCCATTCCATTCCACATTCCTTTAAATATTCCATTCTATTCCATTAGACATTTCATTACTTTCCATTCCCTTCCATTCCACCTTCAATTTGTTTCCATTTTACATTCCATACCATTCCACATTCCATTCAATTTCATTCCATTCATTCCACTTTCCATTCCACATTCCATTCCACATTCCATTACATCCCATTCCATTCCATTTCATGTTCCTTTCCACATTCCTTTCCATTCCATTCCACATTCCATTCTATTCCATTCCACATTCCATTCCGCATTCCATTCCATTCCACACTCCATTCCTTTCCATTCCAAATTCCATTGCACATTCCATTCCATTGTATTGCACTTTCCATTCCACTTTCCATTTGATTCCACTTTGCATTCCATTATGTTCCATTCCATTCCACATTCCATTCCACGTACTGTTTCACTGCATTCCACGTTCCATTCCATTCCACTTTCCATTCCATTGCATTCCACGTTGCATTCTGTTCCATTCCACTTTCCATTCCATTTCTTTCCACGTTTCATTACATTCCACTTTCCAATCAATTCCATTCCATGATCCATTCCACATTCCATTGTTCATTTCATTCCACGTTCCTATCAATTCCACTCCATCATCAATTCCACCTTCCATTCTTCATTCCATTCCACGTTCCATTCCAAGTTCCATTCCATTCCATTACACGTTCCATTACTCATTACATTCCACATTCCATTCCATTGCATTCCACTTTTCATTCCACATTCCATTCCACATTCCACTCCATTCCATTCCGCATTCCATTCCATTCCATTCCATTCTATTCCACATTCCATTCCACATTCCATTCCATTCCATTGCATTCCATTCCATTCTATTCCACATTCCATTCCTGTTTCCATTCCATGTTCTGTTCCACATTCCATTCCATTCCACATCCCATTCCGTTCCATTCCTCATTCCATTCCTTTCCATTCCCTTTCATACCACATTCCATTCCATTCCATTTTACATTCCATTCCATTTCACCTTCCATTCCCTTCCATTCCATATTCCATTCCATTCCATTCCATTTCACATTCCATTCCACATTCGATTCCAATACACATTCAATTCCACATTCCATCACATTCCATTCCTTTCCAGTCCACATTCCAATCCATTCCATTCCATTCCATATAAAATTCCATTCCATTCAATATTCTTTTCCATTCCATTGCAACCTCCATTCCACATCTCAATCCGTTCCATTCCACATTCCTTTATATTCCATTCCCTTCCATTCCACATTCCATTCCACATTCCATTCCACATTAAATTCTTTTCCATTTCACATTCCATTCCATTTCTTTCCACTTTCCATTCCACATTCCGTTCCATTCCATTCCTCATTCCATTCCATATTCCATTCCATTCCATTCCACATTACATTGCTTTCCATTCCCTTTAATTCCACATTCCATTCTATTAGGTTTTAAATTCCATTCCATTCCATTCCATTCCATATTCCATTCCATTCCACATTCCATTCCATTCCATTCCATTCCACTTTCCAATCCAGTCAACGTTCCAATCCATTCATTTCCACATTCCATTCCACATTCCATTCCATTCCAATTCACTTTCCATTCCATTCCATTCCACATTCCACTCTGCATTCCATTCCTTTTCATTCAACTTTCCATTACACATTCCATTCCATTCCTTTGAATTCCATATTACACTGCACATTCCATTCCTTTCCATTGCAGTGCACATTCCACTCTATTGCATTACAATCCACATTCCGTTCCATTCCATTCCACATTACCTTCCATCGACATTCCATTCCACATTCCATTAAATTCTATTTCACTTTCCATTCCATTCCATGGCATTATATTCCATTCCATTCCATTCCACATTCCATTCCACATTCCATTTGACCTTCTATTCCACATTCCATTCTACATTCCATTCCATTCCAAATTGCATACGGTTCAATTCTACATTCCATTCTATATTCCATTACTTTCCCTTCCACATTCCATTCAACATTCCATTCCACTTTCTTTCCTCATTCCATTCCATTATGTTCCGATTTCCAATCTTTATTCCATTCTATTCCATTGCACATTCCATTCTACTTTCCATTGCATTCCATTCCGCATTCCATTCCTTTCGATTCCATTCCAAATTCCATTCCATTACACTACATTCCATTTCAAATTCCATTCTATTCCTCTTTCCATTATACATTCCATTCCATTCCCCATTCCATTCTACATTCCATTCTACATTCCATTCCATTCCATTCCATTCCATTAAACATTCCATTCCACATTCCATTCCATTCCATTCCACTTACCTTTCCACATGCCATTCCATTCCGTTCCACATTCCATTCCATTTCAAATTCTACTCTATATTCCATTATATTTCCTTCCACATTCCATTCCACATTCCATTCCATTGCATTCTATTCCATTCCACATTCCAGTCCATTCCATTCCACATTCCATTCCAAGTTCCATTCCATGTTCCATTCCATTCCATTCTATTCCACATTCCATTCCATTACATTACACATTCTATTCCACATTCCATTCCACATTCCATTCCATTCCTTCCCATTCCTCATTCTATTCCATTCCATTCCAAATTCCATTCAACGTTCCTTTCCATTCCATTCCATATTCCATTCCACATTCCATTCCACTTTCCATTTTATTCCATTCCATTCCACATTCCATTCTGTTCCATTGCATGTTCCATTCCAAATTCCACTCCATTCCATTTCACATTCCATTGCATTCCACATTCCATTCCATTCCATTCCATTCCATTCCTCATTCAATTCCATTCCCTTACACTTTCCATTCCATTCCATTCCACTTACCATTCGATTCCATTCCACTTTCCATTCCACGTTCCATTCCACATTCCATACAACATTACATACCGTTTCATTCCATTGCATTCCTCATTCCTTTCCACATTTCATTAAATTCCATTCAATTCCACATCCCAGTCCATACCATTCCACATTCCCTTCCACATTCCATTCCAGATTCCATTACACATTCCATTACATATTCCATTGCAAATTCCAATCCACATTGCATGCCATTCCATTCCATTCCATTCCATTCTACATTCCATTCCATTCCATTCAATTATACGTCCCATTCCGCATGCCATTCCTTGTCTTTCCATGTTCCACTCCATTCCATTGCAAATTCCACTGCATTCCATTCCATTCCAGTCCAAATTCCAATCCATTCCATTCAATTCCACATTCCATTCCACTTTCCATTCCACATTCCGTTCCATTCCATTCTGCATTCCATTCCATTCCATTCCATTGCATTCCACATTCCATTCCATTCTATTCAATTCCACATTCCATTGCGTTCTATCCCATTCCACGTTCCATTCCACATTGCATACAATGCCATTCCACATTCCATTCCTTTCCATTGCACATTCCTTTCCATTCCATTACATCCAGTCTACATTCCATTCCATCCCATTCGACATTACATTCCATTGCATTCCACATTCCATTCCATCCATTTCCACTTTCAACTCCATTCCATTCCATATTGAATTACACTTTCCATTCCGTTACATTCCACATTGCATTCCATTCCAATCTATCCAATTCCATTACATTCCACTTTCCATTCCAATCCATTGCACTTTCCATTCCATTCCATTCCATTCCACATTCGATTACATTCCATTCCACCTTCCATTCCAATCCATTCCACATTCCATTCCACTTTACATTCTATTCAACTTCAAATTCCATTCCACAATCCATTCTATTCCATTCCACCTTGTTTTCCACTCCAATCCATTCTATTCCATTCCATACCATTCCATTCCACTTCATTCCACATTCCAAGCATTCCATTCCATACGGTTATCCATTCCACTTTCCCTTCCAGTCCACTTCACATTCCATTCAATTCCATTCCATTCCATTCCATAACATTCCACACTCCATTGCATATTCCATTCCATTCCACATTCCATTCCATTTCATTTTACATTCCTTTATATTCCATTACATTCCATTGCATTCCATTCCATTCTACATTCCATTCCATACCATTCAATTCCACATTCAGTTCCATTGCATTCCATTCCACAATGCATGCCATTCGATTCTACATTCCATTCCATTCAATTTCGCATTCCATTGCACATTACATTCCATTCCATTCCACATTCCATTACATTCCATTCCACATTCAAATCCATTCCATTCCAAATTCTTTTCCATTCCATTTCATTTCATTCTGCATTCCATTCCACATACCATTCCACATTCCATTTCACATTCAATTCCATTGCAGTACACAATCCTTTCCATTTCATTCGACTTTCCAATTCATTTCATTCGATTCCATTCAACATTCCATTTCACATTCCATTCCCCGTATCATTCCACATTACATTCCTTTCCATTCGACATTCCATTCCATTCCATTCGACATTCCATTCCATGGCATTCCATTCCATTCCACATTCCATTACACATTCCAAAGCATTCAATTCCACATTCCATTCCATTCCCATTTCCATGCCATTCCTTTCCATTGCATTCCACATTCCATTCCACATTCCATTCAATTCCATTCCACATTCCATTCCATTCCACACACCATTCCACATTCAGTTCCATGCCATTCAATTCCTTTCCACATTCCTTTCCACATTCCATTCAATTCCATTCCACATTCAATTCCATTCCATTTGACATTCCATTCAATTGTATTCCACATTCCATTCCATTCCGCTACATTCCATTCTGCATTCCATTCCATATTCCATTCAATTACAATCCACATTCCATTCCATTCCATTCCACTTTCCATTCCACATTGCATTCCTTTCCACTGCACATTCCATTGCATAACATTCCAAATTCAATTCCACATTCCATTCCAATCCACTTCACATTCGATTGCACATTCCATTCCATTCCATTCCACATTATATTCCACATTCCATTGCATTCCTTTCCACATTCAATTCTATTCCATTCAATTCCACATTCGACTACATTCCATTCCACATTCAATTCCATTCCATTCCACATTCCATTCCACATTTTATTACACACCCCATGCCATTCCATACCATTCCATTCCGTTTTCCTTTGCTTTCCATTCCATTCCACTTTCTCTTCTGTTCCATTCCACTTTCCATTCCACATTCCATTCCACGTTCCATTACACGTTCCATTTCACATTCCATTGCATTCCATTCCACATTCCGTTCCACATTCAATTTCATTCAATTCCACCTTTCATTCCATTCCATTCCAACTTCCATTACATTCCATTCCACGTTCCATGCCATTCCATTCCATGTTCCATTCCATTCCATTTTACATTCCATTCCGTATTCCATTCCATTCCACATTCCAGTCTATTCCATTCCATATTCCATTCTATTCCATTCCACTTTCATTTGAAATTCAATGGAACGTGTAATGGAAAGGAAGGGAATATGGAATGAAATGGAATGCTATGAAATGTGAAACTGAATTGAATGTTATGTAATGGAAAGTGGAATGGAATGGAATGGAATGTGGAATAGAGTGGAATGAAACTTGCAATGGAAAGTGAAATGGAATGTAGAATGAGACCTGGAATGGAATGCTGAAAGGAATGTAGAATGGAAAGTTATGGGATGTGGAATGGAATGGAATGGAATATGTAATGGAATGGAATGGAATGTGGAATGGAATGAAATGGAAATTTGAATGGAATGTGGAATGGAATGCAACTGAATGTGGAATTGAGTGGAATGGAATGTGGAAAGGAATGGAATGGAATGTGGAATGCAACGTCGAATGCAATGTCGAATGGAATGGAATGGAATGTGCAATGGAGTGGAATGCAATGAGTAATGGCAGAGAATAGTGTGGAATGCAGAATGGAAAGGAATGAAACAGGGAATGGAATGTGGAATGGAATGTGGAATGGAAAGGGGAATGGAATGGATTGTAATGCAATGTGGAATGGAATGTGGAATGCAATGAATTTCAATGTGGAATGGAATGTAATGGAATGTGGAACAGAATGGAACATGGAATGGGAAGGAATGCAATATGGATTGGAATGGAATGGAACGTGGAATGGAATGTGAAATGGAATGTATAATGGAATGTGCAGTGGAATGAAACTGATCATGGAATGCAAAGAAATGTAACATGGAATGGAAAGGAATGGCAAGTGGAATGGTATGTGGAATGGAACGTGGAATGGAATGTGCAATGGAATGCGGAAAGGAACGTGGAATGGAATGGAATGGAATGTGGAATGCATCGCGGAATGGAAAGGAATGGAACGTGTTATGGAATGTGATTTGGAATGTGGAATGGAATATGGAATGCAACGTGGAATGGAATGCAATGCAACGTGGAATGGAACTTGGAAAGGAACGTGGACAGGAATGTGGAATGTAACTTGGAATGGAAAGGAATGGAATGTGGAATGAAATGAAATGGAATGGAATGTGGAACGGATTGTGGAATGGAAAGAGGAATGGAAAGGAATAGATTGTGGAATGGAATTTGGAATGGAATGTGGAATGGAATGTGGAATGGAATGTGGAATGGAATGGAATTGAATGTTCAATGGAATGGACTTTAAAGCGGAAAGGAATGTGGAAGGGAATGCAATGCAATGTTGAATATAACTCAATAGAATGTGGAATAGAATGTGGAATGGAATGTGAAAAGGAATGGAATGGAATATGGAATGGATTGTGGAATGGACTGTGAAATGGAATGGGGAATGTAACGGAATGAAATGTGGAATGGAACGTGGAATGGAGTGTGGAGTGGAATGTGGAATGGAACAGAATGAAATGTTGAATGGAATGTGGTATGGAATGTGGAATGGAATGTGTAATGGAAAGTGGAATGGATTGGAATGGAACGCTAAATGAAATGGAACGGAATGTGGAATTGAACGTGGAATGGAATGGAATGGAAAATGTAATGGAACGTGGAATGGAACATGGAATGCAATGTAATGGAACGTGGAATGGAATGTTGAATGGAATGTGGAAACGATTGGAATGTGGAAAGGAATGGAATGGAATGGGGAATGTAAGGGAATGGAAGGTGAAATGGAATGTGGATTGGAATGTGTAATGGAACAGAATGGAAGGTGGAATGGTATGGAATGGAAAGTGGAATGAAATGTGGAATGGAAAGTGGAATGGAATTTCGGATGCAATGGAATGCATTGTTGAATTCAATGGAATGGAATGTGGAATGGAAAGTGGAGTGGAATGGAATGGAATGAAACGTGGAATGGAATGTGAAATGGAATATGGAAAGGAATGTGGAATGGAATGGAATGCAATGTGGAATGGAATGTGGAATGGAATGGAATGGAATTTGAAATGGAATGTGAAATACAAGGTGGAATGGAAAGTGGAATGCAATATAGAATGGTGTGGAATGGAATATGGACTTGAATGTAATGGAAATTGTATTGGAATGTGGAATGGGATGGAATCGAATGTTGAATGGAAAGGAATGGAATGAAGAAAAGAATGTTTAATGGAATGTGGAAACGAATGTGTAATGGAATTGAATGGAATGTTGGGTGGAATGTCGAATGGAATGGAATGCAATGTGGAATGGAATGTGGAATGGAATGTGGAAAGGAATGTAATGTAATGTGGAATTGTATGGAATGGAATTTGGATTGCATTCGAATGGAATGTGGAATAGAATGGAATGTAATTGAAAGGCATCTGGAATGGAATGGAATGGAATGTGGAAAGGAATGGAATAGAATGTGGAATGGAAAGGAATGGAATGTGGAATTGAAGTTGGAATAGAATGGAATGGAATGGAATGTGGTAAGGAATGTGGAAAGGAGTGGACTGGAAAGTGGAATGGAAGACGGAATGGAATGGAATGGAATGGAATGTGAAATGGAATGGAATGAAACGTGGAATGAAACGTGGAATGGATTGTGGAATGGAACGTGGTATGGAACATGAAATGGAACTTGTACTGGAAAGTGGAATTGAAGATGCAATGCAATGGAATGGAATGTGGAATGGAATGGAATGAAACCTGGAATGAAACGTGGAATGAATTGTGGAATGGAACGTGGTATGGAACGAGAAATGGAATTTGGATTGGAACGTGGAATGAGAGGTAGAATGGAATGGAATGTAATGCAATGGAACGTGGAATGGATTGTGCAATGGAAAGGAATTGTATGTGGAATGCAATATGGAATAGAATGAAGAATAGAATTGATTGGAATGTGCAATGGAAAGTGGATTAGAATGGAAAACAATGTGGAAAGGAATGGGGTGGAATGTGGAATGGAATGTGGAATGGATTGGAATATAATGTGGAATGGAATGTGGAATGGAAAGCAACGGAAAGTGGAATGGAATGTGCAATGGAGTGAAACGGAACGTGGAAAGGAACGTGGAATGGAATGTGGAATGGAATGCAGTGGAAAGTGTAATGGAATGTAGAATGGAATGTGGAATGGAATGGAATGGAATGGAATGTGAAATGGGATGTGGAATGGAATGTAAATTGGAACGTGGAATGCAATGTGGAATGGAATGTGGAATGGAATGGAATGGAATGTGGAATGGAATGGAATGGAATGTGGAATGGAATTTGCAATGGAATGGAATGGAATGTGAAAAGGAATGAGGAATCGAATGTGCAAAGGAATGTGGAATGAAATGTGGAGCGGAATTCAATGTTATGTCAAATGAAATAAGGAGTATAGTGTGGAATGGAAAGTGGAAACTAAAGTCGAATGAAGTGGAACGGAATGTGGAATGGAATGGAAGGGGATGTGAGATGGAATTTGGAATGGAACGTGGAAAGGAAGGTGGAATGTAATGGAAGGGAATGCGGAATGTAATATGGAAAGGAAAGTGGAATGGAATGTGGAATGGAATGGAATGGAATGGAATGCAAAGGAATGGAATGTGGAATGGAATGTGCAATTTAAAGTGGAATGGAACGTGGAATGGAATGGAATGGAACGGGAAATGGAAAGTGGAATATTACGTGGAATGGAACGTGGAATGGAATGAGGAATGGAATGGAAAGGAATGTGGAATGGAATGTGGAATGGAAAGTGAAATGCAATGTGGAATCGAATGGAATGGAACTTGGAAAGGAACGTGGAATGGAATGGAATGGAACGGGGACAGGAACATGGAATGTTATGTGGAATGGAACGTGGAATGGAATGAGGAATGAATGGAAAGGAATGTGGAATGGAATGTGGAAAGGAAAGTGAAATGCAATGTGGAATGGAATGGAATGGAACTTGGAACGGAACGTGGAAAGGAATGGAATGGAAGGTGGAATGGAACGTGGAATGGAATGGAATGAAACGTGGAATGGAACGCGGAATGGAACGTGGAATGGAACGTGGAAAGGAATAGAATGGAATGTGGGGAATGTGGAATGGAATGTGAAATTTAATGAAATGGAATGTTGAATAGAACGTGGAAAAGAATGTGTAATGGAATGGAATGGAATGTGGAATGGACGGAAGGGAATGTGGAAGGTCATGTTGCATGTAACGTGAAAAGGAATGTAAATGACTGTGGAATTGAACTTGCACGGAAATGGAAACGGAAGGGGAATGGAACGTGGAATGGAACGTGGAATGGAAAGGAATGCAATGTTAAATGGAATGTGGAATAGAATGTGGAAAGGAATGGAATGGAATCTGGAATGGAATGTGGAATGGAATGTGAAGTGGAACGTGGAATGGAATTGAATGGAAAGTGGAATGGAATGGAATGGAATGTGGAAAGGAATGTGGAATGGAATGTGGAATGCAATGTGGAATGGAATGTGGAATGAAGGTGGAATGGAACGGAATGGAATGTGAAATGTAATGTGGAATGTAAAGGAATGGAATGCGGAATGGAATGGAATGGGATACGGAATGCAATGTGGAACGGAGTGTGGAATAGAAACTGGAAAGGAATGTGGAAAGGAAAGTGGAATGGAATGGAATGGAATGTGTAATGGAATGGAATGGAATGTGGAAAGGAATGTGAAATGGAATGGAATGGAATGTGGAATGGAATGTGAAATGGAATGGAATGGCATGTGGAAAGGAATTTGGAAAGGAAAGTGGAAAGGAATGTGGAAAAGAGTGTGGAATGGAATGTGGAATGGAATGCGGAAACCAATGTGAAAAGGAATGTGGAACGGAACGGAGTGGAATGTGGAATTGAATGTGGAATGGAGTGTGGAATGGAATGTGGAATGGAATGTGAAATGGAATGTGGATTGGAGTGTTTAATGGAATGTGTAATGCACCGGAATGCAATGTGAAATGGAATGTGGAATGGAATGTGTAATGCAATGTCAAATGTAATGCAATGGAATGTGTAATTGAACGTGGAATGCAATGGAATGGAGCATGGAATGGAGTGTGGAATGGAATGTGGAATAGACTGAAACGGAAGGTGCAATGGAATTTTGAGTGGAAGTTGGAATGGAATGTGGAATGAAATGGAATTGTATGTGTAATGGAAAGGAATTGAATGTGGAATGGAATGTTTAGTGGAATGTGCAATGGAATGGAATGTATTGTGGAATGGAATGGAACGGTATGGAATATGACATGTATTGTGGTTTAAAATGGAATGGAATGGAATGGTATGGAATATGGAATGGAATGCAATGGAATGAGGAATGGAACATGCAAAGAAACGGGGAATGGAAAGTGTAATGGAATATTGAAAGGAAGGTGGAATGGAATGGAGTGGAATGTGGAATGCAATGTGGAATGGAATGGAAAGGAAAGAGTCATGGAATGTGGGATGGAATTGAATGGAATGTGGAATGGAATGTGGAATGGAAAGTGGAATAGAATTTGGAATGGTACTTGGAATGGTATGTGGAATGTAATTGAATGGAATGTGGATTGGAAAGTAAAGTAATCTGGAATAGAATGGAATGGAATGGAAAGTGGAATAGGATGGAATGGAATGGAACGGAATGGAATGCAGAATGGAATGGAATGGAATGTGGAATGGAATGTAATTGAATGGAATGTGGAATTGAATGAAATGCAATGTGTAATGGAATTGAAAGGAATGGGGAATGGAATGGAATGGAATGTGGAATGGAACACAAAGGAAAGTGGAATGGAATGTGGAATGGAAGGCAGAATGGAATGTGCAAAGTTATGGAATGGAATGTGGAATGGAATTGAATGGAATGTCGAATATAATGAAATGGAATGGAATCTGAAATGTAATGGAACAGAATTGGAATGGAATGGAATGGAATGTGGAACAGAATGGAAGGTGGAATGGAATGGAATGGAATGTGAATGGAATGGAATGGAATATGTAATGGAATGGAATGGAATATGAAATGGAATGTTTAATTGAATGAGAAATGGAAGGTGGAATGGAATGCGGAATGGAATGTGGAATGGAAAGGAATAGAATGTAGAATGGAATGCTGAATGGAATGTGAAATGGAACGTGGAATGGAACGTGGAATGTAATGGAATGAAACATGGAATGGAATGTGGAAAGTAATGGAATAGAATGTGGAATGGAATGTGCAATGGAATGTGGAATGGAAAGAAATGAAATGTCGAATAGAATGTGGAGGGGAATGGAATGGAATGTGGAAAGGAATGCGATGGACTGTTTAATGGAATCTTGAGTGGAATGTGGAATGGAATTTGGATTCTAATGGAATGGGATGTGGAAAGGAATGTGGAATGGAATGTGAAAGTAAAGCAATGCACAGTCGTAAGTAATGAGGAATGGAAAGTGGAATGGAATGTGGAATGGAATGGAATTGAATGTGGAATGGAACGTGGAATGGAATCGAATGGAACGTGGAGTGGAACGTGGAATGCATCATGGAAGGGAACGTGCAGTGGAATGAAATGTGGAATGGAATGGAATGTGGAATGGAATGTGAAATGCAATGCGGAGTGGAATTCTGAATGGATTCTGGAATGGAAAGTAATGGTATAGAATATAGAATGGAATGGAATGGAGTCTGGAATGGAACGTGGAAAAGAACGTGGAGTGGAACCTGGAATGCAATGGAATGGAACGTGGAATAGAAGGCGGAATGGAATCACATGGAACGTGCAATGGAAAGGAATGGAAAGTGTAATGGAAACGAATGGAATGTGGAATGCAATGGAAAAGAATGGAATGTGGAATGGAATGGAATGGAATAGAACGTGGAGTGGAATGGGATGGAATGTGGAATGGAATGGAATGGAAAGTGGAATGGAATGCAATGGAACGTGGAATGCAATGTGGAATGGATTGTGGAATTGAATGTGGAATGGAATGGAATGGAGTGCAAAGTTGAATGTAATGGAATGCACTGTGAAATAGAATGGAATGGAATGGAATGGAATGCGGAATGGAATGGAATGGAATGGGACATGTAATGGATTGTAAAGGAATTTGGAATTAAATGGAATGGAATGTGGTATGGAATGGAATAGTGTATGGAATGGAATCGAATGAAACGTGGAAAAGAATGTGGAATGGAATGTGGAATGGAATGAGGAATGGAATGGAATGGAATGTGTAATAGAATGGAATGAAACGGATAGTGGAATAGAATGTAGTGAAATTGAATGCAATGAGAAATCGAATGCAATGGAATGTGGAATGCAATGTAATGGAATGGAATGTGAAATTCAATGTAATGGAATGTGGTATGGAACGGAATGTAATGTGAAATGGAATGTAGTGTAATGTGGAAAGGATTGGAGTGGAATGTGGAATGGAATGGAATGGAAAGTGGTAAAGAATGGAATGGAAGGGAATATGGAATGGAATGTGGAATGCAACGTACAATGTAATTGAATGGAATGTGGAATGGAATGGAATGGAACGTGAAACGGAATGGAAATTGGAAAGGAATGGAATGGAACGTGGATTGGGATGGAATGGAACGTGGAATGGAATGGAATGGAATGGAAAGGAATGGAATGGAATGGAATACAACGTGGAGTGGAATGTGATGGAATGGAATGGAAAGGAATGTGGAATTGAAGTTGGAATGGAATGGAATGGAACATAATGGAATGTGGAATGGAATGGAATGGTATGCAGAAAGGAATGTAATGGAATATGGAATGGAATGTGGAAGGAAACGTAATGTAGTGGAATGTGGAATTGAAGTTGGAATGTGGAATGCAATTGAATGGAATGAGGAATGGAATATCGAATGGAATGGAATGGAATACAATGTGGAATGGAATGAAATGGAATGTGCAATGGAATGTGGAATGGAATTGAATGGAGTGAGGAAAGAAATGTGGAATGAAATGGAATGTGGAATGGAATGGAATGCAATGTGTTATGGAATGGAATTGAATGGAATGGAATTTGGAATGGAATGTGGAATGGAACGGAGTGGAATGTGTAAAGGAATGTGCAATGGAATGGAATTGAGTGTGGAATGGAACGTGGAATGGAAAGTGGACTATACCATGTATTAGAATGTGGAATGGAATGCAATGGAAGGGAATGTGGAATGGAAAGTGGAATGGAATGGAGTGGAATGAGAAATGGAGTGTGGAATGCAATGGAATGCAGAATGGATTGGAAAGGAATGGAATTTGGAATGGAATGGAATATGGAAAGGAATGTCGAATGGAATGGAGGGGAATGTGGAATGGAATGTGGAATGGAATGGAAATGAATGTGGAAAGGAATGTGAAATGGAATGGAATGGAATGTGGAATGGAATGGGATGGAATGGTATGGAATGTGGAATGGAATGCATTGCAAAATGGAATGGAATGTGGAATGGAATGGAATGGAAAATGGAATGCATCATGGAATGGAAAGTGTAATGGAACGTGCAATGGAACGTGGAATGGAAGATGTAATGGAATGAGTAATGGAATGGAATGGAATGGAGTGGAATGTGGAATTCAATGGAACGGAATGGAATGTGGAATGGAATGGACTGGAATGGGATGGAATGGAATTTGGAATGGAATGCGGAATGGAGTGTGGATTGGAATGTGGAATGGAATGTGGAATGCAATGAGGAAAGGAATGTGGAAAGGAATGCGGAATTGAACGGAATGCAATGTGGAATTGAATGTGAAATGGAATGTTTTATCGAATGGAATGGAATGTGGAATGGAATGGAATGGAATGTGGAATGGAATGTGGAACAGAATGTGGAATGTAATGTGGAATGAGTGTAGAATGGAACGGAATAGAATGTAAAATGGAATGTGGAAAGGAATGGAATGGACTGTGGAATGAATGTGGAATGGAACGGTATGGAATGTGAAATGGAATGGAATGTGGAATGGGATGTGGAACGCAATGTAGAAAGGAATGTGGAAAGGAATATGTAAAGGAATGTGGAATGTAATGAAATGGAATGTGAAATGCAATGGAATGGAATGAGCAATGCAATATGGAATGTAATGGAATGGACTGTGGAACTGAATGTGGAAAGCAATGTGGAATGGTACGGAATGGAAACTGGAATGGAATGTGGAATGAAGTGTGGATTTGAATGTGGAATGGAATGTGGAATGCAATGAGGAAAGGAATGTGGAAAGGAATGTGGAATGGAACGGAAAGGAATGTGGAATGGAATGTGGAATGGATTGTGGAATGGAATGTGTAATGGAGCGTAATCCAATGTGAAATGGAATGTGGAATGGAATGTGTAATGGAAAGTCAAATATAATGCAATGGAATGTGGAATTTAACGTGGAATGGAAAGGAATGGAACGTGGAATGGAATGGGGGATGGAACATGGAATGGAATGTGGAATGGAATGGAAAGGAATGTGCAAAGGAATAAGGAATGTAATGAGTAATGGAATGTGGAAAGAAAAGCAATGGATTGTGGAATGGAAGGTGGAAGGGAACGTGGAACGGCATGAAATGGAACGTGGAACTGAATGGAATGGAATGTGAAATGGAAAGGAATGGAACGTGGAATGGAAAGTGGAATAGAACTTGGAATGGAAGGTGGAATGGAACGTGCAATGGAAAGGAATGGAAAGTGCAATGGAATGTGAAAAGGAATTGAAAGGAATGTGCCAAGGAATATGGAATGGAATGTGGAATGGAATGTGGAATGGACCTTTGAATAGAACGTGGATTGAAAAGCAGAATGGAATGGAATGGAAAGCGGAATGGAACGTGGAATTGAACGTGGAATGGAAAGTGGAATGTAATGTGGAATGGAATGGAAAGGAATGTGGAATGGAATGTAGAATGCAAAAGGGAATGGAATGGAATGGAATAGAACGGGAAATGGAACTTGGAAAGGAACGTGGAATGGAATGTGGAATTGAATGGAATGGAATGTAGAATGGAATGTGGAAGGTAATGGAATGGAACGTGGAATGGAATGTGCAATGGAATGGAATGGAATTTGCAAAGGAATGTAGAATGGAATGAGTAAGGGAATGCAATCGTATGGCAAATGGAATGTGGAATGGAATGTGAAATGGAATATGGAAAGAAATGTCGAATGGAATGGAATGGAACGTGTAATGAAATGGAATAGAACGTGGAAAGGAAGGTGGAATGGAACGTGGAAAGGGAATTGGAATGGAATGGAATGTAATGTGGAAAGGAATGTTGAATGGAATGTGGAATGGAATGCAATGGAATGGAATGTGGAAAAGAATGTGGAATGGAACGTTTAATGGAACGTGGTATGGAATGTAATGGAAAGTGGAATGGAACGTGGAATGGTACTTGGAATCGAACGTGGAATGGAATGAGGAATGGAATGGAAAGGAATGTGAAAGGGAATGTGTGACGGAACGTGAAATGAAATGTGGAATTGAATGGAATGGAATGTGGAATGGAACGTGGAATTGAATGGAATGGAACATGGAATGGAACATGGAATGGAACGGAATGAAACGATGAATGGAACGTGGTATGAAACGTGGAATGGAAAGTGGAATGGAATGTAGAATGGAATGGGAAATGGAATGGAATGGAATGTGGAAAGGAATGTGGAAAGGATTGTGGAATAGAATGGAATGGAATGTGGAATGGAAAGTGGAATGGAATGTGGAATGCAATGTAGAATGGAATGTGGAATGGAATCTGAAATGGAATGGAATGGAATGTGGAAAGGAATATGGAAAAGAATGGAATGGAATGTGGAATCTAATGTAGTGCGTTGTGGAATGCAATGTGGAATGGTATTTAATGGAATGTGGAATGGAATGAGGAATGGAATGTGGAAAGGAATGTGGAATGGCATGCAATGGAATGTGCAATGGAATGTGGAATGAAGTGTGGATTGGAATGTGAAATGGAACGGAATGGAATGTGGAAAGTAATGTGGAATGGAATGTTTAATGGACGAAATGGAACGTGGATAGGAATGTGGAAAGGAATGTAGCATGGAACGTGAAATGGAATGGAACTGACTGTGGAATTGAAGGTGGAATGAAATGGAATGGGACGTGGAATGGAACGTGGAACAGAAAAGAATGGAACGTTAAATGGAATGTGAAATGAAATGTGGAAAGTAATGGAATGGAATGTGGAATGGAATGTGAAATGGAATGTGGAATGGAATGGAATGGAATGTGGAATGGAATGGAATGGAATGTGGAATGGAATGTGGAACGGAATGTGGAATATAATGAGGAACGGAATGTGGAAAGTAATGTGGAATGGAACGGAAGGGAATGTGAAATGTAAAGAAACGGAATGTGGAATGGAAAGTGGAAAGGAATGTGGAATGGTACGGTATGGAATGTGAAATGTACTATGGAATGGATTGTGGAATAGAATGTGAACTGGAATGTGAAATGGAATGAGGAAAGGAATGTGGAAAAGAATGTGGAATGGAACGGAAAGGAATACAGAATGGAATGTGGAATGGAATGGAATGGAATATGGAATGGAATGTGGAATGGAATGTGGAATGGAGTGTGGAATGGAATGTGTAATGGAACGGAATGCAATGTGAAATAGAATGTGGAATTAAATGTGTAATGGAATGTAAAATGTAAAGCAATGAAATGTGGAATTGAACGTGGAATGGAATGGAATGGAAAGTGGAATGGAATGTGGGATGGAATGTGGAATGGATTGTGGTATGGAATGTAGAAAGGAATGTGGATCGGAATGGAGTGCAATGTGGAATGGAATGTGAAATGGAGTGGAATATAATGTGAAATGGAAAGTGGATTGGAATTTGGAATGGAAAGTGGAATGCAACGTGGAATGGAATGTGGAATGGAATGAAATGGAAAGTGTAATGGAATGTGAAATTGAAAGGAATGGAATGTGGAATGGAATGGAATAGAATGTGGAATGGAATTGAATGGAATGTCAAATGGAATGTAATGGAATGTGCAATGGAATGTGGAAAGGAAAGTGGAATAGGATGGAATGGAATGTGTAATGGAAGGTGGAATGGAATTGAATCAACTTTGGAATGGAACATACAATGGAAAGTGGAATGGAATGGAATGTAATGAGGAAGGGAATTAAATGTGGATTGGAATGGAAGGGAAGGTGGAATGGAATGTGGAATGGGGTGGAATAGAATGGGGAATGGAATGGAATGGAATGTGAAATGCAATGTGGAACGGAATCTGAAATGTAATGTGGAACGGATTGGAACGGAACGTGGAATGGAATGTTGAATGGAATGTGGAATGGAATGTGCAACGTAATGTGGAAAGGAATGTGGAATGGAATGGAATGGAATGTGAAATGGAATGTGGAATTGTATGTGTAATGGAATGTAAAATATAATGCAATGGAATCTGGAATTGAACGTGGAATGGAATGTAATGGAAAGTGGAATGGAATGTGGAGTTGAATGGAATGGAATGGGTAATGGAATGACGTGCATTGTGAAATTCAATATGCAACGGAATGTGAAATGGAATATGGAATGGAGTGGAATAGAACGTGGAATGGAATGTTGAACGGAATGTGGAATAGAATGTGCAATGGAAAGCGGAAAGGAATATGGAATGGAAGGGAAGTGAATGTGAAATGCAATGTGGAATGGAATGGAATGGAACGTTGAATGCAAGGGAATAGAATTTGGAATGGAATATGGAAAGGAATGTGTAATTGAATGTGGAATGGAATGTGGAAAGGAATCTGCAATTTAATGGAATGGAATGTGAAATGAAATGGAATGGAATGTTTAATTCAATGTGGAATGAAATGGAATGGAATGTGGATAGGAAGGAGGAAAGCAATGTGGAATGGAACGGAAAGGAATGTAGAATGGGTTGTGGAATGGAAAGTGGAATGGAATGTGGAATAGAATGTGGAATGGAATGCGGAATGGAAAGTGGAAAGGAATGTGGAATGGAACGGAATGGAATGTCAAATGGAATGTGCAATGGTGTGTGGAATGGAATGTGGACTGGAGTGTGAAACATAATGTGGAATGGAACGGAATGGAACATGGAATGGAAAGAGGAATGGAGTGAGGAATGGAATGTGTAATGGAACGCAATGCAATGTGAAATGGAAATTGGATTTAAATGTGGAATGGAATGTAAAATATAATGGAATGGAATGTGGAATTGAAAGTGGTATGGAAAGGAATGGAACGTGGAATGGAATGTTGCATGGAATGGAATGGAATGTGGAATGGATTGTGGAATGGAATGTGGAATGTATTGCGGAATGGAATTTGCAGTGGAATGTGTAATGGAATGTGGATTGGAATGTGTAATGGAAAGGGGAGTGTAACGTGGAAAGGAACGTGGAATGTAATGGAATTGATCATGTAATGGAATGTGGAATAGAATGGAATATGGAATGAAATGTGGAATGGAATGTGGAATGAGATGTGGAAAGGAAAGGAATGGAATGTGCAATGGAATGGAATGGAATGTGGAATGGAATGGAATGGAATGTGGAACAGCATGTGGAATGGAACGTGGAATGCAACGGAATGTAATGTGGAATGGAATGGGGAATGGAATGTTGAACGGAAAGTGGAATGGAATGGAATGTAATGTGGAATGTAACGTGGAATTATATAGAATGAAACTTGGAATAGAACGCTGAGTGGAAAGTATAATGGAATATGGAATGGAATGGAATGGAAAGTGGAAAGGAATTTAATGGAATGTGGAATGGAATGTAGAATGGAATGTGGAATGGAATGCGGAATGTAATGTGGAACGATATATGGAATGGAACAGAATGGAATGTGGAATGGAATGTGGAATGGAGTGTGGAATGGAATGTGTAATGAAATGGAATGGAATGTGAAAAGGAATGTGGAATGGAAAGTGGAAAAGAAAGTCAAATGCAATGGAAAGAAATGTTTAATTGAACGTGGCATGCAATGGAATGGAACGTGGAATAGAATGTGGGATGGAATCTAATGGACTGTGGAATGGATTGTGGAATGGAATGTAGTGGAATGCGGAACGCAATGTGAAAGAGAGTGTAATGCAGTGTGAAATGGAGTATGAATTCCAATGTAGAATTGGACATGGAATGGAGTGTAATGGAGCGTAAAATGGAATGTGGAATTGAATGGAATGGAATGTGGAATGCAATGCAATGGAATGTGGAATAGAATGTGGAAAGGAAGGTGGAATGGAACAGAATGAAATGGGGAAAGGAACGTGGAATTTAATTGAATGGACCTTGGATTGGAACGTAGAAAGGAATGCTGAATGGAATGTGGAATGGAATGGAATGAAATCTGGAATGGAATGGAATAGAATGTGCAATGGAATGGAGTGATATGTGGAATGGAAAGTGGAATGGAATGGAATGGAAAGAGAAATGGAATGTGGAATGGAATGGAATGCAATGTGGAATGGAATGGAGTGAAATGTGGAATGCAATGCGGAACGGAATGTGGAATGGAATGTTGAATGGAATGTGGAAAGCAATGTGTAATGGAAAGTAATGGTATGTGAAATGGAAAGTGGAATGTAAAGTAATGGAATGTGGAATGGAATGTGGAATGGAATGTGGATAGGAATCTGGAATGGAACAGTATGGAGTGTGAAATTGATTAGAATGGAAGGTGGAATGGAATGTTTAATGGAATGCAATGGAATGTGAAATGGAATGTGGAATGGAATGGAATGGAATGTGGAAAGAAATGGAATGGAATGATATAGAAAGTGGAATGGAATTGAATGGAATGTGTAATGGAATGGAATGGAATGTGGAATGGAATGGAATGTTATCGTATGTAATGTGGAATGGAATGGAATGGAATGTGGAATTGGATGTGGAATGGAATGGAATGAACGGGGAATGGAACATGGAGTGGAAGGTGTAAAGGAACCTGCAATGGAAAGTGGAATGGAACATGGAATGGAATTACTCATAGAATGGAATGGAATGTGGAATGGAATGGAATTTAATGAAATGTGGAATGGAAAGTGGAATGGAATGAATTGGAAAGTGGAATAGGATGGAATGGATTGTGGAATGGAATGGAATGGAGGGTGGAATGTAATGTGGAATGGAATGGAAAGGAACGTGGAACAGAATGTGAAATGGAATGTGGAATCAACGAGAAATAAAACGTGGAATGGAATGGAATGCAATATGGAATGCAATGTGGAATGGAATGTGGAATGGAATGTGGAATGGAATGGAATGGAATGCAATGTGGAATTGAATGTGGAATGGAACGTGGAATGGAACGCAGAATGGAACGTGGAATGGAATGAGGAATGAAATGGAACGGAATGTGCAATGGAATGTGGAATGGAACGTGGAATGGAATGGAATTGAATGTGAAATGGATCTTGAAATGGAATGGAATGGAAAGTGGAATGGAATGTGGAATAGAAAGGGGAATGGAATGTGGAATGGAACTTGGAATGGAACGTACAATGGAAAGTGGAATGGAACGTGGAATGGAATGGAATGGAAGGAGGAATGGAACGTGTAATGGAATGGAATGGAACGTGGAATGGAACGTGGAATGGGATGTGGAATGGAACGTGAAATAGAACGTGGAATGGAATGGAATGGAAGCTGGAATGCAATGTGGAATGGAATGTGGAATGGACTGTGGAATGGAATGGAATGGAATGGAATATGGAATGAAATGTGGAATTGAATGTGCAATGGAACGTGGAATTGATCGTGGAATGGAACATGGAATGAAATGGAACAGAATGTGAAATGGAATGTGGAAGGGAATGGAATGGAATTTGGAATGGAATTTGGAATAGAATGGAAGGTGAAATCGAATGTGGAACAGAATGGAATGGAAAGTTTAAATGGAATGAAATGCCATGTTGAATGGATGTGGACTGCAATGGAATGCAATGGGGAATGGAATAGAATGGAATGTGGAACGGAAGGTGGAATGCAATGGAATGGAATTTGGAATGGAATGTGGAAAGGAATGTGGAATGGAATGTGGAATGGAATGGAATGGAATGTGGAATGGAAAGTGGAAAGGAATGTGGAATGGATCGGAATGGAATGTGGAATGGATTGTGGAATGGAATGTGGAATGGAACGTGGAATGGAATGTAATGAAATGTGGAATGGAAAGTGGAATGGAATGTGGAAAGGAATGGAATGGAATGAGGGATGGAATGTGGAATGCAGTGCAATGGAATGTGGAAAGGAATGTGGAATGGAATGAGGACTGGAAAGTGGAATGGAACCTGGAATGGAACGTGGAATGGAATCAAATGGAATGAAACGTGGAATGGAAACTGTAATAGAACATGAAATAGAATGTGGAATGGAACGTGGAATGGAATGTGCAGTGGAATGTGGAATGGAATGTGGAATGGAATGTGGAATGCAAAGTCGAAGGGAATGCAATAGAATATGGAATGGAGATTGGAATGGAATGGAATGGAAAGTAGAATCGAAAGTGAAATGGAAAGTGGAAAGTAATGTGGAATGGAACGTGGAATGGAATGTACAATGGAATGTGTAACGGAATGTGGAATGGAATGGAATGGAAGGAGGAATGTAACGTGGAATGGAATGGAATGGAAAGTGGAATGGAACGTGGAATGCAATGGAATGGAACGTGCAATGGAACGTGGAAGGGAATGTGGAATGGAACGTGGAATGGAACGCGCAATGGAATGGAATGGAATACGGAACGCAATGTGGAATATAAAGTGGAATGGAATGTGGAATGGAATGGAATGGAATGTGGAATGAAATGTGGAATTGAATGTGGAATGCAAAGTGAAATAGAACATGGAATGGAATGTGGTTTGGAAGGTGGAATGGAATGGAACAGAATGTAGAATGGAATGTGGAATGGAATGGAATGGAGTGTGGAATGGAATTTGGAATGGAATAGAAGGTGAAGTCGAATGTGGAATGGAATGGAATTTAAAGTTCAAATGGAATGGAATATTGAATGGAATGTGAACTGCAATGGAATGCAATGCGGAATGGATTGGAATGGAATGTGGAATGGAATGGGGAATGCAATGGAATGGAATGTGGTATGCAATGTGGAATGGAATGTGGAATGGAATGGAATGCAATGTGGAATGGAAAGTGGAAGGGAATGTGGAATGGAACGGAACGTAATGTGGAATGGAATGTGGAATGGAATGCGGAATGGAACATGGAATACACCATGGAATGGAAAGTGGAATGGAGTGTCACTGGAATGGAATGGAATATGAAGTGGAATGGAAAGGAATGTTGAAAGGAAAGTAATGGAGTGTGGAATGGAACGTGGAATGGAAAGAGGAATTGAATGGAATGGAACGTGGAAGGAAATGTGGAATGGAATGGAATGGAACGTGAAAATGAATGGAATGCAACGTGAAATGGAATGAGAAATGGAATGGAATGAAACGTATAATTTAATGGAATGGAACATGGAATTGAACATGGAATGGAATGAATGGAACATGGAATGCAACGTGGAATTGAAAGTGGAATGGAACGTGGAATGGAACATGGAATGGAGTGGAATGGAAAGTGTATTGGAACGAAATGGAAAGTGGAATGGAAAGGAATGCAACGTCGAATGGGACGTGGAATGGAACATGGAATGTGACGTAGAATGGAAAGTGAAATGGAATGTGGAAAGGAAAGGAATGGAATGTGGAATGGAATGGAATGGAATGTGAAATGGAATGGAATGCAGTGGAATATAGAATGGAATGGAATGGAATGGAATGGAAAGGAATAAAATGTGGAATGAAATGGAATGAAAGGTGGAATGGAATGGAATGGAATACAACTAAATGTGGAATGGAATGGAATGGAATGGAATGGAAAGTGAAATATAATTTGGAAAGGAATGTGAAATTGAATGTGGAATGAAATGTGGAACGGAATGAATTAGAACGTGGAATGGAATGAAATAGAACGTGCAATGGAATGGAATGGAATGGAAAGTCGAATGGAAAGTGGAATGGAACATGGAATGGAATGTGGAATGGAATGTGGTATGAAATGTAGAATGGAATGGAATGGAAAGTGGAAAGGAATGTGTAAAGGAATGCAATGGATTGAGAATGGAATGTGGAATGGAATGGAATGGAATGTGAAATGGAATGTTGAATGGAATGTGGAGTGGAATGTGGAATGGAAAGTGGAATGGAATGGAATGAAATGAGGAATGGAATGTGGAATGGAATGTGGAATGGAACATGGAAAGGAATGTTGAATGGAATGTGGAATGGAAAGGAATGGAATGGACTGGCATATGAAATGGAATGGAAAGTTAAATGGAATGGCATGGAATTTGGAAGGGAACGTGGACTGGAATGTGAAACAGAATGCAATGGAAAGTGGAATGTAATGGAATGGAATGTGGAATGGAATGTGAAATGGAATGGAATGGAAACTGGAATGAAATGTGGTATCGAATGAAATGGAGTAGACTGTGGAATGGAATGTGGAATGGAATGGAATGTGGAATGTAATGTGGAATGGAATAAAATGGAATGTGGAATGGAATGTGGAATGGAATGTAATGTAATGGAATGGTATGTGGAATGAAATGCAATTGAATATGGAATGGAATGGAGTGGAATGTGGAATGGAATGTGGAATGGAATGGAAAGGAATGTTGAATGGAATGGAAAGCAATGTGGAATGCAATGGAATGTAATGTGAAATGGAATGGATTGGAATGTGGAATGGAAGTAAATGGAATGTGGAATGGAATGTGGAATGGAATGGAATGGAATGGAATGTGGAATGGAATGTGAAATTGATGGAAAGGAATGTGAAATTGAATGGAATGTAATGTGGAATGGAATGAGTAATGGAATGGAATGAAATGTGGAATGGAATGTGGAAAGGAATGGAATGGAATGTGGAAAGGAATGTGGAAAGGAATGGAAAATAACGTGGATTGGAATCTGCAATGGAATGTGGAATGGATTGTGGAATGGAATGGAATGGGATGGAATGTGGAAAGGAATGGTGAATGGAATGGAAGCAAATGTGGAATGGAATGTGGAATAGAATGGAATGGAATGTGGAATGGAAGTTAATTTAATGCAAAGGAGTGCAATGGAATGGAATGTGGAATGGAATTGAGCTTGAAATGGAATGGAATAGAATGTGGATTGGAATTGAATGGAATGGAATTTGGAATGGAATGGAATGGAATGGAATGGAATGGAATGTGAAATGGAATAGAATGGAATGTGGAATGCAAAGGAAGGGAATGGGACTTGGAATTTAATGGAATGGAGAGGAACGTTGAATGCAATGGAATGGAATGGAACATGGAATTGAATAGAATTGAATGGGGAAAGAATGTGGAATGGAAAGTGGATTTGAATGTGGAATGGAGTGGAACGGAATGTGGAATGGAATGGAATGGAATGTGGAATAGAATGGAATTGAATGGAATGTGTAACGGAATATGCAATGGAATGTGGAATGGAATGTGGAATGGAATGAAATGGAAGGTGGAACGGAATTGAACTTGGAATGGAAAGGAATGGAATGTGGATTGGAATGGAATGGAATGTGGAATTGAATGGATTGGAATGTGAAATGGAATGTGGAATGAAATGTGGAATGGAACGGAATGGACTGTGGATTGGAACGTGGAATGGAACAAGGAATTGAACGTGGAATGGGATGTTCAATGGAATATGGAATGGACAGTTGAATGGACTCGAATGGAACGTGGATTTGAATGTGGAAAGGAATGGAATGGAATGTGGAATGGAACGTACAATGAAACGTGTAAAGGAATCTGGAATGGAATATAGAATGGTATGTGGAATGGAACGTGGAAGGGAATGTGGAGGGGTGTGGAATGGAATGGAATAGAAAGTGGAATGGAACGTGCAATGTATCGTGGAATTGAGTGTGGAATGAATCGTGGAATGGAACGTAAAATGGAATGTGGAATGGAATGTGGAATAAAATATGGAATGGAACATGAAATTGAATGGAATGGAATGTTGAATGGAATTTGGAATGGTATGGAATAGAATGTGGAATGGAATGTGGAATGGAATGGAATGGAATGTGGAATGGTATCTGGAAAGGAAAGTGGAATGGAATGGAGTGGAATGTGGAATTGAATGTGGAATGGAATCTGGAAAGGAAAGTGGAATGGAATGGAGTGGAATGTGGAATGGAATGTGGAATGGAATCTGGAAAGAAAAGTGGAATGGAATGGAATGGAATGTGGAATGGAATGTGGAATGGAACGTGGATTTGAAACTGGAATGGAACGAGGAATGGAATGGAATGGAAAGTGGAATGGAACTGGAATGGAACTTGGATTGGAAAGTGAAACGGAATGTGGAATGGAACGTGGAATGCAGCGTGGAATGGAATCGATTGGAATGTAGAATGGAATGGGATGTAACTTGGAATGCAATGTGGAATGGAATGTGAAATGGAACGTGGAATGGAAACTGGAGTGAAATGGAATGGAATGTGGAATGGAATGGAATGGAATGGAATGTGGAATGGAATGGAATGGAATGTTGAATGGAATGTGGATTGGAATGAAAAGGAAAGTCGAATGGAATGGTATGGAACGTGGAATGGAATGGAATGGAATGGAACGTGGAATGAAAGGTTTAATGGAACATGAAATGGAAAGTGGAATGGAATGTAGAATGGAATGTCAATGGAATGTGTAATGGAAACTTTAATGGAATGGTATGGAATGTGGAATCGAACATGGAATGAAATTGAATGGAACGTGGAATGGAAAGTGGAATGGAATGTGGAATGGAATGTGGAATGGAATGTGGAACAGAGTGTGGAATGGAATGGAATGGATTGTAGAATGGAATGTGGCAGGGAATTTAATGGAATGTGGAATGGAAAGTGTATTGCAATGTAGAATGGGTTGTGGAATGGAATGTGGAATAGAACAGAATACAATGTGGAATGGAATGTGGAATGGAGTGTGGAATAAAACTTGGAATGGAATGCAATGAAATATGGAAAGGAACGTGGAATGGAATGGAATGGAAAGTGGAACTGTATGTGGAATGGAACTTGTAATGGAATGAAATGGAATGTGGAATGAAAAGTGAAATGCAATGGAATTGAACATGGAATATAACGTATAATGGAAAGTGGAATGGAATGTGGAATTGAACATAGGATACAATGTGGAATCAAGTGTGGAATGGAATGGAATGGATTATGGAAAGGAATGTGGAATTGAGTGTGGATTGGAGAGTGGAATGGAATGGAAAGGAATGTGGAATGGAACGTGGAATGGAATGGAATGGAATGGAATGTGGAATGGAATGGAATGGAATGTGGAATGGAATGTGCAATGGAATGGAATGAAATGTGGAATGAAATGTGGATTGGAATGGAATGGAATGTGGAATGGAATGTGGAATGGAATTTAACGGATATTGGAATGGAACGTGGTATGGTATGTGGAATGGAATGTGGAATGGAATGGAATGGAAGAGAAAGGAATGTGGAATGGCATGTGAATTGGAATGCAATAGATTGTGGAACAGAATGTGTAATGAAACACAATGGAATGAGAATGGAACGTGGAATGGAATGTGGAATGGAATGTGGAACGGACTGCGGAATGGAATGTGGAATGGAATGAGGAATGGAATGGAATGTGGAATGGAATGTGGAATAGAATGGAATTGGATGTGGAATGAAATGAGGAATATAACGTGTAATGAAATGGAATGGAATGTGGAAAGGAATGGAATGGAATGAGGAATGAGATCTGGACTGGAATGGAATGCAATGTGGAATGCAAAGTGAAATGGAATAGAACGGAATGTGTAATGAAATGTGGAATGCAATGGAATGGAATGTGGAATGGAACGTGGAATGAAATGTGGAAAGGAATGTGAAATGGAAGTGGAATTCAATATCGAATGGAACGGAATGGAATGTGGAATGGGACGTGGAATGGAATGCGGAATGGAACCTGGAATGTAATGGAATGGAACGTGTAATGGAATATGGAATGGAATGGAATGGAAACTGGAATGGGAAGGAATGGAATGTGCAATGGAATGGAATGGAATGTGGAATGGAATGTGGAATTTAAAGGAATGGAATGTGGAATGGACTGAAATGGAATGTGGAAAGGAATCTGGAATGGAATGCAATGGAATGTGGAATGGAACGGAACGGAATGTGGAATGGAATATGGAATGGAACGTAATGGTATGTGGAATGGAATGCGGAATGAAAAGTGGAATGGAATGGAATGGGTTGTGGAATGGAATGCTATGGAATGGTATGGAATCTGGAATGGAATGGAATGGAATGTTGTAAGGAACGTGGAATGGAACGTGGAAAGGAATGTGGAATGACATGTGTAATGCAAAGGAATGGAAGGTGAAAAGGGATGTGGAATGCAATGGCATGCAACGTGGAATGGAATGGAATGGAACGGAATGCAATGTGGAACGGGATTGAATGGAAAGGAGTGGAATTTGGAATGGAATGTGGAATGGAATGTAGAATGGAATGTGGAATGGAATGTGGAATGGAATGGAATGGAAAGTGGAAGGCAATGTGGAATGGAAAGTGGAATGGAATGGAAGGAATGTGGAATGGAATGTGAAATGGAAAGGAATGGAAGGAATGTGGAATGGAATGTGAAATGGAATGGAATGGAATGTCAAATTTAATGTGGAAAGGAATCTGAAATGGAAAGTGGAATGCAATGTGGAATGGAATTTGGAATGTATCATGGAGTGGAATGTGAAATATATCGTGGAATGGAAAGTGGAATAGAATTGAATGCAACGTGTAACGGAATGTGGAATGGAATGGAATGGAATGTGGAATGGAATGTTTAATGGAATGTGGAATGGAATGGAGTGGAATGTGGAATGGAATGTGGAATGGAATGTGGAATAGAATGGAATGGAATGTGGAATGGAGAGTGGAATGAAATGAAATGGAAAGTGGAATGGAATGGAACGGAATGTGGAATGGAATGTGGAATAGAATGTGGAATGCAAAGGAATGTAATATGGAATGGAATGTGGAAAAGAAAGTGGAATGGAATGCAATGGAATGTTGAATGGAACGTGGATTGGAATGGAATGGAAAGTGGAATTGAAAGTGGATTGTAAACTGGAATGGAATGGACTGGAATGTGGAATGGAATGGAATGGAATGTTGAATGTAATGTAATGGAATATGGAATGGAATGGAGAGGAATGGAATGTAGAATGGAATGTGGAATGGAATGTGGAATGGAATGGAATGGAATGTGGAATGCAATAGAATGGATTGTGGAATGGAATGGAATGGAATGGAAAGTGGAATGGAACGTGGAATGGAATGGAATTGTATGTAGTGTGAATGCAATGGAATGTGGAATGGAACGTACAAGTGAATAAGGAATGGAACGTTGAATGGAATGGAACAGAATGTGGAATGGAATATGGAATGGTATGGAATGGAGTGTGGAACGGATTGTGGAATGAAACGTGGAATGGAAAGTGGAAAGGAATGGAATGTGGAATGGAATAGATTGGAATGCTTAAATTGAATGGAATGGAATGTGGATTGGAATGTGGACTGCAATGGAATGCAATGTGGAATGGAATGGAATGGAATGTGGAATGTAATTTTCAATGGATTGTGGCATGAAATATGGAGTGGAACGTGGAATGGAAAGTGAAATGGAATGGAATGGATCGTGGAATGAACCTGGAATGGAATTTGGAATGGAAGGTGTAATGGAGTGAGGAATGGAATCGAAAGGAACGTGGAATGGAATGTGGAACGGAATGTGGAATGGAATGGAATGGAATGCGGAATGGAATGGATTGGAATGTGGAATGGAATGTGGAATGGAACGGATTGGAATGTTGAATGGAATGTGGAATGCAATGCAACGCAATGTGGAATGGAAATTAACGGAATGTAGAATGTAATGGAATGGAATGTGGAATGGAATGAGGAATGGAATGTGGAGTGGCACTTGGAATGGACGGAGTGCAATGTGGAATGGAATGTGGAATGGAATGTGAAATGGAACGTGGAAGGAATGCAGTGTGGAATGGAACCAGGATTGGAATGGAATGGAAAGTGGAATGGAATGGAATGGAACGTGGAATGTAACGTGGAATGGAATGTGGAAAGGAACGTGGAATGGAATATGCAAAGGAATGTGAAATGGAACGTGAAAAGGAATGGAATTGAAAGTGGAATGGTAGGTGGAATGGAATGGAAAGGTACGTGGAATGGAATGTGGAATGGAAAGTGGAAATGAACGTGGAATGGAATGTAATTGAATGTGGAATGGAATGTAGAATGGAATTTAGAATGTAATGTCGAAGAGAATGTGGAATGGAATTGAATGGAATGGAATGGAATGTGGAATGGAATATGGAAAGGACTGTGGAATGGAATGTGGAATGGAACGGAATTAAACGTGGAAAGGAATGTGGAATAGAATGTGGAATGGAACGTGGAATGCAACGCAATGGAAAGTGGAATGGGATGGACTGGAATGTGGAATGGAACGTGGAATGGAATGTGGAATACATCGTGGAATGGAAAGTGTAATTGAAAGTGTAATGGAAGGTGGAATGGAGGGGAATGGAACGTGGAATGGAATGTGGAGAGGAATGGAATGGAATGTGGAATGGAATGGAATAGAATGTGGAATGGAAAGGAAAGGAACGAGGAATGGAACATGGAATGGAACGTGGAAAGCAACGTGGAATGGAACGTGGAATGTAATGTGAAATAGAATGGAATGGAATGGGGAATAGAATGGAAACGGAATGTGGAATGGAATGGAATGGAGTGGAATGTGGAATGGAATGGAATGGAATGGAATGGAATGAGGAATGCAATGGAATGCAATGTGAAATGGAATATTGAATGAAACATGGAATGGAACGTGGAATGGAACATGGAATGGAATGTGGAATGGAATGGAAAAGAATAAGAATGGAATGGATTGGAATGTGGAATAGAATGTGGTATGGAATGGAATGGAATGGAATGTTGAATGGAATAGAATGGAATGGTATGGAACGTGGAATGGAATGGAAAGGAATGTGGAATGGAACGTGGAATGGAATATAATGGAACGTGGAATGGAATGCTTAATGAAATGAGGAGTGGAAAGTTGAATGGAACGTGGAATGGAATAGAATGGAACGTGGAATGGAATGAGGAATGGAATGTGGAATGGGACGTGGAAGAGAATGTGGAATGTAATTTGGAATTGAAAAGAATGGAATGTGGAATGGAATGGAATGGAATGTGGAATAGAGTGAGTAATGAAATGAAATGGTATCTAGAATAGAATGGAAAGGAATGTGGAATGGAATATGGAATGGAAAGGAATGTAATATGGAATGGAATGTGGAAACGAAAGTGGAATGGAATGCAATGGAATGTGGAAAGGAACGTGCATTGGAATGGAATGAAAAGTGGAATTGAACGTGGATTGTAAACTGGAATAAAATGGAATGGAATGTGGAATGGAATGGAATGAAATGTGGAATGGAATGTGGAATGGAACGTGGAAAGGAACATGGAATGGAATGGATTGGAATGTGGAAAGAACATGGAATGGAATGGATTGGAATGTGGAATGGAATGTGGAATGGAACGGACTGGAATGTGGAATGGAATGTGGAATGAAATGCAACAGAATGTGGAATGGAATGTAATGGAATGTGGAATGGAATGTGGAATGGAATGAAATGGAATGTGGAATGGAATGAGGAATGGAATGTGGAGTGGCACTTGGAATGAAACGGAGTGCAATGTGGAATGGAATGTGGAATGGAATGTGAAATGGAAAGTGGATGGAATGCATTGTTAAATGGAACGTGGATTGGAATGGAATGGAACATGGAATGGAACGTGGAATGGAATGTGGAATGGAAAGTGGAATGGAATGGAATGGAATGTGGAAGGGATCGTGTAATGGAATGGAATGGAAAGTGGAATGGAATGTGGAATGGAACATGGAATGCAATGTGCAATGGAATGTGAAAGAGGACGTGGAAAGGAATGGAATAAAAAGTGGAATGGTACATGGAATGTAATGGAAAGGAACGTGGAATGGAATGTGGAAAGGAATGTGGAAAGGAACGTGGAAAGGAATGGAATGGAATGTGGAATGGAATGTAGAATGGAATGTGGAAGTTAATGTTGAAGGGAATGTGGAATGGAATTGAATGGAATGGAATGGAATGCGGAATGCAATGTGGAAAGGAATGTGGAAGGAAATGTGGAATGGAATGGAATTCAACGTGGAATGGAATGTGGAATGGAATGTGGAATGGAACGTGGAATGCAATGGAACGGAAAGTGGAATGGGATGGACTAGAATGTGGAATGGAACGTGGAATGGAATGTGGAAGAAAATTTGGAATGGAACGTAGAATGTAACGTGGAATGGAATGGAATGTAATATGTAACAGAAAGGAATGGAATGTGGATTGGAATGCGGAATGGAATGTGGAATGGAATGCACTGGAATTTGGAATGGTGTGGAATGGAATGTTGATTGGAACGTGGAAGGGAATGTGCAATGTAACGTGCAATGGAAAGGAATGCAATGTGTAATGGAATGCAGTGGAATATGGAATGTAACGTAATGTAATGTGGAATGGAATGTGGAATGGAATGGAATGGAATGTGGAATAGAATGTGTAATAGAATGGAATGGGATGCGAAATAGTATGGAATGCAAAGCGAAATGGAACGTGGAATGGAACGTGCAATGGAACGTGGAATGGAACTTGGAATGGAATGTGGAATGGAATGGAAAAGAATGAGAATGGAAGGGATTGGAATGTGGAAAAGAATGTGGTATGTAATGGAATGGAATGTTGAATGGAATAGAATGGAATCGTATGGAATGTGGAATGCAATGGAAAGGAATGTGGAATGGAAAGTGGAATGTAATGGAATGGAATGTGGAATGGAATGCGTAATGGAATGAGGAATGGAACGTTGAATGGAACGTGAAATGGAATGGAATGGAACGTGGAATGGAATGTGGAATGGAATGTGGAATGGGACGTGGAATAGAATGTGGAATGTAATTTGGAATGGAAAGGAATGGAATGTGGAATGGAATGCGATAGAATGTGGAATGGAATGTGGAATAGAATGGAATGGAAGGCAGAATAGAATGCGGAATTAAATGGATAGCAATCCGGAATGGAATGGAATGGAATGGTATGGAATGTGGAATGGAACGTGGAATGGAAACTGGAATGGAATGTGGAATGGAACATGGAATGGAATGGAATGGAGTGTGCAATGGAATACGGAATGGAATGTGGAATACAACGTGGAATGGAATGTGGAATTGAAAGTGTGATGGAAGGTGGAATGGAATTGAATGGAACGTGGAATGGAATGTGGAGTGGAATGGAATGGAATGTGGAATGGAATGGAATGGAAAGTGAAATGGAAAGGAATGGAACGAGGAATGGAAAATGGAATGGAACGTGGAAAGCAACGTGGAACCGAACGTGGAATGTAATGTGAAATGGAATGGAATGGAATGGGGAATAGAAAGACATGAAATGTGGAAAGGAATGAAATGGAGTGGAATGTGGAATGGAATGGAATGGAATGGAATGTGGAATGTAAAGGAATGAAATGTGGAAAGGAATAGGATGGAATGGAATGGAATGGAATTGAAAGAGGCATGGAATGGAATGAAATTGAAAGAGGCATGGAATGGAATGGAATCTAAAGGAATTTGGAACAGAATGGAATGCAGTGTGGAATGGAATGGAATGGAATGTGTAATTGAATGTGGAATAGAATATGGAATGGAAAGTGCAAAGGAAAGTGGAATGGAATGGAATAGAATGTGGAATGGAAAGTGGAATTTAATCTAATGGAACATGGAATAGAAAGTAGAATGGATTGGAGTGGAACATAGAATCGAACGTGGAATGGAACGTCGAATGGAATGGAATGGAAAGTGGAATGGGACGTGAAATGTACTGTAATGGAATGGAATGGAATGTGATGTGGAATGTGGAATGGACGGTGGAATGGAATGTGGAATGGAACGGAAAGGAATGTGGAATGGAATGTGGAATGGAATGTGCAAAGGAAAGTGGAATGGTATGGAATGGATTGTGGAAGGGAACGCGGAATTTGATGGATTTTAACGTGGAATGGAATGAGCAATATAATGAGGAATGGAATGTGGAATGGAACGGAAAGGCATGGGAAATGGAATGTGCAATGGAATGTGGAATGGAACGTGGAATATAATGCAATGGAAAGTGGAATGGAACTTGGAATGGAATGGAATGGGTTGTGGAATCTGGAATGGAATGTGGAATGCAACCTGGAATGGAACGTGGAATGGAACGGAATGAATTGTGGAATAGAATGTGGAATGGAATGGAATGGGATGTGGAATGAAATGTGGAATGGAATGTGTAATGGAATGGAATGGAATGTGGAAAGAATGGAATGGAATGTGGAATGGGATATGGACTGGAATGGAATGCAAAGTCGAATGGAAAGTGGAATGGAATGGAATGCAAAGTGGAAAGGAATGTGGAATGGAATTGAATGGAATGTGGAATGGAATGTGCAATGGAATGTGGAATGGAACGGAATGGAATGCGGAATGGTATGTGAAATGGAATGTGGAATGGAAAGTGGAATGGAATGGAATGGAATGTCGAATAGACCATGGAATGAAAGGGATTGGAAGGTGGAATGGAACGTGGAATGGAATGTGGAATGGAGCGTGGAATGGAATGTGGAATGGAATGTGGAATGGAACCTGGGATGGAATGGAATGGAAGGTGAAATGAAAAGGGGAATGGAATGCAATGGAAAATGGAACGGAATGTGAAATGGAATGAGGAATGGAAAGTGGAATGGAGTGTGGAATGGAAATGAATGGAACGTGGAATGGAATGTGGCATGAAATGTGGAACGGAAAGGAATGGAATGTGGAATAGAATGTGGATTGGAATAGAATGAAATCTGGAATGGAATGGAATGCAATGGAGTGGAATATGGAATGGAACGGAATGGAACGTGGAATGAAACGTGGAATGGAACATGAAAATGAATCTGGAATGGAAAGGAATGCAATGGAATATGGAAAGGAATGGAATGGAATGTGTAATGGAAAGTATAATGGAAAGTGGAATGGAATGGAATGGAATGGAATTGAAAGGAATGTGGAATGAAATGGAATGGAATGCGGAATGGAAAGGAATGGAATCCGGAATGGAATGGAATTTTATGGAATGTGAAATGGAATGGAATGGAATGGAATGTGGAACGGAATGTAATGGAATGCAATGGAATGCCCAAAGGAATGCAATGGAATGGAACGGAATGCGGAATTGAATCGATTGGGAAGGGGAATGTAATGGAATGGAATATGGAATGCAAAGGAATGGAATGGAAGGTGGAATGGAATATGAAATGGAATGAGGAATGGAACCTGGAATGGAATGAAATGGATCTCGGAAAGGAGTGGAATGGAACGTGGAATGGAATGTAATGGAACGTTGAAAGGAACGTGGAATGGAACGTGGAAAGTAAAGTGGAATGGATAGTATAATGGAATGTAATGGAATGTGGAATGGAATTGAATGGAAATTGGAAAGGAATGGAATGGACCGTGAAATGGAATGGAATGGACTATGGAATTGAATGTGGAATGGAATGAAACGGAAAGTGGAATGAATGCCTAATGGAAAGTTGAATGCAACGTGAAATGGAATGGAAAGGAACGTGGGATGGAATGTGGAATGTAATGGAATAGAAGGTGGAAAGGAATTGAATGGAATGGAATGGAATGTGAAATGGAATGTGGAATGGAAAGTGGAATGGAATGGAATGGAACATAGAATGGGATGGAAAGGAATGGAACGTGGAATGTAACATGGAATGGAATGGAATGGAATGTGGACTAGAACGTGGAATGGAATGTGGAATGGAATATGGAATGGAAAGTGGGATGGAATGCAATGGAATGTGGAATGGAATGTGGAATTCAATTTAAAGGAATGTGGCATGCAATGTGGAGTGGAACGCGGAATGGAAAAGAGTGGAATGTGGAATGGAATGCGGAACGGAATGGAATGGATTGTGGGATGGAATGTGGAATGGAATGTGGAAAGGAATGGAATGTGGAATGGAGTGTGGAATGGAAAGGAATAGAATGTGGAATGGAATGTGGAATGGAAAGGAATAGAATGTGGAATGGAATGTGGAATGGAATATGTCGGAATGTGGAATGGAATGTGGAATGGAACGTTGAATGGAAAGGAATGGGATGTGGAATGGAATGTAGAATGGAAATTGGAAAGGAATGGAATGGAATGTGGAATGTAATGTGGAATGGAATGCGGAAAGAACGAGGAATGGAAGGTGGAATGGAATGGAATCGAATGTGGAATGGAGTGGGGAATGGAATGGAATGGAATGTGCAATTCAATTTACAATGGAATGGAAAGGAACGTGGAATGGAATGGAAAGTGGAATGCAGCGGAATGGAATGGGAATGTAATGTGGAATGGAATGGAATGCAATGAGGAATGGAATGTGCAAAGGAATGTGGAATGGAGCGTGGAATGGAAGATGGAATGGAATGGAATGGAATGTGGAATGGAATGTGGAATGGAATGGAATGGAATGTGGAATGGAATGGAATGTGGAATGGAATGGAATGTTTAAATGGAATGGAATGGAATGTGGAATGGAATGTTTACTGGAATGGAACACTATGTGGAATGGAATGTGGAATGGAATGTGGAATGTAATGGAATGGAATGTGGAATGGAAAGGAAAGTTTAAATGGAATGGAAAGGAATGTGGAATGGAATGTGTACTGGAATGGAACACTATGTGGAATGGAATGTGGAATGGAATGGAATGTGGAATGGAATGGAATGGAATGTGGAATGAAATGTTCAATGGAATGTGTAATGGAATGTGGAATGGAATGTAATAGAAAAAGGAATGGAACGTAGAATGGCACGTGGAATGGAACGGAATGGATTGTGGAATTCAATATGGAATGGAAAGTGGAATGTAACATGGAATAGAACGTGGAATTTAACGTGGAATGGAATGTAATGGAATGTGGAATGGAATGGAATGGAATGTGGAATGGAATGTGGAATTGAAGGTGGAATGGAATGGAATGGAACGATTAATGAAATGTGTAATGGAATGGAATGGGACGTGTTATGGAATGGAATGGAACCTGCAATGGAAAGGAATGAAACAAGGAATGGAAAATGGAATAGAACGTGGAAAGCAACGTGGAATGGAACGTGGAATGGAATGTGAAATGGAATGGAATTTAATGTGGAATTGAATGGTATGGAATGTGGAAAGGAATGTAATGGATAGAAATGTGGAATGGAATGGAATGTGGAATGGAATGGAATGTGGAATGGAATGGAATGGACTCTAATGGAATGCAGAATTGAATGGAATAGAATGAGGAATGGAATGGAATGGAATGTTGAATTTAATGGAATGGAACGTGGAATGGAATGTGGAATGCAATGTGGAAAGGAAAGTGGAATGGAATGGAAGGGAAAGTGTAATAGAATGGAATGGAATGGAATGAGGAATGCAATGTGGAATGGAATGTGGAATTGAATGGAATGGAATGTGGAATGAAATGGAACGGAATGTGGAACGGAATGGAATGAATCGGAATGTGGAATGAAATGGAATGGAATGGAATGGAAAGTGAAATACAATGTGGAATGGAAAGTGGAATTGAATGTGGAACGCAACGTGGAATTGAATGTGGAATTGTATCGAATGGATTGTGAAATGGAACGTGCAATGGAATGGTATGGAATGTGGAATGGAATGTTGATTGCAAAGTGGAATGGAATGGAAAGAAACGTGGAATCGAATGTGGACTGGAACGTGGAAAGGAACGTGGAATTGACCGGTTAATTGAATGGAATAGATTGTGGAATGTAATGTGCAATGGAATGGTATGGAATAAGGAATGGAATGTGGAATGTAATGTTGAATGGAATGGAATGGAATGTGGTATGGAATGTGAAATGGAACGTGGAATGGAACGTGGAATGGAATGGATTGGAATGTGGAATGGAATGTGGGATGGAATGGAATGGAATGTGGAATGGAATGTGGAATGCAGTGTGAAATGGAATGGAAAATGGAATGTAATGTAGAATGGAATGGAATGGAATGTTTAAATGGAATGGTATGGAAAAGCAGAATGGAATATGGTCTGTAATGGAATGCAATGTGGAATGGAAAGTGGAATGTATTGGAATGGAACGTGGAATGAAACGTGGAATGGAACGTGGAATGAAATATGGGATAGAATAGAATGCAATCTGTAATGAAAGGGAATGGAATGTGGAATGGAATGTGAAATGGAATGGAATGGAAAGGAATGGAATGTGTAAGGCAATGGTATGGAATGTGGAGTGGAAAGAAATGGAACGTGGAATGCAACGTGGAATGAAACGAGGAATGCAATGTGGAATGGAACGTGTAGTGGAAAGTGGAATTCAATGGAAAGGAATGTGGAATGGAAGGGAATGGAACGCGGAATGCAACGTGGAGTGGAACTTGGAGTGGAATGTGGAATGGAATTGAATGGAATGTAGAATGGAATGGAATGGAATGTAGAATGGAATGGAATGGAATGTCGAATGGAATGGAATGTAGTGGAATTTGGAATGGAATGGAATGGAATGAGAAATATAATGGAATGGAATGTGGAATGGAATGGAATGGAATGGAAAGTGGAAAAGAAAGGAATGGAATGGAATGTGGAATGGAATGTCGAATTTAATGTGGAATTGAATGGAAAGGAATGTGGAATGGAATGGAATGGTACGTAGGATGGTTTCGACTGGAAAGGGGAATGGAATGTGGAAAGGAACGAGGAATGGAGTGGAATGGAACTTGGAATGGAATGTGGAATGGAATGCAATGGAATGTTGAATGAAACTTGGAATGGAACGTGGAATGGAATGCAATGGAATGTGGAATGGAATGCAATGGAATGTGGAATGGAAAGTGGAATTGAACGTGGAATGGAATGGAATGGAAGGTTGAATGGAATGCGGAATGGAATGTGGAATGGAACGTTCCATTTCACATTCCATTCCATTCCATTCCATATTCCTTTCCATTCCATTCCGCATTCCATTCAATTGCATTTTACATTCCATTCCACATTCCATTCCATTACGTTGCACAATCCTTTCCATTCCATTCCAAATTACATTCCACATTCCATTCCACATAACATTCCATTCCATTCCACATTCCATTCCATTGCAGTTCACATTCCATTCCATTCCGTTCCACATTCCATTCCACATTCCATTCCTTTCCATTCCACATACCGTTCCATTGCACATTCTATTCCATTCCATTGCATTCCACATTCCATTCCATTCCATTCCATTCCATTCCACATTCCATTCCCCGTTGCATTCCACGTTCCTTTCAACGTTCTATTCCACATTCCATTCCATTAAATTCCACATTCCATTCCACGTTCCATTCCATTCCATTCCGCATTGCTTTCCACATTCCACTCCATTCCATTCCACATTTCATTCAAAATTCCATCCCATTCCATTCCACATTCCATTCCATGTTACATTCCATTCCATTTCATATACCATTCCACATTCCATTCCATTCAATTCCACATTCAATTCCACATTTCATTACATTCCATTCCACATTCCATTCCATTCCACTTCAAATTCCATTTGATTCTATTGCATTCCTCTCTACATTCCATTGCATTCCATTCCAGATTCCATTCCATTCTGTTCCACGTTCCATTCCACAATCCATTCCACTCCATTCCATTCCACGTGACAGTACATATTCCATTCCATTCCATTCCAGAGTGCATTCCAAATTCTTTTCCATTCCATTCCACATTTCAAGGTGTTCCATTCCACATTCCATTCCATTCCATTCCACATTCTATTCCACATTCCATTTCATTCCATTCCATTGCACGTTCCATTCCACATTCCATTCCATTCCACATTCCATTCCACATTCCATTACATTCCATTCCACAAACCATTCCAAATTCCACCCCATTGCTCATTCCATTCCATTATATTCCACATTCCATTCCATTCCACATTGCATTCAATTCCTTTCCACCTTCCATTCCACGTTCCATTGCATGATCCATTCCACGTTGCATTCCACGATCCATTCCATTCCATTCCACTCCACAATACATTTCACCATTCATTTGACGTTCCATTCCACGTTCCATTCCCCATTTCATTCCATTACATTTCATGTACCATTCCGCATTCCATTCCATTCCATTCCGCATTCCATTCCATTCCATTCCTTTCCACATTCCATTCCATTCCATTCCATTCCACGTAGCATTCCACGATAAATTCCACGTTCCATTCCATTACGTTGCACATTCCATTGCACATTCCATTCCATTCCATGGCATTCCACATTCCATTCCATTCCATTCCACATTTCATTTCAAATTCCATTCCATTCCTTTCCATTCCTTTCCAAATTCCATTCCACATTCCATTCCATTCCGTACAATTCCACATTCCAATCCACATTCCTTTCCATTCCATTCCATATTCCATTCCATTCCATTCCTTTCCATTCCATTCAATTCCATTCCATATTCCATTCCACATTCCATTCCATTCCATTCCTTTCCATTCCATTCCTTTCCATTCCATTCCACGTTACATTCCAGATTCCATTCCATTCCATTCCACATTCCTTTCCACTGCAAATTCCATTCCACGTTCCATGCCAAGTTCCATTCCACGTTCTATTCCACGTTCCATTCCACATTCAATTCCATTCCATTCCACATTCCATTCCACTGCATTCCACTTTCCATTCCATTCCATTATTCTTTCCATTCCATTCCAGATTCCATCCATTCCATTTCTCTTTCTTTTCCATTCCATTCCACGTTCCATTCCACATTCCGTTCCATTCCATTCCACGTTCCATTCCATTCCATTCCATGTTCCTTTCCACATTCCCTTCCATTCCATTCCACGTTCCATTCCATATTACATTCCATTCCACTCCACATTCCATTTCTTTCCATACCACATACCATTCCAGAATCCATTCCTCTCCATTCCATTCGACATTGCATCCCATTCTATTTCCTTCCATTTCACATTCCATTCCGTTGAATTCCGCATTCCCTTCCATTCCATTCCACATTCAATTCCACATTCATTTCCAAGTTCCATTCCACTTTCCATTCCATGTTCCATTGCACGTTCCATTCCGTTTTCCATTCCAAATTTCATTCCATTCAATTTCATATTCCATTCCATTCCATTCCATTAAATTCCACATTCCATTCCATTGCATTCCATTTCCTATTCCTTTCCATTCCAAATTCCATTCCACTTTCCATTCCACATTCCATTCAATTCCATTCCACATTGCACATCTTTCCACATTCGATTCCACGTTCCATTCCTCATTGCATTCCATTCCTTTACGCATTTCTTTCCATTCCATATTCCATTCCACATTCCATTCCACATTCCATTCCATTCCATTCCATATTCCATTCAATTCAATACCCTTCCATTCCAAATTCCATTCCACATTCCATTCCATTCCATTGCAAATTACGTTTCACTCCATTCCACATTCCATTCCATTCCATTCCACATTCCATTCCATTCCATTGCACATTCCAATCCATTGCATTCCACTTTCCATTCCATTCCATTCCACATTCCATTCCACATTCCATTCCATTCCATTCCACACTGCATTCCACTCCCTTCCATTCCACATTCCATTCAACTTTCCTTTCCATTACATACCACATTCCATTCCACATTCCATTCCAATCCAAATTCCATTCCACATTCCATTCCACTCCGTTCAATTCCATTTTCCATTCCATTCCACTCCATTTCATTCCAAGTTCCATTCCACATTCCATTCCACATTCCATTCCACATTCCATTCTGTTCCATTCCATTCCATTCCACATTTCATTCCATTCCATTCCACATTCCATTCCATTTCACACTCCATTCCATTCAATTCCATTACATTCAAAATTCCATTCCATTGCATTCCACATTCTATTCCATTCCATTCCACATTCTATTTCGCATTCCTTTCCATTCCATTCCACGTTCCATTCCACATTCAATTCCATTCCATTCCACATTCCATTCCATTCCAATCCATTCAAGTCCACATTCCATTCCATTCCATTCCATTACACATTCGATTCCATTACGTTAGACATTCCATTCCATATTCATTCTATTCCACTCCATTACACATTCGATTCCATTACGTTACACATTGCATTCCACATTCATTCCATTCCATTCCACTTTCCATTCCACAATCCTTTCCACATTCCGTCACATTCCATTCCACATTCCATTCCACATTCCGTTCCATTCCATTCCACATTCCATTCCCTTCCTTTTCTTTACTTTTCATTCCATTTCATTTCATACTCCATTCCACATTACCTTCCATTCCACTCCACGTTCCATTCCGCTTTCCATTCCATTCCATTCCGCATTCCATCCCATTGCATTTCAAATTCTATTCCATTCCATTCCACATTCCAATCCATTCGATTCCACATACCTTTCTATTCCATTCCATTCCACATTCCATTCCATTCCATTAAACATTCTATTCCACATTCCATTCCATTACACATTCCATTCGTCTGTCCATTCCATTCCACATTGTATTCCATATTCCTTTCCATTCCATACCCTATTCCATTCCATTGCATTACATATTCTATTCCACTTTCCATTCCATTCCATTCCACATTCCATTCCACAATCCTCTCCATTACATGTCACATTATATTCCATTCCATTCAATTGCATTCCATTCCATTCAATTCCACATTCCATTCCTCTTTCCATTCCATTCCATTCCACATTCCATTCCATATTTCATTACATTCCATTGAACATTCCATTACACTTTCCATTCACTTTCATTGCACTCCACATTCCTTTCCATTCCATTCCTTCATTCTACTTTCCAATCCATTCCATTCCATTCCTCCTTTCTACCTTCCAATCCATTCAATTTCACATTCATTTACATTCCATTCCACATTCCATTCCATTCCATTCCACATTCCGTTGCAAATTCCATTCCATTCCATTCCATTTCACATTCCATTGCAAATTCCATTCCATTCCATTCCACATTCCATTGCAAACTCCATTCCATTCCATTCCAGATTCCATTCCAAATTGCATTCCATTCCATTCCACGTTCCATTCCACGTTCCATTCCACTTTCCTTTCTACGTTCCATTCCACGTTCCATTCCACATTTCTTTCCACTGTCAATTCCATGTTCCATTCTACATTTCATTCCATTCCATTTCATATTCCATTCCAATTTCCATTCCATTCTATTCCATGTTCCATTCCATCTTCCATTCCATTCCATTCCACATTCCATTTAATTTTGTTTCGCATTCCATTCCATTCCATTCCATTTCATGCCACATTCCATTGCATTCCATTCCATTGCATTCCACATTCCATTCCATTGCATTCCATTACATATTCCATCCAACATTCCATTCCACGTTTCATTCCATGTTCCATTCCAAACCATGATACTTTCCATTCCACCTTCCATTCCATTCCATTCTACCTTCCATTCCATTCCATTCCACATTCGATTCCACATTCCATTACATATCATTCCACATTGCATTAAATATTCCATTCCACGTTCCATTCTATTCCAATCCACATTCCATTCCATTCATTTCCACATTCCATTCCACATTCTATTCCATTCCATTCTTCATTCAATTGCATTACATTCTTCATTCCATTGCATATTCCATCAAATTACATTCCACATTCCATTCCATTCGTATCCATTCCATTCCTGATTCCATTTCACATTCCATTCCTTTCCATTCCACTTTCCTTTCCATTCCATTCCACGTTACATTCCACATTTCATTCCATTTCATTACACATTCCATTGCATTCCATTCCATTCCATTCCACATTCCGTTCCATACCATTCCATTCCACAATACATTCCATTTTATTTCACATTCCATTCCTTTCATTCCATTCCACAGTCCTTTCCATTCCTTTCCTCATTCCATTCCACATTCCATTCCACTTTCCACTCCATTGCATTCCACATTCCAATCCGTTTCGTTCCAATCCTTTCCATTCCCCATTCCATTTCATTCGATTCTACATTCCATTCCCCTCCTTTTCACAATTCATTCCATTCTATTCCACATTCCATTCCATTCCATTCGTCTCCACGTTGCCTTCCATATTCCATTCCACGTTCCATTCCACTTTCCATTACACGTTCCACTCCACGTTTCATTCCACGTTCCACTCCATGTTCCATTCTATTCCATTCCATGTTCCATTCTTCATTCCATTTCACTTTCCATTCCATTCTATTCCACATTCCATTGCATATTCCATTCCGCGTTCCATTCCCTTCCATTCCTCATTCCATTCCATTCCGTTCCACATTTCAATTCACGTTCCATTCCATTCCATTCCACAATCCATTCCACATTCCATTCTACTACAGTCCACATTACATTCCATTCTATTCCCTTACATTCCTCATTCCATTTCACATTCCATTGCATTCCATTCCATGTTCCATTCCACATTCCATTCCACGTTCCACTGCATATTTCATTCCGTTTCATTCTACATTCCATTCCATTCCATTCCAATTCCATTCCACATTCCATTCCATATTCCATTCTATTCCATTCCATATTCCTTTCCATTCCATTGCACGTTCCATTGCATTCCATTCCACATTCCATTCCATTGCATTCCATATTCAATTCCATTCAATTCCACATTCCGTTCCAATCAATTCCAATGCATTCCTTTCCATTCCACATTCCATTAAACTGCATTACACATTCCTTTCCACATTCCAGTCCATTCCATTCCAAATTCCACACCATTCAATTCCACATTCCAGTGCATTCCATTCCACTGCATTCCACATTCCATTCCTTTCCATTCCACTTTCCATTCCATTCCATTCCACATTCCACTCCATTCCATTCCACTTTCCATTCCATTCACCTTCCATTCCTTTCCATTTCATTCACATTCCATTCCTTTCCATTCCAGATTCAATTCCATTCCATTCCACATTAAATTCCACTCCATTCCATACACCTTCCATTCCTTTCCATTTCATTCGCATTCCATTCCTTTCCATTCCACATTCAATTCCATTCCATTCCACATTAAATTCCATTCCATTCCACATTCCTTTCCATTCCACATTCCATTGTATTCCATTTATTTCCATTCCACATTGCATTCCACACCATTCCATTCCATTCAGTTTCACATTCCATTAACTTCCAATCCATTCCACAGTCCATTCCATTCCATTTCACATTCCATTCCATGTCGTTGCATTTCACAGTGCATTCCATTCCATTCCATTGGGTTCCACTTTCCATTCTGTATTCCATTCCATTCCAAATTCCATTCCACTTTCCATTCCATTCTATTCCACATTGCATTGCATTCAATTCCACATTCCATTGCATTCAATTCCACATTCCATTGCATTCAATTCCACATTCCATTGCGTTCCATTCCACAATCCGTTCCATTCCATTACTCATTCCATTCTATAGCATTCCATTCCACTTTCCATTCCAAATTCCACTCCACATTCCATTATATTCCATTCCATTCCACATTCCATTCCATTCAATTCCATTCCGTGTTCCTTTCAACTTTCCATTCCACATTCCATTGCGTTCCATTCGACATCCCATTCGAATCCATTACACGTTCCATTCCATTCCACATTCTATTTCACATTCCATTCCATTCCATTCGACTTTCCGTTCCACATTCAATTATATTCCATTCCACACTCCATTCCATACCATTCCACATTCCCTTCTATTTCCATTTCACTTTCCATTGCATTACATTCCACATTCCATTGCATTCCATTCCACATTCTATTCCATTTAATTCCATTATATTCCACTTTCCACTACACTATCCTTTGCATTCCGATACACATTCCATTCCATTCCATTCCAATTTGCATTCCATTCCATTCCACTTTCCATTCCATTCCATTGCACACTGCATTCTATTCCATTCCATTCCACACGCCATTCCCATCCATTCAACATTGCATACTACGTTTCATTAAATTCCATTCCACTTTCCGTTCTACATTCCATTGCACATTCCATTGTTTACCGTCCCATTCCCCTCCACGTTCCATTCCACATTCCATTCCCCATTCATTTCCATTCCGTTCCGTATTCCATTCCATTTCATTCCATTCCTTTGCATTCCGTCTTCCTTTCTTTTTCATTGCATTCCACATTCCTTTCCAATCCATTCCATTTTCCATTCCATTCCTTTCCACAGTCCGTTCCACATTCCATTCCATTCCACTTTCGTTTTCACATTCCATTCCACTTTCGATTTCACATTCCATTCAATTCCATTACATTCCATTCCGTTGCATTCCACATTACATTCCCTTCCATTCCATTAAACATTCCACTCCATTCCACTGCATATTCCATTCCATTCCATTCCACATTCCATTCCACATTTCATTCCATTCCATTCCACGATCCATTCCATATTCCATTCCATTCCTTTACACATTCCATTCCAATTCATACCACATTCCTTTCAACATTCCTTTCCATTCCAATCCATTCCATTCCATTCCACCTTCCATTCCACATTCCGTTCCACATTGCATTCCCCATTCCATTCCATTCCTCTCCATTCCATTTCATTCCACGTTCCATTCCACATTTCATTCCACATTCCATTCCACATTCCATTCCATTCCATTCCACTTTCCATTCCACTTTCCATTCCACATTCCATTCCACATTCCATTCCATTCCATTCCATTCCATTCCATTGCACATTCTGTTCCATTCCACATTCCATTCCATTAATTTCCCCATTCCATTGCATTCCTCTCCATTCCATTTCATTCCACGTTCCATTCCACATTTCATTCCACATTCCATTCCACATTCCATTCCGTTCCATTCCACTTTCCATTCCACATTCCATTCCACATTCCATTCCTTTACATTCCATTACATTACATTCCATTGCACATTCTGTTCCATTCCACATTCCATTCCATTAATTTCCACATTCCATTCCATTCCTTTCCACATTCCATTCCATTGCATTCCATTCCTTTCCATTCTATTGCACCTTGCATTCCTTTTTCCATTCCACTTTCCATTCCACATTCCTTTCCATCCCAATCCATTCCACATTCCATTCCACATTCCAACCCATTCTATTCCAAATTACTTTCCATTCCATTTTACACTCCATTCCACATTCCAATCCACTACATTCCAAATTCCTTTCCACATTCCACTTCATACCATTCCACAGTCCTTTCCTTTCTATTCCACTTTCCATTCCACATTCCATTCCATTACACATTCCATTCCATTTTCCATTCCATTACATGGCATTCAACTTTCCATTCCATTCCATTCCAAATTACACTCCATTCAATTCCACATTCCATTCCACATAAAATTGCATTCTATTCCACGTTGCATTACACAGCCCTTTCCACATTCCTTTCCATTCCATTTCATTCCACATTCAATTCCATTCTATTCTATTTCAATCCATTTTCTATTGCATTCCATTCCACATTCCATTGCATTGCATTCCACATTCCATTCGATTCCATTCCACATTACAATCTGTTCGCTTTCAATTCCATTCCATTCCTCATTCCATTGCATTCCATTCCATTCCATTCCATTCCACATTACATTCCCTTCCATTCCACATTCCATTCCCTTCCATTCCACATTCCATTCCATTCCACATTCCATTCCATTCCATTCCATATACCATTCCACTTTCCATTCAATTCCATTCCATTCCACATTCCGTTTCATTCCATTCCACTTTACATTGCATTCCATTCATATTCCATTCCACATTCCATTCCATTCCACATTCCATTCCATTCTATTCCACATTCCATTCCACATTCCATTCCATTCCATTCCACGTTCCTTTCCCTTGCATTCTATATTCCATTCCATTCCATTTCATTCCACATTCGATTCCATTCGATTCCATATTCCATCCCATTCCATTCCATATTCCTTTCCATTGCATTCCACATTCCTTTCCATTCCATTCCGCATTCCTTTCCATTCCATTCCAGATTCCATTCCATTCCATTTCACATTCCATTCCAATCCATTTCACGTTCCATTCCATTCCATTCCATTCCACATTCCATTCCGTTCCATTCCACAATCCATTCAATTCCATTCCATTCCAATCCACATTCCATTCCACATACCATTGCACCTTCCATTCCATTGCATTTCACATTCCATTAAATTCCATTCCATTTCACCTTCCATTGCATTTCTTTCCATTCCACTTTCCATTCCTTTTCATTCCATTAAACCTTCTATTCCAGATTCCATTCCGAAACATTCCAAATCCCATTCCACTTTCAATTCCGTTTTATTCAACCTTCCGTTCCACATTCCATTCCATTCTATTCCACATTCCATTCCATTCCATTCCATATTCCATTCCATTCCATTCGATATTCCATTCCATTCCACGTTCCACTCCACATTCCATTCCACATTGCATTCCTTTCCATTCCATTACACATTCCATTACACATTCCATTCCAGATTCAATTCCCCATTCCATTCCATTTTATTTAATTCTTTTCCACATTGCATTCCTTATTCCATTCCATTCCTGTCCATTAAATTTCCTTTCAGTCCACATTCCATTCCATTCCACATTCCATTCCATTCTATTCCACATTGCTTTCCATTCCATTCCTTTCCTTGCTATTCCAAATTCCATTCCACATTCCATTCCATTTCATTCCAGGTTCCATTCCACAATTCACTCCACATTCCATTGCATTCCATTCCATTCCATTCCACGTTCCATTCCACATTCCATTCCACATTCCATTCCATTCCATTCCATTCCATTACACGTTGCATTCCACACTTCATTCCACCTTCCATTCCGTTCCATTTCATTCCATTCCACATTCCATTCCACATTCCATTCCATTCTATTCCACATTCCATTACACTCCATTCCATTCCATTGCATTCCTCATTCCAATTCTGTCCATTCCGTTCGAATTTCCAATCCATTAGACACTCCATTCCATTCCATTCCACATTCCTTTCCATTCCATTACAATTTCCATTACACATTCCATTCCACAACCCATTCCATTCCATTCCACTCCATTCCACATCCCATTACTTTCCATTCCACGTTGCATTCCACATTCCATTCCATTCCACATTCGATTCAATTCCACGTTACTTTCCTCATTCCTCCCCATGTTCTTTTCCACGTTCCAATCCAATTTCCATTCCATTGTATTAAACATTCTATTCCAAATTCTATTCCATTCCTTTCCATTCCATTGCACATTCCATTCCATTCCATTCCACATTCCATTCCAATCCATTCCACATACCATTCCATTCCATTCTATTCCACATTCTATTCGACTTTCCGTTCCACATTCAATTCCATTGCATTCCACTTTCCAATCCACGTTCCAATCCATTCAATTCCACATTCCATTCCATTCCATTCTACTTTCCATTCCATTCCATTCCACATTCCATTCCACATTCCATTACATTCCATTCGACGTTCCATTCCACATTGCATTCCATTGCATTCCATTGGATTCCACATTCCATTCCTTTCCATTCCATTCCACTTTGCATTCCATTTCATACCACATTCTATTCCATTCCATTCGACATTCCATTCCTCATTGCACTCCATTCCATTCCATGTGCCATTCCACTTTCCTTTCAATTCCAATCCATATTCCATTCCAATTTATTCCACACTCCATTCCACATTCAATTCCATTGCATTGCATTCCATTCCATTCCACATTTCATTGCACATTCTGTTCCATTCCATTTCGCATTCCATTGCACGTTCCATTTCACGTTCCATCCCACGTTTGATTCCACGTTCCATTCCACTTTCGATTCCTTTCCTTTCAACATTCCATTCCATTCCATTCCACATTCCATTCCATTCCAGGTTCCATGCCAAATTCCATTCTATTCTATCCTACATTCCATTCTATACCATTCCACATTCCATTCAACATTCCATACTATTCCATTCCATTACAAATTAGATTCCACATTCCTTTCCTGTCCATTCCACATTCCATTCCATTCCATTCCGCATTGCATGCCATTCCATTCCACATTCTATTCCACATTCCATGCCATTCCATTCCATTCCACCTTCCATTCCGTTGCATTCCTCTTTCAATTCCAACTTTCCTCATTCCATTCCATTCCATTCCTTGTTCCATTCCATTCCATTCAAATTTCCATTCCATTCTCTTTCACTTTCCATTCCATTCCATTAAAAGTTCCAATTCATTCCATTCCACTTTCAATTTCACTTTCGTTTTCATTGCATTCCACGTTCCATTCCATTCCATTCCTCGTTCCATTCCACATTCCATTCCATTCCATTTCACATTCCATTCCTTTCCATTCTATTCCGTATTCCATTCCATTGCATTCCATTCCTTTCCACATTTTATTCTTTTCCGTTCCACTTTCCATCCCATTGTGTTCCACATTCCTTTCCACTTTTCATTCAATTCCGTTCCACATTCCTTTCCACTTTTCATTCCATTCCATTCCACATTTCTTTCCATTCCAGTACACATTCCGTTCCATTCCATTAAACATTTAATTCTATTTCCGTTTAACATTCCATAACCTTCCAGTACATTCCACATTCCACTCCATTCCTTTCCATTCCATTTCACGTTCCATCCCAATTTCCAGTCCATTCCATTTCACGTTCCATTACATTCCATTCCACATTCCATTCCAGATTCCTTTCCATTCCATTACACATTCCATTCCATTCCATTCGACATTTAATTCCATTCCACATTCCATTCCATTCCACTCCACATTCATTCCATTCCATTAAACATTCCATTCCATTTCCACTTCACATTCCATTCCATTCCATACCATTCCACATTCCGTTCCATTCTATTCCATTCCTTTCCACATTTCATTCCATTCCATTCCATTCCACATTGTTTCCCACGTTCCAATCCATTGATTTCCTCATTCCATTCTATTCCATTCCGCATTCTATTCCATTCCATTCTATTCCATTCCGCATTCTATTCCATTCAATTCCACATTCCATTCCATTCCATTGCATTCCACATTCCATTCCATTCCCTTCCACAATCCAGTAGATATTACATTCCTTTCCTTTCCACATTGCATTGCAGAGTCCATTTCAATCCATTCCACACTGCATTCCACATTCCATTCCTTTCCATTGCACATTCCGTTGCATTCCATTTCACATTCCATTCCACATTCCATTCTATTCCATTCCGATTTCCATTCCACATTCCATTCCACATTCCATTCCATTCCACTCCGCATTCAATTCCACGTTCCACTCCACGTTCCATTCCAAGTTCCATTCCACGTTCCGTTCCATGTTCTATTCCAATCCATTCCACATTCCATTCCATTCCATTCCACATTCCATTCCTTTCCATTCCACATTCCGTTCCAGATTCCTTTCCGTTTCGTTTCACGTTCCATTCCACATTCCATTCCATTCCATTCCATATTCCTTTCTAATCCATTCCGCATTCCATTCAATTCCATTCCACATTCCATTTCTCATTCCATTCCATTCCATTGCACAATCCTTTCCATTCCATTCCACATTACATTCCACATTCCATTCCACATACCATTCCAATCCATTCCACATTCCATTCCATTGCAGTTCACTTTCCTTCCATTCCATTCAACATTCCATTCCACATTCCATTCTTTTCTATTCCACATTCCGTTCCATTCTATATTCCATTCCATTCCGTTGCAATCCACATTCATTCCATTCCATGTTCCATTCCAAATTCCTTTCCATTCCATTGCACATTCTGTTAAATTCCATTCCACAGTACATTCTATTCCATTCAGGTCCTGTCCACATTCCATTCCATTCCACATTCCTTTCCACCTTCCATTCCATTGCATTCCAGATTCCATTCCATTCTCTTCCACATTACTTTCCATTCCATTCTACAATCCATTCCACTTTCTTTTCCTCATTGCTGTCCACGTTCCATTCCACATTCCATTCCAAGTTCCATTCCACGTTCCATTCCACATTCCATTCCATTCCTTTCCACGTTCCATTACAGATTCCATTCCATTCCATTCCACTTTCCATTCCACATTCCACGTTCCATTCCGTTTCATTCCACATTCCAGTCCACCTTACATTCTGTTCCATTCCACATTCCTTTACACATTTCATTCCATTCCATCACACTTTCCATTCCACGTTCCATTCCATTCCATTCCACATTCCATTCCCAATGGCTTTCCGCATTCCATTCCACCTTCCCTTAGACGTTCCATTCCACATTCCATTCCACATTTCTTTCCATTCCATTTCATGTAGCATTCCACGTTCCATTCCATTCCATTCCACATTCAATTCCACTTTCCATTCCATTCCATTCCACATTCATTACCATTCCATTGCAATTTCCATTCCTTTCCATTTCACATTCCATTGCATTCCATTGCATACCGTATTCCATTCTATTCCATTCCACAATCCATTCATTTCAATTTCATTCCATTCCATATTCCATTCCACATTCCATTCCACATTACATTACATTCCTTTTCACATTCCTTTCCATTCCACTCAATTCCACAGTCCATTCCATTGCATTCCATATTGCATTCCACATTCCATACCAAATTCCAATCCACATTCCATTGCATTCCTTTCCACAATCAATTCCATTGCATTCCACATTCCATTCCTTTCGTTTTCACATTCCATTCCATTCCACAGTCCATTCCATTGCATTCCACATTCCATTCCACTTTCCATTCCGAATTCCATTCAACATTCCTTTCCATTCCTTTCCACATTCCATTCCATTCCATTCCATTGCCTTCCAGATTCCCTTCCATTTCTTTCCACTCCACATTCCCTTCCACATTCTATTGCATTCAATTCCACATTCCATTCCCCATTCCACTCCATTCCATTCCACATTCCATACCATTCCACTCCTCCTTCCATTCCATTCCATTACACCTTCCATTCCATTCCATTGAACATTCCATTCCAAATCTTTCCATTACATGCCACATTCCATTCCAATCCATTCAATTCCATATTCGTTTCCATTCCATTCCACATTCCATTCCATCCCATTCCACATTCCATTCCATCCCATTAAACTTTCCATTCCACTTTCCATTACATTGCATTCCACATTCCATTCCCATTCCATTCCATTACATTCCACATTCCATTCTAAGCAATCCACATTCCATTCAACATACCATTCCATTCCGTTCCACATTCCATTCCACGTTCCGTTGCATTCCATTCCACATTCCATTTCATTGCATTCCACATTCCATTCTTTCCATTCGACATTCAATTCCACTTTCCATTTCTTTCCATTCCACATTCCATTCCACCTTCCATTCCATTTCATTCCACGTTCCATTCCACATTCCATTCCATTAATTTCCGCATTCCTTTCCATTCCATTCCAAATTCCATTCCATTTCATTCCACAATGCTTTACATTGCATGCCACATTCCATTCCAAATTGCATTACATTCCTTTCCACATTCCATTCCATTACAGTTCACATTCCATTCCATTCCTTTTCACATTCCATTCCACATTCCATTCCATTCCATTCCACGTTTCATAACATTCCATATTCCATTCCATTCCATACGATTCCACATTCAATTCCAATCCACGTTCCATTACACATTCCATTCTATTCCATTCCACATTCCAGTCCATTCCACATTCCATTCCATTCCGTTCCACAATCCTTTACATTCCATTCCACATTCCATTCCAAATTCCATTACATTCCTTTCCACATTCCATTCCATTGCAGTTCACATTCCATTCCATTCCATTCCACTTTCCATTCCATTCCATTCCATATTCCATTACGTTGCATTCTTTTCCAATTTCCCTTCCATTGCCTTGCAATCCACATTCCATTCTGTTCCTTTCTATTCCAGGTTTTATTCCACATTGCATTCCACATTCCATTCCATTCCATTCCACATTCCATTCCATTCCACTCCATTCCATTCCAGATTCCATTCCCCGTCCCTTTCGACGTTCCATTCCACATTCCATTCCATTGCATTCCACATTCCATTCCATTCCATTCCACATTCCATTCCACTTTCCATTCCTTTCCATTCCGCCTTGCTTTCCACATTCCATTCCATTCAATTCCACATTTCATTCAACGTTCCATTGCATTCCATTTCACATTGCATTCCACATTACATTCCATTCCGTTTCATATACCATTCCATATTCCATTCTATTCCATTCCACATTCAATTCCACGTTTCACTAAATTCCATTCCACATTCCATTCAATTCCATTTCAAATTCCTTTCGATTCCATTGCATTCCTCTCTACATTCCATTGCATTCCATTCCACATTCCATTCAATTCCATTGCACGTTCCATTCCACATTCCATTCCATTCCATTCCATTCCATTCCACGTTCCGTTGCACATTCCATTCCATTCCATTCCAGAGTGCATTCCAAATTCGTTTCCATTCCATTCCACATTCCATTCCGTTCAATGTTCCACTCCACGTTCCATTCTCTCTTCCATTCCACGTTCCGTTCCACGTTCTATTCCAATCCATTCCACATTCCATTCCTTTCCATTCCACATTACATTCCTTTCCATTCCACATTCCATTCCACATTCCATTGCATTTCATTTCACTTTCAATTTCACATTCCATTCCATTCCATTGCACATTCCATTCCATTCCATTCCAAAAATCATTCCATTGCATTCCACATTCCTTTCCATTCCATTCCAAATTCCATTCCATTGCCGTTCACATTCCATTCCATTCCATTCCACATTTCATTCCACATTCCATTCCATTCCATTCTACATTCAATTCCATACCATATTCCATTCGGTGCCATTCCTTTCCACATTCCATTTCATTCCACGTTCCATTCAAAATTCCATTCCATTCCATTCCACTTTCCATTCCATTCCATTCCACAGTCCATTCCATTCTATTCAATTCCAGTCCGCTTTCCATTCCATTCCATTCCATTCCATTCCATTCCATTCCACATTCCATTCCACATTCAATTCCATTCCATTCCACTTTCCGTTCCCTATTATATTCCATTCCATTCCACATTACATTACATTCCTTTCCATTCCACTTTCCATTCCCATCCATTCCACATTCCTTTCCACATTCCATTCCGTTGCATTCCAGATGTCATTCCATTCCATTCCACATTCCATTGCATTCCATTCTATATTGCAATCGACAGTCCTTTCCACATTTCTCTCCACGTTCCATTCCATTTTCCTTTCCAAGTTCCATTCCACTTTCCATTCCATTCCATTCCACATTCCATTACACATTCCTATCCATTCCATTCCACATACCATTCCACGGTCCATTCAATTCCATTCCTCATTCCATTCCATTCCACTCCAGATTCCATTCCATTCCATTCCACATTCTATTCCATTCCGTTCTACATTCCATTGCAATTATTTCCATTGCATGCCACTTTCCATTGCATTCCATTCCATTCCATATTCCATTCCATTCCCTTCCACATTCCATTCCATTCCATTCCACATTCCATTCCATTCCGTTCTATTCCACATTCCATTCCATTCCATTCCACTTTCCATTCCATTCTATTCCACGTGCCATTACTCATTCCATTACACATTCCTTTCCATTCCATTCCAAGTGGCATTCCATTCCATTCCACTTTCCGTTGCACATACAATTCTATTCTTTTCCGCATTTCATTCCATATTCCATTCCATTCCACACGTCATTCCATTCCATTCTCTTTCATTCCACATTCCATTGCATTCAATTCAACATTGCATTCAATTCCATTCCGTTCCGTTCAACATTCTATTCCATTCCGTTCAAATTCCTTTTGATTCCATTCCACGTTCCTTTACATTCCATTCAATTCCATGCCGTTCCGTTCCACATTACATTCCATTCCATTCCACATTGCATTCCATTCCATTCCATTCCACCTTGGATTCCATTCCATTCCATTCCACATTCCATTAAATTTTCCATTCCATTCCATTCCACATTCCTTTCCATTCCATTCCATTCCACATTCCATTCCATTCCATTCCATTCCGGATCCATTCCACGTTCTAGTCCACTTTCCATTCCACGTTCCTTTCCACACTCCATTCCTTTCCATTCCACATTCCATTCCATTTTGTCCACATTCCATTCCACGTTCCTTTCCACACTCCATTCCTTTCCATTCCACATTCCATTCCATTCTAGTCCACATTCCATTCCACATTCCTTTCCATTCCATTCCACATTCCAATCCACTTATAATTCCACATTCCATTCCATTCCATTCTGCATTCCATTCCATTCCATTCCACATTCCGTTCTGCATTCCATTCCATTCCATTCCACATTGCGTTCCATTCCATTCTAACTTGGATTCCATTCCATTCCATTCCACATTGCATTAAACTTTCCATTCCATTTCATTCCACATTCCCTTCCATTCCATTACTTTCCACATTCCATTCCACGTTCTAGTCCACTTTCCATTCCACGTTCCGTTCCACACTCCATTCCATTCCATTCCACATTCCATTCCATTCTATTCCACATTCCATTCCACTTTCCTTTGCATTCCTTTCCACATTCCATTCCACGTAAAATTCCACATTACATTCCATTCTATTCCACATTCCATTCTGCATTCCATTCCATTCCATTCCACATTGCATTCTGCCATCCATTCCATTCCATTCCCCATTCCGTTACGCATTCTGTTTCATCAAATTTCGCATTCCATTTTACGTTCCATTACATTGCATTCCACATTCCATTTCCATTCCATTCCATTCCACATTCCATTCCAAGCATTCCACATTCCATTCCATTCCGTTCCAACATTCCATTACACATTCCAATCCATTCCGTTCCACATTCGATTTGATTACATTCCACGTTCCATTCCACTTTGCTTTCCTTTCCATGCCATCAACATTCCAATCCATTTCATTCTATATTCCATTCCACAGTCCATTCCGCATTCCACTCCAATCCACTCCACGTTGCATTGCAGTCCATTGCACCCTGCATTCCTTTGCATTCCACATTCCATTCCATTCCATTGCACATTCCATTCCATTCCATTCCACAATCCATTCCAATCTATATTCCATTCCATTCCATTCCGTTCCATTACACACTGCATTCCACTGCATTCCATTCCACTTTCCATTCAAAATTCCATTCCATTGCACATTCCATTCCATTCCATTCTTCGTTCCATTCCACATACCATTCCACATTCCATTCCATTCTATTCCACGTTCCATTCCACATTTCATTCCCTTCCATGCCACATTCCATTACGCATTCCTTTCCACTTTACATTCCATTCCATTTCTTTACACATTCCATTCCATTCCATTCCTCGTTCCATTCCACTTTACATTACACATTCCATTCCTTTCCTTTTCATTCCATTCCATTCCATTCCATTCCATTCCACATTCTATTCCATTCCATTTTGATGCCTTCCACATTACCTTCCATTCCATTACACTTTCCATTCCCTTCCATTCCACTTTCTGTTCCACATTCCATTCCCAGTTGCATTCCACTCCATTCCATCTTCCATTGCATTCCACGTTCCATTCCATTCCATTCCACCTTTCATTCCATTCCACGTTTCGTTCCATTCCATTCCATGCTCCATTCCATTCCATTCCACGTTACATTCCACATTCCACTCCACTTTCCATTCCATGTTCCATTCCACGTTCCATTCCATTCCATTCCACTTACCAGTCCTCATTCCATCCCACATTCCATTTTATTCTGTTCCACATTTCTTTCCACATTCCAATCCACATTCAATTGCATTTCATTCCACATTCCATTGCATTACTTTCCACATTCCATTCCATTCTATTCCATTCTATTCCTCATTCCATTACACATTCCTTTCCATTGCATTCCAAGTTCCATTCCATTCCATTCCATGTTCCATTACACATACCGTTCCATTCCTTTCAACATTCCAATCCATATTGCATTCGTTTCCATTCCACATATCACTGCATTTCATTCCCTTGAATTCCATATTCATTTCCATTACATTCCTCATTCCATTCCATTCAATTCACGTCCATTTGAAATTCCATTCCATTCCATTCCACATTTAATTGCATTCCATTCCATTCCATTCCACATTCCATTGCATTCCTTTCCACATTCCTTTCCCTTCCATTGCATATTCCATTACATTCCTTTCCACATTCCATTCTGTTCCATTGTACATTCAATTCCAGTCCATTCCATTCCATTCAACATTGGATTTCATTGATTCCATTTCACATTCCATTCAACATTCCATTCCATTACATTCTAAGTTCCATTCCATTACATTCCTCGTTGCATTCCACATAACATTCCACATACCATTCCACATTCCATTACATTCCAATCCGCATTCCATTCCACATTACATTCCGTTTCATTCCACATTCCATTCCGCATCCCATTCTATTCCATATCGCATTCCATTACACATTCCATTCCATCACATTCAACGTTCCATTCCACATTCTTTACTTTCCGTTCCACATTCCATTCCACTTTCCATTCTATTCCATTCCACATTCTATTCCATTCCGCGTTCCATTACAGGTTCCATTGCACGTACCATTCCACGTTCCATTCCATTCCATTCCAGATTCCATTCCCTTCCTTTCCTCATTCGATTCCACACACCATTTCCTTCCATTCCACATTCCATTCCACATTCCGTTCCAGATTCCATTCCTTTCCATTCCATTGTATTCCATATTCCATTCCGTTCCACATTCCATTCCACATTCCATTCCAGATTCCATTCCACATTCGATTACATTCCATTACACATTCCATTCCCTTCCCTTCCACATTACATAACATTCCAATTTTCATTCCATATTCCATTCCACTTTCCATTCCAATCCATTTCACATTCCATTGCACATTCCATTCAATTCCATTCGACATTCCATTCCATTCCCCATTCCATTCAACATTCCATTCCTCATTCCCTTCCATTCCATTCCACATTCCTTTGAATTCCATATTCCACTCCACATTCCATTTCCCATTCCATTCCTTTCCATTTTATTCCATTCCACCTTCCATTCCATTTCATTGCATTTTCCATTCCACATTACATTCCACATTCCATTGCATTGCATTTCATTCCATTCCGTTACATTCCTTTCCATTCCACATTCCATTCCATTCCATTCAATTCCACATTAACTTCCATTCCATTCAACTTTCCATTCCCTTCCACTCCACATTCCGTTCCACCTTCCATTCCACGTTGCATTCCACTTTCCATTCCACTTTCCATTCCATATTCCTTTCCATTCCATTCCACATTCCATTTCACTTTCCATTCCATTGCATTCCACATTCCATTCCATTACATTACACATTCCATTTCATTCTCTTCCTTTCCATATTCCATTCCATTACTTTCCAGATTCCATTCCAATCCATTCCATATTACATTCCATTCCACATTGAATTCCATTCTGCATTATATTCCATTCAATTCCACATTCCATTTGTTTCCATCCAATGCCACTATCCATTCCATTCCATTCGTCTATCCATTCCATTCCATTCCATTCCATTCCACATTCCGTTCCACATTCCATTCCACATTTCATTGTATTCCTTTCCACATTCCATTCCATTCTAATCCACATTCCATTCCATTGTGTTTCACATACCATTGAATTCCATTGCATTCCCTTCCATTCCACGTTTCTTTCCTTTCCATTCCAGATTTCATTCCATGTTCCATTCCACGTTTTATTCCACTTTCCATTCCACGTTGCATTCCACGTCCCTTTCCACCTTCCATTCAAAGTTCTATTCCACTTTCCATTCCTCATTCCATTCCACATTCCATTCCACATTCCATTAAATTTCATTCCACATTCCTTTCCTTTCCATTCCACAATCAATTCCATTCATTCCACACTTCATTCCATTCCATTCTACATTCTATTACTTTCCATTCCACATTCCATTCTTTTCCACTTTCAATTCCATTCCATTCCATTCCACATTTCATTCCATTAGCTTCCACATTGCATGCCATTCCTTTCCAAATTACTTTCCATTCGACATTGAATTCCATTCCTTTCCATTCCACATTGCATTAGATTCCGTTCCATTCCTCTCCACTTTCCAATCCAATCCATTCCACATTCCGTTCCATTCCATTGCCTTCCATTCCACATTCTTTCCATATTCCATTCCACATTGCATTCCATTCCATTCCACATTCCTTTCCATTCTAATCCACATTCCTATCCATTCCATTTCACATTCCATTCCATTCCATTCCATTCCGCATTCCAACCCATTCCATTTCACATTCCATTCCACGTTCCATTCCACTTTCCGTTCCACATTCCATTCCACGTTCATTTCCACGTTCCATTCAACTTTCCATTCCACATTCCATTACTCATTCCATTCCACATTCAATTCCACATTCCATTCGATTCCATTCCACATTCCATTACTTTACATTCCTCATTCCGTTCCACATTCCATTGCACCTTCCATTACTCGTTCCATTGCACGTTCCCCTCCACGTTCCATTCCACGTTCCATCCCACTTTCCAAGAAACGTTCCATTCCATTCCATTCCACGTTCCATTCCACATTCCATTCCATTCTATTTCACCTTCCATTCCACACTCCATTCAACTCCACATTCCATTCCACTTTCCATTCCACGTTCCAATGCATTACATTCCATGTTCCTTTCCAAATTACTTTCCATTCCATTACACATTCCATTACACTTTCTATTCCTTTCTTTTGCACATTCCATTGTCATCCATTCCACATTCCATTCCACATTCCATTCCACGTTCCATTCCACGTTCCACTTCAGTTTCCATTGCACGTTCTATTCCTCTTTCAGTTCCATATTCCATTCAATTCCCTTCCACTTTCCATTCCACATTCCGCTTCATTCCATTCCACGTTCCATTCCACATTCCATTCCATTTCATTGCACATTCCATTCCACTCCATTCCAAATTCCATTCCACATTCCATTCAATTCCACATTCCATTTCATTCCATTCCATTCCTCATTCCATTCCTTTCCATTCTATTTCATTCCACCTTCCATTCTACATTCCGTTCCACATTCCGTTCCATTCCTTTCCACTTTCAATTCCATTCCATTCAACATTCCATTCCATTCCATTCCAACTTCCATTCCATTCAATTAAAGATTACATCCCATTCCATTCAGCTTTCCATTCCATACGATTCCAGTCCATTTCACATTCCATTCTTTTCTATTCCCTTCCACATTCCATTCTATTCCACATTTCATTCCATTCCATTCCATTCCACATTCCATTCCCTTCCATTCCACATTCCATTCCATTCCATTCCATTCTACATTCCATTCCCTTCCATTCCACATTCCATTCCATTACATTACATTCCACATTCCATTCCATTCTGTTCCACGTTCCCTTCCTCATTCCATTACAGATACCCTTCCATTCCATTCCACTTTCCATTCCATTCCATTCCGCATTCCATTCAGCATACCGTTGCATTCCCTTCAACATTACACTAGGTATTCCATTACTTTCCAATCCACATATCATTCCTTTACTTTCTCTTCCATTACACATTGCATTCCATTCCATTCCACATTCCGTTCCAATCCATTCCATTCCAAATTGCATTCCATTCCATTCCAAATTACATTCCATTCCATTTGACATCACATTACACTCCATTCCACTTTCCATTACATTCCACATTCCATTCAATTCCATTCCATCCCATTCCATTTCATTCTGTTCCACATTGCATTCTATTCCATTCCATTCGACATTCTCTTCAACATTTCATTTCATTCCATTCCACATTCCATTCCATTCCATTCCACTGTCCTTTCCACATGCCATTCCACATTCTATTCCATTCCATTCCACATTCCATTCCACATTCCATTCCATTCCACATTCCATTCCGCATTTCATTCCATTCCCTCCCACATTCCATTAAACATTGCATTCTATCCCATTCCACATTCCAGTTAACTTTCCATTCCATTCCATTCCACATTCCATTCCACATTCCATTACACATTGCATTCTATCCCATTCCACATTCCAATCAACTTTCCATTCCATTCCATTCCACATTCCATTTCACATTCCATTACAATCCATTCAACTTTCCAATCCATTGCATTCCACATTCCTTTCAAAATTCCATTCCATTCCATTCCAAAATCCATTCCACATTCCATTTCATTCCATTCCACCTTCCATTTCATTCCATTCCACATTCTATCCCACATTCCATTCCATTCCATCCTCATTCCATTCCATTCCATTCCATATTCCATTCCTTTCCATTGCACATTACATTCCACATTCCATTCCATTTCATTCCACTTCCATTCCATTCCATTCCACATTCAATTCCTTTCCATTCCACGTTCCATTCCATTCCAAATTTCATTCCATTCCATTCCCCTTTCCATTCCACATTCCACTCCATTCCATTCCATTCCATTCCTTTCCATTCCAAATTCCTTTCCATTCCATTCCATTGTGTATTCAATTCCATTCCATTCCATTTCATTCCGCATTCCATTCCACATTCCATTCCATAACACTCCACATTCCATTCCTTTCCTTTCCATTCAACATTCCATTCCATTCCATTCCACTTTCCATTCCTTTCAATTCCACATTCCATTCCGCATTCTATTCCATTCCATTCCACATTATTTCCATTCCATGCCACATTCCATTTCATTCCCCTACATATTCCATTCCACTCCATTCCATTTCACTTTCCTTTTCACATTCCACTCCATTCCATTCTGCATTCCATTCCACATTCCATTCCTTTCCATTCCACTTTCTATTCCATTCCATTCCAAATTCCTTTATATTTCAGTCGACTTTCCATTTCAAATTCCATTGCATTCCAGTCCACATTCCATTCCACATTCCTTTCCATTTGATTCCACATTCCACTTCATTCCATTCCACATTCAATTCCATTCCACATTCCATTCCATTCCATTCCACATACTCTTAAATTCCTTTCCTCATTCCATTCCATTCCATTCCACTTTCCATTCCATTCCATTCCACATTCCATTCCACATTCAATTACATTCCATTGCAGATAACATTCCAAATTCCATTACATTCCATTGCAGATTCCATTCCAAATTCCATTCTATATTTTAAGTGAAATGGAATAGAATGTAAAGTGGATTGGAATGTGGAATGGAATGAAATGGAATGCAGTGTGGAATATAACAGAATTGAATGGAAAGTGTAATTCATTGGAATTCAATGTGGAATGGAATGCAATGGAATGTGAAATGGAATGGAATTGAACGTGGAATGGAATGTGGAATCTAATGGAATCGAAAGTCGAATGGAATGGAATGGAATGGAGTGTGGAATAGAAATGGAATGTGGAACAAAATGTGGAATGCAATGTAATGGAATGCGGAATGGAATGGAATGTGATTTCGAATGGAATATAGAATGGAATGGAGTGGAATGTGGAATGGAATGTGGAATGGAAAGGAATGGAAAGTGGAATGGATAGGAAAGGAATGTGGAATGGAATGGAGTGGAAATTGGAATGGAATGGAATGAAATGGAATGGTGTGGAATGGAAAGTGGAATGGAATGGAATGTGAATGGAATGAAAATGAATGTGGAATGGAATTTGTAAGGGAATGGAATGCAATGGAATGGAATGTGAAATGGAATGCATTTGTATGGCGAATAGCATGTAGAATTGAATGGAATGTAATGGAATGTGGAATGGAAACGAATGGAACGCTTAATGCAATGGCATGGAATATGGATTGGAATGGAATGTAATGTAGAATGGAATGGAATAGAATTGAATGTGGAATGCATTATGAAATGTAATGTAGTGTGAAGGAATGGAATGTGGAATGTGTTGGAATGGAATATGGAATGGAAAGTAATGGAATGTGGAATGGGATGTGTAATGGAAAGGATTGGAATGTAGAATGGAAAGCAATGGTATGTGGAATGGAATTTGGGATGTAATGTAATGGAATGTGTAATGGAATAAAATGGAAGGTGGAATGGATTGTGTAATGGAATGGAATGGAATTTGGAATGGAATAAATGGAAAATGGAATGTGAATTGGAATGGGAATTGGAATTGACCATGGAATGGAAAGTGGAATGGAAGGTGAAATGAAATGTGTAATGTGGACTGGATACGAATGGAATGTGGAATGGAATGTGGAATGGAATGGAATGTGGAATGGAATGGAATAGAATGCAGAAAGTAACTTGGAAGGGAATGGAATGGAATGGAATGGAATGGAATTTGGAAAGGAACGGAATGGAATGTGGAATGGAATGGAATGGAATTTGGAATTCAATGGAATGGAATGTGGAATGGTATGTGGAAATGAATGGAGTGTAATGGAATGTGGAATGGAAAGCGAAATGGAACGAGGATTGGAAAGAGGAACGGAACATGGAATGTAACGTATGAACGAATGGAATGGAATGGATTGTGGAATGGAATGGAAAGGAATGTGGAAGGAAATGGAATGTAATGTAGAATGCAAAGAAATGGAATGGAATATGGCCTGGAAATGAATGGAATGGAATGGAATGGAATGGAATGTGGAACGTAATGGAATGGAAAGTGGAAAAGATTGTGGAATGGCATGGAAAGGAAAGTGGAAAGGAATTTAATGGAAAGTGGTATGGAATGTGGGATGGCATGGAAAAGAATGTGGAATGGAATAGAATGGAATGTGGAGTGGAATGGTATGGAATGCTGAATGGAATGGAATCGAATGTGGAATGGAATGGAATGGAATATGGAATGGAAAGTGGAATGGAAAGTTGAATGGAATGGAATGGAATGTGGAATGGAATGGAATGTGGAATGGAATGTGGAATGGAATGCAATGAAATGTGGAAAGGAATGTGGAATGGAATGTAAAGGAATGTGGAATGGAATGGAATGGGATATGGAATGGAATGCAATGGAATTTGGAATGGAATCAAATGTGGAACGGAATGGAATGGAATGGAATGGGATATGGAATGGAATGCAATGGAATTTGGAATGGAATCAAATGTGGAACGGAATGGAATGGAATGGAATGTGTAATGGAATGGAATGGAATGAAATGTGTAATGGAATGGAACGGAATGGAGTGTGGACTGGAATGAAAAGGAATGGAAAGTGGAATGGAATGGAATGCAATGTGGAATATAACGTGGAATGGAATGGAAAAGAACATGGATTGGAATGCAATGGAAGTTGGAATGTAATGGAATGGAACTTGGAATGGAATGGAAATGATTGGAATTTGGAATGGAGTGGAATGCAATGTGGAATGGAATGGAATGCAATGGATTGTGGAATGCAATGCCATGGAAAGTCGAAATGAACACAGAATGGAACGTGGAATGGAGCGTGCAATGGATCGTGGAATGGAATGTGGAATGGAATGGAATGGAACGTGGAATGGAATGGAATGGGTTGTGGAATGGAATGGAAAGCAATGTTGAATGCAATAGAACGGAATATGGAATGCAATGCAATGAAATGGAATGTGGACTGGAGTGGAATGGAATGGAATGGAATGTGGAATGGAATGGAAATGTATGTGCAATGAAATGGAATGCAACGGAATATGGAATGGAAAGGAATGGAATGGCATGTGGAATGGCATGTGCAATGGAATGGAATGGAATGTGCAATGGAATGTGGAATGGAACGTGGAATGGAATGGAATGGAACGTGCAATGAAGTAGAATGTAATGGAATGGAACGTGGAATGGAATGGAATGTGGATTGGAAGGGAATGGAAAGTGGAATTGAAGGGAGGGCAATGTCGAATGGAATGTGGAATGAATGGAATGGAATATGGAATAGAATGGAATGGAATGGAATGGGAAATGGAATGGAATTGAATGTGGAATTGAATAGAATGCAATGTGGAAGGGAATGTGGAATGGAATGTGAAATAGAATGGAAAGAGGAATGGAATGTAATGCAACGTAAAATGGAATGGAATGGATTGTGGAATGGAATGGAGTGGAATGTGCAATGGAAAGGAATGGAATGGAACGTGGAGTGGAATGGAATGGAATGCAATATAGAGTGGAATTGAATTTATTGGAATGTGGAATTGAACGTAATAGAACGTGGAATGGAATGGAATGGAATGCGGAAAGCAACGTGGAAGGCAATGGAATTCAAAGTGGAAAGGAATGTGGAATGGAATGGAATTTAATGTGGAATGGAACATGGAATTGACCGTGGAATAGAATGTGGAATGGAATGGAATGGAATGTGGAATGGAATGTGCAATGGAAAGGAATAGAATGTGCAAGGGAAAGGAATGGAATTGAAGGGAATGTGGAATGGAATGGAATGTGGAAGGGAATGTGGAATGGAAAGAAATGGAATGAGGAATGCAATGTGGAAAGCAATGGAATGACAACTGGAATGGAAACTGGAATGGAACATGGAATGGAAGTGGAATGGTATATGGAATGGAATGTGGAATGGAATACGGAATGGAATACAATGGAATGTGGTCTGGAATGTAATGAAGTGGACGGCGGAATGGATTGGAATGGAATGTGGAATGGAATATGGATTGGAATGTGGAATGGAAAGCTGAGTGGAATGGAGTGGACAGTGAAATGGAAAGGAATGGAATGCAATGTGGAATCGAAAATGTAAAGGAAGGGTATGGAATGTGGAATGGAGAGTGGAATGGAATGCAATGGAACGTGGAATGGAATCTGGAATGGAATGTGGAATGGAATGGATAGGACTGTGAAATGGAATGGAATGCAATGTGGAATGGAATGGAATGGAATGTGAAAAGGAATGGATTGGAATGTGAAATGGAATGGAAAGGAATGTAGAATTGAAAGGATTGGAATGTGCAAAGGAACGGGATAGAATGAGGAACGTAAAGTGTAATGGAAAGTGTAATGGAATGGACTAGAACGTGTAGTGGAAAGTGGAATGGAACATGGAATGGAATGTGGAATGGAAAGTGGAATGGAACATGGAATGGAATGGAATGGAATGTGGAATGCAATGGGAAGAATGGTAGAATGAAATGGAATGCAATATTGAATGGAATGGAATGAAATGGAATGTGGAATGGAATGGAATGTAATGTGGAATGCAATGTGGAATGGAATGGAATGGAATGTGGAATGCAATGTGGAATGGAATGAAATGGAATGTGGAATGGAATGGAATGGAATATGGAATGGAACGTGCAGTGGAATGTGGAATGGAATGTGGAACAGAATGGAATGCAACGTGGAATGGAATGTGGAATGGAATGGAATGGAACGTGGAATGGATTCTGGAAGGCAATGTGGAATGCAATGTAATGGATGGTGGAATGGAATATGAAATGGAAAGTGGAAAGGAACGTGGAATGGGACGTGGAATGGAATGTGCAATGGAAAGTGGAATGGAATGTGGAAAGGAATGGAATGGAATGCAGCAAAGAATGGAATGGTATGTGGAATGGAATGTGGAATGGAATGGAATTGAAGTTGGAATGGAATGTGAAATGGAAAGGAAAGCAACGTGGAATGGAATTGAATGCAATGTGGAAAGGAATGCAATGGGATGTGGAATGGAAAGGAACATAATGTGGAATCGAATGTGGAATGGAATGGAATGGAATGTGGAATACAATGTGGAATGGAAAGGAATGGAATGGAATGGAATGTGAAATGGAATGGAATTTGGAATGGAATGGATTGGAATGCAGAATAGAATTGAATGGAAAGTGGAATGGAATGGAATAGATTGTGGAATGGAATGGAATGGAATGTGGAATGGAAAGGAGTGGAATGGAATGTGGAGTGGAATGGAATGGAATGTAATATAGAGTGGAATTGAATGGACTGGAATGTGGAAAGGAACGTAATGGAACGTAGAATGGAATGGAGTGGAATGCGGAATGCAACGTGGAACGCAATGGAATGCAAATTGGAAAGGAATGTGGAATGGAATGGAAACTAACTTGCAATGGAACGTGGAATGGACCGTGGAATGGAATGTGGAATGGAATGCAATTGAATGTGGAATGGAATGTGCAATGGAAAGGAATGGAATGGGCAATGGGAAGGAATGGAATTGAAGGGAATGTGGAATGGAATGGAATGGAATGTGGAATGGAAAGAAATGGAATGAGGAATGCAATGTGGAGTGCAATGCAATGAAAACTGGAAAGGAAATTGTAATGGAACATGGAATGGAAGTGGAATGGTATAAGGAATCGAATGTGGAATGGAATATGGAATGGAATAGAATGGAATGTGGTCTGTAATGTAATGAAGTGGACGGTGGAATGAATTGGAATGGAATGTGGAATGGAATATGGATTGCAATGTGGAATGCAATCCTGAGTGGAATGGAGTTGACAGTGAAATGGAAAGGAATGGAATGGAATGTGGAATCGAAGGTGTAAAGGAAGGGAATGGAATGTGGAATGGAATGCAATGGAACGTGGAATGGAATCTGGAATGGAATGGATTGGATTGTGAAATGGAATGGAATGAAATGTGGAATGGAGTGGAATGTAATATGAAAAGGAATGGAATGGAATGTGAAATGGAACGGAGTGGAATGTGGAATGGAAAGGACCGGAATGTGGAAAGGAATGGGATAGAATGAGGAACGTAAAGTGGAATGGAATGTGGAATGGAACGTGGAATGAAAGGTGGAATGGAACGTGGAATGGAATGCACTGGAACATGTAGTGGAAAATGGAATGGAAAGTGGAATGGAATGTGGAATGGAAAGTGGAATGGAATGTGGAATGCAATGGAATGCAACGTGGAATGCATTGGGAAAAATGGTGGAAAGAAATGGAATGGAATGTGCAATGGAATGGAATGAAATGGAATGTGGAATGGAATGTAATGGAATGTGGAATGCAATGTGGAATGCAATGAAATGGAATGTGGAATGCAATGTGGAATGGAATGAAACGGAATGTGGAATGGAATGTGGAATGGAATGTGGAATGGAATGGAATGGAATGGAATCTGGAATGCAACGTGGAGTGGATTGTGGAATGGAATGTGGATAGAATGGAATGCAATGTGGAAAGGAATGTGGAATTGAATGTGGAATAGAATAGAATGCAACGTGGAAAGGAATGTGGAATTGAATGGAATGGAACGTGGAATGGAATTTGGAATGCAGTGTGGAATGGAATGCAGTGATGGTGAAATGGAATGTGAAATGGAACGTGAAAAGGCAAGTGGAATGGAACTTGGGATGGAATCTGCAAATGAAAGTGGAATGAAATGTGGAATGGAATGGAATGGAATGTCGCATTGAATGGAATGGAATGCGGAATAGAATGTGGAATGCAATGGAATTGAAGTTGGAATGGAATGTGAAATTGAAAGGAAAGCAACATGGAATAGATTGGAATGCAAAGTGGAAAGGAATGCAATGGGATGTAGAACGGAAAGGAACATAAAGTGGAACCGAATGTGTAATGGAATGGAATGGAATGTGGAATAGAATGTGGAATGGAATGGAATTTGGAATGGAAAGGAATGGAATGGAATGGAATGTGAAATGGAATGGAATGTGCAATGGAATGGAATGGAATCCAAACGAATGGAATGGAAGGTGGAACGCAATGTGGAATGCAATGGAATGGAAAGTGGAATGGAATCTGGAATGGAATGTGTAATGGAATGGATTGGAATACGGAATGGAATGGAATGGAATGGAATAGAATTTGGAATGGAATGTACAATGGAATGTGGGATGGAATGTGGAATGGAATGCGGAATTTAATGAATGGAATATGGAATGTAATGGAGTGGAATGTGGAATGGAAAGGAATGGAATGGAATGTGGAATGGAATGAAATGGAATGTGGTCTGGAATGGAATAGAATGGAATGGAATGTGGAATGAAATGTGGAAAGGAATGTGGAGTGGAATGAAGTGGATTGTGGAGTAGAATGTGGAATGGAAGGTGGAATGTAACGGAGTGGAATGTGGAAAGGAATGGAATGGATTGGAATATGGAATGGAATGGCATGGAATGTGGAATGGAATGTGGAATGAAATGAAATGGAATGTGGAACGGAATGTGAAATGGAATGGGAAGGAATGTGGAATGGAATGGAATGGAAGGCGGAATGGAATGTGGAATCGAATGTGGAATGGTACGTGGAACTGTATGGAAGAGAACATGGAATGGAATGGAATGGAATGTGGAAAGCAACGTCGAATGGGATGGAATGGAATGTGGAATGGGAGGGGGAAAGGAATGTGGAGTGGAAAGTGGAATGGAATGGAATGTGGAATGGAATGTGTAATGGAACGTGGAATGGAATGGAATGTAGAATGGATTGTGGAATGGAATGTGCAATACTATGTGGAATACAATTTAATGGAATGTGGAATAGAATGTGAAATGAGATGGAATGGAATGTGGAATGGAATGGAATGGAGAGTGGAATGGAAAGTGGAATGGAATGGAAAGTAATGTGGAATGGAACGGAATGGAATGGAATGTGGAATGGAATAGAATGGGGAATTGAATGGGATGGAATTTGGAATGGCTTGGAATGGAATATCGAATGGAATGGAATGGAATGTGGAATTGAATGTGGAATGCAATGGAATGCAATAAGGAATGGAATGTGGAATGAAATATGGCATGGAATGGAGCGGAATGGAATCGAATGTGGAATAGAACGTGGATTGGAACCTGGAATGGAACTTGGAATGTTACGTGGAATGAAATGTCAAATGGAACATGGAACGGAATGTCTAATGGAACGTGGAATGGAATGCGCAATGGAATGTGCAATGGAATGGAATGGAATGAAATGCAATGTGGAATGGTATGTGGAATGGAAAAGAATGGAAAGTGGAATGGAATTGAATTGAATGGAACTTGGAATGGAATGGAATGCAATGTGGAATGGAAGTGAATGGAATGGAACATGGAATGGATTGGAAGGTGAAGTGGAATGGAATGGAATGGAATTGGACGTACAATGGAAAGGAAGGTGCAGTGGAATGAAATGTGGAATGGAATGGATTGGAAAGTAGAACGGAATGGAATGGAAGGTGGAATTGAATGTATGGAACAGGGAATGGAATGGAATGCAAGGTGGAATGGAATGGGAAAGAACGTGGAATCGAATTGAATGTCATGGGGAATGGAATGGAATGGAATGTGGAATGGAACGGATTGGAATGGAATGTGGATTGGAATTTAATCTGGAAAGGAATGGAATGTCAACTGGAGTGGAAAGTGGAATGGATTTGAATGAAACGTGGAATGGATTGGAATGGAATGGAAAGTGGAATGGAACGTGGAATGGAAAGGAAAAAATGTGGTATGGAACATGGAATGGAATGCAATGGAAGGTGGAATGGAACGTGGAATGGAACGCGGAACGGAAATCGGAATGTAATGTGGAATGTGGAATGGAATAGAATGGATGTGGAATGGAATGGAAAGGAATGTGTAATGGAATGGAATGGAAAGTGGAATGGAATGGAATCGAATGAATTTGGAATGGAATAGAATGTTACATGGAAAGGAATGCAGAATGGAAAGCAATGGAATGTAGATTGGAAAGGAATCCCATGTGGAATGGAATGGAAAGGAATGTAGAATTGAATGGAATGGAATGTGGAATGCAACGTATAATGGAATGGAATAGAATGAAATGGAATTGAACGAGGAATGGAATGGAATGGAATGGAATGTGGAATAGAATGTGGAAGGGAATGGAATGGAAGGAGGAATGGAATGTTGAATGGAATGAAATGGAATTTGGAAAGTAAAGTGGAATGGAACGTGGAATGTAATGGAATGGAAGGTGCAATGGCATGGAATGGAATCTGGAAAGGAAAGTGGAATGGAAAGAAATGGAAAGTAGAATAGAATGGAATGGAATGTGGAATAGAATGGAATGGAATGTGGAACGGAATAAAATGGAATGTGGCTTGGAATGGCCTGGAATGTGGAATGGAATGGAATGGAATGTGAAATAGAATGTGGAATGAAATGCACTCTCAAATGGAATGGAATGGATTGTGGAATTGAATGGCATATGAAATATAATGGAATGCAAAGTGAAATGCAATGGGATGCAATGTGGAATGGAATGGAATGGAATGTGGAATGGAATGTAGAATGGAATGGAATGGAATGGAATATGGAATGCTATGGAATGGAAAGTGGAATGGAATGGAATGGAAGATTGAATAGAATGTGGAACGGAATGGAATGGAATTGAATGTGGAATGGAAGGGAATGGAATGTGGAATAGAATGAAATGAAATGTGGAATGTGGAATGGAATGGAATGTGGAATGGAATGGAATGGAATGGATTGGAATGGAATGTGGAAAGGAATGGAATGGAATGTGGAATGGAATGGAATGGAACGTGTAAAGAAATGTGGAATGAAATGGAAACTTATGGAATGGAATGTGGAATTAAATGGAATGGAATGTGGAAATAAATGGAATAGAATGGCATGTGAAATGGAAATAGAATGGAATGTAGAATGGAATGCAACAGAATGTTGAATTGAATGGAATGGAATGTGGAATGGAATGGAATATGGAATGGAATGGAATGGAATGTGGATTGGAATGTGGAATGGAGAGGAATGGAATGTGGAATGCAATGGAACGTAATGTGTAATAAAGTGGAATGGAATGGAATGTGAAATGGAATGGAATGGAATGGAATGGAAGTTGGAATTCAATGGAATGGAAGGTGGAATGGAATGTGGAATGGAATGGAATGGAATGTGTAATGGAATTGAATGGAATGTTGAAAGGAATGGAATGGAATGGAATGGGAATATAACGGAATGGAATGTTGAATGGATTGTGGAAAGGAATATGGAATGGAATGTGGAATGGAATGCAATCGAACTGAAAGGATTGTGGAATGGAATGGAATGGAATTTGGAATGCAGTGGAATTGAATGGTATGTCAGATGTAATGGAAAGGAATGTTGAATGGGATGCAATGGAATGTGTAATGGAATGGAATGGAACGTGTAATGGAATGGAAAGGAACGTGGAGTGCAATGTTGAATGGTATGGAATGGAATGTGGAATGGAATGGAATGGAATGTGCAATGCAATGTGGAATGGAAAGGAATGTTGAGTGGAATGTGGAAAGGAATGGAATGGAACCTGGAATGCAATGGAAAGTAACGGAATGTGGAATGGAATGGAATGGAACGAAATTTCGAATGGAATGGAATGGAATGGAATGTGAAATGGAATGGAATGGAATGCGGACTGGAATGGAATGGAATGGTATGTTCATTGGAATGAAAGGGAATGTGGAATGGAATGGAATGTGGAATGGAATGTGGAATGGAATGGAATGGAATGTGGAACGGTCTGGAATGGAAAGTAGAATGGAATGGAACAGAATATGGAATGGAATGGAATGGAATGGAATGCGAAAATAAAGGAATGGAATGTGAAATGGAATGTGTAAAGCAATATGGAATGGAATGTGCAATGCAATGCAATCGAACAGAAAGGATTGTGGAATGCAATGGAATGCAATGTGGAATGGAATGGAATGGAATGGAATGTGAAATGCAATGGTATGGAATGGAGTGGAAGGTGGAAAGGAATGGAATGGAATGCAGAATGGAATGTGGAATGGAATGTGGAATGGAATGGAAAGCAATGTGGAATGGAATTGAAAGGAGTATGGAAAGGAATGGAATGGAATGGGAAAATAGCAGAATGGAATGTGGAATGGAACGTGGAAGGCAATATGGAATGGAATGTGGAATGGAATCCAATGGAATAGGAAGGATTGTGGAATGGAATGTAATGGAATTTGGAATGCAATGGAATTGAAAGGAATGTGAAATGGAATTGAAAAGAATGTGGAATGGAATGGAATGGAATGGAATGGAATGTGTAATGGAATGGAATGGAATGTGTAATGGAATGCAATGGAATGTGTAATGGAATGGAAAGGAATGTGGAAAGCAATGTGGAATAGTATGGAATTTAATGTGGAACGGAGTGGAATGGAATGTGCAATGCAATGTGGAATGGAAAGGAATGGGGAGTGGAATGTGGAAGGGAATTGAATGGAATCTGTAATGAAATGTAATGGAATGGAATGTGGAATGGAATGGAATGGAATGGGACGAAATGTGGAATGGAATGGAATGGGATGGAATGGAATGTGGAATGGAAGGGAATGGAATGTGGAAAGAAATGGATTAGAATTTGGAATGCAAAGTGGAATGGAATGGAATGGAATGTGGAATGGAATGTGGAATGGAATGGAATGGAATGGAACGCAATGTGTAATGGAAAGGAGTGGAATGGAATGTGAAATGGAAATAGAATGGAATGTTTAATGGAATGGCATGGAATGTGGAATGAAATGAAATGGAATGTGGAATGGAATGTGGAATGGAATGGAATGGAAAGTGAAATGGAATGGAATGGAAAGTGGGATGGAATCTGAAATGGAATGTAATGGAATAGAGTTTAATGTGGAATGGAATGGAATAGAAAGGAATGTGAAATGAAATAGAATCGAATGTTTAATGGAATGGAATCGAATGTGGAATGGAATGTAATGGAAAGTGGAAAGGCATTTGGAATGGAATGAGATGGGATGTGGAATGGAATAGAATGGAAGGTGGAGTGGAATGGAATGGAATTTGGAAAGCAAAGGAATGGAATGGAATGGAATGTGGAATGGAATGGAATATGGAATGGAATGGAATGGAACGAAATGTGGAATGGAACAGAAAGGAATGGAATGTGAAATGGAAATAGAATGGAATGCTTAATGGAATGGAACAGAAAGTGCAAAGTAATGGAAATGAATGTGGAACAGAATGTGGAATGGAATGGAATGGAATGTGGAATGGAATGGAATGGAAAGTGGAATGGAATAGAATGGAATGTATCATGGAATTTAATGGAATGGAATTGAATGTGGAATGCAATGGAATTGAATGGAATGGAAAGAGGAATACAATGGAATGGAATGTGGAATGGAATGGAATGGAATGTGGAATAGAATGGAATTGAATGTTGTATGTAATGGAATGGAACGTGAAATGGAACGTGGAATGGAAAGTAATGGAATGTGGAATGGATTGTGGAATGGAACATGGAATGGAACGGAATGGAATGGAATGGAATGTGGAAAGGATTGAAATGGAATGGAATGGAATGTGGAATAGAATGGAAAATAATTGAATATGGAATAGAATGGCATGGAATGGAATGTGGAATGAAATGTGGAATGGAATCGAACGGAATGTGGAATGGAATGGAATGGAATATGGAATGGAATGGAATGGAATGGAATAGAATATAATGTGGAAAGGAAGGGAATGGAATGTGGAATGGAAAGGAATGGACTGTGGAATGGAATGGAATGGAATTGAAGGTGGAATGGAATGGAATGGAATTTAGAATGAAATGGAATCTAATGTGGAACGGAATGGGGAATGGAATGGAATGGGATGTGGATTGGAATGTGGAATGGAAAGTAATGGAATGTGGAAAGGAATGGAATGGAATGTGGAATGGAATAGAATGGAAATTGGAATGGAATGGAATGTGAAATGGAATGAAATGGAATGTGAATGTGATGTGGAATGGAAAGTGGAATGGAATGGAATGGAATAGAATGTGGAGTGGAACAGAATGGAATGTGGAATGGAATAGATTGGAAAGGAATGTGAAGTGGAATGGAATGGACTCATGAATGGAATCTGTAATGGAAGGTGGAATGGAATTTAAGGAATGTGGATGGAATGGAATGGAATCTGGAATGCAATGGAAGGGAATGTGGAATGGAATGGAATGGAAAGTGGAATGGAATGGAATGGAATGTGGAATGGGATGTGGAATGGAATGGAATGGAATGTGGAATGGGACGGAATAGAATGTGGAATGGAATGTGGAAGGCAAAGAATTGGAATTGAATGGAATGTGGAATTGAAAGGAATGGAATTTGGAATGGTATTTAATGGAATGGAATGGAATGTGCAATGGAATGTGGAATGGAATGTGGAAAGGAATGCGGAATGGAATGTGGAATGGAATGGAATGGAATGTGGAGTGGAATGAGGAATGTAACGTGGAAAGGAATGTAATGGAAAGTGAAATGGAAAGTGGAATGGAATGTGGAATGAAACGTGGAATGGAATGGAATTGAATACAACGTGGAGTTTAATGGAACGTGCAATGGAGTGGAAAGCAGCGTGGAATGGATTGTAGAATGGAATGGAATGAAATGTGGAATGGAATGGAATGGAAGGTGGAGAGGAATGTGTAATTCAATGTGGAATTGAACGTGGAATGGAATGGAATGCAATGGCATGGAATATGGAATTGAATGTGGAATGGAATGGAATGGAAGCTGTAATGGAATGGAATGGAATGGAATGTGGAACGCAATGGAATGGAATTGTATATGGAAAGCAACGGAATGGAATGTGGAAAGGAATGGATTGGAAAGTGGAAAGGAATTTGGAATGGAAAGGAATGGAATGTGGAATGGAATGGAGTGGAATGTGGAATGGAATGGTATGCAATGGATTGGATTGTGGAATGTAACGGAATGTGGAATGGAATGGAATGGAGTGGAATGCAGACTAGAACGGAATTGGAATGGAATGGATGGAAAGTGGAATGGAATGGAATAAAATGTGGAAAGTAATGGAATGTGGAATGGAATGGAATGGAATGTGGAATGGAAAGGACTGGAATGTGGAAAGGAATGGAATGGAATTTCGAATGGACCGGAATGTAATGTGGAATGGAACGTGGAATGGAATGTGTAATGGAATAGAACGGAATGTGGAATGGAATGGAATGGAGGGTGGAATGGAAAGTTAAATGCAATGCAATCAAAGGTGGAATGGAATGGAATGGAATGGAACATGGAATGGAATGGAAGGGGATGTAGAATGTAATGGAATGGGATGTGGAATGGAATGTTGAATGGAATGGAATGGCATGTGGAATTGAATGTGGATTGAAATGGAATAGAATTGAATGGAATCTGGAATATAATGGAATGCAATGTGGAAGGGAATGGAATGGAAACTGGAATGGAATAGAATGAAATGGAATCAAATGTGGAATGCAATTCAATGGAATGTGGAATGGAATGTTATGGAATGTGGAATGGAATGTGGTATGGAATGAGATGAAATGCTGAATGAAATGGAATGCAATGGAATGTGAAATGCATTGTAATGCAATGTGAAATGGCATGGAATGGGATGTGGAATGGATTGGAATGTAATAGAAAGAAATGTGGAGTGGAATTGAGTGTTGAATGGATTTGAATGTGGAATGTGTTGGAATGGAATGTGGAGTGGAATGGAATGGAAAGAGGAATGGAATGGAAAGTCATGTGGAATGGATCGTGGAATATAATGGTTTGGAACGTGGAATGTAACGTGGAATGAAAAGTGGAATGGAACGTGGAGTGGAATGGAGTGTGGAATGGAAGGTGGAATGGAATGGAATGGAATGTGGAATGGAACGTGGAATGTAATGTAATGGAATGTTTAATGGAACGTGGAATGGAACGTGGAATGGAACGTGGAGTAGAACATCAAATGGAAGAAGTAATGGAATGTGGAATGGAATGTGGAAAGGAAAGTGGAATGGAAGGGAATGGAATGTGGAATGGAATGGAATGGAATGTGGAATGGAATGTGGAATGGAATGGAATATTTATGGAAGGCAATGGAATGTGGTATGGTAGGGAATGGAATGTGGACTGGAATGGAATAGAATGTGGAATTGAATGTGGAATGAACTGAGGAATGGAAAGTGGAATGGAAAGTTCAATGAAACGTGGACAGGAAAGTGGAATGGAAGGTGGAATGGAAAATGGAATGGAACGTGGAATGGAACGTGGAATGGAACATGGAATGCAATGTGGAATGGAATGGAATGAAATGCGGAATGGGATTCAATGGAATGGAATGGAATGGAATGGAATGTGAAATGGAGTGGAAAGGAATGTGGATTAGAATGGAATGGAAAGTGGAATGGAATGGAATGGAATGTGGAATGGAATGTGGAAAGGAAAGGAGTGGAATGTGGAATGAAATGGAATGGAATGTTGAATGCAATGTAGTATGAATGGAATGGAATGTGAAATGGAAGGGAATGGAAAGTGGAATGGAATGGAACGGAATGTGAAATAGAATGGAATGGAATTTGGAATGGAATAGAATGCAGTGTGGGATGGAATGGAATGGAATGCGGAATCGAATGCAAAGGAATGTGGAATGGAATGGAATTGAATGTGGAATGGAATGGAATGTGGAATGGAATGTGGAATGGAATGGAATGGAAGGTGGAATGGAATGGAAGGGAATGAAATGTGGAATGGAATGGAACGGAATCTGTAATGGAAAGTGGAATGCAATGGAATGGAAAGGAATTGAATGTGGAATGGAATGAAATGGAATGTGGAATGGCATGAAATTCAATGTGGAATGGAACGTGGAATGGAACGTGGAATGGAATGTGGAATGGAATGAAATGAAATCTGGAATGGAAGGGAATGCAATGGAATGGAATGATATGCGAAAAGGAATGGAATGGAATGTGGATTGGAATGTAATGGAATGTGGAATGGAATACAATGAAATGTGGACAGGAATGTGAAATGGAATGTGGAATGGAACGGATTGTGGAATGGATTGCAATGGAAAGTGGAATTGAATGGAATCCAAAGGAATGTGGAATGGAATGGGGAATGGAATTGAATGTGGAATGGAATAAAATGTGGAATGGAAAGGAATTGCATCTGCAAAGGAATGGAATGGAATGTGGAATGGAATGGAATGGAATGGAAAGTGGAATGGAACGGAATGGAATGTGCAACTCAATGGAATGGAATGTGGAATGGAATGGAATGGCATGTGGAACGGAACGTGGAATGGAACGTGGAATGTAATGTGGAATGGAATGTGGAATGTAATGTGGAATGGAAGGCTATGGAAAGTGAAATGGAATGGAAGGTAAAGTGCAATGGAACGTAATGGAATGGAATGGAATGTGGAATGGAATGGAAAGGAATGTGGAATAGAATGGAATGAAATGAAATTCAATGGATTGGAATGTGGAATGTAATCAGGAATGGAACATGCAATGGAATGGAATGGACTGTGGAATGGAATGCAATGGAATGGAATGGAATGCGGAATGGTATGTGGAATGTAATGTGGAATGGAATGGAATGTGGAATGGAACGGAAGGAAATGAGGAATGGAAGGTCGAATGGAATGTGGAATGGAATGGAATATGGAATGGGTTTGAATGCAATGTGGAATGAAAGGTGGAATGGAATGTGCAATGTAATGGAATGGAATGTGGAATGGAATCTGGAAAGCAAAGTGGAATGTAATGTAATGTGGAATGGAAGGGAATGGAATGTAGAAAGGAATGTGGAATGGAATGGAATGGAACGTGGAATGGAATCTGGAATGGAATGTGGAATGCAATGTGGAATGAAATGGAATGTTGAATGGAATTTAATGGAATGTGGAATGAAATGTGGAATGGAATGTGGAATGAAATGGAATGAGGGATGGAAAGCAATGGAATGGAATGTGGAATGGAATGGAATGTTGAATGGGATGGAATGGAATATGTAATGGAATGCAGAGTGGAATGTGGAATGGAATGGAATGGAATGTTGAATGGTAAGAGCAATGGAACGTGGAATGGAATGCAATGGAATGTGGAATGGAATGGAATGGAAAGTTGAATGGAATGTTTAATGGAATGGAATGGAATGCAAGTGGAGTGGAATGGAATGCAAAGTGGAAAGGAGTGGAATGGAATTGAATGGATTGTGGAATTTATTGGAATGGAATGTGAAATGGAACGTGGAATGGAATGGAACGGAACATGGAATGGAATGGAATGGAATGGAAAATGGAAGGGAATGCAACATGGAATGGAATGGAACGGAACCTGGAATGCAATGGAATGGAATGTGGAATGTAATGGAATTGAAATTGCAATTCAACGGAATTGAATGTGGAATGGAATGGAATGGAATGTGGAATGGAAAGGAATGGAATGAGAAATGGAATGGAATGGAATGTGAAACGCAATTTGGAATGTAAGAGAATGCAGTGCGGGATGGAATGGAATGGAATATGGAATGGAAAGCAATGGAATGCGGAATGGAATTTAATTGAATGTGGAATTGAATGGAATGTGGAATGGAATGTGGAATGGAATGGAATGGAAGGTGGAATGGAATGGAAGGGAATGGAATGTGGAATGGAATGGAACGGAATCTGTAATGGAAAGTGGAATGCAATGGGCTGGAATGGAATGGAATGTGGAATAGAATACAATGTGGAATGGAATGGAATGGAATGTGGAATGGCATGAAATGCAATGTGGAATGGACTGGAATGGAATGCGGAATGGAATGTGTAAAGGAATGGAATGGAATGTGGTATGGAATGTGGAAAGGATTGGAATGGAATGGTTAACAGTATTGAATGGAATGTGTAATGTAATTGAATGGTATTTGGGAAGGAATGTGGAATTCAACGTGGAATGGAATGTGCAATTGAATGGAATCTGGAATGGTATTTGAATGGAATGGAATGCTATGTAGAATGGAACATTTAATGCAATGTCGAATGGAATGTGGAATGGAATGATATGGAACTTGGAATGGAATGGAAAGGAATGGAATGTGGAATGGAATGGAATGGAACGTGGAATGGAATTGAATGGAATGTGCAATGGAATGGAATATAATGTGGAATGGAATCTGGAATGGAAAGGAATGGAAAGTGGAATGGAATATGAAATGGAATAGAGTGTAATGGAGTGGAAAGTGGAATGGACTTTAGTGGAATGGAATGGAACGTTGAATGGAGTTTGGAAAGGAAAGGAATGTGGAACGGAAAATGGAATGGAATGGAATATGGAATGGAATGTGGAATGTCACGTGGAATGCTATGTGGAATGGAATGAGGAATGGAATGTGGACAGGAAAGGAATGGGATTTGGAATGGAATGCAATGGAATGTGGAATGAAAAGGAATGGAATGAGGAATGGAAAGGTATTGAATGGAGTGGAATGTGGAATGGAATTTAATGGAATGACTAATGAAACTTAGAAGGGAATGAAATGGTACGCGGGATTGAATGGAATGGACTGTGGAATAGAACGTGGATTGGAATGGAATGGAATGTGGAATTTAACGTGGAATGGAATGTGGAATGGAACGTGTAATGTGTTGGAATGTCGAAAGGAATGGGAAATGGAACATGGAATGAAATGGAATGGAATGTGGAATGGAATGGGGAATGGAAACACGAATGGATCATGGAATGGAATGGAATGTGGAATTCAATGGAATGGAATATACAATGGATTGTAATTCAAGGTGGAATGGAATGGAGTGGAATGGAATGTGGAACGAAATGTAGAATGGAATGGATTGGAATGTGGAATGGAATGTGGAATGGAATGTTTAATGGAACGTGGAATGGTATGTGGAATGGAATGTGGAATGGAACGTGGAAAGGAATTGAATGTGGAAAGGAATGTTTAATGGAATTGAATGCTTTGCTATGTGGAATGGAATGGAGTAGAATGTGGAATGGAATGGATTGGAATCTCGAATAGAAAAAAGCAGAATGGAATGTGAAATAGAATGTAATGGAATGTGAAATGGAAAGTGGAATGGGATGTAATGGAATGTACAATGGAATGTGGAATGGAATTGAATGGAACTTGGAATGGAATGGAAAGGAATGGAATGTGGAATGGAATGGAATGGAACGTGGAATGGAATTGAATGGAATGTGCAATGGAATGGAATATAATGTGGAATGGAATCTGGAAAGGAAAGGAATGGAAAGTGGAATGGAATATGAAATGGAATAGAGTGTAATGGAATGGAATGTGTAATGGAATATAGTGGAATGGAATGGAAAGTTGAATGGAGTTTGGAAAGGAAAGGAATGTGGAATGGAAAATGGAATGGAGTGGAATATGGAATGGAATGTGGAATGGAATGTGGAATGGAACGTGGAATGCTATGTGGAATGGAATGAGGAATGGAACGTGGACGGGAATGGAATGAGATTTGGAATGGAATGCAATGGAATGTAGAATGAAAAGGAATGGAATGAGGAATGGAAAGGAATTGAATGGAGTGGAATGTGGAATGGAATGTAATGGAATGACTAATGAAACTTAGAATGGAATGAAATGGAACGCCGGATTGAATGGAATGGACTGTGGAATAGAACGTGGATTGGAATGGAATGGAATGTGGAATTTAACGTGGAATGGAATGTGGAATGGAACGTGTAATGTGTTGGAATGTCGAAAGAAATGGGAAATGGAACTTGGAATGAAATGGAATGGAATGTGGAATGGAATGGGGAATGGAAACACGAATGGATCATGGAATTGAATGGAATGTGGAATTCAATGGAATGGAATACGCAATGGATTGTAATTCAATGTGGAATGGAATGGAATGGAATGGAATGTGGAACGAAATGTAGAATGGAATGGATTGGAATGTGGAATGGAATGTGGAATGGAATGTTTAATGGAACGTGGAATGGTAGGTGGAATGGAATGTGGAATGGAACGTGGAAAGGAATGGAATGTGGAAAGGAATGTTTAATGGAATTGAATGCAATGCTATGTGGAATTGAATGGAATAGAATGTGGAATGGAATGGACTGGAATCTCGAATAGAAAATAGTAGAATGGAATGTGAAATAGAATGTAATGGAATGTGAAATGGAAAATGGAATGGAATGTAATGGAAAGTAGAATGGAATGTGGAATGGAATGGAATGGAATGTGAAATGGAATGGAATGGAATGGAAAGGAATGTGGAATGGAAAGTGGAATGGAGTGGAATTGAATGTGGAATGCAATGTGGAAAGGAATGGAATGGAAAGAAGAATGGAGTGCGGAATGGAATGTTTAATGGAATGCAGAATGGAATGCGGAATGCAATGGAATGGAATGTGGTATGGAATGGAATGGAATGTGGAACGGAATGGGAAATGGAATGGAATGGAATTTTGAATGCAATGCGGAATGGAATGCAAAGGAAAGTGGAATGGAAAGTGTAATGGAATGGAATGGAAAGTATAATAGAATGCAGAATGGAATGGAAAGGAATGTTGAACGGAATGCGGAACGGAACGGAATGGAATGTGGAATGGAATGAGGAATGGAATGGGATGTAACTTGGAATGGAATGGAATGGAATGTGGAATGGAATGTGAAATTGAAAAGAATGGAATTCCTAATGGAAAGTGGAATGAAATGGAACAGATAGTGGAATGAAATGGAACAGATTGTGGAATGGAATGGAATGGAATGTGGAATTCAACGTGGAATGGAATGGATTGGAATATGAAATGGAACCTGGAATGGAATATGGAATAGAATGTTTAATGGAACATGGAATGGAATGGAAAGTGGAATGGAATGGAATGGAACGGAATATGGAATGGAAAGTGCAATGCAAAGTGGAATGAAACGTGGAATGTAGTGGAAAGTGGAATGGATTGTGGAATGTAAATTGGAATGGAATAGAATGTGCAATGGATTGTGCAATGTAATTTGGAATGGAAAGTGGAATGGAATGGAGGGTGGAAAGGAATGTGGAATGGGATAAAAGGAATGTGGAATGGAATGGATAGCAATGTGGAATGGAACGTGGAATCGCATGGAGTGGAATGCGGAATGGAATGTAGAATGGAACTTGGAAGGGAACGTGGAATAGAATGAAATGCGAAATGGAAAGTGGAATGGATCATGGAATGGAATGGAATGTGGCACGGATTGTGGAATGGAATGTGTTATGCAATGTGGAATGGAATGTGGTATGCAATGTGGAATGGAATGCAATGGAATGTGGAATGGAATGTGGAAAAAATGGAATGGAATGTGGAAAGGAATGTGGAATGAAATGGAATTGAATGTGGAATGGAATGGAATGGAATCTTGAATTCAACGTTAAGTGGAATGGAATTGAATGTGAAATGGAACGTGGAATGCATTGTGGAATGGAACTTGTAGTGGAATGGAAAGTGGAAAGGAATGTGGAATGGAACATGGAATGGAATGTATTGTGGAATGGAATGGAATGGAATGTGGAATGGAACGTGCAATGCAAAATGGAATGGAACGTGTAATGGAGTGGAATGTGGAATGGATCGTGGAATGGATCTTGGAAAGGAATTGAATGTTGAATGGATTGTGGAATGTAATTTGGACTGCAACGTGAAATGGAATGGAATGGAATATGGAATGGAATGTGGAATGAGATGGAATGAAATGTGGAATGGAATGGACTAGAATGTGGAATGGAAAGTGAAATCGAATGGAATGGGATGTGGAATAGAACATGGAATGTAATGTGGAAAGGAACGTGGAATGGAATGGAATGCGGAATGGAAACTGGAAGGCATCGTCGAATGAAATGGAATTTGGAAAGGATTGTAGAATGGAAAGTGGTATGGAATGTGGAATGGAAAGGAATGGAATGTGGAATGGAATGTGGAATGGAACGTGGAGTGGAATGGAATGGAATGTAATAGAATGTGGAATGGAAAGTGGAATGGAATGGAATGTAATAGAATGTGGAATGGAAAGTGGAATGGAATGGAATTGAATGCGGGGTGGAATGGAAAGCAATGTGGAATGGAATGTGAAAAGTAATGGAGTGCAATGTCGAATGGGATGGAATGCAATGGAATGGAATGTGGAATGGAATGGAAAGGGAAGTGAATTGGAATACTATGGAACGTGGAATGGAAAGGAATGCAGTGGAAATTGGAATGGAATGGAATGGAATGGAATGTGGAATGGAATGTAGAATGGAATGTGGAATGGAATGTTGAAAGTAATCTGCAAAGGAATGTGGAATGCAATGCAATGAAACTGGAATGGAACGTGGAATGGATGGTGGAATGGAACATGGAATGGAAGATGGAATGGAATGTGGAATGGAATGGTATGGAATGTTAAACGGAACATGGAATGGAATGGAATGGAACGTGGAATGGAATGGAATGGATAGTGGAATGGAATCTAATGGAATGTAGAATGGAATGGAGTGGAATGTAGTATGGAATGGAAAGGAAAGTGCAATGGAAAGTGGAATGGAATGGAATGGAATGTGGAAAGGAATGAAAGGGAATGCGGAATGGAATGAATTGGAATGTGGAATGGAAAGTGGAATGGAGTGGAATGGAATGTGGAATGGAATGGAATGGAGTGGAATGTGGAATGCAGTGGAATGGAATGTGGAATGGAAGGTAGAATGGAAACTGGAATGCAATGCTGAATGCAACGTGGAATGGAATGGAATTGAATGTGGAATGTAGTGGAATAGAAAGTTAATTGGAATGGAATGGAATGGAATGGAACGTGAAATGCAATGAAATGTGGAATGGAATTCAATTCAGTTTTGGAATGGAATGGAAAGGAATGTGGAATGGAATGGAAAGGAAAGTGGAATGGAAAGTGGAATGGAATGGAATGGAATGTGGAATGGAATGGAATGGATTGCGGAATGGAATGGAATGGAATGGAATGTGGAATGGAATGGAATGGAAACGAATGCAATGGAATGTGGAATAGAATGTAATGGAAAGTCGAATGGAATGTGTAATGGGACTTGGAATGGAATGGAATGTGTAATGGAATGTGGAATGGAATGGAAAGGAATGTAGAATGGAATGTGGCATGGAATGCACTAGAAAGTGGAGTGGATCGTGGAATCGATTCTGGAATATAACGTGGAACATAAACGAATGTGGAATGGAATGGAAAGGAATGTGGAATGGAATGGAATGGAATGGAATGGAATATGGAATGGAAAGGAATGTAATGTGGATTCGAATGGAATGGAATGTGGAATGGAATGGAATGGAAAGGAATGTGGAAATTAATGTAATGGAATGTGGAATGAAAAGGAATGCAATGTGGATTGTAATGGAAAGAAATGTAATGTGGCCTGGAATGGAAAGTGGAATGGAATGGAATGCAATGTGGAAAGGAATGTGGAATGGAAAGGAATGGAATGTGGAATGGAATGGATTGGACTGTGGAATGGAATGTGGACTAGAAAGGAAAGGAATATTGAATGGAATGGAATGGATTTAAAAAGAATGTGGAATGGAATGTGAAATGGAAAGTGGAAGTGGAAGGAATGGAGTGTTTAATGTAATGGACTGGAATGTGGAACGGAATGTGGACTGGAAAGGAATGGAATGTGGAATGGAATGGAAACAAATGTAGAATGCAATGGAATGGAAAGTGGAGTGGAACTTTAAATGAAATGGAAAGGAATGTGAAATGGAATGTGGAATGGGAAGGAATGGAAAGTAGAATGGAATGGAATGGAATGGAATTGAATGGAATGGACTGTGGAATGGAATGGAATAGAATGTGGAATGGCATGGAATGGAATGTGGAATGGAAAGTTGAATTTAATGGAATGGAATGGAATGTGGAATGGAATGGAATGGAATGGAATACGGAAAGGAATGGAATGTGGAATACAATTGAAAGTAACGCATAATGGAATGTTGAATAGAATGAAAGGAAAAGTGGAATGGTATGGAATCGAAAGCGGAATGGAACGAGGAAAGAAATGGAATGGAATGTGGAATGGAATTTGGAATGGAATGTGTAATGGAATGAAATGGAATGTGGAAAAGAATTTGGAATGAAACGGAATGGAAAGTGGAATGGAAAGGAATGGAAAGTGGAATGGAATGGAGTGGAGTGGAATGTGGAATGGAATGGAATGGAATGTGAAATGCATTGTAAAACGGAATGTAGAAGGGAACGTGGAATGGAATGGAATTGAATGTGGAATGCATTGTAAAATGGAATTTGAAATGGACCGTCGAATGGAATGTGGAATGGAATGGATAGAAATTTGGAATAAAATAGATTAGAATGTGGACTCGAATGGAATTGATTGGAACGTGAAATGGAATGGAACACAATTCAGAAAGGAATTCAATCTTATTTGGAATGGAAAGGAATGGAATGTGTTCTGGAATGGAAAGGAATGTGGAATGGAAAGTGGAATGGAATGGAATAAAATGTGGAATGGAATGGAATGGATTACGGTATGGAATGGAATGGAATGGGATTTAGAATTTGATACAATGGAAAAGAATGGAATGGAATGTGGAATGGAAGGCAATGGAAGGTGGAATGGAATGGAATGGAATGCAATGTGGAACAGAATGGAATGGAATGTGGAATGGAATGGAATGGAATTGAATGTAGAATGGAATGCAATGTGGAATAGAATGGAATGGAACGTGTAATGGAACACAGAATGGAATGTGCAATGGAATGGAATGGAATGCGGAATGAATGAGGAATGGAATATGAAGGAATGTGGAATCTAAAGTGGAATGGAATAGAATGGAATGTGGAATGGAATGGAATGGAATTGAATGTAGAATGGAATGCATTGTGGAATGGAATGGAATGGAACGTGTAATGGAACGCACAATGGAATGTGGAATGGAATGGAATGTGGAATGAATGAGGAATGGAATGTGAAGGAATGTGGAATCTAATGTGGAATGGAATGGAATGGAAGGTGGAATGGAACGTGGAACGGGATGTGGAATGGAATATGGAATGGAATGGAATGGATTGGAATGTGGAATGCAATGGAATGGAGTGGAATGTGGAATGTTATGAAATGGTATGCGGAATAGAATGTGGAATGGAAAATGGAATGAAGTGGAATGTGGATTGGAATGTGGAATGGAATGGAGTGGAATGTGGAATCGAATGCAATGGAATGTGGAATGTAATGTCTAAGGGAATGGAATGGAATGTGGAATAGAATGGAATGTGGAATGGAATGGACTGGAATGTAGAATGGAATGCGGAATGGAATGGAATGGAATGTGGAATGGAATGTGGTATGGAATGGAATGGAAAGTGGAAGGACAGGAATGGATTGTGGAATGGAATGGAATAGAATGGAATGGATTGTGGAATATAATGGAATGGAATGGAATGGAATATGTAATGGAATGGAATGGAATAGAATGAATGTGGAATGGAATGGAATGGAAAGGAATGTGGAATGCAATGGATTGGAATGCTATGGAATGGTATGGAAAGGAATGGACTTCAATTAAATGGAATGGAAGGGAATGCGGAATGGTACATGGAATTGATTGGAAAGGAATGTGGAATGGATTGGAAAGGAAAAGAATGTGGACTGGAATGGAATGGAATGTGGAATGCAATGTGGAATGTAATGGAATGGAATGTGAAAAGGAATGGAATGGAATGTGGAATGGAATGGAATGGGAAAAGCTATGTAATAGAATGTAGAATGCATTGTGAAATGGAGTGGAATGGAATGTGGAATGGAAAGGAATGGTATATGAAATGTAAAGTGGAATGGAATGTAAAGTGAAATGGAATGAAATGGAATGGAATGGAATGTGGTTTGCAATGGAAAGGGATGTGAAATGGAATGGAATGGATGGAGGAATGGAATGGAATGGAGTGGAAAGTGGAACGGAATGGAATGTAACATGGAATGGAATGTAGAATGGAATGTGGAATGGAATGTGGAAAGCAAGATGGAATAGAATGGAATGGAATGTGGAATTTAATGGAATGGATTCTGGACTGGAATTTAATCGAATGGAATGGACAGTGAAATAGAATGGAATGGAATGTAACCAGGAATTCAATGGAACTTGGAATGGAATGGAATAGAATGTGGAATGGAATGGAACGTAATGTGTAATGGAAAGTGGAATGGCATGGAATGGCATGGAATGTGGAATGGAATGGAATAAAGTGGATTGAGGAATGGATTGGAATGCAATGTGGACTGGAATTTATGATGGAATGTGGAATGGAATGCGGAATATAATGGAATGGAATGTGGAATGGAATGGAATGGAATGGAATGGAATGTGGAATGGAATGGAATGGAATGCGGAATGAAATGTGCAATGGAATAGAAAGGAATGTGAAAGGGAATGCAGTGGAAGGTGGATTGGAATGGAATGATGTGGATGGTGGAATGGATTGGAATGGAATATGGACTGGAATATGGAATGGAATGTGGAATGGAATTCGAAGTGTAATGGAGTGGAATGTGGAATGGGATGCAACGGAATGGAATGGAAGGTGGAATGGAATGGAATGGGAAGTGAAATGGAATACTATGGAAGGTGGAATGGAATTGAATGGAGTGGAAATTGGAATGGAATGGAATGGAATGTGGAATGGAATGTACAATTTAACGTGGAATGGAATGTGGAATGGAATGTGGAATGGAATGTGGAATATAATGTGAAATGGAATGTGGAATGCAATGCAATGAAACTGGAATGGAACGTGTAATGGATGGCGGAATGGAACGTGTTATAGAAGATGGAATGGAATGTGGAATGGAATGGAATGGAATGTGAAACGGAACATGGAATGGAATGGAATGGAACGTGGAATGTAACGGAATGGAAAGTGGAATGGAATCTAATGGAATGTGGAATGGAATGGAGTGGAATGTAGTATGGAATGGAATGGAAAGTGGAATGGAAAGTGTAATGGAGTGGAATGGAAAGTGGAAAGGAATAGAATGGAATGCACAATGGAATGGAGTGGAATGTGGAATTGAATGTGGAATGGAATGGAATGGAATGTGGAATGGAATGGAATGGAATGGGTTGGAATGAAATGGAATGGAATAGAGTGCAATGGAATGGAATGGAGAGTAAATGAATGGAATGGAATGGAATGTGGAATGGAATGTGGAATGGATTGTGGAATGCGGAATGCAATGCGAAATGGAATGTGGAATGGAATGGAATGGAATGTGGAATGTAGTGGAATAGAAAGTGAACTGGAATGGAATGGAATGGAATGGAATGGAACCTAAAATACAATGGAATGTGGAATGTAATTCAATGCAACTTTGGAATGGAATGGAAAGGATTGTGGAATAGAACCGAAAGGAAAGTGGAATGGAAAGTAGAATGGAACGGAATGGAATGTGAAATGGAATGGAATGGATTACGGTATGGAATGGAATTGAATGGAATGGAATGTGGAATGGAATGGAATGGAAATGAATGGAATGGAATGTGGAATGGAAAGTAAAGGAAAAAAAATGAAATGAAAAGGAAAGTGAAATTGAATGGAAAGCAAAGTACAATGTAACGCAATGGAAAGTGGAATGCAATGGAATGGAACGTGGAATGGGAAGGAATGTAACGGAATGTGGAATGGAATGAAATGGAAAGGAATGCAATGTGGAATGGAATGTGGAATGGAAATGAGTGGAACGTGGAATGGAATGTGGAATGGAATGGAATGGAATGTAGAATGCAAGGGAATGGAATGTGAAATGGAATGGAATGGAATGTGCAATGGAATGGAATGGAATGGACTATGGAAAGAATGTAATGGAATGGAATGGATTGGAATGGAATGTGGAATGGAATGGAATGCAATGTATAATGCAAGGAGAAATGGAATGGAATGGAGTGGAAGGTGAAATGGAATTAAACGGAGTGAAATGTGAAATGGAATGGAATGGAATGGAAAGTGAAATGGAATGGAATGGAATGTGGAATGGAACGTGAAATGAAATGTGGAATGAAATGGAATGGAACGTTGAGTGGAAAGTGGAATGGAACGTGGAATGGAAAATGGAATGCAATAGACTGCAATGTGGAATGGAATCTAATGGAAGGTCGAATGGTGTGGAATGGAAGGCGGAATGTAATGGAAAGGAATGTGGAAATGAATGGGATGGAATTTGGAATGGAATGTGCAATGTAATGGAATGGAAAGTGGAATGAAATGTGGAATGGAATGGAATGGAATGTGGAATGGAATGTGGAATGGAAAGGAATGGAATACCAAAAGGAATGGAACGGATTATGGAAAGGAATGGAATGTGAAAATGTATGGAATGGAATGTGGAAAAGAATGAAATGGAATGTGGAATGCAATGGAATGGAATGTGGAATGGAATGTGGAATTGAATGGAACGGAACGTGGAATGGATCGTGAATTCCAACGTGGAAAGGAGAGTGGAAAGGAACGTGGAATGTAACGTGGAATGGACTGTGTAATGAAATGGTTAATTCAATGGAATGCAATAGAATGGAATGTGGAATAGAATGGAATCGAATGTGGAATGGAATGGAATGCAATTTGTAATGGAATGTGGAAGGGAACAGAATGCATTGTGAAACGGAATGGAATGGAATGTTGAATGCATTGTGAAATGGAATGGAATGGAATGTGGAATGGAAAAGAATGATATATGAAATGTAAAGTGGAATGGAATGGAATGTGAAATGGAATGGAATGGAATGGAATGGAATGTGGATTGGAATGGAATGCAATGTGAAATGGAATGGAATGGAGTGGAAAGTGGAATGGAATGGAATGGAATATGGAATGGAATGCAGAATGGAATGTGGAATGGAATGTGGAATGCAATGTGGAATGGAGTGGAATGGAATGTGGATTCTAATGGAAGGGATTCTGGGCTGGAATTTAATGGAATGGAATGGAATGTGAAATGGAATGGAATGGAATGTGGACTGGAATGGAATGGAATGTGGAATGGAATGGAATGGAATGTGGAATGGAACGTGAAATGGAACGTGGAATGGAATGGAATGGAACGTTGAGGGGAAACTGAAATGGAAGGTGGAATTGAACTTGGAATGCAATGGAATGCAATGTAGAATGGAATGGAATGTAAGGTGGAATGGAGTGGAATGGAATGTGGAATGTAATGGAATGGAACGTGGAAATCAAAGGTATGGAATTTGGAAAGGGATGTGGAATATAGTGGAATGGAAAGTGGAATGGAATGTGGAATGGAATGGATTGGAATGTGGAATGGAATGTGGAATGGAAAGGAATGGTTCGTGGAATGAAATGTGGAATGGAATGTGGAAATTAAAGTGAATTGGAATTTGCAATGGGATGGAAAGGAATGTAGAATAGAATGGAATGTAGTGTTGAATGGAATGGAATGCAGAGCAATGTAAAATGGCATAGAATGGAATGTTTATTGGAATGTGGAATGCAATGTTTAATGCAATGAATTGGAATGTGGCGTGGAATGTGGGACGGAATGTGGAATGGAATAGAGTGGAATGTGGCATTGAATCGAAATGAGTGGAAAATGGAATGGAGTGGAATGTGGAATGGAATGGAATGTATAATGGAATGTGGAGTGGAATTAAATAGAATGTGGAATGGAATGTGGAATGGAATGGAATGGAATATGGTATAGAATGTGGAATTGAATGTGGAATGGAACGTGGAATGGAATGGAATGGAACGTGGAATGGAAAGAAAGGGAACGTAGAATGCAATGCAACAGAATGTGGAATGGAATGGAATGGAATCAAATGGAAATTGAAATGGCATGGAATTGAATGTTGAATGGAATGGAATGGAATGGACTGTGGAAAGGAATGTAATGCAATGGAATGGACTGGAATGGAATGTGGAATGCAATGGAATGGAATGTGGAATGGAAGTTGAAATGGAATGGAATGGAGTGGAATGTCAAATGGAATTTAATGGAGTGAAATGTGAAATGCAATGGAATGGAATGGAAGGCGGACAGGAATGGAATGTAATGTGGAATGGAACGTGAAATGGAATGGAAAGGAAAGTTCAGTGGAAAGTGGAATGACACGTGGAATAGAATGTGGAATGCAATGGAATGCAATGTGGAATGGAATGGAATGGAAAGTGGAATGGAGTGGAATGGAATGTGGAATGTAATGGAATGGAATGTGGAAATGAATGGTACGGAATTTGGAATGGAATGTGGAATGTAGTGGAATGGAAAGTGGAATGGAATGTGGAATGGAATGGAATGGAATGTGGAATGGAAACGAATGAAATGTGAAAACGAATGGAATGGAATGTGGAATGGAATGGAATGTGAAAATGTCTGGAATGGAATGTGGAAAAGAATGGAATGCAATGTGGAATGCAACGAAATGGAATGTGGAATGGAATGTGGAATGGAATGTTTTATGTAATGATTAATGGAATGTGGAATGGAATGGAATGGAATGTGGAATGCGATGTGGAATGGACTGTGGAGTGGCAAGGAAGTAATGTGGAATGGAAACTGGAAAGGAAACTGGAACGGAATGGAATAGAATATGGAAAGTGACGTTTAATGGAATGGAATGTAACTTGGAATGGTATGTGGAATGGAACGGGTAATGCAACGTGGAATAGAAAGTGGAATGGAATGGAAAGGAATGTGGAATGGAATGGAAAGTAATATGGAATGAAATGTGGAATCCAATGTGGAATGGAATGTGGAATGGAAAGGAATGAATTGTGGAATGGAATGTAATATGTAATGAAATGTGGAATCGAATGTGGAATGCAATGTGGAATGGAAAGGAATGGATTGTGGAATGGAATGTAGAGTGGAGAGTGGAATTGAATGTGGAATGGAACGGAATGGAAAGTGAAGTGGAATTTGTAATGGAATTGTGGAATGGAACGTGAAATTCAATCGAAAGGAATGAGGAGCAGAACGTGGAATAGAATGGAATGGAACATGGAATGGAACGTAGAATGGAAAGTGGAATGGAATGGAATGGAATGTTTAATGGTATCTGGAGTGGAAAGTGGAAAGGATTGCAATGTGGAAAGAATGGAATGGAATGTGGAATGGAATGGAATGGAAAGCGGAAAGGCATGGTAAGGAATGTGTAATGGAATGTGTAATGGAATGCGGAATGGAATGGAAAGGAATGTGGAAAGGAATGAAGAATAGAATGTGTAATGGAACGTGGAATGGAATGCAATGCAACGCGCAATGGAACGTGGAAAGGAAAGTGGAATGGAATATGGAATGGAGTGTGCAATGTATTGTGCGAATGGAAAGTAGAATGTAAAGGAATGGAACGTGTAATGGAACAAGGAATTGAATGGATGGAACGTGGAGTGGAACATGGAATGCAATGTGGAATGTAATGTGGAATAGAACGTGGAATCGAATGTAATGGAATGTGGAATGGAACGTGAAATGTTATGGAATGGAATGTAGAATAGAATGTGGAATGGAACCTAATGGAACGTGGAATGCATCACGGAATAGAACGTGGAATGGAATGTAGAATTGAAGGGAATGGAATGAGGAATGAAAGGGAATGGAATGTGGAATGGAATGTAATGGAATGGAATGTGGAAACGAATGGAATGTAATGTGGAATGGAGAGAATGGAATTTGGAATGGAATAGAATGGTATGGAATGTAGATTGGAATGGAATGGAATGGAATGAAATGTGGAATGGAAAGGAATTTAGTGTGGAATGCAAAGGAATGGAATGTGGATTGGAAAGGAATAGAACGTGGAATTGAATGGAATGGAACGGAGTGGAATGTGAAATGGAATGTGGAAGTGAATGTAAAATGGAATGTGGAAAGGAATGTGGAATGGAGTAAAATGGAACGTGGAAAAGAATGGAATGGAATGTGGAGTAGAATGGAATGGAAGGTGGAATGGAAACAGGAATAGAACTTTGAATGCAACGTCAAATGGAATGTGGAAGTAATGTAGAATGAAACGGAATGGAATGTGGAATGGAATTTAATGGAATGCAGAATGGAATGTGGAATGGAAAGGAATGGAACGTGAAACGGAATGTGGAATGGAATCGACTGTGTAGTGGAATGTAATTTAATCGTATGGAATATGGATTGGAATGGAATGAAATGTGCAGTGGAATCTGGAATGGAATGGAATGGAACGTGCAATGGAACATGGAATTGAACGCGGAATGGAACGCGGAATGGAAAGTTGAATGGAACGTGGAATGAAATGTTGAATGGAATGTAATGGAAAGTGGAATGGAAGGGAAAGTAATGTGTAATGGAATGTGGAAAGGAATAGAATGAAATGTACTGGAATGCGGAATGGAATGCGATGGAATGTGTAATGGAAAGGAATGGAATGTGGAATGGAATGGAATAATATGGAATGTGGAATGGAACAGAATGAAATGGAATGGAATAGAATGTGGAATATAATGGGATGAAACATGGATTGGAATGTGAAATGGAATGTGGAATGGAACGTGGAATGCAAGGTGGAATGGAATGTGGAATTCAATGGAATGGAATGGGGAATGGAATGTGGAATGGAATGGGGAATGGAATGAGGAATGGAATGGAATGAAATGTGGAATCGGATGGAATGGAAAGTTGAAAGGAATGTGGAATGGAATGGAATGGAATGCGGAACGGATTGTGAAATGGAATGTGGAATGCAATGGAATAGAATGTGGAATGGAATGTGCAATGGAATGGAATGGAATGTGGAATGGAATGTGTACTTGAATGTGGAATGGAATGTGGAGTGGAACCTGGAATGGAACGTGGATCGGAATGGAATGGAACGTGGAATGGAACGTAGAATGGAATGCGGAATGGAATGGAATGGAATGTATAATGGATCGTGGAGTGGAATGGAATGGAATGTTGAATGGAATGAAATCAAATGTGGAATGGAATCTGGAATGGAATGGAATGGAATTTGGAATGGAATGTTGAATTTCATGTGGAATGTATTGTGGAATGGAACATGGAATGGAAAGTGCAATGGAACGTGGAATTGAACGTGGAATAGAATGTGGAATGGAATAGAATGGAATGTGGAATGGGCTGGAATGTGGAAACGAATTGAATGGAAAGTGGAATGGAATTTAGAATGGAATGGAATGGAACGGAATGGAATGTGGAATTGAAGATGGAATGGAATGGAATGGAATGTGGAATAGAATGTGGAAAGGAATGTTGAAAGGAGTAGAGTGGAATGTGGAATGGAAGGTGGAATTGAATGGAATGGAATGTGGATTGGAATGGAATGAAACGTGGAATGGAAAGTGGAATGGAAGATGGAATGGAACATGGAATGGAACGTTAAATGGAAGGTGGAATGGAATTGAATTGATTGTGGAATGTAATGGAGGGCAAAGTGGAATGGAACGTGGAATGTAAAGTGGAATGGAAGTGGAATGTAACGTGGTATGGAATGTAATGGAATGTGGAATGGAATGGAATGGAACATGGAATGGAATGGAATCTAACGTGGAATGGAATGGAATACAATGTGGAATGGAAAAGAATGGAATGTGGAATGCAATGGAATGGTAAGGAATGTTGAATGGAATGGAATGGAAAGGAAAGGAATGTGCAATGGAATGGAATGGAATGTGGAATGGGATAGAATGGAGTGTGGAAAGGAATGTGGAACAGAATGTGGAATGGAATGGAATGGAATCTGTAATGGAATGTGGAATGGAATGCAATGGAATCTAATGTAATGTAATGGAAAGTGGAATGGATCGTGGAATGGAAGTTGGAATGGAATGGGATGGATTGTGGAATGGAACGGAATGGAACATGGAATGGAAAGGAATGGAATGTGTAATGGAAAGGAAAGTAATGTGGAATGCAATGGAATGGTATGGAATGTGGAATGGAATGCAGTGGAATAGAATGAAATGGATTGCAATATGGAATGGAATTTGGAATGGAAAGTAATGCAATGGAATGTGGAATGAAATTGAACGTCGAATGGAATGTGGAATGGAACATGGAATGGAATGTGGAATGGAACGTGGAATGGAATGTGGAATGGAACGTAGAATGGAATTTGAAATGGAATTTGGAATGGAACGTGGAATGGAATGGAAAGGAACGTGGAGTGGAATGTGGAATGGAACGTGGAATGGAAACTGGAATGAAATGGAATGGAATGTGGCATGGAATGTGGAATGCAACGTGGAATAGAAGGAGGAATGGAATGGAATGGATTGTGGAATGGAATATGCAATGGAATGGAATGGAATGTGGATTGGAATGTGGAATAGAATGTGGAATAGAATGGAATGGAATGTGGAATGGAGTGTGGAATTGAATGTGGAATGGAAGAGAATGGAATGTGGAATGCAACGTGGAATGGAATGTGGAATGGAGAGTGGAATGCAATGGGTAGTGGAACGGAATGCAAAGAGATATGGAATGGGGAATGGAATGTGTAATTGAATGCCAAATGTAACGCAATGGAATGTGGAATTGAAAGTGTAATGGATTGGCATGGATTGGAGCGGGGAATGGAATGCGGGAAGGAAAGTGGAATGGATTGTGTAATGGAATGTGGAATGGATTGTGGAATGGAATTTAAAGAACGTGCAAAGGAATATGGAATGGAATGTGGAATGCAATGTGGAATGCAATGTGGAATGGAAAGTGGAATGGAACGCAAAGGAATGTGGAATGGATTGTGGAATGGAACGTGGAGAAGCATGAAATGGAACGTAGAATGGAATGAAAGGGAACGTGGAACGGAACGTGGAATGGAACGTGGAATGGAATGGAATGGAACATTGAAAGGAAAGTGGAATGGAACACGTAATGGAATGGAAAGGTACGTGGATTGGAATGGACTGGAATGTGGAATGGAATGTGCAATGGAATGGAATGGAATGTGGAATGGAATGTGGAATAGAATGAAGAATAGAATAGATTGGAATGTGGAATGGAAAGTGGATTGGAAAGGAAAAGAATGTGGAATGCAATGGGATGGAATGTGGAATGGAATGTGGAAAGGAATGTGGAATGGAATGGAATATAATGTGGAATGGATGTTGGATGAAATGGAAACGAATGTGGAATGGAATGTGGAATGGTATGTGGAATGGAATGGAATGGAATGTGGAATGGAATGGAAAGGAATTTGAAATGGAATGTCGAGTAGAATGCGAAATGGAAGTTAGAATGAAATGTGGAATGGAACAGAATGGAACACGGAATGGCATGGAATGAAAAGTGGAATGGAACGTGGAATGGAACATGGAATGGAATGTCGGATGGAAAGGAATGGAATGTGGAATGGAATGGAATGGAATGGAATGTGGTATGGAATGTGGAATGGAAGGGAAAGGAATGTGAAATGGAATGTGGAATTGAATGGAAAGGAATGTGCAGAGGAATATGGAATGGAAAGTGAAAAAGAATGTGGAATGGAACGCAAAGCAATATGGAATGGAATGTGTAATGGAATGGAATGTGGAAAATAATGTGTAATGGAATGCAATAGAATGTGGAATGGAATGTGGAATGGAATGGAATGGAACATGGAAAGGAAAGTGGAATGGAACCTCTAATGGTATGGAATGGTACGTGGATTGGTATGGATTGGAATGTGGAATGGAATGTGGAATGGAATGTGGAATGGAATGGATTCGAATGTGGAATGGAATGTGAAATGGAATGCGGACTGGAAGGTGGAATTGAATGGATTGAAATGTGCAGTGGAATGTGGAATGGAATACAATGGATTGTGGAATAGACCATGGAACGGAACGTGGAATGGAACGTGGAATGGAACATGGAATGAAATGTGGAATGGTAAGGAATGGGATATGGAATGCAAAGTTGAAAGGAAAGCAATGAAACAAGGAATGGGATCTGGAATGGAATGGAATGGAATGTTTAATGGAATGGAGTGGAATGTGGAAAAGAATGTGGAATAGAATGTGGAAGGGAATGTGGAATGGAATAGAATGGAACGTGGAGTGGAATGGAATGGAATGTGGAATGGAATGGAATGGAATGGGATGCGGAATTGAATGGAATGGAATGTTGAATGCAACGGAATGTAATGGAATGTAGAATTAAATGGAATGGAATGTAGAAAGTTATGGAATAGTATGTGGAATGGTATGGAATACATTGTGGAATAGAATGTGGAATGGAATGTGAAATGGAATGTGGAAAGTAGTTCAGTGGAATGTGGAATGTAATAGAATGGAATGTGGAATGGAATATGGAAAGTAACTCAGTGGAAAGTGGAATGTAATAGAATGGAATGTGGAATAGAATGGAATGGAATGGAATGTGGAATAGAATGGAAGGTAATGGAAAGGAATGCGGAATGGAATGGAAAGGAATGCAGAATGGAATGGAACGGAATGTGGAATGCAACGGAATGGAATGAAATGTGGAATTAAATGGAATGGAGTGTCAAATGGAATGGAATAGAATGTGCAAAGGAATGGAATGGAACGTTGGTTAGAATGTGGAATGGCATGTGTAATGGAATGTGGAACGTAATGGAATGGAATGTGGAATATAATGGAATGGAATGTGGAATGGAGTGTAATGGAATGCAATGTGGAGTAGAACGGAATGCAAAGGAATGGAATGTGGAATGGAATGGAATAGAATGTAGAATGCAGTCTTGATTAGAATGTGGAATGGAATGTGCAATGAAATGTGGAATGGAAAGGAATGTAATGTGGAATGCAATGTGGAATGGAATGTGGAATGAAAACTGGAATAGAATGGAATGGAAAGTGGATAGGAACATGGAATTGAGTGAAATGTGGAATGGAATGGAATGGAATGTGGAATGGAATGTGAAATGGAATGTGGAAAGGATAGTTGAATGGAATGTTGAATGGAATGGATAGGAATGTGGAATGAAATGTGGAATGGAATCTGGAATGGAATGCGGAATGGAATGTCGAAATGAACATGAAATGCAATGAAATGGAATGTGAAATGGAATGTGGAATAGAATGTGAAATGGAAAGTGGAATGGAATTGAATGAAATGTGGAATAGAATTTTGAAAGTAATGTGTAATAGAATGGAATGTAGAATGGAATGGATTGGAATGTGGAAAGGAATTTGGAATTGAATGAAAAGGAATGTGGATTGGAATGAAGAATGCAAAATGGAATAGAATGGAATGGAATGGAATGTGAAAAGGAATGTGGAATGGAATGTGAAATGGAACGTGGAATGGAATGAAATGGAACTTGGAATGGAACGTGAAAAGGAATATGAAATCGAATGGAATGGAATGTAGAATGCTATGTGGAAAGAAAAGGAATGGAATGTGGAATGGAATGTGCAATGGAATGGAATGGAATGTTCAAAGGAATGTAGAATGGAATGTGTAAGGGAATGCAATCGTTGTGTCAAATGGAATATGGAAAGAAATGTCTAATGGAATGGAATGGAACTTGGAATGTAACAGAATGGAACATGGAATGGAAAGTGGAATGGAATGTGGAAAGGAAATTGGAATGGAATGGAATGAAATGAGGAAAGTAATGTTGAATGGAATGTGGAATGCAATGGAATGGAATGGAATGGAATGGAAAGGAATTGTGGAATGGAACCTTTAATGGAACGTGGAATGGAATGGAATGGAATGTGGAATGGAACGTGGAATGTTACATGGAATGGAACGTGGAATGGAATTAGGAATGGAATGGAAAGGAATGCGGAATGGAATGTGGAATGGAATGTGAAATGAAATGTGGAATTGAATGGAATGGAATGTGGAACAGAACGTGGAATTGAATGGAATGGAACGTGGAATGGAACATGGAATGTAATGGAATGAAACGTGGATTGGAACGTGGGAAGGAACGTGGAATGGAATGAAGAATGGAATGTGGAATGGAATGGGAAATGGAATGGAATGGAATGTTGAATGCAACGTGGAAAGGAATGTGAAATAGAATGGAATGGAATGTGGAATGGAATGTGGAATGGAATGCGGAGGAATGCAATGAGGAATGGAATGTGGAATGGAATCTGAAATTGCTTGGAATGGAATGTGGAATGGAACGAGGAAAGGAATGTGGAATGGAATGGAATGGAATGTGGAATGGAATGTAGTGGGTTGTGAAATGCAATGTGGAAAGGAATTTAATGGAATGTGGAATGGAATGAGGAATGGAATGTGGAAAGGGATGTGGAATGGAACGCAATGGAATGTGCAATGGAATGTGGAATGCAGTCTGGATTGGAATGTGAAATGGAACGGAATGGAATGTGGAATGGAGAGAATGGAACGTGGGTTGGAATGTGGAGTGGAATGGAATGGAAATTGGAATGGAATGTGGAATGGAATGGAATGGAATGTGCAATGGAATGTTGAGCGGAATGTGGAATGGAATGTGGAATGGAAAGAAATGGAATGTGGAATGTAATGTGGAATGTAATGTGGATTGGAAAGGAATGTAATGTGAAATGTAATGTGGAATGGAATGTGGAATGGAAAATGGAATGCAATACAGTTCAATGTGGAACGGAACATGGTATGGAATGGAATGGAACGTGGAATGATCATGGAATGGAAAGTGGAACGGAATGAAATGTGGAATTGACGTAATGGAATGTGGAATGGAATGTGACATGGAACGAGGAATTGAAGGTTGAATGGAATGGAAAGGAATGTGGAATAGAAAGTGGAATGGAATGTGGAAGGGAACATGGAATGCAATGCAATAGAATGTGGAATGGAATGTGGAATAGAATGAGGAATGGAATGTGGAATGGAATGCAATGCAATGTGTAATGGAATGTGGAATAGAATGTGAAATGGAATGTGCAGTGGAATGGAATAGAATGGAATGTGGAATGGAATGTTGAATGGAATGCAATGGAATGTGGCATGGAACGGAGTGGAATGTGGAATGCAATGTGGAATGTAATTTGGAATGAAACGGAATGGAAAGTGGATTGCAATGTCAAATAGAATGTGGAATGGAATGTGAAATGGAATGTGGAATGGAAAGAATTGAATGTGGAATGTAATGTGGAATGGAATGTGGAAGGGAAATTGGAATGGAATGGAATGAAATGTGGAATGGAACATGGAATGGAATATGGAATGGAACGTGAATGTGATGTTCAATGGAATTTGGAATGGAAAGTTGAATAGAATGGAATGGAACGTGGAATTGAACGTCGAAAGGAATGGAAAGGAATGTGGAATGGAAGATAGTATGGAACGTGTAAAGGAATGTGGAAAGGTACGTGAAATCGAATGTGGAATGGAATGTGGAAGGGAATGTGGAGTGGAATGGAATGGATTTTGGAACTGAATGTGGAATATAATGGAATGGAATGTGGAATGGAATGAGCAATGGGACGTGGAATGGACTAGAATGGAATGTGAAATGGATCTCAGAATGGTATGGAACAGAACGCGCAATGGAATATGGAATGGAACGTGCCATGGAAAGCGGAATGTAGTGTGGAATGGAATTTGGAAAGGAATGTGTAATGGAATGTGTAATGGAAAGTGGAATGGAATGGAATGGAAAGTGGAATGGAATGGAATGTAACGTGGAATGGAACCTGGAAAGGAATGTAATGCCACGTGAAATGGAATGTGGAATGGAATGTGGAATGGAACATGGAAGGGAATGGAATGGAACAAGGAATGGAATGGGATGGAATGTGAAATGGAACGGAATGGAATCTGGAATGCAATGGAATGAAATCTGGAATGAAATATGGAGTGGAATGGAATGGAATGTGGAATGGAATGTGGAATGGAATGTGGAATGGAATGTGAAATGGAATGTGGAATGGAATGTGGAATAAAACCTGAAACGGAACGTGGAATGGAATGGAATGTAACTTGTAATGGAACGTGGAATGGAATGTTGAATGGACAGGAACGGAATGTGAAATGGAAAGTGGAATGGAATGTGGAATAGAATGCAATGGAATGAGGACTGAAACGAAATGTTATGTGGAACGCATTGTGGAATGGAATGTGGAAAGAAATGTCAAATGGAACGGTTTGGAATGTGCAATGGAATGTGTAATGGAGTGCCAAATGGAATGTGGAATGGATCAGAATGGAATGTTGAATTGCATGTGGAATGTAACGTGTTTTGGAATGTGGAATGGAATGTGGAAAGGAAAGGAAAGGTATGAGGAATTCAATGTGAAAGGGAATTTGGAAGAGAATGGAATGGAATCTGGAAAAGAATGGAATGGAGTGCGGAATGGAATCTGGAATGGAATGTGGAATGGAATGCGTAAAGGAATGTGGAATGGAACAGAATGTAATGTGGAATTGAATGTGGAATGGAGTGTGGAATGGAATGTGGAATGGAAAGGAAAGGAATGTGGAATGGAATGTGGAATGGATTGGAATGGAATGAGGAATGGAAGGTGGAATGGAATGTGGAATGGAATGTGGAATGCAATGTGGAATGGAGTATGGAATAGAATGTGGAATGGAGTGTGGAATGGAAAGTGGAATGGAACGGAATGGAGTGTGCAATGGAATGTGGAATGTAACTAAATGGCATGGGAAATGGAGGGTAGAAGGGAGGGTGGAATGGAATGTGGAGTAGAGTGGAAAGGGAAGTGGAATGGAATGTGGAATGCATTGTGGAATGGAAAGTGGAATGGGACGGAATGGAATGTGGAATGGAAAGTGGAATGGAGTGTGGAACGAAATGTGGAATGGAAAGTAATGAAATGTGGAACGGAATGTGGAAAGAAATGTGGAATGGAATGGAATAGATTGTGGAAAGGAATGGAATTGAATGGTAAGGAGTGTGGATTGGAAAGGAATGGAATGTGGAATGAAACCTGGAGAGGAACGTGGAATGGAACGTGGAATGGGAAGTGGAATGAAAGGTGGAATTGAATGGAATGGAAAGTGTAATGGAATGTCAGATGGAATGGAATGGAAAGTGTAATGGAATGTGGGTTGGAATGGAATAGAATGTTCAATGGAATGTGGAAAGGAATGTGGAATAGAATGTGGAATGCAATGTGGAATGGAATGTGAAATGTAATTGAATGGAATATGGAATGGAATGGAATGGAATGTGGAATAGAATGAAATGGAATGGAACTTGGAATAGAATGGAATGGATTCGAATGGAATGCGGAGTGGAATTGCATGGAATGTGGAATGCAATGTAATGGAATGGAATGTGAAATTGAATGAAATGGAATGTGGAAAGAAATGCAATGGAATGTGGAATGGAATAGAATGGATCATGGAATGAAATGTGGAATGGAATAGAATGGAACATGGAACGGAATGTGGAATGGAATTTGGAATGGAATGTGGAATGGAATGGAATGGAATGTGGAATGGAATGGAATGGAATGGAATGTGGAAAGGAATGGAAAGGAACGTGGAATGGAATGTGGAATGGAATGTGGAATGAATGTGGAATGGAACGGAATGGAATGTGAAGTAGAATGTGGAATGGAATGGAATGGAATGTGGAAAGAATGTAGAATGGAAAGGAATGGAATGTGAAATGGAATGTGGAATGGAATGGAATGGAACGTGGAATGGAACGTGGAAAGGAAATTTGAATGGAATGGAACGAAATGTGAAAGGAATGTTGAATGGAATGTGGAATGGAATGGAATGGAATGGACTGGAATAGAAAGGGGAATGGAATGAGGAATGGAACGTTTAATGGAACATGGAATGGAATGTAATGGAACGTGGAATGGAACGTGTAATGGTAGGTGGGATGGAACGTGGAATGGAATGAGGACAGGAATGGAAAGGAATGTGGAATGGAATGTGAAACGCAATGTGGAATTGAATGGAATGGAATGTGGAACAGAACGTGGAATTGAATGGAATGGAACATGGAATGGAACATGGATTGGAATGGAATGAAACGTGGAACGGAACGTGGGATGGAATGAGGAATGGAATGTGGAATGCAATGGGACATGGAATGGAATGGAATGTGGAATGGAAAGTGGAAAGGAATGTGGAATAGAATGGAATGGAATGTGGAATGGAATGTAGTGGGTTGTGGATTGCAATGTGGAATGGAATTCAATGGAAAGTGGAATGGAATGAGGAATGGAATGTGGAAAGGAATGTGGAATGTAACGGAATGGAATGTGCAAAGGAATGTGGAATGGATTGTGGAATGGAATGGAATGGAATTGGAATGTGATGTGGAATTGAATTGGAATGGATGGAATGTAATGTGGATTGGAATGTGGAATGGAATGTAGCATGGAACGTGAAATGAAAATGAATTGACTGTGGAACTGAACGTGGAGTGAAGTGGAATGGGACGTGGAATGGAAAGTGAATGGAAAAGAATGGAACAGTAAATGGAAAGTGGAATGGAATGTGGAAAGGAACGGAATGGAATGTGGAATTGAATGTGTAATGGAATGTTCAATGGAATGTGGAATGGAATGGAACTGAATGTGGAATGGAATGGAATGGAATGTGGAATGGAATGGAATGGAAAGTGGAATGCAATATCGAATGCAATGTGGAATGGAATAAAATGCAACGTAGAATGTAATGGAATGCAATATGGAATTGCAGGGAATAATATGGAATGTGGAATGGAATGGAATGGAACGGGGAATGGAATGTGGAATGGAATCTGGAATGGAAAGTGGAATGGAATGGAATGTAAAGCAAAGTGGAATGGAATGTGGAATGCAATTAAATGGAATGTGGAATTGAATGGAATAGAATGTGGAAAGAAATGGAATGGAAAGGAATGCAATGTGGATTAGAATGGAATGGAATGTGGAATGAAATGTGAAATTGAATGTATAATGGAATGTGGAATGGAATGAAATGGATCATGGAATGGAATGAAAGTGAACGTGGAATGGAAAGGAATGGGAAGTGGAATGGAATGTGGAATGGAACGTGGAATGGAATGTGCAATGGAATCCTTAATGGATCGCGGAATGGAATGGAATGGAACGTGTAATGGAATGTGAATTGGAATGTGGAATATAACATGGAATGGAGCACGGAATGTAATGGAATGCAACGTGGAATGGAACTTGGAGAGGAACGTGGACAGGAACGTGGAATGTAACGTGGAATGGAAAGGAATGGAATGTGGTTTGGAATGGAATGGAAAGTGGAATAGAATGGAATGCAATGGAATATGTAATAGAATGTGGAATGCAATGGAATGGAAAGTGGAATGGAATGCAATGGAACGTGGAATGGAATGGAATGGAATGTGGAACCGAATGGAACATAGAATGGAAAGCTATGGAATGTGGAATGGAATAGCATGGAATGTTTAATGGAATAGAATGGAATGGAATGGAAAGTGAAATGGAATGAGAAAGGAATGTGAAATGGAATGTGGAATGGAATGTCGAATGGAAAGTGGAATGGAATGGAATGAAATGGAACTTGGAATGAAATGGAATGGATCCTGGACTGCAAAGTGGAATGCATCGTGTAAGGGAACGTGTAATGTAATGAAACGTAGAATGGAATGGAATGGAATGTGGAATGGAATGTGAAATGGAATGTGAAATGGAATGCTGAATGGATTGTGGAATATAATGGAATGGAATGGAATATGGAATGGAAGGAATTTGAATGTGGAATGGAACGTGGAAAGGAATGTGGAATGGAACGTGGAATGGAACGTGGAATGGAACGTGGAATGTAATGGAATGGAAGATGGAATGGAATGTGGAATGGAATGGAATTGAACTTGGAATGGAATGTGGGATGGAATGGAATGGAATGTGGAATGGAATGTAGAATTGAATGTGGAATGGAAAGTGGAATGGATTGGAATGGAATGTGGTATGGAATAGAATAGAATCTGGAATGGAATGTGCAATGGAATGTGGAACAGAATCTGGAATGGCAAGTGGAATTGAACGTCGAATGGAATGGAATGGAACGTGTAATGGAATCTAAAATGGAACGGAATGGAATGAGGAATGGAATGTGGAATGGAATGCAGAATATAATGGAATCAAATGTGAAATGCATTGTGGAATAGAATGGAATGGAATGTGGAAAGGAATGTGGAATGGAATGTTGAATGGAATGATTAATGGAATGTGGAATGGAATGGAATGGAATGTGGAATGGATTGTGGAATGGAATGTGCAATGGAATGTGGAATGGAACGCAAGTAATGTTTAATGGAATGTGGAATGGAATGTGGAAGGAAACTAGAACGGAATGGAATGGAATGTGGAATAGAACGTGGAATGGAAAAGAATGGTAAGTGGAAAGGAACGTGGAATGGAACGGGGAATGCAAGGTAGAATGGAATGTGGAATGGAATGGAATGGAATGTGTAATGGAATGCAATGCAATGTGGAATGATATGTGGAACGGAATGTGGAACGGAATGTGTATTGCAACGGAATGGAATGTGGAGTATAATGTGGAGTAGAGAGTGGAATCGAAAGTGGAATGGAACGGATTTGAAAGTGGAATGGGATATGTAATGGAATTGTGGAATGGAACATGAAATGGAAAGGAATGGAATGCGGAGCGGAACGTGGAAAGGAATATAATGGAAGATGGAATGGATCATGGAATGGAACGTGGAATGGAATGGAATGGAACGTGGAATGGAATGTAGAATGGAATGTGGAAAGAATTGGAATGTGGAAAATAATGGAATGGAATGTGGAATGGAATGGAACTGAATGTGGAATGGAATGGAAAGGAATGTGTAAAGGAATGTGGAATGGAATGGGAAATGTAAGCTGGAAAGAAATCTGGAATGGGAAAAAATGGAACATAGAATGGATTGAATGGAACGTGGAATGGAACGTGGAATGGAACGTGGAATGGAATTTAGGATGGAATGGAACAGAATGTGGAATGGAATGGAATGTGGAAAGGAATATGGAATGGATTATGGAATGGAATGGAATGGAATGTGGAATTTAATGGGGAATGGAATGCAGTGGAATGAGGAATGGAATGTGGAATGGAATGTTGAATGGAACGGAATGGATTGTGGAAAGCAACGTGGCATGTATAGTGGAATGCAATGGATTGGAATGTGGAAAGGAATATGGAATGGAATGGAACATGGAATGGAGAGTTTCGTGGAACGTGCTTTGGAACGTGGGATGGAATGTGGAATGGAATGGAATGGAATTGAATGTGGAATGGAATGGGATGGAATGTGTAATGGAATGTGAAATTGAATCTGAAATGGAATGTTGAATGGAATGCAATGGAATCTGGAATGGAAAGTGGAAGGGAACATGGAATGGAGTGGAATGGAATTTGGAATACAATGTGGAATAGAATGTGGAAAGGAATGTGGAATTGAATGGAATGGAATCGAATGTGAAAAGGAATCTGGAAGATTCTATGGAATGGGATGTGTAATGGAATTGAATGGAAAGAGGATTGGAATGGATTTTAATATGGAAAGGAATGTGGCAGGTAATGCAATGGAATGTGGAAAGGAACGGAATGGAATGGCCAGTAGGATGTGGAATGGAATGTAGAAAGGAATGGAACGGAATGTGGAATGGAATGTGGAATGGAGTGTGGAATGGAACATGGAATGTAACGGAATGGATAGTGGAATGCAATGTGGAATGGAATGGAATGCAATGTGGAATGGAACGTGGAATGGAATCTGGAATGCAATGTGGAATGGCAAGTGGAATGGATTGGAATGGAACGTTAAATGGCATGGAATGTAAAGCGGAATGGAACGTGGAATGGAATGGAGTGGGACATGGAATGCAACGTGGAACGGAACGTCAAACGGAATGGAATGGAACGTGGAATGGAATTTGGAATGAAATGTGGAAAATTTGTAATGTGGAAGGAAATGGAATGGAATGTGGAATGGAAGGGAATGAAAAGTGAAATGGAATGTGGATTGGAATATGGAACGGAATGGAATGGAACGTGGAATAGAATGGAATGGAACGTGGAATGAAATGTGGAATGGAACATGGAATGGAAAGTCGGTTGGAATGGAATGCAACGTTGAATGAAATGGAATGGAATGTGGAATGGAATGTGGAATGGAATCGAAAGGAAAGTGGAATGGAATGTGGAATGTAATGTGGAATGGAATGTGGAATGGAATGTGCAGTGGAATGGAAAGGAATGTTGAAAGGACGGTGGTATGGAGTCTATTGAAATGTGGAATGGAATGTGGAATGGAATGTTGAATGGAATGTGGAAGAGAATGTAATGGAATGGAATTTATTGTGGAATGGAATGTAGAATGGAATGTGGAATGGAAAATGTAATGGAACGGAATGGAATGTGGAATGCAATGTGGAATGAAATGTGGAATGGGACATGAAATACAATGGAATGGAATGTGGAATGGAACTTGTAATGGTATGGAATAGAACGCGCAATGGAATGTGGAATGGAACGTGGAAAGGAACATGGAATGGAATGTGGAATGGAACACTGAAGGGAATGTGCAATGGAATGAGGAATGAAAGGTTGAATGGTACTTGGAAGGGAATGTGTAATGGAATGTTGAATGCAACGTGGAATGGAATGGAATGGAAGGTGGAATGGAACGTGCAACTGAATGGAATGCAATGTGGAATGGAATGGGGAATGGAATGTGGAATGGAACGTGGAATGGAATGGAATGAAAAGTGGAATGCAATGGGATGGAATATGGAATGGAGTGGAATGGAATGTGGAATGGAATGGAATGGAATGTGGAATGGAATGGAATGGAATGGAATGTGGAATGGAATGGAACTGAATGTGGAATGGAATGGAAAGGAATGTGTAAAGGAATGTGGAATGGAATGGGAAATGTAAGCTGGAAAGAAATCTGGAATGGGAAAAAATGGAACATAGAATGGATTGAATGGAACGTGGAATGGAACGTGGAATGGAACGTGGAATGGAATTTAGGATGGAATGGAACAGAATGTGGAATGGAATGGAATGTGGAAAGGAATATGGAATGGATTATGGAATGGAATGGAATGGAATGTGGAATTTAATGGGGAATGGAATGCAGTGGAATGAGGAATGGAATGTGGAATGGAATGTTGAATGGAACGGAATGGATTGTGGAAAGCAACGTGGCATGTATAGTGGAATGCAATGGATTGGAATGTGGAAAGGAATATGGAATGGAATGGAACATGGAATGGAGAGTTTCGTGGAACGTGCTTTGGAACGTGGGATGGAATGTGGAATGGAATGGAATGGAATTGAATGTGGAATGGAATGGGATGGAATGTGTAATGGAATGTGAAATTGAATCTGAAATGGAATGTTGAATGGAATGCAATGGAATCTGGAATGGAAAGTGGAAGGGAACATGGAATGGAGTGGAATGGAATTTGGAATACAATGTGGAATAGAATGTGGAAAGGAATGTGGAATTGAATGGAATGGAATCGAATGTGAAAAGGAATCTGGAAGATTCTATGGAATGGGATGTGTAATGGAATTGAATGGAAAGAGGATTGGAATGGATTTTAATATGGAAAGGAATGTGGCAGGTAATGCAATGGAATGTGGAAAGGAACGGAATGGAATGGCCAGTAGGATGTGGAATGGAATGTAGAAAGGAATGGAACGGAATGTGGAATGGAATGTGGAATGGAGTGTGGAATGGAACATGGAATGTAACGGAATGGATAGTGGAATGCAATGTGGAATGGAATGGAATGCAATGTGGAATGGAACGTGGAATGGAATCTGGAATGCAATGTGGAATGGCAAGTGGAATGGATTGGAATGGAACGTTAAATGGCATGGAATGTAAAGCGGAATGGAACGTGGAATGGAATGGAGTGGGACATGGAATGCAACGTGGAACGGAACGTCAAACGGAATGGAATGGAACGTGGAATGGAATTTGGAATGAAATGTGGAAAATTTGTAATGTGGAAGGAAATGGAATGGAATGTGGAATGGAAGGGAATGAAAAGTGAAATGGAATGTGGATTGGAATATGGAACGGAATGGAATGGAACGTGGAATAGAATGGAATGGAACGTGGAATGAAATGTGGAATGGAACATGGAATGGAAAGTCGGTTGGAATGGAATGCAACGTTGAATGAAATGGAATGGAATGTGGAATGGAATGTGGAATGGAATCGAAAGGAAAGTGGAATGGAATGTGGAATGTAATGTGGAATGGAATGTGGAATGGAATGTGCAGTGGAATGGAAAGGAATGTTGAAAGGACGGTGGTATGGAGTCTATTGAAATGTGGAATGGAATGTGGAATGGAATGTTGAATGGAATGTGGAAGAGAATGTAATGGAATGGAATTTATTGTGGAATGGAATGTAGAATGGAATGTGGAATGGAAAATGTAATGGAACGGAATGGAATGTGGAATGCAATGTGGAATGAAATGTGGAATGGGACATGAAATACAATGGAATGGAATGTGGAATGGAACTTGTAATGGTATGGAATAGAACGCGCAATGGAATGTGGAATGGAACGTGGAAAGGAACATGGAATGGAATGTGGAATGGAACACTGAAGGGAATGTGCAATGGAATGAGGAATGAAAGGTTGAATGGTACTTGGAAGGGAATGTGTAATGGAATGTTGAATGCAACGTGGAATGGAATGGAATGGAAGGTGGAATGGAACGTGCAACTGAATGGAATGCAATGTGGAATGGAATGGGGAATGGAATGTGGAATGGAACGTGGAATGGAATGGAATGAAAAGTGGAATGCAATGGGATGGAATATGGAATGGAGTGGAATGGAATGTGGAATGGAATGGAATGGAATGTGGAATGGAATGGAATGGAATGTGGAATGGAATGGAATGGAATATGTAATGGAATGGAATGCAATGTGGAATGATATGTGGAACGGAATGTGGAACGGAATGTGTATTGGAACGGAATGGAATGTGGAGTATAATGTGGAGTAGAGAGTGGAATCGAAAGTGGAATGGAACGGATTTGAAAGTGGAATGGAATATGTAATGGAATTGTGGAATGGAACATGAAATGGAAAGGAATGGAATGCGGAGCGGAATGTGGAATGGAATATAATGGAAGATGGAATGGATCGTGGAATGGAACGAGGAATGGAATGGAATGGAACGTGGAATGGAATGTAGAATGGAATGTGGAAAGAATTGGAATGTGGAAAAGAATGGAATGGAATGTGGAATGGAATGGAATGGAATGGAATGTGGAATGGAATGGAACTGAATGTGGAATGGAATGGAAAGGAATGTGTAAAGGAATGTGGAATGGAATGGGAAATGTAAGCTGGAAAGAAATCTGGAATGGGAAAAAATGGAACATAGAATGGATTGAATGGAACGTGGAATGGAACGTGGAATGGAACGTGGAATGGAATTTAGGATGGAATGGAACAGAATGTGGAATGGAATGGAATGTGGAAAGGAATATGGAATGGATTATGGAATGGAATGGAATGGAATGTGGAATTTAATGGGGAATGGAATGCAGTGGAATGAGGAATGGAATGTGGAATGGAATGTTGAATGGAACGGAATGGATTGTGGAAAGCAACGTGGCATGTATAGTGGAATGCAATGGATTGGAATGTGGAAAGGAATATGGAATGGAATGGAACATGGAATGGAGAGTTTCGTGGAACGTGCTTTGGAACGTGGGATGGAATGTGGAATGGAATGGAATGGAATTGAATGTGGAATGGAATGGGATGGAATGTGTAATGGAATGTGAAATTGAATCTGAAATGGAATGTTGAATGGAATGCAATGGAATCTGGAATGGAAAGTGGAAGGGAACATGGAATGGAGTGGAATGGAATTTGGAATACAATGTGGAATAGAATGTGGAAAGGAATGTGGAATTGAATGGAATGGAATCGAATGTGAAAAGGAATCTGGAAGATTCTATGGAATGGGATGTGTAATGGAATTGAATGGAAAGAGGATTGGAATGGATTTTAATATGGAAAGGAATGTGGCAGGTAATGCAATGGAATGTGGAAAGGAACGGAATGGAATGGCCAGTAGGATGTGGAATGGAATGTAGAAAGGAATGGAACGGAATGTGGAATGGAATGTGGAATGGAGTGTGGAATGGAACATGGAATGGAACGGAATGGATAGTGGAATGCAATGTGGAATGGAATGGAATGCAATGTGGAATGGAACGTGGAATGGAATCTGGAATGCAATGTGGAATGGCAAGTGGAATGGATTGGAATGGAACGTTAAATGGCATGGAATGTAAAGCGGAATGGAACATGGAATGGAATGGAATGGGACATGGAATGCAACGTGGAACGGAACGTCAAACGGAATGGAATGGAACGTGGAATGGAATTTGGAATGAAATGTGGAAAATTTGTAATGTGGAAGGAAATGGAATGGAATGTGGAATGGAAGGGAATGAAAAGTGAAATGGAATGTGGATTGGAATATGGAACGGAATGGAATGGAACGTGGAATAGAATGGAATGGAACGTGGAATGAAATGTGGAATGAAACATGGAATGGAAAGTCGGTTGGAATGGAATGCAACGTTGAATGAAATGGAATGGAATGTGGAATGGAATGTGGAATGGAATCGAAAGGAAAGTGGAATGGAATGAGGAATGGAATGTGGAATGGAATGTGGAATGGAATGTGCAGTGGAATGGAAAGGAATGTTGAATGGACGGTGGTATGGAGTCTATTGAAATGTGGAATGGAATGTGGAATGGAATGTTGAATGGAATGTGGAAGAGAATGTAATGGAATGGAATTTATTGTGGAATGGAATGTAGAATGGAATGTGGAATGGAAAATGTAATGGAACGGAATGGAATGTGGAATGCAATGTGGAATGAAATGTGGAATGGGACATGAAATGCAATCGAATGGAATGTGGAATGGAACTTGTAATGGTATGGAATAGAACGCGCAATGGAATGTGGAATGGAACGTGGAAAGGAACATGGAATGGAATGTGGAATGGAACACTGAAGGGAATGTGCAATGGAATGAGGAATGAAAGTTTGAATGGTACTTGGAAGAGAATGTGTAATGGAATGTTGAATGCAACGTGGAATGGAATGGAATGGAAGGTGGAATGGAACGTGCAACTGAATGGAATGCAATGTGGAATGGAATGGGGAATGGAATGTGGAATGGAACGTGGAATGGAGTGGAATGAAAAGTGGAATGCAATGGGATGGAATATGGAATGGAGTGGAATGGAATGTGGAATGGAATGGAATGGAATGTGGAATGGAATGGAATGGAATGTGGAATGGAATGGAATGGAATGTGTAATGGAATGGAAGGGAACGTGGAATAGAATGTGGAATGGAATGTGGAAAATAATGGAATGGAAGGTGGAATGGAATGGCATGGAATGTGGAATAGAAGGGAATGGAATGGAATGCAGAATGGAATGGAATGGAATGTGCAATGGAATGGAATGGAATGGAATGAGGAACAGAATGGAATGGAATGTGGAATGCAATTGAATAGAATGTGGAATGGAATGTGGAATGTAATTGAATGGAATGTGGAATGGAACATGGAATGGAACGTCGGTTGGAATGGAATGCAAGCTTGAATGGAATGGAATGGAATGTGCAATTTAATGGAATGGAATGGAAAGGAATGTGCAATTGAATGGAACGGAATGAGGAATGAAATTGATTGGAATTTGGAATGCAATGGAATGGAACTTGGAATGGAATGTGGAATGCATTGTGCAATGGATTGTGGAAAGAAATGGAATGAAGTGTGTAATGGAATGGAATGGAATGTGTAATGGAATGGAATGGAATGGAAAGGAAAGAGAAATAGAATGTGGAATGGAATGAGAATTGGAATGTGGAATGGAATGTGGAACGGAATGTAAATGAACGTTGAATGGAATGGAATGGAAAGTGGAAGGTAATGGAATGGAACGTGGAATGGACGGTGGAATGAACATGGAATGGAAAGTGCAATGGAATGTGGAATGGAATATGGAATGCAAAGTAATGTAATGTGGTATGAAATGTGAAATGGAATGGAATGGAATGTGGAAAAGAAAGTGGAATTTAATGCAATGGAATGAGAACGGAATGTGGAATGGAAAGGAATATGGTATGGAATGGATTGGAACGTAGCATGGAATGTGGAATGGAATGCGGAATGGTACGGAATGGAATGTGGTATGTAATGGATTGGAATGTGGAATGGAATGTGGAATGGAATGAGGAATGGAATGTGGAATGGAATGTGGAATGAAACGTGGAATGGAACGTGGAATTGAATGGAATGGAACATGGAATAAAATGTGGAATGGAATGGAAGGGAATGTGCAATGAAATGTGGAGTGTAATAGAAAGGAATGTGGAACGAAATGGAATGGAATATGGAAGGGAATGTGGAATGGAAGGGAATGGAATGTGGAATGGAATGTGCAATGGAAAGTGGAATGGAAAGTTCAATGGAATGGAATGGAATGTGGAATCAAACATGGAACGAAATCGAATGGAGAGTGGAATGGAAAGTGGAATGGAATGTGGAATGGATTGTTGAATGGAATGGAATGGAATGTGGAATGGAATGTGGAACAGAGTGTGGAAAGGAGTGGAATGGAATGTGGAATGCAATTCAATGGAATGTGGAATAAAGTGGAATGAAATGTGGAAAAGAATGGAATGGAATGAAATGTGGAATAGAATGGAATGCAATGGAATGGAATACGGAATGTAATGGAATGGAATGTGGAAAGCAATATAATGGAATGGAATGTGAAATTGAATGGAATGGAATGTGGAATGGAAAGGAATGGAATGTGGAATTGAATGGAATGGAACGTAAAAGGTAATGTGGCATGATATTTGGGATGGAATGGAATGGAATGGAATGTGGAATGGAAAGTAATGGATTGTGGAATAGAATGGAAAGGAATGGAATGCAATGGATTGTGGAATAGAATGGAATGCAGTGGAATGAGAAATGGAAAGTGGAATGGAATGTGGAATGTAATGGAATGGAATGCTGAATGGAACAGAATGGAATGTGAAACGGAATGCAATGTGGAATGCAATGGAATGGAATGTGGATTGGAATGGAATGGAACGTGTAAGGGAATGGAATGGAATGGAATGGAAAGTGAATTGGAATTTGGAATGGAAAGTGAAATGGAATTTGGAATGGAATGCAGAATGGAACGTGAAATGGAGTGGAAGTGAACATAGAATTGAACGTGAAATGGAATGTAATGAGTCATCGAATGGAAAGTGGAATGGAAAGTGGAATGTAATAGAATGCAACGTGAAATTGAATGTGGAATTGAACGTGGAAAGGAATGGAATGGAATGTGGAATGGAATGGAATAGGGAATTGAAAGGAATGGAATGTGAAATGGAATGTGGAATGGGATGTGAAATGGAAACAGGAATTGAATGTGGAATGGAATGGATGTAACGTGGAATGAAATGGAATGGAACGAGGAATGGAAAGTGGAATGGAACGTGGACAGCAACGTGGAATGGAAGGTGGAATGGAATGAAATGCAATGTGGAATGGAGAGGAATGCAATGTGGAATCATATGTGGAATGGAATGGAATAGAATGGAATATGGAACGGAATGAGGAATGCAATGTGGAATGGAATGGAATGGAATGTGGAATGGAACGGAATGCAGCGTGGAATTGAATGGAATGGAAGGGAATTCGAAATGGAATGTGGAATGGAACGTGAAATGGCATGAAATGGAATGTAGAATGGAATAGAATGGAACGTGGAATGGAATGGAATGGAACATGGAATGGAAGGTGGAATGGAACGTGGAATGGAGTGTGGAATGGACTGTGGAATGGAAAGGAATGCAATGTGGAATGGAATGTGGAATGGAATTTAAAGGAATGTTCAAAGGAATATGGAAGAGAATGTGGAAGGGAATGTGGAATGGAACGCAATAGAATGTAGAATTGAATGTGAAATGGAAAGTGGAATGGAAAGTGGAAAGGAATGGAATGGAAAGTGGAATGGAACGTGGAATGGAAATTGGAATGTGGAATGAAATGTGGAATGCAATGGAAAGGAATGTGGAATGGAATGTGGAATGGAATTTGGAATGGAAAGGAAAGGAATGTGGAATGGAATGTGGAATGGAATTTGGAATGGAAAGCAATGGAATGTGGAATGGAATGTGGAAAGGAGTGTGGAAGGGAATGTGGAACGGAAGAGAATGGAAGGTGCAATGGAATGTGGAATCAAAAGTGGAATGGAATGGAATGGATTGTGGAATGGAATGGTATGGAATGTGGAATCAAAGGAATGGAATGTGGAATGGAACATAGAATGGAACGTGGAATGGAATGTGTAATGCAAAGCGGAATAGAATGGAATGGAAAATGGAATGGAATGTGGGAAGGAATGTAATAGACTGTGGAATGGAATGTGGAATGCAATGGAATGGAATGAGGTAGGCAATGTGGAATGGAATGTGGAATGGAATGGAAGGAATGCGGAATGGAATGTGAAATGGAATGGAATTGAATGTCAAATGGAATGAGGTAAGGAATCTGAAATGGAAAGTGGAATGGAATGTGGAATGTATCATGGAATGGAAGGTGGAATAGAATGAAATGCAACGTGCAACGGAATGTGGAATGGAATTGAATGGAATGCGGAATGGAATGTTTAATGGAATGCGGAATGGAATGGAGTGGAATGTGGAATGTAATGTGGAATGGAATGCGGAATGGAACGGAATGGAATGTAGAATGGCGTAGGGAATGAAATGAAATGGAATGTGGAATGGAATGGAATGGAATGTGGAATGGAATGTTGAATGGAAAGGAATGTAATATGGAATGGAATTTGGAAACGAATGTGGAATGGGATGCAATGGAATGTGGAATGGAACGTGGATTGGAACGGATTGGAAAGTGGAATTGAACGTGGATTATAAACTGGAACGGAATGGAATGGAATGTGGAATGTAATGGAATGGGATGTTGAATGTAATATAATGGAATATGGAACAGAATGGAGTGGAATGGAATGTAGAATGGAATGTGGAATGGAATGTGGAATGGAATGGAACAGAATGTGGAATGGAATGGAATGGAGTGGAATGTGGATTGGAATGTGGAATGGAATGGAATTGTATGTAGAATGGAATGGAATGGAATGTGGAATGGAATGTACAACTGAATGAGGAATGGAACGTGTAATGGAACGTGGAATGGTATGGAATGGAGTGTGGAATGGAGGGTGGAATGGAATAGATTGGAATGTTTAAAAGGAATGGAATGGAATGTGGACTGGAATGCGGACTGCAATGGAATGCAGTCTGGAATGTAATGGAATGGAATGTGGAATGTAATTTTTAATGGAATGTGGCATGAAATATGGAGTGGAACGTGGAATGGAAAGTGGAATGGAATGGAATGGATCATGGAATGGAACATGGAACGGAACGTGGAATGGAAGGTGGAATGGAGCGTGGAATGGAATCGAAAGGAACGTGGACTGGAATGTGGAACGGAATGTGGAATGGAATGGAATGGAATGTGTAATGGAATAGATTGGAATGTGGAATGGAATGTGGAATGGAACAGACTAGAAAGTCGAATGGAATGTGGAATGAAATGAAACGGAATGTGGAATGGAATGTAATGGAAAGTGTAATGGAATGGAATGGAATGGAATGTTTAATGGAATGGAATGTGGAACGAAATGTGGAACGTAATGGAATGGAATGTGCAATGGAATGAGGAATGGAAAGTGGAGTGGCACGTGGAATGGAACGGAGTGCAATGTGGAATCGAATGTGGAATGGATTGTGAAATGGAACATGGAAGGAATGCAGTGTGGAATGGAACGTAGATTGGAATGGAATGGAACGTGGAATAGAATGTGGAATGGAATGTGGAACGGAAAGTGGAATGGAATGGAATGGAATGTGGAATGGACAGTGTAATGGAATGGAATGGAACGTGGAATGGATTGTGGAATGGAACATGGAATGGAATGTGGAATGCAAGGTGGAATGGAATGTGCAATGGAATGTGAAATGGAACTTGGAAAGGAATGGAATGGAAAGTGAAATGGTACGTGGAATGGAATGGAAAGGAACGTGCAATGCAATGTGGAATGTAATGTGAAATGGAACGTGGAATTGAATGGAATGGAATATGGAATGGAATGTAGAATGGAATGTGGGATTTAATGCAGAAGAGAATGTGGAATGGAATTGAATGGAATGGAATGGAATGTTGATTGGAATGTGGAAATGAATGTGGAATGGAATGTGGAATGGAACGGAATTAAATGTGGAATGGAATGTGGAATGGAATGTAGAATGGAACGTGGAATGCAATGGAATGGAAAGTGAAATGGGATGGACTGGAATGTGGAATGGAACCTGGAATGGAATGTGGAAGGGAATTTGGAATGGAACATGGAATGGAATGTGGAATGGAATGGAATGCAATGTGTAACGGAATGGAATGGAATGTGGAATGGAGTGTGGAATGGAATGTGAACGGAATGGAATAGAATTTGGAATGGAGAGCAATGGAATGTTGATTGGAAGGTGGAAGGGAATATGCAATGTAAAGAGGAATGGAAAGGAATGGAATGCGGAATGGAATGCAGTGGAATGTGGAATGGAATGGAATGGAATGTGGAATGTAATTTGGAATGGAATGCAATGGAATGTAGAATAGAATGTGTAATGGAATGGAATGGAATGCGAAATGGAATGGAATGCAATGCGAAATGGAACGTGGAATGGAAAGTTGAATGGAACGTGGAATGGAACTTGGAATGGAATGTGGAATGGAATGGAAAAGAATGAGAGTGGAATGGATTGTAATGTGGAATATAATGTGGTATGGAATGGAATGGAATGTTGAATGGAATAGAATAGAATGGTAAGGAATGTGGAAAGGAATGGAAAGGAATGTGGAATGGAACGTGGAGTGGAATGGAATGGAACGTGGAATGGAATGTGTAATGGAATGAGGAAAGGAACGTTGAATGGAACGTGGAATGGAATGGAATGTGGAATGGAATGTGGAATGGGAAGTGGAATAGAATGTGGAATATAATTTGGAATGGAAAGGAATGGAATGTGGAATGGAAAGGAATGGAATGTGGAATGGAATGCGATGGAATTTGGAATGGAATGTGGAATAGAATGGAATGGAAGGCGGAATAGAATGTCAAATGGAATGGATAGGAATCCGGAAAGGAATGCAATGGAATGGCATGGAATGTGGAATGGAACGTGGAATGGAAACTGGAATGGAATGTGGAATGGAACGTGGAATGGAATGGAATGGAATGTCCAATGGAATATGGAATGGAATGTGGAATACAACGTGGAATGGAATTTGGAAATGAACGTGTAATGGATGGCAGAATTGATGGAATGGAACGTCCAATGGAATGTGGAGTATAATGGAATGGAATGTGGAATGGAATGGAACGGAATGTGGAATGGAAAGGAATTGAACGAGGAATGGAACATGGAATGGAACGTGGAATTGAACGTGGAATGGAATGGAATGGAATGGAATGTGGGATAGAATGGAACGGAATGAGGAATGGAATGGAATGGAGTAGAATGTGGAATGGAATGGAATGGAATGGAATGCGATATGCAATGGAATGTAATGTGGAATGGAATGGAATGGAATGGAAAGGAATGGTAAAAGGCATGGAATGGAATCAAATCTAAAGAAATTTGGAATAGAATGGTACGGAATGTGGAATGGAATGGAATGTAATGTGGAATGGTATGTGGAATAGAATGTGGAATGGAAAGTGCAAAGGAAAGTGGAATGTAATTTAATGGAATGCGGAATGGAAAGTGGAATTGAATCAAATGGAACGTGGAATGGAAAGGAGAATGGAGTGGAGTGGAATGTGGAATTGAACGAGGAATGGAACATGGAATGGAAAGGGAAATGGAATGTGGAATTGAAGGTGGAATGGAATGGAATGGAAAGTGGAATTGGATGTGAAATGTACTGTAATGGAATGGAATGGATAGTGGAATGGAATTTGGAATGGACTGTGGAATGGAACGTGGAATGCAACGGAATGGAATGTGGAATGGAATGTGGAATGGAATGTGCAAATCAAAGTGGAATGGAATGGAATGGATTGTAGAATGGAACGTGGAATATAATGGAATGGAATGCGGAATGGAGCTTGGAATGGAACGTGGAATGGAACGAGCAATGTAACGAGGAATGTAATGTGGAATGGAATGTGGAATGGAACGGAAAGGAATGGGGAATGTAATGTGCAATGGAATGTGGAATGGAATGTGGAATATAATGGAATGGAACATGGAATGGAACATGGAATGGAACGGAATGGAACATGGAATGGAACAAGGAAAGGAAGGTGGAATGGAAAGGGCAATGGAATGTGGAAAGGAACGTGGAATGTAATGCAATGGAAAGTGGAATGGAACTTGGATTGGATTGGAATGGATTGTGGAAAGGAATCTGGAATGGTGTGTGTAATGGAACCTGGAATGGAACGTGGAATGGAACGTTGAATGGAACGGAATGGAATGTGGAATGGAATGGAATGGAATGGGATATGGAATAAAATGTGGAATGGAATGTGTAATGGAATGGAATGGAATGTGGAATGAATGGAATGGAATGTGGAATGGGATATGAAATGGAAGGAATGCAATGTGGAATGGAAAGTCGAATGGAACGGAATGCAATGTGGAATGGTATGGAATGTGCAATGGAATGGAAGGGAATGTGGAATGGAATGTAATGGAATGTGGAATGGAATGTGGAATGGAGCGTGGAATGGAAGGGAATGGAACGTAGAATGGAATGTGGAATGAAATGTGGAATGGAAAGGAATGGAATTTGGAATAGAATGTGGATTGGAATAGAATGAAATCCGGAATGGAATGGAATGGAATGGAATGGTGTGGAATATGGAATGGAATGGAATGGAACGTGGAATGGAACACGAAATGGAATGTGGAATGGAAAGGAATGGAATGGAATATGGAAAGGATTGGAATGGAATGTGTAATGGAATGTGTAATGGAAAGTGGAATGGAATGGAATGGAAAGGAATTGAAAGGAATGTGGAATGAAATGCAATGGAATGTGGAATGGAAAGGAATGGAATGCGGAATGCAATGGAATTTTATGGAATGTGAAATGGAACGTAATGTAATGGAATGGAAAGTGGAATGGAAAGTAATGGAATGCAATGGAATGTCAAAAGGAATACAATGGAATGGAAGGGAATGCGGAAATGAGTCGATTGGGAAGGGGAATGTAACGGAATGTAATGTGGAGTGCAATGGAATGGAATGGAATGGAAGGTGGAATGGAATATGAAATGAAATGAGGAATGGAACGTGGAATGGAGTGAAATGGATCTCAGAATGGAGTGGAATGGAACGTGGAATGGAATGTCATGGAACGTTGAAAGGAACGTGGAATCGAACATGGAAAGGAAAGTGGAATGGATAGTAAAATGGAATGTAATGGAATGTGGAATTGAATGTAATGGAATGTGGAAAGGAATGGAATGAAATGTGAAATGGAATGGAATGGATTATGGAATGTAACGTGGAATGGATTGAAACGGAAAGTGGAATGGAATGCCTAATGGAAAGTGGAATGCAACGTGGAATGGAATGGAATGGAACTTGGGATGGTATGTGGAAAGGAATGTGGAATGCAATGGAATAGAAGGTGGAATGGAATGGAATGGATGGTGGAATGGAATGTAAAGTAATGGAATGGAAAGTGGAAAGGAATGCAAAGAAAGGGAAAGGAATGTGGAATGGAAAGTGGAATGGAATGGAATGGAGTTGAATGGAATGGAATTGAATGTGTAATGGAATGTAGAATGGAATCTGGAATGGAATGTGGAATGGAAGGGAATGGAATGGAAAGGAATGTGTATTGGAATGGAAAACAATGTGTAATGGAATGGAATGGAATGTGGAATTGAATGGAATAAAAAGGAATGGAATGTGGAATGGAAAGTGGAATTGAATGCAATGGAATAGAAAAGAATATTGGATGGAAATTGGAATGCAATGCAATGGAATGTTGAATGGAATGCAATGTAATGTGGAATGCATTGGAATGTAATGGAATGTGGATTTCAATGGAAGGAAATCTAATGGAATGGGCAATGGAATGGAATGAAGAATGGAATGGAATGTGGAATCGAAGGGAATGCAATTTAATGAAATGTGGAATGGAATGGAAAGGGATATGGAATGGAATGTGGAATGGAATGGAATGGAATGTGAAATGGAAGGTGGAAAGTAATAAAATGGAAGGTGGAATGGATTGGAAGGTTATGTGTAATAGAATGAGGAATGGAATGGAATAGAAAGGAATGGAATGTGGAATGTAATGCAATGCAATATGGAATGGAACGTGGAATGGAATGTGGAATGGCATGTGGAATGGAATGTGGAAAGTAATGGAATGTTAAATGAAATGGATTAGAATGTGGAATGGAATTGAATGGAATGTGTGATGGAATGAATGGAATGTGGAATGGAATGTGGAACGGAATGGAATGGAATGTGGAACGGAATGGAATGGAATGTGGAACGGAATGGAATGGAATGAGGAAGGGAATGGAATGTAATGTAATGTGTACTGGAATGGAATGGAATGGAATGGAATGTGGAATGTAATGGAATGGAATGTGGAATGGAATTTAGAATGGAATGTGGAATGGAGTGGAATGTGGAAAGGAATTGAATGGAGTGTAGAACGTAATGGACAGGAATGTGGAATGGATTGGATTTGAATCTGGAATAGAATGGAATGGAATGGACTGTGAACAGGAATTTAATGTAATGGGAAGGAATGTGGAATGGAATGTGGAATGGATTGTGGAATAGAATGGAATGGAATGTTGAATGAATTTGATTGGAATGTGGAATGGAATGGAATGGAATGTGGAGTGGATGGGAATGGAATGGAATGTGGACTGGATGGGAATGTAATGGAATATGGATTGAAATGGAAATAAAAGGAGTGGAATGTGGAATTGAATGGAATGGAATGTGGAATGGAATGGAATGGAATGGAATTTAAAATGGAATGGAAAGAAATGTGGAATGGAAGGGAATGCAAAGTAATGGAAAGTGGAATGGAAGGCAATGGAATATATTTGAATGTGGAAAGGAATGGAATGGAATATGGAATGGAATGTGGAATGAAATGGAATGGAATTTGGAATGGAATATGGAAAGTAATGGAATGGATAGTGAAATGGAACGGATTGAAATGTGTAAAGGAATGAGGAATGGAATGGAATAGAATGGAATGGAATGTGGAATGTCGAATGGAATGTGGAATGTGCAATGGAATGAAATGTGGAATGGAATGTGGAAAGGAAGTGAATGCAATATGGAATGGAAAGTGGAATGGAATGCAATGGAATGTTGAATGGAATGTCGAATGGAAGGTGAAATGTCATGGAACGGAATGTGGAATGGAATGTGGAATGGACTGGAATGCAATGTGGAAGGGAATGGAATGGAATGTGGAACGGAGTGGAACGGAATGGGATGCGGAATGTAATGGAATGGAATGAAATGAAATGTGGAATGCAATGTGGAATGGAATGGAATGAAATGGAATGTGGAATGGAATGGAATGGAATGCAACACGGAGTGGAATTTGGAAAGGAAATTGGAATGGCATGTGGTATGGAATGGAATGTGGAATGGAAACGAATGGAATGTAAGGAAAGTGGAATGGAATGGAATGGAAGGGAGAGGAATGTAGAATGGAAGGGAACGGAATGTGGAATGGAATGGAATTAAACATGGAATGAAATGGAATGCAATGGAAAGTGGAATGGAACGGAATGGAATGTGGAATGGAATATGGAATGGATTTTAATGCAATCGAAGTTGGAATGGAATGGAAAGGAATGTTGGATGGAAGGGAATGAAATGAAATGTGGACTAGAATGGAATGGAATGTGGAAAGAATGGGAATGGAATTGACTGGTATGTGGAATGGAAGAGAATTGAATGGGGAATGGATTGTGGAATGGAATGGAATGGAATGTGGAATGGAAGGCAATGGAATGTGGAATGGAATGGAATGGAATGTGGAACGGAATGGAATGGAATGTGGAATGGAATGGAATGTGGAATTGAATTTAATTGAATGTGGAATGGAATATGAAATAGTTTGGAGTGGAATGGAAGGTGGAATGGAATGGAAATTAATGTGGAATGGAATGGAATGGAATTAAATGTGGAAAAGAATGGAATGGAATGTGGAATGGAAGGGAATGGATTGGAATTCAATGTTGAATGGAATGGAATGGAATGTGGAATGGATCTCGGAATGGAATGGATTGGAAGACAATCGAATGTCGAATGGAATGTGCAATGGTAGGTGGAATGGAATGTCTCGGAACTAAACACAATGTGGAATGGAATGTGGAATGGAAGGTGAAATGAAATAGAATGGAATGAAATGGAATACCGAAAGCAATGTATAATGGAATGTGGAAGAGAATTGAATTTAACGTGGAATGGAATGTGGAGTGGATTGGAATGGAATGTGGAATGGAATAGAATGGAAAGTGGAACGGAACGTGGAATGGAATGTAATGGAATGAGGAATGGAATGTGTAATGGAATGGAATGGAATGTGGCATGACACGGAATGGAATGGAATGGAATGTTGAATGGAATGGAATGGAATGGAATGGAATGTGGAATGGAATGGATTGGAATGTGGAATGGAATGTGGAATTGAGTGGAATGGAATGTGGAAAGGAATGGAATGAAGTGTAGAATGCAATGGACAGGAATATGGAATGGAATGGAAAGGACTGTGGACTGGAATGGAATGTAATGTAATGGAATGGGTAATGGAATTTGGAATGGAACATGGAATGGAATGTGGAATGGAATGTGGAATGGAATGGAATGTTTAATGAAATGGAAAGTAATTTGGAATGGAATAGAATGGAATGTGGAATGGATGGGAATGTAATGGAATGTGGATTGAAATGAAAGAAATGTAATGGAAAGTGGAATTGAATGGAATGGAATGTGGAATGGAAGGGAATGCAATATAAGGGAATGTGGAATGGAAGGGAATGGAGTGTCTTGGAATGTGGAAGAGAATGGAATGGAATATGGAATGGAATGTATAAAGGAATGGAATGGAATTTGGAATGGAACGTGGAAAGTAATGGAATGGATAGTGTAATGGAACGGATTATAAAGTGTAATGGAATGAGAAATGCAATGGAATAGAATGGAGTGGAATGTGAAATGTGGAATGGAACGAAATGGGGAATGGAATGTGGAATGGAATTGATTGCAATAGGGAATGGTGTGGAGAGGAATGTGGAATAGAATGTGCAATGTACTGGAATGGAATGTGGAATGGAGTGTGGAATCTAATGGACAGGAATGTTGAATGGAAAGGAATGGAATCTGGAATAGAATTGAATGTGGACTGCAGGAGAACGGAATGGAATGGAATGTGGAATGGAATGGAATGGAATGTGGAATGGAATGGAATGGAATGTGTAATGGAATGTGGATTGGAATGTGGAATGGAATCTGGAAGGGAATGTGGAATGGAATGGGATGGAATGGAATGGAATGGAATGGGAAGTGGAAGGTAATGGAATGGAATGTGGAATTGAATTGAATTGAATGAGTGGAATGGTATGGAATGTGCAATGGGATGTGGAATGGAATGGAAAGAATGTGGAATGTAAAGTGGAATGGAATGGAATGGGATGCGTAATGGAATGTGGAATGCAATATAATGTGGACAGGAACGGAATGGAATGGAACGGAATGTGGAATGGAATGCAATGGAATGTGGATTGGAATGGAATTGAAGGGAATGGAATGTGGAATCTGGAATGGAATGGAATCTACAATGGAATGTGGAAAGTGGAATGGAATGGAATGTGGAATTGAATGTGGAATGGAATTGAATGCAATGTGGAGTGGTATGGAGTGGAATGTGGAATGGAATGTGGAATGTAGTGGAATGGAATGTAGAATGGAGTGTGGAATGTAATGCACAGGAATGTGGAAAGGAATGGAAAGGAATCTGGAATGGAATGGAATGGAACAGAATGTGTCCTGGAATGGAATGGAGTGGAATGGAATGTAGAATGGAATGGAGTGGAATGTGGAATGGAATGTGGTAAGGAATGTGGGTTGGAATGGAATGGATTGGAATGGAAAGGAATGTGGAATGTAATGGAATGGAATTTGAAATTGAATGGAATTTAATGGAATAGAATGGAATGTGGAAAGGAATGTTGAATGGAATGGAATGGGATGTGGAATGGAATGTGGAATGGAATTCAATGGAATGCAATGTGGAATGGAATTTGGTATGGAATCCGGAATGGAATGTGAAATGGAATGGAATGGAATGGATTTGAATGTGAAATGGAACGGAATTGAATGTGGAATGGAATGGAATGGAATGTGGAATGGATTGCAGTGAGGAATGGAATGGAATGGAATGGAATGGAATGTGGAATGGAATGTGGAGTGGAATGGAATGGAATGGAAGGGAATGGAATGGAATGGAATGTGGAAGTGAATATGGAATGGAATCTGGAATGAAATGAGGAAATGAATGGAATGGAATTGAATTTAATGTGGAATGGATTGGAATGGAACGTGTAATGGAATGGAATTTTATGTGGAATGGAATGGAATGGAAGGAAATGTGGAATGGAATGGAATGGAAGTAAATGTGGAATGGAATGGAATGGAATGGAATGGAACGGAATGGAAAGTGTAATTTAATGTGTAGTGGAATGGAATTGAATGGGATGTAATGTAGAATGGAATGGAATTGTATGGAATAGAATTTGGAATGCAATGTGGAATGGAATGCAATGTGTAATGGAATGAGAAATGGATTGGAATGGAGTGGAATGTAATGGAATGTGGAATGGAATAGAATAGAATGGAATGGAATGTGGATTGGAAAGTGGAATGGAATAGAACGGAATGTGGTACGGATCATACGGAATGTGAAATGGATTGGAATGTAATTGAATGTAGATTGCAATGGAATGGAATCGAAAGGAATGTGGGAAGGATTCGAATGTGGAATACAATAAATGTAATGGAATGCAAAATAGAATGGAATAGCATGTGAAATGGAAGGGAATGTATTCGAATGAAAGTGGAATGAAATGGAATGGAACAAGGAGTTGAATGTGGAATGGAATGGAATGGAAAGTGGAAAGGATCTTGGAAAGTAATGGAATGGAACGTGAAATGGAGTGGAAAGTAATGTCTGAAGGAAAGAGAAATGGAATGGTTTGGAATGTGGAATGGAATGAGGAATGGAATGGAATGGAATGTGGAATGGAATGTGGAAATGAATGGAATGTGGAATGGAAAGTTGAATACAATGTAATGTGGAATGGAATGTGGAATGGAATGGAAAGGAAAGTGAAATGGTATGGAGTGGAATGTGGAATGGAATGTGGAATGTAGTAGAATGGAATGGGGAATGGAATGGAATGGGAGGTGGAATGGAATTGAATGTGGAACAGAAGGGAAGGGAACGTGGAATGGAATCGGGAATGAAATGTGGAAAGGAACGGAATGGAATTGAATGTGGAATGGACTGGAATGGAATGTATAATGGAATGGAATGGAATGTGGAATGGAATGGAATGGATGGTGGAATGGAATGTAAAGTAATGGAATGGAAAGTGGAAAGGAATGCAAACAAAGGGAAAGGAATGTGGAATGGAAAGTAGAATGGAATGGAATGGAGTTGAATGGAATGGAATTGAATGTGTAATGGAATGTAGAATGGAATCTGGAATGGAATGTGGAATGGAAGGGAATGGAATGGAAAGGAATGTGTATTGGAATGGAAAGCAATGTGTAATGGAATGGAATGGAATGTGGAATTGAATGGAATATAAAGGAATGGAATGTGGAATGGAAAGTGGAATTGAATGCAATGTAATGTGGAATGCATTGGAATGTAATGGAATGTGGATTTCAATGGAAGGAAATCTAATGGAATGGGCAATGGAATGGAATGAAGAATGGAATGGAATGTGGAATCGAAGGGAATGCAATTTAATGAAATGTGGAATGGAATGGAAAGGGATATGGAATGGAATGTGGAATGGAATGGAATGGAATGTGAAATGGAAGGTGGAAAGTAATAAAATGGAAGGTGGAATGGATTGGAAGGTTATGTGTAATAGAATGAGGAATGGAATGGAATAGAAAGGAATGGAATGCGGAATGTAATGGAATGCAATATGGAATGGAACGTGGAATGGAATGGAATGTGGAATGGCATGTGGAATGGAATGTGGAAAGTAATGGAATGTTAAATGAAATGGATTAGATTGTGGAATGGAATTGAATGGAATGTGTGATGGAATGAATGGAATGTGGAATGGAATGTGGAACGGAATGGAATGGAATGTGGAACGGAATGGAATGGAATGTGGAACAGAATGGAATGGAATGAGGAAGGGAATGGAATGTAATGTAATGTGTACTGGAATGGAATGGAATGGAATGGAATGTGGAATGTAATGGAATGGAATGTGGAATCGAATTTAGAATGGAATGTGGAATGGAGTGGAATGTGGAAAGGAATTGAATGGAGTGTAGAACGTAATGGACAGGAATGTGGAATGGATTGGATTTGAATCTGGAATAGAATGGAATGGAATGGACTGTGAACAGGAATTTAATGTAATGGGAAGGAATGTGGAATGGAATGTGGAATGGATTGTGGAATAGAATGGAATGGAATGTTGAATGAATTTGATTGGAATGTGGAATGGAATGGAATGGAATGTGGAGTGGATGGGAATGGAATGGAATGTGGACTGGATGGGAATGTAATGGAATATGGATTGCAATGAAAATAAAAGGAGTGGAATGTGGAATTGAATGGAATGGAATGCGGAATGGAATGGAATGGAATGGAATTTAAAATGGAATGGAAAGAAATGTGGAATGGAAGGGAATGCAAAGTAATGGAAAGTGGAATGGAAGGCAATGGAATATATTTGAATGTGGAAAGGAATGGAATGGAATATGGAATGGAATGTGGAATGAAATGGAATGGAATTTGGAATGGAATATGGAAAGTAATGGAATGGATAGTGAAATGGAACGGATTGAAATGTGTAAAGGAATGAGGAATGGAATGGAATAGAATGGAATGGAATGTGGAATGTCGAATGGAATGTGGAATGTGCAATGGAATGAAATGTGGAATGGAATGTGGAAAGGAAGTGAATGCAATATGGAATGGAAAGTGGAATGGAATGCAATGGAATGTTGAATGGAATGTCGAATGGAAGGTGAAATGTCATGGAACGGAATGTGGAATGGAATGTGGAATGGACTGGAATGCAATGTGGAAGGGAATGGAATGGAATGTGGAACGGAGTGGAACGGAATGGGATGCGGAATGAAATGGAATGGAATGAAATGAAATGTGGAATGCAATGTGGAATGGAATGGAATGAAATGGAATGTGGAATGGAATGGAATGGAATGCAACACAGAGTGGAATTTGGAATGGAAATTGGAATGGCATGTGGTATGGAATGGAATGTGGAATGGAAACGAATGGAATGTAAGGAAAGTGGAATGGAATGGAATGGAAGGGAGTGGAATGTAGAATGGAAGGGAACGGAATGTGGAATGGAATGGAATTTAACATGGAATGAAATGGAATGCAATGGAACGTGGAATGGAGCGGAATGGAATGCGGAATGGAATATGGAATGGATTTTAATGCAATCGAAGTTGGAATGGAATGGAAAGGAATGTTGGATGGAAGGGAATGAAATGAAATGTGGACTAGAATGGAATGGAATGTGGAAAGAATGGGAATGGAATTGAATGGAATGTGGAATGGAAGAGAATTGAATGGGGAATGGATTGTGGAATGGAATGGAATGGAATGTGGAATGGAAGGCAATGGAATGTGGAATGGAATGGAATGGAATGTGGAACGGAATGGAATGGAATGTGGAATGGAATGGAATGTGGAATTGAATTTAATTGAATGTGGAATGGAATATGAAATAGTTTGGAGTGGAATGGAAGGTGGAATGGAATGGAAATTAATGTGGAATGGAATGGAATGGAATTAAATGTGGAAAAGAATGGAATGGAATGTGGAATGGAAGGGAATGGATTGGAATTCAATCTTGAAGGGAATGGATTTGAATTCAATGTTGAATGGAATGGAATGGAATGTGGAATGGAATGTGGAATGGATCTCGGAATGGAATGGATTGGAAGACAATGGAATGTCGAATGGAATGTGCAATGGTAGGTGGAATGGAATGTCTTGGAACTAAACATAATGTGGAATGGAATGTGGAATGGAAGGTGAAATGAAATAGAATGGAATGGAATGGAATACCGAAAGCAATGTATAATGGAATGTGGAAGAGAATTGAATTTAACGTGGAATGGAATGTGGAGTGGATTGGAATGGAATGTGGAATGGAATAGAATGGAAAGTGGAACGGAACGTGGAATGGAATGTAATGGAATGAGGAATGGAATGTGTAATGGAATGGAATGGAATGTGGCATGAAACGGAATGGAATGGAATGGAATGTGGAATGGAATAAAATAGAATGGAATGTGGAATGGAAAGAGGAATGGAATGTGGAAAGAATGGGAATGGAAAGGAATGGAATGTCCAATGGTACGGAATAGAATGGAATGGAATGCGGAATATAATGGAATGTAATGTGAAATGGAATGGCAGGGAATGTGGGAAGGAATGTGGAATGGAATGGAATGCAATGGATTGGAATGGAAAGTGGAATGGAATGTAGAATGGAACGTGTAATGGAAGAGAATAGAATGAGGAATGGAATGTGGAATGTAATGCAATGGAATGTTGAATGGAATGTGCAATGGAAGGTGAAATGGCATGGAATGCAATGTGGAATGGAATGTGGAATGGACTGGAATGCAATGTGGAAGTGAAAGGAATGGAATATGGAATTGAATGCAACGGAATGGGAAGTGGAATGAAATGGAATGGAAAGGAATGGAGTGTTGAATGCAACGTGGAATTGAATGGAATAAAATGGAATGTGGAATGGAATGGAATGGAATGCAATATAGAATGGAATTTGGAATTGAACTTGGAATGGAATGTGGTATGGAATGGAATCTGGAATGCAAACGCATGGAATGGAGTGGAAAGTGGAATGGAATGGAATGGAAGGGAATGGAATGTGGAATGGAATGTGGAATGAAATGGAATGTGAAGTGGAAATAGAATGGAATGTGAAATGGAAATATAATGCAACGTGGAATGGAGTGGAATTGAGTGTGGAACGGAATGGAATGGAATGTCAAATGGAACGTGGAAGGGAATGGAATGTGTAATGGAATGGAATGGAATGTGGAATGGAATGGAATGGAATGTCGAACGTAATGGACAGGAATGGAATTTGGAATGCAATGGATTGGAATGGAAAGGGATGGAATGGAATGGAATGTGGAATGGAACGGAATGAAACATGGAATGGAATGTGGAAATGAATGGAATGGTATGTGGAAAGGAACGTGGAATTGAATGGAATGGAACGTGGAATCGAAGGGAACGGAACCTGGAATGGAATGGAATGTGAGGTGTTATGGTATGAGGAATGGAATGGAATAGAATGGAAAGGAATTTGGAATGTAATGGAATGTAACATGGAATGGGAAGTGGAATGCAATGGAATGGAATGTGGAATGGGAAGTGGAAAAGAATAGAATGGAATGTGGATTGGAAAGGAATGGAATGTGGAATGGAAATTGGAGTGGAATATGGAAAGGAATGGAGCGGAGTGTGTAAAGGAATATGGAATGGAATGTGGAATGGAATGGAATGGAATGGAATGTGGAATGGAATGTGGAATGAATGGAACGGAATGTGGAATGGAATGCAATGGAATGTGAAATCAAATGTGAAATGGAAAGTGGAATGGAATGGAATGGAAAGTTGAACGGAAGGAGGAATGGAGCGTGGAATAGAATGGAATGGAATGGTATGTGGAATGGAATATGGAATAGAAAGGAATGGAATGGTATGTGGAATGGAATGGAATGGAATGGAATGTGGAATGGAATGGAATGGAACGCAATGCGGAATGGAATGGAAGGGAAAGCGGAAAGGAATAGAATGGAATAGAATGGAATGTGGAATGCAATGTATAATGCAATGGAACAGAAAGTGGAATGGAACGTGGAATGGAATGTGGAATGGAATGTGGAAATGAATCTGGAATGGAATGGAATGTGGAATGGAATGGAATGGAATGTGGAATGGAACGTGGAATGGAATGGAATGGGATGCGGAATGGAGTGGAATGAAATGGAATGTGGATTGAAATAGAGTGGAATGGAATGGATTGTGGAATGGAATGTAGAATGAAATGAGATGGAAAGCAATGTGGAATGGAATGTTGAATGGAAACTAAAATGCAATTTGCAGTAGAATGGAGTGGAATGGAATGGAATGGACTGGAATATGGAAAGGAATGGGATGGAATGTGGAAAGGAATGAAATATGCAATGGAATGGAAGGGAATGGAATGGAAAGGAATGGAATGGAATGAGGAATGGAATGGAATGGAATGAGTTGTGGAATGGAATGGAAGGGAATGAAATATTATGTGCAATGGAATCTGGAACGGAATGTGGAATGGAATGCAAAGTGGAATGGAATGGAAAGTAATGTGGAATGGAATGGAATGAATTGTGGAATGGAATGAACAATGGAACTTGGAATGGAAAGTGGAATGTAATGGAATGGAAAGTGGAATGGAATGGAATGGAACGTGGAATGGTATGGAATGGAAAGTGGAATGGAATGGAACGTGTAATGGAGTGAATTGGGAAATGAAATGGAAAGCGGAATTGAATGGTATGGAATGTGGAATGGAATGTGGAAAGGCATGGAATGGAATGTGGGATGGAATATGGAATGGAATGTGGAATGGAAAGTGGAACGGAATGGAATGTGGAATGGAAGGAGGAATGGAACGTGGAAGGGAACCTGGTATGGAATGTAATGGAACGTGGAATGGAATGGAAAGTGGAATGGAATGGAATGGAAAGTGAAATGGAATGGAATGGAACGTTGAATGGAATGGATAGTTGAATGGACTGGAATGGAACGTTAAATGGAATTTGGAATGCAATGGAATGGAATGTGAAAAGTAATGGAATGGAATGTGGAATTTAAGGTGGAATGGTATGTGGAATGGAACGTGGAATGGAATGGAAAGGAATGTGGAATTGAATGTGGAATGGAATGGAATGTGGAATGGAACAGAATGGAAAGTTGAAAGAAATGGAATGGAATGGAATGGGGAATGGAATGGAATGGAATATTGAAAAGAATGTAATTGAATGAAAAGTGTAATGGAAAGAAATGGAATGTGGAATAGAATGTAATGGAATGTGGAATGGAATGGAATGGAATTTGGAAAGTAATGTGATGGAATGTGGAATGGAATGCGGAATGGAATGGAATGGAATGTGGAATGGAACGTGGAAAGTAATGGAATGGCATGTGGAAAGGAATGTGTAATGCAATGGAATTGAAACTGTAATGGAAGGGAATGGAATGGAATGTGGACTGGAATCGAATGGAATGGAACGGAATGTGGAATGGAATGGAATGTGGAATGGAATGGATTTGAATGGAATGTGGAAAGGAATGGAAAGGAATGGAATGTGGAAAGGAATGGCATGGAATGGAAATGAATGTGGAATGAAACCGAATGAAATTGAATGCGGAACGGAATGGAATGGAAACAAATGGAATGTCGAACCGAATGGAAGGGAATGTGTAATTGACCGTGGAATGGAAAGGAATTTAATGTGGAAAGGAATGGAAAGGTTTGGAATTGTCTGGAATGGAGTGTGGAATTGAATGGAATGGAATGTGGAAAGGAACGGAATGGAATGTGGAATGGAATGGAATGGAATGTGGAATGGAATGGAATGAAATATGGAATGGAATAGAAAGGAATGTGGAATGGAATGTGGAAAGGAATGTGGAATGGAATGGAATGCAAAGTAGAATGAAATGGAATGAAATACGGAATGGAACGTTTAATGGAATGTGGAATGGAATGTGGATTGGAATGGAATGGAATGAAATATGGAAAGGAATGGAATGGAAAGTGGAATGAAATGGAATGAAATTTGGAAAGGGAACTTGAATAGAAGTGAGAAAGGAATGTGGACTGGAACGTGGAGTGGAAGGTGGAAAGAAAAGTGGAATGGAACGTGGAATGGATGGTAGAATGGACTGAAATTGAACATGGATTGGAACGTGGAAAGAAACGTGGAATGGAAAGTGGAAAGGAATGGAATGCAATGTGGAATGGAATGGAATTGAATGTGGAATGAAATGGAAAAGAATGTGGAATGGAATGGAAAGGAATATCCTATGGAATGTGGAATGGAATGGAATGGAATTTGGAACGGAATGTCAAATGTAATTGAATGGAATTTGCAATGCAATGTGTAACGGAATGGGATGGAATTTGAAATGGAATGTGGAATGGAATGGAATGGAATGTGGAACAGAATAGAAAGGAATGTGGAATGGAATGGATTAGAATGTAGAATGGAGGAATGGAATGGAATGGAATGTGGAATTGAATGAATGGGAATGGAAAGTGGAATGGAATGTTCAACGGAATGGTAGGCAATATGGAATTGAATGTGGAATGGAATGGAATGCAATGTGGAATTGAAGTGAATGGAATGGAATGGAATCGAATTGAATGTGGGCTGGAAACTGCAATGGAATGGAATGGAACGAAATGTGGAATCGAATGGAAAGAAATGTGGAATCGAATGTGGAACGCAATGGAATGGAGAGTGGAATGGAATGGAATGTGGAAAGGAATGGAATGGAATTGAAAGCGGAATGCAATGGAATGGAATGGAATGGAATGTGGAATGGAATGGAATCGAATGTGGAATGGAATGGAATTTGGCATGGAAAGGAATGGAATGTGAAATGGAATGGAATGGAACATGGAATGGAACGGAAGTGAATGGAAAGTTGAATGGAATGGAATGGAATATTGAATGCACTGTGGAATTGAATGGATCGGAATGTGGAATGGAACGTGGAATGGATTGGAATGGAACGTGGAATGGAATGGAATGGAATGTGAAATGGAATGAGGAATGGAATGAAACAGAATGGAATTGCATGTGTAATTGAATGGAATGGAATGTGAAAAGGAATGTGGAACGCAATGAAATAGAATGGAATTGCATGTGTAATTTAATTGAATGGAACTTCGAATGTAATGCAATGTATTGTGATATGGAATGAGGAATGGAAAGGAATAGAATGGAACGGAATGTGGTTTGTAATGGAATGGAATGGATAGGAAAGTGGAATGGAATGTGGAACGCCATGGAATGGAAAGTGAAATGGAATGGAATGGAATGAGGAATGGAATGAGGAAAGGAACATGGAATGCAATGGAATGGAACATGCAATGGAATGTGAAATGAAACGTGGAGTGGAACGAGTAAAGGAAAGTGGAATGGAAAGTGGAATGGAATGTGGAATGGAAAGTGGAGAGGAATGGAAAGGAATCGATTGTGGAATGGAATGGAATGGATTCTGGAATGGAATGGAATGGAATGTAGAATCAAATGGAATGGAATGTGGAATCGAATGGTTTGGAATGGAAAGGAATTGAATGTGGAATGTAATGGTGTTCAATGTGGAATAGAATCTGCAAACGAATTTGGAATTTAATGGAATGGACTCTGAAATGGAATGGAAAGGAATGGAATGTGTAATGGAATGGAATTGATTGTGGAATGGAAATGTATGGAATGGAATGTGGAATGGAATGCAATGGAATGGAATGGAATGTGCAATTCAATGCAATGGAATGAGGAAAGGAATGGATTGGAATGTGGAATGCAATGGAATGGAACTTGGAATGGAATGTGGAATGGAATGTGGAATGGATTGTGCAATTGAATGGAATGGAATGTGGAATAGAATGGAGTGGTATGGAATGTGGAATGGAATATGGAAAGGAATGTGGAATGGAATGGCATGGAATGTGGAATGAAACGGAATGGAATGTGTAATGGAATGGAATGGAATGGAATTTAAAGCGAAAGAGAATGTTGAGCGGAATGAGAAATGTAATGTGGAATGGAAAGTGGAACGGAATGAAAACAAACGTCAAATGGAATGGAATGGAACGTGGAATAGAATGGAATGGAACGTGGAATGGAAGGTGGAATGGAACATGGAATGGAAAGTGGAATGGCATGTGGAATGGAATGTGGAATGCAGTGGAATGTAAAGTAGTATGAAATGTGAAACGGAATGGAACGGAATGTGGAATGGAATGTGGAATGTAATGTATTGGAATGAGAACGGAATGTGGAATGGAACGGAATGGAACGTGGGATTGAATGTGGTATGGAATAGATTCGAATGTGCAATGGAATGTGGAATGGAATGCGGAATGGTAAGGAATGGAATGTGGAATGGAATGTGGAATGAAACGTTGAATGGAACGTGGATTTGAATGGAATGGAACTTGGAATAGAATGTGGAATGGAATGGAACGTAATGTGGAATGAAATGTGGAGTGTAAAAGAAACGAAAGTGGAACGGAATGCAATGGAATATGGAATGGAATGTGGAATGGAACGGAATGGAATGCGGAATGGAATGTGCAATGGAAGGTGGAATGGAAAGTTTAATGGAATGTGGAATCGAACATGGAATGAAATCGAATGGAACGTGGAATGGGAAGTGGAATGGAATGTGGAATGGAATGTGGAATGGAAAGGAACGGAATGTGGAATGGAATGTGGAACGGAGTGCGGAATGGAATGGAATGGAATGTGGAATGGAATGTGGCAGGCAATTTAATGGAATGTGGAATGGAAAGTGGATTGCAATGTAGAATGGGTTCTGGAATGGAACGTGGAACAGAACAGAATAGATTGTGGAATGGAATGTGGAAAGGAGTGTGGAATAGAACCTGGAATGGAATGCAATGTAATATGGAATGGAAAGTTGAATGGAATGGAATGGAAAGTGGAATGGAACGTGGAATGGAATTGAATGGAAAGTGGAATGGTGTGTAGAATGGAACTTGTAATGGAGTGGAATGGAATGTGGAATGGAAAGTGGATTGAAATGTAGAATGGGTTGTGCAATGGAATGTGGAATAGAACGGAATAGAATGTGGAATGGAACGTGGAATGGAGTGTGTAATAGAACCTGGAATGGAATGCAATGTAATATGGAATGGAACGTGGAATGGAATGGAATGGAAAATGGTATGGAACGGGGAATGGAATGGAATGGAATGTGGAATGTAAAGTGGAATTGAATGGAATGGAAAGGAATGGAATGTGGAAAGGAATGGAATGGAATGTGGAATGGAATGTGGAATGGAATGTGCAATGGAATGGAATGAAACGTGGAATGAAATGTGTATTGGAATGGAATGGATTGTGAAATGGAATGGAATGGAATGTTGAAAGGAATTTAACGGACATTGGAATGGAACTTGTAATAGAATGTGGAATGGAATGTGGAATGGAAAGGAATGGAAAGGAATGTGGAATGGCAAGTGAATTGGAATGCAATGGATTGTGGAATAGAATGTGTAAAGAAACGCAATGGAATGAGAATGGAACGTGGAATAGAATTTGGAAAGGAATGGACTGTGGAATGGAATGTGGAATGTAATGGAATGTGGAATGGAATGTGGAATGTAATGGAATGTGGAATGGAATGTGGAATGGAATATGGAATGGAATGGAATTGGATGTGGAATGAAATGTGGAATAGAACATGTAATGAAATGGAATGGAATGTGGAAAGGAATGGAATGGAAAGTGGAATGGATCTGCAATAGAAAGGAATGCAGTGTGGAATGGAATGGAATAGAATGTGGAATGAAATGTGGAATGCAATGGAGTGGAATGTGGAATGGAATGTGGAATGGAATGTGAAATGGAATGTGGAATGGAACGCAATGGAATGTGGAATGAAATGTGGAATTGAATATGGAATGGAACGGAATGGAATGTGGAATGCGAAGTGGAATGGAATGCGGAATGGAACCTGTAATGTAATGGGATGGAACGTGTAATTGAATATGGAATGGAATGGAATAGAAAGTGGAATGGAAAGGAATGGAATGTGGAATGGAATGGAAAGGAATGTGGAATGGAAGGTTGAATAGAATGTGGAATGAAATTTGGAATGGAATGGAATGGAATGTGGAATAGAATGTATTGGAATGTGGAAAGGAATCTGGAATGGAATGCAATGGAATCTGGAATAGAACAGAATGGAATGTGGAATGGAATGTGGAATGGAATATGGAATGGAATGGAATGGTATGTGGAAAGGAACAGAATGGAATGTGCAATGGAATGTGGAATCAAAAGTGGAATGTAATGGAACGGATTGTGGAATGAAATCGTATGTAAAGGTATGGAATGTGGAATGGAGTGGAATGGAATATGGAATGGAATGGGGAAACGGAAGTGTAATGGAATGCAATGGAATGTGAATGTAACGTGGATTGGAATGGAAAGGAAAGAGGAATTGAACGTGGATTGTAAACTGGAATGGAATGGAATGGAATGGATTGTGGAATGGAATGGAATGGAATGTGGAATGGAATGTAAAACTGAATGAGGAATTGAATGGAATGGAATGGAATGTGGAATGTAATGTGGAATGGAATGGAATGGAATGTGGTGTGGAATGTGGAATGGAACGTGGAATAAAATGGAACGTGGAATGTAAAGGATTGTTGAATGCAATGGAATAGAATGGAAAGGAAGGGAATGGATTGGAATATGGAATGGAATGCGGAATGGAATGTAATGTGGAATGCAATGGAATGGAAAGTGGAATGGAATGTGGAATGGAAAGTGGCATGGAATTCAATGGAATGGAATGTGAAATGGAATGGAATGGAATGTGTAGTTCAATGGAACGGAATAGAATGTGGAATGGAATGCAATGGAATGTGGAATGGAATGTAAAAGTTATTGGAATGGAATGTGGAATGCAATGTAACGGAATGTGGAATGGAATGGAATGGAATGTGGAATGGAAAGGAATTGAATGTGGGTGGAATGGAATGGAATGTGGAATCAATTGAAACGAATGGAATCGAAGGCGGAATGGAATGCAAGGGAATGTGGAATGGAATGTTGAACGGAATAGAATAGAATGTGGAATGGATGTGGAATGAAACATGGAATGGAATGTTGAATGAAATGTGGAATGGAAAGAAAAGGTATGTGGAAAGGAATGTGGAATGGAATGTCATGGAATGTGGAAAGGAAACAAATGGAATGTGGAAAGTAATGTGGAATGCAATGGAATGGAATGTGGAGTGGAATGTGGAATGGAACTTGGAATGGAACGTTTAACATAATGTAACGTGTAATGGAATGGAATGGAATGGAATAGAAGGTGGAATGGAATTGAATTTAATGGAATGGAATGTGGAATGAAATGGAATGGAATCGAATGTGGAATGGAATGTGGAATGCAATGGAATGGAATGTGGAATTCAATAGAACGGAATGAAATGTGAAATGGAATGGAATGCAATGGCACGCAAAACAATGTGGAATGGAATGGAATGCAATGTGGAATGGAATATGGAATTGAATGTGAAGGAATATGGAAAGGAATGTGATGCAATGTGGATTGAAATGTGGAATAGAATGGAATGGAATATGGAATGGAATGTGGAACAGAATGGAATGGATTGGGGAATGCAAAGAAATGGAATGTGGAATGGAATATGGAATGTAATGGAATGGAATGTTAAATGGAAAGGAATGCAATGGTATGGAAAGTGGAATGGAATGCAATGGAACTTGGAATGGAATGTGGAATTGATTGGAATGGAAAATGGAACGGAACGTGGAATTGAACGTGTAATGGAAAGTGGAATTTAAGGTGGAATGGAAAGCCTAATGGAATGAGTAAAGGAATGGAATGGAATATGGAAAGGAAGGGAATGGAATGCGGAATGGAAGGTGGAAAGGAAAGTGGAAAGGAATGGACTGGAACATGGAAAGAAATGGAATGGAACATGGAATGGAATGGAATTGACGGCTGAATGGAATGGAATGGAATGTGGGCACTAATGGAATAGAATGGAGCGGAATGTGGAATGGAATGCAATGGAATGGAATGTGGAATGGAATGCGGAATGGAATGGAATGGGTTGTGCAATAGAATGGAATGGGGAATGGAGTGGAATGGAATGGTATGGAATGAGGAATGGAACAGAATGGAATGGAATGGAATGTGGAATGCTATGGAATGGAATGTGGAATGGAATGTGGAATGGAATGGAATGGAACTTGTAATGGAACATGGAATGGATTGTGTAAAGGAACGTGCATTGGAACGTGGAACGGAAAGTGGAATGGAATGAGTAATGGAATGGAATGGAACGTGGAATGGAAGGGAATGGAATGCCGAATGGATTGTGGAATAGAATGTGGACTGGAAAGTGGTATGGAATGGAATGGAAAGTGGAATTGAGTGGAATGGAAGCTGGAATGGAATGGAATGGAATGGAATGGAATGGAATGTGGAATGAAAGGGCTGAAATGAGGAATGGAATGTGGATAGGAATATGGAATGGAATATGGAACGGAATAGAAAGGAATGTGGAAAGGAACAGAATGGAACTTGGAATGGAATGGAATGGAATGTGGAATGGAATGGAATAGAAAGCAATGTGGAAAGGAATGGAATGGAATATGGAATTGATTGAATGGAATGTGGTGTTGAATGGAATGGAGTGAAATGTGGAATGGAATTGAATGGAATGTGGAATTGAAAGGAATTCAATGTTTAATTGAATAAAATGTATCGTGGAATGGAATGTGGAATGGAAGGGAATGGAATGTGGAATGGAACGGAATGGAATGTGGAATGGAACGTGGAATGGAATGGAATGGAATGGAATGAGGAATGGAATGGAATGGAATGGAATGGAATGTGGAATGGAATGGAATATAGAATGGAATGGAATGGAATCGAATGTGGAATGGAATGGAATGGAATGGAATCGAAAGTGGAATGGAATGGAATGGAATGGAATGTGGAATGGAATGTGGAATTGAATTGAATAGAATTTGGAATGGCATTGAATGGAATACGGAACGGAATGCAATGGAATGTGAAATGTAATGGAACGTGAAATGGAATAGAATTGAATGTCTAATGTGAAATGGAATGTGGAATTCAATGTGAAATGTAATGTGGAATGGAATGTGGAATGGCATGTGAAATGGAAAGTGGAATGGATTGTGGAATGGAATGAAATGAAACGTGGAATGGAATGGAATGGAATGTGGGATTGAATGCTACGGAACGTGGAATGGAATGGAATGGATTGTAGAAAGTGGAATGTGGAATGGAATGTGGAATGGAATGTGGAATGGAATGTGGAATGGAATGTGGAATGGAATGGAATGGAATGTGGAATGGAATGGAATGGAATGGTATGGAATGTGAAATGGAATGGTATGGAATTTGAAATGGAATGAAATGGAATGTGGAATGGAATGTGGAATGGAAAAGAATGGAACGTGGAATGGAACACAGAATGGAACGTGGAATGGAACGTGCAATGGAAAGTGGAAGGGAATGTGGAATGGAATTAGTTATAGAATGGAAAGGAAAGTGGAACGGAAGGGAATGGAATTCGCAATGGAATGTGGAATGGAATGTGGAATGGAAAGTAGAAAGGAATTTAATGGAATGTGGAATGGAATGGAAAGAATCGTGGAAGGGAATGGAATGGACTGTGGAATGTAAGGGACTGGAATGCAGAATGGAATGTGGGATGGAATATGTATTGGAAAGTGGAACGGAATGGAAAGAAACGTGGAATGGAATGGAATAGAAATTGGAATGGAATGGAATGGAATGTGGAATGGAATGGATTGTGGAATGGAAGGGAATGTATCGTGGAATAGATTGTGGAATAGAATGTGGAATGGAATGTGTAATTGAATGTGGAATGCAATATGAAATGGAATGGAATGCAATGTGGAATGCAATGGAATGCAATGTGGAACGGAATGTGGAATAGAAGGCAAAGGAATGTGGAATCGAATGTGGAATGGAATGGAAACATAAGTGAAAAGGAATGTGGAATGGAATGGAATGTGGAATGGAATGTGGAATGGAAAGTGGAAAGGAATGTGGAATAGAATGGAATGGAATGGAGTGGAATGGAATATGGAATGGAATGGAATGGAATATGGAATGGAATGGAATGCAATGTGGAATGGAAAGGAATGTGGAATGGAATGGAATGGAATGGAATGGAATGGAATAGAAAGGAATGGAATGTGGAATGCAATGTTGAATGGAATCTGGAGTGAAATGTGGCACGGAATGGAATGGAACTGAATGGAAATTTGAACGGAATGGAATGGAAAGTGGAACGCAATGTGGAATGGAATGGAATGGAATGGATTGTGGAATGCAATGGAATGGAATGGAAAGGAACGGAATGTGGAATGGAATGTGGAATGGAATGTGCAATGGAAAGAAATGTGGAATGAAATATGTAATGAAATGGAATGGAATGGAATGGAAAGTTAAACGGAATCTGTAACGGAATGTGCAATGGAATGTGGAATGGAATGGAATGGAAACTGAAATAGAATTTGGAAAGGAATATGCAGTGGAATGTGGAATGGAATGGAATGTGGAATGGAAAGTGGAAAGGAATGGAACGGAATGTGGAATGGAATGGAATTTAATGTGGTATGCAACGTGGAGTGGAATGGAATGGAATGCAATTGAATGTGGAATGGAACGTGGAAAGGAATATATTGGAATGTGGAATGGAATGTGCAGTGTAATGGAATGGAATGGAATGGGGAATGGAATGTGCAGTGTAATGGAATGGAATGGAATGTGGAATGGAATGGACTGGAATGTGGAATGGAATGGAATGGAATGTGGAATGGAACGTGGAATGGAATGTAATGGAATAAAATGGAATGTGGCATCGAATGTGGAAAGGAAATTGGAAAGGAATGGAATGAAATGGAATGGGTTGTATAATATGTTTTGGAATGGAACAGGAAATATAATTGAATGGAATGTGGAATGGGATGGAAAGTGGAATGGAAAGGAATGGAACGTGGAATGGAATGGAATGGAAATGGAAAAGAAATGGAACGTGGAATGGACTGGAATCGAACATAGAATGGAATGTGGAATGGAATAAAATGGAATGGAATGGAAAGTGGGGTGGAGTGGAACAGAATGGAATACAAAGTGGGATGGAATGGAACGTGGAATGGAAGGTGGAATGGAATGGAATGGAATGTGGAACAGAAAATAATGGAATGCAGAATGGAATGGAATGCAGAATGGAATGTGAAATGGAATGGAATGCAATGTGGAATGAAATGGAAAGGAATGTGGAATGCAACGTGGAATGGAATGGAATAGAATGGAATGGAATGGAATGTGGAATGGAACGTGGAATGGAATGGAATTTGGAATGGAACATGGAATGGAACGAGGAATGGTATGGAATGAAATGTGAAATGGAATATGGAATGGAACGTGGAATGGAATGAAATGGAATGTGGAATGAACGGTGGAAAGGATTGGAATAGAATGTGGAATGGAATGGAATGGAATGTGGAAAGGAATGGAATGGAATGGAATGTGGAATGGAATGGACTGAAATGTAACGGAATGGAATGTGGAATGGAATGGAATGCAATGTGGAATGGATTGGAATAGAATGTGGAATGGTATGTGGAATAGAATGGAATGCAATGTGGAATGGAATGGAACGGAATGGAATGTGGAATGGAATGGAATTGAATGTGGAATGGAATGGAACGGAATGGAATTTGGAATGGAACAGAATGTAATGTTAAATGAAATGGAATGCAATGCGGAATGGAATGTTGTACGGCATCTGGAACGGAATGCGGAATGGAATGGAATGGAATTGAATGTGGAATGGAATGGAATGTGGAATGGAATGGAATGTGGAATGGAATGGAATGGAATGTGGAATGGAATGGCATGAGGAAGGGAATGGAATGGAATGTGGAATGGAATAGAATGGAATGCAATGAGGTATGGAAATTGGAATGCTACGTGGAATGGAAAGGAATGGAATAGAATGTGGAATGGAATGGAGTGGATGGTGGAATGGAATGGAATGTAAAGGAATGGAACGTGGAATGGAATGCAATGAAAGGGAAAGGAATGTGGAATGGAAAGTGGAATGAAATGGAATGGAATTGAATGAAATGGAATGGAATTGAATGAAATGGAATGGAATGTGAAATGGAATGTAGATTAGAATATGGAATGGAATGTGGAATGGAAGGGAATGGAATGGAAAGGAATGTGTAATGGAAGGGAAATGAATGTGTAATGTAATGGAATGGAATGTGGAATTGATTGCAATGTAATGGAATGGAATGTGGAATTGAAAGTGGAATGGAATGCAATGGAATGGAAAAGAATGTGGGATGGAAATTGGAATGCAATGGAATGGAATATGGAATGGAAGGCAATGGAATGTGGAATGCACTGGAATGTAATGGAATGTGGATTGCAATGGAATGAAATCGAATGGAATGCTCAATGGAATGGAAGGAGGAATGGAATGTAATGGAATGGAATGTGGAATCGAAGGCAATGGAATTTATTGAAATGTGGAATGGAATGGAAAGGGATATGGAATGGAATGTGGAATGGAATGGAATGGAATGTGAAATGGACGGTGGAAAGAAATGGAATGGAAGGTGGAATGGAGTGGAATGTTATCTGTAATGGAATGAAGAATTCAATGGAATAGAAAGGAATGGAATGTGGAATGCAATGGAATGGAATACGGAATGGAACGTGGAATATAAGGGAAGGTGGACTGAAATGCGAAAGGAATGGAATGGACTGCGGAATAGAATGTGGAATGGAAGGGAATTTAATGGAATGGAGTTTGTAATGGAAAGGAAAGGAACGGGCAATGGAATGCAATGGAAGGTGGAATGGAATGTGGAATGGAATGGAATGGAATGAGCAATGGAATGTAGAATTAAATGTAATGGAAAGCATAATGGAATGGAAAGGAATGAGGAATGGAAAGGATAGGAATGTGGAATGGAATGTGGAATGGAATGGAATGGAATGGAATGAGTAATGGAATGTGGACTGAAATGGAATGGAGAGCGGAATGGAATGGAAAGGAATGTGGAATGGATTGGAATGGATCGTGGAATGGAACGTGGAATGGAACGTGGAAGGGACGAGTAATGGAACGTGGAATGGAAAGTGGAATGCAACGTGGAATGGAATGGAATTGAATGTGGAATGTAATGTGGAATGGAATGGAATGGAATGGATTGTGGAATAGAATGGAAATCAATGTGGAGTGGTAAGTGGAATGGCATGGAATGGAAAGTGCAATGCAATTGGAATGGAGTGGAATGGAAACGAATGGAATGTGGAATGGAATGGAATGGAATGGAATGGAATGTGGAATGGAATGTGGAATGGAATGGAATGGAAGGTGGAATGGAATGGAATAGAATGGAATGTGGAATGGGCTGGAATAGAATGTGGAATGGAATGGAATGGAATGTGGAATGCGATGGAACAGAATGGAATGTGGAATAGAATGGAAAGGAATATCGAATGGAATGTGGAATGAAATGGAATGGAATGTGGAATGGAATGGAATGGAATATGGAATAGAAAGTGGAATGGAATGGAATGGAATGTGGAATAGAACATGGAATGGAATGTGGAATGGAATATGGAATGGGTGGGAATGTGGAATGGAATGTGTAATGGAATGTTTTGGAATGTGTAATGGAATGTGTAATGGAATGTGGAATGGAACGTGGAATGGAACTTGGAATGGAACGTTGAATAGAATGGAATGGTACATGGAATGCAACTTGGAACGGAAAGTGGAATTGAATGGAATGGAATGTTGAATGGAACGTGGAATGGAATGTGGAATTTAATGGAATGGAATTTGGAATGGAAAGGAATGGAATGCGGACTGGAATGGAATGGAATGGAATGCAATGTGGACTGGAATGGAATAGAATGGAATGTGGAAGAATGGAATCGAGCTTGGAATGGAATGTGGAATGAAAGGGAATAGAATATGTAATGGAAGGGAATGGAAAGTGGAATGGAATGGAATGTGGATTGGAAACGAGTGGAACATGGAAAGGAAAGTGGAATGCAATTTGGAATGGAACGTGGAATGAAACGTGGAATGGAATGGAATGGAATGTGCAATGGAAAGTGTAATGGAATTTGGAATGGAGTGGCATGGAAGGTGGAATGTAATGGAATTTAATGATGACTGGAATGGAAAGGAATGAAATTTGGAATGGAATAGAATTGAAGGTAAAGTGGACTTGAATGGAATGGAAACAAATGGAATGTGGAATTGAATGGAATGGAATATGGAATGGAATGTGGAATGGAATGGAATGTAATGTGGAAAGGAATGGAATGGAATCTGGAATGGAATGGAATGGAATGGAATGAGGAATGGAATGGAATGGAATGTGGAATGGAATGGGATGGAAGGGAATGGAAATGAATGTGGAATGGAATGGAATGGAATGTGGAATTGGATGGAATGGAAAGTGGAATTGAATGGAATGGAATGAGGAATGGAATGGAATGGAATGTTGAATGGACTGGAATGGAATGTAATGGAATGGAATGTGGAATAGAAAGGAATGGAATGGAATGAAGTGCACATGGACTTGATGCGTGGAACGTGGCCATTCCAGTGGAATGGAATGTGGAATTCCACATATCTCATTCCATTCCACATTCCATTCCATTTGGTGGCCATTCCATTCCATTCCGTTAATTCCACATTCCTTTCCGTGGAATTAAGTAATTCCTTTAATTCCACATTCCATTCCGTGCTTACCACGATCCATTCCATTCCATTCCACATTCCTTGGCATTCCATTCCAGATTCCATACCACATAACATTCCATTCCCTCCCATTCCACATTTCATTCCATTACATTTCACTTTCCATTCCATTCCATTCCACATTACATTCCACATTCCTTTCCATTCCATTACGCATTCCCTTCCACATTCCATTCCATTCCATTCCACGTTCCATTCCACATTCCATTCCAATTCATTCCACGTTCCATTCCACATTCCATTCCATTTCATTCCACATTCCATAACATTGCATTCCACATTCCATTCCATATGCCACTCCATTTCATTCCAGATTCCTTTCCACGATCCATTTCGTTCCATTCCACATTCCTTTGCGCATTCCATTCCATTCCATTCCAAATACTATTCCACTTTCCTTTCCATTCCATTTCACTTTCCATTCCATTCCATATTCCATTCCGTTACATTCCATAGCACATTCCTTTCTACGTTCCATTCAACATGCCATTCCATGCCATTCCACATTCCATTCCATTACATTCCGTAGTCCACTCCATTCCATTCCATTGAAGTCCACATTCCATTCCATTCCATTCCATCTTCCACTGCATTCCATTCCACAATGCATTCCACATTCCATTCCAGGTTCCATTCCAAGTTCCATTACACGATCCATTCAATTCCATTCCACATTCCATTCCACATTTCCTTCCACATTCCATTCCACATTCGATTCTTTGCCATTCCACATTGCACTTCATTCCATTCCATTCCACATTCCATTCCATTCCATTCGACATTAAATTCCATTAAATTCCATTACACATTGCACTCCACATTCCATTCCACATTCCATTCCACATTCCTTTCCAAGTTCCATTCCTTTCCATTCCATATTGCATTCCACATTACAGTCCATTCCATTCCACATTCCATTCCATATTGCATTCCGTTGCTTTCCTCATTCCATTCCAAATTCTATTCCGTTGCTTTCCACTTTCCATTCCATAGAATTCCACATTCCTTTCCATTCCATTCCATTCCATTCCATATTCCATTCCATTCCATTCCACCTTCCATTCCTTTCCAATCCACATTGCATTCCATTCCATTCCCCGTTCCATTCCACGTTCCATTCCACTTTCCACTGCACGTTTCATTCCATTCGATTCCACGTTCCATTCCACTTTCCATTCCACATTCTATTCTATTCCATTACACATTCCATTCCGTTCCATTCCATTTCACATTCCATTCAATTTCATTCCATTTCACATTACATTCCATTTCATTCCTTTCCACCTTCCATTCCATTCTATTCCACATTCCATTCCATTCCACTACACATTCCATTCCACATTCCATTGCATTCCTTTCCATTCCACATTTCATTCCACATTCCATTCCATTCCATTCTATGTTCCATTACTTTCCATTCCACATTCCATTCCACATTCCAATAAACATTCCATTCCGTATCACTCCACATTCCATTATACGTTCCATTCCATTCCATTCCTCTTTCCGTTCCGTTCTATTGCACAGTCCACTCCATTCCATTCCACATTCCATTCCATATTCCACCCGATTCCATTCCACATTCCATTTCGCATTCCATTCCACATTCCATTCCTTTCCATTCCACATTCCACTTTCCATTCCATTCCATTCCACATAGAATTCCAATCCATTCCACATTCCATTGCATTCCTTTCCACATTCCATTCCATTCCATTCCATATTCGATTCCACATTCCATTCCATTCCATGCGACCTTCCATTCCGCATTCCATTCCATTCCTTTCCACATCCATTCCACTCCATTCCATTGCAGTTTCCATTCCATTCCATTCGACATTCAATTTCATTCCATTTCACTTTCCACTCCAGTCCAATGCAAATACCATTCCATTCCTACCCATTCCATTACATTACTCATTCTATTACATTCCATTCCACATTTCATTCCATTCCATTCCATTGTACATTGCATTCCATTCCATTCCATTCCACATTCCATTCATTTCCATTCCACATTTCATTCCATTCCATTCCACATTCAATTCCATTGCATTTCACATCCCATTCCATTCCATTTCACAGCCCGTTCCATTCCATTCCATTCGATTTCACATACCTTTCCATTCCTTTCCACATTCCATTCCACATTCCATTCTATCCATTCCACATTCCATTCCACATTCTATTCCATTCCTTTCACCATTCCATTCCACATTCCATTCCATTCCATTCCACATTCCATTCCATTCCATTCCACATTCCATCCCATGCCAATCTATTCCATTACATTCTTTGCACATTCCATTCCACTGCATTCCATTCCACAATCCATTCAGTTGCTTTCCATTCCATATTCCATTCTATTCCATTGCACATTCCATTCCTTTCCATTCCACATTCCATTCTGTTCCATTCCGCATTCCATTCCAAATTCCTATCCATTCCATACCACATTGTATTCCTTTCCTTTCCATTCAATTCCTTATTTCTTTGGATTCCATTTCACTTTCCTTTACATTCCATTGCAAACACCATTCCATTCCATTCCATTCCACATTCCATTCCATTCCATTCCTCATTCCATTGCATTCCATGTCAATTTCAATTTCATTCCATTCCTTTCCATTCCACATTCCGTTGCATTTCATTCCACATTCCATTCCATTTTATTCCACGTTCCATTCCTTTCCATTCCACGATCCATTCCACATTCGATTCCACATTCCATTCCACTTTCCATCCATTCCATTCCAAATTCCATTCCATTCCATTCCACATTCCATTACACATTCCATTTCATTCCAGGCCACTTTTTATTCCACATTCCATTCCATTCCACATTCCTCTCCATAACATTCCATTAAACATTCCACTCCATTCCATTCCACATTCCATTCCGCATTCCACTCTACATTCCACTTCATTCCATTTCATATTCCATTCCACATTCCCTTCCACATTCCATTCCACATTACACTCCATGCCATTCCACATTGCACTTCATTGCATTCCACTCCACATTCCATTCCAGTCCATTCCACATTAAATTTCATTCCATTCCTATCCACATTCCATTCCACATACCTTTCCACATTCCATTCGACATTCCTTTCCACGTTCCATTCCTTTCCATTCCATATTGCATTCCACATTACATTCCAATCCATTCCACATTCCATTCCACATTACATTCCTTTCCTTTCCACATTCCATTCTATTCCATTCCATTCCATTTCATTCCACATTCCATTCCACTCCATTCCACGTTACATTCCATTAAATTCCACATTGCATTCCATTGCATTCCACCTTCCATTCCACGTTACATTCCACTTTCCACTCCATGTTCCATTACATTTGATTCCACGTTAGATTGCACGTTCCATTCCGCATTCTATTCCATTCAATTCTACATTCCATTCCACTCCATTCCATTTCACATTCCATTCCATTTCACATTCCGTTCCACATTCCATTCCATTCCACATTCCATTTCATTCCTTTCCACTTTCCATTCCATTTCACTACCATCCATTACTTTCGTTTCCAAACCCCATTCCATTCCATTCAACATTCCATTCCATTCCACTACACATTCCATTCCACGTTCCATTCCATTCCATTCCACATTTCATTCCACATTCCATTCCATGTTTCATTCCCTTCCATGCCACATTCCATTCCACTTTGCATTCCACGTTCCATTCCATATTCCATTCCACATTCCATTCCATTCCATTCCATTCCGTTCCACATTCCTTTCCCCATTCCCTTCCACATTCCATTCCACATTCCATTCCATTGCATTCCACTTTGCACTTCATTCCATTCCATTCAACATTCCATTCCGTTCAATTCCACATTAAATTCCATTGCAGTCCATTCCTCTTTCCACTCCACATTCCATTCCACATTCCATTCCATTCCACTCAACATTCCATTCCTTTGCATTTCACATTCCATTCCATTCAATTCCACATTCCATTTCACATTCCATTCTATTCCATTCCAATTCCATTCCAGGCCACATTTAAATTCCATTCCATTACATTCCACGTTGCATTTCATTCCATTCCACATTCCATTCCATTCCATTCCACATTCCATTCCATTCCATTCCACATTCCATTCCATTCCATTCTATTACACATTCCATTCCATTCCATTCCATCTCCCATTCCATTCCATTGCACTCCATTCCACATTCCATTCCTTTCCATTCCACATTCCATTCCATTCCATTCCACATTACCTTCCGATCCATTGCATTCTACGTTCCATTACATTCTGCGTTACATTCCACAATCCATTCCACGTTCCATTCCACATTCCAGTCCATTCCATGCCACTTTCCATTCTACATTCCATTCCATTCCATTCCACATTCCATTCAACATTCCATTACACATTCCATTTCATTCCATGTCCCATTCGATATTCCCTTAGATTTTCCATTACACATTCCAATCCATTCCATTCCACGTTCCATTACACTTTCCATTGCATTCGATTCCACTTTCCATTCCATTTGATTCCACACTGCATACCACTTTCCATTGCATTCCATTCCAAACCACATTCCATTCCATTCCACTCCACATTCCATTCCGCATTCCTTTCCATTGCATTCCACATTGCATTTCATTACATTCCACATTCCATTCCATTCCATTCCACATTCCATTCCACATTTGTTTACACATTCCATTCCACTTTCCATTCCACATTTCTTCACACATTCCATTCCACTTTCCATTCCACATTCCATTCCACATTCTGTTCCATTCCATTCCACAATCCGTTCCATTCCATTCCACATTCCATTCCATATTATTTCCCTTTCCATTCCGCATTCCCTTCCATTCCACATTCCATTCCTTTCCGTTCCAGATTCAATACCACATTCCATTCCATTCTCTTCCATTCCACATTCCATTTCATTCCATTTCACATTCCATTCCATTCAATTCCATTGCATTCTACATTACATTCCACATTGCTTTCCATTACATTAGGCATTCGCATCCACATTCCATTTCATTCCATTCCACGTTCCATTCCACATTCCATTCCATTTCATTCCACATTCCATAACATTGCATTCAACATTGCATTCCACATTCCAATTACATTCCATTGCACATTCCTTTCCATGATCCATTTGATTCAATTCCACATTCCTTTGCACATTCCATTTCATTCCATTCCACATTCTATTCCACATTCCATTTTATTCCATTTCACTTTCCATTTCCATCCATATTCCATTCCGTTACATTCCATAGCACATTCCCTTCCATTTCACGTTTCATTGCACATTCCATTCCATACAATTCCACACTCCGTTCCATTACATTCCATAGTCCATTCCATTACATTCCATTCAAGTCCACATTCCATTCCATTCCATTCCGTTGCATTCCACATTACCTTCCATTCCATTACACTTTCCATTCCATTCCATTCCACATTGCGTTCCACATTCCATTCAACGTTCCATTCCACTCCATTCGACTTTCCTTTCCATTCCACGTTCCATTCCATTCCATTCCATGTTCCTTTCCTTTCCATTCCAAATTCCATTCCATTCCACGTTCCATTCCATTCCATTCCATTCCACATTCCCTTCCATTCCATTCTGCATTCCATTCCATTCCATTCCATTCCATTCCTCTTTCCATTCCACATTCCTTTCCCCATTCCATCCCATTCCATTCCACATTCCATTAAATTCCAATCCACATTCCATTCCATTCCATTTCATATTCCCTTCAGTTACATTCCAGATTCCATTCCATTACATTCCACATTCCATTCAATTCCATTGCATTTCATTCCCCTTTCCATTACATATTCCATTCCATTCCATTCAACATTCCATTGCACATTCGTTTCCATTCCTTTCCACATCCACTTCCCTTCAATTCCATTATCCACTGCATTCCATTCCATCCACATTGGATTGCAAACCATTCCAAATTCCATTCCACAGTCCATTCCATTCCATTCCAGATTCCAGTCAATTCCATTCCACATTCCAGTCCACGTTCCATTCCACATTACATTCCGTTCCTTTCCACATTAAATTCCATTCCATTCCACATTCCCTTACTTCCGAATCCACATTCCAATCCATTCCTTTCTGCATTCCTTTATATTCCACATTCCATTCCGTTCTGAAACATTCCATTCCACATTCCAACTCATTCCATTCCACATTCCATTCCATTCTATATTCCATTCCATTGCATTCCACTTTCCGTTCCATAACAATTCCAATTCATTCCATTCCATTCCATTTCATTCCATTACAAATTCCAATGCTTTCACTACCACATTCCTTTCCAGTTTCCCTTCCATTCCATTCCACATTCTATTCCATTCAATTCCACATTCCATTCCATTCCATTCCATTCCGTATTCCATTCCATTCCACTTTCCATTCAATTCCATTCCATTACAGATTCCAATCCATTGCATTCCAGATTCCATTCCATATTCCATTCCATTCCATTCCATTCCACTTTCCATTCCACATTCCATTCCACTTTCCATTCCATTCCATTCCACATTTCCTTCCATTCCACATTCCATTCCACTTTCCATTCCATTCCATTCCACATTTCCTTCCATTCCATTCCTCATTCCATTCCACATTCTGTTCCGGATTGCATTCCACATTCCATTCCATTCCAATCCACATTCCATTCCATTTCATTCCACAATAATTTCCAACTTCCTTTCCATTCCATTCCACGTTCCATTCCTTTCCACTTTGCATTGAAGTCCATTCCACGTTCCATTCCATGATGCACAATAAGCTCCATTCCACATTCCATTCCATTCCATTCCACACTCCATTCAACATTCCATTACATTCCATTCCACATTCCATTCAACATTACATTACATTCCAATTCACTTTCCATTCACATCCATTACACATTCCATTACATTCCGATCCACATTTCATTCCATTCTGCAATGGACATTAGAGTCAATTCCTTTCAACATTCCATTCCATACCATTCCACATTCCATTCCATTCCATTCCAAATTCCATTCCATTCCACATTCCTCATTCCATTCCATTGCATTCCACATTCCATTGCATTCCACATTTCACATTCCATTCCATTCCACATTCCATTCCATTCAATTCCACATTCCATTCCAAATTCCATTCCATTCCATTACTTTCCATATTCCATTACATTCCATTCTATTCCACATTCCCTTCTATTCCTCATTCCATTCTATTCCATTCCATTCCACATTCCATTCCAATCCATTCCATTCCATTCCACTATCCATGCCAAAATCCATTTGACATTCCAATCCATTCCATTCCATTCCACATTCCATTCCATTACATTCAACATTCCATTCCATTCCATTCCACATTCCATTCCATTCCATTCCACATTCCATTCCATTCCATTCCTCATTCCTTTCCATTAAATATCATTGCATTCCACATTAAATCCCAATTTGGAATGGAATGGAATGGAATGTGGAACTGAATGTGGAATGGAATGTGGAATCCAATGGAATGGAATGTGGAATGTATCGGAATATACTATGGAATGGAATGGAATGTGGAATGGTTTCAAATCGAATGTGCAATGGAACGTGGAATGGAATGGAATGGAACATGAAATGAAATGGAATGTAATGTGCAATGGAATCAGTAACGGAATGGTATAGAATGGAATGGATTGTGGCATGCAATGGGATGGAATGTGGAATAGAATGAGGAACGGAATTCAATGTGGAATGGAATCTGGAATGGAATGGAATGGAATATGGAATGTAATAGAATGGAACGTGGAATGGAATGTGGAACCGAATGTGGAATGAAATGTAATGGAATGTTTAATGGAATGATGAATGAAACGTGCAATTGAAAGGAATGGAACGTCGAATGCTCTGTGGAATGGAAAGTGGAATGTAATGGAATGCAATGGAATGTGGACTGGAATGGAATGGAATTGAATGGAATGGGGAGTTCAATGGAATGGCATGCATTGTAAAAGGGAAGGGAATGGAATGTGGAATGGAAAGGAATGGAATGTAAATTAATGTGGAAAGGAAAGGTGTTCAATATGGAATGGAATGCGGAATGGAATGGAACGGATGGTGTAATGGAAAGTGGAAAATAATGGAATGAAAAATGTAATGGAATGGAATTAAACTTGTAATGGAAAGAGGAATAGAAGGGATTAGAATGGAATGGAAACTGGAATGAAAAGGAATGGCATGAGGAATGGAATGTGAAAAAGAATGGAATGTGGAACGGAATGTGGAATGGAATAGAATAGAATGTGAAATGGAGTTGAGTGGAATTTGGAATCGAATGTGGACTGTAGTGCAATGGAATTTGGAATGTAGAATGGAAGGGAATGGAAACTAAGTGGAATGGAATGGAGAGGAATCTGCAAAGGAATGGAATGGAATGGAATTTGGAATGGAATGTGGAATGGGATGGTAGTGAATGGAATGTGGAATGGAATGGAATGGAATGTGGAATGTAAGGGAAAGTAAATTGGAATGGAATGGAATGGAATTCAATGAGAAATGGAATAGCATGGAATGCAGAGTGGAATGGAATGCAATGTGGAATGGAATGGAATGGAATAGAATGTGAATTGGAATGGAGTGGAAAATGGAATGGAATGGAATGGAATAAAACGTGAAATGGAATGGAACGGAACGTGAAATGGAAAGGAATGGAATGGAATTTGGAATTGAATGGAATAGAATACAGTGGAATGGAATGTGGAATGGAAAGGAATGTGGAATGGAATAGAATGTGGAATGGAATGTGGAATGGAATGGAATGGAATGTGGAATGGAATGTGCAATGGAATGGAAAGGAATGTCGAATGGAATGTGGAATGGAATGCGGAATGGAAAGTCGAATGGAATGGAAAGTGAAATGGAAAGCAATGGATTGTGGAAGAGAATGCAAAGGGTGGTTTAAAGGAATGTGGAATGGAACAGAATGAAATGTGGAATTGAATGAAGAATTGAATGGAATGGAATGTGGAAAGGAATGGAATGGAATGTGGAATGGAATGGAATGGAACGTGGAAAGGAATGGAATGTAATGGAATGTGGATTGGAAAGGTAGGGAATGGAATGTGGCAAGGATTGGAATGGAATGTGGATTGGAAGGGAATGGAAAGTGGAAGGGCATGGAATGGAATGTGGAATGGAATTGAATGGAATGGAATGTGCAATGGAAAGGAATGGAAAGTGGAATGGAATTGAATGGAATCTGGAATGGAATGCAATGGAATGTGGAATGGAAAGGAATGGAAAGTGTAATAGAATTGAATGGAATGGAATGGAATGTTGAAAGGAATGGAATGGAATGTGGAATGGAATGGAATGGAATGGAATGGAACGTGGAATATAATGGAATGAAATGTGGAATGGAATGGAAAGGAATGGTGTGAAATGTGGAATGGAATAGAATGGAACGTGGAATGGAATGTCGAATGGCATGGAATGTGGAATGGAATGCAAAGGAATGTGGAATGGAATGGAATGGAATGGAATGGAATGTGGAATGGAATGTCAAACCGAATGGAATGGAAAGTGGAATGGAATGGGTTGGAATGTGGAATGTAATGTGGAATGGAATGGAATGGAATGTGGAATGGAATGGATTGGAAAGACGAATGGAATGAGGAATGGATTGTGGAATGCAATGGATTGGAACATGGAAAGGAATGAGGAAAGGAAATTGGAATGGAATGGAAAGGAAAGTGGAAAGGAATGTGGAATGTAATGTGTAATGAAATTTGGAAAGGAACGTGGAATGGAATTGAATATAACGTGGAATGGAAAGTAATGTGTAAGGGAATGGAAAGGAATGTGGAATGGAATGGATGGAAACTGGAAAGGAATGGAACTTTTAACAGAGTGGAATGGAACTTGGAATGGCGTGTGGAATGCAAAGGAATGGAATGGAATGTGGAACAGAATGGAATGGAATGTATTGGAATGTGAAATAGAATGGAATGGAATGGAATGGAATGTGGAATGGTATGAGAATAGAATGGAAAGAAATGTGGAATGCAAGGGAATGATGGAATGGAATGGAATGGAATTTGAAATGTAATGTAATGGAATGGAATGTGGAATGGAATGGAATGCAGTGGAATGTGGAATGGAATGTGGAATGGAAGAGAAAGGAATGTGAAATGGAAAGGAATGGAATGTGGAATGGAAAGGAATGGAATGTGGAATGGAATGCAATGTGGAAGGGAATGGAATTGAATGGAATGGAAGGTATGGTGGAATGCAATGGAATGGAAACTGAAATGGAATTGACTGGAATGTGGAATGGAATGTGGAATGGAATGTAATGGAATGTGGAATGGAATGGAATGTAGAATGGAATGTGATTGAATATGGAATGGAACGTGGATTGGAATGGAACGGAATGTGGAATGGATTGGAATGCAATGGAATGTGGATTGCAATGGAATGGAATCGAACATAATGCAGAATGGAATGTGGAATTGAAGGGAATGGAATGGAATGGAATGTGAAATGTAATGGAATGTAATGAGGAATGGAATGTGGAATGGAATCTGGAATGGAATGCGGAATGGAATAGCATGGAATGGAATGTTATATGTAATGTGGGATGGAATGTTTAATGGAAAGAAATGTGGAATGGAATGGAATGTGGAATGGAACAAGGAAAGGAATGTGGAATGAAACGTGGAATGGAACGTGGAATGGAATGGAATGGAATGTGGAATGATACGTGAAATGGAAAGTGGAATGCAATGGAATGTGGAATGCTACGTCAAATGGAAAGTGGAATGGAATGGAATGGAATGTGGAATGGAATGGAATGTGGATTGCAATGGAATGGAATCGAAAGGAATGTGCAATGGTATGGAATGGAATGTGGAATGGAATGCAATGGAATGGAATGTAGAATTGAATGCTATGGAATGTGGATTGTAATGGAATGTTGAATGGAATGTGGAATGAAATTGAATGTGGAATGAAATGGAATGTGGAATAGAATAGAATGTGGAATGGAATGGAATGGAATGAGGAAAGGAATGGAATATAAGGTGGAATGGAATGGAATTGAATGGAATGTTTAATAGAATGGAATGGAATATGGAGTGGAAGAGAATGGAATGCATTGGAATGTGGAATGGAATGGAATGGAATGTGGAATGGAAGTGAATGGAAAGGAATGGAATGAGGAATGGAGGGGAATGGAATAAAGAAAGGGATGTGGAATGGAATGGAAACGAATGTGGAATGGAATGTGGAATGGAATGGAATGGAACGTGGAATGGAATGGAATGGAACATGGAATGGAATGGAATGGAATGTGAAATGGAATGAGGAATGGAATGGAAAAGAATGGATGGGAATATAGAATTCAACGCAATGGAAAGTGGAATGGAATGGAATGGAATGTAATATGAAATCGAATGAGGAATGGAATGGAATAGAATGGAATGGAATGTTGTTTGTAATGAAATGGAATATGGAATGGAATGTGGATTGGAATGGAATGGAACGTGGAAAGGAAAGTGGAACAGAATACAATGGAATGTGGAATGAAATGGAATGGAACGTGGGATGGAATGTGCAATGGTATGTGGAATGGAATGTGGAATGGAATGAGCAATGGAACATGGAATGGAATGGAATGGAAAATGGAATGGAACGTGGAAAGAAACGTGGAGTTGAACATATAATGGAAAGTGGAATGGAACGTGGCATGGAATGGAACGTGCCATGGAATGTGGAAGGGAATGTGGAGTGGAATGGAGTGGAATGAAATTTGTAATGGAATGGAAAGGATTCTGGAATGGAAAGGAATTTAATGTAGAAGCGAATGAAGGGAAATGTGGAATGGAATGGTTTGGAATGGAATGGAATGGAATGCGGAATTGAATGGAGTGGAACGTGGAATGCAATGCGGAATAGAATGTGGAATGGAATGGAATGGACTCTGGAATGGAATGGAAAGCAATGGAATGTGAAATGGAATGGAATGGATTGTGGAATTTAATGGTACGGAACAGAATGTGGAATGGAATGGAATGTAATGGAATGGAATGCAATGTGGAATGGAATGCAATGTAATGGAATGGTAAGGAATGTGGAATGAAATGTGGAATGGAATGTGGAATCCAAAGGCATGGAAAGTGGAATGGAATGGAAGGTGGAAAGGAATGGAATCGAATGTGCAATGGAATGGAATGGAATGTGAAATGGAACGTTGAATGGAATGGAACGTGGAATGGAATCGAATGTAATGTGAAATGGAATCAGTAATGGAATGGAATAGAAGGGAATGGAATGTGGAATGTAACGGGATGAAACGTGGAATAGAATGAGGAATGGAATGGAATGGAATGTGGAATGGAATGTGGAAGGGAAAGGGATGGAATGTGGAATGGAATCGAATGGAACGTGGAATGGAATGTGGAATGGAATGTTGAAAGAAAGGTAATGGAATGTGGAATGGAATGAGGAATGAAACGTGCAATGGAACGGATTGGAATGTGGAATGGAATGTGGAATGGCATGTGGAATGGAATGGAATGGAATGGAATGTGGATTGGAATGGAATGGCATGCAATGTAAAAGGCAATGGAATGGAAGTGGAATGAAAAGGAATGGAATGGAATGGAATGTGGAATGGAAAGGAGATGAAAATGGAGTGGAATGTGGAATGGAATGGAATTGAATGTGGAATGGAACGTGGAAAATATGGGAATGACAATTGGAATGGAATGGAATGTAACGTGTAATGGAATGAGGAATAGAATGGAATGGAATGTAACAGAATGGAATGGAAATTGGAATGCAATGGAATGGAATGTGGAATGGAATGTGAAATGCAATGTAAAGTAGAATGGAAAGTGGAATGGAATAGAATGGAATGTGGACTGGTATGGAGTGGAATGTGGAATCGACTGTGGAGTGTAGTGGAATGCAATGTGGAATGTAGTGTGGAATGGAATGGAAAGAATGTAGAATGTAATGGAAAGGAATCTGCAAAGGAACGGAATGGAATGGAATGTGGAATGGAATGTGGAATGGATTGGAAAAAATGTAGAATGGAATGGAAAGGAATCTGCAAAGGAACGGAATGGAATGGAATGTGGAATGGAATGTGGAATGGAATGTGGAATGTAATTGAATGGAATGTGGAATGGAATGGAATTGAATGTGGAATTGAACGTGGAAAATATTGGAATGACAATTGGATTGCAATGGAATGTAACGTGTAATGCAATGAGGAATGGAATGGAATGGAATGTAACAGAATGGAATGGAATTTGGAATGCAATGGAATGGAATGTGGAATGGAATGTGAAATGCAATGTAAAGTAGAATGGAAAGTGGAATGGAATAGAATGGAATGTGTATTGGTACGGAGTGGAATGTGGAATCGACTGTGGAGTGTAGTGGAATGCAATGTGGAATGTAGTGTGGAGTGGAATGGAAAGAATGTAGAGTGGAATGGAAAGGAATCTGCAAAGGAACGGAATGGAATGGAATGTGGAATGGAATGTGGAATGGATTGGAAAAAATGTAGAATGGAATGGAAAGGAATCTGCAAAGGAACGGAATGGAATGGAATGTGGAATGGAATGTGGAATGTAATTGAATGGAATGTGGAATGGAATGGAATGGAATGTGGCATGGAATGGAATGGAATGTGGAAAGGAAAGGAAGGGAATGGAATGTGGAATGGAATGGAATGGAATGTGGAATGGAAGGGAAAGGAATGCGGAATGGAATGGAATGGTATGCAATGAGAAATGGAATAGAATGGAACGTGGAATGGAGTGGAATGGAATGTGGAATGGAATGGAATGGAATAGAATGGGAAATGGAATGGAATGGAATGTAAAATGTAATGGAAAGGAATGTGAAATCGAATGGAATGTGAAATGGAATGGAATGGAATGTGGAATATAATGGAATAGGTGGTATAAAGAATGTGGAATGGAATAGAAAGAAATGTGGAATTGAATGAAGAATGGAATGGAATGGAATATGGAAAGGAATAGAATGGAATGTGTAATGGAATGCAATCGACTGTGGAATGGAAAGGAAGGGAATGGAATGTGGAAGGGAATGAAATGTGGAATGGAATGCAAGGGAATGGAATGTGGAATAGATAGGAAAGGAATTTGGAATGGAAGGGAATGGAAAGTTTAAGGGAGTGGAATGGAATGTGGAATGGAATGGAATGGTATGAAATGTGGAATGGAATGGAATGGAATGGAATTTGCAATGGAAGGGATGGAAGGTGGAATGGAATGGAATGGAATCTGGAATTGAATGCAACGTAATGTGGAATTTAAGGGAATGGATAGTGTAATTTAATTGAATGGTATGGAGTAGAATGTGGAATGGAATGGAAAGGAATGTGGAATTGAATGCAAGGGAATGTGGAAAGAAAAGGAAGGGAAAGTGGAATGGAATGAAATGGAATGGAATGGAATGTGGAATGGAATGGAATGGAATGGAAAGTGGAATGGAATGGAATGGACTGGAATGTGGAATGGAATGGGGAATGGAATAGGATGAAACATGGAATTTAATGTCGAATTCAATGGAATGGAATGTGGAAAGGAATGCAAGGGAATGTGGAATGGAATGGAATGGAATGCAAGGGAAAGTGGAATGGAATGGAATGGAAAGAGGAATGGAATGGAATGGAATGGAACGTGTAATGGAATGGAATCTAATGCAATATGGAGCTGAATGGAATGCAATGTGGAATGGAATGGAATGGAATGTGGAATGGAATATGGAATGGAATGGAATGGAAGGTGGAATGAAATGGAGTGGAATGTGGAATGGAATGTGGAATGGAATGCGGAATTTAATGGAATTGAAAGTGAAATAGAATGCAAAGGATCGTGGAATGGATTGAGGAATGGACTGTGGAATGGAATGGAGTGGATCGTGGAAAGGAACGAGGAAAGGAACGTGGAATGGAATGGAATGGAAAGTGGAATGGAATGTGGAATGGAACGTGTAATGAAACTTGGAAAGGAACATGGAATGGAATTGAATGTAACTTGGAATGGAATGGAATGTGTATGGGATTGGAAAGGAACGTGGAATGGAATGGAATGGAAATTGGAATGGAATGGAACTTTTAATGGAGTGGAATGGAACTTGGAATGGAGTGTGGAATGCAAAGGAATGGAATGGAATGTGGAACAGAATGGAATGGAATGGATTGGAATGTGGAATAGAATGGAATGGAATGGAAAGGAATATGGAATGGTATGAGAATAGAATGGAGTGATATGTGCAATGGAAGGCAATGATGGAATGGAATGGAATAGAATGTGAAATATAATGGAATGGAATGGAATGTGGAATGGAATGGAATGTGGAATGGAATGGAATGCAATGGAATGTGGAATGGAATGGAATGCAATGGAATGAGGAATGGAATGTGGAATGAAAGGGAATGGAATGTGGAGTGGAATGGAATAGAATGTGGTACGGAAAGGAATGGAATATAAAGTGAAATGGAATGGAAGGGAATGTGGAATGGATAGAATGGAATGTGGAATGAAATGGAATGGAATGTGGAATGGAATATGCAACGGAATGGAATGGAATGTGGATATGAATTTGGAATGGATTGCAGTTTGAAATGGAATGGAATGGAATGTGGAATGGATTGGAATTGAATGCAATGTGAAATGGAATGGAATGGAATTTATAAAGGAATGGATTGGAATGTGGAAGGGAAAGGGATGGAATATAATTCGAAATGGAATGGAATGGAATGTGAAATGTGTTGGAATGGAATGTGGAATGCAATGGAATAGAAATTGGAAAGGAAATTGTAATGGAATGGAAGGGAATGGAATATGGAATGGAATGGAGTGGAATGTGGAATGGAAGGGAAGGGAATATGGAAGGGAATGGAATGGAGTGTGGAATGGAATGTGGAATGGAATGTGGAATGGAATGGAATGGAATGTGGGGAGGAATGGAATGGAATGGAATGTGGAATGTAATGGAATGGAAATGAATGTTGAATGGAACGTAGTATGGAATGGAATGGAATGTGGAATGGAATGGAATAAAATGGAATGTGGAATGGAAGGGAAGGGAATGTGGAATGGAATGGAATCCAATGTGGAATGGAATGGAATTGAATGTGGAATGAAGTGGAATGGAATTTGGAATGCAGTGGAATGGAATTTGGAATTCAATGGAATGGAATGTGGAATGGAGTGGAATGGAATGTGGAAAGGAAGGTGGAATGGAATGGAATGGAATGTGGAATGAAACGTGGAATGGAATGGAATGTGGAATGGAATGTGGAATGGAACAGAATGGAATGTACTGCAATGTGGAATGGAATGTAATGGAGTGTGGAATGGAATGGAACGGAACGTGGAATGGAATGGAATGGAAAGGAATGAGGAATGGAATGAAATGGAATGTGAAATGGAAGGTGGAACGGAATGAAATGGAATGTGGAATGGAATGAAATGGAATGTGGAATGGAATGGAGTGGAATGTTGAATGGAATAGAATGGAATGGAATGTGGAGTGGAATGTGGAATGGAACAGAATGGAATGCAGTGCAATGTGGAATGGAATGTAATGGAGTGTGGAATGGAATGGAACGGAACATGGAATGGAATGGAATGGAAAGGAATGAGGAATGGAATGAAATGGAATGTGAAATGGAAGGTGGAACGGAATGAAATGGAATGTGGAATGGAATGAAATGGAATGTGGAATGGAATGGAGTGGAATGTTGAATGGAATAGAATGGAATGGAATGTGGAGTGGAATGTGGAATGGAATGTGGAACGGAATGTGGAAAGGAACGTGGAATGAAAGGGAATGGAACGAGGAATGGAACGTGGAATGGAATGCAATGAAATGGAATGTGGAATGGAATGGAATGGAATGGAACGGAATGAAATGGAATGGAAAAGGAATTTGTAATGGAGTGGAATGGAATGTGGAATGGAATGAAAAGAAGAGAAATATGGAATGGAATGTGGAATGCAATGGATTGGAAAGTGGAATTGAATGGAGTGGAATGTGGAATGGTATGGAATGGAATGTGGAGCGAAATGTGTAATGGAATGGAATGGAATGTGGTATGGAATGTGAAAAGTAATGGAATGGAATGTGGACTGCAATGGAATGGAATGTGGAATGGTATTCAATGAAATTTGGGAAGGAATGTGGAAAGGAAATTGGAATGGAGTGGAACTGAAAGTGTCATGGCAAGGAATGGATTGCAGAATGGAAAGGAATGGAATGGAATGTGGAATGGAAAGGAATGGAAGGGAAAGTGAAATGGAATGGAATGGAACGTGGAATGGAATTTAATGGAATGTGGAATAGAATGCAACAGAATGTAGAATGGAATGTGGCATGGAAAGAGGAATGGAATTGAATGGAATGTGGAATTGAATGAAATGGAATGTAGATTGGAGTGTGGAATGGAATGCAATGGAATCTGGAATGGATTGTGGTATGCAATGGAATGGAGAGTGGAATGGAATGGAATGGTTTGTGGAATGGAATGGAAATGAATGGAATGGACTATGCAATGGAATAGAATGGAATGGAATGTAGAAAGGAATGAAATGGAATGTGGAATGCAAAGGATTATAAAGGAATCGAATGGATTGGAATCAAATGGAATGGAAGGGAATGCGGAATGGAATGGGGAATGGAATGGAAAGGAATGTTGAATGGAATGGAATGGAAAGAAAGATGGAATGGAATGGAATTGTATGTGGAATGGAGTGGAATGGAATGTGAAATGGAATAGATTGGAGTATGGAATGGAATGTGGAAGGGAAAGGGATGGAATGTGAAAAGGAATGGAACGGAATGTGGAATGGAATGGAATGGAATGTGAAAAGGAAAGAATGAAATGTGGAAAAGAATGGAATGGAATGTGGAATGTAATGGAATGGAAAGTGGAATGAAATGTCCAAAGGAATGGACGGAAAGAGGATTGGAACGTGGAATGGGTCGTGGAATGGAAAATGGAATGGAAAGTGAAAATGAATGTAGAATGGAAAGTGGAATGGGCCCTGGAATGGAATGTGGAATGGAATGGAAAGGAATCGAATGAAATGTGGAATGGAATGGAATGGAGTGTGGAATGGAAAGTGAAATTGAATGGAAAGGAATGTGGAATGGAATGCGGAATCGAAAGGAATGGAATGTGGAATGGAATGTGGAATGGAATGTGGAATGGAATGGAGTGGAATGGAAAGTTGAATGAAATGTGGAATGGAATGTAATGGAATGCGGAATGGAATGGAATCCTATGTTGAATCGAATGGAATGGAGTGCAATGTGGAATGCAAAGGAATGGAATGTGCAAGGGAATGCGGAATGGAATGGCATGGAATGGAATGTGGAATGGAATGAAGTGGAATGTGAAGTGGAATCTGGAATAGAATGAGGAATGGAATGGAGTGGAATGTGGAATGGATTGGAATGTGGAATAGAATGGAATGGAGTGTGGAATGGAATGTGGAATGGAATGGAATGGAATATGGAATAGAAAGTGTAATCTATGGAATGGAATCTGGAATCAAATGTCGAATGGAAACGAATGGAATGTGGAATGGAATGGAATGTGGAATGGCATGCAGTGGAATGTGGAATGGAATGTGGAATGGAGTGTAGAACGGAATGGTATGGAATGTAGAATGGAATGGAATGCAGTGCAATGTGGAATGGCATGGAATGCAATGTGGAATGGAATGTCATGAAATGGAATGTGAAATGTGATGAAGTGGAATGCGGAGTGGAATGTGGAATGGAATGTGGAATGGAATTGAGTGGAATGTGGAATGGAATGTGGAAAGGAATGGAATGGAATGTGGAATGGAAGGGAACGGAACTTGAACTGGAATGAAAAGGAATGGAATGGAAAATGAAATGGAATGGAATGGAATGGAATGGAAAGTGGAATGGAACGTGGAAAGGGTTGTGGAATGGAACGTGGAATGTAAAGTGGAAATGAATGTAGAATGGAAAGTGTAATGGACTCTGGAATAGATTGTGGAATGGAATGGAATCGAATGAAATGTGGAAAGGCATGGAATGGAAGGTGAAATGGAAAGTGAAATGAAATGGAATGGGATGTGGAATGGAATGGAAAGGAATGTGGAATGGAATGTGGAATGCAAAGGAATGGAATGTGAAATGGAATGAATTGGAATGTGGAAGGCATTTTGAAATGGAATGGAAAGGAATGTGGAATGGAATGGAATGGAATGTGCAGTGAAATGTGGAATGGAATGGAATGAAATGTGAAATGGAATGTAATGGAATGGAATGAGATGTGAAATGGAATGGAATGGAAAGTTGAATAGAATGGAATGTATAGGAAAGTGGAATGGAATGGAATGCAATGTGGAATGGAAAGCAGAATGGAATGTTGAATGGAATGTGGAAAGGAATGTGGAATGCAATGGAATGGAAAGAGGAATGTAATGGAATGGAATGTGGACTGGAATGGAATGGAATGGGATGGAAAGAAAAATGGAATGGAATGGAATGTGGAATTGGATTCAATGGAATTTGAAATGGAATGGAATGAGGAATGGAATGGGGAATGGAATCTGGAATGGAATGGAATGGAATGCAATGAGGAATGGAATGTGGAATGGAATGGAATGTGGAATGGAATGGAAAGGAATGTGGAATGGAATGGAATGGAATGTGTAATGGAATGTGGATAGGAATGTGGAATGGAATGGAATGTGGAATGGAATGGAAAGGAATGTGGAATAGAATGGAATGCAATGTGGAATGGAATGGAATGGAAAGGAATTTGGAATGGAATGGAGTGGAATGGAATGGAATGGAACCTGGAATGGAATGGAATGGAATGTGGAATAGAATAGAATGTAAAGTGGAATGGAATGTGGAATGGAACGGAATGGGATGTGGAATGGAAAGTGGAATGGAACGCGGAAAGTAATGAAACAGAACATGGAATTGAATGCAATGTAAGGTGTTAAGGAATGAGGAATGGAATGGAATATAATGGAAAGGAATTTGGAATATAATGGATTGGAATGTGGAATGGGAAGTGGAATGGAATGGAATGGAATATGGAAAGGAATGTGGAACAGAATGGAATAGAATGTGGAATGGAATTGAATGGAATGTGGAAAGGAATGGAATGGAACGTGGAATGGAATGTGGAATGGAAGGGAATGGAATGTGTAATGGAATAAGGAATGGAAAGTGGAATGGAGTGGAAAGGAAAGTGTAATGGAATGTGGAATGGAATGGAAAGGAATTTGGAAAGGAATGTGGAATGGAATGGAATGGAAGGTGGAATGGAATGAAATGGAATGTGGAATGGAATGGAATGGAAGGTGGAATGGAATGAAATGGAATGCGGAATAGAATGTGGAATGGAATGTGGAATGGACTGAAATGGAACATGGAATGCAATGAGGACTGCAACATGGAATGGAATGCAAAGGAACGTGGAATGGAACAGGAATGGAACGTGGAATTGAACGTGGAATGGAACAAAATGGAACGTGGAATGGAATGAGTTACGGAATGTGGAATGGCATGGAGTGGAACGTAGAATGGAATGAGGAAAGGAACGTGCAATGGAATGGAATTGAACGTGGAATGGAATGGAATGGAACGTGGAAAGGAACGTGGAGTGGTACGTGGAATGGAAAGTGGAATGGACCGGAATGGAATGTGGAATGGAATGAGGATTGGTATGTGGAATGCAATGGAGTGGAACGTGGAATGGAATGAGGAAAGGAACGTGGTATGGAATAGAATGGAAGGTGTAATGCAATGTGGAATGGAGTGGAATGGAATGTGGAATGGAATGTGGAATGGTATAGAATGGAATGTTTAATGGAATAGAATGAAACGCAGAATGGAATGGAATGGAAAGTGGAATGAAATGCAATGAAATCGAATGTGGAATGGAATGGAATAGAATGGAATGGAATGGAATGTGGAATGGAATGCAATGGAATGGAATGTGGAATGCAAGGGAATGGAACAGAATAGAATGGAATGTGGAATGGAATTGAATGGAATGGAACAGAATGGAATGTGGAATGGAACGCTATGGGAAAGAAAGGAATTTGGAATGGAATGGAAAGTGGAATGAAATGGAATGCATTATGGAATGGAATGGAAAGAAATGTGGAATTAAATGTGGAATGGAATGTAATGGAATATGGAAAGGAATGTGCAATGGAATGCAATGTGGAATGGAATGGAATGTGGAATGAAATGGAATGAATTGTGGAATGGAATGGAAAGTAATGTGGGATTTAATGAGGAATGGAATGTAATGGAATATGTAAAGGAATGTGCAATGGAATGGAATGTGGATTGGAATGGAATGCAATGTGGAAGGGAATGGAATGTGGAATGGAATCGGATGCAATGTGGAATGGAGTGGAATGGAATGGAATGTGGAATGGAATGGAATGGCATGTGAAATGGAAATAGAATGGAATGTGCAATGGAAATAGAATGGAATGTGGAATGGAATGGAATGGAATATGTAATGGAATTGAAAGGCAATTGAAATGAAAATAGAAATGAATGTGGAATGGAATGGAATGGAATGTGTAATGGAATGGAATGGAATGTGGAATGCAACGTGGAATGGAATGGATTGAAATGTGGAATGGAATATGGAATGGAATGCAATGGAAAGTGTAATGTAATGGTATAGGATGTCGAATTGAATGGAGTGGAATCGAATGTGGAATGCAATGAAATTAAATGGAATGGAATGGAATGTGGAATGGAATGGAATGGATCGTGGAATGGAAAGTGGAATGGAACTTGGAATGGAATGGAAAGTAACGGAATGAAATGTGGAATGGAATGTCGAATGCAAAGTGGAATGGAATGGCTTGGAACGTAATACAATGTGGAATGGAATATGGAATGGAATGCAATGGACAGTGTAATGTAATGGTATAGGATGTCGAATTGAATGGAGTGGAATCGAATGTGGAATGCAATGAAATTAAATGGAATGGAATGGAATGTAGAATGGAATGCAATTGATCGTGGAATGGAAAGTGGAATGGAACTTGGAATGGAATGGAAAGTAATGGAATGAAATGTGGAATGGAATGTCGAATGCAAAGTGGAATGGAATGGCTTGGAATGGAATACAATGTGGAATGGAATGTGGAATGGAAGCTGGAATGGAAAGGAATGGAATGGAATGGAATGTGGAACACAATGTGGAATGGAACGTGTAATGGAAAGGAATTGAAAGTGGAATGGAATGCGGAATGGATTGGAATGGAATGTGGAATGGAATAGAATGGAAAGTGGAATGGAACGTGGAATGGAATGGAATGGAATGTGGAATGCAATGGAATGGAAAGGAATAGAATGTGGAATGCAAAGTTGAAAGGAATGGAATGGAACGTGGAATGGAATGGAATGATATGTGGAATACAATGTGGAATGGAATGAACTGTAATGGAATGTGGAAGGCAATGGAATGCAATGGAATGGAATGTGTAATGGAATGTTGAATGGAATGGAATGGAATATGGAATGGTATGGAATTGAAAGAGGAATGGAATTTGGAATGGAATCGAATGGAATTTGGCATGAAATAGAATGGAATATGGAATACAATGCAATGGAATGGAAACGAATGTGGAATGCAATGGGAACCAATGCGGAATGGAATGGAAAGAAAAGTGGAAAGGAATGCAATGAAATGTGGAATGGAATTGAATGGAAACTGAAATGGAAATAGAATTTAATGTGGAATTGTATGGAATTTAATGTGGAATGGAATGGAATTGAATATGGAATGGTACGTGGAATGGAACGGTATGGAATGTGAAATATAATATGGAATGGAATGGAATGTGGAATGGAATGGATTGGAATGTGGAATGGAATGGAAAGGAATGCACTGCAGAATGCAATGTGGAAGGGAATTTGGAATGGAAGGTGGAATGGAATGGAATGGAATGGAATGTGGAATGGAATGGAATGGAATGTCGAAGGGAATGGTATGGAATGGAAGGTTGAATGGAAACAAATTGAATGGAATTGAAAGTTGAACGGAATGGAACTTGGAATGGAATTGAATGGACTGTGGAATGGAATGGAAAGGACTGAAATGTGAAATGGAATGGAATGGACTCTGGTATGGAAAGGAAAGGAATGGAATGTGAAACGGAATGGAATGCAATGTTGGAAAGAATTGTATGGAATGGAATGTGGAATGGAAACGAATGGAATGGAATGGAAAGTGGAATGGAATGGAATGTGGAATGGAATGGAACGGAATGTGGAAAGGAATGGAATGAAATGTGGAATGGAATGGAATAGACTGTGGAATGGAACGGAATGGAAAGCGAATGGAATGGAATGTGGAAAGGAATGGAGTGGAATGAGGAATGGAATGGAATGGAAAGTGAAATGCAATGGACTGGAATGGAATGGTATGTGGAATGGAATGGAATGGAAAGGAATGGAATGGAATGTGGAATGTAATGGAGTGGAATGAAGAATGGAATGCAATGGAGTGGAATGGGGAATGGAATGGAATGGAATATGGAATGCAAAGGAAAGGAAAGGAATACTATGTGGAATGGAATATAGAATTGAATGCGGAATAGAATGGAATGAAATGTGGAATGTAACGGAATGGAATGTGGAATGGAATGGAATGGAAAGCGAATGGAAAGGAATGTGGAATGGAATGGAGTGGAATGAGGAATGGAACGGAATGGAATGTGGAATGTAATGGAATGGAATGGAATCGTACGTGGAATGGAATGTGGAATGGAACGTGGAATGAAATGGATTGGAATGTGGAATGGAATGTGGAATGGAATTGAACGGAATGTTGAAGGGAATGGAATGGAATGTCGAATGGAATGGAGTGAAGTGGAATGTGGAATGCAATGGAAAGGAATGGAATAGAATGTGGAATGGAATGGAATGGAAAGTGGAATGCAATTTGGAATGGAATGGAATGGAATGTGGAATGGAATGTGGAATGGAACGTGGAACGGAATGGAATGGAACAGAATTGAATGTGGAATGGAATGTGGAATGTAACGTGGAATGGAATGGAATGTGGAATGGAATGGAAAGGAAAGTGGAACGGAAGCAAATGGGATATAATGTGGAATGGAATTCGGAATGGAACGTGGAATGGAATGGAATGGAAAGTGGAATGGAATGGAATGGAATGTGGAATGGAAGGTGGAATGGAACGTGGAATGGAATAGAATGGAATGGAAGGGAATGTGGAATGGAATGTGGACTGGAATGTGGAATGAAATCGAGTGAAAAGGAATGGAATACGGAATGGGACGTGGAATGGAATGGAATGGAATGCAATGTGGACTGCAATGGAATGCAATGGAATGGAATGTGGAAAGGAATGGAATGGAACGTGGAATGGAATGCGGAATGGAATGGGCAATGAAAAGTGGAATGTAATGGAATGGAATATGTAATAGAATGTGGAATGGAATGTGGAATGGAATGGAATGGAATGTGGAATGGAATGTGGAATGGAACCTGGAATGGAATGGAATAGAATAGAATGGAAGGTGGAATGGAACGTGGAATGAAATGGAATGGAATGGAACGGAATGTGGAATGGAATTTGGAATGGTACATGGAATGGAATGGAAAGTGGAAAGGAATGGAATGGATTGTGGATTGGAATGGAATGGAATGTGGAATCGAAAGAAAAGGAATGTGGAATGGAAAGGAATGGAAAGCAATGGAATGGAAAGTGGAATGGAACGTATAATGGAATTGAATGGAATGTTGAATGGAATGTGGAATGCAATGGAATGGAATGTGAAATGGCACGTTGAATGGAATGGAATAGAATGTGGAATGCAATGCGGAAAGGAATGCATTGGAATGTTGAATAGAATGGAATGGAATGTGGAATTATATAGAGTGAAATGGAATGTGGAATGGAATGGAATGTGAAATCGAATGAAATGGAATCTGAAATGGAAAGGAATGGAATGGAGTGGAATGGAATGTGGAATAGAACGTGCAATGGGATGGAATGGAATGTGGAAGGCAAAGTGGAATGGAATGGAACGGCATGTGGAATGGAATGTGGAATGGAAAGTGGAGTGGAACGAGGAATGAAATGGAATTGAATGGAATGTGGAGAGGACTGTGGAATGCAATCTTGAATGGAGTGTGGAATGGAATGGGGAATGGAATGGAATGGAATGACGAATGGAACATGGAATGGAATGCAATGGAACGTGGAATGTGGAATGGATTGGAATGGAATGTGGAATGGAAAGCGGAGTGGATCGTTTAATGCAATGGAATGGCACATGAAATAGAACGTGTAATGGAAAGTGGAATGGAACGTGGAATGTATCGTGGAATGGAATGGAATGGAAGGTGGACTGGAATGGAACGTGGAATGGACAGAAATGGAACGTGGAATGGAACGGAATGGAACTTGAAATTCAAAATTATGGAAAGAGGAATGGAGTGGGATGGAAGGTGGAATGGAAAGTGGAATGGAATGGAACAGAATGGAATGCAAAGTGGAATGGAATGGAACATGGAATGGAATGGAATTGAATGTGGAAAGGAATACGGAATGTAATGGAATGGAACGTGGAATGGAATGTGGAATGGAATGGAATGTGAAATGGAAATAGAATTTAATGTGAAATGAAAATAGAATGGAATGTGGAATGGAAAGGAATGGAATGTGGAATGGAATGGAATGAAATGTGGAATGGAAAGTGCAATGGAATGGGATGAAATGTGGAATGGAATGTGGAATGGAACGTGGAATGGAAAGGATTGGAAGAGAAAGCAATGTGGAATGGAATGTGGAATGGAACGAGGAATGGAATGGAATGGAATGTGGAGTGCATTGTGGAATGGAAAGTGGAATGGAATGCAATGGAATGTGGAGTGGAATGTGGAATAGAATGGAATGGATTCGAAAGAAATGTAATGTGAAATGGAATGGAATGGAATGCGGAATGGAACAAAATGTGGAATGGAATGGAATGCAATGTGGAATGGAATGGAATGTGGAATGGAATGCAATGGAATGTGGAATAGAATGTGGAATGGAATTGAATGGAATGTGGAATGGAATAAGGTGTTTAACGTGGAATAAAATGGAAAGGAACGTGGAATGGAAAGTAGAATGAATCGTGCAATGGAATGGAATGAAAAGTGGAACGGAACGGAACGCGGAATGGACTGGAATGGAACTTGGAATGGAATGTGGTATGGAAAGGAATGGAATGTGGAACGGAAAGAGGAATGGAACGTTTAATGGAATGGAATGGAACATGGAATGGAACGTGGAATGGAATGGAATGGAAAGTGGAATGGAATGCAATGGAACGTGGAATGGAATGGGATGAAATGTGGAATGGAATGTGGAATGGAACGTGGCATGGAAAGGATTGGAACAGAATGAAATGTGGAATGGAATGTGGAATGGAACGAGGAATGGAATAGAATGGAATGTGGAGTGCATTGTGGAATGGAAAGTGAAATGGAATGCAATGGAATGTGGAGTGGAATGTGGAATAGAATGGAATGGATTCGAATGAAATGTAATGTGAAATGGAATGGAATGGAATGCAATGTGGAATGGAATGGAATGTGGAATGCAATGCAATGGAATGTGGAATAGAATGTGGAATGGAATTGAATGGAACGTGGAATGGAATAAGGTGTTTAACGTGGAATAAAATGGAAAGGAACGTGTAATGGAAAGTAGAATGAATCGTGCAATGGAATGGAATGAAAAGTGGAACAGACCGGAACGCGGAATGGACTGGAATGGAACTTGGAATGGAACGTGGTATGGAAAGGAATGGAATGTGGAACGGAATGAGGAATGGAAAGTTTAATGGAATGGATTGGAACATGGAATGGAACGTGGAATCGATCGTGGAATGGAATGGAATGGAACGTGGAACAGAATGGAACGTGGAATGGAACGGAATGGAACGTGGAATGGAATGGAATGGAACGTGGAACGGAATGCAATGGAACGTGGAACGGAATAGTATGGAAAGTGGAATGGACTGGTATGGAACGTGAAATGGAATGTGGAATGGAATGGAACGGAATGTAATGCAAAGTGAAATGGAATGGAACGTGGAATGGAATGGAATTGAATATGGAATGGAAAGAGGAAAGTAATGTAACAGAATGTGGAAAGGAACGGAAAGTGAAATGGAAATAGAATGGAATATTAAATGGAAATAGAATGGAATGTGGAATGGAATGGAATGGAAGGTGGAATGGAATGGAATGGAATGTGGATTGGAAAGTGGAATGGATTGGAATGGAATATGGAATGGAATGTGGAATGGAATGAAATGGAATGTGGATTGGACAGTGGAATGGATTGGAATGGAATATGGAAAGGAATGTGTAATGGAATGGAATAGAACGTGGAATGGAATGGAATGGAATTTCAAATGGAATGGACTGAAATGCAATGTGAAATGCAATGCAATGGAATGGAGTGGAATGGAGTGTGGAATGGAATGGAATGGAATGTGGAAAGGAATGAGGGATGGAAAGTGGAATGGAATGGAATGGAACAGAATGGGATGTGGAATGGAAAGTGGAATAGAAAGTGGAATGGAATGGAATGGAATGGAATGGAATGGAATGTGGAATGGAATGTGGAATGGAATGTGAAATGGAATGGAATGGAATGGAAGGGAATGGAATGTGGAGTGGATTGTGGAATGGAACATGGAATGGAATGGAATGGAAGGTGGAATGTAATGTGGAATAGAATGGAATACAATGGAATTGAATGGAGTGCAATGGAATGCAATGTGGAAACGAATGGAATAGAATGTGGAATGGAATGGAATGGAATGAGGAATGGAATCTAATGGAATCCAGAATGGAATGGATAGGAGTTTGGAATGGAATGGAAAGGAATGGAAAGTAAGGCGGAAGGCAATGGAATGGAATGGAATGGAATGTGGAATATAAAGGAATGGAATATGGAATATGGAATGGAATGGAATGGAATATGGAATATGGAATGGAATGGAATGGAATGGAATGTGGAATGGAACGGAAAGTGAAATGGAAATAGAATAGAATGTGAAATAGAAATAGAATGGAATGTGGAATGGAATGGAATGGAAGGTGGAATAGAATGGAATGGAATGTGAATTTGTAAGTGGAATGGATTGGAATGGAATATGGAATGGAATGTGTAATGGAATGGAATAGAACGTGGAATGGGATGGCATGGAATTTCGAATGGAATGGACTGAAATGGAATGTGGAATGCAATGGAATATAAATGAGGGGAACGTAATGTGGAATGGAACGGAAATGGAAAGTGGAAAGAAATGTGGAATTGAAATTGGAATGGAATGGAATGGAACGGATTTGAATGTGGAAAGGAAATTGGTATGGAACTTGTAATGGTACGGAATGGAATGGAATGGAATGTGGAATGGAATGTGGAATGCATCGTGAAATGGAATGGAATGGAACGGAATGGAAGGCAATGGAATGTGGAGTGGATTGTGGAATGGAACATGCAATGGAATGGAATGGAATGTGGAATGCAATGGAATGGAATGTGGAATAGAATGGAATGTGGAATGGAATGGAATTGAATGTAATGGAAAGGAATGCGAAATGCAATGTGGAATGGAATGAAATGGAATGGAAGGGAATGTGGAATGGAATGGGGAATGGAATGTGGAATGGAATGTGGAATGGAATGGAATGGAATGCAATGTGGAATACAATGTGGAATGGAAAATGGAATGGAAAAGAATGGAATGGAACGTGGAATGGAATGGAGTGGAATTGAATGGAATATGGAATGGAATGGAATGGAATGTGGAATGGAATGGAATGGAATGAGGAATGGAATCTAATGGAATCTGGAATGGAATGGATAGTAATTTGTAATGGAATGGAATGGAATGGAAACTAAGTTGGAATGCAATGGAATGGAATGGAATGGAATGTGGAATGGAATAGAATGGAATATGGAATATGGAATGGAATGGATTGTGGAAAGTAATAGAATGGAATGTGGAATGGATGGGAAGGGAATGAAATGGAATGGAATGGAATGTGGAATGGAATGCAATGGAATGGAAAGTCGAATGGAATGGAATGGAATGTGGAATGAAAGGGAATGGAATGTGGAATGGAATGGATTGGAATGTGCAATGGAAAGAAATGGAATGGAATGTGGAATGGAATGGAATAGAATGGATTGTGGAATGGAATGGAATGGAATGTGTACTAGAAGGTGGAATGGAACGGAATGTGAATGGAATGGAATGCAATATGGAGTGGAATAGAAAGTAATGTGGAATGGAATGGAATGGAATGTGGAATGGAATGGAACGGAATGGAATGTGGAATGGAATGGAATGGAATGTTTAATGGCATTGAATGGAATGTGGAATGGAAAGGAAAGTGGAATGGAATGGAATAGAACGTGCAACGGAATGGAATGGGATACTTAAATGAATTGAATGCAACGTGGAATGGAATGGAATGGAATGTGCAATGGAATGTAGAATGCAATGGATTGAAATGTGGAATGGAATGGAATGGAATGTGGAATGGAACGTGGAATGGAATGATATGGAAATTGGAATGGAAGGTAATGGAAGGTGGAATGGAATGGAATGCAACGTGAAATGGAATGGAGTTGAATGGAATGTGGAATGGAATGGAATGGAATGCAATGTGGAATGGAATGGAATGTGGAATGGAATGCCTTGGAATGTGGCATGGAATGGAATGTAATGAAGAATGACATGGAATGGAATGTGGAAAGGAATGGAATGTGGAACGCAATGGAAAGGAAAGTGGAATGGAATGTGTTGTGGAATAAAATGGAATGTGGAATGGAATGTGTAATGGAATTTAATGGAATACAAGGTGTAATGGAATGGAACGGAATGCAGAATGGAATAGAATGGAATGTGGAAAGAAATCGAATGGAATGGAATGTGGAATTGAATGTTGAATGGAATGGAATGGAACGTGGTATGGAATGTGGAATGGAATGAAATGTGGAATGAAATGTGGACTGGAAAGGAATGTGGAATTCACTGTGGAAATAACGGAATGGTATGTGGAACGGAATTTGGAATAGAATGGAATGGAATGGAGTGTTGCATGGAATGGAATTTAAAACGGATTGGCATGTAATGGAATGGGGAATGGAATGGAATGTGGAAAAGAATAGAATGCGGAATCGAAAGGAATGCGGAATCGAATGAAATGGGATGTGGAATGGAATGGAATGCGAAATGGAATGGAATGGATTATGGAATGGAATGGAATGGAACGTGGAATGGGATTGAATGGAAGTTGGAATGGAATGTGAAATGGAATGGAGTGGAATGTGGAATGGAATGGAATGCAACGTGGAATGGAATGGAATTGAAAGCGGAATGAAATTGAATGGAGTTGAATGTGGAATGGAATGGAATGTAGAGTGGAATGGAATGGAATGGAATGTGTAATGGAGTGTAAGGAACGTGGAATGGAATGGAATTGGAATGGAATGCGGAATGGAATGGAAAGTCGAATGAAATGGAATGCAATATGGAATCGAAAGAATGGAATGTGGATTGGAATGGAATGTAATGTTTAAGGGCTTGGAATGGAAAGCGCAATGGAAAGGAAAGTGGAATGGAATGGAATGGAACTTGTAGTGGAATATAATGCGATACAGAATGGAATGGAATGGAAAGTAGAATGAAATGTGGAATGGAATGGAGTGGAATGGAATGTGGAATGGAAAGGAATGGAATGTGGAATGGAACGTGGAATGGAATGGAATGGAAAGTGGAATGGATTGGAATGGAACGTGGAATGGAATGGAATGGAATGAAATATGGAATGGAATGGAAATTGGAATGGAATGGAACGTGGAATGGAATGGAATGGAATGAAATATGGAATGGAATGGAAAGTGGAATGGAATGTGGAATTGAATGGAATGGAATGTGGCATGGAATGGAATGGAATGCTGTGTGGCCTGTAAGGGAATGTGGAATGGAATGGAATGTGGAATGGAATAGAAAAGAATGTGGAATGGAATGTGGGATGTAATAGAATGGAATGTGGAATGCAATGTGTAATGGAATGGAATGCAATGTGGAATGGAATGGATTGGAATACGGAATGGAATTGAATGGAGTGTGGAATGGAATCAAATGGAATGGAATATGGAAAGGAATGTGTAATGGAAAGTGGAATAGAAAGTGGAATGGAATACAATGGAATGTGGAATGGAATATGTAATGGAAAGGAATGGAATGTGGAATGGAGTGGAATCGATTGTGGAATAGAATGCAATGGAAAATGGAATGGAACGTGTAAAGGAACATGGCATGGAACGTGGGATGGGAGGTGGAAGGCAATAGAATTGATCGTGGACTAGAATGTAATGGAAAGTGGAATGGAATGGAATGAAATGAAACGTGGAACGGAATGGAAATGAATGTGGAATGGAATAGAATGGAATGTGGAATGGAATGTGGAATGGCATGGAATGCAAAGTGGAATGGAATGGAATGCAACGTGAAATGGAATGTGTAGTGGAGTGGACTGGAATGTCGAATGGAATTGAATGGAATTTGGAATGGAATGGAATGGAATTGAATGGAATGTGGAATGGAATGGAACGGAATGTTGAATGGAATGCGGAATAGAATGGAATGGAATGGAATGGAATGTGAAATAGAATGGCCTGGAATGTGGAATGGGATGTGGAATGCAGTGGAATGGAATAAGGAATGGAATGGAATGGAATGGAACCTGGAATGAAAAGTCAAAAGGAATGGAATGGAATGTGGAATGGAATGGAATGGAAAGTAGATTGGAAAGTGGAAATAAAAGAGGCATTGAATGTGGAATGGAATGTGGAATAGAAAGGAATGGAACTTGGGAAGAAATGGAATGCAACGTGGAATGGAATGGAAAGAAATGTGGATTGGAATAGATTTTTATGTGCTTTGGAATGGAATGGAATGTGGAATGGAAAGGAATGGAATGGAATGTGGTCTGGAATGGAATGGAATGGAATGGAATGTGGATTGGAATTGAATGGAATGTGGAATGCAATTTGGAAGGGCATGGAATAGAATGGAATGGAATGAGGAATGGAAAGTGAATTGGAATGGAATGGAATGAGAAATGGATTGGAATGCAATGTGGAATGGAATGGAATTTGGAATGGAATGGAATGGAATGGGCAATGGAATGGAATGGAATGGATTGTGGAATGTAATGGAATGGAAAGTGGAATACAATGGAATGGAAGGTAGAATGGAACAGAATGGAACGTTAAATGGAATGGAACTGAACGTGGAATGGAATGGAAAGGAAGGTAAAATGGAATGCAAAGGAATGGAATGTGGAATGGAATGGTACGGAAAGTGGCATGGAATGGATTGTAATAAGGAATGGCATGATTGTAATGTGGAATGGAATGGAATGTGGAGTGGAACGGAATGGAATGTGGCATGGAATGGAATGGAATGCTGAGTGGCATGGAATAGAATGTGGAATAGAATGGAATGTGGAATGGAATAGACAGGAATGTGGAATGGAATGTGCAATGTAATAGAATGGAATGTGCAATGCAATGTGTAATGGAATGGAATGCAATGTGGAATGGAATGGATTGTAATACGGAATGGAATTGAATGGAATGTGGAATGGAATCGAATGGAATGGAATATGAAAACGAATATGTAATGGAATGTGGAAGAGAAAGTGGAATGGAATACACTGGAATGTGGAATGGAATATGTAATGGAATGCAATGGAATACGGAATGGAATGGAATGGAATGTGGAATGCAATGGAATGGAATGTGGAATGGTATCGAATGGAATGGAATGTGGAATGGAATTTGGAAAGGAATGTGGAATGAAATAGAATGGAACGTGGCAACTGATGTCGAGTGGAATGAAACGTGTAATGCAATGTGGAATGGAATGGAATGTGGAATTGAATGTGGAATGGAATTGAATGCTATGTGGAATAGAATTTGGAATGAAATGGACTGCAATGTTAGGTGTAATGGAATGGAATGAAAACTGGAATGGAATGTGCAATGGAATGGAACGGAATACGGAACTGAATGGAATGGAATGTAGAATTGAAAGGAATGAAATGTGGTATGGAACGTGGAATTGCATGGAATGGAATGGAATGGAATGTGGAATGGAATGGAATGGAATGCGGAATGGAATGGAATGGAATGTGGAATGGAATCAAATAGCATGGAATGTGGAATAAAATTTGGAATGGAAAGTGGAATGGAATGGAATGGAATGTGGAATGGAATGGAATGGAATGGAATGGAATGAGGAATAGAAAGTGAATTGGAATTGAATGGAATGAGGAATGGATTGGAAAGGAATGTGGAATGGAATGGAATGTGGAATGGAATGGAATGGAATGTGCAATGGAATGGAATGGAATGGAACGTGGAATGTATTGGAATGGAAAGTGGAACACAATGGAATGCAAGGTGGAATGGAACAAAATGGAACATTAAATGGAATGGAACTGTACGTGGAATGGAATGGAAAGGAAGGTGGAATGGAATGGACTGGAATGGAAAGTGAAATGGAATGAAACGGAAAGTCGCATGGAATGGAATGTGATGCGGAATGGCACGGATTGGAATGTGGAATAGAATGGAACGTGGAATGAAATGGAATGGAATGTGGAATGGAATTTGTAATGGAACGTGGAATGGAATGTAATGGAAAGGAAAGTGCAATGAAATGAAATGGATTGTAGAATGGAAAGGAATGGAATGTGGAATCGAATGAAATGGAATTTTGAATGGAAAGGAATGGAATGGAATGGAATGTGGGATCGAATGCAAAGGAATGTGGAATGAAATACAAAGTGGAATGGAATGGAATGGAATGTCGAATGGAATGGACTGAAATGGAATGTGGGATGTCATGGAATGGAACGGAGTGGAGTGGAATGTGGACCGGGGTGGAATGGAAAGTGGAATGGAATGAAAAGGAATGTGGAACGGAAAGTGGAATGGAATGTGGAATGGAATGGAATGTGAAATGGAAATAGAATGGAACGTGAAATTGAAATAGAATGGAAGGTGGAATGAAATGGAATGGAATGTGGAACGAAATGGAATAGAATGTGAAATGGAAGGTTGAATGGAGTGGAATAGAATGTGGTATGGAATGTGTAATGGAATGTGGAACGGAATGGAATGCAATGTCGAATAGAATGGACTGGAATGGAATGTGGAATGCAATGGACTAGAATGGAATGAAATGGAATGTGGACTGGAATGGAATGCAATGTGGAATGGAATGGAATGGAATGTGGACTGGAACGTGGAATGGAATGGAATGGAATGGAAAGTCGAATATAATGGACTGGAATGGAATGTGGAATGCAGTGGAATGGAATGGAATGAAATGGAATGTGGATTGGAATGGAATGGAATGTGGAATGGAATGGAATGGAATGTGGAATGGAACGTGGAATGGAATGGAATGGAAAGTGCAATGGAATGTGGAATAGAACGTCGAATGGAATGGAATGGAACGGAATGGAATGTGGAATGGAGTGGAATGGAATGTTGAATGGAATGGAATGGAACATGGAATGGAATCTAATGGAATGTGGAATGGAATGGAATGGAAAGTGGAATAGAATCTAATGGAATGTGGAATGGATTGAAATGGAATAAGGAATGGAATGGAATGGAATGGAATGGAAGGTAGAATGAAATGGAATGGAATTTAATGTGGAATGTAATGGAATGGAATATGGAATGGAATGGAATGAAATGTAGAATGGAATGGAATGTGGAATGGAATGGAATGGAATGTCGGGTGGAATGGAATGGAATGAGGAATGCAATGGAATGGAATGTGGAATGGAATGGAATGGAACGTGGAATGGAATGTGGAATGAAATGAGAAATGGAATGGAATGAAACGTGTAATGGAATAATTAGTGGAACGTGGAATGTAGTGGAATGGAACGTGTAATGGAAAGTGGAATGCAATGGAATGGAATGTGGAATGGAATGTAAAATGGAATGTGGAAGAGAAAGAATTGGAGTGAGAAATGAGACGTGGAATGGAACATGGAACGCAACGGAATGGAATGGAATGTGAAATGCAATAGAATGGAATGGCATGGAATGGAATGTGGATTGGAATTTGGAATGGAATGGAATGGAAAGGGGAATGGCATGTGGAATGCAACGTTGAATGGAACGGAATGAGCAATGGAATGTGGAATGGAAAGTGGAATGGAATGGAATCGAATCTGGAATGTAATGTGGAATGGATGGGTATGTCAATTGGAATCAGATGGAATGGAATAAGGAATGCAATGCAATGGAACGGAATGGAATGTGGAATGGAATGGAATGCAATGTGAAACGGAATTGAATGGAATGTGGAATGGAATGCAGTGGAATATGGAATGGAATTGAATGGAAAGTGAAATGGAAATAGAATTTAATATGGAAAGCTATGGAATTTAATATGGTACAGAATTGAATTGTATTTGGAATGGAACGTGGAATGTAATGGAATGGAATGTGAAATAGAATGTGGAATGGAAATGAATGAGGTATGGATTGGAGTGGAATGTGTAATGGAAGGGAATGAAATGCAATATGAAATGCAATGAAATGGAATGGAATGGTATGTGGAATGGAATGGAAAGTGGAATGGAATGTGGAATGGAACGTGGAATGGCATGTTTCATGGAATGGAAAGGAATTTGGAATGGAATGTGGAATGAAACGTGTAACGGAATGGAATGGAATGGAATGGAATGGAATGGAATGGAATGTGGAATGGAATTTGGAATAGAACGTGGGATGCAATGGAATTGAATGGAATGTGGAATGAATGCAATGGAATGTGGAAAGGAATGGTATGCAATGGAATGTGGAATGGAAACGAAAGGAATGGATTGGAAAGTGGAATATAAAGGAAAGTGGAATGGAATGGAATGGACTGTGGAATGGAATGGAAAGGAATGGAACATGAAATGGAATGGAAAGGAATGTGGAATGGAATGGAATTGACTGTGGAAAGGAATGGAAAGTAATGGAATGGGAAATGGAATGGAATGGAACGTGTAAAGGAATCGTATTGAATGGAATGTGGAATGGAAACGAAAGGAATGGAATGGAAAGTGGAATGGAATGGGATGTGGAATGGAATGGAATGGAATGGAAAGCGAATGGAATGGAATGTGGAATTGAATTTAGTGGAATGTGGAATGGAATGGAATGCAATGTGGAATGGAATGCAATGGAATGCAATGGAATGTGTAATGGAATGGAATGGATTGAAACGGAATGTGGAAAGGAACGGAACGGAATGGAATTGAATTTGGAATGGAATGGATGGGGAATGGAATGTAATGCATTGTGGAAGGGAAGGTGGAATGGAATGGAATGTGGAACGGAATTGAATGCAATGAGGAATGGAATAGAATGGAAAGTGGAATGGAATGTGTAATGGAATGGAATGGAATATGGAATGGAATGGAATGGAACGGAATGTTGAATGCAATGGAATGGAATGGAAAGTGGATAGGAATGGAAAGGCATGTAAAACGGAAACAGAATGGAATGTGAAACGGAAATTGAGTGGCATAAGGAATGGAATGTGGAATGGAATGGAATGGAATGTGGAATGGAACGTGGAATGAATTGGAGTGGAATGTGGAATGGAATGTGGAATGGAATGGAATGGAATGTCGAATGGAATGGAATGGAATGTCGAATGGAATGGTGTGGAATGGAATGTGGAATGCAATGTAATGGAATGGAATATATTGGAATGTGGACTGGAATGTGGAATGGAATGGAATGGGATCTGGAGTGGAATCTGGAATGGAATGGAAGAGAATGTGGAACGGAATGTGGAATGGAAAGTGGAATGGAATGGAATGGAATAGAATGGAATGTGGAATGGAATGTGGAATGGAATGGAATGGAAACTGCAATGAAAAGGAAAGGAATGTGGAATGGAATGGAATGGAATGGAATGGAATGTGGAGTGCAATGGAATGGAATGGAATAGAATGTTGAATGGAATGGAATGGAATGTGGAATGGAATGCAATGAAATGTAGAATGGTATGTGGAATGGAATGGAAAGGAATGTAGAATGGAATGTGGAATGGAACTTGGAATGGAATGGATTGGAACAGAATGGAATGAGGAATGGAATGTGGAATGGAACGTGCAGTGAAATGGAATGGAATGGAAAGGAATGCGGAATGGAATGTGGAATGGAAAGCGGAATGGAATGGAAAGGAATGCAAAGTGGAATGGAATGGAATGGATTGCGGAATGGAATTGAATGAAATGTGGAATCGAAAGAAATGGAATGTGGAATGGAAAGGAATGGAATAGAAAGAAAATGGAATCGAATGCAATTGAATGTGGAATGGAATGGAATGTGGAATGGAACAGAATGGATTCTCGAATGGAATGGACTGAACTTGAATGTGGAACGCAATGCAATGGAATGGAATGGAATGGAATGTGGAATGAAATGGAATTTGGAATGAAATGGAATGGAATTTGGAATGGAATGGAATGGAATTTGGAATGGAATGGAATGGAATGTGGAATGGATGATGGAATGGAATGGGGAATTGAACGTGGAACAGAATGGAATGGAATGGGGAATGAAATGTGGAATGGAATGAAAAGTAAAATAGAAATAGAATGGAATGTGAAATGGAAATAGAAAGAAATGTGGAATGGAATGGAATTGAATGTGAAATGGAATGGAATGTGAAATGGAACGTTGAATGGAATGGAATGGAATGTGGAATGCACTGTGGAATGGAACGGAATGGAATGTCGAATGCAATGGACTTGAATGGAATGTGGAATGCAATAGAATGGAAAGGAAAGGAATGGAATGTGGAATGGAACGGAATGGAATGTTGAATGGAAAGTGGAATGGGATGGAATGGAATAAGGAAGGTAATGTGGAATTGAACGTGGAAAGGAATGGCATGGAATGGAATGAAATGTGGAGTGGATTGTGGAAAGGAAAGTGGAATGGAAAGGAACGCAATGTGGAATGCAATGTGGAATAGAATGGAATGGAATCGAATGGAAAGGAATGTGGAATGGAATGGAATGGAATGTGTAATGGAATTGAATGTGGAATTGAATGGAACGGAATTCGGAATGGAATGTGGAATGGAACTTGGAATGGAATGGATTGGAACAGAATGGAATGAGGAATGGAATGTGGAATGGAACGTGCAGTGAAATGGAATGGAATGGAAAGGAATGCGGAATGGAATGTGGAATGGAAAGCGGAATGGAATGGAAAGGAATGCAAAGTGGAATGGAATGGAATGGATTGCGGAATGGAATTGAATGAAATGTGGAATCGAAAGAAATGGAATGTGGAATGGAAAGGAATGGAATAGAAAGAAAATGGAATCGAATGCAATTGAATGTGGAATGGAATGGAATGTGGAATGGAACAGAATGGATTCTCGAATGGAATGGACTGAACTTGAATGTGGAACGCAATGCAATGGAATGGAATGGAATGGAATGTGGAATGAAATGGAATTTGGAATGAAATGGAATGGAATTTGGAATGGAATGGAATGGAATTTGGAATGGAATGGAATGGAATGTGGAATGGATGATGGAATGGAATGGGGAATTGAACGTGGAACAGAATGGAATGGAATGGGGAATGAAATGTGGAATGGAATGAAAAGTAAAATAGAAATAGAATGGAATGTGAAATGGAAATAGAAAGAAATGTGGAATGGAATGGAATTGAATGTGAAATGGAATGGAATGTGAAATGGAACGTTGAATGGAATGGAATGGAATGTGGAATGCACTGTGGAATGGAACGGAATGGAATGTCGAATGCAATGGACTTGAATGGAATGTGGAATGCAATAGAATGGAAAGGAAAGGAATGGAATGTGGAATGGAACGGAATGGAATGTTGAATGGAAAGTGGAATGGGATGGAATGGAATAAGGAAGGTAATGTGGAATTGAACGTGGAAAGGAATGGCATGGAATGGAATGAAATGTGGAGTGGATTGTGGAAAGGAAAGTGGAATGGAAAGGAACGCAATGTGGAATGCAATGTGGAATAGAATGGAATGGAATCGAATGGAAAGGAATGTGGAATGGAATGGAATGGAATGTGTAATGGAATTGAATGTGGAATTGAATGGAACGGAATTCGGAATGGAATGTGGAATGGAATGTGGAAACCAATGGCATGGAATGTGCAATGGAATAAGGAATGGAACATGGAATGGAATGGAATGGAACGTGGAATGGATAGTGTAATGCAACGTGAAATGGAAAGTGGAATCCATCGTGGAATGGAATGGAATGGAACGTGGAATCTAATGGAATGGAAAGTGGAATGTAATGGAACGTGGAATGGAGTGGAATGGAACGTGGAATGGAAAGTGGAATGGAATGGAATGGAATATGGAATGGAATGAGGAATGGAACGTTTAATGGAATGGAATGGAACATGTAAGAGAACGTGGAATGTACCGTGGAATGGAACGTGGAGTGGATCGTGGAATGGAATGGAATGGAACGTGGAATGCAATAGAATGGAACACGGAATGGAATGGAATGGAACGTGGAACGGAACTGCATGGAAAGTGGAACGGATCGTGGAATGGAATGTGGAATGGAATGGAATGGAATGGAATGTCGAATATAATGTACTGGAATGGAATCTGGAATGGAACGTAGAATTGAATGGAATGGAAAGTGCAATGGAATGTGGAATAGAACGTGGAATGGAATGGAATGGAATGGAATGGAATGTGGAATGAAATGGAATGGAATGTGGAATGGAATGGAATGGAATGTGGAATGGAATCTAATGGAATGTGGAATGAAATGGAATGGAAAGTGGAATAGAATCGAATGGAATGTGGAATTGAATCTAATGGAATGTGGAATGAAATGGAATGGAAAGTGGAATAGAATCTAATGGAATGTGGAATGGGTTGAAATGGAATTTGGAATGGAATGTAATGGAATGGAATGGAAGGTAGAATGCAATGGAATGGAATGCAAAGTGGAATGGAATGGAATGGAATACGGAATGGAATGGAATGAAATGTAGAATGGAATGGAATGTGGAATGGAATGGAATGGAATGTGGGGTGGAATGGAATGGAATGAGTAATGCAATGGAATGGAATGTGGAATGGAATGGAATGGAACCTGGAATGGAATATGGAATGAAATGAGAAAGGGAAAGGAATGAAACGTGTAATGGAATAATTAATGGAACGTGGAATGTAGTGGAATGGAACGTGTAATGGAATGTGGAATGCAATGGAATGGAATGTGAAATGGAATGGAATGGAATGTAGAATGGAATGGAATGGAATGTGAAATGGAATGTGGAATCGAATGTGGAATGGAATGGAATGGAACGTGGAATGGAATGAGGAATTGCAACTAGAATGGAATGCAATGGAACGTGGAATGGAACATGGAATGGAACGTAGATTGGAACATGGAATGGAACGTGGAATGGAATGGAATGGAACGTGGAATGGTATGAGGAATGGAATGTGGAATGGAATGGAGAGGAACGTGGAATAGAATGAGGAAAGGAACGTGGAATGTACTGGAAAGGAACTTGGAATGGAACGTGGAATGGAATGTGGAATGGAATGTAACGGAATGCAATGCAAACTGGAATGGAATGGAAAGTGGAATGCAATTCAATTGAATGTGGAATGGAATGTGGAATGTAATGGAATGGAATGTGGAATATATTGGAATGTGAAATGGTAATAGAATGGAATATGAAATGGAAATAGAATGGAATGTGGAATGGAATGGAATGGAAAGTGGAATGGAACGTGGAATGGAATGGAATGTAATATGAAATTGATTGTGTAATGGAATGGAATGGAAAGTGGAATGGAATGGAATGGAATGTCGAATGGAATGGACTGACATGGAATGTGGAATGGAATGGAATGGAACGCAATCTAATGTGGAATGGAATGTGGAATGGAAAATGTAACGGAATGGAATGGAAAGGAATGGAATGTTGAATGGAAGGTGGAATGGAATGTGGAATGGAATGGAATAGAATGTGGAGTGGATTGTGCAATGCATCGTAGAATGGAATGGAATGGAATGTGGAATGAAAGGTGTAATAGAATGGAATTGAATGGAATGGAATAGAATGTGGAATGGAAAATGGAATGGAATGTGAAATTGAAATATAATGAAATGTGGAATGGAATGGAAAGGAACGTGGAATGGAATGGAATGGAATGTGGTATGGAATTGAATCGCAATTGAAATGGAAATAGAATGGAATGTGGAACGGAATGTGTAATGGAAAGGAATGGAATGTGGAATGAAACGTGGAATGGAATGGATTGGAATGTGGAATGGAAAATGGAATGGAATGGAATGGAAAGTGCAACGGAATGTTATGGAATGTCAAATGCAATGTAGTGGAATAGATGTGAAATGCAATGGAATTGATAGGAATGGAAGGGAATAGAATGTGGAATGCAACGGAATGGAATGTGGAATGGAATGGAATGGAATGTGGAATGGAAAGTAACGGATTCGAATATGAAATTCAACGGAATGCAATGGAATTGAATGGAATGGGGAATGGAATGTGGAATACAAAGTGGATTGGAAAGGAATGTGCAATGGAATGTGGAATGGAAAGGGGAGTTGAATGGATACGAATGTGGAATACAATATGGAATGGATGGGAATGGCATGTGGAATCGAAAGGAATGGAATATAGAATGCTATGCAATGGAATGGAATGGAATGTGGAATGGAATGGAATGCAAAGCGGAATGGAATGGAATGGAATGTTGAATGTAAGGCAAAGTAATGTGGAATGGAATTGAATGGAAAGTTAAATGGAAATTGAAATTAATGTGGAATGTTATGGAATTTAATGTGGAATGGAATAGAATGGAATGTAAAATAGAATCTGGAACGGAAAGGAATGTGGAATGGAATGGAACGGAATGGAATGGAACGTGGAATGGAATGGAACGGAATGGAATGGAATGGAATGGAATGTGGATTGGAATTGAATTTAATGGAATGTAGAAAGGAATATAACGGAATAGAATGGAATGGAATGGAATGTGGAATGGAATGGAATGCAATGTGGAATGGAATGTGGAATGGAATGGAATGGAATGGAATGTGGCATGGAATGGAATGGAATGTGGAATGGAATGGTATGGAATGGAATGTGGAATGGAATGTAATGGAATTGAATGGAAAGGAATGGAATGTGGAATGGAATGGAACGTGGAATGGAATGTGGAATGGAATGGAATGGAATGTGAAATGGAATGGAATGGAATGGAGAGGAAAGTGGAACGGAATGGAATGGAATGTGGAATGGAATGCAGAATGGAATGTGGAATGGAACGTGGAATGAAACGTGGTATGGAATTGAATGGAATGTGGAAAGTAATACAATGGAATGTGGACTGGAATGGAATGGAATCGGATCGAACGGAAAACGGAATGGAATGGAATGTCGAATGAAATTCAATGGAATTTGGAAACGGAAAGGAATGGAATGTGGAATGGAATGGAAATAAATGTGGAATGGAAAGTGGAATGAAATTCAAAGAAACCGAATGTGAAATGGAATGGAATGGATTGCGGAATAGAATGTAAAGGAATGGAAAGTGGAATGGAATAGAATAGAAAAGAATGGAATGGAATGTGGAGTGGAAACAATGGAATGTGGAATGGAATGGAATGGAAAATGGAATGAAATAGAATAGAATGGATTGTGCAATTGAATGGAATTTAAGAGAATGGAATGTGGAATAGAATGGATGGGAATGTAGAGTGGAATGTGGAATGGAATGGAATAGAATGTGGAATGGAATTGAATGGAATATCAAATGGAATGGTATGTGGAAAGGAATGCAATGAAATAGAGTGGAATGGAATGGAAAGTGGAATGGAAAGGAATGCAATGTGGAATAGAATGTGGAATGCAATGGAGTGGGATGTGGAATGGAAAGGAATGGAATGTGGAATGGTATGTGGAATGGAATGGAATGTGGAATGGTATGTGGAATGGAATGGAATGGAATGTGCAAAGGATTGTAATGGAATAGAATGGAATGCAATGGAATGTGCAATGGAATGGATTACAATGTGTAGTGCAATGTGGATTGAATGGAATGGAATGTGGAATGCAATGGAATGGAATGTGGAAAGGAATGTGGAATGGAATGTGGAATGTTATGCGGAATGGAATGGAATGGAACGTGGAATGGAATCGAAAGGAATGTGGAGTGGAATGTGGAATGGACTGGAATAGAGTGCCATGTGGAATGGCATGGAATGGAATGCGGAATGGAATGGCATGGAATGGATTGTGGAATGGAATGAAGTGCAATGTGGAGTGGAATGTGGAATGGAATGAGGAATGGAATGCAGTGGAATCTGGAATGGAGTGGAATGTGGAATCGAATGGAATGGAATGTGGAATGCAATGTGGAAAGGAATAGAATGGAATAGGTAATGGAAAGTGAAATCAATGCAATGGAATGTGGAATCGAATGTCGATTGGAATGGAATGGAATGTCGAATGGAATGGAATGCAATGTCGAATGGAATGTGGAATGGAATGGAATGTGTAATGGAAGGTGGAATGGAACAGAATGTGAACTGGAAAGGAACGGAATGGAATATGGAATGGAATGGAAGGGAATGTGGAATGGAATGTGGAACGGAATGAAATAAAAGGAGGAATGGAACGTGGAACGGAACGTGGAAAGGAACGTGGAATGGAACGTGGAATGGAATGGAATAGAATGAGAAATGGAATCGAATGGAACGTTGAATGGAATGGAATGGAATGTGGAATGGAATGGAATGCAACGTGGAACGGAATGGAATGCAATGTGGAAAGGAATGTGTAATGGAATGGAATGGAATGTGGAATGGAATGTGGAATGGAATGGAATGGAATGTGGAATGGAATGTTGAATGGAATGGTTTGGAAAGTGGAACAGAATGTGGAATGGAATGTGGAATGGAACATGGAATGGAATGGAATGGAATGTGGAATGCAATGGAATGGAAGGTTTAATGCAATGTTGAATGGAATGTAATGGATCGTGGAATGGAACGTGGAATGGAACGTGGAAAGGAAAGTGGAATGGAATGTGGAATAAAATGGAGTGGAATGTGAAATTGCATGGAAAGGATCGTGGAATGTTATGGAATGGAATGATTAATGGAAAGTTGAATGAAATGGAATGCAATGTGGAATGGAATGTGGACTGGAATGGAATGGAATGTGGAATGGAATCTGCAATGGAATGTGAAATGGAAAGGAATGGATAGTGTAATCAAATGTTTAATGGAATGAAGTGTGGAATGGAATGTGCAATGGAATGGAATGGAATGAAATGCAATGAGGAATGGAATTGAATGGAATGTACTGTGGAATGCAGTGGAATGTAAAGGGGAACGGAATGGAATGGAATGTGGAATGGTATGGAATGAAATTTGGACTGGAAAAGAGTGGAATGCAATGGAATGTGAAATGGAATGGAATGGAATGTGGAATTGAATGGAATGGAATGGGGAATGGAATTGAATGCAATGTTGTATGGAATGGAATGGAATATGCAATGGAATGGAATGGATTGTGGAAAGGAATGGAATGGAATGGAATGTGGAATGGAACGTGGAATGTAATGGAATTGTATGGAATGGAATGTGGAGTGGAATGGAATGCAATGTGGAATGGAATGGAATGGAATGTGGAATGGAATGTGGAATGGAATTTGGAATGGAATGGAATGTGAAATGGTATTGAATGGAATGTACAATGGAATGTGGAATGGAATAGACGGAAATGTGGAATTGAATGTGTAATGGAACTCTTTGGAATGTGGAATTGAATGTGGAAAGGAATGTGGAGTTGAATGGAATGGAATGGAATGGAATATGAAATAGAATGAAATGGAATGTGAAATGGAATTGAACGGAACGTGGAATGAAAGGTGGAATGGAATGGAATGAAATGTGGAGTGAAATGTGGAATGGAATGGAATGGAACGTAGAAAGGAACGTGGAATTGAACGTGGAATGCAAATACGCAAAAGAACGGAATGGAATGTGGAATGGAATGGAATGGAATGGAATGGAATGGAATGGAATGGAATGGAATGGAATGTGGAATGGAATGGAATGAAATGAGGAATGGAATTGAATGGAATGGAATATAATGGAATTTGAAATGGAATGGAATGGAATGTGGAATGGAAGGGAATGAAGTGGATGGTGGAATGCAATTCAATGGAGTAGGGAGTGGAATGTGGAATGGAACGTGAAATGGAATGGAGTGGAATGTGGAATGGAATGGAATGGAAAGGAATGTGGGATTGAATGTGGAATATAGCGTGGAATGAAATGGAATCGAATGGAATGAATAATGGAATGGTATGGAATGTGAAATGGTATGGAATGTGAAATGGAATGGAAAGTGAAATAGAATGAAATTTGCAATGGAATAGAGTGGAATGTGTAATGGAATGGAATGGAATTGAATGTGGAATGGAATGGAATGGAATGGAAAGTGGAATGTGTGGAATGTGTGGAATGAAATGTGGAATGGAATGAAGTGGATTGTGGAAAGGAATGGAATGGAATGGAATGTGGAAAGGAATGGAATGGAAACGAATGAAATGGAATGTGGAATGGAATGGAATGGGTTGTGAATGCCATGTAATGGAATGTGTGATGGAATGGAACGGAATGTGGAATGGAATGGAATGGAAAGGAATGTGGAATGGAATGGAATGGAAAGGAATGGAATGGGAAACGAATGTATGGGATTGTGGAATGGAATGTGGAATGGAAAGGACTGGAATGTGGAATGGAATTGAGCGGAATATAGAATGGAATGGAATGGAATGGAAAGTTGAATGGAATGGAGTGGAATGGAATCTAATTTGGAAAGGATTGTAAAGGAATGCAATGGAATGTATAATGGAATATGTAATGGAATGGATTGGAATGAGGAATGGAATGTGAAATGGAATGGAATGGAATAAAATCAGAAATGGAATGGAATGGAATGGAAAGTGGAATGGAATGGAATGGAATGTGGAATGAAATGTGGAATGGAATGGAATGTGAAATGGAGTGGAATGGAATGGAACGGAATGTGAAATGGAATGGAATGAGATGTTAAATGGAATGGAATGGGATTTGAAATGGAATGGAATGGGATTTGAAGTGGAATAGAATGGAATGAGGAATGCAATGGAATGGGATGTGGAATGGAATGGAATATGGAATGCAATGGATTGCAATGGAATGTGGAATGGAATGGAATGCAATGGAATTTAAAGTGGAATGGAATGTGCAATGGAATGGAATGGAATGTGGAATGGAATGTAATATAATGTGAAATGGGATGGAACAGAATATGGAATGGAATTGAATGGAATGTGAAATGGAATGGAATGGAAAGTATTGTGGAATGGAATGGAGTGGAATGGATGTATAAAGGAACGGAATGCAATGTGGAATGCAATGTGGAATGAAATGGAGTCGAATGTGGAATGGAAGGTGAAATGGAATGGAATGGAATGTGGAATGGAATGCAATGGTGTGGAATATGGAATGGAATGGAATGGAATGTGGAATGGAATGTGGAAGGTAATGGAATGGAAGTTGGAATGGAAAGTGGAATGGAACGTGGAAAGGAACGTGGAATGGAACGTGGAATGGAATGGAATGGAATGTGAAATGGAATCAAAAGGAAAGTGGAATGGAATAGAATGAAATGTGGAATGGAATGTGGAATGGAATAGAATGCAACGTGGAATGGAACGGAATGCAATGTGGAAATGAATGTGGAATGGAATGGAATGTGGAATGGAATGTGGAATGGAATGCAACGGAATGTGGAATAAAACGTGGAATGGAATGTGGAATGGAAAGTGGAATGGAATGGAATGGACTGTGGAATGCAATGGAATGGAATGTTTCATGCAATGTGGAATGGAATGGAATAGATCGTGGAATCGAATGTGGAATGTAATGTGGAATGGAATGTAATGGAAGGTGGAATGGAACGTGGAATGGAAGGTGTAAACTAATGTGGAATGGAATGCGGAATGGAATGGAATGGAACGTTGAATAGAATGTGGATGGAATGTGGAAGGGAATGGAATGGAATATGGAATGGTAGGTAGAACGGAACGTGGAACGGAGCATGGAACAGAAAGTGGAATTGAATGTGGAATAGAAAGGAGTGGAATGTGAAATGGAATGGAAAGGAACGTGGAATGGAATGGAATGGAATGGAATGTGGAATGGAATGTGAAATGGAATGGAATGCAATTTGGAATGGAATGGAATGGAATGTGGAATGGAATCTGGAACGGAATGTGAATTGGAAAACAATGGAAAGTGTAATCGAATGTGGAATGGAATGGAATGTGGAATGGAATGTGGAATGGAATGGAATGGAATGTGGAATGGAATGGAATGGAAAGTGGAATGGAATGGAATGGTATTTGGACTGGAATGGAAAGGAATATGAAATGGAATGGAATGGAATGTGGAATGGAATGGAATGTGGAATGGAATCGAATTGAATTTGGACTGGAATGGAATGGAATATGTAGTGGAATGTAATGGAATGTGGAATGGAATGGAATGGAATGTGGAATGCAATGGAATGGAATGTGGAATGGAGTGGAATGGAGTGTGGAATGCAATGGAATGGAGTGTGGAATGGAATGGAATGGAATATGGAATGGAATGAGGAATGAAATGGAATGGAATGTGGACTGGATTGGAATGGAATGGAATGGAATGTGGAATGGAATGGAATGGAATGGAATGTGGACTGGAATGGAATGGAATGGAATGTGAAATGGATTGGAATGGAATGTGAAATGGAATTGAATGGAATGTGGAATGGAATGGAATGGAATGGAATGTAGAATGGAATGTGGAATTGATTGGAATGGAATGTGGAATGTAATGTGGAATGGAATGGAAAGGAATGTGTAATGGAATGTGGAATGGAATGGAATGGTATGGAATGGAATGTGGAGTGGAATGGAATGGAATTTGCAATGGAATGGAATGGAATGTGGAATGGTAAGTGGAATGGAATTTGGAATGGAATGGAATGGAATTTGGAATGAAATGTGGAATGGAATGGAATGTGAAATGTAAGGAAATGGAATGTGGAAAGGAATGTGGAATGGAATAGAAGGAAATGTGGAATGGAAAGTGGAATGGAATGTGAAATGGAACGGAATGGAATGTGGAATGGAATGGAATGAAATGTGGAAGGGAATGTGAAATGGAATCGAATGGAATGTGGAATGGAATGGAATGGAATGTGGAATGGAGTGGAATGGAATGTGGAATGGAACGGAATGGAATGTGTACTGGAATGCAGTGGAATGGAATGGAATGTGAAATGGAATGGAATGGAATGTGCAATGGAATTGAACGGACTGTGGAATGGAATGGAATGGAATGTAGAATGGAATATGGAATGGAATGGTATTTAATGTGAAATGTAATGTGGAATGGAATGGAATGGAAAGTGGAATGGAATGGGTTGGATTGTGGAGTGGAATGGAATGGAATGGAATGTGGAATTGAATATAATGTGTAATGGAATGGTATGGAATGTGGAATGGAATGGAATGGACTGGAGTGGAGTGGAATGGAATGGAGTGGGGTGTACTGGAGTGAAGTTGAGTGGATTGGAGTAAAGTGGAAAGAAACGGATTAGAATGACGTACATTGGAATGGAGTGGAGTGGTTTTGAGGGGACTGCAGTGGATTGGATCTAAAAGGAATGAAAAGAGTTGGAAAGTAGTGGAGTGGAGATTTTTGTGGTGTCATGGAAGGGATTTGATGGAATGTCGATGAGTGTATTAGTGAGGAGTGGAATTGAGTGGAGTGGAATGGAGTGGAGAGGAGAGGAATGTCATGCAATGGAGAAGAATGCAATGGAAAGGAGTGGAGTGGAAAGGAATAGAATGGACTGTAGTGCAGTGGAGTGTAATGGGGTGGATTGGACTGGAATGGAGTGTAATGGAATGGATTGAAGTGGAATGAAGTGGAGTGGAATGGAAGGGAATGGAATTGAATGGAGAGGAGTGGCGTGGAATGGAGGGGAAAGGAGTGGAGTGGAATGGAATCGAGTGGAGTGGAATGGAGTGGAGTGGAATGGAATCGAATGTAATGGAATGGATTGAAGATGAATGGAGTGGAGTCGAGTAGAATGTAGTGGAGTGGAGTAGAATGGAATGGAATGGAGTGGACTGGAACTGATTTGAGTGCAGTGGAGAGAAATGGAGTTGAATGGAGAGAAATGGAATGTAGTGGAATGGATTTGACAGGAGTAGAATGGAGAAGAGTGGAATGGAATGGAATGTAGTGGAATGGATTGGAATGGGATGGAGTGGAATGGAGTGGAGTGGAGTGGAAATTATTGGAATGTAATGGAGTGGAGTGGAAAGGAATGGAATGGAATGGAGTGGATTTGTGTGGAGTCAACTGGAATGGAACGGAATGGAATGAAGGGGAATGGAACAGAATGGAGTTGAGTGGAAAGGAATGGCACGGAATGGAGTGGAGTGGAGTGAAGTGGAGTGGAGTAGATTGGAAAGGAGTGTTGCAGACCGGAATGTAGTGGAATGGAATCTAATGCAGAGGAATGGAGTGGAATGGAATGGAATGGAGTGGAATGGAATAGAATGGAATGGACTGGAGTAGAGTGGAATGGAGTGAAATGGAGTGGAATGAAACTGAGTAGAGTGTAATGGAATGGAATGAAAGGGAATGGAGTGCAGTGGATTGGATTGGAGTGGCGTGCAGAGGAATGGCAACAAACTGAATGGAGCAGAATGAAATTGAAAGGATTGGAGTGGAGTGGATTGGAACAGAATGGAATGGAGTCGAGTGGAATAGAATGGAATGGAATGCATTGGAATGGAGTGGAATATAATTGAGTGGAGTTAAGTGGAATGGAGTGGAATGTACGGGAATGGTGTGGAATGGAATTGAATTAAGTGAAATGGAATAGAATGGAATGGAGTGGAATGGAATGCAATGGAGTAGACAGGAGTGGAATCTAATGGAGTGAAATGGTATGGAGTGGGGTGTAATGGAGTGGAGTTGAGTGGATTGGAGTAAAGTGGAAGGTAACAGAGTAGAATGGAGTAGAATGGAATGGAGTGGAGTGGATTTGTGTGGAGTGCAGTGGATTGGAGGGAAATGGAATGAAATGGATTGGAATGGAGTGAAGTGGAGATTGGTGGGGTGACATGGAATGGATTTGTTGGAACGGAGTGAGAGTAATAGAGTGGAGTGGAGTGGAATGGAGTGGAGTGGAAAGGAATGCCATGGAATAAAGTAGAATGAAATGGCATGGAGTTGAGTGGAAAGGAATAGAATGGAGTGGAGTACAGTGGAGTGGAGTGGACTGGAAAGGAGTGCAATGGAATGAATTGGAGAGGAATGGAGTAGAGTGGAATGGAATGGAATGGAATGGAGTTGAGTGCAGAGGAGTGGCGTGCAATGGAGTGCAATAGAGTGGAGTGGAATATAGTGGATTGGAATGGAATGCAGTGGAATGGAATCGAATGTAATGGAATGCAGTGGAGTTGAATGGAGTGGAGTCGAGTAGAATGGAGTGCAGTGGCATAGAATGGAATGGAATGGAGTGGACTGGAGTTGAATTGAGTGGAGTGGAGAGGAATGGAGTTGAATGGAAAGAAATGGATTGTAGTGGAATGGATTTGACTGGAGTAGAATGGAGAAGAGTGGAATGGAATGGAATGGAGTGGAATGGAATGGAGTGGAATGGAGTGGATTGGAGTGGAAAGAATTGGAATGGAATGGAGTTAAGTGGAAATGAATGGAATGGAATGGAGTGGATTTGAGTGGAGTGAAGTGGAATGGAAGCGAATGGAATGAATGGGAATTGAATAGAATGGAGTGGAGTGAAATGGAATGGCAGCAAATGGTGTGGAGTGGAGTGGAGTGGAGTGGAGTGGAGTAGAGTGGAAAGGAGTGTTGTGGACTGGAATGTAGCGGAATGGAATCTAATGCAGAAGAATGGAGTGGAATGGAATGGAATGTAAGGGACTGGAGTGAAGTGGAATGGAATAGAGTGGAGTGGAACGAAACTGAGTGTAGTGGAAGGGAATGGAATGAAAAGGAATAGAGTACAGTAGAATGGTTTGAAGTGGTTTGGAGAGGAATGGCCTCGAACTGAATGGAGCAGAATGAAATGGAATGCATAGGAGTGGAGTGGATAGTGACGGAAGGGAAAGGAGATGAGTGGAATAGTGTGGAATGGAATGCAATGGAATATAATTAAGTGGAGTTAAGTGGAATGAAGTGGAATGTACGGGAATGGTGTGGAATGGAATTGAATGAAGTGAAATGGAATGGAATGGAATGGAGTGGAATGGAATAGAATGGAGAGGACTGGAGTGGAACCTAATAGAGTAGAATGGAATGGAGTGGGGTGTAATGGAGTGGATTTGAGTGGATTGGAGTAAAGTGGAAAGAAACGGAGTAGAATGGAGTAGAATGGCATGGAGTGGAGCGGATTTGCGTGGAGTGCCGTGGATTGGAGCGAAATGGAATTTAATGGATTGGAATGGAGTGGAGTGGAGATTGGTGGAGTGTCATGGAACGGATTTGATGGAATGGAGTTGATAGTAATAGAGTGGAGTGGAATGGAGTGTAGTGGAATGGAGTGGAGTGTAAAGGAACGTCATGGAATGGAGTAGAATGCAATGGAATGGAGTGGAGTGGAAAGGAATAGAATGGAGTGGAGTGCAGTGGAGTGCAGTGGAGTGGACTGGAACGGAATGGAGTTGAGTGGAGAGGAGTGTCGTGGAATGGAGTGAAATGGAGTGGAGTGGAATGGAATGGAGTGGAGTGAAATGGAATGGAGTCGAATGGAGTGGACTGGAATTGAATTGAGAGGAGTGGAGAGGAATGGAGTTGAATGGAAAGAAATGGAATGTAGTGGAATAGATTTGACTGGAGTAGAATGGAAAGAGTGGAATGTAGTGGAATGGAATGGAATAGGATGGAGTAGAATGGAGTGGAGAGGAGTGGAAAAGATTGGAATGGAATACAGTTGATTGGAAAGGAATAGAATGGAATGGAGTGGATTTGAGTGGAGAGAAGTGGAATGGAACGGAATGGAATGAAGGGGATTGTAATAGAATGGAGTGGAGTGGAATGGAATGGCATGGAAAGGAGTGGAGACGAGTGGAGTGGAGTGGAGTAGAGTGGAAAGGAGTATTGCGGATTGGAATGTAGTGGAATGGAATCTAATGCAGAGGAATGGAGTGGAATGGAATAGAATGGAGTGGAATGGAATAGAATAGAATGGAATGGACTGGAGTGGAGTGGAATGGACTGGAGTGGAGTGGAATGAAACTGAGTGGAGTGGAATGGAATGGAATGAAAGGGAATGGAGTGCAGTGGAATTGATTGGAGTGGCGTGGAGAGGAATGGCATCGAACTGAATGGAGCAGAATGAAATGGAATGGATTGGAGTGGAGTGGCTAGGAATGGAATGGAATGGAGTCGAGTGGAATAGAGTGGATAGGAAAGCAGTGGAATAGAGTGAAATATAATTGAGTGGAGTTAAGTGGAATGGTGTGGAATGTACGGGAACGGTGTGGAATGGAATTGAATGAAGTGAAATGGAATGGAATGGAGTGGAATGTAATGGAATGGATTGGACTGAAGCTGAATCTAATGGAATGGAATGGAATGGAGTGGGGTGTAATGGAGTGGACTTGAGTGGATTGGAGTAAAGTAGAAAGAAGCGGAGTAGAATGGAGTAGAATGGAAAGGAGTGGGGTGGATTTGAGTGGAGTGAAGTGGATTGGAGCGAAATGGAATGAAAAGAATTGGAATGGAGTGGAGTGGAGATTGGTGGGGTGTCATATAATGGATTTGATGGAATGGAGTTGAGTGTAATAGTGAGGAGTGGAATGGAGTGGAGTGGAATGTAGTGGAGTGCAAAGGAATATCATGGAATGGAGTGGAATGCAATGGAAAGGAGTGGAGTGGAAAGGAATAGAATGTTGTAGAGTGCAGAGAAGAGGAGTGGAGTGGATTGGACTGGAATGGAGTGCAATGGAATAGATTGGAGTGGAATGAAGTGAAGTGGAAAGGAATGGAAGGGAATTGAGTGGAGAGAAGTGGCGTGGAATGGAGTGAAATGGAGTGGAGTGGAATGGAGTGGAGTGGAGTGGAGTGGAATGGAGTGGAATGGAGTCGAATGAAATGGAATGGATTGGAGTTGAATGGAGTGGAGTCGAGTAGAATAGAATGGAATGGGATGGAGTGGATTGGAGTTGAATTGAGTGGAGTGGAGAGGAATGGAGTTGAATGGAGACAAATGGAATGTAGTGGAATGGATTTGACTGCAGTAGAATGGAGAAGAGTGGAAGAGAATGTAATGTGGTGGAATGGATTGGAATGGGATGGAGTAGAATGGAGTGGAGTGGAGTGGAAAGGATTGGAATGGAATGGAGTAGAGTGGAAAGGAATGGAATGGAATGGAGTGGATTTGGGTGGAGTGAAATGGAATGGAATGGAATGGAATGAAGGGGAATGGAATAGGATGGAGTGGAGTGGAATGGAATGGCAAGGAATGGAGTGGAGTGGAGTGGAGTGGAGTAGAGTGGAAAGGAGTGTTGTGGACTGGAATGTAGTGGAATGGAATCTAATGCAGAGAAATGGAGTGGAATGGAATAGAATGGATTGGAAGGGAGTAGAGTGGAGTGTAATGGAGTGGAGTGGAGTGGAATGACACTGAGTGGAGTGTAATGGAATGGAATGAAAGGGAATGGAGTGCAGTGGAAAGGATTGGAGTGGCGTGCAGAGGAAAGGCATCGAGCTGAAAGGAGCAGAATGAAATTGAATGGATTGGAGTGGAGTTGATTGGAACAGAATGGAATGGAGTCGAGTGGAATAGAGTGGAATGGAATGCACTGGAATGGAGTGGAATATAATTGAGTGGAGTTAAGTGGAATGGAGTGGAATGTGCGGGAATGGTGTGGAATAGAATTGAATTAAGTGAAATGGAATGGAATGAAATGGAGTGGAATGGAATGGAATGGAATGGACTGCAGTGGAATCTAATGGAGTGGAATGGTATGGAGTGGGGTGTAATGGAGTGGAGATGAGTGGATTGGAGTAAAGTGGAAGGAAACAGAGTGGAACGGAGTGGAATGGAATGGAGTCGAGTGGATTTGTGTGGAGTGCAGTGGATTGGAGCGAAAGGCAATGAAATGGATTGGAATGGAGTGGAGTGGATATTGGTGGCATGCCATGGAATGGATTTGATGGAACGGAGTTTAGTGTAATAGAGTGGAGTGGAAAGGAGTGGAGTGGAATGGAGTGGAGTGGAAAGGAATGTCCTCGAATGGAGTAGAATGAAACGGAATGGAGTTGAGTGGAAAGGAATAGAGTGGAGTGGAGTACAGTGGAGTGGAGTGAACTGGAATGCAGTGCAATGGAATGGATTGGAAAGGAACGGAGTGGAGTGGAATGGAATAGAATGGAGGTGAGTGGAGAGGAGTGGCGTGGAATGGCATGCAATGGAGTGGAATGGAATGGAGTGGAGTGGAATGGAATGCAGTGGAGTGGAGTGGAATGGAATTCAGTGGAATGGAATCAAATGTAATGGAATGGAGTGGAGTTAAATAGAGTGAGGTGGAGTAGAATGGAGTGTAGTGGAATAAAATGGAATGGAATGGAGTGGACTGGAGTGGAATTGAGTGGAGTGTAGAGGAATGGAGTTGAATGGAAAGAAATGGATTGTAGTGGAATGGATTTGACTGGAGTAGAATGGAGAAGAGTGGAATGGAATGGTATGGAGTGGAATGGAATGGAGTGGAATGGAGTGGAGTGGAGTGTAAAGGATTGGAATGGAATGGAGTTGGGTGGAAAGGAATTGAATGGAATGAAGTGGATTTGAGTGAAGTGAAGTGGAATGTAATGGAATGGAATGAAGGCCAATGGAATAGAATGGAGTGGAGTGGAATGGATTGGCATGGAATGGAGTGGAGTGTCGTGGAGTGGAGCAGAGTAGAGTAGGGTGGAAAGGAGTGTTGCGGACTTGAATGTAGTGGAATGGAAACTAATGCAGAGGAATGGAGTGGAATGGAATAGAATGGAATAGAATGGACTGGAGTGTAGTGGAATGGAGAGGAGTGGAGTGGAATGAAATTGAGTGGAGTGGAATGCAATGGAATGAAAGGGAATGGAGTGCAGTGGAATGGATTGCAGTGTGGTGGAGAGGAATGGCATCGAACTGAATGGAGCAGAATGAAATGGAATGGGCTGGAGTGGAGTGGATTGGAACGGAATGGAATTCAGTCGAGTGGAATAGAGTGGAATGGAATGCAGTGGAATGGAGTGGAATATAACTGAATGGAGTTAATTGGAATGGAGTGGAATCTACGGGAACGGTGTGGAATGGAATTGAATGAAGTGGAACGAAATGGAACGAAATTTAGTGTAATGGAATGGAATGGAGTGGACTGGAGTGGAATCTAATGGAGTTGAATGGAATGGAGTGGAGTGTAACGGAGTGGAGTTGAGTGGATTGCAGTAAAGTGGAAAGAAACGGAGTAGAATGGAGTAGAATGGAAAGGAGTGGAGTGGTTTTGAGTGGAGTGCAGTGGATTGGAGCGAAATGGAATGAAACGGATTGGAATGGAGTGCAGTGGAGATTGGTGGGGTGTCATAGAATGGATTTCATGGAATGGAGTTGAGTGTAATAGAGTGGAGTGGAATGGAGTGGAGTGTAAAGCAATGTCATGGAATGGAGTAGAATGCAATGGAATGGAGTGGAGTGGAAAGGAATAGAATGGAGTGGAGTGCAGTGGAGTGGAGTGGGGTGGAGTGGACTGGAATGGAGTGCAATGGAATGGATTGCAGTGGAATGGATTGGAGTGGAATGGAATGGAATGGAGTTTAGTGGAGAGGAGTGGAGCTGAAAGGAGAGAAATGGAGTGGAGTGGAATGGAACGGATTGGCATGGAATGGAATGGATTGGAATGGAATCAAATGTTAAGGAATGGAGTGCAGTTGAATGGAGAGGAGTCGAGTAAAATTGAGTGGAGTGGAATAGAATGGAATGGAATGGAGTAGACTGGAGTTGAATGGAGTGGAGTGGAGAGGAATGGAGTTGAATGGAAAGGAATGGAAAGTAGTGGAATGGATTTGACTGTAGTAGAATGGAAAAGAGTGGAATGATATGGAATGGAGAGGAATGGATTGGAATGGAATGGAGTGGAATGGAGTGGAGTGGAGTGGAAAGGATTGGAATGGAATGGAGTTGAGTGGAAAGGAATTGAATGGAATGGAGTGGATTTGAGTGGAGTGAAGTGGAATGGAAAGGAATGGAATGAAGGGGAATGGGAAATAATCGACTGGAGTGGAATGGAATGGCATGGAATGTAGTGGAGTGTCATGGAGTGAAGGGGAGTAGAGTTGAAAGGAGTGTTGCGGAGTAGAATGTAGTGGAATGCAATCTAATGCAGAGGAATGGAGGGGAATGGAACAGAATGGAATGGAATGGACTGGAGTGGCGTGGAATGGAATGGAATGAAAGGGAATAGAGTGCAGTGGAATGGATTGGAGTGGCGTGGAGAGGAATGGCATCGAACTGAATAGAGCAGAATGAAATGGAACGGATCAGAGTGGAGTGGATTTTAACGGAATGGAGTGGAGTCCATTGGAATAGACTGGAAAGGAACGCAGTGGAATGGAGTGGAATATAATTGAGTGGAATTAAGTGGAATGGAGTGGAATGTACGGGAATGGAGTGGAATGTAATTGAATGAAGTGAAATGGAATGGAATGGAATGGAGTGGAATGGAATGGGATGGAGTGGACTGGAGTGGAATCTAATGGAGTGGAATGGAATATAGTGGGTTGTAATGGAGTGGAGTTGAGTGCATTGGAGTAAAGTGGAAAGAAACGGAGTAGAATGGAGTAGAATGGAATGGAGTGGAGTGGATTTGAGTGGAGTGCAGTGGATTGGAGCGAAATGGAATGAAATGGATTGGAATGGAGTGGAGTGGAGATTGGTGGGGTGTCATGGAATGGATTTGATGGAATGGAGTTGAGTGTAATAGAGTGGAGTGGAATGGAGTGGAGTGGAGTGGAGTGGAAAGGAATGTCATGGAATGGACTAGAATGCAATGGAATGGACTGGAGTGGAAAGGAATAGAATGGAGTGGAGTGCAGTGGAGTGGAGTGGACAGGAAAGGAGTGCAATGGAATAGATTGGAGTGGAATGGAGAGGAGTGGATTGGAATGGAGTGTAGTGGAATGGAATGGAGTGGAATGAAATCGAATATAATGGAATGGAGTGGATTTGAATGTAGTGGAGTCGAGTAGAACGGAGTGGAGTAAAATAGAATGGAATGGAATGGAGTGGAATGCAGTTGAATTGAGTGGATTGGATAGGAATGGAGTTGAATGGAAAGAAATGGAATGTAGTGGAATGGATTTGACTGGAGTAGAATGGTGAAGAGTGGAATGGAATACAGTGGAATGGAGTGGAGTGGAGTGGAAAGGATTGGAATGGAATGGAGTAGAGTGGAAAGGAATGGAATGGAATGGAATGGATTTGAGTGCAGTGAAGTGGAATAGAATCGAATGGAATGAAGGGGAACGGAATAGGATGGAGTGGAGTGGAATGGAATGGCAAGGAATGGAGTGGAGTGGAGTGGAGTGGAGTAGAGTGGAAAGGAGTGTTGTGGACTGGAATGTAGTGGAATGGAATCTAATGCAGAGAAATGGAGTGGAATGGAATAGAATGGATTGGAAGGGAGTAGAGTGGAGTGGAATGGAGTGGAGTCGAGTGGAATGACACTGAGTGGAGTGTAATGGAATGGAATGAAAGGGAATGGAGTGCAGTGGAATGGATTGGAGTGGCGTGGAGAGGAATGGCATCGAACTGAATGGAGCAGAATGAAATGGAATGGATTGGAGTGGAGTGGATTGGAACGGAATGGAATGGAGTCGAGTGGAATAGAGTGGAATTGAATGTAGTGGAATGGAGAGGAATATAATTGAGTGGAGTTCAGTGGGATGGAGTGGAATGTACGGGAATGGTGTGGAATGGAATTGAATGAAGTGAAATGGAATGGAATGGAATGGAGTGGAATGGAATGGAATGGAATGGACTGGAGTGGAATCTAGTGAAGTGGAACGGTATGGAGTGGGGTGTAATGGAGTGGAGTTGAGTGGATTGGAGTAAAGTGGAAAGAAAAGGAGTAGAATGGAGTAGAATGGAATAGAGTGGAGTGGATTTGAGTGGAGTGCAGTGGATTGGAGCAAAATGGAATGAAATGGATTGGAATGGAGTGGAGTGGAGATTGGACTGGTATCATGGAATGGACTTGATGGAATGAAGTTGACTGTAATAGAGTGGAGTGGAATGGAGTGGTGCGGAATGGAGTGGAGTGGAAAGCAATGTCATGGAAAGGAGTAGAATGCAATGGAATGGAGTGGAGTGGAAAGGAATGGAATGGAGTGGAGTGAAGTGGAGTAGAGTGGAGTGGAGTGGACTGGAATGGAGTGCAATGGAATGGATTGGAGTGGAATGGATTGGAGTGGAATGGAATGGAATGAAGCTGAGTGGAGAGGAGTGGCGTGGAACGAAGTGAAATGGCGTGGAGTGGAATGGAATGGTTTGGAGTGGAATGGAAAGGAGGGGAATGGAGTCGAATGTAATGGAATGGAGTGGAGTTGAATGTAGTGGAGTCGATTAGAATGGAGTGGAGTGGAATAGAATGGAATGGAATGGAGTGGATTGGAGTTGAATTGAGTGGAGTGGAGAGGAATGGAGTTGAATGGAAAGAAATGGAATGTAGTGGAATGGATTTGACCGGAGTAGAATGGAGAAGAGTGGAATGGAATGGAATGGAGTCGAATGGAATGGAATGGAATGGAATGGAGTGGAATGGAGTGGAGTTGAGTGGAAAGGATTGGAATGGAATAGAGTTGAGTGGAAAGGAATGGAATGGAATGGAGTGGAGTTGAGTGTAGAAAGTTGAATGGAAGGGAATGGAATGAAGGGGAATGGAATAGAATGTACTGGAGTGGAATGGAATGGTATGGAATGTACTGCAGTGGAGTGGAGTGGAGTGGAGTAGAGTGGAAAGGAGTGTTGCAGACTGTAACATAGTGGATTGGAATCCAATGCAGAGGAATGGAGTGGAGTGGAATAGAATGGAATAGAATGGAATGGACTGGAGTGGAATAGGGTGGAGTGGAGTGGAATGAAACTGAGTGGCGTGGAATGGAAAGGGATGAAAGGGAATGGAGTGCAATGGCATGGATAGAAGTGGCATGGAGAGGAATGGCATCGAACTAAATGGAGCAGAATGAAATGTAATGGGTTGGAGTGGAGTGGTTTGGAAGGGAATGGAATGGAGTCGAGTGGAATAGAGTGGAATGCAATGCAGTGGAATGGAGTTGAATATAATTGAGTGAAGTTAAGTGGAATGGAGTGGAAAGTACGGGAACGGTGTGGAATGGAATTGAATGAAGTGAAATGGAATGGAATGGAATGGAGTGGAATCTAATGGAGTGTAATAGAATGGAATGGGGTGTAATGGAGTGGAGTTGGGTGGATTGGAGTAAAGTGGAAAGAAACGGAGTAGAATGGAGTAGAATGGAATGGAGTGGAGTGGATATGAGTGGAGTGCAGTGGATTGGAGCGAAATGGAATGAAATGGATTGGAATGGAGAGGAGTGGAGATTGATGGGTTGTCATGGAATGGATTTGATGGAGTGGAGTTGAGTGTAATAGAGTGGAGTGGAATGGAGTGGAGTGGAATGGAGAGGAGTGGAAAGGAATGTCATGGAATGGAGTAGAACACAATGGAGTGGAGTGGAGTGGAAAGGAATAGAATGGAGTGGAGTTCAGTGGAGTGGAGTTGAGTGGAGGGAACAGGAATGATGTGCAATGGAATGGATTGGAGGGGAATGGAGTGGAGTGGAATGGAATGGAATGGAGGTGAGTGGAGAGGAGTGGAGTGGAATAGAGTGAAAAGGATTAGAGTGTAATGGAATGCAGTGGAGTGGAATGGAATGGAGTGGAATGGATTCGAATTTAATGGAATGGAGTGGAGTTGAATGGAGTGGAGTCGAGTAGACTGGAGTGGAGTGGAATAGAATGGAATGGAATGGAGTGGACTGGAGTTGAATTGAGTGGAGTGGAGAGGTATGGAGTTGAATGGATAGAAATGGAATGTATTGGAGTGGAGAGGTATGGAGTTGAATGGATAGAAATGGAATGTATTGGAGTGGATTTGACTGAAGTAGAATGAAGAAGAGTGGAACTGAATGGAATGGAGTGGAATGGAATGGAATGGAGTGGAAAGGAATGTAATGGAATGGAGTGGAATGGAGTGGAGTGGAGTGGAAAGGATTGGAATGGAATGGAGTCGAGTGGAAAGGAATGTAATGGAATGGAGTGGATTTGAGTGGAATGAAGTGAAATGGAACGGAATGGAATGAAAGGGAATGGAATAGAATGGAGTGGAGTGGAATGAAATGGCATGGAATGGAGTGGAGTGTAGCGGAGTGGAGTGGAGTACAGTGGAAAGCTGTGTTGCGGACTGGAATGTAGTGGAATGGAATCTAATGCAGAGGAATGGATTGGAATGGAGTAGAATGGAATGGAATGGACTGGAGTGGAGTGGAATGGATTGGAGTGGAGTGGAATGAAACTGAGTGGAGTGGAACGAAACTGAGTGGAGTGGAACGGAATGGATTGAAAGGGAATGGAGTGCAGTGGAATGGATTGGAGTTGCGTGGAGAGGGATAGCATCGGACTGAATGGAGCAGAATGAAATGGAATGGATTGGATTGCAGTTATTGGAATGGAATGGAATGGAGTCGAGTGGAACAGAGTGGAATGGAATGCAGTGGAATGGAGTGGAATATAATTGAGTGGAGTTAAGTGGAATGGAATGGAATGTACGGCAATGGTGTGGAATGGAATTCAATGAAGTGAAATGGAATGGAATGGAATGGAGTGGAATGGAATGGAATGGAGTGGACTGGAGTGGAATCTAATGGAGTGGAATGGAATGGAGTGGTGTGTAATGGAGTGGAGTAGAGTGGATTGGAGTAAAGTGGAAAGAAAAGGAGTAGAATGGAGTAGAATGGAATGGAGTGGAGTGGATTTGACTGGTGTGCAGTGTATTGGAGCGAAATGGAATGGAACGGATTGGAATGGAGTGGAGTGGAGATTCGTGGGGTGTCATGGAATGGATTTGATGGAATGGAGTTGAGTGTAATAGACCGGAGGGGAATGGAGTGGAGTGGAATGGAAAGCAATGTCATGGAATGGAGTAGAATGCAATGGAATGGAGTGGAGTGGAAGAATAGAATGGAGTGCAGTGCAGTGGAGTGGAGTGGAGTGGACTGGAATGGAGTGCAATGGAATGGATTGGATTGGAATAGAGTGGAGTGGAATGGAATGGAGTGGAGTGGAGTGGAGTGGACTGGAATGGAGTGCAATGGAATGGATTGGATTGTAATAGAGTGGAGTGGAATGGAATGGAGTGCAATTTAGTGGAGTGGAGTGGATTGGAATGGAATGGAGTGGAGAGGAATGGAGTGGAATGGAATGGAGTGGAGAGGAATGGAGTAGAATGGAATGGAGTGTAATGCATAGAAGTGGAGTGGATGGCAGTAGAGTGCAGTTGAATGGAATGGAATGGAGTGGAGTGGAATGGAATGGAATCGAGTGGAATGGAGTGGAGTGGAGTGGAGTGGAATGGAGTGCAGTGGACTGGAGTGGAGTGCACTGGACTGTAGTGGAGTGCAGTGGAATGCAATGCAGTTTAATGGAATTAAAGGGAATGGAATTGAGTTGAGTGGAATGGGTGGAATGGATTGAAATGGAGTGCAATGGATTGGAATGGAATCGAATGGAATGGAGCAGAGTGGAGTGGAGTTGAAGGGAATGGAATGGAGTGGAGTGGAATGGAGTGGCATGTAGTGGAGTAGAGTGGAATGGAGTTGAATGGAAGGCAATGGAAAGGAGTGGAGTGCAATGGAGTCAAGTGGAATATAATAGAGTGGAATGGAATGGAATTGAGTGGAATGGAATGGAATGGGATGGAGTGCAATGGAATGGAATGAAATGGAGTGGCTTGGAGTGGAGTGGAGTGTAATGGAATGGCATGTAGTGGAGAGGAATGGAGTGGAGTGGAATGCAGATGAGTGGAGTACATTGGAGTGGAATGCAGATAAGTGGACTACATTGGAGTGGAAAGGAATGGAGTGGAATGGTGTGGAATGGAGTGGAGTGGAATGCAGTGGAATGATATGAAATGGGATAGAATATAGGAGAGTGGAATGGTATGAAATGGAATGGAATGTAGGAGAGTGGAATGGAATAGGGTGGAATGGATTGTGATTAAGTGGAGTGGAGTGGAATAGAATATAGCGGAGTGGAGTGCAATGGAATGGAGAGGATTGGAGTGGACTGAAGTGGAATGGAATGGAATGCATTGGGGAGGAATGGAGTGGAATGGAATGGATTGGAATGAAGTGGAGTGGGGTGGAGTGGAGTGCATTTGGATGAAAAGGAATGAAATGCAGTTGAGTGGAATGAAATGCAGTGGAATGGAATGGAATGGAGTGGAAGAAATGGAGCGGAATGGAAAGGAATGTAATGGAATGGAGTGGAGTGGAGTGGAATTGAGGGGAGTGGATTGTAATGGAGTGGAGGGGAATGGAATGGAATTGAACAGAGTGGAGTGGAATGGAATGGAGTGGAGTGGAGTGGAATGGAGAGGAGTGGAATGAAATGGAACGTAATAGATTGGGATGGAGTGGAATGGAGTGGAGTATTGAGGAATGGAGTGTAAAGGAATGGAGTGGAATAGAATGGAGTGGAGTGGCGTGGAGTGGAATGCCGTGGAGTGGAGTGCAGTGGAGTAGAAAGGAGGGTAGTGGATTGGAGTGCAGTGAAGTGGAACGACATGGAATGTAATGGAAAGGGATGGAGTGGAATGGAGAGGAGTGGTGAGGAAAGGAGTGTAATGGAATGGAAGAAACCGGAGTGTAGTGGAACGGAATGGAATGGAGTGTAAAGGACTGAAATGGAGTCGAATGGAGTGGGGTGGACTGTAATGGGGTGGAATGGAATGGAATGGAGTGTAATGGAATGGAGTGAAGTGGAGTGCAGTGTAGTGCAAAGGCCTGGAATGGAGTAGAGTGGAAAGGAATGGAGTGAAATGAAATGAAATGGATTGGAATGGAATGGAATGGCATGGAATGGAGTGGATTGGAGTGGAATGGATTGCATTGCAGTGAAAAGGAATGTAATGGAATGGAAAGAAATTTAATGGAATGTAGTGGAGTGGGGTGTATTGGAATGGAATTGATTGGAATGTAGTGGAGTGGAGTGGAATGCAATGGAGTGGAGCAGAATCGATTGGAATAGACTGGAGTGGTGTGCAGTGGAACGGAATGTTATGGACTAGAGTGGAGTGGAGTGGACTGGAATGGAGGGGAAGAGAGTGCAAGGGAGTGAAATGGAATGGAGGGGAAGATAGTGCAAGGGAGTGAAATGGAGTGGAGTGGAATGGAGTGGAAGTGAGTGGAAGGGAGGGAAATGGAGTGGAGTGGAATGCAGTGGAATAGAGTACAAAGGAGTGAAATGGAGTGGAGTGGAATGGAGTGGAATTGACTGAAATGTAACGGAAAGGAAGGGAATGGAGTGGAATGGGGTGGAATGAATTGGAATGGAGTGGAGTGGAGTGTAATGCAATGTAGTTTAATGGAGTTGAAAGGAGGGGAGAGGAATAGAGTTTAGTGAAGTGGAATGGAATGGAATGGAGTGGAGTGGAATGGAATGGAATGGTATGGATTGGAATGGAGTGGAGTGAAGTAGAGTGTAGTGCAGTGGAATGAAGGGGAATGGAATGGAGTGGAGTGGAAGGGAATGGAGTGGAGTGGAGTGGAATGGAATGTCATGGAGTAGAGTGGAATGGAGTGGAGTGGAGAGGAATGGAGTGGAATGGAAAGGAGTGGAATGGAGTGGAATGGAGTAGAATGTATTGGAGTGAAGTGGAATGGAGTGTAGTGGAGTGGAGTGGAATGTAGTGGAGTGGAGTGTAATGAAATGGAGTGGAGTGGAGTGTTAAGGAATGCAATGCAATTGTATGGAATGGAATGGAGTGGAATGGAAAGGTGTGGAGTGGAATGGAGTGCAATGGAATGGAGTGGATTGGAGTGGAGTGGAATGGAAAGGATTGGCCTGGAAAGGTGTGGAGTGGAATGGAATGGAATGGAGTGGATTGGAATGGAGTGGAATGGAGTGGAATTGAAGGGAATGGAATGGGGTGGAATTAAATGGAATGGAGTGCAGTGGAGTGGAATTGATTGGAATGGAATGAGGTGGAACTAAATGCAATGGAGTGCAGTGGAGTGGAGTGGACAGGAATGGAGTGTAGTGTAATGGATTGGAATGGAAAGGAGTGAAGTGCAGTGCAATGGAATGCAATGCAGAGAGATGCAGTGCAGTGGATTGGAATGGAGTGGAAGGGAGTGGAATGTACTGGAGTGGAATGGAATGGAATGGAATGGAATGGAATATAGTATTGTGGAATGGAATGGAGTGGAATGGAGTGGAGTGTTGTGGAGAGGAGTGGAATAGAGTGGAGTGGAATGTTATGTTTTGGAGTGGAGTGTAATGGAATCGAATGGAGTAGAATGGAAGGGAATGGAATGGAGTGGAATGAAATGGATTTGAGTGGAATGCAGTGTAAATGAATGGATTGGAGTGAAGTGGAGTGGAATGGAAAGTAATTGATTGGAGTGAAATGGTGTGAAATGGAATGGAGTGGAATGAATTTTAGTGGAGTTGAGTGGAGTGTATATCTGTTCAATGGAATCGAATGGAAAGGAGTGGAGTGGAATCGAATGGAGTGGAGTGGAATGGCATGAAATGGAGTGGAGAACAGCAGAGTGGATTGAAGAAGAGTGGGGTGGAGTGGAGTGGAATGGAGTGGACTGGAATGGAATGGAATGAAATGGAATAGAGTGGAGTGGAATGCAGCGGAGTGTTGTTGAATGGAGTTGAATGGAATGGAATTGAATGGAATGGAGGGGAGTGGATTGGAGCTTAGTGGAGTGGAGTATGTGGAATGGATTGCAATGGAGAAGAATGGAATGAAATAGAATGCAGAGGAGTGGAGTGGAATTGAGTGGTTTGGACTGGATGTAGTCGAGTGGAAAGGAATGGAATGGAATATAGTGGAGTGGAAAGGAGTGGAGTGGAATGAAGAGGAGTGGAGTGCATTGGAGTGGAATGGAATGGAATGTAGTGGAGTGGAGAGCAGTGCAAGCAAAAGGAATGGAATGGAATGGATTGGAGTGGAAAGGATTGGAGTGGAGTTGAATGGAAAGGAATGGAATGGAGAGGAATGGAATGGAGTGGAATGGAGTGCTGTGGAGAGGAATGGAATGGACTAGACTGGAATGGCGTTTAATGGAATAGAGTGGAGTGGATTGGAATGTAATGCAATGGAATGAAATGGAGTGGAATGGAGTGGAATTGAATGGAGTGAAATAGACGGGAATGGAGTGGAATGGAGTGGAGAGGACTGGAATAGAGTAGAATGGACTAGAATTGAGTGGAATGGAATGGCATGAAATGGAGTGCAGTGGAGTGAAACGGCCTGGAATGGAGTAGAATGGAATGGAATGGAATGGAATGAAATGTAATGGATTGGAATGGAATGGAATGGCATGGAATGGAGTGGAGTGGAGTGGAATGGAATGGACCGGATTTCAGTGGAAAGAAGTTGAATTGAATGAAATGTAATGGAAAGGAATTAAATGGAATGGAGTGGAGTTGAGTGTAATGGAGTGGAATTGATTGGAATGTAGTGCAGCAGAGTGGAATACAATGGAGTGGAGCGGAATGGATTGAAATCGATTGGAGTGGCATGCAGTGGAATGGAATGTTATGGAGCGGAGGGGAGTGGAGTGGACAGGAATTGAGTGAAATAGACTGGAATGGAGTGAAATTAAATGGAGTTGAATGGAGTAGAATGGATTGAAATGGAATGGAATGGAGTGGAGTGGAGTGGAATGCTGTGGAATGGATTGGAATGGAGTGGAGTGGAGTGTTATAGAATGGAGTTGAATGGTATTGAAAGGAGTGGAGAGGAATAGAGTATAGTGAAGTGGAATGGAATGGGATGGAGTGGAGTGGAAGGGAGTGTAACGGCATGGATTGGAATGTAGTGGAGTGAAGTTGAGTGGATTTCATTGGAAAGAAGAGGAATGAAAGGGAGTGAAGTGGAATGGGATAGAGTGGATTGGAGTGGAATGGAATGGCACGGAGTGGAGTGGAGTGAATTGGAGAGGAGTGGAATGGATTGCAATGGAATATAGTGGAATGGAAAGGAGTGGAGTGGAGTGGAGTAGACTGGAGTGGAATGGAATAGAGTGGAGTGGAATGGCATGGAATGGAATGGAGTACAGTGAATTGCAGTGAAATGGAGTTCAGAGTAGAGTGGATTGGAATGGAGTGGAATGGAGTGGAATCGAGTGGAATGCAGTGGAGTGGAATGGAGTGGAATGGAATGGAAAGGAGTGGAGTGAACTGGAATGAAGTGGAGTGGAGTGGAGTGGAGTGGAATGGAGTGGAGTGCAGTGTAATGAAAAGGAGTGGAGTGGAGTGGAATGGAGTGGAATGGAAAGGAGTGGAGTGGAATGGAGTACAATGGAGCGGAATGGAGTGGAATGCAGCGTAATGGAATGGATTGGAGTGGAGAGGAGTGGAATGACGTGGAATGGCCGTGAATGGAAAGGAATGTAGTGGAATGCAATGGAAAGGAGTGGAGTGGAATCGAGTGGAAAGGAATGGAGTAGAGTGTAATGAAATTGACTGGAGTGGACTGGAGTGGGGTTTAAAGAAGTGGACTGGAGTGGAATGGAATGTAGTGGAGTGGAGTGGAATGGAATGTACCATAGTGGAAAGGAATGGAATGAAATGGAGTGGAAGGGAATGGAGTGCAGTGGAGTGGGGTGCAGTGGAATTGAATCGAGTGTAGTGGAATGGAGTGTAGGGGAATGGAGTAGAGTGTAGTGGAAAGGAATGTGGTGGAATAAAATGCAATGGAATTGAATAGAGTGCCGTGGATTGGAATGAGTGGAATGGATTGGAATGGAGTGTAGTGGATAGGAATTGAATGGAATGAAATGAAGCAGAGTGGAGAGGAATGGAGTGGAGTGGAATGGAGTGTAGTGGAGTGAAATGGAATGGAATGGAGTGGAGTGGAATGAACTCGAATGCATAGGAGTGGAATGGTGTGGAATTGAGTGGATGTAGTGGAGTGTAATGGACAGGAATGGAATGGAATTGAGTGGACTGGAATGGAATGGATTGGAGTGGAATGGAATGTGTTGGAGAGGAGTGGAGTGGAGTGGAATGGACTAGAAATTGAATGGAGTGGAATGGTCAGGAATTGAGTGGATAGATTGCATTGTAGTAGGATTGAATAGAATGGAATTGAGTGGAATGGAATGGAATGGAACCGAATGGAACGGAATGGAACGGAATGGAATGGAATGGAATGGAATTGAGTGGAGTGGAGTGGAATGCAATGGAATTGAGTCGAGTGGTGTGGAAAGCAATGGAATGGATTGAAGTGGAATGGACTGGAATGAAATGGAGTGGAAAGGTGTGGAGTTGAGGGGATGGAGTGGAGTGGAGTGGAATGGAATGGAATCGGAATTGAGATGAGTTTAATGGCATGGAGTGGAGTGGAATGGAAAGTCGTGGAATGGAATGGAATAGAGTGAAATGTAATGAAATGTAACGTAATGGAGTGGAGTGGAGTGGATTAGAATGGAGTAAAGTGCAACGTAGTGGAGTGGAATGGAATGGATTGGAATGGTGTAGATTGGAGAAGTATTTAGTGGAGTGGAGTGGAGTGGAGTTGAATGGAATGGAATAGAATGGAGTGGGATGGAATGGAATGGAATTGAAACTAATAGAATGGAATGCAGTGTAGTAGCGTGTAATGGAGTGGAGTTGAGTCGAATGGAGTGGAGTGGAATAGAATGGAATGGAGTGGAATGGAATTTAGTGGAGTGGAGTGCAATGCAGTGGAGTGGAGAGCAATGCAGTGGAGTGGAGACCAATGGACTGGAAAGAAAGGGAATGTAGTGGAATAGAGTGGAGTGGAATGGAGTGCAATGGAGTGCAGTGGGGTTGTATGGAATGGAGTGGAGTGGATTCGAATGGATTGGAATGGAGTGGAATGGAATGGAAAGGAATGGAGTGGAAAGAATGGAGAGGAGTGGAATGGAGAGCAATAGAGTGCAGTGGAGTGGAGTGGAATTGAATGGAATGAAGTGGAGTAGAGTGGAAAGGAGTGGAGTGGAATGGAATTGAGAGGAGTGAAATATAATGCAGTGGAATGGAATTGATTGTAATGGAATGGAGTGGAGTGGAGTTTAATGGAATGGAGTGGAGTGGAGTCGAGTCGATTTGAATGGAGTGGAATGCAATGAAATGGAATGGAGTGGAAAAATGGAGTTGAGTGGAATTGAGTGCAATGGAGTGGAGTGGTGTGGAGTGGAATTGAGTTGTAAGAAGTGGAGTTGAGTGGAAAGGAGTGAAGGGGAATGGAATGGAGTGGAGTGAAATATAATGAAGTGGAATGGAATTGAATGTCATGGAATGGAGTGGAGTGGAGTGGAATGGAGTGGAGTGAAGTGGAATGGAATGCAATGGAATAAAATGGCGTGGAATGGAGTGAAGTGGACTGGAATGGAGTTCAGTGGAATAAAATGGCATGGAATGGAATGGAGTGGAGTAGGGTGGATTGGAATGCAGAGGAATGGAGTAGAATGGAGGGGAGTGTAATGGAATAGAGTGGAGTGGACTGTTATGGAATGGAGTGGAGTGGAGTTTAATGGAAAGGAATGTAGTGCATTGGAGTGGAGTGCAATGGAGTTGAATGGAGTGGAGTAGAGAAGAATGGAGTTGAATGGAGTGGAATAGAATGGTGTGGAGTTGAATGGAATGCAATTGAATGGAATTGAGCGGAGTGGAATGCAATGGAGTGGAGTGGAATGGAGTGGAGTGGATGAAGTGGAGTGCAGTGGAATGCAATGGAATGGAATGGAATGTAGTGGACTGGAATGGAAGTGGTCTGGAATGAATTGGAATGGAACGGAGAGGACTGAAGTGGAATCCAAAGGATTGAAAAGTACTGGACTGCAGTGGACTGTAACGGAGAGGAATGGAGTGGAATAGAGTGGAGTGGATTGGAGTGGAATGGAATGGAATGGAATGGATTGGAGGGGAGTGGAATGGAGTGAAATGGAGTGAAGTGGAGAGCATGAAGTGGAGTGCAGTGGAATGCAATGGAATGGAATGGAGTGGAGTGGAATGGAAAGTAGTGGAGTGGAATGGAATGTATTGGAGTGGAGTGGAGGGGAATGGAGTGGGGTGGACTGGAATGGAGTGGAGTGGAATGGAATGGAGTGGAATTGAATGGAATATAACGCAATGGAGTGGAGTGAAGTGGAGTGGAAATGAGTGGAGTGGAGTGGAAAGGAATGGGGGAGAGTGAGAGGGAGTGGAATGGAATGGAGTGGAGTGAAGTGGAGTGTAATGGAATTGAATGGAGTGGAGTGCAATGGAGTGGAATGGAAAAGAGTGGAAAGAAGCGGAATGAAGTGGAATCAAAAGGAATGGAGTGGCAGGGACTGGAATGAAATGGAGAGGAATGGAATGTCATGGAATTTAGTGGATTGGAGTTGAAAGACATGAAAGGGACTGGAGTTGAATGGAATGGAGTGGAGTTAAATTGAATGGATTGGAATGGAATGGAAGGGCGTGGAATGGAGTGGAGTGGAGTGAAATGGAACGGAGTGGGGTGAAAGAAGTGGAATCGAATAGAATGGAATGGAATAGAGTGGAGAGGAAAGAACTGTAGTGGAGTGGAATAGCGTGGAGAGGAATGGCATGCAATGTACTGATGTGGAGTGGAGTGGAATGGAGTGGAGTAGAGTTGGAATGGAGTTGAATGGAATGGAATGGAATGGGGTGGGGTGGAGTGGAATGAAGTGGAGAGGAATGGATTATAGTGGAATGGAATGGAATGGAGTGCAATGGAATGTAAAGGAATGGAATGGAGGGGATGGCAGTGTAATAGATTGGAGTGGAGTAGAATGGAGTAGAGTGGAATGGAATGGAAAGGAATGGAACGGAGTGGAGTAGAATGGAGGGCAGTGGAATAGAGTAGAGTGCAGTGGAGTGGAAAGGAATGGTGTGGAGTGGTATGGAGTGGAGTGGATTGGAATGGAATGGATTGGATTGGAATACAGTGGACAGAAGTGGAGTGGAATGGAGTGGAGTGGAAAGGAGTGGAGTGGAGTGTAAAGGAGAGGAATGCAATGGAGTTGAATGGAATGGAGTGTCATGGAGTGGAGTGGAGTGGAATGAAATGGAGTAGACTGGAATGGAGTGAAATGGAATGGAATTGGATTGAATTGAGCGGAGTTGAATGCAATGGAGTGTAGTGGATTTGAGTGGAGTGGATGAAGTGGACTGCAGTGCACTGAAATAGAATGGAATGGAATGGAGTGGAGTGGAATGGAAGTGATGTGGAATGGAATGGAATGTAGTGGAGTGCAGTGGAATGCAACGGATTGAAAAGGACAGGACTGCAGTGGACTCTAATGGAGTGAAATGGATTGGAATGGAGTGGAGTGGATTGGAGTGGAATAGAATGGAATGGAATGGAGTGGAGGGCAGTGGAATGGAGTGAAATGGAATGAAGTTGAGTGGATTAAGGGGAATGCAGTGGAATGGAAAGTGATGGAATGCAGTGGGGTGGAATGGAATGGATTGGAGTGGAATGCAATGTAGTGTAATGGAGTGGAGTGGACTGGAATAGAGGGGAGTGGAAATGAATAGAGTGGAATTGAATGGAATGGAATGGAGTGGAATGGAGTGGAAAGGACTGGAAAGCAGTGTAATAGAATGGAATGGAGTGGAGCAGAATGGAATGAAATGCAGTAGAATGAAATGGAATGACAAGGAATGGAGTGAAGTGAAGAGGAATAGAGTGGAATTGAGTGAAATGGAATAGCGTGTAGAGCAGAGGAGTGGAACGTAATGGAACGGAATAGAATGGATTGGAGTGGAATAGAGTGGAATGAAGAGGAGTGCAGTGGAGTGGAAGGCAACGGAGTGGTGTATAATGGATAGGAATGGAATGGAGAGGAACTGAGTGGAGTAGAGTGGAGTGCAAACGAATGGAATGGATTGCAGTGGAATGGAAAGGAATGGAATAGATTGGAATGCAATGACATGGAATGGATTGCAGTGGAGTGGAGCAGAATGGAGTGTAGTGGAATGTTGTGCAGCGAACTGGAATGGACTGGAATGGAATGGAATGGAGTGGAACGGAATGGAATGGAATGGAATGAAATGGAGTGGAGGGGAACGGAGTGGAGTTTAGTAATATGGAATGGAGTGGAATGGAATGGACACAAATGGAATGGAATGGAGTGGTGTGGACTGGAATGGAGTGGATTGGAATGGAATGGAGTTTAATGGAATGGAATGCAATGGAATGGAGTGGAGTGGAGTGGAGTGGAATGGAGTGGAGTAGAGGTGGAATGGAGTTGAATGGAATGGAATGGAATGTGAAGGAATGGAATGGAGTAGAGTGGAATGGGATGGAATGCAGTAGAGTGGAATGGAATGGAATGGAGTGGAATGGAATGAAATGGAGTGGAGGGGAATGGAATAGATAGGGGTGGAGTAGAATGGAATGCAATGGAGTGGAATGGAATGGAAAGGAATGGAAGGGATTGGAGCGGAATGGAGTTCAGTGTAATGGAGTAGAATGGAATGGAGTATAATTGAATGGAATATAATGGAATGGTGTGGAGTGGTATGGAGTGGAATGGAGTGGAATGGAGTGGAGTGGAGTGGAATGGAATGGAATGAAATGTTATGGAGTGGAATGGAGTGGAGTGTAGTGGAATGGAGTGGAATGTAATCTAGTGGAAAGGAAGGGAGTGAAGTGGAGTGGAATGGAGTGGAGTGGAATGAAATTGAAAGAAATGGGTTGGAACGGAGTGGAATGGAACGGAATGATATGGAATGGAGTGCAAAGGATTCCAATGGAGAGGAATGGAATGGAATGGAGTGGAGTGGAGTGCAATGGAGTAGAATGGAATGGAGTGGAATGGAATGGAGTGGTGTGGAGTGGATGGAAATGGAATGGAGGGAACTGGAATGAAATGGAGTGGGGTGGAATGGAAAGCACTGTATTGGAGTGGAGTGGACTGGAGTTGAGTGTAGTGGAATGGTGCGGAAAGGACTGGAGTGGAGTGTAGAAGAGTGCAATGGAATTCAATGGATGGGAGTGGAGTGGAACGGAAAGGAATGGCCTGGAGTGGAGTTCAGTGGAGTGGAATGGAATAGAATGGATTGGAGTGGAATTGAGGGGATAGGAATGGAGTTGCAAGGAGTGTAATGGAGTGGAGTTCAGTGGATTGCAATGGAATGAACAGGAATGGAGAGTACTGTAGTATAGTGCAGAGGAATGGAATGGAATGGAATGGAGTGGACTGGAAAGGCATGGAGTGTAGTGGAATGGAATAGAATGGAATGGAGTTGAGTGAAGTAGAGTGGAGTGGAGTGGAATGGAGTGGAATGGACTGGAACAGAGTGTAGTGGAGGGGAATCGACTGGAATGGAGTGGAATGGAAAGAAATGTAGTGTAATGGAATCGAATGAAGTGGAGTGGACTGGAATGACAAGGAATGGAGTAGAGTGGAGTGGAATGGAGTGGAGTGGAGAGGAAAAGAGTGGAATGGAATGGAATGGAAAGGAGTTGACAGGAGTGGAATGGAGTGGAATAGATTGGAATGCAGTGGAATTGATTGTAATGGAATGGAATGAAATGAATCAGAGAGGAGTGTAATGGAATTGACTGGAATGGATCAGAGAGGAGTGGAATGGATTGGAATGGACTGGAGTGTAATGCAGTGGGTGGAGTAGTTTGGAGTGGAATGGAATGGAGTGGAATGGAATGGAGGGTGTTGGCGTGGAGTAGAGTGGAGTGGAATGGAATGGAGTTGAATGGAATGGAGTGGAGTGGAATGGAATGGAAAGGAATGGAGTGGAATGGAATGGAATGGAATTGCATGGAATGAAATAGATTAGAGCAGAATGCAGTGCAATGGAATGAAGTGGAATGGAGTGGACTGCAGTGGAATGGAATGGAATGGAGTGGAGCGGAGTGGAGTGGAGTGGAGTGGAGTGGAACGGAGTGAAATGGAGTGCAATGGAGTGGAGTGGAATGGAGTAGAGTGGGGCGGAACGGAATGGAATTTAGCAGCAAGGAATGGAGTCAAGTGGAGTGGAATGGAGTGTAATGGAACGCAGTGGATTAGAGAGGAGGGGAGAGGAATGGAATGGAATTTAGCGGCATGGAATGGAGTCAAGTGGAGTGGAATGGAGTGGAATGGAATGTAGTGGATTAGAGAAGAGGGGAGTGGAGTGGAATGGTGCGGAATGGACTGGACTGGACTGGAGAGGAATGGAATGGAGTGGAGTGGAGTGGAAAGGAGTCGAATGTACTCGACTGGAGTGGAGTGGAGTGGAATAGAATGGAATGGAGTGCAGTGGAATGGAGTCGAAAAAAATGGAGTGAAGTGGAGTGCAACGGAATGGAGTGGAATGGAGTGGAGTGGAGTGTAGTGCAGTGGAATGGAATGGAATGGACTGAAATGGAATGGAGTGGTGTGGGATAGAATGGAATCGAATGAAGTTGAGGGAAGTAGACGGGAATATACTAGAGAGAAATGGAGTTGAATAGACTGGAAAGGAGTGGAGTGGAGTTGAATGGACTGGAATGAAGGGGAATGGAATGGAATGGAGGGGAATGGAATGGAAAGGAGTGCAGTGAAGTGAAAGCCATGGAATGGAATGGAGTGGAGTTGAGTGGAATGAGTGAAATGGATATGAATGCAGTGGAGTGGAGTGGAATGGAATTGAATGGAGCAAAGTGGACTGGAATGGATAACAGTGAAATGGATTGGAGCGGAGTGGATTGGAGTGGACTGGAATGTAGTGCAATGGGTTGGAGAGGGGTTTAGTGGAGTAGAGTTGATTGGAACGGCATGGAGTGGAAGGGAATGGAATGCAGTGGAATGGAAGGGAATGGAGTGGAATGGAGTGGAATGGAGAGAATTGAATGGAGTGAAATGGAGTGGAATTGAATGGAAAGGAATGGAGTAGAATGGAATGGACCGGAGTGGAGTGGAGTGGAGTGGAATGTTATGGAGTGGACGGGAAAGGAATGGAGTGAATTGAGGTGCAATGGAGAGACATGGAATGGTATGGAGTGGAGTGCAACGGAATGGAGTGTAGTGGAATGGAGTCCAATGGAATGCAGTGGAATTGAGTGGAGTGGAATGGAGTGGAATGGAATGGTATGGAATTGACTGGAACGGAATGGAGTGGAGTGGAATGGAGTGAAATGGAATGGAGTGGAGTGGAGTGGTGTGGAGTGGAATTGAATAGATTGGAGTGGAATGGAGTGGAATGGTAAGGAGTGGAATGGAGTGGAATGGTAAGGAGTGGAATGTAGTGGAGTGCAGTGGAGTGGAGTGGAATGCAGTGGAATGGAATGCAATGCAGTGGACATGAATTGAATGGAATGGAGGGGAATCAACTTGAATGGAGTGGAGTGGAGTGGAATGCAATGGAATGGAGTGGAATGAACTTGAATGGAGTTGAGTGGAGTGCAAAGCAATGGAATGGAATGGAGCAGAGTGGAGTGGAATAGAGTGTACTGGAATGGAGAGCACAAAGGTGGAATGGAGGGGAAAGGAGTTGAATGGAATGGTGTGGATTGGAATGGAATGGAATGGAATGGAATGGACTTGCATTTAATGGAGTGGAATAGAGGGGAATGGAGTGCAATGGAGTGGAGTGGAGTGGAATGCAGTGGAATGGACTGCAAAGAATAGGAATGGAATGGAATGGAATGGAATGGAATGGAGAATAGTGAAGTGAAGTGGAGTGGAATGGATTGGAATGGAGTGGAGTGGAGTGCAATGGAGTCTAGGGGGATGGAGTGGAGTGGAGTGGATAGGAATGGAATGGAGTGGAGTAGAGTGGAATGGAGTCGAGAATGGTGGAGTGGAGTGGTGTGGATAGGAATGGAATTGAGTGGAATGGAGTGCAGTGGAGTGGAATGGAGTGGAGTGGAGAGGAATGAATTGGAATAGAATGGTATGGAATGTACTTGAGTGGAGTGGAATGGAATAGAATGGAAAGAAGTGTAGTGGAATGGAGTGGTGTGGACTAGAATGGATTGGAGTGAAATGGAATAGAGTGGATTGGAATGGAATGGAGTGGATTGGAGGGGAATGGAGTGGAGTGGAGTGGAATGGAGTGGTGTGGATTGGAAAGGAAAGAATGTAGTGGAGTGGAGTGGAATGGAGTGGAGTTGAATGGAGTTGAATGGAAAGATATGGAGAGGAGTGGAGTGGAATAGAGTGGAGTGGAATGGAGAAGAGTGGAATGGGGTAAAGTGGAATGGAATGGAATGCAGAGGAAGAGAATGTAATGGAATGAATGGAAAGGAGTGGAGTGGAGTGGAATGGAGTGCATTGGAATGGAGTATAGAGGAGTCGAAAGGGATGGAATGGAATGGAGTGGACTGGAAAGCAGTGGAGTGGAGTGCAGTGAAGAGCAATGGAACGTGTTGAGGTGGAGTGGAGTGGAGTGGATTGGAATGCAAAGGAATGGAATGGAATGGAGTGGATTGTAATGGAGTGGAGTGGAAAGGAGTAGAGTGGAATGGAATGGAATGCAGTGGAATGAAATGGGAAGGAGAGGTATGGAATGGAATGGAGTGCAGTAGAAATGAGAGGAAAGGATTCCAGTGGAGTAGAGTGGAGTGGAGTGGAATGGAATGGAATGGAATGCAGAGGAATGGAACGGAATGGACTGGAGTGGAAAGCAATGGCTTGGAAAGGAGTGGAGTGGAGTGGAGAGGAGTGGAGAGGAATGAAAAGTAATAGAATGGAATGGAGTGGAGTGGAATGTAGTGGAATATTATTCTGTGGATTGGATTGGAATGGAATGGAGTGGGTTGGAGTGGAATGGATTGGAGTGGAGTGGAGTGGACTGGAATAGAATGGAATGGAATGGAATGGAATAGAGTGGAATGGAATTAAATGGAATGGAGTGGAATGGAATGGAATGGAATGGAATAGACTGGAGTGGAGTGGAATGAAATGGAGTTTAGTGCTCGGAATGGAATGGAATGGATTGGTATGTAATGGAATGGATTGGAGTGCAGTGGACTAGAATGGAGTGAAGTGGAATGGAATGCAGTAGAGTGGAGTGGAATGGAGTGGAGTGGAGATGAATGGAGTGGAGTGGAATGCAATGGAATGGAATGGAATGGAGTGGAGTGGAATTGAGTGGAATAGAGTGGAATGGAGTTGAATGGAAAGGAATGGAATGGAATGGAGTGCAGTGGAGTGCAGTTAAGTGGAATGGAGTAGAGCAGAATGGATAAAAATGGAGTGCAATGGAATGGAATGGAATGGAATGAAAAGGAGTGGAGAGGAATGGAGTGAAAAGGAATGGAGAGGAATAGAGTGGAGTGGTATGGAGTGGGGTGGAGTGGAATAGAGTGGAGTGGAGTGGAATTGAATGGAATGGAGTGAGATAGAATGGAGAGGATTGGAGTGGAATGGAATGGAAAGTAATGTAGTGGGAAGGAATGGAGTGTAGTGGAGAGGAGTTGAGTGGAGTGGAGAGGAACGGAGAGGAAAGGAAAGGAAATGAGTGCAAAGGAGTGCAATGGAGTGGAAGGGAACATAATTTAATGAAATAGAATAGAATGGAGTGGAACTGAATCGAATGGAGTGGAATGGAGTGGAGTGGAGAGCAGTTGCGTGGAATGGAATGGAGTTGAGTCAACTGGAGTGGAATGGAATGAAATGGAGTGGATTAAAGTGGAGTGGAATGGTATGGAATGGAGTGGAGTGGAATGGAATGGTATGGAATGGAGTGTAATTGACTGGAGTGGAGTGGATTGGACTGAAGTGGAATTTACCTGACTGGAGTGGATTGGATGAGAGTTGAGTGGAATGGAATGGAATGCTGTGGAATAGAATGGAAAGTCGTGAAATGGAATTCAGTGTCACAGAATGGAGTAGAGTGGAGTGGTGTGGAGTAGAACGGAGTGTAGTGGAATGGAATAGATTGGAATCAATGGAAAGTGGTGGAATGGAATGGATTGGAATTCAGTGGAGTGGATTGGAATACAATGAAATGGAGTGGAGTGGAATGGAGTGGAGTGGAGTGGAATGGAGAGCAGTGAAAAGGAGTGTAATTGACTGGAATGGAGTGTAGTGGATCACAGTGTAATGGAATGGAATGGAGTTGAGTAGAGTGGACTGAAAGGGAGGTGAAGGGAGTGGAATGGCATGGAATAGATTGGAGTGGAATGGAGTGGAACGGATTGGAATGGAATGGAGTGGAATGAAATTGAGCGGAGTGGAGTGAAGTGGAGTGCAATGGAATAGATTGGAGTGCAATGGACTGGAGTGGAAAGGAATGGAGTGGAATGCAGTGGAGTGGAATAGAGTGGAGCCGAGTCGAATGGCATAGAATAGAGTGGAGTGGACTGCGTTGGGATGGAATGGAATGCAGTGGAGTGGAGTGGAAAGGAGTGGAGTGGAATAGAATGGAATAGAGGGGAATGGAGTGGATTGGAAAGGCGTAGAATTGAATGGAGTGCAATGGAGTTGAATGGAGTGGAGTCGAGTGAAATGGCTGGCAATGGGAGGAAACGAAATGGTATGGAGAGGAATGGAATAGAATGGAATGGAACGGAGGGGAATGTAGTAGAATGGAGTGTATTGGAATGTAGTGGAGGGCAGTGGGAGGGAAAGGAATGGAATGGAGTGTGGTGGAGTGGAATAGAATGGAATGGAATGGAGTTGAATGGAGTGGAGTACAGTAGAATGGAGTGGAGTGTGCAGGAATGGAGTGGAGTGGAATTGCTAGGAGGGGAGTGGAGTGGTAAGTAATGGAATGTATTGGAGCTTGGTGGAAGGGAGTGGAGTGGGGAGGAATGGTGTGGAAAGGAATGCAGTGGAATTGAATGGAGTGGAATGGAGTTGAATGCAGTGGAGTGGAATAGAGTGGAATGGAGCGGAATGGACTGTAATGGAGTGGGAATTGAATGGAATGGAGTGCAGTCGAGTGGACTGGAATGGAATGGAATTGAATGGAATACAGTGGAGTGGAGAGGAATGGAGTGGAGTGGAGAGGAATGAAGCAGAATGGAATGGAAAGGACTGGAATGTAGTGGAGTGGAATGGAATGGAATGGAGCAGAATGGAATGCAATTAACTGGAATGGAATGGAGTGGAGTCCTGTAGAGTGGAGTGGAGTGGAACGGAGTGGAGTAGAGTGGAATGAAGTGGACTGGAATGGAGAAGATTGGAATGGAATGGAGTGCAGTGGAATGGAAGAGAGTGGAGTGGAGTGGAATGGAAGAGAGTGGAGGGGAGTGCAATGGGGTGGAGTTGTGCTGAATGGAGTGGAGTGTAGTGCAATGGAGTTCAATGGAATGAAATGGAATGGAGTGGAGTGGAATGGACTGGAGTAGAATGGAGTAGAAGGAAATGTAATGTAATGGAATGGAGTGGAATGGAATGGAATGGAGTGGGGTGGAGTGGAATAGAGTGGAGTGGAGGGTCATGGATTGGAGTGGAGTTGAATTGAATGGAGAAGAGTTGAGTGGAATGGGGTGGGGTGGTGTGGTATAGAGTGGAGTGGAATGGAATGAAAAGGCATGGAGTGGAGTGGAGTGGAATGGAGTGGAGAGTAGTGGAATGGAGTTGAATAGAATAGAATGGAATGGAGTGGAGTGGAGTGGACTGGAGTAGAATGCAGTAGAGGGGAATGAAATGGAATGGAACGGACTGGAATGGAATGGAAAGGAATGGAAGAGTGGAGTGGGGTGTAATGGAGTGGAGTGGAGTGGAATACAGTGGAGTGCAGTGGAATGGAGTGGAATGGGTCAGAGTGGAGTTGAGTGGAGTTGAATGAAATTGAGGGGAGTGGAGTGCAGTGGAGTGCAGTGGAGAGGAGAGGAATGGAATGGAGAGCAATGGAATGGGGTGGAGTGGAATGGAATTGAGAAGAGTGGAATGGAGTGGAATGGAATGTTGAGGAGTGGAGTGGAGTGGAGTGGAATGTAAGGGAGTTGATTCGACTGGAGTGGAGTGGAGTGGAGTGGAACAGAGGGGAAATGGATAGAATTGAATGAAATTGATTGGAATGGAGTGGTAGGGAACATGAATGAAATGGAATAGAATGGAGTAGAATGGAATGGAATGGAGTGGAATGGAATGGAATGGAGTCGAGTGGAGTGGAATGGAATGGATTGGAGTGAAATGGAATGGAATGGAATGGAATGAAATTTACTGGAGTGGAGAGGAGTGGAGTGGAGTGGAGTGGAATTATTTACTAGAGTGGAGTGGAGTGGAGTGGAATGGAATGGAATGGAATGCATGGAATAGCATGGAATGTTGTGGAATTAAATGCAATGTCATGGAATTGAGTAGAGTAGAGTGGTGTGGAATGGAGTGGAGTAGAAAGGGGTGTAGTGGAATGGAAAGGATTAGAATGAAATTGGGAGTGGTGGAATAGAATGGATTGGAATTCAATAGGGTGGATTGGAATGGAATGGAATGGAGAGGAGTGAAATGGAGTGGAGTGGAGTGGAATAGACAGCAGTGGAGCGGAATGGAATTGAATGGAATGGAGAAGAGTGGATTGCAGTGGAATGGAAATGAATGGATTTGAGTAGAGTGGACTGTAATGGAGGTGAGTGGAGTGGAATGGAGTTGAATGGAGTGAAGTCGAATGGAGTGGAATTTATTGGAATGGAATGGAGTGGAATGAAATGGAGTGCAGTGGAGTGAAGTGGAGTGGAATGGAATGGATTGGACTGGGAGGGATTCGAATGGAATGGAGAAGAGTGGAGTGGAGTGTAAAGGAATGGAATGGATTAGAGTGTAGAGCAGTGGAATGGAATGGAATTGTGTGGAGTGCAAAGAAATGGTATGGAATGGAATGAAGTGGAGTGGAGTGGAATGGAGTGGAGTGGAATGGAGTGCATTGGGGAGGAATGGAGTGGAATTCAGTGGAGTGGAATGTAGTTGAGCGGAGTGCAATGGAATAGAATGGAATGGAGTGGCTTGCAGTGGTATGGAATGGAATGGAATGGAGTGGAGTAGACTGGAATGGAGAGGAATAGAGTGGAATGGAGTGCAGTTGAATGGAGTGGAATGGAATTGAATGGAATGAAGTTCAGTGAAATTCAATGGACTGGAGTGTAGTGGAGTGAAGGGGAGTGGAATGGAGTAGAGAGGGCTGGAAAGGAATGGAGTGTAGTGGAGTAGAATGGAGGGGACTGTACTGGCATGGAGTGGAATGGAATGGAATGGAATGGATTGGAGTCGAATGGAGTGGAATAGAATGGAGTGGAATGGAGTTGAATGGCGTGGAGTGCAGTGAAGTGGAGGGCAATGGGAGGGAATGGATTGCAATGGAGTGGAGTGGAATGGAATGAAATGGAATGGACAGGAATGGAGGGGAATGGAGTGGAGTGGAGTGAAGTGTAAGGAAGAGGAAAGAAGTAGAGTGGAATGGAGTGCGGTGGAAAGGAATGGAGTGAAATGGAGTTTAGTGGAGTGGAGTGTAGAGGAATGGAGTGCAGTGGACTGGAAAGGAGTGGAGAGGAATGGAATGGAGTGGAATGGAGTGGAATGGAAAGGAGTGGATGGAATGGAATGGAGTGAAGCTGAATGGAATGGATTGTAATGGATGGGAGAGGAGTTGAATGGAGTGAAGTGGAGAGGAATGGAGTTGAATGGAGTGGAATGGAATGGAGTGGATGGGAGTGTAATGGAGTGGAATGGATTAGGGTAGAATGGAATGGAATGGAATGAAATTTAATGGATTGGAGTGGAGTGTCATGGAGTGGACTGAAGTGGACTGAAGTGGAGTGGAGTGCAATGGAATGCAATGGAATGGAATGGAGGGGAATGTAATGGAATAGAATGGAAAGGAGTGGATTTGAGTGTAGTGAAGTGGAATGAAATGGAATGGAATGCAGTGGAATGGAATTGAATGGAGTGGAGTGAAATGGAATGGCATGGAATGGAGTGGAGTGCGGTGGAGTTGAGTGGAATAGAGGGTAGAGGACTGGAAGGGAGTAGGATGCAACCAAATGCAGTGGAATGGAATGGAAAGGAATGGAATGGAATGGAATGAAATGAAGTGGAATAGAGTGAATTGGAATGGAATGGAATGGAGTGGAGTGCAATGGAATGGAATGAAATAGAATGGAGAGGGTGGAGTTGAGTTGAGTGGAATGGAGCATAGTGGACTGGAATAGAGTGGGATGGAATCAAAAGCAGTGGAATGGAAAGGGTTGGAATGGAATGGAATGGAATGGAATGGAATGAAATGGAGGGTAGTGAAGAGGAATGGAGTGAAGAGGAATGGAATGGAATGGAGTGGAGAGGAATGGAATGAAATGAAATGGAATGGTATGCAGTGCAATGGAGTAGAACGGAATGCAGTGGAGGGGAGTGGAGTGGAATGGAATGGAATGGATTGGAGTGTGATGGAATGGAGTGTAGTGGGGAGGAACGGTGAGGAATGGAAAGTAGTGGAATGGAATGGAGTGGAATGGAGTTGAATGGAGTGGAGTGGAATAGAGTGGAATGGAGTGGAATGGACTTTAATGGAGTACAACAGAATGCAATGGAGTGTAGTGGAGTGGAGTGGAATGGAATTGAATTGAATGGAATAGAGTGGAGTGGAGTGGAATGGAGTGGAGAAGAATGGAGTGGAATGGAGTGGAGTGTAGGGAAGTGGAATAGAATGGAATAGAGTCGAATGGAATGGAATGAATAGGAATGGAACGGAATGAGTAGGAATGGAATGGATTGCAGTACTGTCGAGAGAAGTAGAATAGAATGGAATGGAGTGGAGTGGAATGGTGAGCAATGGAATCGCGTGGAATGGAGTGGAATGCAGAGGTGTCGAATTGAGTGGAGTGGAGTGGAGTGGAACGGAGTGGAATGGACTGGAGTGGAGTGGAATGGAGTGGAGGGGACTGGATTGGAGAGGAATGGAATGGAGTGGAGTGGAATGGAGTGGAATGGAATGGCTTGGAATAGAATGGAATGAAGTAGAGTTCACTAGAGTGCAGTGGAATAGAATGGAATTGAATTGAATGGAGTGGAGTGGTACGTAATGGAGAGTAGTGGAATAGGATGGAAAGGAAGGGAGTTGAGTGGAATGGAGTGGAGTGGAGTGGAGTGGAATGGATTGGAGTGGATTGGAATGGAGAGGAGTGGAATGGAATGGAGTGGACTGGAATGGAGTGGAATGGGGTGGAGTGGTGTGGAATGGATTGGAGTGGAATGGAATGAAAATGTATGGAGTGGATTTTATTGCAAAGGAGTGGTGTATAGTGGAATGGAATTTAATGGAATGGAATAGAAAGGAGTAGATTGGAATCGACTGGAGTAAAAAGGGGTAGAGGGCAAAGCAATGAAATGGAATGGAGTGGAATGGAATGGAATGGAATGGAATGGAATGGAGTGGATTTGAATGGACAGGAGTGGAATGGGATACAGTGGAGTGTAGTGGAATGGAGTGGAATTGGGTGGAGAGCAGTGGTGTGCAGTTGAATTTAATGGAGTGGAGAGGAGTGCAGTGGAGTGCACTACAATTCTAGATGAATAGAATGGAGTGGAATGGAATGGGTTGCAGCGGAATCGAATTTAGTAGAGTGGATTGGAGTGGAATGGAATGGAGAGGAGTGGAGTGTGGTCCAGTGGAATTGAATGGAATTGATTGGAGTGGAGTGGACAGGAGTGGAGTGGGGTTCAGTGGAGTGGTATTAAGTGGGGTGCACTGGAATGGAATGGAGTGGAAAGGAATGGAGTGGAATGGAATGGAGTGGAGTGGAGTGGAAAGGAGTGCAGTGGAGTAGAATGAAGTGGGGTGGAGTGGAATGGAATGGATGGAATGGAATGGATTGGATTGCAATGGAGAGGAGTGGAATGGAGTGGAGTGGAGCGCAGTTTAGATAAATGGAATGGAGTGGAGTAGATTGGAATGGTGTGGATTGGAATGAAATAGAATGGATTGGAATGCAATGGAGTGGAAAAAGTGGAGTGGAATGGAATATAGAAAAATGGAATGGAGTAGAATGGAATGGAATGGAGTGGAGTGAAGTGGAGTGTAAAGGAGTAGAGTGAATGGAGTGGAGGGGAAGTGAGTAGAGTGGAGTGGAGTGGAGTGTAATGGACTGGAATGGAGTGGACTTGAATGTAGTGGGATCAAATGCAGTGGAATGGTGGGGAATGGAATGTAATGGAGTGTAGTGGAGTGGATTGGAGTGGAAGGGAATGGAAAGGAACGGAATGGAATTGAATGGAGTGCAATGGAGTGGAATGGACTGGAATGGAATGAAATGTATTGGAGTGTAAGGGAATGGAAAGGAACGGACTGGAATTGAATGGAGTGCAATGGAGTGGAATGGACTGGAATGGAGTGAAATGTATTGGAGTGGAGGGGAATGGTATGGAGTGGAATGGAATGGAATGGAAGGAAGTGGAGTTGAATGGAGTAGAGTGGAGTGGAATGGAATGGAATGGATTGGAGTGGAAGTGTGTGGAAAGGAGTGGAATGGAGTGGAATGGAATGGAGAGGAGGTGAATGGCATGGAATGGACTGGAGTGGAGAGGAGTGGAATGGAGTGGTAGGGAATGGTTTGTAATGGAATGGAATGGAGTGGAGTGCAGTGGAACGGAATGGAATGGAGTGGACTTTAGTAGACTGGAATGGAGAGGAATGGAGTGGAATGGAGTAGAGTGGAGTGGAGTGCAATGGAGTGGAATGGAATGGAATGGAATGGAGTAGAGTGGAATGGACTAGAGTGGAGTGGAGTGGAGTAGATTGGAGTGGAATGGAATGTAGTGGAGTAGAGTGGAATGGAGTGGAATGGAGTGGAATTTACTGGAATGGAGTGGAATGGAATGGAATGGAATGCAGTGGAGTGGAAAGGAGTGGAGTGCAATGGAGTGGAATGGAGTGGACTGGAGTGCAGAGGAGTGCAGTGGAAGGCAATGGAACGGAATGGAGTGGAGTGGAGTGGAACGGAGTGGAATGCAATGGACTGGAGTGAAATGGAATGGAATGGAGTGAAGTGGAGTGGAATGGAGTGGAGTGAAATCAACTAGAGTGGGATGGAATGGAGTGGTGAGAAGTTGAATGGAATGCTGTAGAGAGGAATGGAGATGTATGGAAAGCAATGGAATGGAATGGAGTTGATTGGAGTGGACTGCAATGTAGTAGAGTGGAATGGAATGGAAGGGAGTGGAGTGGAATGGATTGGAGTGGAATGGAGTGGAATGGAGTGGAGTGGAGTGGAGTGAAACGGAATAGAATGGAGAGGAGTGGAATGGAATGGGATGGGATTGAGTGGATTTGAGTGCACTGGAGTGGAATGAAATGGAATGGAGCGGAATGCAGTGGAATGGAATACAGTGGAATGGAATGGCATGGAATGGAGTAGGATGTAGTGGATTCAAGTGTAGTTGAGAGGAATGCAGTGTAGTGCACAGGAATGGCGTGGATTGGAATCTAATGCAGTGGAATGGAATGGAATGGAATGGAATGGAGTGGAATAGAATGGAATGGAGTGAAGTAGAATGGATTGGAATGGAGTGCACTGGAAAGGAGTGGAGTGGAATGGAATGGAATTTAATGGAATGTAATGGAACGGAGTGCAGTGGAACGGACTGGAGTGGAATGGAATGGAGTGGAGAGGAGCGGAGTGGATTAGAGTGGAATGAAATGGATTGGAGTGGAATGGAATGGTATGCACTGGAATGAAGAGGAATAGAATGGAATGGAATGGAATGGAATGGAGTGGATTTGAGTGTAGTGGAGAGGAATGGATTGGAATGGAATGGAATGGCGAGGAATGGAATGGAAAGGAACGGAGTGGAATGGAATGGAAGGGATTGGAATGGAATGGAGTGGAATGGAATGGAATGCAGTGGATTCGAGATCAATGGAATGGAGTGGAGAGGAGTTAAGTGGAATTGAATTCAATGTGACGCAGTGTAATGGAATGGAATGGAGTTGAGTTGAGTGGAGTGGAGTGAAGTGGAGTGGAATGGAGTGGATTGAACTTGAATGGATTGGACTAAATGGAATGGAATGGAATGGAATGGAATGGCATGGAATTTACTGGAGTGAGTTGGAATGGAATGGAATGCAAGGAATTCAGTGGATTGGAATGGAATGGAATGGAATTGAATGCAGTACAATGGAGTGCAATGCAGTGGATTGGAGTGGAATAGAGTGTACTGGTGTGAAATGGAGTGGAAGGGAAAAGAATGGAGTGTTGTGTAATGGATTGGAGAGTAAAGAAATGCAATACAGTGGACTGGAATGGAGTGGATTGCAGTGGAATGTAGTGGAATGGAATGGAGTGGAATGGAATGTGGTGGATTGGAGTGGAGTGGATTGGAGTTCAGTGGAGTGGAATGGTGTGGAATTAACAAGAGTGGAGTGTGGAGGAGTGGAGTGAAATCGAATGGAGTGGAGTGGAGTGGAATGGAGTGGATTGGAACGAATTGGAGAGGAGTGAAATTGAATGGAATGGAGTGGAGTGGAACGGAGTGGACAGGAATGGAATGGAATGAAGTAGAGTTGATTGAAGTGCGATGGAATGGAGTAGAATGCGGTGGAGTGGTGTGGAATGGAATGGAGTGGAATGGAATGAAAAGGAATTTAGTGGATTGTGGTAGAATGAAGTGGAGTGTAGAGGAATGCAGTTGAGTGGAATGGAAAAGAATTGAGTGGAATGGAATTGGATGAAGAAGAATGGAGTAGAGGGAAATGCAATGGAATGGAATGAACTGGAGTGGAATGGAATGGAATTGAATGGAATGGAGTGGAGGGGAATCGAGTGGAGTAGAGTGGAATAGAGTGGAGTGCAGTGCAATGGAGTGGAATAGGGTGGAGTGGAGTGGAGTAGAGTTGAAAGGAATGGAGTGGAGAGGAGTGCAGTGGAGTGCAGTGGAATGGAGGGGAATGGAACGGAGTGGAATGGAATATGGTGGAGTGGAAAGGAATACAGTACAGTGGAATGGAGTGGAGGAGAATGGAGAGGAGTGGCGTGCAGTCGATTGGAATGGAATGGAGTTGATTCGAGTGGAGTGGACAGGAGTGTACAGTGGTGGAGTGGAGTGGTATGAACTGTAGTGTACTGGAATGGAGGGGAGTGTAATGGAATGGATTGGAATGGAATGGAATGGAATGGAATGGAGTGGATGGACTGGAGTGGAAGGGAGTATAGTGGAATGGAATGGAATGGAAAGGAAATGAATGGAGTGGAATGGAATGGAATGGATTGGAGTGGAGTGGATGTAGTGGAATTGAATAGAGTAGAATGGAATGGAATGGAGTGGAATGGAGTGGAATGGAATGGAATGGAATGGAATGGAATGTATTGGAAGGGAATTGAGTGGAGTGGAGTGGAAATGAGTGCAGGGGAGTGGAATGAAGTGGAGTGGAGTGGAATGACATGGATGGAATGGAATAGAGTGTATTGCAACGGAGGGGAGAGGAATGGACTGGAGTGAATCACAGTGGAGACAAATGAAATGGAGTGGAGTAGATTGGAATGGTGAGGTTTGGAATGAAACGGAATGGAATGGAATGCAATGGAATGGAAAGAGTGGAGTGGAATGGAGTGTGGAGGTAAAGTGAGTAGAGTGGAGTGGAGTGTAATGGACTGGAATGGAATTGACCTGAATGTAGTGGAATCAAATGCAGTGGAATGGTGGGGAATAGAGTGTAATGGAGTCGAAGGGAGTGGAATGGACTGGAATGGAGTGGAATGCAATGGAAAAGATGGAATGGAATTGAATGTAAAGGAATGGGGTGGAATGGAATGGAATGGACTGGAATGGAATGGAAAGGAATGGAGTGGAGTTGAATGGAATGGAATGGAATGGAGTTGAGTGAAGAAGATTGGAGTGGAATGGAGTGGAGTCTACTGGAAGGGAGTAGAGTGGAGTGGAATGGAATATAATGGACTGGAATAGAATGGAGTGGAATGCAATGGAATGGAATGGAATGGAATGGAATGGAATGGAATGGAATGCAATGGAATGGAATGGAATGGAATGGAATGGAATGCAATGGAATGGAATGGAATGGAATGCAATGGAATGGAACGGAATGGAATGGAATGGAATGCAATGCAATGGAATGGAATGGACTGGAATGGACTGGAATTGAATGGAGTGTAATGGAATGTCATGGAGAGGAATGGATTGGAATGGCATGGAATGGAGTGGAGTGGAATGGAAGGGAGTGGAGTTGATTGGAAAGGAGTGGAATGGAATGGAATGGATGGGATTTGACTGTAGTGGAATGTAGTGGAACGGATTGGAATGCACTGGAGTAGATTGCAATGGAATGGAATGGAATATATAGGAGTGGAATGGAATTGAGTGGATTGGAGGGGAGTGGAATGTAGTAGAGTGGAGTGGATGGAGAGGAATGCAATGGAGTGGAATGGAACGAAGGGGGGTGGAGAGGAGTAGAGTGGAATGGAATGTATTGTAGAGGAATGGAATTGAGTGGAGTGTAGTGGGATGAAATGGAATAGAGTGGAAAGTAATGGAATGAAAATGAGAGGAATGGAATAGAGTGGAGTTTAATGCAGTGCAATGGAATGGAGTCGAACGCAGTGGAGTGCAGTGGAATGGAATGGAATGGAATGGAGTGGAGTGTATTGGAGTGGACTGGAATGGAGTGGAATGGAGTGGAATGGAGTGGACTGGAATGGAGTAGACAGGAATGTAGTGGAACCGAGTGGAGTGGAGTGGAGAGAAATGCAATCGTGTTGATTGGAATGGAACAGATTTGAGTGGAGTGGAACATAACAGAATGGACTGGACTGGAATGGAATGGAATGGAGTGGAATGGAATGAAATATAGTGGAATGGAATGGAATGGAGTGGAGTTGGATGTAGTGAAATGGAGTGGAGTTCAGTGGAGTGGAATGGAAAGGAATTGAATTTCGTGGAGTGGAATGGAGTGGAATGCAATGAAGTGGAATGGAGTATTGTGCAGTGCAGTGGCTTGCAGTGGAATGAAATGCAATGGAGTTGAGTGCAATGGAATGGAGTGGAATGGAATGGAGTTCAGCGGAGAGCAGTGGAGTGGAGTGGAATGGAGTTGAGTGGACTGGAATAGAGTGGAGTGCAATGTAATGGAGTGGAAAGGAATGGAGTGGAATGGAGTGGAGTGTAATGGATTGGAGTGGGATGAAGCAGAGTGGAATTGAAGGGAATGGAGGGGAATGGTATGGAATGGAATGGAATGGAGTAGAGTGGACGGTAATGGAGTGGAATGGAGTGGAGTGGAGTGGAGAGGAATGGAGTGGAATGGATTGGAGTGGAGTGGAGTGGAACGTATTGGAGTGTATTGGAACGGAGTAGAGTGGACTGGAATGGAACAGAATTGAGTGGAATGGAATGGAGTTGAGAGGAATGGAGAAAAGTGGAATGGATTGGAATAGAGTTTAGAGGAGTGGAGTGGACTGGAATGGAGCGGAGTGGAGTGGAATACATGGAAAGAAATGAAATGGAATGCAATGCAGTGGTGTGGAATGGAACACAGTGGAGTAGAATGGAAAGGAATGGAATGTAGTGGAATGATTTGGAGTGGATTAGAGTGGAATGGAACGGAGTAGACTAGTATGGAGTGCAATGGAATGGAGTGGATTGGAGTGTAATAGAATGGATTAGAGTGGAGTGGAATGGAATGGTTTGGAATGGAGGGGAACGGAGTGGAATGGAGGGGAACGAAGTGGAATGGAGTGGAATGGACTGGAGGGGAGTGGAAAGGAATGGAATGGAATGGAATTGACTACAGTGGAGTGGAGTGCACAGGAATGGAGTGGAATGGAATGGAAGGGAATGGAGTGGACTGCAATGGAATGGCATGGAATGGAGTGTAGTGAAGAGGAATGGAATGGAGTGGAGTGGGAAGGAGTGGAATAGAATGGAATTGAATGGAGTGAAATGGAGTGGTATTCAGTGGATTAAAGTGGAATGGAGTGGAATGGATTGGAGTTGAAGGGAGGGGAGATGAATGGAATTGAATGGAGTGGAGTGCAGTGGAATCGAATGGAACAGAATGGAGAGGTGTGGAATGGAGTGGAGTTCGGCGGAATGGGGAGGAATTGAAAGGAGAGAGATGAAATGGAGTGGAATGGAATGGAGTGGAATGGAGTGGAGTGGAAAGTAATGGAGTAGAGTGGAAACGAGTGGAATGGAATGGAGTGGAGTGCAGTGGAGTGTCATGGAATGGAATGGAGTGGAATGGAATGGAGGAGAATTGAATGGAGTGGAAAGGACGGGAATGGAGTGGAATGGAGTGGAGTGGAATGCAGAGGAATGGACTGGAATGGAGTGGAATGGAATGGAATGGAATAGAATGGAGTGGATTGGAATGGACTGGAATGTAGAGGAATGGAATGGAATGCATTGGAGTTGAATGGAATGGAAAAGAATGTAATGTAATTGCACAGAAGGGAGTGGACTAGAGTGGAAAGGAATGGAGTGGAGTTGAAAGGACTGGAATGAAATGTAATTCAGTGGAGTGGAGTGGAATTGAGTGGAATGAATTGGAATGGAGTGGAGTGGAATGGAATGCAATGGAATGGAATGGAGTGGAACGCAGTGGAATGGAGTGCAGTGGAATGGAGTGGAATTGAATGGAGTGGAATAGAGGGGAAAACTGTCGAGTGGAATGGAGTGCAGTAGAGTGGAATGCAATGGGATGGAGTGGAAAGAAATGGAGTGGAGTCGAGTGGAGTAGAGTGGAGTGGATTGCAATGGAGTGGAATGGAGCAGAGTGTAGTGGAATAGAGTGGAATGGAGTTGGGTGGAAAGGAGTGGAGAGGAATGGATTTGAGTGAAATGGAATGGAGTACAATGGAATAGAGAGGGATGGAGTGGAGAAAACTGGAGGGCAATGGGATCTTGTGGAATGGAGTGGACTGGAGTGGAATGGAATGGAAGGGAATGGAATGGAACGGAATGGAGTGCAGTGGAGTGGAATGGAGTGGAATGCATTTAAATTGAGTGGATTGGAATGCAACGGAATGGAATGGAGTGCAGTGGAGTGGAAAGGAGTGGAGTGGAGTGGAATGGAGTGGAGTGAAGTGGAATGCACAGCAGTGGGGTGGAATGGAGTGGAATGGAAAAGAATGGAGTGGAATGGAATGGAGTGGAGTGGAGGGGAGTGGAATAGAATGGCAGGGAGTGTACTAGAATGGATTCGAGTGGAGTGGAAGGAGTCGAAGGGAATGGAGTGGAATAGAATGCAGTGCATTGGTGAGCAGCGGATTGGGGTGGACTGGAATAGTGTGGAATTCACTGGAGTGGAGAGGATAGCAGTGGAATGGAATGGAATGGAGTGGAGTGGAGTGGAATGGACTGTACTGTAGTTGAGTGGATGGAATGAAGTCATATGGAGTGGAGAGGAATGGAGTGGAAATGAATGGAGTGAAGTAGAGTATTGCAAAGGAATGGAGTGGAATGGAGTGGGGCGGAGTACAGTGCATTGGAATGGAATGGAGTGGAGGGGACAGAAATGGAATGGAGTAGAGTGGAATGGAATGGAATGGAACGGAATGGAGTGAACAGGAATGGAATGGAGTGGAGTGGAAAGAAATGGAATGGAATGGAATGCAGTTGTGTGAAGTAGATTCGATTGGAGTGCAGTGGAATGGTGTGGACTGGACGGGAAAGGAGTGGAGTGGATTGGAATGGACTGGAATGGAAAGGAATGGAATGGAGTGGAATGGAATAGAATGGGGTCGAGTGGAGTGGAATGGCACTGAATGGAGTGGAGTGGAGGGCATTGAAATGGAATTGAATGGAGTGTAGTGTAGTGGAGTGGACTGGATTGGAGTGGAATGGAGTGTAATGGTGTGGAATGGAGTGGAATGGAATGGAGTGGAATGGAGTGGAATTGAATAGAATGGGATGGAGTGAAGTGGAATGGAATGGAGTGGAGTGGAATGGAATTGAGTGCAGTGTAGTGGAATGGAATGGAATGGAGAGGAAAGGATTGGAATGGAATGGAGTGGAATGGAATCGAATGGAATGAAGTGGAATGGATTGGAGTTGCACGGAATGGAGCGCAATGTAACAGAGTTTAGTTGAGTGGGTTGGAATGGAAATGAATGGAGTGCAGTGGAATTGAGTGGAATAGAATGGATTGGAGTGCAGTGGAGTGGAATGCAGTGGAATGAATTGCAGTCGAGTGGAGTGGAATGGAATGGAGTGGAGTGGAACGAAATGGAGTTGAGAGGAGTGGAGTGGAGTTGTGTGGATTGGTGTGGAGTGGACTGGAATCGAGTGGATTGGAATGCAATTGATTGGAGTGGAGTGGAGATGAATGGTGTGTAGTGGAATAGAATGAAATGGAATGGAATGGAATGGAATGGAGTAGAGTGGAATGGAGTGGAGTGTAATGAACTACAGTGCAATGGAATGGAATGGAGCAGAGTGGAACGGAGTGGAGTGGAAAGGAATGGAGTGGATTGGAGTAGGAAGAAGAGAAATGGAATAAAATGGAATGGAGTGAAGTGGAGTGGAAAGGAGTGGAGTGGAGTGGAATGGAGTTGAAAGGATTTGAGAGGTGCGGAAGGACATTAATGGAATGGAGTGGAGTGCAGTGGAGAGCACCAGAATGGAAAGGAATGGAAACGAGTGGAGTGGAATGGAGTGGAATTCAGCGGAATGGAGAAGAGGGGAATAGGGTGGAATGGAAAGGAGTGGAGTGGAGTGCAGTGGAATGGAATGGAGTAGAGTGGAAATGAGTGGATTGGAATGGAGTGGAGTGGAGTGGAAGGTAATGAAATGGAATGGAGTGTAATTGAATGGAGTGGAACAGAATGGAGGGGAATGGACGGGAATGGGTTGGTATGGAGTAGAGTGGAGTGGAATGCCGTGGTATGGACTAGAATGGAGGGGAATGGAATGGAACGCAATGAATTGGGGTGGAGTTGAAAGGACAGGAATGGAGTAGAATGGAATGGAATGGCGTGGAGTTGAACACAGTGGAAAGGATTGGAATGGAGCAGAGTGGAGTGGAATGGAATGGAATGGAGTGGAGTGGAATGGAATAGATTGTAGAGGAATGGATGGGAGTAGAGTGGAATGGAGTGGAAATGTTTCGAGTGGAGTGCAGTGGAGTAGAGTCGAATGGAAAGGAATGGAGGGGAATGGAATCTAGTGCAGTTGCGTGGAGAAGAGTGGAGTGGAATGGACTGGAGTGGAATGGAGAGGAGAATGGAGTGGAATGGAATGAGGTGGAATGGAGAGGACTGGAGTGCAATAGAGTGGAATGTAATGGGGTGGAATTCAGTGGAATGGAGTGAACTGGAGTGGAATGGAATGAAGTACAATGGAATGGAGAGGGGTGGAGGGGAGTAGTGTGGGAAGGAATAGAATCGTGTGGAATTTAATCTAGTGAAGTTGGGTGGAATGGAATGGAATGGAGTGGAATTGAATGGAGTGGAATGGAATGGAACAGAGTGCAGTGAAGTGGAATGGAGTGGAATCCATTGTTATTGAGTGGATTGGAATGCAAAGGAATGGAATGGAGTGCACAGGATTGGAATGGAGTGGAGTGGAGTGGAATGGACTTGAGTGGTGTGGAATGGAGTGGAATGGAATGAAACAGAATGGAGTGGAGTGGAGTGTAATGGAGTGGACTGGAGTGGAATGGAGTGGAGTGGAGTGGATTGGAATGCAATGGAATGTAATGGAGCGAAATATAATGAAACAAAATGGAATGGAGTGGATTTGAGTGTAGTGGAATGGAATGGAATGTAATGGAATGCAGTGGAATGGAATGGAATGGAGTGGAGTGAAATGGAATGGTACAGAATGGAGAGGAGTGCAGTGAAGTTGAATGGAATGGAGTGTAGTAGACTGGAATGGAGTGGGAAGGAATCTAATGCAGAGGAATGGAATGGAATGCAAAGGAACGGAATGGAATGAAATGTAGTGTAACGAAGTGGAATGGAGTAGAGTGGAGTGGAATGGAATGGAGTATAGTGCAATGGAATGGAATGAAATGAAATGGAGTGCAGTGTAATGCACTAGAGTTTAATGGAGTGTAGGTGAGTGGAGTGGAATGGAATGGAATGTATTGGAGTGTGGTGGAATGGAGTGGAGTGGGGAGGAATTGTGTGGAATGGAAAGTAGTGGAATGCAATTTAGTGTAATGAAGTTAAATGGAGTGGAGTGGAATAGAGTGGAATGGAGAGCAACGGACTGTAAAGGAGTGGAATAGAATGGAATGGAGGGTAGTGGAGTTGAGTGGAATGCAATGGAATTGAATAGAATAGAGTCGAGTGGAGTGGAATGCCATTAATTGGAGAGGAATGCAGTGGAATGGAGTGGAATGGACAGGAGTGGAGTGGAGTGGAATGGAATGTAATGGACTCCAATGGAATGGAATGAATAGGAATGGAATGGAGTGGAGTACTGTGGAGTAGAGTGGAATGGAATGGAATGGAGTGGAGCGGAATGGTGTTCAATGGAATGCAGTGGAATGGAGAGGTGTGGAGAAGACTGGAGTTGAGTGGAACGGAGTGGAGTGGACCGGAGTGGAGTGGAATGGAGTGGAGTGGAGTGAAATGGAGTGGAGTGGAGTGGAAAGAAGTGTAATGGATTGGAATAGAGTTTAGAGGAGTGGAATGGACTGGAATGGAGTGCAGTGGAGTGGTGTGGAAAGCAATGAAATGGAATGGAGTGAATTGGAGTGGAATGGAAAGGAGTGGAGTGGAATGGAGTTGAATGGATTTGAGTGGTGTTGATGGACATTAAGGCAATGGAGTGGAGTGCAGTAGAGAGCACTGGAATGGAATGGAAAGGAAACGACTGGAGTGGAATGGAGTGGAATTGAGCGGAATGCAGAGGAATGGAATAGCGTGGAATGAAAAGGAGTGGAGAGGAGTAGAGTGCAGTGGAATGGAATGGAGTAGAATGGAATTGAGTGGATTGGAATGGAGTTGAGTGGAGTGGAGGGTAATGGAATGGAAAGGAGTAGAATGGAATTGAGTGGATTGGAATGGAGTGGAGTGGAGTGGAGTGTAATGGAATGGAATGGAGTGGAATTGAATGGAGTGGAACGGAATGGAGTTGATTGGGCCGGAATAGAGTGTAATTGAGTGGAGTGGAGTGGAATGCAGTGGAAAGGACTGGAATAGAGTGGAATGGATTGTAACGCAATGAAGTGGAGTTGAAAGGATAGGAATGGAGTGGAATGGAACGGAATCGAGTGTAGTTGAATAGAGTGGAATGGATTGGAATGGAGTGGAGTGGAGTGGAATGGAATGGAATGGAATGGAGCGGAGTGCAATGGAATAGAGTGGAGTGGAATGGAGATGAGTAGAGTGGTATGGAGTGGAAAGCAGTCGAGTGGAATGGAATGGAGATGAGTGAAATGGAATGGAATGTACTGGGATGGAATGTAGTGGAGTCGCATGGAGTAGAGTAGATTGGAATGGACTGGAGTGGATTGGAGAGTAGTAGAATGGAGTGGAATGGAATGGAGTGCAATGGAACGGAGTTGAGTGGAATAGAGTGGAATGGAGTGGGGTGGAGTGGAATGGAATGGAGTAAAATGGAATGGAGAGGGGTGGAGTGGAACAGAATGGAGTGGAAGGGAATGTAGTGAAGTGGAGTGGAATAGAATGGAATGGAGTAGAATTGAATGAAGTTGAATGGAAAGGAATGGAGTGCAGTGCAGTGGAACGTAGTGGAAAGCATTGGAATTGAGCAGATTGGAATGCAACGGAATGGAATGGGATGCAGTGGAGTGGAATGGAGTGGAGTGGAGTGGAATGGACTTGAATGGTGTGGAATGGAATGGAATGGGAAGAAACTGAATGGAGTGGAGTGAAGTGTAATGGAGTGGACTGGAGTGGAATGTAGTGGAGTGGAATGGAAGGCAATGGAATGGAATGGAGCAGAATGTAATGGAATAGAATGGAATGGAGTGGATTTGAGTGTAGTGTAGTGGAATAGAATGGAATGGAATGCAGTGGAATGGAATGGAATGGAGTGGAGGGGAATGGAATGACATGCAATGGAGTGGAGAGGAGTGGAGTTGAGTGGAATGGAGTGTAGTGGACTGGAATGGAGTGGGAAGGAATCTAATGCGGTGTAATAGAATGGAAAGGAATGGAATGGAACGGAATGGATTGAAATGGAGTGTAATAAAGTGGAATAAAGTGGAGTGGGGTGGAATGTAATGGAGTGGAGTAGAATGGAATGGAATGAAATGGAATGGAGTGTAGTGCAATCGAATAGAGTGGAATGGAGTGGAGGGGAGTGGAGTGGAATGGAATGGAATGGATTGGATTGTGGAGGAATGGAGTGGAGTGGGGAGGAATGCTGTGGAATGGAAAGTATTGGAATGGAATGGAGTGTAATGGAGTTGAATGGAGTGGAGTGGAATAGAGTGGAATGGAGAGGAATGGACTGGATTGGAGTGCACTAGAATGGAACGGAGTGTACTGGAGTTGAGTGGAATGGAATGGAATTAAATGGAATAGAGTCCAGTGTAGTGGAATGGAGTGGAGAGGAGAGGAATGCAGAGGAATGGAGTGGAATGGACTGGAGTGCAGTGTACTGGAATGGAATGGAATGTAGATGAATGGAATGGAATGAATATGAATGCAATAGAATGGAGTACTGAGGAGTAGTGTTGAATGGAATAAAGTGGAGTGGAATGGTCTGCAAAGGAATGGAGTGGCATGGATTGGAACAGAGGGTTGTGGAGTGGAGTGGAGTACAGTGGAGTGAAACGGAGTGGAGTTGACTGGAGCGGAGTGGAATGGAGTGGAGTGGAGTGGAATGTAGTGGAGTGGAATGGAAAGAAGTGGAATGGACTGGAATCGATTTTAGAGGAGTGGAGTGGACTGGAATGGAACGGAGGGGACTGGAGGGGAAAGAAATTAAATGGAATGGAATGGAGTGGTGTGATATCGAGTGGAGTCGATTAGAATGGAAAGGAAAGGGATGCAGTGGAATGAACTGGAGTGGAGTAGAGTGGAGAAGAGTGGAATGGAACATAGTAAAATGTAGTGCAATGGAATAGAGTGGAGTGGAGTGTAATGGAATGGAACATAGTGGAGTGAAATGGAATGGAGTGGAATGGAGTGGAATGCAGTGGAATGGAGTGGAGCAGAGAGGAATGGAGTGGAATGAACTGGAGTGGTGTGCAAGGAATGGAATGGAATGGGATGGAATGAAATTGACTGCAGTGGAGTGGAAAGCACATGAATGGAGTGGAATAGAAAGGAAGGAAGTAGAGTTGAATGCAACGGAATGGAGTGGAATGGAATGGAATGGCATGGAATGGAGTGAGGTGTTGTGGAAAAGAATGGAGTGGAGTGGAAAGGAGTGGAATGGAATGGAATGGAATGAAATGCAGTGAAGTGCAGTTCTATTGAGTGGAGTGGAGTGTAATGGAGTGCAATGGATTGGAGTGGAGTGGAGGGGAGATGAAAGGAATGGAATGGAGTGGAGTGGAGTGCAGTGGAATCGATTGGAATGGAACAGAGTTGTGTGGAAAGTAGTGGAGTACAGTGGAATGCAGAGGAATGGAATGGAGTGGAATGGAATGGAGTTGAATGGAGTGGAGTGCAGTAGAAAGTAATGGAGGAGAGTGGAATTGAATGGAATGGAATTCAGTGAAGTGCAGTGGAGTGCAATTGAATGCAAGGGAGAGGGATGGAATGGATTGGAATGGACGGAAATGGAGTGGAAAGGAGTGGAGTGAGGTGGAATGCAGTGGAGTGGACTGGAATGGAGAGGATTGGAATGGCATGGAATGGAATGGAGTGGATTGGTATGGGCTTGAATGGAGTGGAAAGGAATGGAATGGTGTGGAGTTGAATGGAATGGAGAGGAAGGGAACGTAATGGCATGGAAGCAAGTGGAGTGGAGTGGAAAGGAATGGAGTAGAGTGGTAAGGACTGGAATAAAATGGAATGCAGTGGATTGGATGGAATGGAGTGGAATGTATTGGAATGGAGTGGAGTGGAATGCAATGCAATGGACTGGAGTGGAGTGAAGTGGAATAGAGTGGAGTGGAATGGAGAGGAGTAGAGTGGAATGTAGTGGAAAGCTGTCGAGGGTAATGGTCTGGAGTAGAGTGGAATGGAGTGAAATGAAATGGAGTGGAGTGAAGTGGAGAAGAGTGGAGTGGAATGGAATGGAGTGGAATTGAGCAGAGTGTAGTGGAATGCAGTTGAAAGGAGTGGGGTGGAATGGAGTGGAGAGGGATGGATTGGGGTGGAATGGAATGGAGTATAGTGGAATGGAGAGTGGTGGAGTGGAGTAGACTGCAGTGGAATGGAATGGTTTGGAATGGAATGGAGTGGAGTGGAGTGGAATGGAATGGAATGGAGTGGAGTAGACTGGAGTGGAATGGAATGGTTTGGAATGGAATAGAGTGGAGTGGAATGGAATGGAATGGAATGGAGTGGAGTAGACTGGAGTGGAATGCAATGGTTTGGAATGGAATGGAGTGGACTAGAGTGGAATGGAATGGAATGGAATGGAATGGAATGGAATGGAATGGAATGAAATGGAATGGAATGGAATAGAATGGAATGGAATGGAATAGAATGGAATGGAATGAAATGGAATGGAACGGAATGGAATAGAATGGAATGGAATGAAATGAAATGGAATGGAATGGGATGGAATAGAATGGAGTGCAGTGGAGTGGAGTGGAGTGGAGTGGAATGGATTGGAATTCAGTGGAGTGGAATGCAACGGAATGGAATGGAGTGCAGTGGAAGCGAATGGAGTGGAGTGAAGTGGAATGGACTGGAATGCTGTGGAATGAGTGGAATGGAAAAGAATGCAGTGGAGTGGAATGCAGTAGAGTGGAGGGGAGTGGAATGGAATGACATGTAGTGGACTGAAATGGGGTCGAGTGGAGTGCAAGGAGTCGATTTGAAAGGAGTGGTATAGAATGCAGTTCATTGTGACGAGTGGAGTGGAGTGGACTACAATGGTGTGGAATGGACTGGAGTGGAGAGGAGATTAGTGGAATGGAATGGAATGGAGTGGAGTGGAGTGGAATGGAGTGGAATGGAGTAGAATGGACGGCCCTGTAGTGGAGTGGATGGAATGGAATGGAATGGATTGGAGTGGAGTAGTTCAAAGGAATGAAGTGGAATGGAGTGGGGTGTAGTAGAGTGCAGTGGAATGGAATGGAATGGAATGGAATGGAGTGGTGTGGACTGAAATGGAATGGAATGGAATGGAGTGGTGTGGACTGAAATGGAATGGAATGGAGCGGTGTGGACTGAAATAAAATGGAGTGGAGTGGAATGGAATGAAATGGAAGGGAGTTGAGTGAAGTGGAATCGAGGGGAGTGGAGTGGAATGGTGGGGACTATACAGGAAAGGAGTAGAGTGGAGTGGAATGCACTGGAATGGAAGGGAATGGAATGGAATGGACTGGAATGGAAAGGAACCAGGTGGAGTGGAGTGGAATAACATGGAATGGCATGGAATGGAATGGAGTGGAATGGAGTGGAATGGATTGGAATGCAGTGGATTGGAATGGAGTGGAATGGACTAGAGTGGAATGGAGTGGAGTGGAGTTGATTTTAGTGGAATGGAATGGAGTGCAATGGAATGGAGAGGAGGGTAGTGGAGTAGAGTAGAGTGGAATGGAATGGAGTGGAATAGAAAGGAGTGGTGTGGAGTGGAATTGAACGGAATGGAGAGGAATGGATAGGATTGGAAATGACTGTAATGGAAAGGAGTGGAGTGGAATGGAGTGCAATCGAATGGAATAGAGTGGAGAGAAGGGCAGTGAAATGGAATGAAATGGAGTGGAGTGGAGTGGACAGGATTGGAGTGGAATGGAGTGGAATGGAGTGCAATGGAATGGAGTGGAATGTAAAGGAGAGGAATGGAGTGGAAATGAATAGAAAGGGATGGAGTAGAATGGAATGGAATGGAGGGGAGTGGACTGGAGTGGAACGGGGTGGAGTGGAATATAATGGAGTGAAGTGGAAAGGAATTGAGCGGCGTGTTGTGGAATGGAATGGAATGGAATGGAGTGGAAAGGAATGGAATAGGATGGAGTGGAATGGAACGGAATAGAATGAAGTGGAATGGATTGGGGTGGACTGGAATGGAGTGCAATGGAATGGAGTTGAATTGAGTGGGTTGGAAGGCAAATGAATGGAGTGGAGCGGAGTTGAGTGGAATAGAACGGAGTGGAGTGGAGTGCAGTGGAGTGCAGTGGAATGGAATGCAAGGGAATGGAATGGAGTGGAGTCGAATGGAATGGAGTTGTGAGGAGAGGAGTGGAGTGGAGTGGAATGGAGTGGAGTGGACTATAATGGAGTGGATTGGAATGCAATGCAGTGGAGTGGAGTGGATTGTAATGGAGTATAGTGGAATGGAATGAAGTGGAATGGAATGGAATGTAATATAATGGACTGGAGTGGAATGGAGTGGAGTGGCATGAAGAAGAGCGCAATGGAACGGAATGCAGCAGAGTGGAATGGAATGGAATGGAATGGAGTGGAGCAGAATGGAGTGGAATGCATTGGAGTGCAGTGGAAAGGAGTGGAATGGAATGAAATGGAATGGAGGGAAATGGAGTGGAATGGAGTGGAGTGGAGTGTAGTGGAATTGGGTGGAATGCATTTGAGTGGTGTGGATGGACATTAATGGAATGGAGTACAGTGGATTTGAGAGGAGTAGAGTGGAATGGAATGGAAACGAGTGGAGTGGAATGGAGTGGAATGGAGCGGAATGGAGAGAAATGGAATGGACTGGAAAGGAAAGGATGGGAGTGGAGTGGAATGCAGTGGAGTGCAGTGGAATGGAATGGACTAGAGTGGAATTGAGTGGATTGGAATGGAATGTAGTGGAGTGAAGGATAATGGAATGGAATAGAGAGTAATGGAATGGAGTGTAACGGAATGGAATGGAATAGATGGGAATGGAGTGGAATAGAGTGAAGTGGAGTGGGATGGAGTTGAGTGGAGTGCAATGCCGTGGAGTGGACTGGAACGTAGTGGAATGGAATAGAAAGCAATGAACTGGAGTGGAGTGGAAAGGACTGGAATCTACTGGTATGTAATCGAATGGAGGGGAGAGGAATAGAGTGGAGTGGATTGGAATGCAGTGGAGTGGAGTGGAATGTAATGGAATGGAATGGAGCAGAGTGTAATGGAATAGAGTTGAGTCGAATGGATAAGAATAGAGTGGAATGGAGTGGAAAGGAGTCGAGTGGAGTAGAGTGGAGTGCAGGAGAGTGGAATACAATGGAATAGAGTGGAATGCAATGGAGTGGAGTCGAGTGGAGTAGAGTGGAGTTGAATGGAGTCGAGAGGATTTTAGAGGAGTAGAATGGAGTGGAATGGAACAGAGTGGAATGGGGCGGAATTGAGTGGAATAGAGTGGAATGGAGTAGGGTGGAATGGAGCAGAGAGGAGTGAACTGGAGTGGAATGGAATGGAGTACAATGGAATGGAGATAGGTGGAATATAGTAGAGTGGAGAGGAATAGAATGCAGTGGAATGTAATGTAGAGGAGTGGAGTGGAACGGAATGGAGTGGAATTGAAAGGAATGGAATGGAATGGAGTGCAGTGGAGTGGAATGGAGTGGAATGCATTGGAATTGAGTGGATTGGAATGCAACGGAATGGAAAGGAGTGCAGTGGACTTGAATGAAGTCGATTGGAGTGGAATTGACTTGAGTGGTGTGGAAAGGAGTGAAATGGAAAACAATGGAGTAGAGAGGAATGGAATGCAGTGGAGTGGAAAAGAATGGAATGGAGTGGAATGGAATGGAGTCGAGTGGAGTAGAACGGAGTGGAATGGAATGGAGTGGAATGGAATGCCGTGTACTGTAGAGGATTGGAATGGAGTTGAGTGGAATGATGTGGAATGGAGTGGAGTGCAGTGGAGAGGGGTGGAATGGAATTTATTGGTGTGGAGTAGAGTGGAATGGAGCGGAATCAACTAGAATGGAGTGGAGTGGAGTGGAGTGGAATGGAATGGAATGGAGTGGAGTCGAATGGAGTGGATATGAATGGAGTGGAGTTGAATGGAGAGAAATGGAATTGAGTGTAATGGAGTGGACTGGAATGTAGTATAGTGGAAAGGAATGGAATAGAATGGAATGGAATGGAATGGAGTGGATTGGAATGGTATGAAGTGGACCGGAATGAAATGGAATGGAGTTGAGTGGAGTGGAGTGGAATGGAGTGGAGTGGAATCTCATACAATGGAATGGAGCAGAGTGGAGTGGAATGTAGTGGAATGGATTGGGATGCAGTGGAGTGGAGAGGAATGGAATGGAATGGAGCGGAGTGGAGTGGAATGGAGTGGGAAGGACTAGAGTGGAATGTAGTGGAATGGAGTGGATTGGAGTGGAATGGAGTGGGAAGGACTAGAGTGGAACGTAGTGGAATGGAGTGGATTGGAGTGGAATGGAATGGATTGCAATGGAATGGAGAGGGGTAGATTGGAGTATAGTGGAGTGGAATGGAATGGCATGGAATAGCATGGAGTGGGGTGGAGTGGAAGGGAATGGAAATGAGTGTAAGGAATGCAGTGCAGTGGAAGGAGTGCAACAGAATGGAGTGGAGTGGAGTGCTGTGAAATGGAATGGTATGGAGTGGAGCGTAGTGGAGTGGACTGGAATAGAGTGGAATGGAGTGGAACGTAATGGAGTGGAATGGAGTGGAATTGAATGAAATGGAATGGAGTAGAGTGGAATGGAGTGGAGTGGAGTGGAGTGGATTACAGTGGAGTGGAATGTCATGGAGTGGAGTGGAATGTCATGGAGTGGAGTGGAATGAAATTGAGTGGAGTGAAGTGTAATGGAATGGAATGGAGTGGAAAGGAATGCAATGCAATGGAGTGGAATGGAATGAAATTGAATAGAGTGGAATAGAGTGGAGTGGAGTGGAGTGGAATCGAGTTCAATGGAATGGAGTGGAATGGAGTGCGTTGGAATGGAAATTAATTTAGTGGAGTGGAATGGAGGGGAATGGAAGGGAGTGGAACAGAATGGATTTACATTGGAGTTCAGTGGAGTGCAGTGGAGTGGAATGTAGTAGAGTGGAATGTAATGGAGTGGACTGGAATGGAATGGAATGCAGTAGAGTGGAATGAAGTAGAGTGGAATGGAATGGAATGGAGTGGAATGGAATGTAATGGAATGGAGTGGAGTGGAATGGAGTGGAGTGGAGTGGAATGGATTGGAGTGGATTGATATGGACTGGAAAGGAGTGAAATGGAATGGAGTGGAATGGAATGGAATGGGATAGAATGGATTGGAATGGGGTGGAATTGAAGAGAATTCAATGGAATTGATCGGATTGGAATGGAAGGGAATGGAGTGGAGTGCAGCGGAGTGGAATGGAGTGGAGTGGAGTGGAATGGATTGGAGTGATGTGAGATGGCATGGAATGGAAAATATTGGCGGGGAGTGGAATGGAGTTGAGTGGAGTGGAATGTAATGGAAAGGAGTGGACTCTAATTGAGTGGAGTGGAGTGGAATGTATTGGAATGGAATGGAGTGAAATGGAGTGCAGAGACAGGAGTGGAGTGGAGAGGAGTGGAGTGGAAAGGTGTGGAATGGATTGGAGTGCAGTGTAAAGGAGTGGAATGGAATGGAGTGGAGCAGAGTGGAATGGAGTGGAGTGAGCTAGACTGGAGTGGAGTGGAGTATAATGGAATGGAATGGAGTGGAGTGGAATGGAGTGGAAAGGAAAGGAGAGGAGTGGAGTGGAGTGCAATGGAACTAAGTGGAATGGAGTGGACTGGACGGTAGTGCAGTGTAATGGAATGGAATGGAATGCAATGGAATGGAATGGAATGGAGCGGATTGGAAGGGAATGGAGTTGAGCGGAATAGAATGAGCTCAGTGGAGTGAAGTGGAGTGTAGTAGAATGGAGTGGAGTGTACAGGAAAGGAGTTAAGTGGAGTGGAATGGAACGGAATGGAATGGAGTGGAATGTAATGGAATGGAATGGAATGGAGTGGAATGGAACGGAATGGAGTGGAGTGGAGTGGAATGGCATGCGATGGAATGGAGTGGAGTGGAGTCAAAAGGATTGGAATGGATTGGAATGCAATGGAGTGGAGTGGAATGGAATAGAATGGAGTGGAGTGGAGTGGAGTGGAAAGGAATGTAATGTAATGGAATAGAGAGCGGTAGAGTTGAGTAGAGTGGAGTGGAATGGAATGGAGTGGAATGGCATGGAGTGGAGTGGAGTGGAAAGAATGGAATGGAGTGGAAAAGAAAGGAATGGAAATGAATTTAATGGAATGGAGTGGAATGGAATGGAGTGCAATAGAATGGAGTGGAGTGGAGCGGAGTGCACTGAAATGGAATGGTATGGAGTGGAGAGTGTTGGAGTGGACTAGAATAGGGTGGAATGGAGTTCAATGCAGTGGAATGGAATGGAGTACAATGAAGTGGAATGGAATGGAGTGAAATGGAGTGGAATTGAATGGATTGGAATGGAGTAGAGTGGAATTGAATAGAGTGGAGTGGAGTGGAGTGGAATGTAATGGAGTGGAGTGGAATTTAAATGAGTGGAGTGTAGTGGAATGCAATGGAATGTAGTGGAAAGGAATGCAATGGAATGGAGCCGAATGGAATGGAGTGGAATGGAATGGAAAGAAGTCGAACGGAGTGAATTGGAATGGAGTGGATTGGAGTGGGTTGGAATGAAAAAGAATGAAGTGGAGTGGAATGGAAGGGAGTGGAACCGATCTGATTGGAGTGCATATGAGTGGAGTGCAGTGGAATGGAATGCAATGGAGTGGAGTGGAATGGAATGAAGTGGATTGGAATGGATTGGAGTTGAGTGGAGTGGAGTGGAGTGTAATGGAGTGGAGAGGACTGGATTGGAGTTCAGTGGAATAAATTGTTTTGAGTGCAGTGGAGTGGAGTGGAGTGGAATGGAATGGAGTGGAATGAAATTGAATGGAATGGAACAGAGTGGAATGAATTAGAGTGGAATGGAATAGAATGTAGTGGAATGGAATGAAATGGGATGGAGTGGAGTGGAATTGAGTGGACGGGAGTGGAATGGATTGGAGTGGAGTGTAACGGACTGGAATGGAGTTGAATGCAATGGAGTGGAAAAGAATGGATTCGAATGGAAAGGAATGGATTGGAATGGAATGCAATGGAATGGAATGGAATAGAATAGAATGTAGTGGAGTGGGGGGGAATGGCGAGGAATGCATTGGAATTATTCAGATTGGAATGGAATGGAAAGGAATGGAATGGAGTGCAGTGGAGTGGAATAGATTGGAGTGGAGTGGAATGGAGTGGAGAGGTGTGGAATGGAATGGAATGGAAAATAGTGGCAGGGGGTGGAATGGCGTGGAGTGTAGTGGAGTGGAATGGAATGGAGAGGACTGGAATTGAGTGGAGCAGAGTTGAATGGAGTGGAAAGAACAGGACTGGAGTGGAGTGCAGTGGAGTGGAATGGAATGGAGTGGAGTGGAAAGGATTGGAAAGCAATGGAGTGGAGTGCAATGGAACTGAGTAGAACGGAGTGGAGGAATGTAGTGCAATGGAAAAGAATGGGATGCAGTGGAACGTAATGGAATGGAATGCAATGGAGTGGAATTATATGGAATTGAGTGGAATGGAGTGGAATGACATGCAATGGAATGGAGTGGAGTGGAGTTGAATAGAATGGAATGGATTGGAATGCAGTGGAGTGGAGCGGAGTGGATTTGAATAGAATGGAATGGATTGGAATGCAGTGGAGTGGAGTGTAATGGAATGGAATGGGGCGGAGTGGATGGGAGTGGAATGGAATGAAAAGCAATCGATTGGAGAGGGTTAGAGTTGAGTGGAATGGAATGGAGTGAAATGGCATGGACTGGAGTGGAGTGGAAAGGTATCGAATGCAGTGAAAAAGAAGGGAATGGAGATGAGTGTAATGGAATGGAGTGGAGTGGAAAGGAGTGCAATAGAGTGGACTGGAGTGGAGTTCAGTGAAATGGAATGGTATGGAGTGGAGGGAAGTGGAGTGGAGTGGAATGGGGTGGAATAGAGTGGGGTGGAGTGGAATGGAATGGAGTGGAAAGGAACGGAATTCAATGGAATGGAATGGAGTAGAGTGGAATGGAACGGAGTTGGGTGGAGTGTGGAATAGAATGGAGGGGAATGGAATTGAGTGGAGTGTAGTGGAATGGAATCGAATGGAGTGGAAAGGAATGCAATGGAAAAGAGTGGAATGGAATGAAATGGAATTGAATGGAATGGAATGGAGTGGAGTGGAATGGAGTGGAAAGGAAGGGAATGGAATGGAGTGGATTGGAGTGGAGTGGAGTGGAGTGGAGTGAAAAGGAATGGAATATATTAGAATGGAGTGGAATGGGGTGGAATGGAGTGGAGTGGAATGGAATGGATGTGATTGGAATGGATTGGGAAGGAATGGACAGTAGTGCAGGAGAATGTAATGGAATGGAGGGTACTGGAGTGCAGTGGACGGGAATGAAGTGGAAGGGAGTTAAATGGAGTGTAATGGAGTGGTATGGAATGGAATGAAGTGGAGTGGAGTGGAGTGGAGAACAAAGGAGTGAAGGGGAGTGGGATGGAATGAAATGGAGTAGATTGGAATGGAGTGGAGTGGAGTGGAAAGGAGTGGAATGGAATGGAGTGGAATTAAATGTATTGTAGTGGATAGGAATGGAGTGGAATGGAATGGAATGGAGTAGAGTGCAATGCAATGGAGTGAGGTGGACAGGAGTGGAGTTGAGACGAGTGGAAATGAGTGTAGTGGATTGGAACGGTATTGAATGCAGTGGAGTGGATTGCAATGGAATGGAATGGAGTGAAAATAAATGGAATGGAAAGTATTGGAATGGAATGGAGAGGAGTGGAATGGAGTGCAATAGAATGGAGTGGAGTGTAGTGGAGAGGAATGGAATGGAATGGATTAGAGTGGAATGGAGTGGAATGGAATGGAGTGGAATGGAGTGGAGTGGACTGGAATGGGGTGGAGTGCAATGGAATGGACTGGAATGGACAGGAATGGAATGGATTGGAGTGAAATGGAGTAGAGTGGAAAGGAATGGAATGGAGTAGAATGGAATGGAATGGAGTGGAAAGGAATGGAATGGAATGGAATGGACTGGAGTGGAATGGAGTGGAATGGATTGGAATGGTATGGAGTGGAGTGGAATGGAATGGAACGCAGCAGAGTGGAGTGTAATGGAACAGAGTGGAATGGAATGGAATTCAGCGGATTGTAATGGAATAGAATGGAATGGTGCGGAGTGGAGTAGAATGCAGTGGAGTGGAATGGAATGGAGTAGACTCGAATGGAGTGGAGTGGAATGGAATGCAGTAGAATGGAAAGGAATGCAATGGAGTGGAATGGAATCGAGTGGAGTGAAATGGAGTAGAGTCAAATGGAATGGATTTCAATGGAATGGAATGGAAACGGGTGAAGTGGAATGGAATGAAGAAGAGTGCAGTGGAGTGCAATGGAGTGGAGGCGAATGGAATGGAATGGAATGGAGCAGAGTGGAGTGGAATGCAGTTGAGTGGAATGCAGTGGATTGGAGTGAAATGGAATTTAATGGAGGAGAGTGGAATAGAATGGAATGGAGCGGAGAGAATTGGAGTGGACTGGAGTGGATGGAGAGGTGTGCAGTGGAATGGAATTGAATTGAATACACTTAAGTGGAATGGAATGGAGTGGAGTGGAATGAAATGTGTTGGAGTAGAGTGCAGTGGCATGGAATGGATTGGAATGGAATTGAGTGGAGTGGAATGGAATGGAGTGGAATAGAATTAAATTGAATGAAGTGGATTGGAGTGGAATGCAGTGGAGTGGAACTGACTGCAGTGCAGTGGAATGGAGTTGAATGGAATGGAGTGGAAATAAATGGAACGGAGTGTAGTGGAGTGGAGTTCAGTGGAGTGGAATGAAATGGCGTGGAATTGATTAGAATTGAATGGAGGGGAGTGCAGTGGAATGGAATGGAGTGGAGTGGTGTGGACTGGAATAGAGTGGAATGGACTGGAATACAGTGGAATGGACTGGAATGGAGTGGAACTGAGTGTAGTGGAATGGAGTGCAGTTGAATGGAATGGAATTGAATGGAATGGAGTGGACAGGAGTGGAATGGAGTGGAATTTAGTTGTATGGAGTGGAATGGAGTGGAGTGCAGTGTAATGGAATTGAATGGAATAATATGGAGCCTAATGGAACGAAGTGGAATGAAATGGAATTAATCGGAGTGCAGTGCAGTGGAGAGGAATGTAGTGGAGTGGACTGGAATGCAGTGGAGTGGAAGGAATTGATTGGAATGTAATGGAATGTAACGGAATGGTGTGGAGTGTAGTGGAATGGTTTAGAGTGGAGTGGATTGGATTACAGTGGAATGGAGTGGAATGGTGTGAAGTGGAAAGGAATGCAATGTAGTGGAGCAAAGTGGAGTGGAATGGAATGGAATGCAATGGAGTGCAATGGAGTGAAATATAATGGAGTCAAATGGAGTGGAATGGAGGGTATGGAGTGCAGTGCAGTGGAATGGAATGGAATAGAATTGAGTGGAGAGGAATGGAATGGACTGGAATGGCAGGGAATGGAGTGGAGTGGAGTGGAATGGAATGGAGAGGAGTAGAAAGGATTGGAATGCAATTGCATGAAATGAAATGGAATGGAATGGAATGGAGTGGAGTGGAGTGGAATGGAGTGGAGTGGAGTGGAATGGAGTGGAGTGGAATGGAATGTAATGAAAAGGAATGGATTTGAGGGGAGTGTAATGGAGTATAGTGGACTGGAATGGATTGGAGTGGAGTGAAATGAAATGAAGTGGAGTGGAATGATGTGGAATGAAATGAAGTTGAATTAAATGGAATGAAGTGGAGGGGAGTGGAGTGGAATGAAATTGAATGGAATATAATGGAATGGAGTGGAGGGGAGTGGAATGGAGTGGAGGGGAATTGAGTTAAGTGAAATGGAGTAGAGCGGAATGGAAAGGAATGGAGTGCAATGGAATGGAATGGAATGGAGTGGAGTGGATTGGAAAGGAGTGGAATGGATTGGAATGGAGTTGGATGGAGTGGAATGGAAGGGAATGGAGCAGAGTGGAGTGGAATGGAGTAGAGTGGAATGGAATGGAATGGAGTCGTGTGGAATGGAATGAAATGGAATGGAGCAGAGTGGAGTGGAATGGAGTGGAGTGGAATGCAGTGCAGTGGTGTGAAATGGAAAGTATTGGATTAGAGTGCAGTGGGATGGAATGTATTGGAGTGGTGTGTCGTGGTGTGGATTAGAGTGGACTGCAATGGAGTGGAGTGAAAAGGAATGGAATGGAACAGAAAAGAATGTAATGGATGGGAGTGGAGTGGAGTGCAATTGAGTGGAGTGGAGTTTCAAGGATTGTAATGGAATGGAATGAAGTGTAGTGGAATGGATTGGAATCGAATGCAGTCGAGTGCAGTGGAATGGAATGGTATGGAGTCGAGTGTAATGGAGTGGACCAGAATGCAGTGGAAAGGACTGGAATGGAGTGGAATAGACTGCAGTGAAATGGATTGGAATGGAATGGAATGCAATGGGGAGGAGTGAAGTGGAATGGAGTGAAATGGATTCGAACGCAGTGGAGTGGAGTGGAGTGGAGAGGAATGCAGTGGAATGGAATGGAGGGCAGTGGAGTGGAATAGAATATAGTGTAGTGGAGTAGAGTTTAGTGGAATGGGGTGGAGTGGACTGGAGTGGAGTTGAGTGAATGGATTAGAGTGCAATGGAAGGGAATGGAATGGTGTGGAGTGGACGGGAATAGAATGGAGTGGAAGGAATGGAGTGGAATGAAATTTAATGGAATTGAATGGAATGGATTGGAGTGGAGTGGAGTGGAGTGGATTGGAGTGGAATGGAGTGGAGTGAAGTGGAATGGAATGGAATGGAGTGGAGTGGAGTAGAAAGGATTGGAGTGGAGTGGAACAGACTTGAATGGATTAGAATGGAATGGAGATTAGTGGAATGGAATGCAGTGGAATGCAGTAGAGTGGAATGGAATGGAATACAGTTGAATGGAGAGGAATGGACTGGAGTGGAGTGCAATGTAGTGGATTGGAGTGGAATGGAATGGAATGGAATGCAATGGAAGCTGAGATTGTGCCACTGTGCTCCAGGTTGCCTGACAGTGGGAGATATTCTTGAATGATAGGAATGGAATGGAAGGCAGGGAAATGAATGGAATGGAATGGAATGGAATGGAATGGAATGGAGTGGAGTGGAGTGGAATGGAATGGAGTGGACTGGAGTGGAATGGAGTGGAGAAGAGTGGAATGGAGTGGAAAGGAATGGAATAGATTGGAAAGGGGTGGAGTGGAGTGGAATGGACTGGAATGCAGTGGAGTGGTGAGGAATGGAGATTAGTGGAATGGAATGGAATGAAATGGAATGTAGTGGAGTGGAATGCAGTGGAAAGGAGAGGAGTGGAGTTGAATGGAGTCAAATGGAGTGGAATGGAGTGGAATGGAGTGGAGTGGAGTGGACTGTAATCGAGTGGAATGGAATGGAGTGGATTGGAATGGAGTGGAATGGAGTTGAGTGGAGTGGATTAGAGTGGAGTGGAATGGAATGGAATGGAATAGAATGGAATGGAATGGAATGGAATGGAATGGAATGGAATCAAATGGAGTTGAATGGAATGGAGTTCAGTGGAGTGGAAAGGAGTGTGTTGGAGTGGAGTGGAATCGAGTGGAATGGAGTGAAAAGGAATGGAATGCAGTGGAATGGAACTGAAAGTAGAGAAGTGTAATGGAAGGGACTGGAGTGGATTGGATTTTGGGTGGAATGGAATGGAATGGAATGGAATAGATTGGAGAGGAGTGGAGTGTAGTGGAGTGGAGTGTAATGGAGTGTATTAGAGTGGAACGGAATGGAATGGAATGGATCAGAGTGAAGTGCAATGGAGTGGAGTGGAGTGGAGCGGGTTGGAGTGGAATGGAATGGAATGGAAATCAATGGAGTGGATTCGAACGGATTGGAGTGGAGTGGAATGGAATGTAAAGTCTTGGAGTGGAAAGGAATGGAGTGGAGTGGAGTTCAGTGCATTGGAATCGAGTGGGATGGAAAGGAGTGGGGTAGAGAGTAATGGATGGAAAGGGAATGGATTGGAGTCGAATGGACTGGAATGGAGTGGATTGAAATTGAATAGAATGGAATGGAGTGGAGTGGGGTGGAATGGAGTGGAGTGCAGTGGAATGGAATTCAGTGGAGGGGAATGGAGTGCAATGGAATGGAGTGATGTGGAGTGACATGGAATGGAATGAAGCTGAGTGGACTGGATTGGAATGGAATGGAGAGGAATGAATTCGAATGGAGTGGAACTGAGGGGAGTGGAGTGGAGTGAAATTCTGTGGAATGGACTGGAATGGAGTGTACTGGAATGGAATGGATTGGAATGGAATTGAATGGAATATAATGGAGTGGACTGGAGTCGAATGGAGTGGAGGCGAGTGCAATAGAGTGGAATGGAATGGAAAGGAATGGACTGGGGTGAAGTAGAGTGGAATGGAATGGACTGGATTGGATTGGATTGGAGTGGCGTGGAGTTGAGGGGCATGGAATGGAATGCAGTAGAATAGAATGGAATGGAGTGGAACGGAATGGAATGAAATGGAATAGAGTGAAGTGGAGTGGAACATATTGGAGTGGAGTGTAATGGAGTGGAGTAGATTGGAACGGAATGGAATGAAATGGATCCAAGGTGAGTGCAATGGAGTGGAGTGGAGCCGAGTGGAGAGGAATTGAATGGATTGGAATAGAGTGAAGTGGATTGGAGTGGAATGGAATGGAATGGAATGGAATGGAACGGTGTTGAGTGGAATGGAGTGGAGTGGAGTGGAATGGAATAGATTGGAATGGAATGGAGTGGAGTGGACTGGAATACATTGGAGTGGAGTGGAGCAGAACGGCATGGAGTGGAGTCAAATGGAGTGGAATGGAATCGAGTGGACTGCATTAGAGTGGTGTTGAATGGAGTGGAATGGAGTGGAGTGGAATGGAATGGATTGTAGTGGGGTTTAATGGAGTGGAATAGAGTGGGATGGAGAGGAGTGCAGTGGAGTGGAAAGGAATGGAGTGGATTCAAATTGAATAAAATGGAATGTAGTGGAGTGGAGTGGAATAGAGTGGAGTGGAATGGAAAGAAATGGAATGGCATGGAGTGGAGTGGAACGGCGTGGCGTGGAGAGGCATGAAGTGGAGTGGAGTGGAGTTGAGTGGAATGGAATGGAACGGAATGGAATGGAGTGGAGTGGAATGGAGTAGAGTGGAGTGGAATTGAGTAGAGAGGAATGTAGTGGAATGGAATGGAGTAATATAGATTGGAATGGAATGTTATGGAGTGGAGTGGAATGGATTGGAGTGGAGTGGAATGCAGTTGAGTGGAATGGAGTGGAGTTTAGTGGAGTTGAGTGGAATGAAATGGAGTGGAGTGTAATGGAGTGGAATGGAATGGAATAAAATGGAATGGAGTGGAATGGAATGGAAGAGGAAATTGTGCCACTGCACTCCTGGTTTTCTGACAGTGTGTGACATTCTCGAAAGAAAGGAATGGAATAGAGTGCAGAGGAATGGACTGGAATGGAATGGAGTGGACTGGAATGGAATGGAGTGGACTGGATAGGACTGGACGGCAGTGAATTGGAGTGGAGAGGAATGTGGAGGAAAGGAATGGGATGGAATGAAATGGAATGAAGCAGTGTGGTGTGGAGTGGAGTTTATTGCAGTGGAATGCAGCAGAATGGAATGGGATGGAGTGGAATGGAGTGTAGTGGAGAGGTGTGGAATGGAGTGGAATGGAATCGGAAGTAATGGAATGTAACAGAGCGGAGAAGAACGGAGCGCAGTGGAGCTGAGAAGAAGGGAACTTAAAGAACGGAACGGAACGGAATGGGAGCTGATTGTGCCACTGCATGCCAGGCTGGGTGACTGAGTGAGATACTCTAGAAGGAAAGGAATGTACTGGAATGCAGTGGAATGGAATAGAGCGGAATGGAGTGGAGTGGATTGGGTTGAAGTGGAGTGGAGTGGAATGGAGAGGAATGGAATGGGATGGAACGCAATTAAATGAACTGGAGTAGATTGGGGTACAGGGGAGTGCAGTGGAATGGAGTGGAGGGAAACGGAATGCAGTGAAACAGAGTGGAGTGGAATGCAATGGAGTGAAGAGGAGTGGAATGAAGTGGAATGGAATGGGATGTAATGGAATGTAGTGGAGTGGAATGGAATGGATGGAATGGAATGGTATGGAATGGAATGGAATGGAAGCGGAGATTGTGCCACTGTGCTCCTGGCTGGGTTACAGTGTGAGATATTCTCAAAAGAAAGGAATGGAATGGAATGCGGTGGAATGGACTGGAATGGAATGGAGTGGACTGGAGTGGGGTGAAGTGGAGTGTAGAGGAATGTAGAGGAATGGAATGGGATGGAATGGAATGGAATGAAGTGGTGTGGAGTGGTTTGGAGTGTATTGCAGTGGAATTGAGTAGAATGGAATGGGATGGAGTGGAATGGAGTGTAGTGGCGAGGTGTGCATTGGAGAGGAATGGAATCGGAAATAATGGAATGGAATGGAGTGGAGTGGAACGGAATGTAACGGAGCAGAGCGGAGCACAGAGGAGCTGAGCAGAAGGGAACTTAATGGAAGGGAACAGAATGGAATGGGAGCTGATTGTGCCACTGCGTGCCAGGCGGGGTGACAGAGTGAGATACTCTCGAAGGAAAGGAATGTAATGGAATGCAGTGGAATGCAACAGAATGGAATGGAGTGGAGTGGAGTGGGTTGACGTGGAGTGGAGTGGAATGGAGAGGAATGGAATGGGATGGAATGGAATGAAATGAAAGGGAGTGGAGTGGGACACAGGGGAGTGCAGTGGAATGGAGCGGATTGAAATGGGATGGAGTGAAATAGAGTGGAGTGGAGTGCAATGGAGTGAAGAGGAGTGGAATTTAGTGGAAAGGAATCAGATGTATTTTAATGTAGTGGAGTGGAGTGGAGTGGAACAGAGTGGAATGGAATGGAACATAATTGAATGGAATGGAAAGGAAATGAATGGAATGGAATAGAATGCAATGGAATAGAAAGGAATGCAATGGAAAGTTGACTTGTAATGTGAGATGAGTTCCTGCCGCTGCAGTCCCGCCTGGGTGACACAGTGATATCCTGTTGAAAGAAAGTAATGGAATGCAATGGAGTGAAATTGAGTTGAATGGAAAGGAGTGGAGAGGAGTGGAGTGGAGTCGAGTGGAATGGAGTGGTGTGGAATGCAGTTGAATGCAATGGGATGGAGTGGAATGGAATTGAGTGTACTGTAGTGGAGTGGATTGAAATAGAATGCAATAAAATGGGATGGAATGGAATGCAATTTAATGGTGAAAATAACTGTGAGCTGAGATCGTGCCACTGAACTTCAGGTTGGTGACACAGTGAGATCCTGTGGAAAGAAAGGAAGGGAATGATATGGAGTGGAAAGGAATAGAGTGGAGTGGAATGGAGAGAAGTGGAATGGAGTGGAGTGGAGTGGAGTGGAGTGGAATGGACTGGAGTGGAATGGAATGGAATGGAATAAAGAAATATGTGCTGAGATATTGTCACAGCACTGCAGCCTGTGTGACAGAGGGAGATCCTGTCGAAAAAAATGAGTGGAATTGATGGGATTGGAATGGACTGGAATGGAATGGATTGGAGTGGAGTGGAATGGGGTGGAATGGAATGGAGTGGAGAGGAGTGAATTGAATGGAGTGGAGTGGAGTCGAATGGTGTAGAAAGGAATGGAGTGGAATGAAGCTGAATGGAGTAGAATGGAGTGGAGTGGAGTGGAGTGGAATGGACTAAAATGGAGTAGAGTGGAATGGAGTGGAATCAAATGGAGTGGAGTGGAGAGGAATGGAGTGGAATGGACGGGAATGGAGAGGAGTGGAATGGAGTGGAGTGGAATGGGGTTTAGTGGAATAGAGTGGAATGAAGTGGAATGGAGTGGAGTGGAATGGAAAGGAATGGATTCGATTGGAATGGAATAGAACGGAGTGGAGCGGAATGGAATGAAGTGGAGTGGAGTGGAGTGGAATCAAGTGGAATGGAATGAAATGCAGTGGAATGGAATGGAGTAGAAGGTACTGAAGTGGAATGGAATGGAGTGGAGTGGATTGGAATGGAATGGAATCCAATGGAGAGTAGTGGAATGGAGTGGAGTGGAATGGAGTAGAGTGGAATTGAGTGGAGTGGAATGGAGTGGCATGGAATGAGGTGGAATGAAATGGAATGGAGTGGAGTGGAACATAATTTAATGAAACGGAGTGGAGTTGAGTGGAGTGGAGTGGAGGGGAGGGAAGTAGATTGGAACGGAGTGTAGTGGACAGGAATAGAGTGGAATGCAATGGAATGGAGTTTGGTGTAGTGGAGTGGATTGGAGTGGAGTGGAATGGAATGGAGTGGAGTGGAATGGAGTAGAGTGGAGCGGATTGAAATGCAGTGGAATGGATTGGAGTGGAGTGGAATGGAATGGAGTGGAGTGGAATGGAGTAGAGTGCAGTGGATTGGAAGGCAGTGGCGTGGAGTGGAGAGCAATGGAGTGGAGAGGAACAGAATGGGATGAAATTTAGTGAAGTGTAATGGAGTGGAGTGGAGTGGAACGTAGTAGAATTTGACGGAGTGGATTGGAATGGAGTGGATTGGAGTGGAGGGGAGTGGAGTGGAATTCAATGGAGTGGAATGGAGTGGAGTGGAATGGAGTGGAATGGAATGGAATGGAGTGGAGTGGAATGGAGTGGACTGGAATGGAGTGGAATGAAATGGAATGGAATGGAATGGAATGGAATCAAATGGAGTGGAGTGCAATGGAGATGAGTGGAGAGGAATGGAGTGGAGTGGAATAAAACGGAATGGAATGGAGAGGAGTGGAGTGGAATGGAGTAGTATGAAGTGGAGGAGAGTGATGTGGAGAGGAGCGGAATGGAATGGAATTGAATAGAGTGGAATGGAATGGAGGGGACTGGATTGAAATGGAATGGAATGCAATAGAAAAGAATGGAATGGATTTGGGTGGAGTGGAGTGGAGTGGAATGGAATGGATTGGAGTGGAATGTAGTGGAGTGGAGTGGATTGGAACGGAGTGGAGTGGAGAGGAGTGGAATGGAATGGAGAGGAACAGAATGGGTTGCCATTTAGTGAAATAGAATGGAGTGGAGTGGAGGGGAAAATAGTGTAATTGAATGGACTGGAATGGAATGGAGTGGATTGAAGTGGAGTGGGCTGGAGTGGAATTCAATGGAATGGAATAGACTGGACAGGAATGGAGTGGAATGGAGTGGAATGGAACGGAATGGGATGGAGTGGAATGGAGTCGAATGGAATGGAGTGGAATGAAATGGAATGGAATGAAATGCAATGGAGTGAAGTGGAATGGACAGGAGTGGAGAGGAATGAAAGTGGAGTGGAGAGGAATGAAAGGAGTGGAGAGGAGTGGAGTGGAGTGGAATGAAACAGAATGGAATGGAGAGGAATGGAGTGAAATGGAGTACAATGGAATGGGGGGAGGAAGTGGAGTGGAGTGAAATGGAATGGAATGGAATGGAATGGATTGGAATGGAGGGGAGTGGAGTGAAATGGAGTGGAATGGAATAGAATGGAATGAAGTGGAGTGCAGTAGAGTGGAATGGAGTGGAATGCAATGCAATGGAATGTCGTGAATTGGAGTGGAATGGAGAGGAATGGAACGGAGTGCTCTTGAATGGAATGGAAGGGAATTTAGTGGAATGGAATGGAGTGCAGTGGAGTGGAATGGAGTAGGGTTTAGTGGAATGCACTGGAATGGAGTGGAATCGAAAGAAATGGAATGGAATGTAGTGGAGTGAAGTGGAAAGGAGTGCAGAGTAGTGGAATACAGTCGAATGTAATGGAGTGGAGTGGAGTGGTGTGGAACGCAATGGAATGGAGTGGCCTGGAATGGAATGGAATGGAGTCGAGTGGAATGGAATGCATTGGATAGCACAGGAATGGAATAGAATGGAGTGGAGTGGAGATGAGTGGAGTGCATTGGAATGTAGTGGAGTGGAGTGGAAAGCAATGGAATGGAGTGGAGTAGAAAGGAATGAAATGTAGTGGAATGGAGTGGAATGGAATGGAGTGGAATGGAATGCAGGGGATTGGAGTGGAAAGGAGTGGAATGGAATGAAGTGGAATGGAATGGAGTGGAATGCAATGGAGTGGAGTAGAGTGGAAAGGAGTGGAATGGAATGCAATGAATTGGAGTGGAATGGAATGAATTGGAGTGGAATGGAGTGGAGTGGAGTGGAGTGGTGTGGAACGCAATGGAATGGAGTGGCCTGGAATGGAATGGAATGGAGTCGAGTGGAATGGAATGCATTGGATAGCACAGGAATGGAATAGAATGGAGTGGAGTGGAGATGAGTGGAGTGCATTGGAATGTAGTGGAGTGGAGTGGAAAGCAATGGAATGGAGTGGAGTAGAAAGGAATGAAATGTAGTGGAATGGAGTGGAATGGAATGGAGTGGAATGGAATGCAGGGGATTGGAGTGGAAAGGAGTGGAATGGAATGAAGTGGAATGGAATGGAGTGGAATGCAATGGAGTGGAGTAGAGTGGAAAGGAGTGGAATGGAATGCAATGAATTGGAGTGGAATGGAATGAATTGGAGTGGAATGGAGTGGAATGGCGTGGAATGGAGTGGAGTGGAATGGAATGGAGTGGAATGGCGTGGAATGGAGTGGAGAGGCTTGGAGTGGAGTGGAATGGAGTGGAGTGGAGTGGGGTGGAGTGGAACAGAACGGAGTGAAATGGAATGGAATAGAATGGAATGGAATGGAATGGAATGGAGTGGAATGGAATGCAAGCTGAGATTGTGCCAATGCACATCAGGCTGAGTGACAGAGTGAGATACTCTCGAAAGAAAGCAATGGAATGGAATGCAGTGTAATGGAAAAGAATGGAATTTAGTGGATTGGAGTGGAGTGGAGTGGAGTGAAGTGGACTGGAGAGGAATGGAGAGGAATGCAACGGCATGAAGAGGAGTGGAGTGGGGTGGAGTGGAGTGCAGAAGAATGGAGTGGAATGGAATGGGATGCGGTGAAATGGAGTGGAGTGGTGTGCAGTGGAATGGCATGAAGTGGAATGGAGTGGAATGGAATGGGATGTAAGGGAACGTAGTGTTGTGGATTGGAGTGGAACTGAAAGTAATAGAACATAACGGAGCGAAGCGGAATGGAATGGAACGGAATAGAACGGAATGGAATGGAACGCAACCGGAGTTGAGATTGTGCAAGTGCGCTCCAGGCTGGGTGACAGAGTGAGATACTCTTGAAAGAAAAGAATGTAATGGAATGCAGTGGAATGGTATGGACTGGAATGGAGTGGAGTGGGGTGAAATGGATTGAAGTGGATTGTAGTGGAGTGAAGTGGAGTGGAGTGGAATGGAGAGGAATAGAATGGGATGGAATGGAATGGAATGAAGTGGAGTGGAGTTGGGTGAAGTGGAGTGCAGTGGAATGTAGACGAATGGAATGGGAGGGAGTGGAATCGAGTGCAGTGGAGTGCAGTGGAGTGGATAGGAGTCGAATGGAGTGGAAAGGAATCAGCTGTAATGGAATGTAGTTGAGTGGAAAAGAGTGGAGTGGAACGGAGTGGAATGGAATGGAATTGAATGGAAAGGAATGTAACGGAATGGAACGGAATGGAATGGAACGGAATGGAATGGAGTGGAATGGAATGGAATGGAACGGAATGGAGTGGAACGGAATGGAATGGAATGGAATGTAGAGGAACGGAATGGAATGGAATGGAATGGAATTTAATGGAAAGCTAAGGAATGCAATGGAATAGAATGCAATGCAGTGAAAAGTTGACATATAATGTGAGCTGAAATTGTGCCACTGTTCTCCAGCCTGAGGGACGCAGTGATATCCTGTCAAAAGAAAGTAATAGAACACATTGGAGTGAAATGGAATGTAATGGGTTGCAGTGGCGTGGAGTGAAGTGGAGTGGAGTGGAATAGAGTTGAATGGAACGGGATGGAGTGGAATAAAATGGAGTGGAGTGGAGTGCAATAGAATGGAATGGAATGGGTTGGAATGGAATGCAATGGAACGGTGAAAAGAAATGTGAGCTGAGATTGTGACAATGCACTCCAGCATTTGTCACAGAGTGATATCCTTTCGAAAAAAAGGAATGGAATGGAATGGAATGGAGAGGAATGGAGTTGAGTGCAGTGGAGTGGAGTGGAATGGAATGGAATGGAATGCATTGAAAGGGAAAGGATTGGAGTGGAATGGAGTGGAAAGGATTGGAATGGAGTGGAGTGGAGTGGTGTCGAGTGGAATTGAGAGGACTGAAGTGGATTGGAGTGGAATGAAATGGAGTGGAGTGGTGAGGAGTGGAAAGGAAGGGAATGGAATGGAGTGGATTGGAATGGAATGGAGTGGAGTGGAGTGAAATGGACAGGGGCGGAATGGAATGGAATGGAATGGAATTAAGAAATGTGAGCTGAGATTGCACCACTGAACTTCAGTCTTTCTGACAGAGTGAGGTCCTGTGGAAAGAAATGAACGGAATGGAACGCAGTGGAATGCAATGAAATGGAGTGGATTGGAGTGGTGTGGAGTGGAATGGAGAGTAGTGGAATGGATTGGAGTGGAATGAGGTGAAATGCAATGGAGTATTGTGGAATAGAGTGGAGTGGAAAGGAGCGGCATGGAATGAGATGAAAGGGAATGGTATGTCATGGAATGGAGTGGACTTAAGTGGAGTGGAGTGGACGGTAGTGGAGTGGAGTGGAGTGGAATGGAATGGAATGGAACAGTATGGAATGGAGAGGAGTGGAATGGAGGGGGGTGGAGTGGAACGGAATGGAGTGGAAAGGAATGGAGTGTAGTTGAGTGGAGTCAAGGGGAGTAGAGTGGAGTGGAATGGAGTGGAATAGAATGGAGCGGATTGAAGTGGAATGCAATGGAATGGAGTAGACAGGAATGCAGAGGAATGGAGTGGAATGGAGTGGAATGGAGTGGAGTGGAATGGAGTGGAATCGAATGGATTGGAATGGAATGGAGTGGAATGGGGTGGAGTGTAATGGAGTGGAATCGAATGGACTGGAATGGAATGGAATGGAATGGAATGGAATGGAGTCGACTGTAATGGAATGAAGTGGAAAGCACAGGAATGGAATGAAATGGAGTCGAGTGGAGAGGAGTGGAGTGGAGAGGAGTGGAGTGGATTGGAATGGAGTGGAGTGGAGTGGAATGGAGTGGAATGGAATGGAATGAAGTGGAATGCAATGGAATGGAACGGAGTGGAGTGGAGTTCAGTGGAAGGGAGAAGAGTCGAATGGAGTGGAATGGAATAGAATGGAATGGAGTGGAGTGGAATGGAATGGAATGGAGTGAAGGGGAGTGGAGTGGAAAGTAGTGGAATGGAGTGGAGTGGAGTGGAATGGAATGGAATGGAATCAGGTGGAACAGGTTGGAATAGAATGGAAGGGAATGGAGTGGAAAGAAAGGGGTGTAATGGATTGGAGTGTAATGGACTGGAATGCAGTGGAGTAGAGTGGAGTGGAATGGGTTAGAATGGATTGGAATGGATTAGGATGGAGGGGAATTGAATTGAAAGGAATGCAGTAGAATGCAACGGAATGGAATGGAGTGGAGTGGAGTGGAATGGAGGGGAGTGGAGTGGAATGGAGTGCTGTGGAGTGGAATGGAGTGGAATGGAATGGAATGGAAAGGAATGGAGTGGAGTGGAGTGTAATGGAGTTGAGTGGAGTGGAGTGGAATGGGGTTGAGTGGAGTGGAATGGACTGGAATGGAATGGAATGGAATGGAAAAGAATGGAGTGGAGTGGAGAGGAACAGAGTGGAATGGAATGGAATGGAGTGGAATTGAGTGGAGTTGAATGGAGTCTAGTGGAGTGGAATGGAGTGGAGTGGAATGGAATGGAATGGAATGGAATGGAATGGAATGGAATGGAATAGAATGGAATGGAAGGGAATAGAATGGAATGGAATGGAAAGGAATGGAATGGAAGGGAGTGGCATGGAGTTGAGTAGAGTAGAGAGGAATGGAATGGAGTGGAATGGACTGGAGTGGATTGGAGTGAAGTGGAGTGAAGTGGTGTGGGTTGGAGTGGATTGGATTGTAGAGGAGTGGGGTGGAGTGAACTGGAGTGGAGTGGAATGGAATGGAATGGAGTGGAATGGAGTGGAATGCAGTGGAGTAGAGTGGAGTGGAGTGGAATGAAGTGGAATGGAATGAGTGGAGTGGAATGGAATGAAATGGAGTGGAATGCAGTGGAGTGGATTGGAGTGGAGTAGAGTGGAATGGAGTGGAGTGGAATGAAGTGGAGTGTAATGTTGTTGAATGGAAAGGAGTGGAACTGAATAGAATGGAAAGGAGTGGAACTGAATAGAATGGAGAGGAGTGGAATGGAATGGAATGGCGTGGGGTTTAGTGGAGTGGAGTAGAGTTGAGTGGAGAGGAATGGAGAGGAATGGAGTGGAAAAGACGGAAATGGAGTGGAATGGAATGGAATGGAGTGGAATGGAATGGAATCCAATGGATTGTACTGGGGTGGAATAGAGTGGAGTGAAGTGGAATGGAGTATAACGGAATGGAAGGTAATGGAATGCAGTGGATTGGAGTGGAGTGGAGCAGAGCGGAACGGAATGGAACGGAATGGAAGACAATGGATTGGAATGTGAGCTGAGTTTTTGCCACTGCGCTCCAGGCTGTGTGACAGAGTGAGATACTTTCGAAAGAATGGAATGCCATGAAGGCAGTGGAAAGGAATGGATTGAAATGAAGTGGAATGGAGTAGATTGGAATGGAGTCAAGTGGAGTAGAGTGTAATGGAGAGGAATGGAATGGGATGGAATGGAATGGAATGAAGTGGAGTGGAATGGGGATGAATGGAGTGCAGTGGAATGGAGCGGAACGGAATTGGATGGAGTGGAATGGAGTGGAGTGGAGTACAGTTGAGTGGAGAGGAGTGAAATGGACTGGAATGGAATAGGGTGTAATGGAATGTAGTGGAGTGGAATGGTGCGGAATGGAATGGAATTGAATTGAATGGAATGGAATGGAATGGAGAGGAATGCAATGGAATGCCACTGAATGCAGTGTAATAGAATGCAATACAATGGATTGACGTATAATGTGAGCTCATATTGTGCCACTGCACTCCAGCCTGGGTGACACAGTAAAATTCTCTCGAAAGAAAGGAAAGGAATGCAATGGAGTGAAATGCAATGGAATGGAATGGAATGGCGTGGAGTGGAGTGGAATTGATTATAGTGGAATGGAGTTGAATGGAAAGGGATGGAGCGGAATGGAATGGAGTGTATTGGAGTGGAGTGAAATAGAATGGAATGGAGTGGGATGGAATGGAATGCGATGGAGTGGAATGCAATGGAATGGGGAAAAGAAATGTGAGCTAAGATTGTGCCACTGCACTGCAGCCTTTACGACAGAGTGAGATACTGTGGAAAGAAAGGAATGGAATAGAATGGAGTGGAATGGAACAAAATGGAGTGGAGTGGAGTGAAATAGAATGGAGTGGAATGGAATGGAGTGGAGTGGAAAGGAATGGAGTGGAATGGATTATAGTGGAGTGGAATGGAGTGGAATAGAATGGAGTGGAATGGAATGGACTGGAGTGGAATAGAGTGGAGTGGAATGGAGAGAATTGGAGTGGAGTGTAATGGAATGGAGTGGAATGGAATATATTGGAATGGAATGGATTGGAATGGAATGGAATGGAATGAAGAAATGTGTGCTGATATTCTGCCACTGCACACCGGACTGGGTGTCAGAGTAAGTTCCTGTCAAAGAAAGGAATGGAATGGAATGAGATGGAATGGATTGGAGAGGAGTGGAGTGTGGTGGAGTGTGAATGAGTGGAATGGAATGGGATGGAATGGAAAGGTGTGGAGTGGACTGAATGGAGTGGAGTGGAATGGATTGGACTGGAGTAGAGTGGATTGGAGTGGTGTGGAATGGAATGGAATGAAGTGGTGTGGAATGGAATGGAATGGAATGGAATGGAAAGGAATGGAGTGGAATGGAATGGAATGGAATGGAATGGAATGGAATGGTGAAATGATATGTGAGCTGAGATTGTGCCACTGCACTCCTGGCTGGTTGACCAAGTGAGATACTCTCAAAAGAAAGAAATGGAGTGGAATGCAGTTGAATAGAATGGAATGGAATCGAATGGAATGGAGTGGACTGGAGTGGAGTGAAGTGGACTGGAGTGGAATGGACTGGAACGGAATGGGTTGTATTGCAATGGAATGAAGTGGAGTGGAGTGGGTTGGAGTGAAGTTCAGTGGAATGGACAGGAATGGAGTGGGATGGAGTGAAATGCAGTGGAGTGGAGTGGAGAGGATTAGAATGGATTGTAATGGAGTGGAATGGAATCGGATGTAATGGGATGTAATGGAATGTAGTGGAGGGGAGTGGAGTGGAGTGGGACGGAGTGGAATGCAACGGAACGGAACAGAACAGGACTGAACGCAACAGAACGTGACGGAACGGAACAGAACAGAACGGAATGGAGAAATGTGCACTGAGATTGTGCCACTGCGCTACAGCCTGTGTGACAGAGGGATATCCTGTCGAAAGAAAGGAGTGGAATGGAATAGAATGGAATTAAATGGAATGGAATGGACTGGAGTGCAGTGGAATGATATTGAGTGGCATGGAATGGAATGGAATGGAATGCAATGGAGCGGATTGTAGCAGTGCAGAAAGGAATGCAATGGAATGGAAAGAAATGGAATGGAATGTTACCTGAATTTGTGCCACTGCCCTCCAGGCTGGGTGACAGAGTGAGATACTCTCAAAAGAAAGGAATGGAAGGGAATGCAGTGGAATGGAGTGGACTGGAGTGGTGTTTAGTGGAGTGAAGTGGAATGTAATGGAAAGGAGTGGAATGGAATGCAGTGGAGTTTAGGGGAATGGAGTGGGCTGGAGTGGAATGCAGTGGAGTAGAGTGGAATTGAATGGAATGGAATGGAGTGGAGTGGAATGGAGTGGAGTAGAGTGGAGTGGAATGGAGTGGAATGGGTTGAAGTGTAGTGGAGTGGAGTGGAGTGGAATGGAATGAAATGGAATGGACTGGAGTGGAATGGAGTGGAGTGGATTGGAGTGGAATGGAATGGAATGGCAAGGAATGGAATGGAACGGAGTTGAGTGGAATGGAGTGGAATTGAGTGGAATGAAGTGGAATGGAATGGAATGGAATGGAATGGAATGGAATAGAGTGGAGTGGAGAGCAGTGGAGTGGAATAGAATGGAATGGAATGGAATGGAATGGAATTGAAAGGAAGCTGAGTTTGTGCCACTGCATTCCAGGCTGGGTGACAGAGAGAGATACCCTAGAAAGAAAGGAATGCAATGGAATGCAGTGGAATGGAATGGAAAGGAATGGAGTGGACTGGACTGGGGAGGAGTGGACTGAAGTGGAGTGGAGTGGAATGGAGACGAATGGAATGGGATGGAATGGAATGGTATGAAGTGGAATAGAGAAGAGTGGTGTGGAAAGAGGTGGAATGGAGCAGAATGGAATGGAATGGAGTGAAATGAAGTGGAGTGGAGTACAAGGGAGTGGAGAGGAGTGGAATGGATTGGAATGGAGCCGGATATAATGGAATGCAGGTGAGTGGAGTGGAACGGAATGGAATGAAACAGAGTGGAGCAGAGCGAAGTGGAGTGGAGTGGAATGGAACAGAACAGAAGGGAGCGGGAGCTGAGATTGTGCCCCTGCACTCCAGGATGAGAGACAGAGTGAGATACACTCGAAAGAAAGAAATGGAGTGGAATGCAGTGGAATACAATGCAATGGAATGCATTGGAGTGGAGTGGAATGGAATGAAGGGGAGTGCAGTTGAACGGAGAGGAATGGAATGGGACAGAATGGAATGAATTGACGTGGAGTGTAGTGGGGTGGAGTGGAGTGCACTGGAATGGGATGGAGTGGAATGGAGTGGAGTTAAATAGAATGGAAGGGAATGGGATGGAATGGAATGCAATGGAATGATGAAAAGAAATGTGAGCTGAGTTAGTGTCACTGCACTCCAGCCTTTGTGACAGTGAGATTCTGTGTAGATAAAGGAATGGAATGGCATGGAATGGAATGGAATGGAATGGAATGGAATGGAATGGAATGGAATGGAATGGAGTGGAGTGGGGTGGAGTGGAATGTAGTGGGATGGAGTGGAATGGAGTGGGGTGGAGTGGAATGGTGTGGGGTGGAGTGGAATGGAGTGGAGTGGAGTGGAGTGGAATGGAGTGGAGTGGAGTGGAGGGGAGTGGAGTGGAGTGGAGTGGAATGTAAGGGAATGGAATGGAGTGGAGTGGAGTGGAGTATATTGGAATGGAATGGACTGGAATGGAATGGAATGGAACGAAGAAAAGTGTGCTGGGATTGTGGTAATGCACTACAGCCTGTGTGACAGAGGCAGATACATTCGAAAGAGAGTAGCAGAATGGAAGGGATTGGAATGTAATGGAATGGAATGGATTGGAGTGCAGTGGAGTGGTATTGAGTGGAGTGGAGTGGAATGCAGTGGAATGGAATGGAATGGAATGGAATGGAATGGAATAGAATGGAATGGAAAGGTGAAGTGAAATGTGAGCTGAACTGTGCCTATGAGCACCACCCTGGGTGACCGAGTGAGATCCTGTCAAAAGAAAGGAATGGAATGGAATGGAGTGGAATGGAATGGAATGGAGTAGAGTGGAGTGGAGTGGAGTAGAGTGGAGTGGAGTGGAGTGGAAAGGACTGGAAAGGAATGGAATGGAATGAAAGAAGTGGAGTGGACTGCAATGTAATGGAGTGGAGTGGAGAGGAGTGAAGTAGAGTGGAGAGGAGAGGAATGGAGTGGAATGGAATCGGATGTTACGGAATTTAGTGGAGTGGAGTGGAATGGAATGGAACAAAACAGAATTGAATGGAAAGGAATGGAGAAAAGTGTGCTGAGATTGTCCCACTGCGCTACAGCCTGTGTGACAGAGGGAGATACTGTTGACAGAAAGGAGTGGAATGGAAGTGATTGGAATGGAATGGAATGTATTGGAGTGGAGCAGAGCAGAATTGAGGGGAGAGGAGTAAATTGCAGTGGAATGAAATGGAAAGGAATCTAATGGAATGGAAAGGAATGGTATGTTGAAATGAAATGTGAGCTGAGATTGTGCCACTGCACAACACCCTGGGTGACAGAGTGATATCCTGTCAAAAGAAAGGAATGGAATGGAAAGGAAAGTATGTTGAAATTAAATGTGAGCTGAGATTGTGCCACTGCACAACACCCTGGGTGACAGAGTGATATCCTGTCAAAAGAAAGGAATGGAATGGAAAGGAGTGGAATGGAATGGAATGGAGTTGAGTGGAGTGGAGTGGAGTGAAGTGGAAAGGAGTGGAATGGAATGGATTGGAATGGAAAGCAGTGGGGTGGACTGGAATGGATTGGAGTCGAGTGGAGTGGAATGGTTTGGAGTGGAGTGGAGTGGATTGGATTGGAGTGCAGTGGAGTGGAATAGAGTGGAATAGAATGGAATGGAATGATGAAATAAAATGTGAGCAGTGATTGTGCCGCTGAGTTCCAGGCTGAGTGACAGAGTGAGATACTATTGAAAGAAAGGAATGGAATGGAAAGCAGTGAAATAGAATAGAATAGAATGGAATGGAATGGTGTGGACTGGAGAGGAGTGGAGTGGAGTGAAGTGGAGTGGAGTGGAATGGAGAGGAATGGAAGGGGATGTAATGGAATGGAATGAAGTGGAGTGGAGTGGGATGAAGAGGGGTCCAGTGGAATGGAGCAGAATGGAATGGGTTGGAGTGGAATGGACTGGAGTGAAATGCAGTGGAGTGGAGAGGAGTGGAATGGAATGGAATTGAATGGAATGGAATCGGATGTAACAGAATGTTGTGGAATGGAGTCGAGTGGAATGGAATGGAATGGAATCGGATGTAACATAATGTTGTGAAATGGAGTCTAGTGGAATGGAATGCAACGGAGAGGAGTGGAGTAAGAGCAAAACGGAATGTAGTGGAATGCAGCAGAACGGAGTGGTATGGAACGGAATGGAACAAATGAAATTGGAGCTGAGATTGGGCTACTGCATTCCAGGCTGGGTATCAGAGTGAGATACTATCGAAAGAAAGGAATGAATGGAATGCACTGAAATGGAATGGAGTGGAGTGGAGTAGACTGGAGCGGAGTGAAGTGGAGTGGAGTGGAATGGTGAGGAACGGAAAGAGATGGAATGGAATTGAATGAAGTGGAGTGGAGTGGGGTGGAGTAGAGTGCAGAGTAATGAAGAGGAATGGAACGGGATGGTGTAGAATGGACTGAAGTGGATTGCAGTGGAGTGCAGAGGAGAGGAATGGAGTGGAGTGGAACCGGATGTAATGGAATGTAGTGGAGTGGAGTGGAGTGAAGTGGAACAGACTGGAATGGAATAGAATTGAATGGAATTCAATGGAATGGAATGGAATGCAATGGAATGCAATAGAAAAGAATGTAATCCAATGGAAAGATGACATGCAATGTGAGCTGAGATTGTGCCACTGCACTCCAGCCTAGGTAACATAGTGATACCCTGTCGAAAGAAAGGAAGGGAATGCAATGGATTGAAATGAAATGGAATGGAATGGAATGGAGTGGAGTGAAGTAGAGTGGAGTGGAGTGGAGTAGAGTGGAGTGGAATGGAGTCGAATGGAAAGGGATGGAGTGGAATGGAAAGGAATGGAGTGGAGTGGAGTGAAATAGAATGGAATGGAAAGGTGTGGAATTGAATGCAATGGAATGGTGAAAAGAAATGTGAGGTGTGTTTGTGCTACAGCATTCCAGCCTTCGTGACAGAGTGAGATCCTGTGGAAAGAAAGGAATGGAATGGAACGGAGTGGAATGGAATGCAATGGAATAGAGGCGAGTGGAGTGGAGTGGAATGGAGTGGAGTGGAACTGAATGGAGTGGAATGGTGTGCAGTGGAGTGGATTAGAGTAGAATTGTGTGGAATGGAATGGAGTGCAATGGAATGCACTGGAGTGGAATAGAGTGAATTGGAAAGGAATGGAGGGGAATGGAGTGGACTGGAATGGAAAGGATTGGAATGGAATGGAATGGAATAGAATGGAATGGAATGAAATGAAGAAATGTGTGCTGAGATTGTGACACTGCCCTACAGCCTGTGTGACAGACCAAGATCCTGTCATAAGAAAGAAGTGGAATGGAATGGAAAGGAATACAATGGAACAGAAAGGATTGGACTTTAGCAGAGTGGAATTGAGTGGAATGGAATGGAATGGAGCAAATTGGAGCGGAACAGAAGGGAATGGGGAATGGAATGGAATGGAATGGAATGAAGTGGACTGGAGTGGCGTTTAGTGGAGTGAAGTGGAGTGAAGTGTAATGGAGAGAAACGGAATGGGAAGGAATGGAATGTAATGAACTGGAGTGGAGTAGGTTGTAGTGGAGTGGAGTGGAATGGAGAGGAGTGGAATGGAGTGGAGTGGATTGTAGTGGAGAGGAGAGGAGTGGAATGGAGTGGAATGCAATTGGATGTAATGGAATGTAGAGGAGGGGAGTGGAGTGCAGTGGAACAGAGTGGAATGGAATGGAATTGAATGGCAGGGAATGGAAAGGAACAGAATGGAATGGAATTCAATGGAATGCAATGGAATAGAATGCAATGCAATGGAAAGTTGACATTGAATGTGAGCTGAGATTGTGCCACTGCACACTAGACTGGGTGACACAGTGATATCCTGTCGAAAGAAATGAATGGATTGCAATGAAATTATATGGAATGGAACGCAATGGGAAGGAGTGGCGTGGCGTCGAGGGCAGTGAAATAACATGGAATGAAATGTGATGGGATGGAATGGAATATAATGGAATGGAGAAAAGAAATGTGAGCTGAGATTGTGCCACTGCAATCCAGCTTTTGTTACAGAGTGAGATCCTGTGGAAAAAAAGCAATGGAATGGAATGAAGTGGAATGGAATGGGGTTGAGTGTAGTGGAGTGGAGTGGAATGGAGTGGAAAGGAATTGAGTGGAATGGAATGGAGAGGAGTGTAATGAGGTGGAGTGAAGTGGAATGGAGTGGAGTGGAGTGGAGTTGAAAGGACTGGAGTGGAATGGAATAAAATAGAACGGATTGGAATGAAGAAATTTGTGCTGAGATTTTGCCACTGCTCTATAGCCTGAGTCACAGAGGGAGATCCGGTCGAAAGAAAGGTGTGGAATGGAAGGGATTGGAATGGAATGGAATAGAATTTGTTGGAGTGGAGGGGAGGGGAATTGAGTGGAGAGGAATGAAGTGGAATGGAATGGAAAGAAACGGAAAGGTGAAATGAAATGTGAGCTGAGATTGTGCCACTCAACAACAGCCTGGGTGACAGAGTGTGATCCTGTCAAAAGAAAGTAATGGAATGGAATGGAGTGGAATGCAACGGAATGGAGTGGAGGGTACTGTAGTGGAGTGGAAAGGAGTGGAATGGAATGGGGTGGAATGGAAAGGAGTGGAGTGAACTGGAATGGAATGGAATAGAACGGAAAGAAGGGGAGTGGATGGGGGCAGAGTGGAGTGCAGTTGAATGAAGGGCAATAGAATGGGATAGAGTGGAATGGAGTGGAGTGGATTGCAGTGGAGTCGCGAGGAGTGGAATGGAGTGGAATAGAAGGATGTAACGGGATGTAGTGGAGTGGAGTGGAACGGAATGGAATGGAATGGAATAGAATTGAATGGAATGGAATGGAATAGAATGGAATGCAATGGAATGAAAAGAATGCAATGGAATAGAATGCAATGGAATGTATAGTTGACATGTAATCTGAGCTGAGATTGTGACACTGCACTCCAGGAAAGGTGACGCAGTGATACCCTGTAGTAAGAAATGACTGGAAAGCAATAGAGTGAAATTGAATGGAATGAAATGGAATGTACTGGAATGGAGTATAGTGCAGCGGAGTGGAGTGGAGTGGATTGGAGTGCAAAGGAATAGAGTGGAGTGGAATTGAGTGGAGTGTGATGGAGTGGAGTGGAGTGCAGTGCAATGGATTGGAGTAGAATGGAATGGAGTGGAATGGAAAGGAATGTAGTGGAGTGAATGGAGTGGAATGGAATGGAGTGGAATGGAAGGGAATGGAGCGGAGTGAATGTAATGCAATGTAATGGAGTGGGGTGAAGTGGAGTGCAGTGGAGTGTAGTTGATTGGAGTGGAGAAGAATGGAAGGAAATGGAGTGGAAAGAAATGGAAAGGAGTGGAATGGAATGGAATGGAATGGAAAGGAATGAAATGGTGGGGAGTGGAGTGGAATGGAGTGGAGAGTAGAATGGAGTTGAACGGAGTGGAATGGAATGGAATGCAATGGAATTGAGCGTAGTGGACTGGAAAGCAGTGGACTGGAGTGGAATGGAATGGACTGGAGTGGAGTGGAGCGGAGTGGAGTGGAGTGGAATTGACAGGAATGCAGTGGAGTGGAATGGCGTGGAGCAGAATGAACTGGAGTGGAATGGAGTGGAGTGGAATGGAGTGGCATGGAATGGAGTGGAATGCAATGGAAACGAGTGGATTGGAATGGAATGGAAAGGAATCAAGTGGCGTGGAGTGTATTGGAGTGGCATGGAGAGGAATGGCATGTAATGGAATAGAGTGGAGTGGAATGGAGTGGATTGGAAAGGAGTGGAGTAGGGTGAAGTGGAGTGGAGAGGAATGGAGTGGAGTGGAATGGAGTGAAATGGAGTGGAATGGAGTGGAGTGGAATGGAGTGAAATGGAGTGGAATGGAGTGGAGTGGAATGGAGTGAAATGGAGTGGAATGGAGTGGAGTGGAATAGAGAGAAATGGAGTGGAATGGAATGGAGTGCAATGGATTGGAGTGGAATGCAGGGAAATGGAATGGAGTGGATTGGAATGGAATGGAATGATCTGGAGTGGAATGGAGTGGAGAGGGGTAGAGTGGAGGGGAGTGGAATGGAGTGGAGTGGAATTGAGTGAAGTGAAATTGAGTGGAATGGAATGGAGTGGAGTGGAATGGAATGGAGTGGAATGCAGTGGGTTGGAGTGAGTTGGAGTGGAGTGTAGTTAGTGGAGTGAAGTGGAGTGGAAAGGAGGGGAATGGAATGAAATGGAATGGAATGGAATGAAATGGAATGGAGGGGAGTTGAGTGGAATGGAGTGTAGTAGAATGGAATGGAGAGGACTGGAGAGGAATGGAATGGAATGCAATGGAATGAAGTGGAGTGGAACGGAGTGGAGTGGAATGGAGTGGAGTGGAGTGGAATGGAATGCAGTGGAGTGGAGTGGAGTGGAATGGGATGGAATGCAGTGGAGTGGAATGGCGTGGAGTGGAATGAAGTGGAGTGGAATGGAGTAGAATGGAATGGACTGGCATGGAATAGAGGGGAATTGAATGCAATGGAGTGGATTGGAAAGGAATGGAAAGGAGGGGAGTGGAGTGGAGTAGACTTGTGTGGAGTGGAGTGGAATGGAGCTGAATGTACTTCAATGGAGTACAATGGAATGGAATGGAGTGGAATGGAATGGAATGATATGGGGTGGATTGGAGTGGAATATAGTGGAGTGGAGTGGAATGGAATGGAAGAGAATGGAATGGAGTAGAGTGTAATGGAATGGAGTGGAGTGAAGTGGAGTGGAATGGAATGGCATGGATTAGAGTGGAATGGAGTGGAGTGGATTAGAATGGAATGGAATGGAATGGATTGGAGTAAAATGGAATGGAATGGAATGGAGGGGAGTGGAGGGGGGTGGAGTGGAACGGAATTGAGTGAAGTGGAATGGAGTTGAATGGAATGTCGTGGTGTGGGATGGAGAGGAAGTGAATGGAGTGAAGCGGAGTGGAATGGAGTGGAAGGTAACGGAGAGGAATGGAGTCGAATGGTTTGGAATGGAGTGGAGTGGATTGGAGTGGAATGGTGTCGAATGGACTGGAATGGAGTGGAGTGGAGTGGAATGGAGTAGAGTGGAGTGGAATGGAATGGAGTGGAGTGTAGTGGAGTGGAATGGGGACGAATGGAATGGGACGGAGTGGAATGCAACGGAGTTGAGTGGAGTATCGTGGAGTGAAATAGAATGGAAAGGAATGGGATGGAATGGAATGCAATGGAATGCTGAAAGGAAATGTGAGCTTTTATTGTTCCACTGCACTCCAGCCTTTGTGTCGGAATGAAATCCTGTGGAAACAAAGGAAAGGAATGGAATGGAATGGAACGGAATGGAATGGAAAGGAATGGAATGGAATACAATGGAGTGTAGTGGTATGGAGAGGAGTGTAGTGTAGCGGAGTATAATGGATTAGAGTGTAATGGAGTGGAGTGTCGTGTAGTAGAGTGGAATGGAGTGGAATGGAATGGAGTGGAAAGGAATGGAGTGGAGTGGAATGGAACGGAGTGGAGTGGAGTGGAATGGAATCGAATGGAATGAAATGGAATGGAATGGAATGAAGAAATATGGGCAGTGATTTTGCCACTGCGCTGGAGCCTGTGTGACAGGGGGGATCCTGTCGATAAAACAGAGTGGAATGGAAGGGATTGGAATGGAATGGAATGGAATGTATTGGAGTGGAATTGAGTGGAGTGGAATGCAGTGGAATGGAATGGAATGGAATGGAATGGAATGGTGAAATGAAATGTGAGCTGAGATTGTGCCACTACACTCCAGGCTGGGTGACAGAGTGAGATACTCTCGAAAGAAAGAAATAGAATAGAAAGAATTGGAATGGAGTGGATTGCAGTGGACTGAAGTAGACTGGAGTGGAATGGAGTGGACTGAAGTAGACTGGAGTGGAATGGAGAGGAATGGAATGCAATCAGACGTAAAGGATTGGAATGATGTGGAGTGGAGTGGGGAGGAGTGGAGTGCAGTGGAACGGAGCGGAATGTAATGGGATGGAGTGGAGTGGAGTGCAGTGGAGTGGAGTGGAGTGCAGTGCAGTGGAGCAGAGAGGAGTGGAATGGAGTGGAATGGAATTGGATTTAAAGGAATGTACTGGAGCAGAGTGGAGTGGAGTGGAAAGGAGTGGAATGGAATGGAATTGAATGTAATGGAAATGAAAGGAATGGAATGGAATGCAATGGAATTCAATGCAATAGAATGCTGTTCAATAGAAAGTTGACATGTAATGTGAGCTGAGATTGTCCCTAAGCACTCCAGCCTGTTTGACAGTGATATCCTGTCGAAAGAAAGGAATGGAATGCAATGGAGTGAAATGGAATGGAATGGAATAGAGTGGAGTGGAGTAGAATGGAGCGGAATGGAGAGGAATAGAGTGGAATGGAATGGGACGCAGTGGAATGGAATGGAGTGGAGTGGAGTGGAGTGGAATGAAATAGAATGAAATGGAATGGGATGGAATGGAATGCAATGGAATGAAGAACAGAAATGTGAGCTGAGATTGTGTCACTGCACTCCAGCCTTAATGACAGAGTGAGATTCTGAGGAAACAAAGGAATGGATTTGAAAGGAGTGGAATGGAATGGAATGTAGTGCAGTGGAGTGGAGTGGAATGGAGTGGAGTGGAGTGGAATGGAATGGAATGGAATGGAAGGGAATGGAATGGAATGGAGTGGAGTGGAGTGGAATAGAGAGGAGTGCACTGGAATGAGGTGGAGTGTAGTGGAAGGGAAGAGAATGCAATGGAATGTAGTGGAGTGGAATGAAGTGGAAGGGAATAGAATGGAATGGAATTCAGTGGAGTGGAATTGAGTGGATTAGAATGGAGAGGAGTGGAATGAATTGAAGTGGAATGGATTGGCTTGGAATGGAAAGGAATGGAATGGAGTGGAGGGGAGTGGAGGTGAGTGGAGTGGCATGGAATAGAATGGAGTGGCACGTAATGGAATGGAGTCAAATGGAATCCAGTGGATTGGAATGAACTGTTGTGGAGTGGAATGGAGTGGAGTGGAATGGATTGGAATGGAGTGTAGTGGAGTGGAATGGAGTGGAGTGGAGTGGAATGGAGAGGAGCAGAGTGGAATGGAAAGGAATGCAATGGAACGAAGTGGTGTGGATTGGATTGCAGTGAAATGGAGTACAGTGGAATCTAATGGAGTGGAGTGGAGTCGAGTGGAATGGAATGGAATAGAATGGAATGGAATGGCATGGAATGGAGTGGAGTAGAGTGGAGTGGAATGGAAGGGAGTTGAGTGGAATGGAGTGGAAAGGAATGGAGTGGAGTGGATTGGATTGGAATGGACTGGAACGGAGACGAATGGAATGAAGTGGAACGGAATTGACTGCAATGGAATTTAATGGAATGGAATGGAGAGGAGTGGAGTGGAATGGAGTGGAAATCAATGGAATGGAGTGGAATGGAAGGGAATGGAGATAAGTGGATTTGAATTGACTGAAGTGGATTGGAGTGGAGTGGAGTGGAGTGGCATGGAATGCAATGCAGTGGAATGGAACGCAATGGAGTGGAATGGAATGGAATAAAATGGAATGGAGTGGAGTGGAGAGGAATGGAGTGGAGTGGAGTGTAATGGAGGGGAGTAAAGAGGAACAGAATGGAATGGAATGGAAAGGAGGAAAGTGCAATTCTATGGAGTGGAGCGGACATGAATGGAATGGAGTGGAGTTGAGTGATGTGGAGTAGAGCGGAAAGGAATGGAATGGAATGCAGTGGAGTGGAATGGTGTGGAGTGGAGAGGAATGTAATGGAATGTAATGGAGTGGAATGAAATGGAGTGGACTGGAATGCAGTGGAATGGAGTGGAGTGGAATGGAGTGGGTTAGAGAGGAGTGGAGTGGAGTGGAATGGAAGGGAACGGAAAGGAATGGAGTGGAACGGAATGGAATGGAGTGGATTGAAATTGAATGGAATGGAATGGAGTGCAGTGGAGTGGAAGGGAGTGGAATAAAATGGAGTAAAGTGCAGTGGAATGGAGTGGAGTGGAGGGGAGTGGAATAAAATGGAGTACAGTGCAGTGGAATGGAGTGGACTGGAGTGGAGTGGATTGGAGTGGAGTAGATTGAAATGGAATGGAAAGGAATGGAGTGGAGTGGAATGGTGTGGAGTGGGGTGGAAAGGAATGGAACAGAATGGAATAGAGAGGAATGGAATGGCATGTAGTGTAGTGGAGTGAAGTGGAAACGAATGGAATTGAATGGAATGGAATGGAGTGGAGTGGAGTGGAGTAGAATGGAGTAGAGTGGAGTGGAATGCAGTGAAGTAGACTGTAGAGTAATGGAGTGTAGTGGAATGGAATGGAATGGAATGGAATGGAAGCTGAGATTGTGCTACTGTGCTCCAGGCTATGTGACAGAGTGAGATACTAATGAAAAAAAGGAATGGAATGGAATAGAATGGAGTGGACTGCATTGGAACGGAGTGGAATGAAGTGGAGTGGCGTGGAATGGAGAGAACTGGAATGGGATGGAACAGAATGGCATGGATTGAAGTGGAGCAGAGTGAGGTGGAGTGGAATACAGTGCAATGGAGATGAATGCAATGGGATGGCGTGAAATGGAGTGGAGTGGAATGCAGTGGAGTGTAGAGTGTAAAGGAGAGGAATGCAATTCGATGTAACGGAATGTAGTGGAGTGGAGTGGAGTGGAGTGGAGTGGAATGGAATGAAATGGAACAGAGCAGAGCCGGGCGAGCTGAATGGAGTAGAACGGAAAGGAATGGAATGGAATGGAATGGGAGCTGAGATTGTGCCACTGTGCTCCAGGCTGAGAGACAGAGTGAGATACTCTCGAAAGAAAGGAAAATAATGCAATGGAGTAAAATGGAATAGAATGGAGTAGAGTGGATTGGACTGAAGTGGAATAGAACGGAATGGAATGCAATGGAATGAAGTGGATTGGAGTGAAGTGGACTGGAGTGGAATGGAGAGAAATGGAATGGGATGGAATGGAATGGAATGAACCGGAGTTGATTGAGGTAGAGAGGATTCCAGTGGAATGGAGCGGAATGGAAGAGAACGAGTGGAATGGAGAGGAGAGGACTGCAGCAGAGTGGAGAGGAGTGGAATGGAGTGGAATGGATTCTGACGTAATGGAATGTAGTGGAGTGGAGTAGAGTTGAGTGGAACAGAGGGGAATAGTACAGAATTGAAAGAAATGGAATGGAACGGAGTGGAATGGAATGGAATTGAAAGGAATGGAGTGGAGTGGAGTGGAAGTGAGTAGAATGGAGTGGAGTGGAGTGGAAGGGAGTAGAATGGAATGGAGTGGAGTGGAGTGGAATGGAATGGAATGGAGTGGAGTGGAATGATATGGAGTGGAATGGAATGGAGTGGGATGGAGTGGAATGGAGTGGAATGGGGTGGAATTCAATGGAGAAGACTGGAGTGGAAAGGAATTGTACGGAGTGGAGTAAAATGCAATGGAATCGAATGGAGTCGAGTGGAGTGGAGTGGAATGGAGTGGAGAGGACTGGAATGGAGTGGAATGGAGTTGAATGGAACGAAATGTAATGGCATGGAATGGAGTGGAATGGAGTGGAATGGCGTGAAATACATTGGAGTCTACTTAAACGTAATGGAATGGAATGGAATGGATTGGAGAGGGAAAGATTGGAGTGGAGTGGAGTGGAATAGAATGGAGTGGAGTGGAATGCAGTGAAAACGAATGGAGTGGAATGGAATGGAAAGGAGTGGAATTCAATGGAATGGAATGGCATGGATTGGAAACGGAGTGGAGTGGAGTAGAATGAATTGGAAAGGAATGCAATGGAGTGGAGTGGAGTGGTTTGGAAAGGAATGGCATGGAATGGAGTGGAGTGGAATGGACGGGAATGGAATGGAGTGGAATGAAGTGGAGTGGAGAGGATTGGAATGGAGTGGAACGGTCTGAAAGGAGTGGAATGGAATGGAATGGAATGCAATGGAATGGAGTAGATTGGAATGAAGTGGAAAGGCATGGAATGGAGAAAATTAGAGTAGAATGGAGTGGAGTGGCGTGGAATGGAAGGGAGTGGAGTGGCGTTGACAGGAGTGGATTGGAATGTAGTGGATGGAGTAGAGTGGAAGGGAGTGGAATTATATGGAATGGAATGGATTGGATTGGAGTGAAAGAGAGTTGAGTGGAGTTGAATGTAGAGGAATTGAAAGAAGTGGAAAGGAGTGGAGTGGAGTGGATTAGAGTGGATTGGAATGGAATAGAGTGGAGTGGAAAGGTGTGGAAATGAATGGAAGGGAAGGGAAAGGAAAGGAACTGAATGGAATGGAATGTAGTGGGGTGGAGAGGAGTGGAGTGGACTGGAGTGGAGTGGAATCGAATGGTGTGTATTGGAGTGGAATGTATTGGAGTGGAGGGTAATGGACAGGAATTGAGTGGAGTGGAGTGGAGTGAAATAGATCGGAATGGCATGGAATTGAATGGAATGGAGTGGATTGGAATTGAGTGGAGTGGAGTCGATTGGAGTGGTGAGGAATGGAATGGAGCAGCATGGAGTGGAGCACAGTGGAATTCAATGGAGTGGATTGGAAAGATGAGGAGTGGACTGACGATGAGTGAAGTGGAATGGAATGGAGTGGAGTAGAGTGGAGTGGAGAGCAGAGGAGTCACATGGAATGGAATGGAATGGAATGCAATGGAAGGTGAGATTGTGCCACTGCTCTCCAGGGTGAGTGACAGAGTGTGATACTCTCGAAAGAAAAGAATGGAATGGAATGCAGTGGAATGGAATGGAATGCAATGCAGTGCATTGGAGTGGAGTGGAGTGAAGTGAAGTGGATTGGAATGGAATTGAGAGGAATGGAATGGGACGGAATGGAATGGAATGAAGTGGACTGGAGTGGGGTGGATTTGAGTGCAATGGAATGGAGCAGAATGGAATCGGATGGAGTGGAATGGAGTAGAGTGGAGTGCAGTGGAGTGGAAAGGAGTGCAATTGAGTGGAATGGAATCAGAAGTAATGGAATGCAGTGGAGTAGAGTGGAGTAGAGTGGAAGGGAACTGAACAGGAAGGAGGAAAGCGGAGTGGAATGGAACGGAACGGGAGGTGAGATGGCGCCACTGCACTCCAGGCTGGGTGACTGAGTGAGATATTCTCTAAATAAAGGAATGGAATGGAATGCAGTAGAACGGAATGGAATGGAATGGAGTGGAGTGGAGTGGAATGCAGTGAAGAGGAATGGAGTGAAATGGAGAGGAAAGGAATGGGATGGAAGGGAAATGAATGAATTGTAATGGAGTGCGGTGGAATGCATTGCAGTGGAACGGAGCAGAGTGGAATGGAAAGGAGTGGAATGGAGTGGAGTGGAGTGTACTGGAGAGGAGAGGATTGGAATGGACTGGAATGGAATCGGATGTAATGGAACATAGAGGTGTGGAGTGGAACGGAGTGGACAAGAGTGGAATGGAATGGAATGGAATGGAAAGGAATGGAGTGGAATGGAATGGAATGGAATGGAATGGAATGGAATGAAATGGAGTGGAGTGGAGTGAAATGGAGTGGAGTGGAGTGGAGTGGAATATGATAGAATGGAGAGGAGGGGAATGGAGCAGAATGAAATGGAGTGCAGTGGAATGGAGTGGAGTGGAATGGAATCAAAAGGAGTGGAATGGAACGGAGTGCAACAGACTGGAATGGAGTGGACTGTAGTGGAATTTAGTGGAACGGGCTGGAATGGAGTGGAATGGAATGGATTTGAGAGGAATGGAATGGAATGGAGTGGAATGGAATGGTGTGGAATGGAATGGAATAGAGTGGAATGAAATGGAGTGGAGTGGAGTGGAATGGATTGAAGTGGAATGGAATGGGTTGGAGTGTAAAGGAATGGAGTGGAGGGGATTAGAGTGAAGTGGAATGAAATGGATTTGAGTAGAGTGAAGTTTTGCTGAGTGGCATGGAAGGGATTGGAATAGAATGGAAAGGAGTGGAGTGGAATGGAATGGAATGGAATTCTATGGAATTCAATGGAATGGAATGAAATGGAGTAGAGTGGAGAGGAATGTATTGGAGTGGAGTGGAATGGAGTGGAGTGGAGACGAGTGGAAAGGAATGGAGTGGATGGAAAGGAGTGGAGTGGAGTCGAATGGTATGGAGTGGTGTGGAGTGGAGTGGAATAGAGTGGAAAGGAATACAGTGGAATGGAGTGTTGTGGAGAAGAGTGGAGTGGAGTGAAATGGAGTGGAATGGAGTGGAGTGGAGTGGAGTGGAATGGAGTGGAATGGAGTGGAGTGGAGTGGAGTGGAATGGAGTGGAAAGGAGTGTAGTGGAGTGAAGTGGAGAGAAGTGGAATAGGGTGGATTGGAGTTTACAGGAGGGGATTGGAATGGATTGGCGTGGAATGGAATTGAAAGAAATGGAATGGTGTGGAGTGGAGTGGAGAGGAGAGGAATGGAATTTAATGAAATGGAATGGAGTGAAGTGGAGACGAATGGAAAGGAGTGGAAGGGAGTGGAGAGGAGTGAAATGGAGTGGAGTTCAGTGGAGTGGTGAGGATAGGAGTGGAGTGGAGTGGGGTTGAGTGGAGAGAAATTAAGTGGGGTGTAGTGGAATTTACTGGTGTCGAAAATAATGGAAAGGAGTGGAATGGAATTGAGTAGAGTGGAATGGAACAGAGTGGAGTGGATTGGAATGGAATGGAATGGAGTGGTAGTGCAGTGCAGTAAAGAGGAATGGAGTGGTGTGCAATGGAGTGTAGTGGAGTGGAATGGAGTGGATTGTATTGGATCGGAGTGCAGAGGACTGGCACGGAATGGGATGGAATGGATTGAAGAGGAGTGGAATGAGAGGACTGGAGGGGAATGGTGTGGAAATGAAAGAAACGGAATGGAGTGGAGTGGAGTGAAATGGAACAGAGTGGAGTGGAATGGTGTGGAATGGAATGGACTGGAAAGGAGTGGAATAGAATGGAATGGAAAGTAGTGGAATGGAGAGGAGTGGAGAGGGGTGCAGTGGAGAGGATTGTTGTGTTGTGGAGAGGGGTTGAGTGGAGAGAAGTGGAGTGGGGTGTAGTGGAGTTTACAGAAGTGGAAGGTAATGGAATGGAATGGAATCGAATGGAATAGAGTGGAATGAAAAGGAGTGTAGTGAAGTGGAATGGAATGGAGTTCAGTGGAGTGGAGTAAAGAGGAACGGAGTGGAGTGGAATAGAGTGTAGTGGAGTGGAATGGAGTGGAGTGGAATGGAGTGGAGTGTATTGGAGTGGAGTGCAGAGGTGTGGCATGGAAAGGTATGGAATGGATTGTAGTGGAGTGGAAAGGAGAGCAGTGGAGTGTAATGGCGTGGAATGGAAAGCAGTGGAGTAGAATGCAGTGAAGTCGAATGGAATGGCATGGAGTGGAATGATGTGGAATGGAATGGCATGGAGTGGAATGATGCGGAATGGAATGTAGTGGAGTGGAGTGGAATGGAATGGAATGGAATGCAGTGGAATGGAGAGGAGTGGAGTGGAGTGGAGGGGAATGGAGTGGAATGGAGTGAAATGCAATAGAGTGTAGTGGAGGGGAATGTAGTGGAGTGGAGTGGAGTGGTGTGGAGTGGAGTGGAATGTAATGGAATGGAATGGAATGGAGTGGAGGGGAATGGAGTGGAGGGGAATGGAGTGAAGTGGACTGGAGCACAGTGGAGTGGAGTGAAATAGAATGGAGTGGAGGAGAGTGGTGTGGAATGTACTGGAGGGGAGTGAAAAGGAGTGGAGAGAAGTCGAGTGCAGTGGAAAGGATTGGAGAGCATTGGAGGGGAGTGATGTGGAATGGAATGGAATGGAGTGGAGTGGAATGCAGAGGAGTGGCATGGAATGGTATGGAATGGAATGGATTGGAGTGGAATGGAGGGAGTAGAATGGACTGCCGTGCAATGGACTGGAGTGGAATAGAGTGCCATGAAATTGAATTGAATGGAATGGATTGGAATGAAGAGGAGTAGAATGAAATGGTATGGAATGGAGTGGAGTGGAGTGGGGTTTATTGGATAGAAGTTAAGTGGCGTGGAGTGGATTTTACTGGAGTGGAAAGTAAAAGAATGGAGTGGTATAGAGTGGAATGGAATGCAGTTGAGTGGAGTAGAATGGAACGGAGTGGACTTGAGTGGAATAAAGAGGAATGGAGTGGAGTGGAATGGACTGGAGTGGAATGGAATAGAATGGAAAGAAGTGTCGTTGAGTACAGAGGACTGGAATGGAGTGGAATGGAGTGGAGAATAATGGAGTTGAGTGGAATGGAATGGAATGGAATGGAATGGAATGAAGTAGAGTGGAATGGAAGGGAGTTGAGTTCAGTGGAGTGGAGTGGAGTGGGGTGGACTTGAGTGCAGTGGAATGGAGCTGAATGGAATGGGATGGAGTGGAATGGAGTGGGATGGAGTGGAATGGAGTGGAATGGAATGGAATGGAGTGGAGTGGAGAGCAGTGCAATGGAATGTAATGACATGGATTGGAGTGGAACGGAATGGAGTGGAGTGGAGTGAAATATACTAGAATGGAGTAAGATGGAATTGAATGCAATGGAATGTTGAAAAGAAATGTGAACTGAGATGGTGACACTGCAATCCAGCATTTGTGACAGAGTGAGATCCTGTGGACAGAAAGGAAATGAGTGGATTGGAGTTGATGGAATGGAGTGGAGTGGAATGAAAAGGAACAGAATGGAGAGGAGAGGTGTGGAGTGCAGTGGAGTGGAGTAGGGTTGAGTGGAGAAAAGTTAAGCATGGTGGAGTGGAGTTTACAGGAGTTGAAAGTAATGGAATGGAGTGGAATGGAATGGAAAAGAGTGGAAAGGAATGTAGTGGAGTGGAGTGGTATGGAATGGATTGAACTGGAGTGGAGAAAAGAGGAATGGAGTGGAGAGGAATGGAGTGTATCGGAGTGGAATGGAGTGCAATGTATTCGAGTGGCGTGCAGAGGAGTGGCATGGAATGGAATTGAATGGATTGTAGTGGATTGGAATGGAGTGTAGTGGAATGGAATGGGATGGAATGGAATGGAGTGGAGTGGAATGGAATAGAATGGAATGGAGTGGAATGGAGTGGAGACAAATGGAGTGTAGTAAAATGGAATGGAACGGAATGGAATGGAATGGAGCAGACTGGAATGGAAGGGAGTGCAGTGGAGTGGGGTGGAGTGGAGTGCAAAGGAATGGAGCTGAAATTAATGCGATGGAGTGGAAAGCATTAGAATGGAATGGAATGAGGTGGAATGCAGTGAAATGGAATAGAATGAAGTGTAGTGGAGTGGAATGGAGTGTGGTGGAGTGGAATGGAGTAGAATGAAATGGAACGGAATGCAATGGAATGGAATGGAATGGAATGCAATGGAATGGAATGGAATGGAATGGAATGCAATGGAATGGAATGGAATGGAATGCAATGGAATGGAATGGAATGGAATGCAATGGAATGGAATGGAATGGAATGGAATGGAATGGAGTACACTGGAATGGAGAAGAGTGGAATGGAGTAGAGAGGAATGGAATGGAGAGGAGTGGAATGGAATGGAATGGAATGAATGGAGTGGAATGGAATGGAATGGAATGGAATCGAATTGAATCGAATCAAATGGAGTGGAATGGAGTGGAGAGGAGTGGAATGGAACGGAATGAAACGGAATGGAATGTAGTGGAGAGGAGTGGAATGGAGTGGGGTGTAGTGGAATGAAGTGGAGCGTAGTGGAATGCAGTGGAGGGGAATGGAATGGAATGTAGTGGAATAGAGAGGAGTGGAGTGGAGTGGAATGGAGTGGAGTGGAGTGAAATGCAATGGAGTCTAGTGGAGGGGAAATGAGTGGAGTGGAGTGGAGTGGTGTGAAGTGGGGTGGAGTGGAATGTAATGCAATGGAATGGAATGGAGGTGAAAGGAGTGGAGTGGAATGGAGCAGAGTGGAGTGGAGTAGAATAGAATGGAGTGGAGGAGAGTGGTGTGGAATGTACTGGAGTGGAGAGAAAAGGAGTGGAGTGAAGTCGAGTGGAGCGGAAAGGATTGGAGTGCAGTGGAGTGGAGTGAAGTGGAATGGAAAGGAATGGAGTGGAGTGGAATGCAGAGGAGTGGCATGGAATGGTATGGAATGGAAATAATTGAAGTGGAATGGAGGGAGTAGAATGGACTGCCGTGCAATGGACTGGAGTGGAATAGAGTGGCATGGAATTGAATGGAATGGAATGGAGTGGAGTGGAATGAAATAGAATGGAATGGAGTGGAATGGAGTGGAGACAAATGGAGTGTAGTAAAATGGAATGGAACGGAATGGAGCAGACTGGAATGGAAGGGAGTGCAGTGGAGTGGGGTGGAGTGGAGTGCAAAGGAATGGAGCTGAAATTAATGCGATGGAGTGGAAAGCATTAGAATGGAATGGAATGAGGTGGAATGCAGTGAAATGGAATAGAATGAAGTGGAGTGGAGTGGAATGGAGTGTGGTGGAGTGGAATGGAGTAGAATGAAATGGAACGGAATGCAATGGAATGGAATGGAATGGAATGCAATGGAATGGAATGGAATGGAATGGAATGCAATGGAATGGAATGGAATGGAATGCAATGGAATGGAATGGAATGGAATGCAATGGAATGGAATGGAATGGAATGCAATGGAATGGAATGGAATGGAATGGAATGGAGTACACTGGAATGGAGAAGAGTGGAATGGAGTAGAGAGGAATGGAATGGAGAGGAGTGGAATGGAATGGAATGGAATGAATGGAGTGGAATGGAATGGAATGGAATGGAATCGAATCGAATCGAATCAAATGGAGTGGAATGGAGTGGAGAGGAGTGGAATGGAACGGAATGAAACGGAATGGAATGTAGTGGAGAGGAGTGGAATGGAGTGGGGTGTAGTGGAATGAAGTGGAGCGTAGTGGAATGCAGTGGAGGGGAATGGAATGGAATGTAGTGGAATAGAGAGGAGTGGAGTGGAGTGGAATGGAGTGGAGTGGAGTGAAATGCAATGGAGTCTAGTGGAGGGGAAATGAGTGGAGTGGAGTGGAGTGGTGTGAAGTGGGGTGGAGTGGAATGTAATGCAATGGAATGGAATGGAGGTGAAAGGAGTGGAGTGGAATGGAGCAGAGTGGAGTGGAGTAGAATAGAATGGAGTGGAGGAGAGTGGTGTGGAATGTACTGGAGTGGAGAGAAAAGGAGTGGAGTGAAGTCGAGTGGAGCGGAAAGGATTGGAGTGCAGTGGAGTGGAGTGAAGTGGAATGGAAAGGAATGGAGTGGAGTGGAATGCAGAGGAGTGGCATGGAATGGTATGGAATGGAAATAATTGAAGTGGAATGGAGGGAGTAGAATGGACTGCCGTGCAATGGACTGGAGTGGAATAGAGTGGCATGGAATTGAATGGAATGGAATGGAGTGGAGTGGAATGAAATAGAATGGAATGGAGTGGGGTGGAGTGGAATGGAGCGGAGTGGCGTTGAGTAGATAGAAGTTAAGTGGGGTGGAGTGGATATTAGTGAGGTCGAAAGTAAAGGAATGGAGTGGAAAGGAATGGAATAGAGTGGAATGGAATGGAGTGGACTGGAGTGGAATAAAGAGGAATGGAGTGGAGTGGAATGAATTGGAGTGGAATGCAATAGAATGGAACGGAGTGGACTTGAGTGGAGAGGACTGGAAAGGAGTGAAATGGAGTGGAGAGGAATGGAGTGGAGTGGAATGGAATGGAATGGAATAGAGTTGGAATGTAAGGGAGTGGAGTTCCGTGGAGTGGAATGGAGTGGGGTGGACATGAATGCAGTGCAATGGAGCTGAATGGAATGGGATGGAGTGGTACGGAGTGGAATGGAATGGAGTGGAATGGAGTGGAGTGCAGTGTAATAGAATTGAATGACATGGATTGGAGTGGAACGGAATGGAATGGAGTGGAGTGGAGTGAAATATAATGGAATGGATTCAGATGGAATTGAATGCAATGGAATGCTGTAAAGAAATGTGAACTGAGATGGTGACACTGCAATCCAGCATTTGTGACAGAGTGAGATCCTGTGGACAGAAAGGAAATGAATGGAATTGAATTGATGGAATGGAATGGAATGGAGTGGGGTGGAATGTAATGGAATGGAATGGAGTGGAGAGGAGTGGAGTGGAGTAGGGTTGAGTGGAGAGAAGTTAAGTGTGGTGGAGTAGAGTTTACAGTAGTCAAAAGTAATGGAATGGAGTGGAATGGAATAGAACAGAGTGGAAAGGAATGTAGTGGAGTGGAGTGCTATGGAATGGATTGGACTGGAGTGGAGTAAAGAGGAATGGAGTGGAGAGGAATGGAGTGTATTGGAGTGGAACGCAGTGGATTGTATTGGAGTGGCGTGCAGAGGAGTGGCATGGAATGGAATTGAATGGATTGTGGTGGAGTGGAATGGAGTGGATTTGAATGGAATGGGATGGAATGGAATGGAATGCAGTGGAATGGAATAGAATGGAATGGAGTGGAGTGGAGTGGAGAAGACTGGAATGGAGTGGAATGGAGTGCAGTGGATTGGAGACAAATGGAGTGGAGTATAATGGAATGGAATGTAGTAGAGTGGAATGGAAGGGAGTAGAGTGGAGTGGAGTGGGGTGGAGTGGAGTGCACAGGAATGGAGCTGAATGTGAAGCGATGGAGTGGAAAGGAGAGGAATGGAATGGAATGGAGTGGAATGCAGTGGAATGGAATGGAATGAAGTGTAGTGGAGTGGAATGGAGTGTGGTGGAGTGGAATGGAGTAGAATGGAGTGGAATGGAATGGAATGGAGGGCAGTGGAATGGAAAGGAGTGGAAAGGAGTAGAGAGGAATGGAATGGAATGGACTGGAATGGAATGGAATGGAGTGGTGGAGTGGGATGTAATGGAATGGAATGGAATGGAGGGGAATGGAGTGGAGTGGAACGGACAGAGTGGAGTGGAGTGGAATAGAATGGAGTGGAGGAGAGTGGAGTGGAATGTACTGGAGTGGAGTGAAAAGGAGTGGAGTGAAGTCGAGTGGAGTGGAAAAGATTGGAGTGCAGTGGAGTGGAGTGAAGTGGAATGGAATGGAATGGAGTGGAGTGGAATGCAGAGGTGTGGCATGGAATGGTATGGAATGGAATGGATTGGAGGGGAATGGAGGGAGTAGAATGGAATGGAATGGAATGGAATGGAAAGAAATGGAATGGAATGGAATGGAATGGAATGGAATGAAATGGAATGGAACGGAATGGAATGGAGTGCAGTGGAATGGAGAGGAGTGGAATGGAGTGCAGTGGAATGGAGAGGAGTGTAATGGACTAGATAGGAAAGGAATGGAATGGAGTGGAATGGAATGGAATGGAATGGAATGCAATGGAGAGGAGTGGAATGGAATGGAATGGAATGGAAAGGAAGGGAGAGGAGTGGAATGCAGTGGAGTGCAGTGGAATTTAGTGGAGTGTAGTGAAATGTAGTGGAGTGGAGTGAAATGAAATGGAATGGAATGGAATGCAGTGGATTGGTCTGGAGTGGAGTGGATTGGAGTGGAGTGGAGTGGAGAGGAGTAGAGTGGAGTGGAGTGCAATAAAATGGAATGAATGGTATGGAGTGAAGTGGAGTGGAATGGAACAAAGAGGAATGGAATCGAGTGGAATGGAATGGAGTGGACTGGTGTGGAATGAAATGGACTGGAGTGGAGTAAAATGGAATGGAGTACAGTGGAATGAAGTGGAATGCAATGGAGTGTAGTAGAATGGAGTGGAAAGGGATGGAGCGGAATACAAGGGAATGGAGTGGAATGGAGGGGAGTGGAGTGGAATGGCATGGAATGGACTTGAATGGAGTGGAATTGAATGGAATGGAATGGAGTGGAGTGGAGTGGGAGGTAGTGGAATGTAGTGAGGGAAACGAGTGGCATGTAATGGAATGGCATTTAATGGAGTGGGGTTGAGTGGAATGCAGTGGATTGTATTGGAGTGGAGTGCAGAGGGGCTGCATGGAATGGAATGGATTGTAGTGGAGTGGAATGGATTGCAGTGGAGTGTAATGGCGTGGAATGGAACGGAATGGAGTGGAATGGAGTGGAGTGGAGTGGAATGGCATGGAGTGCAATGGAATGGCATGGAGTGGAATGTTGTGGATTGGAATGGAGTGGAGTGGAATGGAATGGAATGGAATATAGTGGAATGGAGAGGATGGAGTGGAGTGGAGTGGAATGTAATGGAGTGGAGTGAAATGCAGTGGAGTGTAGTGGGGGTGAATGTAGTGAAGTGGAGTGTTGTGGAGTGGGTTGGAGTGGAATGGAATGGAATTGAATGGAATGGAGAGGAGGGGTATGCAGTGGAGTGGACTGGAGAAGAGTGGAGTGGAGTGGAATAGAATGGAGTGGTGGAGAGTGGTGTGGAATGTACTGGAGTGGAGTGAAAAGGAGTGGAGTGAAGTCGAGTGGAGTGAAGTGGAATGGAATGGAATGGAGTGGAGTGGAATGTAAAGGAGTGGCATGGAATGGTATGGAATGGAAGGGATTGGAGTGGAATAGAGGGAGTAGAATGGACTGCTGTGTAATGGACTGGAGTGGAATAGAGTAGCGTGGAATTGAATGGAATGGAATGGAATGGAATGGAATGAAATGGAGTGGAGTGGAATGAGATGGAATGGAATGGTGTGGAGTGGAATGGAGTGGAGTGTGGTTGAGGGGAGATAATTTAAGTGGGGTGGAGTGGATTTTACTGGAGTCGAAAGTAAAGGAAACGAGTGGAATGTAATGGAACAGAGTAGAATGGAATGGAGTGGAGTGGAAAGGAACGGAGTGGACTGGAGTGGAGTAAAGAGGAATGGAGTGGAGTGGAATGGAATAGAAGGGAATGGAGGGGAGTCGAGTGGAGAGGAATGGAATGGAGTGGAATGGAGTGGAGAGGAATGGAGTGGAGTGGAATGGAATGGAATGGAACGGAATGGAATGGAACGGAATGTAATGGAATGGAATGGAATGGAATGGAGTAGAGTGGAATGTAAGGGAGTGGAGTTCAGTGGAGTGGACTGGAGTGGGGTGGACTAGAGTGACGTGGAATGGAGATGAATGAAATGGGATGGAGTGGAATGGAGTGCAAAGGAATGGAATGGAGTGGAATGGAGTTCAGTGTAATGGAATGCAATGACATGGATTGGAGTGGAAGCGAAAGGAATGGAGTGGAGTGGAGTGAAATATATTGGAATTGAATAAGATGGAATTGAATGCAATGGAATGCTGAAAAGGAGTGTGAGCTGAGATGGTGACACTGCATTCCAGCATTTGTGACAGAGTGAGATCCAGAGGACAGAAGGGAAATGAATGGAATGGAATTGATGGAATGGAATGGAATGGAGTGGAGTGGAAAGAAATGGAATGTAATGGAGTGGAGAGGAGTGGAGTGGAGTGGAGTAGTATTGAGTGGAGAGAAGTTAAGTGTGGTGGAGAAGAGTTTAGTGAGTCGAAAGTAATGGAATGGAGTGGAATGGAATGGAAAAGAGCAGAGAGGACTGTAGTGGAGTGGAGTGGTATGGAATGCATTGGACTGGAGTGGAGTAAAGAGGAAAGGAGTGGAGAGGAATGGAGTGTATTGGAGCGGAATGGAGTGGAGTGTATTCGAGTGGCATGCAGAGGAGTGGCATGGAATGGAATTGAATGGATTATAGTGGAGTGGAATGGAGTAGAGTGGAATGGAATGGGATGGAAAGGAATGGAGTGGAGTGGACAGGACTGGAATGGAGTGGAATGGAGTGGAGACAAATGGAGTGGAGTATAACGGAATGGAATGGAATGGAGTAGAGTGGAATGGAATGAAGTGCAGTGGAATGGAGTGGGGTGGAGTGGAGTGCAGAGGAATGGAGCTGAATGTAATCCGATGGAGTGGAAAGGAGTGGAATGGAATGGAATGGAGTGGAATGCAGTGGAATGGAATGGAATGAAGTGGAGTGGAGTGGAAAGGAGTCTGGTGGAGTGGAATGGAGTAGATTGGAATGGAATGGAATGGAGTGCAGTGGAATGGAGAGGAGTGGAATGGAGTAGAGAGGAATGGAATGGAATGGAGTGGAATGGAATGGAATGGAGTGGAATGGAATGGAATGGAGTGGAATGGAATGGAATGGAATGAAACGGAATGGAATGGAACGGAATGGAGTGGAGAGGAGTGGAATGGAATGGAATGGAATGGAATGGATTGGAGTGGCATGGAATGGATTGGAGTGGAGATCAGTGGAATGGAGTGGAGTGCAGTGGAATGCGGTGGAGTGGATTGAAATGGAATGGAATGGAATGGAATGGAGTCGAGTGGTATGGAGTGGAATGGATTGGTGTGGAGTGGACTGGAGAGGAGTAGAGTGCAGTGGAGAGCAATAAAATGGAATGAATGGTATGGAGTGGAGTGGAATGGAGTGGAGTGGAAAGGAGAAGAATGGATTGGAGTGGAATGGAATGGAGTGGAGTGGAGTGGACTGAAGTTGAGTGGAGTGGAGTGAAATGAAATGGAGTAGAGGGGAATGAAGTGGAATGCAATGGAGTGGGATGGAGTGGTGTGCAATAAAAGGGAATGGAGTGGAATGGGGTAGAGTGGAGTGGAATGGCGTGGAATGGACTGGAATAGAGTGGTATTGAATGGAATGGAATGGAGTGGAGTGGAGTGGGAAGTACAGGAATGTAGTGAGGGAAATGAGTGGAGTGGAATGGAATGGCATTGAATGGTGTGGGCATGAGTGGAATGGAGTGGAGTGCATAGGAAAGGAAAGGTATAGAATGGAATGGAATGGAGTGGAATGCATAGGAAAGGAAAGGTATAGAATGGAATGGAATGGAATGGAGTGGCAAGGAGCGGAATGGAGTGGAAAGGATTGGAATGGAGTGGAATGGAATGGAATGGAACGTACTGGAGTGGACTGAAATGGAATGGAACGGAGTGGAATGGAGTGGAATGGATTTAGTGGAATCGAGTGGAATGAAATGTAATGGAGTGGAGTGGAGTGGACTGGAATAGAGTGAAATGGAGTTGAATGGACAGGAATATAGTGGAGTGGAATGGAGTGTAATAGAATGGAATGGAATGGAGTAGAGAAGAATGGAAGGGAGTGGAGTGCAATGGAAGGGAGTGGAGTGGATTGGAATGGTGTGGAGTGGAGTGGAATGGAATGGAGTGGATTGGAGTGGAATGGAATGGAATAGAGTGGAATGCAATGGTAAGGAGTGGAATGGAATGGAGTGGATTGCAGTGGAGTGGACTAGAATGGAGTGAAATGGAGTGGAATGGAGTGGAATGCAGTGGAGTGGAATGGAGTGGAATTGAATGGAATGGAATGTAGTAGAGTGGAATAGAAGGGAGTAGAGTGGAGTGCAGTGGAGTGGGGTGGAGTGGAGTCCAGTGGAATGGAGCAGAATGGAAGGGGACGGAGTGGAATGGAGTGGAATGGAATGGAATGTAGTCGAAGGGAGTGGAATGGCATGGAATGGAGTGCAATGGAAAGTAATGGAGTTTAGTGGAGTGGAATTGATTGTGGTGGGGTTGATTGGTGTTGAATGGAATGGAAAGGAATGGAATTCAGTGGACTGGAATGGAGTGGACTGGCATGGAGTACAGAGAAATGCAATGGAATGGAGTGGAATTGAATGGAATAGATTGGAGTGGAAAGGAGTGGAATGGAGTGGATTGGATTGGAATGGGGTGGAGATGAGTGGAATGGAATGTAGTGGAGTGGTATGGAGTGGAGTGGAATGCAGTGGAGTGGATTGAAGTGGAGTGGAATGAATGGAATGGAATGGAATGGAGTGGAGTGGAATGGATTGGAGTGGAGTGGGATGGAGTGGAGTCCAGTGGAATGGAACAGAATGAAAGGGGACGGAGTGGAATGTAGTGGAATGGAATGGAGTGTAGTCGAAGGGAGTGGAATGGCATGGAATGGAGTGGAATGGAGTGGAGTGGAATGGAATGGAGTGGAGTTTAGTGTAGTGGAATTGAGTGTGGTGGGGTTGATTGGTGTTGAATGGAATGGAAAGGAATGGAATTCAGTGGACTGGAATGGAGTGGACTGGCATGGAGCACAGAGAAATGGAATGGAATGGAGGGGAATTGAGTGGAATTGATTGGAGTGGAGAGGAGTGGAGTGGAGTGGATTGGATTGGAATGGGGTGGAGTGGAGTGGAATGCAATGAAGTGGAGTGGTATGTAGTGCAGTGGAATGCAGTGGAGTGGAGTGAAGTGGAGTGGAATGAAATGGAATGGAATGGAATATAGTGGAGTGGAAAGCAGTGGAGTGGAGGGGAATGGAGAGGAATGGAATGAAATGTAGCGGAGTGTAGTTGAGTTTCATGGAGTGGCATGTAATGGATTGGAATGGAATGGAGTGGAGTTGAAAGGAGTGGAGTGGAATGGAGTGGAGTGGAATGGAATGGAATGGAATGGAGTGCAGTGGATGTTAGTGGAATGGAGTGGATTGGATTTTAGTGGAATGGAGTGGAGTGGAGAGGAATGTAGTGGAGTGGAGTGGAATGGAGTGTATTGGAGTGGAGAGGAGTGGAATAGAATGGAGTGGAAAGGAATGGAAAGGAGTGGATTTGAGTGGAATGGTATGGAATTTAGTGGAGTGGAGTGGAATGAAGTGGAATGGAAAGGAGTGCAATGGAGTGGAGTGGAGTAAAATGGAATGAAGTGGAGTGGAATATTGTGGAAAGGAATGGACTGGAAAGGAGTGGAATGGAATGGAATGGAATGTAGTGGAATGGAGAGGAGTGGAGAATAGTGGAGTGGAGTGCAATGGAGGTGAGTGGAGTGGAATGGAGAGGAGTGGAGAATAGTGGAGTGGAGTGCAATGGAGGTGAGTGGAGTGGAATGGAGTGGAGTGGAGTGGAATGCACTGGAGTGTAGTGGAGTGAAATGGGGTGGAATGGAGTGGAGTGGAGTGGATTGGAGTGAAATGGAAAGGAATGAAACGGAATGGAATGGATTGGAGTGGATTTGAGTGGAGAGGAGTGGAGTGGGGTGGAGTGGACTGGAATAGAATGGAGTGGAGAAGAGTGTTGTGGAGTAGAGTGGAGTGGAGTGGAATGGAGTGGAGTGGTGTTGAGTGGAGTGGAAAGGAGTGGAATGGAGTGAAGTGGAATGGAAAAGAATTGAGTCTACTGGAGAGCAGAGGAATGGCGTGGAATGGTATGCATTGGAATGGACTGGAGTGGAATGAAATGGAATGGAATGGAGTGGAGTGGAGTGGAATGCAGTGGAGTGGCGGGGACTTGAATGAAGTGGAATGCAATGGAATGGAATGGAAAGAAATGGAATAGAATGGAATGAAATGGAATGGAATGGATAGGAGTGGAGTGGAATGGAGTGGAGTGGAGTGGAAAGGAATGGAATGGAATGGGATGGAGTGGAGTGGAATGGAATGGAATGGAGGGGAGTGTAGTGTACTAGAATGGAATGGAGTAGAGTCGATTGGAGTGGAGTGGAGTGGAATGGAATGAAATGGAGTGGGGGGGAATGGAGTGGAGTGGGGTGGAATGGAGTGAATGGAATAGAGCGGAAAGGAATGGAGTGAAATGCAATGGAATGAAGTGGAATAGCTTGGAATGTAGTGGATTGGAATGGAATGGAATTGAATGGAATCGAATGAAGTGTAATGGAGTGGAGTGGAATGGAGAGGAATAGAATGGGATGGAATAGAATGGAACGAAGTGGAGTGGAGTGGGGAGGGGTGGAGTGGAATGGAGCGGAATGGAATGGGATGGAGTGTAATGGATTGGAGTGGAGTGCTGTGGAGAGAAGAGGAGTGGAATGGGGTGGAATTTAATAGGATGTAATGGAATGTGGTGGACTGGATTGGAGTGGAGTGGAATGGAGTGGAATCGAATGGAATTGAATGGAAAGGAATGGAATGGAATGGAATGGATTGGCATGGAATGGAATGGAATGGAATGGATGTGAGTGCAGTGGAGTGGAATGGAGTGGAATGGCGTGGAATGGAGTGGAGTGGAATGAAATGGAATGGAATTTAGTGGACCAGAGTTGAATGGAGTGGAGTGGAGTGCAGTGTAATGGAACAGAATGAAATGGATTGGAGTGGAACGGAATGGAATGGAGTGGTTTGGAGTGAAATATAATATAAAGGTATGGGATGGAATGGAATGCAATCGAATGCTGAAAAGAAATGTGAGCTGAGATGGTGGCAGTGCAAACCAGCATTTGAGACAGAGTGAGATCCTGTGGAAAGAAAGGAATTGAATGGAATGGAATGGAGTCGAATGGAATGGAATGGAGGGGATAGGAGTGAAGTTGAGTGGAATTTAGCTGTGTGTAACGGAATGGACTGGAGTGGAGTTGGGTGGAGTGAAATGGAGTGGAGTGGAATGGAGTGGAATGTAATGGAATGCAGTGCAATTAAACGGAATGGAATGGAATGGAATGGAGTGGAGTGGAGGGGAATGGAGAGGAATGGAATGGAGTGGAATGGAATGGAGTAGAGTGAAGTGGAGTGGAGTGGATTGGAATAGAATGGAGTAGAGTGGAATGGAGTGGAATGCAATGGAGTGTAGTGGAATTGGCATGTAATGGAAGGAAATGCAGTGGAGTGGAGTGGTATGGAGTGGAATGGAATGGAGTGGAACACAGGGGAATGGAGTGGAATGCAGGGGTGTGGAGTGGAATGGAGTAGAATGGAATGCAATGGAGTGTAATGGAATGGAAGGGAATGGGGAGGAGTGGAGTGGGGTGTACTGGAATGTAGTGGAATGGAATGGAATGGAGTGGAATGGAATGGAATGGAGTGGAATGGAATGGAATGGCATGGAATGGAGTGTAGAGAAGTTGAATGGAGTGGACTGGAGTGGAAAGGAGATGAATAGAATGTAAAGGAATGGAATGGAGTGGAGAGGATTGGAATGGAGTGGAATGGATTCGAATGGAGTGGAGTGGAGAGGAATGGAATAGAATGGAATGGAATGGAGTAGGGTGGAACGAAATGTAATGGAATGGAGTGGAGTGGAGAGCAATGGAGTGGATTGGAGAGGAATGGAATGGAATGTAGTGGAGTGGAACGGAGTGGAGTGGAGTGGAAGGGCGTGGAATGGAATGGTGTGGAATGGAATGGACTGTAGTGGAGTCGAATGGAATTCATTGGAATGGAATGGACTGGAATGGAATGGAGTGGAGGGGAGTGCAGTGGAATGGAAAGGAATAGAATGGAGTGGAGTGGAGTGGACTGGAATGGAGTGAAATGGAGTGGAATGGAAAAGAATAGAGGGGAGTGGATGTAATATAATGTAATATAATATAATATAATGTAATATAACGGAATGGAAGGGAGTAGAGTGGAATGGAAGGGAGTGGAGTAGAATGTAGTGTAGAGGAGTGGAATGGAGTGAGGTGGAGTTGAGTGGAGTGGAAAGAATTGGAGTGGAGTGGAGTGAAGTGGAATGGAATGGAATGAAGCGTAGCAGAGTGCAGAGGAATGGCATGGAATGGTGTGTAATGGAATGGACTGGAGTGGAATGGAGGGAATAGAATGGAGTGCCTTGCAGTTGTCTGGAGTGGAATAGAGTGGCATGGAATTGAGTGGAATGAAATGGAATACAATGGAGTGGAATGAAATGGAATGAAATGGAGGGGAATGGAGTGGAATGCAGTGGAGTGGAGTGGACTGGAATGGAGTGGAATGCAATGGAATGAAAAGGAATGGAATGGATAGGTGTGGAGTGGAGTGGAGTGTAGTGGAGTAGAATGGACTGGAATGCAATACAATGGAATGGAATGAAATGGAATGGAATGGATAGGAGTGGAGTGGAGTGGAGTGGAATGGAGTGTAGTGGAATGGAATGGAATGGAATGGAATGGATTGGAATGGAATGGAGTGGAGAGTAGCGGAATGGAACAGAATGGAGTGCAGTGAATTGTAGTGGAGGGGATTGGAGTGGAACGGAATGGAATGGAACGGAGTGGAGTGGAGTGGGGTGGAATGGTGTGGAATGGAATAGAGTGGAAAGGAATGGAGTGAAATGGAATGGAATGGAATGAAGTGGAATGGCGTGGAATGTAGTGGATTGGAATGGAACGGAATTGAATGGAATGGAATGAAGTGGAATGGAGTGGAGTGGAATGGAGAGGAATGCAGTGGAAAAGAGTGGAAAGGAGTGGAGTGGAGTGGATTGGAATGGAATGGAGTGGAGTGGAGTGGAAAGGAATGGATTGGAATGGTGTGGAATGGAATGGAAACGAATGGAATTGAAGCAGAGTTTGTGCCATTGTGCTCCAGGCTGTGTGATAGAGTGAGATACTCTCAAAAGAAAGGAATTGAATGGAATGGAGTGGATTGGAGTGGAGTGGAGTAGAGTGAAGTGTAGCGGAGTGGAATGGAGAGGAATGGAATGGGATGGAATGCAATGGTATTAAATGGAGTGGAGTGGAGTGGAGTACAGTGCACTGGAATGGAGAGGAATGTAACGGGATGTAGTGGAATGGAGTGGAGTGGAGTGCAGTGGATTAGAGAGGAGTGTAATGGAGTGGAAAGGAATAGGATGTAATGGAATGTAGTGGAGTGGAGTGGAACGGAATGTAACGGAAAGGAGCAGAGAGGAGCAGAGGGCAACGGAACGGAACGGAATGGAAAGGAACAGAATGGAAAGGAACAGGAGCAGAGATTGTGCCACTGCACTCCAGGATGGGTGACAGAGTGATATACTCTCGAAAGAAAGGAAAGGAGTGCATTGAAGTTGAATGGAATGGAATGGAGTGGAGAGGATTGGAGTGAAGTGGAGTGGAGTGGAATGGGGAACAATAGAATGGGATGCAATAGAATGGAATGAAGTGGAGTGGAGTGGGATGCAGTGGAGTGGAGTGCTATGGAGCAGAATGGAATGGGATGGAGTGTAATGGATTGGAGTGGAGTGCTGTGGAGAGGAGAGGAGTGGAATGGAGTGGAATTTAATCGGATGTAATGGAATGTGGTGGAGTGGATTGGAATAGAGTGGAACGGAGTGGAATGGAATGGAGTGTAATCAAAGGGAATGGAATGGATTGGCATGGAATGGAATGGAATGGAATGGAATGGACGGGAGTGCAGTGGAGTGGAATGGAGTGGAATGGAGTGGAATAGAGTGGAGTGGAATGGAATGGAATGGAATGGAGTTTAGTGGAACAGAGTGGAATGGATTGGAGTGGAATGGAATGGAGTGCAGTGCAGTGTAATGGAATGGAATGAAATGGACTGGAGTGGAACGGAATGGAATGGAGTGGAGTGGAGTGAAATATAATGGAAAGGAATGGGATGGAATGGAATGCAATGGAATGCTGTAAAGAAATGTGAGCTGAGATGGTGGCGCTGCAACCCAGCATTTGAGACAGAGTGAGATCCTGTGGAAAGGAAGGAATTGAATGGAATGGAATGGAGTGGAGTGGAGTGAAGTTGAGTGGAATTTAGTTATGTGGAATGGAACGGACTGGAGTGGAGTTGAGTGGAGTGAAATGGAGTGGAGTGGAATGGAGTGGAAAGGAATGGAATGCATTGCAATAGAACAGATTGGAAAGTAATGGAATGGAGAGGAATGGAATGGAGTGGCGTGGACGTGAATGGAGAGGAATGGAATGGAGTGGAGTAGAGGGGAGGGGAGTGGAGTTGAATGGAATGGAGTAGTGTGGAATGGAGCAGAATGCAATAGGGTGTAGGAGAATAGGAGTGTAATGGAAGGGAATGCAGTGGGGTGGAATGGAGTGGAATTAAATGGAGTGCAACACAGGGGAATGGAGTGGAATGGAGGGGACTGGAGTGGATTGGAGTAGAATCGAATGGAATGGAGTGAAATGGAGTGGAATGGAATAGGGAGGAGTGGAGTGGGCTGTACTGGAATGTGGTGTAATGGAATGAAATTGAGTGGAATGGAATGGAATGGCATGGAATGGAGCATAGTGCAGTTGAAGGGAGTGGAGTGGAGTGGAAAGGAGATGAATAGAATGTAAAGGAATGGAATGGAGTAGAGAGAATTGGAATTGAGTGGAATGGATTCCAATGGAGTGGAGTGGACAGAAATGGAATAGAATGGAATGGAATGGAGTAGGGTGGAATGAAAAGAAATGGAATGGAATGGAGTGGAGTGGAATGGAGTGCATTGGCGGGGATTGGAATGGAATGTAGTAGAGTGGAACTGAGTGGAGTGGAGTGGAAGGGAGTGGAATGGAATGGCGTGGAATGGAATGGAGAGAGTGGACTGTAGTGGAGTGGAATGGAAATTGTTGGAGTGGAATGGAATGCAATGGAATGGAATGGAGGGGAGTGCAGTGGAATAGACAGGAATAGAATGGAGTGGAGTGGATTGGAAAGTAATATAACAGAATGGAAGGGGGTAGAGTGCAATGGAAGGGAGTGGAGTGGAATGGAGTGGAGTGGATTGGAATGGAGTGGAGTAGAGTGGAGGGGAATGGAGTGGAGCATATTGGAGTGGAATGGAGTGGAGTGGAGTGAAATGGAATGGAGTGGAATGGAATGGAGTGGAATGGAATGGAATGGAATGGAATGGAATGGAATGGAATGGAATGGAATGGAACGGAGAAGAGTGGTGTGGAATGGAGTGTATTGGATTGGTGGAGAGTGGAATAGAATGGAATGGAGTGGCATGGAATGGAGAGGAGTGGACTCCTGATTAAAGGAATGGAATGGAGTGCAGTAGAATGGAGTGGAATAGAGTAGAGTGGAATGGAAGGGAAAGGAGTAGAATGGAATGGAATGACATGGATGGATTGGAAGGGAGTGAAGTGGAATGGATTGGAGTGGAGCAGAATGGGGTGGAATGGAATGGTGTGGAGTGAAGGGCAATCGAGTGGAGTGGAATGAAATTTAATGGAATGGAAAAGAGTAGAGTGGAATGGACTGGAGTGGAGTGGAATGGAGAGGAATGGAAAGGATTTGAATGGAGTGGAGTGGAGTGGAGAGGAGAGGAAAGGAGAGGAATGGAATGGAATGGAATGGAGTGGAATGGAGTGGAATGGAGTGGAGTGGATTGCAATGGAATGGAATAGAGTGGAGTGGAGTGGAATAGAGTGCACTGGAATGCAGTCCACTAGAGTGGAATGGAATGGAATGGGGTGGAGTGCAATGGAGCGGAGTGGAGAGGAATCGAGTGGAATGGAATGGAGTGGAGTGCAATGGAGCGCAGTGGAGTGCAGTGGAGTGGAGTGGAATGGAATGGAGTAGAGTTGAATGGATTGGAAGAGAATGGAGTGGATTGGAGTGCATTGGCATGGAATGGAAAGGAGTGGAGTGGAGTGGAGACATCAGGAATGGAGTGGAAAGAAGGGGAATGAAGTGTAGTGGATTGGAATGGAAAGAAATGGAGTAGAATGGAATAGAGAAGAAAGGAAAGAAGTGGAGTGCAATGGAGTGGAATGGAATGGTGTGGAATGGAATGGAAATTAGTTTAGTTGAGTGGAATAGAATGGATTGGGAATGAATGGAGTCGAGTGGAATGGAGTGGAGTGGAGTGGAGTCGGGTGGAATGGAAGGGAGTGGAATGGAATAGAGTGGTGTGGAAAAGAATGGAACTTCATGGTATGGAATGGAGTGGAATGGAATGCAATGGAATAAATGTAGTTGAGTGGAGTGGAATGGAATGGAATGGAATGGAGTGGAGTGGACTGGAATGGAAAGGAATGGAGTGGAGTGGAATGGAATGCAGTGGAGTGGAATGGAATGGAGAGGAATGGAGTGGAGTGGAATGGATTGGAATGGAATTCAGTGGAATGGAACGGAATGGAGTGGAGTGGAATGGAATGGCAGGGAATGGAGTGGAATGGAGTGGAGTGGAGAGGAATTGAGTGGAATTTAATGGAGAGGAGTGGAATTGAATGGAATGTATTGCAGTGGAGTGCAATGGGGTGGAATGGAGGGGAATGGAGTGCACAGGAATGGAATGGAATGGAATGGAATGGATTGGAATGGAATGGAATGGAATGGAATGGAATGGAGAGGAGTGGAAAGGAGTGGAGTGCAGTGGAGTGCAATGGAATTGAGTGGAGGGGAGTGGAGTGGAATTGAATGGAATAGATTGATATGAAATGGAATGGAGTAGAATGGAGTGGAATGGAGTGGAATTGTGTAGAATGGAGTGGAATGGATTGGAGTGGAATGGAATGGATTGAAGTGGAGTGGAGTGAAACGATATGGAACGGAGGGTAGTGGAAATGAGTGGAATTGGATGTAGTGGGATGGAGTGGAATGGAGTGGAGTGGAGTGGCGTGGAATTGAGTGGAATAATCTGGAATGGAGTGGAATGGAATGGAATGGAGTGGAATGGAATGAAATGGAAGAGAGTGGACTGGAATGGAATGGGGTTGAATGAAATGGAATGGAATGGAGTGGATTGGAATGGAGTGGAGTGGAGTCGATTGGAGTGAAGTGGAATGAAGTGGTGTGGAGTGGAGAGGATTTTAGTGGAGTGGCATTGAATGGATTGGAATGGAATGGAGTGGAGTGGAATGGCATGGAGTGGAATGGAAAGGAGTGCAGTGGACAGAATTGGAGTGGAATGGAATGGAGTGGAGAGGAGTGCAGTGGAGTAGAATGGAATGGATTCGAGTGGAGTGGAGTGGAATAGAATGGAATTTAGTGGAATGCTTTGGAATGGAGGAGAGTGGAATCGAGTGGAGTGGAGAAGAATGAAGTGGAATGGAATGGATTGGAATGGAATGCAATGGAGTGGAATGGAATGGAATGGAATGGAGTGGAGTGGAGTGGAGACTAGTGAAGTGGCATGAAATGGTTTGGAGTGGAATGATCTGGAATGAATTAGCAATGAACGAAATGGAGAGGAAAGGAATGGAATGGAATGGAGTGGAATAGAATGGAATTGAGTGCAGTGGAATGGAATGGATTGGAATTGAATGGAGTGGGGTGGAATAGAGTGGAGTGGAGTGGATTGGAGTGAATTGGAATGAAATCGAGTGGAGTTGAGTGGAGATTAATGGAGTAGCAAGAAATGGATTGGAACGGAATGGAGTGGAATGGAATGGAGTGGAGTGGACTGGAATGGAGTGCACTGGAATGGAATGGAATTGAGCGAAATTGAGTGGAGTGGAGTGGAGTGTACCAGAATTAAATTGAATGGAATGGAATGGAGTGGAGTTTAGTGGAGTGGAGTGGAGTGGAATGGAATGGAGTTTAGTGGAGTGGAGGGGAGTGGAATGGAGTGGAATGGAATGTAATGGTGTGGAATGGAATGGAATGGAATCTGAGATTCTGCCACTGCTCTCCAGGCTGTGTGACAGAGTGAGATACCCTCAAAAGAAAGGTCTGAAATGGAATGCATTGGAATAGAATGCAATGGAATGGAATGGAATGGAATGGAATGGAATGGAGTGTACGCGAGTCGAATGGAGTGAAGTGGATTCGAGTGGAATGGAGAGGAGTGGAATTGGATGGAATGGATTGGAATGAAGTGGAGTGGAGAGGGGTAGAGTGGAGTGCAGTGCAATGGAGTGGAATGGAATGGGACGGAGTGAAATAGAGTAGAGTGGTGTGCCGTGGAGTAGAGAGGAGTGGAATGGAGTGGCCTGGAACAGGATGTAATGGAATGAAGTGGAGTGGAGTAGAGCAGAGTGGAATGGAAAGTAATTGAATGGAGGGGAATGGATTGGAGTGGAATGGAATAGAATGGAATGGACCAGTGTTGAATGGAGTGGAATGGAATGGAGTGGAATGTAATGGAGTGGAAAGCAGTGAAGTGCAGTGGAATGGCACGGAAAGGCATAGAGTGGGATGGAATAAAATGGAGTACAGTGAAATGGAATTGAATTGTATAGAGTGGAGTGGAGTTGAGTGGAAAAGAATGGAGTGTAGAGGAGTGGAGTGGACTGCAATGGAATGGAATCGAATTGAGTGAAATTGAGTGGAGTGGAGTGGAGAGGAGTGTAATGGAATTGAATGGAATGGAATGGAGTGGAGTTTAGTGGAGTGGAGTGGCGTGGAGTGGAAAGGAGTTTAGTGGAGTGGAGTGGAATGGAATGGAGTGGAATGGAATGTAATAGCATGGAATGGAATGGAGTGGAATCTGAGACTCTGCCACTGCTCTCCAGGCTGTGTGACAGAGTGAGATACTCTCAAAAGAAAGGACTGAAATGGAATGGAATGGAATGGAATGGAATGGAATGGAATGGAGTGTACTCGAGTCGGAGGGAGTGAAGTGGAGTGGAGTGGAATGCAGAGGAATGGAATTGGATGGAATGGATTGGAATGAAGTGGAGTGGAGAGGGGTTGAGTGGAGTGCAGTGCAATGCAGTGGAATGGAATGGGACGGAGTGGAATGGAGTAGAGTGGTGTGCCGTTGAGTAGAGAGGAGTGGAATGGAGTGGCCTGAAACAGGATGTAATGGAATGAAGTGGAGTGGAGTGGAGCAGAGTAGAATGGAATGTAATTGAATGGAGTGGAATGGATTGGAGTGGAATGGAATAGAATGGAATGGAGCAGTGTTGAATAGAGTGGAATGGAATGGAGTGGAAAGCAGTGAAGTGCAGTGGAATGGAATGGAATGGCATAGAGTGGAACGGAATAAAATGGAGTACAGTGGAATGGAATTTAATTGTATAGAGTGGAGTGGAGTTGAGTGGAATGGAATGGAGTGTAGAGGAGTGGAGTGCAGTGCAATAGAATGGAATTGAATTGAATGGAATGGAGTAGAATTTTGTGGAATGGAGTGGAATGCAGTGGAGTGGAGTGGAGTGGAATGGAGTGGAGTGGATTGGAATGGCGTGGATTGGAGTGGAAAGGAATGAAATAGAATGTAGTGTAATGGAATGGAATGGAATGTTATGGAACCTGAGAGTGTGCCACTGCACTCCAGGCTGTGTGACATAGTGATATTCTCTTGAAAGAAAGAATGGAATGGAATGCAGTGTACTGGAGATGAGTGGAGTGGAGTGAACTGCAGTGGAGTGGAAAGGACTCGAATGAAATGGGACATAAAGGAATGGAATGAACTGGAGTGGAGTGGGGTGTAGTGGAGTGCCGTGGAATCGAGCAAAATGGAATGGAACGGAGTGAAATGGAGTGGAGTGGAGTGCAGTGGAGTGGAGAGCAGTGCAATGGTTTGTACTGAAATCGGATATAATGGAATGGGGTGGACTGGAGTGGAGTGGAAGGGAGTGGAGGGGAGTGGTATGGAATGGAATGGAATGCAGTGGAATGGAATGGACAGGAGTGGAATGGATTGAAGTGGAAAGGACTAAAGTGGAGTAGAGTGGAATGGAATGTAATGGATGGAATAGAGTGCAGTGGAAGGGAGTGGAGTGGAGTGGATTGGAATGGAATGGGATGGAAAGTAGTGGAGTGGAGTGGAATGGAATGGACTGGAATGGAATGGAGTGGAATGGAATGGAGTGGAGTGCAGTGCAGTTTAGTGGAATGGATTTCAATGGAGTGGAATGGAGTAGAATGGAGTGGAATGAAATGGAATATAACGGAATAGAATGAAGTGGAATGTTGTGTAGTGGAATGGAATTGAGGGCAGTGGAGTGGAGTGAAATGGAGCGGACCTGAGTGGAATGGAGTGCAGTGGAGTAGAATGGAATGGAGTGGAATGAAATGGAATGGAAAGGAGAGGAATGGAAAGGAACGGCATGGAATGCAGTGGACTGGAGTGGAATGGAGTGGAGTGGAGTGGAAAGGAGGAGATTGGAGTGGAGTGGAATGGAGTGGAATGGAATGGAAAGGAATGGAGTGGAATGGAAAGGAATTGATATGAGTGGAGTGCAGTGGAGTCGAGTTGAGTGGAGTGGAATGAAGTGGAGTGGAGTGGATTGGAATTCAGTGGAATGGAATGGAACAGAGGGGAATGGAATGGAATGGAATGGAGTGGATTCGGGTAGAAAGGAGTGGAGTGGAAGGGAATGGAGTGTAGTGGAATGGAATGGAATGGAATGGCTTTTAAGGGAGTGGAGTGGAATGGAGTGCAGTGGAGTGTAGTGGCGTGAAACAGAAAGGAATGGATTGTACTGGAATAGTTTAGAGTGGAGTGGAAAGGAATAGAATGGAAAGGAATGAAGTGGAATCCAGTGCAGTGGAATGGAGTAGAGTGGAATGGAAAGGAATGGAATGGAATGTAGTTCAGTGGAGTACAATGGAGTGGATTGGAGAGGAATAGTTTGAAATGGAAAGGAATGGAATGCAATGCAATGGAATGGAGTTGAGTGGAGAGGAATGGAATAGAATGTAGTTGAGTGGAGTGGAGTTGAGTGGAATAGAATGGAATGGAGAGGAAAGGAAAGGAGTGGACTCCAATGGAGTGGAATGGAGTGGAATGGAGTGGCATGAAAAAGAGTGGAATGGAATGGAATGGAATGGAATGAAACGGAATGGATGGAAGTGGAATGAAATGGAATAGAATGGAATTGAGTGGACTGGATAGGTGTGCAGTGGAGCGAAGAGGAATGGAGTAGAGATGAGTGGAATGAAATGGAGTGGTGTGGAGTGTAAGGGAATGGAATGCAGTGGAATAGAATGAATGGAGTGCAATGGAATGGAATGGAGTGGAATGGAACTCAATGGAATGGAATGGAGTGGAATGGAATGGAATGGAGAGCATTGGAAAGCAATAGAGTGGAGTGGAATGGAGTGGAGTAGACCAAATTTTAATGAAGTGAAATGAAATCGTGTGTATTGGAGTTCAGTGGGGTTTAGAGGAATTGCATGGAAGGGATTGGAACAGAATGGAGTATAGAGGAATGGACTGGAGTGGAATGGAGTGGAATGGAATGGAATGGAGTGCAATGGAATGGAATGTAATAAAAAGAAGTTGAGTGGAGTGAAAGCCGTGAAGTGGAGTGAAATGGAGGGCAGGGGAATGGAATGGAGTGCAGTGGATGGAGTGGAGTGGACTCCAGTGGAGTGGAATGGAATGCAGCAGAATGGAATGGAATAGAATGGAATGGAATGGAGTGGACTTCAATGGAATGGAATGGAATATAATGGAATGGAGATGAGTGGAATGGAGTGGACTGGATTGGAATGCAGTGGAATGGAATGGAATGTAGTAGAGTGGAATGGAATGGAGTGGAGTTGGGACAAGTGGAGTGAGGTGGAGTGGAATAGGATGGAGTGGAGTTGAATGCAATGGAGTGGAGTGGAATGGAATGGAATTGATTGCAGTGGAGTGGAAAGGAAAGGTATGGAGGGGAATGGAATGGATAGGAGTGGAATGGAGTGGAATGGAATGCAGTGGAGTGGAGTGGAGTGGAATAGACTGTTACGGAGTGGACTGGAATTTAATGGACTGGAATGGAATGCAGTGGAATGGAGTGGAATCGAGTGGGGTGGAGTGGAATGGAGTGGAGTGGAGTACAATGGAATGGAATGGAGTGTAGTAGAGGGGAATGGAATGGAGTGGAGTGGAGCGGAGTTGAATGGATTGGAGGGAATGGAGTGGAGTGGAATGGAGTGGAATGAAGGGGAATGGAGTGTAATGGAGTGGAGTGGAGTGCAATGTAGTGGAATGGAGTGAAATGGAGTGGAACGGAATGGAATGGACTGGAATGGAGTGCAATGGAGTGGAAAGGAGCAGAATGGAATGGAGTGGAATGTAGGGGAATGGAGTGGAATGGCGGGGAGTGGAATGTAACGGATGGAGTGGAGTGGAGTGGATTGTAACGGAATGAAGAGGAGTGGAATGGAGTGGAATGGAATTAGGGGAATGGTGTGGAATGGAATGGAGTAGAATGGAGTGGAGTGGACGTGAGTGGAATGGAGTTGAATGTAATGGAGTGGAATGCAATGGAGTGGAATGGATGGAATGGGATGGAATGGAATGGAATGGAACGGAGTGGAGTGGAGTCGAGTGAAGAGGAGTGGATTGGAGAAGAGCGGAATGCAGTGGAGTGGAGAGAATGGAAAGGAATGGAGTGGAATGGAATGGAATAGAATTGATTGGAATTTAATACAGTTGAGTGGAATGGAGTGGAATTGAGTCTCATGGAGTGGAATGAAATGGAATGGAGTGGAGTGGAAATGAGTAAAATGGAATGGATTGGAATGGAGTGAAATGGAGTGGAGTGGAGTGGAGTGGAGTGGAAAGGAGTGGAGTGGTGTTGAGTGGACTAGAGTGACGTGGAATGCAGAGGAGTGGGGTGCAATGGAGTGGAGTGGAGTGGAGTGGAATTGAATGGAGTGGTATGGAATGCCATGGAATGGAATGCAACGGAGTGGAATGAATTGCAGTGGAATTGAATGGACCGGAATGGAGTGGTATGGAATGGAAAGGAGTGGAATGTAGTGGAGTGGAGTGGAAAGGAGTGGAATGCAATGGAGTGGAGTGGAATGGAGTAGAAAGGAATGGAGTGGAATGGAATGGAGTGGAGTGGAGTTGAGTGAAATAGAATGAAATGGAATGGGATGGAATGAAATTCAATGGAATGGTGAAAAGTAATGTGAAGTTAGATTGTAATACTTCACCCTACTCTTTCTGACAGAGTGAGATCCTGTGGAAAGAAAGGAATGGAATGAAATGAAGTGGAATGGAATGGAGTGGAGTGCAGCAGAATGGAGAGGAGTAGATTGGTCTGGAGTTGAGTGGAATAGAGTGGAGCGGAGTGGAATATGGTAGAGTGCAACGGAGTGGAGTGGAGTGGAATGTAGTGGAGTGGAATCGGATGTAATGGAATGTAGTGCAGTGGAGTGGAGTGGAATGGATTGAAATGGAATGGAATGGAATGGACTGAAATGGAATGGAATGGAATGGAATGGAATGCAATTCAATGCAATGGAATGCAATGGAATATAATGCAATGCAATGGAAATTTGACAAGTAATCTCAGCTGAGATATCGCCACTACACTACAGCCTGGGTGACACAGTGATATCCTTTGGAAAGAAAGGAATGGAATGCTATGGAGAAAATTGGAATGGAATGGAATGGAGTGGAGTGGAATGGAGTGGAATGGAGTAGAATGGAATGGAATGGATTGGAGGGTAGTGGAATGGAGTGGAGTGGAGTGGACTGGATTGGCGTGGAATGGAATAGAATGGAGTGTAGTGGAATGGAGTTTAGTGTAGTAGAATGGAGTGTATGTAATGGATGTAATGGAACGGAATGGAATTTAGTGGAGAGTAGTGGAATCGAATGGAATGGAAAGCAGTAAACTGGAATGGAGTGGAATGGAATGGAGTGGAATGGAGTGGAATGGAGTGAAGAGGAATGGAGTGGAATGCAATGGAATGGAGTTCAAAGGAATGAAATAGAGTGGAAAGGAATGGAATGGAGTAGAGTGGAAAGGAATGGAGTGGAATGGAATGGACTAGAGTGTAATGGTGTGAAGTGGTGTGAATTGGAGTGAAGTGAAATGAAATTGATTGGAGTGGATTGGAGTGGAGTTTAGAGGAGTGGCATGGAATGGGTTGGAATAGAATGAAGTGGAGGGGAATAGCGTGGAGTGGAATGCAGTGGAGTGGAATGGAATGGAAAGAAAAGGAGAGAAATGCAATGGAATGGTGGGAAGTTGAAAGGAAATAAATAGAGTGCAGGGGAGTGGAGTGATATGGAATGGAATGGAAAAATGTTTGCTTCGATTGTGCCACTGTAGAATATGCTGTGTGACAGAGGGAGATCCTGTCTAAAGAAAGGGGTGGAATGGAAGGGATTGGAATGGAATGAAATGGAATGGATTTTAGTGGAGTGGAGTGGAATTGAGTAGACTGAGGTGCAGTGCAGTGGAATGTAATGGAAAGGAATGGAATGGAAATGTGAAATGAAATGTGAGCTGAGATTGTGCCACTGTACACCAGCCTGAGTGACAGAGTGAGATCCTCTCAAAAGAAAGTAATTGAATGGACTGTACTGGAATGCAATGGAATGGAGTGGAGTAGAGTGCCATGGAGTGGAAAGGAGTGGAATGGAATGAGATAGAATGGAGAGGAGTGGAGACGACTGGAATGGAATGGAGTGGAGTGGAGTGGAATGGAGTGGAGTAGAGTGGAATGGATTGGAATGGAGTCGAGTGGAGTTCAGTGGAATGCAATGGAATGGAAAAAAATGGAATGGAATGGAATGGAATGGTGAAATGAAATGTGAGCTGTGATTGTGCTTCTCTGCTGCACACTGGGTGACAGAGTGAGACACTCTCGAAAGAAAGGATTGGAATGGAATGCAGTGGAATTTAATGAAATGGAATGGAGTGGAGTGGACTGGAGTGGAGTAGAGTTGATTGGAGTAAGTGGAGTGGAATGGAAAGGAGTGGAAGGAATGCAGAGGAATTGAAAACAGTAGAGTGGACTGGAATGGACTGGAGAGGAGTAGAGTGGAAAGAATCGGAATGGCATGGAGTTAAGTGGAGTGGAGTGCAGTGGAATGGAATGTAGTGGAGTGGGGTGAAATTGAATGGAGTGGAGTGGAATGTAATGGAATGGAATGGAATTGCATGGAGTGTAGTGGAATGGAGTTGAGTGGATTGGAAAGGAATGGAATGGAGTAGAGTGGAGTGAACTGGAGTGCAGTGGAAAGGAATGGAATGGAATGGATTGGATTGGAATGGAATGGAACAGAGTGGATTGGAGTGGAATGGAGTGGAGTGGAGTGCAGTGGAGTGGAGTGAAATGGAATGGAGTGGAGTGGATTGGATTCGAGTGGAGTGGAATGGGATGGAATAGAGTTGAGTGGAATGGATTGGATTGGATTGGTCTGGATTGGAATGGAATTCAGTGGAATGGAATGCAATGGAGTGGAGTGGAGTGACATGGAATGGAGTTAAGTTAAATGGAATTGAATGGAATGGAGTGAAGGGGAATGGAATGGAAAGTAATGGACTGGAGTTGAATCAGGTGAAGTGGAATGGAGTGGAATGGAATGGACTGAAATGGAATCTAGTGGAGTGGAGTGGAGTGAAATGGAATGGAATGGAACGGAATGGAGTGGAATACAGTGGAATGGATTGGAAAGGAATGGAGTGGAGTGGAGTGGAATGGAATGGAATCAAAGGTAGTGGAGTGGAATGCAGTGGAATGGAGTGGAGTGCAGTTGAGTAGAGTGGAATGGAGTGGAATGTAGTGGAATGGGGTGAAATGGAATGGAGAGGAATGGAATGGAACGGAGTGGAATTCAATGTAATGGACTGGATTGGAAAGGAATGGAGAGGAGTGGAATGGAGTGGAATGGAATGGAGTGGACTGGACCGGTATGGAATGGAATGGAATGGACAGGAGTGGAATGGAGTGGAGTGGAGTGGAATGGAGTGGAATGGAATGGAGTGGAGTTTATCAGAATTTAGTGGAATGGAGTGGAATGGAGTGGGATGGAGTGGAGTGGAATGGAAAGAAATGGACTTGAATGGAGAGGAGTGTGTGGAATGGAGTAGATGGGAGTAGGAAGGATTCTAGTGAAGTGGAATGGAACGCCATGGAATAGAATGGATTGGAGTGGAATGGAGTGGCGAGGAGTGGAGTTCAATGGAATGGAGTGCAGTGGAGTGCAGTGGAGTGGTATAGAATAGAACGTAATGGAATTGAGTGGATTTGAGTGGAATGGAGTAGAGTAGAGTGGAGTGGAGTGGAATGGAATGGAGATGAGTGGAATGGAATGGAATAGAATGGAGTGGGCTAAAATGGAGTGGAGTGGAGTGGAATGGAATGGATTTAAGTGGAATGGATTGGAATGGAATGGAGTGAAGGGGAGTGGAAAGGAAAGGAATGGAGTGGAGATGAATGGAGTGGACTGCAATGCTGTGGAATGTAAAGGAGTGGAATGGAATGGAGTGAAAAGAGGTGGAGAGGAGTGGAATGGAGTGCGTGAAACGGAATGGAATGGAACGGAGTGGAGTGGAATGGAATTGAATGCAATGGAATGGTATGGTGTGGAATGGAATGGAATGCAGTGGAATGAAGTGGAATGGAATACAGTGGAGTGGAGTGGAGTGGAGTTGACTATAGCGGAGTGGAATGAAGTGCAGTGGGGTGAAATGGAATGCAGTGGAGTGTGGTGGAATGGAATGCAATGGAGTGGAATTGAATGGAATGGAATGGATTGCAAGGCAATGGAGATGAGTTAATGGAGTGGAATAGAATGGAGTCGAGTGTACTGGATTGGAATGGAATGGAATGGAGTGGAGTGGAATGGACTGGAGTGCAGTGGAGTGTAGTGGAACGGAATGGAATGGAGTGGAATGGAATGGATTGGAGTGGAATGGAATGGAATGGACTGGAATGCAGTGGAGTGGCGTCTAATAGTGTGGGTTGGAATGTAATGCTGTTGAGTGGAATGGAATTCAATGGAACAGAATGGAGTGGAGTGGGGTGGAATGTAATGGAGTGTAGTGGAATGGGGTGGAGTGCAGTGGAATGGAATGCAATGGAATGGAAAGGAGTGGAGGAGAACGGAGTGGAGGGAAGTGGAGTTGAATGGAATGGAGTGGAGTGTAGTCAATTGGTGTGGAGTGGAATGGGATGGAATGGAATGGAGTGGATTGGAGTGGAAAGTAGTGGGGTGGAGTAGAGTGGAGTGGAATGGAATGGAGTGGAGTGGAATGGAGTGGAGTGGAGTGGAATCGAATGGAATGGAGTTGAGTGGAATGTAGTGCAGTGGAATGGATAGGAGTGGAATGGAATTCAGTGGAATTCAATGGAGTGGAGTGTACTGGAGTGGAGTGGAGTGAAGTGGACTGGAACGGAATGGATTTAAGTGGAATGGAGTTAAATGGAATGGAGTGAAGGGGAGTCGAATAGAATGGAATGGAATGGAGTGGAGTGGAATGAATTGGGGTGGAGTGGGGTGGAATGGAGTGGAGTGGAATTCAATGGAATGGAGTGGATTGGAGCAGTTTGGAAAGAAGTGGAGTGGAGTGGAATGCAGTGGAATGGAATGGAGTGCAATGCAATGGAGTGGAGCTGAGTGGAGTGGAATGAAGTGCAATGGAATACAATGAAATGGAGTGGAATTGAAAGGGATGGAATGGAATGGAATGGAATGGAATGGAATAGAATGGACTGGAATATAATGGAATGAAGAAATGTGTGCTGAGATTGTGCCACTGCGGAACAGCCTGTGTGACAGAGGGAGATCCTGTCGAAGGAAAGTCGTGGAATTGAAGGGATAGGAATGGAATGGAATAGAATGGATTGGAATGGAGTGGAGTGGAATTGAGTGGAGTGGAGTGGAGTGCAGTGGAACATAATGGGAATAAATGGAATGGAAATGTGAAATGAAATGTGTGGTGAGATTGTGCCACTGCACACCAGTCTGGGTGACAGAGTGAGATACTGTCAAAAGAAAGGAATAGAATGGAATGGACTGGAATGGAATGAACTGCATTGGAGTGGAGTGGAGTGGAAAGGAGTGGAATGGAATGGGATGGAATGGAAATGAGGTGAGTGAACTTGAATGGACTGGAGTGGAGTGGATTGGAATGGACTGGAGTGGAGTGCTGTGGAATGGAATGGAATGGAATGGAATGGTGAAATGAAATTTGAGCTGAGATTGTGCCACTGCACTCCAGCCTGGGTGAGAGAGTGAGATACTATCAAAAGAAAGGAATGGAACGGAACGCAGAGGAATTTAATGGCATGGAGTGAACTGAAGTGAACTGGAGAGGAGTGGATGTAGTGGAGTGGAGTGGAAAGCAATGGGATGGAATGGAAAGGGGTAGAGTGGACTGGAATGGAGTGGAGTGCATTGGAGTGGAATGGATTGGAATGGAGTAGAGTGCAGTGCAATGGAATCGAATGGAATGGAATGCAATGGAATGGAATGGAATGGAATGGTGAGATGAAATGTGAGCTAAGATTGTGCCACTGTGACCCAGGCTGGGTGACAGAGTGAGATAATCTCAAAAGAAAGGAAAGGAATGGAATGCGGTGGAATGGAATGGAATGGCATAGAATGGAATGGCGTGACTTGGAGTGCAGTCGAGTGAAGTGGAGTGGGGTGGAATGGAATGGAATGGAATAGAATGGAATGGCATGACTTGGAGTGCAGTCGAGTGAAGTGGAGTGGACTGGAATGGAGAGGAATGGAATGGAGTGGAATGTAATGAAATGAAGTGGAGTGAAGTGGAGTAAAGTGGAGTGCAGTGCAAAGGAATGGAGAGGAATGGAATGTCATGGAGAGGAATGGAGTGGAGTGGAGTGGAGTGGAAAGGAGTGGAATGGAATTGGATTGAATGGAAAGGAGCTGAGTGGACTGGAATGGACTGGAGTGGAGTGGGTTAGAATGGACTGGACTGGAATGCAGTGGAATGGAATTGAATGGAATGGTGAAATGAAATGTGAGCTGAGATTGTGCCACTGCGCTCCAGCCTGGGTGACAGAGTGAGAAACTATCAAAAGAAAGGAATGGAATGGAATGCAGAGGAATTTAATGGAATGGAGTGGAGTGAACTGAAGTGAACTGGAGTGGAGTGGAGTTAGTGGAGTGGAGTGGAAAGGAATGGGATGGAATGGAAAGGAGTAGAGTGGACTGGAATGGAGTGGAGTGCATTGGAGTGGAATAGATTGGAAAAGAGTAGAGTGCAGTGGAATGGAATCGAATGGAATGGAATGCAATGGAATGGAATGGAATGGAATGGTGAAATGAAATGTGAGCGAAGATTGTGCCAGTAAAACCCAGGCTGGGTGACAGAGTGAGATACTCTGAAAAGAGAGGAATGGAAAGGAATGCAGTGGAATGGATTGCAATGGAATAGAATGGAATAGCGTGAGGTGGAGTGCAGTCGAGTGAGGTGGAGTGGACTGGAATGGAGAGGAATGGAATGGAGTGGAATGTAACGGAATGAAGTGGAGTGGAGTGGGGTGGAGTGGAGTGCATTGGAATGGAGAGGAATGGAATGTCATGGAGAGGAATGGAGTGGAGTGCAGTGGAGAGGAACAGATTGGAACGGAATGGAATGAAACGGAACAGAATAGAGAAATGTATGCTGAGATTGTGCCACTGCACTACAGCCTGTCTGAAAGAGGGATATCCTGTCGAAAGAAAGGAGAGGAATGGAATGGAATGAAATGGAATGGAGCGGATTGAAGCAGAGCGGAATGGAATGGAACGGAATGGAACGGAACGGAATGTGAGCTGAGATTTTGCCACTGTGCTCCAGTCTGGGTGACAGAGAGAGACACTCTCGAAAAAAAGGAAAGGAATGGAATGCAGTGGAATTGAAACGGAATGGTGTGGAGTGGAGTGGAGTGGAGTGAAGTGGAGTGTATTAGAATGGAGAGGAATGGAATGGTAAGAAATGAAATGGAATGAAGCGGAGTGGAGTGGGGTGGAGTGGAGTGCAGTGGAATGGAGGGGAATGGAATGGGATGGAGTAGAGTGGAGTGCAGTGCAGTGAAGTGGAGAGGAGTGGAATGGAGTGGAATGGAATCGGGTGTAATGGAATGTAGTGGAAAGGACTGGAGTCCAGTGGAACTGAGTGGAAAGGAATGGAATTGAATGGCATAGAATTGAATGTGATGGAGTGGAATGGAATAGAGAGGAGTAGAGAGGAGTTGAGTGAAATAGAATGGAATGGAATGGGTTGGAATGAAAAGCAAAGGAATGATGAAAAGGAGTGTGAGATGAGATTGTACCACTGCACTCCAGACTTTCTGACAGAATGAGATCCTGTGGAAACAAAGAAACGGAATGGAATGTAGTGGAGTAGAATGGAGTGGAGTGGAGTGGAATAGAGAGGAGTACAGTGGACCGGAGTGGAGTGGAGAGGAGTGGAAGGGAGTGGAGTGGAATGGAGTGGTAAGGAATGGAGTGCAGTGGAGTGGAATGTAGTGGACTGGAATCGGATGTAATTTAATGTTGTGGAGTGGAGTGGAGTGGAGTGGAACAGATTTGATTGGAATGGAATGGAATGGAACTGAGGGGAGTGGAGAGGAGTGAACGGATTGGAATGGAATGTAAAGAAATGGAATGGAACGGACTGAAATGCAATGGAATGCAATGGACTACAATGGAATAGAATGCAATGCAATGGAAAGTTGACATGAAGTGAGCTGAGATTGCACCAGTGAACTACAGCCTGGGAGACACAGTAATATCCCATCGAAAGAAAGTAATGGAAAGCAATGGAGTGAACCGGAATGGAATGGAATAGAATGCAGTGTAGTGGCGTAGAGTGGAGTGGAATGGAGTGGTGTGGAATGGAATGGATTGGAGTTGAAAGAAACGGAATGGAATGGAATGAAATGGATTGGAGTGGAGTGGAGTAGATGGAGGGAAGTGGAATTGAGTGGAATGGAAAGTAAAGGAGTGGAATGGAAAGGAATGGAGTGGAATAGAGTGGAATGGAATGGAATGGAATGCAGTGGAGTGGAGTGGAGTGGAGTGGAATGGAGTGGTGTGGAGTGGAATGGAGTGGTGTGGAATGGAATGGACTGAAGTTGAAAGGAACAGAATGGAATGGAATGGACTACATTGGGGTGGAGTGGAGTGGAGGGAAGTGGAGTGCAGTGGAAATTAGTGGAATGAAATGGAATGGAGTGGAATGGAGTGGAATAGAATGGAATGGAGTGGAATGGATTGGAATGGAATGGAGTGGAGTGGAGTGGAATGGGGTGGAGTGGAGTGAAATGGAGTGGTGTCGAGTGGAATGCAATGGAATGGAATGGAATGGAGAGGAATAGAATAACTGAAGTGGAGTGGAATGGAATGGAGTGAAGTGGAGTTGAGTGGAATGGAATGGAATGGAATGGAATTGAATGGAACGGAATGGAATGGAATGGGATGGAATGGGATGGAGTGGAGTGGAATGCAACGGAGGGGAGTGGAATGGAGTAGAGTGGGGTGGAATGGAGTGGAGTGGAGTGGAATGGAATGAAATGGAATTGAGTGGAAAGGAGTGGAGTGGAGTGGAATGGCGAGGAGTGGAGTGGAGTGGAATGGAGTGGAGTGGAAAGGATTGGAGTGGAGTGGAGTGGAGTTGAGTGGAGTGGAGTGGATTTAATTGAGTGGAGTGGATTGGAGTCTAGTGGAATGGAGTGGAGTGGAGTTTAATGGAGTGGAGTGGAGGGTAATGGAGTGGAGTGGAATGGAGTGTAGTGGAATGGATTGGAATGGAGTGTAGTGGAGTGGACTCGAGTGGAGTGGAATGGAATGGACTGGAATGGAAAGGAGTGGAATATAATGGAGCTGAATGGAAAGGAATGGAGTGGAACGGAATGGAATGGAGTGGAAATGACTGGAGTGGAGTGGAGTAGAGTGGAGTGTAATGGAGTGGAGTGGTATGAAATGGAGTGGAGTGAATCAGAGTGGAAAGGAGGGTCATGGAAAGGAATTGAATGGAAAGGAATGGAATGAAATGGAACGGAATGCAATGGAATAGAATGAGATGCAATGGAAAGTTGACACATAATGTGAGCTGAGATTGTGCCACTGCACTACAGCCTGGGTGACACAGTGATATCCTGTCGAAAGAAAGAAGGGGAATGTAAGTTAATGAAATGGAATGGACTGGAATAGAAAGAAGTGGTCTGGAGCGGAGTGAAGTGGAGTGGAGTGGACTGGAATGGATTCCAATGGAATGCGAGTGGAATGGAATGGAGTGGAGTGGAGTGAAGTGTAATAGAAAGCATGGAATGGGATGGAATGGAATGCAATTGAGTGGTGAAAAGAAATGTGAGCTGAGATTCAGCCAATGTACTCCAGCCTTTGTGACAGAGTGAGATCCTATGGAAAGAAAGGAATGGAATGGAAAGGAGTGGAGTGAAGTGGAGAATGGAGTTGAGTCGTGTGGAATTGAATGGAGTGGAGTGGAGTGGAGGGGAGTGGAGTGGAATGGAGTGGAATGGAATGGAGTGGAATGGAGAGCAATGGAGTGGAGTGGAGTGGATTGAAGTATAGTGGAGTGGAATGGAATGGAATTGAACGGAATGGAATAGAGATTAATGTGGAATAGAGTGCATTGGAGTGGAATGGATTTGGAGTGGAATGGAATGGAGTGAAGTGGAGTTGAATGGAATTCAGTGGAAAGGAATGGAAAGGAATGGAATGCAATGGAATTCAGCGGAATGGAATGGAATGGAATGGAATGGAATGGAATGGAATGAGATGCAATGCAATGGAATGGAATGGAATGGAATGGAATGGAAGCTAAGATTGTGCCACAGCTCTCCATGCTGTGTGACTGAGTGAGATTTTCTTGAAAAAAAAGAATGGAACGGAATGCAGTGGAATGGAATGGAATGGAATGGAATGCAATGCAATGGAATGGAATGGAAGCTAAGATTGTGCCACAGCTCTCCATGCTGTGTGACTGAGTGAGATTTTCTTGAAAAAAAAGGAATGGAATGGAATGCAGTGGAATGGAATGGAATGGAGTGTACTGGAGTGCAGTGCAGTGAAGTGCAGTGGAATGTGGAATGGACTCAAAGGCAGAGGAATGGAATGGGACGTAGTTGGATGGATTGAAGTGGAGTGGAATGGGCTGGAGTGTAGTACACTGGAAAGGAGTGGAATGGGATGGATTTGAATACAGTGGAGTGGAGTGCAGTGGAGTGGAGAGGAGTGGAATGGAGTGTATTGGAATCAGATGTAATGGAATGTACTGGAGTGGAGTGGAGTAGAATGGAATGGAGTGGAGAGGAGTGTAGCGGAGCAGAACGGAATGGAACAGAATGGAACAGCAGCTGAGATTGTGAAACCACACTCCAGACTGGTTGACAGAGTGAGATACTCTCGAAAGAAAGGACTGCAATGGAATGCAGTGGAATGGAATGGAAAGGAATGGATTGGAGTGGAGTGCAGTAGAGTGAAGTGGAGTGGAATGGAAAGGAATGGAGTGGAGTGGAGTGGAATGGAGGGGAGAGGAATGGAGTGTAGTGGAATGGAGTGGAATGGAATTTAGTGGAGTGGATTGGAATGGAGTGTAAAGGAATGGAGTTAAGTGAAATGCAGTGGAATGCAATGGAATGAATGGGTGTGGAAAGGAATGTAATGGACTGGAATTGAAAGTAATGTACTGGAATGGATTTGAATGGAGTGGAATGGTAAGGAATGAAATGGAGTGCAGAGGAGTGCAATGGAGTGAAATGGAATGGAATGGAGTGGAAGGGAATGGAATGGAACGGAGTAGAGTGGAATGGAATGGAGTGGAATGGAATTGAATGGAATGGAATGGAATGGAATGGAAGGGAGTGGGGTGGAGTGGAGTTTAGTGGAGTGAAGTGCAATGGAGTGGAATGGGGTGAAATGGACTGGAGTAGAGTGAAGTGGAATAGAATGGAATGGAGTGGAATGGAATGGAAACGAATGGATTGGAAGGAAATGGAGAAGTGTGGAATGGAGTGTAATGGAATGGAGCAGAGAGGACTGCATTGGAATAGATGGAATGGAGTGGAGTAAAACGAAGTGGATTGGAGTGGAGTGGAATGAAATGGAATGGAGTAGAAAGGAATGGAAGGGAGTGGAATGGAGTGGAATGGAATAGAGTGAAGTTTAGTGGAGTGGAATGGAGTGGGGTGGAGTGGAAAGGAATTGAATAGAATGGAGTGGAATGGAGTGGAGAGGAATGGAATGGAGTGGAGTTGAGAGAATTGGAAGGGAATGGAATAGAGTGAATTAGAGTGGAATGCCATGTATTGGAATGGAGTGGAGTACAGTGGAATGGAGTAGAGAGGAACGGAGGGGAATGGAAAGGAATGGAATGGAATGCAGTGTAGTGTAGGGGAATGGATTGGAATGGCATGCAGTTGAGGGCAGTGGAATGGAACGTAAAGGAGGGGTGTGCAGTGGACTGGACTGGAATGGAGTAGAATGGAGTGGAATGGAGTTTAGTGGAATGGAGTGGAATGGAATGGAATGGAGTGGACTGGAATGGAATGGATTCGCATGGAATGGAGTGGAGTGCAGTAGAATGGAATGGAATGGAGTGGAGTGGAATGGACAGGAATTAAGTGGAATGGAATGGAATGGACGGCAATAAAATGGAATGGATTCGCAGAGAGTGGAATGACATGGAATGGAATGGAGTGGAGAGGTGCGCATTGGAGGGGAGTGGAGAGGAAAGGAGTGGAAAAGAATGGAATGGAATGGAATGCGGTTCAGTGGAGGGGAATGGACTGGAGTGGAGTATAGAGGAATGGAATGGCGTGGAGTGGAATGGAGTGGACTGGAGGGTAAGGGATTGGAATGGAGAGGAGTGGAGTGGAATGCAGTCGAACGCACTAGAATAGAGTGGAATGGAGTGGAATGGAATGGATTGGAATGGAATGGAATGGAAAGGAATGGAATGGAATGGAATGGAATGGAAAGGAATGGAATGGATCGGAATGGAATGGAATGGAATGGAATGGAATGGAAAGGAACGGAACAGAACGGAATGGAACGGAATGGAATGGAATGGAATGGAAAGGAATGGAATGGAATTGACTGGAATGATATGGAATGGATTGGAATGGAATGCAATGGCATGGAATGGGGTGTAGTGGAGTGGAGGGGAGTGAAGTGGAGTGTAAATGAGTGGAATGGAATAGAGTGGAGTGGAGTGGAATATTGAGAAATTGACAGAAATGGAGTGGAGTCTAGAGGAATGGAATGGAAAGGAATGAAATGGAATGGAATGGAATGGAATGGAATGGAATGGTGTGGGGTGGACTGCAATGGAGTGGAATGGAATGGAGTGGAATGGAATGGAATGGAGTGGAGTGGAATGGAGTGGAGTGGAGAGCAATGAAGTGGAATGGAATGTACTGCATTTAAATGGAATGGAGTGGAACGGAATGTATTGGAGTGTAATGGATTGGAATGGAATGAAGTGGAGTGCAGTGGAATGGAAAAGAATGGAGTGGAGTGGATTGGAGGGGACTGGAATGGAGTGTAATGGAGTGGAGTGGAATGGACAGGAGTGGAGTGGAATGGAGTGGAATGAAATAGAATGGAATGGATTTGAGTGGAGTGGAGTGGAGTGCAATGGATTGCAATGTAGTGGAGTGGAGTGGAATGGAATAGAATTGCATAGAGTGAAGTGGAGTGGAATGGAGTGGAGTGGAATGGTTTGCAGTGAAGTGGAATGGAATGGAATGGAGTTGAGTGGAAAGCAGTGGAATGGAGTGGAATGGAGTGAAATGGAATGGAGTGGAATGGAGAGGAGTGGAGTGGAGTGAGGTATAGTGGAGTGGAATGTAATGGAGTGGAGTGGAAAGGATTGGAATGGAATGCAGTGGTGTGCAGTGCAGTGGAATGGAATGGAGTGGAATTGAGTGGAATGCAGTGGAATGGAGTGGAGTAGAATGGAATGGAATGGAGTAGAGTGGAATGGAATGGAGTGGAGTGGGTTGGAGTGAAGTGGAGTGGAATGGAGTTTAGTACAGCAGAATGGAATGGAGTGGAGTGGAGTGGAATGGAATGGAATATATTGGAATGGAATGGAATTGAGTGGGGTGGAATGGAAAGCAAAGTAGTGGAATGGAGTGAAATGTAGTAGAGTGGAATATAGTGGAAAGAAAGGAATGGAGTGGAGTGGAGTGAAGGGGACTAGAATCGAGTGTAATGGAATGGAATTGAATAGAGAGGATTGGAATGGAGTGGAGTGGAATTGAGTAGAGTGGAATGGAATGGAATGGCCTGGAAAGGAATTGACAGGAATGGAATGGAGTGGAGTGGAATGGAATGGAGTAGAAAGGATTGGAATGGAGAGATGTGGAGTGGAGTGGAGTGGAACGGAATGCAGTGGTGTGGAATGAAATGGAATGGAATGCAGTAGAGAGAAATGTAGTGGAATGGAATGGAACGGAGTAGATCAGATTGGAATGGAGTACAGTAGAATGGAATGGAATGGAGTGGAGTGGAATGGAATGGAATGGAATGGAGCAGAGTAGAGTCGAATGGATTGGAGTGGAATTCAGTGTAGTGGAGTGAAATGGAATGGAATGGAGTGGAGTGGAATTGAATGGAGTGGAACGGAGTGGAGTGGAGTGGATGGAGCGGAGTGCAATGGAATGGAATTGAGTGGAGTGGAATTGAATAGAGTGGAGTGGAATGGAATGTAGTGGACTGGAGATGAGTGGAATGGAATGGAGTGGAGTTCAATGGAATGGAATGGAGTGGAGTGGAATTGAATAGAGTGGAGTGGAATGGAATGTAGTGGACTGGAGATGAGTGGAATGGAATGGAGTGGAGTGGATTGGAACAGAGTTGACTGGACTCTAATGCAGTGGAATGGAATGGAATGGAATGGAATGGAGTGGAGTGGAATGGGGTGGAGTGGAGTGGAGTCGAATTCAGTTGAATGGAAAGGAATGGAATGGAGTGGAGTGGAATGGAGTGGAGTGGAATGGAGTACAGTGCATTGGAAGGGAATGGAGTGGAATGGAACTGAATGAAATGGATTTAAATGGAGTGGAGTGGATTGGAAAGGAGTGGAGTGGAGTGGAATGGAGTGGAGTGGAGTGGAATGGAGTGGAATGGAGTGGACTGGAGTGGAATGGAATTGACTGGAATGGAATGTAGTGGAGTGGAATGGAGTGAAGTGCAGTGTAGTGCAGTGGAGTGGAATGGAGAAGAGTGGAATGGTGTGAAGTGGAATGGTGTGGAGTGGAGTGCAGGGGCGTGGTATGGAATGGAGTGTAGCAGAGTGGAGTGGAAAGAAATGGACTGGAATGGAATGGGGTGGAGTGGAATGGAGTGTCCTGGAGTGGAATGGAGTGGACTGGAATGGAACGGGGAGGAGTGCAATAGAGAGCATTGGAATGGAGTCGAGTGAAGAAGAGTGGAATGGAATGGAATGGAGTGGAGTGAGGTGGAGAGGAGTGGAAAGGAATGGAATTGAGTGGAGTGCAGTGGAGCGGAATGGAGTTGAAAGGAACGGAGTGGAAATAAACGGAACAGAGTGGAGTGGAGTGGAGTTCAATTCAATGGAGTGGAGTGGAGTGGAGTTCAATTCAATGGAGTGGAGTGGAGTGGAGTGGAGTGGAGTGGAATGGAGTGGAGTGCAATGGAATGGAAAGGAATGGAGTGGAGTGGAGTGCACTGGAAAGGAATATATTGGAGTGGAGTGGAGTGGAATGGAGTGGAGTGGATTGGAATGGAATGGAGTGAAGTGAAGTGGAATTTAATGCAATGGAGTGGAGTAGAGTGGAATGCAATGGAGTGGTGTGGAGTGGAGTGTAATGGAATGGAATGGAATTGAGTGGAGTGTAGTGGAATGGAGTGGGGTGGAGTGGAATGGAATGGAGTAGAGTGGTTTGGAAGGGACTGGAGTGGATTGGGAGGGAATGGACTGTAATGGAGTGGAGTGGTGTCAAATGGAATGGAACGTAGCTGAATGGCATGGAGTGGAGTGGAGTGGAATGGAGTGGAATGGTTTGGAATGGAATTGAGTGTGGAGTGCAGTGGAATGGAATCAGATAGAGTGCAGTGGAGTGTACCGGAGTGGAATGGAGTTTACTGGAGTGGAATGGAGTGGAGTGGAATGGAATGGAGTGGATTGGAATGGAATGGAATGGGGTGTTGAGTAGAATGGAGCTGAATGGATTGGAATCGCTTGGAGTGGAGTGAAATGGAACGGAATGGAATGGAATCGAATGGAGTGGACACCATTTGAGTGGAGTCGAGTGGAGTGTTGTGGAGTGGAATTGAGTGGAAATGATTGGAGTAGAATGGAATGGAGTGGAGTGGAGTTGAGTAGAGTGGAGTGGAATGGAATGGAGTGGATTGGAACAGATTGAAATAAAATGGAGTTCAGTGGAATGTAGTGGAAGGGAATATAAGGGAGTGGAGGGGAGTGAAGTGGACTGGAATGGAGTGGAAGGGAGTTGAATGCAGTGGAATGGAGTGGAGTGGAATGGAGTGGAAAGGAGTGCAATGGAGGAGAGTGAAGTGGATTGAAGTGGAATGGAAAGGAATGCAGTGCAGTGAACATCAGTGAACTGGAATGGAGTGGAGTGGACTGGAATGGAGTGGAGCGGAATGGAGTGGAATGGAACGGAGTATAATGTAATGGAATGTAATGGAGTAGAGTGGAATGCAATGGAATGGGGAGGAGTGGAGTGGAGTGGACTGGAAAGGAATGGATTGGAGTGGAACGGAATGGAGTGGAAAGGAATGGAATGGAATGGAAAGAAATTCCGTGGAATGGAGTGGAATCAAAGGAGTGGAGTGGATTGAAATGCAATGGAATATAGTGGAGTGGAATGCAATGGAGGGCAGTGGATTGGAGTGGCCTGCAGTGGAGTGGAATGGAGTGGAATGGAGTGGAGTGGAATGGAATGGAATGGAATGGAATGGAGTAGAGTTGAGTGGAATGGAGTGGGGTGGAGTGGAGTGGAGTGGAATGGACTGGAGTTGAGTAAAACGGAATGGAGTGGAATGGAAAGAAACGCAATGGAATCAATGGAAAGGAATGGAGTTGAATGGAATGGATTGGAGAGGAATGGAGTGCAATGGAATGGAGAGGAATGGATTGAGGGGGAATGGAATGGAATGGATTGGAGCGGAATGGATTGGAATAGAATTGAATGGAATGGAGTAGCGTTGAATGGAATGCAGTGGGTTGGAGTGGAGTTGAGTGGAGTGGATTGGAAAAGATTGGAGTGGAGAGAAATGAAATGGAGTGGAGTGGAGAGGAATAAAATGGAATGGAGTGGAGTGGAATGGAGTGCAATGGAATGGAGTCGAGTGGAGTGAAGCAGAGTGGAATGGAAAAGAGTGGAGTGGAATGTAGTGGAATTTAATGGAGTGGAATGGAGTGGAATAGAGTGGAATGGAGTGGAGTGGAATGGAATGAAATGAAATGGAAAGGAGCGGAGTGGGGTGGAATGGAGTGGAAAGGACTGGAGTGGAATGGAGGGGAATGCAGTGGAATTGAGTGGAGTGGAGTGGAAAGGAGTGGAATGGACTTGAATGGAGTAATTCCACTCCACTCCATTTCCCTTCAGTTCACTCCTTTACATTCCATTCCAGTCCACTCCACTCCATTCCATTCCACTCCACTCCATTCCAGTCCACTCCACTCCATTCCACTCCAATACACTCCACTACCTTCCATTCCACTCCACTCCATCCATGGCTCTCCACTCTATTCCTCTCTATTTCATTCCACTCCATTCCACACCACTCAACTGCATTCCACTCCCCTCCTCTCCATTGCATTCCATTCCATTCCACTCCATTGCATTCCATTCCATTCCACTCTACTCCATTCCACTCCACTTCACTCCATTCCAATAGACTCCATTCCACTCCGCTCCACTCCACTACATTCCTTTGCATTCCGCTCCATTCAATTCCACTCCACTCCATTCCATTCAATTCCATTCCATTGCACTCCACTCCACTCCACTCCATTCCACTCCATACCACCCCATTCCACTCCACTCTATTCTACTCCATTCAAGTCCATTCCATTCTACTCCAGTACAATCAACTCACCTCCCCTCCATTCTATTCCATTCCATTACTCTCTACTCCACTCCCTTTGAATCCATTCCACTCCTCTCCACTCCATTCCATTCCATTCCACTCCCCTTCAATGCACTCCATTCAAGTCAATTCCACTCTATTCCAGTCCAATCAACTCCACTCCACTCCATTCCATTCCATTGCACTCCACTCCAATCGATTCCAATCCATTCCACTGCTCTCCATTCCATTCCTCTCCACTCCACTCCATTCAACTGCATTCCATTTAATTCCATTCCATTCGATTCCACTCCATTCCAGTCCACTAAACTCCATTTCACTCCACGCCACTCCATTGCTCTCTACTCAACTCCATTCCATTCCACTCCACTCCACTAAATTCCATTCCACACCATTCAAACACTCCACTCTATTCCATCCCATTCCACTCCACCCAGTCCACTCAAGTCCATTCCAGTACACTCCTCTCCATTCCTCTCCACTCCACTGCATTCCATTCCACTCCAATCCATTCCATTCCATTCCATTACACTGCACTGCCCTCCGTCCACTGTACTACACTCCATTCCACTCCATTGCATTCCACTCCATTTCACTCAAGGCCTCTACATTCCATTCCATTTCATTCCATTCCACTCCACTCCATTCCAACGCATTCCACTGCATTCCACTCCACTCCTCTAATTCCATTCCATTCCGTTCCATTCCATACCACTATAATCCAATCCCTTCCACTCCACTCCATTCCTTTACATTCCACTCCATTCCACTCCACTCCATTCCTTTCCATTCCATTGCTCTCTATTCCATTCCACTCCAATCCATTCCATTACACTCCATTCCATTCCATTACACTACATTCCATTCCATTCCACCCCATTCCATTCCATTCCACTCCACTCCACTCCATTCCACTCCACTCCACTTCATTCCCTTCCACTCCACTCCTTTCTACTCAAATCCACTCCACTCCTTTCAATTCCATTCCATTCAGTCCCATTCCACTCCACTCCATTCCACTTAATTCCACTATATTCCATTCCACTCCATTTCACTCCACTCCACTCCATTCCACTCCACTCCATTCAATTCCATTCCATTCCATTCCACTTCATTCAATTGCACTCCACTCCACTCCTTTCCAGTCAACTCTACTCCAGTAAACTCCACACCACTCCACTCCACTACATTACTTTCTACTCCACTCCATTCAATTCCACTCCACACCCTTTCATTCTATTACTTTCCGCTGCCCTCCACTCCATCCACTCCATTCCACTTCATTCCTCCCTACTCCGTGCCTTTCCATTCCTCAACACTCCACTCCATTCCACTCCACTCAATTCCACTCCACTCCATTCCACTCCACTCCACTCCACTGTATTCCATTCCATTCCATTCCACTACACTACACTCAATTCCAGTCCATTCCACTCCATTCCACTCCACTCCACTACATTCCATTCTGTTCCTTTCCATTCCAATCCTTTCCACTCCACTCCATTCCACTCCAATACGCTCCATTTCATTCCATTGCATTCCTTCCCACTCCATTCCATTCCAATCCACTCAAATACGCTCCATTTCATTCCATTCCATTCCATCCCACTCTATTCCTTTCCATTCCACTCCACTCCACTTCATTCAATTCCCTACCATTCCATTCCACTCGATTCCATTCCATTCCTCTCTCCTCCATTCCATTCCAATCCACTCCATTCCATTACACTCCACTCTGTTCCACTCCAGTTCATTACATTCCTTTCCATTCCACTCCATTACTTTCCACTCCACTCTATTCCAATCCATTCCATTTCACTGCACTCCAGACCTTTCCACTCCACACCACTCCATTCCACTCCATTCCATTCCACTCCCTTCCATTCCATTTAGCACCACTCCACTCCACTCCATTCCATTATAATCCATTCCACTTCAATCCATTCCATTCTACTACCTTCCATTCCTTTCCATTCCACTCCATTCCATTCCATTCCACTCCACTCCAATCCTCTCCAATCCACTCCTCTCCACTCCATTCCACCCGACTCCATTCCACTCCACTCCGCTCCATTCCATTCCTTTCCATTCCACTCCACTACATTCAATTCCTTTCCATTCCACTTTACTGAACTACACTCCACTCCATTACAATCCATTCCACTTAATTCCACTCCAGTCCATTTTATTCCATTCCACTTTACTCCATTCCTTTCCACACCACTCCACTCCACTCCACACCAGTTCATTTAATTCCATTTAATTCCATTCTACTCCTTTCCAATCGACTGCACTCCATTCCACTCCACTGCATTCCACTACACTGCACTCCATTAAATTCCATTCCATTCCACTCTATTCCTTTCCACTCTACTCCATTCTAGTCCGATTCACTCCATACCAGTCCATTCCACTCCAATCCAGTACATTACATTCCACTCCTTTCCATTCCATTCCACTCCACTTCATTCCATTCCATTCCATTCCACTGCAATTTACTCCATCCACTCCACTCCACTCAACTCCATTCCAGTCCACTCCACTCCATTGCATTCCACTTCAATCCATTCCATTCCATTCCATTAAACTGTACTCCATTCCACTCCACTCAAATCTATTCCCTTCCACTTCACTCCATTGCATTCCACCCCTATCCACTCCATTCCAAAACATTCCACTCCATTGCTCTCCACTCCACTCCATTCCATTCCATTCTTTTCCATTTCATTCCACTCCATTCCATTCCTTTCCACTCTACTCCATTCCATTCAAGTACACTCCATTCCATTCCATTCCACTTTGCTAAACTGCACTCCATTCCACTCCATTGCATTCCATTCCATTCCATTCCATTACAATCTTTTCCACTCCACTCCACTCCATTCCACTGCACACCACTTCACTCCACTCCTTTCCAGTCAACTCCACGCCATTCCACACCACTCCACTCCACTCCACTACATTCCATTTCACTCCACTCCATTCCATTCCAGTCCACTCCAATCCATTCCATTCCTTTCCACAGCACGACCCCTCCATCCACTAAACTCCACTCCATTCCACTCCATTCCACTCCACCCCATTCCATTCCATTCCACTCTACTCCACTACATTTCACTCCACTCAGTTCCACTATACTCCGCTCCATTCCTTTCGATTCTATTCTGCTCCACCCAGTTCCATTACATTCAACCCCACTCTGCTCCATTCCACTCCTCTCCAATCCCCTTCACTCCACTCAGTTCCACTCCACTCTGCTCCATTCCACTCCCCTCCATTCTCCACCACTCCACTCAATTCCATTCCATTCCATTCCACTCCATTCCATTCCACTCCATGCCATTCCACTCCAATCCATTCCAGTCCATTCCATTCCACTCCACTCCACTCCACACAACCCCTTTCCACTCCATTCCATTCCACACCACCCCATTCCACTCCAATCCATTCCATTCCACACCACTCCAATCCATTCCACTCCACTCCATTCCACTACACTAAACTCCATTCCACTCCATTCCACTCCACTCCATTCCACCTCACTTCGCTACATTCTAGTCCACTCCATTAATTCCAATCCACTCCACTCCATTCCATTCCAGTCCACTCCACTCCGTTCCATTCCATTCAATGCCACTGCACTCCACACCATCCACTCCACTCCAGTACATTCCAATCCATTTCTTTCCACTCCATTCCACTCCATTCCATTCCAATCCACTCCACTCCATTGCAAACCATTCCAGTGCATTCCACTCCACTCCTCTACTTTCCATTCCATTTCACTACATTCCATTCCGTACCACTCTACTCCAAACCATTCCACTCCACTCCGTTCTGTTCCATCAACTCCATTGCACTCCACTCCATTCCATTCCATTCCATTGCACTCCATTCCATGCTACTCAACTCGATTCCATTCCACTCCACTAAATTATATTAAACTACATCCCATTCCATTTCTTTCCACTCCGTTCCATTCCGTTCCACTGCACTCCACACCATTCAATTCCACTCCACTCCATTCCTATCCACTCCACTCCTATCCCCTCCAACCCACCCCACTCCACTCCACTCCACTCCAATCCTCTCCATTCCATTCCATTCCAATCCACTACACTCCATTCCATTTAATTCCACTGCATTCCATTCCACTCCATTCCAATCCACCCCACTCCATTCCACTCCACTCCATTCCACTCCTCTCCACTCCATTTCATTCTACTCCATTCCACTCCATTCAATTCCACTCCACTTCACTGCATTCCAGTCCAATCCACTTAATTCCACTCCACTCAACTCCACTCCACTACATAACATTCTACTAAACTCCACTCAATTCCACTCCACTACACTCCATTCTATTCAATTCCGCTGCACTCCACACCATCCACTCCAGTTCACTCCATTCCACTCCATTCCTTTCCAGTCCATTCCACTACACTCCATTCCATTCCATTCCCCTACACTCCATTCCATTGCACTCCACTCCATTCCACTCCAGTCCACTCCATTCCATTCCATTCCATTCCACTCCATTCCAATCCATTCCACTCCATTCCACTCCACTCCACTAAATTCCATTCCGTTGCATTCCATTTCAATCCTTTCCACTCCACTCTACTCCATTCTGCTCCACTCTGCTCCATTCCAATCCATTCCTTTACACTCCACTCCATTCCATTCCATTCCAATCCTTTCTACTCCACTCCACTCCATTCCACTCCATTCCACTCCACTCAACTCCATTCCAGTCTGATCCACTTCATTCCATTCCACTCCACTGCACTCTACTACGTTCCATTCCACTCCACTCCATTCCATTCCACTCCACTCCATTCCATTTCATTCCACTTCATCCCACTCCAACAACTACACTCCACTCTATTGCACCCCATTCCATTCCACTGCACTCCACTCGTCACCATTCCATTCCATTCCTCTCTTCTCCATTCCACTCCACTCCATTCTTCTCCACTCCATTCCATTCCTTTCCATTCCACTACATTTCATTCCACTAAACTACATTCCATTCCACTACATTCCATTGCACTCCACTCCATTCCATTCCACTCCCCTCCATTCCATTCCATTCCATTCCACTGCACTCCCCTCCACTATACTCCACTCCACCCCATTCCATTGCACTGCATTCCACTCCACTCCTTTCCATTCCACTACATTCCATTCGGTTCCATTCCACTCCCTTCCATTACATTATAATCCACTCTACTCCATTCCATTTCAATCCACTCCTCTCATTTCCCCGTCTCTTCATTCTACTCCTCTCAACCAAACTCCATTCCATTCCACTCTACTCTTTTCCATTCCTTTCCATTCCGCTCCTTTCAAATCCACTCCACTCCATTCCATTCCACTCTTTTCCATTCCACTCCACTCCATTCAATTCCACTCGAGTCCACTCCATTTCACTCCACTCTATTCGATTCCAATCCATTAAAGTTCACTTCATTCCATTCCGTTTAATTACACACCTTTCCATTCCACTCCATTCCACTTCACTCCTCTCCATTCCAGTCAACTCCACACCATTCCACTCCACTCCACTCCAATGTATTCCATTCCACACCACTGCATTCCATTCCACTCCACTCCAATCCATTCCATTCCATTCCACTACACTCCACTCTATCCACTCCACTTCACTCCACTCCATTTCACTCCATTCTATTCCACTCCATTCCACTCCACTCCATTCCATTTCATTCCACTCCACTCCATTCCATTCCACTCCATTCCATTCCACTCCAATAAATTCCAATCCATTCCATTCCACTACACACCACTCCACTCCACTCCACACCACTCGATTCCACTGCATTCCATTCCATTCCACTCCGGTCTACTCCATTACACTCCACTCCATTCCATTACACTAAAGTCCATTCCATTCCATTCCGTTCCACTCCTTTCTACTCCACTCCACTCCATTCTAGTCCATCCCACTAAATGCCACTCCACTCCACTCCATTCCATTCCATTCCATTCCATTCCACAACACTCTGCTCCAACCACTCCACTCCACTCCATTCCACTCTATTCTATTCCACTGCAATCTGCTCCATTCCATTCTACTACACTCCACTCCATTCCAAACCATTCCACTGCATTCCACTCCACTCCTCTACATTCCATTCCATTCCATTCCATTTCACTCCATTCCACTCCATACCACTCTGCTCCACTCCATTCCACTCCATACCACTCTGCTCCACTCCATTCCACTCCATACCACTCTGCTCCACTCCATTCCACTCCAGTCCTCTCCATTGCATTCCATTCCCTTCCACTCCATTCCATTCCTCTCTACTCAATTCCACTCCACTCCATTCCATTCCACTCCTTTGCCCTCCATTCCATTCCACTCAACTCCATTCCATTCCACTCCAATAAGTTCCATTACACTACATTTCATTCCATTCCATTCCCCTCCATTCCATTCCATTACACTCCGCCCCTTTCCTTTCCACCCCATCCCATTCCTTTCCACTCCACTCCTCTCCACTCCAATCCACCACAAACCATTCCAGTTTAATCCTCTCCATTTCATTCCAGTCTGATCCAATCCACTCCCGTCCAATGCATTTAATGCCACTCCATTACTTTCCACTCCATTCCACTAACCTCCACTCCATTCCACGATTCTCCATTCCATTCCACTCCACACCATTCCATTCTATTCCATTCCACTCCATTCAATTCCATTGCACTTCAATCCATTCCATTGCACTCCACTTCATTACACTCCACTCCACTCTACTACATAACATTGTACTCCAATCCATTCAATTCCACTCGACTCCATTCCATTCTATTACATTCCGCAGCACTCCACTCCATCCACTCCAGTCCTCTCTGTTCCATTCCATTCCTTTCCACTCCATTCCACTCCACTCCATTCCATTCCACTACACTCCTCTCCATTCCACTCCACTCCATTCGAGTCCAATCCACTCCACTCCACTCCGTTTCATTCCATTCCATTCCACTCCACTCCACTTCATTACAATCCATGCCACTCCATTCCACTCCTCTCCACTAAATTCCATTCTGTTACATATCATTCCAATCCTTTCCACTCCACTCCACTCCATTCCACTCCACTCTTCTGCATTCCATTCCCTTCCATTTCCCTCCACTCCATTCCATTCCATTTCACTCCACTCCATTCCGTTCCATTCCCTTCCATTCCGTTCCAATCCATTCCATTCCATTCCACTCTACTCCAATCCATTCCATTCTACTACACTCCTTTCCACTCCACTCCATTACATTCCTTTCCATTCCACTCCATTCCATTCCACCGCACTCCATTCCAGTCCATTCCACTGCACTCCACTCCACTCCACAACACTCCATTCCACTCCATTCTATTCTACTCCATTCCACTCTACTTCATTCCATTCCATTCCGCCCTACTCCACTCCACTCCATTCCACTCCACTCTTCTGCATTCCATTCCCTTCCATTTCCCTCCACTCCATTCCATTCCATTCCACTCCAATCCATACCATTCCATTCCACTCCACTCCACTCCTTTCCACTCCACTCCTCTCCACTTCAATCCTCCCCACTCCTTGCCACTCCACTCCACTCCATTCCTTTCCATTCCATTCCATTCCACTCCACTCCATTCCATTCAATTCCGTTATACTCAACTCCACTCCACTGTACTCCACTCATTCCATTCCATTCCAGTACACTCCAATCCATTCCATTCTGATCCATTCCACTCCACTCCTTTCCATTACACTGCACACCACTCCACTCCACTCCATTCCATTTAATTCCACTCCATTCCATTGTACTCCATTCCACTCCTCTCCACTCCATTCCATTCCACTCCATTGCACTCCACTCCACTCCATTCCATTCCAATGCATTCCACACCATTACATTCCACTCCACTCCATTGCACTCCACTCCAGTCCATACTTCTTCACTCCACTGCACTGCATTACATTCCAATTCACTAAATTCCATTCCATTCCATTCGACTGCAATCCATTACATCCATTAAACTCCACTCCATTCAACTACATTCTTCTTCACTCCATTCGACTCCACTCCATTCCATTCCATTCCACTACATTCCACTCCATTCCATCTACTCCATTCCACTCCACTCCACTCCATTGCATTCCAATCCATTCCACCCCATTCCACTCCAATCCACTCCTTTCCTTTCCATTGCATTCCAATCTTTTCCACTCCACATCACTCCATTCCTCTCCACTCCACTCCACTCCATTAAATTCCATTACATTCCACTTCATTCCATTCCACTCTACTCCCTTCCAGTCCACTCCACTCCACTCCACTCCACTACATTCCATTCCTCTCCACTCCATTCCATTCCTCTCCCCTCCCCTCTATTCCATTCCACTGCACTTCACTCCATTGACTCCACTCCAATCCATTCCACTCCATTCCATTCCACTCCATTCCACTCCACTTCATTCCATTCCATTCCTCTCCACTTCACTGCATTCCTCTCCACTCCATTCCACTCCACTCCACTCCTTTCCAGTCCATTCCATTCCACACTACTCCATTCCCTTCCATTCCATCCCACTGCTCTCCATTCCATTCCATTAACCTCTACTCCATTGCATTCCTCTCCACTCCATTCATTTCCATTCTATTCCACTCCACTCCATTCTAATCCTTTCCACTCCATTCCACTACAGTCCACTCTATTCCATTCTATTCCATTACAGTCCACTATATTGTGTTCCATTCCACTCTACTCCATTCCACTGTACTGCATTCCACTTCACTCCATTCCAATCCTTCCTTTCCACTCCATTCCATTCCATTCCACTCCATTCCAGTCCACTCCAATCCACTAAACTCCATTCCATTCCAGTCCACTCCATTCCATTCAACTCCCCTCCATTCCAATCAATTCCATTCCACTGCACTCCACTCCACTCCAATCCACTCCATTCCATTCCACTGCACTCCACTCCACTCCAATCCACTCCATTCCGTTCCACTCCATTCCACTCCACTCAGCTCCATTCCATTCCAATCCGTTCCACTCCATTCCATTCCACTCCATTGCATTCCACTCCATTCCACTCTACTCCATGACATTCCATTCCACTCCATTCCATTCCGTTCCATTCCACTCCACTCCATTCCATTCCCATACACTCCCCTCATTTCCAATTCTCTCCATTCCACTCCTCTCCACCACACTCCATTACATTCCACTCTACTTTGTTCAATTCCTTTCCATTCCACTCCATGCCACTCTACTCCACTACAATCCACTCTTTTCCATCCCATTCCACTCCATTCCTTTCCTTTCTAATCTACTCCACTTCCTTCCACTCCAATGCACTCCCCTCCATTCGATTCCAACGGATTGAAGTTCACTCCATTCCATTCTTCTCCACACCACTCCACTCCATTCCGTTTAATTCAACTCCATTTCATTCCACTCCATTCCACTCCACTCCACTCTATTCCAGTCCACTCCACTCCATTCTACTTCACTCCACTCCATTACATTCCACTCCACTTCATTCCACTCCATTCCACTCCATTCCACGTAATTGAGCAGTTTTGAGTGAGATTCTTAATCCTGAGTTCTAGCTTGATTGCACTGTTATCTGAGAGATAGTTTTTTATAATTTCTGTTCTTTTACATTTATTGAGGAGAGCTTTACTTCCAAGTATGTGGTTAATTTTGTAATAGGTGTGGTGTGGTGCTGAAAAAAATGTATATTCTGTTAATTTGTGGTGGAGAGTTCTGTAGATGTCTATTAGGTTCGCTCGGTGCAGAGATGTATTCAATTCCTGGGTGTCCTTGTTGAGTTTCTGTCTCGTTGATCTGTCTAATGTTGACAGTGGGGTATTAAATTCTCCCATTATTAATGTGTGGGAGTCTAAGTCTCTTTGTAGGTAACTCAGGGCTTGCTTTATGAATCTGGGTGCTCCTGTATTGGGTGCATTTATATTTAGGATAGTTAGCCCTTCTTGTTGAATTAATCCCTTTACCATTATGTAATGGCCTTCTTTGTCTCTTTTGATCTTTGTTGGTTTAAAGTCTGTTTTATCAGAGACTAGGATTACAACCCCTGCCTTTTTTTTGTTTTCCATTTGCTTGGTAGATCTTCCTCCATTCTTTTATTTTGAGCCTATGTTTGTCTCTGCACGTGAGATGGGTTTCCTGAATAGAGCACACTGATGGGTCTTGAGTCTTTATCCAATTTGCCAGTCTGTGTCTTTTAATTGGAGCATTTAGTCCATTTACATTTAAAGTTAATATGATTATGTGTGAATTTGATCCTGTCATTATGATGTTAGCTGGATATTTTCATCGTTAGTTGATGCAGTCTCTTCCTAGTCTCGATGGTCTTTACATTTCGGTATGATTTTGCAGTGGCTGCTACCGGTTGTGCCTTTCCATGTTTAGCCCTTCCTTCAGGAGCTCTTTTAGGGCAGGCCTGGTGGTGACAAAATCGCTCAGCATTTGCTTGTCTGTAAAGTATTTTATTTCTCCTTCACTTATGAAGCTTAGTTTGGCAGGATATGAAATTCTGGGTTGAAAATTCTTTTCTTTAAGAATGTTGAATATTGGCCCCCACTCTCTTCTGGCTTGTAGGGTTTCTGCCGAGAGATCCGCTGTTAGTCTGATGGGCTTCCCTTTGATGGTAACCCGACCTTTCTCTCTGGCTGCCCTTAACATTTTTTCCTTCATTTCAACTTTGGTGAATCTGACAATTATGTGTCTTGGAGTTGCTCTTCTCGAGGAATATCTTTGTGGCGTTCTCTGTATTTCCTGAATCTGAATGTTGGCCTGCCTTGCTAGATTGGGGAAGTTCTCCTGGATAATATCCTGCAGAGTGTTTTCCAACCTGGTTCCATTCTCCCCGTCACTTTCAGGTACACCAATCAGACGTAGATTTGGTCTTTTCACATAGTCCCACATTTCTTGGAGGCTTTGCTCGTTTCTTTTTATTCTTTTTTCTCTAAACTTCCCTTCTTGCTTCATTTCATTCATTTCATCTTCCAGGGCTGATACCCTTTCTTCCATTTGATTGCATCGGCTCCTGAGGCTTCTGCATTCTTCACGTAGTTCTCGAGCCTTGGTTTTCAGCTCCATCAGCTCCTTTAAGCACTTCTCTGTATTGGTTATTCTAGTTATACATTCTTCTAAATTTTTTTCAAAGTTTTCAACTTCTTTGCCTTTGGTTTGAATATCCTCCCGTAGCTCGGAGTAATTTGATCGTCTGAAGCCTTCTTCTCTCAGCTCGTCAAAGTCATTCTCCGTCCAGCTTTGTTCCGTTGCTGGTGAGGAACTGCGTTCCTTTGGAGGAGGAGAGGTACTCTGGTTTTTAGAGTTTCCAGTTTTTCTGCTCTGTTTTTTCCCCATCTTTGTGGTTTTATCTACTTTTGGTCTTTGATGATGGTGATGTACAGATGGGTTTTTGGTGTGGATGTCCTTTCTGTTAGTTTTCCTTCTAACAGACAGAACCCTCAGCTGCAGGTCTGTTGGAGTACCTGGCCGGCCGTGTGAGGTGTCAGTCTGCCCCTGCTGGGGGGTGCCTCCCAGTTAGGCTGCTCGGGGGCCAGGGGTCAGGGACCCACTTGAGGAGGCAGTCAGCCCGTTCTCAGATCTCCAGGTGTGTGCTGGGAGAACTACTGCTCTCCTCACAGCTGTCAGACAGGGACATTTAAGTCTGCAGAGGTTACTGCTGTCTTTTTGTTTGTGTCCTGCCCCCAGAGGTGGAGCCTACAGAGACAGGCAGGCCTCCTTGAGCTGTGGTGGGCTCCACCCAGTTCAAGCTTCCAGGCTGCTTTGTTTACCTAAGCGAGCCTGGGCAATGGCGGGCGCCCCTCCCCCAGCCTCGCTGCAGACTTGCTGTTTGATCTCAGACAGCTGTGCTAGCAATCAGCGAGACTCCGTGGGCGTAGGACCCTCTGAGCCAGGCGCGGGCTATACTCTCCTGGGGCACCGTTTCCTAAGCCCGTCGGAAAAGCACAGTATTCGGGTGGGAGTGGCCCGATTTTCCAGGTGCCGTCTGTCACCCTGGAAGGGGAACTCCCTGACCCCTTGCGCTTCCCGAGTGGGGCAATGCCTCGCCCCTGCTTCGGCTGGCGCACGGTGCGCTCACCCACTGACCTGCACCCACTGTCTGGCAATCCCTAGTGAGATGAACACGGTACCTCAGATGGAAATGCAGAAATCACCCATCTTCTGCGTCGCTTGCGCTGGGAGCTGTAGACCAGAGCTGTTCCTATTCGGCCATCTTGGCTCCTCCCCCCTCCATTCCTTTCTTTCAAAAGTATCTCAATATGTCTCCCAGGCTGGAGTGCAGTGGCAGAATCTCAGCTCACATTTCGTTTCACCATTCCTTTCCATTGCATTGCATTCCATTCCATTCCATTGCATTGCACTCCATTCCATTCCATTTGACTCCACTCCATCTATGCCATTGCACTCCACCAGATTCAATTTCATTCCTTTCCATTAGAATCCACTCCACTAAACTCAACTCTCCCCTACTCCACTGCACTCCATTCCATTCCATCAAATTTCATTTCATTCCATTCCACGCCACCCTACTCCTCTCAACTCCAATCCACTCCAGTCCATTCCATTCCACTACACTCCATTCCACTCCACTCCAATCCCCTCCACTCCAATCCATTCCATTCCGTCCCTTTCCATTCCATTCAACTCCACTCCATTCCAATCCTTTATATCCCTTTCTGTGCCACTGCAGTCCACTCCACTCCACTCTATTTAATTCCATCCCATTCCATTCCTCTCTACTTCACCCCACTACACTCCTTCCACTCCACTCCATTCAATTCCATCCCATTGCATTCCACTACACTTCACCCCATTCCACTCCTTCCACTCCACTCCATTCCATTCCATCCCATTCCATTCCACTACATTTCACTTCACGTCACCCCACTTCTCTCTGCTACACTCCACTCCACTCCATTCCATTCTGTTCCACTCCATTCCCCTCCACCCCATTCCACTCCACTCCTGTCCACTGCACTCCACTCCATTCCACTTCAAGCCATTCCATTCCATTCCATTCCATTCCATTCCTTTCTTTACACAGGATCTCACTCTGTCACCCAGGCTGGAGGGCAGTGGAACAATATCACCTCACATTTCACTTCACCATTGCATTGCATTCCATTCAATTCCACAACAATCCACTCCACTCCACTCCATTCCATTCCAGTCCACTCCACTCCACTCCAGTCCACTCCACTCCTCTCCATTCCATTCTATACGTTTCCATTCCACTCCAATCTACTCCACGCAAGTCCAGTCCACACAGCTCCCCTGCACTCCTATTCAGTCCAATTCCCTCCACTTTATCCCAATCTATGCCATTCCATTCCAATCCATTCCACTCCACTCCACTCCATTCCACTCCACTCTCTTCCATTCAATTCTATCCAATTCCCTTAAACTCCATTCTACTCCACGCCAGTCCACTGCACACAACTCCACTCCACTAAACTCCATGTCATTCTATTCCATTCAATTTCCCTTCCTTCCATTCCATTACTTTCTTTCAACAGTATCTCACTCAGTCACTCATTCTGGGGTGCAGTGGCAGAATCTCAGCTCACACTTCATCTCACCATTCCATTCCATTCCATTCCGGTCCATCCCATTCCACTCCACTCCACTCCACTTCAATCCACTCCACTCCATTCCGCTTCTCTCCACTCCATTCTACGCAACTCCACTCCTTTCCATTCCATTCCATTCCACTGCACCCCACTACTCTCCACCCCAATCCACTGAATTCCATTCCATTCCATTCCACTAAATTACACCCATTCTTTTCTATTGAGGGGATATCACTCTGACAACCAGGCTAGAGTGCATTGGCACAGTCTCAGCTCACATTTTATTTCGCTATTCCATTCCATTCCATTCCATTCCGTCCCATTCCCTTCCACTCCATTCCCCTCCACTCCTTTCCACTCCACTGCATTCCACTTCTCTCCGCTCCACTCCACTATACTCCAATCCATTCAATTCCATTCTATTCCACTCCATAGCATTGCATTTTTTTCTTTCGACATGATCTCCCTCTAACCCATGCTGGAATGCAGTGGCACAGTGTCAGCTCAAATTTCGTTTCAACATTCCATTCCATTCCATTCCATTCCGGTCCATTCCACTCCATTCCATTCCACTCCACTCCATTCCACTCCACTCCTGTGCAATCCACTCTGTTCCATTCCTTTCCATTCCACTCGATTCCATTCCATTCCATTCCATTCCATCCAAATCCACTCCACTCCACTCCATTCCATTCCACTCCATTCAATTCCATTCCATTCCATTCCATTCCATTCCATTCCATGCCACTCCACTCCACTCCCCTCCACCCCACTCCATTCTACTCAATTCCATTCCGTTCCATTCCATTCCATTCCTTTATTTCAATAGGATCTCACTCTGTCACCCAGGCTGGAGTGCTGTGGCACAAATTCTCCTCACATTTCATTTCACCATTCTATTCCATTCCACTCCACTCAACTCCTCTCCACTCCCCTCCATTCCATTCCATCCCATTCCATTCAACTCCATTTGACTCCACTCGTCTCCACTCCATTCCACTCCACTGCATTCCAATCCATTTCATTGCATTCCACTCCTTTCCAATCCACTCGACTCCATTCCACTCCAATCCACTCCACTCCATTCCATTCCATTCCATGCCATTCCACTCCATTCCATTCAGTTTCTTTCTTTTGAAAGAATCTTGCTGTGACACCCAGTCTGGAGTTCAGTGGCTCAATCTCAGCTCACATTTCATTTTATCATTAATTTCAATTCCATTCCATTCATTTCCATTCCATTCCATTCTATTCCATTACACTCCATTCCACTCCACTACACTTAACTCCACTAGACTCCACTCCACCCCACTCCATTCCATTCCATTCCATTGCATTCCACTCCACTCCACTCCACTCCAGTCAATTCCATTCCATCCCATTCCATTCCACTTCACTCCACACTACTCCACTCCATTCCATTCCATCCCATTCCATTCCTCTCCATTCTACTAAATTCCACTCCATTCCATTCCATTCCATTCCGTTGCTTTCCACGCCTTTACAGTCCAATCCACTCCACTCCACTTAATTCCATTCCATTCCATCGCATTCCATTCCACTCCAATCCATTCCACTCAATTACACTCCATTACACTCCACTCCACTTCATAAGATTCCATTCCATTCTGTTTCTCTCCAATCCATTCCATTACACTTCATTCCATTCCATTCCTTTCTTTCAACAGGATCTCACTGTGTCACCCAAACTGGGGTGCAGTGGGACAATCTCAGCTCACATTTCAATTCACAATTCCATTCCATTGCATTCCACGGCATTCCATTGCAGTGAATTCCTTTGCATTGCATTCCATTCCATTCTACTCCATTCCACTCCAGTCCACTCCACTCCTCTCCATTCCATTCCATTCCATTTTATTCAACTCCACTATAGTCCACTACACTCCTCTCCGCTCCACTTCAGTTAATTTCATTCCACTCCATCCCTTTCCTTTCCACTCCTTTCTAGTTCACTCCAATCCCCTCCACAACATTCCGTTCCATTTCATTCAACTCCATTCCTTTCAATTCCTCTCTTTAGAAAATATCTCAATCTGTCGACCATGCTGGACTGCAGTGGCACAATCTCAGCTCATATTTCATTTCACCATTCCATTCCATCTCATTCCATTCCACTACATTCCACTGTACTCCACTTGACTTTGATACACAGAGGTCTACTCCACTCCATTTCATTCCATAATATCCCATTTCATTCCCCTCCATTCCACTCCACACCACTCCACTCCACTCCGTTCCATTCCATTCCTTTCCATTCCATTCCTTTCCATTCCATTCCATTCCATTCCATTCCTTTCCATTCCACACGATTACACTCCTCTCCACTCCACTCCATTCCATTCCATACCATCCCATTCCATTCTTCTCCATTCCACTCCACTCCACTCCATTCAATTCTATTCGATTCCGTTACACTCCTTTACACTCCACTCCACTCCACTTAATTCCATTTCATTTCATCCCATTCAATTCCACTCCGGTCCTTTCCACTCCATCCCTTTCCATTCCTCTTCACACCACTCCAATCCACTCCATTGCTTTCCAATCCATTCAATTCCATTCCTTTCTTTCATCAGTATCTCACTCTGTCACGAAGCCTGCAGTGCAGTGGTACAATCTAAGTTGACATTTCATTTCACCATTCCTTTCCATTTCATACCATTCTTTTCCATTGCATTCCATTCCATTCAATCCCATTCCATTCCGCTCCACTCCACTACATTCCAATCCATTACATTCCATACTACCATTCCATTCCATTCCATTCCAAACCATTCCACTCCACTCCACTACACTCCATTCCATTCCTTCCCCTTCCATTCCACTCCACTCCACTCCATTCCATTCCATTCCATTCTGTTCCTTTCCACTCCATTACACTCCACTCCACTCTACTTAACTCCATTCCATTCCATCCCATTCAGTTCCAATCCAGTCCATTCCACTCAATTGCACTCCATTCCACTCAACTCCACTCCACTCCACTCCATAAGATTCCATTCAATTCCTTTCCTCTCCATTCCATTCCATTCCACTTCATTCCATTCCATTGCTTTCTTTCAACAGGATATCACCTTGTCTCCCAGGCTGGAGTTCAGTGGCAGTATCTCAGCTCACATTTCATTTCACAATTCCATTCCATTGCATTCCATTCCTTTCCATTCCACTCCATTCCACTACTCTCCCCTTCACTCCACTCCGTTTCATTCCATTCCATTCTATTCCACTCCACTCCAGTCCACTCCACTCCACCCCAATCCACTTCAGTTAATTTCATTCCACTCCATTCCAATCCATTCCACTACTCTCCCCTTCACTCCACTCCGTTTCATTCCATTCCATTCTATTCCACTCCACTCCAGTCCACTCCACTCCACCCCAATCCACTTCAGTTAATTTCATTTCACTCCATTCCACTGCACTCCACTCCATTCCATTCCATTCTATTCCAATACACTCCAATCCATTCCATTCCCTTCTTTCTACAGTATCTCTGTCGCCCTTGCTGGACTGCATTGGCACAATCTCAGCTCACATTTTATTTCACCATTCGATTCCATCTCATTCCATTCCACTCCATTCCACTGCAATCAACTCGACTCTGCTCCACAAAAATCTACTCCACTCCACTCCATTCCATAACATTCCATTCCATACCACTCCATTCCACTCCACACCACTACACTCCACTCCATTCCATTCCAAACCATTCCTTTCTAATCAACTGGATTCCATTCTTTTCTTTAAACAGTATCTCACTCTGTCACGCCGGCTGGAGTGTAGTGGCACAATCTCAGCAGACATTTCATTGCAACATTCCATTCCATTTCATACTATTCCTTTGTATTGCATTCCTTACCATTACAGTCCATTCCATTCCATTCCACATCATTCCACTCCACTCCATTCCGTTCCATTACATTCCATTTCACTCCACTGTACTCCACACCACTAGACCCCACTCCACTCCACTCTACTGTCTTCCATTCCATTCCTCTCCATTCCATTCCGTTCCTTCCTTTCAACAGGATCTCTCTTTGTCACCCAGGCTGCAGTGCAGTTGCACAATCTAAGCTCACATTTCACTTCAGCATTCCATTCCAATCCATTACATTATATTACAATCCACGCCACTCCACTCTACTCCACTCCCCTCCACTACAGTCCACTCCATTCCACTCCATTCCACTCCACTCCACTCCATTTCATTCCACTCCATCCCATTCCTTTCCATTCCATTCCACTCCACTCCACTCCATTTCATTCCACTCCATCCCATTCCTTTCCATTCCATTCCACTCCACTCCACTCCACTGCAGTTCACTCCACTGTACTCTACTCCACTCCATTTCATTCCTTTCCATTCCATTCCATTCCATTCCAGTGCACTCTATTCCATTCCATTCCTTTCTTTCAACAGGATCTCACTCTGTCACACAGGCTGGAGTGCAGTGGCACAATCTCAGTTGACACTGCATTTCAACATTCCATTACCTTCCATTTCATTCAATTCCGCTCCATTACTGTTCATTCCACTCCAATCTACTCAAGTCCACAGCACTCCCCTCCAACGCATTCCATTATATTTCATTCAATTCCACTCCATTCCACTTCATGACAGTCCCCTCCACTCCACTCCATCCCATTCCTTCCCACTCCTTTACACTCCACTCCACTTCACTCCACTCCACTCAACTCCTTTACAATCCATTGTATCCCATTCCATTCAACTTCATTCCTGTCCACTGAACTTCTGTCCACTCCACTTCACTCCACTCTTCACCACACTCCATTCCACTGCACTGCATTACATCACATTCCAACACATTCCATTCCACTCCTTTCCACTCCACTCCTCTGCATTCCAGTCCCCTCCACTCTACTCCAATCCATCTATTGCGTTCCATTCCATTCCAGTTCACAACATTCCATTCCTTTCTTTCGACCGGATCTCACTGTGTCACTCAGACTGGAGTGTAGTGGCACAATCTCAGCTCGCATTTTATTTCACCATTCCATTCATTTCCATTCTATTCATTTTCATTGTGCTCCATTGCATTCCTCTCCATTCCATTCCATTCGATTCCCCTTCAATCCTCTCAACTTTACTCCAGTCCACTCCATTCCATACCATTCCACTGCACCCCACTCCACTACACTCCATTCCATTCCACTCCATCCAATTAGACTCCACCCCATTCCATTCCATCCTGTTCCATTCCACTCCTTTAACTCCACCCCACTCCACTCCATTCCATTCCACTCCATCCAATTCCTTTCCATTCCATTGCACTCCACACCACTCCACTACACTCTATTCTATTCCATTCCTTTACTTTCCACTACATTCCATTCCATTACTTTCCACTCCATTCCATTCCATTCCACTCCATTCCATTCCATTCCATTCCATTCCATTCCATTCCATTCCATTCCTTTCTTTCGATGGGATATCTCTTGGTCACCCATGCTGAAGGGGATTGATACCATCTCGGGTCACATTTTATTTCACCTTTCCATTCCATTCCATTCCATTCCACTCCATTCCATTCCATTCCATTCCGTTCCACTCCACTCCGTTCCATTCCATTCCATTCCACTCCACTCCATTCCATTCCATTCCATTCCACTCCACTCCATTCCATTCCATTCCATTCCATTCCACTCCACTCCATTCGACTCCACTCCACTCCCCTCCACTCCATTTCACTGCATTCCACTCCATTCCATTCCATTCCATTCCACTCCTCTCCTCTTGATTCTATTCCATTGCAGTCCACTCCACTCAACTCCACTCCTTTCCTTCCCATCCCCTTTCGTTCCACTCCACTCCACTCTACTCCACTCCCCTCCACTCCATTGCCTTCCATTCCATTCCACTTAATTCCATTCCGTTCCTTTCTTTCAAAAGGATCTCACTCTGTCACCTAGGCTGGAGAACAGTGGCACCATCCAAGTTCACTTTTGATTTCACCATTCCATTCCACTCCATTCCATTCCATTCCATTCCATTCCATTCCATTCCATTCCATTCCATTCCTTTCCATTCCATTCCATTCGATTTCATTCCTTTCCATTCCATTCCATTCCATTCCATTCCATTCCATTACTTTACACTCTACTCCACTCCACTCCACTCCGTTCCATTCCATCCCATTCCATTCCACTCCATTTCACTCCAATCCACTCCTCCCCATGCCATTTCATTCAATTCCATTCCATTCCATTCCATTCCATTATATTCCATTCTTTTATTTCGACAGGATTTCACTCTGTCTCCCAGGCTATAGTACAGTGGCAAAATCTAAGCTCACATTTCATTTCACCACTACATTCCATTACAGTCCGTTCCACTTCACTCCACTCCACTCCATTCCACTCCCCTTCACTCCCCTTCACTCCCCTCCAATCCACTCCACTCCATTCTAATCCATTCCACTCTATTCCACTCCACACCACTCCACTCGACTCCAATCAAATATACACCTCTTCAATCCTCTCCAATCCATTCCACTCCATTCCCTTCCATTCCTTTCCGCTCAATTCTATTCCATTCATTTCTTTCAACAGGATCTCAATTTGTCACCCAGACTGGAGTGCCGTGGCACAACCTCAGCTAACATTTCATTTCACCATTTTATTATATTCCATTCCATACCACTCCATTCCATTAATTTCTATTCCACTCCACTCCATTCAACTCCACTTCCCTCCACTTCACTCCACTCCATTTCATTCCATTCATTTCCATTCCACTCCATTCATTTCCACTCCTTTCTTTCGACAGGATCCCACTCTGTCACCCAGGTTGCAGTGCAGTGACACACTCTCAACTGACTTTTCATTTCAGCATTGCATTCCATCACATTCTATTCCATTCCAGTCCATTGCATTCCATGCCATTCCATTTCATTCCAGTCCATTCCATTCCACTCCAATCCTTTACATTCCATTTCACTCCACTCCAGTCCAGCTTACTCCACTTCCCTCCATCCCATTCCATTCCACTCCCTTCCACTCCAAGCCACTCCCCTCCTCTCCATTCCATTCCATTCCACTCCACACCTCTCCACTCCACTCCATCGCATTTCATTCCACTACATTCCATTCCACTCCTCTCCTCTCTACACCACTCCACTCCTCTCTACACCACTCCACTCCACTACATTGCACTCCACTACACCACATTCCATTCCTCTCTGTTCAACTGTTCTCCAATCCATTGCATTGCATTCGATTCCTTCACATTCCACTTCATTCCACTCCACTCCACTCCAGACCACTCCATTCCATTCCATCCCATTCCATTCTTCTCCATTGCACTGCACTCCAGTCCACCCCACTTGACTCAAATCCAGTCCACTCCACTCCATTCCATTCCATTCCTCTCCACTCTACTCCTGTCTCTTCCATTCCTTTCCATCTCATTCCATTCCACTCCACTTCACTACATTCCATTCCATTCCATCCCATTCCATTCCACTCCATTCCACTCCATTTTTCTCCACTCCACTCCACACCACTCGACGCCACTCCACTACACTCTAATCCACTCCATTCAATGCCATTCCATTTCATTCCACTCCATTCCATCCCACTCCTTTCTTTCGACAGGATCTCACTCTGTCACCCTGGCTGGAGTGTAGTGGCACAATCTCAGCTCATATTTCATTTCACCATTTCATTTCATTGCATTCCATTACATTACATTCCATTACATTCCATCCCATTCCATTCCACTGCATTCCACTCCAGTCCACTCCACGAAATTCCACTGCAGTCCACTCTACTCCACTCCATTCCATTAAGTCTTATCACATTCCAATACATTCCACTACAATCCACTCCAATCTTGTCCATTCCACTCCACTATACTCCACTCCATTCCCTTGCATTCCACTCCATTCCATTCCATTCCACTCCACTCCACTCCATTCCACTACACTCCATTCCATCCCATTCCATTCCGCTCAACTCCACTTCACTCCGCTTGGCTCCACTTCAGTCCTTTCCATCCGATTCCATTCCACTCCATTCCACTCTATTCCAATCCACTCCATGGGACTCCACTCCACTCCATTCTACTCTATTCATTTCTTTGGAGAGGATCTCACAATGTCACGCAGGCTGGAGTACAGTGGCACAATCTCAGCTCTCATTTCATTTCAACAATCCTTTCCATTCCATTCCACCCCACTCCTATCCATTCCATTCCATTCCACACCATTCCCTTCCACTCAACTCCACCCCATTAAATTCCATTTAATTCTATTCCATTCCACTCCACTCCACTCACCTCCACTCCACTCCAGTCCAATCCCTTCCATTCCAGTCCATTCCATCCCATTCCATTCCACTGCATTTCATTCCATTCCTTTCTTTCGACAGCATCTCATTCTGTCACCGAGGCTGGAGTGCAGTGGCACAATCTCAACTCACATTTCATTTCGCCATTCCATTGCATTTCATTGCAGTTTTTCCATTCCATTCCATTCCACTCCACTCCACTCCATTCCACTCTAATCCAATCTAATCCACTCCACTCGTTGCGTTCCATTCAATCCCATTCCACTACACACTTATCCACTCCACTCCACTCCACTCAATCCCATTCTATCCCATTTCATTCAACTCCATTCCACTGCACTCCACTCCAAGCCACTCCATTCCATTCCATTCCTTTCAATTCCACCCCATTCCATTCCATTCCTTTCTTTCCACAGGATCTCACTCTGTCACCCAGGCTGGAATGCAGTGGCAGAATCTCAGCTCTCATTTTTATTTCACCATTCCATTCCCTGGCAATCCATTCCATTCGATTCCATTGCATTGCATTCCATTCCAATGCATTCCATTCCATTCCATTCCATTGATTTCCATTCCAGTGCATTCCATTCCATTCCATTCCTTTGCATTCCATTCCACTCCAATCCCCTCCACTGCATACCATTCCACTCCACTCCCCTCCACTGCATACCATTCCAGTCCATTCCAATCAATTCCATTCCATTTCATTCCATTCCACTGCTGTCCATTCCAGTCCACTCTACTCCACTCCACTCCATGGCATTCCATCCCATTCCATTCCACTCCATTACACTTCACTCCAGTCTACGCCACTCCACTCCACGGTATTCCATCCCGTTCCATTCCACTCCATTACACTTCACTCCACTCTACTCCACAACACTCACTCCATTCCATTCTATCCCGTTCCATTCCTCTCCATTCGAAACCACTCCACTCTAATCCACTCCATTCCATTCCTTTCCTTTCAATTCCACTCCATTCCATTCCATTCCTTTCCTTCAGCAGGATCTCACTGTGTCACCCGGGCTGGAATGCGGTGGCAGAATCTCAGCTCTCATTATATTTCACAATTCCATCCATGGCAATCCATTCCATTCCCTTCCATTGCATTGCATTCCATTCCATTGCATTCCATTCCATTCCATTGCGTTGCATTCCATTGCGTTGCATTCCATTACATTGCATTCCATTGCATTGCATTCCATTCGATTCCATTCTATTGCATTCCATTCTACTCCTCTCCACTCCATTCCGTACCATTCCAGTCCATTCCAATCAGTTCCATTCCATTTCATTCCAGTCCACTTCTGTCCATTCCAGTCCACTCCAATCCACTCCTCTCCACTCCATGCCATTCCATCCAATTCCATTCCACTCCATTCCACTCCATTCCATTCTACTCCACACCACTGCACTCCGTTCCATTCCATTCCACTCCATTCCATTCCACTCCTTTTTTTCGACAGGATTTCACTTTGTCATCCATTCTGCAGTTCAGTGGCACTATGTCAGCTAACTTTTCATTTCACTATTCCATTCCATTCCATTCCATTCTGTTCCATACTTTTCCTTTCACTTCCATTCCATTCCATTCCAGTCCAGTCCGCTCCAAGCCACTCCACTCCACTCCACTTCAGTGAACTCCATTACGCTACACCCCATTACACACCAATCCACTTCAATCAACTGCACTCCACTTCACTACACTCCATTCCATCCGATTCCATGCCATTCCTTTCCACTCGAATCTATTCCACTCTAATCCACTCCACTGCACTCCTTTCCATTGCATTCCATTCCCTTCCATTCCAATCCATTCTAGTACACTCAACTCCAATACCGTCTACTCCAATCCATTCCATTCCAATCCATTTCATTTCATTCTATTGCATTTCATTCCATTCCTTTCTTTCAACAGGATCTCCATCGGTCACCCAGGCTGGAGTGCAGTTGCACAATCTGAGCTGATATTTCATTTCACCATTCCATTCCATTCCATTCCATTCCATTCCATTCCACTCCATTCCATTGCATTCCATTCCATTTCATTGCATTCCACTACTTTCCACTCCATTCCACTCCATTACACTCCATTACACTCCACTCTAATCCACACCACTCCACTCCACTCCAATCCAATTCATTCAACTCCATTTCATTCTATTTCATTCCATTCTACTCCAATCCACTTCATTCTACTGCATTCTACTCCACCCCATCCCATTCCACACTATTCTTTTCACCTCCACTCCACTCCACTCCACTCCACTCCACTCCATTCCATTCCATTCCATTAAATTGTACACCACACCATTCCATTCCTTTCTTTCCACAGGATCTCACGCTGTCACGCAGGCTGGATTGCAGTGACACAATCTCAACTCACACTTCATTACACCGTTCCATTCCGTTTCTTTCCATTCCTTTCCATCCCATTCCATTGCATTCCTCTCCACTCAACTCCATTCCACTCCAATCCATTCCACTCCACTCTACTCCACTCTACTCTAATCAATTCCATTCCATCCGATTATATTGCAATCTATTCCACTACACTCCACACCACTCGATTCCACTCCATTCCACTCTGCTCCCCTCCATTCCATTCCATTCTGTTCCACTACATTCCACTCCACTTCATTCCATTGCACTCGATCACATTCCATTGCATTCCATTCCACTCTATTCCATTCCACTCCATTCCATTCCATTGCATCAGATTCCTCTAAATTCCATTCCATTCCACTCCACTCCACTCCACTCCACTCCACTCTATTCCATACCATACAATTCCATTCCTTTCTTTCGAGAGGATCTCACGATGTCACCCAAGCTTGAATACAGAGGCAGAATCTCAGCTCACATTTCATTTCACCATTCCATTACATTGCATTCCGTTCCTTTCCTTTCCATTCTATTGAATTCCATTCCATTCCATTCCACTCCATTCAACTCCACTCCACTCCATTCCACTACACTGCACTCCAGTCCACTCCATTCCATTCATTCCAATTCCAGTCCACTCCACTCCACTCCACTCCACACCTTTCCACTCCACTGTACTCCAGTCCACTTCATTGCATTCATTCCAACTGCATTCCAATCCACTTCACTCCACTCTACACCACTCCACCCCACTCCACTCCACTGCACTCCACTCCAGTTCATTCCATTCCATTCCATTCCATTCCATTCCATTCCATTCCACTCCATTCCATTCCATTCCACTCCATTCCACTCCATTCCATTCCATTCCACTCCATTCCATTCCATTCCACTCCATTCCATTCCATTCCACTCCCCTCCACTCCACTCCACCCCATTCCATCCTATTCCATTCCACTCCATTCAGATCCACGTTACTCCACTCCACCCCACTCCTTTCCATTCCACTCCACCCCATTCCATTCATCTCCACTCCACTCCACTCCATTCCATTCCATTCCATTCCATTCCATTCCATTCCATTCCATTCCCCTCCACTCCACTCGAATCCACTCCATTCCACTCTACTCCACTCCATTCCTTTGCATTCCTATCCACTCGTCTCCACTTCCCTCAATTCCACTCTACTCCATTCCATTCCATTCCTTTCTTTTCCACTACACACCATTCCACTCCATACGTCTCCAGTCCATCCCATTGCATTCCACTCCATTCCATGTCATTCCATTCCACTACATTCCACTCCACCGCATTCCACTCCAATCTATTTTATTCCAAACCACTCCATGCCACTCCATGAAACTCCACCGCACTCCACTCCATTTCATTCTACTTCGCTCCATTCCACTCCATTCCACTCCACTCCACTCCATTCCACTCCATTAGACTCCATTGCACTCCACCCTACTTCATTCCACTCCACTCCACTCCATTCAATTGCATTCCACTCCATTCCTCTGCATTCCATTCCATTCCACTCCACTCCACTTCACTCCCCTCCTCTTCACTCCTCTACAATCCATTCCGCACCATTCGTTTCAATTCCAATACATTCCCTTCGACACCACTTCATTCCACACCACTCTACTCTTCTCCACTCCTCTCCATTCCATTCCACTCCATTTCATTCCATTCCTTTTTTTCACAGGATATCACCCTGTCACAAAAGATGGAGTGCAGTGGCACAATCTCAGCTCACATTTCTTTTCACTGTTCCATTGCATTCCATTCCATCCCATTCCATTCAATGCCATTTCACTCCCCTCCACTGCACTCCACTCCATTCATTCCACTCCATCCCATTCCTTTTGGCTCCATTCCAATCCACTCCACTGTACTCCACTCCACTCCATTCCATTCCATTTCACTCCATTGCATTCCATTCCTTTCTTTCTACATGTTATCACTGTCATCCAGGCTGGAGTGCAGTGGCACAATCTCAGCTCACATTACATGTCACTTTCCATTGCATTGAAATCTATTCCACTGCATTCCATGGCTTTCCATTCAATACCATTCCATTCCATTCCATTCCATTCCATTGAATTCCATTACACTCTTTCCACTCCATGTAACTCTAGTGCACTACATTCCATGCCATCTGAATCCATTCCACTGAATTCCACTCCTCTCCACTCCACTGCGCTCCAATCTACTCCACTCCACTCCATCACATTCCTTTCTGATCCATTCCACTGCACTCCACTCCACTCCACTTCATTCCATTCCACTCCATCCCCTTCCATTCCTCTCCATTCCACTCCACTCCACTTCACTCCACTCCACTGCAGTCCACTCCACTCCAATCCATTCCATGTCATTCCATTCCAGTGAATTCCATTCCATTCCTTTCTTTCGACAGTATCTCACTCAGTTATTCATCCTGGAGGGCAGTGGCACAATCTCAGGTTCTATTCCATTCCGTTCCATTCGACTCCAGTCCACTCCACTGCACTCCACCATACTCCATTACACTCCATTCCACTCCATTCTATTCCACTACATTTCACACAACTCCATTCCATTCCATTTCACTCCACTCCACTCCATTCCATTCCAATCCATTCCACTCCACTCCATTCCATCATTCCATTCTATTCCACCCCACTACACCCCATTACATTCCACTACATTCCACTCCACTCCACTCCACTCTATTCCGCTCCATTCCATTCCATTCCATTCCATTCCATTCCATTCCATTCCATTCCATTCCTCTCCATTCCATTCCATTCCATTCCATTCCATTCCATTCCTCTCCATTCCATTCCATTCCATTCCATTCCATTCCATTCCATTCCTTTCCACTCCATTCCACTTCATTTCATTCCACTCAACTCCACTCCATTCCACTCCACTCCATTCCAATCCATTCCACTCCATTCTTTGCCACTCTATTCCACTCCACTCCATTCCACTCCACTCCACTGAATTCTACTCCATTCTGTCCGTACGTTTCCATTATATTTCACTGCATTCCATTTCTCTCCACTCCGCTCCATTCCTCTCCAGTCAACTTCATTCAACTCCACTCCGCTACACTCCACTCCACTCCACTCCTCAATATTCTAATTCATTCCATTCCATTCAATTCCATTCCATTCCACTGCACTCTACCCCACTCCACTCCAGTAAAATCCATTCCACTCCATTCCACTCCATTCCATTCCTTTCCATTCCATTCCACTCCATTGCACTCCACTCCAATCCACTCCACTTCATTCCATTCCACTCCACTCCACCCCAATCCACTCCATCCCATACCACTGCACTCCATTCCATTCCATTCCACTCCCCTCAACCCCATTTCACTGCCCTACACTCCATCAAACTCCAGCCAATTCCACTCCACTACTTCCACTCCACGCTGTTCCATATAATTCCATGCCATGCCACTCAACTAAACTTCTTTCCACTGTACTCCACTCCAGTACATTATGCTCCATTCCATTCCACTCCATTCTATCCCAGTCCACTCCAATCCATTGCACTCCATTGTGTTCCATTCCATTCCATTCCATTCCACTCCACTCCAATCGACTCCAATCCACTCCACTCCACTACTGTCCACTCCACTCCACTCCACTCTATTCCTCTCAACTCCATTCCATTCCATTCTATTCCACTCCACTCCTCTCCATTCCACTCCACTCCCCTCCACTCCCCTCCATTCCACTCCACTCCACTCCATTCCAATCCATTCCACCCGATTCCATTCCATTCAACTCCATTCTAGTTCAATCCACTCCATTCCACTCCACTCCACTCCACTACATTCCATTCCATTCCATTCCATTCCATTCCTCTCCGCACAACAACCCTCCACTCCAATTCAGTCTATTCCATTCCACTCCACTCCATTCCATTAAATTCCACTACATTATCTGCCACTCCATTCCACTCCATTCCATTCCACTCCAATCCATTCCATTCTACTCCACTTCTTTCCATACCATTTCATTCCATTCCACTCCATTCCATTCCACCTCATTCCATTCCATTCCATTGCATTCCACCCCACTCCACTCTACTCCACTGCATTCCATTCCACTCCACTCCTCTCCATTCATTCCTATCCATTCCATTCCATTCCACTCCACTCCACTCCACTCCATCCCATTCCATTCCATTCCATTCCATTCCACTCCACTCCATTCCACTGCACTCCATAACATTTCATTGCATTCCATTCTACTCCACTGCATTTCACTCCACTCCACTCCATTCCACCCCAATCCACTCCAGTCCATTCCATTCCATTTCACTCCATTTCATTCCATTCCAATCCATTCCTATCCACTCCACTCCACTGAATTCCACTCCACTCCTCTCCATTCCACTCCTTTCCATTCCACTCCACTCCACTCCACTCCACTCCATTCTACTCCACTGCAATCCATTCCATTCCATATCATTCCTCTCTACTCCTCCCTACTCTACTCCACTTCATTCCAGGCTACTCCATTCGATTCAATTCCATTACATTCCCCTCTACTCCACTCCATTCAACTCCAGTCCACTCCAATCCATTACATTCCACTCTATTCCACTACACTCCACTCCATTCCATTCCGTTAGATTCTACTCCATTCCATTCCAATCTATTCCACTTCACTTCACTCCAATCCACTCCATTCCATTCCATTCCATTCAAATCCACTCCATTCTACTCCAGTCTACTTGAATCCACTCCACTACACACCATTCCGTTCCACTCTATTCTATTCCATTCAATTCCTTTCTTTCCATAGTGTCTCACTCTGTCACAAAGGCTGGAGTGCAGTGGCACAATGTCAGCTTACATTTCTTTTCACCTTTCCATTGCATTCCATTCCATCAATTTCCATGCCATACTATTTCACTCCACTCCACTCCATTCCATTCCATTCCACTCCATCCGAATTCATTCGAATCCATTCCACTCCAGTCAAGTCCACTCTACTCCACTCCATTTCATTCCATTCCATTCCTCTCCACTGAATTCCACTCCACTCCACTCCATTCCATTCCACTCCATCCCATTCCATTCGATTACATCTCACTGCACTGCATTCCACTCTACTCCATTCCACTCCACTGCACTCCATTCCACTCCATTCCACTCCCCTTCATTCCACTCCACTCCATTTCATTCCACTCTAATCCATTCCAGTCCACTGCACTCCATTCCATTTCATTCCATTCCACTCCATTCCACACCAATTCAATCCATTCCACTCCATTCCACTCCAATCCCTTCAACCCCATTCCAGTCCATTCCACTGTATTTCAGTCCACTCCACTCCATTCCACTCCATTCCATTCCCTTCCACTGCACTCCACTCCTTTCAATTAGAATCCATTCCACTCCACTGTATTCTATTCCACTCCACTCCACTCCACTCCATTCCACTCCATTCCTTTCCATTCCACTCTACTACACTCCATCCCAATCCAATCCACTACATTCTATTCCCCTCCACTTCATTCCAATGATGTAGAGTGAAGTTTATTGGATTGATGTGGAGAGGAGTGGAGTCAGTGAAGTGGAATGGAGTTTAGTGAATTGGATTCGAATGGATTGGAGTGGAGTGGAGTGGCGTTGAGTGCAGTGGAGTGGAGTGCAGTGGGTTCGAATGGAATGGAGTGGAAGCTGAGATTGTGCCAATGCACTCCAGGCTGAGTGACAGAGTGAGATAATGTCGAAAGAAACGAATGGAAGGCAACGTATTGGAGTGGAATGGATTGGAGTGGACTATAGTGGAGTGGAGTGAAATGGAGTGGTTTGGAATGAAGAGGAATGGAATCAGATGGAATGGAATGAAATGAAGTGGAGTGGAGAGGAGTGGTTTGAACTGCAATGGAATGGAGGGGAATGGAAAGGAATGAAGTGGAATGGAGTGGAGTGCAATGGAGTAGAGAAGAGTGTAATGGAGTGGAATGGAATTGGATATAATGGAATGTAGTGGAGTAGAGTGGAGTGTAAAAGAGCGGACTGCAGTTGAATGCAAATGAATGAAATGGAATGGAATGGAATGCAAAGGAATGCAATGGAATTGAATTCAATGCAATGGAAAGTGACATGTAACGTGAGCTGAGATTTTGCCACTGCACTCCAGCCTCAGTGACACAGTGATATCCTGTTGAAGGAAAGGAGTGGGATGCAATGGAGTGAAATAAAATGGAATGGAACGGAATGGAGTGGAGTGGAGTGCAGTGGAGTGGATGGGAATAGAGTCGAATGGATGGGATAGAGAGGAATGGAATGGAGTGGAGTGCAGTGAAGTGGAGTGAAATAGTATTGAATGGAAAGGGATGGAATGGAATGCAATGGGGAGGTGAAAAGAAATTTGAGATGAGATTGTGCCACTGCAATCCAGCTTTGTTACAGATTGAGATCCTGTGGAAATAAAGGAATGGAATGGAATGGAGTGGAATAGAATGGAACGGAGTGGAGTGGAGTGGAGTGGTTTGGAATATAGTGGCGTGGAATGGAATGAAATGGAGTTGAAAGGAATTGAATGGTATGGAATGGATTGGAGTGGAGAGGAGTACAGTGGATTGCAGTGGAGTGGAGTGGAATGGAGTGGAATGAAATGGAATTCAGTGGAATGGAGTAGAGTGGAATGGAATGAAATGGAGTGGAAGTGAATGGAGAGGAATGGAGGGTATTGGAGTGGAAGAGTAGAGTGGGTCAGAATGGAGTGGAATGGATTGGAATGGAGAGGAATGTAATGTAATGGAATGGAATGGAATGAAGTGGAGTGGAGTGGAATGAACTGGAATGGAATGATTAGGAGAGGAATGGAATGGAATATAATGGAATGGAATGAAATGGCGTGGAGTGGAAAGAACTGGAATGGAATGTATAGGAAAGGAATGGAATGGAAGGGAGTGGAATAGAATAGAGTGGAATGGAATGGAATGGTACAGAATGGAGGAGAGTGGAGTGGAATAGAGTGGATTGGAGCGGAAAAGAGTGGAATGGAATGGAATGGTATGGAATGGACTGGAGTATGGTGGAACGGAGTGAAATGGATTGGAATGGAGAGGAATGGAGTGCAATGTAATGGAAAGGAATGAAGTAGAATGGTGAAGAATGGAATGGAATGCAGTGCAGTGGAATGGAATGGAGTGGAGTGGAATGGAGAGGAATGGAATGGAGTGGAATGGAGGGGAATGGAGTGGAATGGAGTGGAGTGGAGTGGAAAGAACTGGAATTCAACGGAATGGAATGGAATGGAATGGAATTCAATAGAATGGAGTGGAATGGAATGGAATGGCATGGAATGGAGTGGAGTAGAGTGGAATGGAGTTGACTGGAGTGGAAAAGAAGAGTGGAATGAAATGGAATAGAGTGGAGTGGAGTGGAATTGAGAGGAATGGATTGGAATGAAGTGGAGTGCACTGGAATGCAATGGAATGGGATGGAGCAGATTGGAGTCGAATGGAGAGGAGTGGAAGGGAGTGCAGTGGAATGGAAAAGAGTGGAATGGAGTGGAGTGGAATGGGGTGGAGTGGAATGGAATGAAATGGAGTGGAGTGGAATGGAGTGGAGAGCAATTGACTGGATTAGTGTGGACTGGAATGGCGTGGAGTGGATTGGAGTGGAGTAAAGTGGAGTGGAATGGAATGAAGTGGAGTGAAATGGCACGGAGTGCAGTGGAATGGAATGGAATGGAGTGGAATGGAATGGAGTAGAGTGGAATGGAGTGCAATGGAATTGAGTGGAGTGGAGTGAAGTGGAATGGAGTGGACTGGACAGGAATGGGGTGGAGTGGAATGGAATGGACTGGAATGGAAAGGAATGGAATGGTGTGGTATGAAATGGAGTGGTGTGAAATGAAATGGAATGGAGTGCAATGTAATTGAGTGGAGTGGAGTGAAGTGGAATGGAGTGGAGTGGACAGGAATGGGGTGGAGTGGAATGGAATGGACTGGAATGGAAAGGAATGGAATGGTGTGGTATGAAATGGAGTGGTGTGAAATGAAATGGAATGGAGTGAAATGGAATGGAACGGATTCGAGTGGAGAGAAATGGTGTGGAGTGGAGTGGAATGGATTGGAGTTGATTGAAATAGATTAGAGTGGAACGGAGTGTAGTGTAGGTCATTGGAGGTAATGGATTGGAGTAGAATGGAGTAGCGTGGATTTTAATGGAATGGAGTGGATTGGAATGGAATGGAATGGAATAGAATGGATTGGAGTGCAGTGGAACGGATTGCAGGCAAGTGGAATGGATTTGAGTGTAGTGTAGTAGAATGGAATGGAGTGGATTGGAATGGAGTAGAGTAGCACGGAGTGGAGTGGAGTTCAGTGGAGATTAATGGAATGGAGTGGAGTGGAGTGGAGTGGAATGAAATTGAATGGAATGGAGTGGAGTGGAGTGGAATGGAGTGGAGCGGAGTGGAATGGAGAGGATTGGAATTTAGTAGAATGGAGTGGATTGGATTGGACTGGAATGGAGTGGAGTGGAATGGAATGGAGAGGATTGGAATGTAGTAGAATGGAGTGGATTGGATTGGACTGGAATGGAATAGAGTGGCATGGAGTGGAATAGAATGGAGTGGAATGGAGGGGAATGGAATGGAATGGAGTGGATTGGAATTGAATGGGATGTAGTGGAAAGGAATGTAATGGAGTGTTGTGGAATGGAATGGAGTGCAATGGAATCGAGTGTAGTGGAGTGGAGTGGAACGGAGTGGAGTGGAGTGGAAAAGAGTTGAATGTAATGGAATGGAATGGAGAAGACTGGAATGGAGTGGACAGGAACGGAGTGGTGAGGAAAAGAATGGAATGGAAAGGAATGGAATGGAATGGAATGGACTGGAGTGAAGTGGAATGGAGTGGAGTGGAGTGGAATGTAGCACAGTGGAATGTAACGGAATGGAAAGGAATGGATTGATTGGAGTGGAACGGAGTGGATTGGAGTGCAGGGGACTGGAATGGAATGGAATGAAGTGGAGTGGAGAGGACTGTAAAGAAATGGAATGGAATGGAAAAGGATGGAGAGGAAAGGAGTGGAGTGGAATGGAGTGCACTGGAAGGGAGTGGGATGGAGGAGAGTGGAATGGAACAGAGTGGGGTGGAGTGGAGTAGAAAGGAGTGTAGTGGAGTGCAGTGGAGTGATGTGGTGTGGAATTTAGTGGAAAGGAAAAGAATGGAGGGGAGCTTAATGAAATGGAGTGGATTGGAGTGGAGTGGAGTGCAATGGAATGGAATGGAGTGGAATGGAATGGAGTGCAGTTGAATGGAAAGGAGTGGAGTGGACTGGCGTGGATTTCAATGGAGTGAAGTGGAGTGGAGAGGAGTAGAGTAGAGTGGAACGGAGTGGAATGGACTGGAGTGGAGTGAAGTGGAGTGGAATCGATGGAGTGATGTGAAGGGGAATGGAGTGGAATGGACAGGAGTGGAGTGGAGTGGAATGGAATGGAGTGGAGTGGAGGGGAAAGGAGTGGAATGGACTTGAGTGGAGTGGAGTGGAATGGAATGGACTTGAGTGGAGTGGAATGGAGAAAAAAGGAATTGATTGGATCGGAGTGAACTGGAGTGGAGTTGAATGGAGTGGAAAGGAATAGATTGGATTGGAGTGGACTGCAGTGGAGTGGAGTGGAGTTGAGCGCAATAGAAGGAGTGGAATGGAATGGAAGGGAGTGGAGTGGAATGAAAGGGAACAGAATGGAGTTCAACGAAGTGGAGAGTAGTGGATTGGAATGGATTAGGGTGGACTGGAAAGGAGTGGAGCAGAGAGGAATGGACTGGAATAGAGTGTAATGGAATGGAGAGGAATGGTATCTAATGGAAAGGAGAGGAGTGTAATGTTATGGAATGGAGTGGAAGGGAGTGGAATGGAGGGTAGTGCATTGGAAAGGAGTGGAATGGAATGGAAAGGTTTGGAGAGGAGTGGAGTGGAATCGAGTGGAATATAGTGGAGTGCAATGGAGTGTAGTGTAGTGGAATGGAATGGAGTGGAATGGAATGGAGTAGAATGGAATGGAGTTGAGTGCAGTGGAGTAGAGAGGAGTGGAATGGATAGGAAGGAATAGAATGGATTGGAGTGGAGTGGAATGGAATAGAATGGAGTAGAGTGGAAGGGAGTGCAATGAAATAGAGCGGAGTGGAGTGGATTGCAGTGCAATGGAATGGAATGGAGTGGAGTGGAGTGGGGTGGACTGGCATGGAGTAGAATGGAGTGGAATGGAATGGAGTGGAGTGGACAGGAAAGGAATGCAATGGAGTAGAGTAGAATGGAGTGGAGCAGAGTGGAACTGAGTGGAAAGGAATTGAGTAGAGTTAAATGGAATGGAGTAGAGTGGAGTGCAGTGGAGTGGAATGGAATGGAAAGGAGTGGAGTGGAGTGGAATGACTTGGAGTGGTGTGGAATGGATTGGCGTGGAATATAGTGGAATGGAAAGGAGTGGAGGGGAGTGGATTGGACTACAGTGGAATGTATCGGAGTGTAGTGGAGTGCAATGGAGTGGAGTGGAGTGGACTTGAATGGAGTGGAGTGGAATGGAATGGAGTGGAATGGAATGGAATGGAGTGGAGAAGAATGAAGTGGAGTGGAATGGAATGGAGTGGAATTTAATAGCGTGGGTTAAATGGAATGGAGACGAGTGGAGAGGAGTGGAGTGGAATGTAACGGAGCGGAGTGGAATGGATTGGAATCGAGTGGAATGGAAAGAAGTAGAGTGGAATGGAGTGGAATGCAGTGAAGTGGAATGGAGTGGAAAGGAATGGATTGGAACGGAGTAGAGTGGAAAGGAATGGAGTTGGTGGAGAAGAATGGAACGTAGAGAAGTGGAAATGAGAGGAGTGGATTGGAATGGAATGCAGTGTTGTGGAGTTTAAAGCAATGCAACGAACTGGAATGGAATGGAATGGAATGTAGTGGAATGGAATGGAATGAGATGGAGTAGACTCGTATGTTATTGAATGGGGTGGAGTGGAGTGGACTGGAAAGGAGTGGATTGGAGTGGAATGGAATGCAGTAGATTGGACAGGAATGGAATGGAGTGGAGTGGAATGGAACGGAATATAGTGGAATGGAATGGAGTGGAGTCAAATGTTCTGCAATGGAATGGAGTGGAGTGGAGTAGAGTGGATTGGGGTGCGATGGATATTAATGGAATGGAATGTAGTGGATTGGAATGGAATGGAGTGGAGTGGAACGGAATGGAATGGTGTGGAATGGAATGGAGTTGAGTGGAGTGGAGTGGAGTGGACTGGAATGGATTGCATTGGAATGGAATGGAGTATAATGGAAAGGAATGGAATGGAGTGTAGTGGAATGGAGTGAATTGGAATGGAATGGAATGGAATGGGGTGGAGTGGACTGGAACGGAGAGGAATGGATTGGAATTGGGTAGATTTGAATGGAATGGAAAGGAATGGGATGGAGTGCAGTGGAATGGAGAGGAATGGATAGGAATGGACTGGAACAGAGTGGATAGGAATGAAAGGGAATGGAATGGAGTGAAGTGGAATGCAATAGAGTAGAGTGGAATTGAATGGAATGGAGTGGAGTGTAATGTAACTGAATGGAATTGATTGGAGTGGAAATTATCTGACAAAGGGCTAATATCCAGAATCTACAATGAACTCCAACAAATTTACAAGAAAAAAACAAACAAACCCATCAAAAAGTGGGCGAGGGACATGAAGAGACACTTCTCAAAAGAAGACATTTATGCAGCCAAAAACACATGAAAAAATGCTCACCATCACTGGCCATCAGAGAAATGCAAATCAAAACCACAATGAGATACCATCTCACACCAGTTAGAATGGCAATCATTAAAAAGTCAGGAAACAACAGGTGCTGGAGAGGATGTGGAGAAATAGGAACACTTTTACACTGTTGGTGGGAATGTAAACTAGTTCAAACCTTGTGGAAGTCAGTGTGGCGATTCCTCAGGGATCTAGAACTAGAAATTCCATTCGACCTAGCCACCCCATCACTGGGTATATACCCAAAGGACTATAAATCATGCTGCTATAAAGACACATGCACACGTATGTTTATTGTGGCATTATTCACAACAGCAAAGACTTGGAACCAACCCAAATGTCCAACAATGATAGACTGGATTAAGAAAATGTGGCACATATACACCATGGAATACTAGGCAGACATAAAAAATGATGAGTTCATATCCTTTGTAAGGACATGGATGAAATTGGAAATCATCATTCTCAGTAAACTATCGCAAGAACAAAAAACCAAACACCGCATATTCTCACTCATAGGTGGGAATTGAACAATGAGAACACATGGACACAGGAAGGGTAACATCACACTTCGGGGACAGTTGTGGGATGGGGGGAGGGGTGAGGGATAGCATTTGGAGATACACCTAATGCTAGATGACGAGTTAGTAGGTGCAGTGCACCAGCATGGCACATTTATACTTAAGTAACTTATCTGCACATTGCACACATGTACCATAAAACCTAAAGTATAATAATCATAGTAATTAAAAAAAAGAAAATGTCACACATATACACCACGGAATACTACGCAGCCATGAAAAGTGATGAGTTTATGTCCTTTGTGGGGACATGGATGAAATTGGAAATCATTATTCTCAATCAGCTATCACAAGAACAAAAAACCAAACACCACATATTCACACTTATAGGTGGGAATTTTAAATGAGAACACATGGACACAGGAAGGGAAACATCACACTCTGGGGACTGTTGTGGGGTCTGGGGAGGGGGGAAGGATATCATTGGGAGATACACCTAATGCTAGAAGAAGAGTTATTGGATGCAGCACACCAGCATGGCACATGTATACATATGTAACTAAACTGCCCATTGTGCACATGTACCCTAAAACTTAATGTATCATAATAATAAATAAAAAACGAGAAGTTTCTGAGAATGCTTCTGTCTAGTTTTTATGTGAAGATATTTCCATTTCCAGCACAGGCCTCAAAGGGCTGCAAATATCCACTTGCTGATTCTACAAACATAGTGTTTCAAAACTGCCCTATCGAAAGGAAGGTTCAACTCTGTGAGTTGAATGCACTCATCAAAAAGAATTTTCTGAGAATGCTTCTGTCTAGGTTTTATGTGAACATATTTCTTTTTCCAGCATAGGCCTCAAAGCACACCAAATATGCAATTGCAGATTCTACAAAAAGTGTTTCAAAACTGCTCTATCAAAAGGAACGTTCAACTCTGTGAGTTGAGTGCACACATCACAAATAAGTTTCTGAGAAAGCTTCTGTCTGGTTTTTATGTGAAGATATTTCCTTTTCCAGCATAGGCCTCAAAGGGCTCCAAATATACATTTTCCGATACTTCAAAAAGAATGTTTCAAAACTGCTCTATAAAAAGGAGGTTTAACTCTGTGAGTTGAATGCAGATATCGCAAACAAGTTACTGAGAATGCTTCTGTCTGCTTTTTATGTGAAGATATTTCCTTTTCCTGTACAGGCCTCAAAGCGCTCCAAATATCCAGTGGCAGATTCTACAGAAAGAGTGATTCAAAACTGCTCTATCAAAAGGAAGGTCCAACTCTTTGAGTTGAATGTACACATCACAAAGAAGTTCCTGAGAATGCTTTTGTCTAGTTTTTATGTGAAGATATTTCCTTTTACAGCATAGCCTTCTAAGCGATCCAAATATCCACCAGCAGATTATACAGAAAGAGTGTTTCAAAACTGCTCTATCAAAAGGAAGGTTCAACTTTGTGAGGTAGATGCACACATCACAAATAAGTTTCTCAGAATTCTTCTGTCTAGTTTTTATGTGAAAATATTTCCTTTTCCAGGATGGGCTTCAAAACTCCAAAAAAATCCACCAGCAGATTGTACAAACAGAACGATTCAAAACTGCGCTATCAAAACAAAGGTTCAACTCTGTCGGTTAAATGCACACATTGCAAAAAAGTTTCTGAGAATGGTTCTGTTTAGTATTTATGTGAAGATTCTTCCTTTCCCAGCATAGGCATCAAAGCACTCTAAATATCCACTGGCAAATTCTACAAAAAGAGTGTTTCAAAACTGTACTATCAAAAAGAAGGTTCAACTCTGTGAGTTGAATGCACACATCACAAAGAAGTTTCTTAGAATGCTACTGTATAGTTTTTATGTGAAGATATTTCCTTATCTAGCATAGGCGTCTAGGCCTTCCAAATACACACTTGCAGATTCTACAAAGAGAGTGTTTCAAAACTGCTCTATCAAAAGGAAGATTGAAGTCTGTGCGCTGAATGCCCACATAACAAAGAACTTTCTGAGAATGCTTCTGTCTATTTTTTATGTGAAGGTAATTCCTTTTCCAGCCTAGGTCTCAAATCGCTGCAAATATCCCCTGGCAGTTTCTACAAAAAGAGTGATTCTAAACTGTCGTCTCAAAAGGAAGATTCAACTCTGTGCGTTAAATGCACACATCACAAAGAAGTTTCTGATTATGCTACTGTCCAGTTTTTATGTGAAGATATTTCCTTTTCCAGCATAGGCCACAAAGCGCTCCAAATATCCACTTGCAGATTGTGAAAAAAGAGTGTTTCGAAACTGCTCTATCAAAAGGAAGATTCAACTCTTTTATTTTGAATGTACATATCACAAAGAAGTTTCTAAGAATGCTTCTATCTAATTTTTATATTAAGATATTTCGTTTTCCATCATAGGCCTCAAAGCGCTCCAAATGTCCACTTGCAGATTCTACAATAAGAGTGTTTCAAAACTGCTCTATCAAAACGAAGGTTAACCTCTGTGAATTGAGTGCACACTTCACAGAGAAGTTTCTGTGATTGTTTCTTTCTAGTTTTTATGTGAAGGTATTTATTTTTCCAGCCTAGGCCAGAAAACGGTCCAAATATCCACTTCCAGATCCTACAAAAAGTGTGTTTCAAAACTGCTCTATCAAAAGGAAGGTTCAATTCTGTGAGTAGAATGCACACATCACAAAGAAGTTTCTGAGAATACTTCTGTCTAATTTTTATGTGAAGGTATTTCCTTTTCCAACATAGGCCTCAAAACTCCCCAAATATCCACTGGTAGATTCTTCAAAAATAGTGTTTCAAAACTGCTCAATCAAAAGGAATTTTCAACTCAGTGAGTTGAATGCAAACATCACAAAGAAGTTTCTGAGAATGCTTCTGTCTACTTTTTATGTGAATATATTTCTTTTTCCAGCATAGTCCTCAAAGCGTTCCAAATATCCACTGGCAGATGCTTCAAAAAGAGAGTTTCAAAACTCTTCTATCAAAAAGAAGGTTCAACTCTGTAAGTTGATTGCACATATCATAAAGTAGTTTCTGAGAATCCTTATGTCTAGTTTTTATGTGAAGATATTTCCTTTTCCAGCTAGGTCTCAAAGCGCTCCAAATATCCACTTACAGATTCTACAAAAAGAGTGTTTCAAAACTGCTCTCTATCAAGAGGAAAGTTCAACTCTGTCAGTTGAATGCACACATCACAAAGAAGTTTCTGAAAATGCTTCTGTCTGGTTTTGATTTGAAGATATTTCCTTTTCCAGCATAGGCCTCAAAGCGCCCCAAATATCTACTTGCAGATTCTACAAAAAGTGTGTTTCTAAACTGCTCTTTCGAAAATAAGGTTCAACTCTGTGAGGTGAAATCACACATCACAAAGAAGTTTCTGAGATTGCTTCTATCTAGTTTTTATGTAAAGATATTTTCTTTTCCAGGATTGGCCTCAAATCACTCCAAATGTCCACTTGCAGATTGTGCGAAAACAGTGTTTAAAAACTGCTCTGTGAAAAGGAAGGTTCAACTCTTTGATTTGAATGTACACATCACAAAGAAGTTTCTGAGAATGCTTCTGTCTAATTTTCATGTGCAGATATTTCCATTTGTAGCAGAAGCCTCAAAGCACTCCAAATGCCCACATTCAGATCCTTCAAAAAGAGTGTTTTTAAACAGTTCTATCAAAGGGAATATTCAACTCTTTGGATTGAAAGTAGACATCACAAAGAAGTTTCTGAGAATGCTTCTTTCTAATTTTTAGGTGAAGATATTTCCTTTTCCAGTATAGGCCTCAAAGCGCTCCAAATATCCACTTGCAGATTCAACAAAAAGAGTGTTTCAAAACTGCTCTATGAAAAGGAAGGTTGAACTCTGTGAGTTGGATGCACACATCATAAAGAAGTTTCTGAGAATGCTTCTGTCTAGTTTTTCTGTGAAGTTATTTCCTCTTCCAGCATTGGCCTTAATGCGCTCCAAATATCCTTTTGCAGATTCTACAAAAAGAGTGTTTCAAAACTCCTCTATGAAAAGGATGGTTCAACAATGTGAGTTGAATTCACATACCACAAACAAATTTCTCAGAATAATTCCAATTTTTCTGTGAAGATATTTCCTTTTTACAGCAGAGGCCTCAAATCGCTCCAAATATCCACTTGCCGATTCTACAAACAGTGTGTTTCAAAACTGCTCTATCAAAACGAAGATTCAACTCTGTGATTTGAGTGCACACATCACAAAGAAGTTTCTGAGAATGCTGCTTTCTAGTTTTTACGTGAAGATATACCCTTTTCCAACATAGGCATCAAAGTGGTCCAAATATCCACTTCCAGATTCTACCAAAAGAGTATTTCAAAACTGCTCTATTAAAAAGAACGTTCAACTGTGTGAGTTGAATGCAGACATCACTAAGAAGTTTCTGAGAATGCTTCCAACTAATTTTTATGTGAAGATATTTCATTTTCAAGCATAGGCTTCAAAGCGCTCCAAATATACACGGGCAGATTATTCAAAAAGAGTGTTTCAAAATTGCTCTACCAAAATTAAGGTTCAACTTTTTTGTGTTTCAAAATTTTTATGTGAAGACATTTCCTTTTCCAGCCTATGCATCAATGCGTTCCAAATATCCACTTGCAGATTCTACAAAAAGATTTTTCAAAACTGCTCTATCAAAAGGAAGTTTCAACTCTGTGAGTTGAATGCACACATCACAAAGTAGTTTCTTAAAATGCTTCTCTGTTGTTTTTATTTGAACATATTTCCTTTTCCAGCCTATGTCTCAAAGCGCTGCAAATATCCACTGGCATATTCCACAAAAGATTGTTTCAATCCTGTTCTATCAAAGGGAATGTTCAAATCTGTGAGTTGAAGGCACACATCATGTAGAAGTTTCTGAGAATGCTTCTGTCTAGTTTTTATGTGAAGATATTTCCTTTTCCAGCATAGACCTCAAAGCGCTCCAAATATCCACTTGCAGATTCCACGAAAAGATTTTTTCAAAACTGCTCTATCAAAAGGAAGCTTCATCCCTGTGAGTTGAATGCACACATCACAAAGAAGTTTCAGAGCATGGTTGTGTCTAATTTTTATGTGAAGATATTTTCTTTTCCAGCATAGTCCTCAAAGGGCTCCAAATATCCGCTTGAAGATTCTATAAAAAGAGTGTTTCAAAACTGCTCTATCAAAAGAAAGGTTCAACTTTGTGAGATGAATGCGCACATCACAAAGAAGTTTCTTAGAATTCTTCTGTCTCGTTTTTATGTGAAGATATTTCCTTTTCAAGAAGTGGCCTCAAAGAGTTCCAAATATCCACTTGCAGGTTCTACAAAGAGAGAGTTTCAAAACTGCTTTATCAAAAGATAGGTTCAATTGAGTGAGTTGAATTCACACATCACAAAGAAGTTTCTCAGAATGCTTCTGTTTAGTTTTTCTGTGAACATATTTCCTTTTTCACCGTAGGCAGCAAAGACCTCCATATATCCACTTGCAGATTCTACAAAAAGAGGCTTTCAAAACTGTTCTATCAAAAGATAGGATGAAATCTGTGAGAAGAATGCACACATCCCAAAGAAGTTTCTCAGAATGCTTCTGTGTAGTTTTAATGTGAAGATTTTTTTCCTCAATAGGCCTCAAAGAGCTTCAATTATCCACTTTCGTATTCTACAAAATATGTATTTACAAACTGCTCTGTCAAAAGAGAAGTTCAACTCTGTGAGTTAAATGCACACATCACAAAGAAGTTTCTAAGAATACTTCTGTGTATGTTTTATGTGAAGATATTACTTTTTCCATTCTAGGCCTCAAAGGACTCCAAATATCCAATTGCAGATTCTACGAAAAGAGTGTTTCAAAACTGCTCAATCAAATGAAATGTTCAACTAGGTGAAATGAATGCACACATCACAAAGAAGTTTCTCAGAATGCTTCTTTGTAGTTTTTACATGAAGATATTTCCTTTTACTCCATCGGCCACAAAGGACTCCACCTAACCACTTGCCGATCCTACAGAAAGAGAGTTCAAAACTGCTCTAACAAAACATTGGTTCAACTCTGTGAGGTGAATGCCTACATCACAAAGAATTTTCTATGAATACTTCCGTGTAGTTTTTAGGTGAAGATATTTCCTTTTCCACAATAGGCTGCAAAGGCCTACAAATATCCACTTGCAGATTCTTCAAATAGACAGTTTCAAAATTGCTCTCTCAAAAGATAAGTTTAACTCTGTGAGTTGAATGCACATTTCAAAAAGTAGTTTCTCAGAGTGCTTCTGTGTATTTTTTATGTGAAGATATTTCCTTTTCCACCTTAAGTTACAAAGCGCTCCAAATATCCACTTGCTGATTCTCCAAGAGAGTTTCAACACTCCTCTGTCAAAGTATATGTTGAATTCTTTGAGATGAATGCACACGTTGCAAAGTAGTTTCTCAGAATGCTTCTGTGCAGTTTTTATGTGAAGACATTTAGTTTTCCACAGTTGGCCTCCTATGGTTCCTAATATCAACTTGCAGATTCTAGTAAAAGAGTTGTTTCCAAACTTCTCAATCAAAAGAAATTTCAACTCTGTGAGATGAATGCATATATCACAAAGAAGTTACCCGGAATGCTTCTGAATAGTTTTTATGTGAAGATATTTCCTTTTCCAACATAGGCCTCAAAGCGTTCCAAATATCAACTTGCAGATTCTATGCAAAGAGTGTTTGAAAACTGCTCAATCAGAAGAAAAATTAAATTCTGTGAGATGAATGCACGCATCACAAAAAAGTTTCTTAGAATGTTTCTGTGTAGTTTTTAAGGGATTATATTTCTTTTTCCACCATCGGCCACAAAGGACTCCAAATACCTCTTGCAGATTCTACCAAAAGGGAGTTTCAAACTGCTCAGTCAAAAAGTAGGTTCAGTTCTGGAGTTGAATGCACACATCACAAAGAAGTTTCTCAGAATGCTTCCATATAGTTTTTATGTGAAGATATTTCCTTTTCCACCATAGGTCTCAAAGCCCTCCAAATATCCACTTGCAGATTCTACAAAAGAGTGTTTCTCAACAGATGCTGGAGAAGATGTGGAGAAATAGGAACACTTTTACACTGTTGGTGAGAGTGTAAACTAGTTCAACCATTTTGGAAGTCAGTACGTCGATTCTTCAGTTATCTAGAACTAGGAATACTATTTGACCCAGTCATTTCATTACTGGGTATATACCCAAAGAACTATAAATCATGCTGCTATAAAGACACATGCACACGTATATTTATTGCTGCACTATTCACAATAGCAAAGACTTGGAACCAACCCAAATGTCCAACAATGATAGACTGGATTAAGAAAATGTGGCATATATACACCATGGAATAACTGTGCAGCCATAAAAAAAGATGAGTTCATGTCCTTTGTAGGGATACGGTGGAAATTGGAAATCATCATTCTCTGTAAACTATCGCAAGGATAGAAAACCAAACAACGCATGTTCTCACTCATAGACGGGAACTGAAAAATGAGAACACATGCACACAGGAAGGGTAACATCACACTCTGGGGAATGTTGTGGGGTGGTGGGAGGCGAGAGGGATAGCATTAGGAGATATTCCTAATGCTAAATGACGAGTTAACGGGGGCAGCACACCAGCATGGCACATTTATACTTATGCAACTAACCTGCACATTGTGCATAGGTACCGTAAAACTTAAAGTATAATAACAATAAAAATAATAATAATAAATAAAAAAGAGAGATAGAAAAAAAAAGAGCATGTCAAAACTTCTCAATTAAAAGAAAGGTTCAACTCTGTGAGATGAATGCACACATTACAATGTAGTTTCTCACAGTGCTTCTTTGTACTTTTTATGTGAAGATATTTCCTTTTCCACCATACGTTGCAAAGGGCTCCAAATATCCACCTGCAGATTCTACAAAAAGAGAGTTTCAAAACTCTCAATCAAAATATTTCTTCAACTCTGCGAGATGAATCCACACATCACAAAGAAATTTCTCAGAATGCTTCAGTGTAGTTTTTATGTGAAGGTATTTCCTTTTCTACCATAGGACGCAAAGGCCTCCAAATATCCACTTGCAGATTCTACAAAAAGACAGTTTCAAAACTGCTCTCTCAAAAGATATGTTGAAATATGTGTGTTGAATGCACACATCAGAAAGTTGTTTCTCAGAGTGCTTCTGTGTAGTTTTTATGTGAAGATATTCCCTTTTCCACCAGAGGTTGCAAAGGGCTCCAAATATCCACTTGCAGATTCTACAAAAAGAGAGTTTCAAAACTGCTCTATCAAAAGATAAGTTCAACTCTATGAGATGAATGCTCACATCACAAAGAAGTTTCTCAGAATCTTTCTTTGTGTTTTTTATGTGAACATATTTCCTTTTTCACCATGGGCAGCAAAGGGCTCCAAATATTCACTTGCAGATTCTACAAAAAGAGGATTTCAAAACTGCTCTACCAAAAGATAGGTTCAACTCTGTGACATGAATGCACACATCACAAAGAAGTTTTTCAGAATGCTTCTGTGTAGTTTTTATATGAAGATAGTTCATTTTTCACCGTAGGCCTCAAAGGACTCCAAATATCCACTTGCAGATTCTACAAAAAGATAGTTTCAAAAGTACTCTCTCAGAAGATAGGTTCAACTCTGTGAGTTGAATGCACACATCACAATGTAGTTTCTCAGAGTGCTTCTGTGTAGTTTTTATGTGAAGATATTTCCTTTTCCACCATAGTTTGCAAAGGGCTCCAAATATCCACTTGCAGATTCTAGAAAAAGAGAGTTTCAAAAGTCCTCTGTCAAAATATATGTTCAACTCTTTGAGATGAATACACACATCATAAAGAAAAGAAGTTTCTCAGAATGCTTCTTTGTAGTGTTTATGTGATTTCCTTTTCCACCATAGGGCACACAGGGCTCCAAATATCTACTTGCAGATTGTACAAAAAGAGAACTTCAAAACTGCTTTATCAAAAGATAGGATGGATTCTGTTAGATGAATGCACACATCACAAAGTGATTTCTCAGAATGCTTCTGTGTAGTTTTTATGTGAAGATATTTCCCTTTCCACCATCGCCACAAAGCGCTCCAAATATCCTCTTGCAGATTCTACAAAAGGTGAGTTTCAAAACTGCTGAATCAAAATAAAGGTTCAACTCTGTCAGATGAATGCACACAAAATAAAGGAGTTTCTGACAATGCTTCTTTGTAGATTCTTTGTGAATATATTCCCTTTTCCAGAATAGGCCTCAAAGTGTGGCAAATATCCACTTGCAGATTCTACCAAAACAGTTTTTCAATACTGCTCAATCCAATGAAAGATTCAACCACGTGAGATGAGTGCACACATCACAAACAAATTTCTCAGAATGCTTCTGTGTAGTTTTTATGTGAAGATATTTCCTTTTATACCATAGGCTGCAAAGGTCTCCAAATATCCACTTGCGGATTATACAAAAAGAGAGATTCAAAACTTCTGTGTCAAAAGATAGGTTCAGCTCTGTGAGATGAATGCACACATCACAAACTAGTTTCTCAGAATTATTCTGGGCAGTTATTATGTGAAGAGATTTCCTTTTCCACAATAGACCTCAAAGTGCTCCAAATATCATCTTGCAGATTCTACAAAAACAGTTTCAAAACTGCTCAATCAAAGGAAAGTTTCAACTATGTGAGTTGAATGCACACATCACAAAGAAGTTCCTCAGAATGCTTCTGTGTAGTTTTTATGTGAAGATATTTCCTTTTCCACAATAGGCCTCCAAGAGCTCCAAATACCCACTTGCAGATTCTACTAAAAGAGTTTTTCCAAACTACTCAATCAAAAGAAAAGTTCAACTGTGTCAGATGAGTGCACTGAAACAAAGAAGTTTCCGAGAATGCTTTTTTTAATTTCTATGTGAAGATAATTCCTTTTCCAAAATAGGCCTCAAAGCACTCCAAATATCCACTTGCAGATTGTACAAAAAGATAGTTTCAAAACTGCTCAATCAAATGAAAGGTTCAACTCGGAGAGGTGAGTGCATACATCACAATGAAATTTCTTAGAATGCTTCTGTGTAGTTTTTATGTGAAGATATTTCCTTTTCCACCATAGGCCTCAAAGCAGTCCAAATATCCAACTGCAGGTTCTACAAAAAGAGTGTTTCAAAACTGCTCAATCAAAAAAAAGTTCAACTCTGAGAGATGAATGCACACATTATAAAGAAGTTTCTCAGACTGCTTCTGTGTAGTTTTTATGTGAAGATATTTCCTTTTCCAAAATAGGCCTCCAAGGACTCCTAATATCCACTTGCAGATACCACTAAAAGACTTTTTTCAAACTGCTCAATCAAAAGTGAGGTTCAACTCTATGAGATGGATGCACACATCACAAAGGAGTTTCTCTGAATCCTTCTGTGTAGTTTTTATGGGTAGATATTGCCTTTTCCACCAGTGGCCCTAAAGGGCTCCAAATAACCACTTGCAGTTTCTACAAAAACAGACTTTCAAAACTGCTCTATCAAAAGATAAGTTCAACTCTGTGAGTTGAATGCACTCATCACAAAGAAGTTTCTCAGGATGCTTCTCTGTAGATTTTATGTGAAGATATTCCCTTTTCCACCATAGGCCACAAAGCACTCCAAATATCCACTTGCAGATTCTACAAAAAGAGTGTTTCAAAACTGCTCTTTCAAAAGATAGCTTCAACTCGGTGAGATGAATACACATATCACAAAGAAGTTTCTCCTAATGCTTCCGTGTAGTTTTTATGTGAAGATATTTCCTTTTCCAGCATAGGCCGCAAAACCCTCCAAATATTCACTTGCAGATACTACAAAAAGTTTGTTTCAAAACCGCTCAATCAGAACAAAGGTTCAACTCTGATAGATGAATGCACACATCATAAAGAAGTTTTCCAAATGCTTCTGTGTAGTTTTTATGTGCTGATATTTCCTTTTCCTCTGTAGGCCTCAACGTGCTCCAAATATCCACTAGCAGATTCTACAAAAAGAGATTTTCAAAACTGCTCAATCAAAACAAAGGTCCAACTCTGTGAGATGAATACCCACATCACAAAGTAGTCTCTCAGAATGCTTCTGTGTAGTTCTTATGTGAAGATATTTCCTTTTCCACAAAAGGCCTCCAAGGTTTCCAAACATCCACTTGCATATTCTACTAAAAGAATGTTTCCAAACTGCTCAATCAAAAGAAAGGTTCAACTCTGTGAGATGAATGCAATCAAAACAAAGAAGTTTCTAAGAATGCTTCTTTGTAGTTTTTATGTGAAGATATTTCCTTTTCCACAATGGGCCTCAAAGCACTCCAAATACCCGCTTGCGGATCCGACAAAAAGAGTGTTTCCAAACTGCTCAATCAAATGAAATATTCTACTCTGTGAGATAAATGCACACATCACAAAGAAGGTTCTCAGAATGCTTCTGTGCAGTTTTGAAGGAAGAAATTTCCTTTTCCGTCATCAGCAACAAAGGGCACCAAATATCCACTTGCAGATCCTACAAAAAGAGAATTTCGAAACTGCTCTATCAAAAGATAGGTAAAACTCTGCGTGTTGAATGCACACATCATAAAGAAGTTCCTCTGAATGCTTCTGTGTAGTTTTTATGTGAACATATTTCCTTTTCAACCATAAGCCTCAAGGCACTCCAAATATCCACTTGCAGACTCTACAAAAAGAGTGTTTCCAAACTACTCAATCAAAAGAAAGGTTCAAATCTGTGAGATGAATGCACAAAAAACAAATAAGTTTCTGAGAATCCTTCTGTGTAGTTATTATGTGAAGATATTTCCTTTTCCACAATAGTCATGAAAGTGCTCAAATATCAACTTGCAGATTCGACAAGAAGAGTGTTGCAAATCTGCTCAATCAAATGAAAGTTTCAACTCTGTGAGATGAATGCACACATAACAAAGTAGTTTCTGAGAATGCTTCTGTGTGGTTTTCATGGGAAGATATTTCCTCTTTCACCATTGGCCACAAAGGGCTCCAAATAACCACTTGCGGATTCTACAAAAAAGTGTCTGAAAACCTCTATCAAAAGACAGGTTTAAGTCTGCGAGTTCAATGCACACATCACAAAGAAGTTTCTCAGAATGCTTCTGTGTAGTTTTTATGTGAAGATATTTCCTTTTTTGCCATAGGCCTAAAGTGCTCCAAATATCCATTTTCAGAATCTGCAAAAAGAGGGTTTCAAAACTGATCAATCAAAAGAAAGTTTCAAATCGTGAGATAAATGCACGCAAAACAAAGAATTGTCTGAGAATGCTTCAGTGTAGTTTTTATAAGAAGATATTTCCTTTTCCACAATAGGCCTCAAAGGGCTCCAAATATCCACGTGCAGATTCTACAAAAAGAGTGTTTCAAAACTGCTCAATCAAATGAAAGGTTCAACTATGTTAGATGAATTCACGCATCACAAGGTGTTTCTCAGAGTGCTTCTGTGTAGTTTTTATGACAAGATATTTCATTTTCCACCATTGGCCTCAAAGAGCTCCAAATATCCACCTGCAGATTCTACAAAAAGAGTGTTTCAAAACTTCCCAATCAAAAGAAAGGTTCAACTCTGTGAGATGAATACTGACATCACAAAGAAGTTTCTCAGAATAATTCTGTGTAGTTTTTATGAGAAGATATTTCCTTTTCCACAATAGGCCTCCAATGGTTTCAAATATCCATTTGCAGATTCTACTAAAAGAGTGTTTCCAAACTGTTCAAAGAAAAGAAAGTTTCAACTGAGTGAGACGAATGCACACATCACCAAGAAGTTTCTGAGAATGATTCTGTGTAGATTTTTTGTGAAGATACTTCCTTTTCCACAATAGGCCTCAAAGCAATCCAAATATCCACTTGTAGATACTACAAAGGAGTGTTTCAAAACTGCTAAATCAAACGAAATGTTCAACTCTCTGAGATGAATGGAAACATCAGAAAGTAGTTTCTCAGAATGCTTCTGTGTAGTTTTTATGGGAAGATTATTCGTTTTCCACCATCGGCCACAAAGGGCTCCAAAGAACCACTTGCAGATCCTACAAAAAGAGATTTACAAAACTGCTCTATCAAAAGAAAGCTACAGCTCTGTGAGATGAATGCACACGTCACAAAGAAGCTTCTGTGAGTGTTTCTGTCTAGTTTTTATGTGAAGATATTTCCTTTTCCTCAAAAGGACTCAAAGCGCTCAAAATATCCCTTGCAGATTGTAACAAAAGAGTGTTTCAAAACTGCTCAATCAAATGAAAGTTTCAACTTGGCGAAATGAATGCACACATCACAAAGTAGTTTCTAAGAATGCTTCTGTGTAGTTTTTATGGGAAGATATTTCCTTTTCCACCATCGGCCATAAAGGGCTTGAAATAAACACATGCAAATTCTACAAAAAGAGAGTTTCAAAACTGCTCTATCAAAACATAGGTTCAACTCTGCGAGTTGAATGCACACATCACAAAGAGGTTTCTCAGAATGCTTCCGTGTAGTTTTTATGTGAAGATATTTGCTTTTCCATCATAGGCCTCAAAACGCTCCAAATATCCACTTACAGTTTCTAAGAAAAGAGAGTTTCAAAACTGCTTAATCAAAAGAAAGTACAACTCTGTGAAATGAATGCACACATCACAAAGATGTTTCTCAGAATGCTTCTGTGTAGTTTTTATGTGAAGATATTTCCTTTTCCATAACAGTCCTGAAAGTGCTCCAAATATCCATTGCAGATTCCACAAAAAGAGTGTTTCAAAACTCCTCTATCAAAAGGAAGGTTCAACTCCGTGAGATGAATGCAAATGTCACAAAGAAGTTTGTTAGAATGCTTCTATGTAGTTTTTATGTGAAGACATTTCCTTTTCGACCATAGGCAGAAAAGGGCTTCAAATATCATCTTGCAGATTCCACAAAAAGAGTATTTCAAAACTGCTCTATCAAAAGATAGGTTCAACTCTGTGTGTTGAATGTGCACATCACAAAGAAGTTTTTCAGAATGCTTCTGTGTAGTTTTTATATGAAAGTATTTCCTTTTCCACAATAGGCCTCCAAAGGCTCCAAATATCCACTTGCAAATTCTACTAAAGGAGTGTTTACAAACTGCTCAACCAAAAGAAAGGTTCCACTTTGTGAGATGAATGCACACATCACAAAGAAGTTTCTCAGAATGCTTCTGTGTAGTTTTTCCTTTTCTATAATAGGCACCCAAGGACACCAAATATCCACTTGCAGATTCTACTAAATGAGTGTTTCCAAACTGCTCAATCAAGAGAAAGGTTCATCTCTGTGAGATGAATGTTCACATCACTAAGGAGTTTCTCAGAACGCTTCTGTGTACTTTTTATGTGAAGATATTTCCTTTTCCACCATAGGCGTCAAAGGTCTCCAAATATCTATTTGCACATTCTACAAAAACAAAGTTTCAAAACTGATCTATCAAATAAATTTTGATATCATCAAAATTTATTTTGATGGTTCAACTCATTGAGATGAATGCACACATCACAAGGAATTTTCTCATAATGATTCTGTGTAGTTTTTCTATGAAGATATTCCCCTTTCCAAAATGGGCCTGAAAGCACTACAAATGTACACTTGCAGATTCTACAAAAACTGTGTTTCAAAACTGCTCAATGAAAAGAAAAGTTCTACTCTGTCAGATGAATGCACACATCACAAAGCAGTTTGTCAGAATGTTTCTCTATAGTTTTTATTTTAAGAAATTTCCTTTTCCACCATTGGCCTCAAAGCCTTCTAAATGTATAATTGCAGTTTCTAGAAAAAGAGTGGTTCAAAGCTGCTCAATCAAAAGAAATGTTCAAATCTGTGAGATAAATGCACACATTACAAAGAAGTTCCAGAATCCTTCTGTCTAGTTATTTTGTGAAGGTATTTCATTTTCCACCATATGCCTCAAAGTGATCCAAATATCCACTTGTAAATTCTACATAAAGAGTGCTTCAAAACTGCTCAATCGAAAGTAATGTTCAACTCTGTGAGATGAATGCACAAATCACGAAGAAGTTTGTCAGAATGTTTCCGTCTAGTTTTTATGTGAAGATATTTCCTTTTCCATCATAGACCTCAAAGCGCTCCAATTGTCCACTTGCAGATTCTGTAAAAGGAGTGTTTCCAAACTGTTCAATCAAAGAAAGGTTCCACTCTGTCATTTGAATTCACACATTGCAAAGAAGTTTCTCAGAATGTTTCTGTCTACTATATATGTGAAGATATTTTCTTTCCCACCATAGGCCTTAAAGCGCTCCAAATGTCCACTTGCAGATTCTACAAAGAGAGTGTTTCCTAACTTCTCAATCAAAAGAAAGGTTCAACTCTGTGAGATGATTGAACACATCACAAAGTATTTTCTCAGAATGATTCCGTCTAATTTTTATGGGAAGATATTTCCTTTTCCACCATAGGCCTCAAAGAGCTCCAAATGTACAATTGTGGATTCTTCAAAAAGGGTGTTTCAAAATTGTTCATTGAAAAGAAATGTTCAACTCTGTGAGATGAATGCACACATCACAGAGTGGTTTGTCAGAATGTTTCTGTATAGTTTTTATGAGAAGATAATTCCTTTTCCACCATAGTCCTCGAAGCACTCTAAATGTCTAATTGCAGAATCTACAAAAAGTGAGTTTCAAAGCTGCTAAATAAAAAGAAATTTTCAACTCTGCGAGATGAATGCAAACATCACAAATAAGTTTCTCACAATGCTTCTGTCTAGTTATTATGTGAAGATATTTCATTTTCCACCATAGGCTTCAAAGCGCTCCAAATGTCCACTTGCAAATTCTACAAAAAGAGTGTTTCAAAACTGCTCAATTGCAAGTAAGGTTCAACTCTGGGAGATGAATGCACACATCACAAAGAAGTTTGTCAGAATGCTTCTGCCTAGTTTTTATGAGAAGATATTTCCTTTCCCACGACAGGCTGCAAAGCACTCAAAATATCCACTTTCAGATAGTACAAAAAGGATGTTTCAAAACTACTCAATCAAAAATAGAGTTCATCTTAGTGAGATGAATTCATATATCACAAACAATTTTCACAGAATGATTCTGTGTAGTTTTTATGTGAAGATATTTCCTTTTACAACTTAGGCCACAAAGCTCTGCAAATGTCCACTTGCAGATTCTACAAAAAGAGTGTTTCAAAACTGCTCAATCAAAAGAAAATTTCAACTCTGTGAGATGAGTGCACACACCAAAAGAATTTTCTCAGAATGATTCTGTCTAGTTTTTATGTGAAGATACTTCCTTTTCCACCATAGGCCACAAAACGCTCCAAATGTCCTATTGCAGATTCTACAAAAAGAGTGTTTCAACCCTGCTAAATCAACAGAAAGTTTCGACTCTGTGAGATGAATGCACACATCACAAAGGAGTTTCTCAGAATTCTTCTGTCTAGTACTTAAGTGAAGATATCTCCTTTTCCACCATGAGCCTCAAAGCGCTCCTAATGTCCACTTGCAGATTCTACAAAAAGAGATTTTCCAGACTACACAATCAAAAGAAAGGTTCAACTCTGTGTGATGAATGCACACATCACAAAGAAGTTTCTCAGAATGCTTCTGTCTAGTTCTTAAGTGAAGTTATTTCCTTTTACACCACAGTCTTCAAAGCCCTCCAAATGTCCACTTGCAGATTCTACAAAAAGAGAGTTTCCAAACTATTCAGTCAAAAGAAATGTTCATCTCTGTTAGACCAATGTGCACATCAAGAACAAATTTGTCAGAATGCTTCTGTCTTGTTTTTATGTGAAGATATTTCCTTTGCCACCATAGGCCTCAAAGCACTCCAAACATCCAAATGCAGGTAGTACAAAAACAGTGGTTCAAAAGTGCCCCATCAAATGTAAGATTCAACTCTGTGAGATGAATGCACATATCACAAAGGAGTTTCTCAGAATGCTTTTGTCTACTTTTTATGTAAAGATATTTCCTTTTCCACCAGAGGCCTCAAAGTGCTCCAAATGTCCACTTGCAGATTCTACAAAAAGAGAGTTTCCAAACTATTCAGTCAAAAGAAATGTTCATCTCTGTTAGACCAATGTGCACATCAAGAACAAATTTGTCAGAATGCTTCTGTCTTGTTTTTATGTGAAGATATTTCCTTTGCCACCATAGGCCTCAAAGCACTCCAAACATCCAAATGCAGGTAGTACAAAAACAGTGGTTCAAAAGTGCCCCATCAAATGTAAGATTCAACTCTGTGAGATGAATGCACATATCACAAAGGAGTTTCTCAGAATGCTTTTGTCTACTTTTTATGTAAAGATATTTCCTTTTCCACCAGAGGCCTCAAAGTGCTCCAAATGTACACTTGCAGATTCTACAAAAAGAGTGTTTCCAAACTCCTAATCAAAAGAAAGTTTCAACTCAGTTAGATGAATGAACACATCACAAAGAATTTTCTAAGAATGATTCTGTCTAATTTTTATGTGAAGATATTTCCTTTTCCACTATAAGCCTCAAAGCGCTCCAAATGTACAACTGCAGATACTTCAAAAATGGTGTTTCAAAATTGATCATTGAAAAGAAAGGTTCAACTCTGTAGATGAATTCAAACATCACAGAGTAGTTTGTCAGAATGTTTCTGTATAGTTTTTAGAGAAGATAATTCCTTTTCCATCATAGTCCTCGAATCACTCCAAATGTCCAATTGCAGATTCTACAAAAAGTGTGTTTCAAAGCTGCTCAATAAAAAGAAACTTTCAACTCTGTGAGATGAAATCACACAGGACAAAGAAGTGCCTCATAATGGTTCTATGTAGTTTTTATGGGAAGATAATTCATTTTCCACCATCGGCCACAAAGGGCTCCAAATAACCACTTGCAGATTGTACTGAAAAGGTGTTTCAAAACTGGACGATCAAAAGAAAGTTTCGACTCCGTTAGATGAATGCACACATCACAAATAAGTTTCTGAGAATGCTTCGGTGTAGTTTTTGTGAAGGTATCTCCTCTTCCACAATAGGCCTCAAAGCGCTCAAAATATAAACTTGCAGATTCTGTAAAAAGAGTATTTCAAAACAGCTCAATGAAATGAAATGCTCAACTCTGTGAGATGAATGAACACATCACAGATAATTTTCTCAGAATGATTCTGTCTAGTTTTTATGTGAAGATATTTCCTTTTCCACCATAGGCCTCAAAGTGCTCCAGATGTCCACTTGCAGATTCTACAAAAAGAGGGTTCCAAAACTACTCAATCGAAAGTGAGGTTCAACTCTGTGAGATTAATGCACACATCACAAAGAAGTTTGTCAGAATGCTTCTGTCTAGTTTTTATGTGAAGATATTTCCATTTCCACCATAGGCCACAAAGCGCTCCAAATGTCCAGTTGCAGATTCTACAAAAACATTGTTTCAAAACAGCTCAATCAAAACAAAGTTTCAACTCTGTGAGATGAATGCACACATCACAAAAAGTTTCTCAGAATATTTCTGTCTAGTTTTTAAGTGAAGATATTTCCTTTTCCACCATGGGCCTCAAAGCACTCCAAAAGTCCACTTCCAGATTCTACAAAAAGAGGGTTTCCAAACTACTCAATCAAAAGAAAGCTGAAACTCTGTGAGATGAATGCACACATCACAAAATAATTTGTAAGAATGCTTCTGTCTAGTTTTTATGTGTAGATATTTCCTTTCTCACCATAGCAATCAAGGCACTCTCAATGTTCACTTGCAGATAGTAAATAAAGGGAGCTTCAAAACTGCTTAATCAACAGTAAGGTTCAACTCTGTGAGATGAATGCACATATCACAAAGAGGTTTGTCAGAATGCTTCTGTCTATTTATTATGTGAAGATATTTCTTTTTACACAATAGGCCTCAAAGCCCTCCATATATTCACTTGCATATACTACAAAAAGTGTGTTTCACCTCAATTGAAAGTAATTTTCAACACTGTGAGATGAATGCATTCTTCACAAAGAAGTTTGTGAGAAGGCTTCTGTCTAGTTTTTATGTGAAGGTATTTCCTTTTCCACCATAGGCCTCAAAGCGCTACAAATGTCCACTTGCAGATTCTACAAAAACAGTGTTTGCAAGCTGCTAAATCAAAACAAAGTTTCATCTCAGTGAGATGAATGCACACATCACAAAGAAGTTTCTCAAAATGCTTCTGTATACTTATTTTGTGAAGATATTTCGTTTTCCACCATAGAACACAAAGCACTGGAAATGTCCACTTGCAGATATTACAAAAAGAGTGCTTCAAAACTGCTCAACCAAAAATAGGTTCAACTCTGTGAGACGAATGCACACGTCACAAAGAAGTTTCTCAGAATCCTTCTGTCTAGTTTTTATGTGAAGATATTTCCTTGTCCAAAATAGGCCTCAAAGCACTCCAAATGTCAACTTGCAGTTTCTACAAAAAGAGTGTTTCAAAACTCCTCAATGAAAAGAAATGTTCAGCTCTCCGTGATGAATGCACACATCACAAAGCAGTTTGTCAGAATGTTTCTGTACAGTTTTTATGTTAAGATACTTGCTTTTCCACCATAGGCCTCAAAGAGCTCCAAATGTACACTTGCAGATTCTACAAAAAGAGTGTTTCAAAGCTGCTCAATCAAAAGAAATGTTCAACTCTGTGAGAAAAATGCACGCATAACAAAGAAGTTTCCAGAATCTTTCTGTCTAGTTATTATGTGAAGATATTTCCTTTTTCACCATAGGCCTCAAAGCGCTCCAATTGTCAACTTGCAGATTCTACAGAAAGAGTGTTTCCAAACTGCTCAACCAAAGAAAAGTTCAACTCTCTCAGATGAATGAACACATCACAAAGAAGTTTCGCAGAATGCTTCTATCTAGTTTTTATGTGAAGATATTTCCTTTTCCACCATAGGCCTCAAAGCGTTCCAAATGTCCCCTTGCAGATTCTACAAAAAGAGTGTTTCAAAACTGCTCAATCAAAAGAAATGTTCAACTCTGTGAGATGAATGAACACATCACAGAGAATTTTCTCGGAATGATTCTGTCTAGTTTTTATGTGAAGATATTTCCTTTTCCACCATAGGCCTCGAAGCACTCCAAATATCCATTTGCAGATTCTACAAAACGTGTGTTTCAAAGCTGTTCAATCAAAAGAAATTTTCAACTCTGTGAGATGAATGCACACATCACAAATAAGTTTCCCAGAATCTTTCTGTCTAGTTATTATGTGAAGATATTTCCTTTTCCACCATAGGCCACAAAGCACTCCAAAAGTCCCCTTGCAAATTCTACAAAAAGTTTATTTCAAAACTGCTCAATCAAAAGAAAGGTTCAACCCTGTAAGACGAATGCACACCTCACAAAGAAGTTTATCAGAATGCTTCTGTCTAGTTCTTAAGTGAAGATATCTCCTTTTCCACGATAGACCTCAAAGCGTTGCAAATGTCCACTTGCAGTTTCTACAAAAAGAGACTTTCCTAACTGCTCAATCAAAAGAAAGTTTCAACTCTTTGAGATGAATGCACACATCACAGAGAATTTTGTAAGAATACTTCTGTCTAGTTTTCCTTTGAAGATATTTCTTTTACTGCCATAGGGCTCAAAGCACTCCAAATGTGCACTTTCAGAGAGTACAAAAAGGGTGTTTCCAAACTGCTCAATCAAAATAAGTTTCAACTCTCTGAGACGAATGGGCATATCACAAAGAAATTTGTCAGGACGCTTCTGTATAGTTTTTATGTGAAGATTTTTCCTTTTCCACCATAGGCCACAAAGCCTTCAAAATGTCCACTTGCAGATAGTATAAAAAGGTTGTTTGAAAACTGCTCAATCAGAAGTAAGATTCAACTCTGTCAGATGAATGCATGTATCACAAAGTAGTTTGTCAGAATGCTTCTGACTTGTTTTTATATGAAGATATTTCGTTTTCTACCATTGGCGTCAAAGCACTCCAAATGTCCATATGCAGATTCTACAAAAGGAGGGTTTCCAAACTGCTCAATCAAAAGAAAGGTTCAACTCTGTGAGACGAATGGAAACATCAGAAAGAAGTTTCTCAAAAAATTTCTGTCTAGTTTTTATGTGGAAATATTTCATTTTCTACCACAGGCCTCAAAGCTTTCCAAATGTCCGCTTGCAGATTCTACAAAAAGAGATTTTCAAAGCTGCTCAATATAAGAAAGTTTCAACTCTGTGAGATGAAAGCACAAATCACAAATAAGTTTCTCAGAATGCTTCTGTTTAACTATTATGTGAAGGTATTTTGATTTCCACCTTAGGCCTCAAAGCATTCCAAATGTCCACTTGCAGATTCTACAAAAAGAGAGTTTCAAAACTGCTAAATCAAAAGTAAGCATCAACTCTGTGAGATGAATAAACATATCAAAAAGAAGTTTGTCAGAAAGCTTCTGTCTAGTTTTTATGTGAAGATATTTCCTCTTCCACCATTGGCTGCAAAGCGCTCCAAATGTCCACTTGCCGATTCTTCAAAAAGAGTGTTTCAAAACTGCTTAGAGAAAGAAAAGGTTCAACTCTGTGAGATGAATGCAGAAATCACAAAGAATTTTCTCAGAAAGCTTCTGTCTAATTTTTATGTGTACATATTTCCTTTTCCACCATAGGCTTCAAAGCCCTCCAAAGGCACACTTCCAGTTTCTACAAAAAGAGTGTTTCAAAACCGCTCAATCAAAAGAAAGTTTCAACTCCTTGAGATGAATGCACACATCACAGAGAATTTTCTCAGAATGATTCTGTCCAGTTTTTATGTGAAGATATTTCCTTTTCCACAGTAGGCCTCAAAGTGCTCCGAACGTCCACTTGCAGATTCTACAAAAAGAGTGTTTCAAAACTGTTCAGTCGAAAGTAAGGTTGAACTCTATGAGATGAATGCACATTTCACAGAGAATTCTGTCAGAATGCTTCTGTCTAGTTTTTATGTGAAGATATTTCCTTTTCCACCATAGGCCGCAAAGTGCTCTGAATGTCCACATGCAGATTCTTCAAAAAGAATGTTTCTAAACTGCTCAATCAAAAGAAAAGTTCTGCTCTGTGAGACGAATGCACACATCGCAAAGAATTTTCTCAGAATGATTCTGTCTGGTTTTTAAATGAAGATATTTCCTTTTCCACCATAGGCCTCAAATCACTCCAAATTTCCAATTGCAGATAGTACAAAAAGGGTGTTTCAAAACTACTCAATCAAAAGTAATTTTAAACTCTGTGAGGTGAATGCACGTATCACAAAGAGGCTTGTCAGAATGCTTCTTTCTAGTTTTTATTTGAAGATATTTCCTTTTACACCATAGGCCTCAAAGCACTCCAAATGTCCACGTGCAGATTATACAAAAAGAGTGTTCCAAAGCTGCTCAATCCAAAGAAAGTTTCAACTCTGTGAGACGAATGCATACATCACAAAGAATTTTCTCAGAATGATTCTGCCTAATTTGTATGTGAAGATATTTCGTCTTCTACCATAGGCTTCAAAGCGCTCCAAATGTACACATGCACATTCTAGAAAAAGTGTATTTCAAAACTGCTCAGTGAAAAGAAAGGTTCAAATCTGTGAGATTAATGCACATATCACAAAGAAGTTTCTCAGAAAGTTTCTGTATAGTTTTTTTTTTGTGAAGATATTTCTATTTGCTCCATAGGCCTTAAGCGATCCAAATGTCCACTTTCAGATTCTACAAAAAGAGTGTTTCAAAGCTGCTCAATCAAAAGAAAGGTTCAACTCAGTGAGATGAATGGACACATCACAAAGAAGTTTCTCAGAATGCTTCTGTCTAGTTCTTAAGTGAAGATATTTCCTTTTCCACCATGGGCCTCAAAGCGCTCCATATGCCCACTTGCAGATTCTACACAAAGATTGTTTAAAACTGATCAATCAAAAGAAAGGTTCAGCTATGTGAGATGAATGCACACATCACAAAGAATTTTCTCAGAATGATTCTGTCTAGTTTTTATGTGAAGAAATTTCCTTTTACACCTTAGGCCTTAAACGTGCTAAATGTGCACTTGCAGATTCTACAAAAGGGTGATTCGAAACTGCTCAATCAAAAGAAATGTTCAAATCTGTGAGATGAACACACACATCAAGAAGAAGTTTCTCTGAATGCTTCCTTCTACTTCTTAAGTGGAGATATTTCTTTATCCACCATATGCCTCAAAGCACTCCAAATATCCACTTTCAGATTCTACAAAAAGTGTGTTTCCAAACGCCTCAATCTCAAAAGAGTTTCAACTCTGTGAGTTGAATGCACACATCACAAAGAAGTTCCACAGAATGCTTCTATCTAGTTTCATGTGAAGATATTTCCTTTTCCACCATAGACTTCAAAGTACTCCAAATGTCCACTTGCAGATTCCACAAAAAGAGAGTTTCTAAAATGCTCATTGAAAATGAGGTTCAACTCTGGGAGATGAATGCACACAACACAAAGAAGTTTCTCAGAATGCTTTTGTGTAGCTATGATGTGAAGATATTTCATTTTCCACCATAGGCCTCAAAGTGATCCAATTGATCACCTGCAGATTCTACAAAAAGTGTCTTTCAAAGCTGCTCAATCAAAAGAAAGTTTCAACTCTGTGAGATGAATGCACGCATCACAAAGAAGTTTCTGAGAATGCTTCTGTCTAGTTTTTCTGTGAAGATATTTCCTTTTCCAGCATAGGCCTCAAAGCGCTCCAAATATCCACTTGCCGATACTACAAAAGAGTGTTTCAAAATTGCTCTATTAAAAGGAACGTTCAGCTCTGTGAGGTGAATGTGCACATCACAAAGAAGTTTCTGAGAATGCTTCTGTCTAGTTTTTATGTGAAGATTTTTCCTTTTCCGCCATTGGACTCAAAGCGCTCCAAATATCCATTTGCAGATTCTACAAAAAGAGTGTTTCAGAACTGCTCTATCAAAAGAAAGGTTCAATTCTGTGAGATGAATGCACACATCACAAAGAAGTTTCTCAGAATGCTTCTGTCTAGTAGTTAAGTGTAAATATTTCCTTTTCCACCATAGACCTCAAAGCGCTCCAATTGTCCACTTGCAGATTCTACAAAAAGAGTGTTTCAGAGTTGCTCCATCAAAAGAAAGGTTCAATTCTGTGAGATGAATGCACACATCACAAACAGGTTTTTCAGAATGCTTCTGTCTATCTATTATGTGAAGATATTTCGAGTTCCACCGTAGGCTTCAATGCGCTCCAAATTTCCAATTGCAGATTCTACAAAAAGAGAGTTGCAAAACTGCTCAATCGAAATTAAGGTTCAATTCTGTGAGATTAATTCACACATCAAAAAGAAGATTCACAGAATGCTTCTGTCTAGTTTTATGTGAAGATATTTCCTTTCCCACCATAGGCCTCAAAGCGCTCCAAATGTCCACTTGCAGATTTTAAAAAGAGAGTGTTTCAAAACTGCTCAATCAAGAGAAAGGTACAACTCTGTGACATGAATGCACACATCACAAAGGATTTTCTCAGAGTGATTCTGTCTAATTTTCAGGTGAAGATATTTCCTTTTTGGTCATAGGCCTCAAAGTGCTACAAAAGTACACTTGAAGATTCTACAAAAAGACTTTTTCTAAAATGCTCAATGAAAATAAAGTTCAGCTATGGGAGATGAATGCACATATCACAAATAAGTTTCTCAGAATGCATTTGTCTGTCTATTATATGACGATATTTCTTTTTCCACCATAGGCCTTAAAGCGCTGCAATTGTCCACCTGCAGATTCTACAAAAAGTGTGTTTCAAAGCTGATCAATCGAAAGTAAGTTTCAACTTTGTGAGATGAATGCACACATCACAAAGAAGTTTGTCAGAATGCTTCTGTCTAGTTTTTATGTGAAGATATTTCCATTTCCACCATAGGCCGCAAAGCGTGCAAATGTCCACTTGCAGATTCTACAAAAAGAGTGTTTCAAAACTGCTCAATGAAAAGAAAGGTTCAACTCTGTGAGATGAATGCACACATCACAAAGAAGTTTGTCAGAAAGTTTCTGTATAGTTTTTAGGTGAAGATATTTCCATTTCCACAATAGGCCTCGCAGTGCTTCAAATGTCCACTTGCAGATTTTACAACAAGAGTGTTTCAAAGCTGCTCTATCAAAAGAAAGTTTCAACTCTGTGAGATGAATGCACACATCACAAAGAAGTTTCTCAGAATACTTCTACCTAGTTATTGTGTGAAGATTTTTCGTTTTCCACCATAGATCTCAAAACGCTCCAGTTGTCCACTTGCAGATTCTACAAAAAGAGTCTTTCAAAGCTTCCCAATCGAAACAAAGGTTCAACTCTGTGAGATGAAAGGACACATCACAAAGAACTTTGTCAGAATGCTTCTGTCTAGCTTTTATTTGAAGATATTTCCTTTTCCACCGTTGGCCTCAAATCGCTCCAAATGTCCAATTGCAGATTCTACAAAAAGAGTCGTTCAAAGCTGGTCAATCAAAAGAAAGTTTCATTTGTGTGAGATGAATGCACACATTTCAAAGAAGTATGTCTGAATTATTTTTTTTAGTTTTATGTGAAGATATTTCCTTTTCCACCATAGGCTCCAAAGTGCTCTAAATGTCCACTTTCAGATTCTACAAAAAGAGTGTTTCAAAGCTAGTCAATCAAAAGAAAGGTTCAATGCTGTGAGGTGAATGCCCACATCAGAATGAAGTTTGTCAGAATGCTTCTGTCTATTTTTTATGTGAAGATATTTCCTTTTCCAATATAGGCCTCAGAGCTCTCCAAACGTCCACTTGCAGATTCTACAAAAAGAGTATTTCAAAACTGCTCAAGGAAAAGTAAGGTTCAACTCTGTGAGATGAATGCACACATCACAAAGTAGTTTGTCAGAATTCTTCTGTCTAGCTTTTATGTGAAGATATTTCCTTTTTCACCATAGGCCTCAATGCACTCCAAATGTCCAATTGCAGATTCTACAAAAAGAGCGCTTCAAAGCTGCTCAGTCAAAAGAAAGGTTCAACTCCATAAGACGAATGCACACATTACAAAGAAGTTTATCAGAAGGTTTCTGTCTAGTTTTTATGTGCAAATACTTCCTTTACCACCATAGGCCGCAAAGCGCTCCTATTGTCCACTTGCAGATTCTTCAAAAAGAGTGTTTCAAAGCTGCTCAATCAAAAGACAGTTTCAACTCTGTGTGATGAATGCACTCAAAACAAAGAAGTTTGTCAGAATGCTTCTGTCTAGTTTTTATGTGAAGATATTTTCTTTTCCAACATAGGGATCAAAGCGCTCCAAATGTCCACTTTCAGATTCTATAAAAAGTGTGTTTCAAAACTGCTCAATCTAAAGAAAGGATCAACTCTGTGAAATGAATACACACATCACAAAGAAGGTTTTCAAAATGCTTCTGTCTAGTTTTTATGCGAAGATATTTCCTTTTCCGCCATAGGCCTCAAAGTGCTCCAAATATCCACTTGCAGATTCTACAAAAAGAGTGTTTCACAACTGCTCTATCAATCGGAAGGTTCAAATCTTTGAGTTGAATGCACACGTCACAAATAAGTTTCTCAGAATACTTCTGTTCAGTTTTTATGTGAATATATTTCCTTTTCCAATATAGGCCTCAAAGCGCTCCATATGTCCACTTGCAGATACTACAAAAAGAGTGTTTCAAAACTGCTCTATCAAAAGGAAAGTTCAACTCTGTGAGTTGAATGCACACAACACAAAGAGGTTTGTCAGAATTGTTCTGTCTAGTTTTTATGTGGAGGTATTTCCTTTTCGACCATAGAACTCAAAGTACTCTAAATGTCCAATAGCAGATTCTACAAAAAAGAGGGGTTCAAAGCTACTCAATCAAAATAAAGTTTCAAGTGTGTGAGATGAATGCACACATTTCAGGCAAGTTTGTCGAGTGCTTCTGTCTAGTTTTATGTGAAGATATTTCCTTTTCCACCATTGGCCCCAAAGCACTCTAAATGTCCACTTGCAGATTCTACATAAAGAGTGTTTCAAAGCTGCTCAATCAAAAGAAAGGTTCAACTCTGTGAGGTGAATGTGAACATCACAATGAAGTTTTTCAGAATTCTTCTGTCTAGTTTTTATGTGAAGATATTTCCTTTTCCACCATAGGCCACAAAGTGCTCCAGTTGTCCACTTGCAGATTCTACAAAAAGTGTTTGAAAGCTCATCAATCAAAGAAAGATTGACATAGGAAGGGGAACATCACACTCTGGGGACTGTTGTTGGGTGGGGGGAGAGGGGAGGGATAGCATTGGGAGATAAAACTAATGCTTGATGACGAGTAAGTGGGTGCAGCACACCAGCATGGCACATGTATACATATGTAACTAACCTGCACATTGTGCACTTGTACCATAAAACCTAAAGTATAATAACAATAAATAAAAAAATAAATAAATAATAAAAAGAAAAAAAAAGAAAGGTTCAACTCTTTGTGAGATGAATGCACACATCACAAAGAAGTTTCTCTTAATGCTTCCCTGTAGTTATTACATGAACTTACTTCACTATGCAACATAAGCCTCAAAGCCCTCCAAATGTGCACATGCAGACTCTAGAAAAAGAGAGTTTCAAAATTGCTCAATTGAATGTAAGGTTCAGCTCTGTGAGTTGAATGCACACATCACAATGAAGTTTGTCAGAAGCCTTCTGTCTAGTTTTTATGTGAAGATATTTACTTTTCCACCAAAGGCCTCAAAGCGCTCCAAATGTCCACTTGCACATTCCACAAAAAGAGAGTTTCAAAGCTGCTCAATCAAAAGAAAGGTTCAACTTTGTAAAATGAATGCACACATCAGAAAGACATTTGTCAGAAGGTTTCTGTCTAGTTTTTATGTGAACATATTTCCTTTTCCACCATAGGCCACAAAGAGCTCCAATTGTCCACTTGCAGATTCTACAAAAAGATTGTTTCAAAACTGGTCAGTGAAAAGTAAGGTTCAACTCTGTGAGATAAATGTACACATCAAAAAGAAGTTTGTCAGAATGCTTCCGTCTGTTTTTTATGTGAAGATATTTCCTTTTCCACCTTAGGCCTCAATGCACTCCAAATATCCACTTGCAGAGTCTACTAAAAGAGTGTTGCAAAGCTCATCAAACAAAGAAAGGTTCAAATCTTTCTGAGAAGAATGCACACATCACAAAGAAGTTTCTCATAATGCTTCTCTCTAGTTATTATATGAAGTTATTTCATTATCCACCATAAACCTCAAAGCTCTGCAAATGTCCTTTTGCAGATTATACAGAAAGAGTGTTTCAAAACTGGTCCATTGAAAGTAACGTTCAATTCTGTAAGATGAATGCGCACAACACAAAGATGTTTCCCTGAATGCTTCTATCCAGTTTTATGTGAGGATATTTCCTTTTTCACAAAAGACCTCAAAGCTCTCCAAATATCCACTTGCAGATTCTACAAAAAAAGTGTTTCAAAACTGCTCAATGAAAAGTAAGGATTCCACTCTGTGAGATGAATGGACACATCAAAAAGAAGTTTGTCACAATGCTTCTGTCTGGTTTTTATGTGAAGATATTTCCTTTTCCACCATAGGCCTCAAAGCGCTCCAAATATCCACTTCCAGATTCTACAAAAAGAGTGTTTCAAAGCTCATCAATAAAAGAAAGTTTCAACTCTTTGTGAGATGAATGCACACATCACAAAAAGTTTCTCATAATGCTTCTCTATAGTTATTATATGAAGTTATTTCATTCTCCACCAAAAGCCTCAAAGCGCTGCAAATGTCCAGTTGCAGATTCTACAAAAAAGACTGATTCACAACAGCTCAATCTAAAGAAAAGTTCAACTCTGTGAGCTGATCCCACACATCACAAAGAAGTTTCTCTGAATGCTTCAGTCTAGTTATTATATGAAGATACTTTGTTTTCCACCGTAGGCCTCAAAGCGCTCCAAATGTCCAATTGCAGATTCCACAAAAAGAGGGTTTCAAAACTGCTCAATGAGAAGTAAGGTTCAACTCTGTGAGATGAATGTACACATCACAAATAAGTTTGCCAGAATGCTTCTGTCCATTTTTTTGTGAACATATATCCTTTTCCACCATATGCCTCAAAGCGCTCCAAATGTCCACTTGCAGATTCTGCAAAAGGAGTTCAATCAAAAAAGTTTCAACGCTGTGAGATGAATGTACACTTCACAAAGATTTTTCTCAGAATGCTTCTGTCTGGCTATTATTTGAAGTTTTTTTGATAATCATAGGCTTCAAAGCACTCCAAATGTCCACTTACAGAATCTACAAAAAGAGTGTTTCAAAACTGCTTAATGAAAAGTAAGGTTCAACTCTGTGAGATGAATGCACGCATCAAAAATAATTTTCTCACAATGCTTCTGTCTAGTTATTTTGTGAAGATATTTCTTTATCCACAATAGGCCTCAAGGGACTCCAAATGTCCACTTGCAGATTCTACAAAAAACTGTTTCAAAAAGGCTCAATGAAAATTAATTTTTAACACTGTGAGATGAAGGCACACATCACATAGAAATTTTTCCGAATCCTTCTGTCTAGTTGTTATGTGAAGATATTTCCTTTTCCACCTTAGGCCTAAATGCGCTCCAAATGTCCATTGCAGAATCTACAATGAGTGTTTCAAAACTACTCAACGAAAAGTAACGTTCAATTTGGTGAGATAACTGCACACATCACCAAAAAGTTTGTCAGAATGCTTCTTTCTAGTTTTTATGTAAAGATATTTCCTTTTCCACCGTAGGCCCCAAAGCACTCCAAATGTCCACTTGCAGATTATACAAAAAGAGTGTTTCAAAGCAGCTAAATCTAAAGAAAGGTTCAACTCTGTGAGATGAATGAACACATCACAAAAAATTTCTCACAATTCTTCTGCCTAGTTCTTATGTGAAGATACTTCCTGTTCCACCATAGGTCTCAAAACACTCCGAATGTCCACTTGCAGGTAGTACCAAAATGGTGATTCAAAACTGCTCAATCAAAAGTAAGGTCCAACTCCGTGAGATGAATGCCCATAACACAAAGAACTTTGTCAGAATGCTTCTATCTAGTTTTTATATGAAGATATTTAACTTTCCACCATTGGCCTCAAAGCTCTCCAAATGTCCCCTTGCAGATACTACGAAAAGAGGGTTTCAATCTGCTCAATGTAAGGTAACGTTCAACTCTGTGAGATGAATGCACACATCACAAAGAAGTTTGTCAGAATGCTTCTGTCTAGTTTTTAAGAGAAGATATTCCTTTTTCCACCATAGGCCCGAAAGTGCTCCAAATGTCCACATGCAGATTCCACAAAAAGAGTGCTTCAAATATGCTCAAACAAAAGGAAGGTTCAACTCTGTGAGATGAATGCACACATAACAAAGAAGGTGGTCAGAATGCTTCTGTCTAGTTTTTATGTGAAGATATTTCCTTTTTCACCATAGGCCTCAAATGCTCCAAATGTCCACTTGCAGATTCTAAAAAAGAAAGTTTCAAAGCTGCTCAATCAAAAGAAACGTTCAAGTCTGTAAGATGAATGCACACACCACCAAGAAGTTTCTCAGAAATTTTATGTCTAGTTTTTATATGAAGATATTTCCTTTTCCACCATATGCCACAAAGCGCTCCATTTGTCCACTTGCAGATGCTTTTTTTTTTATTATTATACTTTAAATTTTATGGTACATGCGTGCAATGTGCAGGTAAGTTACATATGTATACGTGTGCCATGCTGGTGTGCTGCACCCACTAAGTCGTCATCTAGCATTAGGTATATCTCCCAATGTTATCCCTCCCTCCCCCTCCCACCCCACAACAGTCCCCGAAGTGTGATGTTCCCCTTCCTGTGTCCATGTGTTCTCATTGTTCAATTCCCACCTATGAGTGAGAATATGCGGTGTTTGGTTTTTTGTTCTTGCAATAGTTTACTGAGAATGATGATTTCCAATTTCATCCATGTCTCTACAAAGTACATGAACTCCTCATTTTTTATGGCTGCATAGTATTCCATGGTGTATATGTGCCACATTTTCTTAATCCAGTATATCATTGTTGGACATTTGGGTTGCTTCCAAGTCTTTGCTATTGTGAATAATGCCGCTATGAACATACTTGTGCATGTGTCTTTATAGCAGCATGATTTATAGTCCTTTGGGTATATACTCAGTAATGCGATGGCTGGGTCGAATGGAATTTCTAGTTCTAGATCCCTGAGGAATCGCCACACTGACTTCCACAATGGTTGAACTAGTTTACAGTCCCACCAACAGTGTAAAAGTGTTCACATCCTCTCCAGCACCTGTTGTTTCCTGACTTTTTAATGATTGCCATTCTAACTGGTGTGAGATGGTATCTCATTGTGGTTTTGATTTCCATTTCTCTGATGGCCAGTGATGGTGAGCATTTTCTCATGTGTTTTTAGGCTGCATAAATGTCTTCTTTTGAGAAGTGTCTATTCATGTCCTTCGCCCACTTTTTGATGGGGTTGTTTGTTTTTTTCTTGTAAATTTGTTGGAGTTCATTGTAGATTCTGGATATTAGCCCTTTGTCAGATGAGTAGGTTGCGAAAATTTTCTCCCATTTTGTAGGTTGCCTGTTCACTCTGATGGTAGTTTCCTTTGCTGTACAGAAGCTCTTTAGTTTAATTAGATCCCATTTGTCAATTTTGGCTTTTGTTGCCATTGCTTTTGTTGTTTTAGAGATGAAGTCCTTGCCCATGCCTATGTCCTGAATGGTAATGCCTAGGTTTTCTTCTAGGATTTTTATGGTTTTAGGTCTAACATTTAAGTCTTTAATCCATCTTGAATTGATTTTTGTATAAGGTGTAAGGAAGGTATCCAGTTTCAGCTTTCTACATATGGCTAGCCAGTATTCCCAGCACCATTCATTAAATGGGGAATCCTTTCCCCATTTCTTGTTTTTGTCAGGTTTGTCAAAGATCAGATAGTTGTAGATATGTGGCATTATTTCTGATGGCTCTGTTCTGTTCCATTGATCTATATCTCTGTTTTGGTACCAGTACCTTGCTGTTTTGGTTACTGTAGCTTTGTTGTATAGTTTGAAGTCAGGTAGTGTCTTCACAGAATTGGAAAAAAAGTACTTTAAAGTTCATATGGAACCAAAAAAGAGCCCGCATCACCAAGTCAATCCTAAGCCAAAAGAACAAAGCTGGAGGCATCATTTAGCATTTTTGAAACACTCTTTTTGTAGAATCTGCAAGTGGACATTTGGGGCACTTTGAGTACTATGATGGAAAAGGAAATATCTTCACATGAAAACTAGGCAGAAGCACTCTGAGAAACTTCTTTCTGATGTTTACATTTATCTCACAGAGTTGAGCCTTCGTTATGATTGAGCAGCTTGGAAGCACTCTTTATGTAAGATCCACAAGTGAACATTTGGTGCGCTTTGAGTCGTATGGTGGAAAACGTAATATCTTCACATAAAAACTAGACAGAAACATTCTGACCAACTTTTTTCTGATGTGTGCATTCATCCCACAGAAGTGAACATTTGTTTTGATTGAGCAGCTTTGAAATCCTCTTTTTGTACAATATGCATGTAGACATTCGAAGCGTTTACAGGCCGATGGTAGAGAAGGAAATATCTTCATATAATTACCAGACAGAATCACTCTGAGAAACTTCTTTTTGATGTGTGCATTCATCTCTCAGAGTTGAATCTTACTTTTCATTGAGTAGTTTTGAAACAATCTTTTTGTAGATTCTGCAAGTGGACATTTGGAGCCGATTTAGGCCTATGGTGGAAAAGGAAATATTTTCACATAAAAATTAGATAGAAGCATTCCAGAAAACTTCTAAGTGATGCATGCATTCATCTCACAGAGTTGAAATTTACTTTTCATTGAGCTGATTTGAAACAAACTTTTTGTAGTATCTGCAAGGGGACATTTGAAGCGCTTTGAGGCCTCTGGTGGAAAAGGAAATATCTTCACAAAAAAAATAGACAGAAGCATTCTGACAAACTTCTTTGTGATTTGTGAATTCATCTCAGAGAGTTGAACATCCGTTTTGATTGAGCAGCTTTGAAACCCTCTTTTTGTAGAATCTGCAAGTTGACATTTGGAACGCTTTGAGGCCTATGGCAGAAAAGGAAATATCTTCCCATAAAAACTAGACAGAAGCATTCTCACAAATTTCTGTGTGATGTGTGCACTCATCTCACAGAGTTGAACCTTTCTTTTGATTGAGCTGTTTGGAAACACTCTTTTTGTAGAATCTGCAAGTGGACATTTGGAGCGCTTTTAGGCGTGTGGTGGAAAAGGAAATATCTTCACGTACAAACTAGATAGGAACATTCTGACAACCTTCTTTGTGATATGTGCATTCATCTCACAGAGTTGAACCTTAATATTGATTGAGCAGTTTGGAAGCACCCTTTTTGTAATATACGCAAGTGGACTTTTGGAGTGCTTTGAGGCCTTCGGTGGAAAAGGAAATATCTTCGTTTAGGAACTAGACAGAAGCAATCTGAGAACCTTCTTAGTGATATGTGCATTCAGATCACACAGATGAAACTTACTTTTCATTCAGCAGTATTGAAACACTGTTTTTGTAGAATCCGCAAGTGGACATTTGGAGTGCTTTGAGGCCTACGGTTGAAAAGGATATTCTTCACATAAAAATTAGACAGAAGCATTCTGACAAACATCTTTTAGATGTGTGCATTCATCTCACAAAGTTGAAACTTACTTTTCATTTAGCAGTTTTGAAACATTCTTTTTGTAGAATCTGCAAGTGGAGATTTGGAGTGCTTTGAGGCCACTGGTGGAAAAGGAAATATCTTCATATAAAAACTGGACAGAAGCATTCTGAGAAACTTCTTTGTGATGTGTGATTTCATCTCACAGAGTTGAACCTTCCTTTTGATTGAGGAGTTTGGAAGCACTCTTTATGTAGTATCTGCAAGTGGGCATTTTGAGTGCTTTATGGCCTATGGTGGAAAAGGAAATATTTTCACATAACAACTAGACAGAAACTTTCTGACAAGGTTTTTGCAACGTGTTCATTCACCTGAAAGAGTTGAACCTTTCTATTGATTGAGCAGCTTTGTGACATTCTTTTTGTAGAATCTGCAATTGAACATTTGGAGCGCTTTGAGGCCTATGGTGAAAAAGGAAATACCTTCACATAAAAATTAAACAGAAGCATTCTGAAAAACATCTTTGTGATGTGTGCATTCATCTCAAAGAGTTGAACCTTTCTTTTGATTGGTCAGTTTTGAAACACTCTTTTTATAGAATCTGCAAGTGGAGATTTGGAGTGCTTTGAGGCCTATGGTGGAAAAGGAAATATCTTCACATAAAAACTGGACAGAATCATTCTGAGAAACTTCTTTGTGATGTGTGCACTTATCTCAAAGAGTTGAACCTTCCTTTTGATTGAGGAGTTTGGAAGCCCTCTTTATATATAATCGGCAAGTGGACATTTGGACCTCTTTGAGGCCTATGGTGGAAAAGGAAATATCTTCACATAAATACTAGACAGAAGCATTCTGACAAACTTCTTTGTGATGTGTGTATTCACCTCACAGAGGTGAACCTTACTTTTGATTGAGCAGCTTTAAAACACTCTGTTTGTAGTATCTGCAAGTGGACATTTGGAGTGCTTTGAGGCCTTTGGTGGAAATGGAATTATCTTCACATAAAAACTAGACAGAAGCATCCTTAAAAAATTTTATGTGACGTGTGGATTCATTGCATAGAATTGAAGCTTACTTTTCTTTGATCAGTTTTGAAAACCACTTTTTGCAGTATCTGTAAGGGGACATTTGAGTGCTTTGAGGCCTATGGTGGAAAAGAAAATACCTTCACAAAAAAACTGGACAGAAGCATTCTGATGAACTACTTTGTAATGTGTGCATTCATCTGAGAGAGATGAACCTTTCTTTTGATTGAGCAGCTTTGAAACACTCTTTTTGTACAATCTGCAAGTGAACATTTGGAGCACTTTAAGGCCTTTGGTGGAAAACGAAATATCTTCACATAAGAACTAGCCAGAATGTTTGAAATGAATGCACACATCACAAAGAAGTTTGTCAGAATGCTTCTGTCTCATTTTTATGTGAAGATATTTCCTTTTCCACCGTAGGCCTCAAAGCGCTAAAAATATCCACTTGCAGATTCTACAAAACGAGTGTTTCCAAACTCCTCAATGAATAGTAAGGTTCAACTGTGTGAGGTGAATGCACACATCACAAAGTAGTTTTTCAGAATGCTTCTCTCTAGTTTTTATGTGAAGATATTACCTTTTCCAACATAGGCCTCTAGTGCTCCAAATATCCACTTGCACATTCTTCAAAAAGAGTGTTTCAAAACTGCTCAATCGAAGGTAAGGTTCAACTCTATGCAATGAATGCACCCATCACAAAGAAATTAGTCAGAATGCTTCTGTGTAGTTCTTAAGTGAAGATATTTCCTTTTCCACCAATGGCCTCAAGGCACTCCAAAAGTTCACTTGAGGATATTACAAGAAGAGTGCTTCAAAACTGCCCGATCAAAAGTAAGGTTCACCTATCTGAAATGAATGCACTTATCACAAGGAAGGCTGTCAGAATGCTTCTGTTCTGTCTAGTTTTTATGTGAAGATATTTCCTTTTCCACCAAACACCTAAAATCGCTCCAAATATCCACTTGCAGATACTTCAAAAAGAGTGTTTCCAAACTGTTCAATCAAAAGAAAGGTTCAACTCTGTGAGATGAATGCACACATCACAAAAAAGTTTGTCAGAATGATTCTGTCTCGTTTTTATGTGAATATATTACCTTTTCCGCCGTAGGCCTCAAAACACTCCAAATGTCCTCTTGCAGATTCTACAAAAAGAGTTTTTCAAAGTTGCTCAATGAAAAGAACAGTTCAAATCTGTGAGATGAATGCACACATCACAAACAAGTTTTTCAGAATGCTTCTGTCTAGTTAGTATATGAAGATATTTCGTTATCCACCATAGGCCTCAAAATGCTCCAAAAGTCCACTTACAGATTCTTCAAAAACAGTGTTTCAAAACTGCCCAATGAAAAACAAAGTTCAATTCTGTGAGATGAATGCACCCAACACAAAGAAGTTTGTCAGATGCTTCTGTCTATTTTTTATGTGAAGATATTTCGTTTTTCACCAAAGGTCTCAGAGCGCTCCAAATGTCCATTTGCAAATTCTGCAAAAAGAGGGTTTCAATGCTGCTGAATCAAAAGAAAGTTTGAACTCTGTAAGATGAATGCACAAATCACAAAGAAGTTTGTCAGAAGTTTCTGTCAAGTTTTTATGTGAAGATATTTCCTTTTCGACCTAAGCCCCAAAGCTCTCCAATTGTCCACTTGCAGATTCCACAAAAAGAGTGTTTCAAAACTGTTCAATGAAAAGTAAAGTTCAACTCTGTGAGATAAATGTGCACATCACAAAGAAGTTTCTCATAATTCTTCTGTCTACTTATTGTATGAAGATATTTCTTTATCCACCATAGGCCTCAGAGCGCTCCAAATGTCCACTTGCAGATTCTACAAAAAGAGTGTTTCAAAAGTGCTCAATAGAAAGTAAGGTTCAACTCTGTGAGATTAATGCACACATCACAAAGAAAGTCCTCAGAATGCTTCTGTCTAGATCTTATGTGAAGATATTTCCTTTTGCACCATAGACCTCAAAGCAAACCAAATATCCACTTGCAGATAGTACAGAAAGGTTGTTTCAAAGCTGCTCAATCAAAAGTAAGGTTCAAATCTATGAGATGAATGCACATATCACAAAGAAGTTTGTCAGAATTCTTCTGTCTAGTTTTTATGTCAAGGTACTTCCTTTTCCACCATCGGCCTCAAAGCACTCTAAATGTCCACTTGCAGATTCTATAAAAAGAGTGTTTCAAAACTACTCAATGGAAAGTAAGTTTCAAATCTGTGAGATGAATGCACACATCACAAAGAAGTTTGTCAGAATGCTGCTGTCTATTTTTTATGTGAAGATATCAACTTTTCCTCCATGGGCCTCAAAGCCCTCCCAATGTCCACTTGCAGATTCTGCAAAAAGAGTGTGTCAAAACTGTTCAACTGAAAGTAAGGTTCAACTCGGTGAGACTAATGAACACATGACAAGCAAATTTGTCAGAATACTTCTGTCTAGTTTTTAAGTGAAGATATTACCTTTTCTACCATAGGCCTCAAAGAACTCCAAATATCCACTTTTGGAGAGTACAAACAGAGTGTTTCAGAACTGCTCAGTAAAAAGTAAGGTTCAACTCCATGAGATGAACACACATATCACAGGGAAGGTTGTCAGAATTCTTCTGCGTGGTTTTTAGGTGAAGATATTTCCTTTCACACAATAGGCCTCAAAGCACTCCAATTGTCCAATTTCAGGTTGCATAAAAAGAGAGTTTCAAAACTCCTCAACACAACAAAGTTACAACTCTGTGAGATGAATGCACCCATTATGTAGAAGTTTGTCAGAATGCTTCTGTCTACTTTTTATGTGAAGATATTTTCTTTTCCACCATAGGCCTCAAAGCACTCCAAATCTCCACTTGCAGATTCTATAAAAAGAGTGTTTCAAAACTGACCAATCAAAAGAAAGGTTCAACTCTTTGAGATGAATGCACACATCACAAAGAAGTTTGTCAGAATGCTTCTGTCTAGTTTTTCAGTGAAGATAAGGCCTTTTCCACTATAGGCCTCAAAGCACTACAAATGTCCACTTGCAGATTGTACAAAAAGTGTGTTTCAAAGCTGCTCAAACAAAAGAAAGGTTCAACTCTGTGAGATGAATGCACACATCACAAAGAAGTTTGTCAGAATGCTTCTTTGTAGTTTTTATGTGAAGATATGTCCTTTCCCATCATAGGCCTCAAAGGTCTCCAAATGTCCACTTGCAGATTCTACAAAAAGAAAGGTTCTACTGCTCAACCAAAAGAAAGGTTCAACTCTGTGAGATGAATGCTCTCATCAGAAAGAAGTTTGTCAGAATGCTTCTCTCCAGTTTTTATGTGACGATATTTCCGTTTCCACCATTGGCCTCGGAGAGTTCCAATTATCCACTTGCAGATTCTACAAAAAGAGTGTTTCAAAACTGCTCATTGAAAAGTAAGGTTCAACTCTGTGAGACGAATGCACACATCATAAAGAAGTTTGTCACAATGCTTCTGTCTTGTTTTTATGTGAACATATTTCATTTTCCACCATAGGCGTCAAAGCACTACAAATATTCACTTGCTGATTCCACAAAAAGAGTGTTTCAAAGCTGCTGAATCAAAAGAAAAATTCAACTCAGTATGAGATGAACTCACACAACACAAAGAAGTTTCTCATTATGCTTCTGTCTAGTTATTATAGGAAGATATTTCATTCTCCACCATAATCCTCAAAGCACTCCAAATGTCCACCTGCAGATTCTACAAAAATAGAGTTTCAAAACTGCTCAATCAAAAGAAAGGTTCAACACTCTAAGATGGATGAACACATCACAAAGAAGTTTTCCAGAAGACTTCTGTCTAGTTTTTATGTGAAGATGTTTCCTTTTCCACTGTAGGCCTCAAAGTGCTCCAATTGTCCACTTGCAGATTCTACAAAAAGAGGGTTTCAAAACTGTTCAAAAAAAGGAAGGCTCAACCCTGTGAGATGAATGCACACATCACAAAGAGTTTTGTCAGAATGCTTCTATCTGGTTTTAATGTGAAGATATTTCCTTTTCCACCATAGGCTTCAAATCACTCCAAAGGTCCACTTGCAGAATCAACAAAAAGAGTGTTTCAAAACTGTTCAAAAAAAGGAAGGCTCAACCCTGTGAGATGAATGCACACATCACAAAGAGTTTTGTCAGAATGCTTCTATCTGGTTTTAATGTGAAGATATTTCCTTTTCCACCATAGGCTTCAAATCACTCCAAAGGTCCACTTGCAGAATCTACAAAAAGAGTGTTTCAAAGCTGGTCAATCAAAAGAAAGCTTCTACTCAGTGTGAGATGAATGCACACATCACAAAGAAGTTTCTCATAATGCTTCTGTCTAGTTATTATATGAAGATATTTGGTTACACACTATAGGCCTCAAAGCGCTCCAAATGTCCACTTGCAGATTCTACAAAAAGAGTGTTCCAAAACTGCTCAATCGAAAGTAAGGTTCAACACAGTGAGATGAATGGACACACTACAAAGACGTTTTTCAGTATGCTTCTGTCTAGTTTTTATGGGAAGATATTTCCTTTTCCACCATAGGCCTCAAAGCGCTCCAAATGCCCACTTGCAGATTCTACAAAGAGACTTTTTCAAACCTCCTCAACCCGGGGGGTAGGAGCCAAGATGGCCGAATAAGAATAGCTCCGGTCTACAGCTCCCAGCGTGAGCAACGCAGATTTCTGCATTTCCATCTGAGGTACCAGGTTCATCTCACTAGGGAGTGTCAGACAGTGGGCGCAGGTCAGTGGGTTCACACACCGTGCGAGAGCCGAAGAAGGGTGAGGCATTGCCTCACTCGGGAAGCGCAAGGGGTCAGGGAGTTCTCTTTCCTAGTCAAAGAAAGGGGTGACTGACGGCACCTGGAAAATCGGGTCACTCCCACCCAAATAATGCGCTTTTCCGACGAGCTTAAAAGACAGTGTACCAGGAGATTAATATCCCACACCTGGCTCAGAGGGTCCTACGCCCACAGAGTCTCGCTGATTGCTAGCACAGCAGTCTGAGATCAAACTGCAAGGTGGCAGTGAGGCTTGGGAAGGGGTGCTCGCCATTACCCAGGCTTGCTTAGGGAAACAAGGCAGCCGGGAAGCTCTGAGTGGATGGAGCCCACCACAGCTCAAGGAGGCCTGCCTGCCTCTGTAGGCTCCAGCTCTGGGGGCAGGGCACAGACAAACAAAAAGACAGCAGTAACATCTGCAGGCTTAAATGTCCCTGTCTGACAGCTTTGAGGAGAGCAGTGGTTCTCCCAGCACGCAGCTGGAGATCTGAGAACGGGCAGACTGCCTCCTCAAGGGGGTCCCTGACCCCTGACCCCCGAGCAGCCTATCTGGGAGGCACCCCCCAGCAGGGGCAGACTGACACCTCACACAGCCGGCCGGGTATGCCAACATACTTGCATCTGAGGGTCCTGTCTGTTAGAAGGAAAACTAACAGACACAAAGGACATCCACACCAAAATCCCATCTGTACATCACCATCATCAAAGACCAAAAGCAGATAAAACCACACAGATGGGGAAAAAACAGAGCAGAAAAACTGGAAACTCTAAAAAGCAGAGTACCTCTCCTCCTCCAAAGGAACACAGTTCCTCACCAGCAACGGAACAAAGCTGGATGGAGAATGACTTTGACAACCTGGGAGAAGAAGGCTTCAGACGATCAAATTATTCCAAGCTACGGGAAGATATTCAAACCAAAGGCAAAGAAGATGAAAACTTTGAAAAAAATTTAGAAGAATGTATAACTAGAATAACCAATACAGAGAAGTGCTTAAAGGAGCTGAAGGAGCTGAAAAGCAAGGCTCAAGAACTACGTGAAGAATGCAGAAGCCTCAGGAGCCAATGCGATCAAATGGAAGAAAGGGTATCAGCAATGGAAGATGAAATGAATGAAATGAAGTGAGAAGGGAGGTTTAGAGGAAAAAGAATAAAAAGACATGAGCAAAGCCTCCAAGAAATGTGGGACTATGGGAAAAGACCAAATCTACATCTGATTGGTGTACTTGAAAGTAACGGGGAAAATGGAACCAAGCTGGAAAACACTCTGCAGGATACTATCCAGGAGAACTTCCCAAATCTAGCAAGGCAGGCCAACATTCAGATTCAGGAAATAGAGAGAACACCACAAAGATACTCCTCGAGAAGAGCAACTCTAAGATGCATAATTGTCAGATTCACTAAAGTTGAAATGAAGGAAAAAATGTTAAGGGCAGCCAGAGAGAAAGGTCGGGTTACCATCAAAGGGAAGCCCATCAGACTAACAGTGGATGTCTCGGCACAAACTCTACAAGCCAGAAGAGAATGTGGGCCAATATTCAACATTCTTAAAGAAAAGACTTTTCAACCCAGAATTTCATATCCAGCCAAACTAAGCTTCATAAGTGAAGGAGAAATAAAATACTTTACAGACACGCAAATGCTGAGAGATTTTGTGAACACCAGGCCTGCCATAAAAGAGCTCCTGAAGGAAGCACTAAACGTGGAAGTCACAACCAGTACCAGCCACTGAAAAATCATGCCAAAATGTAAAGACCATCGAGACTACGAAGAGACTGCATCAACTAACGAGCAAAATAGCCAGCTAACATCATAATGACAGGATCAAATTCACACATAACAATATTAACTGTAAATATAAATGGACTAAATTCTCCAATTAAAAGACACAGACTGGCAAATTGGATAAAGAGTCAAGACCAATCAGTGTGCTGTATTCAGGAAAACCATCTCACGTGCAGAGACACACATAGGCTCAAAATAAAAGGATGGAGGAAGATCTACCAAGCAAATGGAAAACAAAAAAAAGCAGGGGTTGCAATCCTAGTCTCTGATAAAACAGACTTTAAACCAACAAAGATCAAAAGAGACAAAGAAGGCCATTACATAATGGTAAAGGAATCAATTCAACAAGAATTGTTGAATTCTTGGGTGCATATCCTAAATTTATATGCACCCAATACAGGAGCACCCAGATTCATAAAGCAATGCCTGAGTGACCTACAAAGAGACTTAGACTCCCACACATTAATAATGGGAGACTTTAACACCCCACTGTCAACATTAGACAGATCAACGAGACAGAAAGTCAAAAAGAATACCCAGGAATTTAACTCAGCTCTGCACCAAGCGGACCTAATAGACATCTACAGAACTCCACCAAAAATCAACAGAATATACATTTTTTTCAGCACCACACCACATCTATTACAAAATTGACCACATACTTGGAAGTAAAGCTCTCCTCAGCAAATGTAAAAGAACAGAAATTATAACAAACTATCTCTCAGATCACAGTGCAATCAAGCTAGAACTCAAGATTCAGAATCTCACTCAAAACTGCTCATCTACATGGAAACTGAACAAACTGCTCCTGAATGAGTACTGAGTACATAAGGAAATGAAGGCACAAATAAAGATATTCTTTGAAACCAACGAGAACAAAGATAAAACATGCCAGAATCTCTGGGATGCATTCAAAGCAGTGTGTAGAGGGAAATTTATAGCACTAAATGCCCACAAGAGAAAGCAGGAAAGATCGAAAATTGACACCCTAACATCACCTTAAAAAGAACTAGAGAAACAACAGCAAACACATTCAAAAGCTAGCAGAAGGCAAGAAATAACTAAAATCAGAGCAGAACTGAAAGAAATAAAGACACAAAAAAACCCTTCAAAAAAATAATGAATCCAGGAGCCGGTTTTTTGAAAGGATCAACAAAATTGATAGACCGCTAGCAAGATTAATAAAGAAAAAAAGAGAGAAGAATCAAATAGATGCAATAAAAAATGATAAAGGGGATACACCACTAATCCCACAGAAATACAAACTACCATCAGAGAATAGTACAAACACCTCATGCAAATAAACTAGAAAATCTAGAAGAAATGGATAAATTCCTCTACACATACACTTTCCCAAGACCAAACCAGGAAGAAGTTGAATCTCTGAATAGACCAATAACAGGAGCTGAAATTGTGGCAATAATCAATAGCTTACCAACCAAAAAAATGTCCAGGACCAGAAGGATTCACAGCCGAATTCTACCAGAGGTACAAGGAGGAGCTGGTATCATTCCTTCTGAAACTATTCCAATCAATAGAAAAAGAGGGAATCCTCCCTAACTCTTTTTATGAGGCCAGCATCATCCTGATACCAAAGCCTGAGAGAGACACAACCAAAAAGAATTTTAGAACAATATCCTTGATGAACACTGATGCAAAATCATTAACAAAATACTGGCAAACAAAATCCAGCAGCACATCAGAAAGCTTATCCAACATGATCGAGTGGGCTTCATCCCTGGGATTCAAGGCTGGTTCAATCTATGTAAATCAATAAATGTAATCCAGCATATAAACAGAACCAAAGACAAAAAACACATGATTATCTCAACAGATGCAGAAAAGTCCTTTGACAAAAATCAACAACCATTCATGCTAAAAACTCTCAATAAATTAGGTATTGATGGGACGTATCTCAAAATAATAAGAGCTATCTATGACAAACCCACAGCCAATATCATACTGAATGGGGAAAAACTGGAAGCATTCCTTTTGAAAACTGGCACAAGACAGGGATACCCTCTCTCAACACTCCTATTCAACATAGTGTTGGAAGTTCTGGCCAGGGAAATTAGGCAGAAGAAGCAAACAATGGGTATTCCATTAGGAAAAGAGGATGTCAAATTGTCCCTGTTTGCAGATGACATGATTATATATCTAGAAAACCCCATCATCTCAGCCCAAAATCTCCTTAAGCTGATAAGGAACTTCAGCAAAGTCTCAGGATACAAAATCAATGTACAAAAATCACAAGCATTCTTATACAAAAATAACAGACAAACAGAGAGCCAAATCATGAGTGAACTCCCATTCACAATTGCTTCAAAGAAAATAAAATACCTAGGAATCCAATTTACAAGGGATGTGAAGGACCCCTTCAAGGAGAACTACAAACCACTGCTCAAGAAAATAAAAGAGGATACAAACAAATGGAAGAACATTCCATGCTCACGGGTAGGAAGCATCGATATTGTGAAAATGACCATACTGACTAAGGTAATTTATAGATTCATTGCCGTCCCCATCAAGCTACCAATGACTTTCTTCACAGAACTGAAAAAATATACTTTAAAGTTCATATGGAACCAAAAAAGAGCCTGCATCACCAAGTCAATCCTAAGCCAAAGAACAAAGCTGGAGGCATCACACTACCTGACTTCAAACTATACTACAAGGCTACAGTAACCAAAACAGCATGGTACTGGTACCAAAACGGAGATATAGATCAATGGAACAGAACAGAGCCCTCAGAAATAATGCCACATATCTACAACTATCTGATCTTTGACAAACCTGACAAAAACAAGCAATGGGGAAAGGATTTCCTATTTAATAAATGGTGCTGGGAAAACTGGCTAGCCATATGTAGAAAGCTGAAACTGGATCCCTTCCTTACACCTTATAGAAAAATCAATTCAAGATGGATTAAAGACTTAAACTTTAGACATGAAACCATAAAAACCCTAGAAGAAAACCTAGGCATTACCATTCAGGACATAGTTATGGACAAGGACTTCATGTCTTAAACACCAAAAGCAATGGCAACAAAAGCCAAAATTGATAAATGGGATCTAATTAAACTAAACAGCTTCTGTACAGCAAAAGAAACTACCATCAGAGTGAACAGGCAATATACAAAATGGGAGAACATTTTTGCAACCTACTCATCTGACAAAGGGCTAATATCCAGAATCTACAATGAACTCCAACAAATTTACAAGAAAAAAACAAACAAACCCATCAAAAAGTGGGCGAAGGTCATGAATAGACACTTCTCAAAAGAAGACATTTATGCAGCCAAAAAACACATGAAAAAATGCTCACCATCACTGGCCATCAGAGAAATGCAAATCAAAACCACAATGAGATACCATCTCACACCAGTTAGAATGGCAATCATTAAAAAGTCAGGAAACAACAGGTGCTGGAGAGGATGTGGAGAAATAGGAACACTTTTACACTGTTGGTGGGACTGTAAACTAGTTCAACCATTGTGGAAGTCAGTGTGGCGATTCCTCAGGGATCTAGAACTAGAAATTCCATTCGACCCAAACATCGCATTACTGAGTATATACCCAAAGGACTATAAATCACGCTGCCATAAATACACATGCACACGTATGTTTATTGCGGCATTACTCATAATAGCAAAGACTTGGAACCAACCCAGATGTCCAACAATGATAGACTGGATTAAGAAAATGTGGCACATATACACCATGGAATACTATGCAGCCATAAAAAATGATGAGTTCATGTCCTTTGTAGGGACATGGATGAAATTGGAAATCATCATTCTCAGTAAACTATCACAAGAACACAAAACCGAACACCGCATATTCTCACTCATAGGTGGGAATTGAACAATGGGAACACATGGACACAGGAAGGGGAACATCACACTCTGGGGACAGTTGTGGACTGGGTGGAGGGGAGAGGGACAGCATTGGGAGATATACCTAATGCTAGATGACGAGTTAGTGGGTGCAGCGCACCAGCAAGGGACATGTATACATATGTAACTAACCTGCACATTGCACACATGTACCCTAAAACCTAAAGTATAATAATAATTTTTAAAATGTCAGAAACACTTACAATGTATTCTTTCTAATGCCTGCTTCCTGGAGGCTTCATCTGCATGAAAAAACTTTGGTCTTCAAACCTTTTATCATAACTCAGACATTCCTTTGTATTGATCATAACTCTTTTAACCAATTACCAATCAGAAATTTTTTTATTCTACCTATAAATCTGGGAGCCCCCACCTGCACTCTGCTTCAAGTTTTCCCCCTTTCTGGACTGAACCAATGTATATCTTAAATGTATTTGATTGATGTCTCCTGTCTCCCCAAAATGTATAAAACTAAGCTGCACTCAACCACCTTGGGTCCATGTTCTCAGGGCCTCATGAGTGAGGGCTGTGTCATGGGCCATGGTCACTCTTATTTGGCTCAGAATAAATCTCTTTTTAATAATAATTTTCAATTTAATAATTTTTAATAATAAACATTTTACAGAAAAAAAAACCCTGCTCAACCAAAAGAATGGCTCAACTCTGTGAGAAGAATGCAGACAACACAAAGAAGTTTCTCATACTGTTTCTTTCTTGTTATTAGACAAAGATATTCCGGTATCCATCATAATCCTCAAAGCGCTCCAATTGTTGACTTGCAGATTCTACAAAAAGGGTGTTTCAAAACTGCTCAATCAAAAGAAAGGTTCAACTCTGAAAGATGAATGCGCGCATCACAAGGAAGTTTTTCAGAAGGCTTCTCTCTAGTTTTAATGTGAAGATACTTTCTATTCCAACAAATGCCTCAAAGTGTCGCAAATGTACACTTGCAGATTCTACAAAAGGGCGTTTCAAAACTGCTCAATGAAAAGAAAGTTCAACTTTGTGAGATGAATGCACACATCACAAAGAAGTTTTTCAGAATGGTTTTCTATAGTTTTTAAGTGAAGATGTGTCCTTTTCCACCATAGGTGTCAAAGCGCTACAAATGTCCAATTGCATATTCTACAAAAAGAGTGTTTCAATACTGCTCAATCTAAGGAAGTTTCACCTCCATGGGATGAATGCACATATCAAAAGGAAGTTTCTCAGGATGCTTCTGTCTAGCTACTATGTGAAGTTATTTCATGTTCCAACATAGGCCTCAATGGGCTCAAATGTCAAATTGCAGATTCTACAAAAAGAGTGTGTCAAAACTGCTCAATCAATAAAAAGGTTCAACTCCGTGAGATGAATGCACACATCACAAAGGAGTTTCTCAGAATGCTTCTGTCCACTTTTTACGTGAAGATATTTCTTTTTCTACTAGAGGCAGTATAGCACTCCAAATATCCACTTGCAGATACTACAAAAAGAGTGTTTCCAAACTGCTCAATCAAAAGAAAGTTTCGAGTCCGTGAGATGAGTGCACACATAACAAAGAAGTTTCTCAGAATGCTTCTGTCTAGTTTTTATGCGAAGATATTTCCTTTTACACCATAGACCTCAAAGCGCCCAAAATGACCGGTTGAAGATTCTACAAAAAGAGTTTGTCAAAATTTCTCAACGAAAAGAAAGTTTCACCTGTATAAGATGAATGAACATATCACAAAGAATTTTCTCAGAATGATTCTGTCTAGTTTTTATGTGAAGATATATCCTTTTCCACCATAGGCGTCAAAGCACTCTAAATGTACAATTTCAGATTCTACAAAAAGAGTGTTTCAAAACTGCTCAATCAAAAGAAAGTTTCACCTCCATGAGATGAATGCACACCTCACAGAGAAGTTTGTCAGAATGCATCTGTCTAGTTTTTATGTGAAGATATTTACTTTTCCACCATAGGCCGGATAGCGATCCTAATGTCCACTTGAATATTCTACAAAAATATCGTTTCAAAGCTGCTCAATCAAAAGAAGGGTTCATCTCTGTGAAATGAATGCACACATCACAAAGTATTTTCTCAGAATGATTCTGTCTAGCTTTTATTTGAAGATATTTCCTTTTTCACCATTGACAACAACGAACCCAAAATGACTAGTTGCAGATTCTACAAAAAGAGAGTGTCAAAACTGCTCAATGAAAAGGAAGTTTCAACTCTATAAGACGAATGCACATATCACAACGAGTTTTCTCAGAATGATTCTGTCTGGTTTTTATGTGAAGATATTTCCTTTTCCATCATAGGCCCCAAAGTGCTCCAAATGTCCACTTGCATATTTTACAAAAAGAGTGCTTCAAAGCTGCTAAATCAAAAGAAAGACTCAACTCAGTGTGAGATGAACGCACACATCACAAAGAAGTTTCTCGTAATGCTTCTGTCTAGTTATTATATGAAGATATTTCGTTATCCACCACAGGCTTCAAAGCGATCCAAATATCCACTTCCACATTCTACAAAAAGAGTGTTTCAAAACTGCTCAATCAAAAGAAAGTTTCAACTCTGTAAGATGAATGCACACTTCACAAATAAATTTTTCAGCAGGCTTCTGTCTAGTTTTTATGTGAAGATATTTCCTTTTCCACCATAGGCCTCAAAGCCCTCCAATGTCCACTTGCAGATTCTACAAAAAGAGTGTTTCAACACTGTTCAATGAAAAGTAAATTTCAAATCTGTTAGATGAATGCACACGTCACAAAGTATGTGCATTTGTCAGAAGGCTTATGTCTATTTTTTATTTGAAGATATTTCCTTCTACACCATAGACCTCAAAAGCACTCCAAATGTCCACTAGCAGATTCTACAAAAAGAGTGTTTCAAACTGCTCAATCGAAAGTCAGGTTCAACACTGTGAGATGAATGCACACATCACAAGCAAATTTGTCAGAATGCATCTGTCTAGTTCTTAAGTGAAGATATTTCCTTTTCCACCATAGTCCTCAAAGCACTTCAATTGTCCACTTGCAGATCCTACAAAAAGAGTGTTTCAAAACTGCTCAACCAAAAGAAATGTTAAACTTTGTAAGATGAATGCACACATCACAAAGAAATTTTTCAGAAGGCTTCTGTCTAGTTTTTATGTGAAAATTTTTCCTTTTCCACCTTAGGCCTCAAAATGCACAAATTGCCCACTTGCAGATTCTACAGAAAGAGTGTTTCAAAACTGCTTAATGAAAACAAAGGTTCAACTCTCTGGGATGAACGCACGCATCACAAAGAAGTTCTTCGGAATGCTTCTGTCTGGTTTTTGTGTGAAGATATTCCCTTTTCCACCATAGGCCTCAAAGCCCTCCAAATATCCACTTGCAGATTCTGCTAAGGGAGTTTCCAAACTATTCAATCAAAAGAATGATTCAACTCAGTGACATGAATACTCACATCACAAAGACATTCTTCAGAATGCTTCTGTCCAGTTTTTATGTGAAGATATTTCCTTTTCTACCATAGACCTCAAACACTCCAACTGTCCACGTGCAGATAGTACAAAAAGGATGTTTCAAAACTGCACCATCCAAAGTAAGGTTCAACTCTGTGAGACGAATGCACGTATCACAAAGAAATTTTTCAGAATGCTTCTACCTAGTTTATATGGGAAAATATTTGCGTTTCCAGCAGAGGTCCCAAAGCGCTCCAAATGTCCACTTGCACATTCTACAAAAAGCTTGTTTCCAAACTCTCAATCAAAAGGAAGATTTCTCAGAATGCTTCTGTCCAGTTTTTATGTGAAGATATTTCCTTTTCTACTGTAGTCAGTATAGCACTCCAAATATCCACTTGCAGATCCTACAAAAAGAGTTTTTTCAAACTCCTCAATCAAAAGAAAAGTTGGAGTCTGTGGGATGAATGCACACATCACAAAGAAGTTTCTCAGAATGCTTCTGTCTAGTTTTTATGAGAAGATATTTCCTTTTCCACCATAGGCCTCAAAGCGCTCCAAATGACCATTTGCAGATTCTACAAAAAGAGTGTGTCAAAACTGCTCAATGAAAAGAAAGGTTCAACTCTATAAGATGAATGCACACATCATAAAGAAGTTTGTCAGAATGCTTCTGTCTCATTTGTATGTGAAGATATTTCCTTTTCCACCACAGACCTCAAAGCACTCCAAATGTCCAATTGCAGATTCTACAAATAGAGTGTTTCAAAACTGCTCAATGAAAAGTAAGGTTCAACTCTATGAGATGAAAGCACACATCACAAAGAAGTTTGTCAGAATGCTTCTGCCTAGTTTTTATGTGAAGATATTTCCTTTTCTAGCATTGGTCTCAAGCGCTCCAAATGTCCACTTGCAGGTTCTACCAAAAGAGTGTTTCAAACCTGCTCAATCAAAACAAATCTTCAACTCTGTGAGATGAATGTGCACATCACAAAGAAGTTCCTCAGAATGCTTCTATTAATTATGTAAAGATATTTCATTTTCCAACATAGGCTTCAAAGCCCTCCAGATGTCCACCTGCAGGTTCTACAAAAAGATTGTTTCAAAACTTCTCAATTGCAAGTAAGTTTCAACTCTGTGAGACGAATGCACACATCACAAAGAAGTTTGTCAGACATCCTCTGTCTAGTTTTTATGTGAAGATACTGGCTTCTCCACCTTAGATTGCACAGCGTTCCAAATATCCAATTGCAGATTCCACAAAAAGAGTGTTTCAAAACAGCTCAATCAAAAGAAATGTTCAATTCTGCCTTCAATTCTTTATGTATCCAGTAGTCATTCAGGAGGAAGTTGTTGAATTTCCATGTAGTTGAGCGGTTTTGAATGAGTTGCTTAAACCTGAGATCTAGTTTGATTGCATTGTGGTCTGAGAGAGAGTTTGTCATAAATTCTGTTCTTTTACATTTGCAGAAGAGAGCTTTACTTCCAACTATGTGGTCAGTTTTGGAATAGGTGTGGTGTGGTGCTGAAAAGATTGCATATTCTGTTAATTTGGGGTGTAGAGTTCTGTCGATGTCTATCAGGTTCATTTGGTGCAGAGCTGTGTACAATTCCTGGGTATCCTTGTTAAATTTCTGTCTCATTGATCTGTCTAATGTTGACAGAGGGGTGTTAAAATCTCCCATTATTATTGTGTGGGAGTCTAAGTGGTCTGTTGAAATGAATTGTGAGCTGAGATTGTTGCACTGTAATCCAATCTGGGTGTCAGAGTGAGATCCTGTCAAAAGAAAGGAATGGAATGGAATGGAGTGGAATGGAATACAGTGGAATGGAATGGAGTGGAGTGGAGTGGACTGGACTGGAGTGGAGTGGAGAGGAGTGGAGAGGAATGGAGTGGATTAGAATGGTATGGAGGGGAATGGAATGGAGTGGAATGGAATGGAATCGAGTCTAGTGGATTGGTGTTTAATGGAGTGCAATGGAATGGGTTGGAATGGAATTGAGTGGTGTGCTGTGGAATGGAGTGGAATGGAATGGAATGGCATGGAATGGAATTGATTGGAGTGGAGTGGTGTGGAATAGAGTGGAGTTTAGTGGAATGGGAAGGAATGGAATGGAATGGAATGGAAAGGAATGGAATGGAATGGAATGGAAAGGAATGGAATGGAAACGAATGGAATGCAATTAAATGCAATTGAATAGAATAGTGAAATGAAATGTGCACTGAGATTAAGCCACTGCACTGCAGCCAGGTTGACAGAGCGAGACCCTGTCAAAAGAAAGGAATGCAATGGAAGGGAGATTAAAGAATGGAATGGAATGGAGTGGAGTGGAGAGGAATGCAGTGGAATGGAATGGGGTGGAATGGAATGGAATGGAGTGCAGGGGAGTGGAGTGGAGTGGAATGGAGAGGAGTGAAATGGAATACAGAGGAGTGGAATGGAATGGGATGGAATGGGATGGAGTGGAGTGGAGTGGTGTTGAGTGCAACGGAATAGAATGAAGTGCAGAGAAGTAGAGTGGAATAGACTGGAGTGGAGTGGAATGGAATGGATTGGAATGGAATGAAACTGTGAAATGAAATGGTAGCTGAGATCATGCCACTGCACTCCAGCCTGGGTGACAGAATGAGATCCTGTCGAAAGAAAGGAATGGAATGGAATGGAGTGGAATGAAATGGAGTGGAAAGGCATGGAGTGGAGTGGAGTGGAATGGAGTGGAATAGAATGGTGAAATGAAATATGAGATGAGATTGTGCTACTGTACTCCAACCTGTGAGACAGGGTGAGATCCAGTAGAAAGAAGGGAATGGAATGGAATGAAGTCGAATGGAATGAAATGGAATTGAATGGAATGGAATGGAATGGAGAAATGAAATATGAGCTGAGATTCTACCACTGCACTCCATTCTGGGTGACAGAGTGAGATCCTGTTGAAAGAAAGGAATGTAATATAATGGAGTGTATTGGAATGCAATGGAATGGAATGGAGTGCAGTGAAGAGCAATGGAGTGGATTGGAGTGGAGTGGAGTGAAATGGAGTGGAATGGAATTTGATGTAATGAAGTGGAATGGAGTGGAGTGGAGTGGAGTGGAGTGCAATGCAGTGGAATGGAATGGTATAGACTGGAGAGGAGTGGAGTGGAGTGAAGTGGAGTGAAGTGGAGTGGAATGGAATGGAACAGAGTGGAGGGGAGTGAAGTGGAGTGGAAAGAAATGGAATAGAATGGAACGGAATGGTAAAATGAAATGTGAGCTGAGATTCTGCCACTGCACTCCAGCCTGTGTGACAGAGTGAGATCCTGTCGAAAGAAAAGAATGGAATGGAATGGGGTGGAATGGAATGGATTGGAATAGAATGGAGTGGAGTGCAGTGGAGTAGAGTGGATTGGAATGGAGTGGAGTGGAATGGAATGGGATGGAATGAAGTGGAATGGACTAGAATGGAGTGGAGTGGAATGGAGTGGAATGGAGTGGAATGGAATGGGATGGAATGGAATGGAGTGGAGTTGGTGGGAGTGGAGTGGAGTAGAATGAAGTGGAATGGAATGGAATGGAATGGAGGGGAGAGGAGTGGATTGGAGTGTTGTGGAGTGGAATGGAATGGGACGGAATGGAATGGAATGGAATGGAGGGGAGAGGAGTGGATTGGAGTGTTGTGGAGTGGAATGGAACGGGACGGAATGGAATGGCATGGAGTGGAGTGGACTGGAGTGGAGTGGAATGGAGTGGAATGGAATGGGATGGAATAGACTGGAGTGGAGTGGAGTGGAGTTGAGTGGAATGTAATGGAATGGAATGCAATGGAATTCAATGGAAAGGAATGGAATGGAATGGAATGGTGAAATGTAATGTGAACTGGGTTTGTGCCACTGCACTCCAGCCTGGGATACAGAGGGAGATCCTGTCAAAAGCAAGGAATTGAATGGAATGGTGTGGAATGGAATGGCAAGGAACTGAATGGAATGGAATGGAATGGAGTGGAGTGGAGTGGAGTTGAGTGCAGTGGAGTTTAGTGAAATGGAATGGAATGGAATGGAATGTAACGGAGTGGAGTGGAGTGGGGTGGAGTGGAGTGGTGTGGAGTGGAGTGGAATGTAGTGGAATGGAATGGGATGGAATGTAATGGAATAGACTGCAGTGGAGTGGAGTGGAAAGGACTGGAATTGACGAGAGTCGAATGGAGAGGATTGGAGTGGAGTTGAATGGAGTGGAGTGGAGTGGAATGGAATAGAATGGAATGGAATAGAATGGAACGGAATGGAAGGCAATGGAAGGGAATGGTGAAATGAAATATGAGCTGAGATTCGGCCACTGCAATCCAGCCTGGGTGACAGAGTGAGATTCTGTCAAAAGAAAGGAATGGAATGGAATGGAGTGTAATAGAATGGAATGGAAAGGAATGGAGTTGAATGGAGTGGAGTGGAGTGGAGTGGAATGTAACGGAATGGAATGCGATGGAATGGAATGGAGTGGAGATGAGTGGAGGTGAGTGGAATGGAATGGAATGGAATGGAGTGGAGTGGAATGGATGGAAAGGAGTGGAGTGGAGTGGAGTGGAATAGAGTGGAGTGGAGTGGAGTGGAATGCAATGCAATGCAATGGAATGGAATGGAGTGCAGTTTGATGCAATGGAGTGGAATGGTGAAATTAAATGTGAGTTGAGATTTTGCCACTGCACTCCAGCCTGCGTGACAGAGTGAAATCCTCTCAAAAAACAGGAATGGAATGGAATGGAGTGTAATGGATTGGAATGGAATTGAACGGAGTAGAATGGAGTTGAGTGGAGTGCAGTGGACTCGAGTGGAGTGGAGTGCAGTGGAGTGGAATGGAGAGGAATGGAATGGGATGGAGTGGAATGGAATGAAGTGGAGTGAAGTGGAATGGAGTGGAATGGAATGGGATGGAATTGAATGGAGTGGAGTGGAGTAGATTGGAATGTAGTGGAAAGGAATGGAATGGAATGGAATGGTGTAGAATGGAGTGGACTAAAATGGAGTGGATTGGAATGCAATGGAATGGAATGAAAAGCAATGCAATGGAATCTAATGGTGAAATTAAATGTGAGATGAGATTGTGCCACTGCACTCCAGCTGGTGTCACAGAGTGATATCCTGTTGAAAGATAGGAATGGAATGGAATGGAATGGAATGAAATGGAGTGGAAAGGAGTGGAGTGGATTGGAGTGCAGTTTAGTGAAATGGAGTGGAAAGGCGGGGAATGGAATGGGATGGAATGGAATGGAGTGGAGGGGAGTGGAGTGGAATCGAGTGGAACGGAATGGGATTGAGTGGAATGGAGTGGAGTGGAGTGCAATGGATTGGAATGAAATATAATGCAATGGAATGGAATGGATTGCCATGGAGTGGAGTGGAATGGAATGAAATGGAAGGGAATGGAATAGAATGGAGTGGAATGGAATGGAATGGATTGGAATGGTGAAATGAAATGTGAGCTGAGATTGTTGTACTACATTGCAGCCTGGGTGACAGAGTGAGATCCTGTCGAAAGAAAGGAATCAAAGGGAATGGAGTGGAATGGAATGGAATGGAATGGAATTCAGTGAAGTGGAGTGGAGTGGAGTGGAATGAGTGCAGTGGATTGGAATGGAGTGGAATGGAATGGGATGAAATGGAATGGAATGGAGTGGATTGGGGTCGATTGGAGTGGAATGGAATGGGAAGGTATGGAGTGGAGTGGAGTGGACTCGAGTTGAGTGGTATGGAATGGAATGTAGTGGAGTGGAGTGGAGTTGAGTGAAGTGGAGTGGGTTGGAATGCAATGAAATAGAATGGAATGGATTGGAATGGTGAAATGAAATGTGAGCTGAGATTGTGCCACTGTACTCGAGACTTTGTGACAGAGTGAGATCCTGTCAAAAGAAAAGAATGGAATGGAATGGAATGGAGTTGAATGGAATGGAATGGAGTTGAATGGAAAGGAATGGAATGGAATGGAATGGAAAGGAGTGGAATGGAGTGGACTGGAGTGGAGTTGAGTGGAGTGGAATGGAGTAGAATGGAATTGGATTGAATCTAGTGGACTGCAATGTAGTGTAGTGGGGTGGAGTGGACTGGAATGGTGTGGAATGGAATGGAATGGAATGGAGTGGAGTGGAGTGGAATGGAATGGAATGGAATGGATTTGAATGGAATGGAGTGATGAAATGAAATGTGAGATGAGATTGTGCCACTGCACTCCAGCCTGGTTGACTGAGTGATATCTTGTTGAAAGAAAGGAATGGAATGGAATGGAGCGGAATGAAATGGAATATAGTGGAGTGGAGTGGAGTGGAGTGAAGTGGAGTGGAGTGGAGTGGAGTGGAGTAGAGTGGAATGGAGTGGAATGGGATGGGACGGATTGGAATGGAATGAAGTGGAGTGGAGTAGTGTGGAGTGGAATGGAGTGGAATTGAATGGGATGGAATGGGATAGAGTGGATTGTACTGGAGTGGAGTGGATTGGAATTGACGGGAATAGAATGGAAAGGAATGGAATGGAATGTAGTTGAGTGAAGTTTAGCGGAGTGGAGTGGAGTGGAGTCGAATGTTATGGAATGGAATGGAACGGAATGCAACAGAATGTTGAAATGAAATGTGAGCTGAGATTGTTCCACTACACCCCACCCTGGGTGACTCAGTGAGATCCTGTCGAAAGAAGAAATGGAATAGAATGGAGTTGAATGCAATGGAATGCAATGGAATGGAGTAGAGTGAAGTGGATTGGAGTGGAATAGAGTGGAATGAAATTAGATGGAAAGGAACGGTGTGGAAGGGAGTGGAGTGGAGTGCAATGGACTGGAAAGGAATGGGATGTAATGGAGTGGAGTGGACTGGAATGGAGTTGAGTGGAGTGGAACGGAATGGAATGGAAAAAGAGTGGAATAGAGTGGAGTGGAGTGTGGTGCAGTGGAATGGAATGGAATGGAATGGAATGCAATGAAATGGAATGGTGAATTGAAATGTGAGCTGAGATTGTGCCACTGCACTCCAGCCTGTGTGAAACAGTGAGATCCTGTTGAAAGAAAGGAATGGAATGGAATGGAGTGGAATGGAATGGAATGGAATGGAATGTAGTGAAATGGCGTGGATTGCAGTGTAGTGGATTGGAGTGGAGTGCTGTGAAGTGGACTGGAATGAGTTGGAATGGATTGTGATGGATGGGAATGGAATGGAGTGGAGTCGAGTGGAGTAGGGTGGATTAGAGTAGAATGGAATGGGATGGAATGCAATGGTGTTGAATGGAATGGAGTTAAGGGAAACGGAATGGAATGGAGTGGAGTGGATTGGAGTGGAGTGGATTAGAGTGGAAAGGAATGTAATGGGATGGAATGGAATGGAATGGAAGGAATCCTTAAATGAAACGTGAGCTGTGATTGTTCCGCTGCACTCCACGCTGCGTGAAAGAGTGAGATCCTTTCGAAAGAAAGGAATGGAAAGTAATGGAGTGAAATGGAATGGATTGGGATGGAATGGAGTGGAGTGCAGTGGAGTAAAGTAGTGTGTAATGGAGTGTAATTGAATGGTGAAATGAAATGTGAGCTGAGATTGCGCCACTGCACTCCAGCCTGTGTGACAGAGTGAGATCCTGTCAAAATAAAGGAATGGAACGGAGTGTAACAGAATGGAATGGAATGGAATGGAATGGAATGGAATGTAGTTGAGAGAAGTTTAGCCGAGTGGAGTGGAATGGAGTCCAATGTTATGGAATGGAATGGAATGGAATGCAACAGAATGTTGAAATGAAACGTGAGCTGAGATTGTTCCACTGCACTCCAGCCTGGGTGATTGAGTGAGATCCTGTCGAAAGAAGGGAATGGAATGGAATGGAGTTGAATGCAATGTAATGGAATGAAATGGAGTGGAGTGAAGTGGAGTGGAGTGGAGTGGAGTGGAACAGAGTGGAATGGAATGGGATGGAATGGAATGGTGTGTAGGGGAGTGGAGTGGAGTGGAGTGCAATAGAGTGGAATGAAATGGGATGAAATGGAGTGGAGTGGAGAAGAGTTGAGTGGAGTGGAATGGAATGGAAAGGAAAGGAGTGTAATAGAGTGGAGTGGAGTGGGGTGGAGTGGAATGGAATGGAAAGGAATGAAATGGAATGGAATGCAATGCAATGAAATGGAATGGTGAATTGAAATGTGAGCTGAGATTGTGCCACTGCACTCCAGCCTTGGTGAAAGAGCGAGATCCTGTCGAAAGAAAGGAATGGAATGGAATGGAGTGGAATGGAATGGAGTGGAGTGGAGTGGAGTTGAATGGAGGGGATTGCAGTGTAGTGGATTGGAGTGGAGTGCTGTGGAGTGGACTGGAATGAAGTGGAATGGATTGTGATGGATTGGAATGGAAGGGAGTGGAGTAGAGTGGTGTAGGGTGGATTAGATTGGAATGGAATGGGATGGAATGCAATGGTGTTGAATGGAAGGGAGTGAAGGGAAAAGGAATGGAATGCAGCGGAGTGGATTGGAATGGAGTGGAGTAGCGTGGAAAGGAATGGAATGGGATGGAATGGATGGAGTGGAAAGGAAAGCTTAAAAGAAACGTGAGCTGTGATTGTGCCGCTGCACTCCACGCTGCGTGAAACAGTGAGATCCTTTCGAAAGAAAGGAATGGAAAGTAATGGAGTGGAATGGAATGCAGTGGAGTGGAGTGGTGTGTAATGGAGTGTAATTGAATGGTGAAATGAAATGTGAGCTGAGATTGTGCCACTGCACTCCAGCATGTGTGACAAATTGAGATCCTGTCAAAATAAAGGAATGGAATGGAATGTAACAGAATGGAATGGAATGGAAAGAAATGGAATGGAATGGAATGGAATGGAATTGAATGGAATAGAATGGAATGGAATGGAATGGAATGGTATGGGATGGAATAGAATGGAATTCAGTGGAGGGCAGTGGAGTGGAATGGAATGGAATGGAATGGAATGGAATGGAATAGAATGGAAGGGAGTGCAATGCAATGGAATGGAATGGTGAAGTAAAATGTGTGCTGAGATTGTGCCAGTGCACTCCAGCCTGGGTGATAGGGTGACATTCTGTAAAAAGAAAGGAATGGAATGGAAGCGAGTGGAATGGAATGGAATGGAAAAGAGTGGAGTGGAGTAGAGTGGAGTGGCGTGGAGTGGAATGGAGTGGAAAGGAATGGGATGGAATGGAATCGAGAGCAGTGGAGTGGAGTGGAGTGGAGTGGAATGGAGTGGAATGGAATGGGATGGAATGAAATGAAATGGAATGGAGTGTAGAGGAGTGGAGTGGAGTGGAGTAGAATGGATTGGAATGGAATGGAATAGAGTGGAATGGGGTAGATTGGTTGGGAATGGAGTGGAGTGGAATGGAGTGCAATGGAGTGGAGAGGAGTGGAGTGGAATGGAAAGGAATTTAATGGAATCGAATTTAATGAAAAGTAAGTTTCAACTCTGTGGGATGAATGCACACATCACAAAGAAGTTTCTCAGAATGCTTCTGTCTAGTTGTTTTGTGAATATAATTCCTTTTCCACCATAGGCATCAAATCACTCCAAATGCCCACTTGCAGATAGGACAAAAGGGTTTTCCAAAACTGCTCAATCAAAATTAAGGATCAAATCTGTGAGATGAATGCACATATCACAAAGGTTGTCAGAGTGCTTCTATTTCTATGTGAAGATATTTCCTTTTCCACCAAAGGCCCCAAAACGGAACAAATGTCCACTTGCAGCTTCCACAAAAAGAATGTTTCAAAGCTTCTCAATCAAAGGAAATGTTCATCTCTGTGAGACGAATGCACACATCACAAAGAAGGTTGTCAGAATGCCTCTGTCTAGTTTTTATGTGAAGATATTTCCTTTTCCACCATAGGCCTCAAAGCACTACAAATGTCCACTTGCAGATTCTAAAAAAGAGTGTTTCAAGACTGCTCAAACAACAGAAAGGTTCGACTCTGTGAGGCGAATGCACACATCACAAAGAAGTTTTTCAAAATGCTTAATATAGTTTTTATGTGAAGATATTTCACTTTCTACCATAGGCCTCACAGCGCTTCAAATGTCCAATTGCAGATTCTACAAAAAGAGTGTTTCAAGTTGCTCAATCAAAAGAAATGTTCAGCTCTTTGAGATAAATGCACGCATCACAAAGAAGTTTGTCAGAATGCTTCTGTCTAGTATTTATATAAATATATTTCCTTTTCCAACATAGGTCTCAAAGCGATCCAAATGTCCACTTGCAGAATCTACAAAAAGAGGGTTTCAAAACTAATCAATGAAAAATAAGGTTCAAATCTGTGAGATGAATGTACACATCACAAAGAAGTTTGTCAGAATGCTTCTGTCTAGTTTTTATGTAAAGATATTTCCTTTTCCACCTTAGACCTCAAAGAGTTCCAAATGTCCACTTGCGGATTCTACAAAAAGAGTGTTTGAAGGCTGCTCAATCAAAAGAAAGGTTGAACTCTGTGAGAAGAATGAACACATCACAAAGAATATTGGCAAAATGCTTCTGTCTACTTTTTATGTGAAGATATTTCCTTTTCCATAGTAGGCCTCAAAGCTCTCCAAAAGACCACTTGCAGATTCAACAAAAAGAGTGTTTCAAAACAGTTCAATGAAAAGTAAGCTTCAACTCTGTGAGATGAATGCACACATCACAAAGAAGTGTGTCCGAATGCTTCTGTCTAGTTATTATTTGAAGATACTTCCTTTTCCACCATACGCCTAAATGTGCTCCGAATGTCCACTTTCAGATTCTACAAAAAGCGTGTTTCAAAGCTGCTCAATCAAAAGAAAGATTCAACTACGTGAGATGAATGCACCCATCACAAAGAAGTTTCTCAGAATGCTTCTGTCTAGTTATTATATGAAGATATTTCGTTACACACCACAGGCCTCAAGGCGCCCCAATTGTCTACCTGCAGATTCTATAAAAAGAGCGTTTCAAAACTGCTCAAAGACAAGTGAGGTTCAACTCTGTGAGTTGAATGCACATATCCTAAAGAAGTTTGTCTGAATGCTTTTGTACAGTTCTAATGTGAAGATATGTCCTTTACCACCACAGGCCTCCAAGAGCTCCAAATGTCCACTTGCAGATTCTACAAAAAGAGTGTTTCCAAACTGCTCTATGAATAGTAACGTTCAACTCTGAGAGATGAATGCACACATCACATAGAAGATTGTCAGAATGTTTCTGTCTAGTTTTTATGTGGAGATATTTCCTTTTCCACCATACGACTCACAGTGCTCCAAATGTAAAGAGTTTTTCCAAACTGCTCAATCAAAAGGAAGCTTCAACTCTGTGAGATGAATGCATACATCACAAAGAAGCTTCTCAGTATGCTTCTGTCCAGTTTTTATGTGAACATACTACCTTTTACACCATAGGCCTCTAAGCGCTCCAAATGTCCTCTTGCAGATTCTACACAAAGAGTGTTTCAAAACTATTCAAACACAAAAAATGTTCATCTCTGGGAGATGAATGGACTCATCACAAAGAATTTTCTCAAAATTATTCTGTCCAGTTTTTAGGTGAAGATATTTCCTTTTCCACCATCGGCCTCAAAGCACTCCATATGGACAATTGCAGATTCTAGAAAAAGAGTGGATCAAAACTGCTCAATGAAAAGAAAGTTTCAACTCCATGAGATGAATGCACACATCACAACGAAGTTCGTCAGAAGTTTTCTGTATACTTTTTATGTGAAAACATTTCCTTTTCCACCATAGGCCTCATAGCGCTCCAAATGTCCACTTGGAGATTCTACAAAAAGAGTGTTTCAAACCTGCTCATTCAAAATAAAGTTTAAAATCTATGAGATGAATGCACACATCACAAAGAAGTTTCTCAGAATGCTTGTGGCTAGTTATTATGTGAAGATATTTCATTTTCCACCATAGGCCTCAAAGCGCTCCTGATCTCAGATTGCAGATTCTACAAAAGAGTGTTTCCAACCTACACAATCGAAACAAAGGTCAAATCTGTGAGATGAACGCACACATCACAAAAAGTTTCCCAGAATGCTTCTGTCTAGTTCTTGATTGAAGATATTTCCTCTTCCACCATAGGACTCAAAGCACTCCAAATATCCACTTGCAGATCCTACAAAAAGAGTGTTTAAAACTGCTCAATCAAAAGAAAGTTTCAACTCTGTGAGATGAATGCACCCATCACAAAGAAGTTTCTCAGATTGCTTCTGTCTGGGTTTATGTGAACATATTTCCTTTTCCACCATAGGCCTCAAAGCACTCCAAATGTCGACTTGTAGACAGTACAAAAAGGGTGATTCAAAACTGCTCAACGAAAAGTAAGGTTCAGCTCTGTGAGATGAATGCACATATCACATAGAAGTTTGTCTGAATACTTCTGTCTAGTTTTTATGTGAAGATATTTCTTTTTCCACCATTGGCCTCAAAGCATTCCGAATGTCCACTTCCAGATTCTACAAAAAGAGGGTTTCCATACTACTCAATCAAAAGAAAGTTCAAATCTGTGAGATGAATGCAGATATCACAAAAATATTTGTCAGAATGCTTTCATTTACTTTTTATGTGAAGATATTTCCTTTTCCACCACAAGCCTCAAAGCCCTACAAATGTCCACTTGCAGATAGTAGAAAAAGGATGTTTCAAAGCTGCTCAATCAAAAGTAAGGTTCAACTCTGTGAGATGAATGCAAATATCAAACAGAAGTTTGTCAGAATGCTTCTGTCTAGTTTTTAAGATTCAATTCTGTGTGAAGAATGCACAAATCACCAAGAACATTGTCAGAATGCTTCTGTCTAGTTTTTATGGAAGATATTTCGTTTTCCACCCAAGGCCAAAAAGTGCTCCAAATGTCCACTTGCAGATGCTACAAAAAGGGTGTTTCCAAACTGCTCAGTCAAAAGAGAGGTTCAAATCTGTGAGATGAATGCACACATCACAAATAAGTTACTCAGAATGTTTCTGTCTAGTTCTTAAGTGAAGATACTTCCTTTTCCTCCATAGGCCTCGAAGTGCTCCAAATATCCACTTGCAGATTCTACAAAAAGAGAGTTTCCAAACTACTCAATCAAAAGAAAGGTTCAACTAAGTGAGATGCAGGCACACATCACAAATAAATTTGTCAGAATGCTTCTGTCTGTTTTTTATGTGGAGATATTTTCTTTTCCACCGTAGGCCTCAAAGTAATCCAAATGTCCACTTTCAGATAGTAAAAAAAAGGTGTTTCAAAACGAGACAGAAACATTCTGACAAAATCCTTTGTGATATGTGCCTTCATCTCACAGAGTTGAACATTTCTTTTGATTGAGCAGTTTTAAAATACTTTTTTTGTAGAATCTACAAGTGTATATTTGGAGCGCCTTGAGTCCTATGGTGGAAAAGGAAATATCTTCACATAAAAACTAGACAGAAGCATTCTGACAAACTACCTTGTGATGTGTGCATTCATCTCACAGAATTGAACCTCACTATCTATTGAGCAGTTTTGAAACAATCTGTTTGTAGAATCTGCAAGTGGACATTTGGAGCGCTTTGAGACCTATGGTGGAAAAGGAAATATCTTCACATAAAAACTAGAAAGGAGCATTCTGACAAATTACTATGTGATGTGTGCATTCATTTCACTTAGTTGAACCTTTCTTTTGATTGAGTAGTTTGGAAACTCTCTTTTTGTAGAATCTGCCAGTGGACAATTGGAGTGCTTTGAGGACAATAGAGGAAAAGAAAATATCTTCACTTAAGAACTAGATAGAAACATTCTGATTACCTTCTTTGTGATGTGTGCATTCATCACACAGAGTTGAACTTTTCTTTTGCTTTAGCAGTTTTAAAACACCCTTTTTGTAGTATCTGCAAGTGTTCATTTGGAGCGCATTGAGGCCAATGGTGGAAAAGGAAATATATTCACATAAAAACTAGACAGAATTATTCAGAGAAAATAATTTGTGATGTGTGCATTCATCTCACATACATGAAACTTTCTTTTGATTGAGCAGTTTTGAAACACTCTTTTTGTATAATCTGCAAGTGGACATTTGGAGCGCTTTGAGGCCTAAGGTGGAAAAGGAATTATCTTCACATAAAAACTAGACACCAGCATTTTGACAAATTTCTTGTGATGTGAGCATTCATCTCACAGAGTTGAAGCCTTCCTTTGATTGAGTAGTTTGAAAACTCTCTTTTTGTAGAATCTGCAAGTGGTTATTTGGAGCTTTTTGACACCTATGGTGGAAAAGGAAATATCTTCCCTTAAGAACTAGACAGCAGCATCCTGAGAAACTTATTTGTAAAGTGTGCATTCATCTCGCAAACTTGAGCATTTCTTTTAATTAAGAAGTTTTGAAACACACTTTCTGAAGAATCTGCAAGTGGACATGTGGAGCGCTTGAGACATATGTTGGAATATGAAATATCTTCACATTAAAACTAGACAGAAGCCTTCTGAAAAACTTCTTAGTGATGTGTGCATTCATCTTTCAGAGTTGAACCTTTTTTTTTTTTTGATTGAGGAGTTTTGAAACACCCTTTTTGTAGAATCTGCAATTCAACAGTTGGAGCGCTTTGAGGATTATGATAGATAATGAAATATCTTCATATAATGACCAGACAGAAACATTATGAGAAACTACTTTGTGTTGTCTGCATTCTTCTCACAGAGTTGAACCATTCCTTCAGTTGAGCAGGTTTGAAAAACACTTTTTGTAGAATCTTCAAGTGGGCATTTGGAGCGCTTTGAGGCCTATGATGGAAAAGGAAATAGCTTCACATAAAAACAAGACAGAAGCATACTGAAAAACATCTTTGTGATGTGTGCATTCATCTCACAGTGTTGAACCTTACTTTCGATTGAGCAGTTTTGAAACACTGTTTCTGTAGAATCTGCAAGTGGATATTTGGAGAGCTTTGAGACCTATAGTGTGTAATGAAATATCTTCATATAATAACTAGACAGAAGCATTGTGAGAAACTTCTTTGAGGTGTGTGCATTCATCTCACACTGAGATCAACCTTTCTTTTGATTGAGCAGCTTTGAAACACTCTTTTTGTAGAATCTGCAAGTGGACATTTGGAGTGATTTGGAGCCTATGGTTGAAAAGGAAATGTCTTCACATAAAAAAAAGACAGAAGCATTCTGACAAACTTCTTTGTGATGTGTGCATTCATCTCACAGGGTTGAACCTTACTTTTTTTGAGAAGTTTTGAAACCCTCTTTTTGTAAAATCTGCAAGGGGAAAATTGGAGCTCTTGGAGGCCTAAGGTGGAAAAGGAAATATCTTCACATAAATACTACACAGAAGCCTTCTGAAAAACTTCTTTGTGATGTGTGCATTCATCTCACAGAGTTGAATCTTTCTTTTGATGGTGCAGCTTTGAAACATTCTTTTTCTAGAATCTGCAAGTGGACATTTTGATGGCTTGGAGGTCTATGATGGAAAAGGAAATATCTTCTCATAAAAACTAGACAGAAGCATTCTGAAAAACTTCTTTGTGATATGTGCGTTCATGTCACAGAGTTGAACCTTACTTTTCATTGAGCAGTTTGGAAACACTCTTTTTGTAGTATCTGCAAGTGGACATTTGGAGCCCTTTGACGCCTACAGGGGAAAAAGAAATATCTTCACATAAAAACTAGACAGAAGCATTCTAACAACCTCCTTTTTGATGTGTGCATTCATCTCACAGAGTTGAACCTTATTTTTGATATATCAGATTTGAAACACCCTTTTTGTACTATCTGCAAGTGTACATTTGGAGTGCTTTGAGGTCTATGGTGGAAAAGGAAATATCTTCACGTAAGAACTAGTCAGAAGCATTCTGAGAAGTTAATTTGTGATGTGTGCATTCATCTCACACAGTTGAACCTGAATTTTGATTGAGCAGTTTTGAAACACTCTTCTTGTAGAATCTGCAAGTGGACATTTGGAGCTCTTTGAGGCTGTGGTAGATAACCAAACATCTTCATATAATAACTAGACAGAAGCATTATGAAAAACTTCCTTGTGATGTGAGCATTCATCTCACAGTGAGTTGAACCTTTCTTTGGATTGAGCAGCTTTGAAACAGTCTTTTTGTAGAATCAGCAAGGGGACATTTGAAGAGCTTTGAGGCCTATGGTGGAAAAGGTAATATCTTCACATAAAACTAGACAGAAGCATTCTGAGAAACTTCTTTGTGACGTGTGCATTCATCTCACAGATTTGAACTTTTCTTTTGATTGAGCGCATTTGAAACACTCTTTTTGTAGAATCTGCAAGTGGACATTTGGAGCACTTTGAGGCCTATGGTGGAAAAGGAAATATATTCACATAAAACCAAGACAGAAGCATTCTGACAAACTTTTTTGTGATGTTAGCATTCATCTTACAGAGTTCAACCTTTCTTTTGATTGAGCAACTTCGAGACACTTTTTGTAGAATCTGCAAGTGGACATTTGAAGCTCTTTGAGGCCTAGGGTGGAAAAGGAAATATCTTCATATAAAAACAGAGAGAAGCATTCTGATAAACTTCTTTGTGATGTCTGCATTCATCTCAGAGAGTTGAACCTTACTTTTCATTGAGCAGTTTTGAATCACCCTTTTTGTACTATCTGCAAGTGGATATTTGCAGTGCTTTGAGGCCTGGGGTGGAAAAGGAAATATCTTCACATAAGAAATAGGCAGAAGCATTGTGATAAATTTCTTTATGATGTGTGCATTCATCTCACAGAGTTGAATTTTTCTTTTGATTGAGCTGTTTTGAAACCATCTTTTTGAAGAATCTGCAAGTGCACATTTGGAACGCATTGGGGCTGAAGGTGGAAAAGGAAATATCTTCACCTAAAAACTAGACAGAAGCATTCTGACAAACTGCTTTTTGATGTGTGCATTCATCTCACAGCGGTGAACTTTACTTTTCATTGAGTAGGTTTGAAATACTCTTTTTGTAGAATCTGCAAGTGGCATTTTGAGCGCATTTAAGCCTATGGTGGAAAAGGAAATGTCTTCACATAAAAACTAGACCGATGCCTTTGGAAAAACTTCTAGGTCATGTGTGCCTTCATCTCACAGTGTTGTAATTTAATTTTCATTGAGCCGTTCTGAAACACGTTTTTGTAGAATCTGCAAGTGGACATTTGGAGCGCTTTGAGGCCTATTGTGGATAAAGAAATATCTTCACATAATAACTAGAGAGAAGAATTCTGAGAAAATTCTTTGTGATTCGTCCATTCATCTCACAGATTTCAACCTTTTCACTAAGCAGTTTTGAAACACTCTTTTTGTAGATTCTGCAGGTGGACATTTGGAGGGCTTTGAAGCCTATGATTATCGAAATATCTTCAAATAATAACTAGACAAAAGCATTCTGAGAAAAATGTTTGTGATGAGTGCATTCATCTCACAGAATTGAACGTTTTTTTGATTGAGCAGCTTTGAAACATTCTTTTTGCAGAATCTGCAAGTGGACATTTGGAGTGCTTTGTGGTCTATGGTGGAAAAGGAAATATCTTAACAAAAAAACTGGACAGAAGCATCCTGAAAAACTTCTTTGTGATGTGTGCATTCATCTCACAAAGTTGAACCTTACTTTTCATTGAGCAGTTTTGATATGCTCTTTTTGTAGAATCTGCAAGTGGACATTTGCAGCGCTTTGAGGCCTATGGTGGATAACGAAATATATTCATATAACTACTAGACAGAAGCATTCAGACAAACTTCTTTGGATGTGTGAATTCAGCTCATAGAGTTGAACCTTTCTTTCGATTGAGCAGTTTTGAAACACCCCTCTTTTTGTAGAATCTGCAAGTGGACGTTTGGAGAGCTCTTAGGCCTATGGTGGAAAAGGAAATACCTTCACATAAAACTAGACAGAAGCATTCTGACAAACTTCTTTGAAATGTGTGCATTCATCTCACAAAAGTGAAACTTTCTTTTGATTGAGCAGCTTTGAACTCCTCTTTTTGTAGAATCCGCAATTAGACATTTGGAGTGCTTTGAGGTCTATGATGGAAAAGGAGATATCTTCACATAAAGACTAGATAGAAGCATTCTGAGAAATTTCTTTGTGATGTGTGCATTCATCTCACAGAGTTGAAACTTTCTTTTGGTTAGCAGTTTGAGACACTCTTTTTGTAGAATGTGCAAGTGGACATTTGGAGCACTTTGAGGCATATCGTGGAAAAAGAAATATCTTCACATAAAAATGAGACAGAAGCATCTTGAAAAACTTCTTTCTGATGTGTGCATTCATTTCACAGAGTTGAACATTTCCTTTGATTCAGCAGTTTTGAAACACTCTTTTTGTAAAATCTCCATGTGGACACTTGGAGCTCTTTGGGGCCTATGGTGGAAAAGGAAATATCTTCACATAAAAATTTGATAGAAGCATTCAGAGAAACTTCTTTGTGATCTGCGTATTTATCTCACAGAGTTGAAACTTACTTTCAATTGAGAAGTTTTGAAACACGCTTTTTGTAGATTCTGCAACTGGAAATTTGGAGCGCTTTGAGGCTTATTGTGGATAACGAAATAACGTCATATAATAACTAGAGAGAAGCAATATGAGAAACTTCTTTGTGATGTGTGCATTCATCTCACAAAGAGTTGAGCCGTTCTTTGATTTATGAACTTCAAAACACTATTTTTGTAGAATCTGCAAGTGGATATTTGGAGTGCTTTGAGGCCTATGGTGGAAAAGGAAATATCTTCACATAAAAACCAGACGGAAGTATTGTGACAAACTTCTTTTTGATGTGTGAATTCATCTCACAGAGTTGAACCTTGCTTTTCACCGAGCAATTTTGAAACAATCTTTTTGTAGAATCTGCAAGTGAGCAATTGGAGCGCTTTGTGGCCAATGGTGGAAAAGGCAATATCTTCACATAAAAACTACACAGAAACCTTCTGACAAACTTCTTTGTGATGTGGGTATTCATTTTACAGAATCAAACCTTTCTCTTCATTGAGCAGTTTTGAAACACTCTTTTTGACGGATCTGCAAGGGGACATTTGGAGCGCTTTGAGGCCTGGGGTGAAAAAGGAAATATCTTCACGTTAAAACTAGACAGAAGCATTCTGACCAAGTCCTTTGTGATATGTGCATTCATCTGACAGAGTTGAACCTTTCTTTTTATTTAGCAGTGTTTAAAAACTCCTTTTGTAGAATCTGCAAGAGGATATTTGCAGAGCTCTGAGGCCTATGGTGGAAAAGGAAATATATTCACATAAAAACTAGACAGAAGCATTCTGACAAATTTCATTGTGATGTGCACATTCACCTCACAGAGTTGAACTTTTCTTTTGAAAAAGCAGCCTTGAAACACACTTCTCCTAGAATCTGCAAGTGGACATTTAGAGCGCTTTTGTGCCTATGGTGGAAAATGAAATCTCTTCACATAAAACTAGACAGAAGCATTCTGACAAACTTCTTTGAAATGTGTGTATTCATCTCACACACGTGAAACTTTCTTTTGATTGAGCAGCTTTGAACCCCTCTTTTTTGTAGAATCTGCAGTTGGACATTTGGAGGGCTTTGTGGCCCATGATTGAAAGGGAAATATCTTCACATAAAAACTAGACCAAAGCAATCTGACAAACTTCTTTATGATGCGTGCATTCATCTCACAGAGGTAAACTTTTCTTTTCATTGATCAGTTTTGAAACATTCTTTTTGTACAGTCTGCAAGGGGACATTTGCAGCGCTTTGACGCCTATGTTGGAAAGGAAATATCTTCACATAAAAACTAGACATAAGCATTCTGACAAACTTCCTTGTGATGTGTGCATTCATCTCACAGATTTGAAACATACTTTTCATTGATCTGTTTGAAACACTCTTTTGTAGTATCTGCAGTTGGATATTTGGAGCACTTTGAGGCCCATGGTGGAAAAGGAAATATCTTAACATAAAAACGAGACAGAAGCATTTTCAAAAACTTCTTTGTGATGTATGCATTCTTCTCACAGACTTGAAAATTTCTTTTGATTGAGCAGTTTTGAAACACTCTTTTTGTAAAATCTCCATGTGGACATTTGGAGCTCTTTGAGGACTATGTTGGAAAACAGGAAGAAAAACATAAAGAAGGAGAGAAGGGAAGAAAGGAAGGAAGAAACACATCAAGGAGAAAAAGAAAGAAAACAGAGACAAATATACTCGTTTATTTATAAATAGAAATACAACAATTTTTATACATAAGCATGAATGTATTTATTATCTACAATCATTTCTTTATGTAGCAATATGTATTTATTTATATTTAATAAATATATAGAAGCATATTTCTATACATTTATTTTAAATAAGTATACTTGTATATAATAAATATGACTTTTTCATATATAAATACACTTCTATGTAAATGTAAACATTTATAGATATATATAAATGTATAAAAATATTTACATTTCTAAATAAAAGTAAATAAATAGAAACGAAACAAAAAACACAATAAACTAAGTAAATAGACAGGGCACCGTTGCTCACGCCTGTCATCTCAGCACTTTGAGAGGCCCAGGTGGGCGCATCTCCTGGGGTCGGGAGTCGGAGAGCAGCCCGGACAACGTGGTAAAACCCCATCTCTAATAAAAATACAAAAATCAGCCAGGCACGGAGGTGCATCACTGTAATCCCAGCTACTCAGGAGGCTGAGGCAGGAGAATCGCTTGAACCCGGGAGGTGGAGGATGTGGTGAGCCAAGATCGCGCCATCACACTCCAGCCTGGGAAACAAGAGTGAAACTCTCAAAAAGATGAAAGAGAGAGAGAAAAAGAAAGAGAGAGAAAGCAAAAGGAAGAAAAAAGAGAAAGATCAAAGAATAAAGAGAAAGAAAGAAACAAACAAGAAAGAAAGAAAAAGAAAGAGAGAGGCTGGGCGCGGAGGCTCATGCCTGTCATCCCAGCACTTTGGGAGGCCAAGGCAGGCGGATCACCTGAGGTTGGGAGATGGAGACCAGCCTGACCAACATGGGGAAACCCCGTCTCTACAAAAAATAAAAAATCAGCCGGGCATGGTGGCACATGCCTGTAATCCCACCTGTTAGGGAGGCTGAGGCAGGAGAATCGCTTGAACCTGGGAGGCGGAGGTTGCGGTGAGCCGAGATCGCGCCATCACCCTCTGGCCCAGGCAACAAGGGTGAAACTCTGTCTCAAAAAAAAAAAAAAGAAAAAGAGAGAAAGAAGAAAGAAAGGAAGAAAAAGAAAGAAAGAAAAGGCAAGGCAAGGCGAGGCAAAGCGAGGCAAATCTACCCGCTTTCACTACATCTGGGGAGAATCAGGAAACTCCCCACCAACGACAAGGCCTGAAGGGGAGCCGCCATCTGTAAAACCCGAGCAGAAGAGTCCACGCGGGTTAAAGACACGAAGAAACACAAGGAAACCACCGACCAAGGAGAAGGACCATCTGGCCCAGCCAGGGTCTGTCTCCTGAGGTCGTCTGGGCAACCAGGGACCGGGACGGAGGGAGGGCGGGACTCCGAACCTCCGTCTCGAAAAACAAATCCCGCTCATAAAATAAAATTCCGTTAAAAAAAGAAAGTACGCATCGTTCCTAACGTGTCTGGTGCCTCGAAAGGCGAGAGGGGTCTGTGTACGTCACTGTGGGGTGGTTCTCTTTTTTTTTTTTTTTCTTTTTTCCCGGAAACTCACTTTTTAAGTATTTTCTTTCATGTCAGTTTTATTTTCCTTTTTTTTGAGACGGAGTCTCGCTCTGTCGCCCAGGCTGGGGTGCGGTGGCGCGATCTCGGCTCACCGCAACCTCCGCCTCCCAGGTTCAAGCGATTCCCCTGCCTCAGCTCGGCCTCCCGAGTAGCTGGGATTACAGACAGTACAGCACCGCGCCCGGCTAATTTTGTGTATTGTGAGGAGAGATGGGGTTTCGCCATACTGGCCCTGCTGGTCTGACCGCCTCGTGATCCACCGGCCTTGGCCGCCCAAAGTGCTGGCGATGACAGGCTTGAGCCACCGCGCGGGGCCTATTTGTTTGCTTTATTTTATTTTCTTTGTTTATTTTAATTTATGTGTTTATTTATTTGATTTTATTTTTCTGAGACGGAGTTTCGCTCTTGTTGCTCAGACTGGGGTGCGACGGCGCGATCTCGGCTCACCGCAACCTCCGCTTCCCGGGTTCAAGCGATTCTCCTGCCTCAGCCTTCCTAGCAGCTGGGATTATAGGCATGCGCTACCACACCCGGCTAATTTTGTATTTTCAATTGAGACGGGATTTCCCCATGTTGGTCAGGCTTGTCTCCGACTCCCGACTTCAGGTGATGCGTCCACCTCGGCCTCCCAAAGTGATGGGATGACAGGCATGAGCCACCGCGCCCGGCCTGTTGTATTGTATTGTATTGCGTTGTATTGTATTGTGTTGCGTTGTGTTGTGTTGTGTTGTGTTGTGTTGTGTTGTGTTGCGTTGCATTGCATTGTATTGTATCGTATTGGAATGCATTGTATTGACTTATTTTATTTCGTTAGTTATTTCTGTGTTATTTTATTTATTTATCTGTTTGCTTGTTTTTGCCTGATCAAAGGTCAATCAGACCCAGTCGTCAAAGTGGCGATTTCCTAGGCAACGAGGGAGGGAGGAACTTGGAGGTGGGGGCGGGGGCGGTGGAGAAGACACAGCTGCCCCAGGATGTGCGCAGGCGGCCTGGTGCTTCCTTCCTCTGTGAGGCCTCCGTTTTCAGAGTAACAGTGGCCGCTAGGTGATGCCCGACGTCTGCCAATGAGAGTGTCAGCCCGGAATGAATTGGGATCCCCTTGGGGGGGGCGGGGAAGGATGGAGGCGATTCCCCACAACTAATCGACCAGGGCCCCTGGGGGGACACAGCCTAAGTCCCCACCCATCGGATCATCTGGAACTTCCGTCCAGAGACGAGAGACCGACTGGGAATTCTCTCAGTCAAGGTCCAAACTGAAAAGAATCACTGGCACAGACACCAGGACTGAGGCAATTTTTAAAAGACTGGTTTCTGTGTTTTGGGTGAATCCGTCTATTTCTGTATCACAAAATTACCTATTTCGAACGTTACGATCTTTCTCCTCCTTTCGTGTCCCGTCCTGTGATACACAGACCAGGGGACTCCTCGGCTTACAGTCCATGAGGCCAGAAGATGACGTCCCAAATTTCTATTTAGAATGAATTTAAGCAGGCCAGCCAAACACTCTGCCGTGAAACTATCGGGAAGACCAGTGGGGGGGGGGGGAATCTGGGCGCGGTAGGCTCGCCCCTGTCATCCCCGCACTCTTGGGAGGCCGAGGGCAGGTGGATCCTTCGATCCAAGCCTTGGCAACATGGTGAGACCTCGTCTCAAACAAAAATATAAAAACTAACTGGTTCCATAACCTGGACTCAAAGTTAATAAATACATAAATAGGCCGGGGGCGGTGGCTCAGGCCTGTCATCTCAGCACTTTGGGAGGCCGAGGCGGACGGATCACGGGGTCAGGAGATCGAGACCATTCTGGCTACCACAGTGAATACCCATCTCTACTCAAAATACAAAAAATTAGCCAGGTACGGTGGCGGGCGCCTGTAGTCCCAGCTACTCGGGAGGCTGAGGCAGGAGAATGGCGTGAACCCGGGAGGCAGAGCTTGCCGTGAGCCGAGATCGCGCCGCTGCCCTCCAGCCTGGGCAACAGAGCGAGAGTCTGTCTCGAAAATAAATAAATAAATAAATAAATAAATAAATAAATAAATAAAGAATAGCAAATAAATAAATACATTAAAATTGAAAACTAAAAATAATAATAATAAAAAAAAAAATGTAGCCGGCCAGGCGCGATGGCTCACGCCTGCCATCCCAGCACTTTGGGAGGCCGAGGTGGGGAGATCACCTGGGGTAGCCAGTTCGAGACCAGCCTGACCCACATGGAGAAATGCCGTCTCAACAAACAATACAAAATCAGCCGGGTGTGGTGGCCCATGCCTGTAATCCCAGCTACTCTCAGGAGGCTGAGGCAGGAGAATCGCTTTAACACGGCAGGTGGAGGTTGCGGTGAGAAGAGATGGTGCCACTGCACTCCAGCGTGGGCACCAAGAGTGAAACTCCGTCCCAAGGAAAAAAAAATGAAGTGCTGTATTCTGTTATTTCTCCTTCCTGCCCTGAGAAGAACATAATACAACTGTTGCCTGCCAGCCTGCCTGCCTGCCTCCCTGCCTGCCTGCCTGTGACAGGGCCTCACTCTGTCTTTCGCCCAGACTGGAGCACAGTGACACCATTATGGCTCGCTCACTGCAGCCTCAACCTCCCCAGGGTTAGGCAATTCCTCAAGGGATCCTACGGCCTCGGCCTCCCAAAGCGTCGGGGTTACAGGCGTGAGCCACCAGCACCCGGCCTGAGTTAATACGTCTGGTCTCACTACGTCCTCACCACACACCCATGAAGAACTCAAGTCAAGAGAGAGTCAGCAAGAGACTCTCAGCATTCTCTCCTGAAAGCACGAGTGTCCCGAGCGCCTGTGGTTTCAGGTGGCTGCGCGTAGAGGAGAGATCGCCAATGTTTCCAGAGAGGTGCGAGCCACAGTCATTCGAGGGCATCGGAGCACGAGATGGGGTTTCTGACAGCGACTTAAGGGCCAGGAAGGGCCAGAATCTGCCGAGGCCCGTGTTCCAGGGTGGGGCCGATGGAACCCAAGGTAGAGGGAGTCAGCGGTCCGCACGGAGAGAGCTCCAGCCCTAGGCCCCGCTGTGCAGACTGAATCAGAAGGAAGGGAGTCCTTCGTCCTACATGCCACATCCCTCACATCCCCCCACTGAACTTGGGAGCGGATCCGTGTTCCAAACACGAGGTGACTCTCGGTTTGCAATGGATCACAAGGGGCCGGGCTTTCCAGAGTCGGCAGGATAGAGAAGTCATTCGGGCTCGGCCTCCCCCATCCCCCGGGAACGGTCCCGCTGGTGACTTTAAACGAGCCGGGGCTGGCCTGGCCGGGCCATAGCCGCTACGGGAGTGGGGTGGCGGTGGGGTGCGGGCGGTGTGGGGTGGGGGGATGCCTGAGGCACTGCAGAAAGTGGGCCTGAGCCTCGAGGATGACGGTGCTGCGGGAACCCGTCCAGGCTGCTCTATGGCAAGCACTAAACCGCTGCACTTACCGAGATGCGGTTTTCCTCGCAGAACGCCTTTATGCAGAAGTACACTCAGAAGAAGCCTTGTTTTCACTGGTGACCTGTCCTTACCCCTCAGGAAAGGCCTATAAAGCATATAGACTCTGGAAAAGACACAGTGGTACTGCACCGCCATGCAAATACCGGCTGGCAAAATGTTGCGTGGATCTCAGCAAGCTTGCAGAAGGGGAACACATCTTATCGGGTGGAGTGTTTCCTAAGCAGAAAAGCCATGACGATATTTTTACTGAGTCTGGTGATTCAGCTCGCTTTACTCTCTCATTGCCGGGACACACATATCGCAAGACAGATCGGCTTGCCAAAGGATCAGAATGTGACCAACAGGACCTTAGTTGAAATCCTTTCCTCTGGTATCCCTTTGAATCATTATGTGAAGTAGGTGGAAAAGCAAGATCCTGACCAAACACTTCCATTCACGTCTTTACAGAACTTTGGCAACTGTCTGTCCAAGTGTTGCCCCACACAAGTACCTCGTCCTAGCTTATGTCACAGACAGCCTGAGACCGTTCTTACGGAAACACCCCAGGACACCATTGAATTAAACAGATTGAGTTTAGAATCTTCCAATTCAAAGTACTCCTTGAATACAGATTCCCCAGTGTCTTCTATGGATTCAGCTGTCATTTCACCTGATACTGTCCCACTGGGAACGGGAACTTCCATGTGATCTACACAGGTGCAAAATGAACCAAACACCGGTCGAAGTTTATTAGGAGGGCCAGCAGCTGTTGGTCCATTCACCCCAAGTGTTGGGACTTTGCCAGTAGAAACCTCGAGTCCCGGAGATGGATCCTATTTACAAAACTACACCGCTTTGAGACACCTTCTGTAATTGACGTGCCACCCACCGGAGCCCCTTCAAAAAAGTCTGTTGCCAGAATCGGCCAAACCGGAACACAGTCTGTCTTCTCGCAGAGGGGAATCAGCCGAAAGGTCACTCCAATTCTTGCAAAAACACAAAGTTCTGGTCCACAAACGAGTGGAACGCCTCAGGTGTTGAGCCCCACTATGGCGTCTCCCCCAAATGCACGACCTCGAAGAAATTCGCGACTCTTGATTAGTGACAGCTCCACAACCAAGGATAATAGGAAAAAATTTAAAATGAAGTTTCCACCTGAAATCCCAAGCAGAAAAACAAAAAGTAGAACTAATAAAGGAGGTACACCACAACCTAACCTAAACGATAGCCTGGAAATGACAAAACTGGACTCTTCCATCGTTTCAGAAGAGAAAAGAGCCGCAATCACACCTCAGATTCAGGCTTTTCATCTACAAAAAGCAGCAGCAGAAGGCTTGATGAGCCTTCTTCGTGAAAGGGGGAAAGGTTATTTAGCTTTGTGTTCTTACCACCGCAAAGAAGCTATCCATATTTTGAGCCATCTACCTTCTCACCACTAGAATACCGGTTGGGTACTGCGCCAAATTGGAAGGGCCCGTTTTCAACTTTCAGAGTCCGTGCGACCTGAAAGAATATTCTCAGAGGTTAGAAGGAGGGAGAATTATAGAGTGGAAGGCATGGAGATCTACACTACAACACTTTGGCATCCTCCAAAAGATGTTGCTCTTTCAGTTCTGTCGAAAGACTTCACAGACATGGATAAAAGTTCTCCAGCCAGAGGCCTGGTGTGCTGCAGGGACCCGTTGCAGTCTGCAACGGGAACAGGATATTGCCATTAAATTCTTCCAGAGAACTATCGAAGTGGATCCAAATGATGCTTACGCCTATACCGTCTTAGGGCGTGAGTGTGTCTTCACTGAAGAATTGGACAAAGCCTTAGCTTGATTTCGAAATGCTATCAGAGTCAGTCCTAGACATTGCAATGCATGGTAAGTGGTCAGGAAGCATAAAGACAACAATACCGGTTGGGTACTGCGCCAAATTGGAAGGGCCCGTTTTAAACTTTCAGAGTCCATGCGACCTGAAAGAATATTCTCAGAGGTTAGAAGGAGGGAGAATTATAGAGTCGAAGGCATGGAGATCTACACTACAACACTTTGGCATCCTCCGAAAGATGTTGCTCTTTCAGTTCTGTCGAAAGACTTCACAGACATGGATAAAAGTTCTCCAGCCAGAGGCCTGGTGTGCTGCAGGGACCCGTTGCAGTCTGCAACGGGAACAGGATATTGCCATTAAGTTCTTCCAGAGAACTATCGAGGTGGATCCAAATGATGCTTACGCCTATACCGTCTTAGGGCGTGAGTGTGTCTTCACTGAAGAATTGGACAAAGCCTTAGCTTGATTTCGAAATGCTATCAGAGTCAGTCCTAGACATTGCAATGCATGGTGAGTGGTCAGGAAGCGTAAAGACAAAGTCTTACGGATGGTGCCGGTACTCGCTAATTTTTCTTGTTAGATAGCTCTTTATTGTCATGAATTTGGTGACGAATACTTAGGGATGGTACACGCTGGTCAATAACTTCTAACTAAGATGTTTCCTTATGAAATGTATGTCTTGAACAAACTCTTAAATGAACTCATGATAATAGAATACCAGATCCTTATACTCAACAGTTTCTGTCTTCTACCAGACTTTTGCAGGTACCGTAGTTGTCTTTAGGGGGTGTGTGTGTGTGTGTGTGTGTGTGTGTGTGTGTGTGTGTGTGTGTGTGTGTGTTTCTTTAGTTTTGTTACTTGATTTGTTACTTTTTGTTCGAGCACCGCAGCGGTGATGGGGACAAAAAGGGCTTGGGAGATTGGAAAGGAATAGCATCATTCACTTATTGGATAATAGAAAAAAATATGGACACGATGCACTAGCTGCTGCTTTGTGACAGTGTTCCAGTCTATGGCGTTACTATGAAGAACTGAGCGTCCCCTTTTATTCAGCGGTCTCTCTGTTTCACTGTTTTGTGCTCGTGTGTCAGTAGACACACAGGAAATGTCTACCTGGGTCGTATGGTTATCAACTGAATAAGATATGAAAAAGCGTGGTCCTACTTCCGCCTCAACACCATACTGACTGTTGACATTTATTGTATTTTTCTGGGCTGACTTAATAGTTAAAACCTCAAGAGAAGGCCGGGCGCGGTGGCTCACGCCTGTCATCCCGGCACTCTGGGAGGCCGAGGCGGGCGGGTCACAAGGTCAAGGGATCGAGACCATCCCGGCCAACATGGTGAAACCCCGCCTCTATTAAAAGTAGAAAAATTAGCTGGGCGTGGTGGTGGGCGCCTGTGGTCCCAGCTACTCGGGAGGCTGAGGCGGGAGAATCTCTTGAACCCGGAGAGGTGGAGGTTGCAGTGAGCCGAGATCACGCCATTGCGCTCCACGCTGGGCGACAGAGCGAGACGCCCCCTCAAGAAAAGAAAATAAAAAAAATAAATAAATACATAAATGAATATCAAGAGAAAGTATAATTCTGAAGTCATAAGCCTGTGGTCGTTTTCTTGTCAGATACGGTTATCTTTGGGGTGGGTTAATTGTTACAGCAGTGGAGTTTTTTCATTGGATTTGCTTCTGAATCTGAAGCATTAGATTACTAAAACATTTTTTGATTTGTGACTATGTTGTTTAGTGGGTGATATCTCATTCTGCTGTAGTAGTTACATCTCCTGAAAGATGGCCAAAAACATAATAGTGCTAGCTATCGCTGACCAATGTAACAATCAACTTGCCGATACTGCCTTCTCTTCCGACGGCCGTGTTCTCCGTGACATTTTAAGAACTCAGTTCTTCATGAGACTTGTGTTGTTTTTTGATTTTTTCCCAAGTCTGGTTGATCCTTGTGTCGTTTGCTTTTTAAATGTGTATCGTCCGTTCAGCTATTTCGCAGGAGTCGCATTCTTAAAAAAACTTAACCGTATCAAAAATTGTGTTTAAAGGAGGATTATTCAGATCGGCAAGCTTTTACTAGGAAGAGTTTCAATGCTGACATATTTAGGTAGCTCTCAATACTGAGCCACTTTATTCTAACTACAAAATAGATAGATAGCTGTTCTTTTGTTTTCACTTTGACTATCACTAGCACGGTGTTTAATACCTTTTCTTCATCTCTAACACAATGATAATGATATAGGAAGCCACTCAAATCAAGCAGATATGTTGTGCTTTTAAGAAAAAAAAAAAAAAAAAGTCTTTCTGTGGCACAGAACGAGGAGGTGTGGCTGGAATCTAGAATCTGCAGTGAAAACCAATGAAAGAGGGTGAAACCCCGTGTCTACTAAAAAGAAAAAAATGAGCCGGCCACGGTGGCAGTCTCTCTGGTTCAAGTGCAGGAGAATGACTGGAACCCAGGAGGCAGAGGTTGCCGTGAGCTGAGATCACGCCACTGCACTCCAGCATGGGGGACAGAGCAAGACTCCATCTCAGAAACAAACAAACACACAAAGCCAATAAAGGTGTTTCATTCAACCCGTCAGGCTCAGGTCTCTCGAACAGGATACATCCGGCCCCCGGAGGAAACGTCGAGGGGTGGGGTGGAATCTATTTTGTGGCCTCAAGGGAGGGTGTGAGAGGTAGTCCCGCTGCAGGCAAGCGGTGATGGCCTAAGGAAGCCCCTCCGCCCAAGAAGCGATATTCATTTCGAGCCTGTCAGCCACCCGAGAGGGAGACTCGGGCTCTCTGCAGACCCCGCAACCCCCACCCCAGCCCCACCCCCACCCCCACCCCCCCACCTCGTGAAATGGGCTCTCGCTCCATCAGGCTCTGTTCACACCGTGTGGTTTTGTAACCTCCAGCGTGTGTGCGTGGGTTGCTTGGTGGGGTGGGGCCGGCTGTGGACAGAGGAGGGGATAAAGCGGCGGTGTCCCGTGGGTGCCCGGGACTTGGGATGTGGGACGTGGGACGTGGGTGGGGTGGCCAGAGCCTAGGGAACTCATCGCCTGTCAGGACGTCTCCCCTCCTAGTCCCCTCTCTGACCTACGCTCCACGTCTTCGCAGTTCAGTGGGGACCTTGTGGGTGGAGTCACCATCCCTTTGGACTGTAGCCGATGAAGGCCGGGCTCCCAAGAGTCTCCCCGGAGTCGGGGCCTTGGCCAGGCTCACAAGGATGCTGACGGTGACGGTTGGTGACGGTGATGTACGTTGGAGGCCTCGGGCCGACGCAGAGGTATCCATTTGACCTCGGTGGGACAGGCCAGCTTTGCGGAGTCCCGTGCGTCCTTCCAGAGACTCATCCAGCGCCAGCAAGCATGGTCCCGAGGGTCCCAGCTCCCAGCAGAGACACTTTTGTTCACACAGGATCCCGGACAGGGAAGTTCTCAGCAGGCCTTAGGCCTCCTAGCCAAAAAGCCAAAACCACTTCTGGGATTTTTTTCGAAGAGCCAGTGGTTCCACAAGGGGCCGTGGGTACTTGTGGAAATGGAGAGAAGTGTTTGCGGATACATATTTGAGACCCAACGGGCAGGGCTCGGTCACAGGTCACGCAGGACACGGGCAGATGCACATTGAGAAAACCATCCCAGCGTCCTAGGTGAACAGAGGTACGATTTTTCGAGACAGTCGAGGGAGAAGCAACCCCAGATTTGAGGGTTGGATCTTTATTCATATGTAGTACCTATGAGGTATCCAAGTCCAGAAATCAACTCGCCAGTTCTGTACAGCATTCTGTAGGGAGAGGAAATCTGGGATGTCAGAAGTTACGAATTCAGGCCTTGGTAATGGATTAGATTAGATGTGCTTGAGCTTATTTTGCAAAAAAAAAAAAAAAAAAAAAAAAAAAAGAGAGGGCGGGAGATAGCGAGAGCCAGAGACCGAGACAGAGAGAGAGAGAGAGAGAGAGAGAGACAGAGACAGAGACAGAGAGAGACAGATGGAGAGCGACAACGATACAGAAAGAGAGAAAGACAAAAAGAGAGAGAGACAGATAAAGAGACAGACAGAGAAAGACAGAGATGGACAGAGACAGAGAGAGAAACAGAAAGAGAGAAACAGAGACAGGAAGGGAGAGAGACAGCCAGACAGCCAGACAGAGAGAGAGAGAGAGACAGAGACAGAGAGAGACAGACGGAGAGAGACAACGATACAGAAAGAGAGAAAGACAGAAAGAGAGAGAGACAGATAAAGAGACAGACAGAGAAAGACAGAGATGGACAGAGACAGAGAGAAACAGAAAGAGAGAGAAACAGAGACACGAAGGGAGAGAGACAGAGAGAGACAGACAGACAGGCAGAGAAAGAGAGTAAGAGTTAGACAGAAGGCAGACACACACACACACAGAGACAGAGACAGACAGAGAGACAGAGAGAAAGAAAGAGACAGAGAGAGAGAGAGAAAGACAGACAGACAGAGAGAAACAGAGAGAAAGACAGACAGACAGAGAGAAACAGACAGAGACAGAGAGAGAGAGACAGACAGACAGACAGACAGACAGGGGGAGGGAGAGAGAGAGACAGGGAGAGAGAGAGAAGAGAGAGACAGACAGAGAGAGACAGCCAGACAGCCAGACAGGCAGAGAAAGACAATAAGACAGAAGATAGACAGAGAGAGAGAGAGAGAGAGAGAGAGAGAGAAACAGACAGACAGGGAGAGAGAGAGACTAAGACAGAAGACAGACACAGTGAGAGAGAGAGAGAGAGAGACAGACACAGAGAGACAGAGAGAAAGAAAGAGACAGACAAAGAGACAGACAGAGAAAGACAGAGACAGACAGAGAGAGACGGAGAGAAACAGACAGACAGACAGACAGGGAGAGAGAGACAGAGAGAGAGAGACAGACCGACAGACAGACAGGCAGAGAAAGGGAGTAAGACAGAAGGCAGACACAGTGAGAGAGACAGGTAAAGAGGGGGAGGGAGGGAGGGAGAGAGAGAGAGAGAAACAGACAGGCAGAGAGAGAGAGAGAGACAGACAGGCAGAGAGAGAGAGAGAGAGACAGAGAGAGAGAGAGAGACACAGACAGGCAGAGAGAGAGAGAGAGACAGACAGGCGAGAGAGAGAGAGAGAGACAGACAGACAGGCAGAGAGAGAGAGGCAGAGAGAGAGAGAAAAACAGACAGGCAGAGAGAGAGAGAGAGAGAGACAGAGACAGACAGAGAGACAGAGAGAAAGAAAGAGACAGAGAGACGGAGAGAAACAGACAGACAGACAGAGAGAAACAGACAGAGAGAGAGAAAGACAGACAGACAGAGGGAAACAGACTGAAAGAGAGAGACAGACAGACAGGGAGAGAGAGAGAGAGACAGGGAGAGAGAGAGACAGACAGACAGAGAGAGACAGCCAGACAGCCAGCCAGACAGCCAGGCAGAGCAAGACAATAAGACAGAAGATAGACAGAGAGAGAGAGAGAGAGAGAGACAGAGAGAGAAACAGACAGGCAGAGAGAGAGAGAGAGAGAGAGCGAGAGAGAAACAGACAGACAGGGAGAGAGAGAGACTAAGACAGAAGACAGACACAGTGAGAGAGAGAGAGATAGAGAGACAGACACAGACAGACAGAGAGAAAGAAAGAGACAGACAAAGAGACAGACAGAGAAAGACAGAGACAGACAGAGAGAGACGGAGAGAAACAGACAGACAGACAGGGAGAGAGAGACAGAGAGAGAGAGACAGACCGACAGACAGACAGGCAGAGAAAGGGAGTAAGACAGAAGGCAGACACAGTGAGAGAGACAGGTAAAGAGAGGGAGAGAGAGAGAGAGAGAGAGAGAGAGAGAAACAGACAGACAGGCAGAGAGAGAGAGAGAGAGAGACAGACAGGCAGAGAGAGAGAGAGACAGACAGACAGGCAGACAGAGAGAGAGAGAGAGACAGAGAGAGAGAAACAGACAGGCAGAGAGAGACAGACAGGAAGAGAGAGAGAGAGAGAGAGAGAGACAGAGAGAGAGAGAAACAGACAGGCAGAGAGAGAGAGAGAGGCAGAAACAGACAGGCAGAGAGAGAGAGAGAGAGAGAGAGGGAGACAGAGAGAGAGACAGAAACAGACAGGCAGAGAGAGAGAGAGAGAGAGAGAGACAGAGAGAGAGAGAAACAGACAGGCAGAGAGAGAGAGAGAGACAGAGAGAGAGAGAGAAACAGACAGGCAGAGAGAGAGAGAGAGAGACAGAGAGAGAGAGAAACAGACAGGCAGAGAGAGAGAGAGAGACGGAGAGAGAGAGAAACAGACAGGCAGAGAGAGAGAGAGAGACGGAGAGAGAGAGAAACAGGCAGGCAGAGAGAGAGAGAGAGACAGAGAGAGAGAGAAACAGACAGGCAGAGAGAGAGAGAGAGACAGAGAGAGAGAGAGAGAAACAGACAGGCAGAGAGAGACAGAGAGAGAGAGAGAGAGAAAAGACAGAGAGAGAAAGAGAGAAACAGAGACAGACAGAGAGACAGAGAGAGGGGGAGGAAGGGCGTGCTCGAGAAATAATTACACATATTTTATAATGCTTTTGATCCCATGAACGGTGGCCGGGTTATACTTTGAAAACAACAACAACAACAACAACAACAGCAACAAGAGCAGCAGCAGCAGCGAGAGCAGCAGCAGCATTCACCTACGG